>NC_092371.1:152583412-155083412 GCF_030028105.1 Mobula birostris
TGAGCTACAGAGCTTAATGTACATGAACAGTTTACTGGGATGGATCAAATCTGATTATCCAATTGGTTTATCCTTTCTTGCTTCCAAAAGCTTATTCATGTTTGCAAAATGAATTTTATAAATTACCTTCCATAATTTACCATTTTAAAATTGAGCATTGCTTTATCACACTTTCCTATTCTTGCCTGACTGCAATTATACTCCTCAAAAAAAAGTGAAGAGGATTATTACTCATCATCATTAAATTTGTTCTACTGTATTATGAGGGGTAATTGATAAGTTTGTGGCCTAAGGTAGAAGGAGTCAATTTTAGAAAACATAGCACATTTATTTTTCAACATAGTCCCCTCCTACATTTACACACTTAGTCCAGCGGTCGTGGAGCATACGGATCCCTTCTTTGTAGAAGTGGTCCACAACAGGGGTGATTGATAAGTTTGTGGCCTAAGGTAGAAGGAGATGATTTATTAACTTCAAACTTTCTGCATTATCACTCAAAGAGCTGAACTGCACGTGCGTGTAACAAGAATGTCTTGGACCTCCAGGTGGCCTATGGCAGGCATGATTGATAAGTTTGTGGCCTAAAGTAGAAGGAGATGAGCTATACCGCTCTTGTTACATGCATGTGCAGTTCAACTCTGAGCGAAAATGCAGAAAGTTTGAAGTTAATAACTCATCTCCTCTTTAGGCCATGAACTTATCAATTGCCCCTGTTGTGGACCACTTGCTGGAGGTCCAAGACGCCTACTTCTACAAAGAAGGGATCCGTATGCTCCACGACCGCTGGACTAAGTGTGTGAATGTAGGAAAAATAAATGTGCTAGGTTTTCTAAAATTGACTCCTTCTACCTTAGGCCATGAACTTATCAATCACCCCTCATATCATTAAAAATATGCAGCATTTATTTGACGGACATCTTGTTTTTCAATGCAGGTATATTTGTGTACATAGATTAATAATTACCTTATTCAAACTCTTTCTCTGCTACAAACAAGAACATTTGAATTTGTGCAGATATGTTCAGATATGCTCCCACTTGACTAAATGGAGACTAGGATCATAATAAAGTTTCTTGGATAAACCTTGAGGCAATAAGATGAGAAAATAAATATGTTCCATTGTCATTTTAAAAGTCCCTGTTCTGATTTTCAATGACAATCTGATATTTAAAACTGTTCACAGATGTTTTGATTTTATTTTTAATGTGTGATTTGCCATGATCTTTGACTCACTTCCTCTATCATTACTTAACTAAATGATTTCCCAACATGCAAGGTCTTTTATTGCATTTATGTTGTATGTGACAATCTAAATGTCAGCAGCACCTCCAGGATTTATTTTCACAGTTCAAGAGTTAAGCTGCAGATAGGGTCCTATCTGGCAAACAAATATTTCAAAAAGACACACACAAAATGCTAGAGGAACTCAGCAGGCCAGGCAGCATCAATAGAAAAGTGTACAGTCGATGTTTTGGGCCGAGACTCTTCATCAGGATTCGGCCTGAAACGTTGACTCTAGTCTTTTCTATAGCTCTGTGCCGTGGAGATGACCAACGTGGAGAACGACTGAAATGTGCTTTCATTCAACCAACACCCTGTCTTTTCAATCTGTCTGGGCCAGCGTTTGCACACCGGAACAGCAAAAGGTGCCAGTGTCCTGGAAAGGATGGTGTAGATCGCAGAGATCCAGTGAAATCAGCTCTTGCCTCCAAACTGGGCCAGTGTTTAAAATGTCTAAACAGGATATCATATCTCACACTAGGACTCAGGTGAATAGGTCTGGGCCTAGACCACGCTGCCCAGTGATTCACTCCTGGCCCAGATTCTGTTGCCCACAACAAAGCTACTCTCAAGCTCTTCAGATCCGCTCAGCACCCACAGCAATCCAAACTCGCACCCTAGCAGTTGAATAAGCATCAGAACTTCTCGGCCCAGTTCCCAACTTTTCCTTTTGGTGACCCAGAGTGAACCAACCTTGCTGCTGGACCAACTGTGCGGGTATCAGAATTCTATCTGCAACGATTTTGCAACACGCGGTCTCAGCTAATCTTCCAAACTCACCAAGCCATCACTCTCCCCTTCACTGTTTGTGGCAATAATTTAACACATTTTATTTCAGAAGAGGTATTTTTAGTTATGGTTCTAGTTGGATTTCTTATCTGTTTGACTACCAGAAGCTGACTCACATATTAAGCAGCACTGTCTTAACCAGAAATAATCGGAAATTATATGATGATTTTATAAGATGTTCTTTTGAAAATATAATTACCAATTTTCCCAAGTGTAATGACTTGGTTTATTGATCATGTGCTATATAGAGCAACAACAGATTCAGTCCTGAGAAATAGTACACTGCTCTTGCAGATTATTCATATATCCAATCTTTATATGGCCTGGAAAACCATGGAAAACATAAACCCTTTACAAAAATACTTATCCTCACCTTTCAAATGGATTTTGGAAGCAAGAAAGAAAGTTTTAGAAATAAATATGAGCAATTTCATGCAAATATCCAGTTCAAGCTATAACAGGAGAAAACTAGCATGACACCAAAATTACGTAGAAGTGGTAAAATATATACTTTGTTTTAACTTGAAGTACCATTTTCAGGCATTACATGCATCTCAAATGTTGCTAATGTTTCAGTGACATTTAATACAACACTGTTGATTTCATCTTCACTGAACCTGAGATGAAGTCAGACTAGATCTCTAGCTACTAGATAAAATTAAGTGACTTTGGTTTTGTGCCTAATACAGGATGACATGGAAGATCCTGATGGTGAAGAGACTGTACCATTGAGCTTGCACTTTGCATTTACTAGGAAGTGTCAGTGACAACATAAAAGCTTGCAGGCCCTGGAATCTGGAGAAACTAGTAACCTACTGGAGGAACTCCGTGGATCAAGCAGCATTTCTGAGAGGAGAGGGATTCCAAACATTTTGGCCAAAACCTAGTGTGGGGTGGAATTAAAAATTCAACACAAAGCATTGACAACTTCACTCAATCAATATTTCTCATCTATATTTACTTTGGAGAAAGGCTTGGATGTTATAGATCTCAGTGAGGTTAATATCACTGAGATCTATAGTGTCCAAGCCTTTCCCCAAAGTAAATATAGATGGGAAATATTGATTTTGGACATTAACCGTTTCTTTGGCTCTGCACAGAACTCCAGAAGCGTTTCAGCAAATGAAGCATGTCCATGGATCCCTCAGGGGTATATGACATCTTAGGTTGTGAGCCTGCATTAGGATCAGCATCTGCTGCTTCAACACTGTAAAAGTATGGAGGCACTCCAGCGATGGAGAAGAAGCATGGTGATGGCCAGAAGAAAAGTATCCTCTTCACATCTTATTTTTCCAGTTGCCCACTTACCACTGTAAATGTTCACTCTCTCAGTAGGACTAAACCTCTCAGTTAGCAGATTTGCTAATGAGAGAAATTCTTAGGCAATCTTTAGAAGTCGCCTCATCATTTTTTTTCCAATCACTGGGGCATTGCCATCTCTGGGAAGGCAGCAGTTCTTGACATTTCACTTCTAACTTTGCTTGAACTGAGTGCATTGTAGGTATTTTCTGAGCAATTAGGAATTGATTACATTAGTGAATATCCCAAGAAGCAGGTCAGATCTGATAAGACCTTCAGACTTCCTTCCGCTAAATGGTCCAAAAGAGGATTCTTTTAATGAGGCTTTGGAAATCTTACCTTTATTAATTAAAGGGTTTTATTTTCACGTTCATTTAATTAACTGAATTGAACTTCTGCAAGTGCTGTGGTGGGCTTTGAACTTATGATTCCCAAATGCTGATCTATGAATAGAAAATGCTGAAGACACTTAGGAATTCATGTAAGGACTAAAATAGGAAATACATAGTCAGATCAATGATCTGTCATTAGAACTTTCCTAAATTGTATTGGTGAGACCTTCCACTGTCCAATGATGAGGTAAACACTCATTTATTTCAAAGTGAGGAGAGCCAAAGCAATAAAAGTTGAAAGGACATTGTAGGGGGAATATCCACAAACAGCTCTCTAAAAATAAATTCCCCTTTGTCTCCATCCTTCGTAGTCACTTATTCTAAAACTGGGCCACCTGGTCCCAGGTTTCTCCACAATTATGTTTCTGTGTTTATCCCACCAAACTCCTTTAGAATCTTATATCCCTTAATGAGATCAGCTGTCATTCTTCCAAGTTCAAATAAATACAGAGCAATCCTCTGAAAATTTCCCAGTAAGAAAACTTTTCATTTCTTTAATTAGCATAATCAATCTGTTGTGAGTTCCCAAATATGTAAGCTTGTCAAATCCCTTTCCATAGAACAATTGGCAAATTTGTGCAATTCTCCTTAGAACAAGTAAGATTGAAAGGAGATTTGACAAAGGTGTACAAGATCAGAAGTGGTTTAGACTAGGTATGTGGAAGTAAGCACTTCCCCTTAATGGATGGTTCATGGACTAGAAACAGATTTAACATTTTGGGAGAATTATACAAGGGGAACTTTTTTTTTCACTCAAGGCTAGTTACAATTTGGAAATTATCACTGTGTTGGTGTCAGAAATTGAATCATCCAGTACCTTCATTAATGGAATAGAAATTAGGGTTATGGTAATGAGTGTGGGACTATGTTGCACTACTGAGATTTAGCATTGACTCAAAAGACCAATGGGCTCCTCAATACAGTGACAATACTATGATTATATCAGTAACTGTTTTGTGTTCTTTCAGCAATCATGGGTTCCCAGCAATAGTGGATTTTTTAATGCAAAACCATCCCATTTTGATTGTATGAGTGAAATAAGGTTGTGTGCATGAATTGTCAAAATTGCCTCTTGTTCATTAGTCATATTTCAGTTACACTCTTTAAATATTCCTTTGATAGCATCTGCTTTTCCTTATATTCAAATGCCAACTGGGAGAAAACCTGCTGTGTGATACTGAGCTCCTCTCTGAGCACTTGGAACACAATCTGCACAGCTCTCAGAACAAAGGGCATCGCTTTGAAGCACTTTGGAAGAAAGCACAATTTACCTAATTTACAAAATGATTTGCAAATGTAACTTAGCTCATAAAAATATAAAAGCCAATAGAATATTGCAGTAACATGTTAGCTATCATTGTAAAATGAAAGCCTTAACTCCTCACTGCATTTTCCTATTACATTGCTCGAATTTGGCTTTCGAAATTGTCTCTCCACATGCAAATTTAGGACCATTAAACACTTCGCTGTGAAGGTTGATAGCCTTTACCAACTTATTTTTTAAAGTGTTTATCTTTGTGGAGAGAAGGAGATAAACTGCGGTTTTGCTGGACACCTGCATTCCTATTTACATCACAATATTCAGCTGAAGATTGGGCACTGTCTCCTAGTGCCACTGTTTCGGAGTGTTCAGAACCGGCAAAGTTGCACACCGACTTTATAGGACTTCTAGATTCTCTCGTTTCCTCAATGTGCTGCAACACTTGTTATCTGTCTACACAATGTAATCTTAAATTAAAAAAATGTGCTTTGGGGACATTGTTGCCAATATATGCAGGACTGAAAATGAATAATCAGAGAATGAACACTGGTTTAGAAATGCAAGCGTGAAAAACGGAAGGAGTCATTTTAAACTTTTTGCACCATCATAAGTGGCTGACAGGAAAAAAAACTGAAGTAACCAATTTCCCCTCACAGATGTTGCCCATGCCATTGTTAAACCTGGCAGAAATGAGAAGAAAGTCAATGATCTGTTTCAATGAAAGGCTTGTTAATCAAAAATAAATCGGCATCAAGCTATTCATTCTGAAGACTTATTTGAGGATGGAAACCTCAAGTCAAAGATGAATCAGCATTTAGGAGGAGACTGAAAATCTGGCTGAGTGATGCCACAACAACCTCTCACTCAATGTCAGCAAGACCAAGGAGTTGATTTTTGACTTCAGTAGGAGGAAATGGAAGATCCATAAGCCAATCATCATCAGGGATCAGAGGCGGGGAGGGTCAGCAACTTTAAATTCCTCAGCGTTATCATTTCAGAGGATCTGTACTGGGTTAAGCATGTAAGTGCCATTACGAAGAAAGCGTGGCAGTGCCTCTACTTCCTTAGAAGTTTGCGAAGATTCAGCACATCATCTAAAACTATGACAAAGTTCTGTAACTGTGAGGTGGAGAGTGTATTGACCAGCTGTATCATGGCCTGATATGGAAACACCGATGCCCTATATGAAAAAGCCAACAAAAAGTAATGTATACTGCCCAATCCATCACAGGTAATGCACTCACCATCACTGAGCACATCTCAACAGAGCGCTGTCACAGGAAAGCAACTTCGATCATCTAGGACCCTCATCATCCATGTCTTGCTCTCTTCTCATTGCTGCCATCGGGAAGAAAGTGCAGGAACCTCAGGACCCACACCACCAGATTCAGGAAAAGTTATTACCCCTCAGTCATCAGGCTCTTAAACTAAAGGGAATAATTTCACTCCATTTCATTTGTTCTTTCAGTAAACTGTTCCCATAACCTGTGAACTCATGTTCAAAGACTCTTCATCTCATGCTCTCGATATTAATTTCTTATATATATTAAGTATAATAATTATTATTTATTTTATTTCTTTCTGTTTGTATTTCCACGGTTTGTTGTCTTTTGTACATTGATAGTTTCTCCATTATGATGGGGGGGCAGTCTTTCATTGATTCTATTGTGTTTCTTGTATTTACTGTGAATGCTTACAAGAAAATGAATCTCAGGGTTGTATATGGTGACATATATGTTCTTTGATAATATATTTACTTTGAACTTTGAATTTCTGAACTTTGAAAATTGACAAAGATAGCTCTTTTACAAATATTGAAAATGTTATGTTTTATGAGAGGTTTTTGACCTGAAATGTTTACTTTCTTTTGCTGCTCTCAACAGATGTTTCCTGACTTGCTGAGCATTTTCAGATTTTCCTGTTCAACTTTAAATATCTTTTTAATGTTATACTCCTGTAGAGAAAATAGTGTATAGGTTTATAGACGCAAACAACAGGAATTCTGCAGATGCTGGAAATTCAAGCAACACACATAAAAGTTGCTGGTGAACGCAGCAGGCCAGGCAGCATCTCTAGGAAGAGGTGCAGTCGACGTTTCAGGCCGAGACCCTTCGTCAGGACTAACTGAAGGAAGAGTGAGTAAGGGATTTGAAAGTTGGAGTGGGAGGGGGAGATCCAAAGTGATAGGAAAAGACAGGAGGGGGAGAGATGGAGCCAAGAGCTGGACAGGTGATTGGCAAAAGGGATACGAGAGGATCATGGGACAGAAGGTCCGGGAAGAAAGACAAGGGGCGGGGGGGGGGGGACCCAGAGGATGGGCAAGGGGTATATTCAGAGGGACAGAGGGAGAAAAAGGAGAGTGAGAGAAAGAATGTGTGTATAAAAATAAGTAACAGATGGGGTACGAGGGGGAGGTGGGGCATTAGCGGAAGTTAGAGAAGTTGATGTTCATGCCATCAGGTTGGAGGCTACCCAGACGGAATATAAAGTGTTGTTCCTCCAACCTGAGTGTGGCTTCATCTTTACAGTAGAGGAGGCCGTGGATAGACATATCAGAATGGGAATGGGAATGGGATGTGGAATTAAAATGTGTGGCCACTGGGAGATCCTTGCCCATCCTCTGGCTCCCCCCCCCCCCCCCGCTTGTCTTTCTCCCCGGACCTCCTGCCCCATGATCCTCTGATATCCCCTTTGCCAATCACCTGTCCAGCTCTTGGCTCCATCCCTCCCCCTCCTGTCTTCTCCTATCATTTTGGATCTCCCCCTCCCCCTCCAACTTTCAAATCCCTTACTCACTCTTCCTTCAGTTAGTCCTGACGAAGGGTCTCGGCCTGAAACGTCGACTGCACCTCTTCCAAGAGATGCTGTCTGGCCTGCTGCGTTCACCAGCAACTTTCATGTGTGTTGCTTATATGTTTATAGAATCAGGATCAGCATATTTATATACTGCCCTGAAACACTTCCATTGATAGTGTTTATCCTGTAGGGGGATTCTAATTCATTCGAACCTTAATATTAACCAGGAGATTAATGCTAATTCTAGTGTAATCCCTTTCCAATGTTCCATAAAACTAGAAGAGCATAAGAGATAGGAACAGAATTAGACCATTTAGCTTATCGAGTCTGTTCCACTATTCGATCATGGCTGCTTTATTTTCCTTTCAACCCCATTCTCCTGCCTTCTCCCTGCAACCTTTGACACTTTACTATTCAAGAGCATATCAACTTATGTTTTAAAATATATACAACACCTTGACCTCTATAGCTGTCTGTGGCAATGAAATCCACAGATTCACCACCCCATAGCTAAAGAAATCCCTTCTTATCTCTCTTCTAAAGAGGTGTCCTTCTATTCTCAAGTTGTGCCCTCTGGTCCTAAAACTCCCACACTATAGGGGATATTGCCTACATGCCCACTCTATCCAGCCCTTCAATATGTGGTAGGTTTCAATGTGATTTCCACCTTCCCCCCACCAATTCTACTAAATGCCAGTGGGTACAAGCCCAGAGCTATAAACTATTCTTCATATGTTAACCCATTCATTCCCAGGATCAGTTTCATTAACCACCTCTGGGCATTTTCCAATACCACCTTGTCCTTTCTTAGATATGGGATCCAAAAACACTTAAAATACTTCAAGAGTTGCCTTACTAATGCATTAAGAACTTCAGCATTACAGTCTTTCTTTTATGTACTTGTCTTCCTAAATCAATGCTAACATTTCCTTACTACCAACTCAATCTGCAAGTTAACCATTAACTGAATACAGCACTAGGACTCTCAACTTTAATTCCACGTCCCATTCCCATTCTGATATGTCTATCCACGACTCCTCTACTGTAAAGATGAAGCCACACTCAGGTTGGAGGAACAACACCTTATATTCAGTCTGAGTAGCCTCCAACCTGATGGCATGAACATTGACTTCTCTAACTTCCATTAATGCCCCTTCTCTCCTTCTTAGCCCATCCCTTTTTTATTTATTTACTATTTCTTTTTTTTGTCTTTTTTCCTCTCTCTCTTTTCTCTCCCTTTGTCCCTCTCACTACTTGCCTGATCTCCATCTTCCTCTGGACTCCCCTCCCCCTTTCATTTCCCTAGGCCTCCCGTCCCATGATCCACTCCCTTCTCCAATCTTGTATCCCTTTTGCCAATCAACTTTCCAGCTCTTAGCTCCATCCCTCTCCCTCCTCCTATCATCTCAGATCTTGCCCTCCCTTCCCACTTGCAAATCTCTTACTATCTCTTTTTTCAGTTAGTCCTGACGAAGGGTCTCAGCCTGAAACGTTGATGGTACCTCTTCCAATAGATGCTGCCTGACCTGCTGCGTTCCACCAGCATTTTGTATGTTTTGCTTGGATTTCCAGCATCTGCAGATTTCCTTGTACTAGGACACTCAAATCTCTTTGCATCTCTTACGTGTGAATTTGCCCCATTTAGAAAATAGTCTATGCTGATATTCCACTTCCAAAGTGCATGTCTATACACTTCCCTACACTTCATTGACTACTCCATTGCCCATTCTCCTAATCTGTCCAAGTCTTTCTGCAAACTCCATTTCCTTAATAGTTCCTATCCCTCCAATCTTTAAATTATCAACAAACATCTACAAAGCCACCAATTTCATCATGCATATCATTAACATACAACATGAAGAGTAGCGGTCCTAATATTAACCCCTGTGGAACGTCTCGTCATTGGCAGACAAACATTAGCCCTGACGAAGGGTCTCGGCCCGAAACGTTGACTGTACCTCTTCCTATAGATGCTGCCTGGCCTGCTGCGTTCACCAGCAATTTTTATGTGTGAGGCTCAATTTATTCTCATTCTTTGCATCCTGCCTGACAGCCTATCTTCTATCCATTATCTGTCCTGTAATACCATGGGCTCTTAGCTTGCTTCGCAGCCTCATGTGTGACACCTTGTCAAAGGCTTTATGAATATCCACTGACTCTTCTTTGTCTATCCTGCCTGTTATTTCCTCGAAGAATTCTAATGGATTTGTCATGCTGACTTTGGTCTATTTTATTATGTGTCTGAAACGCACTGGATAATCGACTCTAACATCTTGCCAACCACTGAAGTCAGGCTATCTTCCTGTCTTGTGCCTCGCTCCCATCTTGAAGAGAGGATTGACATTTCAAATTTTGTAGTCCTCCAGAACCATTCCAGAATTTAATGATTCTTGAAAGATCACCTTTAATGCCTCCATTATCCCTTCAGATACCGCTTTCAAAACTCAGAGGTGTATTCCATTTAGTCCATGTGATTTATATACTTTCAGACCTTCCAGCTTCCAAGCACCTTCTCCTCAGTAATAGCCACTGCACACATTTCTGTCCCCTGACACTCGAATTTCTAGCATACTGTTGATCTCTTCTACAGCGAAGATTGACACCATGTATTTAATGTAATGTACTTAACTTATGTTCCACAGTATTTCAAAGTACTTAATGTGTTTGTCCAGCATTTTTCTGTATCCTATTGCTAACTGTTGTGTGCTGGGGCAGCAGGCTGAGGGTAGCAGACACCGACAGAATCAACAAACTCATTCATAAGGCCAGTGATGTTGGGGGGATGGAACTGGACTCTCCGACGGTGGTGTCTGAAAAGAGGATGCTGTCTAAGTTGCATACCATCTAGGGCAATGTCTCCCATCCACTACATAATGTACTTGTTGGGCACAGGAGTACCTTCAGCTAGAGACTTATTCCACCGAGATGCAACACAGAGAGTCATAGGAAGTCATTCCTGCCTGTGGGCATCAAACTTTACAACTCCCTTGAGCCAATAGGCTGGTCCTGGACTTATTTCCTGGCATAATTTACATATTACTATTTAATTATTTATGGTGTGTGATGAGAATACACATAAATTAAGATGTTAGCTGGCCTGGGCTGGCACCAGTGGGATCAGCAGTTGATCTGCCACCTGTCTTCAGGAGAAAGAGAGATAAGGAAAACAATGGAGCAGTATTTGGAGATGTTAATGAAGGGACGGGAGAGAGTAATGGAAGGAGAGCTGTCAAGATCGGCTCCCCCTTTGAACCCTGAACTGTTTGAAGTGATGGACAGGCGATACCCCAGCAGGGGGATAAAAAGGGACAGGTTCGCTAAGGCAACACACACACGACACCCCGAGGTAACGAGACCCTGGAAGTAGTGCATCTCCCACAAGTCGGTGGGAAGTTTTGGACGGCTGCTCGCGGGATCAAGCCATAGACGCACAGGGTGGAAAGGCACGATCGGCTGGAACCTGGTGTGTGTCCGCCCTTGCCTGGGTGCCAGGTTCACCGCAGAGAAACGATCGTATCTGGAAACAGAGGGGTCACGGTCGGTGACCTCAGATGACATCACAAAGGGCTCGCACGAAAGCTGACTGTGAAGAATATCGAAGGTCTGTGTGTGGAAGCCGTTTGAATAATCATTCATTTTGCTCTCTCTCTCCTTCCCCCCACTGTCCATCTCCCACAGCAGCGATTACTGCGAACTGAACTGAACTAAATTGAACTGAACTTTGCATCACTTTGAAACTGGTCATTTACCCCTAGACAACGATAGAGCTTGATTGATCCTGTTACCTTAATTCTGTGTACATGTGTGTTTATCATTGCTGAACTGTTGCATTTATTATCCTTTTGATTAGAGTACTGTGTTGCTTGTTTCTTTAATAAAACTTACTTAGTTCTAGTAATCCAGACTCCAACTGAGTGATCCATTTCTGCTGGTTTGGCAACCCAGTTACGGGGTACGTAACAGGTGCAACTGTAACGAAAACCAATTTCCCCCGGGATCAATAAAGTATGACTACGACTATGACTATGACTATCTCTCCATAGTCATTTTCTGGTGGTCCGATATTCACTTTTGTCTTTCCTTTACTCTTTATATATCTAAAAATAAACTATTGGTATTCCTTTTAATATTATTGGTTAGCTTAATTTTATGTTTCATCTTTTCTCTCCTTGTTGTTCTTATAGTTGCCTTCGGCTAAGTTTTTAAAGTTTCCTAAACCTTTATCTTTCCACGAATTTTCGATTGATTATATGCCCTTGATTTTGCTTTTGTGCGGTCTTTGACTTTCCTTGTCAGCCACAGTTGTCCCAAACTCTCTTTAGAATGCTTTTTTCTTCCTTGGGATGAATTGAACCTATGTCTTCTGAATTACTCCCAGAAATTTCAGTTATTGCTGTTCTATCTTCATCCCAGCTAGTGCTCCTTCCAATGAACTTTCGCCAGATCCTCTCTCATGCCTCTGTAGTTACCCTACTCAACTGTAATATCAATGCATCCAATTTCAGCTTCCTACTCTCAAACTGCCTGATGTTTTCTATCGTATAATGATCACTGCTTCCAAAGGGATCATTTACCTTAAGCTCCCTCATCAAATCTGGTTTATTACACAATCCCAGTCTAGAATTGCCTTTTCCCTAGTGGGTTTGACCACAAACTGCTCTAAAAAAGCCATCCTCACAGGCATTCTACAAATTCATTCTTTTGGGATCTAGCAACAAATTGATTTTTATGATCTACCTGCACATTGAAATCTGCCATGACCATCAGAATATTGCCCTCTTTGTACGCATTTTCTATCTCCCATTGTAATTTTTTATCCCACATCCTGGCTCCTGTTTGAAGGCCTGTGTATATTATCTTTTTCTTCCCAGCATTTCTATGAGTAGGCACATCACCTGAACCCCTTCTCTGGCAACTGGTATTGGTAAGTAGTTTATTATCGTCATCACGAAGTGGGATGCAGTGAAAAGCTTTGCAGTCTGAGGTAGTGCAAAAGGAAAAAAAATAAGAGAATGCAAAATATAGTGTTATAGTTACAGAAAAGTGCACACAGACAAAATGCGCAAGGAACATGGTGAGGTCGATTGAGAGATCAGGCTGCCTTGAGACAGGTAGTATATGTTCTCAAGCTACTATAATTTCTCCCTGATGGTAGAGGGGGAAGAAAAGAGAATGAACGGGTGCGGAAGGTGTCTTTGACTATGTTAATTGATTTTCTGAGGCAGTGGTACGTGTGGACAGAGTCAATAGAGTTTCTCACCATAACCCTCCTGAAAGTCAAAGTCCAAAGCCAAGTTTATTGTCATATAAGGCCATAAGACATAGGAGGAAACTAAACCATTCAGCCCATCAAGTTTGTTCTGACATTCCATCATGGCTGATTTATTATCCTTCTCAACCTCATTCTCTTAACATTTGATGCCTTGACTGATCAAGAACCTATCAACCGGCACTTTAAATTTACCCAATGATTTGGTCTCCACAGCCGTCTGTGACAATGAATTCCACAGATTCACTACGCGCTGGATAAAGAAATTCCTCCTCATCTCTGTTCTAAATGGCCATCCCTCTATTCCGAGGCTGTGCCCTCTAGTCCTAGACTCCCTCACTGTAGGAAGCATCTTCTCCACATGTATTGCTCTGGTACAATGAAAAACTAACCTGCAGCAGCATCACAGGCACATGACATTAGAGATAAAACATTCACAAGAAAAACATATATTAAATATGTATTATGCAATATACATACACAAATCAGATAACAATGCCTTTTCTTGTGTAAAGTGGTCAAAATAATTATATTATTATATTGATGTAGTAATTAGGACTGCTCAGGCTGGTTCAAGAACCGAATAGTTGAAGGGACGTATTTTCTTTCGTGATAGTGTAGGATCTTCACTGTGGAAGACACTAGCAGTGTGCCAGAGGTCCATGAATGTCAGGGAGCAGGAGTGAGAGCTTTTGCTATTACAAAAGAAAAAATACTAGGCAAACTCAAAGCTCTTGAGGTGGATACATCACTGGGACCAGATGGACTCACAACACACTGGAGGAAGTCAGCAGGTCAGGCAGCATCCGTGGAAATGATCGGTCAATGTTTTGGGCCGGAACCCTTCATCAGGACTGAAGAGGGAAGGAGCAGAGGCCCGATAAGGAAGGTGGGGGGAGAGTGGCAAGGAGAAGGCTGGTAGGTTCCAGGTGAAAAACCAGTAATAGGAAAGATAAAGGGGTGGGGGAGGGGAAGCAAGGAGGTGATAGGCAGGAAAGGTGAAGAAGGAATAGGGGAAAACACAATGGGTAGTAGAAGGAGGCGGAACCATAAGGGAGGTGATAGGCAGCTGGGGGAGTGGCAGAGTGAAATAGAGATAGAGGAAGGGAGGGGGAGGGAATTACCGGAAGTTGGAGAATTCAATGTTCATACCAAGGGGCTGGAGACTACCCAGATGGTATATGAGGTGTTGCTCCTCCAACCTGAGTTTAGCTTCATCATGGCAGTAGAGGAGGCCATGTATGGACATATCCTAATGAGAATGTGAAGCAGAGTTGAAGTGGGTGGCAACCGGGAGATCCCATCTGTTGTGGTGGACGGAGCGGAGGATTTCGACGAAGCGGTCCCCCAATCTGCATCGGGTTTCACCGATGTAGATGAGGCCGCACCGGGAGCACTGGATGCAATAGATGACCCCAACAGGCTCAAAAGTGAAGTGTTGCCTCACCTGGAAAGACTGTTTGGAGACCTGAATGGTGGCAAGAGAGGAGGTGTAGGGACAGGTGTAGCACTTACGCTTACAGGGATAATTGCCGGGTGGGAGGTCCATGGGGAGGGACGTGTGGACCAGGGAGTCACGGAGGGAACGATCCCTGCGGAAAGCAGAGAGGGGTGGAGATGGAAAGACGTGCTTAGTGGTGGGGTCCTGTTGAAGGTGGCGGAAGTTGCGGAGGATAATGTGATGGATCCGGAGGCTCATGGGGTGGTAGGTGAGGGCAAGGGGAACTCTATCCCTGTTGTGGTGACGGGAGGATGGGGTGAGGGCCGAAGTGCGGGAAATGGAGGAGATGCAGGTGAAGACATCGTTGATGACGGCAGAAGAGAAACCACGATCCTTAAAGAAAAAGGACATTTGAGATGTCCTGGAATGGAAAGTCTCATCCTGGGAGCAGATGCGGCAGAGACGGAAGAACTGGGAATAGGGAATGGCATTTTTGCATGTTGCAGGGTGGGAAGAGGTATAGTTGAGGTAGTTATGAGAGTCAGTGGGCTTATAGAAGAAGTCAGTGGACAGTCTATCTCCAGAGATGGAGACCAAGATATTGAGAAAGGGGAGAGAAGTGGACCAACCAAATGAATTTGAGGGCTGGGTGGAAGTTTGAAGTGAAGTCAACAAAATTGATGAGCTCAGCATGGGTGCAGGAAGCAGCACCAATGTAGTCGTCAATGTACCGAAGGAAAAGTTGGGGAGCAGTACCAGTATAGGTTTGGAGCATAGACTGTTCCACATAATCAATGAAGAGGCAGGCATAGCTGGGGACCATGCGAGTTCCCACAGCTACACCCTTGGTCTGAAAAAATGGACTACATCCTAGAGTTCAGAAAGAGGTTACTAAAGAGATAGCAGATGCATTAGCTATGATCTTTCAAGAATCACTCCACTGCTAAAAATGTCACTCCACTCTTTAAGAAGGGAAGAAGGCAAAACAAAGGAAATTATAAGCCTGTTAGCCTTACCTCTGTAGATGGGGGAAATCTACAAACCATCTTTGTAGATGGTTTCTGAAAAGGCCTTTAATGGTTGGCTGCAAGTGACTCATTGTGTTCCTCAGGGGTCAGCATTGGGACCACTACTTTTCACATTAGTTGTCAATGATTTAGGTAATAGATCCGATGGATTTGTGGCAAAGTTTGTGGATGATATGAAGACAGGTGGAGGGGTAGGTAGTGCTGAGGAAGCAGGACTGGTGCAGGGTCTCAGACCAAAATGTCGACTGAACTTTTTTCCATAGATGCTGCCTGGCCTGCTGATTTCCTACAGCATTTTGTGTGTGTTGCTTGGATTTCCAACATCTGAAGATATTCTCTTGTTTGCAACCAGTCAGGATGCTTTCAACCAGTGTATATTTAGTAGTTGGTTAGGGTATTCAGTGATAAGACAAACCTCCTTAAACTAAGAAATTAGAAACACTGGTGTGCCTGCCTTGTGATTCTTGTGATTGCATCTATTTTCTGGGCCCAGGATAGGTAATCCAAGATGGTAAATGTTGTAATGTGAGCATTATTAAAAGTAAGTTAATACTAATTAGGATAATGGGAGGGTTTACTTCCATTCTTTTTACTTCTGGTATGCTCTGTATATGGTGTTTCAGCCATGCCATACGGGTTGTGAAAGCCTCTGTACATACCTATCAGTTTTGACGTTCAAAATAAAGTTGTTTCTTTGGCATGAAGTTGTCGAGTGTTCCTTTTTCAAAGTAGGAGTTACCAGATATTTTTGGCGACGAGGTAAACTGGTTTTGTGGACGTGTCGGCACGTTTCGAACGGGAGCAGCAGCGCTGATAAGGGGCCTCATGTTCGGATGGCTACGTTTGGAACTATCGTTGAATTTGTGGAGATAACAGAGGACAGGCTGGAGTATGAGGAAAGGTTGGGATACTTTTTCTGTGCTAATGGAATTACGGAGGAGGCTAAGAAGCGCTCTATTCTCCTGAGTGTGTGTGGGGCGAAGACTTACAAGCTAATAAGGAATTTAGCCACACTGTGGAAACCGGGGGACATTCCATATGACGAATTGGTCAAGCTCGTGGGGAAACACTACAATCCAAAACCTTCTGTGATAGTCCAACGGTGTAAGTTCCACAGCCGTTTCAGGAAGCCAGGTCAATCTGTGGCCAATTTTGTGGCCGAGCTTCGGCAGCTGTCGGAGCATTGTGATTTCGGAGCGGTGTTGGAAGACATGCTCCATCATAGATTGGTATGCGGCATTAATAATGACAACATACAACGCAGCCTGTTAGGGGAAGCCCCACCGCTGACTTTCAAGAAAGCCTTAGAGATTGCCCAAGACATGGAGATGGCTGCTAATAATGCCAAGGATACTCAGAAAGGACATGGGGGGTCGCGGTTGGCAGCAGTGCACCAAGTCAGGAGGGAGACTGGTAAACAGGTAAAGCGGGTGGAATGTTTCTGGTGTGGAGGGACGCACTACGCAAATGATTGCAAATTCAAAGACACTGCCATGCTTGTAGCAAAAAGGGACATTTAACTAAAAAGTGCAGAAGTTCAAAGGGTAAGATTAAGCCTGGGCAGGGGAAAGCTCAACAGGCTCAGGCAGCCACACACCATCTAGAAGAAGCAGATGAAGAGTCAGTGTGTGCCCACAACATGTTTGCAGTGGAAACAGATGAGAAACCACCTGAACCATATTATGCCACAGTCACCGTCAGGGGAAAAGACATTGAGATTGATTCAGGGGCTACTGCATCGGTCATTAGTGAGGAGACCTACAGGAGGACATGGGGGTCCAACCTGCCTCCCATCAGACCATCAAAGCTCAAACTTAGGGCCTACATGCTGCTCGCGAGGATTCAATGGAGTACGTCACAATCAACACGCAAAAGTATAATCGCCTGGTGTTTGGAGTGGTGTCCAGCCTTGCCATATTCCAAAGGACAATGGACACTTTGCTGCAGGAGATTCCGCACGTAGCAGTGTACCTTGATGATATTTTGATCACGGGGGCTACGGAGGTGGAGCATTTGGCTAATTTAGAACAGGTGCTGAAAAGGCTCTCAGATGCAGGGCTGCGGTTGAAACGTGGAAAATGTGTGTTCCTGGCATTGAGTGTGACTTACCTGGGACACAAGATCACAGCTGAGGGGCTTTGCCCTGTGGAGGACAAAGTGAGAGCTATTAAGGAGGCCCCAAGCCCTAAGACCATCACGGAACTCAGATCATTTTTGGGCATGGTGAATTATTATGGCAAATTTCTTCCTGACCTCTCAAGGGGTTTGACCCTGCTGTATAAGCTGCTTCACAATGACACTAAGTGGCAGTGGGGTGAAGAGCAGGAGAAAGCTTTCAAGGAAGTGAAAGAACTCCACTCAGCAAAGCTGTTTGTTCACTATGACCCAGACAAGGAGATCACCATTGCATTGCGATGCCTCGCCCTATGGAGTCGGGGCAGTTCTCTCATATGTAATGGAGGACCATTCAGAGAAGCCTATTGGTTTTGCTTCATGTACCCTGACAGCTGCTGAGAAGGGATATTCACAGCTAGACAAAGAAGGTGTGACCATTGTTTTTGTGGTCAAACGCTTTCTTCAATACCTTTATGGACGCATATTTACAATTTATATGGACCATAAACCACTGAGCCTGCTCAGTGAGACTAGTTGCATCCCACCACTAGCCTCAGCCAGGATACAGCGTTGGGCTCTTACATTGTCAGCCTACCAGTACACTATAGTGTACAGAGCGGGTGGGAATAATGCAAACGCCGATGCACTGAGTCGACTACCTTTACCTGAGACACCTGTTGCTACATATGTGCCTCCAGAGACTGTGTTTTCATTGGAGAGACCATCAGAGACACCTGTAAATGCGACCCAGACCAAGCAGTGGCCAGAGAGGGATCCAGTCCTGTCCCAAATCAAGACTTTTCTTTTACAAGGTTGGCCCAGAGTCGTGGAAGGAGAGGAACTGAGGCCTTATGCCAAACGCAATACAGAACTCAGTCTGCAGCAATGGCTGCCTGGGGTTATTCTTAAGCAGAGTTATCCCGTCTCCTATGTTGTTAAGCTGACCGATGGGCGTGTTTTCCACAGACATCAGGACCATGTGCGCCTGCGTCATGGTACCGGCTCAGAGGCAGACAGTTCCATGGAGTTTCCTTTTGTGAGACAGACTATGGTGGAAGCATGTCCACCAGTGATTTTGCCAGAGGGAGAGACGCTGGTAGAGGGGTCTGGGTCCGCGGAAGAGGATGGACATTCTCACGCAGACAGACAGACCCCTCTCATGCCCCCAACACCAGACCCACCCAAAGCACCATCACCTGTGTTGCATACTGAGTCACAGGGGGTAGTGCGCAGATCACAGCGCACTTGTAAACCTCCTGACAGACTGAATCTTTGACGGGACAGTTTTTTTTTTGTTGTTAGATTGAATGTTGAATCTGTCATGTTTTCCAGATGTTTTGTATTGATAAACTGTTGCTGAGATACCAGTATAAGTTTTCAGGGGTACGCAAGTTAATAACACCACTGTTTTTATTTCCTAGTTTTTTACATTTGGGGAATGTTGGATTTTTAAGGGGCAGAAATGTTGTAATGTGAGCATTATTAAAAGTAAGTTAATACTAATTAGGATAATGGGGGGGGGGGGCGTGGTTTACTTCTGTTGTGCTCTGTATATAGTGGTCAGCCGTGCCGTACGGGTTGTGAAAGCCTCTGTATATACCTATCAGTTTTGACGTTCGAGATAAAGTTGTTTCTTTGGGCATGAAGTTGTCGAGTGTGCCTTTTTCAAAGTAGAGGTTACCACAGTAAAGACCGAGGAGCTTAAAGCTGATGATTCTCTCCACGCCAATGCCCCAATGCCACTCTCACTATGTATCTCATATCTGTTCTTTTGGCCTTTTACTGACACAGCATTCTTAACTAAAGGACGTTCAGCTCTTCTATCATGTTTCACATAGGTGGCAATCCTGCTTAGAGTATATCTGCAGTTAGGTTCTGCAGGATTTTTAGTTTCCTGGTTTTTCCTAGCTTTCTGTCTTCACAATATCCAGAACAAAGGAATAGGCCATCCTTCTTGGGTGATCAAAAAGTTGGAAGGAAGATCGTCTGTCTCTTCTTTGGGTCCAGCTTCACTGAGATACATATACTTTTCTTTTATTCTGCATATTTGATGCATTTCGACCACTGACATCCTAAGAGACAGGAGAAATTCCATTTCTCAAAACTACCCTCTAATTGCAAAATACAGTTTACTTTCATTTCAAAGCCTATGTCATGCATTCAAATACAGAGTGCAGTATATGAAATTCATTGAACTTCGTGCTCTATGAATACTTAGATCAAGGAGACTTGGCATTATTCGGGCAGCGGCATATATCTATGCATCCCAGTCTAAGGATGAATGTAATACAATTTTTGATCCTTTATAACAATATTTGCTTAACATATAGTTGCAGCACAGTGGGTTAATAGTATTGTTTGCTGCAGTTGCTGAAATAACAATAAATGTCACAGTACTTCTCACTCAGAACACTTGAGGAGTGCAAGCCAGCCTCAAGGCACCCATACAGCTTGGTAGTGCTGCTGCGAATTGAATTAGAAGGATGGTTTTATGCTGCAGTCTTATTCACTGGATGAGAGGTCCTTGATTCCTCCTGCTACTGGCAAGTCATTTATGGGTCACAATGTCAAACTATGGCAGAAGCAGTAATGTAGATTTCTGAGTTAAAAACACGGTCATCCATTCAGAGAATCAGTTGGGGAAATGTTCATTCATAGATGGAGTAGGAGGAAATAACATAGCTTAGGAAACACAATTGGAATAAATGGAGATGTCTCCAATTGCAACTGGAGACAAAGGAATGTAAAATGTAACCTATAAATCAGAAGGACTTTAAGATGTATACACCCTAGAAGTGCATCTCCATATTGCATTGCAATATAGTGGGCAGGTTCCCCTCCACTACCACCCTCCTCCATCTGGCAGAGCTGGTTCCCACCCTCAACAATTTGGCCTTCAGCTCTCCACTTTCCCCAGACTTACAATGACCAGTGTTACGTACCCCGTAACTGGGTTGCCAAACCAGCAGAAATGAATCACTCAGTTGGAGTCTGGATTACTAGAACTAAGAAAGTTTTATTAAAGAAACAAGCAACACAGTAATTGAAAGGATAATAAATGCAACAGTTCAGCAATGATAAACACACATGTGCACATTAAGATAACAGCATCAATCAAGCTCTATCGTTGTCTAGGGGTAAATGACCAATTTCAAAGTAACACAAAGTCCAGTTCAATTTAGTTCAGTTCGCAGTAATCGTTGCCATGGCGATGGACAACGTGGGGGGAGGGAGAGAGAGAACGAGAACGAATGATCATTCCAAAACGGCTTCCACTCACAGACCTGCGATATTGCTCACAAGCAGCTTTCGGGCGAGTCCTATGTGATGTCACCTGAGGTCACCAACTGTGACCCCTCCTCTAGATGCGGTCGATTCTCTGCAGTGAACCCGGCACCCAAGCGAGGGTGGACACACACCGGGTTCCCGCTGATCGTACCTTTCCACCCTATGTGTTTATGGCCCGGTACTTCCCACCGACTTGTGAGAGGCGCACCGCTTCCAGGGTCTCGTTACCTCGGGTGTCGTGTGTGTCGCCTTAGCGAACCTGTCCCTTTTTATCCCCCTGCTGGGGTATCGCCTGTCCATCACTTCAAACAGTTCAGGGTTCAAAGGGGGAGCCGCTCTAGACAGCTCTCTCTCCCGTCCCTTCATTACACATCTCCAGATCGCCTGTCCATCACTTCAAACAGTTCAGGGTTCAAAGGGGGAGCCAATCTTGACAATACCCAGACTGATGGCTCCTTCATTAACACCTCCAAATGCTGCTTCATTGTGTGCCTTATCTCTCCCTCCCCTGAGGACAGGTGGCAGACCAACTGCTGATGCCACTGATGCTAGCCCAGGCCAGCAAACATCTTAATTTATGTGTATTCTCGTCACACCAGCTAAACAGTACATTTGTGTACTGTGGGAGAAAACTGTAGCACCCAGAGGAAACCCATGCAGTTCACAAGGAGAACATACAAGCTCCTTGCAGATAGCATTGAAAAGTCATGAACTCCCCAAGCTGTAATAGAATTGTGCTAACTGTTACACTACAGTGGTGCCAATCTTCATGAGGTTGAGTGAGCTCGTGCTTTTCTCTTTGGAGTGACAGAGGTTGAGAGCTGACTTGGTGGTAGTGTATAAGATGATAAGAGGCATAGACTGAATGGCTAGCCAGAGACTTCTTCCCAATAGAAATGGTTCAATCCAGAAGCAGATTCAGGCTTAATACACTGGTATATATCGTGAAATTTGTTAACTTAACAGGGGGCATACTTCTAAGATGATTGGAGGAAAGTATTGATGAGATGTCAGAGGTTCATTTTATTTACACAGAGAGTGGTGGATATCTCTTTTGAATGTGGATTCAAAAATTTTTCCAAAAATTTTAGCAACTAGGCTAGAGAAGGTATTACCTCAAATTATCTCTGTGGACCAAACAGGGTTTATTCAAAACCATTATTCATCTTTTAATATCAGGAGGTTAATGAATATTGTTTATACCCCTTCACTTAACACTCCGGAATGTATTATTTCATTAGATGCTGAGAAAGCTTTTGATAGAGTTGAATGGCCATATTTATTTAGTGTGTTCGAGAAATTCAATTTTAGTCTGATATTTATATCCTGGATTAAATTGTTATATCATACCCCAGTAGCTTCGGTTTGTACTAATAACCAAAGATCTCCCTTTTTTCTTCTATCTCGCGGTATTAGGCAAGGATGCCCTCTTAGTCCTTTATTATTTAATATTGCACTTGAACCTTTAGCAATTGCTATCCGAGATTCACCCAACATTTTTGGTATTACCCGCGGAAATGAAATACATAAATTATCATTATATGCACATGATTTGTTATTATATATCTCTAATCCGGAGAAATCAATTCCTGTTATTTTATCTTTGTTGGCTCAATTTAGTAATTTTTCTGGTTGTAAATTGAACCTTAATAAGAATGAATTATTTCCCCTAAATAAGCAGGATTCTATTTATGGATGTCTACCATTTAAATTGGTTACTGACTCTTTTACATATTTAGGGGTTAAAATAACTAAAAAGCATAAAGATTTATTTAAAGCTAATTTTTACCTTTAATTGACCAGATTAAACTTTTGTTTGCTAAATAGTCACCAATGTCTTTGTCACTGATCGGTCGGATCAATGCTATCAAGATGATTATTTTGCCTAAATTTTTATATGTATTTCAATCGGTACCAATTTTAATTCCAAAATCTTTTTTTGATAATATTGATTCAAAAATTTCCTCATATATATGGCAGAACAAAAACCTTAGGTTAGGTAAAAGGCATTTACAGAAATCTAAAAAAGAGGGGGGGGTTAGTGCTGCCAAATTTTAGATTCTACTATTAGGCAATTAACATTTGATACTTAAAATTTTGGTTACGGGACTTGGATGTAATTTCAAGTCCACATTGGGTAAATCTTGAATATAATTCTTTACAAGGGTTTTCATTGGGTTCTGTTTTAGGGACCTCGCTTCCTTTTATTCTTTCTAAATTGTATAAACAAATGAATAACCCAACAGTTAAACATTACGTATATGGTTTCAATTTTGAAAATTTTTTGGGTTGAACCAATTTATTTTAGCAAGTACTATTATACCTAATTTCTTTTTTTCTACCCTCCACTATGGATCAAGCTAATTTAGATTTGAAAATCAAAGGTATAGTACAATTTCGTGATTTACTTTTGAATAATTGTTTTATGTCCTTTGAACAGCTATCTAATAAATATAATTTACCTAGATCTCACTTTTTTAGATATTTACAGGTTAGAAACTTTTTAATTAGTTTCTCCTAATTTTCCATATTTATATCCAATGGATATTTTGGAAATATAAATGGAAATTTTAGATTTAAATCTTCTTCAGAAAGGTGTTGTAGCAATTATTTATAACATAATTATGAATTTATGTCCTGATGCATCTAATAAAATTAAAACTGATTGGGAAAGAGATCTCAAGATTAGTGTACCGATTGAAAAATGGGAAAAAATTCTTCAATTAGTTAGCTCATCCTCTATATGTGCTAAACATGCGTTGATACAGTTTAAAGTAGTGCACAGGGCTCATACGTCCAAAGATAAATTATCTCATTATTACTCTTATATAAATCCTATATGTGATAGATGTCATTCCGAGACAGCTTCTTTAACTCACATGTTTGGGTCATGTCCTTTGTTGAAAAAGTATTGGAAAGATATTTTTGATATTATTTCAACGGTTTTGAATATTGACTTACAACCTCACCCAATTACTGCTATTTTTGGGTTACCAATGATAGAATCAAATCATTTAACCTCTTCAGCTCACCGGATGATTGCATTTCTTACTTTAAAATAGCTAGAAGATTCATTTTGCTGAATTGGAAAGAGATTAATCCTCCTACCACATTTCATTGGTTTTCTCAAACAATGCTGTGTTTAAATTTGGAAAAAAAAATAGTAGTGTTGTTTATGACCCCTCTATCAAATTTGAAAAGTCTTGGAGGCCATTTATTCAACATTTTCATATAATGTAATTTGACCATTTCCAAACTTATTTTACTTCTTTGTAATATTGGTTGAGCGGAACGGAGTCATCGATGCTAAGGTTTTCTTTTTTCTCTTTGTTTATGATGTTACAAAACAGCCCATGTCTTTTTTTCAGTTTAGTTGATTCATTCTGTTTAGATTTTTTGGGGGAGATGGTCTCCTTTTTCATGATTTTTTAAAGATATTTTTCTTTGTTTTATATTATTCATTTGAATCCTATGTGATTAGGAGTTTTATCATTTAAGTGTTATCTGACTTTATAATCACTTATGTTAATTATAACAATGTATTCCCAATAACTTTGTACTACTACCATGTTATGTTTATTTTTATGAAATTAATAAAAAGATTGAAAGAGAAAAACGAGAGTGGTGGGTGTATGGACAAGGGTGGAGATACAGGCAGATATATTAGGGATATTTAAGAAACTCTTAGAAATAAATATGGATGATAGAAAATAGAGTGTTATATAGGAAGGAAGGGGTAAGTTGATTTTTCAGTAGATTTAAAGGTCGACGCAACATCATGGACTGAAGAGCCTGTACTGTGCTGTAATATTCTATATTCTATAAACTTACTAGGATCATTATTCTGCCACGTACACCGCATGTCAGACGGAAGGATCCCGAAAGACCTGCTGTACGGGGAACTGGCCTCCGGCAAGAGAGCACAAGGATGGCCCCATCTTCGTTTCAAAGACGTTTGCAAGAGAGACATGAAGTCACTGAAAATGAACGTAGAGAGGTGGGAGGACATCGCAAGCAATCGCTCTCGCTGGAGGCTGGAACTACGCAGAGGTCTAAAAAGAGGAGAAGAGAAGCTGAGGCTTGCTGCTGAAGAAAAGCGTACTCGTTGGAAAAACAGCACCAAGACAACACTGGAGGACAGCGCCTTCAAGTGCAGTCGATGCAGCCGAGACTGTCACTCTCGTGTAGGCCTCGACAGCCACAACAGACGCTGCTCTAACACAGACTGAAGCAAGACTTTCCAGGCACAGATCCATAGTCTCGCGAGACTAACAGATGCCACCACCACCATTCAGCTAGAATTAAAAGCTCACTGGTGAATTAATTTGCTACCATCTCTTTTTCATAATGGGGTTCTCTGAATCCTGTGTAGGAACTATTACTTCCTAATTACTGAAAATGCATCAAAGGGGATTACTCAGATTCCATAAGACCATAATGCATAAGAGCAGAATTAGGCCATTTGGCCCATTAAGTCTGCTCCACCATTCAATCATGGCTGATCATTTTTCCCCTCCTCAACCCCATTTCCCACCCATCTCCCCGTAATCGTTGATGCCGTGTCGAACTAGAATCTATCAATCTCTGCCTTAAATACACCCAACAACCCGATCTCCACAGCCCCCTAACAAATTCCAGAAATTCACCACCCTCTGGTGAAAGAAATTTCTCTGCATCTCTATTTTAAATGGACGCCCCTCTATACTGAGGTTGTGCCCCCTTGTCCTAGACTCCCCCACTATGAGAAACTCCTTTCCACATCTACTCTGCTTAGGCCTCTCAACATTCGTAAGGTTTCAATGAAATCCTCCCTCATTGTTCTAAGTTCCAACGAGTACAGAGCCAGAACCATCAAACGTCAAATGGTGCAAGTTGAATCATCTGCAGCTCAATATCAGTAAAACAAAGGAGATGGTGATGGACTTTAGGAAGATTATGTCAGCACTGCTCCCTGTCGCTATTGGTGGTGAGGATGTGCATATGGTGAGTACCTGCACGTACCTGGTGGTGCTCCTGGATGACAGACTTGAGTGGAGCACCAACACAGAGGCTGTGTACCGGAAGGGTCAGATTCACCTCTGCCTCCTGAGGAGACTGAGGTCCTTTGGAGTATGCAGGCCCCTCCTTCACATGTTCTACCAGTCTGTTGTCACCAGTGCAATCTTCTAGTGTGCTGGGCAACGGCATCAACATGGGTGATGCCAACAGGCTCAATAATCTGATTAATACTGTAAAACCATAAGATATAGGAGAAGAAGTAGGCCATTCAGCCCATCGAGTCTCCTCCTCCATTCAATCATGGGCTAATCCAATTCTTTCGGTCATCCCCACTCTCCTGCCTTCTCCCCATACCCTTTGACGTCCTGGCTAATCAAGAGCCTATCTATTTCTGCCTTAAATGCACCCAATGACTTGGCCTCCACAGCCACTCGTGGCAACAAATTCCACAAATTTACCACCATCTGACTAAAGTAATTTCTTCCCATCTCTGTTCTAAATGGATGTCCTTCAATCCTGAAGTCATGCCCTCTTATCTTGGACCCCCTTACCATGGGAAATAACTTTGCCTATCCAATCTGTTTAGGCCTTTTAACATTCGGAATGTTTCTATAAGATCCCACCGCCCCCCCCCCAATTCTCCTGAACTCCGGAGAATACAGCCCAAGGGCTTTCATTCCTGGAATTGTTCTCGTGAATCTTCTCTGAACCATCTCCAATATCAGTATATCTTTTCTGAAATAAGGGGCCGAAAACTGCGCACAACTGATTAGAAAGGCTGACACTGTTATAGGAGTCAAATTGAAAACACTGGAGGCTGTGGTCGAACAAAGGACACTACAGAAAATCCTGGTAATTTTTGGCCGGTGTTTCTCACCCTCTGTATGCCTCCTTGGCTGAACAGAGGAGCACTTTTAGTAACAGACTAAGATAGCTGTGTTGCTCCAAAGAGCACTACATGAGGTCATTCTTACCCGTGGCCATTAAGCTCTATAATGAGTCAACCCATAGCTGGGGCTGTGATGACCCCTCCCCACACTGTTGGACTGTTTGTGATAGCTTAATATTTATTCTTCCTGCTTCTCTTCTAATATTTATATCTGTACACTTGAAATGCTACCGTGACACTGTAATTTCCCTTGGGATCAATAAAGTATCTATCTATCTATCTATCTGTCTATCTTGAATAACCATGAGTTACAATAGTGGTATGTAGGAGTGGATGGGCTACAGCAGCAGAAGACCACATTGTGCTCCACCTCCTGTACCTAACAAAGTGGCCACTGAATGTATGTCTCATTCAACCTCCTGCATTCTACTACACCAATATTGAGAAAGAGAGTATTTTAAGCTCATTTTAATGTTCCGAGATTCATCCTTACAAATTCCTGTAATCTCACTTTTCATTTTCTACCAGCTACACAACCTGCTAAGAAAGCTCTGCTTTAGCTGATCATTTCTCATTGGCTATTTGAGTAATTAATTACCTGGTTAGGCAATCCTTTGCTCAGTGTGCTCCGACCACTGGAAATCTCTGTATGACCTTTCAACCTGACAACAATCAGCCTTTAGAAATTTCTTACTAAGCTTTTCGCTGTATCTTCAATTTGCCTCTTGTTGTTATTCACTAATCCAGTGAAAGCAGTAAGAAGCTTTCCTTCCGCCTCTGAAAGGATCACCATCTAAGTTTAAATAACTGTGTTAGTAAAGTGATTTATGTTCAACAATATTTGACAGACTGCTGTGAGTCCAGCGAAGGTCATGTGAAAAACAGCTTAAAATGGGCTGTCAAACACAATTTAAAAAGTCTTGATATTAGCCAATATAATTAGCCAATATGAATATAATTTAAAAGCTTGATTTGTTGAGACTTCCCATTAACCTGTTCCCATTGCAAAGTCTGGTCTTCACGGTTGTAATGGGTAGCTACCTCTGTATATTCCGAGTATACTGTACAAACTTTCATAGTACAAAAATGAAATTTTGGGCTGAACATCTTCTTGGATTTGTTCCATTGGCAACATGGCAGAATGTTACAGAGATACACCATGTCATCAAACACTCACACATCTACAGACGTACTGTTGAAAGTATTATGGTCTGGTACAGCAATTTGAATGCACAGGAATGTAAGAAGCTACAGCATGTAAAGAACTCTGCCCAAAACATCATGGGCATATTCCTCTTCACCATTCATAGTATCTTCAAGAGGCACTGCCTCAGGGAAGTAGTATCAGTCATCACAGATCCCCACCATCTGGATGGTGACATTGTTTCACTGCTGTGATCAGGCAGAAGCTACAGAAGCCTGAAGTCCCTCACCAACAAGTTCAAGAACAACTACATCTGTTCACCTGTTTGGTTATTAAACCAACTGGCAAAACCATAATCACTACAGTTTAGCAACACTGTCACCACTTTGATTACTTCGTATTAAAATGTACTTCTTACTTGTACGAATTGTGTAATTTTGATTAAAATCTGTGTAAAATATGTTTCATTTATGTTTTAAATACATGAGACCACAAGACATACCGTGGGATTCGAAGTAGGCCAATCAGGGGATTGAATCTGCTCCACCATTCCATCATGGCTGATTTATTAAACACCATTCAATCCCATTCTCCTGCCTTCTCCTCGTAACCTCTGACTATTCAAGAACCTATCAAACTCCGCTTTAAATTTACCCAAAGACTTGCCCTCTACTGCTGTCAGTGATAATGAATTCCACAGATTCACCCCCCTCTAACTAAAGAAATTCCTCTGCATCCCTGTTCTATCAAGATGCCCTTCTAGTCTAAGGCTGCGTCCCTAGTCCTAGACACCCCTGTATAGAAAGTATCTTCTCCATAACCACTCTATCTAAGTCGTTCAATATTCAATAGGTTTCAATGAGGGCCCCCACCACCTTCTTCTAAATTCGATGGAGTACAGGCCTAGAGCCAATCAATGATCCTCATATGCTAACCCTTTCATTCCTGGGATTGCTCTTGTGAACCTCCTCTGGACCGTTTCAAACACTGGCACATCCTTGTTTAGATGAGGGTCCACACTGCTCACTCACCACATTATATGATGTTATGTGCCTCAGCTGTGAGCAAATTTATCAGTGTATTTGTTGATATGACAATAAACTCAACTTTGAATTTGACCTTGAGATGAGCACAAAGTCCAGAGGAATTACACCAAATGACATTTACTTTCATTTCTGCACTATTCTGGCCATTCATTTGGTCTTTTATCATACTAACAGAAGGACATTCAAATCACTTTAGTGGAATGGCGTAGCAGATATCTTTTGAAGTGTGTATCAAGCTTCAAATTCCTTGGTGTCCACATTTCCGAGGATCTCACCAGGTCCTTGAACTCCTCCACCCTGATCAAAAAGGCACAACAACGCCTTTATTTCCTGCAGAGCATCAAGAAAGCTAACCTCTATCCCTGGATACTGACGGACTTTTACTGCTGTACCATTGAGAGCATACTCACCAACTGAATCTCAGTGTGGTATGGCAATTGTCCAGTATTGGACCGCAAAGCTCTCCAGTGTGAGGTGAAAACAGCCCAGCGGATTATTGGCACCCAATTGCCCACCATTGAGAACATCTACCATAAATGCTGCCTGGGCAGGGTGAAAAGCATTATCAAGGATGCATCTCACCCTAACCATGGACTTTTTACTCTTCTCCCATCCGGTAGGTGCTACAGAAGCCTCCGCTCCCACACCAGCAGGCACATGAAGAACATTTTCCCTGAGGTTGTGACCCTGCTGAACCTCACATCACAGCGCTAAGCAGTATTGCATCAGTATTGTACTGTCTCAGTACTTTTATATTTGTGTGCTGTAACATTTACTTTTTACTCACAGTTATTTTGTAAATAACACTATTCTTTGTATTTCTGGTCAGATGCTAACTGCATTTCATTGGCTTTGTATCTGAACTCGGCACAATGACAATAAAGTTGAATCTAATCTAATCTAAAGAGGTCCAAAATGCACCTAGTTTTTCCTCTGTTCTTGATTTGAATTCTAAACTTTACATTGACACTGTGTGTGTGTGTGTGTGTGTGTGTGTGTGTGTGTGTGTGTGTGTGTGTGTATGTGTATGAAATGGGGATGGAAACTAGGTGGTAAGTATATGGCTATGGGATAGCAGACATTGTCAGAGAATATAAAAGTGTAAGATATAATAGCCATTAATGGAAACCAGATCCAGCTTCATACTGCTTTCAAATTCAGCCTACGAGCAATAAATGTGCTTTTTTTAACTGGAGGAACTGCATATTAAAAAACAATATTGTCAGTGAAGGGAATAGAATATAGACTCACAGAAGGATGCCGCTTAAGAGATATACTTTGAATAATGACATGACTAGGTAGTGTAACAATATGTGCATTGCTCTACTGCACCAGTGACCACTGATGGACTACAAGTCCCACCACTGTAAGGAGTTTGTATGTTCACTTTGTGGCCATGTGGGTTTCCTCCAGTGTCCTCCTACATTCCAAAGCAACACAGTCAGGGTTAGGGTTAGTGAGCTGTCAGCATGCTCTTTAGACACTGGAGGCACACTAACACATCTTTGGCACAATCCTCAGACTTTGTTGGTCATTGGCGCAAAACAACTCATTTCACTGTATGTTTCAATGTTTCCAATTACATGTGACAAATAACTAAAGCTAAAGTGTTGGCCAAGCTCAGACATCATAGTACTATATTAATTGGACTACATTGAAACTCCAGCCAGAACTATATAACCAGTCATTAGAACTTAACATCAGACATCTTTTTCTATGTGACTTTGCACTATTACGACCTAAATAAGGAGGGTGGGGGTGGGGAGGGTTGGTCACAGGGGACAGCAGAGTTGAGATTGCTGAATGAGATCAGAGGAGATTCTAGACTGACTATTTTTCCACTAGGCACATCAGCCAAAGCCACAGCCATCTTTCTTCTGTCAATCAGTCCTTGTGATGTTTGTGTCTCCAAAGAGCCATCGCTCATTGCAGTGTGGTAAAGGGAAAATGTTTTAGGTGACAAGGTTTGTTTCCTAACAACCTTTTAATATTGATCCAAGCTACCTTGCTCCAATAAAGATATCTGAATATTCAGACGTGGCTTCTCAATAGTGATTTTAGATATGTTATTTGTAAATGTGCCACTCTCCAAATACGTAAGTAATGTATACAATTGTCAGTAATGAAACTGAATTTAATTATTTCTGTTATTTTTGTACTTAAAGAGCATAAAAGCATGATTGACTTTAAGTTTAGAGAGATTCTTGTAAAAAGCACTTGTGCTGAATAAATATCTGCTGTACCTGCAGTTCTCATCTCTATTCAGCTCATTCAGTTACAACTTATACCGATGTATGTAAATGTGTACAAACACACACACACAAAACGATAAATCGATATAGAACATAGAATAATACAACACAGGAGCAGACTATCCAGCCACAAATTTGTGCAGAGCTAATTAAACACCAAACTAAAATAATCCCTTCAGCCTACACAAAGACCATATCCCTCCATTTACTCACATGTATGTGCCTATCCAAGAGCTTCTTAAACATCTGTATCATCACCTCAACTGGTAGCATATTCATTTCACCCACCATTCTCTGTAAAGATCTTGCCCCACTCATCTCCTTTAGGCCTACCCTAATTCATTTTAAGTGCATGCCCTCAAGTAATAGACTTTTTGATCCTGTGTACGTACACTTGATACATAATTTGATCATCAATGTGAAGTTCTAATGTTGAACCTGATTATTTCTCTTAAGCTTCATTGCCAGGATCGATTTTGATGATAAAATGTCAGCTGCAAGCTTAGGCAAAGTCATAATCATTCTCACATTTAATCATTCCATCTTTATAATGCCATCAGCTTACACATCTGAGACTACATCATACAAAATTATCTGTGCCGTCTCAAAGAGCAATGGATCTGACAGTTTAATGTCAGTAGACTCATCACATTAGCAATAGCAAGTGGTCTGACATATAGAACGAAAATTTTGGCATTTATTTGAGAAAAGTCCCTCAATTTTGGAAATTTGATTAATCAGTATGTGAAGCAAAGAAATATTACTTAGTTGACTCCCCTCGCCCCAAACGGTTTTCACAAGTTTGATCATTTACAGCTGCTTTGTCCTCACATTAATTCAGAAACAAAATTTCTTGTAAGAATGTTGCTTCTATCTATTATGTTGACAGTCTTAAGAACTTTTCTGTAAAAGTTCTTTCAAAACATTGCAAGGCATATGGGAAAAATCAGTTAGAAAATGTCAACTTCAAACACTCAAGTTCAATATTATCAAAGTGAATGCATGCCTGGGAGGAGAGGAATGGAAAGGTTTTCTGTCGTCCTGTTATGTTGTAATGTCATGAATAGAAATGCAACTGCTTTAATTACATAGGTGGGCAGACAAGAGCCCATTGAAACATAGGAAAACCCACCATAAAGAAAAGACATTTTTTCACATTGATAAACAATGAACACCATGGAGGGCCTCAGCAGGTCAGACAGTATCTTTGGAGGGAAATGGACAGTTAAAAATTCAGTTCCAGGTGAAGAGTCTTGACCCAAAAAGGCAACTGTCCATTTCCTTCCATGGATGCCGTCTGATCCGTTGAGTTCTTTCAGCACCTTGCGGGTTGCTCTAGTTTCCAAAACCTGAAATCTCTTGTGCTTTCACATTAATCAGCTTTTCTGTTTTAGTTGCTCAGGTGAACTTGTCAGAGCTGTCTGGAAAGTCACTCTTCTAGTTTCTCATCATGTAGATCATATCTTTGCACAGACCGGGAGACCAGGTTCATTGGCACTGCCCCAGCTTGTGAGAGTTCACATTAAAAGATGAACTCTTGATCTCCCAGTCTGTCTCACTGTGGCCCTTGTGCATTATTTGCCTACCTGCACTGCACTTCTCTGTAACTGAAACACTATTTCTGGTTTCTGTTTTACTCTTTACACCCTCAATATTCTTGTGTATGGAATAGTCTGTGTGCATAGCATGTGAACAAAATTTGTACTGTATTTGAGTACATATGACAATAATAAACCAACACCATTATAGAGATCAGACTCTGTCTCTGAAGGAATTATTAAATCGTCACTGCAAAGTCAACTCCAAGAATTGACTTGTGTTTCCCACATTGTTGAGCCTCAGCAAAACCCTTAATGAAATTTAAACCAGTTCTGGACAGGTGTATCTCAAACCTGCACGTCTCTATTTTGGAGAGTCAATGACTCATACCTCATATTATATCTCAGTATTATTTATTTATTTTTATTGTTATTTACACGTTATGTCTTCCTTTGCACATTGGTTGTTTGTCAGTCGTTATTATTTATAGTCTCTCATCAATTCTATTGTATTTCTTTATTTTCCTGTAAATGCCTACAAGAAAATGAATCTGAAGGTAGTACATGGTGGCATGTAGGTACTTTAACAATTTAAATTTACTTTGAGATTTTAATTCTGCCTGAATTCACCCTGAATTCCTTTCCTTGATATAGAGGAATCAATGACAGACGTTTCTGCACAGAAATTTTGTGACCTCTTATAAATGGAGCAAAATCTGGACATATGTAACTATATTCTTTTACAGCTTTTGCCTTGGCTTTTGTTAGCACCCAGGCTACAAATGTAAATACATTTTAAACATCTTAGCACTACAAAACAAATCTCAGTCATATTGTTTCATAGTACCGAATTATGGTATGTAACTTTTATGCCATTTAGATGATCCATTAGCTGAAGCATGCAGCCAAACCAATTGCTTTATTATTATCATTCTTTGAAATTTTGCAGTGTTTTTTTTAGTCTGAATATTATTTTTTCAATACACTGGTACTAAAGTAGTAAAGAGTTTAAGAGAGGTATAAGAGTATCTGAAACCAGCATTTGCCTTGAACCTTATAAAATGTGGGAGGAAAAGTTTTGGTTGGGTTTCTAGCAATAAATCTGACATTATAACAACATTTCCATTTATATACCACTTTGACATATGAAAGCACCTTGTAGGATTTATTATGCTCAGCTGCATTGACTGCTGTTAATGTGGGTAAACACGCCAGCCACTCAATTCCAAAGCAGTCAGCACTGAGATTTGCAGTCAGTTAAATTTGCTTTATAATTGTATTGGTTGATGGAGGCTTTTTGGACAGTGTACTGAAGAAAATCTCTAATCTAATGAAAATATACTTAACATCCACCAGAACAGGTTGATGGGTTATACCGAAACAAAAATCATTGCAAGATCATTTCTATGATATTGCTATTATGCTATATTTTGTATACACATGCTAAGAGAATACATGCATAAGACTATAAGGCATAATATCATGAAAACTAGGAGCATTGAGTCTGTTCTGTCATTCAATCAAGGTGATTTACTTTCCATCCTTGGGGCTATTTTCCATCCCCTGCCTTCTACCCATAACATTTGATGTTCTTAATAATCAACAGCCTATCAACCTCCACTTCAAGTATACTCAATGACTTGGATGCCATAGCAGTTTGTGGCAATGAATTCCACATATTCACCATTCTCTGGCTTAAGAAGGTCCCACTTACCTCCGTTTTAAAGCGACGTCCTTCTGTACAGAGACTGTACCCTCTAGTCTTAACTCTCCCACTATTGGAAACATCCTCTCCACTCTATCTAGATATTTCAATATTTGCTTTAGGAAACCATGCTGACTGGCTTATTTTATCATGTGCCTCCATGTACCCTGAAAACTTTCACCCACCATTCTTCTGGAACTTCACTAGTGGTAATAACAAAGCAAATGTATCTACAAGTGTTTCCACAATTCTTTCCCTGGCCTCCCCAAGGTCCAGGGGTGCATTTGGTTATACCTGGGGATTTGTCCACTTTAATGCCTCAGTCTTCATAATTTGTATATGTCCATGATGACACTACTTCCCACACTCTTTTCTTTGCCATCTATGTTAGTCTTTTTGGTGAACATCGAGGAGAAATAGACATTAAATATGTTGGTCATCTCCTGTACTTCACACCTAAGCAGCTCTGATGATCCTTAAAAATTCCTAGTCTTTCCTGAGTGACCCAAAAACAGGAATAATGAGATGGTGTTCATGGGTTTTATATTCCATTCAGAAATATGATAGTGGAAGGGATGAAGCTCTTTCTGAATTATTTGGAGTTGGTCTTCAGGCTCCTATACCTCCGCCCTGATGGTAGAAATGAGGAGAGGGCATGTCCAAGATGGTGAATGCCGCATTCTTGAATCACTGCCTCTTGAAGATGTTCTCGGTGATGGGGAGGATTATAAAGCTGGCTGAGTCTACAACCCTCTGTAGCCTCTTGCAGTCTTGTGCATTGGACCCTCCAGACCAGATTTTGTTACAATTTGTTCAGGATGATCACTACCATATATCCATAGAAATTTGTAAGAGTCTTTGGTGACATTCCAAATCTGCTCAAAGTCATAATGAAATAGAGCTGCTGGCATGATTCATGCATGATTCATGTTCTTCAAGATTGCATCAATATGTTAAGCATAGGGCAGAACCTCTGAGCTGTTGACTCCCACAACCATGAAGCTGTTCATCCTTTCCACCGCTGACCCCCACCCCATGAAAAATCAGAAACAGAATCAGGTTTATTACCTCTGACATGTATATGTTGTGATATTTGCTGTTTTATGGCATAATGCATATAAAATACCATAAATTTTATAGATATGTTCGACAGAGTACATATCAAGCTTTGTTCTCAATTGTGCTGATCTTTACATTCGCCTAGCAAGTTGATAAAATTTGATTATAATCCCACAATGTTTTGCAGATTATAAAAAAGATTTGGGACGTCAGACATTGTCCCCTCTAAGCTGCACTGGTGCACAGTCACACAGTAACTGAAATGCTCCTGCGCACGTAGCTTTTGTTGCCACGCAGCCTGGATTTTATTTTATAAAATAATTTATTAAAGTGACATGCAGGTTTCAGGCCATGTAAAAATTTCCTGCTCAGAACAATAATTGGTCTGTGCAACTGTAAAAAATATTAGGAGGAATGTTGATATCAGGAGCTGAGATTATTTTTTAACTGCAAGATATCCAGCCTCTGGCTATGAGGGAAACACAGTTGTAATTCTGGACAATATTACCTCTGGGATGGTAGCGGAAGCTTGGTGATGGGAATGGGTGATTCTACTTTCTTGATAGGATGTTGTCTTGTGCTTTTATACTGCAAATATTACTACTTATTAGACCACGTGAATATTGTGTTGGTCTTGCAGCTTGCAGGCATTGGCTATTTCAATTGCTGAGGAGTTTCAAATTGAATTAATCAATGCACAATTACCACAAAACATCTGCAGGATAGAAGCAAGATCATGTGATGAAACATCTGAAAATGTTTGCGCTTACGAGACTGGCCTGAGGAACTCCTGCAGTAATGTCCTGGGTCAACAATGACTGACCGCAAACAGACACAGCCACCTTCTTTTGTGTGAGGTACAACTTCAAGCTGGCAAGTGTTCCTTTCATGCCATTGACTAGAGTGTTGCAGATTTCTTTGAGGCTGCACACAATCAGACGTTGCCCTTATCTCAGCTTATTCCCAGTCTACATCTGAAAAAGCAGTTCATTGATCCACTTGTGGCTCAGGACCGTGAGTGATCCAGAAGAAACATAGAATGAACATATTGTGGCGAGCATTTGGTCCATAATGACAGACGAGGAAGCTCTTTAACTCAGCAACAGTTTTATTGTGATAGACACAAACAGACCAGGTACCATGAACCGGAGAGTGAACCCAACCAGTCTCACACAGATGGGGGTGGTGACCATCACACACCCCGGTTACAGTTAGGGTGACCCACAGATACACAAGCAAATAACTGTATAACCCAAGCTAAAATGTAACAATAAATGAACTGGAACTTCCCACCATAATCCTACAAAAGCATTTTAACACAAGAACAGTAAACAGTGCTGGTTATTAGAAATGCAGGGGCAGGCTGTCGACTATGCCCTGCCCAGAGTGTCACAATATATATGCATATTTATTTGCGAGAAATTTTGCTTGATGCATCAAGATCGGCGCAAGCATGACGGGCTAAAAGGCCTGTTCCTGTGCTCTACTGATTGACACTTTATGTTCAATTTGTACAGATATGCCGAGATCCTTACCATAGCTGTGACCTATTGATCCTTGGACTCACTTTGCACCACACACTGTCGGAGCAGTGCTGCCAGGATAATCAAGGACACAACCCACCCAGCCAACACACTTTTCATCCCTCTTCCCTCCGGGAGAAGGCTCAGGAGCTTGAAGACTCGTACGGCCAGATTTGGGAACAGTTTCTTTCCAACTGTGATGATTGTAAGTTCTAGTATCAATTGTTTGGCGACAATAAAGTATAAAGTATAATAAAATATAAAGTATTGGTTACTGGAATCAAAGCAACCCACCCATTGGTTGTACAGAAATCAATCTGATGTAATCCTGGCTGTTTTTCCATTCGAGAGTGAGATTAATGGTTGTACTTATTCATAACTATTACAACATAAGTGTTCTCTTGTTGGGAATGTTTTGTTTTAAGAGGTCCATTCAAAAACCTTCATCCCAGCTGGACACATCCTTTTGCAGGTTTAATACCTTCCTTTGCAGGTCATGCACTGAGCTCAGCACAGACAGTATTAATCAGACTATTAATTAAATACAGGAGGACATGGCCGTCTGAGCACCAGAGCTCTGCTATTTATAAGATTAAGAACAAAACTTTCCAGGAAATTTCAACAGCTATTGTGTGCCTCATTCTTGAGTTTTTTTCAAATAAGTCACAGTATCATGAAATTAAATAGAAACAGAAAAAAGGTTTGACAATAGTCAATGATGGAAAAGTAAATTGTTAAGATATTAGATCACACAGTGTTTTTTGGGTTGTACAATTGAATGACTGTTGGAAGAACATGATAAGTGTTAATGGGAGGGACCTCAGTTTCTGCTGTCTGCAGCTTGTTTCTATCGAGAGCTCATGGCACATTATGGAACCAAGAAGGCAGGGCCGTTGGCAAGGCTACAGGAGCTGTGTTGCAGTGCAAGATTAGTGTGGGCATCAGGCTAGCTGAAGATGAGCAACCATGAGTTACAGGCTGGATATGGTTTAGCAGTTCAGGAATATAACTCAGTGGATGCATACTTGTAAAGCACATTTCTCTGCAAAACTTATGCTTCCAAATGCCACAGAATTTTAAGTGACAGCTGAAGGTCTTGAGAAACAGCTCTGTGGCTTAAAACTATAGAGCTTAAAGAAGAAAATGGTGTAACCACAATGAGCAGTTTCTCAATGACAAGGATACAATGGGCTGGAGCCCACAAATAGCCAACCTAGCAAGTCCAGATAGAGTCAAATTGGAGAAGATTGCTACTGATAGTGATGGAGCCTAGGACTAGTGGGAACAGCCTTAGAATAGAAGGATAACCTTTTCAAGCAGAGATGAGGAGGAATTTCTTTAGCCAGAGAGTGATGAATCTGTGGAATACATTGTCACAGGCTGCTGTGGAGGCCAAGTCATTAGGTATATGTAAAGCGGCAGTTGATAGGTTCTTGATTAGTCAGGATGTCAGAGTTTACAAGGAGAAGTCAAGCAAATGGGATTGAGAGAGATAATAAACAAGCCATGATGGAATGGTGGAGCAAACTCAATGGCTTGATTGGCCTAATTTTTCTCCTACGTCTTATAGTCTTGTGCTCTATGCTTTTTTTGCTAACCACTGGGCTAGCATGTCAATTGTTGTGCCTGTGCAACTACATATCAATTAAATAAAAGCAGGTATGGGGAACGCAAACACGAGGAAATCTGCAGATAACCCACATCAAAGTTACTGGTGAACACAGCAGGCCAGGCAGCATCTCTAGGAAGAGGTACAGTCGATGTTTCGGGCCGAGTCCCTTCATCAGGACTAACTGAAGGAAAAGCTAGTGAGAGACTTGAAAGTGGGAGGGGGTGGGGGAGATCCAAAATGATAGGCGAAGACAGGAGGGGGAGGGATGGAGCCAAGAGCTGGACAGGTGATTGGCAAAAGGGATATGAGAGGATCATGGGTCAGGAGGCCCGGGGAGAAGGAAAAGGGGGAGGAGGGAAACCCAGAGGATGGACAAGGGGTATAGTCAGAGGGACAGAGGGAGAAAAAGGAGAGAGAGAGACAGAATGTGTGTATATAAATAAATAATGGATGGGGTACGAGGGGGAGGTAGGGCAGTTGAACATTGACTTCCCTAACTTCTGCTGATGCCCCACCTCCCCCTCGTACCCCATCCGTTATTTATTTTTATACACACATTCTTTCTCTCTCTCTCTCCTTTTTCTCCCTCTGTCCCTCTGACCATACCCCTTGCCCATCCTTTGGGTTCCCCCCCCCTTTCCTTCTCCCAGGGCCTCCTGTCCCATGATCCTCTCATATCCCTTTTGCCAATCAACTGTCCAGCTCTTGGCTCCATCCCTCTCCCTCCTGTCTTCTCCTATCATTTTGGATCTCCCCCTCCCCCTCCAACTTTCAAATCTCTTACTAGCTCTTCCTTCAGTTAGTCCTGATGAAGGGTCTTGGCCCAAAACCTCGACCGTACCTCTTCCTAGAGACGCTGCCTGGCCTGCTGCGTTCACCGGCAACTTTGATGTGTGTTGCTTGAATTTCCAGCATCTGCAGAATTCCTCATGTTTAAGTTTTGAAATCTGCAGATGCTGGAAATTCAAACAACACACACAAAATGCTGGTGGAACACAGCAGGCTTGGCAGCAGCCACAGGAAGAAGCACTGTCAACGTTTTGGGCCGAGACCCTTCGTCAGGACTAACTGAAAGAAGAGATAGTAAGAGATTTGAAAGTGGGAGGGGGAGTGATTGCTTCAAAAGAAGTAGATCCATACATTACACTTCTTCCCCTTGCAATGCAACATAAAACTGTATATGTACAAAATATTTAATTTTCTTTCATAAACCATATTCACAATAACGGTCCATAGCTCCTTTCACTATACTAAAGGTTTAGTCTTTTGGGTGGCACTCTGTTTCCTTCTGGATAGTGCCTCTGGACCTGTGAAGTGGCAGCAGGTTGCGTAGGTGTCTTGACTAAGATGAAGTTCTCGGTCTGGTATCATGTTGCTGTCAGTGACGTGATGATTACTGAGGGGTGACTCCAGTGGCTGTAATGTGTCCATGATGTTGGATGCAGTTGACTCAGGTGTGTTCTTTGGCTGAGCATCCAGTATTTGGTCCACATGAATTCTCCATGTATGATCTCCAACATCCACTCTGTACATTAGTGGTCCAGTCTTTAGCTATCCAAACAGGTGTCCTCTTAACTTCTCAATAATCATATGTTACAACTCCCTGTCCAATCTCAAAGCTCTTTTCTGCTTCACTTGGCAACTGACTGAACTGTTTGTTCTGCACTTCCCTCCGTAGATCTCGTTTCAGAAAGTCAATGCAAGATCTCAGATTCTTGTTCATGAACAGCACTGCAGGTGTTTGATTTGTTGTCACATGAACAGAGTTCAGATACACAAAAAGGAAGTTGTCCACCTTGTGCTGTAGAGAAATATCCTTCTTGTCTGTCACTTTAACGGACTTCTTGAGTGCTTGATAAGCCTTTCAGCCAACCCATTCATTGCTGATTGGTGAGAGGAGTGGACTTGTAATGTCAGATGCCATTTTTCTTCATGAAAAATCGGAATTCTTTTGATGTGTATTGTGGTCCATTGACACTCACAGTTTGTTCTGGTAAGCCATTTCTGGCCAAGATAGTCCTCAGAGTGGAGACAGTCTTTGCTGACGTAGTTGACTTCATTGGTACAAGCTTTGGCCACTTTGAATGAACATGCACAGCAATCTGAAACATGGAGTCCATGAATGGCCCAGCAAAGTCCACTTGGTGCGTGGCCACTTCGGTGGTGATGTCTGTTATCTGTCAAGTAGGGGACCGTGCACAGTTCTGATTTGATGGAGACGGATGTGAGAGTACAGAGAAACATCTGGCAAACTTCTGAAATGCCCGCTTTGCTGCCGCTGCTTCTGTGTGGTAACCGGAATCTCTGGAGTTGAAGGCCCCGAAACCCTCGGCTTTGTGTGTTTCAGTGGTCGGGGCGAGGTCGAAGGTGCTCGGCAGAGGATGGCGCTCTGGCGGCTGTATCGGAGATGCTGGTCGGAAGCTCGAAGTTTTCAGATGGATGGACTCAGTGTCGGCTGTGGTCGGCTGCTTCCAAGGCATCGGCAAGTTGACGTTGCCTGGAGGTTTATGGCAGGGAGTTTCTCCCTTTTGCCGCCTGCTATCAGGGACTTGGGAGTCGATCGACTCAGGAACTTCTGAGACTTTATTTACCATGCCCATGGTTTGTTCTTCATCAAATTATGGTATTGCTTTGCATTGCTGTAACTATATGTTATAATTATGTGGTTCTGTCAGTGTTAGTCTTTGGTTTGTCCTGTTTTCTGTGATATCACTCTGGAGAAACATTGTATCATTTCTTAATGCATGTATGTATTTCTAAATGACAATAAAAGAGGACTGAGTGTTCTCATAATCTAATCTAAGTCAATATGTACTCTTTGTCATGGCGAAGACGGCCTCTCCTCTGGGCGTTACACTTCCTGGGGGTATGCATTTTGAACTTCTTAGCATCTCAAATAGTTTGGCCAAGTCTTCAATCTGTTTATCTGTTCTGGGCCACAACACATGAGACTCTTCATCTTGACTGTACCCAGGTCTCCTCATGTACATTCTCAAACACCCTGTACGCAGCCTAGAGGGGACCACAACACGAGATCCACACATCAGCATTCTTTGACATAATGACATTTGGTCTTGTCTCACTGAGAACTCTGGAAACATAGGATTACCATGAGCTGGCCATCCTTACCTGGTGATGTCAGGTTTTTGACAATGTCAGGTCATTCCCTGTTTCCCTTTGTATTTCAGAATTTGTTAGTAGCAACTGGTCCACCTTTTACCAAAATGGATTATCATACATTTCCCTGCACTGTATTGTATCAGCCACTATTTTGCTCATTCTTCTGATTGTCTAAGTCCTGCTGCAGTCATGTTTCTTCCTCAGCACTACCTAACCCTCCACCTAGCTTTATATCATCTGCAAACTTTGCCATAAAGCCATCAAGCCCATTAACTAAATTATTGACAAACAATGTAAAAATTAGCAGTTCCAATGCTGACCCCTGAGGAACACCACTAGTTACTGGCAGCTAACCAGTAAAGCTTCCTTTATTCCCACTCACTGTCCCCTGCCTGTCAGCCATTCCTCTCTTCATACCAGTATATCTTTCCTGTAATGAAATAAGATTTTATCTTGTTAAGCAACCTCATGTGTGGCACCCTTTCAAATGCTTTCTGAAAATCCAACTAAATGACATCCACTGCCTCTCCTTTGTCCATCCCGTCCATAACTTCCTCAAAGAACTCTAACAGATTTGTCAGGTAAGATTTCCCTTCATAGACATCATGCTGACTTTGGTTTATTTTATCATTAGTCAGCAAGTACCCCGAAATCGCATCCTTAATAATAGACTCTAACACTTTCTCAACCACTGAGGTTAGGCTAACTGGCCTATAATTTCTTTTCTTTTGCCTTCTTCCCTTATTAAAGAGTGGAGTGACATTTGCAATCTTCCAGTCCTCTGGGACCATGCCAGAATCAAGTGATTCTTGAAAGATCATGAACAATGCATCCATTATCTCTTCAGCAACCTCTCTTAGGTCTCTAGGATGTAGTCCATCTGGTCCAGGTCACTTTTCCACCTCAAGACCTTTCAATGTGCCTAGCACTTTTTCCTTTGTTATAGCAGTGGCACTCACTCCTGCTCCCTGACACTCACAGACTTCTGGCACACTGCTAGTACCTTACACAGTGAAGATTAATTCAAAGTATTCATTCTGTTCATCTGACACTTCTTTGTCCGTCATTACTGCCTCACCAGCATCATTTTCCAGTAGTCCATTATTAACTCTCACCTCCCTTTTACTCTTTGTATACTGAAAAAAAAACTTTAAGTATTCTGCTTTGTATTATTGGCCAGTTTGCCCTCATATTTAATCTTGTCCCTTCTTATAACTTTTTTAGATGCTTTTTGTTGTATTTTAAAGCTTCCCAATCGTTGAACTTCCCTCTAACTTTTGCTACCTTATATTGCCTTTCCTTGGCTTTTATGCGGTCCTTAACTTCTCTTGTCAGCCACGGTTGCCTACCACTGCCATTGGAGAAGTTTTATCTTCTGTTGGACATATCTATCCTGTGCCTTGTGAATTATTCCCAGAAACTTCAGCCATCTCTGCTCTGTCATCATCCTTGCTAGTGTCCTCCTCCAACCCACCTGGGAAAGCTCCTCTCTCACACCTCTGTAATTCTCTTTATTCCTTTGTGATACTGATACATAAGACTTGTGCTTCTCCCTCTCAATTTTCAGAATGAATTCAATCATATTAAGATCAGTATCTCTTAAGGGTTCCTTTACATTACGCTCTCTAATAAGATCTGGTTTATTACACAACACCCAATCTAACATAACCTTTCCCCCAGCAGACTCAAGCACAAGCTGCTCTAAAAAGCCAACTCATAGGCTTTCATCAAATTTCCTCTCTTCTGATCCATATTCTTTCCAGTTCTTGATCATTTACTTAACTGCACTACCAATGGCAGTGGTAGGCAATTCAGTGACTTGGAAATGTTCTTGTATCCATCTCCCGAGTTGTGCTTTTTAATAACAGTTCTACGGAGTTGATTGGAGTATTGTCTTGTATTCAAGCCGTAGTTTTTGCCAGAATACTGACTCACCAGCAGTTGGACCTTCCAGATACAGGTGTATTTTTACTACAATCAATTGAAACACCTTGACAGCACACAGGTCTCAAAAAGCAGATGTCTATTTAACTAATTATGTGACTTCTAAAACTAATTTTGTTGTACTAGTGATGATTTGGTGTGTCATATTAAAGGGGAAGGGGTGTTTTATATTTGTAATTAATTTAGATCATTTTGTAAACATCTGTTTTCACTTTTACAGGAAAGAGTCTTTTTCTGTTGATTAGCATAAAAAAACAAATTAAATTCAATGTTGTGAAGCAATATAAGCTGAAAACTTCCAAGGGGCTGAATACTTTTTATAAGCACAGTATGTAGTTGCACACGGACACAAAAAAAATCCACTACTAAAATCCAGAGCCATAAACCATAGTTACTAACCACAATAAATAAAAGGCTGGTAACAGTAATCCACAATTCAGAGATCTTTTCTGACAGCAATGTTCTGAAATCTTCTTGAGCAGCTACATCTCTAGTGAGGGAAGTTCAAAGTCCAGAAATTCTGAGTAAACATACTATCAAAGTATGAAAAGCATATACAACCTTGAGATTCAATTTTTCGCAGGCACCCACTGGAAGGTGGAGAAATACAATAAAATGCATGAAAAAGACCGGCAAACATCCAATATGCAAAAGAGGACAAGTTGAGGAACTAATAAAAATGTAAACAAATACTGAGAACATGCACAACAGAGTCGGTAAAGGTGAGCCAACAGGCTGTGAAGACAGTTTAGCACTGAGCTGATTGAAGCCACTCACACTGATCCATAAGCCCAATGGTTTCAAGGTAAAAACTGCTTCTGAACCTGGTGGTGTGGAAACCAAGACCCCTACACATACTGTCTGATGGTAGTAGTGAGAAGAGAGGGAGGTAGGTCAAACAAGATGAGCTCAGGTGAAGCATCTTGGCTGTAATGAAGTAGTTGTGCTGAACTCCAGTTCACTTTCCGCTCTCGGGTTTTGACGCATTGATCTGACTGAAGACTGCTCCAGTGCCTCTGGTGATGGCCGAACCTTCATCTGGGTCAGGGTGTTATACCTGCATTCCTGAGAGTGTAGCTTCCAGAATGAGATTGACTTCATTCTAAAGACTGAAGTCTTTGAGTTTGCGGATCTTCCACTTCATGTTCTGGTATTGCCAAGTGGACATTAAATGTGCATTGCTGGGACCACTAGGGTTGTTTCTACTCAGACAGATGAACCAGTCAAGTAGCACCAGGAAAGAAATAAGAATTCACAACTTTCTACAGCACAGTGGCAATTTCATACACTGCTGCATATGAAATTGTTGCTGTGTAAACATTGTCAAAAGGTTAAAAGAACATTAAATGAAAAGTAAATAAAAAATGGAGGATCCGAGGGGAGCTGAAGTAATTTGGGCCCTCAGTTCCACTCAATGTTGCATCCTTGGATAATTGTTTTATTATTGATTTCTCACCCTTATTGAATAGTCTCTGTATTAGGTGGTAATAATTTATTTTTCTTTCATTTTAAAAAGCAAACAGTGCTGGTGAAGATTACTGTTCTTCATAACTCTCCTCAAATCAGTCACCCTGCTATTTTCAAAGGTACTGAGTCAGTCACTTGATGTAACTTGTAAGACCATAAGGTCATAAAGCATAGGAGCAGAATTAGTCCATTCAGCCCATCGGGTCCGTTCTGCCATTCTATCATGGCTGATTTATTATCCTCCTCAACCTTATTCTCCTGTCTTCTGCCCATAATGTTTGACATCCTTACTAATTAAGAAACTTTCAATTTTTACTTAAATATACCCAATGACTTGGCCTCCACAGCTGTCTGTGGCAATCAGTTCTACAGATTCACCACCCCCTGGCTAAAGAAATTTCTCCTTATCACTGTTCTCAAGAGACGTCCTCTTGAGACTGTGTTCTCTCGTAGGCTCCCCCACTTTTGGAAACATCCTCTCTATATCCACTCTACCTCGGCCTTTCAACATTCAATAGGTTTCAATGACATTCTCCAACATTCTTCTAAATTCCAAGGAATACAGGCCTACAGCCATCAACTGCTTTTCATGAGTTAACTTTTCTTCCCCTGGATAATTTTCGTGAACCTTCTCTGGACCCTCTCCAATGTCAACATATCCTTTCTTAGAAAAGGGGCCTAAAGCTGCTCACTATTCTCTGTGTGGACTGACCAATGCCTTCTAAACCCTCAGCATTAGATCCTTGGTTTTATCTTCTAGCCTCTCTTGTTCTATAAATACCACAGGCTGCAGCAAACACTTTCTAAGTTTGAACGGGCAAAAATAAGATACTGGACTAAAATGCACGAATGTCAAGTGGGCAGATCTGTAATAAACCTGTTGTTGTCTGCAATGTACATGTCAGTCTATTCTGAATTAGCAATCTTGCACTGTAATTTTGAAGCACCAGCTAGTACACGAGCATTTCATAACAATCCTGACTAAAAGGTTAAAAGCGCTTCAGGTATCTGATAAAACAATTCATCTGAATAGTATTGCTATCCTTTGTAACAAATCTAAGCGAAGTGTCGTGTTTCCTTTTATTTTGTAATTAATTTACACCAGTTAATTGTAACTGAAGATAATTTATTATTTTGTAAGTTTGTATGAATAATATTTTAATTAATTATCTTTCCACTGTTTCTAATTATTAGTTAACTATGTCTAAAAGTTATATAACAAATTATGCGAGAGGTATCAGGGATGTATTTTCTGATGCCAATGCACATGCCCATTATGGTATAATTTCTAGCAAATTTGGTTTCCAAATAAATTTAATAGCACGTAACCCTTGCTGTCAGATGACCGCTTGGTCCTGAGGCATAATCGCTGTTTGCGGTCTTCTTTACCTTGGAACAGCTGCAATATCAAAGCTTTGCAGCCTTCAGGCAGACACAAGAGGTTAGTGCAGCCGCAGGGTGAGCTGTGACCACAAAATATGAGCTAAATTTTGCAATAGTCTGATGTTTATTGCAGGATAAATCCAATGAATTTTGACTTTCCAGGCTTGTGTCTAACCTGGAAGATAAAATTTCCAGGCTTGTGTCCAATCTGGAAGATAAAATTACAGAGTTATGGATTCATAGAGTCATAAAGTGCTGAAGCTTAGAAACAGGCCATTTGGCCTATCTAATCTATTGTGAACACGTATTCTGCCTAGGCCCATTGACCTGCACCTGGACCAGAACACTCCATACCCCTCCCATTGATGTACCTACCCAAACTTGGTGCAATCAAACCCCATCCACCTCTTCAGCTGCCAGTTCATTCTATGCTCGCACCACCTTCTGAGGGAAGTCACCCCTCCTGAGGTTCCCCTTAAGTATTTCATTTTTCACTATTAACTGATGACTACTAGTTCTAGTGACACCCAACCTCAGTGGAAAAAGCCTGCCCTATCTATACACTCATAATGTTGTATATCTCTATCAAATCTCCACTCATTCTTCTGTGAATCAGGGAAAAATATTCTTAACTATGTTGGAAGGAGACATAAATTCAACTCATTAAAATGCATTAGTCTAGAATCACCATCACAGAGTGTAAGGTTTTTATGCAATAAAATGCAACTGGAAACCAAATAATGCTCACATTCCTGTTCTGCAAATTGAAGTGTAAAATCTATGTGATTGATACATTTACAGACTAAGATCATTGAGCATGCTCAGTGACATCAATCAAAGGACAACACAGGAATGATGACAAAGATAGTTTGCAGATGCTAGATGAGGAGAGGTATAGCACAGCAAGTGAGTGTTTCTGAAAGAAGAGCACTTTTGGTATGGTTAACTGAAATTTTGAAAGTCGGTATTGCTACCACTGGGTTGCAAGTTAACCAAGCAGATTATGAGATACTGTACAACATTTCAGTTCGAAGCTCTCTTTTTTGACTGAAATCTGCAGCATGTAATTTCCCTTGAAACAATGTACTTTTAAATCAATTTAATGGCCTACATATTTAATGATCATTTAATGATCCATGATCTTTTGAAAGACTTGATAGTCCAGGCAGAATTGAGACCTTTAAGCTGACGAAAGTTCATTGCTGTGGCCAGAAGCGAGGCGGTATGGGGACACTCCAAGCCAGGCTGAAACGCAGAGGCCCCCTCTACCCAGATTCTTGTTAAGAAACATGCAGTTACCAGAGAACAAGATCAAGGACCTGAGAGCAAGATTGCTGTATCGGAGGGAAATGAGGGATTGTTATACTCTATGTCTGAGCAAGACATGGCTATCCCCAGGCATGCCATATACAGTGAATGAACCGGAAAGCTTCTCAATTCACTCGATGACTGAACTGCTGATTCAGAAAAGGCAAAAGGTAGAGGTATATGTTTCATGACAAACTCATGGTGGTGTTCTGATGTGGTATTTTTGTTGAAACATGTTCCCCTGACTTGAATATCTAATGATGAAATGACATTCATTCTATTTACCAAGGGGGCTCTCTTCCATAATCCTTGCTGCAGTTTACATACCAGAGCTGACTACAATTAGGCACTTCAGATACTGCATGATACTGTCTCCAAGCAAGAAACCAACCATTCCGATGAACTTTAAATCATAGTCAGAGACTTCAACCAGCTTGTTTGAAAAAAAAACCCTGCCCAATTACCATTAGCATATAACCTATAGTACCAGAGGTCCTAATATACTAGACCACTATTATAGTAAGATAAATAATGCCTTCAGTTCCATGCCTTGACCATATTTCAGTAAATCAGATCATTCAGCTGTCCTTCTCCTATCTCCATACAGGCAGAGGCTAAAGAGCAAATTTCCAGAGACTAGGACAATGGAAAGGTAATTGTCGGAGGCAGCGGAGTAGCTTTGAGATTGCTTCAAGTCAGTGGACTGGCCATGTTCAAAGACTCATCTGTGGATCTTAATGAATAAACTATGGTTGTCAAAGAACTTGAATAAGACAGTTATAGATGTGTGTGTCCCTACAAAATCATTTAGAGTCTTTGCCAACCAGAAACGCTGGATGAACCATGAGATCCATTATCTGCTGAGGGTCAGATCAGAGACATTCACATCTGATAATCAAGAAAGTTAAAAGAGGTCCAGGTATGATCTTTGGAAAGCCACAGCATGGGTGAAGTTGCAACTCAGGACTAGATCTGAATCAACGAAGGATACTCAGTAATCATGACAGGGCTCGAATACTATCACCTCTTAAATCGAGCAACATAGGCAACAGCAGGGCTTCACTTCCAGAGAGCTCAATGCTTTCTACGCTCACTTTAGCTGTATAAACATGGAGGAACCATCAGGGACTCCCACAGCCCCTGATGATCTTGCAATTTCACTCTCTGAGGCCGCTGTGCGATCAACTTTCAGGAAGGTGAACCAATGTAAAGCATCTGGTCCAGATGGGGTATGTGGCCATGTACTAAAGACCTGTGCTAATCAACTGGCTGGAGTATTCGGCGATCTTTTACCTCTCATTTCGGCAGCCTGCAGTACCAACCTGCTTCAAACAACCTTCAATTATACCAGTGCCTAAGAAGAACCCAGTGACCTACCTTAATGACTATTGTCCCGTAGCATGTTCATCTACAGTGATGAAGTGATTTGACAGTGTGGTGATGAAACGTATCAACTCCTGCCTGAGAAGTGACTTGGTTCCATCCCAATTTGCCTGCTGGAGCAAGAGGTCCACAGCAGATGCCATCTTATTGGCCCTTCACTCAATCCTGGAACAAACGGACAACAAAGATGCGTATATCAGGATGCTCTTTATGGACTACAGCTCTGCTTTCAATACTATCATCCCATCAAAACTAATCAATAAGATCCAAGACCTTGACCTCAATACTTCCTAGTGCAATTGGATCCTCAGTTTCCTCACTTGCAAACCCCAGACAGTTCGTATTGGCAACAGCATCTCCTCCATGATCTCTATCAGCACAGGTGCACCACAAGACTGTGTGATTAGAACCCTGGTCTATTTGTTTTGCTCTCATGAGTGTATAACTAAGCACAGTTCAAATGCCATATTCAAGTTTGCAGATGACACCATTGCTATTGGCCAATTCAGATGTGGTGATGAATCAGCCTATCGCAGGGAGATTAAAAATCTGGCTGAGTGGTGCCATAATATTAACCTATTACTCAATGTCAACAAGATGAAGCAACTGATTATTGCCTTTAGGAGGAGGAAACCAGGGTTCCATGAATCAGTCCTCATCAGAGAATCGGAGGTTGAGGGTGTCAGCAACCTTAAGTTCCTTGCTGTTGTTATTTCAGAGGATCTGTCCTGGATCCATCACGTAAGTGGAATTATGAAAAAAGCATTGCGAAGCGTTTACTTCCATAGGAGTTTGTAAAGATACAGCATGACATCTAAAACTTTGACAAACTTCTATAGATGTATAGTGAAGAGTATGTAGACTAGAATAGAAGCAACAATGCCCTTGAACAGAGATGCCTACAAAAGGTAGTAGATATGGAGGAATCCAACAATGGTAAAGCCCTCCTCATGATTGAACACAATTACATGAAACACTGTCATAGGAAAGCAGCATCCATCATCAGGGTCTCCCATCACCCAGGCCATGCTCTCTTCTTGTCGCTGCCATCAGGAAGAAGGTACAGGAACCTCAGAATTCAGACTGCCAGGTTTAGAAACAACTATCACCCTCCATCAGGGTCTTGAACCAAAAGAGATAGCTTCACTTGACCCGCCATTGAAATGCTCCCGCAACTTATGGACTAACTTCAAGGACTCTTCATTTCACTTTCTCAGTATTATTAATTTATTTATTTATTTATTGTTATTACGTTTTTCCTTCTTTTTCTATTTGTACAGTTTGTTGCCTTATACATATTGGCTGAAAACCTAAGTTGCTGCAGTCTTTCATTGAGTCAGTTCTGGTATAAATTGTATGTACTTATTGAGTATGTCTGCAAGGCAATCAATCTCAGCACTGTACATGGTGACATATATGTACTTTATTACTAAAATTACTTTGAACTTTTGCAGTACAAGGACTTGGTTTAACAAATGCCCGCTCCCCACTGAAGATTTTATCCATTGGATACAGAATCAATTGGGTCCGGTTAAGATGGCGCCAGCAAAGGGTTCGTCGGGTGACTTCTTGCAGCTAGTGAATCTCATCAATTATTTCACTTTTTCTACACCTTCTGCTTGTTCTTTTGGTCTTGATTGTGTTTCAGAAACTGTTGGAGCCTTTGATGTGCAGGTTGGAGTTTGATCAAATGATCCAGCGCTCTGCTGTCCCTGGAGAGGACCGAGAGCTGCCTTGTACAGAAGAATAGAGATGAGGTGCAGGGCCATGATCGACTCCATTTTGTACTGTTGAGTAACACTGTAGCATCGAGGCGAATGCAGATGAGGTCAATGGTCATGCTCAATGGACGCCATGGGTCGGTGGGTTGGCAGCTGGGTCAGCAGAGTTCAGAAGGCCATAGGTCGGCAGCGTGGCATTCGGGAGGCAGCAGGTTCGCAGTGTTCAGAGGGCTGCAAGTTGGCAGTGTAGTGTTTAGAAGGCCACAGATTGGCAGCGCAGTGGTCACTCTTCATGGAAGGACTGAGTTCAATTCTGATTAAAGGATATTCAATCAGTTCAATAGGTACATTTAACATCAGAGAAATGTATACAATATATATCCTGAAATTCTTTTTCTTCACAAAAATCCATGAAAATAGTGTGCCCCAAAGAATGAATGACAGTTAAATGTTAGAACCCCAAACCCAACCACCCAGCTCCACCATCCCATGCCCAAGCAGAAGCAAGGCAACAACCCCACCCCACCCACCAGAAGAAAAGCATCAGCCCCCTTCACAGAGCACTCAAGCGTGCTGCAAAGCATAAATAAAGACCCAGATTTGCAGTACCCTAAAGACTACTCATTCTCCCGGTAGTTTGATATACCATAGACTCTCTCTCTCCCTAATAAAGGAAAAAGGGGTGCTCGATTTCACAGCGAGAGGGGAGACATAAGAAACAACTCACTGATTTATGATGTTAAAGGTCTATTGAGTCACTTTTTCCCAGCTCTGCGCCCAGAGAGTCGGCCCCAGGGCTCAAGTATCTGGACACACAGCCCACGGCAGCTAACCCATTGCTCCCGATGTTCCGTGCTCTCCCATGTTAAGGGCACTAGCCTTGAATCAGCCCGACTCCTGAGCCATGAAAATCTGGCACCCTGAAGGCGCACTAGTCTTCCCGGCCGTGCCCTTGCGATATCAAAAAGCAACCAGTCGTGAGGCCCTAAAAGCTGGTCCCATTCCCGTAAAGAACCAAAGTCAGAGTGTAACTCCAAGTTAAGGTCTTCAAAAGAGCCTTGAAAAGGGAACAAAAGAGAGATATTAAAGATAGAAATCGAGCTGTTTCCGAAGATGCAAACAAAGGAGTCACTGTATAGCACCATCTTGACTCTGCTCCGCTCTCGAGGTTAAATTGGTGTTTTTGAAATTCAAAGATTTATATGATTTGACTAGTTTATATTGCTTTCCTTCAGTTTTCTGTATTTTCTTTCTCATTGCTGGTAGGGGTTCCAAGTGGGCATTATGTTAGTTTCTGTGAGAGGAAGGAGTTGGGGATTTGGGGTCTGATGTTCTTGTGGTTTTTCTGTGTGGGCGGTCTGTCAGCTTTTGTGTATGAAAGAGGGGTTGGGATTTGATGCTATTGTAGCTGTTTTTTTTGCAAAGGAGGGGGTAGAGGATTTGATGTTATTTTTGCTATTTTTTGCAAGGGATGGGGTTGAGGTTTGATGTTATTGTTGCTTTTTTTTGCAAGGGAGGGGATTGGGAGTTTGATGTTATTGTCACTTTTTTTTTGTGAGGAAGGGTGTTGAGGGTTTGGGGTTTGAGGTACCAGCTGCCAGTTTCCATGTGGGTGATCTCCTAGCATTTGTGTGTGTGGGGGGGGGGAGGCGGTTGAGGTCTGCGAATATTGTTTCTTTTTCCTTTTCTTGCAGGGAGAAGGGTTAATGTTTTTTTCTTTTTCTGTATTTCATGGCTATCTAGGGAAGACGAATATCAGAGTTGTATTGTACATGCATACTTTGACAATAAAATGAACCTTTGAACGGTTCCCTCAGAGGCCAAGTCCACACTGGCCCAGCACTGAAAATTCTCCTGGATTAAATCAAGATTCCTTTCACCTAATTCCAGTTCTGCTTCAAATTCACAGAAAGTGCCTGCTGTAGCCTCACTCACACATTACCTTAGCCTCCTCTCCCCTGTATAATCCTCGGTATCTTTTATCACAATCTATTTCAATCAACCTCTCATTGTATTTTGCCTCTTCTTTCTGATCTTCTCAACTGCTTTCTTACTCCTTTTTCCCTGCACCCTCTCCCTCAATTTAGCTAGTGATCTTTCTATTTCCCTACCCTTTTAATTTTCTTTAATTTCATTGGGACTACTTAACCTCACACCAAGAATGATATACATTTGGTAAGCTAAGATAATGCTGTGTAATGGTTGAGGAGTCAAGAATAGGATCACAATCTCAGAATAAGGAACAGCCATTTAGAAAAGAGAAGCAATTAAATTTCTTCATTCAAAATATTTTGGAATTCTTTTCCCAGAGACTGTGAACAGACATCAACATTTATATTTGAGACCAGTAGATGTTTTGGAATCCTCGAACCACAGACAACTGAGATAGTGTGGAATGACCTTAGACCAATTAAACAAAATTTATTGCATGACAGAACGGATAACTAGCTAAAAGTAGATCAACTCTATATGTAATTCCAAAAACAGACAGAACTATTCCGGAGAAGAAGATCAAAATAAGTGAAAGCAAGAATAATAAAGCAGCTTCATTGCTAGCATTGACAATCTGATTAATTTCCACAGAAATTCAATGATAGAAGTTAAAACACCAATATCTAAAACTATGAGAAAGACAATGTTGGCAAAAGGCAAACAACAGTGCTTGGGAAAATACAGAAGGCCCATCATTTTAGTGCACCTAGAGAAACATGAAGTTGAGAGTAAAGAGCAGCAGGCTGTCCAGAACTCATCCACTATAACAGATATTAAATATATTTATTTGTGTCTCTGGAGAACAGGATTGATCTGGATTGACATGCTGGAGAAGATCTTACACTGCAAAGTATAGGTAATGCCTGAACTTTCTTCACAGACTCTGCTGGTTGAATGCATATGTAACTGTTAATGTCAAATATGATGTTTCAAGAGGTGAGGTTCCTTCGGTCTGCTGTCCATTTCACCACAGTTTGTCTGCACTCTAGACCTTCTCCATATAATATAAATCTTATGGAAGATGAAAACTACATGGCCCTCACCAAAAATAACTAAAGCCCTCAATGCTATACCGAACCGATTAAGCTATTAATTAAAAAATCTAACTATACTTATCTCTTCCTTCTACACGTCCATATCCTTCCATTCTCTGCATATTCCTGTGCCTATCTGAGGGGCCAAAATATCTCTATAGTTTTGCCTCCACTACCACCCCTGGCAGTTCATTCCAGGAAGTCAAAACTTTCCATGTAAGGAAACTTAACCCATACGTTCCATTTGAGCTTACCTCATCTCATCTTAAATGCATGCCCTCTAGTATTTGCCATTTCAACCTAGATAAAAAGGTGCCTGCTGCTTACTCTATGTATGGCTCTCATAATCTTATGAACTTCTATCAAGTCTCTTCTCAGCCTCTTTTGCTCCAGAGACAATTGCCCAGGCTTGTCCAATCTCTTCTCATAACACATGCTCTCTAATCCAGTCAGCATCATGTTATACCTCTTGTGCACCAGTTCCAAAGCCTTCAGATCCCTTCTATAATGGAGCGACCAGAAACAAATGCAAAACTCCAGATGTGGCTTAATCAGAGCTTTATAAAGCTGCAACATGGCATTCTGTTTCTTGAACTCGATGTTTTAACTAATATTAGTTGCTTGATGTATGCTAATTATAAGAAAATAAGGAATAGGAGCAGGAGTATACCATCTGGACCATTAAGCCTGTTTTACCATTCAATAAGATCATGGTTGATCTGGCTATGGGCTCAGCTCTACCTACCTGCCTTTTCTCCATTAGCCTTAATCCCCTGAAATACAAAAATCTAACTGTGTCTCACGTGTATTTAATAAGGCAACTAGCGATATTTCCCTTGGTAGTGAATTCCATAGGTTCATTACTCCCTGGGAAAAGCAGTTTCTCCTTATCTCTACCCTAATTCTCTTCTACCAAACCTTGGGATTATGTCTCACCTGCCAGTCTCAACAACTTCCCTGCCTCTATCTTATCTATTTCTTTCATCTTTTTATGTGTTTATTTCAGATCTCCTTTCATCCTTCTGATTTACAGTGAGTATAATCATAGGCAACTCAATCCCTCCTCTTAGGTTATCCCTTTGATCACTGAGATCAACCTGCTAAACCTTTTCACCACCACTGACAAAGAGAGTGTATCTTTTTCATCAAGTAAGGAGACCAGAACTGCATACTGTACAGTTACAGCATAACCTCCCTGCTCCTAAATTCAATCTCTAGCAGTGAAGGACATTTCATTTGCCTTATTGATTATCTGTTGCACCTGCAACCAATCTTTTGCGATTTATGCATGATCACTTCCAAGTCCCTCTGCACATCATGCCGCAATCTTTCACCACTTAAATAATAATCTGGTCCTCTATTTTCCTTCTAAAGTGAATGACCTCACATTTTCTAATGTAGTGCTCCATCTGCCAGACCCTTACCCACTCACTTAACCTTTTTATATCTCTCTGGAGACACTCCACATCCGCACAGTTTGTTTTTCCACTCAATTTAATGTCATCAAGTTTAGATACACTTCTATACTAAGAAACTTTTATAGAAAGTTATTAAAAAGTATTCGCAGTTCTTGAGTTCACACATCAAAGATAAATAAAACTTCTACTTTTGAAAAGGCTTTATGGATTTTTATTTAGCTGTTCAGAATGTATAATCTTGCTGAGGTGAGCCCGCTTCTCAAGTAAATGCAATGCATATTAGTTATTGTAACCAGCTCCTCCATCAGTCAGAACTTTTTGTTAGCTCTAAATGATGGAAATGCTCTTTCAAGTGAAAGCATAAATGGATCTTGCTCCAAAGTGACCGAGATATTATCAGAATCTCATTGGCATATGTTTGTCCTACGCTGCACAAGTTTGAAACTACAGCTTAGATTTGTGGTAGTACAATCAATCAGTTTCCATGCTTGCAATCAAACTTCTAAGACAATTGGGTAGGAAAATATAGGCATTCACAGATAAAGAAAGCTTGCATAAGTGGACAATATGAAGGTAAATGGAGTTCACTGTGAGATCATCTGCTTTTAATCCTGGAGAATGAAATTAGAATAAGCTCTTAATGGTAAAACCAAACTTAAAATGCAGGAACATTTCAGCATAGAACATAGAAAGTAGAACAGCACAGTATAGGAATAGGGCCATCAGCACACAGTAATGAGCCGAATCAAATAAATCAGTAATTAAATGGTCAACTAAACTAATCTCTCATGTCTACACAATGATATATCCCTCCATTTTTTGCACATTTACACGCCTATTTAAACATCTCTTAATAGTCCTGAACATATCAGCCTTTACCACCACTCCAGTCAGCACATTCCAAGCACCCACCACTTTCTGTGCATAAAATTTACCTCTCATATCTCCTTTATAACTGGCCCCTTCACCATAAATATATGCCCTCTGATATAAGACATTTCACCCCAGAAAAAAATACTTTGTCTATTACTCAATCTATGCCTCTCATAATCTTATACTGTAAGCCTCTCCACAGCCCCTGCCACTCTAGAGAAAACTACCAAAGTTTGTCCAGCTTCTTGTTATAGCGCTTGACCTTCAATCCAGGCAGCATCCTGGTAAACTTCTTCTGCACCCTCTCCAAAGCCTCAACATCCTTCCTGTAATGGGGTGCCCAGCCCTGTATGCGACTTATCAAGAGTCTTATAAAGCTGCAACATTAACTCTTGACTTTTGAGCTCATTGCCTTGAATAATAAAGGCAAACATGCCTTATGCCTTATTAACCCGTGTAGCCACTTTTAGGTAGCTATGAACTTAGACCCAAGATCCCTCTGCTCATCAACACTATTAAACAAATTGCTCTTAACAGCATACTGTTTCTTTGCATTTGACCTACAAAGGTGCAAAATTTCACATTTGGCCGATTTAAACTCCATCTGTCATTTCTCTACCAATATCTGCTACTGATCTACAGGACATCCTGTTGCCAGTCATCTATGCTATCCAGAACGCCATCAATCTTCATATCACTTGCAAGCTTACTAACACACCCATGTATATTTTCATCCAGGTCATTTATGTATATCACAATGAGCAGATGTCCCAGTACAGATCCCTGCAGAACTGTCATGGTCATTACTGAACAGTGGCAGGCATCCTAGTTTAGACACTCCAATTCTGCGGAGTCTGGTTAGCTACTGTTGTCCCTTTAAGAGTCAGACTGCCAATTATTGCCTGCCACATACTGCCATGGAAAGTCTGTGCTTAAAGGCCTCGTGCTGAGTGCTTCTATTTCTAGTAATACTGTTTGTGACTTTGCCTTTGGATCACGTTTGTGTTGTCTTGTTTTATTCTGAGTCTGAATTAATTCTAGATCTTACTCCACCATCATCCATAGCTCTTTTGTTACAATGCAATTAAGCCATCATGAACCCAGCAGAATATGAATGCCTGTGAACTTAATTGGCCCACCAGGGAGTAATTGTAGGCAGACATGACAACAGGCTTCAGGAGATCCTCGCTATTCTACAGAAACTCTCCAGCTCCAGTTGGGAGGACCTGAGTTCGGCCAGTTCTGGGCATGTTCAAGCTGGAGACTCAGTCAGCACTCATGAGGGATCCTTGCACCTATTGGTTCCTGTACAGTATGATGGTAATCCCAAAGTACGCCAAGGATTCCTGATACATTGCTCCGTGGCCTTTGAGTTACAGCCATCCAAGCTCCTATTGGAACACAAAGAGGCTCCTTCCGCCTGACTATCCTGTTCTCTCCTTTTCCCTGGGCTGGAACTCCTTCTCAGCCACTGCCGATCCTAGCCTCTGAGAAGCCTATACAAACAGGCTGGACTAAGCTTTATTGAGCCGAGAGAGAAGGAGGAGAAAAAGGTGCTACATTTACTGTGGAGAGGCAAGACATTAATGGACCTCTTGTCATAAGCTGCTGGAAACTCTCGGGACCGTCCATCACAGAGAGGGCTGTGACAGTTGCTAGCCTCACTCCTGGTTCACCACCCTTCGGAGTGGTGCTCCCCATGTCACCTTCATGAGGAGACCAAAAACATTCCCTAGATGCCTTTATTGACTCCAGTTCAGCAGGGAATTCTTTGGACCTCGGACTAGCCAAAAGATTGAAAACTACCTTTTTGCATCACAACCAGCAGTTCATTACCACAGCCCTGGATAGGAGACCTTTCATGTTGGGGTAGATCAACCACCAAACATCCTCGTTCATGCTCAAAATTGGCTATTATGTGGAAACAATCTAGCTTCATTTCATTCACCCTCCAGAAATACCACTTATTCTAGGTCACTCTTGGCTGTCATCCCACAACCTGAGAATAAATTGGACTACAGGCCTCATTCAGGGCAGGTCAAAGCATGTAAAAAGGTTTGCCTCCTGAGTTTGCCTCCAAGAGAAATTCAGGCATGTTTCCCGAATTACTTGTTGAACCTTCCACCTCTAACTCCAGGGTATCTGATTTGTTTAGAGTACTGCCAGAGTATTCAGACCTATTGGAGGTCTTCAAGAAAAAGGTCACCATTCTACCACCTCACCAAGACTATGTCTACACCATCCATCTATCAATCTGCTACCAGGTTCTTTTCCTGCTTGGGGATGGCTCTACTCTCTATCAGCCCCAGAGAGAAAAGCCATGGAGGACTAGATCCAAGAAGCTCTGACATCTGGGTTTATTTAACTGTCCAAATCTCCTGCTGGGGCTGTGTTTTCCTTTGTCACCAAGAAGGATGGTGGACTAAGGCCCTACATAGACTATGGGGGCTAAATAAGATCAGAGTACCCTGTCTCTCTTATGAACACAGCCTTTGAGATTCTCCAAGGAGCTACAATATTTACCAAATTAATCCACATCAGTGAGGGTGATGAATGGAAAATGACATTCAACACCTCTTTGGGCCACTATGAATGGTCATACCTTCTGGGTGTTCAGACTTTCCAACAGTATTTCAAGCCTTCATCGATGACATGCACCAGGAGTTGCTACACCACTTCATCTTCGTCAACCTAGATGATATACTTATTTTCTCCCGGTCCACTCATGAACATGTCCAGCATGTCTGGCAGGCTCCACAATTCACAAGAATCTATTATCCGTCAAACTTGAAGAGTGAATTTCATTATCCACAGTCTTCCACTTTGAGTTTGTTATATCTAATAACAAACTGTGAATGAACCCAGAGAAGATCTGGGCCGTGATGAATTGGCTGTAACCCACCTCCATGAAACAACTTCAGCAGGTTCTAGGTTTTGCCAACTTTTACAAGTGGCTCATCCACAATTTCAGTTTAGCGCTGCTCACCAAAATCTACTGGGATCTTCCACTGAACCCCAGAGACCAAGTTGGGTTTCACGGAGTTAAAAGAAACGTCCACTTTTGCACCTATCCTGGTTCCACTGGACCTGGTCTTAGCTTTCATGGTGGAGGTCGAAGCATCAGACATGGGAGTACAGACCATCTTGTCCTAATGACCTGCCATGGCTCACACCCCAGAGTTCAATAGACGCTACTGGTGACTGTGCATGAAATAAAGAACACAGAGCAGAGTCTTAAGATCTGCTTCAGCCTCTCCCCATTACTACTTGCCTTTGGTCCTTCTATGACTTTGACACTGGTCTTCCACCATCTCAGAGTAATACAGTAATTATGGTGATCCTAGGTCTTAGAGAGAACACTTAGATGTCTAGACTTGGGGAATCCTACTACCTGATCTGGGCAGAGTTTGTGCTCAACACACTTCAGCATTCACCTATTGTGAAGTCCCCTTTTGAATGTCAATTTAGACACCGTTCCAAAACAAGAAGAAGATATTTCATCAGCAGAACAACTGGTCCACATACGTAGCCAGAAATCGGTTAATGTGAAAGAGACATGATTGGCCAATTCGTGGCAACACCAAGACCAGGCCAACCACTGGAGAAGACAGGGACCAGCACTTGTTCCCGCTCAGTGGGTCTCCCTCTCTCAAATAGAGATCTCCCTTGAGGGTTGAATTCAGAAAATTGGCCCCTCATTACCTCACTGTGTTCAATATCCTGCAATGCATTAATGCTGTTACATATTGTCTCTGAATCTTGAGAACAATGGGGATTCAAACCACATTACACATATCCCAGCTCAAGCCTGTGAGTACCAGCCCCTTGGCTTTGGTTCCCTAACATCACCATCTCCCAGAATTGTTGAGGGATAATCCTCTGACACAGTTCAGTGAATTTTGGACACTCGCATTGTTTGAAGTAAAAGGCAGTACCTCATGGATTGAGAGGGATATGGTCCCAAAAAAAAGCTGGATTCCTTCACTGGACATCCTGGGTCCTACCTTCAACAGCACTATCCTAATCATCCTGGGCAGTCAGGAATCAGCCGTCGGAGGGGACATACTGTAATAGTCACAGCAGAATAGGAGCAGGCATCCAAATTTCAGCCCCCCGTTTCCCTGGAGTATGGTTAGCTACTGCTGTTCCTTTAGATCTCAGAATGCCAATTATTGCCTGCCACATTCCTTCATGGAAAGTCTGTACTTAAAATCATCATGCTGAGTTTTAGTCCTCAATCATAGAAGTTCCATTTTTAGTATCACTGTTTGTGTATTTCTTTAGATTTTGTTTGTGTTGCCTTATTTATTTTGAGTCTGAGTTAATTCTAGTCCTTACTCTGCACTTGGGTTCATCACCATACATACTGTAGTTCTCTCATTATAAGAACATCATTAATAACAGACCTCCAGTTAAAATATGTCCCTTTGAGCACCATTTTTTGTCTTCTATGGCCAGTTCAGAATCCAAACTGTCAATTCACCATTGATCCCATGATTCTTAATCTTCTGGATGAGCCTCCAAAACACCCTACTAAAATCCATGTAGACAATATCCCCAGCTCTACCTTCATCAATCACACTCATCACCTCATCAAAAAACTGAACCAAGTTAGTATGACACAACTTGCCCTGCACAAAGCTAAGCTGACTCACTCTGATTCTGCAATGGTTATCCAAATGCTGCAAAATCCTAAGAATTTCCTCCAGTTTCTTCTCAGCTACTGACGTGAGACTCACCGGTCTTTAGTTTTCAAGGTTATCCCTGGTTCCCTTTTTGAACAATGCAACAACATTAGCTACTTGCCAGTCCTCTGGAACAAAACCTGTGGCAAGGAGGACAAGGCCCGAGCAATCTCTTTACTTGCCTCTCACAATATCCTGGGGTATATTCCATCCAACTGTGGGGATTTATCCACCCTGGTGCTCTTTAAGAAACACACTACCTCCTCCTTTACTTTGAAATGCAAGTCATATTAATATTCTCGACACTTCTCCCTATCCTTCACATACTAAGTAGATTACCATGTACTTCGTAAATTCTGATGTAAAGTACTCATTAAGGACCTTACCCACATAAATTGCATCCAGGCAAATGTTCCTCCTTTTACCCTTGTGTGATCCCATCTTCTCTTGAGTTATCCATTTGCTCTTGATGCATGTATAGAATTCCCTGAGATTCTCTTTATTTCTACTTGCCAAGTACTTTCATTGCTTTCCTAATTCCCTTCTTAGGTTCATTTCCGACTTCTTTATAATCCTCCGGAGCTTTGTTTGATTCTGGCTTCTCAATCTTTACATATTTCCTTCTTCTTTCCTGACTAAATTTATCACCTTCCTCAACGTCCAACATTCCCTTACCTTGCTGTCTTCGCCCTTCTGACTGAAACATACCTGTATTACAACTCTGCCTAATGCTCTGGTAATTTGCCCTGTTGCAATTTAATACTTTCCCGTTAGGTCTACGCTTATCGTTATCTCTAGCTATTTTAAGGAGTTGTGGTCACTGTTCCCTAACTATCACCAGATCAAAGGTACGTCACCTGGCCAGGCACATTACCCAACAAAAGATCCAATGCAGCCGCTCCTCTTGCTGGACTATCTTCATACTAATTTAAGAAACCCTCATGGATGCACCTAACAACTTCTGCCCCATCTAACCTACTTGCTCTAAGAAGGTCCCAGTTTGTATTAGGGAAGTTGAAGTCCTCATGACAACAACCGTATTGCTTTTGCATCTTTCCTTAATCTGCCTGCATATCTGTTCCTTAATGTCCCTGTGGCTATTGGGGTTCAATAGTATAATCCTACTAGAGTGATTACACCCTTCCTATTTCGGAGTTCTACTCATATACAGTAGACTCAGTGGATGAGCCTTTCATTATGGCTTCTCTGATTACAGCTGTGGTATTGTCCCCTGATTAGTAGTGCAACTTCAACTCCACCCCACCCCCCCATCCCATCACCTTTTACCTCCCTCTCTATCTTTTCTAAAATATCCTAGGATATTAATCCCCCATCTCAACCAGATTTCTGTTTTGGCCACAACATCACAGTTCTATGATCCATACTCTTAATTTTGTCACTTTTACCCATAATACTCCAAGCATTAAAATACACAAACGTAGAATGCTGGAAACACACAGCACAGCTGGTGTCATCTTGTTGAAAGGATCAAAATACAGCCAGTACTACAATAGATCACCATACAGCAGATATGACCAGAAAAAAAACAGGGAAAAGGAGTTAATTGGAATTATTGAATTCAGTTTTGGGTCCAGAGAAAGCTGCATACACCTAAATGGATGAGGTACTGTTCCTCAAAATTATGCTGGGATTTGTTGTGACAAGTCAGAGTGAGAGTAGGATGGCGAATTCAAATAATAGAGAACTGCATTTTCACAATCAACCCTGTGGACTAACTGAGCTGTTTTATTACTGGTCACCATATCGACACTTGCTTTCTCCAGTGTGAACATTGAATATTTGATTGGAAGAAATACAAGTGAATTACTGCTTCACCTGGAAAGATTCTCTGGGCTGCTGGATGATGAGAAGTATAAGATAAAAGAGGATCTTCTGCAGTTGCATGGGAAAGTGCTGTGAGAATTGAAATGGTTGGTGGAGATGCAAGAACAGAGCAAGGAATCATGACAACAATTCTGAAAAGAAAAGGAAAGTGGAATAGCAAAATGTTCAAGTTTCAAAAAGTAAATTTGTTATTGAAGTTCATACATGTCACCAAATACTGCTTTGAGATTAATTTTCTTGTAGACATTCACAATAGAAATACAATATAAAGAATGAAAATCTACAAAGACTGAGAACAACCAATATGCAAAAGAAGACAAATTGTGCAAATACAGAAAAAACAGTAATAAGTAAGTAAAAGAAATAATACTGAGAACATGAGTTGTAGAGTCCTTGAAAGTGAGGCCATAGGCTGTGGAATCAGTTCAGTGTTGAGGTGAGTGAAATTATCCATACTGGTTCAGGAGCCTGATGATTGAAGGGTAATAATTGTTCCTGAACCTCGTAGTGTGGGACTTAAATCTCCTGTACCTTCTTCCCAATTGCAGCAGCGAGAATAGAGTATGGCTTGGATATGGGGTGGCTACTTAATTTCTGTAATGGACTGGGCTTTATCAACTACTTTTTGTAGGCTTTTTGTGAGATGTGTATGGTGGTGGGATCTTGCAGAATCTGACAAAAATCACGGGTTGAGCAGTTAAGTAAGGAAGCTGGCAGGGTACAAGGTGAGGCCTGGGGGTACACGTTTCCTGCTCTAGCATGAACGGGGGTGATGAGATCAGTAGTAAATATAGATCAGATACAAATCAACCATGATCTAATTAAATGGTGACCATCAATGCAGCCTTCTCCTGCTCCTTTGTGCTAGATTCTTGTAAAATATATTCTGTTTCATTCTTGGTGATAATATTGCTTAAGTTATGCAACTCAACTCGTTTTTATTGGAAACTAACGAGAAATATGATGGGAATCTGATATTTAAAAAGGCCAAGAGGCATAGATAATGGAGATGTGAACGTGTTATTTAATTTAAATTATGATTTCAAAACAAGTTAAGTACAAGATGAAGTGGCCTGGAGAAGGACCACGTGCTGATGGAATGAGTTCTCCCACAGGGAAGTCTGCACATGCAGCAGCATTCATTGCAACGTCCCCAGCAAGCCAGCAAAAAGCAATAAGTCACCTATCAGCTGAATTACTTTAAAAGAAAATAGGATAAAATATGGTTCCAAAGTGTGCAGCTTGCAAAGGTGAGATTTGTGAAAAATCTATGAGATTTTGGTAAAATAAATAGGGAAAGAGCGACAATTAGATTTGCAACCTCAGAATAATGTCACTTTGAATTGTCTATCTTTCTATCTTTCACAATAATGAACTCCTTCAAAACTCTGCTGCCAAATTCTATCTCACACAACCATCAACTCTGCTCAACCTCTGGCTTATGATCTTATTGATCACCTCAGTTATAAGCTCTTTCAAACTTCTCCTTGAGGTATCCTCCTGATAACCCTGTCAACAATGCTGGCCCTTAGATTTCCATGTTTTTCATTTTTAGTCCATTAAACATCTCTTCTTTTAGTTGTTTCAATGTACCAAAATTTTATTTGGAAAAGAGGGTTTATTTGACTATCTACAATAATTATGTTTCCATAATTAGAATAGATATAAAATTCACATAAAAGGATGACGATTCTTATCCAGGATATATTTCAGCCTTGGCTACTCTAATTGATCTTGAAGGCTGTTCAGTTGGCCCAGAGAATCTTGGGTATGGACTTATCTTTAGAACAGGGCAAACAGCTAGCATAGGCCATGTAGCTAGTTATGCCAACATACAAGTCTGGGAATTCTTCCTAAAATATATTTTCATGTACAGTACACTAAATGGTCTCTTTATTAAGTGCCTCCTGTACATATTAATGTGGCCACAGAGTGCATGTTCATGGTCTTCTGCCGCTATAGTCTACTTACTCTGAGGTTTGACGTTTTGTGCATTCGGAGATACTCTACTGCATTCAACTATTTTAATGCCTGGTTATTTAAGATACTGTCGCCTTCCTGTCAGCTTGAACCAGTCTGGCCTGCTCCTCTGACCTGCCTCATTTACAAGACAGAACTGCTACTCACTGGATGTTTTATTGTTTTCCGCACCATTCTCTGTAATCTCCAGAGACAGCTTCTCTGTGAAAATCCCAGGAGCTCAACAGTTTCTGAAACTGAAACCACCCCATCTGGTACTAACAATTATTCCATGGTCAGTCACCTTGATCATATTTCTTCCCCATTCTGATGTTTGGTCTGAACAACAACTGAACCTCTTGATCATGTCTGCGTTGAGCTGCTGCCACATGATCGGCTGATTAGATATTTGAGTTAACAAACTGGTGTACAGGTGTAGCTCGTAATTGTAGGCTGTATCTCGGGTAATGATGAGTTTGACTATAGAGAGGAAATTAAGAACCTGGTGGCATGGTGCGAAGACAATAACCTATCCCTCAACGTCAGCAAGACGAAGGAATTGGTTGTTGACTTCAGAAAGAGTAGCGGACCGCACGACCCAATTTACGTCGGTAGTGCACAAGTGGAACAGGTCAAGAGCTTTAAGTTCCTTGGGGCCAATATCATAAATGACCTGACTTGGTCCAACCAAGCAGAGTCCACTGTCAAGAAGGCCCACCAGCGCCTTTACTTCCGGAGGAAACTAAAGAAATTTGGCCTGTCCCCTAAAACCCTCACTAATTTTTATAGATGCACCATAGAAAGCATTCTTCTAGGGTGCATCACAACCTGGTATGGAAGTTGTCCTGTCCAAGACCGAAAGAAGCTGCAGAAGATCGTGAACACAACCCAGCACATCACACAAACCAATCTTCCGTCTGTGAACTCACTTTACACCGCACATTGTCGGAGCGGTGCTGCCAGGATAATCAAGGACACAACCCACCCAGCCAACACATTTTTTGTCCCTCTTCCCTCCGGGAGAAGGCTCAGGAGCTTGAAGACTCATACGGCCAGATTTGGGGACAACTTCTTTCCAACTGTGATAAGACTGCTGAACGGATCCTGACCCGGATCAGGGCCGTACTCTCCAAATATCCGGACCTGTCTCCAGTTTCTTTCTGCACTACCTTACCTTACATTCTTCTATTTTCTATTTATGATTTATAATTCAAATTTTTAATATTTTCTATCGATTTGTAATCCAGGGAGCGGGAAGCGCAGAATCAAATATCGCTGTGATGATTGTACATTCTAGTATCAATTGTTTGGCGACAATAAAGTATAAAGTATAAGGTGACCACTCTTTTTCTCTCCTTTAAATAGCTTCGTAATATCTTTCTTTCACCAGCCCTGACATGATTACATATCAAAATTTGTTTTGCTAGCAATCCTGTGAAGTGTTTTGAGGTATTTTGTTGTGTTGAAAATTCTATAAATTTACAACATGCTTTTGGCATCACCTATGATTGGATGAAAAAAATTGACAGAGTGAATGACTATTACTCTCCACATACTACTACTACTACTACTACGTTGACTCAGGCCTAGCGGGCTCTCCACATACTTCCTCATATTCTTAATATTTTAAAAAATCCATGGCTCCATAATTGTCATGAAAGTCAAATTGGCTGGTAAGTTTTAAACAAGGGGATGACCTTCAGCAATGTTCTTGAATAAACTATCACTCACTTAGTAACACCCCTTCAGCCTCTGCCCCATCCCACTGAGGTGAATGAAAAGGTACTTCCATCCCATGATGATAAATATTAACTATTTCTTTTCTCTAGAATTTCTAATCCAAAAATTAAAAATCTGCAGATGCTAATGTCTCAGATATAAACAGAAACTGATGGAAATACTCAGCAAAATGAAAGACGAACAGAATGTTAATGTTCTTGAATATTATCTGTTTTAATTTCAAAGTCCATTTTATTGAGTATTAAGCAAGTGGCCACAATGAAACATCATAACTATAAGTGACTAGAAATGAGACATATCATGTATGAACTGACCTTTCATCCCATGGATTAAACAATACTTATTTCCTATCTGTCTATTCTCATAAATTCCACACACTAGAAAGAATTTATGGTGGCAGATGAACTTAGGAGCCCCCGTGTCTTGGGACGTGAGACAAATTAGAAGAAATCAACATATTCTAAGGGAGTTGATGCAGACTCCACACAGGAAACATTGGGGGTCAGGAAAGGAGAAATCAGGAGTTAAGAAGTGCGCCAGATTAGGGAACTGAAGAAGAAGGAAGGGGGAGGGAGAAATTTACTGGAATTTGGAAAAATCGATGTTCACTCTATCAGATTGGAGGCTGGGTCAGGATTAAACCTATGCTGATGGGGTGTGAAATAATAGAACTAGCAGCTACACCACTCAGCTACCTCCAAATGAATGAAGTCAGAACAAGTCACTATCAGACTATCAAATGGTTCTATGGTACAAAAAATGGGCTCTTGATATCACAAACTAGCTCATTATAATGTGCCTTAATGTTTACCTGAACTGCACTTTATCTTTTGCTCTTACACTTTATTCTGCGTTGTTATTGTTTTATGTTGTACGGTCTCAATGCACTGTGTAATAAATTTATCTGAATGAACAGAATGCAAGGCAAGTTTTTCCACTATACCTCAGTACATGTACCAATAATAAACCAATTCTAATTCCAATTTTCCTTCAATCAACTTTGCAATGTTTTAGTTTTCTTAAAAAACATTCCACTGAAGTCTGAACAACTTTTTTTTTATAACTACAGAAATGAAATAATTCAAGTTAATTGGGCTTTATAGCTATAATTCAGTTTTGGCTAACTTCAACATTTTAGGATGATATATTGGTAATCCAATTTCATTGGTTTTATTCCCATTGATCCAGCAGTTTGGAATTTGCTTTGAGTTATATTAACGTTTATTTATTTTATATTTGTGACTCTTATTTTCCTTTTTCTACTTTTATTAATGGTTTTGTTTGAGAGAAAGGCTCTCGGGCCTAATGATAGATTGAAGGAAAGTTTCTGCTGCCAATATTTATCCTCTGATACTGGAAAATTAAGAACTTTTAAAAAGTTTTCTTTTTAAGATATTCTGCAGCAACTTCATTGCAAGTAGTGGCGTTATGCCTTAAATTGATTAATGTAATGGCTCTCGATTTATCTCACACTGATGCATTTCTCAATGCAAACAACATTTGTACTTGAGCTATAATGCAGTTCTGCATGCAACTTTTGTGCATATCAAAACAGAAAATAAAGGCTTGGTAAGTAGGAAGGTCATCACCCTTCAAAATGGGACAGTACGGTAGCGCAGTGGTTAGCACAACGCTTTAGAGTAGCAGCGACCCAGGTTCAGTTCACATCACTGCCTGTAAGGAGGTTTTTACTTCTCCCCATGACCATGTGGGCTTTCTCTGGGTACTCCTGTTTCCTCCCACAGTCCAACGATGTACCAGTTGGTAGGTTAATGGTCATTTTAAATTCTCCCACAGTTCGGTTGGGATGGATTGCAGGATGGTGCAGCTTGAAGGGCTAGTAGGGCCCATTCCATGCAGTATCTCATTAAGTTAAAACCAGAAATATATGTCTTTAAATATCCCATCTTTCAACTGAATCAGATCTGATACAAGCCTTAGTTGTACTTACCCATGTTTGTTTTAAGCTGTTGCATTTTTGTTCTTAATTAAGCCCATTAAAGACATGTGTGGTGCTTTTAATTTATGCTTACAATATAATGGGTCAAGTATAGTGTGTGGAAATAGAGTCACATGAATGCTTTGTCAAATAGAAATGGCAGACTGCCTTTCATAAAGGAGTTAAATAAACAACAAGACGTAAGAGACTATAGATGATGGAATCTGGAGCAACTGACAGGGTGCTGGAGGAACTCAGCGAGCCAGGCAGCTTTGATGGAGGAAAATGGACAGTCGACCCTTTGGCTTGTGACCTCTCTTCTAGATCCAAATAAAGGGTCTCAATCTGAAACACTGACTGCCCAGAAAGGTATCCAAGTTAGGCTTTATTCTAACCAGATTTATTTTTCTTAGTGGTACTTCCATCTTCTATATCATGATATGTTATATCAGGATATGTCAAAACTCCATTAAGGTGATCACTTGAGGCACATTGCTAGCTTGGAAAATAAAGTAGGATCATCTCAAACCAATTTTACTCATGCTGTTTTATGCTCAGGAATGTTTAGCTGATAATCTTGCCCATCTTTTAACCAAGTTTCTGTAAGGTCATTCATGCCTTCTGCCTTACATGCCGGACTTGCAGTAAAATAGACAATATAAATTCGCAGTTGCATTAAGTACATTTAGCTTTGCCTATTGCACTGGCTCAACTTTCTTTTTCTACTCGGTTGTTCTTCACCTCTTAGGGCACTCACACTTTCCAATCCATTCCCTGCCAAACTAATTTAAACCTTGTCCAATAGTGCCTGTAACTCCATCCCACTCATCCCCCACACAGCTCAACACAATGGTCTGAGCGGACTCAATTTTCACCTTTAAAGAAAAGGTGAATAGTTGAGAGGAAAAACTTGAATTCCCTCAGCGTCTCGAGTGTGATGTAGATAGTGGTAACTGTATTTTCATTTGAAACTAAAAATAGCATGTTTTATGAAGTCCTGAGTATTGCACAATAGTATATTCTGATTTTGTAGTTATCTGAATAAATGTTTGTATATATAAAATAAGAAGGTACATCTCTTTCTGAAGTTGGCTTAATGGCAAATGAACAAGTAAAGATAACAATCTGAACTACTCAATCATCCTGGTGTATCTCACAACACTACAGGCTCAATCCTAGTTACAAACATTTGAATTATAGACAACCGTATATTTGATCAGTCTCCTATCATATTTTTAAGTTCCATTGTCTGATATATGTGTATACGTATGTTCCAACATTCAGCAGAGTTAGTTTCCTCTTTCTTGTCATTTTTAGTATTTGTTCTTTCCGCTTGTGATGTCATTCATTATATTTGTGGAGGTAAGGTTACTATATTAAGTATTTTTGTGCATATTCCAATTTATGGGAAAAAATAACTTAAAACAATTTTATTACCCAGAGACAATCTGTAATTAAGTTCTTTAACTTAACTTTCACTGATGACTGCATTGCCAGCCAGAGTGAAAATGTTAGGGTAATTTTCCTGTCAATCAAGTGTGGTGCAAGTTTTTGCTCGAAGTGACAGAAGTTGATTTTATGCTCAAATTCATTGATCATTGCAGTTTTCAAAGATATAATCCAACCTTTACAGGGAAAAATCATAACAGTTTATGTTTCCTTTACACTTTTACAAGACTGTTGAACGAAAGAGTCTTGACCTGAAACGTCGACTCTTTGATTCCTCTCCATAGATGCTGCCTGACCTGCTGAATTCATCCTGCATTTTGTGTGTGTTCCTCTGGAATTCCAGCAGAATCTCTTCTGTTGATTATTTGTTATACATAAGACTGGGGAAAATATATTTTTCAATAAATATGATTAGGTAGCAGCTACATTCATGAAGGATTAATGTCTTCAGTACCCTCGAACTGTGTGCTTATTAAAAACAAATGAAAAGTTTAGTGACATCATATCATTCTGCAGTCTTCTGTTGGATTTATTTGGAAATAAAGGGAGAAATATGTATCAGTGGATGTTTTACACTTTCCAAATTGCTTCTCAGCAATTAATTTCTCTGCTCATTAAATAACATGGACAATCAAGTCACCAATGTGGCAGAGCCATGGCTTGGAAAGCTGATTAATGTATTTGACAGCAGCATAGGTTGATAGGAAAAACGTTGGCTGGCTTGTTTCCCTGCTTATCTTCAAAAGAATCCAAAGACCTTTAACCTTCACCTGAACTCATCTAAACCAGGCGCCCCTGATGGGTTCATGAAAGGTGAGGCTTAGTTTAACCTTGAACATTTATTTCATTTGCAGAATTTAATAGCCAAGCCTAATTAACCTTGACCTGACCAGCTTGTCGGACATTCTGAATTACATTATTGGACGATAATATTTTAGGTCATTTAGAGGGCACCCTAGCTAGGTACATTCAGTAGATTTTATTTCCTAGAGAACCTGATAAGTTGTTACATTCACTAATACTTACTTACTACATCTGATTTATTTAATCAATTGAATGAACATGAGTTCCTCAGCCTCCTTAATTTGTTTCAAATCCATGGCTCTGGGCCATCAGTCTAGGCTCCTGGATTATTATTCCCATCAGTTAATCACTGTGATGCAATATCTGTGTATTTCACCCAGTAAGTGATTTCTCCAGAACTGATCCTGTATGATGTGACATGTCAGCACATTTTACGAATGCAAGTTCTGCTAGGTTTCATTTCAGCAGGCATTTAAAAAGGAACTAAACATTCTTGTATATATTATGCTGACAATGGGCACATTTTCTCCAATTCACTTGAGTTGCTGATGGCTCAGAAACATTTACGATGATTTTAAAATATCGCATTTCAACCTAATTCCAAATTCAAGAAAGCATTAATGCCAGGATATCAATTTAATGGCAATATTTATTATTCTCATATATTATTTTATTACTATCCAACCCTGACCAGTTGCCCAGTTGCTTTTCACAGCTAACAATTCCCACAGTCCCAGCAACACAGGAACCAATGTGTAGAGTGTTTAATCACCCAAACCTCTACTTTATCTTTACAACCTGCAGCCTTGTTACATCTAATATTGTTAGTGAATTTCTGTGCTTCTCAGGGGATGTTGTGCCACAAAATGGGCCAACTTAAATATCTTTCAACAGGTTTAATTACTTCCAGGTCATGTGATCTCTGGCTTCTCTACACCAACAAAACGGTCGTATCTAATTCTCAAATGCTCATCCCTCAGAAGCATTACTAATTTTCTCATTTTCTCATCCCTCAGCAACCTGGTGAGAGAACTGACTAGTTTGGAAAGCCTATCATGAACTACAAAGAGTTTTTTTTGTGTAAGTTTGCTGCTGGAATGTGAGATTCCTGACTTAATTTGCTGTATGTGTAAATAGCAGGCAGCAAAAGCTTTGTATTATATCAGTGGTCCCCAACCACCGGGCCGCAAAGCATGTGCTACCAGCCCACGAGGAAGCAATATGATTTGGCGATATGAGTCAGCTGCACCTTTCCTCATTCCCTGTCGTGCACTGTTGAACTTGAACGCACGCAAGATCATTACGCACGCGTCATCCATGTCAGCGCGGGAAGGAGATCAACTCCTCGAGCTTGCAAATGATGGCGGACTGAAAAGTATGTTTGACATAACATCTCTGCCTGCATTCTGGATCAAAGTCAAGGCTGATTATCCTGAGGTAGCCACGAAAGCACTGAAAAAGTTGCTTCCATTTCCAACATATCTCCGCAATGAATGCAACGAAAACTAAATTGCGGAATAGACTGGATATAAGGAACTCCCTTCGAGTATCGCTGTCTCCCATCACCCCTCGATGGGACCATCTTGTTGCAGGGAAACAAGCCCAGGGCTCTCACTGATTCCGCGATATTAGTGTGTTGCAATGATTTTGTATGTTCATATGAGGAAGATGTTCATATGTGTGTTTAATATCCAAATGTTACTTAAAATGTTATGATGCTATTGACTTATAAGTGACTTATATAGCCATATAACAATTACAGCACGGAAACAGGCCATCTCTGCCCTTCTAGTCTGTGCCGAACGCTACTCTCACCTAGTCCCACCGACCTGCACCCAGCCCATAACCCTCCATTCCTTTCCTGTCCAATTTTTCTTTAAATGATAACATCGAACCTGCCTCTACCACTTCTACTGGAAGTTCGTTCGACACTTATTTCAAGCTCCCCTGTCCTCCCCTGATAATTGAATTATCACTATATTCATGCGAGGGAAATATGCGCTGTGTGGTTAATATTAAATTCGTTAGATAAACCCTTTTAGAAACAAAATTGAGTGTATTAGCAACTTATCACCTATATTCCGGTCATGATTAACACTCACCCCCCCCCCCGAAAAGAATCGCCAAAAACAATTTGTAGAAAAAAATCGGCACGAACACGCATGCGCAAGTCACGCATGCGCACTGGTACCCGTGCAAGTCTTCATGGTCATGGTAGTCCTTTTCGGGGTAAACACAAAGTATTTGACTGCTACTCTTCTCTGTTGGCAACTCTACCCCCCCCCCCCCCCCCACCGGTCGGCCGGTCCGCAAGAATATTGTCAATATTAAACCGGTCCACAGTGCAAGAAAGGTTGGGGACCCTGCATTATATCACCTCAAATTCAGCTTAAAAGCAGGTCCGAAGAACTAATTGATCTTGTCAATGGCGGAATAAAATATGATGCAAACGATTATTGGGTCTGGAGATGATATTGTCCAGAAGGTTCTTCAGAAATCAAGAATGATGTATAGATCTTGTGTTTCATATCAAAGAAATAAAAGCGAAGCACTGTGAATAAACGACATAGCAGCAGTTAACTAACTCTGACTGTAACCATTTCACTCTAACAGAAAAACTGTCTTGTAATTTTTCCTTACACAAAAATATGGTTTGAGCTGGATAGATAAGGCAACTATCCCTGATATGAACAGTCTATAAGACAACAGGAATGGTCTTTATTTATCTTTCTGTGACATCTCAGGCTTACAGACCAAAAAGTACAAAAGTATAGTTCCAGCTCTCCTACAAATTGCTGCAAATACACTAAACATTTAGAGACTAAGAGGTGATTATGCAAACATATAAACAAGTATAAAGTTAAACCACAAGAAAAAAACAACTTATATGTGTGTGTGTGTGTGTGTGTGTATAGATATATATGAAATATATATGTACATATGTGTATATAAATATATTTTTTAAAGTTTTTAAGTTTTATTGCAAAAGTAATGAGGTAGTGTTCATGGATTCAATGTCTATTGATAATTCTGATGGCAGAAGGAAAGAAGCTGTTCTTGAATTGTTGAGTGCATGCCTTCAGACTCCTGTACCAACTTCCTGATGGTAGCAATGAAAACAGGACATGTCCTGGATGATGGATGCCGCCTTTTTGAGGCACCGATCCTTGAAGATGTCCTGGTTGTTGTGGAGGCTAGAGCTCATGATGGAGCTGACTGAGTGCACAACTTTCTGCAGCTAATGTTGATCCCGTGCAGTGCTTCCCCCCCCCCCCCCGCCCCCAATACCAGATTAGAATGCTCTCCTTGGTAGATCTGTAGAAACTTCTGTGTGCTTTGGTGACATACCAAATTTCTTCAATCTCCTATTGAAATATAGCCACTGTCATGCCTCCTTTGTAACTGCTAAAATATGTTGATCCCAAGATAGATCCTCAAAGATGTTGACAGCCAGGAAGTTGAAATTGCTCATCCTTACTATTTCTGAACCCTCGATAAGGACTGGCATGTATTCCCTCGTCTTACCTTTCTGAAGTTCGCAATCAGTTCTATGGTCTTACTGACATTGGTTGTTGCTGTGACACCACTCAACCATTTGACCCATCTCACTCCTGTAAGCTTCTTGTCACCATCTGTAATTCTGCCAACAATAGTTTCATTATCAGCAAATTTATAGATGCCATTTAGAATTTTTGAAAGAGTAGTCCTAGATATGGGAACCCAACAACTACCTTATGCACAACAAGCTATCTTAATAATATTGTATTTATTGTTCATTAATCAGAACACACAAAGATCGGTGGTTTGCCAATGAATGAGGTCATGAAGAACTGACAAAGAGCACAGAACCTAGAACAATACAGCACAGTCAGGCTCTTTGGCACACAATGTTATGCCAACCTCTTAGACTACTCTAAGATCAATCTAACCCTTACCTCTTCCATTGCCCTACACTTCTCTATCATCCATGTGTCTATCTAAGAGTCTCTTAAAATTCACTAATAAATGGATAAGCTAGGTGGGAGGGCAAGAAGATAGCACATAGAGTATAATGTGGGACTGTACGTTGATTGTCTTTTTTCCTATAGATGCTGCCTGGCCTGCTGAGTTCCTCCAGCATTTTGTGTGTGTTGCTCGGATTTCCAGCATCTGCAGATTTTCTCTTGTTTGTAATATGGGAAAAATGTGATTTTATTCACAGTGAAAGGAAGAATGAAAGGAAAAATTATTTAAATGGAGAGAAATAGTAAAATATTGTGGTACAAAGGGATTTTAAGGATTTTAGAGCATGAGACATAAAAAAAAATAGCAGATAGAGCAAGTAATTAAGAAAACTAATAGAATTTTGGCCATCATAGCAGGACTATAGGACAAAGGGAAGGAGGAGGGGACCCGGGAGGAAGTGATAGGCAGCTGAGAAGATGTAAAAGGCCGAAGTGGGGAATAGAGGAAGAGGGAAGGGGGAGGGAAAATGCTTCCTGGAAGGAGAAATCGATATTCATTCCACCAAGTTGGAAGCTATCCAGACAGATTATAGGATGTTGCTCCTCCACCCCAAGGGTGGCCTCCTCTTGGCACAACAGGAGGCCATGGAGCAAAATATCAGAATAGGAATGGGAATGAGGATTCAATTGTCTGTCTACAGGGAAGTCCCACTTGTGGCCGATGGGCAGAGGTGCTCAATTAAGTGGTCCCCCAACTTACGATGTCTCTCACCTATATAGGGGAGACCATATCGGGAGCACCAGAAGCAATAGACCTGCAGGTTTGCAGGTGATGTACTGCCTCATCTGGAAGGACTGCTATACTGTTTGGGGCCCTGAATTGAGATGAGGGAGGAGGTGATTGGACAGGTGTAGCACTTAGACTGCTTGCAGGGATAAGTGCCGGGAGGGATATTAGTGGGGAGAGATATTTATGGAATTCCCAATCCACCTTTTACTGTATTTCAACAGGAACTATCATCAGAAGTGCCTGAAGCATAGCATCAACAAAGTTATCTTTTAATAACTTGTCAGCGACTAGTTAAGCTCGAAAGCTCTTGGAGGCATTGATGCTACAAATATAACAATTAATTCTGAGGCATTCGTACAGATTTCAAAGCTCTGATATAAAGAATGGTATTTCGAGAGTTCTGCTGAAGTCATTTCTTTCCCTTACTAATGAAAGTGGTAGTATCTCAAAACTGGAAAATGAAAAATTTCTTCCTTTCATGCAGTTTTATTAATGGTGAGAGAAGTTATTTATTGAAGGATGTCAGCCTTGCTTTGCCTTCAGCCAGGAGTAGTGTAGGATTAGTGTACATGGGTGCTCATGGTTGGCATGGACCTGTTTTCATGCTGTCTGACTCTGTGGCTCTATTCTAAAAAAACACGGAGTCAGAAGAGAATAGGTGCAATTAGAAACGTAGAAAACCTACAGCACAATACAGGCCCTTCAGCTCACAAAGTTGTACTGAACACATCCGTACCTTAGAAATTACTAGGCTTACCCATAGCCCTCTATTTTCCTAAGCTCCATGTACCTATCCAAAAGTCTCTTAAAAGACCCTATCGTATCTGCATCCACCACCGTTGACGGCAGCCCATTCCACGCACTCACTACTCTCTGCACCTTCAACCTGTGTCTCCTTGTGGCAGCCATTTCAGCCCTGGAAAAAAGCCCCTGACTATCCACATGATCAATGCCTCTCATCATCTGATACACCTCTATCAGGTCACCTCTCATCCTCCATTGTTCCAAGGAGAAAAGGCCGAGTTCACTCAACCTATTTTCATAAAGCACGCTCCCCAACCCAGACAACATCCTTGTAAGTCGCCTCTGCACCCCTTCTATGGCTTCCACATCCTTCCTGTGGTAAGGCAACCCGAAATGAGCACAGTACTCCAAGTGGGGTCTCACCAGGGTTCTATATAGCTGCAACATTACCTCTCAGCTCCTAAGTTCAATTCCACAGTTAATGAAGGCCAATACACTGTATGCCATCTTAACCATGGAGTCAAACTGTGCAGCTGCTTTGAGCGTCCTATGGACTCAGACCCCAAGATCCCTCTGATCCTCCAAACTGCCAAGAGTCTTACCATTAATACTATATTCTATCATCATATTTGACCTACCAAAATGAACCACCTCACACTTATCTGGGTTGAAGTCCATCTGCCACTTCTCAGCCCAGTTTTGCATCCTATCAATGTCTCGCTATAACCTCTGACAGCCCTCCACACTGTCTACAACACCCCCAACCTTTGTGTCATCAGCATACTTACTAACCTATCCCTCCACTTACTCATCGAGGTTATTTATAAAAATCACAAAGAGTGAGGGTCCCAGAGCAGATCCCTGAGGCACACCACTGGTCACCGACCTCCACGCAGAATATGACCCATCTATAACCACTCTTTGCCTTCTGTAGGCAAGCTAGTTCTGGATCCACAAAGCATTCTTTTCTCTATATATATGCTAACCCTCGGCCAAATCATTCAAAAATACGACATTTCTTTCCACTGTCATGCTGACAACACATAATTTTATCTCCCCCTGAAACCAAACGACCAGTCAAACCTAGCCAGACTCATGAACTGCCTTGAGGACATAAAGCGTTGGATGGTACAAAACTTCTTACAGCTGAATGAAGGCAGGTCTGAAGTTATCCTATTTGGCCCCCCTGACTCCATCAAAGTGATTACCAACAGTCTTGGTAACTTGTCCACCCTTGTCAAACCCCATGATAAATCCCTTGGTGTGATATTTGATTCCACCTTTAAGTTTGACAAGCAAGTTAATGCAGTGTAAAAGCCAGTTCTTTCCAGCTTCATACTATTGCCAAAATCATGCAGTTTCTCTCTTTCAAAGATTTCACATACTTATACCCTCCCGCTTGCACTACTCCAATTCCCTGTACACTGGGATTAGTCAGTCGTCCCTGTCCAGTCTGCAACTGGTCCAGAATGCCGCAGCCAGGCTCCTGACAGGTGCCTGGAAGAGGGACCATATTACTCCCATCCTGGCCTCTGTCCAATAGCTGCCAGTACGATTCAGAATTGATTTTAAGATTCTCCCGTTTGTTTATAAAGCCCTAAATGGGCTGGCCACCCCTTATATCACAGACATTCTAACCCCTTATTCTACTTCCAGGTCCCTCAGGTCAGCTGACTTGGGGCTCCTGGCTGTCCCGCGATCTAAACTTAAGCTCAGGGGTGACCGTGCCTTTGCTATTGTAGCCCCTGAACTGTGGAACAGCATTCCCCTCCCTATCAGATCTGCCCCCTCCATCGACTCATTTAAATCCAGGCTCAAAACTTACTTTTATTCACTTGAATTCATTTGAATCCTCCTGATGTGGCTGATTTTTGGCTTGTGCCTAGGCCCTCGCGTTGTTTCTTTTGTGCCTATAAGCTGTTTGGCTTGCTGGATATGACTGTGTTTCTTGTATCTGTGATTTTAGTTATCTGCTCTGATCTGTACAGCACTTTGAAAAACGTGGGTTGTTTTTAAATGTGCTATATAGAAAAACCTGACTTGACTTGACAAAGCAATATCCCTTTGGATCCCATGCCTCCTTACTTTCTCAATAAACTTTCAATGGGATATCTTGTCAAATGCCTTGCTGAAATCCATATACATGACATCTACTGCTCTTCCTTCATCAATGTGTTCAGTCACATCCTCCAAAAATTCAATCAGACTCATAAGGCATGACCTGCCCTTGACAAATTCTTAATCATATTATACCACTCCAAATGTTCATAAATCCTGCCTCTCAGGATCTTCTCCATCAACTTACCAACCACTGAAGTAAGACTCAATGGCCGATAATTTCCTGGGCTATCTCTACTCCCTTTCTTGAATAAAGGAACAACATCCACAGCCTTCCGTTCCTCTGGAACCTCTCCTGTCCCCATTGATAATTCAAAGATCATCGCCAGATGCTCACCAATTCCCTCCCTCGCCTCTCAGAGTAGCCTGCGGTACATCTCATCCAGTCCCGGCAACTTATCCAACTTGATGCTTTCCAAAAGCTCCAAAACATCCTCTTTCTTAGTATCTACATGCTCAAGCTTTTCAGTCTGTTGCAAGTCATCACTACAATCACCAAGATCCTTTTCCATAGCGAATACTGAAGTAAAGTATTCATTAAGTACCTCTGCTATTTCCTCTGGTTCCATACATACTTTCCCACCGTCACACTTGATAGGTCCTATTCTTTCACATCTTATCCTCTTGCTCTTCACATACTTGTAGAATGCCTTGGGATTTTCCTTAATCCTGACTGCCAAGGAATTCTCATGGCCCATTCTGGCGCTCCTAATTTCCTTCTTAAACTCCTTCCTGTTAGCCTTATAATCTTCTAGATCTCTAACAATACCTAGCTCTCTGAACCACTTGTGAGCTTTTCTTCTTGACTAGATTTATTATAGCCTTTGTACACCATGGTTCCTGTACCCTACCATAACTTCCCTGTCTCATTGGAACAAACCTATGCAGAAGTCCACACAAATATCCCTGAACATTTGCCACATTTCTTCCGTACTTTTCCCTGGAAACATCTGTTTCCAATTTAAGCTTCCGATTTCTTGCTTGACACCCTGATAATTCCCCTTACTCCAATTAAACACTTTTCTAACTTGTCTGTTCCTATCTCCCTCCAATGCGATTGTAAAGGAGATAGAATTATGATCACTGTCTCCAAAATGCTCTCCCACTGAGAGATCTGACACCTGACCAGGTTCATTTCCCAATACCAAATCAAGTACAGCCTCTCCTCTTGTCAGCTTATCTACATATTGTGTCAAGAAACCTTCCTGAACACGCCTAATAAACTCTACCCCATCTAAACCCCTTGCTCTAGGGAGATGCTAATCGATATTTGGGAAATTAAAATCTCCTACCACGACAACTCTGTTATTATTACACCTTGCCAGGATCTGTTTCCCTATCTGCTACTTGATATCCCTGTTACTACTGGGCGGCCTATAAAAAACACCCAGTAAAGTTATTGACCCCTTCCTGTTCCTAACCTCCACGTACAGAGACTCCGTAGACAACCCCTCCATGACGTCCACCTTTTCTGCAGCCGTGACACTATCTCTGATCAACAGTGCCACGCCCCACCTCTTTTGCCTCCCTCCATGTGCTTTCTGAAACATCTAAAACCCGGCACTTGAAGTAACCATTCCTATCCCAGAGCCAACCAAGTCTGTAATGGCCACCACATCATAGCTCCAAGTACTGATCCACGCTCTAAGCTCATCCGCTTTGTTCACAATACTCCTTGTGTTAAAATAGACACATCTTAAACCGTCCATCTGAGCACATCCTTACTCTATCACCTGCCTATCCTCCCTCATACCCTGTTACCAAGCTTTCTCTATTTGTGAGCCAACTGCCTCTTCCCCAGTCTCTTCAGTTTGGTTCCCACCCCCCAACAGTTCTAGTTTAAACTCTCCCCAGTAGCTGTAGCAATCCTTCCCACCAGGATATTGGTTCCCCTGGGATTCAATTGCAACTTGTTCTTTTGTACAGGTCACACCTGCCCCAAAAGAGGACTCAATGATCCAGAAATCTGAATCCCTGCCCCCTGCTCCAATCCCTCATCCACGCATTTATCCTCCACCTCATTCTACTCCTATACTCACTGTCATGTGGCACAGGCAGTAATCCTGAGATTACTACCTTTGCGGTCCTGCTTTTCAACTTCCTTCCTAACTCCCTGTACTCTTTTTTCAGGACCTTTTCCCTTTTCCTACCTATGTCATTGGTACCAATATGTACCACAAGCTCTGGCTGTTCTCCCTCCATCTGCAGGATATCTTGGACGCGATCTGAAACATCCCAGACCCTGGCACCTGAGAGGCAAACTACCATCCGAGTTTCTTTCCTGCATCCCACAGAATCACCTGTCTGACCTCCTAGCTACCTTCCTCTTCCTTTCCCTACCCTTCTGAGCCATAGGGCCACTCTGTGCCAGAGGCACGGCCACTGTTGCTGTCCCCCCCCACCCCCCGCCCCCACAGCAGTACTCAAACAGGAGTACTTATTGTTAAGGGGTACAGACACAGGGGTACTCTCTAGTTCCTGACTCTTTCCCTTCCCTCTCCTGACTGTTACCCACTTGTCTGTCTCCCGTGGCCGCAGTATGACCACCTACATATAACTCCTTTCTATCACCTCCTCGTTCTCCCTGACCAGACGAAGGTCATGGAGCTGCATCTCCAGTTCCCTTAGGAGCTGCAGCTCAACACACCGAGTGCAGATATGGCAGTCTGAGAGGCTGGGAGACTCCAGGACCTCCTGCATCTGACACCAAGCGCAGAAAGCCGGTCTCACGCACATTCTTCCTTTCTGCAATTAACACAGGTAAACCTACCTCGCCTCGTTACCGCCTAAGCCTGTTGAGCCAAAGCCCTTTCACTCGCTGCCTGCTCTGAACACTGCCTGCTGGATGTGGCGGTCTTCTTTTTAAACTTTTCCTGCTCTACTGGCTGACGTCACGCACCTGGGCAGTCTTGACTCTTTTTTACCCTGAGTAGTAAAACTGCCTTAGCTCCGGAAATCCTTAGTCATTCACTCGCAGCCTTCCTGCTCCGAATCAAAAAATTCTCTAAGTAACCAAAAATAATCTCTGCATCATTGCATAAGAGATTATGAAAACATTGGTTTTCATTTTCAGTTGTGAGATTGAACATTGAGGCCTATTCTGGCTTTCAGAAAAATCCCTCCTTCCACACATCTCCCCTAGCCCATTCTCTTTCACATCAACTACATCCTTTCTCTCCAAACACCCAACTTCAAATGGGTGACTTGCAGTAGCTTATTGATTCATCAACCAGCATTGATTAGTGAGGAAAGTGGAGAATGCCAAGGAAATCCACACTATAACAAAGTGTAACACCCTGGTTAAGTTCTTTACTACTATGTGTAGATATTTCATTGTAGCAGTTCTGTAACAGCAGTCTGTTCTGCTTTCCGCTTATTTGAGTTTCAGCTGAGAAAAGAAGCTTTGTTTTTCTGCTTAGGAATGTGGTGTCAACTAATCAAGATGGTAGAATTGGGAAAAGGTTCTGGAGAATGCAAGACAGAGAGGTTTTTGTTGGGAGAAGACAGGAGGGAAAATGCTGTCCCTGTTGCACAAGGTGCTTTGTGCACATGAATGTCTTCAAGGAGGAAGGACAAATACTCTTGAGGGAGAGCCTGCTTATTCAAGATGGATTTCGAGTGACATTTGGAAGGTAGTGTGTGCTTTCACAAAGACTGAGAGAACAGCGCATGAGTTACAGACAAGTTCAAGATTTGAGCTCCACCGTGCACGTGACTGTTTAAGTATAATGAGCTCTTAAATTTTTTCTTTCTTTCCTTTAATAACCGTTTGCTTAATTAACATTATTAAATACACTTCTTATTAATTGTATGTAGTGAATGATCTGTTATTTCTTGCAGACGGGCGATTGCCAGGGGCAGTAAATCACACAGCATTCACACAAACCAGGGTTTGGGTGGTCGAGTCATCCCAACCTCACAGATTTGGCAGGACCAAAGTCATATACACCTTAGACATACGAAGCCTGAGGAAGGTGGGTTTCTCACCACAGAATCAAATGGCTGTTAACGAGGGACTAACGGCCACATTTCCAGAGACAGCCAGTGTTTCAAAAGAGACCATGCACACTCCACACAGACAGCACTGGTAATCAGGATTGAGCTTTGGTCACAGTGATTGTGAGGAATCAGCTTTCTCTGCTGTTCGTCATTTTAGTTTGGCAACTATTTCCAAAGATGTAGTCATTGAATCATCAAACATACAGCTGAGAAACAGGCCCTTCGGCCTGTCTACTCCATGCTGACCTATTATTCTGTCTAGTCCAATTGGCTGCACCTGAATTATAGCCCTCCCATCTATGTACCTATTTAAATCTCTCTTAAATGTTGAAATCAAACCCACACTCACCACTTCCATTGGCAGCTCATTCCATACTCACACCGCCCTCTGAGTGAAGAAACTCCCTCTCGTATTACCCCTAAGCATAATGAAGGTATATTCTGTTTAGGGCTTAATTAGAAGATGCTCCAGTGATATGCTGTGCTCCAGGTTTCCAATAAATGCTCTCCATCCCTGCTATCAATTTCCTTAGGTCCAGGTATGCTGAGGAATGGATAAAGGATTTTTTTACGGCACTGCTCTCTGTTCCAGTCAATACACCATTGAAAATGTTATGAATGTATTGGTGAGAGAGCCAAGAGAAAATAAGATAATGCTCACACAGCTATTTGATTTTCAATGGCCCATTGACAGGTTCCATGGATGGGCACTGGCACAAGCCAGAATGACATTTCTATTGAACAGCACCATGTTTAAGTAGCAGTAGTGTGATCACTCGAAACAGGTATAATGTTCTCCCAAGGGGATGTCGATTACTGGGCCCTCAGATGACTGTAGAGCTGAGCTGGGATCCATGTATTCTGGAGCAGAGTGGGCAGGAGTAACTGAAGGCTGTGGGTCATGGATGTGCCTTTTAGTTGTTCAGTCTGTCCTTTTGCAGCAGTTGTGTGATCTCTGTGGCACAGCAGAGGTTGCTCTAGTGTAGTGCAACTCACTCTTGAACAGATTTCCTTTAGGTGTTTCTATTGAGTGCAATGTCTTCCCAGTTTTTAGATGTAATGTTGAATTTCATCAGGCTGATTCTGATATTATATTTGAAGCATTTTCTTTGCCCACCAAAGGCCCGCTGACCTTTCTTCAACTGGGAGTAAGGGATCTGTTCGGGGTGAGTTAACCATACTTAAATATCACATAAAGAGGTAGCTTTGAAGCAAGGTAACAGACCACCTTGAGACATAACTTGTCTTTGCTATGTGAGCATTTCCAGACAGCATTGCATGATCTTCTAAGGAAGAGAGTAATCAGCATTTCAACAAAGTCCATTCGAACATGGAGTTTTTGTGCAATCGCACAACTTGACTGTGTTTATACCCGACAGTACACATAGCCCTAAACGTGTGTATCATATGAAGAAGTTCAAATAAGTGACATTTCTTCTCATGATTGCAATAAAAGTAATCTTCAAGTCTAGTTAATATGGATTGTACTGCTGTGAAGTATTAAACAATTGTGGTCTCAAGTTCAATCTGAATATTCTGCGTGGCAGAAAAAGTTTTGCTCTATCTTCTCTGCTTCTAACCTATATTTCTTTCCACTTTTTCTACCTTGGAATGAAACAGCAGTCCCTAGATTATACATGCACCCGCATTGATCACGTAAATCCCTCAAGCCTGATGAAAAGCTGTTCTGGTGACCTCAGCTTGTAATCAGAGTGACCTGGCTGTCAATCAACGTGGAGAGCTTGAAAGCAATTTAATGAACCATGAGGCACCTGTAGTTGGATTTTTGAACTGGTTCTGCTGATAGCAGTGCAGCCATTAAGATGTGTTGATAATTCCATCATCCTGAAAAAAAATGTACAGAATATAAATTCTTGCTGATGTCAGTCCAGCTTATTTTCTATTAATGTTTGCTATTACCTTTGATCAAATGCTTAACACTGCCTAAGTCAATGTTATCCACTTGATTGTGTTTGATGAAATTAGAAAGCTAAATAGAGACACTCAATGATAAGACACAGATTATGAGGTCCAGCCCTCACATTGGCTGGGGGTTGAGAGAATATATCTTTACATGCAATGCAGATCAAGAAGCTGTAAAAGTCCTGCTTACACAAACCATGTTTCACAGCTTTCCCTCCACATTCAATTCTCCTTATTCTTGTCTCCCTATATTTACCTGAAACTGGCCTGTTTTAACTCTGCTATTTTAAGTGAACGTGCTCAATGATGATATTTTTAAAATAAATTCACCTTAATCTGTGAACCAGTGGGTTAGCTTCATTTTGTGCTTTATCTTATGTCATAAAGAATGTATTTAATGAGAGTGTAGGAAACTTACTGAAAATGAAGTCTTCAGAAAATCCCCATCCTCCACCTTTCTACTAGGCACCAAACTAATGTATTCAGTAGTATAACCTAACATGGAGGTGCAACCTAAATCAGAGAGGAGCTAGATTGAATAACCTTCTTCCTAAAGGTAGCTGGTAAGGTGAAGAAAATGGCCAGCTGGTGAAATCAAGCTGGACAGACTTGGTATCAATGCTGTGCTTGCTGGTGTGGTACAGAAGCTGTCACTCTTTACTTGTCAATATCGAACTGATGACTGAAATGTAATGCTTCACCAGAACTTCTCAGTTGGCCTCAATGTCCTGGCTGCCAGCGCTGCCAAGTATCATTCTTCCATGCATGCACCGAGAAGAAGCAACCTGCCATCAAAGTGAGGCAAACAAGTGGATGCTTCCCTGGTGTCATGGATTATTGATTACCTGACTGGCAGACCACAGTACGTGTGCTTGCAACACTGTGTGTCCGACAGAGTGATCAGCAGCACTGGGGCTCCACAGGGGACTGTCTTGTCTCCCTTTCTCTTCACCAATTATACCTCGGACTTCAACTACTGCACAGAGTCTTGTCATCTTCAGAAGTTTTCGGATGACTCTGTCATAGTTGGATGCATCAGCAAGGGAGATGAGGCTGAGTCTGTACTCAGGTAGGAAGTCTGTACTCAGGTACGGTAGGAAACTTTGTCACATGGTGTGAGCAGAATTATCTGCAGCTTAATGTGAAAAAGACTAAGGAGTTGGTGGTAAACCTGAGGAGAGCTAAGGTACCGGTTACCCCTGTTTCCATCCAGGGGGTCAGTGTGGACATGGTGGAGGATTACAAATACCTGGGGATGCGAATTGACAATAAACTGGACTGGTCAAAGAACACTGAGGCTGTCTACAAGAAGGGTCAGAGCCGTCTCTATTTCCTGAGGAGACTGAGGTTCTTTTAACATCTACCGGACGATGCTGAGGATGTTCTACGAGTCTGTGGTGGCAGACACCAACAGAATCAACAAACTCATTTGTAAGGCCAGTGATGTTGTGGGGATGGAACTGGACTCTCTCACGGTGGTGTCTGAAAAGAGGATGCTGTCTAAGTTGCATGCCATCTTGGTCAATGTCTCCCATCCTCTACATAATGTACTGGGTGGGCACAGGAGTACATTCAGCCAGAGACTCATTCCACCAAGATGCAACACAGAGTGTCATAGGAAGTCATTCCTGCCTGTGGCCATCAAACTTTACAACTCCTCCCTTGGAGGGTCAGACACCCTGAGCCAATAGGCTGGTCCTGGACTTATTTCATAATTTACTGGCATAATTTACATATTACTATTTAACTATTTATGGTTCTATTACCATTTCTTATTTATGGTGCAACTGTCACGAAAACCAATTTCCCGGGATCAATAAAGTATGACTATGACTATGTCTATGACTATGATATCTGCAGCCCCCTGAAAATGCTGGAGGAACTCAGCAGGTCAGGCGCCATCTATGGAAAGGAGTGAACAGTCGATGTTTTGGGCCGAGACCCTTCATCAGGTCTCTGTCAAACAAATGTCTTTCTACCCATCAGTACCTCAGCAATATTCCTCATAATTTTTTAAAGACTATCGCCCAGTAGAACTCACATCAACAGTGATGAAATGCTTTAAGTGGTTGCTTATGACCAGACTGAACTCCTGCCTCAGCAAGGACCTGGACCCACTGCAATTTGCCTTTCGTCACAATAGGTCAGTGGCAGGCATAATCTCCATGGCCCTTTGCATGGCTTTTGACCACCTAGGCAACACAAACACCTATGTCAGGATGCTGTTCATCGACTATAGCTCAGCATTTAATAACATCATTCCCACAATCCTGACTGAGAATGTGCAGAACCTGGGCCTCTGTAAACATGAGGAATTCTGCAGATGCTGGAATTTCAAGCAACACACATCAAAGTTGCTGGTGAACACAGCAGGCCAGGCAGCATCTCTAGGGAAAGGTACAGTCGATGTTTCGGGCCAAGACCCTTCGTCAGGACTAACTGAAGGAAGAGTGAGTAAGAGATTTGAAAGTGGGAGGGGGAAGGGGAGATCCAAAATGATAGGAGAAGACAGGAGGGGGAGGGAAGTTCTTAATGCATTAGTAAGGCAACTCTTGAAGTATTTTAAGTGTTTTTGGATCCCATATCTAAGAAAGGACAAGGTGGTATTGGAAAATGCCCAGAGGTGGTTAATGAAACTGATCCTGGGAATGAATGGGTTAACATATGAAGACTATTTTATAGCTCTGGGCTTGTACCCACTGGCATTTAGTAGAATTGGTGGGGGGAAGGTGGAAATCACATTGAAACCTACCACATATTGAAGGGCTGGATAGAGTGGGCATGTAGGCAATATCCCCTATAGTGTGGGAGTTTTAGGACCAGAGGGCACAACTTGAGAATAGAAGGACACCTCTTTAGAAGAGAGATAAGAAGGGATTTCTTTAGCTATGGGGTGGTGAATCTGTGGATTTCATTGCCACAGACAGCTATAGAGGTCAAGGTGTTGTATATATTTTAAAACATAAGTTGATATGCTCTTGATTAGTAAAGTGTCAAAGGTTGCAGGGAGAAGGCAGGAGAATGGGGTTGAAAGGAAAATAAAGCAGCCATGATCGAATAGTGGAACAGACTCGATAAGCTAAATGGTCTAATTCTGTTCCTATCTCTTATGCTCTTCTAGTTTTATGGAACATTGGAAAGGGATTACACTAGAATTAGCATTAATCTCCTGGTTAATATTAAGGTTCGAATGAATTAGAATCCCCCTACAGGATAAACACTATCAATGGAAGTGTTTCAGGGCAGTATATAAATATGCTGATCCTGATTCTATAAACATATAAGCAACACACATAAAAGTTGCCGGTGAACGCAGCAGGCCAGACAGCATCTCTTGGAAGAGGTGCAGTCAACGTTTCAGGCTGAGACCCTTCATCAGGACTAACTGAAGGAAGAGTGAGTAAGGGATTTGAAAGTTGGAGGGGGAGGGGGAGATCCAAAATGATAGGAGAAGACAGGAGGGGGAGGGATGGAGCCAAGAGCTGGACAGGTGATTGGCAAAAGGGATATGAGAGGATCATGGGACAGGAGGCCCAGGAAGAAGGAAAAGGGGGAGTGGGGGAAAAACCCAGAAGATGGGCAAGGAGTATAGTCAGAGGGGCAGAGGGAGAAAATGGAGACAGAGAGAGAAAGAATGTGTGTATATAAATAAATAATAGATGGGGTACGAGGGGGAGATGGGGCATTAGCGAAAGTTAGAGAAGTCAATGTTCATGCCATCAGGTTGGAGGCTACCCAGATGGAATATAAGGTGTTGTTCCTCCAACCTGAGTGTGGCTTCATCTTTACAGTAGAGGAGGCTGTGGATAGACATATCAGAATGAGAATGGGATGTGGAATTAAAATATGTGGCCAGTGGGAGATCCTGCTTTCTCTGGTGGACAGAGCGTAGGTGTTCAGCAAAGTGATCTCCCCGTCTGCGTCGGGTCTCACCAATATAGAGCCGACTCCCAGGTGAAGTGTCACCTCACCTGGAAGAACTGTCTAGGGCCCTGAATGGTGGTAAGGGAGGAAGTGTAAGGGCATGTGTAGCACTTGTTCTGCCTACAAGGATAAGTGCCAGGAGGGAGATCAGTGGGGAGGGATGAGGGGGACGAACGGACAACGAAGTCGCGTAGGGAGCGATCCCTGCGGAAAGCGGGGGGGGGGCGGGAGGGAGAGATGTGCTTGGTGGTGCGAATCCGTTGGAGGTGGCGGAATTTACGGAGAATAACACGTTGGACCCGGAGGCTGGTGGGGTGGTAGGTGAGGACCAGGGGAACCCTACTCCTAGTGGGGTGACGGGAGGATGGAGTGAGAGCAGATGTGTGTGACATGGGGGAGATGTTTTTGAGAGCAGAGTTGATGGTGGAGGAAGGAAAGCCCCTTTCTTTAAAAAAGGAGGACATCTCCCTCATCCTGGAATGAAAAGCCTCATCCTGAGAGCAGATGGTGCGGAGACGGAGGAATTGCAAGAAGGGAATGGCATTTTTGCAAGAGACAGGGTGAGAAGAGGAATAGTCCAGATAGCTGTGAGAGTTAGTAGTCTTATAGTAGACATCAGTAGATAAGCTGTCTCCAGAGATAGAGACAGAAAGATCTAGAAAGGGGAGGGAGGTGTCAGAAATGGACCAAGTAAACTTGAGGGCAGGGTGAAAGTTGGAGTCAAAGTTAATGAAGTCAACCAGCTCAGCATGCGTGCAGGAAGCAGCGCCAATGCAGTCGTCAATGTAGCGAAGGAAAATTGGGGTCAGATACCAGAATAGGTTTGGAACATAGATTGTTCCACAAAGCCAACAAAAAGACAGGCATAGCTAGGACCCATACGGGTGCCCATAGCTACACCTTTAGTTTGGAGGAAGTGGGAGGAGCCAAAGGAGAAATTATTAAGAGTAAGGACTAATTCCGCTAGACGGGGCAGAGTGGTGGTAGAGGGGAACTGATTAGGTCTGGAATCCAAAAAGAAGCGGAGAGCTTTGAGACCTTCCTGATGGGGGATGGAAGTATATAGGAACTGGACATCCATGGTGAAAATAAAGCGGTGGGGGCCAGGGAACTTAAAATCATTGAAAAGTTTAAGAGCGTGAGAAGTGTCACGAACATAAGTAGGAAGGGATTGAACAAGGGGGGATAAAACCATGTCGAGGTATGCAGAAACGAGTTCGCTGGGGTAGGAGCAAGCTGAGACAATAGGTCTGCCAGGACAGGCAGGTTTGTGGATCTTGGGTAGGAGGTAGAAACGGGAAGTGCGAGGTGTGGGAACTATAATGTTGGTAGCAGTGGATGGGAGATCCCCTGAGCGGATAAAGTCACTGATGGTGTGGGAGACAACGGCCTGGTGCTCCTTAGTGGGGTTACGATCGAGGAGTAAATAAGAGGAAGTATCCGCGAGTTGTCAGGGTAGAGGTCAGTACGCCAGACTCTGTACCTCCTCCTGTAATTGGATCCTGACTTCCTAACTGAAAGACTACAGTCTGTGCGGATTGGTGAAAACATATCTTCTTCGCTGACGATCAACAGTAGCCTACTGCTCTGCTCTCTGTATACCTATGACTGTGTGGCTAGGCACAGCTCAAATACCAACTATAGATTTGCTGATGATACAACCATTGTTGGTAGAATCTCAGATGGTGACGAGAGGTTGTACAGGAGTGAGATATGCCAACTAGTGGAGTGGTGCCGCAGCAACAACCTGGCACTCAACGTCAGTAAGACGAAAGAGCTGATTGTGGACTTCAGGAAGGGTAAGATGAGGGAACACATACCAATCCTCATAGAGGGATCAGAAGTGGAGAGAGTGAGCAAATTCAAGATCCTGCATGTCAAGATCTCTAAGGATCTAACCCGGTCCCAAAATATTGATGTAGTCATAAAGAAGGCAAGACAGCGGCTATACTTCATTAGGAGTTTGAAGAGCTTTAGCATGTCAACAAATACACTCAAAAACTTCTATAGTTTACCGTGGAGAGCATCCTGATGGGCTGCAGCACTGTCTGGTGTGGAGGGGCTACTGCACAGGACTGAAAGAAGCTGCAGAAGGTTATAAATCTAGTCAGCTCCATCTTGGATATGAACCTACAAAGTACAGAGGACATCTTCAGGGCGTAGTGTCTCAGAAAGACAGCATCCATTATTAAAGACCTCCAGCACCTAGGGCATGCCCTTTTCTCACTGTTACCATCAGGTAGGAGATACAGAAGCCTGAAGGCACACACTCAGAGATTCAGGAACAGCTTCTTCCCCTCTGCCATCCGATTCCTAAATGGACTGAAGCTTTGAACACTGCCTCACTTTTTTAATGTACAATATTTCTGTTTTTGCACATTTTTAATAATCTATTCAATATATGTAACTGATATATTTGTTTATTTATTATTATGTTTTATTTTATTCTATTTATAATTTCTTCTCCCTCTGCTGGATTATGTATTGCATTGAACTGCTGCTGCTAAGTTAACAATTTTTACATCACATGACGGTGATAATAAACCTGATTCTGATTCTGACTTAAATCCTCTGGTCCCTATTATTAAACCTTTAACTGTGTAACTTTAAACTTAATGATATTAAGTTGAGTTCACCAGAAGTCCCAAAAACACACGCCATGCAGGATTAAATGCCAAATGTCCCAGGTTTTGACATTCTGCATCACCTGAGGTGGCTCTGAAAACGACATGTCTGAAAACTGCATGCTATCGTCATTATTGAATAAATTTTGTAAACTATAATTCTGCACAATAATAGAAATGCAATGAAGGAAAATGCTGGTTTTGCTACACAAATATTTATATTATTTTGTTTCAAATTGCTACCATCCATGTGTATTTGTTCAAGATTACAATTGCTATTGTCATTCATTCATGCCAAAGATCATCCTTAAACAGACATCTTGTGCATCTGTCACACTGTCGTGACACAGTCTGACTATTCCCAACAAATTCAACACTTTTTTAAAAAAAATAATTCTTGATTATTTTTGTTTTTTGTCAGTGATTGAAGTTCTTATGCGCAATATTAAACACCTAAAAACAAAATTGAAAAAGAATGATTCAATCTATCAATTGAATTGCCCTTTTTTTTTGTTAAGGAGCTGAACTTAAATTTATTTTTTGAAGATGGTTCCATAAGTCTGAGTGAGGTTGAAAATTGATTTCATCAGGAGTGTGCTACATTGCATCAATCTCCTACTATGCAGTATTTTTCATTGCTTTTGGTGACTGATAATTCAAAACAAGTAAACATTCCTGGTGAAAGGTTCCTTGCAGCAATGGGATGGTACCTTGCACTCAGTGGCCACTTTATTAGGTACATCTTCAACATCAGGTTTGTGGTCTTTTGCTGCAGTAGCCCATCCCTTCAAAGTCTGACATATTCAGAGATGCTGCTCTGCACACTACTGTTGTAACCCATTGTTATTTGAGTTACGGGCTGCCTTAGTGTCAGCTGGAACCAGTTGTGCCATTTGCCTCTGACCTCTCTAATTAACCAGAGAACTACCACTCCCTGAACGTTTTATGTTTCTTGCACCATTCTTTGTAAACTCTAGAGACTGTTGTGTGTGATGTTACATACCCCATAACAGGTTAAAGAACCAGCAGAAATGGAACACACCTGGAGTCTGGTTTCACTGTTAACTAATTCTATTTTATTAGTAACTACGTAATGAAGTAACAAAATCAGAGAAATCAAACAGGTTAGCGGAATTTATGCATATATATAGGTGTGTAAGTACAAAACTCAAACTTCTTCAAACTTAGGTGGTAATTGATACGGTCTTACGATGGTAGGTAAGAAAATTTCAGTTCAGATGCACAGGTTAATTAATGTGAGATGTTTGTAATTCAAAGGCGAATGTTGTGAGAAGGCAATTACGCTGATAATCCACAGATTCCACGGCAGCATTACAAGATAACAATAGTAGCAGGTTTTATCTCCGAAGTTGTTCCACTCCACACACGAAATATCACCAACAGTGAATGAATATCCATTCAACACAAATGGTACCACACCTGAATTCAGCTACAGGACATCTCAAAGTGGTGAACACAGGATACTCCAACAGAATCCAAGTATGGATTATCACCAACAGTAGCTTATCACAAAGGGGACCCTCTTCAAGGGAACCACCACCCAGGCAAGGGTCAACACACCGGTAGATTCCACAAGTTTACCGCAAACACACAATGTGATAGCCACTTATCCAGTTCCATGACATACGGAATAACTCCAACGGTGATTTGCCACAGGGGTGCCTTTCTTCAGTGAATTACCACACCCAGACAAAGAGTAAACACACACGTGGTATTCACAAAGGTTTCCCCCTCACCAGAGAACCCACTCCTGTGGATTAACTAACTGACAATCACACTTTCATAATCGAATGGAAACAAACTAACCCTCATGGGCTACATAGAGAGAGAGTCCAAACAGTGATCTCTTTGTCACTAAGTTTCTTCTGTTTCAAACCTTTCTCTCCTCTCTTCTCTTCCTGCAGACTTGTTCTAGTTGCAGAAAACTTGTGAGAGTCGTTTATCAATACTCAGGATCGATCTAAACTCACCCCTTTTGGGCTACTGAAAGTTTAAACCAGCGACCAACTCATTGGTGTCTTCCATTGATCGAATCCATCTTGACTCTAACTGTGTGTGTCTGTGTGTCCTTGTATATTCAAAACAAGCTGCAGAGAAACCACAGCATTGATTGTCCATCAAATAACTCCACCTCTCTCTCTCTCTCTCTCTGGAGCAGCTCAAACAGTGTCCAAAAGTCAGTCTCATTCTCCCGACGTTTCAAAGTGACAGTCCACAGAAAATATGAACCCTAGGGGTACATAACAGTGAAAATTCCAAGAAATTAGCAGTTTCTGAGATACACAAACCACGGCTTCTGGCACCAACAGTCATTCCACAATCAAAGTCACTGAGTTCACATTTCTTCCTCTTTGTGATGTTTGGTGTGAACAACTGAACCTCTTGACTTGGTCTGCATGCTTTTTTGCATTGAATTGCTGCCACATGATTGGTAGATTAGATATTTGCGTTAACAAGCAGGTGTACAGATGTACCTAATAAAGTGGCCACTAAGTATATGCCTCACCCACATGAAACTGTCAGGTAAGCCCATGGGTGGACTTGAATGAAGGAGTGCTTAATAGATTTGCTAATCTGGTTGGGTTCTGGTGAATTTAGTAATTACTATGGATGTGCTGCAATGAGCTAATTTCAGGAAGTTTGTTTACTTAAGGCTCCACACTTTTGGGAAATGCATAGGAAGAAGAGAGGACAAAATCCTTGGGGAAATCACTCTTCATATAGGAGCATGTGCAAAGTGTTCTTGAATCAGACAAAGCAAAGTCTATACCATAGTGAAAAGGTCATTAGCAAGGCCATCTGAATCATCAATCATGTCTGAATCATTTAATTAAGCTTCAGTGATCCTCTCTGCCTTTCCAAAGAATGGAGACAGCTACAGATGGTTGGCAGGGTTCACCTCCTTTACAAGCACAGTCCCTCTGATCATGTACAGATGTCTCCTGAACAAATCAACCAGATGTCAGAATTTGGCACAACATTCAGACAGTCACCATATGAGCTAGCTTACACTTTTATGCATTTGATTTCAACATTGTCACGTCTAAAGGACCTGAGTTATCAGGGGACGTTGGCCAGGCTAGGTCATTATTCCTTGAAATGGAGGAAAATGAAAGGTGAACTTACAGCAGTGTTCATAATTATGAGAGGCAGCAGTGTTCAAAATTATAATAGTCTTTTCCCCAGGGTAGGGAAGTCCAAAACTAGGAAGCTACTGCTTAGGATCAGTGGAGGAAAATTTAAATAGGGTCTGAGAGGCAACTTTTTTTTATGCAGAGGGTGATGAGTGTGTGGAAATATCTGCCAGAGGAACTAGTTGAGGAAGTTACAATAGTATCTTTTCAGAAATAATTGGTTGAGGTACATGGAAGGGTGGGACTTGGAGGGATATGGAGCAAATACAGGAAAAGAGGCTCAGCTGTGTGAGCACCATGTTCAGCAAGTGCTTGTTAGGCCAATGGGCATGACTCTGTGCTGGATTGGTCCATTACTCTATAACTCTGCTCCAGTTCAATGAACATGTTGTGCCAGGTGCTGGCAATGCTAACTAAGGAGCTGACACCCTCTCTGGAATGAGAATTTCTTTAAAGCATGGCATATCTTTGTTATCATCTGGCTCAGATGCCTGTGTACTGTATATTCTATGATGAGATTAATGAATGATTGGACTTCAGTGCAATCAAGAGAATATGTGGAGCAGGTGGAGAGTGGTCCTGTACCATGGAATCAGTCATAGATTTTTTGAACTGGGGAGGAGGCTTGAAGGGTATATACTCTGGATCTGGGACAGAAATGAAAATGCAAAAACTATCTGCAGATGCTGGAAAGCGGAACTCAGGATGGATCCTGAACCTGAGACATCATGGCCTTGCACATCACTGTCAGACTGCGCTGACCTTTCTTTGCAACTACAACACTTTATAAAGCATTCTGTCGTGTGTTTCCTTAGACTACCTCTATGCACTGCTGTATTTAAATGATCTGTAATGATGACATGCAAAACAATGTTTTTTTCACTGTACTGCATTTGCATGTACCATGAACAGTTTTTTGAGGGCAAACAAGAATTAAGTTATGAAAATACATTGCTTTGATTTGTGTGTGATGTTTATGAAAAATTAAAGTTCCCCTCTACCACCACTCTGCTCCGTCTAGCGGAATTAGTCCTTACTCTTAATAATTTCTCCTTTGGCTCCTCCCACTTCCTCCAAACTAAAGGTGTAGCTATGGGCACCCGTATGGGTCCTAGCTATGCCTGCCTTTTTGTTGGCTTTGTGGAACAATCTATGTTCCGTACCTATTCTGGTATCTGTCCCCCACTTTTCCTTTGTTACATTGACGACTGCATTGGCGCTGCTTCCTGCACGCATGCTGAGCTGGTTGACTTTATTAATTTTGTCTCCAACTTTCACCCTGCCGTCAAGTTTACCTGGTCCATTTTCAACACTTCCCTCCCCTTTCTAGATCTTTCTGACTCTATCTCTGGAGACAGCTTATCTACTGATGTCTACTATAAGCCTACTGACTCTCACAGCTATCTGGACTATTCCTCTTCTCACCCTGTCTCTTGCAAAAACGCCATCTCCTTCTCGCAATTCCTCCATCTCCGCCGCACCTTCTCTCAGGATGAGGCTTTTCATTCCAGGACGAGGGAGATGTCCTTCTTTTTTAAAGAAAGGGGCTTCCCTTCCTCACCATCAACTCTGCTCTCAAACGCATCTCCCCCATTTCACGCACTTCTGCTCTCACTTCATCGTCTTGCAACCCAACTAGGAATAGTTGGGTTCCCCGGTCCTCACCTACCACCCCACCGGCCTCCGGGTCCAACATATTATTCTCCATAACTTCCGCCACCTCCAACAGGATCCCAACACTAAGCACATCTTTCCCTCCCCCCCCCGCTTTCCGCAAGGATCGCTCCCTACGCGACTCCCTTGTCCACTCGTCCCCCCCCATCCCTCCCCACCTATCTCCCTCCTGGCACTTATCCTTGTAAGCGGAACAAGTGCTACACGTGCCCTTACACTTCCTCCCTTACCACCATTCACGCCCCAGACAGTCCTTCCAGGTGAGGTGACACTTCACCTGTGAGTCGGCTGGGGTGATATACTGCGTCCGGTGCTCCCGATGTGGCCTTCTATATATTGGTGAGACCCGACACAGACTGGGAGATCGTTTTGCTGAACACCTATGCTCTGTCTGCCAGAGAAAGCAGGATCTCCCAGTGGCTACACATTTTAATTCCACATCCCATTCCCATTCTGACATGTCCATCCACAGCTTCCTCTACTGTAAAGATGAAGCCACACTCAGGTTGGAGGAACAACACCTTATATTGCATCTGGGTAGCCTCCAACCTGATGGCATGAACATTGGCTTCTCTAAATTCCGCTAATGCCCCACCTCCCCCTCGTACCCCACCCGTTATTTATATACACACATTCTTTCTCTCACTCTCCTTTTTCTCCCTCTGTCCCTCTGATTATACCCCTTACCCATCCTCTGGGCTTTTCCCCCCTCTCCCCCTTTTCCTTCTTCCTGGGCCTCCTGTCCCATGATCCTCTCATATCCCTTTTCCAATCACCTGTCCAGCTCTTGGCTCCATCCCTCCCCCTCCCGTCTTCTCCTATCATTTTGGATCTCCCCCACCCCCTCCTACTTTTAAATCTCTTACTTGGTCTTTCTTCAGTTAGTCCTGACGAAGGGTCTCGGCCTGAAACGTCAACTGTACTTCTTCCTAGAGATGCTGCCTGGTCTGCTGCGTTCACCAGCAACTTTGATGTGTGGTTGCTTGAAAAATTAAGGGTTCTTTCATCCTATTGTTCTTTTATGTGGCTTTTAAAACACCAAATTGTAGCTGTAAATTGGAGTCATTGATCCACTCATTGGCTTCAAGTGAAGTGATCATGCAGGACAAAATTCACAATATAAACCACAATCTGATTGGTTAAATCGCACTGTGTTTCAGTTTTCACTTGTGAAGCAAGTAGTCTGATTCTTTGTGACCTTAACTCAAAATGTTCAATGTGGAACGGGCTTTTCAGAGAAGGTTAATGTTCATGATTTTTAAATTCCAATTTTGTAACTGCGAATGATATGTGATATTAGCCACAAAGAGCGACAGCCATGTGTCTAATAAGATTAATGCATTCGGGTAAATGAAAGAAAAAAATCCATTGGTGCATAGCTTTAAAATCATAACTGGACCCTGTAATATTGATGTGACTCAGACACCATTGTAGATTAAATAACCACATTTATTCACCAGACTGCCATGTTTACTTCTCTACGTCTTGACATCATACGCACTCTGACGCTATGAATACTCACACAATACATTATATTTCCCTTCTCAAGATTTTTTTTTTCTTTTTACAGCACTGTGAATTACCAAAACAATGCCTCTAGGTATCCTTCTTGTACCGTATTCTGCATTGTATCTTACAATACTAACAGCAGTGTATTTTCTTTTACTAACATAGACTAATAAACCTTTTATTTCACACCTTGGAAATTATAACATGAGTGACTTTGCCTCAAACTGTGTGAGACTGTATGTATGTCTAGTCTCTGTATCTAGCTGGAAGTTTGACCTGTCTCCCAGACCGTGTGTGATACAACTGTGACTGTGCTTGACCTTCATCAGTGTCAGTCTCTCGAGTGGCCTCTGTGTCTTTGCGGTCTGCATCATTCTTGGTGTCGTTTGTTTCCATGTTTGTATCTGTGGAAATGTCCTGTGCATCTGTACGTGGAAACTCCCTCTCGCCTGTCTTCAGCAGATGCTTCCTGTTTCTCCTGTAGACTCTTCCATCCGGCGTGCGAACTATGAAGGATCTTGGTTGCTGATGTCTGTTCACAACCACAGCTGGTTGCCAAGTGTCTCCTCTCTACGTTCTGACATTTTCACTTGTATGCAGATCCGGCAAAAATCTTGTATGTCTGTCATAGTAGCTCTTCTGCTTTATTTGCTTGTACTTCTGTTTGTCATGTACTTGAGTATTACCTTCAGGAGCCAGTAGAGTTGTGGATGTTGGCAGTTTGGACTTCAGACGACGTCCCATCAACAGCTCCGCAGGAGAGAACCCCACACCCTCAGTCGGTGTGTTGCGGTATTCAAGCAGAGCAATGTAAGGGTCACCATTGCTGCTTTGTGCCTTCTTGAGCATGTTCTTGACAGTGTTTACAGTTCTCTCTGCTTGTCCATTAGACTGAGCGTGCCCTGGACTGGAAGTAACATGTTGAAATTCCCAGCTTTCTGAGAACCCTCTGAACTCACCTTTGGCATATTGTGGACCATCGTCGCTAACAACAATATCTGGAATACCATGTCTTGCGAATGTCAACATCATTGCGGTAATGACATCTCGACTGGACTTGTTACTTAACTTGGTGATCTCCGGATATTTTGAATAGTAGTCCACATAAAGCAGATATTCTGCACCATTGTAGTGAAAGAGATCTGTGCCAATCTTCTCCCATGGTCTTCCTGGTAGTGGGTGGGGAAGCAGAGGCTCTCTTGGATTGCTGTTTTTGTTTTCATTACAGACAGCACACTGAGACACAATGTCTGCTATCCTAATTGACATGCCTGGCCAATAGAGAAAGTCCTTTGCTCCTTCTTTACATTTCACTATCCCCAGGTGTGACTCATGAATTCTGTTGAGCATTTCCTGTCTCATTTGATTTGGTATGATGAGTTTTGCCCATTTGAACATTAGTCCTGATGCATAGCTGATTTCCTCTTTAAATGTCCAGTATTTCTGCATTTCCTTTGGAACATCTTTTCTTTCTGTTGGCCATCCATTCATTGTAATGTTTCTTAGCATTTGCATTTCAGGATCATCTGTCGTCACTTTCCTGAACATGTTCAACTTCTCCTCAGAGATGGGTAGCTGAGGTGTAACCCAGTTGACCTCCAGCTCTCTTCCTAGCAACTCCTCCTTTTGCTCTTTGAGGTAAGCACGGCTCAAAGCATCAGCGATGTACAGTTCTTTTCCCGGCTTATAGGTGACTGTGAGAGGGTACCTCTGTAGCCTGAGAAGCATCCTTTGTAGCCTCATAGGAGCTTGGTGGAGTGGCTTTTTGAAGATGCTCTCAAATGGTTTGTGATCACCCTCAGCCTGGATTTCTTTGCCATTTACATATTGGTGGAATTTCTCACACCCATAATCTATGGTGAGTAATTCCTTCTTGATTTGAGCATATCGGCATCGACAGTCCATAAGTGCTCATGATCCATACGCCACAGGCCTCCCATCCTACAGTATAACAGCTCCTATTTCCTCCGAACTGGCATTCACAGACATTGTCACTGGTTTATTGACATCAAAGAACTTGAGTGCTGGTACATTGGTAACCAACTGCTTCAATGTGTCAAAACTTTTCTTTTGTTCGTCTTCCCAATGCCATTCAGTGTTGCTCTCTGGTAGCTTTCAGAGTGGAGCGCTTTCCTCTGATAAGTTGGGAATGAATTTGACAAGATACTGTATCATGCCCATGAACCTCAATAGTTCTTGCTTGTCTTCAGGTTGTGGTAGCAGTACCACAGCTCTGATCTTTTCATCATCTGGTTTTAGCTCTTCAGCACTGAGTACATGACCTATGTATTTGATCTCTGTTGTTCTGATCTTACATTTACTTTTGTTCAGTTTTAGGTTGTACTCACGTGCCCTTTCCAGGAGCTTCCTCAGTCTCTGAACATGTTCCTCAATTGTGTCAGCCCATATTAGCAAATCATCAATGATGTTGACCACCCCGTCCAGGTCTTCAATCATTTGTGCCACGGATCTCTGGAATACCTCTGATGCAGAAGAAATCCCAAAGGGTAGACGCAGGAAACAATATCTCCCTATGGGCGCGTTGCAAGTACATAATTTGGAACTTTCTTCATCCAGCTTGATCTGCCAGAAACCTTGATTTGAGTCTAATACTGAAAAACATTTTGCATTAGGCATGCGGGAGACAACCTCTTCAACCGTGAGCAGCGGATAGTGCTCTCTTTTGATGGCTTGGTTGAGACCTTGTGGATCCATGCAAATCCTCATCTTTTTTTCTGTGACCACTGTCACCATACTATTCACCCAGCCAGTCGGTTCTATTTGTCTTGTTATGACTCCCATCTGTTCCATTCTGTGTAGCTCCTCCACTACTCGATCCCTAAGAGCTACTGGAATCTTTCTCGGGGCATGCACGACTAGTGCAATAGTTGGATCAATCTGGATATGGTGTTTCCCTGGTGAACGTCCTAATCCAGAAAACAAGTCATCAAAGTCTTTGAGAATGTCATTTTCTTTTTCAACACCATAGATTCACTTCACCAGGACTAGCTTTGTGCATGTTGCTTTGCCCAGTATTGCTGGAACATGTTGCTGGACTATTTCAAACTCGATCTTATATTGTTGACCTTTGTAAACACAGGTGAGTGCTTTTTTTTGCCCAGTGGTGCCGTCTTGTAGCCGAAATATGCAACAAGCTTGCAGGTGGATTTTCTCAGTCTTCCTCTGATGTCCAGTGAGTCGAATGTTTCTGCTGACATTACATTGCACTTTGCCCCAGTGTCAAGCTTAAATGTCACATTCATCCTGTTTATTATCAGATCTTGAGTCCAATCATCTTCATCCCCCATCTCTGCATTGTCAATATTCCTGATGCATACTTCCTGTTCCACTTCAACTGTGCCAATGAACATATCACTGTTGCCCTCACTCTGTTCCACAGCAGGCATTTTCCTTGCGTGCTCCTTCGATTTGCACATCTTTGCAAAGTGATTTCTTTTCTGGCATAACTTGCATGTCTGACCAAAGGCTGGACATTTTCTGTATCCACATTTATAACCACATCTGTTGCAGTTAACTTCCTTTAGATCATCTTGTGGAGCTGGCTTTGTCCTACTCTTGTCAGTTTTCACAGTTTTTATTTTGTGCACTCCAATCTCCTCATTGAGCACTTTAACCTGACTTGACGTGATCTCGCTGGCACGGCAGACATCAATCGCCTTTTCTAATGTAAGATCCACCTCTCTCAATAGCCTGCCTCTCACTTGATCATCCCGTGTACCGCATAAAATCCTGTCACATGTTAAAGAGTCATGCTGTTGTCCGAACTCATAGTTTTTTGCCTTGTTCTTCAAATCTGTTATTTCGGCTTCTATGGTCTCTTTTGGTCCTTGAGCCCTCGTGAAAAACTTGTGTCGGATGTACAGTAGGTTTTTTTTCGGTTCACAGTAATCTTGAAACTTTTTCTTCAACACTTCAATTTTATCTTGCTCATCATCTTGGAAGACAAACGTGTTGCAAACCTTTATTGCCTCTTCTCCCGCCACATGCAGAAATGTAGCACATTGCACCTTCTCCGTCTTTTCAGCTATGCCACTAACGGTGAAAAACAGCTCAAACTTCTGGATCCATATTTTCCAGTTTTCAGCAAGATTACCTTGTAGGCTTAAACTTGATGGTGGCTGTAACTGTGACACCTATTACGTGTCTTCTCTTCCTTTTCTTTTATGATTTCTTCTGACACCATGTAATATTGATGTGACTCGGACACCTCTATAGATTGAACAACCACGTTTATTCACCAGACTTCCATTTTTACTTCTCTACATCCTGACGTCATACGCACTCTGATACTACGACTACTCACACAATACATTACAGACCCACTGAGAAATGAAGTCAGAATGCTCTTCTTCACAGAAAAGGGTTGTGGGAATCTTTATCTCACATCCCCTGGTGGTTGATCAAAATTTTAACTCCAGGATTTATTTTCTTGTTCCAGTCATTAAAAGATATGGAATAAATGTAGTCATGTGGATTGAAGACATAGGTTAGCTGTCCCCTGTCATCTAATTGTATCATGGAACAGGCACGTAGGTGAATGGTGTATACCATTAATGTGTCACTTCTGTTCTCTCATAAAAACTGAGGTGCAAAAATATTTGGGAGTTCTTGTGTAGGATTCCTTAAAGGTGAATTTGCAGGTGGAGTCTGTGATGAGGAAGGCAAATGCAATGCTACTGTAAATTTCAAGAGGACTAGAATACAAAAGCAGGGATGTAATTTTGAGACTTTATAAAGCAGACTTTACAGTTTGATGGCTGTGGAGCTGTATACACTGGATTTCCGAAGAATGAGGGGTGTCCTCGTTGAAAACTATTGAATGGTGAAAGGCCTTGATAGAGTCGATGTGGAGAGGATGTTTCCTATGGTGGGAGTGTGTAAGACCAGAGGACACAGCTTCAGAATAGAGTGGTGTCCTTTTAGAATGAAGATGAGGAGGAATTCCTTTAGCTAGAGAGTAGTGAATCCTTGGAATTTGTTGCCACAGGCAGCTGTGGTGACCAAGTGTTTATGTATAGTTAAGGCAGAGTTGATAGATATTTGATTGATCATGGCATGAAGGGATGTGGGGAGAAGGCAGGAGATTGGGGCTGAGAGGAAAAATGGATCAGACATGATGAAATGGTGGAGCAGATTCAATGGGCCAAATAGCCTAATTCTGCTCCTGTGTCTGACAGTCTTATGGTTTTAGAAGAACCTACATAGAATCATAAAAAAAGAGAAGGTCATTAACTGCTCAAGCCTGCTCCACTACTCATAACCAATTGTGGCCTCAAAACTATTTTACTGTTCACAGAAGCTTTTGTATTCCTTGTAGTTTAAAAGATTTTAAAGATTAGCTTTATTTGTAAATTGAAATATTAATGAAATGTGCTGTGTGTATTGAGCATTGTGCTGGGCAGCCAGTAAGTGGCACCATGCATCTGGTGCCTAGATAGCATTCCTGCAGTTTACTAATCCGAACCATATGTCTTTGGAATGTGGGAGGAAACCAGAGTAGCAGGGGGAAACCCATACAGTCACAGAGATAACATACAAACTCCTTATAAACCATGGAGGGAAATGAAACCTGATAATACAAATGGTGCTATATAGCATTATACTAACAGCTACACTACCCTGCTGTCCCACGTTTAAATATCTGCCATCCTCTGTCTTGAGAATATTAAATTATTCCACCTCCTTGTTTCTGTGATGTGCAACTCCAGCAGTTTCTAATCATCAAGAAGTAGAAATTCCTCCTCAGTCTGTCTTAAATAGATGATCTCTTATTCTGAAACTATGCCCCATAATTCTACATCCCCATCAAAATCCAAATACACAGCATCTGAGTTTCCCCTTTCTTCACTTTTTATTTTAAATCGAAGAACAAATTTCCTCACATAGCATCCTATTGACTCTGCTTGTTAGTTGTATGATATGCTAAATGCCCTGCTATTAGCTCATTTTAAATGGATTCCAGCATTTTCACAATGCCAGACATTAAGATAACATAACAGGTATATTTTTTTTTCTTTATTATCGTCATGCTTTCCTGAATATTATTGTTACATTTGTACTCTCCAAACACTCTGGATATCTTCAGAATCTATGGAACGTTGATAAGCCACAACTAGTACATTGCTGTCGAAGCAACCAAAGAATCCAGATCATTAAGCACAGAGACACAATTGACCTAATTAGTATACTTAGTTATTGTTTTCTTGTGTAAAATATTCTTCTCTTCCTAAACACTAAACACTTTTTAAATTTGTTTTTGATATCTAAATTGAAAACAAATCCAAATTGTCACTTAGAATCTTTGCCACTTAGATAGATAGATAGATAGATAGATAGACATACTTTATTGATCCCGAGGGAAATTGGGTTTCGTTACAGTTGCACCAACCAAGAATAGAGTATAGATATAGCAATATAAAACCATAAATAATTAAATAGTAATATGTAAATTATGCCAGGAAATAAGTCCAGGACCAGCCCATTGGCCCAGGGTGTCTGACCCTCCAAGGGAGGAGCTGCAAAGTTTGATGGCCACAGGCAGGAATGACTTCCCATGACACTCAGTGCTGCATCCCGGTGGAGTGAGTCTCTGGCTGAATGTACTCCTGTGCCCAACGGTGTAAATGATGTTACAGGCCGACGTCGGGTTGGCAGAGGGAGGGATGTACACAACAACCACATTTGCATGTGAGATTTCCCTTGGCAAATAATATGGCCGCAGTCCAACAGCAAAAACTTCAATATCCGGGCTACAAACATGTTTCTTGATCGTGATATGACCAGGATTGTACCAGCCGTTGTTAACTAGAACAGCAAGCCCCCCTCCTTTATGCTTACCACTCTCAGTGCACTTCCGGTCAGCCCGAACGGTCTGGAAGCCCTTTATGGAAATGTTTTGGTCGGGTATGTCCTCGTGCAGCCACATTCCAGTAAAACACATAACACTGCTCTCCCAATGTGTTCTCTGACTCCTGGCTAGCGCCGTCAACTCGGCCATTTTATTACCCAACGATCTCACATTGCCCATAATGAGAGAGGGGCAACACAGCTTATAGCTCCTCTTCTCCATAAGTCTCTGTTGTCTCAACCCGTTTAGTCCTTTACACAGTATTTCTCTACTCATCCTCAAAGGATTTTTTATTTTTATCTATTTTAGCTACTCATTTTCAGTTTATATGCACCAGCTGCTCTTAGTGTCTTTTTTTAAAATATATAATTTTCTACTTTATGCTTATTCTTAATCTTCACCCTGTTTGTAATATTCTAGTTACTCTTTACTAGATTCTAAAAATTTCCCCATCTTCTTGCCTTCACAACGTAGTACATCTATTTTCAGTGGCATGTCATCCTTAAATTCCATAGATACTCTAATTCACCATTGAGTCTTTTGTCCTCACTAGAATATACTTTTACTGTGTTTTATGAAATATCTCAATAATTTACCATGGCAAATCTACAATCTTACTTGTTAATTTATTTTACAGTTTACTTTAGTCAATTCCTCACTCATAAAATGTAAGTTCCTTTACTTAAATTTAGGACTGTATTTTCATCTTGAAGTTCATCACCTTCCAGCAGAATTTAAAGTTCCACCTTTCTATAGTCAGTCTTTCCTCAGCTATTACAGTGCATTCCGATTAACTGGTCCATCAGTTAATTGGGCAGGGGCTTATTTAGGGCAGGTCTCAAAGAACAAAAACTACTCGAGAAAATAGCTGGGATTCCCTTCACTTATTTGGGATATTGTGCCACTTAATTAGGAGAGGAGACTGTCTCTGAACAGTTTCTAACTAGCATCAGTCACATGCACGTGCATGGCCTTTTGATATTACACAATGCTGAGAGCAAACAGTTTTTAAATAGCATCAGTTCTGTGTGTTTGTGTTCAAAAAGCTGTTATTTTTGTCATTAAAAATGGTGAGAAATAAGCAGTAAGGCAATTCAGAACTGTTTTGCTCACTGTAGTTTCACACATTCAGGCTTGGAGATGCTGGAAATGGGCGGGAGTGAAAATGAAGCAATTTCATTACTTCAACAAGTTTGGAACTACGAAGAATTTGAAGGTATTGAAAATCACTTTGAATGTTACAGTGAAAGTGTTGGTTTGGAGGATGCAATCATCAAAAGCATTGTATGAAAGTGGCCCATTCTGTGCACTAGATATTGGTGCTGATTTTGTTGATTTACAGTTAATCAAAAGAACATGGTAGTGTATACCAAATACATTCATCCATCAATAACTATTAGGAGCTAATACAGTTTTATCATACAGTCATAGTTTCATTAGTGTTCTAATTTGTTCTGTATTTCATTTAAATCCGTAATTTGTTACTCAGTTAAATAGTAGTTTGTCTTTTTTATACCGTTTTAACTATTTCCAAGAAACTTCAGCTAATTGGGGGAGCTGCTTAATTGGTCCAAAATGTACTGACCTTGACTTGTCTCAATAAACCAAAATTCACTGTGTTTGCTTTGAGATAACAAATTAATCCTATTTCATTGCACAACACCAAATCTACATATTTAAATAAAAATTTGTTCCTCGGTTGATGTCTAAGCATCCCTGAGTCTGAGGCCTCCGTCGGTCAGAGCTGACCACAGATATTGCATCTTAGCTGTCTAGATATGCAATGCCTGGTCTGTACGATATGGAGATCAAGCTCCCCCTCCCCATGCAACCGATGAACCTAAAGGGACGGCAGAGGCCGATACGTTTTGGCACCAGCAGCATCGCAGGAGTTGCCAGTCAGCATTGAACTCAAAGTAGGACTGCCTTAGAGACTCCAGCTCTGGATTTTTCCTTCAGGGTTTACTCCTGAAGCCTTCCTCATGAGTGGGTATAGCCACAAGGCTACGGAGGTTTGAGAACAGATTTTTCCTCCTCCTTGATGAGCTGCCAACCACGGCTGATGAGCCCCATCTGACCGAAGTGATCGGTTTTAAGGCGCTGGTAACCTGCCTTTACCCCTTCTGTCAGTAGAAAAAGGTTCCACCAGGCTTAGTAGCTAAGCCACACATGAAGGACAGGAGCTGGACTTGATTGTCAGAGGCTATTTGAGGTGCATGCCTTTGGGAGCTTGACCCTATTACCACCCCCAGCTATAACAACCTTAAGGATAGGGAGAAGGCTCAGGAGCTTGAAGACTTGTATGGCCAGATTTGGGGACAGCTTCTTTCCAACTGTGATAAGACTGCTGAACGGATCCTGACCCGGATCTGGGCCGTACCCTCCTAATATCCTCTCGGTTTTTTTGCACTACCTTACTTTCCATTTTTCTATTTTCTATTTATGATTTATAATTTAAATTTTTAATATTTACTATCTATTTGTAATCCAGGGAGCGGGAAGCGCAGAACCAAATATCGCCGTGATGATTGTACGTCCTAGTATCAATTGTTTGGCGACAATAAAGTATAAAGTATAAGTATAAGCATAATGCCCTCAGAAAACCACCTCGGACCCACATCACAAACAGGCATTCACTACACTGCAGTGCAAATAAAATGAACTTCCACCTGATTAATAGTTTATCATAAAAGATGATAGCTGCATTATTGGAAGAAAATTCCTGAGGCCCAAGTATAACATCTAGAGATGTATTTTAAATCTGGAGCCTGGAGCCCTGCCCTGGTGTTCATTTGTGAGAGGGAAGAGGAAGAAAGGAAAGGAGCGTGTTTTGCTGTTTTTTGTTTTGTTGCTTGTTGTGTGCTGTACTGTTCTGCTAGGCATCACTGGCATGCAATTTCAGTGCTGGAATGTATGGTGACACTTGCAGGCTGCCTCCAGCACATTCTTAGGTGTATTGGTCATTAACGCAAATAATACATTTCACTCTATGATGAATCAATCATAATCTGATCTATTTCTGGCAGCTGAGAACAAATAATACAAAATATTAAAAATGTTATGCTTGAAACTTCTAGATTTTGAAACTAGTTCACAACTGCTCAGTAGAAAAGTAAATCCATTATATCTGCCTGGATCCAGATCAATATGCTTAGTCCTTAATTATTCCATAAAGTTTACAACTTAGTTATATTAAACTTCTGTAGACAAGAATAATAAAATGCATGGAATATTTTGTGCTGCCTTCATTGTGACAAGATCATTTTCATGGAAGTTAAGTAAGGGCATCACAGGGGATCACATTCACTATTGAGACTACAGTTCAGGAAAATGGCTCCTTCCCATTTTGGGACAATTATGAATGGGCATTAATTTTGGGAAAGTCAGTAAAAAAATCTGTTCTCAAAAGTTTCTGCTGTGTTGTCTTTAAAATTATTTAGCTCCATTTTGTGCAAAATAAAAGCTGTTGGAGTAACATATGTTTCTTTTATCAAAAGAGACAAGAAGTCTCTGAAAAAATAACGTGAAGCGTGGGCTTGACAACACTTCCTATCCTGCAGAACTCCAGTTCCTCAGAATGAAAATCATACCGGCTGTTTGCTAACTCATGGAGGGTTATGATAGCAATTGGTAAAAAAGTAAACCAAACAGCACGGGAGAACAGGGTAGGAGAATAAAAGATTTGTGGTGCTCTTTCAGGATACAAAGACCAAGTTATAATATCATTGATATTGTATATTTATTTCAGTATAATTGGACTTGGTTTATTATTGTCACGTGCATTAAGATACAATCAAACTGCTATCTATATAGTTCATTCCAAGATATAAGTACCTCAAGGTAGTACAAGGGAAAGCCAATAACAGAATGCAGAATATAGTATTTCAGTTACAATTACAGAAAAAAACTGCAGAGCAGGTAAACAATTAGGTAGATTGTGAAGTCAAGGTTTCATCTTAACATACAAGAGATCCATCTAAGGGCCTTATAAAAATGAGACAGAATTGTCCTTGACCATTCTGGTGTGTGTGTTTCAATCTTTTGTGCCTCTTACCCAATGGAAGGGCAGTGAAGAAAGAAAGTCTGAGTCAAGAGTGGTCATGGATTATGTTGGGTGATTTACTGAAGTAGTAAGAATTATAGGCAAAATCCATAGATAGAAGGTTGTTTTTTTTGTGTGGTGGACTGAGAGATGTCTATGGTTCATTTAAATGCTATGCGTAAAACAGTGTAGTGGTGAAAGATGGAAGCAAAAAAAAAATGATAATTGACAAGTGATAAGTGACAGGTCACTAAGAAGTCAAAATGAAAAATAAGTATGGACTACATTACTCTTTTGGAGAGGAGTGCTTCACTTTCCATGAATTGAGTTGGCACTTCCTTTTGCAGAAGTGTATGAATCTCTAGTTTTCTCTACCTCAGAGAGTCATGGATGTTTAATCATTGGAGCAGCTTGAAAAGAAGGTAGAAACACTTTTGAAAGATCAGGGGACTAAGAGCAATGGAGAACTGGTGCAGAAAATGAGTTGATGTCTGGGCAGATCAGCCCCAGTTGGACAAACCTATTCCTTCATAGTTCCCTTGGGTTCTTGTGTTTATAGCATCACTGGGTGCTGGCTTTATGCTGTCGCTCCTTCTGTGCATCAATTTGCTACCAGAGTGAAATATGTAATGTTACTCCATCAAGAATGCACATAACTTTCAATGTTCTTTACTATCAAACACCCCAAGAGTGAGACAACTGAATGGACATGACCCAAAACCTTGACTGTTTATATCCCTTCATAGATGCTGCCTGACCTACTGAGTTCCTCCAGCTTTTTATGTGTGTTTCTCAGTCTTAAGCAGCATTTTGAGAATCTGCAGAATTTCTTGTGTTTGTGATAGTGAATATCATGTGTCATGGCTTTCACATGCCTTTTGAGCTGCAAAGTTCTTCTGAGGAAACAAAAGCATAACATTTATGGCACCTTATCTCTTGGTTCTAAGGTGCTTGTTTCAGGATTCAGCAAAGTGATCTGGTTGACACAGTGTAGCAAAAATAAGCAAAATTCTATAGATATGGAAATAGTCTGTCAGGCAGAATCTGTGGAGAATGAAACTGTCATGGTCCGGTCCATGAAGTCTGTATTCCGGTTCACAGTCCGGTCCATCGACTCTTGCTCCAGGTTTTCCTATCTACCCTGTTTTGTTCTTGTTGAGCTCTAATTGAGTCAGCTGATGCTCGTTGGGGCTAGCTGCATAAATACCTTCAGAGACCAGGGTGGGGTTGTGGGATTGTTCTTATATCCCTTCCATCGTCTTCTGTTTCCTTGCCCGGAACTCTTGCCTCACCTGAAGTTCTTGTCTTGTCTTGCCTGAAGCCTTGCTTTGTCTTGCTGGTAACTCTCGCCTTGTCTTGCCTGCTGTCTTGTCCTGGAGCTACCCTGTACCTAGCTCCCTTCCTGTCCCTTGCCTCTGCCGAGGTAAGCCAAGCTGTCTTGCCGTTACCTGTGGTTGGTTCTGTCCCTTCCTGTCCCTTGCCTCTGTCAGGTAAGCCAGGCTGTCTTGCTGTTACCTACGGTTGGTTCTGTCCCTTGCCTCTGTTGGGTAAGCCAGGCTGTCTTGCTGTTATCTGCGGTTGGTTCTGTCACTTCCTGTCCCATGCCTCTGTAGGGTGGTAATCTGCACCCTGCCCAGAGGTACTGCGCCCTGCCCAGGAGGAGCCTGCTCAGCCTCGCGCCTGAAGACTCCAGCCTCTGCCTCACCTCAATAATCCAGCCTCCTGCTTCCTACCAAGTCTCTAGCCTCTAGCCTCAAGCCTGAAGACTCCAGCCTCTGTCTGCCTGCCTGCCAAGCCTTGTCCTTGCCTAGTTTTGGGGTCTGAGCCAGGGGCAAGACTCAGATACTGGGTCCTTGTCCCAGCACGGGCTCCTAGCTCTCTTGTCCAGTCCTGTTCTGGGTTCCCAGTTTTTGTGTCCAGGTCCTTGCCCTCAGCCTGTATCCTAGTCCTGTCCCTAGTACTTCAGTGTCTGTGTCTTGCACTTGGGTCTGTTCTCAGCCACCTCCTTATGACAGAAACAAAGTCAACATGCAAATCAATGGCTGTTCATCAGAAATAAATATGAATAATGGTTGCTGGTATTCTTTAATAATATTCAGCTGGTCATGGCCCCAAAAACAAAGATAGGAATAGATAATGTTTCATATTAATAATCTTTCAGTAAAACTGGTATTGCACTGGATATGTTACCACTAAATATTGAATTGAATTGACTTTATTCTTAACATCCTTCACATACATGAGGAGTAAGAATCTTTACATTATGTCTCCATCTGAATGTGTAATATGCAAATTATTATAATTTGTAATAAATAGTATCTATAAAAAGATTTATAACAGAACAGTCAATATAGCTAAGAAATTCAATTATGTCAGGGTGAATTAATCAGTCTGATCACCTGGTGGAAGAAGCTGTCCCAGAGTCTGTGGTCCTGGGTTTAATGCTGTGGTACCATTTCCCAGATGGTAGCAGCTGGAACAGTTTGTGGTTGAGATGACTTGAGTCCCCAATGATCCGTTGGACCCTTTTTATGTACCTGTCCCTGTAATCTCCTGAATAATGGGAAGTTCACATCCACAGACATGCTGGGCTGTCCCAGCTTTATTCTCTGCTTTATTAGTGCAAAAATTAATCTTGTCAAAATAATTTAAAGGTTTTATTAGAATCTCAACTTTATTGGTACAAAATTTATCTTGTCAAGATAATTTAAGGGCAGATTCAAATCTGGAAACAACCCTGGCGTTATTGTAAGTGGTCATGTAAGCTCTGGAGTGAAGTAAGTATTGCATTGGTTCACCAATGGATTCTGTACTAGTCTAATCTATTATTAACTCCATCATGTACTAATATGAATAATTTTAACTGGCCTCCAAAATGGGTAGAAAGACATTCAATTGCATCTGACTGTAAGCATCTTTAAAGGAGTATTTGGATAGATCTATGAACTTACAGGAAATCAAGGTTTTGAGGAAATAGGAATGAAAGGTGAATGAAGACCTATAAGTAGATCAGTAATAAGCTGCGATAAGGCTCAAAGGACCAAGTGTCCTTATCTTCCTGCTTCCTGTTGACATACCATTTTTCAATGTGAGGAATAAATCCTGAAACTTAAGATTGAAGAAAAATATCTAAGTACGTCAATGCACCTCCGGTCCAAGGACCAGGCAGTTTACTTTCACTTTTTGTGTAAATGGCAGCTTTAAGCTATATTTCAATCTGGATATAATTTCATATTGGCATATTAGAATTATGACTTAATTCTGAGCAAGTCAGAATAAAGGAAAAAGTAATTTTGTGGTCCAGTGCACAGAAGAGATATTGCACTTTGTTTTTATAATTGTGCAGTGGCTAGAGCTTTCAACTATACAAGTCAAGGACTGTATATTTTTAATTTCAAGAAAAATCTATCTGGCTTTGCACTATAACTATATCATTGTACAACCCTAATTATGGAGTCAGTGATAAACAGGGACAGCACAACAATTTAGGGCAATGATATTGCTGTCTCTTTCTATTCCCACCATTATATAATTTTTAAAAAGGTTTCATAATAGATATGCAATATGTGTGCTGTCATATACCCTATTTAGGACTGGCTTCTTTAATTCACTGAGTCCAAAAGTGACTTTGTGCACATTTGATTAAAATTATGTAGTCTTGTGAACTGTAATGTTATCAGTGCAGCTTGGGGCTTGTTTCACAAACTCAATAAATATTTTAATGTATTTAAATGCCTAAGAGAGATCGCTACCTTTTAATTGTTCTTGTTGTTTCCTGTGTCCTACCTTGGTTTTGCAGTGGCAGTGCAGCTGAGGAAGTGATAGCTTTAGACCTTCAGTAAAACGAATAGCCAGGGGATATTTTAGGAACCTGCCGTACCTGACATGCAGTGTTCTTCCAACATTTTCTGCTTTTATTTTGTAGTGAAACTTGTTATTTCAGCTTTTTGGGACTATGATGAAGAATGACTAACAGAGACCTATGGAAAAGTAGTATAGAAGATAGAGACACAAGATGTTGGAATCTGGAGAAACAAATAATCTATTGGAGGAATTCATTAGGTCGAGCTGCTTCTCTGAGGGATTCTCAATACTTTGAGCCATCAGCAAGGACTTAAAGTTTTGACCCGAAGAAATGACAATTTCACTATTAACTTCACTAAGATCTTTAGTATCCATGCCTTTCTATACAGTAAATACAGAGGAGGTTAGTGAGGATGATTCCAGGAATGAAGGGGTTAACAAATAAGGATCATTCGGCAGCTTTGGGCCTGTACTCACTGGAATTTAGAAGAATGCGGGGGGATCACATTGAAACCTACTGCATGTTGAAGGGACTGGATAGGATGTTCCCTACAGTGGCTGTATCCCAATCAGTGATCACTGGAGCTGTAAAGTAATTGTGGGAACCACTACGCTGCATGTCACCTACTAAATGCATTCAGGAAAAAATTCTCAATCAATATGTAGATGGCTCTGATGGAGATGAGACAAAGATGTACCCTACGGTGGGGATATCCAGAACTAAAGGGCACAGCCTCAAAATTGAAGGGTGACCTTTTCAAATAGAGGTAAGGAGGATTTTTTTTTTTTATATAGCCAGAGAATAGTGAATCCGTGGAATGCTCTGCTGCTTGCTGCAGTGGAGGCCAAGTCCATGTGTATATTTAAAGTGGAAGTTGATAGTTTCCTGATTGGTCAGGAAATCAAAGGATATAGCGAGAGGGCAGATGTATGGGGTTGTGTGGGATCTGGGATCACCATGATGGACAGACTTGATGGGCTGAATAGCCTAATTCTTCTCCCATGTCTTATGGTCTGATGGTCTTTTGAGAAATATGTATTTTGAATATCACTAGTCCCTGTGACTCCACGCATAGTTGACTTTGTTGACATTTAAGGAGTCCTGTTCTCTCCCTAGTTACTCTGTTGCTCATAATTTACTTGCAGATTCTGTCAGGATTCTCCTTAACCTTATCTGCCAAAGTTATTTTATGTCCTGATTTTGCCCTCCTGGTTTCTGTCTTGAGCTCACCTTCACATAAGCCTCCCTCTTTTTATTGACTAGAACTTCAATGTCTCTTGTCACCGGGGGTTCCCTACTCTTGTCAGCCTTGACCTTCACTCTAACATATTGAAACATGCTGGTGCTGAACTCTTGCTATCTCACTTTTAAAAGTCCCCTGTTTGCCAGATGTCCCCTTATTGGCAAACAGCATTCCACAATCAACTTTTGAAAGTTCTTGTATAATGCCTTCAAAACTAACCTTGGCCCAATTTAAGACATTAATTTGTGAACTATTTCTATGAAATTAAAAGTATTATGATCACTATTCCCAATGTGCTCCTCCAGAAATACTTCAGTGACTTGCCATGATGTTACTTCCCAAAAAGAGACTTGCCTCATCTCTACTAGGGCTATCTACATATTAATTGAGAATCTTTTCCTGAATGCACTTAATAGGTGACATGGAGCATAATGGTTCCCACAATTACTTTACAGCTCTAACAATCACCGATTGGGTTTGAGTCATGTGCTATCTATAAGGAGCTTGTAAGTTCTTCCTGTGGCCGTGTGAGCTTCCTCTGGGTCCTTGAGTTTCCTCCCATATTCAAAAGACATAGTCATTATCAGTAAATTGTGGGCATACTATGTTCGTGCCGGAAAATAGGTGGCACTTGTAGGATGCCCAAGCACGTCCCTACACAAGCAACGCACTTCACAGTATATTTTGATATACATGTGGCAAGTAGATCTAATCTTCCTTTATCTTTAACAAATATCTCCCATTCCAAGCCTTTAACACTATGGCAGTCTCAATTATTGTTTGTAAACTTAAAATCCCTGACCATTACAATTCTATTATTCTTACAGCTATTTACAATTCTTCTAAATATTTTCTCATCTAATTCACACTGACTATCAGGGAGCCTATGGTACAATGCTCTCAATGTGATCATCCACTTCTGATTTCATAGTTCCACTAATATAGTCTCACTGGGCACTCTTCCAAAAATATCCTTTCCATTGCTAGCAATTAACCTGCTGACATGTGTTTGGGACATGGGAGGAAACTCAGGGCAAATGTACAAAGAAACCATGTAAACTGTAGAGGCACAGCATCCAAGGTCAGGATCAAACCCAGGACCCTAGGGATGTGAGATAGTAGTGGCACCAATGTGCTCTACACTTTCCAAATGCTTGTAGATAAATAATGTTTGTAGATTTTGATGAAGGTATCGACTACTCGGCCTAAGTTTGAGTGATAGAGCAGAATGTGATCCATGGCTCATCCATTAATTTCCTTCCCATCCTATATTATTCCCATAGAAACTGGAAGTATTTCTAAAGGTATGCTAAGATTTTAGTTGTGCCTATCTCACTTTCTTTGTAAGAATGTGACTTCAGTCCCCACCATGTTCAGTCTCCGCATCAGTTTGAGGTTGCCTTCATAGAGTTATAGGGACAGTCTGGGACGGGAATGTATAATAGGCTCCAAATTTCTGGAACTCATGAACTATAAGAATGACAGAAACCAAAATAGATTAGAGCTGCAACAATAAAATTGAAGGGTGTTGGGAAATGATATTTTATTAAGATTCAAGGAGAAAGCATGAGGATTAGAGTGCCAGATTGCTTAATAGACCAGTATGGACAAGGAACCTTCTGTTTTTATAATAAAATGAAATTAAAGTGTTAAAAATTTTATTTAACCACAAAACACATAAGGTTGTGACTGAAAACATAGACCATTAGACCATGGTCTGCTCAATTACCTCCTCATTCTCCAAATGTCTCTAAATGACTATCACATTTGATATTTAAATGAGATGCAAGTTGCTGGGGTGGGGGGGGGTGGAGTTCACAAAGCAGAGAATATTGGAGTCCAGATGTTCTGAAAGTTGTAATATTAATAAAAATTCTTTATCAGTTACTGTTCATCAAAATAACCTGTTATGTGATAACATAGTAACTGAATCAATATTTTCATGCTTTGGATAAGAGGCACAATAATGTTATTCCTCAAAAAAGATCAGTGCAAAATTGTTGGTTATATATTTTTTAATCATTCTACTCACTTAGAAACAGCTGCTTTGAATTATGATTTATTTATCTTATAACATGAAAAGACCTTCTCTTAAAATCTCTGGGAATATTGATAATAATTGTTTACAGCTCCTTTCATTTAACAGCTATGCTAGTCCTTATAAAAGTTTACTTCCCGTGCAATTTTTCAGCATACAAAAATGTTGAAACACTAAAAATCATACTGAGCTAGATGGTGACTTAACTGAATGTAAAAGATAATATATTTAATCCTTTCATGTAAGGATTTTATTCATTCAGTAATGATGTTGAACAACAAATCACACCATTACATGAGAAGATTAAATAGTGTTGCAAAATCCATAGTTAAATTATCTTATCTATGTTACCAATCTATGCAGTAAAAGTAATTGTGTAACTGATCAGCTTTTACTTTGGATGGCACTGTGAAAAATTTTAAAAACACACTGCTTTCAAATCAGGCAAAAGGTGCTTGTGGATGCTGGGTAAAATTCCCCAAGGCCACGCAAAATGTTGAAGCTTACAAGGCTGAAATGGTTGGTAAAACAGAAAGTAATTTCCAGCATGAAATTACTACATCAAGAACAAAAACGTCTTGCATTTGTATAGTCGCTCAAAGTAGCACAGGACATCAATTTTTTTTCCAGGAGTATAACTGAATTAAATTTCATACTCTGATAAGGAAGCAAATATTGGGACTGATGAGACTTGAAGGGGAGAAAGAGAGAGGTTTTTAGATTCAGTTGGTAGAAGGAAAATTGTCTAGTGAGGCTAGATGTGTAAACACTTGCACAGTGTCTTTCATAGCTTTACAGATTTGCCTGTATGTACAATCAATCTAGAATGTACAGTCAGCCCTCCGTATCCGCGGATCGAAAATATCAACAGCGGATCGCGATGGTTGCGTCTGTACTGTACATGTACAGACTTTTTTCCTTGTCATTATTCCTTAATACAGTATAACAACTATTTACATAGCATTTACATTGTATTAGGTATTATAAGTTATCTAGAGATGATTGAAAGTATACGGGAGGGTGTGCATAGGTTATATGCAAATACAACGCTATTTTACATAAGGGACTCGAGCATCTGCGGATTTTGGTATCCGCGGAGGGTCCTGGAACCAATCTCCCGCGGATACTGAGGGACGACTGTATATTAGCCAATCTAATGCATATACTGCCAGATTGGAACAGTCACTTGTAGATTGTATTTTATAGGATTGCCCTTCTATTTATATTTACTGTGATGTTCATGCATAATGTGCTTTTCTTATTTTGCATCAGATCCGGTGTGATAACTATTTTGTTCTCCTTTAGACTCATATACTGAAGAATGACAATAAACAATTTTGAATCTTGGATGTTTTAAAACAGAATACTTTATTTGGAGCTAATACCAGAGTGCCAATAACAAAGAGTTAATTAATTTCTGCCATATTAACTAAGGGATAAACTGGACCAACACTCCAGTTTTAACACCCATTTTCAATGCAAAAGAATTAATTCCATGGGAATTTCACTTACTTTGTAAACCCAACCACCTCTCAGTTTTGAAATTATTTTAAGACATTTCTAATAGAAATATATGATCTCAGCACCTTCTCATATCACTTAGGAAGTGCATTGTAACACGGACTGTTATGAGTCTGTTAAGTAAAAACCACAGCGAATAGAAATGATTAATATCTGTTCAGTTCCACCCACTTAGTCATGACTGGATAGTACATTTCAAAATCAAAGTTAAAAGTAAATATATATTAAACAACCCTGAAATGCATTTTCTTGTGGGCATACCAAATAAATCCATAGTAGATAAATAACCATAATAGAATTAATGAAAGAGCATTTGTCTTTTGTTGAACCAGTGTGCAAAAGACAAATTGTGCAAATATAAAAAGAAAGAAAAAATAATAATAAATAAATAAGCGATAAATATCGAGAATATGAAATCAAGATTCCTTGAAAGTGAGTCCATAGGTTGTGGGAAACGTGCAGTGATGGAGCTGGTTCAAGAGCATGATGGCTGAGGGGTAATAACTGTTCCTGAACCTGGTAGTGTGAGTCCTGAGGCTCTTGTACCTTCTTCCTGAGGCAGCAGTGAGAAAAGAGTATGTCCTGAGTTGTGGTGGACATGCAAGTTGGCATTGGTGAACCATGGCAACGTTCTGCAGGCTACATACAACATTTCTAAATATACCTCTTTTGAAAACCAAGAAAACTCGTGAGGCCAGAATCCTAAGAAGTTAGAGACCTTGAAGATGTTTCAAGCTTGCTAGAAGATTTTGAGAGATAAAGAGGAGTAATACTTTGGAAATATTCAGAAGTGCTAGACGGGAAGCCAAGGTTAATCAGCAAGCATATTGATGAACGGTGACTCAGAACTGGGATAAAAGCTGCTGAGATCTGAATGAGCAACACATTACTGAAGGCAATGTATCAGAATATTGAAGACACTGTAATTGGGAAACACTGGGCCTGTTATCCTGCACCAAGTTACTGCGTCTGCTGCTAACTCAGATTATCAGGACTTTGCTGTTCAAGTGAATAACTTCTGTCCTTATTTTGTGATTCAAAGGGTTTATCAACTGCTGTAAAAGAAAATTCTTGATAGAATACCCACTACTCCATATATATTAAAATGGTGCTGGACAATCACTTCAATATTGTCTCAGGTTTTTCAAATGAAATCTAAATTTATTACAATATATATTCAGTCAAAATACTCACGGCTCAGATTTCTATTCATGTTCAACCATAAACAGAACTGAAGTTGTGCCATCAGTTAATTGCTACAGCTGTTATAGACAGCTGGGCTGCAATATATCCACATTCTGTTGGGGTTAATGTCCTCATGGAAGAAAACACAACCTCTGACAGTTGGTTAAAGCTGAAGGCCAACAGAATTGCACCCAAACTCCTTGAAAAGGTTTAGTTTGAACTGAACGCCTGTCTCAGGGACTCCTGAATTGGTGTTCTGAGCTGTATTTTTGATGTCATGTGACTGTCATGTCACAATTTCCAGCACTCTTGTTGTTAATATCAGTATGGTATTCCAAAATCGACTTCTAAATGACAAGGTAGATAAATCCTGAGACCTCATCAAATATGTATATTCTGAAACAAATATATTAGCAATCAATCACATAATAGGTTAGTCCAGCATAAAATTCAGGGCAAGATTGCCAAATGGATACAATATTAGCTTGGAGGTAGGAGACAGTGTTGATTTTCAGACTGGAGGCCTGTGACAAGCAGTGGACTGTAGGGGTCAGTGCTGAATCCACTGTTTATATTAATGATTTGGACATGAATGTGCTGGGATGGTTAGTAAATTTGTGGATGGCACTAAAATTGGTGATAAAATGGACAGTAAAGATGCTTATTAAAGTTTATAATGGGTTGTCTGGCCCAGTGGATCGAAGGATGACAGATGAAGTTTAAAACAGATAAACGGATATGTTGTATTTTGTAGGACAAACCAAGACAAGAGTTAGGCAGTAAATGTTAGAGCCCTGGGGAATGTTCTAGAGCAGAGTGATTGAGGAGTCCAGGCAGATAGTTAGACAGGCAGGCAACACAAGTAGACAGGGTGGTGAAGAAGCTGTTTTCCATGCTTGCCTTCATACAAAGGTCAGGATGCCTTATTACAACTGTATAAGATGCCACATTTAAAGTTCTTTGTACAGTTCTGATCTTCCTGCTATAGGAGATTTGCCATTACACTGATAAAATGCAGAAAAATATATATGAGGATATTACTGGGTCTGAAGGTTTTAAGTTATAAGGAGAAGCTAAAGCACTTTACCTGAGTTTCAGGGACTAAGCAGTAACACTCCAGATGTTTATGAAATCATGAGGGGCAGAGATCAGGTGAAGAGCTACAGTCTTCGTCCTAGGGCAGGGTTGTTCAAAACTAGAGGGCATAGATTTAAAGTTAGCTGGGAAAGTTTTGAAAGGATATTTTTCATCCAACATACAGAGAGTATATGGAACACTTTGCCAAAGGAAGTGGTAGAGGTAGGTACAATGATGAGATTTAAGAAACATTTGGACAGGTATATGGATAGAGCTAGTTCAGAGTGATATGGGCCAAATGCAGGCAAATAACCTATCTCAGTTAGGCAATTTGGTAAGCACGGATTAGATGGATCAAAGGGTCTGTTTCTTGTACTGTATAGCTCTGTGACTCTTTTGCTATAGTACTGTGCAGGAGTTTTAGGCACATGTAATAAATGTCTGCAAAGTGAAGAAGCTTTCAGGGTTCAAAGTTGAAAGTAAACTTATTATCAAATTATGTGTATGTCACCATATACAATCCTGAGATTCATTTACTTGAGGGCATTCTCAATAAATCAATCATAGAATAATAAACACAATAAAATCAATGAAAGACCACACTAATTTGGGAGTTCAACCAGTGTGCAAAAGACAACAAACAGTGCAAACACAAAAAAAAATAAATAAGCAACAAATATCAAGAACATGCAATGAAGAGTCCTTAAAAGTGAATCCATATGTTGTAGGAATATTTCAATGATGGGGCAAGTGAAGTTGAGTGAATATATCCCATCTGGTTCAAGAGCCTGATGGTTGAGGGTTAATAAGGGTTCCTGAAACTGGTGGTATGGGTCTTGTACCTTTTCCTGATGGCAGCATTGAGAAGAGATCATGTCCTGCGTGGTGGGAGTCTCTGCTAGCGGACACTGCTTTCCTGTGGCAATGTTTCATGTACTGTAGATGTGTTCAGTGGTGGGGATGGCTTTACCCTTGATGTACTGGGCTGTATCCCTTATGTTTTGTAGGATTTTTCATTCAAAGGCATTGGTGTTTCCATGTCAGTCAATATACTCTCCACTACACATCTGTAGAAGTCTGTCAAAGTTTTGGATATCATGCCGAATCTTCACAAACTCCTAATGAAGTAAAGCTGTTGCTGTGCTTGTTTCGTAATTGCACTTACATGCTGGGCCCAGGGAAGGTCTTTCTGAAATAATAACACCAAGTAATTTAAAGTGCTGACCCTCTCTACCTCTGATCCCTCAATGAGGACTAGCTCATGGACCACCGGTTTCCTCCTCCTGAAGTCAATAATCAGGTCCTTGGTCTTCCTGACATTGAATGAGAGGTTGTAGTTGTGGCACCACTCAGCCAGATTTTCAATCCTCCTCCCATGAAAAGCAGTAAACAGTAAAAAAAAAATCAAATCAATATTTAGTGTGACTACCTTTTTGCCTTTAAAACTGCACCAGTACTCTTAGGTACACTGCTGTGCAGTTTGGTAAGAAAATTGGCTAGTAGATTGTTCCAAGGATCTTGGAGAATTTGCCATGGATCTTCTGCAGACTTTAACTGTCTCTCTTGATTCTGTCTCTCCAGGTAACCCCAAACAACCTCAAAGATGTTGAGATCGGGGCCCTGTGGAGGTTGTATTAACTGAAACCATTAAAAAAATCTCGGGTGCCTGAGACCTAAGCACAGTACTGTATATGCCCATTGAAAATTACTCCATTATTAGATAAATAAGTATCAAAATGTGGCATTGCTTCAAGAAGGCAATAGTTGTCATTAAAGTTCCCCATCACCCAGGTCATGCCATCTTCTTCCAACTACTATCGGGCAGCAGATACAGAAGCCTGGAGTCTCACAACACCAGGTTCAGGAACAATCACTTCCTTCAACCATTCAGACCTTGAAACAACCTCACAACCCTAATCACTACATCATAACACACTATGATCACTTTGTACTAAAATGAACATTGATTTTTTGTTATAATTGTGTTCCTTCATGTAAAAAATTCTGTTTAATTTATATTCATTTATATTAAATTAGTAAATCATAATGAAGAGTCTCGTTGACTATTTATTCATTTCCACGAACGCTGCCTGACCTGCTCTGCCTGTGACCACAAGAAACTGCAGAGTGCTGTGGGCACGGATCAGCGGGTCAGAGAAAACAGTCACCCCTCCATGGACTATGTGTACCCTTCTCACAGCCTGGATAAAGCAGGCAGCATAATCAAAGTCCCCATCCACTCCGGACATTGTCTCTTTTCCCTCTCCCATCAGTAGAAGATTCAAAAGCCAGAAAGCCCATATCACCAGGCTCAAGGACAGCTTCCATTCTGTAGTTATAAGACTATTGAACAGTTCCCTAGTATGATAAGATGGACACTTATCAAAATCTAGCTTGCTGTGTCCTTGAACGTTATTGTCTATGTGTGCCGGGCTTTCTGCACTCTGGTATTGTTTTACCTTATACTACCTCAATGCACTGATGTGATGAATTGATCTGTATGAACGGTATGCAAGATAAGGTTTTCACTCTACCTTGGTACACGTGATAAAAATAAGTAAACTTATTGTTAAAAATAAAGATTAGAAATGCAGTGAGAAAAGTAGGAGGGGAGTGGGATAACTGAGTAACTTATTTAAAAAGAGCTAGAACAGGTTCAATAGCTTGAATGACCTCCTTCATATTGTCCAAATCTATAATAATATATAAGAGATTATTGGAATGGTTTGTTTAGGACCGTGCAGTAAAAATTATGTGGGTTATTACTTGTTATCAATATAAATGATTATGGTTTGTCTAGGTCCTAACTAAAGGACACCTTGTCATATAAGTTAAAAAAAATAGGACAGTTGAAACCATTTGGAAAACTAGAGAAAAAACTCTTCAGAGAGAAGAGCAAAATTTGTTTCAAGCACTTCATCCTTCTTTAAAAGGGTTTGCTTTTCCCACCAGCAGAGAATTACACTGAGAAATAAAGGAAACAAAATTAAACTGATCAAAATGTTGAAACTGCACTTTGAACATTGATTTTTGAAAAATAAATGGAAGGTTCATAAATTCTGATCATTGCTGCCAAGGCCACATTGTTTGCCACATCTAACTACCCCTTGAGTTGTTTGATACAAGGGGGAAGTTAAAAGTCCCTTGCATTGCTTTGAAATTGGAGTCAAAGATTGATATGACTTATCTTACATCAAGAACCAAATGGGTTTTACAAGAATCTTCAATTTCATAAGATATGCTTATTTTAAAACAAACACCACACTTTCTAATGAACTGAATTTAGTCTGCCCAAGGAAAATGAGTGTCCAAAACTACAGACACAGTAACACTATGACCCTTTGACACAGAATTTACAGAGAGTGTTACAGCAATTTCTTATATCTGAATCAAACATGCACAATAGTTGTGTTTCTCTTTGGCAATAAAAGACTAAAGAATGCTGCATTATCAAAACTTTATTGCCTTGAAATTAAAGCTCCATCTGTCAGCTTGTGTGCTTGAGTTTCCCATGAGCATTAATAGAAATTCGAGTACGAATCTAATACATTGCTGCTGTACGTGAATGAAAAGAATGAACAGAATTGAAAGTTTTCCACATCCAATCTTTCTTCCTGATAAAGAATACTGAAGTCATGCATGACATAGCTATTCCTTAATGCACTTTATATAATTAATGCTTTAAAAATGATGCATTGCAGACCAGCTATCATGTTCGAGGAAGGATTTCTCTGCTTAACATTGCAGGTGAATTAAATTGTAAATGCTATTAATAAAGTACATTTTGCTTTAGATAGCAGAACAAATTCTAGCCTTCCAAATGTCCCTATACAGTGCCTATAAAATGTATTCATCCCCTCCCCCTTGGAAGTTTTCATCTTTTGTTACTTTACAACATTGAATCATAGCGGATTTAATTTGGCTTTTTTGACGCAATCAACAGAAAACCATTTTTTTGTTTACAGGTGAAAACAGATATCTATAACGTGATCTAATTTAATTAGAAATATAAAATACAAGATAATTTATTGTGTAAGTATCTACCCCCTTCAAGTCAGTAGTTAGTACATGCACCTTGGCAGCAATTACAGCCTTGAGTCTGTGTGGATAGGTCTCTTTCAACTTTGCACATCTGGAGACTGCTATTATTCCCCATTCTTCTTTACAAAATTGCTCAAACTCTGTCAGATTACATGGGGATCATGAATGAATAGCCCTTTTCAGCTCCAGCCACAAATTCTCAATTGGATTGATGTCTAGATACTGACTTGGCCACTCCAGGGCATTAACTTTGTTGTTTATAAGCCATTCTCGTGTAGCTTTGGTTTTATGCTTAGGGTAAATGTCTTGCTGGAAAACAAACCTACTCCCAAGTTGCAGCTCTCTTGCAAACTGCATCAGGTTTTCCTCCAGGATTTCCCTGTATTTTGCTGCATTCATTTTACCCTCTACCTTCACAAGTCTTCCAGGGCCTGCTGCAGTGAAGCATCCCCACAGCATGATGCAGCCACCACCATGCTTCCTAGTAGGGATAGTGTGTTTTTGATGATGTGTGCTGTTTGACTTATGTCAAGCATAGCATTTAGACTGGCCAAAAAGTTCCATTTTGGTTTCATCAGACCATAGTCCCTTCTTCCAGCTGACTTCAGAGTCTCCCATAAAGCTGCAACTGGTGAAGCACCTGGGCAATAGTTGTTGTATGTGCAGTCTCTCCCATCTCAGCCACTAAAGCCTGTAACTCCTCTAGAGTTATCATAGGTACCTTGGCGTCCTCCCTCACCAGTCCCCTTCTTGCATGATCACTCAGTTTTTGAGAACGGCCAATTCTAGGCAGATTTATGGTTGTACCATATTCTTTCCATTTCTTGATGACTGACTTAACTGTGCTCCAAGGGATATTCAGTGACTTGGAAATTTTCTTCTATCCATCTCCTGACCTGTGATTTTCAATAACTTTTTTGTGGAGTTTGGAGTGTTCTTTTAGCTTCATGGTTTAGTATTTGCAGGATGCTGACTCACCAGCAGTTGGACCTTCCAGATACAGGTGTATTTTTACTACAATCAGTTGAAACACCTGACTGGATTCAGTGATCTCTATTTAACTAATGTGATTTCTAAAACCAATTGGCTGCATCAGTGATAATTTGGTGTGTCACATTAAGGTGGGGAGGTGGTGAATGCTTATACAATTAATTATTTTGTGTTTTATATTTGTAATTGATTTTGATCACTTTGTAGAGATTTTTTTTTCTGTGGCTCAGTGTCAAAAAAAGCCAAATTAAATCATTGTTGATTATTGTTATAAAACAATAAAACATGAAAAGCTCCAATGGCAGTGAATACTGTTTATAGGCACAGCATTGACAAATAAATCGAAATGCAATGAATTAATTACTTTACATAAAATATTGTACATTGTACCATTTTAAATATGTAAATTTTTCTACGTCCTACAGTCTTTTTCAGAAGGCGTTTGAAAATGTGCCACATAGGAGGCTGCTTACCAAGATAAAATCCGATGGTGTTACAGGAAAGATACTGGCATGGATAGTGGAATGGCTGACAGGCAGGAGACAGCAAGTGGGAATAAAAGGGGCCTTTTCTGGTTGGCGGCCAGTGACTAGTGGTGTTCCTTAGGGGTCAGTATTGGGACAGCTCCTTTTCACATTGTTTGCAAAGGATTTGGATAATGGAATTGATGGCTTTGTGCAAGTCTGCAGATGATACAAAGATAGGTGGAGAGGTAGGTAGTGCTGAGGAAGCATTCTGATTGCAGCAGGACTTAGACAATTTGGAAGCATGGGCAAAAAAGTGACAGATGGAATACAGTGTTGGGAATGTATGACAATGCATTTTGGTAAAAGGAACAACAGTGTGGACTATTATCTAAATAGTGAGATGTTCAAACATCAGAGGTGCAGAGAGACTTATAAGTCCTCGGTTAAGACTCTCAGAAGGTTAATATGCAGGTTAAGTCAGTGGTAAAGAAGGCAAATGTAATGTTCACATTTATTTGAAGGAGAATTAAATATAAAAGCAAGGAGATGATGCTGAGCCTTTATAAGACGCTAGTCAGGCTGCACTTAGAGTGTTATCAACAGTTTTGGGTCCCATATCAGAAAGGATGTGTTGTCATTGGACAGAATCCAGAGGAGGTTCACGAGGATTATTCCAGGAATGAAGGGGTTAATATACGAGCAGTGCTTGACAGCTTTGGGCCTGTACTCACTAGAATTTAGAAAAATGTAGGGGAATCTCATTGAAATATATCGAATGTTGGAAGAACTAGATAGGGTGGATGGGAATGGGTATTTCCGATGATGATGGTATCCAGAACTAGAAGGCATAGTCTCAAAATTGAGCTACGACCCATAAAACAGGTACGGAGGAATTTCTTTTAGCCAGAGAGTAGTAAATCTTTCGAATGCTCTGCCACAGACTGTGATGGAGGTCAATTCCGTCCATATACTTAAAGCGGAAGTTGTTTGTTTCCTGATCAGTTAGGACATCAAAAAATATGGTGAGAAGGCAGGTGTATGGGGTTGAGTGGGATCTGGGATTAGCCATGATGGAATGGCAGAGCAGAATCAATGGGCTGAGTGGCCTAATTTTGCTCCTTTTGTCTCATGGTCATATACAGATGGGCTTCTTTCAAAATCTCAGGATCATTTTATTTTAATATTGACAGTAGGGCAGTATGGACCTGAGTGGATGACAAACGGGAAGGACAACAGAGTTTGATTTGTGATCAAAGATAGATGGCAGAGCCAACTGACAACAGAATTCAATTAGGCTTGTGTGGGATTACTGAAAAACTGAGCCAGGAACTACATGAAGAGAGGCCATGAAAACACAGACTGGCATGTCTTTAACCTGGAATCCTCCAAGAGCAATGTACAAAAGGAAAATACAGAAAATAGAGAAAATCAAAATAGTGAAAATGTTGACAGAGAACACAAAACAAAGCTATCAACTAAAGATTTATGAATCTGTTGAAAGAACTAATGAGCAACACACACAGAATTCTGGGGGAACTCAGCAGGTTAGCCGGCATCTATAGATGGAAATAAGCAGTCGATGTTTTGGGCCAGAATGCTTCATTCTGATTATCATTGATAACAAACATAGAACATAGAAATCCTCAGCACACTACAGACTCTTTGGCCCACGATATTGTGCCGATTATGTAACCTACTCTAGAAACTGCCTAGAATTTCCCTACAGCATAGCCCGCTATTATTTTAAGCTCCATCTAAGAGTCACTTAAAAGACTCTGTTGTATATGCCTCTACCACTGTCACTGGCAGTGCGTTCTGCGCACCCACCACTCTCTGTGTGAAAAACTTACCTCTGAAATCCCCCTTGTACCTATTTCCAAGTACCTTACAACTTTGGCCCCTTGTGTTAGCCATTTCAACCCTGGGAAAAGCCTGTGGCTATCCATATGATGCCTCTTATCATCTTATACACCTTTATCAGGTCACCTCTCATCCTCCGTCACTCCAAGGAGAAAAGGTCAAGTTCATTCAACCTATCCTCATAAGGCATGCCCTCCAATCCAGACAACGTCCTTGTACACCTCCTTTGCACTCCCTCGACAGTATCCACATCCTTCCTGTACTGAGGTGACCAGAATTGAACACCGTACTCCAAGTAGGGTTTGACCAACATCTTATATAGCTTTGACATTACCTGACAGCTCTTGAACTCAATCTCACATTTGATGAAGGCCATCACACCTTCTTAACAATGCTGTCAACCTGTGCAGCAGCTTTGAGTATCCTATGGACATGGACCCCAAGATCTCCCTGATCGTCCACGTTGCCAAGAGTCTTACCATTAATATTATATTCTGTCTTCACATTTGACCTAACGAAATTAACCACTTCACATATATCTAGGTTGAATTCCATCTGCCACTTCTCAGCCCAGTTCTGCACCTTATCGATGTCCTCTGACAACCCTCCAGACTATCCACAATACCTCCAACTTCTGTGGCATCAGCAAACTTACTAACCCACCCTTCTATTTCCTCATCCAGGTCATTTATAATAATCAAAAAGAGGAGGGGTCCCAGAACAGATCCTTGCGGAACACCACTAGTCACCATCCTCCATGCAGAATACAAACCACCTACAACCACCCTTTACCTTCTGGGGGATAGCCAATTCTGAATCCACAAAGTAAGTTCTCCTTGGATCCCATGCCTCCTTACTTTCTAAATGAGCCTTGCATGGGGAACCTTATCAAATACCTTACTGAAATCCATATACACCAGCGGTCCCCAACCACCGGGCCGTGGACCGGTACTGGGTCACAAAGCACGTGCTACAAGGCTGCGAGGAAACAATATGATTTGGCGATATGAGTTAGCTGCACCTTTCCTCATTCCGTCACGCACTGTTGAGCTTGAACGCAGGCGAGGTCATTACCCACGCATCATCCATGTCAGTATGGGAAGAAGATCAACTCCTCGAGCTTGCAAATGACGTCGGGCTGAAAAGTATGTTTGACATAACATCTCTGCCGGCATTCTGGATCAAATTCAAGGCTGAATATCCTGAGATAGCCACGAAAGCACTGAAAACGTTGCTTCCATTTCCAACATATCTCTACAATGAATGCAACGAAAACTAAATTGCGGAATAGACTGGACATAAGGAACCCCCTTCGAGTATCGCTGTCTCCCATCACCCCTCAATGGGACCGTCTTGTTGCAGGAAAACAAGCCCAGGGCTCCCACTGATTCAGTGATATTGGTGTGTTGCAATGATTTTATATGTTCATACAGGGAAAATAATGTGCTGTGTGTTTAATATCCAAACATTACTTAAAATGTTATGATGCTATTGACTTATAAGTGACTTATATAACCATATAACAATTACAGCATGGAAATAGTCCATCTCTGTTCCTGTAGTCCGTGCCGAACGCTACTCTCACCTAGTCCTACCGACCTGCACTCGGCCCATAACCCTCCATTCCTTTCCTGTCCATATACCTAACCAATTTTTCTTTAAATGATAATATCCACACTGCCTCTACCACTTCTACTGGAAGTTCATTCAACGCTTACTTCAAGCTCCCCTGTCCTCCCCTGATAATTGACTTATCACTATATTCATGCGAGGAAAATATGCGCTGTGTGGTTAATATTAAATTCGTTAGATAAACCCTTTTAGAAATGAAATTGAGTGTATTATTCACTTATCACCTATATTCCAGTTATGATTAACACCGCCCCCCCGAACAGAATTGCTAAAAACGATTTGTAGAAAAAAATCGGCACGTACACGCATGCGCACTGGTGCCCGCGCAAGGCTTCATGGTCATTGTAGTCTTTCTCGGGGTAAACACAACATATTTGACTGCTATACTTGTCCGTTGGCAACCCTACCCCCCCTCCCCAGGTCGGCTGGTCTGCAAGAATATTGTCAATAATGAACCGGTCCGCGTTGCAATAAAGGTTGGGGACCCCTGATATACACTATATCCACTGCTCTACCTTCAACATTGTGTTTTGTTACATCCTCAACTAACTCAATCAGGCTTGTAAGGCATGACCTGCCCTTGACAAAGCTATGTATGCTATCCCTAATCAGATTATGTCTCTCCAAATGCTCATAAATCCTGCCTCTCAGGATCTTCTCCAGAAACTTGCCCACCACTGAAGTCATTCTCACTGGTTTGTAATTTCCTGGGTTATCTCTACTTCCTATCTTGAACATTGGAGAGTGTTCATCCAATTCCCTGGTACTTCTCCCATCCCTCTTGATGATGCAAAGATCATCACCAGAGGCTCTGCAATCTCCTCCCTGGCTTCCTACAGTAGCCTAGGGTATATCGCATTTGGTCCCAGCGACTTATCTAACTTAAATCTGTTCAAAAGCTCCAGCACGTCCTCTTTCTTAATGTCTATATGCTCAAGCATTTCAGTCCGCTGTAAGTCATCCCCACAATTGCCAAAGTTCTTTTCATTGGTGAATACTGAAGCAAGGTATTCATTAAGTACTGCCGCTACTCCTCTGACTCCATGCACACGTTTCCACCATCGCACCTGTTTGGTACTATTCTTACATAGCTCGCCCTCTTGCTCTTCACATACTTATAGAATGACTTGGGGCTTTCCTTAATCCTGCTTTCTACTGCCTTCTCATGGTCCCTTCTATCTCTCCTAATTTAATTCTTGAGACCTTCCTGACATCCTTATAACTTTCTAGGGCTCTAACAGTACCAAGTTTCTTGAACCTTTCATAAGCTTTTCTTTTCTTCTTAAGTAAATTTTCTACATCCTTTATACACCATGGTTCTTTTACCCTACCATCCTTTCCCTGCCTCAATTGAACATATCTATGCAGAACACCATGCAAACGTTCCCAGAACATTTGCCATGTTTCTGCCATGCATTTCCCTGAGAACATCTGCTCCCAATTTATCTTTCCAAGTTCCTGTCTAATAACATCATATTTCCCCCACCCCAATTAAATGTTTTCATATTGTCTGTTCCTATCCCGCTCCAGTGCTATGGTAAAGGAAATAGAATTGTGATCACTACCTCCAAAGTGTTCTACCAAGAAATCTGACACCACACCTGACTAGGTTCATTTCCCAATACCAGATCAAGTACAGCCTCTCCTCTTGTAGGCTCACCTACATATTGCATCAGGAAAGCTTTCTGAACACACTTAACAAACTCCACCCCATCTAAACCCCTTGCTCTAAGAAGGTGCTAGTCAATATCATGAAAGTTAAAATCACCCATCACAACAACTCTGTTATTATTGCACTGCTCCAGAATCTGCCTCCTTATCTGCTCCTCAATATCTCTGTTACTACTGGGCGTCTATAAAAACACCCGGTAGAGTTATTGCCCCCTTCCTGTTTCTAACTTCCAGCCTCAATGACTCAGTAGACATGACTTCCTCCTCTTCTGCAGCCATGATGCTATCCCTGATTAGCAATGCCACTAATCCACCTATTTTGCCTCCTTCCCTGTCCTTTCTGAAACATCTAAAGCCTGGCACATTCAGCAGCCATTCTTGCCCTAAGACATCCAAGCCTCTGTAATGGCCCCCACATCGTAGTTGCCTTTCTAACACCTTTTAAACATTGCTATCAAATCTGTTTCCACAACCTTCCTCGGCAGCACATTGCTGGCTCCTACCTCTTCCTGTTTTAAAAACATGCCTTGCAAATCTCCTTTAAGTTTTCTCCCTGTCACCTCCTGGTATTTGCTATTTCTACCTCTCATAAGCTGATATACTTCCATCAGCTTGCTCCTCAGCATCTGAAGCCTTATAGCTGCATTTTGATTGATGACACTCTCCATACTCTGCCTTGTTCTGCTGGCTGCCTTCATGCGAACTTTCTCAGAATTATGGCATCCAGCCACAAATGGATTTATATGGCAATATGCAATATTATGTGAAAAGGCACTCACAGCAACCAGACAATAGGCTTTGCTAATCAAACATTCAGGTAGATTAGGTTTCATGTCATTTATTCAAATATGGCTTATGTTTTGTATCCTGATATTCAGACAAAAACCATGCTTTCAGTTTCCAATTCCACCAGAATTTCAGACAGTTCTCCAACTTACACCATCATTGCAGAATGTGTCCTTGCCCAGAGCATGCATCACCCTACCAAATTGATTTTCAGTATTTATCAGATTACATACCTTCTGAACCTTCAAAACTTATCTAAATCCATTTAATTACTTCAACAAATAGATCTTCAGGTGATCACCATTCTGTGCAGCTTCAGGTTTGACTTTGAACATTTAACTGAGTGAATTCACGTTCTTGCCAAAAATAATTGAGTATTTACTTTTGCTTCCTGATGTCTTTGCCCTCTGTCAGAATCACAGTTGTCTGACATTCTCTATGGGCTAGTGAGTGTGATGGCAGAGAGAAATTACAACGAGCAATACTTAAAAGTGAAGTTGGGGAATTATGCCCTTATAGAATCCTGGAGTCATACAGGACAGTAACAGGTTAGGTCCTTCGGCTCACTGAGGCTGCTCCGAATATCAAACATCCAAATTGTATTTTTATTTTCCCCACAGTCCCATGAACGCCCACCCCTTGTGACCAATCCATTCCCGCCCCCCCAAACCCCCCAAAGCAGACTTCACTCAGGATCATTTACATTGACTTGCTAACTTACAAACACATCTACAGGACATGGGAGGAACCTGAGGCACCTGGAGAAAATCCTCCCAGATGTGGGAGAACGGGCAAACTCCATACCTTTATTAAATTTCAAAAATAAACTTTATTCAGAAACAGATGTATTATATATAGAATTAAATTTACTTTAATTCTTACATCCTTCACATACATGAGTAAAAATCTTTACGTTACGTCTCTGTCTAAATGTGCAATGTGCAATCATAGTAATTTATATTAAATAGAACAGTCAATGTAACATAGAAAAAATACTCAAATCAGCGTGAGTTAATCAGTCTGATGACCTGGGTGAAGAAGCTGTCCCAGAGCCTGTTGGGCCTGGCGTTTATGCTGCAGTACCGTTTACCGGATGGTGGCAGCTGGAATAGACCGTGGTTGGGGTGACTTGGGTCCCCAATGACCCTTCAGGCCCTTTTTTCACACCTGTATTTGTAAATTTCCTGAATCATGGGAAGTTCACATCTACAGATGTGCTGGGCTGTCCGCACCACTCTCTGCAGAGTTCTGCGATTAAGGGAGGTGCAGTTCCCATACCAGGCAGTGATGCAGCCATTCGGGATGCTCTCAGTTGTGCTCCTGTAGAAGGTTCTTAGGATTTGGGGACCCATACCAAACCTCCTCAACTGTCTGAGGTGAAAGAGGTGCTATTGTTCCTTTTTCATCACACATCTGGTGTGTACAGACCACATGAGGTCCTCAGTGATGTGAATGCCGAGGAATTTAAAGCTGTTTACCCTCTCAACCCCAGATCCATTGGTTTCAATAGGGGTTAGCCTGTTACCATTCCTCCTGTAATCCACATCCAGCTCCTTTGTTTTTGTGACATTGAGGGAGAGGTTGTTTTCTTGACACCTTTGTGTCAGAGGGATGAATCTTCCCTATAGGCCACCTCGTTATTGTTTGAGATTAGGCCAATCAATATGGTGTCATCGGCAAATTTAGTTAGCAGATTGGAGCTGTGGGTGGCGACAGGCATGGGTATGCAGGGAGTAAAAGAGGGAGTTTAGGTCACAGCCCTGAGGGGCTCCTGTGTTGAGAATCAGAGGGTTGGAGGTGAGGGAGCCCACTCTTACCACCTGCTGGAAATCTGACAGGAAGTCCAGGATCCAGCTACACAAGGCAGGGTCAAGGCCAAGGTCTCTGAGCTTCCTGTCGAGCCTGGATGGAAGTATGGTGTTGATTGCTGAATTGTAGTCCAAGAGCAGCATTCTCACATAAGCATCTTTCTTCTCCAGATGTGTGAGGAAGGTACGTAGAGCTGTGGCTATTGCGTCATCTGTCGATCGGTAGGCAAATTGTAGGGGGTCCAGTTTGGGTGGTAACATGCTGCAGATGTAGTCCTTGACCAGCCTCTCAAAGCATTTGCTTATTAGTGAGGTGTGTGCAACAAGACACCAGTCATTCAGGCATGTTACCTTGGTCTTTTTTGGTACAGGGACAATGGTGGATAATTAGAAGCAGGAGGGCACTCTACACTGGGAGAGGGAGAGATTAAAAATGTCTGTAAACACACCTGCCAGTTGTGCTGTGCACATCCTGAGTACTCGCCCTGGGATGCCGTCTGGTCCCGCAGCATTGCAACTGTCTACAAGTTGGAAACATCTGCGTCCCTCAGCCTCAGAGATGACCAGGTTGCAGGTTGTAGCAGTGGCTTTCCTTGGAGGCTCAGAGTTAGCAACATTGAACCGAGAGTAAAAGCGATTGAGCTCATCTGGGAGGGAGGCTGCGGTGTTTGCGGCACCACCACGATTGGCTTTGAAGCCTGTGATGGTATGCAACCCTCGCCACAAGTCACATGTGCTATTCGTTATGAATCTTGACTCAATCTTGTCCCTGTATTGTTGTTTTGCAGCCTCCATAGCTTTGTGCAGATCAGCAGCTTTTCTTGAGCTCCTGCTGATTGCCAGCAATGTAAGCACTGTGTCATGCGGTAAGTACTGTTCGTACAGAACTATTGATCCAGGGCATCTGATTTGCAAAGACCCTGACTGACTTCTGGGAGACAACATCGTTGATGAATTTCCAGATGAAGCACATGACTCCATCCGTGAACTCAGAGACATCCTCACCATGAAAATATATATATTCAAGAAATAATCTACAAATGAATACACAGGAAATACAAAATAAAACTGCATGAGCAAGCTAGTACATTTTTTCCTCTTCAGAGTGAAGGACAGTAAGCAGTGACTTGATAGAGTTGTACAAGATAATAAGGGGTATAGGTCACATCTATAGCCAGAGACTTTTTTCCCCCAGGGTAGAAATCGTTAATTTTGAGGTGATTGGAGAAGTATAAACGGGATATCAGAGGTAATTTATTTCATTTATTTATTTTTTTACACAAAGAGGTGGGTGCTTGGAACATCCTGCCAGGAACATTTAAGAACCCTTTAGGTATGCAGATGGACGATAAGAAAATGGAGAGCTACCTTGGAGGGAAGGGTTAGATTGATCTTAGGTTAGGTTTTAAGGTTGAAACAACATCCTGGGCTGTATTGTGCTTTAGTGTTCTACCTTCTTTCTCTATATGTATACATTTTGCAGTTCAGTCTATGCATCCATACTGTTATCAGTTCTATTCAGCACCAGAGGTCAGGATTGAATAAAGCTCTCTGGAGCTGTGATGCCTCACTACCAGCTGTACTGTAGTGCAACCTTCTAGTATGAAAAAAAAATGCTATTGGAGGAAAACATGGGGATTAGCAATAATATTTCATATATTTAAAAGTAGTTGACCAAATTAATTCTTAAACAAATTTCAAGGACAGTTTGACCCAGTTTCATTTATGATAAATACTATTACTGCTCCTCAATAATGTTTAGCCATTATTTCAAGAGTTTTTAAACACTAAATCATGGCAGGATCATGCTGGACTTAGCAGACGGCTCAAACTCACAGTCCATGGTTGGTCCCTACCCAGCTGCACTGATAGAGGTTAGTTTTTCACACCAATGAGGATCCTCAGATGCCAGATGGCTTTTGAAGTTGATTTGTAAGCATTTCATATTAACTTCTAGTATTCAAGCATTCCCTAGCAGGCAGCTGTAGGTTACCCAAAGATAGCATTATGCAATACAAGGCTCAGGGATCCATGTTTAATGCACAGAAACTCTCCAACATTAAAAAAAATTCTAATAAAGGATCCCAGAAAGGAAACACTAACAGTTTCTCTTTCCACAGGTGCTGCCAATCCTGCAGAATGCTTCCAGCATTTTCTTTCTATTTATTTAATATAATACAGTAAATATGTGCATGTATCACCTTAATAATATATGTATTCTATGGAGCTAAGAATGATAGTAGGTGATTATGCTTAACATGATGAAGGGGTAGTGCAGGATAGATATTAAGATGCTTCCACTTGTGGGAGAGTCTTGAACAGGGGACAAAGGAGGTAAGACAGCAATCATTTAATATTGAGCTCATAGATGGAGGTGAAGTTCTGGAATTCTCTTTCCTGAAGGTCTGTGGAGTCTAGATCACTGAGGGTAGTGGATAAAGTTTTGAAAGATCAATAATCGGAAGCTATCGGCAACTGTCAGAGAAGATGCAGTGAGGTCAAGGGCCGATCACCCTGGTCATATTCAAAGCTCAAAGTAAATTTATTATGAAGGTATATATAGCATATACAACCTTGAAATTCATTTCCTTGCAGGCACCCAAAGGAAAACAGAAATACAACAGAACCCATGAAAAACCACACACAACAAAGACTGTCCAACTTCCAAACCTCCAATGTGGAAATTCAAATACCATACAAATAATAAAAAAGTAAACAAATAATTCATCGAACGTGAGCTGCAGAAAGTGAATCCACAGGCAGCAGAGTGAAGCCAGTCCAGGAGCCTGATGGCTGCAGGGCAACAACTGCTCCTGAAACTGGAGGCATGGGATCCAAGTCTCCTGCGTCTACTGCCTGATGGTATTAATGAGAAGAGAGGTAGATGGGTCAAAAGCAGGCAGACGGGGCAGGTTCAGGTGTGGGATCTTTAATCTCTCTTGAAGTCTGCCCCAGCTGTCTCTTCCATTCCCTTTTCTGTTGATGATGGCTGAACCTCATTGTCTTCAAGGTGCTGAACCCACATTCCCCAGAGTCAAGTTCACCTAATACTTCAGGAGATTGTAAAATCACTAGTTCAGTTAGACCTGTGGCTCCCCAAGTAGGCGATATTGACCACTTCGTGGCAGTGGGATATTTTAAGGGGGCGATGAAGATAAAGGAGGGGGGTGCTCAGTAGCAAGGGAGCAACTAATGGATTTAGGCTTAATTTAAGAATTGAATTATTTATTATAATCATTTGATCCTCAGTACTTCAGAACTGATTACAATAATTATGTAATCATTTCATCTCTTGCTACCCTGCCGACCTCTTAGACTTTGCTCAAAGCACATTTTAATTTTTGAAAAGCAATATGACACTTCTGTGCTTGGCATATCATGAGAAATCTGGACTGAAGAAATTATGTTATCTACAGGCCCGGCCCATGCATTATTACCCATCACTACTGTAGCACAGTGCTAACTATGATTCCACTACTCTAATCACTTGGTGACACAATTCCTGTGAATTAGGGTTTAGCGTTTGATGGAGTAAAATTCAAAATCTGCCCTTTCAAATAGTCTTGATTGAATTTCGCTAGCCATGGCCCAACCACGATATTGCTCTCCCATTTTACCTACCTTCAACCAGAGAGGCAGGTTTTGTCTGAGCTATAATAATGTCAACTTTTCCCTTTATTGATCAAAGCGCTTAAGGTTGTACTTAAATAATAGGTGATTGATCATGGTTGTTAATCTATTATGAAAATTACAGAAGCAAACCAAACAAAGATGAAATGTAGAGAGTATAGTGTGGAGTATCTGAAATTTAGATTTACACTAGCGACAAGCAAATAACAGCTTGGGTGAGTGAACTTGGTCTTTTCTCCTTGGAACGATGGAGGATGAAAGGTGACCTGATAGAGGTGTACAAGATGATGAGAGGCATTGATCACCTGGATAGTTAAAGGCTTTTTCCCAGGGCTGAAATGGCTAACACGAGAGGGCACAGTTTGAAGGTGCTTGGAAGTAGGTAGAGAGGAGATGTCAGGGGCAAGTTTTTTTTACGCAGAGAGTGATGAATGCGTGGAATGGACTGCTGGTGACCGTGGTGGTGGCGGATACGATAGGGTCGTTTAAGAGACTTCTGGATAGGTATATGGAATTTAGAAAAATAGAGGGTGGTGGGTAACCCCAGGTAAATTCTAAGGTAAGGACATGTGTGGCTCAGCTCTGTGGGCTGAAGGGCCTGAATTATGCTGTGGCTTTCTATGTTTCTAACAGCTGCCTGCCACAAGCTTTTTTCAAAGAGATAATGAAACTATCTAGGTTTCTTGAACATTTGAAGAGAAAAACTTTGATAAAGCAGACAAGAACTTGGCCTATTGTCAGCCACTGTGTGAAAACTTTCAGAAACAGAAAACATTTCAAAACATGTTTGCCAACCCTTCACAACAAAACAATGATGATCTGTATGCTTCATACAACATTTCATCACTCATGACTAAATCTGGAAAGCCCCAAACAATTGGAGAAGAACTGATTCTGCCAGCAGTAAGAGAGGTTCTGAGTACGGTTTTGCATAGAGTAAATCAATAATTAAAATAATTCCACTCAGAAAAACTCTGTACAAAGGCAAATGGATGAGATGAGATGTCTAAGAATGTGGAAGGCAATGTGAAACATTTTTAGGACGATAGAATTTGCTCTACAGTTAGATGAGTCAATTTTGCCAGGCAATGAATCTGCTTCTTGCTTATGTTCACCTCCTAAAAGCTGAGAACCTGTTTCAAGAGTTGTTATTTGCAAGGGGATGAGAAACATTTGCATATGGAGGAGTCAATATTTTGGGTTGTTGAGCAATTTTCAAAGAAATGGACATTCTGCTCAACAACATTCTTGCTCGTGCAATAGGTGGGACACAATCAATGACAAGATGCCACCATGGCGTTATTAGTTTCTTGAAAGAATGGTAACATATTTACCATTCATTGTGTAATTCACAGCCAGCATCTTGTTGCAAAAAGCCTAACTGATCAGCTGCACAGATTGTTAAGCATTGTTATCACAGCAGTCAATAAGATCAAGTTCCATGTTATTTCTAAAACTTTGTATTGCTAATGATGAACAGTTTGAATGCTTGCTGTTGCATACAGAAATCAGATGGCTCTCAAAGGAAAACTGCCTGAGATGCCTTTATGCATTTTTCGAAACTGTAATAATGTTCTTTGAAAACTTGAATGTTTTATTCAGTAATCAATTCAAGAATATTAGGGATGACATTGGTTATTTATCAGAATTATTCAATTTCCAATTGCAAGGATCTGATGTGAATCTTAAAGTTGAATCAGTCATCTCCACATGTCCGTCCAGTTTAACCCTACTTATGTGTAGCATTTTCTATCGTGACATTTTCCAACTTCTGAGCCTCTCTGAGCTGGAAGAAAAAGAAAGAATACCAAATGACGATCTTCAAGTATACTGTGCCCACCAGAAGGATGTACTACATGCTGTATCTCAAAAAATAATTAATTAATCAATGGAAAAGATGTAGTAGGAAATGATCTCACTCCAAGATTACTTTGATTTGAAACTGAAGTTCAACAAAATCATATCAAGAGTTTCGGTTGCAGAAGGAAATCTCTGAATGCTATCCTGCACTGTGGAAAAATGTCAAGATACTCTTTATTGCTTTCCAATGTCATTCAGCACATTTGCCTATCTTCTTTCAAAGCAATGAAGCAGACTGCAAATCACTGAATGTGGGGATCTGTGACTCCTTCTGCATGACTTTTAGTGTGACATTGAGAAACTGATGTTACTGCACCATGTCATTGAAAGGTAAAAAAACAATGAAATAGTGAATAGTTGGACCACTAGTGTACACTCTAAAGTTGATGATGAAAATTTCTCCCCGTAATTAAATAAAGAAATAATTTTATTTGTAGCTTTAAATAATTTTTGAAATAATTTGTCACTTCTTTGAAGTTACATTTCCCTTTTTCTTCCACTGTGCATCACAACTCAAAACTCTCTTTGGTTTTTACATAATGGCAGGAAAGAGAGAGAGGCTGGAGCTGCAGATGTGGTCTGGGAACAAAGAGGATGGTAATCTAAAAATGCTTAGAAACCACTGGTTTAGACAGTTCAAAAGTAAATTTCTTAAAGGAATATTACAGGCTGCAGATTACAGCAACCATAATTCACAAGACATTTGTCTAGTAGAATATCTGTAGTTTTGTGTGTTGCCCGCAAACTGAATGGTGAGACAGGCTTGAAGGGCCAAGTAGCCTCCTGCTACCAGTTCAACGCTCACTAACTTCTGGAGAAACTCAGCATGACAAGCAACATTTATGGCGAGCAATAAATGGACAATATTTCATGTGTCTTGGTCTGAAACATTGATTTTTTTTTTTCCCTCCATAGATGCACAGGCCTGACTTGTTGAGTTCCTCCAGTATCTTGTGAGTGTGGCTCAAGATTTACAGTATCCACAGAATCTCTTGTGTTTGTGTCCTGCTTCTAAGTTTCTTGAGTTAATAACTGGTAAGTCTAACAACAGTGGTCGGAAAAATCTGAAAATTATGCGCAAGGATTTGAACAGCTTGAAAAGAATAATGGGATATGGGCCAATGCATACAAGTGGGACGAGCTTCGGTGGCTATTTTAGTTGATATGAACAAGTTGGGCTGAAGGGCCTGTTTCTATGCTGTATTACTCCACAACTCCATCAATCATCACTGATGGATTTAAGAAAGACAGCCTGAATTCTCTTGATATTACAGAGATTGGTGGAGAGGGCTTTCGCAAAAAAAAAAGCTCCCATTAAACAAGCATTTTCTGATGATCGTGTTTACTGGTTTACAAATAGCTGAGTGTTTACAAGGAAATTTTCTTGACAGTTGAATTTGAGAAAAAGAATGCCTCTGGAAAAAGTTAAAGGTTCAAAGGTTCATTTTATTATCAAAGTATACATGTGTAATTCAACTCTGATATTTGTCTATTCCAGATAGCCAGTAAATAAAGAAAGATCATTGGTATTGATGGAAATAAAGACATTAATTCCCACCCAACTGGCATGAAAAAATAAAACAAACATAACTTGCAGACCCCAAAATCATCCCCCCCCACCGACAACAGCAAAAAACAGCCACAAAAACAATCAACGATCCTCAACATATAACAACCGCCAACCCCATCACTCGCAGAAAAGAACAGCAACAGTAGCAGCAAATCCCCAACTTCCTCCCCCCAACACACAAAAAAATTAACAGATCACCCACCTACCAATCGACCACAAGAAAGAAGACACCAAAAAAACTGAAGGAAGCCAATATAAAGGACAGTCTAATAATCACATAAATGTTTGAATATGGCAAACATATTTTCGCTGCCTATGAGCAGAGCAGCCGCACAAACTCAGTCCTTCTGTTAAGGGTGACTGCCAAAGTGGGGCTGAATATGCCAATCCGGGCCGAGCACCACGACCAGGGCCGAATGGGCCAAACTGGGTCGGAACGCCAACCTTAAGCCAAATGTGCTTATCCAGCTGTCAACTGTCTCATGCCGAACCATCGCTGACCCCCTCCACATTCACATTGATGCTTCAATTTTCCTTACTGCTTCAAGATGGGGTCATTCATTACCTCACCATGAGTGACCTTGTGTGCTCAGACCTCCCCCCTCTGACCTCCATAAGGTAGGTCTCTGGACACAGCACAGCGCTTGACCCTCCCATCGAGATTCAAACTGCAATTTCATAACACAAAGAAGACAAAAAGGACAAGCAGAAGCATAGAAAAAATGAAATGATTGGTAAGTTTGCTATCTGGAAGATGTTGCCTGAGGAATCATTGTTCACTTGTGCCATCTTGACTGGAAGTATTGACAATCCATTCCAGAAGCATGCACATACCTAATGAAAGGAAAACAGTGATCTGTATTGGGATTCTAAATTAGCATATTACGTCAGTGAGTGGTACAGTCTGTGGGGGAGGTTGATGGGAATGTGCCTATAATAAAATACAATTCATACACTGTAAATGGGTGCTCAATGGTTGGCATGAATTTAGTAAGTGAGAAGTCTTGCTTCTGAGTGGTAGTATTCCAAGACAGTCTACAACACTTAATGATGAATAAGCTGCTGGTCAATTCATTTTCATGGTTCTTTGATTAATTTCTATCTTCATATGTCCTCAACAATCCTAACATTATCAATTTCATTCCCTTCTTCTTGTAGATATGAAGAGATTTCATTGGAACCTGCAATACATCGGATTGCAAGACCCCACAGAGGATAGTAAAAGCTGCTGAGAGTATCACTAGGATTTCCCTACCCTTTATTTGTGTCGTTTACTGGGAGCATTGTAGACAAAGAGCCAAAGGATTGTTGAAGATCCCTACCATCCATCCCACAATCTCCTTGACACACTATCATCAGGAACAAGGTACAGGAGCATCGGGACTAGGACTGCCAGACTGGGCAATAGCTTCTTCCCCCAGGCTGTGAGACTAATGAATACCCTAGCTCCTCTGAGGTCTCATCACTAGGACAGCAAGTTCACTGTTTACTATTTACCTGTGCTGTGCACTACTTGAATTATATTTATTAACTTATTTATAGTAATATTTTGTCTTATGTGCTGTGTGTTATATATATTCTGTGGGTGCACCATGCTCTGGAGGAATGTTATTTTTGTTTTTTTTTATATATATATATAAAGAGCGAGAGAGAGAGAGATACACACACACACACGACAATAAACTTGAACTTGGAATTAAAATCTATCTGATAAGACTGAAGCTTAATTCTATCTCTTTGTTACTGTTCAACATTCGAGGGAACCAAATATTCCTTTGTTGACAGATGTTTTTACCACTTGTTTTTAATCAATGATATTCTTCTACTATAGAAATATTAAGTGACAATTCCTGCAGAAGTCCATCGGAATAATAGTCCAGTTGACTTCAGTTTCATCTGAGACTTCATTTTCTAAACTGTAATTTGCAATAAGTGATCCATCTAAGATCAGTAGGAGAGTGTGATGGGCAACAGTTGGATTTTAATTTTGTGAAGCTCAGACAAGACTGCCAGAGAGAGAAGGTGACAGAGTAGAGGATGGTTCCAGATCAGAACCATCTGTCTTTAAGATTTATCTGACAGCTGGGTTAATATGCATGCTTAAAGAATGGAAATATGTCACCTCTAATTGCACTAAAGATTAACATGAATTTTGATGGGATGGAGATGGAGTAGAAGTTGATGAACTAAAATAGTGTGGGTGTTTCCTCCTCCTCATCCTCCTCTTCTTACTCCTCCTCCTCCACCAGCTCATTCTCCTTGGTGGGAAGCAGCATGCAGAGCATTTGGCTTGCTCTCAGACCAGCCCTTGCAAATACAGTTGCTGGCTCACATTAGGATCTGAGCACATAGCAGGGCAGATGAGACAAGAAGTGAGCTAAGTGTCAGATGCAAAGGTGTGAAGCAGAGAGCAGAACAAGGTTTCAGGAAAGAAGGCAGCTCACAGAGGCTGGAAGCCAAAATGAAATGAAATAATCAGGGTGCTTCAGGCCAAGCTTGAAGTAAAAAGCAACAATTGAACCGTCCTGAATGAAATTGGGTGAATTGAACAATTTGATATTCAGGGTGAATGTAATGTTTTACTTTGCACATCCTGTCTGTATTAGATAATTGAGAATAAAAAAGACATTTTTGGAGAAGGTTCAGCATGTCAGTCATCATCTGTGGAAAGTGAACAGTGAATGGTTCAGGTCTGAAACTCTTCCTCAGAGCTGAGAAAGAAACTAAAACAACACACACAAGATGCTGGGGAAACTCAGCAACATGCATGGAAATGTTTAAACTCTTGACATTTTGGGCCGAGACCATTCTTCAGGAAAGAAACTAATTCTGTTAGATAGCGGAGAAGGTGGGAGAGGGCAGGAGGCAAAACAAAGGGAACTCTGAGAGAGAGGAATAATGGAGCAATTTAAGATCCCATGTCTGTGTAATGTGTTGCTAATTTTGTAAAGTTTGTCTATTGTTGCTGAGTCTAGCCGTTTGAGTCATGTCAAAGGACATGGAAGTTCAATGGAGCATGAAAGCCCACTCACACACATTATGTCATGCATGTGATCTGTGATTCAAAATTACCATCTGCAGTGCTACATTGAATTGACATGGGCCTCCAAAGAAATGTCCTCTAACCCTACAGCATGTCTGTATTCAAAACAATTTCAGACCCATGATGCTCTTTCATTGACTTTCATTGGTTTTCTTTTGCACGTCGCCATTATGCCACATATTATTCAACTTCTTGGAGTTTCTTCCATTCTAGATCCTGTGACCTGTACTTTTGAACCCTTTTACATTATGTTTTATCTCCTTTCAGTTTTGATAAGGGATATTGCACTAGAAATTTAAGACAATAATTTTCTTTTCACAATCGATACTGAATGTTTTTGATATCTGTATGCTGCCTGCCTAATAGATAGATAGACAGATGGATAGATATACTTTATTAATCCCGAGGGAAATTGGGTTTCGTTACAGCCGCACCAACCAAGAATAGAGCGTAAATATAGCAATACAAAAACCACAAACAATCAAACAACAAAATGCAAACTATGCCAGATGGAAAATAAGTCCAGGAACCATGTCTATTGGCTCAGGGTGTCTGATCTTCTAAGGGAGGAGCTGCACGTTCGATGGCCACAGGCAGGAACGACCTCCCGTGCTGCCAAGTGTTGTATCACGGTGGAATGTGGCCGAAGTCCAACAGTAAGAAGTTCAATATCCAGTCTGCAAACACGTTCCTCGATCATAATATACCCCGGATTGCACCATCCATTGTTAGCCAGAACAGTAAGCACCGAACTCCTTTATGCTTACTGCTCTCCATGCACTTCCGGTCAGCCGGAACAGTATTACCCACCGAACTCCTCTTCTCCAAAAGTCTCTGTTGTCTCGACCCGGTCCTCTTTCCTCGCTTTGTGATCCCCCTCTGTGTGTTTTCCTCCGGATTTCAGCAGAGGTGACCACCGCTCCATTCGCTAAGCTGGCTGGTCTTTGCTGGTCTGTGGAATACACAATGCGACCTTGCTTCTGTCCCACGTGTTGGGATGTAACCATTTCCAGCGCTAAAGAAAACCCAAATAAAACTCTCTCTACCAGCATGTTAGAGAGGGTGCAGCTTCGACGTGTTACCGTGAGAAAAAAAAATACAAAAAGTAACGTAAATTAAAAAGTAAGAAGAGGAAAGTAAGAATAGATCAGAACGGCTGTACTAGGCTGCATGTACGACCGGCGCATGTGCACTAATCTTAAATGATAATGGCAAGGTGCAGGTCAGGAAATGATAGTGGTTGTTAATTTTTTTTTCATGGGTGTGTATTTAGCAATAATAGACACAATATGATTATGATACTGTTTTCTGAATAAAGGTTACATATTTTTTAACCAAGGACATAACTTCTAAAACAAAATCAAAGGATTTAGTTTAAATTTCACAATGATGTGTCACGTACCCTGTGACAGGGATAAAGAACCAGCAGAGATGGAAAACACTTTGGAGTCCAGTATTGCTAACAACTAATAATATTTATTAGTAACTACGCAATACAGTAATATAAATGCAGATAAATCAAACAGGTTAGCAATGATTATATATAAAAGTAAGTGTGGAATATATATGTATGAAAACCAAGCTTCTTTAAGTCTAGGGGTAAAAAGATACAGTGTTACGATGTTGAGTAAAGTTCAGTTCAGTTCAGTTCGTGGTATTTAGTTGAGTAGTGATGGAGAGAGAGAGACAGAGAGAGAGAGTGAGTTGAGTCTTCAGGTGAGCTGATGCCACTGATCTTCTCGTCGTCCTCCGAAACCCTTTACAAGTCACCGACTGTGACTTTAACCAGGGGGGCCGGTCTTCTGTGGTGGAGCAATCACCCAGGCGAGGGTGGACACATAGACAACTCCCCACCAGTCAACCCCTTCTCCTCAAACTGGAATAGCAACTTGGACCGATCCACCTGATTGATCCTCCAAAACCCACTTTCTCTGCGGGCAGAACAATGTTCATTCAGTGTCCAGATCATGTGTCCTGAGGTCTGTATCATCTGACCTCCCATTTATTTCACCAGGCTGAGCATCACCTGTCACTCAAAGAGTCCCTCCTTCCTTTGTCTGTAAAGGAGAGCACAAGCAGGCAACCTGTCCTTGGAAGTAACATCAATAACCTGCTGAAAATCATAACATCGAGTGTCCACCACCTTCGGTCACCATAGCAACTTACGAGCTGCTCGGTGCTGTCTCCAACTCCAAACTCAGTAAAAATCCAAAGTTACTTCCAATGTCTTAAAGTGACAGTCCAACCGTTGATCTTCATCTCTCTCTCTCTTTTCAAAAGCAATATATCAGTGGTAAATAACTCTGTCTCTCTCTCTTTTCCAAACAAACCATAATGATAAATGTCTCTCTCCAAACAGTTAATAGGGATATTCCTGGATCCCCTCACAGATGTCACTGAAATGCAATTAACAACAGTCTCAGAAGGGAGAGACTAGCCCCCATGCTCCTTTTGACATCTAATGACACACTCATCATTGAATCCAGCATCATCAATATCCAAGAGATCACCATTGATCAGTAGCATAACTGAATCAACTACATGAACACTGCAGATCAGAGGTTGGGAGCATTCTATGGTGGGTGACTCAGCTCCTGATTATCCCAAGTCTTCCCACCATCAGCAAGGCACGGGTCAGAATTATTGGAATTGTCTCTACTTAGCTGGATGATTGCAACTTCAACAATACTCAAGGTCATAAAGCGGTCACTTGATAAACATTGAATTTACTATTTTAATCACTTACTCCTTTGATCTTGATGTCCATCATTAATAAAATGCTCTGCAATTTCTCTCCCTACTCTAATATCACCTTCTACCCTGCTGTGCCTAACACTAAAAAAGACAAGGTCTTCTTTCAACACCTGAAAGTTCCCTCGTACATCACATACCATCTTTCCTAGGCAATACACCTAGGTATCTTCTGTACCTAATACAGTAGGCACTGAGTGTATGTTCATGTCTTCTGCTGTGGTAGTCCATCCTTCTCAAGGACTGATGCGTGGTACGTTCAGAGATGCTCTTCTACGTGTCACTGTTGTAATGTGTGGTTATTTGAGTTACTGTTGCCTTCCTGTCAGCTTGCACCATTCTGGCCATTCTCCTCTGCCCTCTCTCATTAACAAGCATTTTCATCCACAGAACTGGTGCTCACCGAAGGTGTTTTTTTTTCTTCTTGTTTTTCATACCGTTCTCTGTAATTCCTAGAGACCGTTGTGCATGAAAATCCCAGGAGATCAGCAATTTCTGAGATACTCAAACTACCCTGTCTGGCACCAATGATCATTCCACAGCCAAAGTCACTTAGATTACATTTCTTCCCCATTCTGAAGTTTGATCTGAACACCAAATGAACCCCCATGCATTGAACTGCTGCTGCATGATTGGCTGATTAGATATTTGTATTTATGGGCAAGTGTACCTAATAAAGTGGCCACCGAGTACAAACTATCATTCTTTCATTGTAGCAGATGTGAAATCTGAAACTACTTGTCGAGTATCACTATGGAAGGGCCTCCCTCAAAACAACTGCAGTAGTTCAAGGAGGTTCTCAGCATTACCTTCTCAAGGACAGTTGAGAATACGTGTTAAATTTTGGTCTAGTTTTTTTCTTCCATGTCTCATGAACTAGAGAGAACTGTTTGAGTTTCCAAGGAAAATCAAAGTTTTAAATCTTACAGTGAATGGTACGTGGCAATACTGAAGTTAACATTTTTACTTGTCATACACTATATTTGTCATGTGTGGTGTTATGTAATAGCTGCTAGGGCGAGAAGATGCAACATTTTATGACTTTCTTAAACTACAACTTCCCTGCCTTCTGCCCTGTTAGTTTTATAGTTTTCAGAAATTCAAAGAACATATTCAGAGGAAGATACAGACCGTAATATTTTGACTGCAGCCCTCTTAGAACCATCCAACATTTATCTGTGAGTAAATGCCAAATGGCATTTTTTTTCAGTTTGCTCATGTTAGCCATGTTTACTAATTTTATTCCATTCTGCTTATGTGCCATATGTTTATGTAAATATTCCAGTTCCCTTCGCTCCAAATGGAAATCAAATTGAGAGATGAGATAGATACATCTGAGGCTTATTCACAAGTGAATGATGGAATGGCTGCATCTGTAATTAAGGAGGTGTTTAAGGAGAGATGGAGCTGCTACTGAGATCCATTTGTGATGAGAGGTGAATTCTTCGAACTCTAAGATTTTTTCCCATGCACAAAATATATTCATTTCTCAGAACAACTCACTGATAGAAGTGATTATCACAAAACATAATGGGAAATGATGTTTTCTTAGATATGTGGCTACTAAATAACATGATAGCAACAACGTTTGTTATTTCTATTTAAATAAATCACATTAAGATATAATCTAAACGTGAATATTGTTGAATAATTTCCTCCTCCAACAGTGAGCAAAGTAGAACAGACTCCAAAAGTAGGCAGTGGAATATTTAAGTTCAATTAAACCCCATTCAATCATTATATTCTAAGCAGCATGTTGCCTTTGTTCTGTATATTCATTTATGTCACTGGAACATTCAGCGCTAAGCTCGGAACTCATTTCTGAAAGTCTCTGCAGGCTGAAATTATGACACCTATCCCCCGGCTTCATTTCTGAAGAGGGATGAGCATTGTGACAACAGCAGGTGCTGCTGGGAATTCTTCAACAAAAGCCAACATAGAAACTACACAAGTTAATAGGGTTGCAAAGAAGGAGTATGCCATGTTTGCTTTTATTACTCAAGGCATTCAGATCAAGAGTTAGAAAGTTATGTTGTCACTTTATAACACTCTAGTTAGGCACACCTGAAATATTGCATCGGAGGCTGAGGGGAGTCCTGTTTGAAGAGGGCATGCATTTAATTTGAGAGAGGGAAGGTTCAAATGGCATATATAGGCAAGAACTTGGGTGCCTGGAATGTGCTGCAGATATAATAGAGGCATTTTAGATAATCTCAGAGAGTCACATGACTATGTAGAGAAAGGAGGAATATGCACCATACTAAGTCACACTACTAGATTCTACTTGAATCAAATCACCCGCTAATATTTTGCATTGTTCATCTTCTAAAAACTTCTATCAGTCAGAAGTTACACTGATGATGGATTGCTGCTGGAATTGTGGCAGCATTCTGTGCTGGTGCAGAAGCAAAAAATTAGACACAGGACAGAGGGAGGAGAGGACAAACAGGAGAAGCAGCAGATGCAAGAGCAAGAAGGAAATGTAATGAAGCAGAAAGGTATAAGTGAATGTAATACAACTTCCCGTTAGTCTACGCATTACATATTACCACAAAACCTGTTTGCATCCAACATTTGTACTAAAACAAGTAGCACTGAAAAAAATGCACCAGGCTCGCCTACCTTCAAGTACTCAGCATCCCACAACCCCATGTTTTAAAGGTCACTTGTAACCATCAGTCTGAAATATGCCTGACAAGAACTTAGTGTTGACTGGCCCAAGGAACTGAAACTTAACTGTTTAACATTGTAGTGCAGGACCATAATATGTAACCTCATGCACCTACAATCGTTCAAAGATTGTCATAGGAGTTACACGCCACAGTAGCAGGGCATTTGGTCCAGTAAATCTATACTGAATAAGATGTCTATGTGAGCTAGCCCTTTCTTGATATTACCTCCTTCTAGAGCTGCCATGTGCTGTATTCACTAAGGTTTAAACAGAGCTATGGACAGATGCCCTGATACCTTTTTTTGCCTCAGCATTGGAGAACATTGATAGGCACTTCAAAATATTACTTATATGAATGGAAACTTGATATATTTCATCGCCTGGGGAATATGGCTGAGCTGTTTTCAAATGCTCATCTAATGACCAGCTGAACTGAACAACCAACAGATTAGATCTTATCCTAATGTATTAAGTCTTACTTCAATTTTATGTTGAGAAGTACAATCTATATGTAAATGTTATTCTAGTGCATGGTTCTGCCCTGAAGTCTCCAGTGATTGTACAAGGTGATACTTCATTTAATGTCTTTGTCATCTTTGAACAGTAGGTAGATCGGCTGGGAAAACTGGCAAGTCCTTCACTTCATGCCAGTTGATTACACACATGCACATGCAATACAATTTAACTTTATATGAAACAAAAAGTAGCCTGAAATGCCTTGTGGATTATATCTTCTTAAAAATACCAATCCTACAAAAACAGAACACGGAAAAGCAATCAAAGCCGTCGATTTAGCTTAGGGTGCAGCTCCACCCGAGTGTGTTCAATTACAGCCTCATAATTCAGTTTAGAACAATAATTTCCAGCTTCCATCCTGTTCAAGTTGTTTAAGATGCATATTGGATAGCAGAAGATGTAAGCTTGTTTCACATCTGTCCATTGTAGGATATTACAAAAAAATAAACTTCAAATTTTTCCAGTTTGACTGGAGATCGTTTCCAAGAAAAAATTGCAATTTAATGTGGAATTTCTGTAAGGGCTGCTTGGGCACCTGTTAAAGTTCATTGTTTCACTCAAATACTTTGGCACTTACTTCCCAGAAGCTTTATTATGATATACTTTTACCTTAGAGCAATGTATAGCTCTCTTCAAGCCCCATCATAACTACCAACCTATGAAATTCATTATTTCCTTTTCAAATAGAATAGAACCCTGAAGGATTATAACCATATCTGACATAATTTCAATTATCTTTCAACTTCTGCAAGGACAACACACAGTGATAAACCAAAATGATTTTGTAAGGAGTTTCACTCTGCACAGGTTCTCCAAGATCACATCTGGGCTAGGATGCAGCCATTGTTTTCATACCCGAGAGCTCAGTCATGGAACAAAGAGGAAAAGACACAAGGTTGCACTTACATCCTCTTTGATGAAATATAACATTAATATTTACAACTCAAATTCTCAGGCACATGGAACACAGAAGAGTACAGCATAGGTGCATGCCATTGGGCTTACAATGTTGTGCCGAACCAGCTAAAAAACAAATCAAAAACACCCAAACACTAATCCCTCCTAACTACACCATGTCCATGTCTCTCCATTCCTCCTTACATCCAGGTGCCTGTCCAAACATCTCTTAAAAGCTTATAAAGTATTTGCCTCCACCACCATATCACAGACCACATTGTAGGCATCCACTACTCTCTGAGTAAGGAACTTACCCCTGACATCCCCCTTGAACCTGCGGCCTTTCACTTCCAATGCATGCCCTGTTCGTGTTAGATATTTCAACCTTGGGAAACAAATACTCTCTGTCCAATCTACTTATGTCTCTCATAATCTCGCAAACCTCAATCAGAACTCTTCTCAGCTTCTGACACTCCAGAGTAAACAAGTTTATATAGCATCTCATGACAGCACATGCCCTCAAAATCAGGCAGCATCCTGGTAACCCTCTTCTGCACCGTCTCCAAAGCCTCAACATCCTATAATGGGGTGACCAGAACTGTACACAATACTCCAGATGTGGCCTAACCAGTGCTTTATAAAGTTGCAACATAACCTCCTAACTTTTGAACTCAATGCCACGACTAATAAAAACAAACATTCCGTAATACTTCTTATTGACCTATGTCGTGACTTTCAAGGAGCAATGAACTTAGATCCCAAGATCTCTCTGCTCAGCAACATTGTTAAGGACCTTATCCTTAACAGCGTACTGTCTTCTTGCATTTGCCCTGCCAAGATGCAACACCTCACATTTATCTGGGTTAACCTCCTCTTGCCATTTCTCAGCCCATATCTGCAACAGATCTATATTGTGCTGTATTCTTTGTTATCAACAAATCCACCAATCTTGGTATCATCTGCAAACTTACTAAACACCCATCTACATTCTGATCCAGGCCATTTATATGCATTACAAACAACAGGGGCCCCAGCAGAGATCCCTGCAGAACTCCACTAGTTACAGACCTCCAGCTTGAATGAGTCCCTTCAACCACTACTCCCTGTCTTCTATGAGCAAGCCAGGTCTGAATCCAGAGACTAATTTGCCATGGATCCTGTGCACATTAATCTTCTGGATTAGCCTTCCATGAGGGACTTTGTCAACTGCCTTACTAAAATCCATGTAGACAATATCCACTGACCTACTCTCATCAATCTCTCTTGTCACCTTGTCAAAAAATCAATCAAGTTGGTGAGGCATGACCTGCCATGCACAAAACCACGCTGCCTCTCTCTGAATAGGCCCAGGTTTCCAAATGCCCATATATCCTATCCCTAAGAACTTTTTCCAGCAATTTTCCTGCAACTGACATGAGATTCACTAGTCTGTTGGCTCCCAGGATTTTCCTTTGTTCCCCTCGTAAGTACAGCCACTCGCCATTACTCCAGGACCTTGCCTGTGGCTGGTTAGGACATAAAGGTACTGGTCAAGGGCCCAGAAATCTCATCTCTTGCCTCTTTCAATAACCTGGAGTAAATCCCATCAGGCCCTGGGAATTTATCCACCTTAATACTCCTTGAACTCTAAACTTCCTCCTCCTTGAACTCTGAACTCCCTAACGTATTTAGCACTGATCTCCTGGTCTTCCATATCCTTTTCCTTGGTAAATACTGAAGCAAGGTACTCATTAAGTACTGCACCCACATTCTGTGCATCCAAGCAAATTTTCCCCCATTTATCCTTGAGCAATCCCACCCTGTCCCTAGTTATCCTTTTATTCTTGATATATGTACAGAATGCCTTGGGATTCACCTTAATCTTACTTTCCAATAACTTTTCATGGTCCCTTCTGGCTTTCCTAATTCCTTTCTTTAGTTCTCTTCTTGCTTCTTTATACTCCTCATTTGCTTTGTTTGGTCCTAACTTCCAAAGTTTTACATACTTTACTTCTTGACTAATTTCATCACCTCTCTTGACATCCAAGGTTCTCTCATCTTTCCATCCCCACCCTTCCTTCTAACAGAAACATACCTTTCATGTGCTCTGTACAATTGATCTTTAAACATCCTTACCCATAACACTGCTAAAAATAAAATATACACACATCAAACTATACAACCCGTCATACTTGTTATTTCGATTTTGCCTTTCAATCCTTTCCCTGACATCTACCTTCCCTTACTAACCTGGGGCTCAGTTCCCAGCCCCCACAAAACTAGTTTAAACTCTCCCAAGAAGCATCAGCAAACCTCGCAGCTGCGATATTGATTCCCTTCCGGTTCAGGTGCACCCCGTTCCTCTTGTAAATGATTGCTTAAAGTGTAGAAATAGGATTTGGGGTGGCTCTTTGAGGATCTCAAGGTCATGCATCAGGAATAGACAGAGGCCTTGCATGAGCAGCAGAAGGAGCAGACCTTCACCAGCTGCAAAGCCACCTACTCCCTCAGCCAACCCTTGCGCCACCTATGGAAGAGCCTGCAATTCCTACATTGCCCCCATCAACCATTTCAGAACCCACAAATCTGGTGGAGGTCATCCTTGAATCTGAATGACATCATTATCACTTCTGCTTTTAAGATGCAAAAAGTATGCATTATTATTGCACAGTATTGCACATTGGTAAATTAGTGTATATATTATTATTCTGTACTTATTACTTAATAGCATTAATATTAACATTATTCTTATTTATTATTGCCAAGTGTGTTTTTAAATGTTGCTGCTGTAATAAGATAATTTCCTACTTGGGATCAATAAAGTACTTAGTATTATTATTATTATGTTACTGTTGATTTTAATAAATTATCATTGCATATTAAGAGGTTAGTAGGAACTTTTTCTTTAATAGAATGCTCTATATAGAAAATAACTATCTACACATACTCTCTTGGCCTTGTCTTAAAGATCAGAACACTATCAGAGAAGCATTTTCTATCAGCATTCAACATTTAATCAGCATCTCTGAGAATTGCTCCAACACCTGGTGTTTATACTGCTGTGATCAGAAGGAGTTCTTGCTTTTGCATATCTTCAGAACAAAGACCTCATGCTGAAGAAGATTTTGGGATGTGAAAGCCAGGCCGCTCGCATTCACTTTATGACATCTGGTTCTACTATAACTTTTCCTCACAAACTTATCAGACATCAATGATTCAAGACATCCCTTCTTCGAATGCTGCTGCATCCATTATGTGCATCCCACAAAATGAGCATCTGCAGGTTGTTACTGTCTGGCACGGTATAATAAGGAGTTCACATCAGTTACAATATCATTTTAGTGTCCATTCAAGTAGAAGTACCAATGGAACAATGCAAAAAATCCCTTTGTTGCATGCATTAGGCATGCACTTCATAAATCTCTAACTAGGATATATGTGTTTCATCTTCTACATTTTCCTCACTTATTCTAAGGCAATGTAAACCTTAATTTCAACAACATGTATTTTGAATGAACCTGTATGAAAGCATTTCTCTGTCACATAAATAAAATTGGCATTAGTTCATGGGGCATCAAACTTTCCTCCGTCGATTTTGCTAAATATGTAATGTATTAGCAGATGTTTCTGAAGATGGAGTTGACTGAAGTTAGTGGATCACAGTTTAAGAGATATAATGCAATTCACACAGACACTTGTGAATTTCATGATTTAGGAATAATCTATATCTTAATATGTCCTTGATTATAATCCCATATGGTATTTTGTATAACTTCATATTAGTGTAATATATACTCAGTGACCACTTTATTGGGTACATCCTATACCTAATACAGTGGCCACTGAGTGTATGTTTGTGGCCTTCTACTGGTGTAACCCATCCGCTTCAAGGTTCAATGTGTTGTGTGTTCAGAGATACATTTCTGCACACCTCTGTTGTAACATGAGTTACTGAGTTACTGTCACCTCCTGTCAGCTTGAGCCAGTCTGACCACTCTGCTCTGACTTCTCTCAGTTGCCCGTAGAACTGCTACTCACTGAATATTTTTTGTTTGTTTCTCACTCCATTCTCTGTAAACTCTAGAGACTGTTGTGCATGAAAATCTCAGGACACCAGCAGCTTCTGAGATTCTCTAACCACTTTGTCTGGCACCAACAATTATTCCACAGTCGAAGTCACTTAGATCATATTTCTTCCCCGTTCTGATGTTTGGTCTGAACAACAACTGAACCTCTTGAGCATCTTTGAATGCTTTTATTCGAGTTGCTGCCCTGAGTAGGTGTACAGACGTACACAATAAAGTGGCCACTGAGTGCATGTTTTGGACTTGGAAATTTTCAAAACTGCTTTAACAATCAGAAATAAATTAGATCATGCGCAGCTTTTAACATCCTGTTTCAAAATGCTAGCTATTCATCAGTCAATGACTTGTTTAATTCTTCAGCCAATGCTTAGATATCAGTTTTGGAGCAGAATTAAGCACCTTCTGACTCACTTGGATCAATTTTTTTACATTATATTCGCCTTGCTTTGATGGATTAGTTAGCTCATAAACATTTTACATGCTTTTCACTTCCTCTTAGCAAGGAGGAGTACAGCCTCCTTACAGAACACTGTACTCCTACTTCAAAATGATGAATTTTGTGACATACGTCAGTGATAACAAGCGTCATTCTGATTCTAAGACTGTAATAGACCCTGATGTCCATATCATTGTGCCTTGTCCCCATGTATTAAATGGAAATTATGATAGCCATTGTAGTGAAGAAGAAGCCTCAACTTGATCCTCAAGGAGTTGGAGTAGAGTTAAGATGGCGCTAAATGGAGATTCCTTTGCTTGCATCTTCATAAACAGCTCTATTTCCATCTTTCATGTCTTTATTTTTCCCTTTCATGGTTCTTTTGAACAGCCTGACCTGGAGTTACACGCAGACTTCAGTTCTCTGCAGGAATGGGACCCATTCTTGGGGTTTCAGGACCAGCAGTTGTTGTTCGGCATGCCAAGGGTTCGGCCTGAGAGTCTCGCTCGTAATTGGAAGCCTAAGATCTCAGGGCTCTGAAGACGGGCGGATTGAGGGTCGGTGCCATGGCAGGAGACTCAAATGTCATCAGGGAGGCCGGAAAATCTTTCGCTCTGGGCCTGAAGAGCCGAGATCTTTGCGATCTTCAGGCACAGAGCTCGTAAAAAGCGATGAAATTGACTTAATATCGTAAACCAGCGAGTTGTTGCTATGTCTCCTGCTCGCTGTGAAAATGGGGGACACCTCACTCTCCCTTTTTAGGGAGAGAGAGAGAACCTGTGGTTTGTCGAGTGTCAGATGACATACGATAGTCTTTGGGGTAACTGCAAGTCTGTGTCTTTGCTATCGCTTAGCTCACGTTTGTGCTTGGTAGCAGATGCACATTTTTTTTGCTGGGGGGAGAGGGGGGATTGTTGCATGCTGCTGCTTACGCATGGGAGGGGGAAGCTGGGGGGGGGTACATTGGGGTTCTCATGTTTAACTGTCATTCATTCCTTGGGGCATTTCCCTGTTCTCGTGGATGCTTGCAAAGAAAATGCATTTCAGGATGTGTATTCTATACATTTGTCTGGCATAAAATTGGACCTTTGAAACTTTGAAATGCATTTTGGCCACTGCTAAAATTGTCTGGGCCAAGCTATTTAGAGAATAGCCAACGGATGAACTCAGGATTGCCATATCAAATATCAATCTCTATTCTCATTTCTAAAACAAAAATGTCCCCAGATATCCTGGCTTGGGTTATCTGATTGAATATAATGGAATCATTAATGAGGCCTTCCCCAGTCTGCTGCATGCTGCAGTCTGTGAGAATGCACGAAGTTAAATCTAGTATCAGCTACTCTTCAGTTACTATCTTCTTTTTCTTTAGGTATTTTGGAGTTCCACTATGGAACTCATCTTATGTCAAAATAGAATAAACTTTGGACACTGTGATATTTGCTAGCTACCTAGGAGTGAACCATGAACCTTGTATCTTAGCATAATCAATCAAATCAATTCTAATCAGAAAGATATGAGATCCTAAATGGCCTGACAGGTTATGTTGAAGTGATGTTGTTTCCACTAGAGGGGCAATCTCCAATAAAGGCCATAGTTTTAAAATCATTTCAGGTTGGGCAATCATTTAAACCTGAGGAATTTCTTCTTGCAGAGGGTGAGAAGCCTCTGGGATTTCATACCATGGAAGACAGTGTGGCTCTGATCACTAATGGTATGTAAAGAGACAGTACATCATTTCAGAAAAGATTGGGAAATTGAGGGTAATAGGGAACCAACACAAAACAGATGTTGAAGCCTAAAACAGATGTTGAAGCCTAAAACAGACCAGCCATGATCACATTGAACAGCAGTGAGGGCAGGCTTGAGGGGCCAAGTTGCATACACCTTCTCCAATTGTTTTGAAATTGTGTGAATTGAATGAATTATCATTTTGCCTCACTGATTTTCTACATGTTGAGTTAAAACAGAATGTATTATTCACCTGAGTTCACAATTTATAGTTTATAACATGTGAACTCTACTTTACCCTGTAGTTTTGGCTAGGCCTAGTGTTTGTTTTCTTTCAGCCTCGCTGAATTTCTGAATGTTAAAGTTCTGGTTTCACCCTTGCAAAGCCTGCAAATGGTGCATTTCAAGTATGAAGAAACTCGGGTTTCCTCAAAGTTTCTTTACTCCACTTCCATCCCTCCAGAAATAAGTCTATGTGTTTGGTTTGATTAATTAATAAGTGTCATTAGATTTAATCTACTGTGCTTTTTAATCTGTACACTACATAGATTACTAATTTAGAAACAATATGTGCTGCTTTATTTTTCCAACTGAAATATAATATCTCACACTTACCTGTACTGGATTACATCCTCAATTATATCTCTGTTCCATAATCTATTGCATCCTGGAAATTGGTTATATTTGCAATTGCTCTTTTAAGTCACAAAAGACACTCAGTGACCACTTTATTAGGTACAGTAGTGGAACCCTGTGTAGTCTTCCACTGCTGTAGCCAGTCCACTTCAAGGTTCAACATGTTGCGCATTCAGAGATGTTCTTCTGTATACCACTTTGTAACATGTGGTAATTTGAGTTGCTGTCACTTTCCAGTCAGCTTGAACCAGTCTGACCTCTTATTAACAAGGTGTTTTTGCCCACAGAATTTCTGGTCACTGGATGCTTCTGTTCATCACACCATTCTCCACAAACTCTAAAGACTGTTGTGCCTGAAAACCCCAAGAGGTCAGCAATTTCAGAGGTACTCAAACCACCCCATCTGACTCTAACAATCATTCCACAGTAAACATCACTTACATCATACTTCTTTCCAATTCTGATGTTTAATTTGAATAACTGAACCTTTTTTACCATCTCTGCATGCTCTTAGACATTTAATTGCTGCCTCATGATTGGTTGATTAGATATTTGGGTTAATAAGCAGGTGTACCTAATAAGGTGGCCACTGATTGTATGTATAAAAGGGACTTTATCCCTGAAAGATTGTATGAAGTATCACTCCTTATCAGAACTACATATTAGTAGCTCCGATGCTCCATCCACAGTTCACTCTTGCAACGGTCATGCACCTAATGATGTCATAAGCTTGCTCACTGTGTGTCTTCTTCATGGCTACAGGCAAGGAAGCATTAGTGCATAAGTGATTTCTGCTATTCACTTGTAAAACAAAGTATGAGTACACTGCATAGGGTTCATTAATTTGCCATGTTGCATTGATGTACACTGTGATCCAATGGTGTTCTCTTCACTGAAAGCAGCTCATTCATCACTACCAAGTTACATGTTGAGAACACTGGCCCCATAAGCACATGGGGCTACTGAAGGCAAGGCAGTTGATCAAACCCAACAAAGTTGTGATGGGAGTGAAGACACAAACGGAAGCACTGCGTTACCTCACCACAATTTCCCTCTCATTTGGAAGTCTCTGCTGTTGCTGCACTGTGGTTTGCAAAGGGACAATTAAATGCTGACTTGCATGCCTGCATCGATGCAGCAGCTACAAGATATGCATGCAACTCCTACTAGGAACTGCACAGGTCCTATTTTGATAGAATCATTAAGTCATAGAATACTTTAGCACAGAAATAGGCCTTTTGGCCCACCTAATCCATACCAAACCATTAATCTGCCTAGTCCCATTGACCTGCATCTGGACCATAGCCCTCTTCACTCCTTCCAACTATGTACCTACCCAAATATCTCTTAAATGTTGAAATCAAACCCCTATCCTCCATTTGCACATGCAGCTCACTTCACACTCTCACAACCCTCTGAGTGAAGAAGTTCTCCCTCATGTTCCCCTTAAATATTTCACCAACAGTCCTGCTGAAGGGTTTCGGCCTGAGAAGTTGACTATACTCTTTTCCTAGTTGCAACCTGGACTGCTGAGTTCCTCCAGCATTTTGTTTATGTTGCTCAGATTTCCAGCATCTGCAGATTTTCTCTTGTTTGTGATTGCATTTATCCTATCTATATTCCTCAAAATGTTGTATACCTCTATCAAATTGCCCCTCAGTCTTCTGGGTTTTATGGAATAAAGTCTTAACCTATTCAATCTTTCCCTATAACTCATGTCCTAAAGTCCCAGCAGCATCCTTGAAAATTTTCTCTGCACTCTTTTAATCTTATTTACATCTTTCCCAGAGGTAGATGACCGAAGCTGCACACAAAACTCCAAACTAGGCTTTACCAATGACTTATGCAACTTCAGCATAACATCCCATTTCCTGTACTCGATACTTTGATTTATGAAGGCCAATGTACCAAAAGTATTCTCTATGACTCAATCTACCTGTGATGCCACTTTCAAAGATTATGCAGCTATATTCCCAGATACCTCTAATTCTACTAAACTCATCAGTGCCCTATCACTGACTGTGTAATACCTACCATAGAGTTGATACTTCCAAAGAGCAACGCCTCACACCTGTCTGAGTTAAGTTCCATCTGCAACTTTTCAGCCCATGTTCTCAGTTGATCTAGATCCCATAGCAACCTTTTATCATCTTCCTTGCTGTCAACTACACCCCAAATCTTGGTGTCATACTCAAATTTGCTAATCCAGTGTACCACATTATCATCCAGATCTTTGATATAGATGTCAAGCAACAACAGATACAGCACCAATCCCTGTGACATTCCACTAGTCATAGGCCTCCAGTCAGAGAAGCAACCACCTACTAAAACTCTCTGACTTCTCCTTGACTGAACATTCTTGACCAACCTCCCATGTGGGATCTTGTCAAGTGCCTTGCTAAAGTCCATTACAGAAAACATTCACTGCCTTGTCTTCGTTAACTTCGCTGGTAACTTCCTCGAAAAAATCTATAAGGTTGGTTAAACATGACCTACTACACACAAAGCCATGTTGATTATCCTTAATCAGTCCCTGTCTATCCAAATATTATATATTCAGTCCCTTAGAAAACCTTCCACAACTTTCCCACTACTGATGTCAGGCTCACCAGCCTATAATTCCCTAACTTATTCTTAGAAAATTTCTTAAACAAAGGATCAACATTAGATATTCTACAATTCTCTGGCACTTCAGCTGTGGCTAAGGATGCTTTAAATATCTCTGCCATTTCTGTTTTTCTGTATGTGGTTCACTGCATTGAAGCCTCTTTCAACAAGTTAGGAGGATGGAAATGTAGTGAAGAGTAGTTTGGGTCTTCTCCAACGACCAGGAAACTTCACATACCACAAAAGACAACATTTTTGAAAAGCAGTTTTGCTTCTTCATCATTCCAAATTTAGATAATTTCTTCTTGCAAGATCTGTTCTGCTCTTCCACCTTGCATAGAAATGGTTTAGTTGCCTAGTCTGGAAGTTCCACATCATTCAAGTCATTGAATCAATTCTGGAAATCCTTCTTCAGTGACTGCAGATGTAAGCTGGACTCTTGTAAATCACCATCTGTGAAACAGAGTGCCATACTTTCCATGCAGTTAAACTGTGAGAACATTCTTCTCCCAATGTTTTGCTTATGTATTTCCAATTTTCTGATAAAACTGGACACTGCATTTTCCCTGGATTAAATTAAAATTGCTATCCTGAAGTTTCATATTTAGAATGTTCATTTTGTCATACGGATCAGCCAGGTATGCCACATCTCCACGTAATTCAATCTTGTTTCCCAAGCTCTTGTCGACTTGAAGCAAAAATTCAATGAAAGTGTCAAAAAAATCAAGGAAACATTTTAAGCAGCAGCCTTTTAACAGCCGAAGCAATTCAGCGTGAAGGAGCAAGCATTCAAACGCTTCATCGTTATCTTGGCATAACAGGCAAACTATTCTGCTATTTTAATGGATGTGCTTTAATTTGTTGATAGTAGATATTACATGAGTCATGCTTGAAAGAATCACTGGCTGAGGTTTATGGCTGTGAGATGTTGAAGATGAATTATATAATGGATTGCAAACAGACTCAGAATTTCTAAATGTCACTAAAACAGCATGGCGACCTGTCATATATGGCACTCCATCTGTTGCACAAGACATCATGTTCCTGATCGGAATACCTTTATCCTCAATATATATTTTGAGCTTGTCATAAATTGATTCTTCATTGGTATTTGTTTTGAACTTTCAAAAGAGAATCTCTTCATAAAGTTTTCCATTTTTGATGAACCATACATATGCCATTAACAATGCCTTATTGTCTCACACAGTTGATTCATCCAGTTCTATCCCAAATTCTGTTTTTTGTAGCTTTGTGCATAGCTGAGGCTGAATGACTTTACTGATTTCATTGATATGATGAGCTACACAGTTATTACTTGAAGGACTTGATTTTGAAATACTGGTTTCCATTTTGTGAACAGTGGTGAGCACCTCTGATACCATAGACATTATTAATCTTTCACCAATTATATGAGATTTTCCATACTTTGCTATCATTTTGAAAATATTATAAGAAGCAATGAGACCACTATGAAGGGCATTTTTAGCTTTCTTGGCAAATGAGTGGAGTGTGCAATGCTTTTCAAATGTTTCTTTCATCTTCTGGAAGTGAGTATACCATAACTAGCCTTTTCAGGGTGTCTTTTACGGAAGTGCTCCTGCAGTCTTGATGGTTTCATGGCTTCATTAGACAGTACAGTATTACAAATAAGACATATGGGGTGTTGCTGATCTGACAGGAATAGAATAAAACCACACTCCAAATATGTAATATTGTATTGATGCACTTTCTGTAGTTTCTGTTTCTTAGTAGGATTAGAATTCAAAGCATCACCACCTTCAGACTTGTAGAGATCGTGCCATACGTTTTTATCCATCCTTAACAGGGCTAAATGAAAATAAAAAACTAACACAAACCGGCAATGCCTATCAGATGTTGATGATGGCTGTGACTTGACATGGATGGAATGATGGTAGTCATACTCAAAAGAATGGTGAGGTGAAGATGAAGACAATCACAACAGCAAAAATTACATTGACAAGGATTCAGGTTGAAATCTGAATGTTAGTCAGGATACAGCTGGTGGTCAGTAAGCTAACATTATACTCTTCCAACCAGTGTGATTGACCGATCATGTAAGGTCTCATAGTCCCCAAGATGGTTTCTGACTGCACATATGACAGCAAGGCCACTTTGAATATCCCAAGAGGAATTCTCAGCATCAGCAAGTTCATTGATTGTCTCAATTTCACTGTTTTGTTCCAGCCTGTATTCTATCATTGCACCACCTGTTTCCGTTGATCTGTCGAGAAAGTCGAGAGGGTGTACTTGACCTACCAACAGTTAAATTAGACCATAAGACTTAGGAGTTGAATTAGGCCATTCAGCCCATCTAGTCTGCGCTGGCATTCCATCATGGCTAATCCCAGATCCCACTCAACCCCACACACCTGCCTTCTCACCATATCCTTTGATGCCCTGAAAAGTTAGGAAACTATCTATTTCCACTTTAAATATATCCATGGACTTGGCCTCCACCACAGTCTGTGGCAGAGCATTGAACAGATTCACAGCTCTCTGGCTAAAAGTTTCCTCGCTACCTCTGTACTAAAAGGTCACCCTTCAATCTTGAGGCTGTGGCCTCTAGTTCTGAATAACCCCACCATAAGAAACAGGTCCAAAGCTGCCAAACGCTCCTCATGTGTTCATCCCTCCATTCCCGCAATCATTCTCTTCAACCTCTCTGGACTCTGTACAATAACAACATGTCTTTTCTGAGATATGGTACCCAAAATTGTTGCGTTAACACATTTTGTGCTGCGAGTCAAGGGGAACTGTTGAGCACCCTGATTGCTAATTTATGCATCCCCGATAATATCTGCAACCACCACTAAGCACATTTTTCCCTCCCCCCCCGTCTCTCTGCTTTCCGCAGGGATTGCTCCCTATGCGAATCCCTTGTCCATTCGTCCCCCCCATCCCTCCCCACTGATCTCCCTCCTGGCACTTATCCTTGTAAGCAGAACAAGTGCTACACATGCCCTTACACTTCCTCCCTTACCACCATTCAGGGCCCCAAACAGTCCTCCCAGGTGAGGCGACACTTCACCTCTGAGTCGGCTGGGGTGATATACTGCATCCGGTACTCCCGATGTGGCCTTCTATATATTGGCGAGACCTGACGCAGACTGGGAGACCGCTTTGCTGAACACCTACGCTCTGTCCGCCAGAGAAAGCAGGATCTCCCAAAGGCCACACATTTTAATTCCACATTCCATTCTCATTCTGACATGTCTATCCACGGCCTCCTCTACTGTAAAGATGAAGCCACACTCAGGTTGGAAGAACAACACCTTATATTCCGTCTGGGTAGCCTCCAACCTGGTGGCATGAACATCAACTTTTCTAACTTCCGCTAATGCCCCACCTCCCCCTCGTACCCCATCCGTTATTTATTTTTATACACACATTCTTTCTCTCATTCTCCTCTTTCTCCCTCTGTCCCTCTGAATATACCCCTTGCCCATCCTCTGGGTTCCCCCCCCCTTGTCTTTCTCCCCGGACCTCCTGCCCCATGATCCTCTCATATCCCCTTTGCCAATCACCTGTCCAGCTCATGGCTCCATCCCTCCCCCTCCTGTCTTCTCCTATCATTTTGGATCTCCCCCTCCCACTTTCAAATCTCTTACTAACTCTTCCTTCAGTTAGTCCTGACGAAGGGTCTCGGCCTGAAACGTCGACTGTACCTCTTCCTAGAGATGCTGCCTGGCCTGCTGCGTTCACCAGCAACTTTGATATGTGTTGCTTGAGTTTCCAGCATCTGCAGAATTCCTGTTGTTTGCCCAATAATATCTGTTTGGTTGGTAATGTCAGATTAGATTGCTGAGTTTCAGATGCGCTGTGACGACGAGTGCTCACCGCCTGCGGAGCAATGGTTCTTCCTATGTTCCTGTACCTTTTTTGGAAGTGCCTGCTCTACTAACAGTCAGTCTGATTTTGTGCCTCAAGTTAGGGTGCCATTTACTGTCCCTCCCCACAAAGAATGTTGAATGTCACCCCCCCCCCGCCCAGGAACTTCTATTTCCTGTAATACATGTAAGCCTTGGGATGTGGAATTGCCCCTGCGAGGAATCACTGTACTACATTAACAACATGAAGAAGAATACTGGAAAATATATTTACACTCAGTAGCCACTGATTAGGTACCTCCTGACTCTAATAGTGGCCACTGAAAGTGTGTTTGTGGTCTTCTACTGCTCTAGCCCAACCACTTCAAGGTTCGGCATATGTATATATAATGTTCTTCTACAAACCACTGTTGTAATGCCTGGTTCTTTGAGTTCTCTGACAGTCAACTTCCTGTCAGCTTGAATCACTCTGGCCATTCTCCTCTGAGTACCACCTTCTGTTTCTTCACTATGTCCTGGCCGGAAAGTTCACTAGTGCTACTCAGGAGGGTTTAATGTAGATTGGCAGGGAGATGGGAACCAGAGGATCAAGTCAGAAAGTGGGGAGATCGAGAGGAAGGTAGATGTCAGGGCCAGTAAAAACATGCAGGAGGAAAGTAATAGGTACAATGGAATGGATATTTTGTAGTGTGTATATTTTAATGCTAGGATATTATAGATAAAAGTGGTGAACTTACGGCTTGGATCAGTTCATGGTACTATGATGTTATGGCCATTATAGAGACTTGGTTCAGAGAGAGACAGGAATAGGTGCTTAATATCTCAGGGTTTTGATGTTTTAGAAAAGATAGAGAGGGAGTAAAAGAGGGGAGAAGTTACACTACTAATCAGGGACAATACCACAGCTGCACTCAGAGGGGAAATAATGGAGGGATCAGCCAATGAGTTTGTATGGGTAGAACTCCAAAATAAGAATGGTGCAATCACTTTGATGGGGTTGTACTACAGATACCCAATAGCCACCGGGACATTGCATAATGGATATGCATGCAAATTAAGGAATGGTATAAAAGCAAGAAGGTTGTTGTCATGAGGGACTTGGGTGGGGCAGAATTTGTTAGGTAAGATAAGGGTAAATATGAGTGGAGTTAATTAGGAATAGCTGTTTTTGGGCAGGTCTATATCCAACATGTAGAGGGTGTTTAAAAACCAATTGCACAGAGTATAGAACAGGTATGTTACAGTCAGAAGGAAGGACAAGGATATAAAGTAAGAAAAGCTTGGATATCGAGGGAAGTGATGATTTTAGCCAAGAAGGAAAAAGAAGTGTATATAAATCTTAAGAAGCTAGAAGCAAACAGAGACAATGAGGATTATAAATAAGCCAGAGAAGAACTCAAGAATAGAAATGGGAAAATCAAGTCCATGAAAAGTCCCTAGCCAGTAAAATTAAGTAGAATCTTAAGCCATTAGGGAGAGAGTAGGACCACGTGAGGATAATAAGAGAAACATTTGCATGCAAATGATAAAGGGAGAAACGGATGCAAAGTATATGGGTGAAGTCTTTAATGAGTACTTCAAATCAGTATTTACCAAGGAGAAGCAAGTGGAGGATTGAGAGATCAGTGCTAAGAGTATTAATATGCTGGGGCATTTTGAAGTAAAAAGGACAGAATGTTAGGTCTCTTAAAGAGCATTAATTTGGAAAGGTCTCCAGGGCTTGATGGGGTATAACCCAGGTTATTGAGAGAGGCAAGTAGAGAGATTACTGGGGCATTGAATGATAGTTTTGTGTCTTCTCTAGCCACAGGCGAGGTCCTGGAGCTAATGTTGCTCCATTATTCAAGAGTGGAACCAGGGATTATGATGGATACTATAGACTGTTGAGTCTTACATTAATAGTTGGGAAATTACTGGAGAGAATTCTTATGGATATGATTTATGAGCATTTGGGAAACCATGGCTTATGCAATACTCCAAATGCAGCCTAACTACAGTTTTATAAAGCTGCAACACAACTTCATGACTCTTGAACTAATAAAGGCAAGCCTATCAACCTGTGTAGCCACTTTCATGGAGCTATGAACTTGGATCCTAACATCCCGCTGGTCCTCAAAACTGTTTAGGGTCTTAACCTTAGCACTTTAAGCTATAGCACTTCCACTATATGAAAGATGTTGAAGCTTTGGAGAGGATGCAGAAGAGGTTTATGAGGATGTTGCCTGGATTAGAAGGTATGTGCTATAACAAGGGGTTTGACAAACTTGTGTTGTTTTTTTTTTCTGGAGCAGTGGAGGCAGAGGGGAGATCTGATAGAGGTTTATAAGATTATGAGAGGCATAGATAGAGAACAGACAGTATATTTTAGCCAGGGGTTGTAATGTCTGATTTCCGAGAGTATTTATTTCAGGTGAGAGGGCATAATTCAAAGGAAATGTGAAGGACAAGATCTTTTTATACAGAGAGTGGTAGATGTCTGGAATGCACTGCCTGGCCCAGTGATAGAGGGAGATACATTAGAAACCTTTAAGAGGTGTTTAGGTAGGCATATGAATGTGAGGAAAATTGAAGGATATAGACATTGTGTAGGTGGAGGGGATTAGATTAAGTAGCCATTTGATTACTAATTTAATTGGTTTGGCACAACACTGTGGGCTGAAGGACCTGTTGTGTTCTGTACTGTTGTGTATTCTAGATTGTGGATTGAAGGGCCTATTTGTGTGCCATACAACTCAGACATTATGACTCCAAGATCTAAAAGCAGTGAGCGACTCATAGAAGTAATGGGTCTGATCTTCTACTGATGACGAAGCGCTTGCCCAGAGTGCGTCCACAGGAGAATCAGTAATGACAGAGCAAATTGACTCACTGGCATTTCAGAAGGCATTTATAAGACAAAGATGGATTTAGAGTCATATATATGCTGGACAGGATCTCCTTTATTGCCAATTTGTACAATAACCTAATTTTTTTTTTATCATAATTACTTTTCTCTCCAAATTCACGGTTATAAGCTGAATTTAATGCCATAGTGGAATTCAAATTTGGATTGTTAGTACAGGCATCTTGATCCCTTGTCTGGCAATTTAGCCACTGTGACAATAACAGTTTTTTAAAAATTATTTGAAGATACACTCTGGCCCAAGGAGTTCACATCACCCAATTACACCTGTTGTAACACTTAGCACCATTGCATAATGATACAACATTTGCGTGTACAAAGCTTTGCTTGTCCTTTGATCATTATTACCAAGAAGACAGCAATCTTGCAGGTTTGCAAGTAGATCAGAAATAAGTTTAACACTAAGAACCCAGTAGCAGTTTATGTTAAGAACAGCTATTGGAGACAACCTAACTCAATATGGTGTCAGGGAGACGTTTAAACAGATTTTGCCTGGAAAAGCTGTTGAGAATCGTTTGGCAGTTCATTCAGAATCAGGCTGATTATCATTTGAAGTGTTGTGAAATTTATTAACAGCAGCAGCAGTTCAATGCAATACATGATAACCTAGAAAGAAAAAATAAGTAAATAAATTAATATATATAAATTTATTAATAATTAATTACACATTAAGTATATTATTAAAATATTATATATATATTTAAATAGTGCAGAAACAGAATTAATTATATATTTTTTTTAAAGTGAGGTAATGTTGATGGGTTCAATGTCCATTTAGGGATCGTATGGCGGAGGGGAAGAAGCTGTTCCTGAATCGTCTTCAGGCTTCTGTACCCACTTTCTGATTTCTAGGAGTAAAGAGGCACAAGGTGAAGACTGAGCATGATAGATTTTGGATTCATCTGCTTAAACAGTATGCCAGCATCAGTATAATTGAAATAGCACAGGATAGACATGTTGTCCAATGATTAGATATGGTCTTTCTCCATTGAACAGTACCCCTTTGAGGAGTATGCTGGAGGATCGTATAGATAGAATCTCTTCAGCAGCGGTCTTTGAAAGCTAGTAACTTGTCAGCTGAATGGAAGCATAAAAGGAGGCATTTTCTCTCTTCATGTAGCTGACTATAGCTAACAAAGGGGAAGAAAGAAGGTGAAAATACTAATTGGTCGCTGAGACAGAGGGATCCACCAAACATGTAAGCCAGTGAGTGAGAATTTGGAAGAAGTCTCTAAGGCCTTCAAGGGTTACTGTAACTCTCTATGCACATTGTAGAAGAAATGCCTCACAGAGCTTGACACCCAGGGTCTATCCTGATCTCAGGTGCTGTCTGTGTGGAGTTTACATGTTCTTCTTATGACTATGTGGGGTTCCTTGCAGATACTCCAGTTTCTTCCCACATCTCATGGATGCGATGGTTTGTAGATTATGTTGGATCCGACTGTTCAATTCTTATATTGATTTAATTATTATTTTCTTTGCAGTTTAACAGTTAATTGCCTGCTTGTAATTCATATAATTACTGATACATGTACAAGTAGCTGCTCACTCTGCTTCATAGTGGTCACATTATGTATATCCAGTTGTTCAGTGTGTTCTCCTTGTGGTTGCACTGGTATAATTCTGGAAGCTTCTTTTGGTATTGTATTATTTGAATAAGTTCTTTCTCATTGGTTGACTCTTATCTATGAAATTGAATGGAATTTTTCCTTCTCTATGGGTATAAAAATAGCTGACTGCAGGGCAGTGCCATCTTAGGTTCTTAGTCTTTCAGCCTTCTGGTACTACTTTCTGTTCCTGTTAATTTCAATATTTCTTTGTGCTATTAATGCTTAATAAAACAATCATGAATGAACAAGTTTTATGCCTTTTTTCTGAAAGACTTTGGATTAACACATCAGAGTCCAACAGTTAGACTGACACTGTAAATGACCCCTACTGTACAGCTGGGGATGCAGAAGGGGATGGGGGCTGTGTTGTAGTTGATGGGAATGTGAAGACATTTAATAAAACGGGATTAATGTAGGATTACTGTAAATGGGTGCTTGGCAGTAGGCAGAGACCAGGTCTCTTAAAGGCCTTGTTTACGTGCAGTATTTATCTTTCTTCAGCTATGTCTCATATATGGTATCCATCTGTGAGCATACTGGACAAGCTGATAACATTTTATCTCTTTGGACATCATGCATTGCTTAAACCAGTGGATCAACCAGTCAACTATCATTTAAAGCTGCTCTAGGCATTCGACAAAGTGGAGCAGTAATCAAATAGCTTGACATTGAGAAGCTTTTATGAAATAGCTAGGATCTTTATGTTATCGTTGTCCACGGGAATGGTACCGGAGGACTGGAGGGAGGCGAATGTTATCCCCTTGTTCAAAAAAAGGTAGTAGGGATAGTCCAGGTAATTATAGACCAGTGAGCCTTACATCTGTGGTGGGAATGCTGTTGGAAAAGATTCTTAGAGATAGGATCTATGGGCATTTAGAGAATCATGGTCTGATCAGGGACAGTCAACATGGCTTTGCGAAGGGCAGATCATGTCTAACAAGCCTGATAGAGTTATTTGAGGAGGTGACCAGTGCATATAGATGAGGGTAGTGCAGTGGATGTGATCTATATGGATTTTAGTAAGGCATTTGACAAGGTTCCACACGGTAGGCTTACTCAGAAAGTCAGAAGGCATGGGATCCAGGGAAGTTTGGCCAGGTGGATTCAGAACTGGCTTGCCTGCAGAAGGCTGAGGGTCATGGTGGAGTGAGTACATTCAGATTGGAGGATTGTGACTAGTGGTGTCCCACAAGGATCTGTTCTGGGACCTCTACTTTTCGTGATTTTTATTAACAACCTGGATGTGGGGGTAGAAGGGTGGGTTGGCAAGTTTGCAGAGGACACAAAGGTTGGTAGTGTTGTAGGTAGTGTAGAGGATTGTCAAAGATTGCAGAGAGACATTGAAAGGATGCAGAATTGGGCTGAGAAGTGGCAGATGGAGTTCAACCCGGAGAAGTGTGAGGTGGTACACTTTGGAAGGACAAACTCCAAGGCAGAATACAAAGTAAATGGCAGGATACTTGGTAGTGTGGAGGAGCAGAGGGATCTGGAGGTACATGTCCACAGATCCCTGAAAGTTGCCTCAGGTGGATAGGGTAGTTAAGAAAGCTTATGGGGTGTTAGCTTTCATAAGTCGAGGGATAGAGTTTAAGAGTCGCGATGTAATGATGCAGCTCTATAAAACTCTGGTTAGGCCACACTTGGAGTACTGTGTCCAGTTCTGGTCGCCTCACTATAGGAAGGATGTGGAAGCATTGGAAAGGGTAACAGAGGACATTTACCAGGATGCTGCCTGGTTTAGAGAGTATGCATTATGATCAGAGATTAAGGGAGCTAGGGCTTTACTCTTTAGAGAGAAGGAGGATGAGAGGAAACTTGATAGAGGTGTACAAGATAATAAGAGGAATAGATAGAGTGGATAGCCAGCGCCTCTTCCCCAGGGCACCACTGCTCAATACAAGAGGACATGGTTTTAAGGTAAGGGGTGGGAAGTTCAAGGGGGGATATTAGAAGAAGGTTTTTTACTCAGAGAGTGGTTGGTGCGTGGAATGCACTGCCTGAGTCAGTGGTGGAGGCAGATACACTAGTGAAGTTTAAGAGACTACTGGACAGGTATATGGAGGAATTTAAGTTGGGGACTTATACGGGAGGCAAGGGTTGACGGTCAGCACAACATTGTGGGCTGAAGGGCCTGTACTGTGCTGCACTATTCTATGTTCTATTTTCTATGTATAAGTTGAGCGAGGTAATGTATAATATACTGAAGCTTGTGCATCACATTAAATGCAACTATTGAAGAGAGCTGAAACAAGTGCATCTGTTTTCAAAGGCAGCCAGCTCCAGTTGCGTTGCTTCAAGGGCAATGAATTCTGATAGTTTGGAAACAGTGGATTTAGAGGAAATTGTTTCTGGGTAAACTAATACTTGTACAGTCCAATGCGCGTCAACTTTATCTAATGCCTTCAATGACATTCAAAATACAATGAGTCAATAAAAGAGTTTTGGTTTAAACCAAAGAAAAAGTGAATGCCTTGTGCAATTTTAATTTGAATCTGATTCATTAAATCAAAACAACTACCCATAATACGAGCCATTTAAACAATTTCATTTTTGGAAATTATATGAAAATAACATATATTTTCCCCTTTTTTAAGTTCCAGTTTATTATTACAGTGTTACATACCCGGGTTATAAATGGCATTACAAATCATCTCTTTACAGCAGCAACACAGTACATTAAAACATGGAAAGCATGAGTTACATCAACTGAAATTAACATAATATGTAATCCCCCTATGCTATTAATATACGGTAGTTCCAGTAGTGGACTGTTACAACTCACCCCAACTACACACTTGTGGTGAATTGCAGTGGCCACAATCACATCCTTGGGGTGTAGGAGGAAACTGGAGCTTCTGCAAGGAACCTATATAGTCACAAGAAAAATGTGAAAACTCCACTCCGGGGTCAAGATCGACCCTGGGTCTAACATTACATCGTTATGGCTCCTTAGGGTTATTTAAGTTGTTACAAGGAAGCAAAATCCTTCTACTCTTCAGCAAATCAAATTTAATGTTTTATTTAATGGTATTAAAATAATCTCAAAGCTAAACATAAATAGGAAGTGCTAAAATACCTAGTGTAACTGGTACTATTTTTTTAGTATAGCTTTGGAGACTAATTAATGTTGGTGTACTATCCCATCCTCGGTCCCTTGTGTTACCATGTCATAGCTCCAAGGTTAAAGGTTAACTGCCTATTTTCCCATTACCTTCATCCCTACTATTTTCTGAGTAAGACTGATTTATTAGGGACTGTTCTGTGCATTAGGCTCACATCAATCAAGACTAGTTTGAACTTTCCTGAAGAACTCTCAGGAACTCAGAGATTTTGAGCCCGAACACCAGACATGACCTTCAGTGTAATTTCTCTAAGGCTTATCAGTTCAACAGCTCTTAGAATAAAATCAGAATTATTATCACTGAATTATTGAACTATTTTCAATGTTAAATGAAATTCCAACCTTCTGAAGCATTTTGTCTGGAATATCTAAATGGTGCAATCAACTAGAAGCATTGTGTCAGATTTAGAAAGCCTTATGCTGTATTTATAGTTATATTCAAATGCATTGGGAACTCATCCTATGAAAAGTTGATAAAGAAAGTAACAGTCATCACAAAATTGGCTCCAGTTTCCTTGCTGCAAGATTACTAATGCATATTTTTACTGTATTTCTGATGCAGTTGGCTCAAATTACTGGTAGGTTTGCTGGAAAGTTTCTTTCAACATTTGCAATAGTGGCAACAACTCTTAAAACCAAGTTAATAGGTTGGATTTAGACCATATTAATAAAGCTATAAGATGCAGGAGTTGAATTAAGTCATTTGGCCCATCGGGTTTGCTCCAGCAATTCATCAGCCCCATTCTCTTGCTTTCTTCCTATAACCATTGATGCCATTACTAATCAAGAGCTGATCAACATCCATTTTAAATATACCCAGTGACTAGATCACTGTTCTGAAGGCTAAATTCTCAAATTAAATTTGAAATACTGGCATTAAGAATTGTTCACTGTCATTTTATTTGTTGCTTGGAAATAAAACACATGCTATTTTTCAAGATGTAAGACAAGTTACTTTTATATTGAAAGGCCTCTTTATCACTTAAAACCATAACCAGGAAGGACATCAGCAAGAAATCATTCTCATAAGAGATTACATGGCTGCAAATTTTAATTAGGGCCTACTTACATGAATTGTAACACAACTCACAGCAACACCAATAGTAATTAATTAACTGTGTGAGGTTTTGCATAATCTTCACAAGTGTTGATGCAAATTGGTGGATATATTACCTTCTGAGTGATGATTCAGAATATTTAAATCTAATGAAAACCTGATAGAAAGTTGCTCAATTTGTTTACAATCTCTGTGCTTGGGACACTTAAGTACTTAAAGGGAAATATCTTTTTTTCAATGAATAGAACGGATAAATTTGAAATATGTATATTGCAGTATCTCAAAAAGTTAATTGCTAAGTGTCCAATCTGAAACAGTATCTCAGGAATAGAATTCACTGTACAAGTTAAGGCATAAGGAGGTAGCTCCTTAAATTAATTTTAATAAATTTTCACAAATTAATGATGACTTAAAGGAATAGAAAGTAATCAATAACAGCTAGCATGGCTTTGCTTAATGGGAAATCCTGTATGACCAATTTGATTAAATATTTTGAAGAGGTAACAAATTAATAATCTGCTGCCAGATGATGACACCACACTGCCTGATGTCCTAAACCAGTTCTTTGCCCTCTTTGATACTCAGAGGGAGAAGGTTGCTCCACTCATCAACCCACCTGACAATGAGTCCACACTGGTCCTCAAGAACATCAGGTGAGATCCACCCGGAGGACAGTGAATGTGAGTAAGGCAGCTGGCCCAGACGGAGTGCCCGGCCGGGTACTGAAAGCATGGGCCGACCAGCTTGCTGAGATGTTTACAAGTATATTTAACCTCTCACTGCAACAAGCTGTTGTTCCAACATGCCTTAGAACTTCCACCATCATCCCAGTGCCCAAAAAAATCAGCTGTGAAGTGCCTGAATGACTATCGCCCTGTAGCGCTGACGCCCACAGCCATGAAGTGCTTTGAGAGACTTGTGTGCTCACACATTAAGGCTATAGTCCCACCTGATCTGGACAAGCATCAGTTTCCCTACCGGGCAAACCGCTCCACAGAGGATGCAATCACAACAGCCCTCCATATTGCTCCGACTTACTCAGAGGAACAGAACGCTTATGTGAGGATGTTATTTGTGGACTTCAGTTCTGCATTTAACACAGTCATCCCCCAAAAACTGGTCAGCAAACTGAACACTCTTGGCCTTGGTTCCTCCCTGTGCTCATTGGTCATGGACTTTCTCACAGACCGACCACAGCAAGTCAGAATTAGAAAGCGCACCTCCACCACCCTCATCTTAAAAATAGGCACCCCACAGGGCTGTGTGCTGAGCCCTATCTATGCTCTACACACTCTTCACACATGACTGCACCCCCATCTACACTTCCAACTCCATAATTAAATTTGCGGACGATACCACAGTGGTTGGCCTGATCTCAGATGAGGATGAAACAGACTTCAGGCTTGAGGTGGATCATCTGACGGAGTGGTGTAAGGACAACAACCTGGTCCTTAACACTTCTAAAACAAAAGGGATGATCATTGACTTCAGGAGACCGAAGGACAGAGTACACACCCCCCTCCATATACATGGAGAGGTAGTGGAAGGTGTGGAAAACCTAAAGTTCCTTGGAGTTATGTTGTCAAAACAGCTGACATGGACCACCAACACCTCGCTGCTTGTAAAAAAGGCACAACAAAGACTCTTCTTCCTCAGAAAGCTGAAACAGACCAAACTTCCACAAAAGCTGTTGCTTAACTTCTACAGAAGCACAATTGAAACCATCCTGACCAGCAGCGCCACAGTGTGGTATGCCAGCTGCACGGTCACTGAGCAACAAGACCTGCATCGCGTGGTGAAGGCGGCCCAGCGACTTGTCAGGATGGAGCTCCCAGGACTGGACACCATCTATCCCAGCAGACTCAGGAGGAAAGCACTCAGCATAACCAGAGACACCACACACCCTGGCTACTCCCTGTTTGACCCACTGCTGTCCAGCAAAGGTTCAGGACACTAAAAGCCAGAACAAATAGACTGAGGACCAGCTTCTATCTCAGAGCTGTGGCCTCCATCACACCACTCCCACAGAACAATGACTGAAACTGTGAGCACACACATGCACACACAAGGTCTCAATTACTTGCACTAACGGCACTTTGTGCATCACTGTGATATTCTGGTGCTGCTGAAACTTATTTTCTGTTACTTATCTATTTAATACTGTTTTTCTATTACTGTCTTGTTTTTATCTACCGCTTTATTTAATTGCCTGAGAGGAAGTCAAACAGAGTTTCATTGTTCCTATGTATAGTGACAATAAAGATCATTCAATTCAATTCAATTCAGTATTGATGAGGACAGTGCAATAGATGTATTAACCTGAATTTCAGTAAAACATTTGAGAAGGCCCAATATTAGAAATAATTCAAAAGATTAAGCAAGGTTGGCAAATTGAAGCAAAAATAGGAGACAGAGAGTAATTGCAGAGAATCGTCCAGTGGTGTTTCACAGGAATCAGTACCAGGACCGTTATCGATTGAAATATACATGAATAATTCAGATGTGGCTCTGGGAAGCAGGATCAGTAATTTCACAGATGATACAAAAGTGGTGGAGTTTTTGACAGTGCGAAAGGTAGTCTTAGGCCTCAGGGGAACATGCATGTGATTGAGCTTTAATAAAGCATTGTGGCGAGCACTCGGTCCACAACGATAGACAAGAAAAGTTCATTTAACTCAACAACTATTTTCATTGTGACAAGCACAAAAACAGACTGGGCGCTGTGACCCAGGGAGAGAACCCACTCAGTCACATACAATTGGGGGAGGTGATTATACACACCCCGGTTACAGTGAGGGTGACTCTCAAACACACAAGTGAATTACTGTATAACCTGAGCTAAAACGTAACAAAAATGAATTTGAGCATTCCACCATAATCCCATGAAGGCATTTTAAAACGAGAACAATAGAGTTAGCCAGTAGGAATTTTGGAGTGGATTTGACCACGCCCACCTCTGGAGAACCACTCTGCCCCGATCTGAAGGGTCAGCCATCCCCCACAACCCCAGAGTCCACACGAAAGTCCAAGAGTCCTGGTGGCGGTCGACACTGATGCCGAGTGCACTGGGGGGGGGGGTCTGTAACTCCTTCCCCATGGGAGGAGGCACTGTTTGGTGAGGCAAGTGGCAGGGCATGCAGAGTGTTACTTACTTCCTTCAGTCTTGCTGGGTTGGTGGTGGCCAAGGGCCGATATGGCGCCAGCCGGTCCCCATGCAGCTCGAGTGCCTTCCGCCGCTCAGGAATCTGCAGCTGATACACCACATTGGGGATCCAGACGAGCACCTCTCCTGGCCCTTTCCAGTGGCTTCCAAGCTTGGGGGATAGTCCCTTCTTCTGGAGGGGCAGTAGACCCCTACTGGGACACCCACTGCGTACTACTGCATTGGTGCCCCAGACTGGCTGCCCAGCCCCTTCTGGGACATGCAAGTGTCGCAGCAGCGCATGAACAGCTCCACGTCTTGCCCATGCCTCGCTCAATAGAAGCGTTCTTGCAGCTTGCCCAATGTCTTTGCGACTCCAAAGTGGCTGGCCCTCGCCAGCCCATACACCGACTGAAGCACGGTGCCGCGGAGCCCCTGGGGACTACCAGCTGCAGGAGATGTCTGTTGACATCGGAAAACTGCCACCGCCGGGATAGCAACGCGTCATGCACCTTCAGCGTGTCCCACTGAGCGCATAGGGCTTTGGTCTCTGGGTCCAGGGCAGAGACCTCTGCCCACTCCTGCTGCCATCCCACGCTCAGCCATTCCCTCACGCGAGCCAACATGGGATCGCTAACCTGCTCTCTGCGCAGCTGCTGGTCAATGGCGGGGATGTCTACATCGCTGCTGGCTGCCACCAGAAGCACTGCCACCGCCGTTTGCCCCTGGTTCTGCTGTGTTGTGTCGGGCCGCTGCAGAATGTGCTCTACTGCGGCGAGCTGCTATGAGACCAGTGACGGCTGTTGCTGCGTCTGTCGGGTCCGCTTTCTGAAGCTCCTTTGCCAGAGGGCCATGTCTTTGGCTCTGTGGCCCCTGGCACATCCACTCAGGCAGCGGGACAGCAGGTCTAGGCCAATGATGCAGGACTCCCGAATGTCAGTGAGCCATGCCTTGCGCGCCACTGTGTTTTTCCCAGCCCCTCTGCCCACTCATCACCGCACAGTCACCGGTGACCATAGCCAGCTGGACTATCATCATTGTCTACCCAAGCACGGATGGCTAGTCCCTGTTGGGGAGGACACCCAGACGGATCATGGTGAAGGCTGATGCCACGTCCACCAACGCACAGCATCTGATGGCCTCCACCACACAGTCCACATATAAGCCTTGCTCCTCACTCAAACGGCCCACCCAGAAAAGCAACAACAGAGGGATTCTGCTGGAGGTCTCGGGTGGTACTGCACACTCGACGCTCCCCAATAGCAGCACTGGTCTGTATCGTGGTGGTGTGGTCAATTCCAGGCCACATGGCCTACCTCGCCACACAGGTAGCAAATATCACTCTATGACACACGGAAGTGCTGGAGTTGCACTGGCCAGGCCTATCTCACGGACTCCTCCTTGTCAGTTTGCTCCGCCATCTCAGTGACACAAAGCTGGGCCTGTAGCATGCAGGGTGATGCTGGAATGCCTTGGAGTGTTAAAATTGCTTCTGCCCCCTCCACCTCTGCCAGCACCTTGGCCTGCGATGATGCTGATGTCAGGTAAACATTCTGCCCAAGGCACTCTGGCGTTAGCGCCTTTACAAAGGTGTGGAGAGCAAGCTGTTCCTGGGCCACAGGAGGAAACTGGGGCTAGTCATGCTGAGCACAGTGGCAGAGATCTGCAGTGAACACTACCAGGCTTTCATCCAGAAGGCGCTGTCTGCTGTCTAGTTCTTTCCTCAATGGCCTCTGCTTGAAACGCTGCTTCAGCGCCACAATGAGGGCTCTGATGCTGCTCAGCCGGTGCTCTGCCGAGGAGGGCCTACAGGGTATTCCCCTCCAGTGCCTGGGCAAAGTGCACTGCCATCTCGGTGGGGCTCCACCCATCGCGCAATGCAGCACGCTGGACAGGCGGCTGATACCAGTGTACCTGGGGAGCTTCCGGGTGGACATTGTGGCTTTAATTGCTGAGGCCTATTGGTCTTCGTTTTGCTTCAGTGGCATCAGTGGTGCTTTCCATGTTGCCCATCCTCCCATGGCGACAGCGTCTTGGGTTATCTGGTGCGGGCCACAAGGGAGGCAGGTAACGCACCCCGCTGAGTTCCTGGGTACGCTCGCCCCATAGGGGCTCCCTGGGAAGGCACAATGCTTGGTTCCCTGGTCCTCCCTCCAGGTCAGCATCTCGTCTTCGGAAGCCCGGCCCCGGAGAGCAGGGTAGGCACACTGCTCAGTCCCTTGACTTATTCCCCAGGTTTTAAGGCGCTCCATCCGATGTCGTAGCTCTTCAATTTTGCAGTCAATTTCTCATCCCACTCCTGACAGCAATGTGGCACGAATTCAGTCCGCGATGACAATCAAGGAAAGCTGGCTTGTACTTATTGTGACAAGCAAAAAACAGACAGGGCACTGTGACCTGGGGAGAGAACCCACTCAGTCACAAACAGATGGGGTAGATGATTATTACACACCCTGATTACAGTCAGGGTGACCCACAAACAAATAACTGCAGCATAACCTGAGCTAAACTGTAACAAAAAATGTCCTTAGTTATTCCACCATAATCCCACACATGCACTAGGAATGCTGGAGTGGGCTGTCAACCACACAGCCCTCCCCCCACCCTACAGTACGTTAAGGAAATTCTGACGTAGTATAAAATAAGCCTATCTCTTGAATGTCATAATTTTCTCTTCATTCTGTGCAATAATGTAGGTGAATATAACTGCACTATTCCTGGCTCTCCGGGAACCGTACAAGATTATCAGCACCCTGGAACTGCACACCCAGACGCTGCCTTTATTGTTGCTGGAGATTCTAATATAGCATGGCTCTCTAAAGCCTCTCTGAAGTTTTGTCAACACAGCCAGGTGAGTACACGGGGAGATAGCATACTCGACCACTGCTACTCTCCCTTCCAAAATGCTTACAAGGCGCTCCTCTGTCTGCCGTTTGGAAAGTTGGATCGCTCCTCCATCTTGTTTCTGCCGATGTACAGGCAGAACCTGAAACAAGAGGCGGCCATAGTTAAAACTGTCCACTGCTGGTCCAACCAATCGGTCTCCAGGCTACAGGACTGCTTTGATGATGTCAACTGGAATGTCTTTCATGATGAGGATGTCTCCAAGTTCCTAGAAGGTGTCATGAGCTTCATCCAGAAGTGCATCAAGGATGTTATCCCTCAAAAATTGGTCAAGGTCTAACCAAACCAGAACCCCTGGATCAACAGTTCCATGTGACCAGCACTTACCGCGTGAGATAGAGCTTACGTTGTCGGTAACCAAAAGGATCTTAAGAAATGCAGCTACGATCTAGGCAAAGTCATCAAGGCAGCAAAACGACAATACGGGGACAAGATCTGGACATATCTCTCCACCAACAATACACGCAGCTTATGGCAAACTCTGCACACCATCGCAGACTTCAAAGCTAAGTGCAGTTGTGCTGCCAACATCACGGCCTCTCTCCCAGATGACGTAAATCATTTTTATGCTCAGTTCCATATCGCCAACACTGAGACCCTGAGGAAAAGCGCTGAAGTGACCTGCACTTTGGTCGTCTCTGAGGCTGAAATACGCAGGTGTTTCCAATGAGTGGACAGTCACAAGGCTGCAGGAGCAGACGGCATCTGAGAGCAGGTACTCAGGATGTGCACAGTACAACTGGCAGGTGTGTGTTTACAAACATTTTTAATCTCTCCCCCTCCCAGTGTAAAGTGCCCTCAAAACAACCACCATTGTCCCCGTACCTAAAAAGACCAAGGCAACATGTCTGAACAACTGGCATCCTGTCACACTCACCTCAACAATAAGCAAGGACAACATCTGCAGCATGCTACCGCCAAACTGGACCCCCTACAAAATTCACCTACCGACACAACCACTCAACAGATGATACAATAGCCACAGCTCTACACACGGTCCTTACACATCTGGAGAAGAAGGATGCTTATGTGAGATGCTGTTCTTGGACTATAGTTCAGCATTCAACACTATAATTCCCACCAAGCTTGACAAGAAGCTTGAGACCTCAGCCTTCACCCTGCCTTGTGCAGCTGGATCCTGGACTTCCTGTCAGACCACTGGTAGATGGTAAGAGTGGGCTTCCTCACCTCTGCCCCTCTGACCCTCAACACATGTCCCCTCAGGCCTATGTCCTAAGCCCCTCCTTTACCCTCTGTGTACTCATGACTATGTCGCCACTCACAGTTCTAATCTGCTAATTAAATTTGCCTACGACACTACACTGATTGGCCTAATTGCAAATAATAATGAGGAAGCCCGCAGAGAAGAAGTCATCACCCTGGCACAGTAATGTCAAGAAAACAACCTCTCCCTCAATGTTACAAAAACAATGGAGCTGGTTGTGGACTACAGGAGGAATGGAGACAAGCTAGACTCTATTGACATCAATGGATCTTCTGTTGAGAGGGTGAACAGCTCCTCGGCATACACATCACTGAGGATCTCAAGTGACCTGTAAATGCTCGCTGTGTGGTGAAAAAAGCACAACAGCACCTTGTTCACCTCAGATGATTGAAGAAGTTTGGTATGAGTCTCCAAATCCTAATGACTTTCTACAGGGGCACAATTGAGAGCATCCTGACTGGCTGCACCATTGTCTGGTATGGGAACTGTATTACCCTCAATTGCAGAACTCTGCAAAGAATGATGCAGACAGTCCAGTGCATCTGTAGCTGTGAACTTCCCACTATTCAGGACATTCACAGAAACAGGTGCATAAAAAGAACCAGAATTAACCCAACCATAAACTGCTCCAGCTGCTACCATCCGGGAAACAGTACTGCAGCGTAAAAGCCAGAACTAACAAGCTCAGAGACAGTTTCTTCCACCAGGCCATCAGAGTGATTAATTCACGTTGATACAATTCTATTTCTATGTTATATTGACTATCCTGTTGTATATACTATTTATTACAAATTACTATAAATTGCACATTGCACATTTAGACGGAGACGTAACGTAAAGATTTTTACTTCTCATGTATGTGAAGGGTATAGGAAATAAAGTCAATTCAATTCAATGATGAAATTTTTCAGGAAACCTCTTAAAGGTCCATGGCAATCAGCAAAGACAATCCACGACTTGCAAGTTCAGTCTGAAATCAAATCTTGGAATTGATTTCCACAATGGCATAAAGAGATTTACTGTCATCATCCCAAAACAAAATCAGACTGAAGCATCATTTGATGGATTTTTCACCTTGTATAAAATTAAAATAAACTAACATCTTATTTCTGAGGCATGAATACACATGCAGCCAACAGAAAATTGTTGTGATACATAATCAAATTAAACAACTATTTCTAAATTGTGAGAAATGCCTAGAATGCTATTTGACAGTCTAGCCCTGAGGTTGTGTTTGAGTGTTTTTTTGTAAAATTGGACGAAATGTAGTGGGAAATACTTAAATTGATTACTTGAAGGTAATGCAGTAGAATAACATCAAGGCAGGCCATTATGTCTAACCAGTCCATGCTTGATTTAAGCTTCATCCATCTTTTCTCAGTTGAAGTTTTGAGCACAATCGTTTGTTCACAAATTCATGAAATGTTTGTCCTGGCTCCCTTAAAATGCATCAGTGCTATTTACTTGAAAGACTCCCTGTGGCAGTGTTACGAGATTCTCTCTGCTCATTGGGTAAAGAAATTTCTTCGGAGTTCCTTTTTTTTGGATTTTTCTGTGACTGTCTTATACTATACTTGTACTACTTGCATTATTGAAGCATTCTTCCTAAGACAATTTTTTCAAAACCTTGTGTAATTTTAAAGAGCTCTGTTAGATATATACCCCATATTTCTCAAGAAGAAGGAGATGAGAACAAAAAAAAGGATGATTTTGCAATAATGCACAGTTTATGTCATTAAGATTAATTCAAAATCAGGAATATGATGAGGTGTATTAAAGGTCAGTTGGTCAAGGTTTAAATTCGTGGCCTCCTCTGTTACCACAGTGAGGCCACCCTCAGTTTGGAAGAGGAACACTTCATATTTCATTTGGGTAGCCTTCAACCAGACAGACAATGTTTTATTCTGAGCCACAAATAATTCCAAGGTCTAGTCAAAGGGAAGGTTTTAAAGATTACTTTAATGAAAGAGAAACAGGAGTCTCGAGATAGAAAGGTATAAGGCAGGAATTCCAGGATTCCAGGTCACATTTCATGAGGTGATGAAATCCAGGGATCATCAGGTATTGGGATTCAAAGAGTATGATTTCAAGAATTGATGGTATTCTCCAAAGCAGAAAATGTAGAGATATAGAATTGTACAGTACAGAAGCATATCTTCATTAATAGTGTCTATGCCAACCATCATTTCTTTCCATGTTCATCCCACTTACCTGCATTAATCCTGTATCCCTTAAGGCCTTGCTCAATCAGGTACCTATCTAGATGTCTCATAAATATTGTTACTGTTCCTACATCCACTATCACCTCTGGCAGCTCATATCAGATACCAATTATGCATGAAATATTTAGGCCTTTCCAGTCCTCTCCATCTCATCTTAAACCAATATGCTCTAGCATCTCACACCCTTATAATAGGAAACAGACAATGGCTATCTGCCCCTCCCATAATTTTATGTTTATCATGTCACCTCTGAGATTCCTTTCCATAGAAAGCAGAGCAAGCTACCCAATCTTTCCTTACAACCCAAGTCCTTCAATTAACACAATGCCATAGCATCATAGAACACTACAGCACAGAAATAGGCCCTTTGGTCCATCTACTCTGTGATGAACTATTATGCAGCCTAGTCTCAATGACCTGCATATGGACCACATCCCTCCCACCCATGTATCTATCCAATTTTTTCTTGAATTTTAATTTGCAACCCATTTAGAAAATAATGTAGAACATCACTGAAGATGTGTCCAGAAGCATCAATAGATGAATGTACACAGATGTATGTACACAGCTTCTACCAAAGTGCATGGCCATACACTCCACTATACTATATTCCATCTTTCACTTCTTTGCCCCTTCTCCAAATCTGCCTAAGTTCTTCTGTGGACTTTCTGCTTCCTCGATACTAGTGTCCCTTTAACTACCTGCAAATCATCCACAAACATGGCCACAGAGCCATCACTTCTGCCTTCTAAGTCATTGGCATATTACATAAAAAGAAATGTTTCCAACACACTGACCCCTGCGGAAAACCACTTATCACTGTCAGCCAGCCAGAAGTGGTCCTATTTGTGGTTCCACATTCCCTCTTCTTCTATTTCCCACTGTAGCCTCTTACCACTGATCACCTGCCTAACACCTCCCATTGATGTCCCCCTCCTTTTCCCTTTCTCCCATGGTCCTCTCTCCTCTTCAATCAGATTCCTTCTCCTCCAACCCACCTGTCACCTTCTAGTTTGTATTCCATCCCATCCCCCGACCTTTTTTATTCTGATGTCTTCCCCCTTTCCAGACTTGATGAAGGGTCTTGGCCTGACATGTTGACTGTTTATTCGTTTCCATGGATGCTGCCTGACCTGCTGAGCTCCTCCAGCATTTTATGTATATTGCCCTGCATTACTAGCATCTGCAGAATCTCATGTCTTTATTCCCACTCTTAGCCTCTTGTCAATCAGCCAATCTTCTCTCTATGCCAGTACCTTTCTTGCAATACATGCATTTACCATCCCCCACTGTAGCTTGTATCCCACGTATTGACTACAGGTACATATTGACTATTGACACATATTGACTACATATTGCCTTTATATAACTCCTATCAGAGTCTTTTGACTTTTGCAGTTTCTTAACCTCACCCATGAGGATTCTACAGCTTCCAGTCCTATGTCACCTCTTTCTAAGGATTTGACTTAATTTTTTACCAACAGAGCCACTTCACTGCCCTCTGCTTACCGGCCTGTCCTTTCAATGCAAGTTGTATCCTTGGATGCTAAACTCACAACTGATCTGCTTTCACCCATGACTCAGCATTGCCAATAATGACAAACCCGCCTGCCTCTAACTGTGCTTCAAGAGCAATTACTTTATATCGTATACTGCGTGCATATAGCACCTTCAATCCTGTATTCCTCACCTTTTTGATTTTGCCCCCATATCAAGAAATCTGAAACCTAGCCCCTCTGCACCAGTTGCTTGGCCGCGCAATCATTTGCCAAATCATCCTATTCTCACCATCACTGGTGTGTGGTACAGGCAGCAATCCAGCAATGACTACACTGGAGGTCCTACTTTTCGGCTTTCTATCTATCTCCCTACATCCTCTCTTCAGAACGTCCTCCCCTTTCCTACCAATGTTGTTGGTACCAATAAGTACCACAACTTCTGGCTGCTCATTCTTTTCCTTTAGAATGCTGTGGACCAGACCTGAGGTATCCCTGACCCTGGAACTTGGGAGGCAATATACCATCAGAGTATCTCTTTCACGTCCACAGGATCTCCTGTTTGCTCCTTTAACTATGGAATGCCCTATCAATACTACACTCCTCTTCTCCCTCTCCTCCCATCCCCCTTCACTTCTGAGCCACAGACCCAAACTCAGTGCCAAAGACATAGTCACTGTGCTTTTCCCTGGTAGGTCATCCCCCAATACTACCCCAAGTGGTCTACATATCTGTGGAGAATGGCCACAGAGATACTCTGTACAGCCTCCTTCTCCTGCAATCACACAGGTGCCTCCCTCCTGCAACTTAGGGGTTACTATCTCACTGTCGCTCCTATCTATCACCTCCACATTCTCCTGTAAGAGCTGAAGGTCATCTAGCTGCAGCTTTGTTGCTTAACACAGTCTCTAAGGAGCTGCAGCTCGATACACTCACACAAATGTAGTTATCAGGGAGAGCGGAAGTCTCCCAGTGTTCCCAAATTTCACACAAAGAACATACCATTCTCACTGCACTAGCTAAAGGACAAAAAAGAGAAAGAACCCCTTACTAGAAACTTACTTTGAGCCTCCACCTGTTTTTACTGAAGCCCGTTGAGCCAAAGCCTGACCACTCTTACACTGTCCACTCACACAACGGCTGCTCTGCTTACACCTCCATTCTTTTTATTGGCCTTAGCTGAGTGCTTAATAGATTGTTATGATTGCAGCCACCTAAAATCTTGGAGTCATCTGCAATTTTGCTGATCCAGTTTTTCACATTATCATCCAGATTGTTGATATAGATGACAAGCAACCATGAATTCAGCACCAACCCCTGCAGCACACCACCATCACAGGCCTCCGGTCCGAGAGGCACCCATCTCCGGATAAGCCAAAGCCTAATCCACTTTACTATGTCATTTTGAATGCAATTGACTTAACCTTCTAGTGCTCCCTCCCATGCAGGACCTTTTCAGAGATGATCTGTGAAGCATTTCTGTATATTCTCTACATTAATCATTTTGACCACGAGGCTCTAACTTTGACCACATTACATTGAAATGGACCTTGTTGTTTCTTATTCTAATTGTGTCCTTCTTACAAAAATTGTAGATAATTTAAGTTTTGCTTTTCTTGTGAACTTCGTGTATCTGATGCTATGTGCCTGTGATGCTGCAAGTACAGTAAGATTTTCATTGCATGTATGTATTTGTGTATATGACAATAAACTTGACTTTGATGTTAATTCTATCTTTCTTTAGAATAGTGAACAGAACAGCACACAGTACACCAAGTGTTCCCTAACCAACATTTTATACAACTTTTAATGATATTTTAAGTCCTGTATATAAAGAAAAAACTTCTATGTCTCTAACTCTTGCACATTCTGCATCTGTGTCCTGTACTTCTGCACAGATAATCCAATTTAAGTTGCATACTTCTATATGTTTTGTGTACTTCAGCGTTTTACATGGTGCCTGGATTAGCTGAGCTTGGCTGTTTACTTCAGATTGTATATTAGAATAACGACTATTTGCAGTGCTCTTTGAGTGCAATGCCTAAACTGGTGCAATTTAAACATGCTGTAATTTTGGGATTTGGTTCGTAAAGTTTATAGAAAATGTGCAGTGTTTGAGTAAGAGGTCCATTTAAAAAAATTATCCTCATCAGCCTATTAATTGGCTTGCTCCATACTACAACTTGCACCTGAATTGATTAGTCGATGTTAGTAGTATTTAGGTCCTTGGTTCACCATTTCACACATGAATGCCTTCTTAAAATTTTACTGCATTAGGATTGCATTGATAGTGGCAGGGCTGTTTACTCAGCAAGATCTTTCAAAATCTCTTTCAGAATGAATAGAAAGTCAACTGTTTCTTGTAACAAAAGCTGGGAGATTTCCAATGTTATTCAAAAGGCAGCTATTGCCAACATGTGCTTGCCTTCAAAGAATATGCAGAAGTTGAAAATGTGATGTAATCTTTAAAATAGGCCAAAGATGCATGATGTGTTTGTAAATATACAGTCTAACAACAAAATCACAGAATAATGTGTACACAGAGTGTGAATGTTTTGTTTTAGAAGATTTGTACATCTTTGCCAGCTTCTCTCAGTCAGCAGCAACACTATTTCAGTCTCCACCCAATCATGGATTATCCCCTTGGTATTACACAGAACGTAGAAATCTACAGCACATTACAGGCCCTACAGCCCACAATGCTGTACTGATCATGTAACCCAGAATAACCCTACCACATAGCCCCCTATTTTTCTAAGCTCCATGTACCTATCTAAGTTTCTCTTCAAAGACCCTATAACATCTGCTTCCACCGCCATTGACAGCAGTGCATTCCATGCACCTACCACTCATTCAGAAAGGCTCATTCGGAAAGTATTCTTCCTCAACAGAAACACTCTAACCCTTGTCTCTCTGTGATTAAAACATAGTTGGTTTATATTTATCCCTAATGCCGATGATAGATCAGCAGGTTGTAACATTGGCCCTGTTCTTCTCTCCACAGATACTGCCAGCCACGTTGAGTATTTCCAGTGCTTGCTGTTTTTATTTCAGGTTGTCTTTATCTGGAGGTTTCTGCTTTGCACAAGTAAGCATGCAACAACACCAAGCACTTCATAAAGCAAATGCTTTACTAAAGATAGGGATTCTTTATAAAAATTAGCCTACCGAGATTATGTAGGGTTCTGAATATAGGAATTTCATGGCACAGAATGTGGCCAATTGGCCCCTCATGTCAGTGCTATTTGAAGAACTACCCAGCCAAACAAACCTCATGATCTGACATCCTACAAGACTCACTTTAACAAGTGTGTGCCCAAATACTTTATGAATGTGATGTTTCCAACACCCATTCAGGCAGTGAATTCCAGTCTACTATCATGTCTGTGGGAAAACAAAAATCCTCATCTCCCTCCAATCCTTAAATTACGACTCAAATCAGCTGCCCCCTCCACCTCCCCCCCCACACACACACCCCTAGAGCAAAATGATTAAACTAAAAAGAAGCAATGCAGTTATTTAATAGTGCTCAATGGGTTCAGTTCATAAGATCATTAAAATAGCATAAACATGGACATAACTATGCCTTTCACTAATGAATTCAAGACAATAATAGACAGTTTCAGCTTAAATTCACTGCCCTTTTTCTCACTGGATATTGTTCAATTCAACAGTGTCTGAAGTACATAAACTTACTGATGAAGGAATGCATTGCTTTGGGTCAAATGTTTATCACTCCTCGACAGATAATGGTCTCACTATCCTTTTGGGGATCATCTGAGCACAGGGACATCACAGATCTAAGTATCGAGAGGTCAGCCTTATCCCCAAGTAAGTGGTGATGTGATCCAATTACAATGAACACGCTTGTAATTTAATATTCATGTATCCAAGCTTTCTTAATAGTCTATTTAAATGTGCATTAGAGTGTCTCTGTAGAGGGCTAGAATATAAAAGCAAGGATGTAATGCTGAAGCTTTATCAGGCATTTATCAGACTGCACTTGGAACACTGTGAGCAGTTTTGTTCCCCTTATCTGAGAAAGGATGTGTTGAAGTCAGTAAGGGTCCAGAGGAGGTTCACAAGAATGATCCCAGGAATGAAACGTTTAACTTATGTCACCCTCACCCTGATGAATACATTGTGCGTGGGCACCAAGTACCACCCTGTGGCAAGGTTCTACCTGTTCCCAGTGTTGCGAAGAATTGGTCAGGATCGGTTGTCACGTGAAGTCACAGTCAGCTTGAAGGTGCAGCACTACCTGCCCATCATTGAAAAGTTCTTCCAGATAAACACCTTTAACCACAAGACAATCAGACAGTGCTCAGTGTGGAACGTCCTGCAGACACTGCAGAAGAAAGACTTGGACTTGGGGCAGTTTCCCAAGCAGACTGACTAGACCAGCTGGCAGAATGCCTCGTCACCAGGCCTCACTAACAGGCACCAAGACTTTCCCTGGCTGGCGGTCAAGCCCTCCAGACAGACCTTTCCTGCATGCCTGGAGCATTACCCCCACAGACTGCTGCCCACAGGATGACTGTAGTTGGAAAGAGGCAGTAGCTCACCTCTTTGCCGCCTGTGGGTTTGTGAAGAGAGAAATATGAAATGGAGAAATATGAAATGGCCTGTGGTGCATTTCATCTGAGCAGCAGCATGAGAGGACTCTAACCCATGAGCTGTTCCCAGGGACACAGATGGGGAGAAACATCAAGTACTGCTGGCAGATCATGAACTCAGTGAAAGATTCTCTTTGATCTGCCCAAAAGTTGTTGGTCTACCAGCACATCAAGATGGCTGTGGAAGAATGCTGTTGACTGGCACATTCCAGACATGCTGAGGGATGCACCGATACTTGGTACAGCAACTGCAAGGGCCAGAAGTGGAAGGGGCACAGTGTAGGGCTCTTCTCTGGACAGGAAGGGGCCGGGTGGGGGAAGAAAATCTCTCAGTTATTGTAGTAGTTAGTATATCATCCTAGAGAACCACGAGTAGTAGAAGTGTTATTAATATGTGTGAATGTAATAGAACAGTACAGAAAGCATTGGCCATGCAAAGACATAAAAGGCAGTGAACAGTTTAATCTTGTGTGTAATTTTTATTTTGAATAAAAGTAATTTTATCATTAACAATTAAAGCTCTGGATGTTCCTCAGCCTTTTGTTTAAGTGATTGAGTATATTTAAAGTGGAGGTTGATAGGTTCTTGATTAGTAAAGATGTCAAAGGTTACAGGGAGCAGGCAGGAGAAAGGGTTGAAGGGAATAATAAATCAGCCATGATAGAATGGCAGCCGGCTGGTGGCGTAGTGGCATCAGAGCTGGACGTTGGGGTGGAAGGTCCCGCGTTTGAATCCAGCCGGCTCCCGTGCACGCTTCTCATCCACGCTGGTTTGAGTGCCGAGCTAGCAATCCGACCTCGTAAAAAAGAAATTGCCTGCTACAGAAACAACAGCAGCAAAAGTTGATGGCCTATGCTCTCTCGTGTGTTGAAAGGCAATTTCTCTCTCTTCATGATAGAATGGCAGAGCAGAGCCAATGGGCCGAATGCCATATTTCTGCTCCTATGAGTTATGGTCTTATGGTCTAGTGTGCAGTGTATTGGGTCTCCCTATAATCTCCGGTCTGTCTGTGTGTGTTTTTTTTGTATGACAGAAACCACAAAGTCTAAATTCAGCCAATGTTCACCTCTAGTTATCAATCACTAGAATCTCTTCCAGAACAACGTGGAATGAATTTTAGAAGGAGCCAGAGTAATTATCAGCATAGTGTGTTTTCAACCTTAACTGTGACTGAAGAAAGGCAAATATAGAACATAGAAAGTCAAAGATTAAAGTCCTATGAAAGATTAGAATTTTTCCCAGAAGGATAAAAGATCTGTGGAATAAATCCATCCAAAGCTTTTAAAGCTATTTTAATAAAATACTTTAAAGGATATGCACAAGGAATTTCCTCAGAGATGCTGAAATATCAGCCTTTTGTCTCAGATACACTATATTTATACTGTGATTATAAAGGGCTTGTGAGCATTGCAGCACAGAAGTTCTGGTAGAACTCAGGAAACAGCTGAGTAATGAGGTGAGCAGTTTCTAACACTTGACTTCCTTAAGGAATAAGTATATAGGGTCTCCTCATGTGATAACTTCAGTGAATTTAAACCTTCAGGCAGGGATCACTGTCAATCATGCAATCACGCTGGAGGTTACAGAAAATATTTCACATCCAGCAAAAACGGAGATGGAATAAAAACTTGAATCATTATCTCACTGGAAACACCAATATCTCCACCAATTAACCCACCCCAGCAGCACTACTTTATCATTCCCTGTCAGTCACCTTATGTAGAAATACTCCTATACCTCACATCATATTATGTACAAACAATCAGTCTGTGTACATAATAAATGCAAATACATAGGCTAGTGTTTTTATTGTATTCTTTGTTTGTTTTCTTAAACTGCATTAGTTCTAGAGTAACAAACATTTTGTTCTTCTTTACACTGGTGTACTGAGGGGTGACAATAAATAAACTTGAACAGGGTTACAACCCAGAACATCAACAATGTCTTTCCTCCTACAGGTGCTACTCAGCCTACTGAGCTTCGCCAGCAGACTGTTTGTTTCAACTTCTGAAGTCTGTCCAAAAAAAGATCTCCAAGAAAATACTTATTTTTTAATTTATTTAGAGTCATTTAATTTGACATTATTAGCTCACCAGTACACAATTGGATGTTTGTTTTTAATAAAACTATTCCATGCTTGAAACTGTTAATGTATGCTTTAAAACCAAAGTAATGCAAATTTACTTAACGCATTTTGATCAATGGCAGTAAATTAGTAACACTGCTCAGATTATATTATTATTTATTCTCACTATATTACACTAGAATTAAAAGTGCAGTTGACAGGATCAGCAATAATCAACCTTAGTAAACTAGGGTCATGCATTTCTTTAAACTCAACTTCATGTATTTCATTGCATGATGATCATCGAAAAACCTACATTAAATTTAGTGTTTTCAGGCATAATTAAACTTAATTGCTGTGAATCATTTTGTCAAGCTATGCTATATTTGCACTGAAGTTATTTGACATTAACCTTTCAGCACTTCCTCAGATCAGCTTGGCACATGTCTAACTATTAAATCAGTTCTTACGTTGAGCATTCACTGGAAACTGGTTCTCAACTTAACTGATGAGACGTTGAGCAGCCCTGACCCTCGCTCATCATCTTTCCCACAGAAATTATCCCGCTGCCTGCACGCTGAGCTGAATCAGTTGTCAAAACTGTCGAAAAAGTTAATTGGCTATGACTAATGGAAAGGAAAATGTAGAAAGGATGTGAATGTTTAGGACTTCCATATTTTCCCGTCCTTGGGTAAGTTTCCAACATCCACACAATTACTTAGGCAATGCCAGAAATTCTACTGTGAATTGTCAAGTATTCTGTGGAGATGTCAACCATTCTTAGTTACAAAAATCAAATAATCATGACACAATGCAAAAGAACTAATTTCATTTCATTGCCAATGATTAACTTTCTGTTTAACTGGAAGCTCAAAGTTATACCTGTTGACTGAAAGCAAAACAATCTGTTTTGCTGCTTCAGGTGTGAGGAGACCAAATTGTAAGCATTGGATCCAGATTAGAGGCAGTGTAAGCAAATAGCTACTTCACCTGAAAGAACTATATAGTTCCTCAGATAATGAAAAAGGGGGAGAAAAATGACAGTTTGTGTAATTCGTTTAGAGCAATGACCCCTCCCCCTTTAGAACTACGGAGGGGGTGGGGTTGTCTGTGTGTGCGCTGTTCTCTACGCAGGTGCATTGTTCTCTCTCTCGCCGCATTGTGAATACATCAGTTAAAGCCATCTCCCACATGTGAGCTTTTATTTAATATATATGCACAGGCACAGCAAGTAGGTAACGAGTACGAACCTGAACGTCAGAAAATGTCACAAAGTGCACTAACAGTTACAGGATGAAACTGTGAGAGTTACACAGCATGAGATTAAAGTCTGTCACGAGCCTTGTGGCCCATCAGGCCGGTGCTTATGCCGGTTTCCGTGGCGTGAAGCGACTGAGAGTATGAGACTACCCCCTACCTCCGGATAGGACGCCAGTCTATCGCGAGGTTAACCCCCATTCTCAGCTGGGTAGACTGGAGCATTGTGTGGTTAAGTGCCTTGCTCAAGGACACACACGCTGCCTTGGCCGAGGTTTGGACCCATGACCTTCAGATGACTAGTCCAATGCCCTAACCACTTGGCCACGCGCCACACACACAGAGCATGAGAAGGCCGTCATAAAAACTTACAAACATGTGAGTACAGTACACAGTAACAGTGAAAGATGAACTGAATTTAAAGTGAAAATAACATGATGATGACCTCAGTTGGGAAAGTTGATGAATTTGATAGCGTTAATAAAGGCTGGGAGGGGTTTATTGAGATGGTTGAACTGTATTGTAACACAAACAAAGTGGAGGAACAAAAGAAAACCTCTACACTTCTTAACTTAATAGACCCAAGAATATACTGTCTTTTACATAACCTAGTAACCCCTGAAAAGCCAGCAAGCAAGACGTTCAACGACATTGTTACAATTTTACAAAATCACTTAAGCCCGAAACCGCTTGCAACAGCTGAGAGATTTAGGTTTTACAAAAGGAACCAGTCAAAAGATGAAAGCATTTTTGAGTACATTGCAGAACTGTGCTTATGGCAATCTTTGGATTGACAATGGTAGAACATAGATCTTTATCTTCTTCAGCCTCTCGAATGATAGCTTTTGTTACTTTAATGGCGAGAAGATCTATTTTGTTGAACTGAAAGGAAATTAATCCTCCAACTACATTCCAATGGTTTTCTCAAACCATATTAAGTTTAAATTTAGAAAAAATTAGAAGTGATATTTTTGACCCTTCGGTTAAATTTGAAGATACCTGGAAACCTTTTACGCAACATTTTCATATGATGTAATCTGACCTTTACGAATCTTTTTTCTAAAATTATATGATGAGAGAAGTGGAGTTAGCAACATTATGGGTCATGTCTGATACAAATTGTTGGTCTAGCCCTGTTTTGCCCTTTTTTGGGTTTTTTTTTTCTCTTTTTCTTTTGGGTTTTTTTTTGTTTATATATTTCTTTTTCTTTTTATCTCTGTTAATGTTTAATCTCGTTATGAGTTTGGAAGTCTTTTATTTCTATGTTACTTAAAATTCATTTTATATATGCTGATGAACATTTTTCCAATCTCTTTGGACCAACTTTGTTACTGAGTTTATAATTTTGAAAAATTAATAAAAGGATTTAAAAAGATTTAAAAAGAAAGAAAGAACTGTGCAAACTTTTCCAGCACTTTGACTTCAGAGATGGACTTTCTGATGCACTAAGGAATAGGCTTGTATGTGGCATGCATAGTCAAAATACTCAAACAAGGCTAATAGCAGAAAGTGACTTAACCTTTGAATGGGCTTCTCTTCACTATTTCAAGAACTTTCAGTTTCTTAGCAATATCCACCTCATTTTTACCATAGACATCCAGTCCCTGTACTCTTCCACTGCTCCCACCCCCCCATCAGAAGACCTCAATGTAGTCTGCTTCTTTCTGAATAAAAGACCCAATCTGTTCTCCTCCCTCCTCCATCTGGAAGAACAGGTACCCACCCTCAAAAACAACTCTTCCATCCGCTCCCAGTTTCACAGACTAAATGTGTAGCCATGGGCATATGGGTGGTCCCCGACTACACCTAGATTTTCATTCACAATGTGGAGCAATCGATGTACCATAACTACACCAGCACTGGTCCACAACTGCATTATTGCTGATTCCAGCACTCATGTGGAGCTTATTGTTTTTAATCAACTTTGCTACCAACTTCCATCCTCCTGTCAAATTCATTTCTTCCATTTCCAACACCTCCCTCTGCTTTTTTGTTATCTTTGACTCCATCCCCCGAGACAAAGTATCCACTTACATCTTTTACAAGCCTGTTGTTTCCCATATTTACCATAACTATATCACTTCCTACACTATCACTTGTAAAGATGTTATTCCCTTCTTTCTTTTCATGCCATCTGCACAGCAACTGCTCATGATGAGGCTTTCCACTCCAGGTCATGATGTCTTTTCCTAAAATAGTGTTTCTCTTTTGCTGCTATTATTGCAGAGCCCACTCGCATCACCTTCTTTTCCACATGTCTGCCTTCAGTCCATTATCCGCAGACACAACAGGGATAGAGTTTGCATCGTTATCATCTAACATCCCACAAGTCTCCATATCCAATATATCATTCTTTGCATCATTCATCGTTTCCAAAGAGATCACACCAATAAGCACAACATTCTTTCTCCTCTCCTCTACGCTTTCTGCAAGGATCATTTTCTCCAAGATTCCCTCGTCCGCTCATCCCTCCTCATCTATTCTCTTCCGGGCACTTAGCCCTGTAACTATGCTCAGTGTTACAGCTGTCCTTACACCTCCTCTGTCATCAACATTGAGAACCCCAAATAGCCCTTACAGGTGAGATCTATCGGTGTCATTTATTGCATCCAGATTGGCAACACCCTACACAGACTGGGAGGAATAATTCACTTCACAATGTGTCAGCCGTAACAACCAGGATCTCCCAGTGGCCAACAATTTTAATTCCACTTCCCATTCCCACACCAACATGCCTGTACACCATCTCCTCTAAAGCCAAATTGAGGCTAGATGTACATTAGAGAATCTGCATCTCATAGTCTGCCTTGTTAGACTCCAAACTGTTTACATGAACTTCTGGAAACCGCTTCCCTCAGACCACTCTCTTTTTCCTTAATAAACTAATCCCTATCACCTCATCTCTTACCCCTCTCCTACCCAAACTTCTTACCCCATCACCCACAAATTCTTCCCTCTGGTCCCCCTCCTCACCTCCTTCCTTTTATTCCTGGGTCCACTGTCCTCTCCTCTCAGATTCCACCTCTTTCAACCCTCCATTCCCTCCACCTGTCACTTCAATGTTTCTTTTATCATTCTTACCCTCCCCCCTACCTACTTTCCTGCTTTCACCTGGATTCACCTGCTAGTTCTTGCTCTACCCTTTGTCCCCCACCCTTTTATACAGGCTATCTCCACTCTTTATTCCCAGTGTTGATGAAGGATTTTCACCTGAAACATTGACTGTCATTTCCCTCCAGAAATGCTGTGGGACCTGTTGAGTTTTTCCAACATTTTGTGAGCTGCTCCACATTTCCAACATCTACAGCTTTTAGAACCATAGAACCATAGAAACTACAGCACAGAAACAGGCCTTTTGGCCCTTCTTGGCTGTGCCAAACCATTTTCTGCCTAGTCCCACTGACCTGCACATGGACCATATCCCTCCATACACCTCCCACCCATGTATCTGTCCAATTTATTCTTAAATGTTAAAAAAGAACCCGCATTTACCGCCTGATCTGGCAGTTCATTCTGTACTCCCACTAACCTCTGAGTGAAGAAGCCCCCACTAATGTTCCCTTTAAACTTTTCCCCCATGTCTTCTGTTTTTTTTTTCTCCCCTTGCCTCAGTGGAAAAAGCCTGTTTGCATTCATTCTATCTATACCCATCATAATTTTATATACCTCTATCAAATCTCCCCTCATTCTTCTACGCTCCAGGGAATAAAGTCCTAACCTATTCAACCTTTCTCTGTAACTGAGTTTCTCAAGTCCCAGCAACATCCTTGTAAACCTTCTCTGCACTCTTTCAACCTTATTTATATCCTTCCTGTAATTTGGTGACCAAAACTAAACACAATACTCCAGATTCGGCCTCACCAATGCCTTATACAACCTCATCATAACATTCCAGCTCTTATACTCAATACTTTGATTAATAAAGGCCAATGTACCAAAAGCTCTCTTTACGACCCTATCTACCTGTGACACCATTTTAGGGAATTTTCTATCTGTATTCCCAGATCCTTCTGTTCTACTGCACTCCTCAGTGCCTTACAATTAACCCTGTATGTTCTATCTTGGTTTGTCCTTCCAACGTGCAATACCTCACACTTGTCTGTATTAAACTCCATCTGCCATTTTTCAGCCCATTTTTCCAGCTTGTCCAAGTTCCTCTGTAGGCTCTGAAAACCTTCCTCACTGTCTACTACACCTCCAATCTTTGTATCATCAGCAAATTTGCTGATCCAATTTACCGCATTATCATCGAGATCATTGATATAGATGACAAATAACAATGGACCCAGCACTGATCCCTGTGGCACACCACTAGTCACAGGCCTCCACTCAGAGAAGCAATTCTCTACTACCACTCTTTGGCTTCTTCCATTGAGCCAATGTCTAATCCAATTTACCACCTCTCCATGTATACCTAGCGACTGAATTTTCCTAACTAACCTCCCATGCAGGACCTTGTGAAAGACCTTACTGAAGTCCATGTAGACAATATCCACTGCCTTCCCTTCATTCACTTTCCTGGTAACCTCCTCGAAAAACTCCAATAGATTGGTCAAACATGACCTACCACGCACAAAGCCATGTTGACTCTCTCTAATAAGTCCCTGTCTATCCAAATGCTTGTCGATTCTGTCTCTTAGTACTCCCTTCAGTAACTTACCTACTACCGACGTTAAACTTACCGGCCTATAATTTCCCAGATTACTTTTCGATCCTTTTTTAAACAACGGAACAACATGAGCCACTCTTTTATGAGCCCTTATACACTTTCTGCTTTATCGTGATTCCTAATTCCTACCAGCATTTTTATCAAATCTCACCGTGGCACATTTGATGTGACAATGTTTTCCACAGAGAACTGGCTAATTTTCAAAAAGATTGTGGGCACCATTTTTATATTAGAATCATAGAGTCATGGATACAGGCCATTAAGTGCAATGAGTCCATCCTGACCATGGTACCCACACAGCTAGTCCTAGTTTCCATCATTCAGCCCAATTCCCTCTCAGTCTTTCCCCTCCATGTGTCGAAGTTCCTCTTAAATGCTATTTTTGTACCTACTGTACGGCAAACATTTTCTCATTCAGTCTGCTCTATGTACGTATGTATGTGGAAAAAGTTGCCCCACAGGTCCCTTTGAAAACTTTCCCTTTTCACCCTAAGTCTATTCCCTCTAGTTTTGGACTCCCCTATTCTAGGGAAAAGACTGTTAACATCCACCTTCTCATAATTTAAAATATTTCTCTAAATTAGACCCACCTAGCCCAGAGCTCGGCAAGTCTGAACATAGAAGTCCAAAGGTCAAAGACTGAAGTGGGCGACCATGGAGGTAGAGGCCCAAAAGAGTCATGAGGGTCACCAGGGTCAGAGGTCCACGCAAGTCCTAAAGTTGACAACTGAAAATCAAAGCTTTGTTCTCCAAGCTCTGGGATCTAGGCCCAAAGGCTAAATTCTTGATTGGTGAGTGCTGGGGTTGACACCCAGCGGTTGGTGAATTCTGAAGTTAGAGGCTCAATGTGTAAGAGCTGGCACCAATGTCTGGAGGCCTGGATGCCATCTGGCCTGGGTTTGGAGAGCTGTCTGTATTCGTGAGTGAGTGGGTGTGGAGTGTGGAAAACAGCTACTTGCACTGTTCTGTTGAACATTGAGGGTATGCAGTGTTTGCTCCAGAATATGTGGCAACACTCTGTGGGCTGCTCCCAGCAACTCTTTGGGTCTGATGATTTTTTAACAAAAATGATGCATTTCACTGTATGTTTGAACGTACATGTGATAAAATAAATCTGAATCTGAATCATTCTCCTACCATCCAAGCGAAAAAGAATTAACTTGACCAACCCCTTCCTATAACTCAGACTCTCTAGTCCTGGCAACATTTTTTTCTTTTTGTCCTGCAATTTTTTTTCCACTTAAACCACATCTTTCCTATAATCTATAACAGGGTGAGCAAAACTGTAAACAGTACTCCAAGTGCGGCCTCACCGCCGACTTATACAACTGCAATATAATGTCCCAGCTCTGATACTCAGTGTCATCACTGATGAAGGCCAGCATGTTAAACATCTTTTTCACCAAGTTGGTTAGCTCACTTATTAAAAAATGCCATGGCTTGATTTCACAGTTAAAGAAATGCCAACCATTTATCTTCATAACATGATGTTATGATGGATATCAGTTTAAAACAGCCATCAACAGTTTGTTGAATTCTGAACCCAAGTCTGTGCTTGCAGGACGTAACCAGTCTGAACAAACTAAACCGGGCAGGCAGGATAGACAGGTGGGTAGATAGATGGATGATAGACAGTTGATAAATATCTTATTATTTATGTTCTTCAGTGGCAGTACTGCATAACTCCAGTCTTGGCCAGAGGTGTCACTCAAAAGGGACATGGATCAGAAAGTTGAACTGTATGCAGCTCTTTTTCTTTTCTGGACTTGTGTGGCAATGATGTCTGTAAATTATACATAATTGAAAAATCATATCATAACACCATCAAGAGTGTAGTGCTTATCTGCTCCCGGAACTGCTATTTAGTGAAGCTCAGCTTTCTGGTTTTTAAAAAGATTTATAAAGATTAGCTTTATTTATCACAGGTACTTTAAAACATCTCAACATACAGTGAAATGTCTCATTGCATCAACAGCCAACACGGTTAGAGGATGTGCTCAGGGCAGTCCGGGAGAGATGTTATACATCCAGCACCAGCATCATGTTCCTACAACTTACTAAGCATAATCTGTATGTCTTTGGAATGTGGGAGGAAACTGGAGAACGTGGAAGAAACCTAGTTGATCATGGGGAGAGCATATAAACTACTTACAGACAGTGGTGGGAAATGAACCCAGGTTACTGGCTTACTGTTTGTTTAGTTGTCTTCTATTGGTTTTTCAAACCTCCCCAATCTTCTTCCTTCCCACTATTTTTTCTATATTATATGCCCTCTCTTTTGCTTTTATGTTGTCTTTGATTCCGCTTATCAGCTATGTCAGCTTACCTTATTCTCCCTTTAGAATGATTCTTCTTTAGGATGAACTGATCTTGTAACTTCTGAATTATTCCTATTAGATAGATAGATATACTTTATTAATCCCAAGGGAAATTCGGTTTCGTTACAGCCGCACCAACCAAGAATAGAGCGTAAATATAGCAATACAAAAACCACAGACAATCAAACAACAAAATGCAAACTATGCCAGATGGAAAATAAGTCCAGGACCAGTCTATTGGCTCAGGGTGTCTGACCCTCCACGGGAGGAGCTACAAGTTCGAAGGCCACAGGCAGGAATGACTTCCCGTGCCGCCAAGTGTTGTATCATGGTGGAATGCGGCCGAAGTCCAACAGTAAAAAGTTCAATATTCGGTCTACAAACACGTTCCTTGATCGTAATATGACCCGGATTGCACCATCTGTTGTTAACCAGATCAGTAAGCACCCAACTCCTTTACGCTTACCGCTCTCAGTGCACTTCTGGTCAGGCAGAACGGTATTACCCACCAAACTCCTCTTCTCCGTAAGTCTCTGTTGTCTCGACCCGGTCCTCTTTCCTCGACTTTGTGATCCCCCTCTGCATCCTCTGTGTGTTTTTCTCCAGATTTCAGCAAGGGTGTCCGCTGCTCTGCTCGCTAAACCGGCCAGCATTAGCTGGTCCCTGGAATATACGATGCGACCTTGCTTCTATCCCGCATGTCAGGAGCTAACCATTTCCAGCGTTAAAAAAAACCCAAATAAAACTCTCTCTATCAGCATGTTAGAGAGGGTGCAGCTTCGGCGTGTTACCGTGAGAAAAAAGATACAAAAAATAACATAAATTAAAAAGTAAGAAGAAGAAAGTAAGAATAGATTGGAACGGTTGTACCAGGCTGCATGCACGACCGGCGCATGTGCACTATCACTATCACTGTCCATGCTAGGGTTACCTTCTAATCAACTTTTTGAGCTCGTCTTTCATGCCTCTGTGGTTATGTTTACTCAACTTCATACATGTGATGTTAGCTTCTCCCTCTCAAACTGCAGGGTAATTTCTATCATATTATGATCATTAACTCATAAGGGTTCCTTTACCTTAAGGTCCCTAATCAAATCTGGTTCATTACACAACACCTGATCCAAAATTTTCTTTTCCCCAGTGGGCCTGACTGCAAACTGTTCTAAATCTCGTAAACATTTTACTAATCTAATTTTCTCAATCTACATGCAGATTGAAATTCCCAATAAGCATTGTAACATTGCCCATTTAACATGCCTATTCAATCTCCCATTGTAATTTGAACCTCACACCCTGGCTACTATTCATAACTCCCATCAGGGTTTTATTTAGCCTTGTAGTTTATTAACTCTACCCACAAGATTTCTACATCTTCTAATCCTATGTCTCCAAGGATTTGTTTATATATATTTTTACCAACAAAGCCATCCCATCCATTCTACCCACTTCCCTGTCCTTTCAATATAGTGTGTATCCTTGGATGCTTAGCTACCAGTGGTGATCTTTCAATCATGACTCTGTGATGCCCGATTATAATGGTGCTACAAGATTATTTACCTTATGTTGCATACTGTGTGTATTCAAATATAACAAATATTTACCTATTTGCCTCTCTAATGACATTACAGAAACTGCCTCTATTACCACCCTTCAGTGGATTCCAGTCTATTCCATTTTGTTCAGTTTTGCTTAATGAAAACAATTGGGAGAAATAGTAATTGTTCTTTCATGTCTTTCTTCTGCAGGACCATTAAAAAACCTTTATAATCAGCCATCCATGAATGCAGAAATCCTGATAATCAGGTAACTGAAGCATTAACTACCCTGGTAGCTACAGGGGAAATCAAATGTGTTGGGATCTGGAATGCCATGGGTCAGGAATGTGGGTAGATTCATGGCCTGAGCCAGGATCCTGAGGTGATTATACAGTATATTTTCCACTCTCTTTAAGCTCACTGGGTTCACTGGAAAACGTGGTATCCCTCTGTGTAGCAAGTTTGAAAAAATTGAATAAGTGTGTTTGGGTAATAATAGGACTAATGCTCTATAGCCCAATAAATCCTGCTCAAAGTCTTAAAGTATGCTGAATGCAAAATTAAAGCCATAAAGAATATTTAAACATTAAAGTAAGTTAATTAAGTCACTTAAAGATAATTAGAATATTACAGCAAAACAACTGCAATATCACAGCAGTATTCGGAGATGAAATTAATGAAAGATCATCCAGTGAAGATTTATGAGTGGAGCTTGGAAATAAGAATGAGATAATTTCCTTGGGGTTGTAATATAGACCCCCAAATAGTCAACAAGTATTAGAACAATTTTGCGGAGAGATTGTGGAGAGCTACAAGAATAATAGGGTTAAGGTTCAAAGTAACTTTACTATCAAAGTACATATATGTTAACATGAGATTAATTTTCTCGCAGACATTCACATTAAATACAAAGAAATATAATAGACCTATTAAAAAACTTCACACAAAGACAAACAGCCTCTGTGCAAAAGACAAAAAAATAGTGCAAATACAAAAAAAGGACAAAATAATAGTAATAAATAGGTAATAAATATTGAAAATGTGAGTTTTTGAGTTCTTGAACGTAAGTCCTTTAAAGCTGTGGAATCAGCTTATTGTTGGAGTGAGCAAAGTTATCCACTCTGGTTCAAGAGTCTAATATTTGAGGGGCAACTGTTTCTAAACATAGTAGGGGATTTTATGTTTCCTGATATAGATTGGAACTGCCATACTGTTAGGTGCTGAGATAAAGTGGACTTTGTGGAGTGCATTTAAGAAAATTTCCTTGGCCAATATATGGAGGGCCCAAAAAGAGAGAGGACAAAGCTGAAACCACCCTTCTGTGATAGTGCAGAGCACGTGACAGAGGTAACGGGTTGGGGGGGGGTAACATTTTGGAACCAGTGACCACAGTTGAATTAGTTTAAAATTATTTTAGAAAGGTACAGATCCGGTTTACAAGTTCAAGTTCTAAACTGGGGCAAGGGAAATCTTGATGGTGTGAGTCAAGAGGTTGCAGAAGTTAATGGAAACCTACTGTTTGCGGGTAAAGGGACGATGGTCAAATGGATGGCTTTTAAATGTGAGAGTGAAAATTCAGCATCTGCATATTTGTCTTCTATATCAATGATATGGATAAGAATATACGGTTCATTGATAGTTGGTTTGCAGATGATACCGTGGACAATGAAGTTAGTTATCAAATATACAGAGGAATTTGTCAGCTGAGTAATTGGGTTAAGGAATGGTAAATAGAGTAGTTTGTTGGAAGGGCAAATCTAGGTTGGACTTTCACGGTGAATCACAGAACCTTGGTGAGTGGAGTTACAGGTAGACAGGGTGATGAAGTTGTTTTTAAGTACATTGGCTGGCATTAGTCAGGACTTTGGGAGATCATGATGCTGTTATATAGAATGCAGGTGAGGTTATACTTGGAGTATTGCGTTCATTTTTGTTATTAAACTAGACAGAATATTAGAGATTTACAAGCATGTTACCAGGGCTTGAGGAACTGAGTTTAGAGAGAGGTTTGATAGGCTAGGACTTCATTCATTAAAGAGAATAAGACTGAGAGGTAATCTTACAGAGGTGTACAAAATCATGAGGCGCACACATAAGGTGAACTGCATTATATCTTTTTCCTAGAGCTGAGGAATCAAGAACTAGGGGTCATGAGTTTAAGGTGAATGAGAAAAGATTTAATAGGAAGTTAAGGAGCAAAGCCTTTACACAAAAGTTACCTCATATATGGAATGAGCTGCCAGAGGACGTAGCTGAGGCAGATACAATAAAAAATTTTAAAGGACAATCAGACAGGTACTTGGATAGGAAAGGTTTAGTTTATGGGCCTAATCCTGACAAATGGGACTAGCTCGTAGGGACATCTTGGTTGGAATAGACCAGTTGGCCAGAAGAGCCTGTTTAAATGTTGTATAACTATGAACTATCTTTTTTCATTAAAAATTATGTCTTCCCCTTAGCTTCTTGACCTATAGCTGTGTTATTCTTACTAAAATCATTGGAATATTGATTCTTCTGCTAGTTGCTAAATCTGAAAGTGTTTTTACAGTATAAATTGAGCTCCACTACCGGACAAGTCCAGCAACAGAGGAATTTGACAAATTTGAAGAAAATTCAGGACTTCCAGCTTTGACAATGATGTGTGTAATTCCCATGCTCTATCACATCATGTAAACATCAGCATCAACAGTCAGTTTGGTAGTAAAGGTCTACCCATTTTTGAGCCATATTTGAATAATTTTTTCAGGTGAGCTATCTAATCATATTGGGAATTAATAAAAAGACCTTGTCTTCTGTACATTTTTTCCATAAATCCATACTTTACAGCATGTACACCCTTCAATAATTAGCAAAATTAGTTGTCTGATCTCTCAAGTATGATGTTCTCCCAAGGGGTTATGCCTTTAATGGAAAACAATTTTACATGACTTTGTTTAATATTGGCAGGCTTATGCATAGACAGCTATCACACAGTTGTTGATAAATCAGGGTCAGGGTCCAATGGCATGGCATGCAAGATGACTGGAGACCCTTTATTGTTACAACATTCCTTTGTCTTCACTACCTTTCTAATGTTATCATCTTCCACTAACTCCACCACTGAGTTCTTCTTCTTCTGCATCTAGGCATATTACAGGCCTCCGCTGGATGTATACCTAATTATAGAACTTCAAGGAACTCAAATTCTCGAATACAACCTAGCCTCACGTATAAACTGAATAATAGACTCTTCTCTTGATTCTCTTGATGGCCAAACAAAGATTTAATAGAAAATCAACATAAATTTAAGCCAGATAGCCTCTTGAACAACATGCTTCTTTCAATTTTGTATCGATTACAGCACAGCAAAAAAATGCTGGACTGCCTCTAGACTACCAGTAGGATATTTTCCTATTATCTTTAAATAATAGTTCAGCCCACAATGCCCCAACCTAAGTCTTGTAAATTTCACCATATCTCTACAACTTAAAAGGTAATAGTCTAAGTCCCTTCTAACTAGTAGGTGACTAGAAAAATAATGCCTGCCCCTATCTCTGGAGACAGCTTATCTACTGATGTCTACTATAAGCCTACTGACTCTCACAGCTATCTGGACTATCCCTCTTCTCACCCTGTCTCTTGCAAAAATGTCATCCCCTTCTTGCAATGCTCTTTCAATATCTAGAAATACACTTACCATTACTTCTCTATTTTGAAATGCTTTTTTAATATCATGATCTAAAAGGGCAACAGATTCCATTGTTGATCTTCCAGTTCTAAAACCACTTTGATAGGCAGCAAAATGCCCCTTATTTTCCAAAAAATAAACAAGTCTGTTGGTGACCATTCATTCCATAGTTTTACAAAGCATTGACGTTAAAGCTATAGGTCGATATGAACTAGGACTAGACACTTCCCTACCTGGCTTTAAAACTGGAACTACCACCGCATGCTTCCATTCTACTGGTAATTTTCCTTACTTCCACACTGAATTAAACAACGCTAGAATTTCTGTTAATACAGAGTCATCTAAATGCTTAAGCACTTCATAACACAGTCCATCCCTACCAGGAAAAGTGTTTGAACCTGATTGGACAGCTTCCTGCAATTCCTGAAGTGAGAACAACAAATTTATGGAGCTATTATCATCCAAGCTCCTGTCCAATTTCCAACTTTCCTTTAGCAATTTCTTTTCTCAAATCACTTAACTCTCCAGAACTGTGTAACACTTGGAACACCTCTACAAATATATCAGCCTTTTCCTTATTGGTTACAGCTTCAATATGTCCTTCCAGCAAAGCTGGGATTGATGATTTCCTAGCTCCTCCGTCTCTGCCGTATCTGCTCTGAGCATGAGGTTTTCCGTTCCAGGACATCTCAAATGTTCTCTTTCTTTAAGGATCGTGGTTTCCCTTCTGCTGTCATCAATGATGCCCTCACCCGCATCTTCTCCATTTCCCACACTTCGGTTCTCACCCCATCCTCCCACCACAACAGGGGCGGAGTTCCCCTTGTCCTCACCTACCACCCCACTAGCCTCCGGATCCAACATATTATCCTCTGCAACTTCCGCCACCTTCAGCAGGACCCCACCACTAAGCACATCCTTCCCTCTCCACCCCTCTCCGCCTTCCATAGGGATCGGTCCCTCCCCACGGATCTCCCACCTGGCACTTATCCCTGTAAGCGCAAGTGCTACACCTCCTCTCTTGCCACCAGTCAGGGCCCCAAACAGTAGTTCCAAGTGACACAACACTTCACTTGTGAGTCTGTTGGGGTCATCTATCGCATCCGGTGCTCCCGGTGCGGCCTCCTCTACATCGGTGAAACCTGACGCAGATTGGGGGACCGCTTCATTGAGCTCCTCCGCTCCGCCCGCCCAAACAGACAGGATCTCCAGTAGCCACCCACTTCAACTCTGCTTCCCACTCCCATTCAGATATGTCCACACATGGCCTCCTCTACTGCCATGAGGCTAAACTCAGGCTGGAGGAACAACACCTCATGTACCGTCTAGGTAGTCTCCAGCCCCTTGGTATGAACATAGAATTTTCCAACTTCCGGTAATTCCCTCCCCCTCCCTTCCCCTATCCCTATGTCCCTAAGATCTTTCCCATGGATGCTGCCCAACCTGCTGAGTTCCTCCAGCGTGTTGTGAGTGTTGTTTAGATGATTTCCTATATATCCCTGACATTCTGTGAATGATCATTCATAGCTGCTTTATAGGGGTTTGAGGGCCCAGGGTTCGAGGGCCCAGGGTTCCACAAAATCTTCTCCAACTAAACCTCTTTGCATTTTTAATTACTCTCCTTGCTATTGCTCTTTCCTTTTTATACTCCATAACATTATCTAACACTGGGTACTTTCTTAATTTCCTGTAAGCTCTGTTTCTGTTTCTTACTGCTATATCACAATTTTTATTCCACCACGGAACTACTACTCAAGCCTTAAGTACATTCCGTAGCGGAATAGTCAACTGAGCAACTTTATGAATTATAGAACAGAGGGATTCATTCCAATCATCTATGGAGCCCTCACTATTAATCTCTTCTATTATATCCACAGCTTTCTCCTGGTACTCATCCCAATGGGCCAAAGAAAAATTATACCTAGCAACTCTCCTCAACTTCTACTATCAAATTTCTACCAAACCTACATAATATAGGATAGTGATCACTTCCTAGTGTGTATCTGTCCATAACATCCCATTCCCCAAGCCTAGCTAAGTTTGAGGAAGTGATAGATAAGTCTAAGTGACTACAAGTATTCTTTACAATATTAAATCTTGTAGGCCTTCCGTCATTTAGCAGTACCATGTTGTATTTATCTAGAAACTCCTCTACTACCGCTCCATAACTATCTTTATTTTCTCTACCCCATATAGGATTATGGGCATTGAAATCTCCAACCCAGATTACTGGGGATCTTACCTTATTCAGAATTTCATCCAAATCTGATAACATCATATTACCTGGATTATATAAGTTAATCAAAGTTTTTTGACCATGAGAGCTCCAAACCTCCACAGCCACAATTTCAAGGTTAGATTTGAAATCGAGTCTTCTAAACTGGAGTTCTGTTTTTATGAAAGTTTCACACCCTCCACCAGATTTGCCTGTTCTGTCAGCTCTCAAACTATCATATCCAGGGATCACAAAATCTAAATGAGGCTTTAACTATGTTTCCTGTATACAGATCAAATCAGGCTTGTCTTTAAAAGTTCCAACAAATCTTTTTAATTCTTGACTACTTGCAGATAAACTTCTTGCATTCCATTGTAACATTAAAAACATCCAAATACTAATTATTGGCCTCTTCATCCACATAAAGCTCCTCCATACTCTCTGATCCCAACAACTGGGAAGTATTCAGTGATTGTTTGTCTGTCATATACTCATGTAATTTTTCCGGCAAAATCTGTTTTATATCAAGGAATCTCTCTGCAGCTCCAACAACTACTTTTATCATATCGGACCTCTTGGCTGTAGTTTTAGCCCCGACCAGTACATTAACAACAAATGCCAAAAAAGACTCTTTAGTCATCAACAACATGCCTGAAGGAACTATAGTTGGAGAACTTGGAATGAACTGACTCCCCATCATTCCAATCTTTTCTTTACTTATCCTTTGGTCTCTATCAACTTTCTTTACTGCTTTTTGTTAGATACTAACATCCTGAATCTGCTTTGCCTTACTAAAATACTCACATCCTCTGAACGCTGCTATATGGTCCCCTCCACAGTTACTGCATTTAGGCACCGCTGCCTTACATGCTTTAATATCACGATCCTCTCCACATTTCATACATCTTCTTTTACCTCGACATGAACCAGCAACATGTCCAAATCTCTGGCAATTACAACAGCATAAGGGAGGCCTAATGTATTCTCTAACTTGATAAGACATGCACCCAAGTAAAAGTTGGAAGAACATCACCTGCAAAAACCAGAAGAACAGAAGGATCCCAATTACCACCTTCTCTTGATTTTAATCATTTGGCTTCAATCACTCGACCACCTTTAATATTGTCCAAAATTTCCTTTTCAGTTATGCCAGACCAAATACGATGCACTACCCCCTTAACTCCCTTCCTTTCTTTCGGAGTAATACACTCCACTTTCACAACCAATTTTCCCACCATTTTAGCACTGTTATGTTGGACAATATCTTTGCAACAAATTTTCAGCAATCCTTTAGACAAAATCTTGGCCTGGAATCCTTTACCTATTTGGTTCTCTAATGCTGCTGCCACTTTCAAAGGATTAAGGGCTCTAAATCTTCCTTCACCTTCCTTCTGACCTTTAATTTTATACAAAACTATAAATTCCTCCAATTCACCCATTTTCCTCAATTTGTTGTCCCCGATTACTTCAGGTCTTTCACCTTTCACTTGATGCACCCTGTTTTTGGCTACCCTTACTTCTGCAGTATTCCACAGTCTCCTGCCCTCCCCCTTCAATCTCACCCCACTCCCCCTTTTTGCAGCTATAGGCTACAAACTAACCCTTTCCAAACTACTAGGCTCCTCCACACCAAAGTCCCCACCCACTCAATCAACAGCTCCAACTGCTAGTCTGGCCCTGGCCCAACCCCAACTCAGCCAACAGTTCAACTCTCCCCAGCCCCCTCAGTCCAACCAGTCACCACTGACTTCACTCAGCCTCAAGCCAGCCCCCAGACAAACATCTTACTTCTGCCTTTACAGGTCTTAAGTATGATCTTAACAGTTGATGCTAACAAGCAGAGCAAATATCAAGACTGAGCAACTGGTAGACCCAACCACCAGCCTTCAACACCTCTCACTCAGCCACAGGCGTGTTTCCTAATCCAATTGAGACTCCCCCCAGTGATTAGGTGTGAAGACCTCCGTTTAGACAGATGATGTCATTGCTCTTGGAGGTGTCTGTGCTGCCTGAAGAGTGCTTCAGCTGTTACATTTTTCTATTATTTGCATGATTTGTTCTTTTTTTTTTGCATATTGGGTGTTTGATGGTATTTATTGTGTGAGGTTTCTTGTGGACTCTCTCCTTTGCTTTGTGGCTGCCTGGAAGACAAATCTCAAGGTTGCAGATGGTATTCATACTTTGATAATAAATAACATTATTTTCTGCATCTAGCAAACAGGACATGCATGTTATACCAGCAGCACACATATTAAAGTAAATGTTAAAATCTTATTTTTCGCCCTCTGCATGTATTAAATGGTCTATTCTATCCTGAAATGTTTTTTACAATCCAAAAGGATGGTTATTATTCTGCCTCAGGGCCACCAACAACCCATAAGAGGTCTTGCTCCAGTCTGCCCAAGTATTTCTTCCTTGTTATTTCAGTTTTATCTAATATTAATGAATTCTGATCCTTCAGTGGTGTATTCTTTTCACAAGAATAGATTTATTAGCCTGTTAATTAATCATTGCTGATACAATTAATTCAGTTAAACCCTTTAAATAACATTGTTTTAGTTCATCATTCATCAAGATTGACATGGTCCTAAATTTAGGATGCATGCAATATTTTCTTCTGGATTTGTACTGTATGTATTTGTAGCATTGAGGTAAATAATGTAATTTTTACTGCAAATCACACTATAGCTAATAATTGAAGTGAAAAATAGAAACTAATAACAGTTAATTATGAAAATTTACGAAGGAACACAAATTGAAGTATTATAGCCCTTGATAATAAATTTGGCATGGTTCAAATTTAACTTCATTGTAATGACCTATCTTTCATTACGATACACAGGGAATAATTTGATGCTGCAGATTATTTATTTCATCCTTAAGATATCTAGTTCAGATTTCTTACTCTGCAATAGTGATAAATATTCGCAATAATAATTCAAAAACAAACTGGAAAAAACATTGAGTTAACAATTGAGGTCAAAGTCCCTTCAGCAGATTGGAAATGTTCTTCATTTCACAGTGGCTACTGACCAGCATTTTCTATTTTCTCAATCTTTCACTGATCTCTTTCTGACTGATGTTCTAAGTTGGAAGATGCATCACAGTAAAACCATTTTATCTCAACAGCGCAATTGTTTTTTTTTAATCAAACCATAAATAACTTATCTTAAGTGTTTCTGTTAAATTGCCACCCCTTAAAATCCAAAACTCTTCTTGCCTGGATTAGATTTAATTTACTTTTGGTGTTGGAGATTGACAAGTATGACAAATCTGACAGGTATATTCAAGATAAAAATCAAGGATCTTGTTAAAATGCTGTCTAAGTTTTTTATTTGCTGTTTGCCTGTTGCCAGCAGCCCAATGTTTTATTTTGTTTTTCTGCTAAGTGGATCAATTTGCTCATCCCATCTGAAACAAGTAAATGTTATTACATTGAAGTAAAAGTTTATTTTTTAATTCAAGAATTTTACTCATTGATAATGGAACTCTACTGTTTCAACAAAAAAAGCAGAACCTAATTATTCAACATGGATCCACAACTTCATATAGTATTGACCTAAGATCCAAATGTTTTGTATCTATTATTACTGGGTGTTGAATTCTAGTGTCTCCGTGACTATATTAATTCCTCAATGCAATAAATATGTAAACAGCATTATTAGATTTATCATAGTAAAGCTCTGACTATGTGACTCTTTTTTTTATATAATCTGAACATGTGCTGTATTTGAAGTTAATCTCATCTGTGTTGTTCTGCAATTGTACTTTCTTCTTGGTTATCAACACATTGGCCCAGATTTTAGTCATCAAAATAACCAGTAATGGAAGCAACACACACAAAATACTGGAGCAGCTCAGCAGGACAGGCAGCATCTATGGAAACGAGTCCAGTCAACATTTGTGATTGAACCATTAATGATCACAGTTACTAACTGTGCAAGTGCTCTGTGAATTATGAAGAGGAAAAGATAACAACATATGAGATAATGTCTCCTGAGGTGAAAAGTCAGAGCACTTTGCTGAACAACTGGCAATGTTTTCTATTTTTCTTGCAAGAGTGGCAGTTCATCCTTAAATTCTCCTGAATTTCATAAAATTGTGTCATTTGAATATTTATCATCAATTAAAGCCAAGAGTATGATAACTTTATAAAGTTATAAAATAACATTAATATCAGCAAGTTAACTTCATATTGCTGATATTAACGTTGCTGCCTTACCACTAAACTACTCCTGCCAAGAAAGGAAAAATTCAGATAATTAAATGTCATTCTACATGTCATATATTGTTACTAGAAATTGATATTTTATTTCATTTTGCTTATATTTCTTATCTTCATTTTGCCTGTTTTCCTTTCTGTCTCTGCATCTCATTTTTCGTGCCCTTTTCTCATCTCTCTATTATCTGATTTAATTCAATTTTCTAGAGCTACCTCTGCTTCTTTCTCATTCCTAAAATTTTATTGCTTAAAATGTGACTTTGCTTACTAAGGTCTTGATTGACCTGGTTCCCCCGCTCTATCTATGTCAACTCACACTTCCAAAGAAGAATACGGGAATGGGCCAATTGGCACACTGGTCTTTAAGAAGGTTAGTTACAATCATTACCAAACTGATGTGTGTGTGCGTGCATCTCCCTTCCTCTCCCTCCCTCTCCCTCTCGGTCTCCCTCCCTCCCTACAAGTAATAGGGTGGGCTGCAATGCACCCCCTGGCACTCTGAGCAACCTAAAAACAACCTTTCTTAGAACAATCCAGCCTGGAAAATGTCCTACTGTGACACATGCTGTCTTCCATTCTGGAAGAACCTGAATATCATGAATCTCATGAAATTGCACATTAGGCAGGGAGGGTGGAGTAGAAAGATTCAAGATCTGCGGGTTTAGTTGAAACATTTAAGAGAAGTTTGGATAAGTACATAGATGAGAGGGAGATGGAAGGCTATAGTCCAGGTGTGGGTCAATGGGACTGGACAGAACAAATTCGGCATGGACTAGATGATCCAAAGGGTCTGTTTCTGTGCTGCAGTGCTCTAAGAATCCATTAATCTATATGTTCCTCCAGCTTCGATAAAAATGTTATATAATGATACCAATGCTCTGTTTTCTGCTTTTTGAGTTTATTAATTTGCATTCAATGGAAATGAATTTTAGAGGCAGTATACAACACTTTGATCTGAGGGAGCATAAACTGCAAGATTATGAGGAAATAATGACAATGGAATGAGAATGTTCCTCTGGGAACTGACATCAACTGATATGGGTCTACGAGATGTTTCTCCCTTATAAGATCCATCTGTTTTCCATTCAGAGAAAAGCTGGGAAGCCCTCCAGTTTGCTTTATCCTTCAAACAAAATTCCCTGAATAGTCAATGCAGACTTTAATCTTATTTAAGATTATTGAGTATAATTACTTCAAGTTCATCTTCCTGTATAGTACTGAGGGATGGTAGGACTGTTGAAAGAGAAATTTATAAACTGAGATTAATGAACAAGGCCTTTTCCCTTGATTGGGTGTAAAGTATTCCATTATACTATTTCAAAGAATATGGAGGAATCTCCCGGGTGTTCTAGCCAATGCTTATCTCTTATACGATACCAATTTAAAAAAAATAAGCATTCCTTGACTATTATCATACTGCTGTCTGCAGTAGAAAAAAAACAATGTACAACAAAGAGTACAAAATGTACAGGAATGCGTCAGGGTCTTTTACTACATCTCAATTATTTTCTTTCTCATTCAAGATTCAAGATACAAAATCCTAGGAGTGCACATCTAACACAACTCCTCATGGTCCCAGACACATTCTACACAATCAATGAAGCTCACCAATACCTTTACTTTCTAAAGAGGGCGAAGAGAGCTGGGCTATGCACATCGATACTCATGTCCTTCTACAGATGTGCAGTAGAGAATATCCTAACATTCTGCCTCACTGTATGGTGCAGAAACGACACTGTGGCAAGGCTCTACAGCAGGTAGTCAAAACTGACAAATCCATCACTAACACCAGCCTACTTGGCCTCAAAGTTCAAGGTGCCAGGAACAGGCCAGCAACATTGTGAAGGATCCCACCCGTGGACTGTCCCACTTCCATCAGGGAGGAGGTAACACAGCATCCACACCGGGGCAACCATACTCAAAAACAGTAACTTTCTCCACGCAGTAAGGCTGATCAATACCTCCACCCACTAACCCACCCTACCACCCCCAATCACCACTACTCTATTATTGCCTGTCAGTCACCTTATGTACAGACACTCCTGTGCCTGGCATCATTTGTGGACATAAAATCAATCTATGTTTATAAACTATCTTATGCATTTAAATTTATTGTGTTTTATTATTATTGCCTTCATTATCTTATCGTGTGTATTTTTGTGTTGCATCAGATCTGGAATAACAATTATTTCATTGCCCTTTACACTTGTGTACTAGAAACGACTTTAAACAATCTTGAAACTTGAAAGATTCACAACAGTTTATTATCTCTCTTCAGTACACAAGTGTTACAGAGAATAAAATAATTGTTACTCCATATCTGTTGCAGTGTATAAAAAAACAAAATAAGCATAAATAATACAACAAAACAAAAAAACTATAAATGTAAAAGAGAGTCTACAAAACACAATGTACAAGATTACTGATCTGAGATTACAACGTGCACTAAAACATGACACATAATATGAAATCATGGTAAATATCAGTGAATCGATATTATAAACACAGATCCTCCTATTTGGTTGAGTGAACTTGGCCTTTTCTCCTTGGAGCGATGGAGAATGAGAGGTGACCTGACAGATAAGATGATGAGGGGAATTGATTGTATGGATAGTCAGAGGCTTTTTCCTAAGGCTGAAATGGCTAAAATGAGAGAACACAGTTTTAAGGTGCTTGGAAGTAAGTACAGAGGGGATGTCAGGGGTAAGTTTTTTATGCAGAGCGTGGTGAATACGTGGAATGGGCTGCCGGCAACGGTGGTGGAGGCGGATACAATAAGGTCTTTTAAGAGATTCTTGGATAGGTACATGGAGCTTCGAAAAATAGAGGGCTATGGGTAACCCTAGGTAAATTCTAAAGTCAGTACATGTTCGGCACAGCATTGTGGCCCAAAGAGCCTGTATGGTGCTGTAGGTTTTCTATGTTTCTATGTTTCCTTGAGTCTTGCAATGCCATATCAGTCAGTCACCGGCAAAGTTCACAAAGACAGTTTCAAATTTGACACACAAGTGAGACTGCTGATGTTGGAAATCTGGATCAGCACACACACAATGCTGGAGGAATTCAGTAGGTCAAGCAGCATCTATGGAGGGTAATGAACAGTCAATGTTTCAGGTCGAGACTCTTCATCAGGAATGGGTCAGTTCCACATACAATATAACTTTTTCCAGGACATTCTCAGCAACTTCCCAAAATAAACACCTCTGAAGAAAATGTTTCATACTATATTAATAAATCAACTATGATATTGAGATAGTTATTGGCAGAGTCACTTGTAAATTCTTCCTGACATTGCTAATATGTGTACTTGCTTGGTTGTCATATGGAAATTACCAAACTGCTCTCACAGGGGATTTTCAGCACACATCATACTGAGCTTATGCTGAAATGGTCAGGGAATTGCGTTTCTAGTTAGTTTTCATTTTCAGCACATCTTATCCCCACTCATTTTCAAATTCATCATATTAAAGGATATGAAACATATCCTATTTCATAAGTTCACATTGTTTTCTCCTCAGAATGATATAATTTATTAGTTTAATTTTAACAAAATTAAATCATTCCAATACCACATTAATGAATAGACTAATTATTAACTAAGATTACCTCTTTAATATGACTTGTCATTTGTTGCAGTAGAAGACAGGTCTGCGATAATACCATAACGTTCATCTGTTTAATTAGTGCCTAGAACCAGGCTCAGAATCACCTTGACTGAATGACTTGCCAGATAATAAAATATTGATTCACTGCTTGTGCAGACCACTATTAATTGATCAAGCAAAATAATTGCTGCACAAAAGTGACTGAATAACAAGTAAGCTTGAATTCTACCTTTAATCTTTTTAACTCCAATTATCAATGCTCCTTGATATGTGTAATCTTTCCTGGCTTCTAATTTGAGAAGGCTGTGTTTTATTGTCTCACTGAAGAAAAATACTGATAAATAACCAGTAACACCACTTTGCCAGCAGTTTTCAAGATTTGATTAACTCCTTCCACGCATTCCCATTGTTCCATGTCCAGTGACACCACCATCCTCAGCTCCTCCCCTCTGCCATTCTACTTTGTCACAAATGAGTTGGTCTTCGCTTTCTCCATTCTTCTTTTGTCCTCTATAATTGTTTTGATCTTATTATTTGGGTTGTCCTTTTCCTAATATAAGTTATCTTTCTAGTAATGTTTCATGTTTATGCTATTCCTCTGTTGCCCACTCTGACCTTGCTCTTCTTTTCACCTGCCTATGCCTTCCTCCTGGGTTCAGTCCTCCTTCCCTTTCTTCTACAGTTCACTCTCTTCTCTGATCACATTCCTTCTTCTCCAGCCTTGGATTCGTCCCACCCACCTGGCTTCATCTATCACCTTCTAGTTAGCTTCTTTCCCCTTCCCCCACCTTTTTATTCCAATGTCTAACCCCTTCCTGTCATGGTCCGGTCCGTAATGTCCACATTCTGGTTCACGGTCCGGTCTGTGGACTCAGGACTCCGGGTCTTCCAGCTGTCCCTTGTTTGAGTTAATCATAGGCACCTGATTCCCATCTTTGGGATTGAGTGTGGGTGGCTGGTTTGTCTTGTTAGTCACCCTTGGAGCAACTTGCTGATGGAAGGCTAGTGAAACCATTTGTGATCTCTAGACCTGGTTGTAGGACCACCACTTCATGGAGCCTTGTTGCTACTTGTTGGAGTGGTCTTTGTGGTATGGATTTGGCTGTTTCCTGGGCCAGCTGAGTGGCTGTTAGCCACTCCGAGCCAGGTGGGGATCCGGCTAATTCTGTAGCCAGTGGAGGTTGCTGTCTGTAACTGCGACTCAGAGCAACCCTGGAGCAGAGATAGAACTGTCTGTCATTCTTTGGTGCTTGTCTCTTCTTGTCCTTGCCTCTGTGGGGTAAGTCAGGCTGTCCTGCCGTTACCCAACAGGTGGACCTGTCCTAGTTTGGTGTAGAGAGGTTGAGTCCCAGATTGTCAAAGGATAAGTCCTGACTCATGTTGGTGTCATGTTAGTGATGAGTCCCGGCTTTTTGAAGGACAAGTCCCGGCTCTATGTTAATGTTCAGTTCCCAGTCGATCTCTTAGCTCCAGCCTCCGAGTTATCAGCCTTCGCATTTCAAGACGAGGATCCCGCAGCCAAGCTCAAGACTCAAGAGCCCAAGCCTCGAGCCTCAAGAGCAAAGACCCCAGCCTATCTCCAAGCTCAGGCCTCTAGACCCCAGCCATGTCCTGTCCTGAAGCCATGTCATGTCCTTGCCTGGTTCCAGGGTCCGAGCCCGAGGCAAGACCCAGATTCTGGGTCCTTGTCCAGTCTCGGGCTCGGAGTCCAAGCCTTGTCTCCTAGTCCATGGTTCCTAGTCCTGGTCCCGCTTTCCCTAGCCCAAGTCTGTGTTCTTGTCCCTGCTCCTTGCCTGAATCTTGTCACGTCCCTACTCTAGTCAAGTCCTGTTCCTTGTTCTTCAGTGTCTGTGTCTTTCATTTGGGTCTGTTTCCAGCACCCCTTCATGACACTTCCTTCCCAATCCTGAAGAAGAATCTGAAAACATTGACTACCTATACATTTCCACTGATGCTGCCTGATCTTTTGAGTTCCTCCAGCATTTTGTGTGTGTTGCTTTGGATTTCCAGCATCTACAGACTATCTTGTGTTTATACTGTATGTATATATAGTTGTTTAAGGTTGTTATAGCTGTGAGTGGTAATGGCGACATGCTCCCTCTACTTATTAAATGCTCCCAATTGCGTGTGCCTCAAATAGCCTTTGACAACCAAGTCCAGCTCTTAGCCTTCACGTGTGGCTTACCTACTAAGCTTGGCAGAACTGTTTCTACTGACAGGGGAAGGGGCAAAAGCAGGTTCCTGGCACCTTAAAACCAGCTGCCTCAGGCATTTGGGACTTGCCAGCCATGGTTGCAGTTGATCTTGGAGAAGGAAAATCTTCACTGCCCTGTGGCTCTACCCACTCTTGGGGAAGCTTTGGGAGTAAACCCTGAGGGGAAAAGTCTGGAGCTGATGTACTTAAGGCAGTCCTACATTGAGTTCAATGCTGACTGCAACCCTTAGGACACTGGTGGTACCAAACTGTATAGATCTCTGCCATCCCTATATATAGATGTGACGTGCTTCAATATTGTCATCTTAGAGAAGACAGACAGTATTTTTCCCCTAGGGTTGAAATGTCTCATACCAGAGGGCATTCTTTTTAACTGAGAGGGGTAAGTTCAAAGGAGATGTTAGGGACACATTCTTTGTGAAGCGGTGGTGCCTGGAATGTACTACTTGAGGTGGTGGTAGAGGCAGATTACATTAGTGATTTTGAAGAGATATTTAGGTAGGCACATGAATGTGAGGGAAATGGAAGGATATAGACATTGTGTAGACAGAACAGATTAATTCAGTTAGGAATTTGATTACTAATTTAATTGGTTCCACACAACAGTGGAGTCAAAGTGTTATGGAGGAATACAGCACAGAAACAGGCTCTTCAGCCCATCTAGTTCATGTCAAAGCCATTTCAACTACCTACTTTCATCCACAAGCACTGGTACCATTACTCTGCATGTCCTTACCCTCCATGTAACTATCCAATCTTCTCTTGGTTGCTATCGAACTCACATGCACCACACGCTGGCAGCTCATTCCACGCTCTCACGACCACCTGATTGAAGAAGTTTATGTTCCCCTTAAACTTTTCGTCTTTCATTCTTAACCCATGACCTCTAGTTGTAGTCCCACCCAACCGCAGTGGAAAAAGCCTGCTTGCGTTAACCCTATCTATGCTCCTTGTACAGCTCTATCAAATCTCATCTCAATCTTCTATGTTCTAAGGAACACAGACCTAGACTATTCATTCTTTCCTTACAACTCAGGTACAAGTACCAAGTACAAAACCTCGCACATCTCTGTATTAAATTCCATCTGCTATTTTTCTGATCACTTTTCCAGCTGATGCAAATCCAACTACAGGGCATGATAGCCTTCCTTGACGTCCTCTACACCCCCAATCTTGGTCATCTGTAAATTCAGTTGAACCCATTATTATCCAGATCATTGATATACAGTAGATCACAAACAACAAAGGAACCAGCGCAGATCCCTGAGGCACATCTACTACCAATCTTTGGCCTCTCCCACAAAGTGAATGTCTCATCCAATTTACTTTATACTTTATTGTCGCCAAACAATTGATACTAGAGTGTACAATCATCACAGCGATATTTGATTCTGCTCTTCGCGCCTCATCTTGAATGTTGAGTGACTGAAACTTTTTGACCAACCTCCCGTGTGGGACTTTGTCAACTTCCTTGCTGAAGTCCATGTAGACAACATCCACTGCCTTGGCTTCATCCACCTTCCTGGTAAATTCGGTGAAAAATTATCTATGATAGTTTAGACATGACCTACCATGCACAAAGCCATGATGACTATTCTTAATCAGCCGATGTCTATCCAAATACTTATATACCTGGTCCCTTAGAATACCTTCCAATAACATTCCCACAATTCCCACAACGGATCTGTATCAGCTGGAGGGAGGAGAAGATGGCAGCGCGACGCAGCGCGCGAGGCCTCTCCGGTGAATGATATCTGTATTTGTTAAGTAGGGGACTGTGCACAATTCTGATTTGATGGAGACAGACATGAGAAGCATGGAGGAACGTCAGAAGAAACTTCTGAAATACCCGCTTCGCTGCCATTGCTACTGTGCAATCGAGAATCTCCGGAGGGGAAGGCCCCAAATCCTCGGCTTTGCCTGTTGCTGGTGGCCAGGGCAGGGTCGAAGCACTCAGCAGAGATTGTGCTCAGTGTCGGAGGGCTGGTCGGAGGCTCAAAGTTTTCGGATGGACTCGGAGTTGGACTATGGTCAGGTGCTCCCAGTTTGCGGCTCTGGAAGTTCATGGCAAGGAGAGTTTTCTTCCTTCTACCTGTCTGCTTGAGATGATGGGACTTTCGAGAGACTTTGTGACTTTTTTTTACCGTGCCCATGGTCTGCTCTTCATCAAGTTATGGTATTGCTTGCACTGTTGTAACTATATGTTATAATTATGTAGTTTTTGTCAGTTTTCAGTCTTGGTCTGTCTTGTGTTTCTGTGATATCACACTGGAGGAAAATTGTATCATTTCTTAATGCATGCATTACTATAATGACAATAAAAGAGGACTGTGTGTCCTCATAATCTAATCTAATTGATGTCGAACTCACCAACCTCTTATTTCCTAGTTTATCTTTAGAACCTTTTGTAAACAGTGGAACAACATTGGCTATCCTCCAGTCCTCAAGTACCTCTCTTGTCCCTAAGGATGATTTAGCTATCTTTGCTATTTTGGGCCAAAGGGTCTGTTCCTGTGCAAACTCTTCTATGTTCAATGGGAATGTTAGCATACTGGTGATTGAACTTGATTTTGAGGGAAGCACAGCTGCTTGTTATTTGAGCTTATCCTTGATGTATCTAGGTTGGGCGCCCCTCTACTTTGAACCTCCTCCTTGATAACATTTGTCTGCTCACACATCACACTAATCCTAATCATCTCAGTTTTACTGAAGGGATGCATTTTTATAGCAACTCCAGCAAAGTAATTTGTCTCAAGGAATTTTACAGGAATCAAAATTTGACCTCAAGCCACAAGGTCAAAAGTTTTAGCCAAAGTGCTAAGTTTAACATGTATTTTAAATGAATACTTGAAGGGAATCTGTTTTTGATTCTGAAAATAATAGTTAAATTTGATATGAAATTGGGACGGTAGAGATGTTTTGGAGTACTATAGAACTAGAGATCATAACAGTGATGGGAAAAGAAGGTGATAGGGATTTGAAATCAAGAATGAGAATTTCAAATTGCTAGAGTTTCTAATCTTGATTGCTTTCCAATGAAACATAAAATGCTGAAGTACTCAACAGGACAGACAGCATCTATGGCGGGAAATGAACAGTCGATGTTACTGACTGAGACCCTTCAACAGAAATGTTAACTGTTTATCTACATCCATAGATGCCGCCTGATCGGCTGAGTTCCTCCAGTGTTGTTTGTGTGTTACTCAATATTTCCAGCATCGGCTCTGCATTCTCTGATGTCTATGACTCACTGTTCAATGAACCTTGCAGGATTGGTAAAGGAGCCTCTGATGTCCATAGCTATGCACCAGTACATAGGGTTCACATGGTCTCTTGTGTATGATATGGGAAGCACTGTAGGACCAAGTTCTCCAGCAAAGACAGAATATTCAGGAAGAAAGAGAAAGGTATTGGAAAGCAAAGTCAAAGGGAATATGAAATTTGCCTTGTTTTAAAGGAATGCTTTTTGTTGTGATATTAGTTAATTGATCTGTCTATTCATTGTGATTTTTTTTCTTATCAAACTTTCTTTTACCTGGAGCCATTGTTGTAACAGGTAAGTCTTATGTTTTAACTAAAGGAATCATTCTATTCTCAGCCCTTGTCATATTCTTACTCAAATTTGACTTTATCCCACTGGCACTAAGAATGTAGATGCAAAGTATTGCTGATGGTGGAGATTTGATATCAAAGCAGAGCATACCGGAAGATCCTCAGTCTGTCTGCTGGCACTTGTTGAGGGAGAGAAGAGAAAAGACAGAAATTGCTTTTAAGCTCACGAGAGAGCATAGACCATCAAATTTTTGCTGTTGATGTTTCTGTAGGAGGCAATTTCTGTTTTACGAGGTCGAGTTGCTAGCTTGATGGTCAACCCAGCATGGATGGAAAGCGTGCACGGGAGCCGGCTGGATTCGAACTTGAGACCTTCCACCCCAAAGTCCAGCACTGTTGCCACTACGTCACCAGTCGGCTATTTGTTGAGGGAGGAGCATTGTTAAAATAGCAGATCGAAGACATTCCATGATAACTTTTATTACTTGATATTCAGGATTGTGTTAAAAACACTTTAATAGGCAAAAAAGAGGTCCAAACCAAAAAGTTAAATCTTGCATTTCTTTCTACAGATTGGAAGCGTTCATTCCCTTCAGCTCACAGACACAAAAATCTACTTCCAACTGGTTTCTTACCATCGTTAGTGACCTTACACTTATATAGCAATATGCTGAATGAGACTTCTCTTTACTTTGCAAATCCACTTATAGCTCAACAGATTGAATAAGAGTCTTGTTCATTGGATTCAGACCTGTGCAATGCAAACCAAGCATATGAATAAAGAAACCAAGTGCAGGTTAGGTGACCATTTCTATTGAATATCTTTCCTGGAAAGACAAAATTGTGACACTTTCTGTACAACTCTGATGGGAATCATCAAATATTCCTGTTTAGGGCTACTACACCAGAAATCCAGTTACAGCAACATTTATTACAGTAAGCAACATCTTTTTAAGATATTGAAATGTGGAAGAAATGTAGCAAGTGTTCAGGCGTTATTTACATGGCGTTCCCCAGAGGTACTTTCCAATGTGGCAGTGAAAGGATGGAAGGATACAGGAACCGTGGTGTACAAAGGAAGTTGAAAATTTTGTCATGAAGAAAAGAAAAGCTCACAAAAGGTTCAGAAAACTAGGTAATGATAGAGATCTAGAAAATAATGAGGCTAGCAGGAAGGAGCTTAAGAATGAAGTTAGGAGAGCCAGAAGGGGCCATGAGAAGACCTTGGCGAGCAGGATTAAGGAAAACCCTATGTATTCTACACGTATGTGAAGAACAAGAGGATAAGATGTGACAGTATAGGACCAATTAAGTGTAACAGTGGAAAAGTATGTATGGAACAGGAGGAGGTTGAGGAGGTACTTAATGAGTACTTTGTTTCAATATTCACTACGGAAAAGGACCTTGGCGATTGTAGGGGTGACTTACAGCAGACTGAAAATCTTGAGCATATAAACATTAAGAAAGAGGATGTTCTGGAACTTTTGTAAAGCATCAAGTTGGATAAGTCACTGGGACCAGATGAAATACAATGCAGGGAAGCGAGGGAGGAGATTGCTGAGCCTCTGGCAATGATCTTTGCATCATCAATGGTGATAGGAGAGATTTCAGAGGATTGGAGGGTTGCAGATGTTGTTCCCTTATTCAAGAAAGGGAGTAGAGATAGCCCAGGAAATTATAGACCAGCGAGTCCTACTTCAGTGGTTAAATTGATGGAGACGATCCTGAAAGGCAGGATTTATGAGTATTTGGAGAGGCATAATATGATTAGGAATAGTCAGCATGGCTTTATCAAAGGTAGGTCTTGCTTTATGAACTTGATTGAATTTTTTGAGGGTGTGACTAAACATATTTTTGAAGGTAGAGCAGTAGATGTAGTGTATATGGATTTCAGCAAGGCATTTGATAAGGTACCCCATGCAAGGCTTATTGAGAAGGTAAGGAGGCATGGGATCCAAGGAGACCTTGCTTTGTGGATCCAGAATTGGCTTGCTCACAGAGGCAAAGAGTGGCTATAGACGGGTCATATTCTGCATGGAGGTTGGTGACCAGCGGTGTGTCTCAGGAATCTGTTCTGGGACCCCTTCTCTTTGTGATTTTTATAAATGACCTGGATGAAGAAGTGGTGGGATGGGTTAGCAAATTTGCTGATGACACAAAGTTTGGGGGTGTTGTGGATAGTGTGGAGGGCTGTCAGAGTTTACAGTGGGACATTGATTGGATGCAAATCTGGGCTGAGAAGTGACGGATGAATTTCAACCCAAAAAAGTGTGAGGTGGTTCATTTTGGTAGATTAAATATGATAGCAGAATATAGTGTTAATGGTAAGACTCTTGGTAGTGTGGAGGATCAGAGGGATCTTGTGGTCCAGGTCCATAGGACACTCAAAGCTGCTGTGCATGTTGACTGTGTGGTTAAGAAGACATAGTGTTTTAGCCTTCATCAACCGTGGGATTGAGTTCAAGAGCTGAGAGGTAATGTTACAGTTAAATAGGACCCTGGTCAGACCCACTTGGAGTACTGGGCTCAGTTCTGGTCACCTCACCTCAGAAAGGATGGGGAAACTATAGAAAGGGTGCAGTGGAGATTTACAAGGATGTTGCCTGGATTAGGGAGCATGCCTTATGAGAATAGGTTGAGTGAACTCTGCCATTTCTCCTTGGAGCGATGGAGGATGAGAGGTGACCTGAGAGAGGTTATGAGATGATGAGAGGCATTGATCGTGTGGATTGTCAGAGGCTTTTTCCCAGGGCTGAAATGGCTGGCAGGAGAGGGCACAGTTTTAAGGTGCTTCAAAGCAGGTACAGAGGAGATGTCAGGAGTAAATATTTTGCGCAGCGAGTGGTGAGTGTGTGGAATGGGTTGCCAGCAACGGTGGTGGAGTTGGATACAAGGGGGTCTTTTAAGAAACTCCTGGACGGGTACATGGAGCATAGAAAAGTAGAGAGCTATGTGTAATCCGAGGTAATTTCTAAAGTAAGTATATGTCCGGCACAGCAATGTGGGCTGAAAGGCTTGTATTGTGCTGTAGGTTTTCTGTGTTTCTATGCTTAAAAAATCTATCGGTCGTCAAAATCGATGAACCCCAAACGGCAGACTCAGGTTGTTAGTGCACTTCTGTATCAGTCCTGCTCACCTAGCCTGGAACATCTAGTGACCAAGTGTTATCTAAATTACCTATCAATGGAGTTTTCTGCCATCATCCTGGTAGCAGTGTACATTTCATCTCAGGTCAACTTCAGTCAGGCATTGGAGAAGCTTCGCACCATGATCAGCACACACAAAACAGCACTTCGCTGCCTTCCCTATCATTGTGGGAGAATTCAACAAGGCCAGCTTGATAAAGTCTCTGATTACTACCATCAACATATCATCTGTAGAACCACAGGTGATATGACACTTTTACACTGTTATAGCACCATCAAGAATGCTTACTGTACCATCCCACGCCAGCATTTTGGAAAGTCCAATCATCTAGCTGTACTTCTACTCCCAGTGTACAGGGGGAGACTAAAATCCACAGCATCAGTGCTGAGGACCAAGAAGTAGTTATCAAATGAGGAGAAGAAGCACTTTCAGGACTGCTTTGTGTCGGTGGGCTGAACAATATTCGGGGATTCATCTTTAAATCTGAAAAGGCCACTGTCACCACTGACTTCATCAAAACCGTGTGGATGAGTATATGCCTTCATGAACATACCAGATATATCCTAAAGAAAAGCTGTGAATGAAACACGAGATTTGCAGTCTTCTGAGGGCTAGATCTGTAACACTCTAGACTGGTAATCCAGAACTGTTAAGATCAAGTATGATCTTCAGAAGGCTATTTTATGATCAAAAAAACAAATCTGATTGAAGTTAGTGATGGAAACGGATGCACATCATCTCTGGCAAGGTTTGCAGGTTATTACTTCCTACAAGGTGAAACCTAACATGATGAATGGTTGTGATGCTTCCCTTCCAGATGTGCTGAACAACTTTTATGCATGCTTTAAAAAGGACAATTAAAATCCACCTATGTGAATCCCTGCAGCACTTGATGACCCTGTAATTCTGTCTCAGGCTGATGTCAGAACTTTTTCATTAGAGTGAACCCTCACAAGGCAAGAGGTCCCGAAAAGGTATCTGGTAGGGCTCTGAAAAACTGTACCGACCAACTGACTGGTGTGTTCAAGGTCATTTTCATCTCTTACTTTTGCAGTTAGAGGTTCCCACCTGCTTCAAAAGGGCAAAAATCATACCAGTGCTCAAGAACAGCAGGGTGAGCGACATCAACAACATCTACTGTGATGAAGTGCTTTGAGAGGTTGCACATGGCCAAAGTCAACTCTTCTTAAACAAGGACCTGCATCTGCTGAAATTTGCCTATCGTCACAATAGGTCTACCGCAGATGCAAACTCACTAACTCTCCATCTGGCCTTCTATAACCTTGGATAATAGCAATATCTACCTCAGGCTGCTGTTTATTGATTACAGCTCAGAGTTCAACACCATCATACCATCAGTATTAATCATCAAGTTCCTAAACCTGGGCCTCTACACCTCCCTCTGCAACTGGATTATTGACTTCCTCATCACGAGACCACAGTCAGTGCAGATCAGAAAAACAAATTTCCTCCTCGCTGACAATCAACACTGTGCTTAGCCCACAACTGTGTGAATAGGCATGACTCAAACACCATCTATAAGTTTATGGATGACCCAATTATTGTTGGCTGAATTTCAGGTGGTGACAGGGAGACATACTGGAAAAAGGTAAATCAGCTGATTGAGGGGTGCCATAACAACAACCTTGCACTTCACATCAATAAGGGCAAGAAATTGATTGTGGACTTCAGGAAGTGGAAGCCATGGGAGCACACACCAGTCCTCATCAAGGGATAAGCAGTGAAAGGGTAAGCAGTTTCAAGCTCCTGGCTGTCAACATCATTGAAGATCTATCCTGGTCCCACCATACTGATGCAATTGATGCAATTACAAAGAAGGCAAGTTTGAGGAGACTTGGTATATCACCAATGACTGGCAAATTTCTACAGATGCACCAGGAGAGAATTCTATCCAGTCACATCTCTGTCTGGTATGGAGAGGCCTTTACACAAGATCAGAAAAGCTTCTCCATCACAGGCATCATGAGTCTCCCCAGTATCGAGGACATCTTCAAAAAGCTATGCTTCAAAAAGGTGGCATCGGTTTTTAAGGACTCCCACACTCAGGACAAGCCCTCTTCTCATTGCCTCCATCAAGAAGGGAGGTACAGAAGTCTGAGGACACACACTCAACATTTTAGGAAAAGCTTCTTCCCCACTGCCATCAAATTTCTGAATGGATAATGAACACCAAATTACAATTTTTATTTTTTTTTCCTCTTTGCTCTCTTTTACGCAATTACTTTCATTTAATTTTATATAATTTAATTTTTATTATGAATTGCAATGTTCTGCTGCTGTAAAACAACATATTTCATGACAGACTGTATGTCAGTGATGTAAACCCTAATTCTGATTCTAAGCACCTCAACATTGTGTCCTTGAGCTTGTCTGTTACTTTAATCCTCTGTCCCATTCCAATTCTGATTTTTCATTCTCTGGTTTGTTATACTGTTCTTCAGAGAGAACAAATGTTCATCAGCCGAGAGGACATGGTATGTAGTTACCAGGAGGAGGTTTTATTCGCTATGCTTGACCCACTCCTAGGAGACTTCATGAAGTCTGAAGTGAACGTTGAGGATTCCAAGGACTGCGTAGTGTACACCTGTGCCACCTCCTTTGGTGGGCATCTCCTGCCACACACAAATGAATATAAACATTGACTAAAACACAATAAATTTATTTCAGATGAATGGGACTTGTCTGGTGAGAGTTAACAAGCCAAGTGAAAAATGTGAACTGCTCCATTCTGAGTCCCAGTATGATCCACCAATGTGGTGAGCAATCAGATGTCCATACTCATATTCCCACATTTTAATGAATACATAGAAGAACTAAATGTCCCAGACACCAAATGGATGACAGTTTTAGTCTTAAAAACATACATAGAACATAGAAATCGACAGCACATTACAGGCCCTTCGGCCCACAATGTTGTGTCAATCATTCAGCCTAATCTAGAAACTGCCTAGAATTTCCCTAGCGTATAGCCCTCTATTTTTCTAAGCCCCATGTACCTATATAAGATGCTCTTAAAAGACCCTATTGTAGCAGGTTCTACCACCGCCGCCAGCGGTGCATTCCACGCATCCACCACACTCTGTGTGAAAATCTTACCCCTGACATCTCCTCAGTACCTATTTCCAAGCACCTTAAAGCCATGCCCCCTCATGTTTGCCACTTCAACCCTGGGGAAAAAGCCTCTGACTGTCCACATGATCAATGCCCCTCATCATTTCATACACCTCTGTCAAGTCACCTCTCATCCACCATTGCTCTATGGAGGAAAGGACAAGTTCACTCAACCTATTCTCATAAGGTATGCTTTCCAATCCAGGCAACATCCTTGTAAATCTCCTCTGTCCTTTCTCTGTAGTATCCACATCCTTCCTGTAGTGAGGTGACCAGAACTGAACACAGTACTCCAAGTGGGGTCTAACTAAGGTCTTATATAGCTGTAACATTACCTCATGGCTGTTGAACATAATCCTACAGTTGAAGAATGCCGACACACTGTATGCCTTCTTAACAGCATTCTCAACATGCACATCATCTTTGAGTGTCCTATGGAAATTTTTGCCTAGGAATTTATGGAAAATAAAAATGCTGATTAAAAGTCACAGAAGAATATAAAGCCATTACAACCCATTTGGCTCCTCAAATGCAATCTATTATCTTCTATTCCCTTGCCCATTCCCTATATGGATTGTTTATCAATCCATTATCTATATATTCAAATACTGCCATCAGAGCAGACAATGGCTACCAGGGTGATCCAGAAACAAGTCTCAATCAGCCTACTCATCACCGAGACCTCACTGCAAGGGGAGGTCCTAATATATTGACCATTGAGTATATGTCACTTACTTTTCTGTTTTGCAGTACCAAGACAGTGCAATGCACAAAAAATCTATAAATTACAATAAAAAATATAGCAATATATAAATTAGTAATGCAAAAAGAGAGCAAAATATCGAGGTAATGTTCATGGGTGGATGGACTATTCAGAAATTTGATTGTGGAGGGGAAGAATCTGTTCCTAAAACACAGAGTACGCATCTTCAGGCTTCTGTACCACCTACCTGTTGGTAGCAATGAGAAGAGGGCATGTCGTCGATGCTGAGCATCCTGACTGATGGATGACAGCTTCTTGAAGCACCACCACATGCAGATACATTAGTGGTGTTGTAGGAAATGTAGGGGAATGGATCAAGTACAGACAGATGATTTGGTATTGTGTTCGACATAGACAATGTGAGCTGAAGGGTCTGATCTTGAGCCATTTCGATAAATTGTGAATTACCTGATATTTATGTCAGTTCCTTGCAGATACTCACCTCAATTGAATGGAATGCCATCAGGTTTAGTCTGGCAAACGCTTAGCAGGCAAATTTCCCCACTGTTGTTGCTGAGTAACTGTTATGTATTTGCATTCTAACTTTGAAGCACAGTTAAGAAAATGCAGACTAACACCTACCAACAGGTTCAGGTCTTCTGCATTCACACATGAATGGGTGGAAATCCCAAATTTGGTGGCAGCCCTTGCATAAGAGCCCATTTCTTTGTCTTCTGGTAGAAACAGGTCAAGAAATCATAAGCAATACCATTGTCATCTAATAAATTTAATTACTTTATTTATCCAATTAAATCTAAGAAATTTATTACTGAACACCAATAACAAGCATTACGATAAGCCGGATGCAAATTCATTCCAAGAACTGAAAGCATTCTAATGAGAATCTTTGGCCTTTGCCTACATCTCATTATATCGAGAAGACAGACTAGTGCCAATATAAAGTTAATAAAGATTAATTTGGTTTTTGCATTCTTAATTTCCGAAGTATTTAGCCGCAACAGTGCCTGGAATTCTGTTGGCATTTTACATTTGACATTGTCATTTTATAGATGGAATAAAGTTAGAGCATTAACAGGGTTTAATTAAAAATAGAGGTATTTTAGCAATTTACCTACATTCAAGTGTCAGTCATGTTATTAACTGAAAGAAATGGGATAAAAGACAACAGATGTGCTAGCTGGCTTTCCCAAAGCAATTTGTCCAGACAGCAATGGCCATCACTTTAACAACCCCTTTCCCAATTCAATTCACCCAGCCTGCAGTGGCCACCACTGTAACCACCCTTTTCCCAATGCAATTTGTCCAGCTAGCAGTGGCCATCATTGTAACCATCTCTTTCTTTTGTATTGCATGTCTTGTTTTCTACTGAAATCATTGTGGTGTAAGGGGGTTTCCTTTTTTTATGTCACTACGTAGTCTAATTAAAATGGCTTCTTTGTTATGTTATAATTGAAAGGGCTTCCTTGTTATGTTAACTGCTGAGAAAGTCGTCCCGCTAGCAGTTTGTTTGGATCACGTTACTGATAAGAAGATGTTACGAACCAATTGGGATAGTTGTTATGCCTTTGGTGTGACTGTAAGATATTGTATGCGCGGGGTTTTGGGGAAGAAGGCGGGAGAGAGAGACAGAGGATGGACCAGGTACGGTGAGTCCGCTAACGGCGTCGGACCCCAAGCAGGGTGTTCGGCGAGGAGAGGAGATGGAGACAGACTCGTGTGGAGCATCTGGTCGACGACCGTTGTTGGTCCCAGGCGGCCGGTCGGGGTGGTCCGAGGGGTCGCAGGGTGAAGAAAAAGGGTCCTGAGCTCCAGTTGTTTGTGCACGAAGTGATTGAACTTCCATAAGTGTGGCGCCTTTTATTTTCCTGTTATATTTTATTCTCTATTAATTATATAGTTCCAGTAATATCTATAAACTGTAAATCATTTAATCATATCTGGTGTATTGTCTGCTATTTGGGCGGGGTGGGGTACATTACGCGGCATCCACCCAAACTAATTACCCAGTTTGGCGGGGCCAAGGGCTGTTTCCCTAGACGACAGCGAGCCGAGCGACCCTGAGGTTGGCCAGGGGGCTACATGAATTCTCAAAGTCATTGTCGGGTGAGAATATCTATGGCAGAACTTTGGCCTATTTCCTGAATATGAATGAATGTTTCGCATCACTTTGTACGTCCTTATAATTTTCTATCCCACTCCCATTCTGGCCTTGTCCCTGGCTCCTATGCTGTTCCATCAAAGTCAAACTGAAGGTCAAGAAACAGGACATCAACTTCAAATGAGTCACAATGAAGCATTTTAAGATCAATAAAGAAGCTGCATCTTGGTACTAGCCTACAAAGTACCCAGGACATCTTTAGGGAGCAGTGCCTCAGAAAGGCAGCATCCGTTATTAAGGACCTCCAGCACCCAGGGCATGCCCTTTCCTCACTGTTACCATCAGGTAGGAGATACAGAAGCCTGAAGGCACACACTCAGAGATTCAGGAACAGCTTCTTCCCCTCTGCCATCCGATTCCTGTATGGACATTGAAGCTTTGGACTCTATCTCCCTTTTTTTTTTAAAATATAGTATTTCTGTCTTCACACATTTTTAAAAACTATTCAATATGCATAATTGATTTACTTGTTTATTTATTATTATTATTTTATTTATTTATTTCTGCTAGATTATGTATTGCATTAAACTGCTGCTGCTAAGTTAACAAATTTCACGTCACTTGCCGGTGATAATAAACCTGATTCTGATGTCTTCACCAATTCCAATTAATGAGCAAATCCATCCTTGGATCTCATGTACACTCAGTACTCAATTTATTAGCTATCTATTATACCTAATAAAATGGACACTGACTGTATATTCGTGGTCTTCCGCTGCTATAGCCCATCCACTTCAAGGTTCGATGTGTTATGCATTCAGAGGTGCTCTTCTGTACACCACTGCTGTGACCTATCGAATATTGAAAGGCCTAGATAGAGTGGGCATAGAGTGCAAGTTCCCATTAATGCAGGTTTTTAGGTCAAGAGGGCTCAGCCTCAGAATAAAAGAGAATACTTCTCTTCAGAACAAAGTTGTAAAAGTACTTATTTAGCCAGTAGTACTGAATCTGTGGAATTTATTGCCACAAACAGCTGTGGAGGCCTGTGGAGTCATTGGATACATTTGAAACAGAGGTTGATAGACTTTTGATTAGTAATAGTGTCAAAGGTTACATGGAGAAAGCAGGAGAATGGGATTGAGAGGGATGACATACCAGCCAGAATGGAATGGTGAAGCAGTCTTGAGGGGCTGAATGGCCCACTTCTGTTCCTAACGTATGTCTTATGCATTTATGGACTTATAGATTATTTCATTCCTCAGTTGTAGAAACAGCCTGCTTTCTGGTCTAATTCCACTCTCAGTGTTTGATAAGCTTACTAATTTCCAGTCTTGAGAAATCAGGTTGCTTATCCCTTTGAGAACCAACAAACCTTCTTGATGTAGCAGCAGATGGTTTCCCAGCTGCGAGCATTTTCAATGCCTGTAGCATACCTGCAATGTTAAAGTGAGAGTGAAATATGCAGTAGGTCAGCACACACTATTTTTCACCGCAACCAGGTCTGCTAATGCTCAGACAGATAGTCTCAGCAAAAAGATTTTACTGGTAGGCCATAATCATAACAAGTAGTTTGGCTGCAAAATGTTCTCAGTAAAATGTTTTTGGAAGGAAAGAAAAGAACATACAAGGTAGGAATTATTGGACAATTTATCCCTTATTCAGTTTGATCAAGTGAGAAGGGAGACTTAGCAAATAATTCATCCACATTGATCCCCAATATTGAACAATTATTCAATTGTATCTAATCCAAAAATGTAACTGATGGTCTCAGCCATTTTCTTTAACTTCTTTACATGGGGATTTATAACACCCAAAGGATTTTTCAAACAATGAGTTTTCTTTGGTAATCTGATACATACCACAACATAGGAGACTGAAGGAATTTCTTCTTTGTGTACTTCTGCCTGTATTCGACACAGAAGATGTTGGGTAATTGAGGAATCCTTGAAGAAGTTTCAATACTCAATATCAGCATCAAACTTCCACTGGTCAGCAATAGCATGGACCAAATCAGTGGTATTGCCTCAAATTTTCATTAACCCTATGTCTAAATTCTCTCACATGAAATTATCCTTCTATACACCACTAATTGCACTAGATATTCTTGTGATGCACAAAGTGAAGCACAATAAGTTATTTGAAATATTACAAAAAACTCTAGATCTAGATTCAAAAGACTTCTGTCCAATCAGAAATCTGTACTGGGATCAAACTGCCGCTGTAAGAATAGATGGAAAAGTGAGTCAGTTTATGAAAATCAAGAGAGGCATTAGACAAGGGTGTGTTTTCTCCCCTGTTTTATTTAATGTGTACAGTGAAACAATATTACAAAAAATAAGAGACATCTTGGGAATCAGAGATGGCGGTGAAAACATCAATAATTTCAGATATGCAGATAACACTGTGTTAATTGCAAGTACGGAGGAAGAACTACAAAACTTAATTGATATAATTGTTGAAGACAGTGCAAAAATGGGTCTATCTATCAATTGCAAAAAGACAGAATGTATGGTGATATCCAAAAAGAAGGAGAATCCTATCAGCAGGCTGAGAATGAATGGGGAAGACATAAAACAAGTACAGAACTTCTGCTACTTAGGAAGCTGGGTGACATCAGATGGCAGGTGCAACATGGACATCAAAAGAAGAATAGGGATGGCAAAAGACACCTTTACGAGACTGAAGAATATACTAACCAATACTAAACTAGGCATGACAATCCGCCTCAGAGTACTGAAATTTTACATTTATCCAGTTATGTTATATGGCTCAGAATGTTGGACATTCTGTAACATGAAGAAACAAATTGTAGCAGCAGAGATGTGGTTTTTGAGGAGGATGCAAAGAATATCATGGACAAAACGAATATCTAATGAGAATGGCATGAACAGAGCAAACACAAAAAGAGAAATAATGTATGAGATCATGAAAAGGCAACGTAACTTCATTGAACATGTGATTAGGAAAGAGGAGTTAGAATGCACAGTAATTATGGGAAAGATTGAAGGGAAGAAAGCAAGAGGAAGACAAATATAAATGATGATGGAGATATCAGGCAGAGAACTGGAAATGAATACCAATGAATTGATCCACTTGACTCGAAACAGGAGAGTGTGGGCCATGGCAGTCAAAGCTCAAACTGGGCATGGCACCTAATGATGATGATGATGACTCTTGTGACTCACCTGCAATTTTCTATACCTTTAGTTGCACATGTTACTGTGACACATTACATCATTTGTAGCAACAACAACTAATAGTTTATTTTCCTTTTAGAACTTAGGTGTCAAAACATTGTCAAATATTCCATATTAGAATTTTAACAATTTTCCTCTTAAAGGTCTCAGTGGATACTATCTCCAGACAATGGGAGGGCTGTAGAAACCAGACTCTGACTACATAGCAGATAAAAATATTTGTATTCATTCTATTTTTGTTTATAATAATAATAATAATAATAATAATAAATACTTCATTGATCCTGAGTGGAAAATTCTTTCATTACAGCAGCAACATTTAAAAACACACTTAGCAGTATACAGACTTAACTATAATAAAGTACAAAATAATAATGTACATACTAATGATTTTCAGTGTGCAATAATTTGCAATAAAGTGCAATAATAATGTATGAAATAATAAAACAGAGGCTATTGTACTATGATGAGAGATGAACTGTCATATATGCTTATTGCATTTAGTAGGAAAGGTTTTCTGTAACGTCCCTTGTGACAGTGGAGCTGAATGAGTCTGTGCAAAAGGGTGCTCCACTGCTTATTCTGTAGGTTGTGGGGAGTATGAGCCAGATTATCCATAATGGATAACAATTTGTTTAGTGACCTTTTCTCCACCACTAACTCAAAAGAGTCCTGTGACCTCCAGTTCTTAGTACTTTCCACAACAGGAATAGGCCCAAGCTGGCCATTCTATTTGGACCTCTCTTTATTTTGTATACTGCTATCAAATCTCCCTCAGTCTCTTTTTCTCTGAGTTAAAAAACTCTAGCCTCTCAATTTTATCTTTTAAATGCAGTTTCTCATCCCAGAACCTATTAACCATCAGAAAACTGTCTCTGACTCCATCCTGACCTCCTCAGCTCTGGAGAACTCCCGTCCCCTGCCACCAAACTCACAGTTCACGTGTCCTGTACTGCTCTCTTCTACCTCCTGAAGCACCTTCAATTACTCCAAAAGACTGAGGCTTGGTAAAATACTGAAAGGCTTTTATTCGCTGTACAATATGACCTCCACAGTGAGTGTCTGCCCCCGGACTGAGGGGGAGGGGCAAGGCGAACACCGTTATACAGGACTCTGTGGGAGGAGTCACAGGGCCAGTCAGCAGAGGGGTGTGTCCAGACAGGTAACCGAGTTACAACATATATACATGGTTTACCACACCTCCTAACCAAGGTCCACAAACATCTGGGTAGGCCCAATGTCTCTGCATTCACTGCATTCATTCTATTCCCTCTTGGTTCAATCCCTTTCCACCTAGATCTGTAACACTTCACATGCTCTCCATCTTCTCTATAACTTTTAATCCCCTGGCCCTGAGTGCCTCATTTTCACCATGGATGTCCAGTCACTATGCACACCCATCCCCATCAAGAAGGCCTTAAAGCTCTCCACTTCTTTCTCAATAAAAGAAACAACCAGTTCCCCTCCACCACCAGCTTTCTCCATCTGGCAGAACTGGTCCCCACCCTCAACAACTTTTCCTTTGGCTCCTCTCAATTTCTCTAGACTCAGGGCATAGCCATGAGCACCTGCCTGGACCTCAACAATGTGTGCCCTTTCATTGCAATGTAGAATAGTCCATGTTCCAAGCCCTCCCTGGTAATGCTCACCATCACTTGCACCACTAATTTGATGATTGCATCGGTACTGTTTCATGCACCCGTGCTGAGCTCGTCAATTTCAGCAACATTGCCTCTAACTTTAATCCTGCCCTTAAGTTCACTTGGTCCATTTCTGACACCTCCTTCCCCTTTCTCAATCACTCTGTCGCCATCACTGGAGCCAAACTGTTGACTGAAGTCTTTTATAAACCTACTGATTCCCACAGTTATCTTGACTGTAACTTCCCACCTTGTCACCTATTATTCCCTTGATGAAGTTTTTGAGGATATTGGGGATGCAGGGGTTAATGACTTTCGAGGACTTTGTACTCTGTTAACATAAGTTGCATCCTTTGTTTCTACTTCACGCAGCTGTGAGGTTGTGAAATAGCTAAACTACGTTGTTTCAATCAAGGGTAGAACTGTCTGTGTAAAGTAACAGATGTGTGCACGTCTGATAACACTGCAAGGCTAATTACTCTCTTCCCTTAAAACTGTTTGTACTAGTCTGCACATACTTCATAACTAAAAGAAAACAACTCCTTATATAGAATGGCCTGTGGATCTTTATGTGTATAAAAGTAAACTATTGTAACCTTACAGCAGAGGTCCGATACCAGCCCCCAGGGAGAGAGGGAAATCTGTCCCTCTAGGTGTTTTGGCTCCGAAGCCTCTCGCCGGCTGAGCTCAAACAAATAAACCGGTGAAAGGATAAAGTAAAGAACTGTGTTATGTGGATATTGGTCCGGTGAATTTAAGTTTACACCCTTTTTTCAGTTCCTTTGTCTCTGCTGCATTTGTTCTCAGGATGAGAATTTCCTTTCCAGGACATTAGACATACCCTCCTTCTTCAAAGAACAGGGTTTCTCTTCCTCCACCATTGATGATGCCCTCACCCGCATCTCCTCCACTTCCCGAATATCCATGCTCACACCACCTTCCTGTCACCTTAACAGTGAGAGAGTTCCTCTTGTCCTGAACCTCCCATTCCATGACCCTCTGCAAGCAAAACACCATTCCCCGCAACCTCCACCATTTCCAAAGGGATCCTACCATCAAACACATCTTTACCTCCCCCATCTCTCTGCTTTCCTCAGGAATCACACTCCCATGAACCCCTTGTACCTCCTTTCCTCCCCAACATTCTCCCTCCCAGCATTTTTACCTGCAAGCGGTGCCCATTCACCTCCTGCCTCATCTCAATTCAGGGCCCCAAACAGTGCTTCTAGATGAGACAACACTTCCCCTGAGAATCTGCCAGGGTCACCCATCGTGTCTGGTGCTCCTAATATGCCCTTCCCTACCTTGATATTATCCTTCATAAACTGCGGAATCATTTCATCGAGGACTTCCTCTCTATCTGCCAAAAGTGGAACTTTCCAATGGCCAAACATTTTAATTCTGATTCCCATTCTTGCTCCGATATGTCTGTCCATGGTCTCCTCTTGTGCTACAATGAGGCCACCCTCAGGATAGAGGAGTAATACCTTATATTCTGAAGAGGTAGCCTCCAACTTGAGGGCATGAATATCGATTTTTCCTTTTGATAAAAACTATACTGCTTCCCCTCTGCTCTTCTTTATTCCCCACTCTGATTTCTTACCTTTTCACACCAGCACCCTCCGTCTTTCCTTTTTCTGATTGTTCACTGTCCTCTTCCATCAGATTCTTTCCTCTCCAGCCCTTTACCTTTTGCACTTGCCTAGCTTCACCTATCACCTTCCAGCTATCCTCCTTCCCTTCACCCCACCTTTTTATTCTGTCATCTTCCCCCTTCTTTTCTAGTCCTGAAGAAGGGTCTCAGCCCAAAATGTTAACTGTTCACTTCCATGAAGGCTGCCTGAGCTGTCGAGTTCTTCCAGCATTTTGTGTGAGTTGTCTTGTAAAATTTGTTTGAACTTTCTCCTATACCTTGATATTTCAGATTAATTAAGTCTTTGAGCTGAACTATTAACTATGATTCTGTTAGCACAGATGCTGCCTGGCCTGCTGAGTCTTTCCAAAATTCCTATTCTGATTGCTTGGTTCAGGGTCTCTGCATATTTCCTGTTGTGTCTGTGCACAACTACATATCAATTAAGTAAAAGCACACACGCAGAAGATGGCTTTAACTGGAGTATTCACATTGCAGAGAGAGAGAACAATATGCAATGAGAGAGACAACGGATCAATATGTAGTGCTACGAGGGCGGTCATTACTCTAGAAGAAATAGATCCATACATTACACTTCCTCTCCCTTCAGATTAATGCAGCATAAAAGTGTCTACATACAAAACATTCAATTTGCCTTTCAGTAATCCATATTCCAAATAAATATGCTTTCACAATAATAGTCCATAACTAACTTCACAGTTCTAAAATTTCAGTCTTTTGGGTCCCCCTCTGTTTCTTTCAGGATAGCCCTCTAGACATGTGGAGTGGTATCAGGTTTGGTAGGTTTCTTGTCTAAGACAACGTTCTCAGCTTCCGTTGTCACTTTGCTGTCAGTGACATGATCATCACTGAGAGGGAAGACTGGTGACTACCATGTGTCTGTCTTGTTGGATGTAGTTGACTCAGGTGTATTCTTTGTTTCTTTGTTTGAGTATCCAGTATGTGGTCCACATGACATCTCCATGTCTGATCTTCAACATCCACTGTGTACAGCAGTGGTCCAGACCTTGTAGCTATTCCATCGGATGTCCACTTGTCTTCTTGGTAATCATGCACTAGGACTTCTTGTCCAATCTGGAGTAAGTCTTTACACCACTGAGGTGTTCTCTAATGGAATCTCAGAAAACAGCCTGTTGTAGTCAACCTCTGACAAAGCTGACTATATCCAACTCCATTATCAGTTTTACTCCAGACACATCTATTGGATTCCAGATGATTTTGTGATCTGCTTCAGTTATACTATGTAGTTTTAGGCATGACAGTTTACCATTACCAGACTCTATGTTGTCTGATCTGATCTGTTTTATCTTTGGTAACTTTATGCTTTTGCTTAGTTTTGTGTTTGAGACTTTCACTTAGTTGTTCTTTTGTCTTCATGTTCTATCTATGTGACCTTGTCTGTGACACTTTCAGCAGATTTTTTCTTTGAACCAACAGTAATTTGCATCATGAGAGGATTTGCTACATCGATAACATCCTTGGCTTTTTGCACTATTCAGGGACATTATTTTGTTCATTTCACATTCTAACCTCCTATTCTGTAGTCCTGCTGCATCCTTGGTTGAAGTCTCTAATGATTACAGTGATCAATGCCATTCTAAAATTAGGCCTCTTTCTGCCATAACCTCATTTGAGTGTTTTGATTATGCATGCCACATAAAAGCCCATCCCTGAATGCATCAGAAAGTCCATCTCTACAGTAACAGTACCGGGAAAGTTTGTTCAGTTTTATAATGTATTCAGAAATGCTTTAATCTTTTGATTGGTTCCTTTGGTAAAATCTAAATCTCTCAGACCTTACCAGCAGTTTACGGTGCAAGTGATCTTGTAAGATTGTAACAATTTCATTGATCGTCTTGCTTGCTGGCTTTTCAGGGTTGCGTAAGAGACTGTACAGGTTTCCCCTGCCATCCAAAGGTAGAGCGTTCCTATGAAACCGTTCGTAAGCCGGAATGTCGTAAAGTGAATAAGCAATTACCGTTTATTTATATGGGAAAAATTTGTGAGTGTTCGCAGACCCAAAAGAAACCTACCAAATCATGCCAAATAACACATAAAACCTAAAATAACAGTAACATATAGTAAAAGCAGGAATGATATGATAAATACACAGCCTATATAAAGTAGAAATAATGTATGTACAGTGTAGTATCACTTACCAGAATCAGAAAGACAGCGCCGAGCACACCGATGATGGTGTGTTAGGCTGCGTCGTCAGAGGTTGGGTTAGTGCAGTGGTCTCTAACCTCCAGGCCTGGTCCGTGAAGCATGCAGTGGTGCAGCGGTAGTTGGAACGCACCCAGCACATCTTCAAGAAAAAAGCCGAAATAAACAAGCTAATTAATTAGGTGCCGTCCAGCACATAACCGTCGGCCTAGATTGGAGGCGACACAATCGGCAATCACCTCTGATCTGGGCCGACATTTACGTGTCTATCCAAATGCTTGTAGATTCTGTCTCTTAGTACTCCCTCCAATAACTTACCTACTACTGACGTTAAACTCACCGGCCTATAATTTCCTGGGTTACTTTTCGATCCTTTTTTAAACAACGGAACAACATGAGCCACTCTCCAATCCTCCGGCACCTCACCCGTAGACAGCGACATTTTAAATATTTCAGCCAGGGCCCCTGCAATTTCAACACTAGTCTCCTTCAAGATCAGAGGGAACACCCTGTCAGGTCCCGGGGATTTATCCACTTTAATTTTCCTCAAGACAGCAAGGACCTCCTCCTTTTTGATCTGTACAGTTTCCATGATCTCACTACTGTTTCCCTTAATTCCATAGATTTCATGCCAGCTTCCTTAGTAAATACAGACGCAAAAAACCTATTTAAGATCTCCCCCATTTCCTTTGGTTCCGCACATAGCCGACCACTCTGATCTTCAAGAGGACCAAATTTATCCCTTACAATCCTTTTGCTCTTAATATACCTGTAAAAGCTCTTTGGATTATCCTTCACTTTGACTGCCAAGGCAACCTCATGCTTCTTTTAGCCCTCCTGATTTTTTTCTTAAGTATTTTCTTGCAATCCTTATACTCCTCAAGCACCTTATTTACTCCCTGCTTCCTATACACGTCATACAACTCCCTCTTCTTCTTTATCAGAGTTGCAATATCCCTTGAGAACCAAGGTTCCTTATTCCTATTCACCTTGCCTTTAATCCTTACAGGAACATGCAAATTCTGCACTCCCAAAATTTCTGCTTTGAAGGCTTCCCACCTACTGATCACATCCATGCCAGAGAACAACCTGTCCCAATCCACGCTTTTTAGATCCTTTCTCATTTCTTCAAATTTGGCCTTCTTCCAGTTAAGAACCTCAACCCTAGACCAGATCTATCCTTGTCCATGATCAAGTTGAAACTAATGGTGTTATGATCACTGGAACCAAAGTGCTCCCCTACACAGACTTCTGTCACTTGTCCTAACTCGTTTCCTAACCGGAGATCCAATATTGCATTCCCTCTAGTTGGTCCCTCTATATATTTATTTAGAAAACTTCCTGAACACAGTTTACAAACTCTAAACCATCTAGACCTCTAACAGTATGGGAGACCCAATCAATATATGGAAAATTAAAATCCCCTACCACCATAACTTTATGTTTCCTGCAGTTGCCTGCTATCTCTCTGCAGATTTGCACTTCCAATTCTCTTTGACTATTGGGTGATCTGTAATACAATCCCACTAATGTTGCATACCTTTCCTGTTTCTCAGCTCCACCCACAAGGACTGAGTAGACAAGCCCTCTAATCTGTCCTGCCTGAGCACTGCTGTAATATTTTCCCTAACAAGCAATCCTACTCCCCCACCTTTCATTTCTCTGCCTTGATCACATCTGAAACATCGGAACCCTGGAATATTAAGCTGCCAGTCCTGCCCCTCCTGTAGCCAAGTTTCACTAATTGCTACAACGTCATAATTCCACGTGTCAATCCACGCCCTCAACTCATCCGCCTTCCCACGATACTCCTAGCATTGAAATATATACACCTCAGAAGATTTTTACCACCACTCACAACCTTTCTATTAGTGGATTGCTTGAACTTTTAACATCATTTATTTTCACCCCAGCCACGCTGTCAGCTCTGGTACTGGTATCAATTAAATAAAAGCACACATGCAGGAGATGGCTTTAACTGGTGTATGTGAGAGAGAGAGAGAGAGGAGAGAGAGAGAGAGAGAGAGAGAGAGAGAGAGAGAGAGAGAGAGAGAGAGAGAGAGAGAGAGAGAGAGAGAGAGACAGAGAGAGAGAGAGAGAGAGAGAGAGAGAGAGAGAGAGAGAGAGAGAGAGAGAGAGAGAGAGAGAGAGAGAGAGAGAGAGAGAGAGAGAGAGAGAGAGAGAGAGAGAGAGAGAGAACACAATGCACATGCATCAATACATAATGCTAAGGATGGGGGGGGGGATGTCATTGCTCTAAAAAAATATCTATACAATGCAGTTTTATGTCCATTTCTTCAGAAATCAGTTAAACAGCAATAGCTGCACCAGTAGAAAGAGAAAAATAATTTTTAAAAAAGGAATGAAGTTTGGTAATGTCCTGAAACCTTTTCAAAAATTCTACCAGCCAGCCACAGAATAACATGATTTTTTTTTATAAATAGGACAATTGATGCATGCTGCAGAAGATCACGTTAGTGAAGATTGCATCTTGAATATTAATGAAGCTTAAAGGGATAGAACAATAACTCTGCAAACTGCATGGTTCACTCCAGTCAATGATCTCTCCTCATGTTTTCATTCGCTGACTGTACTTCTTAATAGTGGATAAACATGATTAGTAATATTGACTTTGTGTGCTTGGCAACTTCGCTGTTTTAGATATCTATAACACGTCAGCAGCATCTGTGGACAGTTAGCATTTCAAATTGAAGATTTCATCTTAAATTCATTTTCAACATGAAGTATCAACTCTGCTCTTTCAATGAAACTGCCCGGTCTGCTAAGTATTCCCGGTCTGCTAAGTATTTGCAGAATTTTCAGTTTTACATCAGTTTTTTTAGCACCTGTAGTTTATTTTTTGGAAGTTTTTCATCTTGCTTCAAAATAGTTTTTGTGAAATAGGAAATAGTTTTCAATGTATTTAATCCAGCTGATATATTGTTCCATCCAATTCTCTCTGTGGAATTTGATAGATATTTCACTTCTCTTTTATAATTTGCTTCAAACTCCTTTGTGAAAGAGATGTCAAAGTCTACTTTTTCAATAACACTTCTACAATTTCAAACTGTAAAGCACCTTTGTCATTGTAATTTAGAAATACGGCACAGTAACAGGCTCTTCCAGCCCAATGAGCCTACATTGCCCAATTACAAATATGAGATCTAATTAACCCATGAACCCAATGTCTCTGGAATGTGGGAGGAAACCAGAGCACCTGGAGGAAATCCAAGCAGTGCCAGGGAGAATGTATAAGCTCTTTACAGACAGCAGTTTGAATTGAATCTAGGTCGCTGGTGCTGTAATACTGTTATGCTAACTGCTGAGTCAATGCACCACCAATTTCATCCTGTTGATATTTTACTGACCACTTGCCTTGTCTTTAACATTGGGTGCTGATGGTATAATTGAGGCAATGCCAAATTAAGAATGATTAAGCAAAATGTGGAAATGAACTAAATGAATATTGTTAGATTCAGCTGTTAACTCACGACTATCGCAAAAGTCAATGGCACATTAATTTAGTTTTCTCATGTTCCTTGCTTAAATCGAGTCATTCACAGAAGAAGATTTTGATGGTAATTGGTCCATCTCTTGAATTTATTAAATAAAAACTGCAAGTAAATACATCCCATCCTAAAGGCTAGTTGTTAAGAGGAGGAGAAAACAGATAAAGTCTTTAGCTTTTAAGTGAGGGCACACTTCCGAGCATTGTTTCACTTCAATGATATTAAGTGCCAGAACTACAAGATATCAAATAAAACAGTTTTCTGGTGCCCCCTGCAGTGCTGTATTTAAAAAAGGTTTTACAAGCCTTTTAAATTTCTTTAATTCATCAGGGTAGATTTACATTTGTGCTATATCCTATAAAAATTCAAAGCATAGAGATTCCAGCTATTAATGTATCTCAATAATACTTCCACGAGGCACACTGATCTGCCTTTTTCACATTTTCATTTTAAGAAGATTAAGTGGCTTTAACAAAATGCAGTGACTTAACTAGAATTGCTACATTGGTGATATAACTATGCTGTCCTTACAGAGGAAGATGTATAATTTGATATTCTGATCAAAGGAGTAAATTTTCTGTCCTTCATTAGCACAATATACACTCAGTGGCCACTTTATTAGATACACCTGCTCATTAATGCAAATATCTAATCAGCCAGTCATGTGGCACCAACTCAATGCGTAAGAGCATGAAGACATGATCAAGAAGTTCAGTTGCTGTTCAGACAAAACATCAGAATGGGGAAGAAGTGTGACCTAAGTGACTTTCACCATGAAGTGATTATTAATGTCAGACGGGTGGTTTCTTTATCTCAGAAACTGCTCATCTCTTAGGGTTTCAAACACAGCAGTCTCTAGAATTTACAGAAAATGGGGCACAAAACAGAAAACACTCAGTGAGCAGCAGTTCAGTGGGCAATAACGCCTTATTAATGAGAGAGTCAGAGGGAAATGGCCAGACTGGATCAAGCTGGAAGGTCACGGTAATTCTAACAACCACGTGTTACAACAGTGGTGGGCAGGAGAGCATCTCTCAATGCATAGCACATCCAACCTTGAAGTGGATAAGCTTCAGCAGCAGAAGACCATGAACATACACTCAATGGCCACTTTATCAGGTATAGTAGCCACGGGGTGTATTTCTTTGCTCAAAGTATCATTCGATTGCTGTACAAAATCAGGGGATATTATTCAGAAATACACTACACAGAACATGCACTTTAAAAGCATTTATTATTACCATTTAGCATGAAGAACTGTCCTTCTCAATCATTCCTTCTATTTAGTGATGTGGACGCCCGACAACACCTAAGCACTATTTGTTGATTCATCCTACACTTCCTCTGACCCATGTCTAACTTAATTGATGCCCCGTGGCTGTGGGGTCTATCTTCTTGCAAAATTTCTTAATAATAAATAAAGCAATCTATCCTGTTGTGGCGAACGGGTGAACCCAAACACAGGACACTGACACGTAGGTAGAGTAATCTAAAGAGTGTTTATTAATGGTTGCAGGGAAGGCCAGGGAACGAGTGAGGCTTGACTGGGGATCGAACCTGGGTCGCTGTGGTGAGAGAGTGGTGTTTACCCACTGAGCCAACGGAGAGTGTAGGCGGGTGGCGGAACGAGGCAGAAGAGGGATGCAGACCGGGGTGCGAGCGTGGCTTAAGGAGAACAGCAGGCAGGAGGATGAACGGAAAGGCAGGCGGCCGGCAACCCTTTATCTTAACACGGAGCATTGCTGGAGCTGAATGGCAAAAACGAGACAGGTGGCAGGCAATACTTATCTTGACACGGAGAGACAGAGCTAACACCGGCAAATCTCGGTACTGAAGTAAAACTTAGAATACACAATCCTTAGCGGCCAGGAACGTGAATTACCACACTGGCTGAAACAACGATCTGGCCATGAGTAGATGCAAAGCCGGGATGTTTATGCTGCAGGTTTAGATGAGAATCAGGTGTCGCAATCAAGGAGCCTGGGAGAACAAGGGGAAAAGGGAATTAGGAGAACATTGGGAATTAACGGTCGGGACCGTGACATATCCATTCATTTTCTCCTTTAATGAGCAGGATGGATGATCTCAGGGGAGGCACCCAAATGATCAGATACCTGCTGTGAAATCTTTATCTCATTTGTAAACAATAAGATTAATATTTTTATGAGACTTAAAGGAACTCTCAATGCTTCTCGACTTTGACAACATGATCCCAACCCCTCTCTCTCTCCCCTCTTCCCACCCCCACCATCGCACTCTCCTCCTCACTGAAAAACAACTTTTGCATGCCTGGTTTTAGTTCATTGTTAGCTGAACCAGACTTTCCCAGAAAGGCTGGTGGTTAATCATCATGGCACCAACTGTCATAAGGTGGAATATCTGAGTTACTGAAAGTTTGGCTGTTTGAAATCGTCAAAGATGCTGACAGCATCATCAGCTGGTGGCTTAGCTGCCAAAGCCTATATACCAGGAGGCCCCAATCAGTGGGATCAGTAGCTGCATTCACTGCAATGACGACTGTTAACTGCTCAACTATCCTTCTCCAACTTACAGAGCAGGTGAAATTTAGCCTCTTGGTTGCTTTGAAATTAAACTCTTCTTCAGCCGCTGGACTGCAGGAAAGGTTGAGTACAAAGTGATTGTGCTCCATCTGTCCGGCCCACGAACCCCTGAATTTGCAATACCATTGTCTCGAGTATTAGCCAATCTCTGGTTTGGGGTTTTGAAGTAAAATTAATTTCAGACAGGTCTATTACACTGAGTTTAAGGGGTTACCAGGTCATGGTGCTCTATGTTCATTCCAATCGGAGAAGTATGACAGTTCAGTACTTGGTCTAACTCATTACAGGTTTCTGTCCAATAATGCTCATTTAGGATAATCTAGAACAATATAAATGCAATGGAAACTTGTTATCCTTATCGTGAGGTCCAGAAAATTAATATTATCATGTGCTATATGTAAAGATCAATATTATTCACTAGAATATTATTAGTTTTACTATTAGAACATGCATAAACTCCACATGTAGTGCACAGTAAGATCTCTTTTTCCATTGTAAACACATTTGCCACATCATTACACATACTGCAGAGAAAAATCTATTGATAGCCTTATGGCTGACATTGTCTTTTATTGGCAGTCTGAAGATTTAATAAGGCAATGCTTTCTGTTTTCAGACTCATGAAAGCTGACATTTGTATTGCTTTCAAACTATAGTGAGAGCCTTCCTTACAAGGGCTATAAACTGCTTTCATGAGAAGTTTTTGATACCCATACTGTTGCAGGATTTATCTAAGATGCCAGATAAATGATTACAAGCACCTCCATCACCAGCACACAGATCTCGCAACTGGTAAATCAGCCCCTTAACAGTGGCAGACGCACCACATGTCTAGATTTCAATACCCAGGTGCCACAGCTGACAGTCAGACATAAAGCTCAGTAGACCAGAGCTGTGTGAAATATTAGCTTTTGTCAGCTCCTCTGCTGATACTAATGACAAGAAAATATAGGTGCCATACTTGCCGGATTTTAGTGTTTGATATACAATTGGAAGTAAAGCCAGGCTTGTTATATATAATTCAATGCTTTACCAGCTGCAGGAAGGGAGTGACAGGTTGGCATATTGTAAGAAGGTGCTGGACAATTATTCGAGTACATCTTATATCTAGTCTGCCTGGGTATCATTATTTTGAGGTTATCCTTCTAGGCTTGTATTCCAAAGCAAAATATTGTGGATGATGTAAAATCAGGAATTAGAAGTTATGTTGCATGGGTCAGGCAGCTAGTTTCCATGACAGACAAATAACAATCTGAACAGCCTCTCTCTTCACTGGTGCTACCCAGACTAGGTATGAAATTTGTCACACAAACACAAGATAATCTGTAGATACTGGAAATCCAAAACAACACACACACAATGCTGGAGCAACTCAGCAGCCAGGCAGCATCTATGGAAAAGAGTAAATTGTCTACGTTTCAAGCTCACCCTTCATTCAAACTGGAAAGGAAGAGGGAACAAGTCAGACGAAGAAGTTGGGGGAGAGGGTGAAGAATAAATACAAGGTGGCAGATGATAGGTGAAACTGGATGAGGAGGAGGGGGTGAAGTGAAGAGCTGGGGTGTTGATTGCTCTGACTATCTACAAAGTTATTAATTGGGATTTAATGATTTGCAGTCATCCATTAGCAATATCACCTGTTCCAATGGTGTCCCATACTTGTGTTTGTGTTATAGTTCTGTTTTTTTTTTCACACGTTATTTCCTCCAGCGTGGTTGGCAATGTCATCGACTAGGGACACAAAGTCATACAGGATAGAAACAGGCCCTTAGGGCCAACCAGTCCATACACATAAAAACCAAGATGCCTATCATCCCACTTGCCTGCATTTTGTCCATTTCCCTCGTATCCTTTCCTATCCCTGTACCTGTCCAATACCTTTTAAATGTCAATTTGCCTGCCTCAACCATACCCTGTGGCAGTCACCTTAAATGTTTGATGTCCAATTCTTGATTCCCAGCCTTATGAAAAATCAATTTCCTGCCCCCCCCACCACATCCCTTCCCCCACCCCCACCCCCCCACATCCCTTCTCTTTCTTTCCAGGACTGCAATGTCATTCCTAGGCAAACTCAGAGTGACTCTACCTCCTAACATATCTTTCATGCAAACATTTCAATTGCAGCAGAAATAAACCACGTGCCATCACATCCCCCACCACCATACCTGGTCCCCTATTAAATAAGATCATGGCTGATCTAAGTTAGTGTCAGGTTAGCATTCTCATCTCTTCATAGTAACCTTTAACCTCTGCTTTAAAACAATTCAGGTCTTTTCTCTAACTATCTTTTGAGGGTGAATATTCCAAAGGCTTGGGGCCTTCTGACAGAAAAAAGTACTTAATCTTTGTCTGTATTGTATAAACCTTCACTTTACACAGTGATCCTTAGTTTTAGGCTGTCCTATGAGGAAGCATTCTAGTCTTCTGTCAATACCCTTTAGGGTCCTATATTTTTCAAACAGATCACTACATCATCTTCTAAACCCCAGTGAATATAAGCCAAGCTGAGCAATTTTTCTTCATATGACAACTCATTAATCTAAGCTTTTGTCTGGTGAACTTTAATCTGTACTGCTCTCAATGTAATAAGTAAAAAGATCAGTACTATATACAGTACTCTGGATACGGTCTCATCAATGTCTTATGTAATTGAATCATAAACATCCCACGTTTATATTCAACTCTTCTATCAATAAAGGACCGTACTTTCTTTTTTAACAACATTCTCTACCAAACTTTTGGTGAATCATGTTGTGGGATATGTAGGTCCCCTCTGCATTCCAAAGCTCTACAAAACCTCACCAACTAGTTTTCATTTTTCTGCCAAAATAAATAACGTCATAGTTTCCCACATTATGCTCTATTTTCTCATTCTTTTCCCCAATTGGTACCCCTTTGTATCTTCATTATATTCTCTTCACAGCATCCTCTCCCATCTATCTCTGCATTATCAGTAAACTTAGCAACAATACTTCATTTTATCTTGCCAACTAGTAACAAAATATTTGTACCTACTCCATTTTCTATCTGCCAGCCAGTCACAGTGTGATGGAGTCAGATAGTAATACAGCATGGGTATAGGACTTCTGGTTCAACCCAGACAATGTCAACCACCCAGCTAGTCCCAATTTCTAACATTCGTCGCATATTCCTCTGAGACCCCACATCTCTATCCAAGTTCTCCTTCAATGAACTATTGTACCTGCCCCAACTACTTCCTCTGGCAGCTAATTAATGTAAATAGTCATCTATTCAGTTCAGTAAGTTACTTTTTAACACCATCCTACATTGTTAAGCCATGATTTCCATTAATGATTGATACCCTTATCCGCTAACTTCATCACAGCCTGATGGTCCCCTTCGTTCTCACAGCTCCTTCCTCAGCTATTTTGTGTTTCCTTTTCTCAGCTCTCAAGACTGCAAAAACCTTAACTTATACTTTGAATTTAGTACTCTCCACTCTTTGCCAATGGAGAGGTCAAACATAAATAAGGTAAATATTTTGCAGGATCCCTCTGTTTAGCTGGTAAACCTCCCTTGACTTCCCATTTGGCTGTGCCTTCAGTGTTACAGCCCACTCTGATCTGTTTTCAGGTTCCTGGATTCTTCCAATGAAGATCGACATAAGATTGAAGAACAGGAGGTCTTTATACAGATAGGCACAGGGCAACTGTTTGGACTATGCACTACATCTGATCATTTCTTTCCATGGAGATTTAACATTTCCTCCAGACTTATCTGCTTCTAATTTGTTGTTTTAGTACCACCCAGTTTCATTCTGCATCTGCATATTTCTTATAGGTTCCATCCCATTAAATATATTTCCATTTGTTGAAACAGGACTTCTATCTCTGATGAAAGGGTACTGATCAAGGATACTAACTCTTTTTTCTTCACTGATGCTGCTCAATTTTCCAGCATTTTCTGTTCTTATTTCAGATTTTCAGTATCATAGTTTTTAACCATTTGGACAAGATGTTATTTTTCAACTCTCCTTGTAAACTTTCCTTTTTATACTCCCTGTAGTGAGTATATAAACTTTCTATGAAACTCGTTGCAATGATTTATCAGTTGACGAGATTCCCTGTGGAGTATAGATGGAAATTATTGAAGTGTCATGAGTCATGGTCATTTCTTTTGACCCTCTGAGATCCAAGAATAGTCTTCTTTTAAATTTTTTTCTAGGTACTCCTCAGACTGAGACAACCTACAATTTGTATTTAAAACATCTGATTTTCTTTAATCTCTCCTAGGTACAACATAACAGTAGTACATATATTTGGCACTGATCCATCAATTCATGACCTTTATTTTTATATGTTCATAAATTATATGGATGTTCCTGTCCAAGTTATGTTGCACTTGTTTGAGGTAAAATTATAGATGTGTAATCATTGGTTTGATGGACCTGGTGAAATGCAAGGGATCCAAAGAAACCTGTAATTTCTTGGATTAATTGTATACAATTTATGTGAAGATGGATATGCAAGATAACGTGTTCTTCAGTTAGAAGTCAAGTGTCAGTTGCTGGTTTAAATTGCAATGGGCTAACTATGGCATGGGCCAAGTAAATGGGAGCTAAACTTTCCACAGACTGCATGAGTTAAGCAGGGGAGACATGAAAGTCAAATGTTTGTTGATGGGATTAGGCAAGGCAGGAGGTCAATGGTCAACGTGGATATGGTAGACGGAAAGGCTTGTCACTGTGCTCTATGACTCCTTAATGCCTCCTGCCTTGTCCTAACACTCCCCCTCCCATTGCCCTAGCCAGTCCTTCTTTTCCTTCTTCCCTTGGACACACCCTTCCATCATACCATCCTCATCTGTCCTTTCTCCTTCCTTCTCCTGTCATCCCTCCCAACCTCACACTCCCCGCCATCTCTCATCCTTCTTCATTCACACGCCTATCTCCAGATAATGCACAGTTATTCTAATGCATTCGAAATAACTTTCTTTTTTAATTAATACATCACAAGCCCAGTGAGAGATTAAGTAGCTCCAGGTCAGATTTTGAAAATGAAACTAAATAGATAGAATAGGTAGCTGTAGGAAATTGCTTTGGTGGTACCAATCATAATTTTGTTCGGATCTGCAAAGTTATGTGAAAAGATAAAGTGAAGTGAAGCTACTCAACTGAGGCTAAAATCAATTTTGTCTGCTTGAGGGGAAAAAAGACTGCCATCCTGGAAAATTAAAATCTCAGTTTACTTCATTGTTTTCTTTCTCCCCCTTTCTTTGTTTGTTTTTCTGTGGGAGCAAAGAATATACCCAGGCTAACCTGCTAGGCATAGAACTTAGAACATAGAACATGGAACACAGAACATAGAACATAGAACATAGAACATGGAACACAGAACATAGAACATAGAACATAGAACATGGAACACAGAACATAGAACATAGAACATAGAACATGGAACACAGATAATAGAAGATAGAAATCTACAGCACCTTACAGGCCCTTTGGCCCACAATGTTGCGCCAACAATGTAACCTACTCTACCGCATAGCATAGCCCTCTATTATTCTAAGCTCCATATACATATTTAAATGGCTCTTAAAAGATCCTATTGTATCTGCCTCCTCCACTGTTGCTGGCAGTGCATTCCACACACCCATCACTCTGCGTGAAAAACTTACCTCTGATATCTCCCCTGCGCGCCCCCCCCCCCCCCATACCTACTTCCAAGCACCTTAAGACTATTCCCCCTTGTGTTAGCCATATCAGCCCTGGGAAAAAGCCTCTGGCTATCCACATGATCATTGCCTCTCATTATCTTATACACTTCTATCAGTCACCTCTCATCCTCCATCACTTCAAGGAGAAAAGGCTAAGTTCACTCATCCTTTTCTCATAAGGAATGCTCTCCAATCCAGGCATCATCCTTGTAAATCTCCTCTGGAACCTTTCTATGATTTCCACAACCTTCATCTAGTGAGGTGACCAGAACTGAAAACAGCACTCTAAAAGGGGTCTAACTAAGGTCTTATATAGCTGTTACATTATCTCACAGCGCTGGAACTCAACCCTGCAGATGATGAAGTCCAACACACCATACACCTTCTTAACAGCACTGTCAACCTGCACAGCAGCTTTGAGTGTCTTATGGACATCGACCTGAAGATCTAATAGTCCACATGGCCAAGTATCTTAATATTATGTTCTGTCTTCAAATTTCATTTTCCAAAATGAATCATGTCACACTTATCTGGGTTGAACTTCACCTGCCACTTCTCAGCCCAGTTCTGCATCCCATCAGTGTCCCGCTATAACCCCTGACAACCTTCTAGATAATCCACAACACCTCCAACATTTGTGTCATCAGCAAACTTACTAACCTATCCTTCTACTTCCTCATCCAGGTCATTTATAAAAACCACAAAGAAGAGGGGACCCAAAACAGATGCCTGCAGAACACCACTGGTCACCTACCTCCATGCTAAATACGAACTATCTACAACCACCCCTTGCCCTCTGTGGGCAAGCCAGTTCTGGATCCACAATGCAAGGTCTCCTACGATCCTATGCCTCCTTACTTCCTGAATGAGCCTTGCATTGGAAACCTTATCAAATGTTTTATTGAAATCTATATACACTACATCTACGGCTCTACGGTCATCAGTGTGTTTTGTTACATCCTCAGAGAATTCAATATGGCTCGTAAGGCAGGGCCTGCCCTTCACAAAGCCATGCTGACTAACCCTAATCAGACTATGCCTTTGCAATCCAAATGCTCATCAATCCTGCCTCACAGGATCTTCTCCAACAACTCCTCCCCCCACCCCACTGGAGTAAGACTCACTGGTCTATAACTTCCTGCGTTATCTCTTCTCCCTTTCTTGAACAAGGGAAAAACATTTGCAACCCTCCAACCCTCTAGTACTTCTTCCATTAAAGATCATTGTCAGAGGTCAGCAATCTCCTCCCTTGCTTCCTACAGTATCCTGGGTATCTCGCCCGGACCCAGTGACTTACCTAACTTAGTGATTTTCAAAAGCTCCAGCACATCCTCTTTCTTAATGTCTACATGTTCAAGCATTTCAATCCACTGTATGCCATCTGCCTTGTTTATGATATTCTGCATTAAATTAGACATAGCTCACACAATCTGGCTGAGTGCATCTTTGCTCTATCATCTGCCTATCCTTCCTCACTAATTTCCTACAATTTGTCTCTACTTGTGTGCCAACCACCCATCCTCTCCCTCTTCACTTCAGTTCCCAACCCCCTGCAAATCTAATTTAAACCCACCCTGATGGCATTAGCAAACCTTTCTCCCAGGATATTGGTTCCCCCCCCAATACAGGTGCAACCTGTCCCATTTGTACAGGTCACTATTTCTCCAGAAAAGGTTCCAATGATCCAAGAATATGAAACCTGGCGCCCTGCACATTACCTTCAGCTGCTCATTGATCTGTTATACCTTCCTGTTCTGACCTTCCCTAGATAGTTGCACTGGGAGTAATCCAGAAATTACCAACTTGACGGTCCTGCTCTTCAGCTTCCATCCTAACTCCCTAAACCTACTGTGCAGGACCTCTACCCCTCTCCTGGCTTTGTCATTGGTACCAAAATGTACCACGACCTCTGGTTGCTCACCCTCCCCTTCATGAATATTCCGCTCAGAGGTATCCTAGACTCTAGCACCTGAGAGGCAACACACTATCCTGGAGTCTCTTTTGCTGCCGCAGAATCTCCTCTGTCCCCCCAAGTATCGAGTACCCTATGACTCTTGCTCCGCCTGACTTCACCTGATTCTTCTGAGGCTCAAAGCCAAGCAAAGTGCTATTGGTCTGGCTGCTGCTGCCTTGCCCAGATAGGTCAATCCCTCATCAGGATCCAAAGGATACTGTTGCTTAGAGCAATGGCCACTGGGGGCCCCTGCATTGACTTCTTTCTCCCTTTGCCTCTTTCAGTGTTCACCCACCTACTCCCTGAATTCTGCACTCTGGGTATAACCACCTGCTCAAAAGTCTTAACTATCAATTGCTCTGCCTCTGGGATGATCCTTAGTTCATCTAACTCTAGCTCAAGCTCCTCAATGCGGTCTTTCAGGAGCTGGACTTGGCCGCACTTGCCACGGGTGTAGTCATCAGGGAGACCATCAGATTCCATGAATTCCCACGAATATGAGAAAATCTGCAGATGCTCAAAATCCAAAGCAACACACACAAAATGCTGGAGGAACTCAGCCAGTCAGGCTGTCTCTGTGAAAGACCGTAAACAGTCAACGTTTGGAGACGCCAGGATATGATAACACCAATGGTAACAATGTGCACATTTTGGACAGATAGGATAGGTGGTTTGAAACAAGAGTTAAAGAAGCCATCTTTGTCAAACTGGAAAACTCCTCCTTGAACAGAGGGGGCAGTTACGACACCACAATCAGCTATTTACAATGCAGTCCTAGCATCTCTACCCCAGTGTCTCCACAAGAGCTCATACCTCCATTCATTCAAAGATATAACTAATAATCCTCTTATTACCTCTATGACCCTTAAAGATTCTCATGATTGCTATACCTTTAAACAACTCACAGAGTTTATAAGCTGGAAAACTACCCACCATGGACTAGATATGATGAAGCCTCTTGGATGAGTGGCGAAATGTCTTCTAGGCAGCGCAGCAAATCCAGTTGCCTTGATTTACTACTGCTTGATATTTTATTTTTTGTTTGCTTGAAACTTGATTAAGCTAACTGGATTAAGCAGCGTCTCTACTTTCTGCAAAGGCTGAGAAAAGTCCATCTCCCACCCCCCATCCTCACCACATTCTACAGAGGTTGTATTGAGAGCATCCTGAGCAGCTGCATCATGGCCTGGTTCGGAAATTGTACCATCTCAGATCACAAGACCCTGCAGCGGATAGTGAGGTCAGCTGAAAAGATCATTGGGGTCTCTCTTCCCACCATCACATACATTTACACCACACGCTGCATCCGCAAAGCAAACAGCATTATGAAGAACCCCACACACACCTCATATAAACTCTTCTCCCTCCTGCCATCTGGAAAAAGGCACCGAAGCATTCGGGCTCTCACAAACAGATTATGTAACAGTTTCCTCCCCCAAGCCATCAGACTCCTCAGTACCCAGAACCTGGCTTGCCACCAACCTACTAGACCGTCTACTGTGCCTATTGTCTTGTTTATTATTTATTGTAGTGCCTGCACTGTTTTATGCACTTTATGCAGTCCTGGATAGGTATGTAGTCCAGTGCAGTTTTTGTGTTTTTTTCTTATGTAGTTTTGTGTAGTTTTTGTATTGTTTCATGTAGCACCATGGTCCTGGAAAACGTTGTCTCATTTTTATTATGTTCTGTACCAGCAGTTATGGTTGAAATGACAATAAAAAGTGACTTGACTTGAATTGACTTGACTTGACTTAAAAATTGCCTGGAAATATGTAGAACACATGAGGACTAAAGATATGAGGTTACTAAGTAGGGAGGGAACAGAGAATATAAAGACCATTCACAAACAAGAGAAAATCTGCAGATGCTGGAAATCAAAGCAACACACACAAAATGCTGGAAGAACTCAGCAGGCCAGACAGCATCTATGAAAAGAGTACAGCCAACATTTTGAGCTGGGACCCTTAGTTTCCCCCTAGTTCAGTCCCTTCCTACCTACATTTGTGATGCTTCATGCGCTCTGGATCTTTTCAATGGTTTCAGGTTCCCTGACCTCCATCATCATATTTTTACTATGGTTGTCCAGTCCCTATACACCTCCATCCCCCGCCAGGAATGCCACAAAGCTCTCTGTTTCTTTGTGGACACCAGGCCAAACCAGTTCCCCTCTACCACCACTCTCCTCCACCTAGCGGAACTTGTCTCACTAGAAATAATTTCTCCTTTGGCTCCTCCCACTTTCGTCAAACTAAAGGGCACTTGCATGGGTCCCAGCTATGCCTGTCTGTTTGTCCGCTACGTGGAGCAGTCTACATTCCAAGAATACACTAGTGACTGTCCCACACTCTTCCTATGCTATATCGATGACTGCACTGGTGCTGCTTCCTGCATGCATGCTGAACTCGTCATCTTCATTCACTTTGCCTCCAACTTCCACCTTGCCCTCAAATTTACCTGGCCCATTTCTGACACCTCCCTCCCCTTTCTTGATCCCTCTATCTCTGTCTCTGGAGACAGCTTATCTACTGATGTCTATTACAAACCCATGGATTCTCACAGCTACCTGGACTGTATCTCTTCTTAATGCCACCCCTTCTCTCAATTCCCCATCCTCCACCACATCTGCTCTCAGGATGAAGCTTTTCATTCCAGACTGACGGAGATGTCCTCCTTCTTCAAAAAAAGGGCTTCCCTTCCTCCACCAACAACGCTGCCCTCACGCACATCTGCTCTCACCACATCCTCCTGCCACCCTACCAGGGATAGGGTTCTTCTTGTCCTCACCTACCACCCCACCAGCCTCTGAAACTTCCGCTACTTCCAACAGGATCCCACCACCAAGCACATCTTTCCCTCCCTCCCCCCAACTTTCTGCTTTCCACAGGGATTGCTCCCTATTTGTCCCTCCTAGCTGATCTCTCTCCTGGCCCTCATCCTTGCAAGTGGAACAAGTGCTACACCTGCCCCTACACTTCCTCCCTCACTACCATTCAGGGCCCCAAACATTCCTTCCAGGTGAGGTGCCACTTTACCTGTGAGTCTGTTGGGGTCATATGCTGTGTCCGGTACTCCCGGTGTGGCCTCCTGTATATCAGTGAGACCCAGTGTAGATTGGGAGACATCTTCACCGAGCACCAATATTCCGTCCGCCAGAAAAAGCAGGATCTTCTTGTGGTCACACATTTTAATTCTACCTCCCATTCCCGTTCCAATATGTCGTGATGGGGCCACATTTACATTGGAGGAACAACACGTTATATTCCATCTGGGTAGCCTTCAACCTGATGGCATGAACTTTGATTTTTCGAATGTCCAGTAATGCAACCCCCCCAGCCCCTCCCCGCCCTTCATCATTACCCATCCCCTTTTCCCTCTCTCGCCTTATCTACCTGCCTGCCCATCCTGCCCTTCGCCTCCCTCTGGTGCTCCTCTCCTCTCTTCTGTCTTTCATGGCCTCTGTCCTCTACTATTAGAATCCCCCTTCTCCAGCCCTGTATCTCTTTCACCAATCAACTCCCCAGCTCTTTATTTCATCCCTCCCCCTTCAGATTTCACCTATCACCTTGTGTTTCTCTCTCCCCTCCCCCACTTTTAAAATGTACTCCTCAGCTTTTTTTTCTCCACTCCTACTGAAGGGTTTCGACCCAAAATGTCGACTGTACTCTTTGCATAGATGCTGCCTGGCCTGCTGAGTTCCTTCAGCATTTTGTGTGTGTTGCTAGTATAAAGACCAAGCATGTTCCCACTGAAAGAAGATAAAACCCAAATCTTAACTCTCCACTCATTACAAAGGAGTATATGGGAGAAAAAGGATAAAGAAAACACTTTTTCATAACAGGAAAGAGGATTAGAAGTGTGTTGAGAGAAAAAAATCATCCGAGATATATTTGGCATTTTGAAGTCATCCTGTAGAAGTATTATGGAGACAAAAACCTGAAATAAATTTACAGACTTGACGGGTTGAATGATGTATTTCTGCTCTGATATCTGTATGTCTATTCAGTCTGCTATAAACTTGAAGATTGTGAATAGTAAGATGGAAAGTTGGGACAAAGGGTTACTCTGGCTTCGTCTTTTAAAATTTATTTAGCATACTCATTGAAAACTATTGACTAATCTTTTGATTTACCAGCTAATTATATTTTTATTAGCTAAGCTTTGTTTCTGTATATCCTGTTAAAAGTCTTGAAATGCCCTTGCTTTATAAAAGGTGGAACATAAAACCAAACATTTGCTGTTGTAATAATTCCTGGGGTATGTTGCTTGCTGGGTATATCACAAGAGCTGCCATCTGAAGCCCAGTCAACTTCGTTGCTCCAGAAATATTTCTAACACATTTTTTTTAAAAATCTTCAGAAGATTACATATAGTTGATCAGTACAATGCTCTGGGTTATTAAGCGTGAGAGTAAAACTTAGTCTAATTTGGGAAAGATGGGATTGTGATGTTTCATCTGATGACTTTATTGCATCTTCAAACCAAAGGAAATATACGAAGGGGTGTGAGCTGACAGTAAAATATAAAGGGGGACAAGCACATCTAAATTCACTCAGACTGAATTGTCTGCTTGATAGAATTGCATGAAATCTTGGGGGGATATATCAGATCAGGTCACAAAAGGAATATCAGATAATCTAATGTGACAACTTCCACAGTTTATTGGATTTGAGAGATACAGCAGTCTGCAATCTGTCAATACGTTTTATTCTTTACAGCATTTCCCCTTTGCCCACAGCAACCCTCCCAACCGAAAACATTTTTAAAAGCCTTTTAATTACGCTTGATAATCTGTCTTTGCACTGCAGGTAACCTGTTAAAAAAACAGGTTGGTGATATTTTTTATTGAAACGTCAGTCATTATTCCCTTTTAAACGCAGAAGGTCAGATTTCAACGAATAAAAGCCTCAAAGTAATAGCTTAGTGCTCATCTGCAATTGTTTCTCACAACACTTTTGAACTTTGCATCACTGTTTCCTGTGTTAAAAAAGGCAGAATTCAGCAGACAATAATATGAATTATATGTATTTTCTTTAAAAATTGCAGAATCTTGTTGCAGTCCAGAATTATTTGGGCATACACACAGTGGCCACTTTATTAGGTACCTCCTGTATTTAATAAAATAATCTTTGAGTGTGTATTCACGGCCTTCTGCTGCTATAGCCTATCCACTTCAAGGTTTGATGTGTTGTGCTTTCAGAGGTGCGGTGCTCTTCTGCACACAACTGTTGTAATGTGTGGTTATTTAAGTTACTGTTGTCTTCCTGTTAGCTTGAAACAGCCTGGCCATTCTCCTTTAACCTCTCTCATTAACAAAGCTCTTTTGTCCACAGAACTGCCACTCATTGGATGTTTCTTTTTGCACCATTCTCTGAAAAACTCGAGAGGCTGTTGTGAGTGGAAATCCCAGGAATTCAGTAGTTTCTGTGATACTCAAACCACCCGATCCAGCACCAACAATCATTCCACGGTCAAATTTACTTGGATAATATTTCTTCCCCATTGTGATATTTAGTTTGAGCAAGTGATCTTCTTGACCAGGTCTACATGTTTTTATGCATTGAATTATCTGATTAAATATTTGCATTATTATGCTGGTGTGCCTAATAAAGTGACCATTGAGTGTGTTTTGCAGCCTGGATCCATTTGTCCAACAAACAGTTACCAATAAAAATTTTTGAAATTCCATGTGGAACTACGATTGTTTCCTTGTGTAAGTGCCACTGTGTTGTGAATTCCTGTGGGAAAGTAGAATTCCCAACGTTGGAGGCTTTTCACTGTTCATCTATCCCTTCTTGCACTTTGACGTTAGATTCTTCGTGCAGTGCAGTGCAGAGTGCAAAGCAATGGCAGATTTCCAGTACTTATGTTGGTGAAACCAGCTGCTAAAGTCTGCACCAGCTCAGAATGCTGATGCCGATGATGGAAATTTAAAATTAAATAAGAAAATACTGCATACGCTTAGGAAGACGGGCAGCATTTGTGCAAATACAGCTATTGCTTCACACCAGTGAAGGGTCTACAATGAATCAGAATCGGGTTTATTATCACTGAAATTTGTTGTTTTGTGGCAGCAGTGCAGTGGAATATGTAAAATATATTGTCAGTTACAAGCAATGCAAAATGGCAATAAATAGTGCACAAAGAGAGCAAGATAGTGGGGTAGTGTCCATGGGTTCACAGACCATTCAGAAATCTGATAGGGGAGGGGAAGAGGAAAACATTGATTGTGTGTTCCCAGGCTCCTGATGGCAGTAATGAGCAGTGGACATGTATTGAATGGTGCGCGTTCTTAATGATGGATGCCACCTTCTTGGGGCACCACCTTTTGAAGATATTGTCGATGTTGGGAAGTTTAGTGCCCATGATGGAGCTGGCTGAGTCTACAAACTACAGCATATTTTTCAGTCCTCTGCGTTGGAGCCTCCATACCAAACTGTGTAGCAACTAGTCAGAGTGCTCTCCTATAGAAATTTACTTGAAATAAGAGTTGAACCAATGGTGATCATAAGGAGCTTGATAATGGGAGATCTCTTTTTTTGTTGTGCCTTCTTTGTGATTGCCTCCTTTTGTATCATAATTATTGGGTCCGATTGAAAGTGCTTACACTTGTTCTATTCCATGTTCTTCCTCTCACTTTTCAAATAGTTTCCCCTGCTGTCTTTACATCTACTTTCATGCTATTTCCTACCACAAAGCATATCTCTTTTTCCCACCCCTTCCCCACTTTCCTCAGGGATCATTCCCTTGTTTGCTCATCCCTCCCCATTGATCTCCTCGCGCACCCCCCCCCCCCCCGCAGCACTTAACCCTCCAATCGGACAAATGCTCCTGCACCTCTACAATTTAGTCTCACCACAATTCAGGACCGCAAATGGCCCTTCCAGATTCAGCAACACTTCACCTGCAAGTCTGTCAGGGTCATCTACTATATCCAGTGCTCTCAACATAGATTGAGATTCACTTCTTCAAACACTTTTGCACCATCTGCCACAAAAGACAGGATTTCCCAGTGGCCACCAATTTCAATTCAACTTCCTATTCCCATGGTCTCCTTTACTGTCAGGGTGAGGCTGTTCTCGGGTTGGAGGAGCAACACCTCATATTCCATCTGGGCAGCTTCAACCTGATGGCATGAACATTGATTTTTCTAACATTCAGTTTTCTCTGCTTTCCCCCTTCTCTCTTACTCCTTCTCCTCCTCTCCTTAACTGCCCATTGCCTCCCTCTGGTGCTCTTCCTCCTCCCTTTTCTCCCTTTCTTTCCTTTGAGATTCCTTCTTCCAACTATCACCTCCCAGCTTCTTAATTCATGCCTCTCGTCCACCCACCCACCATCAGCCTCACCTGCTATCTCCTGCCAGCTTGTATTCCTTCCCCTCCTTCTACCTTCTATCCTAGCTTCTTCTCCCTTCTTGTCTTGATGAAACACCGTGGACCAAAAACTGACCCTTTACTCCTGTCCAGCGGATTATTGGCACCCAATTGCCCACCATTGAGAACATCTACCATAAACGCTGCCCGGGCAGGGCGAAAAACATTATCAGGGATGCATCTCACCCTAACCATGGACTTTTAACTCTCCTCCCATCCAGTAGGCACTACAAGAGCCTCTGCTCCTGCACCAACAGGCACAGGAAGAGCTTCTTCCCTGAGGCTGTGACACTGCTGAACCTCTCATCACAGCGCTAAGCAGTATTGCACCCATATTGTACTGTCTCAGTACTTTTATATTCGTGTGCTGTAGCACTTTTTTTATTCGCAGTTATTTTGTAAATAACACTATTCTTTGCATTCCTGGTCAGATGCTAAATGCATTTCATTGGCTTTGTATCTGTACTCGGCACAATGACAATAAAGCTGAATCTAATCTAAATCTAATCTAACCTGTCCATAGATGTCACCTGTACTGCTGTGTTCCTCCAGAATTTTGTGTATGTTGCTCTGAATTTCCAGCACCTACAGAATCCCTCGAGTTTATGATGATTCACTTTCATTGTTATTCTGGATAGAATATCTGTTTGCTGAAAATAATAATAATGTACTTCTCTTTGTTCTTTTATATGCAATGAATTTCCTCTTATTAGAGATGAGACTTGCCAACACAATAGAGGCATTTTACCTTACTTATCTCTTTGCACCTCTTAACTTTGAATGCATTTACTGAATCTTCTCTTAACCTTTCTTTTCCCTCACAGGGAGAAGGAACATGGAGATTTGTTTTAAATAATGCAAATAGGGTTAAACAAGCCGAATGAAATTTGTATTTTGTTTAAATGCTCCTCTAATAGTCCAGTTCTTTTCATAACATCCAATACACAGCAGGTGCATCACAGGGTTGAAATTTAATGACATTTCATTTGAACTTCTGCAGTGTAACCAATTTTTAAAACTAAAATGTTGCTACCCAACAGAAAAAAAAATGAAAAAAAAGCCCAAGGAAAGGCAAATGTCAAAAACGTGGCAAAATGCAGAGCAATTTTCAGGCAGCATTTCATGTTTGGGGAAGAGACTACTGGGTACACAGTGGCCATTGCACATTTTCAGTAGTGCGTAACCTAGGAAGAAATGTTCTCATGACTTGTTAGTGAATAATTAATTACAAAGAGAATCCATTCAGTCCCTGTTCAATTCAGTTAGATTAAGGTTAATATGAGTTCCCAATCCGTTTACTTGAATTTAATGATTATCCTTCAATACCCTCACCCAATAAAAATCTATCAATCTTACTTGGAAAATACTTCAATTGATCTAACATTCAGGAATGTTCTTTCTGTGGGTATGAATGGTAGGATTCCAAGTCCTTTGAATTCATTTAAATGAGGATCTGGTATGCAGGTAATGGTACATCACCGAGTACTTTTGCTTTAATTATTCTGCCCAGTTTTACTGAACGAAAGTCCCTTGCACATTGGTTATATGCTGACCTCAGGTGTTGTCTGTATGAGCACAAAACCACAAACTATTCAGCAACATATCCTGTGGTCCATGATTCTCATCTCATTCCACCTGCCTGCAAATGTCCATATCCCTCCATTCCTTGCCTATTCACGTTCCTGTTGAAAATGCCCCTCAAACATTGTTCTTACATCTGCTTCCAATACTTCCACGCACAGGAAGTTCCAGGCACTGTAAAAATATACTTTGTAAATGTCCTGTCACCTCTCCTATGTCACCTCAACATGACACGCTCTAGTATTTGATATTTCTACCCTGTGTAAATGTCACAAGTACAGAGCATGGGTGGACCCAAATGCAGGATACAAACACATTTTGCAGCATTAACAAAAATAAAGTTTATTAATAGTTACTAGGAAAGCAGGGAAGCAAGGATTGTACAGAGAGACATCAAGGAGTGAATGAAGCGGAAGCTGGAATATGCATGGCTGGAGTTGGGCTCGGACCCGGGACTTAGACTGGAACTCAGGGCCTGGGCTTGGCCTGGGACTCGGGACTCGCACTTGGACTTGGGCTTGGCTTGGGAACTCAGGACCCAGGCTTGGACTTGGCCTGGGAACTCGGGACCCGGATTGGGACTTGGAACTCAGAACATTGGAGCCTGGACTTGGAACTCGGAACATCAGAGCCTGAACTTGGAACTCGGAATATCGGAACACAGAACACAGAGCTGGGACTGTTCCTTGGAAACAGGACACAGAGCCAAGACTCTTCTTGGACACAGGACACAGAGCCAAGACTCTTCTTGGATGCAGGACACAGAGCCTGGACTCTTCATTGGATACAGGGCACAGAGCCCGGACTCTTCATTGGATACAGGACACAGAACCCGGACTCTTCATTGGATACAGGACACAGAACCGGTTCCCTTCCTTGGATACAGGACACAGAACACAGATCACGAACAGACAGTTCACCACTCAGGGTAGTGGCAAACGGCCGGACCTACCCAGCGGGACAAGGACACAAGGAGACAATTCCCAACTCAGGGTAGCGGCAAACAGCCAGACCTACCCACTGGAGGCGATGACAAGAAGAGACAAAACCTCACAATGATAGACAGTTCTTTATCTTGCCACAAAGTGGCTCTAAGTAGCAGCAAGCTCTCAACTCACCCCGTAACTACAGACAGCGGCTCTTGACTCACTCCGGTGGGTTAACTTGACAGACCCACTCCAGTGAGGTAGCTTGGCGGCTCGCTCAGGCGAGGTAACTTAACGTGCTGGCTCCGGTGAGGAGAGGCAACTTACTGGCACTTGCTTCGGGGAGGAGGCTTGACTCGCTCCAGAAATGTGACTTGGCTCACTCCGGCAAGGTGACTTGCTCGCACTTGCTTCGGTGGTGTAAGGTGACGTCCGGTGACAGTCCAACACCAAGTAGTTGTAAGCCAAACACTAAGTACTGCTCGTTCAGCTGAGAAGTAAATGCCTTTAATTACAGAGCCCAAGAAACACGGGGAAACAATGAATTAAAGGAAAACAAGGACTCAGCGGTCCCGATCTTGACACAAAGGAATTTTAAAGGAAACCAGGGAATAACTGATCAGGACCGTGACAGTAAAAGAGTCTGACCAACCACCTCATCTCTGCTTCTCAATTTTATGAACTTTCATCAGGTCACCTCTTGGCCTCCAACACTCCAGAGAAACTTGGAGAAAACCCTCCAAGTTTTTCCAACATCTCCTTATAGCCAAAATGCTCTAATGTAAGTAAAGTACATCTTTACCCACTACAAAGCCCCCATGCCTTTCTATAACAGTAACTAGAGCTGCAAGAAGTACTCCAGATATAGCTGAAACAGTTTTATACAGCTACAACATGACTTCAAAACATCCTTCATTCACAAAGTTTGCATATTTTTTCTGTGAATGCTCTGGTTTCCATAGCATATCCAGTTTCCTTCCTACATGCGAATATGTCAATTGGCTACCATACATTGCTCCTTAGTATAATCAAGTAACAAAAAAAAAAAAAGGTGAGTTCTAGGGCATGTGTAAGAAAGAATTTCACTTTCCTTGGTGTCAATATCTCAGAAGACCTAACCTAGTCCCAACATGTCGATGCAGCTATAGAGAAGGCAAGACAGTGGCTATATTTCATTAGGAGTTTGAGGAGATTTAGCTTGTCACCTAAAACACTCAAACTTCTACAGATGCACAGTGGAAAGCATTCTGATAGGTTGCATCACAACCTGGTATGGGGTGAGGTTGCTACCGCACCAGATTGAAAGCAGCTACAGAAAGTTGTTAAATTAGTCAGCTCTATCATGGGTACTGACCTCTGTAGCACCAAAGACATCTTCAAGGAGTGGTGCCTCAGAAAAGCGGTGTCCATTATTAAGGACCTCTAACACCCAGGACATGCCCTCCTCTCACGGATACTATCAGGAAGGAGATACAGAAGCCTGAAGGCGCACACTCAGCAATTCATGAACAGCTTCTTCCCCTCTGTCACCCGATTAAAAAATGGACAGAGGACCCATGGACACGACCTCATTTTTTTATTATTTCTGTTTTTACACTATTTTAACTTAGTTTTTTAATATACATATACTGTATATATACTTACTATAATTGATTTTTTTCTCTATTTATTAAGTATTGCATCCTCCTAAGTATTGCAAGCCACTAAGTTAACAGATTTCATGACAAACGACAGTGATAGTAGACCTGATTGTGATTTTGAAGAATGAATTGCTAAAGTACAGGGAAAAAAGTGACAGTAACGGGATGTAATGGAAGCTGCTTGGAGCCAATGGACTGAATTAACTCCCTGTGTGTTCTTTTAAGATCTTGAGGTACTTAGAAACATAGAAAACCTACAGCACAATACAGCTCCTTCGGCCTGCAAAGCTGTCCTTACGTTAGAAGTTACCTAGGGTTACCCATAGTCCTCTATTTTTCTGAGCTCCATGTACCTGTCCAGGAGCCTCTTAAAAGACACTAGTGTACTGCATCCATCACCATCGCTTGCAGCCCATTCCACGCAAACACCACTCTCTGCGTAAAAAACTTATCCCTGACGTCTCCTCTGTACCTTAAACACCTTAAAACTGTGCCCTCTCGTGCTAGCCATTTCATCCCCAGAAAAAAACCTCTGACTATCCACACGATCAGTCTCTCTCATCATCTTATACACCTCTTTCAGGTCACCTCTCATCCTCCGTCACTCTAAGGAAAAAAGGTTAACTTCACTCAATCTATTCTCATAAAGCATGCTTTCCAACCCAGGCAATATCCTTGTAAATCTCCTCTGCACCCTTTCTATGATTTCCACATCCTTCCTACAGTAAGGCAACCAGAACTAAGCACAGTACTCCAAGTGGGGTCTGACCAGGGTCCTACATAGCTGCAACATTACCTCTCGGCTCTTAAACTCAATCGCACGATTAATGAAGGCCAATACACCGTATGTCTTCTGAACCACACAGTCAACCTGCACAGTAGCTTTGAGCCTCTTATGGACTCGGACTCCAAGATCTCTCTGATCCTCCACACTGCCAAGAGACTTACCATTAATACTATAATCTGCCACCATATATGACCTACCAAAATGAACCACCTCACACTTATCTGGGTTGAACTCCATCTGCCACTTCTCAGCCCAGTTTTGCATCCTGACAATGTCCCGCTGTAAACTTTGAAAGCCCTCCACACTATCTGCAACACTTCCAACCTCTGTGTCATCAGCAAACTTACTAACCCACCCCTCCGCTTCCTCATCTAGGTCATTTAATAATATCACGAAGAGAAGGGGTCCCAGAACAGATTCCTGAGGCACACCACTAATCACCAACCTCCTTACAGAATACAGCCACTCTTTGCCTTCTGTGAGGAAACCAATTCTGGATCCAAAAAAGCAAGGTCTCCTTGGATCCCATGCCTCCTTACTTTCCCAATAAGCCTTCCATGGGGTACCTTGTCAAATGCCTTGCTGAAATCCATATACATTACATCGACTGTTCTACCTGCATCAATGTGTTTAGTCACATCCTCAAAAAACTTCAATCAGGCTCATAAGGCACGACCTATCTTTGACAAAGCCATGCTGACTATTCCTAATCATATTATGCCTCTCCAAATGTTCATAGATCCTGCCTCTCAGGATCTTCACCACCAACTTACCAACAACTGAAGTAAAAATAACTGGTCTATAATTTTCTGGGCTATCTCTACTCTCTTTCTTGAATAATGGAACAACATTCGCAAACTTCCAATCCTCAGAACCTCTACCATCCCCATTGTTGATGCAAAGATCAATGCCAGAGGCTCAGCAATCTTCTCCCTCACCTTCCACAGTAGCCTGGAGTACATATAGTCCGGTCCCGGTGACTTACCCAACTTGATGCTTTTCAAAAGCTCCAGCATATCCTCTTTCTTAATATCTACATGTTCAAGCTTTTCAGTCTGCTGCAAGTCATCACTACAATCACCAAGATCCTTTTCCATAGTGAATACTGAAGCAAAGTACTCATTAAGTACCTCTGTTATCTCCACCATGCACACTTTTCCACTGTCACACTTGATTAGTCCTATTGGTCATGTCTTATCCTCTTGCTCTTCACATATTTGTAGAATGCCTTGGGGTTTTCCTTAATCCTGCCCACCAAGGCCTTCTCATGGCCCCTTCTGGCTCTTCTATTTTCTTTCTTAAGCTCCTTCCTGCATACCTTATAATTTTCTAGATCCCTATCATTACCTAGTGTTTTGAAACTTTTGTAAGCTCTACCTTTCTTCTTGACTAGATTTACAACAGCCTTTGAACACCACGGTTCCTGTACCCTACCATCCTTTCCCGATCTCATTGGAACGTACCTATGCAGAATTCCATGCAAATATCCCTTGAACATTTGCCACATTTCTTCTGTACATTTCCCAGAGAGTATCTATTCCCAATTTATGCTTCCAGGTTCTTTCCTGATAGCCTCTAATTTCCCCTTACTCCAATTAAACACTTCCCTAACTTGTCTGTTCCTATCCCTCTCCAATGTAAAGGAGATAGAATTGTGATCACTATCTACAAAATGCTCTCCCACTGAGAGATCTGCCACCTGACCAGGTTCATTTCCCAATACCAGATCAAGTATAGCCTCTCCTCTTGTAGGCTTATCTACATATTATGTCAAGGAACCTTCCTGAACACACCTAACAAACTCCAGCCCATCTAAACCCCTCGCTCTGGGGACATGCCAATTGATATTTGGGAAAATAAAATCTCCCATCACAACAACTCTGTCACTATTGGGTGGTCTATAAAAATGCCCAGTAGAGTTATTAATGCCTTCCTGTTCCTAACTTCCACCCACAGAGACTCTGTAGACTATCCATGTCTTCCTCCTTTTCTGCAGCCGTGACACTATCTCTGATCAACAGTGCCATGTCCCCACCTCTTTTGCCTCCCTCCCTATCGTTTCTGAAACATCTAAAGCCTGGCACTTGAAGTAACCATTCCTGCCCCTGAGCCATCCAAGTCTCTGTAAAGGCCACAACATCATAGCTCCAAGTACTGATCCACGCTGTGAGCTCATCCGTTTTATTCATAATACTCATTGCAGTAAAATAGACACATCTCAAACCATCGGTCTGAGCGCTTCTCTTCTCGATCACCTGCCTATCCTCCCTCTCACACTGTCTCCAAGCTTTCTCTATTTATGAACCAACCACTTCTTCTTCCGCCTCTTCAGTTTGGTTCCCACCCCTCAGCAATTCTAGTTTAAACTCTCCCCAGTAGCCTTTGCAAACCTCCCTGCCAGAATATTGGTCCCCCTGGGATTCAAGTGCAATCCGTTCTTTTTGTACAGGTCACTCCTGCCCCAAAGGAGGTCCCAATGGTCCAGAAATCTGAATCTTTGCCCCATGCTCCAATCCCTCAGCCACGCATTTATCCTCCACCTCATTCTATTCCTTTACTCACTGTCACGTGGCACAGGCAGTAATCCCAAGATGACCTCCTTTGAAGTCCTGCTTCTCAACTTCCTTCCTAACTCCCTGTAGTCTGCTTTCAGGACCTCCTCCCTTTTCCTGCCTATGTCATTGGTACCAATATGTCCCACAACCTCTGGCTGTTCTCCATCCCACTTCAGGATATAATGAATGCGATCTGAAACATCCTGGACCCTGGCACCTGGGAGGCAAACTACCATCTGTGCTTTTTTCCTGCATCCACAGAATCGCCTGTCTGACCCCATAACTATTCAGTCCCCTATCACTGCTGCCATCCTCTTCCTTTCCCTACCCTTCTGTGTCACAGGGCCAGACTCTGTGCCAGAGGTGCATCCACTGTTGCTTCCCATGGGTAGGCCATCCCCCACCAACAGTACTCAAACAGGAGTACTTATTGTCAAGGGGTACAACCACAGGGGTGCTCCCTAGTGTCTGACTCCTGTCTTTCCCTCTCCTGACTCCTATCCACTTATCTGTCTCCCCAGGCCCCTGTGTGACTACCTGCCTGTAGCTCCTCTATCACCTCCTCACTTTCCCTGACCAGATGAAGGTCATCGAGCTGCATCTCCAGTTCTCTAACACGGTCCCTAAGGAGCTGCAGCTCGATGCACTTGGTACAGATGTGGCCGTCCAGGAGTCTCCAGGACCTCCCACATCTGACACTGACACAGAACACCGGCCTCACACACATTCTTCCTGACTGTATTCTACACAGGCAACCTATCTCGTCTCAACCTGTTATCGCCGAAGCCCCATCGAGCCAAGCCTTTCTATTCTGTCTCCCTCTACTCTCTCACCTGCTCTATAAAGTGTCTCCTTTTAAACTCTTCTCACTGTTCTCACTGGCTGACGTCCACGCGCTTGCACAGTTGTGCCACAATCAAACTGCTGAAGAACTAACCGTCACCATTTCCTATCATTTAAGAGCGTTTGAGCAGCTTTTAGCTTTTTAATGACTTGCCCGCAAGATTGCTGAAAGTACAAGCTGATACCAACAGCTCATGCACAGCTGGGAGATTTGAGAATAAAGTGATCCTTGAGAGGTAAACAGAGCAAGGTTTGAATAGGAGGAAGCTTGAATGAAGTCAGTGCCATGGCCATACAGGAAGAAAAGTCAAGCGAAAGAGAAAGAGACTTGAAGTGGATAAAAAAAATTAAATGTTACATATAAAATTAAATGTTACATATAAGAAATTTTACTCCATAATTCTCATTGTTTGCTTTCTAGGAAAGATTTGATGGCAAGTTTGATCACTGACCATGTTAAAAGTGCACATGCATTATTCTATTTTTATAACAACATTTCTGTGTAGAGATTGATGAGCAGTTAACGCAACGTTATGAAGCCCACAAACAGGTTAAGTGGAGATATATTTTTACAAAGCCAATTTTGGTATGGTGAAATTGATATATAGCTTGAGTTCATTGCTGATTTACTGGAAATGGGAATGAAATCTTCAATGTCATAGACTTTGACTTTTACATTAACAGTGGCAAGTTTTGTTCTGTTGTTACTAGTTTTCCAGTAAAGTCTGGACTCCTGGTGAAGCAGCATAGCCTTCGAATTTCTCAAGGTAAAAGAATAAGTATAATTTTTTTATTAAAAGTAAGATAATATTCTAAAAAATATTTCATCTTCCTAAAGCACTTGTCAAACATAAAGTAGTTTATTTTTCATGCTAAGCTATAAAGGCAAATAAAAATATACTTTGCAATACAAAAGTAACAAATAATTTATCTACATCTTAACTGGATACAAAAATATAGGATACCTAGAACAAATATATGATTAAGAAAGAATTTTATTTGGAGGCCTGACCTGTACCTTTATATATAGAGGCAATGTATAGTGAGGAAGTGCTGTTGATGGGGTAAAGTTGCACTCAGCAAGATGAGTTGCAACATAAAAGGTGAACAAAATCGAAAAGGGTGAATACAGGACTGAAGGTGTTGTATCCGAATGCATACATTATACAGAATAAGGTAAGTTAACTTGCAGCATAGTTTCAGATCGGCAGGTATAATGTTGTAGGCATCACTAAATCATGGCTGAAAGATTATAGCTGGGAACTTAATGTCCAGGGATAAAAATTGTATTGAAAGGATAGGCAGGAAGGCAGAGGAGGTGGCATTGCCTGGTTGATAAAAAATGAAACCAAATCATTAGAAAGTGGTGACATAGGGTCAGAAAGCATTGAATAATTGTGGATAGAAAGACCCTGTTGGCAGTTGTATACAGATCCCCACAAAACAATAGTAAGGATGTGGCCTAAAATGACTATGGGAGATAGAAAATGCATGGCAAAAGGATGATTACACTCATCATGGACACTTCAATATGCAGGTAGATTGAGAAAGATCAGGTTGGTGCTGGGTTCCAGGAGGGGGTATTTCTAGTGCCTATGAGATGACTAGAGCAGCTTGTTGTTGAGCCCAGTAGAGGATCAGCTATTCTGGACTGGGTGTTGCGCAATGAACCAGAAATGATTGGGGATCTTAAGGTTAAAGAACTCTTAGGGGCAAGTGATGATAATATGATCGAATTCACGCTGAAATTTGAGAAGGAGAAGCTAAGGTCAGATCCATTAGTATTACAGTGGAGTAAATGGAATTACAGAGACATAAGAGAGGAGTTGATCAAAATTGATGGGAAAAGAACACTGGCAGTGATGATGGCAGAGCAGCAATGGCTGGAATTTTTGGAAGCAATATTCAGAAGGCACAGAATATGTATATTGCAAAGAAGAAGAAGTATTCTAAAGGCAAGATGACACAACAGTGGCTAACAAGAGAAGTCAAAGCCAACATCATAGCCATAAAGAGGACATATAAAAGAGCAAAAATTAGTGGGATGTTAAAGGATTGGGAAGCTTTTAAAAAACAGAAAGCAAGTAAAAATGTCATTAAGAAGATAAAGATGAAATATGAAAGTAAGCTAGTCAAAAATATTAAAGAGGATATCCAATGTTCCTTCAGATACCTAAAGTGTAAAAGAGAGGTGAGTGTATATTGGACTGCTGGAAAATGCTGCTGGAAAGGTAGTAATGGGGGACAACAAAATTGTAGACAAACTGTATAAGTATTTTGCATCAGTCTTTACTGTGGTCGACACTAGCAGTGCAGTGGGAGATCCAGGTGTCAGGTGGCATGAAGTGCATGAAGTTGCCATAACCAGAGAGAAGGTTCTTGCGAAACTGAAAGGTCAGAAGGTAGATGAGTCACCAGGACCAGATGGACTACACCCCAGAGTTCTGAAAGAGGTAGCTGAGAAGATTGTGGAGGCATTAGTAATGATCTCTCAAGAATCTCTAGATTCTGGAATGGTTCCAGAAGGCTGGAAAATTGCAAATGTCTCTCCACTCTTCAAGAAGTAAGAGAGGTAGCAGGAAGGAAACTTTGGAAAATTTAAATTCCAACCCTCATTTCTGTTCCAACATGTCGGTCCATGGTCTCCTTCTTGGTGAGGCCACTCCCAGAGCGGAGGAGGAAAACCTCATGTTTCTTGTAGGTAGTCTCTAACCTGGAGGCATGAACATCAATATCTCCTTCTGATAATTTTCCCTCCTCCCCTTCCTCCTTCTTCTTCAATTCCCCACTCCGGCATCTACCTCTTCTCCTCGCCTGCCTACCACCTCTCCCAGTACACTTCCTCCTTCCTTTTGCCCCACAGTCCACTCTTCTGTCCTACAGATTCACTTACGGCCGTCTTGCACAATCCTTGCTTACTTGATTTGTTGCACTGTACATTTTGATATAGACGTGATACACAAAGCTAATCTTCTGTATCTTCATCTTGGCCAAATGCAGATTATGGAAGTCGTCATCTGACGGATACTGTAAATTCTGCTTCAAGGTCTGTATCTACCTTAGGCACTCTTTGTTTATAATTCTCTGTTTAAATAATATTCATAGTCTGTTTCTTGTTACAACCATACTTTGAAATTATAGTTTTTTCCAAAAAGCTAAACACAGCACATCACTTCAAAAGTGACATTGCACCTAAAAGTGACTTGGTGCTGAAAGGCATTATATTCATTCAATGTTTCTGTTTATGTAAATGTATAATTTGTGCAGATGTTAATGATTGGTAATTGGTAACTAGTTTATTGTTATCACATATACTGATATACAGTGAAAAGCCTTGTTTGCATGCTATCCAAACAGATCACTCCATACAGCAGTACCTCAGGGTAGTGCAAAGGAAAACAATAACAGAATGCAGAATACAGTGTTAAGAGAACTTGCAGTGAAGGTAGACAATAGAGGGTAAGAGCTTTATCAAGGAAGACTGAGAGATCAAGAATTCATCTTTATAATACAAGAGATCCTTTCAAGAGTGTTATAGCAGTGGAACAGAAGCCATCTTTGAGAGTGCTGGTTTGTGTTTCCTATTTTCCGCCTCATTGGGATGGTGTGGGAGATGGGGTTGGGGGGTGGAGAAGAGAAAATGACTAAAGCGAGATGTCATCAAATGCAAACAACCTGCAATGAGCTTGTACATCTGACCACCATATCTGATCAAATAACATCTTTGAGATGAAAAATGTAACTTGTTAATAGATTGAATACTATATTCAAAACTTTTCAAAATCAGCACAGTTGCATAGCAGTTAGCATAATGTTACTGCAGTGCCTGTGACCTGGGTTTATTTCCTCTGCTGTCGGTAAGGAGTTCGCATGTTATCCCCATGACCATGTGAGTTTCTTCCGGGTGCTCTGGTTTCCTCCTACATTCCCAGGTTAGGATTAGTAAGTTTTGGGCAAGCTATGCTGGCGCAAGAAGAATGGCAACGTTTGTCGGCTGACCCAGCACATTCTGAATTGCTCATTGACACAAATAATGTTTCAATGTACATGTGACAAGCAAAACTAATAAAACTTATCTAATATATTTAAGAAAGGTAACTTAATAAGAGAAGCTTAAAAAGTAGAACAAGGAGTGCACTATTCTTTTACCTCAGTACTACTTTCCTATACTAACCTCCTTTTCCTTAATTCCCTTGCTAACTAAAAGTTTATCACTCTAAAGCTCAATTAAATCATGCTGCAATAGGTTTGTTGCAAACAGCAAGCAACTAAATCATAATGCTAATCCACCATCTGTGAGCGATACAATTTTAAATTATTGGGAATTACTTCTACAAAGTATGCTAAACCATTTGCTGTTTATATCTGTATTAGTTTTTATTTATTTTTAATTTATAGTCAATTTATAATATTAATTTTTTAAGTATTTGTAAACCCTTCTATGATATTACCAATAATAACTTTGTTTCTGGAAATTAGAGCTTAATTTTTGAACTGCATACACATATCCATAATTATTGGTAATTATTAACTTAGTTAGCTCAAGGGGCAGAGCCAATTATGTGAGTGGGACAAACTCCCAACACTGTGCTTTCAGACCAGAACAAAATAAAACAGAAAACTGCCCTAAACATCCATTATTATTTGGAACTGTTATACCAGTTTTGGTATAATGTGGAAAAAAAAAACCTTGCATCCAGTTGGAAACTCCAGGCAATTATCTGCATTTAACAACTCCAGACCATTGTGTATATTTAAAGACAAGTTAAGAGGTAGCTTAAACAGTCCTTTTTGAACCAGGTAGGAATGGTACCAAGAAATTCAATGGAAATATCTTTACCAACACAGGAAGCACTTAAGGGGGAACTGTCATTGGACAAACACATGAGAAGAGAATAGTGGGTTACACGATAGATTCAGTTGAGGAAAGATGGAAGGAAGCTTCAGAAGAACACACACATGTACATAGATTAGAGTTTCAGAGAGCTAAAACTTGCCACTAGAAAGAGCAACAGAGACAGAAGCCCTAACGGCAGTTACACATGTGTATTTGAACAGTCATGATTTACAAGAATACATACCATTTTGGAAGGTGAAATGAGTTTAGGCACTTCTTTTTTCAACCAACACACATATAATTGACTGAATGTCTTTTTCTGTGGCACATAACAAAGTGATCTAATGTAATGTCTCTACAAAATCTCAGCCTGCTGCTTGTCACTGGAGAAAGGGGCAACTGTGCTGTTTCCTAGTTCAAGTGCACCAGCTTAATACAGTTGACAACTCTAAATGCTACACAAAGGCTGGTCGTGCTAACCAAAGTCATGAAATTGCAAGGAGTGCCCACAGATAAAAATATGATTAGCTTCATCAGTGATTATTGTGGACCTATAAATAATCCTCCTAATATGGTCCTAATCCAACAAGAATGAGCCCTTTTTGAGCTTTTCGATGACCCCACCATTTGCAATTGCTCCCTTCTCTGTTCCTCTTGTTGATGTATCCTCTTCCCATTCAATTGCTGACCTCCCATGCTTTAAAAGTCAGCTTCCACATTAATGGATGTGTTTTCGCACATTCATTTAGAATTAGTTGTGCTGAACTATCGTGGAAAACAATTTACAGTGCTCAATACTGTCACACAGCTGAAAGCTCGGGGTACTTCTGCAGAAATCTCATACTTCTCATATGTTCTACTGGTGGTAGGTGTGAAAATTTAATTCAAACAACTACAAGAAGATCTCCTTGAGGAACTGTTAGGAATGAGTGAGATTATGAGCAGCAATTCAAAATTGCTAGGTTTTAGAGAGATGGAAGGCCTTTATGTATGAGGCATATGTGGATACTCAGATCCATGGCTTCAGATTCTGTTTTAGACATTTATTGCTTTGTTCCATATTAGCCCCTGCAATGTCCCATCTGGAAATCCAGTATTCTGGTGAACAATGCTCTTTTCTGACTTACACTGACATTTTTGAGATGCTTTGTTATACTTAGCAAGCATGATTTCAGGAATTTGTTTCTTATTTTCTCAATGGTTTTATCTTCATAACTGTTCAGAATAATTATTTATCTCATTTCTTTCAGCCTAATAGTGTATAAAGTGACTACTTCACACCAACACAAAGAGAACCTTTAACAGTTTATCCACCACCATCAACAGAAATTTCCAAGGGAAATAACTGAACACACCTAGCTAAAGAACAGTTCAATTTTTGCCAACCTCTTCGGCAATTCAGCCTCAGAGGCTAGGGATGGGTTGGGAGTGGGCATATTCCTCTCCCCAAACTTTGTCTTTGTGACCAGCAATGATTTATGCTCTAAATCACTTGGATTGGGACTAACTAATCAAGTGCAACATGAGACAAAGCTAATAGTGTCTTCTATATACAAAATACATATTAAATTTGGCTGACATTTCTTTGTCCCCTCCTTCTACCTCTCCAGCATCATTTTCCAGTGGTCCAATATCTACTCTCACCTCTCTTTTACCTCTCTTTTACTCTTTAGAGACATAGAAAACCTACAGCTCAATACAGGCCCTTCGGCCCACAAAGCTGTGCCGAACTTGTCCTTACCATAGAAATTACCTAGGGTTGCCCTCTATTTTTCTGAGCTCCATATACCTGTCCAGGAGTCTCTTAAAAGACCCTATCGTATCCGCCTCCACCACCATTACCGGTAGCCCATTCCATGCACTCCCCGCTCTCTATAAAAAACTCCTCTATACCTACTTCCAAGCACCTTAAATCTGTGCCCTTTCATGCTAGCCACTTCAGCCCTGGGAAAAAAGCCTCTGACTATCCACACGATCAATGCCTCTTATCATCTTATACACCTCTATCAGGTCACCTCTCAACCTCCGTCACTCCAAGGAAAAAAGGCTGAGTATATATCTGAAAGAAAATTTTGGCATCCTCTTTGATAGTATTGGCTAGATAACCGTCATATTTCATCTTTTCTCTCTTCATGGCTTTTTTAATTGTCTCTGTTGGTTTTTAAAATCTTCCCAGTCTGCAAACATCCCACTAATATTTCCAGGATAGTATGCCCTTTCTGTTGCTTTTATACTGTTTTGATTTTCTTTCCCAGTCATGGTTGCATTATCCTCGCTTTATAATACCACTTCATCTTTGGTATCTATTCTGCACCTTCCAAATTGTTCCCAGAATCTCCGACAATTTCTGTTCTGCCATCATCCCTGCTGGTGCCCACTTCCTATCAACTTCGGCAGGCTCCTCTCTCATTCCCCTGTATTCCCTTTACTCCACTGTAATACTGATACATATGACTTTAGTTCCGCATTCTCAAACTGCAGGGTGGATTCTATCATATTATGATCTCTGTCTCCTAAGAGTTCCTTTACCTTAAGCTCCCTTATCAAATCTAGTTCATTACTCAACACCCACTCCGGAATTACCTTTCTGCTAGTGGATTCAACCACAAGCAGCTATCTAAAAAAGGTATCTCAAATGTTTTCTACAAATTTCAGCTCTTGAGATCCAGCACTAACTTGATATACCCAATCTACCTGCATATTGAAAGATATTGTCCTTTTACATGTCTTTTCTATCTCTCATTGTTTTTTGTACCCCATACCCTAGCTACTGAACTCCCATCAGGGTCTTTTTGCCCTTGCAGTTTCTTCACTCTAACAAAAGGATTCTACATTTTCTGATCCTACTGTCTGTCACCTCTATCTCAGTATTCGATTGCATTTTATTACCAACAGAGCCATCTCATCCATCCTCTCTGCCTACCTGCATGTCTTTTCAATACAATGTGCATCCTTGGATGTTAAGCTCCCAACTATGATCTTCTTTCAGCTATGACTCATTGATACTCATAACATCCTAACTACCTTATTTCTAACTGTGCTACAATATCATCTACATTATTCTATATACTACATTCATTTAAATATAATATTTTCAGTCAGGTATTGACCACCCTTTTCAATTTTGTTCCCATCATGTTACACTTCAACTCATCCCACTGACTGCATTTTTGCCCTATCATTTGCCTGTCCTTTCTCACAGTCTCACTACATGCTGCATCTACTTGTATTCCATCTGCCCCATCCTCAGCCCTATCACTCTGGTTCCCATACCCCTGCCAAATTAGTTTAAACAGCTCTTGCAAATCTGCCCACAAGGATATTGGTCTCCCTTGGGTTCCAGTGTAAAGCTCATGCCATCGCTATGTGCTCACCATTCCCTCATACAATTTAAGGTGGTACATACAGTCCATATAACTAAAAATAAGCTTTCTTGTTTTTAATTGGATATATTTCCCTACTGTGACAGACGTAATAATGGAGAAGCTTCATTAATTCATATGTTTTGGACTTGTCCAAGTCTTGAAAAATATTGGAAGGAAGTTTTTCAAACTTTCTCTTTACTTTCAAAGTCAATTTTAAGCCTAATCCTCTGACGGCCCATTTGGTATTGTTGCAGGACAAGATATCAAGCTGAAGACATCTGATTTACATATTTTGGCCTTTAGATTAGATTAGATTATGAGGACATGCAGTCCTCTTTTATTGTCATTTAGTAATGCATGCATTAAGAAATGATAGAATGTTCCTCCAGAATGATATCACAAAAGCACAGGACAAACAAGACTGAAAAACTGACAAAGACCACATAATTATAACATATGGTCAATACCAATTTGATAAGAACAGACCATGGGCACGGTAAAAAAAAGTCTCAAAGTCTCTCGACAGTCCCATCAACTCATGCAGATGGTAGAAGGAAGAAAAACTCTCCCTGCCATGAACCTCCAACGCTGCAAACTTGCCGATGCAGCACCCTGGAAGCACCTGACCACAGCCGACTCTTGAGTCTGTCCGAAAATTTTGAGCCCTTGACCAGCCCTCTGACACCGAACACCTAGCAACATCTCTACTGAGCGCTTCGACCCCGGACCCGGCAACAGGCAATAGGCAAAGCCAAGGATTTGGGGCCTTCCCCTCCGGAGATTCTCGATCGCACAGTAGCAGCAGCAGTGAAGCGGGTATTTCAGAAGTTTCTCCAGATGTTCCTCCATGCTTCTCACACCTGTCTCCATCAAATCAGGATTGTGCACGGCCCCTATTTAACAAATACAATATCATTTCAGAACGACTGCGCGCGCTGCATCATGCCGCCATCTTCTCCTCCCCTCTTATAGCTAGGAGGGCGCTTTTGTTTAAATGGAAAGATGTTTTTTCTCCTACTCATGCTCAATGGTTATGCGACATTATGTCATGCTTAGATTTAGAGAAGATTTGTTGTTCAATTTCTGAATCTCGTCAAGACTTTCAAACATTGTGGGGACCCTTTCTGAATTATTTTCAAAACTTTCCAAACCTTCAATTAATTGTTTAAGTTCAGATGTTGGCTATTATTGATTTTTATTATATGAGAAGGTATTTCACTTTTTTTCTGTGTAATAAAAAGCTTCGGTCTTGGTAGGGGTTAGATTCTTTTTTGTAATAAATTAGTATACTTCAATATAAATTTTGATAAGCTTACATGAATGCGGGGTAATGAGACTGTTATTATGAATAGGTATAATGTAATTGGTAGTTTTTGAAATCTTTTTTGACCTTTGATATATACTTTCTTGTACCCTGTATTCTTCTATGTAGAAACTAATAAAAATATTGAAAAGGTAAAGCTCATGCCTTCCCCAGATGAGATCCCAGTGATCCAGAAATCCCTGCACCACTTCCTCAGCCACACAATCATCTGCCAAATCATCCTATTCTTACCCTCACTGGCATGTGATACAAGCAGCAATCCAGAGATTACTACCAAAGAGGTACTCCTTTTTAGCTTTCAACCTAACTCCCTATATTCTCTCTTTAGTACTTCCTTCTTTTTTCTACCTATGTTGTTGGTACCAATATATACCAAAACTCCTGGCTGTTCACTCTCCCCCTTTAGAATGCTGTGGACCTGATGTGTGGCATACCAGACCCTGGCATCTGGAAGGCGACATACTATTCAGTCTCTTTCATGTCCACTAAATATCCTCCTTTCTCCTCTACCTATGGAATCACCTATCACTACTGCACTCCTCTTCTGCCCGCTTTCCTTCTGAGCCAGAGACCTGACTGCTTGCCTTTCTTCTGCTAGGTCATCTCCCCCAACCGTATTCAAAGCATTATACCTGTTGTTGGGTGGAATAGCCACAAGAGTGCTTTTTGTTGGCTGTCTGTCCCCTGTCTTTCTCCTGGCAGTCACCTGTACCTGCTTCCTGTACCTTGGATGTAATTACCTCCCTGTATGTCCTGTCAATCAAACCCTGAGCCTCTGGAATGATCCAGAGTTCATCTAGTTCCATTGTCAATTCCTTAACACAGTATAGACGAAGCTACAGCAGGATGCACATCTGGCAGGTGGAGACTTCAGGGACAATGAAGTTCTTCCTGCCATCCCTCATCCCGCAGGAGGAGCATTCCACTATTCTATCTGGCACTGTTCTAACTGTACAAGAAGAAAGAAAAAAACTAAGTATCAACTTATCTCAGCCTTCAGCACTCCTCGGTAAAGCTTCTATGAGCCAAAGCCTGAGGCCTCCACAAATTCGGATGCAGCTTTGGTCAAGGCTGAAGCTCGTAAGATCCATTCAAAAGTCATTATTTGAATTTGGATTCCAGACACAAGAATTCTTAGAGATGATTTTAATAAGCCTCGTCTATTATGCCTCCAATGCCTTCCTGCCTTTGCTGAAATATTTTAGCCCTGATTGTTTGTGGCTTGTTTTTGCACCTGTCCCTATTTACTGCAAAATGCAATCACTATCTATTCATTTTGGGAGAATTTGAAGATCAAAAACATTTTTTGCGGCCACAGCTACCTGTAAATCTGCTACTCTTTGTCCTTTAATGGACTTCAGGTTATTTGAGGTTTACAACTGAAGATGCTACATTAGTGATCAAGGAAGTTTCCTTCGGGTAGCACATTTAAAACTCTGATACAGAATCTGCTTGCAAGTGACAGGTAAATAAGCAAATTACTTTAAAATAATATTTAGATGTGAAACTGGAGGGAACTGATAATTGCAAACACATGGATGCATAGCAGACTTACCGCTTTTGCCAATATTCACAAGATTAGAAATTTCTCTGTGAATTAAAGAGGAGCGAATGCTTAACATATTCACCTGACGTTTCTTTCTCTACAATCTGAGCAGATGTGTCAACCCAGTTAATTTAATATTTAACAACTCAGGTCAAGGCTATTGTAAACAGGTTTACTGATAACTAGATAGTATGTTATAATCCTGTTCTCACTAGCTGATATTGCTGATAGTGTACCCTTCTCCAGGAGTCCTTCTCATCATACATTTTCAAATTGTCAACATTGATTGACAGAAGTGAAGTTGACAAAACCTGTTAACAATAATGGATAGAGCCACTGGCAAAAAATTCAATTCTACCCGTCCCATTTAATACATCTTAAATAACAAAATATTCAGAGGTCCACACTTGCATTTCCCCAATATATTTTGACAGGTTAGAAGTAGGAATGGAAATTTGATATAAAGAGTCAAAGAATAATGCATGAATGCAACCAGAAATAATCCGTTCAGACTATCAAATCTGTTTCAAGGAGGAGTTTGGCAGTCCACTTATCCCTTTTCTCCAACAGTTTTTTTTTTTCCCTGAATCCCTTTTTATTTTTATAGGACCATAAGACCATAAGATATAGGAGCAGGAGTAGGCCATTCAGCCCATCAAGTCTACTGTACCATTCAATCATGAGCTGATCCAGTTCTTCCAAGTCATCCTCACTCCCCTGCCTTCACCCCATACCCTTTGATGCCCTGTCTAATCAAGAACCTATCTATCGCTGCCTTAAATATACCCAATGACTTGACCTCCACAGCCGCTCATGGCAACAAATTCCACAGATTCACCACCCTCTGACTAAAGTAATTTCTACATACCTCAGTTCTAAATAGATGTCCTTCAATCCTGAAGTCGTGCACTCTTGTCTTAGAATCCCCTACCATGGGAAATAACTTTGCTATATCTAATCATTTTAGGCCTTTTAACATTTGGAACATTTCTATGAAATCCCCTCTCATTCTCCTGAACTCCAGGGAATACAACCCAAGAGCTCCCAGATGTTCTTCGTACAGTAACCCTTTCATTCTTGGAATCATTCTTGTGAATCTTCTCTGAACACTCTCCAATGTCAGTATATCCTTTCTAAAATAAGGAGCCCAAAACTGTACACAATACTCCAAATGTGGTCTCACGAGTGCCTTATTGAGTCTCATCATCACAACCCTGCTCTTAGATTCTATACCTCTAGAAATGAATGCCAACATTACATTCCCCTTCTTCACAACTGACTCAACCTGGAGGTTAATCTTTCGGGCATCTTGCACAAGGACTCCCAAGTCCCTTTGCATCTCTGCATTTTGAATTCTCTCCCTATCTAAATAGTAGTCTGCTCATTTATTTCTTCCGCTAAAGTGCATGACCATATAATTTCCAACATTGTATTTCATTTGCCACTTCTTTGCCCATTCCCCTAAATCAGTGTTCCCCAACCTCCGGGCTGCGAAGCATGCAGGGGTGCCACGATAGCCAGGATGCACCCAGCACATCTTTAAGAAAAAAGCCGAAATAAACAAGCTAATTAATTAGGTGCCGCCCGGCACGTAAATGTCGACCCAGATCAGAGGCGATTGCCAATGCGTTGCCTCCAATCTGGGCCGACATTTACGTGCTGGGTGGCACCTAATTAATTAACTTGTTTATTTTGGCTTTTTTTAAAGACGTTCTGGGTGCATCCCGGCCACCACTGCACCTCTGCATGCTTCACGGATTGGTACTGGTCCGCGGCCCGGAGGTTGGGGACAACTGTCCTAAATTATCTAAGTCTCCCTGCAGGCTCTCTGCTTCCTCCACCTATCTTTGTATCTTTGGCAAATTTAGCCACAAATCCATTAGTACCATAGTCCAAACCATTGACATACAGTGTGAAAAGCAGCGGTCCCAACACAGACCCCTGTGGAACTCCACTTGTAACTGGCAGCCAGTCATAATAGGATCCCCTTATTCCCAATCTCTGTTTTCTGCTGACCAGCCAACACTCCACCAATGCTAGTAACTTCCTTGTAATTCCACAGGCTCTTATCTTGCTAAGCAGCCACATATCTGGCACCTTGCCAAAAGCCTTCTGAAAATCCAAGCACACCACGTCTACTGCATCACCTGTCTACCCTGCTTGTAATTTCCTCAAAGGATTGCAGTAGGTTTGTCAGGCTGGATTTTCTTTCAGGAAACCATTCTGGCTTTGGCCTGTCTTGTTATGTACCTCCGTGTACTCTGTAATCTCATCAGTCTTTCATACATTGCTTATTATAACTCAAATGATCTTAAATACGTGACAATACTCTGAACCTTCTCTGCTGTAAAGAGATCAACTCCAACCTCTTCAGGCTGTTGATGTGACTGCAATCCTTTAGCCTTGAATTGTGTCCATTCCACTTCCTGACATCCTTCTTAAGGCTCAGTTCCAGAATTAGATGCAGTATTCTGCTAGGATCGAAATAGTGTTCTAGTGACAGATGAGAGGTAAAAAGTATGTGATGAAATACATAAAAAAGGTGGAAGATGGGTCAGGTCAATTTTGAAACAAGGTTAGTAACTTTGAGGCACAAATCGGTACAAAGGGCTGTGATTTAGTGGCAATTACAGAGATGTAGTAGCAGGGTGGGGAGGATTGGGAATTAAATACGCAAGGATATCAGGTAACACAGAAGGAAGATTTAGTCAAAGATGAGATCAGGGCGTTAGTGAGAGATGACACAAGATCTAAGGAGCAGAATGTTGAATGCATCTCAGTAGATGTCAGATGTCAGGTGCAGATCTCTCAGTGGGACAGCATCTTGGAGATAGTGATCATAATTCAATCTCCTTTACAATAGCATTGGAGAGAGATAGGAACAGACAAGTTAGGAAAGTGTTTAATTGGAGTAAGGGGAATTATCAGGCTATCAGGCAGGAACTTGGAAGCTTAAATTGGGAACAGATGTTCTCAGGGAAAGATACGGAAGAAATGTGGCAAATGTTCAGGGGATATTTGTGCAGAGTTCTGCATAGGTACGTTCCAATGAAACAGGGAAGTTATGGTAGGGTACAGGAACCGTGGTGTACAAAGGCTGTAATAAATCTAGTCAGGAAGAAAAGAAAAGCTTACAAGAGGTTCAGAGAGCTAAGTGATGTTAGAGACCTAGAAGAATAAAGGCTAACGGGAAGGAGCTTAAGAAGGAAATTAGGAGAGGCAGAAGGGGCCATGAGAAGGCCTTGGCGGGAAAGATTAGGGAAAACCCCAAGGCATTCTGCAAGTATGTGAAGAGCAAGAGGATAAGACGTGAAAGAATAGGACCTATCAAGTGTGACAGTGGAAAAATGTATATGGAACCGGAGGAAATAGTAGAGGTACTTAATGAATACTTCACTTCAGTATTCACTATGGAAGTTGTCCAAGACCCGGCCCGAAACGTCGGCTGCACCTCTTCCTAGAGATGTTGCCTGGCCTGCTGCATTCACCAGCAACTTTTATGTGTGTTGCTTGATCACAGTGTGATTGAGGTTTTCATAAAAATGGAGGGTGCAATAGCTCGATCTAAAACCAGTGTATTATGCCTAAGCAATGGAGACTGCAATGGGATGAGGAAGGATTTGGCTAGTGTAGACTGGGAACACAGGTTATATGATGGGACGGTAGTTAAAAGCAAGGACAGTAAGGGTGGGAGAGCCAGCCTTGGTAACAAAGGAAATAAAAGAAGACATCAAATTAAAAGCTTGTGCATACAAAGTCACCAAGAGTAGTGGGAAACTGGAAGATTGGGAAAACTTTAAAAAGGAACAAAGGACCACTGAGCAAGCAATAAAGAAAAGGAGGTTAGGTTATGAAAATAAACCAACACAAAATATAAAAATGGATAGTAAAAGTTTTTTTATAATTATATACAGCAGAAAACGTTGGTTAAAGTGAATGTAGGTCCCTAGGAGAACAAGAAGGGGGAATTGATATTATGTAATGAGGAAATGGCAGAGGCTTTGAATGACTATTTTGTGATGATATTCACAGTGGAGGACACATCTAACATGCCAAAGAGAGATGCTATGGATGCAGTCGGGGGTGCATCCATACAATACAATAGCTATAACTAAGGAAGTAGTGCTGAGCAAACTTGTGGGCTTGAAGATGGACAAGTCCCTTGGTCCTGATGGAATGCATCCCAGTGTACCGAATAAAATGGCAAAAGTTGTAGTAAAGGCTTTGGGGTTGATTTACCAAAATTCTCAGGACTCTGAGCAGTTCCCAGCAGATTGGAAGATGATGAATATCACACCACTGTTCAAAAAAGGATGTAGGTAAAAGCAGGTAACCATTGGCTAGTTAGTTAGTTGGGAAAATGCTTGAAGCTATCCTTAAAGAAGAAATAGTGAGGCATCTGGAAAGAAATGGATCCATCAGGCAGACATACTGTCTTTGGAGGCAGTGCAGAGAAGGTTCATCAGATTGATTCCAGAGATGAGGAGGGTTAGACTATGCGGAGAGATTGAGTCACCTGGGACTGTACTCATTGGAATTCAGAAGAATGAGAGGAGATCTTATGGAAACATATAAAATTGTGAAAGGAATAGATAAGATGGAGGCAGGAAAATTGTTTCCACTGATAGGTGAGACTAGAACTAGGGGACATAGCCTCAAGATTTGGGGGAGTAGATTTAGGATGAAGATGAGGAGGAACTGCTTTTCCCAGAGAGTGGTGAATCTGTGGAATTCTCTACCCAATGAAACAATGGAGGCAACCTCAGTAAATATATTTAAGATAAGGTTGGATATATTTTTGCATAGTAGGGAAAATAATGGTTATAGGGAAAAGGTGAGTCGGTAGAGATGAGTCCCATGGCCAGATCAACCATGATCTTATTGAATGGCAGAACAGGCTCGATGGACCTGATCGCATACTATTGCTCCTACTTCTTATGTTTGCCAAGAGCTAATTTTCTATAAAATTATAAGCTTAAATTCAAAGCAGACAAATGACTAAAAGGTGGAAATTCATTCCAATACCATTTATAACTGAGAATATAATGTATAAAAATCTGCCACATTTTCAGGATGGTAGGGAATCACTTGCAAGTAGCTCTTTGTGGCCCCTGTACTGTGCACCAGAGTGCTGAATTCAGATACATGCCAGAGTTTGGATGGTGGCACAATAGATCTTCCCACTACCCTGCTGACTCAACACTGTGAAGCACAAATGGACTGAGCTGAGGAGCCAGGTGCACTTCTGATGCAGGGTCTTGGCCTGAAATTTCAACTCTTCATTTCTTTCCATAGATGCTGCCTAACCTACTGAGTTCCTCTAGCGTTTTGTGTTCGTTACTCTGGATTTCCAGCATCTGCAGAATCTCATGTGTTTAGATACACTTCTATTCTCTCCCAGAGGGACCGCTGCATTTAATCACCTTCCCATCACCTCTATACCAGATATCTCCCTATGACACTCTCAGTCCTAATGCAAGACCTGAACATGTAATGTTGACTAAAACTATTTACTTGCACAGATGTGGCTGAAGTCTCTGAGTTTATTCAACAACTTTCTCCTTGCTTCAGATTCTAGCATCTGAACTCTCATTGGTCTGCACTTTGATGGCATCCCCTGGATGCACTTCATTTCCTGTTGCTTAGGCTTGTTCAGTGACAGCTGGCATGTAATACAATGCCCCATTTACTACCACATGTAGAGCACCTCCCTGTACAACACCTTTCCTTCCTTTAACTCAATGCAGTTCTCTATACGAGAAGGAGAATAAAAAATACCCAACATTGTTCTGAGCAACAGTGTCATTGTGCCGATGTAAACATGTACTTTGCAAGTGGCAATAAACTCAACATTTAAGCATTTCATTGATTTTGATCTGATCTCTCAACATAATGAACAGGTAACAAACAGGTTTTTTAATTCTATTTACCTCTTTCTTTATAGAAAGTATGATTGATTTAGTTGATCTTTTCCATGTCAATGATCTAGATAATAAAATTATTTATAATCAAACAGGTTGCTCTCACAATGCAGAAGTTGGTCTTAACATTTGCGTGACTATTCTTTTCTAAATTGATGATAGGAAACACTTTACAGATTGATCCATCGAGTTTTAATGTACAGTACGTCACTCGTAACCTGCAACTCCATACTGCACAGGAGATTTTTAAATGCTTATGAGTACAATATAAATTAAAATTTCATTTCAGGATACTTCTCGTCAGGACCTCCATTGAAAAAATTGGTGAAGCAGTTTCTGAATTGATACATTATCTTCAAGGTTATAGCATGAATGCAGAATGAGTTCACATTACATCTATTGTTCATCTATTTCAAATAAATATCTTGAGATCTTCCATGAGCCAGGGCTGACCATGGAGGTTGCGTCCCAATCATTCACATGATATGCAAGCCAGGGCAATAGGAAATGGAGAGCAAGCTGTTAATGTGTAGCAGGCTCCTTCTATCCATGCAGCTGATGAATTCAAAGGAAAGGCAAGGAACAATACACTTTGGCACCAGGGGTATTGTAAGAGTTGCCAATATGCATTGAGTTCAACATAGGACTGCCTTAAGGACTTCAGCTCTGGATTTTTCCACCAGGTTTACTCCCAAATCATTTTTCATGAGTGGGTATAACTACAAGGCAGTGGAGATTTGAGTTCAGAGTTTTCCTTCTCCTAGATGTGCTGCCAGCCATGCCTGATGAGCCCTATCTGCCAAAGCAACTGGTTTCAAGGTGCCAGTAACCTGCCTTTGTCCATTCTCCTGTCAGTAGAAATGGTTTTCTACTGACAGTAGAACAGCTTGTTGTTGAGCCTACTGGGAGATCGGCAGTACTGGATTGGGTATTGTGTAATGAACCAGAGATGATTAGAGAGATTGAGGTGAAGGAACCCTTAGGAGCCAGTGATCATAACATGATTGAGTTCACTGTGAAATTTGAGAATAAGAAGCCAAAATCCAATGTATCAGTATTTCAGTGGAGTAAAGGAAATTATAGTGGCATGAGAGAGGAACTGGCCAAAGTTGACTGGAAAGGGACACTAGTAGGAAGGGTGGCAGAGCAGCAGTGGCTGGAGTTTATGCGAGAAGTGAAGAAGGTGCAAGACAGATATATTCCAAAAAAGAAGACATTTTCGATTGGAAAAAGGATGCAACCATGGCTGACAAGAGAAGTCAAAGCCAAAGTTAAAGCAAAGGAGAGGGCATACAAGGAAGCAAAATTTAGTGGGAAGACAGAGGATTGGGAAGTTTTTAAAAGCTTGCAAAAGGAAACTAAGAAGGCCATTAAGAGGGAAAAGATAAACTATGAAAAGAAGCTAGCAAATAATATCAAAGAGGATACTGAAAGCTTTTTCAAGTATATGAAGAGTAAAAGACAGGTGAGAGTAGATATAGGACCGATAGAAAATGATGCTGAAGAAATTGTAATGGGAGATAAGGAGATGGTGGAGGAACTGAAAGAGTATTTTGCATCAGTCTTCACTGAGGAAGACATCAGCAGTATACCGAACACTCATAGCTGTCAGGGAAGCGAAGTGTGCGCAGTCACAATTACGACAGAGAAAGTACTCAGGAAGCTGAATAGTCTAAGGGTAGATAAATCTCAAGGACCAGATGGAATGCACCCCCATGTTCTGAAGGAAGTAGCTATGGAGATTGCAGAGGCATTAGCAATGATCTTTCAATAGTCAATAGATTCTGGCATGGTTCCGGAGGACTGGAAGATTGCAAATGTCAGTCCGCTATTTAAGAAGAGGGCAAGGAAGCAAAAAGGAAATTGTAGACCTGTTAGCTTGACATCGGTGGTTGGGAAGTTGTTGGAGTCTATTGTCAAGGATGAGGTTACAGAGTACCTGGAGGCATATGACAATATAGGCAGAACTCAGCATAGATTCCTTAAAGGAAAATCCTGCCTGATGAACCTATTGCAATTTTTTTGAGGAAATTACAAGTAGGCAAGACAAGGGAGATGCAGTGGATGTTGTATATTTGGATTTTTAGAAGGCCTTTGACAGGGTGCCACACATGAAGCTGCTTAACAAGATAAGAGCCCGTGGAATTATGGGAAAATTACATATGTGGTTAGAGCTTTGGCTGATTGGCAGGAAACAGAGAGTGGGAATAAAGGGATCCCATTCTGGCTGGCTGCCGGTTAGCAGTGGTGTTCCACAGGGGTCTGTGTTGGGGTCGCTTCTTTTTACTTTGTACATCAAAGATCTGGATTATGGAATAGATGGATTTGTGGCTAAGTTTGCTGATGATACAAAGCTAGGTGGAGGGGCCAGTAGTGATGAGGAAACACAGAGTCTGCAGAGAAACTTGGAGAGATTGGGAGAATGGGCAAAGAAGTGGCAAATTAAATACAATGTTGGAAAGTGTATGGTTATGCACTTTGGTAGAAGAAATAAATGGGCAGACAATTATTTAAATGGGGAGAAAATTCAAAGTTCTGAGATACAACGGGACTTGGGAGTCCTCGTGCAGGATACCCTTAAGGTTAACCTCCAGGCTGAGTCGGTGGTGAAGAAGGCGAACGCAATGTTGGCATTCATTTCTAGAGGAATAGAGTATAGGAGCAGGGATGTGATGTTGAGGCTCTATAAGGCACTGTTAAGACCTCACTTGGAGGACTGTGTACAGTTTTGGGCTCCTTATTTAAGAAAGGATGTGCTAACATTGGAGAGGGTTCAGAGACGATACCCTAAAATGATTCTTGGAATGAGAGGGTTAACATATGAGGAACGTTTGACTGCTCTTGGACTGTACTCCATAGAGTTTAGAAGAATGAGGCGGGACCTCATAGAAATATTTCGAATGTTGATAGACATTGTCAGAGTGGATACGACAAAGTTGTTTCCCATGATGGGGGAGTCTAGTACGAGACAGCATGACTTAAGGATTGAAGGGCGCCCATTCAGAACAGAGATGCAAAGAAATTTTTTCAGCCAGAGGGTGGTGAATCTATGGAATTTATTGCCACGGGCAGCAGTGGCGGTCAAGTCACTGGGTGTATTTAAGGCAGAGATTGATAGGTATCTGAGTAGCCAGAGCATCAAAGGTTATGGTGAGAAGGTGGGGGAGTGGGACTAAATGGGAGAATGGATCAGCTCATGATAAAATGGCAGAGCAGGGTCGATGGGCTGAATGGCCAACTTCTGCTCCTGTATCTTATGGTCTTATGGTTTTGCTGGGCTTAGTCATTAAGTCACACGTGAAGGCCAGGAGCTGGACTTCGTTGTCAGAGCCTATTTGAGATGCACGTTGTTGGGAGCATTTAATACAAACGTAGACGGTAGGAGCATATCCACACAACCACCTCCTCCCTTACATTCACCCCCGCCCCCCAGCTATAACAGTCTTAACAACTAATGGATGTCTTAGTGCTGACTTTAAATACAGGGAAGAGAAATCTGATCTATGTGTGCAAAATATTTAGGTGACATCAATGACAGTAATTACCCACAATCCTAAAAGGCATCGGGACAATTTCTGTTCAGTGACTTGTTTCCTGTGCCAATACTCATTAGGCAAAAATACAAATTTACTTATCAAAACCAAACCTAGTCCACCAATCAATATGATCATGAGTGATCTGTCCCAGGCCTCAACAAATCCACTTTGACAAATCTGCCTCAACTTTCAATCTGCTGATTTTTCAAAAATGGATCCACGTCCAATTTAAATGCTTTTAAAGACCTAGACTCTACAACTCTGAGATAAATTCCAGAAATCTACTACCTTCTGTGTGAAATCATTTTAATCAATGTTTGTATTGTGAATAATTTGTTGCAAATATTTCTTGATATATTTGCTGATGTCCATAAGATACCTGGAAAATGCTCTTCTATTAATATTCTGTATTTAATTCATCTCTGCATGATATGACATTGTTAATCTTACTAGAAAACAAAATTCTGCTATACTTTGCAAAATTTAACAAAATACAAAATTTCAATATAATCAGCTCTGTTTCAGCTTTGATCTGAAAGTAATTCCTGCATATTTTAACAAGCTGAAATAAGAAATTTCAATTTCAAAAATGAAGCAAGTGAGGAACTGTACTACAACATGGTATTTATATTTTACATTTCAAATTATGATTTAAAAATATTTAAATCTTTGGTAACTGCAATATAATTTTAACACACAGCCCTGCTCTCCTTCATAACTGGGAGATGTTTTGCAAATGTGTCAAATAAGAATAGTTCGGGAAAGTGAACACAAAAAAAATAAGATTTAAAATAACTGGGTGATGGAGATTTTGAAAAAAATGTAATGGAGTTAAATCTTCTATCACTGTGAATGGCAATTTCTAAATATAGAAAGGAGTGATATTAATTTTATGGCAGAATTAACAAAAAAAATGATCATGAGATCCCTGACCTCTACTGTTGAAGTTGCAAATTTCGGAGCCATTGCGTGATTTATCATACATTCCATCCTTCTGAAGCTGAAGAAAGACAACAAAAACGCTGGCACACTCAATGGATCGGACTGCATCTCTGGACAGAGAAACAGGCTGATGCTTCAGCTCAAGAACTGCCAAAGTGATCAAAAGCATGTCGTAAGCTAAGGCAGAGCATGCCCAAACCAATGATCGCACTGCAAAAGGCCAAAGAACCACTTTAATTATCCATCCCATTCTGTATTGACCTATCTGCCTGCAATCTTCTGCATTATTATAATAAAGTGCAATGCAAACTTAAAGAAGACCACCTTTTCTCCAGTGTGGATTTAGTGCAATCTTATGGATTTCAGATCAAGTTCAGCTTCAGATAGCTGATAATATCCTTTTGTATTTTGGATTGTTATTTACTCTGCGTTAACACAGTCTTTCCTGCAGGGTATTTCCTATAGTCCTGCAATTTACACATTTTGTATTCCTTTATTTGTCTTTACTTTCTCAAACTATTCTTATATGACACACTTGCAAAATATCTTCCAGTTATGGAAGAGGGTAGTGCTGTGTATTAAATTTACATTGCAGTTATCAAAGAACATAGGGACAAATTTCTAACATTAGGTTAATTTTGGTTCAGGCTAGTGCAAAAACAGGGAAAATCTATTCAGCCACCCATTAGGCTCTCGTAAGATTGCTTTTCCATTAGCTTCAATTATTGAGGATGTTGTGCTTAGTATACAGCTAATAAGGAAGCTGTAAAATTTAATGCAAATATTATAGTAATGAATATGATTCAAACACTAAAAGAGTAATTTTATTACTGTGTGATTGATCCTGAATACATAAAGTAATATTGAATATGTAATCTGGACAAATTTTTGCAAATTTTACTTTTCCTTTCCTTATTTCTTTCTATTCACTATCCTTTTCCAATTTCCAACCTTCCTTTGTATTCACATTGCCTTTCATTTCAAGAAAGGGAACTTTTTTTTTTTGTAAAGCCAGTTTGCTAACCCATATTTGTTTATCAGTCCTGGTCACCTCATAGATATGAGCAAATCAATCACTGAAAGTCTTTTTATTTATCAAAGTCAAAAAAAGAGAATCTAAGAACATTTTGTTGCTGCAGCTATTAATCCATTAGACCGATTAAAAGCTGCCTTGAAAGGCCATTAGTACAGATTTTAGATTTTTTAAAGTTCTTCCTTACTTAAGATCTATCTTTCACATTCTGCCACGACCTGCTCTTATAATGACTCAAGCATATTAAGGTATTCTAAGTTCAATTCCGTCCTAACTTTACAGAAGTCACAATGTATTTCAAAAACTGTGCAACTTTTAATTATTTGCATTGCTGGCATCTCTATTGATAATGATCAAAATGGAAATTAAACTTACCTCTGTGCAGACCTGGTATTATTTTTAGACAAAGGAGTTAATTTCAACTGTCATCACTGATCTGAATAAGATTCTGATCCTAAAGCATGTAACACTACCATTGTTGACTTGCCAATAAACTCACCAATTAAAAAAAATAGTGTGTATGCAAAACATACAATATCGAGCAAAAAATATACGCCAACATCTAGCTGTAAGATGCCAGAGAGGACATGTATTGAAAGTAAATTTGACTGAAGGTATTTCAATTTTGCCTTCTGCGGTAATGCAACATGAAGATAAATTGTCTGAAACCTGTGATCTGCACACTTGATTTGCTGGTTGCATTAAATTTTGTTCCCATGTCATTTTCAAGGGATTTCAGTTGATGCTGTCAAGAATATTGAAATACAAAGCTATTTTTAATTAGTTTTTGAAAGGATGACTGTATGCTAATTAACAAGAAGGATGTACGCTATGAACAACTGAATAGTATATTTTCACATGCTGTAAGGTGCACAATTCCAGTTTAGTCTCACTCAAAACATAATTTTTAAAGTACATATTGTATATTTACACACTCTATATATATAGTGTACATATGTGTGTGTGTATATTTACTGTAGTGTGGGCACATGGCCAAGTGGCTAAGGCATTCGACTAGCGATCTGAAGGTCGTGAGTTCGAGCCCCAGCCGAGGCAGCGTGTTGTGTCCTTGAGCAAGGCACTTAACCAGCACAGTGCTCTGCGATGACATTGGTGCCAAGCTGTATCGGCCCTTGCCCTTCCCTTGGACAACATCGGTGTCGTGGAGAGAAGAGACTTGCTGCTGGGCAACTGCCAGTCTTCCATACAACCTTGCACAGGCCTGCGCCCTGGAGAGTGAAGACTTTCTAGGCACAGATCCATGGTCTTACAAGACTAACGGATGCCTTTATTATTATATATACTGTGTGTATGTGTGTGTGTGTGTGTGTGTGTGTGTGTGTGTGTGTGTGTGTGTGTGTGTGTGTGTGTGTGTGTGTATAAAAACACATAAATATATATCAGTATACATAAATACACATGCACTTAGAGTACATAATTTGCTTATTCATTAAAACAGCAACAATAAATACTTACAGTTATAATACAACTTAATATAATAAAGTAGCAGACAGAATCTGATTACATTAGCTTTATTTGTCAGGTGTACATAGTAAGATACAGTGAATAGCATCATTTGTGTCAGCAACCAACACAGTCCAAGAATTGTGCTGGGGGCAGCAACAAGTGTTGCTATACTTTTGGTGCCAACATACAACTTGTTAACCCTAACAATACCTCTTTAGGATCTGCAAAGAAACTGGAACACCCAGACAAAACCCATGCAGTCGCCAAGAGAATGTACAAACTTTTTACAGGCAGTGGCAGGAATCAAACTTGATTAGTGTTTGACGGCTAACCATCACTCTACTATGCCACCTACAGTAGGTTTTATTAATAATTACAAATTGTATTAATTGACAATGAAGCCAATGATGTTAGTAGAATCTCAGAAGCAATGAGAGGGCTTGCAGGTGTGAGATAGGTTGACTGAGTGGCATATCAATATCAACCTTGCACAAGGAAATGATTGCGGACTTCAAGAAAGGGAAGTCAAGGGAACATGCGCCATACCTCAATGACGGGTTTTCAGTTGAAAGGGTGAGCAACTTCAAGTTCCTAAGCTTCAACAGCTCAGAGGATCTATCCTGGGCCCAACATATTGGAGAAAGCATGAAGAAAGCATGCCAGTAGCTCTAGTATGTTTGGAGATTTGTTATGTCTCCAAAGAGTCCAGAAAAGTTTGATTAGTGTTTGGTTGCTTTGCAGCCTGGCATGGTGGTGACAATGTACAAGAACACCAGAGGCTGAAAGGGATTATAGATTCAGTTAGGTCCATTATGGGCACAACAACCCCCCCACCCCACCCACTGAGGGCATCTTCAAAAAGCGATGCTTCAAGAAGGCTGCGTCTGTCACTAAGAGCTTCACCATCTGGGACATGTCTTCTTCTTATCACTAGCATTATGGAGGAAGTACAGGATTTAGGAACAGTTTCCGCCTCTTTGCTATCAGATCATTTAATGCTTCATGAACCAATGAACATTATCTCCTTCTAGCTTCATTGCATTATTTGCTTATTTTAGTAATTTATAATTTTAACTCTTTACACTATACTGCTGACAGAAAACAACAAATTTCATGAAGCAACATAGGAATGGACCCTTCAGACTACAATGTAGTACTGAACCAATTAAACTAGTAATCAAATGGCCAACTAAACCAAACCCTCTGCCTACACAATTCCAATGATCTTCCATTTTTCCATAAATTCATGTGCCATTCTTATTGTCTTTTCAAATGCTCTCATGTATCTGCTCCTACCGCTACTCCAGACAGCGCAATCCTGGCACTTACCACTCTCTGCATAAAAAGAAACTTGCCATTCTCATTTCCTTTGATGTTACCCCCTCTCACCTTAAATGTATCTTTCTACTATTTAACATTTCAGCTTTGATAAAAAGATGCTATCTCTGTCTATGCCTCTCAGAATCTTATAAACCTCTGTGAAATTTCCCCTCAGCCTCAGCCTCAAAGAAAATAACCAAGTTTGTCAAATCTCTCATTATAGCACATGCCATTTAATTCAGGAAGCATCCTTGTAAACATCTTAAAACGTAGCAAACATACAGCCAATACAGGCCCTTTGGCCCACAATGCTGTGCCGAACATGTTCTTACTTTAGAAATTACCTAGGATTATCCATAGCCCTCTATTTTTCTAAGCTTCATGTACCTATCCAGGAGCCTCTTAAAAGACTCTGTCGTATCCGCCTCCACCACCATTACTGGCAGCCTATTCCATGCACTCACCACTCTCTGCATTAAAAAAAAATTACCCTTGGCAGCTCCTCTGTACCTATTCCCCAGCACCTTAAATGTGTGTCCTCTTGTGGCAACCATTTCAGCCTGGGAAAAAGCCTCTGACTATCCACACGATCAATGCCTCTCATCATCTTATACACCTCTATCAGGTCACCTTTCATCCTCCTTCACTCCAACGAGAAAAGGTCAAGTCCAATCAACCTATTCTCGTAAGGCATGCACCCCAACCCTGGCAACATCCTTGTAAATATCCTCTGCACCCTTTCTATGGTTTCCACATCCTTCCTGTAGTGAGGCAACTGGAACTGAGCACAATAATCCACGTAGGGTCTGACCAGGGTCCTATATTATTTCTCAGCTCTTGAACTCAATCCCACAGTAGATAAAGGCCAATGAACCATATGGCTTCTTAACCAAACAGTCAACCTGTGCAGCAACTTTGAGTGTCCCATGGACTCGGACCTCAAATTCCCTCTGATCCTCCACACTGCCAAGAGTCTTACCATTAATGCTATATTCTGCCATCATATTTGACGTACCAAAATGATCCACCTCACAGTTACCTGGGTTGAACTCCATCTGCCATCTCTTAGCCCAGTTTTGCGTCATATCAATGTCTTGCTGACAGCCCTCCACACTACCCACAACGCCTCCAACCTTTGTGTCATCAGTAAATTTACTAACCCATCCCTCCATTTCCCTATCCAGGTCATTTATAAAAATCACAAAGAGAAGGAGTCCCAGAACAGATCCCTGAGGCACACTACTGGTCACCAAACTCCATGCAGAATATGACCCGTCTACAACCACTCCTTGCTTTTTGTGGGTAAGCCAATTCTGGATCCACGAAGCAAGGTCCCCTTGGATCGCATATCTCCTTACTTTCTCAATGAACCTTGCATGGGGTACTTTATCAAATGCCTTGCTGAAATCCATATACACTATATCTACTGTTTTACCTCCATCAATGTGTTTAGTCACATCCTCAAAAATTCAATCAGGCTTATCAGGCACAACCTACCTTTGATAAAACCATGCTGACTATTCCTAATCATATTATGCCTATCCAAAGTTCATAAATCTTGCCTCTCAGGATCATCTTCATCAACTTACCAACCACTGAAGTAAGTCTCACTGTTCTATAATTTTTTAGGCTATCTCTACTCGCTTTCTTGAATAAGGGAACAACATGTACAACCCTCTAATACTCCAGAACCTCTGTTGTCCCCATCGATGATGCAAAGGTCATTGCCAGAGGCTCAACAATCTCCTCCCTCGCCTCCCACAGTAACCTGGGGCATATCTCATCCAGTGCTGGTGACTTATCCAACTTGATGCTTTCCAATAGCTCCAGCACATCCTCTTTCTTAATGTCTATATGCTCAAGCTTTTCAGTCCACTGTAAGTCATCCCTACAATCGCCATGATCTTTTTCCGTAGTGAATACTGAAGCGAAGTATTTAATAAGAACCTCCGCTATCTCCTCCGGTTCCATACACACTTTTCCACTGTCAAACTTGATTGGTCCTATTCTCTGACAGCTTATCCTCTTGCTTTTCACATACTTGTAGAATGCCTTAGGGTTTTCCTTAATCCTGCTCGCCAAGGCCTTCTCCTGGTCTCTTCTGGTTCTCCTAATTTAATTCTTAGGCTCCTTCCTGCTAGCCTTATAATTTTCTAGATCTCTGTCAATACCTAGTGTTTTGAACTTTCCGTAAGTTTTTTTTCTTCTTTACAAGATTTTCAACAGTGTTTGTACACTGTAGTTCCTGTACCCTACCATCCTTTCCCTGTCTCATTGGAACATACCTATTTCGAACACCATGCAAATGTCCCCTGGGTATTTGCCACATTTCTACCATACAGTTCCTTGAGAACACCTGCCCCAATTTATGCTTCTGAGTGCTTGCCTGATAGCTTCATATTTCCCCTTACTCCAATAAAACACTTTCTGAACTTATCTGTTCCTACCCCTCTCCAATGCTATGGTAAAGGAGATAGAATTGTGATCACTATCTCCAAAATGCTCTCCCACTGAGAGACCTGACACCTGACCAGGTTCATTTCCCAATACCAGATCAAGTACAGCCTCTCCTCTTGTAGGCTTATTGACATCTTGTGTTAAGAAACCTTCCTGAGCACACCTAACAATCTCTACACCATCTCAACCCCTTGCTTTAGGGAGATGCCAATCAATATTGGAGAAATGAAAATCTCACACCACGACAACTCTGTTATTATTACACCTTTCCAAAATCTGTCTCCCTATCTGCTCCTCCATGTCGCTTTTACTATTGGGTGGTCTATAAAAATCTCCCAGTAGAGTTATTGGCCCCTTTCTGTTTCTAAATTCCACCCTCAGAGACTCAGTAGACAATCCCTCCATGACTTCCTCCTTCTCTGCAGCGATGACACTATCTCCGATCAGCAGTGCCATGCCCCCACCTCTTTTGCCTCCCTCCCTGGCTTCTCTGAAACATCTAAAGACTGGCACTCTAAGTAGCCATTCCTACCTTGAGCCATCCAAGTCTCTGTAAAGGCCACTTCATCTTAGCTCCAATTACTGATCCACGCTCTAAGCTCATCTCTGTGTTCATGATACTCCTTGCATTCAACTAGGCACATCTCAAACCATCAGACTGAGCACCTCTATTCTCTATCACCATCTTATCCTCCCTTTCACACTGTCTCCATGCTTTCTCTATTTGTGAGCCAAACTCCCTTTCCTCCATCACTTCATTTCGATTCCCACCCCCCAGCAATCTTAGTTTAAACTCTCCCCAATAGCCTTTGCAAACCTCCCTGCCAGGATATTGGTCCCCCTCAGGTTCAAGTGCAACCCGCCTTTTTTGTACAGGTCACACCTGCTCCAGAAGAGGTCCCAATGATCCAGAAATCTGAATCCCTGCCCCCTGCTCCAGTCCATCAGCCACGCATTTATCCTCCACCTCACTCTATTCCTATACTCACTGTCACGTGGCACAGGCAGTAATCCCGAGATTACTACCTTTGAGGTCCTGCTTCTCAACTTCCTTCCTTGTAGTCTGTTTTCAGGACCTCCTTCCTTTTCCTATCTGTGTCATTGGTACCAATCTGTACTAAGACCACTGGCTGTTCACCTTCCCACTTCAGGATATTATGGACGCGATCAGAAACATCCGGACTCTGGCACCTGAGAGGCAAATTACCATCCGTGTTTTTTTCTTGCGTCCACAGAATAGCCTGTCTGACCCCCTAACTATAGAGTTCCCTATCAATGCTGCCATCCTCTTCCTTTCCCTACCCTTCTGAGCCACAGGACCAGACCCTGTACCAGGGGAGTGGCCACTGTTGCTTCCCCCAGGTAGGCCGTCTCCCACAACAGTAGTACTTATTGTTAAGGGGGACAGCCACAGGGGTACTCACTAGTATCTGACTCTTGCCTTCCCTCTCCTGACTGTTACCCACTTATCTATCTCCTGAGGCCTCGGTGTGACTACTTGCCTGTAGCTCCTCTCTATCACCTCCTCACTTTCTCTGATCAGATGAAGGTCATCGAGCTGCATCTCCAGTTGCCTAATGTAGTCCCTAAGGAGCTGAAGCTCGACGCACCTGGCACAAATGTGGCCGTCTGAGAGGCTGGGCATCTCTCAGACATCCCACATCTGACACCCGTATAGAACACCAGACTCACAAACATACTTCCTATTCCTATCCTTCACAAGTAACTTACCTCGCCTCGACCCGTTATCGCCAAAGCCCTATTGAGCAAAAGCCCTCTTACTCTGACTCCCTCTACTCCGATGCTCGCTCCTCTGACACCCGCTGTATAAAGCTGTCTTCTTTTTAAATTCTTCCCACCAGTCTAACTCTCTGACGTCCATGCATCTGCTCAGTCTTGCCTCGATCAAGCCGCTGTAGAAAAAATGCACTCCTTTTAATTTCCTCCCGCTGACATCCACGTGACTGCTCAGTCATGCCTTGATCTTTTGCACCTTTTCCAAAGCCTTGACATCCTTCCTATAGGAGAGGAGAAGATGGCAGCACGACGCAGCTCGCAGCGGCCACTCCGGTGGCGATGTCTGTTATTTGTCAAGTAGGGTGCCGTGCACAATCCTGATTTAATGGAGACGTACGTGAGAGCATGGAGGAACATCTGGTGAAACTTCTGAAATGCCTGCTTTGCTGCAGCTTCTAATGTGTGGTCTGAAATCTTCGGAGGGGAAGGCCCCGAGTCCTCAGCTTTGCTTGTTGCTTGGCTGCCAGGGTGGGGTCAAAGCGTTCGGCAGAGGATGGTGCTCGGTTCTTGGTGTCAAAGCAGCTGGTTGGAGGCTCAAAGTTTTCAGATGGACTCAGAGTCCGCTGTGGTCGGGTGCTTCCAGGGTGCTGTATCGGCAAGTTTACGGCGTTTGGAGGATCATGGCAGGGAGAGTTTCTCCCTTCCACCGTCTGCATGAGATGATGAGTCTATGGGGACTTTGAGACTTTTTTTTTACCATGCCCATGGTCTGCTCTTTATCAAATTACGGTATCGTTTTGCACTGTTGTAACTATATGTTATAATTATATGGTTTTGTCAGTTTTAGTCGTGGTTTGTCTTGTGTTTTTTGTGATACCATTCTGGAGGAACATTGTATCATTTTTTAATGCATGTATTTCTAAATGACAATAAACGAGGACTGAGTGTCCTTATAATCTAATCTAATCTAATAATGGGGTGACCAGAACTGTATGCAAATTCCAGCCTAATTAGTTTTTTTAAAACTGCAATATAACTTCCTGAGTTTTGAACTTAAAGCCTTGTCTAATAGGGCAAGCGTTCTATATGCCTTCTTAACCACCCTAACTACCCTAACAATCTGTGTAGCCACTTTCAGGGAGATATGAACTTGGGCATCAGGGTCCCTCTGCTCATCAACACTGTTAAGGATCTTAATTGTCTCATGTCACATATTCATGTTATATACCAATGATAATAAATCTGCTTCTGATTCCGATCAAGATAGTAAAAGAAGAATATAAAAAAGTCAAAAAGTAAAAACAGTAAATAGTATAATATGGAATATAATAAAAGTAGTATAATTTGTGTCATTAGGATGCCCATTTCACTTTGGAGTGAAGCAAGTCACTATTGCTGTGTATGGTAAATATAGCAGTTACCCTGCACCGGCAATATCCATAAACAGGAGTTGCCTACAAATCTGTTGTTTGAAATATATACATTAATCAAGGCATCAGGAGTATTCCATGGCACTTTGTTCCATATCACACTCAAGAGAAAATCTTCCATCATTTCCTCAGTACTGCAATGGAATGTCAAATAAGCTGATATATATGATCTTTGCTGTTGTGGGCAAGATTGTTACAATGGAACCAAATGATACTTAAAGCTACAAATAAAAGCAGAAGTTAGAACATAAAAGTAAGGAATTAGCCCTATAATATAAATGGCTATGCAGTTATTTTTTAAAATTTTACTTAGAAGGCAGTGCAGAGTAGGCCTTTCTGGACTTTCAAGACACACCAACCTAGCAACCCCCAGCTGAACAAAAGGACAAATTTACAATGACTAATTAACCTACTAACTGGTAGACCTTTGAATTCTGGGAGGAAGCCAGTGCACTCAGAGAAAACCCGCACAATCCACAGGGAGGACATATAGGCTCCTTCCAGATGACATCCGAATTGAACTGCATACTCCCTGAGTAGTAATAGTGCCGCACTAACTGTTATGTTACTGTCATCCCTGGCCTCCATCATCTTATCTTACTACGGATGTCCAGACCCTATACACCTCCATCCCCCACCAGGAATGACACAAAGTTCTCCATTTCTTTCTGGACTCCAGGCCAAACCAGTTCCACCACCACTCACCTCCATTTAGCGGACCTTGTCCTCACTCCAAATAATTTCTCCATTGGCTCCTCCCACTTCCTTCAAACAAAAGGTGTAGTTATGGGCACTCACATGGGTCCCAGCGATGCCTGCCTGTTTGTCAGCTATGTGGAACAGTCAATGTTCCAAGACTACATTAATAAACATCCCACACTTTTCCTACCCTACATTGACGACTGCATTGGTGCTGCTTCCTGCACCCGTGCTGAACTCATCAACTTCATCCACTTTGCCTCCAACTTCCACCCTGTCCTTAAATTTACCTGGTCCATTTCTGATGCCTCCCTCCCCTTTCTTGATCTCACTGTCTCTGTCTCCGGAGACAGCTTATCCACTGATGTCTGTTATAAAGCCAAGGACTATCACAGCTACCTGGACTATGCCTCTTTCCACCCTTTTACTTGTAAAAACTCTATTCCCTTCTCTCAATTCCTCTATCTCCACCACATCTGCTCAGGATGAGGCTTTTCATTCTAGAATGAAGGAGATGTCCTCCTTTATCAAAGAAAGGGGCTTCCCTTCCTCCACTATCAACGCTGCCCTCAACATCTCTTCCGTTTCACACACGTCTGCTCTTACCCCATCCACCCACCAACCTACCAGGAATAGGGTTCCTCTTGTCCTCACCTACAACCCCACCAGCCTCCGCGTCCAGCACATTATTCTCTGAATCTTCTACTATCTCCAATGGGATCCTACTAACAAGCACATCTTGCCCCCCCCCACCAATTTCTGCTTTCCACAGGGATCACTCCCTACACAAATCACTTGTCCATTCATCCCTCCCCACTGATCTCCCTCCAGGCACTAATCCTTACGTGTGGAACAAGTGCTACAGCTGCCCTTACGCTTCCTCCCTCACTACCATTCAGGGCCCCAAACAGTCCTTCCAGGTGAGGCCACACTTCATGTTGGGGTCATATACTATATTCAGTGCTCCCAGTACAGCCTCTTGTATATTGTTGAGACCCAACGTAGATTAGGAGACCACTTTGCCAAACACCTACGCTCCATCCACCAGAAAAAGCAGGATCTCCTAGTGGCCACACATTTTAATTCCACTTCACATTCCCAGTCTGATATATCTATCCATGGCCTCCACCATTGTCATGATGAGGCCACATTTAGTTTGGAGAAACACCTTCTATTCCATCTGGGTAGCCTCCAACCTGATGGTATGAACATTGATTTCTCAAACTTCAGGTAATGTCCCGCACCCTCTTTCTCCTTCACCATTTCCCATCCTCTTTTACCTCTCTCACCTTATCTGCTTGCCTGCCTATCAACTCCCTCTGCTGCTCCTCCTCCCTTTTCTTTCTTCCATGGGCTTTGTATCTTTCAACAATCAACTTCCCAGCTCTTTACTTCATCCCTCCCACTTCAGGTTTCACCTATCACCTTGTGTTTCTCGCTACCCTCCCCGCAACTTTTAAATCTATTCCTCAGCTTTTTTTCTCCAGTCCTGCTGAAGGGTTTCAGCCCAGAGCATCGACTGTACTCTTTTCCATAAATACTGCCTGGCCTGCTGAGTTCCTCCAGTATTTTATGTGTGATGCTACCATGGCGTAGTTTTCACCATCTGGATAAAGTAAATCTAATCCTAATCAGCTCATCTGCTCCCAAAGCCCTGTTAGCACTTCTTCTCAAATTTACATATCTAAACTATTTTTGAATATTTGCAATGGGATGTTGCATATTTATTTTTTCACCTATTGAACAATAATCTGACTAAATAAACACAAGAAATTCTTCAGATGCTGGAAATCCAAAGCAGCATAGGCAAAATGCCAGGGGAATTCATCAGGCCAGTCTGCATCCTTAGAAATGAACAAACAGTTGACATTTTGGGCCAAGACTTTTCTTCAGGACAGCTTAGATTATAGACTAAATAGATGACTGACCTATTAAATTTTGCATACTTGCAAAATCTGTCGAGTTATCATCTGCCAGATTCTCTGTAGGACATTGACTAAAACCTGGGCAGTGAGAATAGACTTCTGTGATGACTAATTGTACTTGTGTGACCCCGCACGTCCTCACAGTACACCTTGCAAACAATTTTAACTTCCAAATGGAGGGGAGAGGATATCCACCTGAAAATATTAGATCTCAGAGTCATTGAGCACTACAGCATAGAAACAGGTTCTTTGACCCATCTAGTCCATGCTGATCAGACCTTCTGCCTAGTACCATCTACCTGCATCCGGACCATATCCCTCCATACCCTTCTCATCCGCATAATTATCCAAGCTTCACTTAAATGTTTCAATTGAACCCAAATCTACCACTTTCAAAGGCAGCTCATTCCACATTTGTATTATCAGTTTCCTCATGTAATTAAATTAGTAACTAAACAGCAATAGCAAATTGTTTATACAAATTAACCATTTTCGATTTTGTAAAATTTACATATTATTTAGATGCTTGAATTTGGCTTTCAAGAGTTCACTTAAACTGCATAACTGAATGGACTGAACTCCTTTAAAACACTTTAAACTTCGTAGGTACGTGATGAGGTTGTATAAGGCACTGGTGAGGCCGAATCTAGAGTATTGTGTTCAGTTTTGGTCACCAAATTACAGGAAGGATATAAATAAGGTTGAAAGAGTGCAGAGAAGGTTTCCAAGGATGTTGCTGGGAGTTGAGAAACTCAGTTACAGAGAAAGGTTGAATAGGTTAGGACTTTATTCCCTGGAGCGTAGAAGAATGAGGGGAGATTTGATAGAGGTATATAAAATTAAGATGGGTATAGATACAGTGAATGCAAGCAGGTTTGTTCCACTGAAGCAAGGGGAGAAAAAAACCAGAGGACATGGGTTAAGGGTGAGGGGGGAAAAGTTCAAGGGGAACATTACGGGGGGCTTCTTCACACAGAGAGTGGTGGGAGTATGGAATAAGCTGCCAGACGAGGTGGTAAATGTGGGTTCTTTTTTAACATTTAAGAATAAATTGGACAGATACATGGATGGGGGGTGTATGGAGGGATATGGTCCGTGTGCAGGTCAGTGGAACTAGGCAGTAAATGGTTCGGCACAGCCAAGAAGGGCCAAAAGGCCTGTTTCTGTGCTGTAGTTTTTCTATGCTAAAACTTCTAACAGGATACTTTCATTGAAATATATTTAACTGCCTCTTAAAATTCAATCCATACTCTTTCCTAAATAATGTTTAAATATTATTCATAATGTTTAGGATTGCTCTGTTGGTAAAAAAAAATGAAATTAAATTCTTAGAAAGAAATGACATCGGATCAGAAAATGCAGAATCCTTCTGGGTAGAGTTAAGAAACTTCAAGGGAAAAAAGACCCCGATGGGAGTTATGTACAGGCCACCAAACAGTAGCCAGGATGTGGAATGTAAACTAAAATCAGTCACTCAGTGGGCGCCGTCCCGAATCCAGGGTTGGCGGCTATGCACCTCCATCTTCTTCAATCTTGCGACAGCACCGAGTACAGCCTCTCCTCCAGTTTGTTCTCCCTGGCCACCTTGGCACCGCCCGCTGCTGCCCTCGCCAAACTCGAGCCCAAGGCCGTGTCGGCTTCCAGCCACGGTCGCTTCTTTGAGCTCAGCCCTTCCTTAGGCGGAGGACTTGGACAGGTCCAAGCACATGGTACAGCACCCAAATTCATCATATATCTTCTAATTAGATGTATAGCATAAAATTCGTAGATACGTGGTGAGGCTTTAATCTGTTCCGCGGAAGATGGCTGTTGGCTCACAAGGAGCTCATCTGCCTTTTGTCAGGTCTTATTTTCAGTCCTGCTGGGTGTCCTCACACCCTCCTCACCAGACTAAGTCCGGTGGGGAGCCGGCCCAAGTCGCCGACCACTTGACCATGGCCCCCGGCCGAGCGCCGGGCGCCCACCCCCCGCCGAATCTCTCAGAGCGTCCAGCACCCGACCGAAAACCATGGTCTATAATAGGAGGTAGAAAAGACATGAAATAAGGACAATGGTATGATGGTCATGGTGGATTCAATACAGAGGTAGATTAGAAAAATCAGGATGGTGCTGAATCCCAAGAGCAGGAATTTGTAGAGTGCCAATGAAATGGTTTTTTAAAGCAGCTTGTGGTTAAGTGGTGGAATGGCAATTCTGCATTGGGTGAGGTATAATGAACCAGAGTTGATTAGGGAGCTTAAGGTAAAGGAATCCTCAGGAGACAGTGATCATAATTATGATAGAATTCACCCTGCAATTTGATAGAGTCAAATGTATCAGTATTACATTGGAGTAAAGGGTATTACAGAGGCACGAAAGAGGAACCTTCCAAAGTTCATTGGAAAAGAACATTAGCAGGGATGGTGGCAGAACGGCAATGAATGGAGTTTCTGGGAAAAATTTGGAAGGTGCAGGACAGATACATCCCCAAGATGAAGAAGCATTATAAAGGAAGGATGAGGTAACTGTGGCTGACAAGGGAATTCAAAGGCAGTATAAAATCAAAAGAGAGGGCATATTAGAAAAGCAAAAATTAGTAGGAAGTTAGTGGATTTGGAAGCTTTTAAAAACCAACAGAAGCTAACCAAAAAATCCATAAGAACAGAAAAGATGAAATATGAAGATAAGCTAGCCAATAACGTAAAAGAGGATACCAATAGTATTTTTTTCAGATATACCTGCATAAAGAGTAAAAAAGAGGCGAGAATGGATATCAGACCATTGGAAAATGATGCTGGACAGAGAGTGATGTGGAGGCAAAGTGATGTTAGATGAATTTAGTAAGTATCTTGCATCAGTCTAAACCATGGAAGACACTAGCAGTATGCCAGAAATTTGAGATTGTTAGAGGACAGAAATGAGGTTAGTTGCTATTACTAAGGAGAAGGTCCTTAGGAAACTGAAACATCTAAAGGTAGATAAATCTCCTGGGCCAGAGGAGATTTACCAGGATGCTGCCTGGTTTAGAGAGTATGGATTATGATCAGAGATTAAAGGAGCTAGGGCTTGACTCTTTGGAGAGAAGGAGGATGAGAGGAGACATGATAGAGGTGTACAAGATAATAAGAGGAATAGATAGAGTGAATGCTGTAATCGACAACACAAAAGCAAACCAACAATTTACAAGCAAACTGTGCAAACAGCCATGAACAATCAACAATATAGAACCAGAATCAGAATCAGGTTTATTATCACCAGCATATGTTGTGAAATTTGTTAACTTAGCAGCAGCAGCAGTTGAATGCAATACATAATATAAAAAAAACAAAATAAAATAATAATAATAATAAATAAATAAATAACGTGCTCAGTCACATGTACATAAATAGCACAAGAGTCACATGTGTAAATGTTAATAATCACATCAAAATAAATGTGAACTTATGAACAGACTCAATAATTTTGAACAGGACCGGGGAGCACAAAAAGCATTTGATATATATTGTGCAGGGACAGTGAGGGTATTACACCTGAATGAGTTTTGTTGAGAAGCTGGATAGCTACAGGAAAGAAACTTTGGAGATGATGATTAGTGTAGTGATCATGAACTTGCAGCATCTCCGTGATGGCAATTTGGTGAATAGCTGATGGTGAGCAGTCATTTTACGAGCTCTTTTCTTCAGTCCGGTGATGAACAGGCCTTTTAATGTCTTTAGCTGACAGCCTATGATCTTGTCTGCTGAGTGGACCACTCACTCCAAACTGGACTTGGAGGGGGAGGAGGCAGTAGAAAACCAAATGGAGATAGAAGTTGTCACAACACTCTCAAGAACTCATCAGGATATGAGATGTTAAGTAAAAACTCATCAGGATATGAGATGTTAAGTTTCCTACGCTGGCGTAGGAAAAACAATCTCTGCTGGGCTATCCTAGTGACGAGCGTAACGTGCTTGTCCCACTTCAATGTATTGGGAACTACCACTACCACAGCCACAGACACAGCCTGATCATTAATTTCCAGGGGGTGTGACAGGTAAGCGGTTATCAGCAGAAGACAATTCTCATTTCCACTGTCCTGATAGCATTAAGCTCCAAGTTGTTACAAGCTCACCATTCTGCAAGGAGGTCTACCTCTTTTTGATATTAGGTCATGTCATTATTAGAGTTGAGACCATCTACAGTTGTATCATCCAGGAACTTCAGGACTTTAAAAGATTTGTCTGTGAAGGTACAGTCCTTTGTACCTTCAAAATTCAAAGATCAGAGGTGCAAAGGGACTTGGGAATCTTTGTGCGGAACACCATAAAGGTTAACATGCAGATTGAGTCATTGGTAAGGAAGGCAAATGCAATGTTAGCTTTCATTTCAAGAGGACTAGAATATATTGTTAGAGCAAAGATATAATGTTGAGACTTTATGAGGCATTGGTCAAACTACACTTAGAATACTGTGAGTAAATCTGGGCCCTTTATTTAAGAAATGATGTACTAGTATTGGAAAGGGTCCAGAGGAGGTTCACGGGAATCATTCCAGGAATAAAGGGGTATATGCATGTGGAACATTTGATGGCTCTGAGCCTAAACTCACTGGTGTTTATCAAATATTGAATACCTTACGAATATTGAAAGGCCCAGATAGTATGGATGTGGATAGGATGTTTCCAATAGTGGTTGAGGCTAGGAACCAGAGTGCACTGCCTTAGAATGGTAGGACGTCCCTCTTAACAGAGATGAGGAGATAGCCTGAACATGATAAATTTGTGGAATTCATTGCTGCAGGCAGCTGAGGAAGCCATGCTATTGTATATTTTAAAAGTGGAGGTTGACTGGTTCTCGATAAGTCAAGGCATCAAAGGTTACGAAGAGAAGGCAGGAGAATGGGGTTGAGTGGGATATAATGGCAGAATATAGTATTAACGGTAAGACTCTTGGCAGTGTGGGGGATCAGAGGGATCTTGGGGTCCAAGTCCACAGGACACTCAAAGCAGCTGCACAGGTTGACTCTGTGGTTAAGAAGGCATACAGTGTATTGGCCTTCATTAATCGTGGAATTGAATTTAGGAGCCGAGAGGTAATGTTGCAGCTATATAGGACCCTGGTCAGACTCCACTTGGAGTACTGTGCTCAGTTCTGGTTGTCTTACTGCAGGAAGGATGTGAAAGCCATAGAAAGGGTGCAGAGAAGATTTACAAGGATGTTGCCTGTATTGGGGAGCATGAAATATGAAAACAGGCTGAGTGAACTCGGACTTTTCTCCTTGGAGCAACGGAGGATGAGAGGTGACCTGACAGAGGTGTATAAGATGATGAGAGGCATTGATCATGTAGATAGTCAGAGGCCTTTTCTCGGGGCTGAAATGGTTGCCACAAGAGGACACAGGTTTAAGGTGCTGGGGAGTAGGTACAGAGGAGATATCAGGAGTAAGTTTTTTTTTACGTAGAGTGGTGAGTGTGTGGAATGGGCTGCCGGCAACGGTGGTGGAGGTGGATATGATAGGGTCTTTTCAGAGACTTTTGGATAGGTACATGGAGCTTAGAAAAATAGAGGGCTATGGGTAAGCCTAGTAATTTCTAAGGTAGGGACATGTTCGGCACAACTTTGTGGGCCAAAGGGCCTGTATTGTGCTGTAGGTTTTCTATATTTCTATGTTTCTAATCAGCCATGATGGAATGGTGGTACAGACTCAGTAGGCTAAATGGCCTACTCTGCTCCTGTCATATTATCTAAACTAAATATACAGTACAACTAGTTATTCAGTGGTTATGTCGTTTTGTTTATTGTATGAAACTTAAAGCTTTCTGTCTCTGGACTTCTTAATGCCATGAAAACCACATTATTGGCTTTGCAAAACCCTTAAAAGAAAAAAATCTATGTGTAAACCTTACCTCAAGAATCTGACAAAAATATTTTTTATATATTAAGAAGGAGAGCACATCAAGCTAAAATGGAGCAATCAAGGATTCATTTGGGAATGAATCAAACCAAAATGAGAAGCAAAAATCCCCAAGCAACATGAAAAATGAAGGAAAGGCTCAGCTCAAAGTTTCAACAAAAATTGAAAATCAGTGGCCTGAAAATAATTGGCAACAGCAAAAGAGATAAATAGGTTGGTATTTCATCATTTTTTGAAGATACGTTTCTGACATTTTATGCATGCATTAACAGATAGTGCCACTTCCATTGTTAGCTGATGCATTTAGCAAGGACAATGATGTCCATCTGTGGTAAGTACATCTAAGTGATTTACAATAATAGGCAAAGAATACAGTGGCCACAATTATTTATTTAGTGAATACATACATTCTAAGACACATAACTGCATTTTTTGTGAGCAGATATAACTCAAGGGTTGAATTTAGTCAGTAAGCACTCATCCACAGTTTGAGCTATAGTTTTTGCAGCACCATGTTAGCAGCCTGGGTTACCCTGGAGACTGGTTCTGTGCTGTGCCAGTGAATTGTGTGGATACCTTGATTAAAGTAGACATGATTAGAAACTGATTTCTGATGACATGGTGGGTTAAGTCCTGCCAGCTGGCCTCCAAGGCCAATAATGAGAAGATGTTTCATGGCTGTTGCCAGTCTACTTGCCGCAAGAGCTTCCATAATCTTTTTTAGTATAGAAACCTCATTGCACACTGGGAAAGCACAATCAAATTTGGTGAGGCCAGCCTGAAAAGCAAAATTCAACAATTATTTGGAAGATCTTTTGAAATGCATGGAAGGTGGTAAAGTTAAATCAAAAATAGCAAGATATTTGGCAAATTGCATGAGAGAATGTGGACTTAGTTTCCTGATAAGTGATGCAGTGGACCACAATAAAATGCAGGGAGCTGATGCATTAATAATGTAAATGAATATCATATAATGGACAAATCTGCTGGTGGAGTAGGTCATTGAATTACAAGCACAGCTGATTTGATTGTAACCTCTAGAGTGCATTCTTAATCACACAAAGCTAGCAAAAGGAATATAAGCGTAGACTATTTTCTGAATGTGGATCAAATTGAGAAATTGCGAGGCATTGTGCAGGAGTTCCTAAAGGTTGACTTGCAGGTTGAGTCGGTGGTAAGGTAGGAAGATGTAATGTTAACACTAATTTCAAGAAGACTACCTTATGAAAGCAAGGATGTAATGCTGAGGCTTTATAAGGCATTGGTCAGACCACACTTGGAGAATTGTGAGCAGTTTTGGGTCCCTTATCTACGAAAGGATGTGCTGACAATGTAGAGGGTTCAGAGACAGGTGATGAGAATGATCCTGGAAATGAAAGGGTTAATATATGAAGACTGTTTTTTGGCTCTGGATCTATACTCTCTGGAGTTTAGAAGAATGAGTTGGGGGGGATGGATTTCATTGAAATCTATTGAATACTGAAGGACCTAGATACAGTAGACGTGGAGAGAATGTTTCCTATAATGGGGGAGCCTCGGACCAAATGGCACGGCCTCAGAGTACAAGGATGTCCCTTTAGAACAAAGATAAAAAGGAATATCTTTAGTCATAGGCTAGTGAATCTGTAGAATTCATTACCACAGATGGCTGTACAGGCCAAATCATTGGGTATATTTAAAACAGAATTTGATAAGTTCTTGATTAGGAAGGGTGTCAAAGGTTATAGGAGAAGGCTGGAGTACTGGGTTGAGGAGGAAAATAAATTAGCGATGATGGAATTTGGGTGCAGACTCAATGGGCTGAATGACCTAATTCTCTCATATGTCTTGTGGTCTTACAGTCTAGATACATTTCGCCTTTGCTTATCAAGTATCTGTTTAAATCTGCCTTAAAATTTCTAAGACTCTGTATTTGCTGATTGATGAGGAAGAGAGCCCCAGAGACCTGCAACCTTCTGAGAGATAATATTTCACCTCATCCTTGTTTTTAATTGGGGAGCCCCTCCTTATCCATTGTGATATTATCTCAAAGAGTATCACCTTCAAACTTATCAGGATTAAACTCTGCCTGCCATTGGTCGGTGCATCTTACCAACTGATCAATATCTTTCTGTAAACTTCAATTAACTTTCTTTCACTGTTAATTTTCATGTTATCTACAAATTTACAAATCAGCCATTCAATATTCATATGCAATTCATATTCTCTATGTTTGAATGCTGATGGGAGAAATAGAAGGGAAGACTTTTATTCATGTTCACAACCCTTTCAAATTGCCCTAAGGTGCCTGAAATAGGACTCAAAGACTCTCTTTCTCCTGGTGGCATCATCATGATAGATTGAATATCTCCTTTTTTATGCCACTAATATCAATGAACTTATGAGCTTATGATTTCATGAATCTGTGAACAGGAGAGCTAAGATAATTCTTGGCAATAAATCTATGTATACATTTGGGTAGGATGTTCTAGGGTGGCTACTGATATAATGCAAAGGACAGTTTTTCCTTTCTTGTTGAAATAATTATTTAACCTTCAAAGCAATATTTTTTTTTGTAAAACAGGAGCATGAACACAGAAATTTCCAGTGATAGTGTATCTCTTTGTTCTTAAGACATTGTTTGGGGGATAAATTATAAATTGTCCTTTTCTTCTCCCATTAATTTTTCCAAGATCAGAAAAACTGAGAAGCTGATGTCTCCATCTTGCCACTTCTTGGGAAGTTGCTTCCTACACTGCACTACACAATTTGGATTCCAGGCCAATATTGAGTGGGAATGTGTAGCACTAATTATGATTGCCAACAGCTATTACACTGAAAATGCACAGATATTACCAAACTAACTTCTGGTAGGCAGTGATTAATTTACTTGGTGATTTCTAACAAACTGACCGATCAACCTGGAGATATGAGATTGCATCCCATGACAACAGTTTGGGAATTAAATTGCTCAGAATTGAAAAACGAATGATATTGAAAAATTAGTATCAATAATAGTGACTCATTGACTGTCTGATTGGTTTCAAATCTTACTTGGCTCATGGATGACCTCCAGAAAGTTAAACACACAGCAGGGAAGTATGCTCTTTGGATTATCACGTTGGTAACAACCATTACGTGCACTCTTTTCTAATCCCATCTATCAACAAAGGACATGTGGCTTTCTGTGCAATGGCTATTTAAATCCTTGTCCAGATGATTCTTAAATGGTGTGAGAATATCTGTCTGTATCACCCCTTCAGGCAGATTCCTCCACTGCCCTGTGTGGCAAAAAAATCTTTCTTGATCCCCTCTAAATGAATTACCCTTACGCTAAACCTATGTCCCTAGATTTAGACATCTCAATTACGAGAAAAGTTCCTCAAGAACTATTTTATCTATGCCCATATAATTCTGTATTCCTCAGTCAGGTCCCCCTTTAGTCTTCCCCTCTCCAAAAAAAAAACTCCGTATCTGTTCCTTACCTTGGGAAGCTTACATGTGATTATTGTATTTCTCATAAAATGACATACCAAACATTTTTGTTTACAGCAAAGGCTAATTAGTTGATTTGTATTGTGTTAGTTGTAAATGCCACATGCTCATGAACAAAATTAAACTCATAGGAAGGATAAATTTCTTGACAAAAGAGCCATAGTGGCCTAGTGATTAGCACAACACTGTTAAGGCTAGGGAAGTTGCAGATTTTGGATTCAGTTCCTGCTCTGTCTGTGAGGAGTTTGTATGTTTTCCCTGTGAACTGCGTAGGTTTCCTCCTGGTGCTCTGGCTTCCATTCACAGTCCAATAATGTATGGGTTCATAGGTTAATTGGTCATTTTAAATTGTACTGTCATTCGGCTAGCTCATTAGGCTAGAAGGGCCTGTTTCACGCTATATTTCTAAATAAAATAAAAAATAAAATACAATAAAAATGTATGAAAATTGGACTGAGGTTGAACTTAATGCTAACTTATGTTTAAATAATGGTATTGGTCAGATTACTCACTAATTTTCTCTCTTTTGTACAGTGCAATATCAAGTAGCAAATATCAATATCAGGAAAAAACCCCAGTGCAATTGCAAACTACAGAGCGTCAGAGTAGCTATTAAGTAGTTCTATATAATTTACTTTTAAATATAGGTATATACCTATATTATTAAATAAAGCAAAGCAAATTCTCAATTTCAAAGATATTACTTTACTCTAGAGTGATGTAACCCCCTCACTGGGGCTTCTATACAAACTTGGCTTGTTTGGTCACACTGCTAACCGCCACATGACTCAGCGGTGAGAAGATCACCTTCCATAAGCAACGTAGGTCGAGGGTCAGTATGATTTGGATTCAACCAGACAGGAAAGTTGGAATGTCCTGGGGAGGAACATTGATTGTAGTGAATGCTGTGTAAATACTGCTCCATGCAAAGTTATCATTCATCAGAAAAATTAAAAAAAATTACAAAGGAAATATATTTACCAGTATTTCAATTTTAACAAACAGTTACCAGAAAAAAAAATGAAAATGAAAGGGCCCATTACAGTTAACCCAGTCCAAGTGTGCACATAAATATTGTAGCTCATTTCTGAAGAAGCCAGATGCTTCACTTAGAATACTCACAAGCTGAACTACATTCTGCATGAAGGACTCCAGCTACAGTTCAAACTTCCCTTGAAAAACATTTCAAACAAACTGGCTATCTCAGGAATATTGGCAATTTCTCCTTTGAGCTGATCACCTGCACAAAGCACTTCTTACAACGAGGTCTCACCTTCAGGTGGGATCCTCCGAGCACCTTCCCTTGTGCTCCTCTCTGCACCAAATCACAAAAGACCCCAAACCAGACTACTATGCTTCTGAAATCTGATCCTGCCCAGCTCTCTCAAGTGTTCCACAGCAAAAGCTCCTTATCTTTAGCCAAAGCCAAAACAATAGTTTATGACACAAACAACAGGAATTCTGCAGATGCTGGAAATTCAAGCAACACAAATCAAAGTTGCTGGTGAACGCAGCAGGCCAGGCAGCATCTCTAGGAAGAGGTGCAGTCGACGTTTCAGGCCGAGACCCTTCGTCAGGACTAACTGAAGGAAGAGTGAGTAAGAGATTTGAAAGTTGGAGGGGGAGGAGGAGATCCAAATTGATAGGAGAAGACAGGAGGGGGAGGGATGGAGCCAAGAGCTGGACAGGTGATAGGCAAAAGGGATATGAGAGGATCATGGGACAGGAGGTCCGGGAAGAAAGACGGGGGGGGGGGAACCCAGAGGATGGGCAAGGGGTCAAGGGGTATATTCAGAGGAACAGAGGGAGAAAAAGGAGAGTGAGAGAAAGAATGTGTGTATAAAAATAAGTAACAGATGGGGTACGAGGGGGAGGTGGGGCATTAGCGGAAGTTAGAGAAGTCAATGTTCATGCCATAAATAGTCTATGAAGCTTACTGACAGGACACAATGGATTTACAGAAAAATACTGAAATAAAAATACCTTGCAGCATAGCAGAAGAAATCTTAACCAAGGCTTAGACCAGTGATAATTTCAGGTGGAACGCCTAAAAGCAAAGACTTGCATTTACATTGATCCTTTGATGACCTCAGCTGAGTGTTTTACAGCCAGAGAGTGTAATGAAAAATATGAATGTTGTTGAATTTTTGCAGTTCTGTATGTTCAGCTTAGGCTTGCTTAGTTATAGAACTGGTTCAAAGACAGCCAATACTCCACAGAGAGATTGAAATGTTGGTATAGAAAAAGATTTGAGTTAAAACTACACTTAAAAAAATATTTAGTTGGTGCAAGAGTTTTGAATACTTGCAATTTTAAAAACTGCTATTTAACCAAACTAATTCCATAATGATGTTGCACAAGACTATCTCTCGGTTGAAATATTAGAGGACTTGATTGATTTACACAATTCAGTTAGATTTGATATTCCATATGTATTGTTCCAATCTCATGCTGTAGGTTAGAAGAATTAAATATCTCCCAAAGTAGTATGATGTTTATGAGAGTGGACTAGCAAACAACATTTAAAGTCAAAGTACATTTATTATCGAAGTATGTATACTTTTTACAACCTTGATATTCATCTTCCTACAGGCAGCTACAAAAGAAAGAAACCCAATAGAACCCACTAAAACAGAAGAAGATCTTCAAACACCCAACGTGCAGAGAAAAAAAGATAAAATTGTGCAAACAATGAAAGTAAGCAAATGACATTCGGAACTGAAGTTTGCAAAAGTGAGTTCACACTGTGATAGTTGCAGGCCACAGCCACAGTTCGGTGCAGGGATGAGTAAATCTCTGGAGTAACAAGTTGAAGTTCAGCGCAGAGAGGAGTAAATCTTGTGGAATAGTGATTTAAACCAGCCCGTGCCTCGCCTCTGGCCCTAGCACCCTATTCTTTTCAATCTGGCCTGGCATTTAAATCGTCCAGACCTTGCTGCTTCGGATAGTGCCCCGCCATCTCAATTCCGCCCATATCCTACTTTTCAAATTCGGCTCAACGCTTAAATCCAGGTTTATTGAACTAGAGACATAAGTTTGGATCCCAGCACCATTTCAAATAAGTAATCGCAATTCAAGTAATTAAATAAATCTGTAATCTAAGTAAAAGCTGACCTAAGTAACAGAAGTATGAAACTATTGGATTGTCATAAAAATCTATCTTGTTCACTAATCTCTTTCATTGAAGAAAATTTGCCATCTGTACCTGGTCTCCAGATTGAGTCCAGGCTCACAAAAGCAGTTGGTCTTAGCTACCTCCTCAGTTCAGGGGCAATTGGGTGTAGACAATAAATGCCTTAGCGAGCTGGTGTTGTAGCGGCATCCGCACTGGATGTTGAGGCGAATGGTCCTGGGTTCGAATCCAGAGACCTCCTTGCACGCTTTTCATCCGTGTTGGGTTGAGTGTTGAGCTGATAACCCAGCCTCGTAAAAAAACAGACAAGAATGCTAAAGGCACGGCAAGGTTGTCGCCTGATGTGCCACAGGGTGCAGAGAGAAGCAATGACTACAATAAATATCTGCATTCTATTGATGAACAACTAAATACAAATAGCTCATGATGATGCTACAGGCAGAGACTTGAATAAATGTGGAGAGATCCAAATTGTATTTTTTTTTTGAGTTTCTGAACCAGAAAATTGTACAGTGGAAACAGGTCATTTGCCACCCACCCCCATCCCCTATCCGTGCTGACCAGTGAGCACCCTTCTATATAAATCCCATTTCCATTTCTGAGCTTTCAATGACTTGGTGACTCAAATGCTCACAATGAAGCCTCTCAGATAGCATCTGCTTCCACTACTCTCTCTAGCAGTGCATTCCAGGTACTCACAACTCTCAGGGTGATAAGGGTTCCGTTCAGATCCCCTATGATTCTCTCACACTCGCTCATAAATCTATGTCCTCTTGTTTTGTTCAACCATAGAAAAAAGATTCCTCCGGTTTACCCTATCTACACCCCTCATAATTTTATATTCCTCAATCAGGTCCCCTCTTAACCTTGGTGCTCCAGTAAAAACAGACCAAGCCTCTCTAGTCAGTCCTCAGAAGACCATAAGACCATAAAACACAGGAGCAGAATTAGGCCATTCAGCCCATTGACCCTACTCCACCATTCTATCATGGTGGATTATTATCCCTCTGCCTTCCCCTGTAACCTTTGACACTCTTACAATCAAGAATCAATCTGTTATGTTTTGTAACTCCAAAACATAAAACTAGTCAAAAGATAACCATGGAGCCAGGAATAGTGCGTGTGCTCTGGTTTCATTTTTACTTAAAGAGGCACACACTTATGACATGGTGGCGTACACTATTCATGTACTTTTACATATAACCTGTAATGAATTATGTAAACAACAAAGAATGCTTAACTAAACAATATATTTACAATGCTATTCAAATATTACTGAAATATTAAATACACTACTCTCCTCTCTGTTTAGCTATAAACTCCAACTCAATATAGAATGCACCTCACCTTAATCACTGTGGAGGATCTCTTACTCTTGTGGGATAATGTCTTCCCTGACAAGGGGTGACACTCTGCTTGGCAGGTGAGACTTGTGGCTGTGAAACAATCTCAGGTTCTGGGGCTCCTCATTGGTGGTTGTAGGAGCCGATTCTGGGGCTGCGGGAAGTGGTTCTGATAGCTTAACTACTAACCTGCTGCATCTGCATATTAGCTTTTCTCAAATGCTGCACTGGGACACCCAGATCTCTCTACATTTCAGAGCACCTCCCACCAGTTAGGTAGAAGGACTTCTTAAAATTATTCTTCCTACCAAAATGGACTCTTTCAAATTATCCCATCAAAAATATCTTTTGCCAGATCACTTACTTAAATTATTAGTATCCCCTTGTCACTTCCTTAAAACCTCTTGCAATTTCTATTTTAATGTTAACAGCTAGTTGTGATTTTTTACAGCCACTGCTCTTGACACCAGCTTTTTACTCAGGAATTATGTATTACTTTGAAATTAACTTCCTCAGCTCTAGTGGTGAATCTGGGATCGTATTTTCCAGATTAACAGCTTAGGTCCTTAATGTTGGTCCATTAGAGTCTAAATTGATCTACGTATCTTGCAATACAATAAATTTGGGGGTATTTATGAATAAAATAAAAGCAGTCAGGATATATTGCATGCTCTGAACAGTCAAATCAGCACAAAGTGCTTACATATCACATGGGCACCCCAATAGCACAGTAGTTAGCACAACACTGTTACAGCTCAGGGAGTTTGTAGTTCATTTCTGGTGTCCTCTGGGAGAAGTTTGTACATCTTTCCTGTCAGCAGGTCCAGTTTCCTCCCACAGTCCAATGATGTGCCAGTTAGTAGGTTAATTGGTCATTGTAAATTATTCTGTGATCTGGCTAGGATTGCTGGGTGGTGCAGCTCATTAGAAGGGCTGTTCCGAAATGTATCTCTAAATAAAATAAAATTAACCGGAAATTGAATTCTAGATTTGAAAATTACTTTAATCTGTTTAGACATATGTGCCCATAGATCTTGATGATACTTCTTTTAATCCTGCCGAAAACCATTGAAAATTGTACAACCTCTCCGTGATAGTAATTAGCAATCCGGGAGGGACAATGATATGATATAAAGCTTGCGTCAGGCAGCCTTGATTGATAAAGAATAATGTTTGATAAACCACTAGATACTGATAAGATTGAAACAGTCTTACAGATATAAATATTGGACTGAGACATAAAGAATCCAAAGTAACACTGCTTAAATTATTTATACCATATGTCAGCAAAAACAAAGGCACAAGAAGCACCTCTGAGAATTTTTTTTAAGGAAGTAGGACTAATTTAATATTTTACCTGAAAAGATTAAAGAGGGATTGTGCTTATGTTGGGAGTTTATTTAAGGTGGTGGAAGATACAGAAAGCTTTAAAATTAAGATGATTCTTATCCTTAACTTTAACACTGAGAGGGCTCAAGTGTATGGCCTGTGTGAGAGCAATGAAGGCCTTCCCTATTTGTATTTATTGGGATATCTGATGTATTTTGCCAGCTCCACTCATAAATATTAGATATTCTTTCAACCACAGTCTGCTCTCAACAACTGCCTAGTCGGGTCACTTCACAAGGCAAAGGGGTTGAAGCCATTTTTTACGCTAGAACTACACAAAACATAGATCAAGCTGCACTTGGTGTACTGAGTACAGTTTAGGTCATCACATCACAGGAGGAATGTGGTAGCAGTAGAAAGGGTGCAGATGAAATTCACCGGGATGTTGCCTGGAATGGAGGACTCTTATTTATATGGAGATTTTGAGATACTGGGTTTATTTTCATGAAAAATAGGAAGCTGAGGGCTGAACCTAATAGAGATTTATGAAATCATAAGGAGCATAGATAGAGTAAATAGTTAATCTTTTTATGACAGTGAGTAAGTCTAAAACTGTTGGACATAGGCTTAAGGTGCGAGAAGAGAAAGCCAAAAGATTGAGGTGGGAATTTTTTTACACAGGGAAATATGGGTATATGGAAGTAAGTTGACAGGTGAAGTAGAGTCAGATCCAATTACACAGTTGAAAGATATGGATGAATAATTAAGTAGTAAAGGCATTGAAAAATATGGGACTAATGCAAGCAAAATACACTTGCATTAATAAACATCACAGATAGCATGGACACGTTGGGCCGAAGAACCTGTTTCTGTGTTCTACATCTGTGACTCAGTGACTCCACGACTTTAGATCAGACTAAGAAGGATGACAGCATGCTTCCCTTGCAAAACTCCGTTGAGCTAATAGTGTGTCTGTGTGTGTGTGTGTGTGTGTGTGTGTGTGTGTGCGCGTGTGCGTGCGGCAATGACTCCTCCTACTGGCACTGCATGGAGTAGACGTATCTCTTGAACAGCTCTGTTCTTTTTAAATTACTGAATCCAATCTGCTTTGAAAACTTACTCGGAGTATTATGATGTCTCGTGCTAAAACTTCTAAAAAGGAAGTGGATCCCTCTGTGACTATGGAAGCTATTGTAGAGTTAATTCGGGAAACTCAGAGTGAAACGTCTGAACAATTTTCGGATGTGTGTTTAGAAGTTACAACAGAGATTAAACGAATGGAGGTTCTGCTGCAGACTTTTCGAAAAACTTTACAGGAAAATACTTCTCAGATTCAAGAACATGGAGATGCTTTAACGAGACTGGATACTAAGACAGATGAGTTGGAAAAGTTTGGAGATAAACAATCGAAAATCGTTGAACCTCGAAGACAAAAGATTGTCGCCTTGGAGAATAGATCAAGAAGGAACAATATATGAATTTTGGGTCTTCTTGAGTTGGTCGAAGGCAATCGACCTTCAGAATTTTTTGCAAAGCTGTTGGCTCATGTGTTTTCTGATATTTTGGATACTCCACCAAGAATAGACCAGACACACTGAGCCTCAGCGTTCAGATCCTCTTCTCAACAAGAACCTCGACCTTTGGTAATTGCTTTTCATGACTTCCAAACAAAGGTTACTATAATTCGCCAATCTCGGTTAGGTATGATTAACTTTGAAGATTATAAGATAAGGCTGGTCGAAGATTATTCGCCTGAGATGTTAAATAAACGTTTTAAGTATAAAAAGGTTATGGCAGAATTATATAACAAAGGCTATAAACCTTCACTAAATTTTCCCGCTCGCCTCAGGATCATTTTGAAAAATGGTTCTCCTAAGTGGTTTCTTTCAATTGAGGAAGTGCATGATTTTCTTCAGGTGAATTAAGTCCAGAAGATTAATTGTTAATACTGTATTATATAAACTATGCTTCCTTAGCTTGACCAGTTCTCTGTTGTTGGAAATTTGCGGTCTAATGGTTTAGTCTGTCTTTCTTTTGAACAATCCTCTCTTCTATTCTCATGTACTCTTATAATTAGTTTCAGTTCTTATCGTATTTTCTTTGCTGAGTTAATTTTTTTCGACATGATGTTTTGAATTTGTCTTTAGCTCTTTTGAATAATATTTAGTCTATCAACTCCAGTTTGTTTATTTCTGCTTTATATAACCTTGTTCCCTCAGTTTGACTGATCAATTTGTTACAATTGTGCAGTTTATCTGTTTATTACTTCTTTCTTTGAACAATTTTTTCAATATATTTTTATAAATAATCCTTCTTTTTCTTGTTTTTTTATTTTTTCTGTTCAGAAAGTTAATAGACTTAACTTCAGTAAGTTTTCTTTGTAATTATTTTTTGCAAACATTATGTTTTGAATTTTGTTTAGTTCTTTTGAAGGTTATTTAGTCTAGGTTGGAATTGATTCTGTATTAATCTTATCTTCTCTTGGAGCTCTGCCAGTAGGATGTAGGGGGTGGGGTTTATCAGTAGATTAGCTTTTGCCCTTTCTTGGGTGATTTTTTTTCTTTGGGAAGGGGGTGGGTGGGAGTGGGCTTTTTTTTTTCTTTTTTCTTTTTATCAGCTGTTTGGTTATCCCTGTCTCATCTATTGCTTGGTCAAGTATTTTGAATTTTAAGGTTTGGATGTTTGGTATATTCCAGTGGTTTATATGTTCAATCTCTGTTTTAAACATACTTAAATGGTATACAATATTAATTTTCTTAGTTTAAATGTGAAAGGTTTAAACCACCCTGTGAAAAGCAATAAGATTTTTACCTATATTAAGGAACTGAATGCTTCTGTTATTTTTTTTACAAGAAACACATGTTCGCAGATCTGATTGTGGGTGTTTGTTCAAATGCTGGAATGGTTTAGCTTTTCATTTTTCCTTTTAAGCCAAAGCCAGAGGTACTTCGATTTTGATTGCCAATTCAGTTGCCTTTGTTCAACATGATGTAATGTCTGATCCTAATGGATGGTTCATTATAGTCTCAGGGAAATTAGATAACAAGCTAATGGTTTTTGCTAATCTCTATGCTCCGAATATACAAACATTTGTAGATGACCCCGGATTTTTTGAACATTTTTTTTCTTTTTTACCAGACTTAAATTTGTACTCTTCAATCTTGTGAGGTGATTTTAATTGTTGTCTTGACCCCTTTTTAGACTGTCCATCTTTGAAACGATTGAATATTAGTAGATCTGCCTTCTATATTTAATCTTTAATAATAAAATGTGACATTATTGTTGTTTGGCGTTTTTTATACTCAACAAGTAGAGAATATTCCTTTTTTTTCATGTTCATCATACCTATTCCAAGATTGATTATTTTTTTGTGAATGGTCATTTGATACCCTCTGTTCGATCCTGTGAATATAAAGAAATTGTTGTTTCAGATCATGCCCCCATCTTTTTATCTTTAAATCTTCTGAGTGTTTCTCAATCAAACAGATTTTGGCATTTTAATCCAATTTTACTATTGGATAAGGCTTTTCAAAAATTTTTAAAGAGTCAAATTACTTTTTTCTTTGAAGAGAATATGCTAGATGGCACTTATAGCCTTATTATTTGGGATGCTTTTAAGCTTATATTAGAGGCCAAATCATTTCCTATACAGCAAGTATTAAGAAAAAAGCTAATAAGGAGAGAACTGATTTAGCCAATCAAAACATTTAGATCAAAAATATGCTTCTGATCCGGATCCTGTCTTATACAAAAAACGTGTTGAAGTTAAAACTAAATATGATTTGTTCTTAACTTACCCTGGTCAAACTCAACTTTTAAAAGATAAAAGTCAATTTTATGCTCATGGTGATAAAACAGGCAAACTTTTGGCTAATCAACTTAAAACTTTAATAGTTAAACATCAAATTAACAAAATCTCCAAAGCGAATGGTGATGTAACTTCCGATCGATTAGAAATAAACAATACTTTCAGAGAGTTTTACTCTAAACTGTATAGCTCCGATTCCCCTAAAGCCAATTTTGCTATGAATAATTTTCTAGATCGTTTAAACATTCCCTTACTTTCTGAGGTTAATCGAAAATGGTTAGATCAACCTTTCTCTTCTGAGGAAATTGCGCGGGTTGTCCATTCTCTGAGTTTGGGGAAGGCTCCTTGTTCTGATGGATTTTCTGGAGAGTTCTATAAGACTTTTGCTCATTTGTTTATTCCTTACCTACTTTCTGTCCTTTCTGACTCTTTTAAATTAGGCAGGTTGCCACAATCTTTTTATGATTCCTCTATTTCACTTATTCTCAAAGGGAATAAAGATCCAACTGATTGCTCTTCCTACAGACCTATTTCCTCACTTAATGCTGACACTAAAATTTTATCTAAACTTTTGGCTCATAGGACGGAAAACATTCTGCTTTCTATTATCTCTGATGACCAGACCAGATTTATTAAAGATCGTTATTCTCATTTTAACATTTGTTGTTCACTGAATATTATTTATTCTCCCTCTGAAGAAATTCCGGAATGCGTGATTTCTTTAGATGCTGAGAAAGCCTTTGACTGGATTGAATTATTTATTTAAAATATTATAAAGATAAGAATGAATACTTAAATAGGAAAGGCATTGAAAAATATGGGACTAATGCAAGCAAAATACATTTGCATTAATAGACATCACAGTTAGCATGGACATGTTGGGTGGAAGAACCCGTTTCTGTGTTCTACATCTGTGACTCAGTGACTCCATGACTTTAGATCAGACCAAGAAAAGATGACAGCATGCTTTCCTTGCAAAACTCCACTGAGCTAATAGTGTGTGTGTGTGTGTGTGTGTGTGTGTGTGTGTGTGTGTGTGTGCGTGTGCGTGCTTAGTAATGATAGCAAATTGCTTGATTTTATTTTCGTCCCACAACTTACTAAATATGTTGAACTGTGTTTCATTATCAGGTTGAGAGCTAAGCACATGGCTAGCAGACCACACATTCACTACCTAAGCTTCACTGCTAATCTGCCAAGCCATTGCATGATTTGATGCTATTGGGTTGCTGTTTCTTTGGCAACAGAAGTGAACAATTATCTCATAGCTCTGATTTTTGTCATGATAATGATAACAATAATTAGGGTAGGAAAAAAGCTAATGTATTTCATTTCCTTGTGTTGTCCTCCAACCAGAGATTGTAATTCAAGTACTTTGTCATGTTAAGTAGTGACTTGTAATTCAAGGGAGAGTCCTTTTTTCTTGCTATGAAGCCATAAATGCTCTCTTTATGATCGCAATTTATAATTATAATTCCATAAATGATTCATTCCTCAGAGAGCAGAGGAAAGATTGCTTTTCCACTGAGTCAGATTCTGCCAGTGTTAAACTGAGGTGTAACTTTGGAAGTAGTGGATCTGAGCACAATTCATTTAATTTGCAATAAAAATGCAATTAAATCAATTGTATCATAAACACAACAGTTATTTTTATTCAAAAGCAACAAGGTTGAAATTAAAGCAGGTTTCTTGAAAAATACACAGTTGTTTATACAGCATTTATGGAGAGAAAAGGATAATGTTTTGGATTGATGACGTGTCATCAATATTGAGTTGAGATTGTCTTTGAAACTTCCCTGTGGCCAAAACTGCTCACAAGATCTCACAGCTCCAGAGAGGTTACCTGATCCTGAGATGATGGATTCTCAGAATGGATGCCCGATGTTGGAGCACTTTGCAAGGACCAGGAATAGAGCTTTCATGTTTTACCACATACACAGAAGTTGGGTCACAGAACTAACAGGAAGAATGCCCCTTGCAACTTCAACCTGAATGCCTTTCACCATTGGAACCTCATGAACATATGAAGTGCTGTCGCTTAGAGTTGTAGAATCATACAGCACAGAAGTAGGCCATTTGGCCCATCGTGCCAATGCTGGCCTGTTGTCCAACTACACTAATCTCATATAGTCATATTTGGACCATATCCTTCTATGCTTTGCTAATATAAGTGTCTGTCTAAAATCCTCATAATGATGCATTTGTATAGTGATATTACTATCTTCATTGTTTAACAGGTGTAGATTGAAATGAGGTTAAGGGATTTGCAATGAAATTCATATTTGGGATCTTCCCGTTATCTTCTAAGCAGAGCAAACAGGTATTCTGACCTCACCATTTACAGTTACCGCAGCTGAAATGTTGAAGGTTTCCTCTCTGGACTCAGGGTAAAGGCTGATTTATACTTGTCCGTATGGGCTACGCCGTAGGCCTGATTTATACTTTTGCGTAGCCCTACGCTATAGCGAGCATGTGTAGTTGTGTCTGCATCGCTCTGCAATTCACTGCCAAAACGCTAGTAGGCGGTAGGTGGGGTTTCTATGCCACTGTGTTGAGTTTCTTCGTGAGAGACATGGACGAGGAAATGCATTTCAAATATTTTTGGATGTCAACAGGTGGATTTGACAGTTTGGTTCATCGTCTCCAACCATTTATTTTGCATCAGTGTACAGACATGGCAGAGAAAGGCAACCAGAAGCTACCAAGCGGACCAACCACAGTTGTTGTGGTTTGCGTCGCAGCAATGCGTGAGTTACATTTTTGGGGAGGTGCACATCACCCTATGGTGTAGGGTACGCGGTACCTATGGCGTACATTTGACACACAGGTATAAATCAGCCTTAAGGCTGCTTTTAATATCTGCTCAAGGACAACAAACTATTGGATCTACTGATCTCTGTCCAACAAAATTCTGCCATTAGTATTCCAGAAAAATGTGTAGAAGATAAAGTGGAAGGAGGTTCCAGTGTTATCCCTCTGTTCTGTGCGCTGAGGAAAATTAATCCAGGGAAAAGTACAATACACACTCACAGTGATGTCATGTCTTCCACATCCGTTTCATGATATTTCAAACTGTTTTACATCCAGTGAAGCACTTCATAAAAGTAATCAGTGTTATAATGTAGGAAAGATGTCAGAAAATCTATTCACAGTAATCTCCCACTAAAATAATATAAGTAGATCATCTGTGTTTAGTAATGATAATTTAGACAAGAATATTAGCTGAAACATATTCTCAAAGTAACCTGTTTCTCTTCAAAATGGTGGCAGATAAACTTTCCGATAAGTATTCTTACATTTTTCTTCTTACTTTTTAACTTAGGTTATTTTTGTATTTTTTTTTCACGGTAACACGTTGAAGCTGCACCCTCTCTAACATGCTGGTAGAGAGAGTTTTATTTGGGTTTTTAGCGCTGGAAATAGTTACATCCCGACATGCGGGACAGAGGCATGGTCGCATTGTGTATTCCAGGGACCAGCTGTTTGCACTAATACCGGCTGGTTTAGGGAGCAGAGCGGCGGATACCTCTGCTGAAATCTGGAGGAAAACTCACAGAGGATGCAGAGGGGGATCACAAAGTTGAGGAAAGAGGACCGGGTTGAGACAACAGAGACTTATGGAGAAGAGGAGTTTGGTGGGTAATAAAATGGACGACTTCATGCGCTAGCCAGGTGTCAGAGAACATTTCAGGAGTGCAGTGTTATGTGTTTCACTGGAATGGGGCTGCACGAGGACATACCCGAACAAAACTTCTCCATGGACGGCTTCCAGACCGTTCCGGCTGACCGGGAGTGCACTGAGAGTGGTAAGCATAAAGGAGTTGGGTGCTTACTGTTCTGGTTAACAACAGATGGTGAAATCCGGGTCATATTACAATCGAGGAACGTGTTTGTAGACCAGATATTGAACTTCTTACTGTTGGACTTCGGCCATATTCCACCAAGATACAACACTGGGCGGAAGGGGAGGTTGTTCCTGCCTGTGGCCATTGAACTTTGCAGCTCCTCCCATGGAGGGTCAGGCACCCTGAGCCAATAGACTGGTCCTGGACTTATTTTCCATCCGGCATAGTTTGCATTTTGTTGTTTGATTGTTTGTGGTTTTTGTATTGCTATATTTATGCTCTATTCGTGGTTGGTGCGGCTGTAACGAAACCCAATTTCCCTCGGGATCAATAAAGTGCATCTATCTATCTATTTATCTATCTTTTTACATCCATCTTTGAAAGCAGAGTTAACTTCCAGAGCTAATATCTCTTCTGAAAATGGCACCTCTTTACAATAGAACAGTGGAATGTCAGTTGCAATTTTTGTGCTCAGGTTTCCTAACAGGACTTAAGAATGTAAACTGCAAACACTTATTAAGGTAAGCAAATTAGTTTACAACTTAGATGGTTGACTGCTTATAGATTTGAGCCTATGGCTGTCTGCATTCTCATTTTATAAGATTCCAGAATGTTTTTATCATCTTCACTTTTATTCTTTGGATCTTAAAATTATAAATATATTCATAGGCAGAGGGCCAATAGAGTTGGTGGAATTTCTATAAAGCGATGTTCTTCAAGTTAAACTTGCTTTCATATTTCTGTCCTTTTTGACCATAATGAATGATTCAGGAAGATGGATGAAAAACAATGGGCTTGCTGAGTCCACATAAGTTAGAACCGTTATTTTAACTGACACACTTTGATGTTTAGGGAACATATTTAACTGGCATCCAGTGTTCAATAGCTTCAATTATTTAACAGCTGGCGTTTGGAGGAAGAGATACACTTCTTCCAGTATTATCCTTTACTCTTTTGACAATACAGTCCACAGTGCAATTCTATTGTGTAATCCTGTTCATTCTGCACAGTCTGACTAGTCCTGTCCTAACACACAATCCTGTTTCTGGCTAACAGTGATCCCCTCACAATCTTATCATGCACTCCTAGCCCACAAGTACTACATTGTTTATCTGATCCTGTCTGAATCCTTTCCAAATGCCTTTCTCTTTGAAATCTCTGATTTCCCCTGGGATCAATAAAGTACGACTACTATTTAGAGTTTTCCGAGATGCTGACTTACAAAAGGAGTCACAACATGTGGGCGACTACTTTTAATTAATTCATTCATTTATTTAGCGATACAGCGTGGAGTAGGCTCCTCTAGCCCTTCAAGCCAAACTGCTCCAGCAATTTACAATGACCAATTAACCTACTCAGTACGTCTTTGGGCTGTGTGAGGAAATTGGAGCACCCGGGGAAACCCACATATTCCACAGGGATGACATACAGAGACTCCTTACACAGAACGCTGGAAAAGACTCCAAACTTCGATGCCCCAAACTGTAATAGTGTCACGACAACAGTTACGCTACCATGGTGCCCCAAGCTTGACCTTCATACCAGTGTTAATTTGATCATCATTATCGCTAGAAAGACTTCCATCTTCCAAGTTCAAAGTCTAAAGTAAATTTATTATCAAAGTATCAATATCTTAAAATGATCCAGTCTCTGTTTCTATTAAGGAGAGCCCCTGAGTAGTGACTCTTGACTTCTGAAAGCCTTAATGAAATTCTCATACCTGAAATACTTTTAGTAAATCTCTAAAACTAGGAAGATACTGTATCTTTCCACTTCCTGTATGCATATATTATGATATTACAAAGACTTGCACTTTGCTGCATTTCCTGCCCAGATTCTTCTGAGCTCATTTACCTATGACGAATGGATTATACGTGGGCACAGTTAAACCAACAGATTTTGACACTCTCCTGGCAATACACCTGTACAGTAATCAGCATTTCAAATCACCCAATCACTCGTCTGCAGAATCTTCCAACATAACTAAGCAGTTTTGAAACTGCAGTTTTTCTAGCCTAGGGCCCGGTGTTATATTGAGGGGATGCTGCATTGGCACCAGAATGTGTGATGACACTTGCAGGGTGTCCCCAGCACAACCTCAGACTGTGTTGGTTGTTAATACAAATAACACATTTCACTGTATGTTTCAATATATGTATGTGTGACAGATAAATGAATCCAAATCTGAATCTATTCTATCTCAAATTAAAGTACAGTACAGTAGGCACAGCATATATGGACATTAACAAAGCTATGCAACTAAATATTATCTTTCCAGTAAGTCAATCATATGTTGTGCAGATGACAAGTTTTAAATGATCAAAGTTCTAAGCACATTTATTATAAAAGTATCATACAACCTTGAGGTTCATCTTCTAAGTAGCAACCATGAAACAAGAATACCCAAAAGGACACATATAGAAAAGAAGACCGTCAAACTCCTAATGTGCAGAGAGGAAATAAAAAACACATCATGCTCATAAAAAGAACCCATAAAAAAATAAAAGAACTTATAAGGATAAAGACCTTGAACACCGAATGTGCAGAGAAGAACATATCATGTAAACAATAACTGCAGGCAAATAGTGTTCTGAACTGAAGTCCGCAAAGGGAGTCCCATAGTTCATCGTCGCTCAGCACAGAGCTGAGTAGTAGAGCAGCAAGCTGAACCAGCCCATCTCTCGCCTCGGATCCTGACACTCTGACCTTTTCAATGTGGCCCGGTGCCTAAATCAACATCCAAACATTGGGTTCAATAGCCTCAACACGCTCTGGGACCAGAATTCTGCCACCTAGATTCGGCCTGTCGCCGACCTTTCCAATTAATCAAAGTGGTTAAATCTCCATCTATTGTAAATATTGAGTTCAGTCACCCCATTCCTCTCTGCTGCCTGCACCCTGCTACCTCAATTTGGCCTGTACCTGACCTTTCTAATTCAGTCCAGTGCTTAAGTCTCCATCCAAACATTGAGTTCAGTGTGATGCGGCACATATCATTTCCAGTATAGATTGTTTTGGCACAGTAGAAAGTAGAATGTTTCTCAAGCATGCTCTATTTGTTGTAGAACACTTTGAGTGCCCCGAAAGTTTTTAGAAATGCCCTGTATCAATTCATATCTCTCTTATTTGCCCCTAACAGCAAACCCAGACTATTTGCCCAGTGGATATTTCAGGATTGATTTTTTATGCTCTTCAAGCCTAATGAGGTGGAAGATTTTGGATCAATATGGCTGCTGTATTGTTACTGGACAACAACACTTTGACTTTCAATCATTAAGTGTCAATACTATCAAATTGGCTTTGACTTAGTTTGGACTGGACACATCTAACGCCGTTCAAGAAGACAATGAAATGAACTTCGGCTTGAAAGTTGTGTTTATTCTCATTACCATCTAAAATTGCATTCTGTATATCATGCTTCATTTGAGTTGCTGCCAAGTCTTAATGGAAGGAAATAATGGCTTATTCAAGTTAGGCGTCAGGCTTACCGATTATGCTATAAATATAGAGTTTTACCTAGTCAACCTCTTGATGACATCTATCATCAATTGGCTAGTGAAAGAAAGTAGACATTGCATGATAATTAACTTTATTGTGTTGTCCTTTTTTGTGCGAACAGGCCATACCTGAACCATTTTCCACATTATTGTGTAGATGTTTATGTCAGACAAGAACAATTCATCTTATACATATAGAACATAGAACATAAAACATAGAACATAGAATAGTACAGCACATTACAGGCCCTTCGGCCCACAATGTTGTGCCGACCCTCAAACCCTGCCTTCCATATAACCCCCACCTTAAATTCCTCCATATACCTGTCCAGTAGTCTCTTAAACTTCACGAGTGTATCTGCCTCCACCACTGACTCAGGCAGTGCATTCCACACACCAACCACTCTCTGAGTAAAAAACTTTCCTCTACTATCCCCCTTGAACTTCCCAACCCTTACCTTAAAGCCATGTCCTCTTGTATTGAGCAGTGGTGCCCTGGGGAAGAGGCACTGGCTATCCACTCTATATATTCCTCTTATTATCTTGTACACCTCTATCATGTCTCCTCTCATCCTCCTTCTCTCCAAAGAGTAAAGCCCTAGCTCCCTTAATCTCTGATCATAATGCATACCCTCTAAACCAGGCAGCAGTCTGGTAAATCTCCTCTGTACCCTTTCCAATGCTTCCACATCCTTCCTATAGTGAAGTAACCAGAATTGGACACAGTACTCCAAGTGTGGCCAAACCAGAGTTTTATAGAGCTGCATCATTACATCGCGACTCTCAAATTCTATCCCTCGACTTATGAAAGCTAACACCCCATAACATTTCTTAACTACCCTATCTACCTGTGAGGCAAATTTCAGGGATCTGTGGACATGTAACCCCAGAGCCCTCTGCTCCTGCACACTACCAAGTATCCTGCCATTTACTTTGTACTCTGCCTTGGAGTTTGTCCTTCCAAAGTGTACCACCTCACACTTCTCCAGGTTGAACTCCATCTGCCACTTCTCAGCCCACTTCTGCATCCTATCAGTGTCTCTCTGTAATCTTCGACAATCCTCTACAATATCTAAAACACCACCAACCTTTGTGTCATCTGCAAACTTGCCAACCCACCCTTCTACCCCTACATCCAGGTCGTTAATAAAAAACATGAAAAGTAGAGGTCCCAGAACAGATCCTTGTGGGACACCACTAGTCACAATGCTCCAATCTGGATGTACTCCCTCCACCACAACACTCTGCCTTCTGCAGGCAAGCCAATTCTGAATCTACCTGGCCAAACTTCCCTGGATCCCATGCCTTCTGACTTTCTGAATAAGCCTACCGTGTGGAACCTTGTCAAATGCCTTACTAAAATCCATATAGATCACATTCACTGCACTATCCTCATCTATATGCCTGGTCACCTCCTCAAAGAACTCTATCAAGCTTGTTAGACATGATCTGCCCTTCACAAAGCCATGCTGACTGTCCCTGATCAGACCATGATTCTCGAAATGCCCATAGATCCTATCTCTAAGAATCTTTTCCAACAGCTTTACCACCACAGACGTAAGGCTCACTGGTCTATAATTACCCGGACTATCCCTACCACCTTTTTTGAACAAGGGGGCAACATTCGCCTCCCTCCAATCCTCCAGTACCATTCCCGCGGACAAAGAGGACATAGAGATCCTAGCCAGAGGCTCAGCAATCTCTTCCCTCGCCTCATGGAGCAGCCTGGGGAATATTCCATCAGGCCCCGGGGAACTCACTCATATTGTCCTCACCATCATCAAATTCCCTCTCATTGGTGAATACCGAACAGAAATATTCATTGAGGACCTCGTTCACTTCCATAGCCTCCAGGCACATCTTCCCACCTTTATCTCTAATCAGTCCTACATTCACTCCTGTCATCCTTTTGTTCTTCACATAATTGAAGAGTGTCTTGGGGTTTTCCTTTTCCCCACTCGCAAAGGCCTTCTCATGCCCCCTTCTTGCTCTTCTCAGCCCCTTCTTAAGCTTTCTTGCTTCCCTATATTCCTCAATAGACCCATCTGATCCCTGCTTCCTAAACCTCATGTATGCTGCCTTCTTCCACCTGACTAGATTTTCCACCTCACTTGTCACCCATGGTTCCTTCACCCTGTCATTCTTTATCTTCCTCACTGGGACAAATTTATCCCTAACATCCTGCAAGAGATCTCTAAACATCGACCACATGTCCATAGTACATTTCCCTGCAAAAACATCATCCCAATTCACACCCGCAAGTTCTAGCCTTATAACATCATAATTTGCCCTTCCCCAATTAAAAATTTTCTTGTCCTCTCTGATTCTATCCTTTTCCATGATAATGCTAAAGGCCAGGGAGCGGTGGTCACTGTCCCCCAGAACTGTGACCTGACCCAGTTCATTACCTAGTACTAGATCTAGTATGGCATTCCCCCTAGTTGGCCTGTCCACATACTGTGACAGGAATCTGTACTGGACACACTTAACAAACTCTGCCCCATGTAAACCTTGGAACTAATCAGGTGCCAATCAATATTAGGGAAGTTAAAGTCACACATGATAACAACCCTGTTACTTTTGCACCTTTCCAAAATCTTCCTCCCAATCTGCTCCTCTGTATCTCTGCTGCTACCAGGGGTCCTATAGAATACCCCCAATAGAGTAACTGCTCCCTTCCTGTTCCTGACTTCCACCCATACTGACTCAAAAGAGGATCCTGCGACATTACCCACATTTTCTGTAGCTGTAATAGTATCCCTGACCAGTAATGCCACTCCTTGTCCCCTTTCCCCCCCTCTCTATCCCTTTTAAAGCACTGAAATCCAGGAATATTGAGAATCTATTCCTGCCCTAGTGCCAGCCAAGTCTCTGTAATGACCACTACATCATAAATCCATGTGTGTATCCAAGCTCTCAGGTCTTCACCTTTATTCCTGATGCTTCTTGAATCTCATTTTCAAAAGACCAGCAACATTATTTCTACAATATTTCTGGTTTTCCTCTGGTTCTCATTGTGTTAACAATCAACGGGAATTGGTGTTAGAAACCTTGGAAACAGATGGTAGCTTTTGTATCCTCAGGATTTATCCTTCAGGAAGGTGCTAGCAACAGAAACTGTATGCCAACTTAGTCGTTCTGACAATAAAGATCTCATCAGTTGCTCTTAAGAATGCAGAATTTCACCATTTGGAAAAATTTCTGATGATCTATAGCCACCTGAGATTAGAGTAAGTAGAAGTGTTTCCCATTAGCAGAAAGGTCTAGATTACCAAGCAAAGATTTTATTAGGAAATGACTAGTCATTGGCAAATGGCATTTGCATAAAATCAATAGTGCTGGTAAATCCCAGTACTTGAGATGCAATCTGTTCAAATCAAAGCAGATGAAATTATATTTTTGTGCATGTGGTGCCAGGATGAGCTGCTACATGTGGCAGTAAACAAGAAGTTCAAAAGTCACAGCAAGAATTTATTGAGAATGCTTGAAAAGACAACATAGCTGGTAGAGCAGCAACCTTACAGCTCCATCCACCCAGGTTCAATCCAGTGATGTCTCTCTGGAGTTTGCATGTTCTCCCCACCACTTCAGTGGTTTTCTACAGGTTCTGGTTTCTTCTCATATTCCAAAGATATGTAAGTAACAGGTTAACTGGCAATAATACGTTCGAATGCTGTTCATAGACTTCAGTTCAGCATTCAACACAATCATTCCTCAGCACCTGAAACTGCTGGGCCTGAATACCTCCCTCTGCAACTGGATCCTAGACTTCCTGACTGGGAGACCTCAGTCAGTCCGGATTGGAAACAGCATCTCAAACACCATCGCACTGAGCACGGGGGATCCCCAGGGCTGTGTGCTCAGTCCACTGCTGTTCACTCTGCTGACTCACAACTGTGCAGCAATACACAACTCGAATCACATCATCAAGTTCACCGATGATGTGACTGCGGTGGGTCTCATCAGGAAGAAAAATAAGTCAGCATCCAGAGAGGAGGTGCAGCAGCTAACGGACTGGTGCAGAGCCAACAACCTGTCTCTGAATGTGAACAAAACAAAAGAGATGGTTGTTGACTTCAGGAGAGCACGGAGCGACCACTCTCCGCTGAACATTAACGGCTCCTCTGTAGAGATTGTTAAGAGCACCTAATTTCTTGGTGCTCAGCTGGCAGAGAATCTCACCTGGTCCCTCAACACCAGCCCCATAGCCAAGAAAGCCCAGCAGCGTCTCTACTTTCTGCGAAGGCTGAGAAAAGTCCATCTCCCACCGCCCCCATCCTCACCACTTTCTACAGAGGATGTATCGAGAGCATCCTGAGCAGCTGCATCACTGCCTGGTTCGGAAATTGCACCATCTCGGATCGCAAGACCCTGCAGCGGATAGTGAGGTCAGCTGAGAAGATCATCGGGGTCTCTCTTCCTGCCATTACAGACATTTACACCACACTCTGCGCCCATAAAGCTAACAGCATTGTGAAGGACCCCACGCAGCCCTCATACAAACCCTTCTCTCTCCTGCCATCTGGCAAAAGGTACCGAAGCATTCGGGCTGTTACGACCAAACTGTGCAACAGTTTCTTCCCCCAAGCCATCAAACTCCTCAATACCCAGAGTCTAGACTGACATCTACATCATTCATTATTATATTGTAATTTGTCCTCTACTGTGCCTATTGTCTTGTTTTTTATTTATTGTACTGCCCTGCACTGATTAGTACGCTTTACGTAGTCCTGTGTAGGTCTGTAGCCTAGTGTAGTTTTTGTGTTGTTTCATGTAGCACCATGGTCCTGGAGGAATGTTGTTTCATTTTTACTGTGTACTGTACCAGCAGCTTATGGTCGAAATGATAATAAAAAGGGACTTGACTTAACTTGACTTGAATAGTGAATTATTCCAGCATGTAAGAGAATTGATGGGAATATGGAAAGAGTTAAATGGAGTTATCAAGTCAAGTCAAGTCAAGTTTGTTGTTACTTAACTATATACATGTCTCTCTCTCTCTCTCTCTCTCTCTCTCTCTCTGGCTATCCATCCCATAGGATAATGATGGTTCCTTTCAGTCAGTTAGTGGGGTGGTACCCCACTCCTCAGAAAGGAACAGCGTGTGCGTGAATGGATTTTAGGTGAGTGGGGGATGCACAGGTCCAGACCCGCCCTCTCAACATCCCCTCCTGGATCCAGCGGCATGGTGGGGTCTGTTGTAGTGAATGGCCGGACCAAGCTACAATGCAAGGGATGTCCTTTCCACGCTTCACAACACGTGTTTACTAGTTGGCCATTGACCCTATGAGAGGGTTCATCTGCCCTTTGAAGGTCTTGTTTTTTGTCCTACAGGATGTCCAGCCGCCCTAGTCACCAGGCAAGCCTGGTGGGGGAGCCAGTTTAGTCGCCGACCCCCGACCATGCGACAGGTAGTACTGGGTTACATGGTATCAGGAGCACTCAGACGAGTGACCTGACCAGAATGACCTAACCATATAATGTATATGGAAATGAGACAAAGTTATGCCAAACCAGAGCATAAAGCCCAGTATTACACATAACACACATGACACACGATAACTTATGAAGGTAAGGATAAAATCTACAGATGAATCACACATAAATGACAAACTAAAGTGCAATTATATTAAATATTTATATGCAGTGGATAAGTGCTTGATTGTCAGCATGGACTTGCTGGGCTGAAAGGACAGCTTTACTGTTGTTTGACTCTACCTCTAAATGATAAGGTGAATCAACAGGACATAGAAGTGGCATGAGATTATGGCTTGACGCTTTCCAAACGTTCACATTTCTTTGCAGTGATGGTGCTGGGAAACCCAAGCCAGTAAAGGTACGTTTATCAGAGAGGTTTAGGTAGAATGCCGTGTCTCTGAAGGCTTTGTGGGACTAGTGCCTTTGCAGCTGGGTGTGTCACTGAGCTATCTAACTTGCTCTGCAGTGTCAGTAATAACTATACTGATGTCTCCACTAACTACTTCATCACTGAGATACTTATTGAATAAGTACGTAGAATGTAGAACATACAGCAGGCAGGAAAGGAATAGACCCTTTGGCCTACAATCTCTGTGCTTATTCAAGGAGAACTGAAACTAATCACATCAGCCAGCATATGGTATGGATCTCTCCACTCCCTACCTGTTCATGTCTGAAGACATCCTCTGAAATATTGCTACCATATCTGTTTCCACTGGTAGTGGGATCCAGGCACCTACTACTCTCTGTGTAAAATAACTTGCTCCATAAATCTCCTTTAATCTTTTCCACACTTACCATAAAGCTATGCTCTCTAGTATTTGACATTTCCACTTCTGACTATCCTATTCATTCCTCTCAAAATGTCATATGCTTCTATCAATTCAATCCTCAATCTCCAAAGTTACAGAGGAAGTAATCCAAGATGGTCCCAACTTTCTTTGTAGCTAGTGCTCTCCAGTCCAGACAACATCCCAGTGAAACTCCTCTGCACTCTCTCCAAATCTTCACATTCCTTCCAGTAATGTGCCTTCCAGAACTGTAGACATTACCCCAAATGTGGCCTCACATCTTCAACCTGGCTTCCCAAATTTTATACTCAATTTCCTGACCAATCAAAGGTAAACATTCCATATGCCTTCTTTACCATCCTACCTGCTTGTATTGTTACTTTTAGGGAGCCATGGACTTGCACCCCAAGGTATCGCTGGACATTATCATGTCTGAAATCTATTGTATACCTTCCTTTTATTTATAGCCTCACAGAATGCAACATTCCACACTTGCCCAGATTAAACACCATCTGCCATTTCTCTGTCTATATTTCCACTTGTTCCACATCCTGCTGAATCTCAACAACCTTTCTCACTATCCACAACTCTGTCAGTGGTTATGTTATCTGCATGCTTAATAATCAGCCACCTATTTTGTCATCCAAATCAATAATATATATCACAAACAACAGAGTTCCTGACACAGATCCCTGCAGAACGTCACTGGCTTCAGACCTCTAGCCAGAGGAAAAATAAACCCCTGCACCACTACCCCCTGTTGTCCATGGCCAAGCCTATTCTTAATCCAATCTGCCAATTCACCATGGATCTCAAGTGTCTTGATCCCACCTTTTGGATCAGTTTACTATGAGGACCATGTCAAATGCTTTACTCATTGGCTAAATGTTAAAGAAAACACACTCTGCTAAAATGTAAGCACACTCTGTGGATTTTGAAAGCTGCTTGATCAGCCTGCTGTCTGTTCTATACTTGACAAGTCAGGTTTCTCAGTGCAACAGAGTATCCTTTTAAGTGTACACAAATGCAAAAAATCAATGCAATATACTGTCAATTTGTGACTGTTCAATAGAGGTGACAGTTTCTACCCACAAGCTCCATTTTATGCCAGTCTGGAACCAAACATGTCAGTACATGATAGATCCAGGAAAACATCAGATCTGCAAAGCTGAATTGCATTAGGGAGTCTCTGGGCCAATTTCCTTCCGGCCAATTTCCACATGCAAAGTAGGCACTAATTAATCCAACTTCTCCTTTATCACATGTATTAAGATGCAGGAAAATGAAATAGAGCTGAAGCTGCAGCACAGAAATGTCTTAACTGCTAAACTCAAAGTATTTTTCACTGCAGATTTATTAGCATTCCTTCCTTATCTAAAGTGAGGCTACCAAAGCGGTGCAGATGTACTGTATACTTTGGCCAAATATAGTGCAGGAACAGAACCAGGGCAAGAAAATGAAGAAGATAAATTGGTAACATGAATATTGTTCTGTTTCATTATTAAAGCTCTGTTGAATCTCCACTGGGATTGTTGGTTGGATTGCTGTGTTGCTTTGCAAACGCTGAATACATGACGCAAATAACAGCGCTGGGTTTCATTCTGCAGTGAAGCAAATGTGAGCCTTTGAGATTTAAAATATGTGGTTGAATAAAGTGCCCTAGATTTTTATTATTATTGATTGCATGTGTGCCAGACTTTGCATCACTAATAATGCATATATGTTGATCAAAACTCAAGATGTGTGTTTTTCCCTGGAAGTTAATTCTCATTGGCATAACTTGCTGAAGAAGGTGTGGTGAGTCATCTTCATGAACAATGACTCATGTGAGATACTGCCACATGACTGTTTTAAGAAGGACATTCTTGAACTTGTACCCAGTGATGATAAGGGATTAATTCGGTCTCCAAATCAGGATAGCAGGTGACATATAAGGGAATCTTAAAGTGCCTTTGACTGTTCCCGATAGTTTGGTATGCTGCCAAAGAATCCTTTCTGAGTTGCTTTACCGTGTTCATAAGTTTTTTGAAGCTAAAATCAAACAGAGTCCTTGGGGATTATAGCAAACCTACACAAGAACTCAAGAAGGGAATTACAAAAGCCAGAAATAAATCTTTGGGTTAGCCTGCATTTGGAAAGCCATGGTCTAATTTTGGAACATCAGCATGGCTTTGTGCAAGTCAAGTCATATCTTACTAAATTAATTGTGTTTTTCAAGGAGGTGACTAAAATGATTGATGAAGATAGAGCGGTGGATGTTGAAAACGTAGATTTTAGTAAAGCATTGGACAAGGTCCTCGTGGCAGGCTCATCCATAAGAGTCAGTTGCATAGGATCCAAAGTGAACTGGCCATTTGAGTTCATAATTGGCTTGCCCATCGAAGGGCGAAAGTAATGGTCAATAGCTAGAGGTCAGTGACTAGTGGTGTTGTGCAAGGATCTGAACCGAGATCGCTAGTGTTTGTGATATATATGTATATATGACCTTAATGAAACAGAGAAGGGTAGGTTAGTACTCTAGCAGAAGATTAGTGACATTGTAGATATCATAAAAGAGTGGGAAAGGATACAGCTGGATATAGATCAGTTGCAGATATGGGTGGGAAAATGGCAGGCAGAGTTTAACCTGGCCAAATGTAAAGTTTGGGAGGTCAAATTTAGAAAAACAGTACACTGTTAATGGCAATGGACATTGTTGATATGCAGAAGGATCTTCGGGTCCATGTTAATAGCTCCCTGAAAGTGTCTACATGGGTTGATAGTGTTGTAAAGAAAGCATATGGAATGCTTTCTTTTCTGAGTAGAAGAAATTAGTTTAAGAGTCAGGAAGTTATGTTGCAACTTTATAAAACTACATCTGAAGTATTAGATTCAATTCTGGTCACCCCATTACTGGAACGATGTCAAGGCTCTGAAGAGAGTGCAGGTTTATTAGGATACTACCTGGAATAGTGGGCAAGTGCTATAAGGAAGGTTTGTCAAATTTGGATTGCTTTTAACCAAGGGCCTGAGGGGAGATCTGATAGAAGTTTATAAGATTGTGAGAGGCATAGCTAGTGTAGACAGCTGGTGTCTTTGACCCAGGGTTGAAGCACATACATCCAATACTGGAGCACATACATTTCAAGTGAGAGACAGCATATCAAAGGAGATGTATGGGGAAGTTTTTTTTCATAACAAGTGACTGTCACCCATCTGCTTCAAGGTTCGATGTGTTGTGCATTCAGAGATGCTCTTCTACCCACTGCTGTTGGAATGCGCGGTTATTTGAGTTACTGTTGCCTTTGTGCCAGTTCAACCACTCCAGCCAGTCCCCTCTTCCCTCTCTCTTTAACAAGGCATTCTCACTCACAGAGCTGCCACTCACTGGATTTTATTTTGCTTTTCACACCATTCTCTATAAACTCTAGAGATCATTGCATGTGAAAATCCCAGGAGATCAGCAGTTTCTGAGAAAATCAAACCATCCTGGTACCAAGCATTATTCCACAGTCAAAGTCATTTGGATCACATTTCTTCCCCATTCTGATATTTGGCCTGAACAACAGGTGAACCTCTCGAGCATGTCTGCATGGTTTTATGCATTGAGTTGTTGCCACCTAATTAGCTGATCAGATACTTGCACTAATGAGCAGGTGTAGAGGCGTAATTCATAAGGTGACCACTAAGTGTATATCTTTTAATGGATACTATGTTTGTCTGTCTGCCCTCAATTCTAAAATTTGTAGCTTAACAATATTATGAAAGATGATCCAATAACATAATTACACAGGGCAGAACTCTTCATGGGTATGACAAATTCCTCTCTCAAGGCAGATTCCTCTATCAGTTTGCTGGAGCTTTGGCCTTAACTCTACAGTTAGTATCTTGGCAATTCAGCCAATCATTGATGGGAGATGACAAACTTTGTAGTAGAAAGAAAGGAAAATAATCAGGTATTTCAGTGACATACACTTGATTTATTCAATATGGTGAAGAAAAAATACTCGTAAATAGGATGATATTTGTCTGGAGATAGGCATAATCTCTTCAGCATCGGTGAATCATATTTCTGTTAGAATTTGAAAAGGCATCAATTATTCACAAAGCATAAATCTTGTAATTTTCTTAATACTTGATGTAGTAACCAAAAGTTAGAAAGTTATTAAAACCCACAGAATATATCCTATTTCACTGTTTTGTTGTATACACTGTCAAATTATATCACAGATCTCATTGAGATAACTCAGAAACTGTTCACCAGGCTATCAGAATAAAAAGAATGCTTAGTATTTATTAGCCTGAAGGCTGACAGTTCAAATACTTCTTCAGATGTAGATTAATGATAGATCTGCCAGTCAATATGAAACTATAATCAATACAACAGGTGTTGAAAATCCCCAGACACTGCTGATAGGGCACTATGTGACAGCATTCAGAAAAGAACTGTTAACCTTGTTTGATCAGACCCTCTGGGTAAAGGCAATGCCTCTCTCACATTCTAATCTGATAGCAGGAAACTCTTAATAGGGTAGAGATGAAAATATTGATCCCATGGCAAAGTTATCATCAGTTATTTCATAAAGATAAAATAAATATCACAGAAGAGAACTTGTTTGGATGGAAATCAATGACAGAAGAAGCCAGAGGGATGCCAAATATTTTTCAGTCTAATCTCAACTTGCTTGTAAATCTAAAGCTGATTAAAGTTTTAGCAGAGACGTTCGATATTCTTATTAAAGTAAGTTTTTTTGCCAGCATATGAAGACTTGGATTGTTCAGGATTGAGATGCAATAATCAAATTCAAAGCTATTGGGCTATCAGTATCTGAATGGACTAGTATTGATATTTTATCTCAATGACACAGGAGTGAAATTTGCCAACGGGAATTTCCGGATCAAGTTTTTTGAAATGCTTCTTCAGCAGTCTGTTTGACTGAAGAATATCAAACTGTCAAGTTTGGGGACAGGTAGAGCTGGTGGTAGCTAACAGGGCAGGAAGGTGGGTGTTTCGTGATGTGGCGCATTCCTTCCGTTATTTAGAAGGGCATTTTAGGTGCTCCCAATGCAAGGAGTCAAGCTTTTCAAATCCATCCCAAAAGTTCCTTTTCTACCTTAAGTACCAAAGGTGCACAAGAGGTGGTTAACTGTGGAGAGTGGAAGACACATCTCAATGTATCACAGAAATCAACTTCCTTCCAGTGACTCTGTGAATATATCTCACTGTTTATTCAAAGCTACAAGCAAAATCAAAGACTTCACCTACCCTGGACATTCCCTCTTCCTCCTCCTCCCATTAGGCAGAAGATACAAAAGCCTGAATGCAAACAGAAAAGGCTGAAGGGCAGCTTCTATCCCACTTTTCTTAAGACTAATGAATGCTTATGTGATGCTTATGTGACGACACTGTTCCTGGACTACAGTTCCGCATTCCACACCGTAATTCCCGCTAGTCTTGACAGGAAGCTCAGAGACCTTGGCCTTGACCCTGCCTTGTACAGCTGGATCCTGGACTTCCTGTCAGATTGCTGGTAGGTGGTAAGAGTGGGCTCCCTCATCTCCACCCCTCTGACTCTCAACACAGGAGCCCCTCAGGGCTGTGTACTAAGCCCCCTCCTTTACTCCCTGTAAACCCATGACTGTGTCTCCACCCACAGCTCTAATCTGCTAATTAAATCTGCCGGCAACACTGCATTGATTGGCATAATCTCAAACAATAATGAGATGGCCTACAGGGAAGAAGTCATCTCCTTGACACCGGTGTCAAGATAACAACCTCTCGCTCAATGTCGCAAAAACAAAGGAGCTGGTTGTGGAATACAGGAGGGATTGAGATTGGCTAACCCCTATTAACATCAATGGATTTCAGGTTGAGAGGGTAAACAGCTTTAGGTTCCTCGGCATCTACATTACTGAGGACCTCACATGGTCTGTACACACCAGCTATGTGGTGAAAAATGCACCACAGCGTCTCTTTCACCTCAGACGGTTGAGGAAGCTTGGTATGGGCCCCCAAATCCTAAAAAATTTCTACAGAGGCACAATTGAGAGCATCCTGACTAGCTGCATCACTGCCTGGTGTGGGAACTGAACCTCCCTTAATTGCAGGATTCTGCAGAGAGTGGGGCTGACAGCCCAGTGCATCTGTAGTTGTGAACTTCCCATGATTCAGGACATTTACAAAGTGAAAAAAGGGCCTGAAAGATCACTGGGGACCCAAGTCACCACAACCACTATTTATTCCAGCTGCTGCCATCTTGGAAATGGTACCACAGCATAAAAACCAGGACCAACAGGCTCCGGGACAACTTCTTCCACCAGACCATCAGACTGATTAGCTCATGCTGACCTGAGTGTATTTCTATGTTACATTGACTGTTCTATGTATTATAAATTACTATGATTGTACATTGCACATTTAGACGGAGACCTAATGTGCAGATTTTCACTTCTCATGTATGTGAAGGATGTAAGAACTAAAGCCAATTCAATTCAATTCAATTCAAAGCTTCTAAGATAAGATAGACTTCTGACCTCATAATCTACCTAGACCTGTCACATGTGCATCAAAGTTTTGAAACATACAGTGCCAAAGCAAATCAGTGTGTATTCTGCTGCCCAGCCTGCAAATGCTGCCATACTGCCAGTGCCAACATAGCATGCCTATATCTTACTAACCCTAACCATACACCTTTGGGATGTAGGAGGAAGCTGGAGCACCCACAGGAAACACCAATGTGCTCATGAAGAGAATATACAACCTCCTTATAGACAGTAGCGGAAATTGAAGATCACAGGCACTGTCAAGTGATGAGCTAACTGCTATGTTACCATGTCCCCCCTTCTTGTATATTTACACTGTAGTGTATTTGTGACTGTAACACATTATGCTGCACTCTGTTATTGCCTTACCTTGAACAACACTGTTGTAACTCATTAATCTGTATGTATGTTTTTCACTGAACTTTGGTACACATGAATATAAAAAAAACAATTTACCAATTAAGAATGTGCATTTCCATCTGTTTTTAACCACTGTTTTGAAAAGTTATCCAATATGAATAATAACTTGCCCTACTCACTATTGTGAGGAAAAACTATTTAAAATACTAGGGTGCAAACATAACTGCTGTAAACAATAAGAAAGACTGACAGCATCTGTAGAAACATTCAGGGGGTTAATGTATCAGACTGTGAAAAGATGCTTGCCACAGAGGCTGTATGATTTGCAGAGTGTTTCCAGCATCTTCAGTAATTTTGATCATCATTGAGTTTCTTCGAGAATTTCACAATGTCATCATTGGGCAACCAGGAGCCAACAATAGATATACACAGCATAGTCACTGGTATACTCCAGGAGGTAGGGAGGTAGGGAGGTAGGGGGCACTGATGCTAACAATTGGTTTTGAAGTTGGTATTGGTCTGAGGTAACAAATGGAAAAAGAAAGAGTTCAACAATGAAGCAATATTATAAGCATGAAAATGTAAACTTTGGGAAGAACAATATCCCAATGACAATCAATATAACCTAATCACAGTTTAAGAGTTAGCTCAAACAGAATAGAGTTGGTAACAGCAGAAAATTGGAAATGTGTAGATTATAAGATCTCATGGAAGTGCTGAGCTAATTGTTAATTTGATTTAGAGATGCAATACACTAACTGGCCCTTTTGGCCCAACTAATCCATGCCAGCCAGTTAGCCTACTAGCTCATACTACTTCGGAATTTGGGAGGAAACAGGAGCATCTGGAGGAAACACACATGATTATGGGAGGAACCTACCAACTGTTTACAAATCTTGGCTGGAAATGAACTTGGATCACTAGCGCTATTACGCCAGCTTGTTGATGTGAATATTGCTCTTTTGAAAAGAAAAAGATAATTTATCAGAGTTCTCCACCTGCATAGTGTCCATTGATGCATCGCCACCTGAAAACATGCACAGATAAGATCCAATTAATCTGTGCTGAAGAGTCATCAGATCTTATGTTCCTAGCAAGGTGGGTTTGAAAGGACAATGATTCGGCTAATAGCTTGGTAGCCAGAGCTCAGAATTGTTAAGTTTTTATTTTAGGAAAGCTAGTCACAGTGGTCACCAAACAATCGGATGGCTCTGAAGGCCCATCTGGATCACCAGTGTCCTTTGGGAAAGGAAATCAACCACCCATATTTGTTCTGGCTCATATCTGATTCTGTACATAACAATGTGATTAGTTCTTAATTGTCAATTGTCTCTTCATCTCAGGAATAATTAATGATGGACAACAAATTCCAGCATTCTCCACATCCCATGAATTAACAAAAAAATCCTGTCTAAGTTATCAAAGGCAACCAGCATCCTTTGGGTTATTTCTTTCACAACTATGAGCCATTCTCCAATGCATGTTAAGCTCTTCCTTCATCTCCAATGTGTTATTCCTTAAAGCCTCTCATTGCCTGAAGGAGAGAAGAAGGAGAAATATAATTGGCAAAAAAATTTAAAAAGAAAATATCTGAAGGACATTCTCAAAATATATTATTCAAAGCAAATTTCTTTAATGGCTTGTTGGAACACATATATATTAAGAAATGGAATGCCTCGAGGGCAATTGTTATACATAATATTAGAACAATCTAATCAAAACTTTTAAAATTGATAGTTACATTCAGTACCAGATTCAATGATCTTCAATAGAGATTGAATATAACTATCAAGAGACTGGTTGACATAGTACAGTTGTCAGGTTACTGGACTAGTACCCAGAGTTGCAGACCATTGATCCAAGGACATCAATTTGAAACCCAATAAGGCAGGTGGGGCATTTAAAATTCAAGTAATCAAATTAAAATGCATCTCTTTTTCTAATGCGGATTGCAGTAACCATGAAACCCCTCCAAGCTGATGTAAAATACGTCTGCTTGACTAACGAGTATTTGTGCGTTCCACATGAACTAGTGAGAGGCTCATAGTATCAGTTAGTGTTGATAACTTTAGTAAATGCTTGACATTTGATGTAGAAAGCCTGATCTGTTTCAAAATAATAGGCTTCATTAATAATAAGCAATAAAATACTTTCATCATTGCCAAATGCAAGCTGTGTTGGATAGTGCATGAATGACAGAACTAAAAGGATGAGACAATATTATGGAAGATGATGGAGAAAGTGAAATGTGGGAAGAGCCGCCATTAGTGTGTAGATAACTCACTCTTCTGATTCATAACACTTGAAAATTATTTAAAATCTTAATATCTTCAGACACCAGCACTCAGACGAGGTGTTTAACAGGACTTTTAGATTTGCGGTGGATAGAGCCAGAACAGTTCTCATGTTATCTGAGGATTTTATTCTGCAATTTGCTGTCATGCAGTCTCTGAGCTCATAAGATCATAAGATACAGGAGCAAAAGTAGCCCATTTAGCCCATCGAGTCCTTCCATCAATTCATCAAGGCTGATCTATTTACCTCTCAACCCCAAGCTCCTATTTACTCCCCATATCCCTTCATGCCCTGACTAATCAAGAATCTATCAACATCTGCCTTAAATATACCCAATGGATTGGGCGGTACAGCTGCCTGTGGCAATCAATTCCACAAATTCGCTACTCTCTAGCTAAAAATCCTCTGACTCCTTCTCTAATACCTTGGTCACCTCATCATCAACGACTTATTGACAAGTGATTGGGAGTCACCATGTATAGTCCAGGAGTAGGATAATGTATCAATAACTACTGCACATGGCAGCTCTCAATCTAAAACCAGATCTACTTGCTCATTGTTCCATTCAACCATTGTCCACTGTAGAAAATATAATATTGATTATGAACAGTGATTATTGCTTTAACAAATAAGAGAAAATATGCCGATGCTGGAAATCCAAGCAACACACACAAAATGCTGGAGGAACTCAGCAGGTCAGGACTGCTGAAGGGTCTCGGCCCGAAATGTTGACTGTACTTTTTTCCATAGATGCTGCTTGGCCTGCTGAGTTCCTCCAATATTTTGTGTATGATTATTACTTTATGACTTTTTTTTCTGTTAACAGCCAAATTTTCTTTTCTACTGCTGGGAGAGACTTCCTAAGTTTCACCATCACGTGCAATAAATAAAATCTTACGAATAGCATATGCAGTTTTAAAGGAAAAATCAACACTAACCTGAAGTGACTGAGTATGTGCAAGATGGCTGTATTGACAGTGCTCCTTCAAACCAGAACACACTTGTAGACCAATGACATTGTAGAGTTTTAGGAAAATTTAACCCAAAGCACAAAATGCCACTCAGTATTTTTTTCTGAAACACAGGAATGATGAGGAGAAAGTCATTTTTGTCACTGGAAACAACATATAAAGCACAGATTCATTTTGGAGACGCATCACTTCATCCATCTCCTGTACTTATGTACAGGAAGCCAGAAGCAGATGGATGAAGTTGCTGGTGACTCAAACAGCTCCATTCAGATTAGTCCTGGGAGAGGAAACAGGATTGATGCTGCTAGATGAAAGGAAAAAAGAATGAAAAGATGGATAAAAAGCAGTTTGTGCTGGATCAACCACGTGGACCCAAAATTATACCATGTTCATGGGCCAAACTACAGATTATGTGGCAACATCAGACATTGGGACAAATGCACAAGTCAAAAGTAGGAACATATCCAGGGAATGCCAAACAAAGAGTAAAAGAACTAGTGAAAGGGAAATAAAATCCAAACATCCATAACATAAAAGGTGGCAGAAATAGATTATGCCTGGAGTTTAGAGTTATAGGGCACAGTAACAGGCCTTTTGGCCTACTCATCCATTCTGGCCAAGATGTCTATCCAAGTTAGTACCATATGCCTGTATTTGGCCCATATCTCACAAAACTTTTTTTTTAAATCCACATACCTGTCAAGATGGTTTTTAAATATTTTAATTATATTTTTTGACTACAACTTCCTCTGGCAGCTCCATCCATGTAAACATTACTATGAAAAGTTTCCCCTCTGGTCCCTTTTAAATGTTTCCTCTCTCACCTTTCGCCGATGTTCTCTAGTTTTAGATTCTCCTACCCTGGGAAAGATACTGCAGTCATCCACCTTATGGGTGGGAGTACCTTCATCATAAAAACTGCGACATTTGAAGAAACCAGCTCACCACAATTTCCATGAGTGGAATATAGGATGTGCAATTAATGTCAGAACATGAAAGATGAGGAAAACAACAGAGTATAAAGCCTCAATTAATTGTGGAGATGGATCACTTCATCCACATCCACAAATTGGGGAGATAAAATCTTAAAACCTGAGTAGTATTGTTTCATGAAGTGTAAGTATTAATAATAAACCTGAAGCAGAATTTAAAAATAGATCATCCAAGCCAGAAATTACATCATTATGCCACAAGTATACTACTTTTAGTTGTTGTGCTGGATTACACCCTAACACATTGCAGTTAAGGTACAAAGTAGACATTGCATTTTCACATTGTTGGTATTCATAGAGAATGGAGTGACCTTGTACATGAATCACTAAAAATTAACAAGCGGACACAGTAAGCAATTAAGAAGGCAAATGGTACATTGACCTTTATTGCATTAGGAGTTGAGTACAGTAGTTGAAACATATTGTTCCAATTATTTAGGGCCCTGGACTGTTGTGAACAGGTCTTGTCATGCTCTATAAGAAGGATAGTCTTGCAATAGATTTCAGAAAACATTCACTGGATTAATTTCTAGAATATTTTGTTGTATGACAGAAGATTAAGCTTGTACTCTCTTGCATTTAAAACAAATAGAAAATCACATTGAAACAAAGCAAACCTTACTTGATGGAGAAGATGCATGGATGTTCCTCCATTTGGCCTGGGTGTTTTGATCCGGTATCAAAATAAAAGGTCAATGATTCAGCTCAGAGAAAGGAAACGAACATCTTTGCTGTTCTTTACATTCAAGAGATGTAGAACCTTAATCACTGAGCATATTCAAAACAATTAGATAGGTTGGAAGATATTATATAAGTACAACACACTAACTGATTATGCCACTACAATCTGAATCAATGATACCCGATTAATAGAAAAAAAAGTGGTGCTGAGGTAAAGGATCTGACATTATTTTGTTTTATGGTCAAGCAGACAAGAAATGCCAAATAGCCCACTCTTGCCTCTATCTCTTATTAGCAAATCATGATTTCTGGTCTGAAAATATATAAAGAAAACAATGCATACCCCAGCTTTGATTTTTGACGATACTTAGAGAAATCAGTCTGTGGGAGCAATGAGGTAATATTGTAGTTCCATAATATCAAACAGCAAATGCACTTATGTACATATAGTGCTGCTAACTGGAGATGAACTTCTCTTCCAGCATATACTTGGCCACCACCCAATGTTAATATTTGGAAGCAGTATCTACAGAAAATACTGAGCCTGAGATTCCTCAAGTGACATGAGCACCAGTGAATCAACAGCCCATTTGGCACTCACTGGATGCCCTTTCCATTCGACGTAGCTGTGGCAAGAATCTCTGACTCCACAGTTAATTCCACTTAAAATCAACACCTTTGCCACAACTGAACACCCTCTATCAAAAATAAGACAATTGTTCTTCTAAGAACTTAATGCTTGGTTCTCAGTTCTCAGTTTCTGTTATCACTGAGTTATAAGTTATAAAAATGTTGAACAAAACAACAAGCAGATTTTTTTTACCCTTGAAGTTATAGACAATGTCCTTGGGGCTGAATTTAATCTTGCCCAACTGTTGGGTTTGGAGTGAGTGTATGCTAGAAATACAAGCACCACTTTGCTCCATTCTCAATGTGTCCCTGCACATTATTGTTGTATACAGTATTGACAGCATCTGATATAAGTACCAGAATAGCTTCATATGTATTTACATGCAAAACCATCAAGAAATGTAATTAGATTCTCGATGGAGTTTTTACTCCATGATAGTTGATACAGTTAAAGAGCTACAATTAACATTTTATAGGAAGTCAAAGCTTGGCATCAGCAATTAACTTTGTCAACACAATGTGGAAAAGAGGAGAAGGGTTGCTCTTATACATTACAAGAGCTTGGCATACACTTCTGTCTCAGGGATTTCCTTTTATATCTCTTGACCATTGTCACCTCTGAAGAAGCATGTCAAAAAAAAATTATCAACCGCATCTTTCCAGTTCCTAATACTTGCATTACTTACTCTATCTGTCCATGTGAATTGTTCTCATGGATCCTTAATACCAGCTTTCTAAGTGATGGAATTCCATTGTTACCCAATGGATAGCTATGTTGCAGAGCAAATGCACATGGTTATTAAAGGCAGAAAATACTGAAGATAGTCACCAGGTCAGGCAGCAACTGTGGAGAGAGAAACAAAGCTACGGTTTTAGTTGTGATGTTTTATATAAATATACGAAAACTCATTGGCCATAGAAGATTGATCTCTATCCCTCTCTGCAGATGCTGCCTGACCTGTTGAGCATTTCAGCAATTTCTATTATACTGTCAAATTTCCTGTTTCTTGATTTCCAATTTCTTTGCTTATTGTTTCAATAGACAATAGACAACAGGCAATAGACAATAGGTGCAGGAGTAGGCCATTCGGCCCTTCGAGCCAGCACCGCCATTCTCTGTGATCATGGCTGATCATCCACAATCAGTATCCAGTCAACACACATCAAAATTGCTGATGAATGCAGCAGACCAGGCAGCATCTCTAGGAAGAGGTACGGTCGCCGTTTCGGGCCGAGACCCTTTGTCAGGACTAACTGAAGGAAGAGCTAGTAAGAGTATCCAGTTCCTGCCTTATCCCCATAAGCTTTGATTCCACTATCTTTAAGAGCTCTATCCATCTCTTTTTTGAAAGCATCCAGAGAGTTGGCCTCCACAGCCTCCTGGGGCAAAGCATTCCATATATCCACCACCCTCTGGGTGAAAACATTTTTCCTCAACTCCATTCTAAATGGCCTACCCCTTATTCTTAAACTGTGGCCTCTGGTTCTTGACTCACCCACCAGCGGGAACATGCTTCCTGCCTCCAGCGTGTCCAATCCCTTAATAATCTTATATGTTTCAATAAGATCCCCTCTCAGTCTTCTAAATTCCAGAGTATACAAGCCCAGTCGCTCCAATCTTTCGATATATGACAGTCCTGCCATCCCAGGAATTAACCTTGTGAAGCTACGCTGCACTCCCTCAATAGCAAGAATGTCCTTCCTCAAATTTGGAGACCAAAACTGCACGCAGTACTCCAGGTGTGGTCTCACCAGGGCACTGTACAGCTGCAGAAGGACCTCTTTGCTCTTATACTCAATTCCCCTTGTTATGAAGGCCAGCATGCCATTAGCTTTCTTCACAGCCTGCTGTACTTACATGCTTGCTTTCAGTGACTGATGTACAAGAACACCTAGATCTCGTTGTACATCCCCTTTTCCTAACTTGACTCCATTTAGATAATAATCTGCCTTCCTGTTCTTACCATCAAAGTGGATAACCTCACATTTATCCATATTAAACTGCATCTGCCCACTCACCCAGCGTGTCCAAGTCACCCTACATTCTCATAACATCCTCCTCACATTTCACACTGCCACCCAGCTTTGTGTCATCGACAAATTTGCTAATGGTACTTTTAATTCCCTCATTTAAATTATTAAGATATATTGTAAACAACTGCAGTCCCAGCACTGAACCCAGTGGTACCCCACTGGTCACCACCTGCCATTGCGAAAGAGACCCATTAATCACTACTCTTTGTTTTCTGTCAGCCAGCCAATTTTCAATCCATGTCAGTACTCTGCCCCCAATACCATGTGCTCTAATTTTGCCCACTAATCTCCTATGTGGGACTTTATCAAAGGTTTTCTGAAAGTCCAGGTACATTACATCCATTGGCTCTCCCTTGTCCATTTTCATAGTTACATCCTCAAAAAATTCCAGAAGATTAGTCAAGCACGATTTCCCCTTCGTAAATCTATGCTGACTTGGACCAATCCTGTTACTACTATCCAGATGTGTCGTAATTTCATCTTTTATAATTGACTCCAGCATCTTTCCCACCACTGACGTCAGGCTGACCGGTCTATAATTCCCTGTTTTCTCTCTTCCTCCCTTGTTGAAGAGAGAGACAACATTAGCCACCCTCTAATCCACAGGAACTGATACTGAATCTGTAGGACATTGGAAAATGATTACCAATGCATCCCCGATTTCTAAAGCCACCTCCTTAAGTACCTGGGATGCGGACAATCACGTCCCGGGGACTTATCAGCCTTCAGACCCTACAGTCTATCCAACACCATTTCCTGCCTAATATAAATTTCCTTTAGTTCATCCATTACCCTAGGTCCTTTGGCCACTATTTTATCTGGGAGATTGTTTGTGTTTTCCCTACTGAAGACAGATCCAAAGTATCTGTTCAACTCATCTGCCATTTCCTTGTTCCCCATAATAAATTCACCCATTTCTGTCTTCTAGGGCCCAATTTTGGTCTTAACTATTTTTTCCCTTTTCACATACCTAAAGAAGCTTTTACTATCCTCCTTTATATCCTTGGCTAGTTTACCTTCGTACCTCATTTTTTTTCCGTGTATTGCCTTTTTAGTTACCTTCTGTTGCTCTTTAAAAGTTTCCCAATCCTCCGGCTTCCCACTCGTCTTTGCTATGTTATACTTCTTCTCTTTTATTTTTATACTATCCATTACTTCCCTTGTCAGCCACGGCCTCCCCTTACTCCCCTTAGGATCTTTCTTGCTCTTTGGAATGTTCTGATCCTGCACCTTCCACATTATTCCCAGAAATACTTGCCATTGCTGTTCCACTGTCATCCCTGCTAGGGTATTGTTCCATTGAACTTTGGCCAGTTCCTCCCTCATAGCACCATAGTTCCCCTTGCTCAACTGTAATACTGACACTTCCGAGTTTCCCTTCTCCCTCTCAAATTGTAGATTAAAACTTATCATATTATGGTCACTACCTCCTAGTGGCTCCTTCACCTCGAGGTCCCTGATCAAATCCAATTCATTGCACAACACTAAATCTAGAATTGCCTTCTCTCTGGTAGGCTCCAGTACAAGCTGTTCTAAGAATCCATCTCGGAGGGACTCCACAAACTCCCTTTCTTGGGGTCCAGTACCAACCTGATTCCTCCAGTCTACCTGCATGTTGAAATCCCCCATAACAACTGTAGCATTACCTTTGCGACATGCCAATTTTAACTCTTGATTCAACTTACACCCTACATCCAGACTACTGTTTGGGGGCCTGTAGATAACTCCCATTAGGGTTTTTCTACACTTAGAATTTCTCAGTTCTATCCATACTGACTCTACGTCTCCTGATTCTATGTCCCCCCTCGCAAGGGACTGAATATCATTCCTCACCAACAGAGCCACCCCACCCCCTCTGCCCATCAGTCTGTCCTTTCGATAGGACGTATACCCTTGAATATTCATTTCCCAGGCCCTGTCCACTTGAAGCCATGTCTCTGTTATTCTGACATCATACTTACCAATTTCCAACTGTGCCTCAAGCTCGTCCACTTTATTTCTTATACTCCGTGCATTCATATACAATACTTTTAAATCATTACTCCCCTCACCTCCCATATCAATTCCTATTTCACTTGGCCATACTGTACAATCCCTTCTTGAGCTTTCTGCTCTGTTGATTCTGCTGTCTTTCTTAACTTTTCTTATTCTCACTTTCCCTTTATCTCCACCCGTATATTTGCAGTTCATCCCCTCCCCCCCCACTACTTAGTTTAAACACACCCGCGTTGCAGAGGCAAACCTGCCTTCCAGAATGCTGGTGCCCCGCTTATTAAGGTGCAACCCATCCCTTTTGTACAATTCATCCTTACCCCGAAACATACCCCAATGGTCCAAGAATGTAAATCCTTGCTTCCTGCACCAGTTCCTCAGCCACACATTCAGATCCATTATCTCCTTGTTCTTGACCACTCCAGCACGAGGAACTGGAAGCAAACCGGAGATAATCACCCTGGAAATCCTGTTTTTCAGCCTTCTTCTGAGTTCTCTGAAGTCACGCTGTAGAATGTCTTTCTCTTCTTCCCCATTTCATTTGTGCCGACATGCACCACCACTTCCAGATGTTCACCTTCACTCCTGAGGATTCCCTGCAGTCGGTCCGTGACATCCTGGATCCTGGCACCAGGGAGGCAACACACCATCCTTAAATCCTGCCTGTTGCCACAGAAACCTCTTTCTGTACCTCTCACTATGGAGTCCCCTACTACCACAGCTACAGGTTTTCTGGTTCGAGGAAGCTTTATGCATTAAATGACATTTATATTCAATGCATTGTCATGTGATAAACCTGTTCTGGTATCCTATCTCAAAATGTCCAACAGATGTTTATGAAGATCTTCCTCAAAGATACTGCAGTTATTACATTTCAATTTTGAGCAGTTTCGGAAAAAGTATTTAATACTAATAAAATTCTTGACATGAATAAAGAAACTAAATTTCTTAATGACAACCTTATCTGTAAAGATATAGTAGTGCTAATTACGATCAGGTATTTCAGTGAAGCTCAAAATACCAGTAGATTTGAAGGATTCAAAGTACATTTATTATCAAAGTACGTATACAGTACAATCCTGAGATCATCTTCTCCACAGATAGCCACGAAACAAAGAAACACCATGGAACCCATTCACATGCAAAATAAAACAAATGGCACAAACGACAACGTGAACATCAACCACCCCCCACCCCCCCCGCTCCCATGCAAATGGCAACACGGACATCAACCCCTATGCAAACGGCAACACCAATATCAATCCCCACCCCCATGCAAATAGCAACAAGAAAGAACGAGTGAAAGCACAGTATATAAAATACAAAATTGAAGAGTCTATATTCAGTTCAGCTCAGGGTTTATTATCTGCAGGCTGCCCTGATCCAAAGTCACCCAAAAATAGCGATAGAAAGAGGAGTGAGCATAAACCAGGAAACACGTCCCAATGTGGACTACAGGCTCATCCACAAACTGTGTTGATTAAACCTTGCTCCAGCACCATCCTCCAACACCATCAAAGAAAGAGAGATCACTCAAATACAGGGGCCTTCCCTTGGGAGCAGCAAGCAGGGTATTGTCACATGCGGACACATTGCTCCAGCAGCAGTGAGGGTGAGGCTGGTAGACAGTGCTAAACACGCGCTCATCTTACACACTCACCTCAATGTTTTCAATCTTCCTCAACACTTTAATCATCCAGATCGTCAGGAGATGGAGACATTCATGGGCTCACGCTCCATCTCCAGGTTTCTTAGCCTCGAGGTTACTCGCCTTCCAGAATTTTCTGGGAGACAGCAAGGTTCCAAGTCGCTCAGTCGGCCCGAAAACATACCATCAAACTGTAGATCATAGACTCCAACAGTGCCACTTTTAAAAGAAAAGAATGATGCAAAAGAGGTAAAAGAAACTGTTTAAATAGATGACGTTTCAGGCCGAGACCCTTCATCAGCACTGGAGAAAAAAGATGATACGTCAGATTTAGAAGGTGGGGGGAGGGGAGGAAGCAATGCGAGGTAGTAGGTGACAGGAGAAACTGGGAGAGGGGGTTGGGTAAAGTAAGTAGCTGAAATTCGATTGGTGAAAAGTGATAAAGGTCTGAAAAAGGAGTCAGCTGATAGGAGAGGAGGTCGTGGAAGAAGGGATGAGAAAGAAGGTGATAGACAGGTAAGGAGTAAGTTGAGAGAGGGAAATGAGAATGAGGAATGGTGAAGGAGGGAAGTGGGCAATTACCAGGTTTGAGAAATTGATGGTCATGCCATCAGGTTGGAGGCTGCCCAGACAGAATATAAAGTATTGCTGCTCCACCCTGAGTGCTTCCTCATCATGGCAGTAGAGGAGGCCATGGACTGACATATTGGAAAGGGAATGAGGAGTAAAATTAAAATGGGTGGCCACTGGGAGATCCCGATTTTTCTGGTGGATGGAGTGTAGGTGCTCAGCCAAGAGGTCTCCCTATTTACATCAGGTCTCACTGAAATAGAGGAGGCTACTCCGAGTGCACTGGATACAGTAGATGACCCCAAAAGACTCACAGATGAAGGCCGCCTCACCTGGAAGGACTGTTTGGAGCCCTGAATGGTAGTGAGGGAGGAGGTGCAGGGGCAGGTGTAGCACTTGTTCCACTTGCAAAGATATGTGCCAGGTGGGAAATCAGTGGGGAGGGACAAATGGACAAGGGGGTCATATAGGGAGCAATTCCTGCAAAAAGCAGAAAGTGGGGTGGAGGGAAAGATGTGCATGGTGGTGGGATCCCGTTGTAGGTGGCGGAAGCTACGGAGAATTATTTGCTGGACATGAAGGCTGATGATATGGTAGCTGAAGACAAGAGGAACCCTATCCCTGGTGGGATGGCAGGTGGATGGTGTGAGGACAGACATTTTTGAAATGGAAGAGATGAAGATGAGGGTAGCATTAGTTGTGGAGGAAGGGAGTTCCCTTTTTCTGAAGAAGGAGGACATCTCCTTAGTTTGGGAACTGCTCCTACACCTCCTCCCTCACTATCATTCGAGGCCAAAGCAGTCCTTCCAGGTGAGGCGACATTTCACCTGTGAGCCTATGGGGTCATGTACTGCAGGGGTCCCCAACCATTTTTTGCACTGCAGACTGGTTTAATATTGGCAATATTCTTGCGGACCGGCCAACCCGGCGGGGAGTGGGGGAGGGTAGGGTTGCCAACGGACAAGAGTAGCAGTCAAATACGTTGTGTTTACCCTGAAAAAGACTACAATGACCATGAAACCTTGCACGGGCACCAGTGCGCATGTGTGACCTGCCCATGCGTATACCTGCCAATTTTTTCCCTGCAAATCTGTTCGGGGGGGGGGGGGGGAGCGGTGGTTGTTAATCACGACCGGAATATAGGTGTTAAGTGGCTAATACACTCAATTTCATTTCTAAAAGGGTTTATCTAGTGAATTTAATATTAAACACACCGCATATTTTCCTCGCATGAGTATAGTGATAAGTCAATTATCAGGGGAGGACAGGGGAGCTTGAAGTAAGTGTTGAACGAACTTCCAGGAGAAATGGTAGAGGCAGGTTCGATATTATCATTTAAAGAAAAATTGGATAGGTATGTGGTCAGGAAAGGAATGGAGGGTTATGGGCTGAGTGCAGGTTGGTGGGACTAAGTGAGAGTAGCATTTGGCATGGACTAGAAGGGCCGAGATGGCCTGTTTCAGTGCTGTAATTGTTATATGGTTATATAAGTAAGTCAAAAACATCATAACATTTTAAGTAACATTTGGATATTAAACACACAGCACATATTTTCCCCGTATGAACATATAAAATCATTGCAACACACCAATATGGCTGAATCAGTGGGAGCCCTGGGCTTGTTTCCCTGCAACAAAACGGTCCTATCGAGCGGTGATGGGAGACAGCGATACTCGAAGGGGGTTCTTTATGCCCAGTCTATTCCGCAATTTAGTTTTCGTTGCATTCATTGAAGAAAACTCCGCTTCGCAGAAAAATGTTGGAAATGGAAGCAACGTTTTCAGTGCTTTCGTGGCTATCTCAGGATATTTAGCCTTGACTTTGATCCAGAATGCCGGCAGAGATGTTATGTCAAACATACTTTTCAGCCCACCGTCATTTGCAAGCTCAAGGAGTTGATCTCCTTCCCGCACTGACATGGATGACGCGTGGGTAATGACCTCACATGTTAATGGCTCAACAGTGGCCGTGACAGGGGATGAGGAAAGGTGCAGCTGACTCATATCGCCAAATCATATCGTTTCCTCGCGGCCCAGTAGCAAATGCTTTGCTGCCCGGTAACGGTCCGCGGACCGGTGGTTGGAGACTGCTGATGTACTGTATCCAGTTTGGCTTCCTGTATATTGGTGAGACCCGACATAGATGGGGAGACCCCCTCACAGAGCACCTACACTCCATTAGCCAGAAAAATCAGGATCTCCCAGTGGCCATCCATTTTAATTCGACTTCCCATTCTCAATCCAACATGGCAGTCCATGGCCTCCTCTACTGCCACAATAAGGCCACACTCATGTTTCTCCAGTCCTGATGAAGGGTCTCAGCCCGAAATGTCAAATGTTTACTCTTTTCCATAGATGCTGCCTGGCCTGATGAGTTCTTCCAGCATTTTGTGTGTGTTGCTGGGGTTTCTAGCATCTGTAGATTTTTTCTTGTTTGTGAAAGAAACAGATTCATGGACCATCTGGAGAATGTCGCCCATAGTAGCTTTGTTCACTGATGCCATCCTTTTCCAGTACAATCATACAACTTCAAACTACCAGTAAAGTCTCCAAAGTCGTAAAGTGCTCCTTCTTTGTTAAAGTGTAGGAGATGTGAGGAAGCTGCCCAAAAGAAACAGGATTCACTCACCTTATTGCATTGCAAGAAGACTAGAGGCATGTCACTGAGGGTAGGACATGTACAGGTGCAAAAAAAAAACTGTCACATTAAGATGGAATAAAGCATGCAGGAACTCCAGGGATTTTGTAATTTTCCAGAGATGCTATCTGACCTACTAAATAACGGATCCAGTATTTGCAGCTGTTTGCATTTGATCTGATTACATCGAATGGCCATAAATATAGCTTTGGGAAGAAGACTGAGAATGGACCTTCTGCCCATCTGTAACAAGCAGAATTTCCCGGTGGCCACTCATTTTAATGCCACTACCCATTTCCATTCCGGCATGTTGGTCCATGGTCTCCTCTACTTCCAAGATGAGGCCACTCTCAGATTGGATTGGAGGTGTAATGTATCATATTCTGTCTGGGCAGCCTCTAACCTGATGGCATGCACATCCAGTAACTTCTCTCTCTCTCTCCCCTCCTCTCATTTCCTATTCCCCATTCTGGCTTTTCTCTTTCCCCTTCTTTTCTCCTCACATGCCTATCACCTCCCATTGGTCTCCCTTTTCCTTCAACTTCTCCCAGGATCCACTTTCCTCTCCTATCAGATTCCTTCTTCCTCAGCAAGATGGTGCTGGTGAACATGGTCATTGTTGCGTGCTGCTTACAAAACTTCTAAATATACCTCTTTGAATAACTCTCACTGCAATCTGCAACATATAATTTTCCTTTAAGCGCAGTGTTTTATGTCTTTCACACATTGGTATTTCATCCGTCCTGTTGACTGTGGTCTTTCATTGATTCTACTGCTTCTTGGATTTACCGAGTATGCCTGCAAGAAAATTAATCTCAGGGTTGTACCTGGTGGGATATATGTACTTTGATAATAAATTTACTTTGAACTTTGTCTTTTCCACCTATCACCTCCCAACTTCTTACTTTGTCCCCCCTTCCCCATCCACCTCATTTAGTTTCACCCATCACCTTCTAGCTTCTAATCCTTCCCCTCACCCCCACTCTCTTAGTCCGACTTCTTCCCCCTTCCGTTCTAGTCCTGATAAAGACCTGAAATGTTGGCTCTTCCTGTGTTTCAATAGATGGAATGTGATCTGCTGAATTCATCCAGCAGTTTGTGTATGTTAGACAAAGAATAGAAGCTTCTTTCAAGCACACAGTCTTAGATCTATTCAAAGGCTCAGCACATGCTCACAACAATGATGGATGATTCTCTAGAGGCCTGTAACATTGACAGCAAGTGCACCAATGAATGTCAAAACTGTGTGCAAAGACCTTTGCTCTACTTTCCCCTTGAAAATATGAAAGGAGACAATGATAACCTCCATCAGAGGGCCTTTTTCTTTAAAACATTTAAGTATGTTGTCATATCATCTCATGACTGATCCATTATCAGAAGATAATACCACTGATATTTCCCAAGATATCTTGAAATCCTCAACCACCTCATTAATTACTCAGACTGCAGATTGTATATTTGCATAATTAGACAACCTTAAGTCTAGAAAGCTAGCTTTTATCAGTTGCACTCTCTCTTCCTCATGTCTAATCAGTGGTAGATGAATTGTTGGTGTAATTATATCTGTCACCAGTCAACTAGAGTCACCTGTCACTAGACTGAAACTTCGCATAAACCTTGCAATGGTTATCAGATGCATTGCCTTAATTCATCTTTCATTGTACATTCAAAAATAAACAGAGACTTGACAGCTATTGTCAATTATTTAAATTTCATGAAAACAGAGGGAAATAAAGACAGTGCCGTCCCCAAAGTATTTAAAATGAATTGTCCTGGCACGTCCAACCTATAATGCAGCAACAGCAAATTTTGTAACTGTATCGATATTAGCTTCCAGGATTAAAGAGAAATTTGAGAAAGGACATTTATTTAATGCATTCCCTGGACTCAAAACATCTCAAAAATGCACAAGCAAATCATAATTGATGTTGGAACCCTGAAATAAAAACAGAAAATTCTCCATATACTCAGCTGTCAGGCACTTTCTGTGGAGAGAAAAATAGATAAGGCTAATAGCCTTGAGATTTGGAACTTTTTTATCTCTGATGTATTAACATGTATTTATCTAATTTGCCATTGAGTGCTACATTTGAGTGAGTAATCAGCTCCCCATCAGGAGGCAGAATTCAGTTCTTATCAAGTATTAGTTCAGAAAAGAATCTTGTTAGGTGAATTCTAATTTGGTTTGCTTCTTCCATCCGTTTTTAGAGGAGGCAGCATCATTTATCGCCAGAAGTAATTGTCCTTGAAAAGATAGTGGTGAGCCATTTTTGTCAACTTCTGCAGTCCTGCTGAAGGCATGGACATAGTGCTACTGATAGACATTTTGTGTATTTAGACTCAACAATGCTTAAAAACTTGTGATATTTTCCAAGTCAGCATAGGATGCAACTAGGAAGGAAATCTACAGGTTCTCGTGGTTTTAGGCACCTACTGCCTTTGTCCTTCTTAGTAGTAGAGAGTCAGTGGTTTTTGAGATGCTGCAGGGTATTCTGGGTGAGTGACAGCAACAGATTTACATGCTAAAGTCATCAGTGATGGAATGAATTAATATTTAAGTTAATGATAGGGTGCCATTCAAGCAAGTTGCTTTGTCCTGGAAGTTATCAGGTTCAGAAAAAGATGCAAAGGGTTGTAAAGTCAGCTAGCTCCATCATGAGCATTAATCTCCCCATGAAGACATCTTCAAAGGGCAATGCCTCAAAAAAGCAGCATCCAACATTAAGAACATAAAATCTTAAGATGTAGGAGCAGAATTAGGCCACTTAGCCCATCGAGTTTGCTCCACCATTTCATCATGGCTGATCCAATTTTCCCCTCAGCCCCATTCTCTTGCCTTTTCTCCATATCCGTTCATGCCCTCACCAAACAAGAATCTATCAACCTGTGCCTTAAATATACCTAAGGACTTGGTCTCCACAGCTGCCTGTGGCAAAGAATTCCACAGATTCACCAGTCTCTGGCTGAAGAAATTCCTCCTCATCTCCATTCTAAAATGATGCCCTTCTATTCTGAGGCTGTGTCCTCTGTTCTGAGACACTGCCAGCATAGCAAATATCCTCTCCACATCCACACTATCAAAGCTTTTCACCATTTGCTATATTTCAATTAGGTCATCCCTCATTCTTCTGAATTCTCATGAATACAGGCCCAAAGTCATTAAACGCTTTTCATATGACAAACTTTTCAATCCTGGAATCATTTTCATGAACCTCTTTTGAACCTTCTCCATTTTCAGCACATCCCTTCTAAGATAAGGAGCCCAAAATTGATCACAATACTCCAAGTCAGGCCTCACCAGTGCTTTATAAATTCTCAACATTACACTCTTGATTTTATATTATAATTCTCTTGTCTACCCTTTCATTTCTCCTGTGGCGGCTCGCCCACGCAGCAAGCGAACCGGCTCCAGCAGTCGCCGGCGAACCCGCAGCCAGCGGCAACCGAGAGGGATCTGAGTGCGGGGCAGACCTCAGCCCGGAGGCCGACATCGCTCGTCGCTCCCGCCTCGCAGAGAGCAGGTCCTTAAGCGTGTGCCGATTCAAACAGTAAACGGTTCAACCCGACCCTGCTCAAGTCAGTGTCTTGTTTTTACTCATAGCGTATCAGTGCAACTACACTTCTACCAACGTGCATGACCATACATTTCCCAACACCGTATCCATCTGCCACTTCTTTGCTCATTCTCCTAATCCAACTGTCTTTCTGTAACCTCTCTAATTCCCTCAACACTACCTGTCTGTCCATGTACCTTCACATCCTCTGTTAAATTTGCAACAAAGCCAACGATTCCATCATCCAAATCATTGACTGAAAATGTAAAAAGAATCAGTTCCAAGACACACTATTGTGGAACACCCCTAGTCACCAGCATCCAGAAATAAAAAGCTTGCTTTGTTCCCATTCTTTGCCTCCTGCCAATCAGCCACTGCTTTATCAATGTTAGAATCTTTCTTGTAATACAATGGGCTCAGAGCTTGCTAAGCAGCCTCATGTGTGGCATCTTGTCAAAGGCCTTCTGAAAATCCACGTAAATAACATCAACTGATTCATTGTCTATCCTACTTGTTATTTCTTCAAATAATTCCAACAGATTAGTCAGACAATATTTTCCCTTGAGGAACATGCTCACCATGGCCTATTTTATCATGTGCCTCAAAGTACCCCGAGACCACCCCCTTAGTAATAGACTCCAACATCTTCCCAACCACTGAAGTCAGATTGCCCTATAGATTACCAAACACAAACAGGAGAAAATCTGTAGATACTGGAAATCCAAGAAACACACACACACAATGGTGGAAGAACTCAGCAGGTCAGGCAGCATCTAGAGAAAAGAGTACAGTTGATGTTTCTTGCCTAGACCTTTCATCAGGACTGGAATTATTTTCCATAGTAGCTTACTTTCGTATTCCATCTTTGCTTTCTTAATGACTTTTTTAGTTGCCTTCTGTTGGTTTTTAAAAGCTTCCCAATCCTCTAATTTCCCACACATTTTTTCTCAATTATATGCCCGTTCTTGGCTTTTATGTTGGCTTTGACATCTCTTGTTAGGCATGGTTGTGTCATCTTATCTTTAAAATACTTCTTCCTCTTTGGGATGTATATATCCTGTGCCTTCTGAATTGCTCCCAGAAATTCCAGCCATTGCTACTCTGCCATCAATTCTCTTCCAATCAATTCTGACCAACTTCTCTCTCATGCCTCTGTAATTCCCTTTATTTCACTGTAATACTGATACATCTGACTTTAGCTTCTCCTTCTCAAATTTCAGGGTGAATTTGATCATATTATGATCACTCAGCCCTCAGGGCTAAATTACCTTAAGGTCTCTAATCAATTCTGGTTCATTACATAACTATTGGGCTCAACCATGAGCTGCTCTAAAAACCCATCTCAAAAGCATTCTTTTGGCATGCATTTTCTATCTCCCATTGTAATTTGTAGACCATATCCTTACTATTTTTAGGGGTCTGTATAAAACTCCCATCAGGGTCTTTTTACCCTTGCAGTTCCTTAGCTCTATCCACAATGATTCAACACCTTTCAACCTTATGTCACCTCTTTCTAATGATTTTATTTCATTTGTTAACAGCAGACCAATGCAGCACCCTCTGTCTTCCTGCCTGTCCTTTCGATACAATGTGTGTCCTTGGACATTCAGCTCCCAGCTATAATCTTCGTTCAACCATAATTCAGTGATGCTTACAACATTATTCATCCCAATCTTCAACTGTGCTACAAGTTCATCTACCTTATTCCATATATTGTGTGCATTCAAATATAGCACCTTCAGTCCTGTATTCACCCTTTTTGATTTTGTCCACATTTTACATTGCATCTCATTCCAATGACAGCAGTTTTGCCCTGTCAACATCCTCTCATTACTAAATGTTGTCTTTGCTTGTAAACCAGCTACCCCATCTTCAGTACTATCAGCTGCCTTTCCTGCAATACTTCTTGCAACTATATACATGCAGCTCTGGACATTAGTTGCACCATGCTCAACCTTTTGATTCCTGAACTTGTTTGAGTTCTTACTAACATCTGCCTCCACAACCTCTCCATTAACTGTTCTGGCATTCTGGTTCCCATTCCCCTGCAACTCTAGTTTAAACCCCACCACAAAGCATTAACATACCTACCTGCTGGGATATTATTTCTCCTCCACTTCAGGTGCAAACCCTTCCTTCTGTACAGGTCTCACCTTCCCTGATAGTTAGCCCAATAATCCAAAAGTCTTATGGTCTCCCTCATACACCAACTCTTTAGCCACATATTATACTATGCATTCTTCCTAGTTCTGGCCTCATTAGCATGTGGCATGGTTATCGACCCTGAGAAGACAACCCTTTTAAATTAGCACCTAATTCCTTGAACTCCCTAGGCGGAACCTTGCCACTTGTTCTACCCATTTCATCAGTACCTACATGGACTATGACCTTTGGCTGGTCACCCTCCTACTTAAGAATGCTGAGGACTTGATCCGAGTTGTCCTGCGCCCTGGGCTCTGGCACCTATGAGGCAACATACCACCTCGGAATCTCGTTCACGCCCGCAGTACCTTCTGTCCGTTCCTCTAACTAACAATCCCCTATCACCACAACATGCCTTTTTTCCTCTTTTCACTTCTGAGTCACAGAGATGGACTTGGTGCCAGAGACCCCACCATTGTGACTTTCCCATGTTGGGTTAACTCCACCTCCCCCAAAAGTATTCAGTGATACACAATACCTGTTGTTGAGGGGGATGGCCACAGGGTACTCTGCTCTGGGTCCTTAACCTCTTTCCCCTTCCTGACTGTCATCCTGTTTCCTTTCTATATGTCCTATCTATCACCACTTCAGTCTCCCAAATGATCCAGAATTCATCCAGTCCCAGCTCCAACTCCTTAATGCTGATTGTTAGAAGCTGCAGCTAGATGAACTTTTCGCAGTTGTAGTTGGCAGGGACACGGGAGGTCACTCTGCCTTCCCACATCTCACAAGAGGAGCATTCCACTATCCTGTCTGGAATATCTACTGACGTAGCTGAGCGGTATAAAGATGGGCGGGAAAGAAAATAAAACCTAATGTTGAGCTTTTCTTTTTCTGCTTTCTCTGACTGAAGCGTCTCTTTTCTGGAGCCTTGAAGACCTATATCTCAAGATCATTCATGCTGACTCTATCCACTCCATCGATGGCCACTGTGCTTTCCCCTGCCTTCCTTTAATCAATCTTAAGTGCTGTTTGGCCACTGGTCAAGGCTCTATTATGCTGCTGTGACCTACTGCTCCCTTTTCTAGTCAGGCAGTGGACCTGAGTGAAATCCCTTCCTCTGAAACTTTTGATGCCCTGATTGGGCACTGGTCAAAGCTGTATTACTCTTTTTTTGCATTATTTATTCATTTGTTTACACTTCTTATTGTAACTCATAATATTTTATGTATTGTAATGTACTGTTGCAGCAAAACAGGAAATTTCATGAAACACTACTGTATGTCAATGATAGCGAATGTGATTCTGATTTTGAATTACTTCAGTATTGTTGGAAGTGTAACTAACTAGACAAGCAAAGAATATTTCATTGCTTTCTTAATGTGCCATATGGATAGTGAAAAGGGTTGGTGAGATCATTCACCACAGGATATCCTGACTCTGACCTGCTCTATTATCTAAAATATTTATGAGGCTGATCTAGTTGAAGTTCTGAACAATGGTGACCCCAAATTATATATGGTCAGCACTTGGCAATGATAATGCCGTTCTAAGTCTGGTATTTTTTGAGATGATAATTACCTGAAACTTTGTGACACACTTGGCACTTTCCAGGCCATTCCTCAGTGTTGTCATGAAGACATGGGGTGGCTCATTTAATGAACTGTTGCAAATTGAGTTGTACAATCATATGCAAATATTCCCAATTTTGTTAGAAAGAAGAACCACGGATTAAGCAATAAAAGATGGTTGGACTTAGAAAAGTATTTTGATGAACTCCTGTGGTAAAGTCCTAAGGCTTGAATAATTAACTTTCCACAACCACCACTAAGGGACAAAGGGATGATTGGATGAGTAACTTCTGATAATTACCTTGCTCAATGTGTGTGTGAGTTATGCAGCAGCTTTAACAGAGTTTCCACTTGATATCAATTGAGTTGAGCTTCTGGGGATGCTTTGATATTACACTGAATTTTCCCTTGATGTCAAGGGCAGTTATCTTACCTCTGATGTCCATCTCTTTGGATGAGGCTGTGATATGGTCTGGGGGCCTTTCAAATACATATTCTAACATTTTAAATACTGTAAATATTTCTGCCTTTACCTCCATCTCAGGCAGAGGGTTCTGAACCCCCAACATGCTCTGTTTTATCCTCTAATCCTTCACCTTGAATTTTTGCTGCCTGTTATCTGATACTTCATCTAAGGGAAATAAATCTCCCATAATTATTATTTCCCTCATAACTTTAAGCATGCTACTTAAGTCCCTCCTCAGTATTTTCCATTCCAAAGAAAGCAACCTCTCTCTATTCAACTTTCTTTTCAAGCTACTATTTTCCAGTCCTGGCAAACTCTGCACAAATCTCCTCTGCACTCTCTCTGGTGTAATCACATTAGTGACCAGTTCTGCACTTAGTACTCATACTGTGATTGAACAATCATTAAATTCTATTCTGGTGTGAATTCAATGCTCTTACTTTCCATTCCTTTCAGCAAAGAAATGGAAAGTGTGAAGAGGAAAATTTTGACTTCGGAGGTTATGTTGATAGTCTGGGCAGACAAATGGCAAATTAAATTTAATACAGTAAGGAAAGACATTCCATATGGTTCTAACCACTTTATTGAAATGTCTTACTGCTTTTTATGGATATACAACACAGGGTCCCTTTGTATCTTTCTATTTCTCAATAGCCTTTGAATTACCTTATATCCATTGGATTGTCTGGAATCCCAATTGCATTCCTTCACATTTTACTGTATTAAATTTGCCATTTGTCTGCCCGGACTATCAATATAACCTCCGAAGTCAAATTTTTCCTCTTCACACTTTCCATTTATTTGTTGATAATTAGAAAATATTACTCATATACCATATTTCGAGAGACATCTTTCAGCAAAGGCCAACATTGCGTTGACAAAATTTATCATCGTCTTCAATGCCCTAGCCCCGTCTATGGTCAGTCAAGGAAAAAGGTAGTTGTGAATCAAGACTTCAGTCCTGGGATAAAACTCATAAGCTACAGGGCAGTAGTAATCCCTATCCTCCCACTTGCTTCTGACACCTGGACCACCTATAACAGATGCATCAAGGCACTAGAGAAATACACCAATGTAGTATCTGAAAAAGCTTCCAAATTCACTGGAAGAACAAGAAAGCCTTATCGTATCATCTCCCAGGCCAATAACCCCAATAATGAGACTCTGGTTATTCTCAATCAGCCAGGTTTGACAAATCATGAGACCATAAGACCATAAGACAAAGGAGCAGAAGTAGGCCACTCGGCCTATCGAGTCTGCTCCGCCATTTTATCATGAGCTGATCTATTTTATCCTATTTAGTCCCACTGCCCCGCCTTCTCACCATAACCTTTGATGCCCTGGCTACTCAGATATCTATCAATCTCTGCCTTAAATACACCCAATGACTTGGCCTCCACTGCTGCCCGTGGCAACAAATTCCATAGATTCACCACCCTCTGACTAAAAAAATTTCTTCGCACTTCTGTTCTGAAAGGGCGCCCTTCAATCCTGAAGTCACGCCCTCTCGTACTAGACTCCCCCATCATGGGAAACAACTTTGCCACATCCACTCTGTCCATGCCTTTTAACATTCGAAACGTTTCTATGAGGTCTCCCCTCATTCTTCTAAACTCCAAGGAATACAGTCCAAGACCGGACAAACGTTCCTCATATGTTAACCCTCTCATTCCCAGAATCATTCTCGTGAATCTTCTCTGTACCTTCTCCAACGTCAGCACATCCTTTCTTAAATAAGGAGACCAAAACTGCCCACAGTACTCCAAGTGAGGTCTCACCAGCGCCTTATAGAGCCTCAACATCACATCCCTGCTCCTATACTCTATTCCTCTAGAAATGAATGCCAATATTGCATTCGCCTTCTTCACTACTGACTCAACCTGGAGGTTAACTTTAAGGGAATCCTGTACGAGGACTCCCAAGTCCCGTTGCATCTCAGAACTTTGAATTCTTTCCCCATTTAAATAATAGTCTGCCCATTTATTTTTTCTGCCAAAGTGCATAACCATACACTTTCCAACATTGTACTTCATTTGCCACTTCTCTGCCCATTCTTCCATTCTATCCAAGTCTCTCTGCAGACTCTCCGTTTCCTCAGCACTACCGGCCCCTCCACCTATCTTCGTATCGTCAGCAAACTTAGCCACAAAGCCATCTATTCCATAATCCAGATCGTTGATGTACAATGTAAAAAGAAGCGGCCCCAAAACTGATCCCTGTGGAAAACCACTGGTAACCGGCAGCCAACCAGAATAGGATCGCTTTATTCCCACTCTCTCTTTCCTGCCAATCAGCCAACGCTCTATCCACGTATGTAACTTTCCCGTAATTCCATGGGCTCTTATCTTGTTAAGTAGCCTCATGTGTGGCACCTTGTCAAACGCCTTCTGAAAATCCAAATATACAACATCCACTGCATCTCCCTTGTCTAGCCTACTGCTAATTTCCTCAAAAAATTGTAATAGGTTTGTCAGGCAGGATTTTCCTTTAAGGAATCCATGCTGAGTTCTGCCTATCTTGTCATATGCCTCCAGGTACTCTGTAACCTCATCCTTGTCAATCGACTCCAACAACTTCCCAACCACCGACGTCAAGCTAATAGGTCTATAATTTCCTTTTTGCTTCCTTGCCCCCTTCTTAAATAGTGGAATGACATTTGCAATCTTCCAGTCCTCCGGAACCATGCCAGAATCTATCGACTTTTGAAAGATCATCGCTAATGCCTCCGCAATCTCCACAGCTACTTCCTTCAGAACACGAGGGTGCATTCCATCTGGTCCAGGAGATTTATCGACCTTTAGCCTATTCAGCTTCCTAAGTACTTTCTTTGTCGTAATTGTGACTGCGCACACTTCTCTTCCCTGCCATCCTTGAGTGTCCGGTATCCTGCTGTCTTCCTCAGTGAAGACTGGTGCAAAATACTTGTTCAGTTCCTCTGCCATCTCCTCATGTCCCATTACAATTTCTCCAGTATCATTTTCTATCGGTCCTATATCTACTCTCACCTGTCTTTTACTCTTTATATACTTGAAAAAGCTTTTAGTGTCCTCTTTGATATTATTTGCTAGTTTCCTTTCATAGTTAATCTTTTCTCTCTTAATGACCTTCTTGGTTTCCTTTTGTAAGGTTTTAAAAACTTCCCAATCCTCTGTCTTCCCACTAATTTTTGCTTCCTTGTATGCCCTCTCCTTTGCTTTAACTTTGGCTTTGAATTCTGTTGTCAACCACGGTTGTATCCTTTTTCCACTCGAAAATTTCTTCTTTTTTGGAATATACCTGTCTTGCACATTCCTCATTTTTCGCATAAACTCCAGCCACTGCTGCTCTGCCGTCTTTCCCGCCAGTGTCTCTTTCCAGTCAACTTTGGCCAGTTCCTCTCTCATGCCACTGTCATTTCCTTTACTCCACTGAAACACCGACACATCAGATTTCGGTTTCTCTTTTTCTAATTTCACAGTGAACTCAATCATGTTATGATCACTGCCTCCTAAGGGTTCCTTCACCTCAATCTCTCTAATCACCTCCGGTTCATTACACAATACCCAATTCAGTACAGCCGATCCCCTAGTGGGCTCAACAACAAGCTGTTCTAATAAGCCATCTCACAGACATTCTACAAATTCTCTCTCTTGAGATCCAGTGCCGACCTGATTTTTCCAATTTACTCGCATGTTAAAATCCCCCACAATTATCATAACACTGCCCTTCTGACAAGCCTTTTCTATTTCCAGTTGTAATTTGTAGTCCACATTCGTGCAGCTGTTTGGAGGCCTATAAATAACTGCCATCAGAGTCTTTTTACCCCTGCTATTCCTTAGCTCAACCCATAAAGATTCTGCACCTTCCGATCTTATATCACCTCTTTCTAACGATTTTATATCATTTCTTACCAATAAAGCCACGCCTCCCCCTCAGACTACCTTCCTATCCTTCCGATACACCATGTATCCTTGGACGTTCAGCTCCCAGAGACATGCATCCTTTAGCCAGGTCTCAGTGATGGCCACAATATCATACCTGCCAATCTGTAGCTGTACAACAAGGTCATCCACCTTATTCCTTATGCTGTGTGCATTTAACTACAACACCTTAAGACCAGTATTTGATACTTTTTGCTTTCATTTCACTGCAACTTTATTGCACTTCAACTCATCCCAATGGCTACACATTTGCCCCATCACCTGCCTGTCTTTCCTGATATCTTTACTGCTCACTATCTTAGATTTATTTCTGTTATCCCCTTCCTCTGCTCTATCATTCCGGTTCCCATCCCCCTGCCAAATTAGTTTAAACCCTCCCTAACAGCTCTATTAAACTTTCCCGCCAGGATATTGGTCTCCTTCGGGTTCAGGTGTAACCTGTCCTTTTTGAACAGATCATACGTCCCCCAGAAGAGATCCCAATTATCCAAGAATCTGAAGCCCTGCCCCCTACACCAGTCTCTCAGCCAGGCATTCATCTGCCTGATCTGATGACTCTTGCCCTCGCTAGCACATGGCACAGGTAGCAAACCTGAGATTACTACCCTGGAGGTCCTGCTTCTCAGCTTCCTTCCTAACTCCTGGAAATATCTCTTCAGGACCTCCTCCTTTGTCCTATCTATGTTTTTGGTACCAACATGTACCAAGACAACTGGCTGCTCACCCTCCCCCTTTAGAATATTCAGGACCCTTTAGAATATTTAGGACCCAAAATGTTGTTCATACACCGAAAGCCAGACTCCAGTAAAACAGTCAGTCTTTTCTGAGCTATATCTTGGGAACAGACTTTCAGGGAGAGAGAGAAAAATGTTCATGATTTCTCTCAAAGCTTCCTCAAATAAATTCAACATACTTTCTGAGTTCTGGAAACGCAAACGTTTGGTCCATAACTGTTCATATTGGAGAAGCATTCAAGATGGAGTTGAAAAACTGAACATGAGTACATTGAATCCACCCAATTTCTGATGCAGGTCCAACAAGTAAAGAGGGATCATCCTCAATCCAAAGAGACTTCCTAAAATAAGACAGAGGGATAAGCTGAACTGGATTTATCCATTTTTCGTAAACAGGATATGCCCAGGTAATTTTCTGAATTGTTGGATAGATGAAAGTATTGTGAATGTGCTGTGATGGGTTTGATGTGCTACAGCTAAGATACTTTCTGGGCCTATTGCTCTTTTTATATTCATTGCTTGGTAACACTTTATACTAATACCCTTATAGGCGTGTAGTGATCTTTCAGACACTGGAAACAATTTCTCCTAATTTATTCCTTTTGAACTCTTTGTGATTTTGAACAGCTCTATTAAATCCCCTCCAGGCTTCTCTACTCTAAAGCAACCAGTCCCAGATTCCCCAGTCTATTCAGACTGCTGTAATCCCTATTCCCCACAAACGTTCTAGTAAACCATTGATACCCCTCCAAATCTTTCACATCCATCACAACAAATAATTATCTAAACACCTGCTTTGCCATGTCAGATAGCACAAAACAAATCAAAACTAATTGATAAATAACTTCTCCTACAAATGTTGTTCTCCAGTGACAGCATTATTAAGAGGAAGATTCCAATATCCTTAGATAATTTAGTTTGATTATGACTGACTTGCTTCTTAACACCATGTACCTGCTTCCTCTCATTCTGCAGCATATCCTTGTCCAACAAAAGCTGTATCCATGTTGTGAGGAATCTAAAGCAGTATGGGTGATCATTTTACAAAAGCCATTCTGCTAGGGTAGTCGTGAGCTTTCAAATTTTCTTTCCCACTCCAATTCTGATCTCTCTTTTTGTTCTCCTAACCTGCTGTAATGAAAAATCACCTCACCATACCTTCCGGACCTTGATTCAAGTTGAGTAATATCAGATAATCAGGTATTCGAGCCTTGTGCTTCATATTTCAACATTTTCTTCTCCTCTCATATTCAAGTAATGTTATATTTCATTCACATTCTCCTAAGCAAATGTTATTGTCTTCATTGGCATGTACTGTACTCTTTCAATTAAATTCCATTATTGTCTAAAATAAAACAGAAAATGCTGGAAATACTCAAAGGATTCAAAGTATATTTATTATCAAAGTATGTATGCATTATACAGCCTTGAGATTTATATTCTCCACAGTCAGCCACAAACCAAAGAAAACCATGGAACCCATTTGAAGAAAAAGTTCAAAGTTCAACTGCTCCTGTGCAAAAAAAAACAATTTGTGCAAATGGCAACAAGAAAGAAAAAATGAAAGCACAGAAAATAAAACAAAATTAAAAAAGTCTATATTCAGTTCAGTTCAGAGTTCATTGGTCTAGTCCATAAACCACAGACCCAGAACTTTGGTATTATTCTCCGACATTATCGAGGAAGGGAGGGAGGGAGGGAGAGAGGGGGAGAGATCGAAAGAGACTCAACAGATCAGTCGACAATTACGGAGAGAGAAAGAAAGTTAACATTGTCTGAACTGAGAAAGAAAAAGCTTGTTAGTTTCAATTTGCAGAAAGGTATACAGTAGGTGGGAGGTATACAGTAAAGGTAACATCTATGTTCAGATGTGGCCAGAATTGCTATGGCAATAAGGTGCAGATGAAGCTATCTGGTCAATATGTTCATGAGAGAAGTAAGAGAGCAAAATCCAAGCAGTATTGCATAAATGTGGTGAAATACAGATCAGAACTTTTAAAAAATGGCCAGCAAATCAGACATTAGTAGAAAAAGAGAAAGGAAATTGATTTATTATTGTCACCTACACCAAAGTGTAGTGAAAAATGTTTTACATGCCATCCAGACAGATTATTTCACTGCATCGATGCCTTGAGTTGGTACTACCAACAACAGAATGTGGAATAACGTGTCACAGTTGAAGAGAAAGTATAATACAGACAGATAATTAGATGCATGGGCTGATCAAAGTAGATTGCGAGGTCAAAAGTTCTTATTGCACAAGGCAACCATTCAATAGCATTATAACAGCAAGACAGAAGTTGTACTTGATCCTGATGATATGTGCTTTCGTACTTTCTTATCTTCTGCCCAATGGAAGGGAGAAGAAGAGAGAATGAATTGAATTGAATTAAATTGACTTTATTTCTTACGTCCTTCACATACACGAGGAGTAAAAATCTTTACGTTACGTCTCTATCTAAATGTGAAATGTGCAATAATAGTAATTTATAATAAATAGAGCTGTCAATGTAACATAGACATACACTCAAATCAGCGCAAGTTAATCAGTCTGATGGTCTGGTGGAAGAAGCTGTCCTGGAGCCTGTTGGTCTTGGCTTTTATGCTGCGGTACTATTTCCCGGATGGTAGCAGATGGAATAAATTGTGGTTGGAGTGACTCGGGTCCCCAATGATCATTCAGGCTCTTTTTTCACACCTGTCTTTGTAAATGTTCTGAATCAAGGGAAGTTCTCAAGTACAGATGCGCTAGGCTGTCTGCACCCTCTCTGCAGAATCCTGTGATTAAGGGAGGTCCAAGAATAGCATTGTCACATAGGCACCCTTCTTCTCCAGATGTGAAAGGATTGTTAATATTTCTGATGTGCAACTCTGACCTGAAACATCAGTAGTTCCTTTGCCTCCATAGATGTTGCCAGACTCATTTTACGCTGAACTCCGGTCAATTGTTACCTGCTTAAGGAATTATTTGTTCTCTATTTCACTCAAACCTGTTTACTTTCAAACCTATGACAGATCTTCTGTCTTGTTCTCTTTCTACTCTTTCTGTAAATCTATTTTTGTTTTAAAAATTTCCCTTGATTAACTCAGTTTTTTCTCTCTATAGACATGAATCTGCTGTGTATTTCCATCATTTTGTATTTTTTTACAGGTTTTCAGTATCTGATTTTTTTTTTGTGGATTTTGAAAAGGACAAACTTTCAGTTTTGCATTTTACAGTGACCTGGCCTCACAGTTTTAAGGGCAAATTTGAAGCCCAAATTTAGTCAATTAAACTGAGATGGATTTAAAATACTGAACAATACGACACAGTACAGACCCTTCAGCCCACAACGCTGTGCCAATCTTTTAACGTACTCGAAAATCAACCTAACACTTCCTTACTACATAGCCTTCAATCTTTCTATCATCCATGTGCTGTTCTAAAAGTTTCTTAAATGCCCCTAATGTATCTGCCTCTACCCCTGGTAGTGTGTTTCATGCACTCACTGCTCTGTGTAAAAAAAGCTTATACCTGATATCTCCTCCAATCACCTTAACGGCAAGAAAAACATTTTTTTCCTGCTTCCATATCCTATTTTCGAATTATTACAGTTAGATTTTAAATTCTAAATCCATTTATGTGTGAAAATCTCAGGCAGTGTAGATAGATTATGATTTTGTATTGTTGCAGATTAGTCATGGCAAGCTGCTGATACGTCTTACGTCCTTCATCAAGTGCAATGGAAGTAAACTTCAGGAAGATGTTATAAGAAAAGAAAATTTTCGATCACTTACTTAAAAATATCCCTGAAGCTAAATGTTGCCACAATGATCCTACTCACATCATGGTTAATACTTGCATTCAGGTGAGTAATGAAGAACAGTTTCATTCAAGTAAATCCTTTAATTTCCTCAAGGTATTGTAAAGAATTTCATAGTTAAATATTACATTTTGAATTAAAATCTCAATTAATTAAAAGGGAAATATAAATTGGACATATAATGTCCCACAATCGACAATGTTTCCTTGTACTAATAGTATTAATTAAGACATTCATGTATGCTGGGTGCTTCTGCTATCTTATTTAAATCGTATTAAAGAAATATTTGTGTCAAAATATAAAGCCTGATAGTTCATCTGATTTAAAATGCAACATCTGAGTTGAAATTCTAGTTGGGGATACATCACACAGTTTATTTTTGCATGGTAGTGTGTTATTTCATCCAATGGACCCAATTTGTAGTCATGCTCTTAAATGCACAGATACTATTTTTTTTCTGGTAGGTGTTTCACTAGATTTTGTGCAGAGAAATCCTTGCATTGGGGGGGTGGGTCTGTTATACTTAAGCCATATTTATTGATTTGTTTTCAATTCCTGGACGGGTTTTGAATCCAAACAATTGCTGGTATTTCACTTTGTCCAGCGATCTGTCAGAAAACTGTTTGCTATTATTGAGGTTGTAAAGAAAAAGCAAGATACTGTATATATGCTGCTTCACTGAAAGGACAAAGGATATACTTATCATAGAAAGTGTTACATATATTCGATGGTGGAGATGCACCTTCATATTGCTTAATTGGAATCAGCAAATCCTTTGCAAATATGTTCTAAAGAACAGAGTGCAATCAAAGCATGGAAGTATCCTGATTGTGTGTCTTGTTCTCTAATTTCCTCTCTCGTTACTACATCAGTAAGCTCTTTGAAAATCATCTAAAGATATTCTAACACATCAAGTTGATCAGTCATTATCAAGTGCTTCAGAAAATATCATAATTAATTAAAATTCATAGAGAGTGAATTTGGGATAAAATTAATGAGTTTTAAAATATCATATTTTTTATTAGGGATGTTGTTGAAAAGGATATAATTTTATCAAGTCAATGCTAATTTTTCAATCAGTGATGCAGTAATATTGGGCTGTATTTTACAGCAAAAATAATGATGAAACTTGTATATGCTCCTTACCATTGTTACTGTCATAGAGTTCCACCATGCAGAAACAGGCTTTCTGAGCCACCCAGCCATTCTAATCATGTTGACCTGGATTAAGTCCATATTCCTTTTTGCCTTGGCAAGTAACCTCTGTTTAAATGTTTAACGTTTGGTTAAACACAGAAATCTTAAAGTTTCTGTCTGATTTGCCCTATTCCCTCATATTTTCTGGTGGTTCTCTTGGAGACTCAGCATTTAAGCAGATGCAAGGTTTAAAGTTGTAGTAGTTACCCATGAAATATCCACTCAGCACATTAAGAGAAGCTATTAGGGTTAGTTCTTGAATGTAAATGTGAATTATTATTTTGCAGCTTAATAAATCTTATTCCCAACTAAGCTACTTCTCTGGCACTTACTAATCAGACCATATGCAATTTTAACCAAAGAATCAACATAAAGAAGTCCCAGTGTGACTGGTTACAGATTTTCAGTCAGAAAAAAAACATTCCTCTGCTACAACCCTCTGTCTTCTATCACTGAACTATTGTTGGGAGCCAATATCGTAATTCAGCATGGATTCCATGTAAGTTAATCTTCTAGACCAGCCTCCCAAGAGAGATCACGTTAAATGCTTTACTAAAAGTCCATGTAAACAACATACACTGTCCTAACCTTATCATCATATAAGTGTGGCACAGTGTCACAACTGATGCAAGTTTTCAATTCATAACATTGGCAGTTCCTTTCCTTCCAGAGGTGTTGCTGAAGCCACTGAGTTCATCCAGCAGACTGTTTGATGCCATAGGTCAGAAAGCTGCTGCTCCACAACTCCAGAATGTGGAGGATTCTGTCAGACATCTGCACATTCTCACTTCAACCATGTGACATTCCAGTGGGTGCTACAGTCTTCTCCTCCAGCCCAAAGACATTCAGGTTGGTCATGCGAGACCATGGATCCCTGCCTGGAAAGTCTTCACTCTCCAGGGCGCAGGCCTGGGCAAGGTTGTATGGAAGACCAGCAGTTGCCCATGCTGCAAGTCTCCCCTCTCCACGACACCAATGTTGTCCAAGGGAAGGGCATTATGACCCATACAGCTTGGCACCAATGTCGTCACAGAGCAATGCTCAAGGACACAACACGTTCCCTCGGCTGGGGCTCGAACTCATGACCTTCAGGTAGCTAGTCCAATGCCTTAACCACTTGGCCACGTGCTCACACAGGTTGGTAGGTTCATGGATAACTGCAAATTTTCCCTTTTGTGTAGTGAGCAGTGGAAACTGTGTGAGGGAGAATTTGAGGAGAATAAAATGATTTAGTGGAAGATTAATGTACATAGATTCTTGAAGGTCAGAGTACACTCAATCGACCGGATTTGTTTGAGTGCTATGTGACTCAATCACTCAAATTGTGTTTCCTTATCTCTTTAACTTAGTTCCTGTGCATGATTTACATTGAATATTGTCTTTAACACTTTGTTCTCCAAAATCTGTACAGATATCCTTTCCTCTTGTTTATCGATCAGATATGCTACGTCTTTTCAGGGTCACACATGGCACAGAATGCCTCTCATGGACTCCTGCCAGCAAAATTGTCATTGCTGTTTGTTTTCACAACGGAAAAGGACATCAAAGCAGATGATGTAACTTAATAAACTACACAGCCAGAAATCTGAAATTTAAAAAAAACTGAAAACATTCTGTAAGTTATGCAACATTTGTGGAAAGAGAAGCAGGGGTAATGTTTCAGCTCAAAGGTACTTCGTTAGAATGGTTCTCATGAAGATTTCTCTTTCTATCGGTTCTGCATAACTTGCTGAGTATTCCAGCACTGCCTGTCTTGATTACTGTGGAGAATTCAAGGAGGGAGCTAGTGACATTCTAAAACAGATTATCATGAAAAAGCAACATATGGTTATATTAAAGGTCAATAAATCCCTTTGGCCTGATGAGGTTATCCTGGGTTATAATGGGAATCAGAAAAGGAGAATGCCTGAGCTCTGGACAGATTTTGTTTTTGGCCAAGGGAAGTGATACAGCAGCAAGTTGCAAAAGACATTTAGATAGGTAAATGGACAAGCAGGGAAAAGAGAGACATCAGCCATGTGCCGGCAAATAGGATTAGTTTCGATTGATATCATTGTTGGCACAGACATTGTTGGCCAAAGGACCAGCTCCTATATTGTAGTGTTCTATATGCTGTATTTTCCAGCTACATATAAAACACAACATGACTAAATGCAGTATCTTTATTCAAGAAGGAAGTGCAGATAATATAGTTAATTATAGGCAGGTAAGTCTAACATCAGTATGAGGGAAATTAATTGAAGATAATTTCTGATGGATAAGATTTATCTGCACCTGGAAACAGGGATAGGTGGCTGTATTAAGGAGATGTCCTTTCTGACTAATCTGACTAATTTAAATGAATTTTTCTAGGAAGTGACTAAGTGTGTCAACAAGTATGGTGAAATTGACACCTCCACATGAATTTCAGTAATGTCTTTGGCAAGGGTCCTTTTGGAAGACTGCATGGGTGTCATGGTCCAGTCCATGAAGTCCGCATTCCAGTTCACGGTCCGGTCCATCGACCCTTGCTCCAGGTTTTCCTGTCTACCCTGTTTCTGTTCCTGTTGAGCACTAATTGAGGCAACTAATTGGGGCTGGCTGCATAAATACCTCCAGAGACCAGGGTGTGGCTGCTGGATTGTTCTTGTCCTTACTCATTGTATCCCTTCCCCTGCCTTCTGTTTCCTCGCCTGAAGCCCTGCCTTGTCTTGCCGGTAACTCTCGCCTCACCTCGCCTGTAGTCTTGTCTTGGAGCTACCCTGTACCTAGCTCCTCTCCTGTCCCTTGCCTCCGCCAGATAAGTCAGGCCATCTTGCCGTTACCCTGTGGTTGTTTCTGTCCCTTCCTGTCCCTTGCCTCCGTTGGGTAAGCCAGGCTGTCTTGCCATTACCCTATGGTTGGTTCTGTCCCTTCCTGTCCCTTGCCTCCGTCGGGTAAGCCAGGCTGTCTTGCCGTTACCCTATGGTTGGTTCTGTCCCTTCCTGTCTCTTGCCTCTGTCGGGTGAATATCTGCTCCCTGCCCAGGTGATCTGCGCCCTGCTCAGGAGGAGCTTCAAGACCCCAAGCCTTGAGCCACGTCCCAAGCTAAGCTTCAAGACCCCAAGCCTCAAGTCTCTAGCCAAGCCTCGCCTCTGGTCTCCAACCTCCAGCCTCGCCTCTGGTCTCCAACCTCCAGCCTCGCCTCTGGTCTCTAGCCTCCAGCCTTGCCTCAGGTCTCAAGCCTCCAACCTCGCCTCAAGACCCCAAGCCTCCAACCTTGCCTCAAGCCTCACCTCAAGTCTCTAGTCTCAAGCCTCGTCCTGCCTGCCAGTCAAGTCTCGTCCTTGCCTAGTTCTGGGGTCTGAGCCAGAGGCAATACCCAGGTTCTGGGTCCCTGTCCAGTCTCTGGCTCGGAGTCCAAGCCCGGGCTCTTAGCTTTCTTGTCCAGTGCTGTTCCGGGTTCCCGGTTTTCATGTCCATGTCCTAGCCCTCACCCTGTATCCTAGTCCTGTCCATAGTACTTCAGTGTCTGTGTCTTGCACTTGGGTCCGTTCCCAGCCACCACCTTATGACAATGGGATCCAGAGCAATTTGACGTGGGAAGCAGAAGGTGATGGGTAACAATTCCATATGCTATATTCTACTACTTCCTAGAATGTGAATGATACACTTCAGGTCCACCTCAGTGAAATCCTCATCAGACCTCTCTTGAACCTTTGCTCTCACCACCTTCAGAGAGCATTTAAATATGGTCTTGTTGTACGTGGACATCTTGGTGTTAACAAAAAACAGGTATCTGATGGATGACTTGGGTTGTGAGAATACCAGACCAACTAGATCTGGTTGAAGTGCCATTGGTTACCCTTGTACAAAGAATTAAAATAGATCAAATTAGCAGTATTCCTTCTGCATAATTGGTCTCATTTGGCACTAAGTTCTTTGTGTTTGGCTCTTTCAATTGGACCCTCTGCCCTACATGTCTCATCTTATCTACTTCATCATTATTCAATATCCATTTCATGGTGTATTACTTGTAGAAGTAACTTTCCAATCCACAATATGTACATTTCCTTTCACAACTTTATTCAACTGTTCATGCTGCTCTCCACAATAGCTGTAACCTTTCCATCACCTTGGCTGCACTTTCACCCTGCTGTCCTTTGATTTCATATCATGGGACTTAATTCTTCTGCTGACCAGCCAATGATTCCAGCTTGGGATTGGATTGGCATCTTCATATTTCTGCACGACTTTTCTAAAAAATAATTGTGTTTCATGTCAAAACTGTTCCCTGAGGCCAGACTCTTGCATTCTATAATGAACTGTGATGAGCAAGTCCGTAATATATGCAGGCTACAGTTATGTAAGAACAGTCCATTCAGAAAATATCAAACTATTCTCCCTGCTCCTGGTTCTGAGAAAAGAAGGAATATTGGTCAACCATTTAATTTCTAGGCAGGTTGCAGAGAACTTGGGATGTATCTAATGGATTCTCCAGAGTCTCATTTGAGGACTTCATGCTATTGTACAGTTCTCTTCCCTTTTGATCAATGAGATACAATAACATCTTAACTTTTATCTTTTCCAGTTTAATCTACCATAGGCAGCTCAATAAACAGAATGATCTCTTCCCTCCACTGCCTTCATTCTTTTGACAGATTGCTAGCATTGGAAATCCTGCAGCTTGGACATCTTTATTTGTTCCAACTGAAGCAAGTAGTTCACTACCACAAAATGTTATCTCAGTTGGGAGGGATTGTCATCAGTGTTCAAATTCCAATTTATATTCCTATAGAATCTACATGTAATAGGTCATTAACCAGAAATTCTAAACCATGCCTGATTATTTCCCCTGATTGTGCTGAAAAAAAAATTCAACCTAATAAAGTGCTTTGATAAATGAAAGAACTCTCAGAGAAAGGAGCAACATTTTTCTGCTGTGTGCCACTTTGAAGCAGACAATCTAGTTCTGCCCAATTCCACCCAGGGTGAGCAGGTAGTCACAGACAAGAATTCTTAAAAGGCTATGAAAATAATAAACAAAATAGTGTTAAAAGGGCAAAAATGAGTGTTTTGTGCCAAATAAATACATAATTATTTGGAGGTTGTTTCTCTATCATACATTTTTTTTCATTCTATTTCAATGTCTTGTCAACCATTGTGCATGCCAGAAATATAGCAGACATTGCTCTAAAAATTACGTACAATGCAGATGGATCCATAAAGTTACCAATGTCAATAAATATGTCAAAGACAATTCAAATTTAGTTTATTATCTTATATGCAAGTACGATTAAGTAAAGGTAAAATGAAAAGCCTTGCAGCAGCATCACAAGCTCAAAGGTACAGACAACAAATGGAATATAAAACAATGCATACATTTTACATCAATTATAAAAGACGATGAGGAGTGAGAAAAAAAAGATTGTGCAAAAACAAGACCTTATTGCAAAAAAAAAGACACAATCTGTGACAAGTCCATGGGAGGGCAGGGAATGGTTTGTAATGTTCCATTGTTAAGGTAGGACTAGGATTGTGCGTGTCAGTTCAAGAATTTGGTGGTTGGAAGTAGCTGTATCTGAACCAGGAGGTGAGGGACATTAGGACTGTGTGGCAACAGTGAGAAAAGGACATGACCCGAATTGTGGGGATTCTTTTGAAGTTCATAAAAGCATTCGTTATGAAATTTGGCATGTTTAAGGCTCAAATAAATGACACAGAAATTAATTTCCTCAGTGTGGGTTTCTTTGCACAGAAGACTATTCCTCTGCTTCTGCTTGGAGAGAAGAGTCACCAGGAAATAAAAGCATGAAATCAGAGGCTTTTCTTGTTTTAATCCATTGGAAATTGTACTAGAACTTTTGCAAAATTTGAGGTAAGTAAGCCAGTGTCAGTAACCTCTCCAGCACTGAGGCCATCTTCAATGGACAGGTCTTGCTGTTAGCATGACTAATACAAAGCTTCAAAAAAAGAAAGTCTATCTCAAGCTCACATTGGCAAGAGATTATTAGATTAATGGAGGAAATTAATCAAGGTTATTTTCAAAGCTTCCTCATAAAATTGTGCATAGGTGTCCCTGGTCCATGACCAATCAAAATGGAGATAGGTGACTAGGAGGTGCCACTGATGACCTTCATTGGCTTTGCTGTGAACATGTGATAATGGCAGAAGGAGATCACCTCCTCAGAATTTGCAAGCTAATGTACCTCAAGAAGCTTCTCTTGCCTCAGCCCTGGCAACCGTTTGATTCTACATTGGCATTATTAGTCAACTACAACTAAAATCCTAATAATCTACTGTTGTGCAATGTCCATCAAGAAATCCCACCAAATGTTAAGTCTCCCTGCAGTGGAGCTGAAAAATAAGAAGATTACTCTGACTTTCATGGTTTATGTGATATACACTGAATAGACATATCTTTTTTTTTGTAATTTATTTTTTATTGAATTTCATCATCAAACAAATATTTCCATAAGATGTATTTCAGATACTGTACATATATATGATATAATCATATTTATCACAAATCTCCACATAATATTTATCTGAGGTATACACTTACAGAAAGGAGAGGAAAGAAAGAACAACTGAAAGAAGAAAACTATGTACATAGTAGGGAGTGATCTTTTTTTTTAACAACATATTCATTGACTTGTGAGAATAAAATCAAGCCTATGAGGTGTTATGTAGTTAAACCATTTTTTCCAGTATGAATAAAATTGATTAACAGATGCTGCTATCTTCTCCATTTTGTAAATGTCCATTGTAATTTCCATCCGTACGTTTAGAGTTGGGCTCTCCTGTGATAACCATTTCCTGGTAAGGGTCTTTTTACCAGCCACCAGCCGTACATTCATTAAATATTTATCTCTTTTCAACCATTCTTGAGGTATATACCCAAAATATATGGTCTTAATCTCTAAAGGTATTTCACATTTAAAGATGTCTTGTAGGGCATTATGCATCCCACTCCAATAGTCTTTGATAACGGGGCATTCCCAGAAAATATGATAATGGTTTGCATTTTGATGTCCACAATTTCTCCAGCAAACAGGGGGGTTATTATCATAATGGGATTTCTGAGAGGGTGTAATAAAATATCTTATCAAGATTTTCCACCCGAACTCCCTCCATTTCTGTGAACTGGTACACTTCCATTGATACCTCCATATTATTGTCCTGTCTTCCTCAAATATTATTATCCCTCCTTCCTTCTCCTATTTTGTCTTAATGTATGAAGTCGAATGTGTTTTAAGATTTGACAAACACTTATACACGCTTGAAATGATTTTACTACTATTGTCTGAATTATATGCTTTCTAAACAGCTCTATCAGACATGCACTTGCCTTGGTTACATTTTTAACCATCTTGTTAACATGCTGTCACATCTGTAAATACTGGTAAAAGTCTTGTTTTTCTAATAAGTGTTTCTCTTTGAGCATTTCAACACTGAGCAGTGTTCCTTCTTTCATTATATTGCAAATAGCTGTTATTCCTTTAGTTGTCCAGTCCTTAAATCTAGCATCCAGTTTATTCGGCATAAAATCCAAGTCATATGCACACCATTTAAGAATTGTAATGTCTCTCTCTAGTTTATATTCTTTTATAATAGTTTTCCATATTTTAAGAGTCCATTTCACCCACGGGTTGTCAATATTATCTATGTGACTTTGTAGGTTGTTATCAGCCAAAATTGCCTGTATAGGAATGGAAAATATCCTCTCCTCAATGTTTTTCCATTGAGCGTCATATGATGACTTGCACCAGCATATCACAGCTCTCAACTGTGCTGCAAAATAATAAACTCTAAGAGGAGGTAGGCCCCAACCCCCCTTCTCCTTGGCTAATTGCAAAGTTTTGAGACGAACCCTAGGCCTTTTACCTTGCCATTTATATCTTGATAGCATCTTGTTCCATTCATTGAATTGATTTTGGTTAATCTCTATTGGTAGGGTCTGAAAGAGATATAATAGTCTGGGCAGTATATTTATTTTAATATATTCAATCCTTGAACTGAGACCAAGAAAAGGAATTAGGTTCCACCTTGCTATATCTTCCTTAATTTTTTTATATATTGGCTGATAATTGCATTCTGATAATTTTGCTAAATCTTTTGGCATAATGATGCCCAAATATTTCACGGACTCTGTTTGCCATGCCCAATGATATCTACTTTCAATTTCTCTTGGTGGGCTATAGTTCTATGAAAGTAGTTGGGTTTTATCTATGTTGATCTTGTATCCTGATAATTGGCCATATTGTTCAAAGGACTGCATCAATTTAGGTAAAGAGTCTGTTGGTTGCCCTAGATAGATCAAAATGTCATCCGTGTAACAGGCCAATTTATGCTCTGTCCCTTTAATAGTAATTCCCCTGATATCTTCATTTTGTCTGATGTATTGAGCTAATGGTTCCAGATATAATGTGAAGAGTAACGGTGACCATGCACAACCTTGTCTCGTGCCCCTTTCTAGGGTAACACTATTAGATAAATATCCATTGATTTTAATCCTGGCAGTAGGATTGTCGTATAGTACCTGTATAGTTTTAATAATTGTATCATGTAGACCAAATCTATGTAAAACTCTATAGAGAAAATTCCAATTAACTGAATCAAATGCCTTTTCTGTGTCCATGCTTATCACTATTGCTTCAATTTCATTTTTTTTATATGATCCATAATGTGATGTGTCCTTCATATATCGTCTTGTGTTTGGCGTTGTTGTATGAAACCTGTCTCATCATTATGTATCAGTGTGGGTAGAAACTCTTCTAATCATTTGGCCATGATGGAGGTAAGTATTCCATAATCCACATTAAGAACAGATATTGCTCTAAATGACCCACATTCCACTTTATCCTTGCCTTCTTTCGGTATAGCTGAGATTATCGCCTCCTTCCAGTTGGGTGGCATTTGTGCCTTTCTCAGGGTCCAGTTCAGTGTGAGGAGTAAAACAGGGATTAACTCACTTCTAAACTCTTTATACCACTCTGTCGTATATCCATCTGATCCTGGTGACTTGCTTAATTTAAGCCTACTAATTGCAGTTTTTAGTTCAGCTTCAGTTATGTCAGCAGTCATCTTTCTATTTTGTTCTTTGCTTAAAGTAGGTAACTCTAAAGAATTCAGGAAGGTGTCAATTTGGGTTAAGTTTCCCCCTGGAACTTTGGAATATAGAGTTTTGTAAAACATTTCGAAAGCTTCGTGAATTTCACTTAGCTTAATTGTTATCACTTTTGTTCCTGGATCCCTAATTCTATGAATTGTATTTTCTGCTTTCTTTTTGTTCAGCTTCCACGCCAGTATTTTCATAGATTTAGATCCACTATCACAGTGTCTCTGTTTCAGAAACATTAATTTTTTTCTAATTTCTTGTGGAGCCAAACTATTAATTTCATTCCTAACTTTTTTAATTTCCTCTAGTGTATCCTGTGCCAAACTCTTTTTTTCCTAGTTCCTTCAGCTTATTTTGTAATTCCTCTAATGTTCTATTCCTTATTTTTTCTTATATGAAGATACTGCTATAATTTTCCCTCTTAAGACAGCCTTCAGAGTATCCCATAGAATGGGAGGTGAAACCTCTCCATTATCAGTGAATTCAAAGTAAAGACCAATTTCTTTTTTAATCTGTTTCTTAAAATAGGGATCATTGAATAGACTTGAATTTAGTTTCCAAATAGTATGCTTTGGTTGTAGGTCAAAATCAGCAGATAAATATATAGGTGCATGGTCACTTACATCTATTGTCCCAATTCCACAGGTGATTATTTTGTCTCTATCTTTTCCAAATGTTATGAAATAGTCTGTTCTTGTATATACGGAAAGAGGGGGCAGAATAATGAGTGTAATCCCTTCTGTCGGGGAAAAGGTCCGTCCATATATCAATTAGACCAACATCCTCAAAAAGAGTGTTAACTTTCTTATGTAAAGACTTCGTTTCATAAGTTTTTCTATTGGAAGAGTCTAACTTTGGTTGTAATTTTAAATTTAAGTCTCCCCCACATATCAAGAGACCTTCTGTTTCCGTTATCATAATATTAGTAATTTTCTGGAAGAAACTAATATCACTTCCTGGGGGTGCGTATATATTCAATAAAGTAACTAGATTTCCCTCTATATTCCCCCTTACCAGAATATATCTGCCCTCTTTATCTCCCATTTCAAATACCTCTTCAAAATTTAGCTTATTTGAGATGAGAATAGCAACTCCTCTTCTATGTCCTGATTTATATGAGGAGAAAAACAAATTAGTGCAGCCCATTCTCTTTAATTTTCCATGCTCATTATCACTTAAGTCAGTTTCCTGTAAATATACAGCATGGGCTTGTTCTTTTTTCATTTTTGATAGAATTGTACTGTGCTTGACTAGATTCAACAGCCTATTGACATTAAAAGAAATGAATTTTACTTTGTCCTTAGCCATGTGTATTTATCTGTTAGTATATCATTGAAATTTGCAGAATATAGCTTAATTGATCTACTCCCTGAACAAATAAGAGCCAAGAAACGCGAATAATTTTAAAAAAAGGTAACAAAGGTGTGATTCCAAGGCTGGGGTCTCTCGATGACCCTGGGTTAGGCTAGAAGAAAAGTCTAGCCGTGGGGGATAGCCCCTCCTACCTGTGGATTGAGGGATTCTGTTGCAGTACCTATAAAAGTAAGTAAAAAAAACTATGTCCATTACACAGAAATGATTTCCCTGTGTATTCCTCCCATGTATACATTCTCATTTAGGTGGGGAAAAAGCAATTAATAAATGATTTAAAAAAAATTGAGTAATATAAAATCCACATTATAACACATATTTCTCGAGATAGGTATATCACCGTCTATTTTTGCTTCCGTTTAGTATATCAGCACTTTTAAAGTTAGCCAAAGCTTATGGCTCTTCTGGAGGAGGTGAGGGCTGCCCTCAGAGAACTGACAGTCTCTTCCTAATATCCTCCTCTCGTCCTGCTCCGGTCCCCTACTTTCTAGGTTCTCCTACTATTTCCCAAGCAGATCGGGATAACTGCTCAGCCAGACTTTCCCTTGGTTTGACCATGCTAATGGACAGTCCTCATTTGTTCATGTCTGTAGTCGCCTCTTCCACCGTATGGTATAGTTGTATTCCCTCTTGGTAAAATACTCTCAGTTTAGCAGGGTACAGGATTTGGAATTTGTTTTGCTTTAGAATATCCTTCCATTTTTGTAGGACCGCCGGGGGGTAATCATGATCGAAGTATATTAACTTCCCGTTCCAAAAAATCCTCTTCTTACACCAGGCCCTTTGTAGAATCTCCGCCTCTTGAATCGAAGGAATTTAAGTACTATGGAGCGCGGTTTACCTTCTCTGTCTCCAGGAGGCTGCTGGACAAGCGAACGATACGCCCTTTCAATGTCAGTCTCCGGAGTCTGAGGAATCGCCAGTGCTTCCTGCAGCAGCTTGTCTACAAAGTACATCATTGACAATCCCTCCGCTCCTTCGGGAACATTATAAATCCTGATATTTTTCTGTCACGATCTTCCCTCCTGGTCAAGCAATTTACTTTCCTCTTGATTTAATATTTTTATCGTCTTACTTAGTATCTGTTCCACGTTTTGCACGCCGTCTTCCACCTTCTCAACTCGAGTCTCTGCCACCGCTATTTACTGATTGATGTTGGCGAGCTCTGACTTTATATCATTGAGTTGCTGCTTTACATCTTTTTGGACTTCCCGTATCTCCTCCAGAATCCTTATCATATTTGCCGCTTCGCCTGCACGAGGCCCCGTGTCAGCCTCACCACCACGCGCACGTGTAGGAGAGCCGTACGCTGCTCCTCTCTCTTCCACAAGCTCCGCAGTGATGCTTTTTTTTTATCTCTATTCTTTCTCCCCATTCTTGCCCCCCTTATCAATTCAGATATTTTCAAAAGATCTTATACTTGATGGATTAACGGGGTGGAATATGCGTTTTTCCGGAGGAGCTGTTGATTTAAGCTGCCATTCTGAACGACGACATTATCGGAACTGAATAGTTACATCTTATGGATCATAATTGAATGGTTCTGACAAACCAATCCTTGACTCTTCTTACAATTAATTCTTACTGCCAGCATACAACATCTTCAAGTTCTTTATGGATATTGCCACATTAGAGAGATATCTGCCTGTAAGTTTTTGGTACTGCTGTTCTAACGAGCCTGGAGTAAATGAAAGAAACTATTAATATTTGATAAGTATCTATAATATATTTATTTTATTGTCCTCTATATGATTGGCCTCATTATTTTATCAAGTAATTTCTTAACATACATCAATGAACTGAATGTGCTTGCTACACAAGCCGAAATTGCTAGGAAGGTACTGAAATTCACGAGATAGGGTGATTATTCCAGGCGTGAGTATAAGAGGTCATCACAGTAAAAAGCTATAAATGGCCATTCTGAGGCTATTTCCACTAGAGTGGAGAAGAATAAAATGATGTTGATTAGATATTTTATTAATGTTTGTTTTTGTAGAATAACAAGAGGTATGTTTTTTACAATTGCTGTGTCATGGTCCCATCTGGCAATTCCCCATCTTGCTATTATCTCCTTAATTGGGCCTTAATCCCTTCATCTGATTTCCAATCATTCCCAGTTCCATTAATTACAGCACACCTGGTTCCCATTAGCAAACACAGGATAAAACTCAGGCAGCACAGCCATGCTTTCCCAATTTGCTGGTTGACTCTAGTGTGAGTAAACCTTGTTTCCTGATTCCTTGGGACTGACAGTTCTAAGCTCTGCATCACTTCCTGGATACTCTACGTAAACCTTGTCTCTGTGTAAAGACTCTCCTGGATACCGGTTCCCTGTTCGTGGTGGTGCTAACGCCTCATGACTCTGCTTCTGTGCCTGTCTCCTGCACTTGGGTTTGGCCTTAGCCTTGTCCTTGCAACATGCTGGTGCATTAGTTAATCAGGAATTGTCATAAATTTACAGAGGAGACAGTTCTTTAGTAGATAATAAACATGAAAAAGTTACAGATACTGGAAATCCAAAGCAACACATAGAAAATGCTGGAGCAACTCAGCAGGTCAGACAGCATCTATGGAAATGAATAAACAGTCAATGTTTCAGACTGAGACCCTTCTTAGGGACTGAAAAGGAAGGGAGAAGATGCCAGAATAAAAAAGGTAGGGAAGTCGGGGGAGTAGAAGGAGGCTAGCTTGACTTGAAGGTGATAGGTAAAGCCAGGTGGGTGGAAAAGGCAAGAGGAGAGAAAAGAAGGAATCTGATAGGAGAGGAGAGTGTACCATAGGAGAAAGGGAAGGAGGAACAGACCTAAGGAGAAGTGATAGGCAGGTGAGAAGACATAAAAGGCCAGAGTGGGGAATAGAAGAGGGGAAGGAGAAATAACTTTACAGGTAAGTTTGTCACAGGGGATACTTGAGGCGGACAACACTATAACTTGAGAGAGAACATTTGGAAAAGCTGTGACAGATTCTGGGATTTGGCTGGGGAGAAATGGAACTTGATAGGGATTGCTCAAATAACCAGTGCAGACATAATCAGCTAGACATCCTGCTTCTGTAATTCTGTATTTGGAACTTTAGTAGTCCTTGTACATTAGGAAAAGAATGGCATAATGCATGCTTGCTTTCATTGTTTGGGGCATGCGTGAAAAAATGTTGTGATGTTATGTTTCCTTTTTACAAACATTGGTTAGATGGGTGTCTGTAGTTCTGATTGTTACTTAGTAAGGATGTGGTTGGACTGAAGGAGATGCAGAATGGATTCTCCAGGATGCTGCCTGGATTGGAGGATTTTAGCTTTAGGAAAAGACTGGAAAGGCAGAGCTTTTTTCTCCCTGGAGATGCAGAAGGGCTATATAAAATAGAGATATATAAAATTGAGAGGCATAGACAGACTATAAAATATAGGAGCAGATCTAGGCCATTCTGCCCATCGATTTCTCCACAGTACGTAAAATGCTCCTCATATGTTAACCTTTTCATTCTTGGTAGCCTCAGAATTACAGTTTTGCATTTCTAGTCCTCTCAAAATGAATGCTAACATTGCATTTGCCTTCCTTACCACCAGCTCAACCTGCAAGTTAACCTTTAGGGAATCCAGATGAGGACTCCTGCTTCCTCAACACCACCTGGCCACAGACATCAATTCTATTATCAAATCCTTGACTTCTAACATGAGAAAAAGTGGTTCCAACTAAGTTCCTGCAGAACACCTCTGGTCACCAGCAGCCAACCCAAAAAGTTCCCCCTTATTCCCATTCCTTGCCTCCATGTCATCTGTACTGGTATCTCTTCTGTAATACAATGGAGTCTTATCTTGTTTAGCAGCATCATGTGCGGCACCCTGTCAAATGTTTTCTGAAAATCAAAGTAAAGTTAGGATACTCAATAAACAATCTACTGGAGGAACATCGTGGGTTGAACATCTGAGGGGAGGGGAACAAAATTGTTGAAGTTTCAGGTTTAAAACCTGCAACAGGACTGTAGATAGTTAATATTATTTTCCCATGGTGGGAATTCAAAATCAAAGGGTATAGGTTCATAATCATAGGATTTTTTTTTTTTTTTTTTTTTTTTTTTTTTTTAAATTAGGTTCTGAAGGGTAGAGTTTTTTTTAGACCGAGTAGTTGCTATCTGGAGCATCCTGCCAGAGGGAGAGTTAGAGGCATTCAGACAGTCACTTACATAGGCAGGACACACAAGGAAACCATCCTAATGCAGCCAAATGAGATTAATTCAGATGGGCAAAAATGCTGGCACTAACTTAGTGGACTAAAGGATATATTTCTGTGCTGTATAACTCTATGGACCTATTTCCAATTAATAAATTATGCAGAAGACTAGGAGTGTGAATCTCAAAGCATTTCCAGCATGGCAAGAGATTGGAAACTATAGAAAGTTAGAATTATGTGTCCCTTCAATGATCTCTAACAAAAGGTCCATAAGAAACTGCTCAAGTCACTTTGATGTCATTCACATTGTTATATTTGTTCTACAGGCATAAAGTAAGTGTCTAGCATATAACTTAGTGGCAAAGCTGCATGCTAATCTCCATAAATCCAACTGTTTAATGTATTAAGCCAGTATTTTAATTTTCCTAGTTAGCTAAATATTCTGCATTCCTAACTGGCCCAGTATTTGTTGTTCACTCCCTACAATTGTTAAATTGAATTCCTTTGGCTATCTTAGAGCATAATAAAGAGTCAAACACATTGGCTGTTGGGGAAATCTATTTATAGGAAACACCAGATAAGGAGAACAGTTCCCTTCCAAAGGGACAAGTATAAATCTCACAGTTACTATTACATACACTTGCTTTCCATTCCTGAATGTTAATTCTACTAATATCTGAAATTGAATCTCATAGCCTTTGTAGTCAGACTGGATCTCATGTCTCTGTTTCATAATCAAAATCAGCTTTATTATAACTGAAATACTGCATGTCATGAAATGTATTGTTTTGCAGCAGCAGAAGAGTGCAATACATAAAAGTTATTCTATGTTGCAAAAAGAAGTATATGCACAGTGGCACTTCATTAGGTACCTCATGTACCTCTTGTATGCCGCACAGGAGATCGGTCAAGATGATCCATTTGCTTCACATTTAAGATGAGGTAGGAAATTGGATTAGACAATTGCTTCATGGAAGAAGCCAGAGAGTGTTAGCATGTGGTTGCTTCTCTGACTAGAGCCCTGTGACTATTGGTGTGCTGCAGGGATCCGTGCTAGGTCCTTTGATGTTAGTCATCTGTATCAGTGGTCTGGATGTTAATGTGGTTAACTCGATCAACAAATCTGCAGGTGACACCAATATTGGAGATGTAGTGTACAGCAAGGAAGATGATCAAAGTTTGCAGCAAGATCTGGACCGACTGGAAAAATGGGCTGAAATTTGGCAGTTTAAGAATTAGCCATGAGAATTTAATGCAGACAAGTGTGAGATATCGCACTTTGGGAGAACTAAGCAGTGAAGACTTGCACAGTAAGCAGTAGGGCACTGAGGAGTGTTGTGGAACAGAGAGATTTCAGAATACAGATCCATAATTCCATGAAATTGGCATCACAGGGTTGTAAAGGAAACTTTTGGTATATTGGCCTTCAGGAACCAAAGTACTGAGTACAGGATTTGGGATGTTATGTATGACATTGTTGTAGTTGTTCCTCTCCATGCCCTGTGGTGCATTGGGTGGCAACTGTGTTGTTTCCTTGGCATTTGTTTGTTTTTACAAGACCAGGTTGCTAGGTTAATACTTAACCCAGCATGGATGGAAAGCGTGCAAGGAGTTGGCTGCATATAAGACAACAGTGAGGCCTCATTTGGAGTATCATGTGCAGTTTTGGTCACACATGTACAGACAGAGAAAGTGTCAATAAGATTGAAAAGGTGCAGAAAAAAATTACAATGATGTTGCCAGGACTTGAAGACCTGAGGAAGGGGAAAGTTTGAGTAAGTTAGGACTTTATTCCTAGAGAGTAGGAGGTATTCAAAATTATGTGGGGTATAGATAGAGTAAATTCAAACAGGCTTTTTCCATTAAGATTGGGTAAGATGTCATGGGTTAAGGGTGAAAGGTGAAATGTTCAAGGGGAACATGAGGGGGAATCTCTTCACTCAGTGGGTGGTGAGAGTGTGGAATGAGCTGCTAGCAGGAGTGGAAGGTGAGGGTTCAATTTCAACGTTCAAGAAAATTCTGGATAATAACATGGATGGGAGGCATACAGAGAACTATTGACTGGATTTCAGGTGATGAGACAAACCCCACATCCAACACATCACTTCACAACTTCTACCATCGCCAAAGGGATCATACCACCAAACTTTCCTCCCTGTCTCCGCTTTTCGCAGGGACTGCTCTCTGTGATCACTTGTGCAACTATCCCTTGCCACTAATCTCCCTCTTGGCACTTATCTCTGCAAGCGGCTTAAATCTACACCCGCCCATTCACCTCCCTCACCTCCATTCAGGGCCCCAAACAGTCCTTCCAGCTGAAGCAACCATTCACCTGCAAAGCTGCTGGAGTTGTCTATCATGTCCAGAACTCCCAGTGTGGATTCTCCACAGCAGTGAGACTCATCGTAAGTTGTGGGACTGCTTCAGTGATCACCTCTGCTCCATCCACCAAGAGTGGACCTTCCCAGTGGCCAAACATTTTAATTCATATTTTCATTTGACATCAGTTCAGGACCTCATTTTGTTCTATGATGAGGTCACCCTCAAGGTAGAGGAGCAACACCTTCTATTCTGCCCGTGTAGTCTCTAACCTGATGGCATGAATATCAATTTTTCTTTCTAGTAAAACAAAATTCTCTCCCTCTCCTCTCCTTCTATTCCCCACTGTGGCCTCTTACCTCTTCTCAGCTGTCTATCATCTCCCCCTGGATCCCCTCTTCCTTCCCTTACTCCTAAGGTCCACTCTCCTCTCCTATCAGATTCCTTCTCCAGCCCTTTACCCTTCCTTCCCTTGTGGCTTCAGCTATCACCTTCTAGACAGCCACTTTCCATTTCCCCTACCGCTTTTATTCTGGTGTCTTTTGTTCTAGATTATGAGGACACTCAGTCCTCGTTTATTGTCATTTAGAAATGCATACATGCATTAAGAAATGATACAATGTTCCTCCAGAGTGACAACATAAAGAAAACAGGACAAACCAAAGACTAACACTGACAAGACCACATAATTATAACATATAGTTAACAGTGCAAAGCAATATCATAATTTGATAAAGAGCAGACCATGGGCATGGTAAAAAAAAAGTCTCAAAGTTTCAGTCGACTCCTGATAGTCCCCAAAAGCAGGTGGCAGAAGGAGAAACTCTCCCTGCCATAAACCTCCAGGCGCCGACAACTGTCAATGCATTGGAAGCACCCGACCACAGCCAACTCCGAGTCCTCCGAAAACTTTGAGCCTCCGATCAGCCCTTCGACACCGAGCACCATCTCTGCCGAGTGCTGCCACCCCATCCTGGCCATCGAGCAACAAGCAAAGTCAAGGACTCGGGGCCTTCCTCTCTGGAGATTCTGGATCACACAGTAGCAGCGGCAGCAAAAAAGGCATTTCAGAAGTTTCTCCAGATGTTCCTCCATTCTCTCACTTCTATCTCCATCAAATCAGGTGCACAGCACTCTACTTGACAGATTGCAGATATCATTCACTGGAGTGGCTGCGCAAACTATGTTGCACTGCCATCTTCTCCTCCTCCTTTCAGACCTGCAGAAATGTCTCAGCCCAAAGCATTGACTGCTTATTCATTTCCATATATACTTCTTGACCTGCTGATTTCCTCCAGCATTTTCTGGGTGTTGTTCAGTGGCAAAAGTCTGCTTGCATCTATCCTGTTTATACCTCTCCTAATTTGCATCTCTATCAAATCTTCCCTCCTTCCCCAATGCTCTAGGGAATAATGTTCTAATCTTTTCAACCTTTGCCTATAACTCAGATCCTAACGTCATAGCAACATCCTTCTAAATTTTCTCAGTACTCTTTCAATCTTATTGACATCTTATCTTTTAGTAGATAACTAGAATTGCACACAATACTCCAAGTTAATCCCCACTAATGGCATATACAACTTCAACGTAAATTTCCAGGAAAAGATGGGAGGGGAAGATCCAGTTGTGGTCCATATGAGTACCAGTGACACAGGAAGGAGAGAGGTTCTGCTGGGGAAATTTGAGCAGCTAGGAACTAAATTAAAATGCAGAATCAAAAAGTTTGTAACTCTGGATTGTTACCTGAGCCATGTCCAAATTATCACAGGGTTAATAAGATCAGGGTCTTAAAACAAGTCCTTATTATTTCAATAAGGACTTGGACAATTAGGAGAATGGGTAATGAAGTGTCTGATAGAATACAGTGCAGAGAAGTCTATAATCTTGCATACTAGTAGAGGCTTAGTCTATTTTCTAAATGGGGAGTGAATTCAGAAAATCAAAGGTGCAAAAGGACGCAGGAGAACGACTGCAAAATTCCCTAAAGCTCAACTTGTAGGTGGAGTCAGTAGTAAGGACGGAAAATACACCACTAGTATTCATTTTGAGAGGACCAGAATCCAAAAGCAACAATCTTAGCTAGAATCTTAAAGCTGAGGCTCTATCAGGTATTTGTCAGACTGAACTTGGAGTATTATCAGCAGCTTTGCCCCACCTACTTCCATATCTAAGAAACGATATGCTAGCATTGGTGTGGGCCCAGAAGAGGATTATGTGAATGATCCTGGAAAAGAATGGTTTAATGTATGGGAAGCACTTGACGGCTCTGGGCCTTTACTCAATGGAGTTTAGAAGAATGAGAGGGTACCTTATTGAAACCTTTCAAATATTGAAAGGCCTGAATAGTGTGGATGTGGAGCGGATGTTTCCTGTCGTGGGAGAGTCTAAAAACAGAGGGCATAGCCTTGAAATAGAAGGATGCCACTTTATAACAGAGCTGGAATTACTTTAGCCAGAGGATGATGAATCTGTGGAATTCTTTGCTATAGATAGCTGTGGAAGCCAAGTCATTGGGTATATTTGAAGTGAAGGTTTATAGTTTTGTGATTAGTCAGAGCATCAAAGGCAGGAAACTAGAGATGAGGGGAATAATAAATTGGCCATGATTGGACGTTGGAACAGACTTGATGAGACAAATGTCCCAATTCTGCTTTTATGTTTTATGACCTTATTGTCTTATGGTTAGTGATCGCTTTCAAAATACATCTAATAGAAGTGCACAATTCAGATTGAGGTTAAAATTTGCTTGGATACTCAAAAACATTTAAGCAGTCTGTAGCCACTCACCTATAAAACAGAGAATGGGCCATTGGCTGTACTTTGAAGAGTTAGCAACAGCATTCAACTATACCTAGTACATTGCAATGAAGAGGAGAAAAGAGTAAGTGGATTGATCAAAGCCATTCAACCTTCAAGCTCGAGGGATTATTCAGCCTCTCAAGCCTGTTTCGCGATTCTATTATATCACAACTGATCTATATCTTAACTCCAATGATCCAGCTTGGTTCAATAACCTTCAATGTTCTTGTCTAAGGAAACTACCTGTTTGATTTGATCAGGCCGCGGCACTTTTTGATGCCATGATTTTCAGCTTTCCATCATGGCTTTCCTGACAAAGTAGCAGTACAGAGCTGAAAGGTCAGCCTTGATAACTTGCTTGTCTTTGAAGTTGGGCTGTGTGGAGGTTTATTAAATTCAGAAGCAGGGATATTACCACTGAGTAAAAGTTGTTGGAGCTAATAGCCTACAATGAATGAAGAGACAGATCCAAGTCATCAGCCTACACAAAATACAGATGACCCTTTGTGTGTACTGTACTGAATATAATGCTTACAATTCTGATTCTAAAGAGAGAAATGGGTGATCTGTTTCAATGAATTCATGGTGTGTGTTGAAACAAGCAGCAAAAGCATCAGAACTCTGAATGATAAAATTGACATCAGCAAGCAAGAACTCCATACAATTTTGATGGAGAAATGTTAAAATATAGAAGGCAGATGCAAAAAAAAATCCTTTGCTTTCAATCAAATATTTATTTTTAACAAATTACTTTTTTTTCCTCTCTCATTTCATAAACCTGCTCAGCATTAAGCAATGTCACAATGCATTATTAACCAGTTGTTAATTTTATCTCTACTGCAGTCTGTATCTGCTTTTACATTGTTTATTTACAAGAGTTATTTTAAATATATCATTAAATGGATAGATGCAAGGTAATCATTCAAAATAACTCATTCTTCTGCAATATTGCTTTATTGTTCAGCCATATTAAATTGCAGTTCAGTTCAATCCCTTTGTTTTTGTCTGTATCTGTGATAGTTTAATTCAATGATTTTACTGACAGCAGAATGAAGGAGTTATTTGAATAACTAGTCTGTGCCAAAACTTTATTCCACTAGTCCCATTGACCTGCTCCCAGTCCATAACCCTCCAGACCTCTCCCATCCATGTATCTTTTCAACTTCTTAAAACTTGAGTGAGCCCACATTTACCACGTCAGATGGCAGCTCCTTCCACACTCCCACCACTGAGTGAAGAAGTTCGCCCTAATGTTCCCCCTAAACCTTTCCCCTTTCATCCTAAAGGCATGTTCTCTCGTATTTAACTCTCCTAATCTAAGCAGAAAGAGCCTACTCGCATTTACTCTGTCCAAACCCCCCATAATTTTGTAAACCTCTATCAAATCCCCCTTAATTCTTCCACGCTCCAACGAATAAAATCCTAACCTGTTCAGACTTTCCCTGTAACTCAACTCCTGAAGACCCAGCAACATCTTAGTAAATCTTCTCTGCACTCTTTCAATCTTACTGATATCCTTCCTATAGTTAGGTGACCAGAACTGCACACAATACTCCAAATTTGGCCTCACCAATGTCTTATATATCCTCACCATAACATCCCAACGCCTATACTCAATACTTTGATTTATGAATGCCAGGATGCCAAAAGCCTTCTTTACAACCCTGTCTACCTGTGACGCCACTTTCGGGGAATTATGTATCTGAACTCCCAGATCCCTTTGTTCCTCCGCACTCCTCAGTGCCCTACCATTTACTGTGTATGTCCTACCTTGATTTGTCCTTCCAAAATGCAACACCTCACATGTCTGTATTAAGTTCCATCTGCCATTTTGTGGCCCATTTTTCCAGTTGGTCCAGATCCCTCTGCAAGCTTTGAAAGACTTCCTTGCTGTCTACAATACCTCCAGTCTTAGTGTCATCAGCAAACTTGCTGATCCAATTTACCACATTATCTAGATCACTGATATAGACAACAAACAACAATAGTCCCAGCACAGATCCTTGAGGCACACCACTAGTCCATAAGACCATAAGACAAAGGAGCAGAAGTCGGCCATTCGGCCCATCGAGTCTGCTCCGCCATTTTATCATGAGTTGATCCATTCTCCCATTTAGTCCCACTCTCCCACCTTCTCACCATAACCTTTGATGCCCTGGCTACTCAGATACCTGTCAATCCCTGCCTTAAATACACCCAATGACTTGGCCTCCACTGCTGCCTGTGGCAACAAATTCCATAGATTCACCACTCTCTGACTAAAAAAATTTCTTCGCATTTCTGTTCTGAATGGGCGCCCTTCAATCCTTAAGTCATGCCCTCCCGTACTGGACTCCCCCATCATGGGAAACAACTTTCCCACATCCAGTCTGTCCATGCCTTTCAACATTCGAAATGTTTCTATCAGGTCTCCCCTCATTCTTCTAAACTCCAAGGAATACAGTCCAAGAGCAGACAAACGTTCCTCATATGTTACCCCGCTCATTCCCAGAATCATTCTAGTGAATGTTCTCTGTACCCTCTCCAACATCAGCACATTCTTTCTTAAATAAGGAGACCAAAACTGCCCACAGTACTCCAACTGAGGTCTCACCAGCACCTTATAGAGCCTCAACATCACATCCCTGCTCCTATACTCTATTCCTCTAGAAATGAATGCCAACATTGCATTCGCCTTCTTCACTACTGACTCAACCTGGAGGTTAACCTTAAGGGTATCCTGTACGAGGACTCCCAAGTCCCGTTGCATCTCAGAACTTTGAATTCTTTCCCCATTTAAATAATAGACTGCCCATTTATTTTTTTCTGCCAAAGTGCATAACCATACACTTTCCAACATTGTACTTCATTTGCTACTTTTCTGCCCATTCTTCCAATCTATCCAAGTCTCTCTGCAGACTCTCCGTTTCCTCAGCACTACCGGCCCCTCCACCTATCTTCGTATCGTCAGCAAACTTAGCCACAAAGCCATCTATTCCATAATCCAAATCGTTGATGTACAATGTAAAAAGAAGCGGCCCCAACACAGACCCCTGTGGAAAACCACTGGTAACCGGCAGCCAACCAGAATAGGATCCCTTTATTCCCACTCTGTTTCCTGCCAATCAGCCAACGCTCTATCCATGTATGTAACTTTCCCATAATTCCATGCACTCTTATCTTGTTAAGTAGCCTCATGTGTGGCACCTTGTCAAAGGCCTCCTGAAAATCCAAATATACAACATCCACTGCATCTCCCTTGTCTAGCCTACTGGTAATTTCCTCAAAAAATTGTAATAGGTTTGTCAGGCAGGATTTTCCTTTAAGGAATCTATGCTGAGTTCTGCCTATCTTGTCATATGCCTCCAGGTACTCTGTAACCTCATCCTTGACAATCGACTCCAACAACTTCCCAACCACCGATGTCAAGCTAACAGGTCTATAATTTCCTTTTTGCTTCCTTGCCCCCTTCTTAAATAGCGGAGTGAGATTTGCAATCTTCCAGTCCTCCGGAACCATGCCAGAATCTATCGACTTTTGAAAGATCATCGCTAATGCCTCCGCAATCTCCACAGCTACTTCCTTCAGAACACGCAGGTGCATTCCGTCTGGTCCGGGAGATTTATCTACCCTTAGACTATTCAGCTTTCTGAGTACTTTCTCTGTCGTAATTGTGACTGTGCACGCTTCTCTTCCCTGCCACCCTTGAGTGTCCAGTATACTGCTGAGGTCTTCCTCAGTGAAAACTGATGCAAAATACTTGTTCAGTTCCTCCGCCATCTCCTTATGTCCCATTACAATTTCTCCAGCATCATTTTCTATCGGTCCTATATCTACTCTCACCTGTCTTTTACTCTTTGTATACTTGAAAAAGCTATTAGTATCCTCTTTGATATTATTTGCTAGCTTCCTTTCATAGTTAATCTTTTCCCTCTTAATGACCTTCTTGGTTTCCTTTTGTAAGGTTTTAAAAACTTCCCAATCCTCTGTCTTCCCACTAATTTTTGCTTCCTTGTATGCCCTCTCCTTTGCTTTAACTTTGGCTTTGACTTCTCTTGTCAACCACGATTGCATCCTTTTTCCATTCGAAAATTTCTTTTTTGGAATATACCTGTCTTGCACCTTCCTCATTTTTCGCACAAACTCCAGCCACTGCTGCTCTGCTGCCTTTCCTGCCAGTGTCCCTTTCCAGTCAACTCTGGCCAGTTCCTCTCTCATGCCACTAATTTCCTTTACTCCACTGAAATACCAACACAGATTTCAGTTTCTCTTTTTTAAATTTCACAGTGAACTCTTTCATCTTATGATCACTACCTCCTAAAGGTTCCTTCACCTCAATCTCTCTAATCACCTCCAGTTCATTACACAATACCCAATCCAGTACAGCTGATCCCCTAGTGGGCTCAACAACAAGCTGTTCTGAAAAGCCATCTCACAGACATTCTACAAATTCTCTCTTGAGATCCAGTGCCAACCTAATTTTCCCAATCCACTCGCATGTTAAAATCCCCCACAATTATCATAACACTGCCCTTCTGACAAGCCTTTTCTATTTCCTGTTGTAATTTGTATTCCACATCCCTGCAGCTGTTTGGAGGCCTATAAATAACTGCTATCAGGGTCTTTTTATCCCTGCAATTTCTTAGCTCAACCCATAAAGATTCTGCACCTAGTGATCCTCTTTCACCTCTTTCTACTGATTTAATATCATTTCTTACCAATAAAGCCACGCCTCCTCCTCTGCCTACCTTCCTATCCTTCCGATACACCATGTATCCTTGGACGTTCAGCTCCCAGAGACATGCATCCTTTAGCCACGTCTCAGTGATGGCCACAATATCATACCTGCCAATCTGTAGCTGTACGACAAGAACATCCATCTTATTCCTTATGCTGTGTGCATTTAAGTATAACACCTTAAGACCAATATTTGGTAATTGTCACTTTGATTTCACTGTAACTTTATTGCACTGCAACTCATCCCAATGGCTACAAATTTGCCCCATCACCTGCCTGTCTTTCCTGACATCTTTACTGCTCACTACCTTAGATTTATTTCTGTTTTCCCCTTCCTCCGCTCTGTCATTCCGGTTCCCATTCCCCTGCCAAATTAGTTTAATCCCTCCCTAACAGCTCTATTAAACTTTCCCGCCAGGATATTGGTCCTCTTCAGGTTCAGGTGTAACCTGTCTTTTTTGAACAGGTCATACCTCCCCCAGAAGAGATCCCAATTATCCAAGAATCTGAAGCCCTGCCCCCTACACCAGTCTCTCAACCAGGCATTCATCTGCCTGATCCTACTATTCTTGCCCTCGCTAGCACGTGGCACATGTAGCAATCCCGAGATTACTACCCTGGAGGTCCTGCTTCTCAGCTTCCTTCCTAACTCCTGGAAATCTCTCTTCTGGACCTCCTCTGTCCTATCTATGTCATTGGTACCAACATTTACCAAGACAACTGGCTGCTCATCTTCCCCCTTCAGAATATTCTGGACCCGATCCGAGACATCCCGTACCCTGGCACCTGGGAGGAAACACACCATGCAGGTATCTCTATCAGGCTCATAGAATCTCCTGTCCATTCCCCTGACTATGGAATCCCCAATGACTACTGCATTTCTCTTCTCCCTCCTCCTCTCCTGCACAATAGCGCCAGACTCAGTGCCAGAGACCCGGTCACTGTGGGTATCCCCTGTCAGGTCATCCCCCTCAACAGCATCCAGAACAAGATATTTGTTGCTGAGGGGTCAGCCACATGGGTGCTCTCCACTATCCAGGCATTTCCCTTCCCTCTCTTGACAGTGACCCAGTTTTCTGACCCCTGTAGCCTCGGGATGACTACCTCCCTGTAGCTCTTGTCTATCACCTCTTCACTTTCCCTGATAAGCAGTAGATCATCAAGCTGCAGCTCCAGATCCCTAACGTGGTCTCTGAGGAGCTGCAACTGGGTGCACCTGGCGCAGATGCGGACATCAGGGAGGCTGGAGGTCTCCCAGGATTCCCACATCTGACACCCTGAACAAAGCACTAACCCTGCAGGCATGCTATCTAATTCTACAGGAATGAAACAGGAAAATTAAGTCTACTCACCCACTTACCTCGCTAAACAGATGGACTTTTTAAAACTGTTAGCTCGTACCTTTAGCTGTGAGAGCCCTGCTGTTCCTGTCTGTCCGGGCCAATTTGTGAGGGGGGGGGCAGGGGGAGTAAAAAAGAGTTGGTGCTTCGCTCTCGCTTCTTCCCGTTTACCGCCGATGCCTGTTGAAGCCAAAGCCCTACACTCTGCTCCCACTAATAAGCAATCATCCACTACCACTCTCTTCTCCCACACAGCCAGTTTACAACCTCTCCATGGATACCTAGTGTCTGAACCTTCTAACTTCCCATGTGGGACCTTGTCAAAGGCCTTACCAAAGTCCATGTAGACAACATCCACAGCCTTTCCTTCATCTACTTTCTTGATGACCTCCTTGAAAAACTCTACAAGATTCGTTAAACACAATCTACCATGCACAAAGCCATGCTGACTATCCTTAATCAGCCCATGGCTGTCCAAATACTTGTATATCCGATCTCTCAAAACACCTTCCAATAATTTACCTACTACTGATGTCAGGCTCACCAGCCTGTAATTACCTGGTTTACTTTTGGAGCCTTCTATAAACAACGGAACAACATGAGCTACCCGCCAATCCTCTGGCACCGCACCCGTGGCTAGGGACGTTTTAAATATTTCTGTCATGGTCACTGCAATTTATACACTAGACTCTCACAAGGTTTGAGGAAATATCATGTCAGGCCTGGGGGATTTATTCACTTTTATTCGCTGTAAGGCAGCAAGCACCTCCTCCTCTTTAACCCCTATATGTTCCAGTACACTACTGCTTGTTTCCATTCCTTCCATATACGCTATGCCAGTTTCCTGAGTAAATACTGAGGCAAAAAAACTGTTTAAGATCTCCCCCATCTTGTGAGGCTCCACACATAGACGACCACTCTGATCTTCTAGGGAATTTTGTCCCTTACTATCCTTTTAATCTTAATATACTTGTAGGAACCCTTTGGGTTTACCTTCACATTATGGGTCTACCCTGTTTCTGTTCTTGTTGAGCTCTAATTGAGGCAGCTGATGCTCGTTGTGGCTGGCTGCATAAATACCTTCGGAAACCAGGGCATTGCTGCTGGATTGTTCTTGTCCTTACTCCTTGTATCCCTTCCTCTGCCTCTGTTTCCTTGCCTGAAGCCTTGCCTTCTCTTGCCGGTAACTCTCACCTCACCTGATGTTCTCGTCTCGCCTTGCTTTGCCAGAAGCCTTGCCTGGTCTTGCTGGTAACTCTCACCTCGTCTTGCCTTCAGTCTTGTCCTGGAGCCACCCCGTACCTAGCTCCATTCCTGTCCCTTGCCTCCATCGGGTAAGCCAGGCCATCTTGCCGTTACCTGCGGTTGGTTCTGTCCCTTCTTGTCCCATGCCTCCGTCGGGTGGTGATCCGCGCCCTGCCCAGGAGTACTGTGCCCTGCCCAAGAGGAGCCTACCTAGCCTCAAGCCTGAGAACTCCAGACTCCTCCCTAGCCTCAAGCCTGAAGACTCCAGACTCCTGCGTAGCCTCAAGCCTCAAGCCCAAAGACTCCAACCTTCTGCCTCCTGCCAAGCCTCAAGTCTCTAGACTCTAGCCTCAAGCCTGAAGACTCCAGCCTCCTGCTTCCTGCCAAGCCTCATCTCTAACCTCTAGCCTCAAGCCTGAAGACCCCAGCCTCCTGCCTCGTCTCTAGCCTGTAGCTTCTAGCCTGAAGACTCCAGCCTCCTGCCTCCTGCCAGGCCTCGCCTCTAGCCGGTAGACTCCAGCCTCCTGCCAAGCCTCGCCTCTGGCCTCAAGCCTGAAGACTCCAGCCTTATCCTGCCTGCCTGCCAAGCCTCGTCCTTGCCTAGTTCTGGGGTCCGAGCCAGAGGCAAGACCCAGGTACTGGGTCCTTGTCCAGTCTCTGGCTCGGAGTCCAAGCCCGGGCTCCTAACTCTCTTGTCCAGTCCTGTTCTGGGTTCCCAGTTTTCGTGTCCATGTCCTTGCCCTCACCCTGTATCCTAGTCCTGTCCCTAGTACTTCAGTATCTGTGTCTTGCACTTGGATCCATTCCCAGCCACCTCTTTATGACACCTCATTTGTTCTCTGTTGCCTATACCTGCTATACAGCTCTCTTTTTCTTAACCAGATCACCAATATCCCTGGAAAACCAAGGTTCCCTCTGCCTGTTAACCCTGCCTTTAATCCTGGCAGGAACATGCAAGCTCTGCACTCTCAAAATTTCGCCTTTGATAGCCTTCCACTTACTGAACACATCCTTGCCAGAAAACAACATATCCGAATTCACTCTTCTTAGATCCTTTCTCATTTCCACAAACTTGCCCCTCCTCCAATTTAGAACCTCAACTCGAGGACCAGATCTATCCGTATACATAATTAAATTGAAACTAATGACATTATGGTCACTGGACCCAAAATGTTCGCCTACACATACTTCTGTCACCTGGCCTATCTGGTTCCCTAATATGAGATCAAGTATTGCATCCTCTCCCGTGGGTACCTCTATACAGTGGCATGCTTTTTATTTCCATGTTTTACAGTTTCAAAATAACAAAAAAGGAAAAGGGCCCAAAGCAAAAGTTTGGGCACACTGCATTATCAGTACTTAGTAACACCCCCATTGACAAGTATCACAGCTTGTAAACACTTTCTGTAGCCAGATAAGGGTCTTTCAATTCTTGTTTGGGGGATTTTTGTCCATTCTTCCTTGCAAAAGTCTTCTAGTTCTGTGAGATTCTTGGGCCATCTTCCATGCACTGCTCTTTTGAGGTCTAACCACAGATTTTCGATGATGTTCAGGTCAGGGGACTACGGCAAAGCCTTCAGCCTGAGCCTCTTGAGGTAGTCCATCGTGGATTTTGAAGTGTTTAGGATTATTATCCTGTTGTAGAAGCCATCCTCTTTTCATCTTCAGCTTTTTTTCTTAAACAGAGGGTGTGATGTTTGCTTCCAGAATTTGCTGGTATTTAATTGAATCCATTCTTCCCTCTATCAGTGAAATGTTCCCCGTGCCACTGGTTGCAACACAAGTCCAAAGCATAATCGATCCGCCCCGTACTTAACAGTTGGAGAGGGATTCTTTTCATGAAATTCTGCACCCTTTTTTCTCCAAACATACCTTTACTCATTGCAGCCAAAAAGTTCTATTTTAACTTCATCAGTCCACAGGACTTCTTTCCAAAATGCATCAGGCTTGTTTAGACGTTCTTTGCAAACTTCTGACGCTGAATTTTGTGGTGAGGACCCAGGAAAGGCATTCTTCTGATGACTCTTCCATGAAGGTTGTATTTGTGCAGGTGTCGCTGCACAGTAGAACAGTGTACCACCACTCCAGAGTCTGCTAAATCTTCCTGAAGGCTTTTTGCAGTCAAACAGGGTTTTGATTTGCCTCTCTAGCAATCCCACAAGCAGTTTGCTCAGAAATTTTTCTTGGTCTTCCAGACCTCAACTTGACTGCCACTGTTCCTGTTAACTGCCATTCCTTAATTACATTACAAACTGAGGATAGGGCTACCTGAAAATGCTTTGCTATCTTCTTATAGCCTTCTCCTGCTTAGTGGGCATCATTTGTTTTAATTTTCAGAGTGCTAGGCAGCTGTTTAGAGAAGCCCATGGCTGTTGATTGTTGGGACAGGGTTCAAAGAGTCAGGGTATTTATAAGGCTTTGAAACTTGCATCACCTGACCTTTCTTAACAATGACTGAACAAGCCATAGCCCTAACAAGTCAAATAGGGTCTGAAACCTTGATAAAAGTTATCTGAGAGCTCAAATCTCTTGGGGTGCCTAAACCTTTGCATGGTGCTCCTTTCCTTTCCCCCCCCCCCACTCTAAAATCATACAAAATAACAATAATACACTAATCTTGTTTAAAATTTTGAAAAGAATGTTTCATCTTTAACTTTATGACTTTTGGAAATCAGGTCATCTTTTACTCGCTTAGCTATTCACAGTAACAGAAATTTTGACCAAGGGTGCCCAAACTTTTGCATGCCACTGTATATTGATCTAGAAAACTTTCCTGAACACATTTGACAAACTCTAAGCCATCTAGCCCTTTCACAGTGTGGGACTCCCAGTCAATATGTGGAAAGTTAAAATCCCCTACTGTTACAACTTTCTGTTTCTTACATCAGTCTGCTATCTCTCTCTAAAGATTTGCTCCTCCAATTCTCTCTGATTATTGAGCAGTCTATAATACAACCCTATTAGTGTGGTCTCACCTCTCCCATTCTTCAGTTCCACCCATATGGCCTCTGTAGGCAAGCCCTCCAGGCTGTCCTGTCTACACACAGCTGTGATATTTTCCCTGACTAGTAATGCCACTCCTCCTCCTTTCATCTCTCCCCCTGTCACATCTGAAACAACAGAACCCCGGACTATTAAACTGCTAGCCCTGCCCCTCCTGCAACCAAGTCTCACTAACAGCAATAATGTCGTAATCCCACGTGCCAATCCACACCCTAAACTCATCTGCCTTACCTATAATACTCCTTGCATTGAAATAGATGCACCAGAGAATATTTCTATCACGTACAAACCTTTGATTTCTGTCTATACATACACTCCTCACATGACCTTTATCCTGCGCTAACACTCTGGTTCCCCTCCCCTGCAAATTTAGTTTAAACCCCCTGGAGCAGCACTAGCAAATCTACCTGCAAGGATGTTAGTTCCCCTCCAGTTCAGGTACAAACTGTCCCTTTGGAACAGGTCCCACCTTCCCTGGAACAAAACCCAATTGGCCAGAAACATGAAGCCCTCCCTCCTGCACCATCTCCTTAGCCATGTATTTAGCTGCATAATCTTCTTACTTCTAGCCTCACTAGCACATGGCATGGGTAGCAATCCTGAGATTGCAACCCTGGAGGTCCTGTCCTTCAACTTTGCACCTAACTCCCTAAACTGTCTTTGCAAGGACTCCTCCTCCTTCCTATCCATATCATTAGTCCCTACATGGACCATGACATCTGGCTGCTCACCCTCCCTCCTGAGAATACTGAGAACCCAATCTGAGATATCACAGACCCTGGCACCAGGGAGGCAACAGACCATCCAGGATTCTCGATCTCTCCCACAGAACCTCTTATTTGTCCATCTAACTATCAAATCCTGTATCACTACTGCTATCCTCTTTTCCCTTCTTCCTTTCTGAGCTGAGGGTCCGGTCTCAGTGCCAGAGATGCGACCACTACAACTTGTCTCTGGTAGGTCATCCCCACCAACAGTGTCCAAAACAGTATACTTATTGTTGAAGGGAACAGCCACAGGGGTGCTCTGCTCTTTCTGTCTATTCCCCTTCCCTCTCCTGACTGTCACCCAGTTACCAGCCTCCTGGCTTTTAGGAGTGACTATCTCCCTGAAACTGCTGTCTATTTCTGCCTCTGCCTCACAAATGACCCAAAGTTCATCCAGTTCCCTAACTCAGTTTGTCAGGAGCTGCAGCTGGATGCACCTTTCACAGGTGTAATCATCAGGGACCATTGTGCTGGCCCTGACATCCCACATACTGCAAACAGAGCACTCAACTGCCCTAACTGCTGCCTCCATTACCTGCTCCTAAGTTAATTAAATTAATTAATGGAACTTACCCAGACTAACCTCATTGGGAGCAAGCTCATCTTCAGCCTCTGCTCACCAAAGCCTCAAAGCTTCACTCCTACCCTGAGCCACTCACACAGTGGCTTCCGTTACCCCTCCTTTTATTTGTCCCTACCAATTATCTCAAGTACTCACTCCCTCTAATCAGCTAACCAACACTCTGTTTAACCCTTCAGTTGCCCTCCATGCTCCTTTTTAAGCACACTCACCTGAGCTCCTCAGCTGCTTCTCAGCACTCAGCGCTCTTCCGAGCCCCTCGCTCCTCCTCCTGCAGCGACGGTCCTGCGTTCACACTGCCTGCAGATTTTCTTTTCCAGAGAAAAAGTTCTTTTCTACCCATTAAAGTATTCCGCTAATGCATTGTGGGCTAGTTATGAGTAATATGTATATTAAAGAGGAAAATCTATCTTCTTTTACTTCAAGGTTAAAATATTTACTTAAAATTACAGACTAAACCAAATACACTGATATAACTAAATTGACCACAAATATTTGGAAGCAATCAACTTAACTGTGCAGTTCTCAGCAAGGATCTACATCTGACAGAATAATACATACCTTCCTTTTGCTAGATGATCATGGACCTATAGTGTACTATCAATGCTTTTTTTTAGTCTCAATTCAATCGGGAGTGAACCAAAGGTCATTTTTGTTCAGGCATTGCAGCAACAATTTATTAATCCTTAGTTTCACTTATGACCTTTTCAACTTGTTCATAGATATCCACAGTCATATTTGAAATGCAGTAAAGTGCCTTGATTATAATGGGGCATAAGGCAGGTTAAGAAAGGAGGAGGAAAAGATTGTATTTGGTGTGTTCTTCATGACAGATACCCTAAAGTGATGTTTGGCTCATACAATATCAACAACTTATTCAACCATTAAATTGCAAAATGTCCCAAGGTGCTTCACAAGAATGTGATCAAACCTTTTTTTAACAGACAGGAGGGATGAGGTCAAAGAGGTCAGAATACATAGAACATTAAAGGCAGACAAATCGAAAAATTCAGGGAAGAAATTCCGGAGCCTGATCCTTCCCAGCTGCAGGAACACCCATCTACAATGTGGCAATTTTATTCAATCAAGCAACTAGAATTGGAAGAGTACAGATTCCTCAGGGGCTTGTAAGGAAGCACAGAGGTAGACCGAGAATTGCTTGAAATATAGTCACTGCTCCACTATAGAATGTGCAGCAGCCATATTCAAAGAAATAGTAGGCAGATATTCTGGATAATATTCCTCTTAACAGGTTTAGCAAAACTAGGTGATAAATTTATCTTAATGTTGCTGGTGTATGTTAGAAACAAAACATAACAACAATCATTAGCCATGAATTTAGTTTGGTTTGGTTTGTGCTTTGACTTATTCCTGAAGGAGGTGTGTGAACTGCAAATTATCTACATTAATACTTTAACATGTAGTTAATATTTTAATAAAGCCCACCAATCTTGTTATTGCTCATTTAATCAATCTACATGAATCGATGAATGCAATCTGTAATTACATATAAAGACAACTAGACCTAATAGTAGTGAGCAATATTGAAATTCATGGATTTGTTGGTTTGTAGATTTATGGCACAGAAATAGGGCAGTTGCCTATCACATCTTTCCTAGCTAAAAATATGAGTTATGTGAATGAGTGTGACCTTTCAACATGAGGTCTGTAGCCATGTAGGTGACAGTTCTTCAACTATATATCCAAGTCCTTTTGAAATGCGGTGAGAGTGTCTGCCTCTACCTTCTTTTCCAACAATAACTCACGGAGCCTTCCCAACATTTGGGATTTTTGTTGCTTTTTCCTCTCCCCTCACATCCCTCTGTTTATTACTTTGGCCTGTGGTAATGAAAATTGGTCCTCCTTATTTCACCTTTTTAGGCCGTTCATACGTACATTTGCTTAAGTCACCCCTCGGACCTTCTATTCGAAAAATAACACGCACTTATCCAATCTTTCTTCAGCTCTTTCTGCTCTGTCAACATTGTTGGAAATCTCCTTTGCAGATTTTCAAGCCAAATCGCACATTCCCTGTTATACACCACTAATGTACAAATACACTGTTACATGCTCAAGGAGATCTGGTTTTTTTTGTGAGAATGCTGTAATGGTCTTTTGGAGGTCACCTGATGTGATTTTCCCGCTGATGTGAGGTCACGTGATGACACGTGCCCCGTGACTATATAAGGGTCGACTCAGGTGACGCAGTGGGTTTTTTTGAGTTTGTAGATTTCCAGGTAGAACGTGTTGTGCCTCCGTTTCTGTTGCGTGTTTGTTTTTGTGATGCAGTTTCATTTTTAAAACGGAAGGTGTGTTCTCTTACAAGATATTGTATTTGGACTGGAAATTTGTGGCTGGAAGTGCCAATTTACTCAATTCCGACAGTTTTGAAGGGAGAGTGAAGAATTCATCGAAGTGAAGGATCGAGAGAAGTCGGCATCATTTGGCAGTTCAATAAAGGATCGACCTTTGAGTCTTCGTTGAAGAGAACCTGCATTGAGATAAGGCTTGCAATAGCGCAATGAGTTCATGCAAAAAGGCTCTCTCTCTAAAAGGAATTTAAGGGCAGTTGATTTAAACTGTTTATTTTCGGCATCGGGAATCCTGTGGACGGGACCAGCAGTAAAGGTGCGTCAGTGAAGAAATCTTTCTCCAGAGAAGTCTCTCCCAACTGAATGTGTAAAACTGTTGAACTTTTGAAGTTATCACTTTAAGAACTATATCTGACTGTATCGCTTTAAGAACCGTTTTCGCATTTAATGCTTTAAGAACCAGAGCCGAGTGGAGTTGATGAACAACTGCGTGCTTGTTTAACCTCCGGTTAAAGTTTTCCTTTGTTTTTTTTTCCCTTATCGTTTATATGTGTTTAATAAATGCTTGGTTGTTTTCATAAAACCTATCTCAATTAATATTCATTGTTGCCGGTTACGTAACAACACAAACTGCCGTTAATATAATGTATGTATTTATTTATTTATTTACATGCTTATTTACTTTTTTTGTATTTGCACAGTTTGTGTTCTTTTGCACACTATTTGTTTGTAAGACTTTGTGTGTCATTTTTCATTGATTCTATTGTATTTCTTTGTTCTACTGGAATGCCTGCAAGAAAATGAATCTCAGGGTAGAATATGGTGACGTATACAGTACATACTTTGATAATAAACTTACTTTGAACTTTTGTACTATTATCATTCCCTGCCTTAGCAGGTTAAAAATACCATCCAGAATGCCTGTTCAACCACATTATTGATCTTCTACTGCCTTTAAGGAATTGCAAGCAAACAGTTCAAGGATTCCCCCCCCCCATAGCACTAAATCTAAATATCCTCCTACGTATTGTTTATTCATTTGCCTTTTTGTACCTCCTCAAGTTCATTACCTTAGTCTTCCCGAGATTAAATTCCATTTTCTAATTTTCTGCCTGATTGACTAAATCACCTGTAACATCTCCTGTTCAAAGCTTTCCTACTCACTGTTAACCACAAAGACGTTTGCATCACTTGCTCACTTCTTCACCATTCACCCTATCTTTCGTTCAAATTCATTAGTATTTATTGCAAAAAAAAAGGACTGAGTATTAAGTCTTGCAAAATTTTCTGGTATCAGAATTGTAGTTACAAGATGATCCATCAACCATTACTTCCTGCATGCTGCCACTGAAATAATTTCAGATTCAATTTGCCACTTTGCTTTCCCTTGGATCCCATGAGCTGTTCTTTATTTTGACTAGCCTACCATCTGAGTATTTGCTAAAAGCGTTGTTAGAAAAGACTGTGTTATTTCCCTAGAGAAATTAATAGATTAAGTCAAATACAATCTTTACGAATACTTGCTGTCAGTCCTTGATGAATCTTTCATTTGAGCTGAAAATATATACTGTATCTTAGAAAGGATTACAATAATTAGCTTATTAACTGATTTATAGTTACTTGGTACATTCCTCCCTGCTTCTTAACATTGGTATAATACTAGCAATATTCTATCCTCTGGCAACATTCCAATGAAAAATCTGTCAACAGTCTTTTCAACTTCCTTTATTGTTTCTTCCAAAAGCTTGTGATACGCAGTATTTCATCTGGATCTAATGAACCAACTATATTCAAAGAATATAAATCCATTATTACTTAGTCTTTTACTATTTTTACCAATGTAACACTAGTTCACCTTAACTGTAGCATAAGTATTATCCTCCTCTTTAGAGAAGACATATTGCAAAACGGTCACTGAAATTCCCGCCCATATTCTTTACACACAATGATTACATCTTGGGTCGTAAATTTTCATATTTATCGTTCCTGCTCTATGAAACATTTTTGGATTTACTTTTATTTTATTCAACATTTATTTTCATATTCTCACCTTACTGTCCATTCTTCTACTGTGCTAAATTGTCTGTGTCTAACATTAGTTTCCCTTGTTGTCTCATCTTCCTGCACTTTCATCCAGAGGCCACTAAATTTGCAGTGGTATCTTCTTAGACGGAAACATGTTTGCCCAGGACTACTTCAGAGGTTAAAATTCCATCTTATTGAATCCTCTAGCTGAAGCTCTCCTCCTCTCTACTTCTCTGCTTTTCTTTATGGCACTTCTGAAAACCAAATAAAATGATCAAGCTTTTGTCTATCTAATCCAATATCTCTTTTGGTGGCTTGATGGCTAATTTAGTTTGATAATGTCCTTGGGGAGTGTGTTGAAACTTTTTAATGGGACAAAGTTTTTGAGACATCTCACCATGTTAAAGTGGTTTATAAGTGGATGCTTTGTGCCATTGCAATACTGTCCTCCAAATTCACTGTTAGTAAATTGAGAGGTCATGCAGATTGTGACTTACTAGAAGTAATATTGATTGCAAAAGTATGGTTGTTATACATGACAGTGATTAATGAACAGAATTATGCAGGCTGCAGTTACTCACAACATTGTGTCTTATTTTATGCTGCAGCCTCTAGAGAAATACAGGGTTCATCTTAAAATAACTGATCTTTGTAAGCACTTAGGCAGGCAGATCAAGATGGCCTCCAATGTGTGACCCTTGACCTTGATTGCATTGATCTGAGGTAACAACCAAGCCAGCTGTCAAGTAGACAAATGACCACAACAAATCTTGTGTTAATTAAACATCATTAATTATTTTCAGAACTGCCATTTAGCATGCTTCAATGAATAGCATTCAACATTGAAGAAAAACATCAGAATAAATTACCGAAAGCTTTAAGCCTCTGAACTTCCAGGGAAAATGAAGGTAGCTAACATTTTACTGCAGGAAATGGAATTACCAGGTAGACTTTTTGTGAGGGAAATTACACTGTTGAACTAAAATACTGAATACTTTGGTACTGTCTTTTAATTTTCTGAAGACTGATAAATGCAAAGGAGTAAAGAAAAATTTGCAGTAGTCAGCTACGTGGATCAATAATCAGACTGGCATCCAAAGAGGCAGAGTAACTTCAGAATAAATTTAAACCTATTCAAATGGTTATTTATTTTTCAAATGGAGTATTGATTTTGATTATCAAGTGTTACCTGTATACATTTTAATTCTTAAAACATAACGTATTTACCAATCAGGTAATTCACTTCAATCCTTTTAAAATTAGTTTAATGAATTGGTAACTATATTAGTTAATTTGAAACACAAAGTTATGCATGTCATTCACTTACTTTATATTTATTCCTAGTTTGCTTTATCATTGAAACCTTTTCTCTAAAGTGAAACATGAAGGCGATCTCCTTAGTCTTCGAACAATACAGTGCCAAACTCTACGCTGCCAGTGATGACAGTAATGAAAAATAACTTTGTGTTTTATATTAAGTATTTTATTATTTATGCCTATATATTCAACTACTTAAAAATGTAATAACAGAGAGATAATCCTTCATATTTTGCTTATGCACTCAAATCTGGTTCACACCAGTGAAGTTTCCAATGCAGCATCACATATCTGGGTCAAGGTTCATAAGACCACAAGACCTTATGATATAAAAGCAGAATTAGGCCATTTGGCCCTTCAAGTCTGCTGTGCCATTTCATCATGGCTGATCCATTTTCCCCCTCAGCCCTAACCACCTGAATTTATCATGTGCCTCCAAGTTCCCCAAAACCATATCCTTAACAATCGACTTCAACATCTTCCCAGCCACTGTCAGACTCACTGGCCAATAATTTCCTTCCTTCCTGCTTCTCTCCTTTCATGAAGAGTGGATTGGCATTTACAATTTTCCATTCTTCCGGAACCATTCCAGAACCTAGTGATCCTTGAAAAATTATTAGTAATGCCTGCACAATCTCTTTAGTTACCACTTTTTGAACCCTGGGGTATAGGTCCAGGTGACATATCTACCTTCAGACCTTTCAGTTTCCCAAGAACCTTCTCCCTTGTATTGATAACTTCACACACTTCATGACCCCTGACACCTGCAACTTCCACCAAACTGCTAGTGTCTTCCACAGTGAACACTGATGCAAAATACTTATACAGTTCATCTACTATTTCCTTGTCCCACAATACTACCTCTCCAGCATCATTCTTCAGCCTTGTGATATCCACTCTCACCTCTCTTTTTCACTCTATGTATCTGAAGAACCTTTTGGTATTTTCTTTAATATGATTGTCTAGCTTAATTTTGTACTCCATCTTTACCTTTTTACTGATTTTTTTTAGTTATTTTTGTTCATTTTTAAAAGCTTTCCAATCTATCTTCTCACTGATTACTAGAGGCCTCCACCAAAAGGTAAAGGATATGACAAAATTAAAGAGGACCGTGTATCGAAGACAGTAGTGGTAATCCAAGCTATGAAAAAGAGGAGATCATGGACAGATGGGTTGAGTACATCTCAGAATTATTTGAAGATAGCAGGATTGAGGATTTACCAGAATTAAATCAAATGACTGATCAACCTAAAATATTGATATCAGAGGTGGAGAGTGCGATTTGGAGTCTATAAGTCAGAAAGGCAGCTGGTGAAGATAAGATTTCCACTGAAATTCTGAAATCACTTGGTCCGAAGGGAAAAACAAACCTTTTAGCAATATTAATCAACAGTTATATGACAGGAAATCTTCTGGAGGACTTTCTCAAATCGGTATTTATCGCCTTACCAAAAAGCCAAGGACGATAAAATGTAATGAACACAGGACGGTAAGCATAAAGTTTCACTGCGTCAAGCTACTGTTGAAAATAGTGTTCAGCAGAATGGGTGGTACAATCAGCAATGAAAATGGAGAAACACAGTTTGGTTTCGTAAAGGATCAGGAACAAGGGAAGGAATATTTGCTATGAGAAACATCATGGAGAGATGTATTGAGGCACAAAAGACCATCTACTTATGCTTTATTGACTATGAAAAGGCTTTTGATAAAGTAAGACACGAGAAAGTAATAGAGATGCTGAACAAGTACAATCTGGGTTGGAAGAATGTGCAGATAATAAGGAACTTGTATTGAAAACAGAAAGCGGCAGTCAGGATAGAAAATGAGCTATCACCATGGGCATATATTAAACGAGGCGTAAGGCAAGGCTGTGTTGGATTGCCGGATTTGTTGAACCTCTACGGAGAATGGATTTTTTGGGAATGCGACCATCAGGAGACAGGTATTCCAATTAGAGGCCGGAAGGTGGATAACATCAGGTATGCGGACGACACCACGTTGTTAGCTGACAGTGAATGCGAACTGCAAATTATGCTGAATAAAGTGAATGAGAAAAGCATTCACTGCGGACTTAAAATCAACCCTAAGCAAACAAAATCAATGGCGGTAAGCAAAACAAACATTAAAGACTCATTCATGATGGTATCATTACAAGTGAATGGACAAGACATTGAACAGGTGCGAAAGTTTGAATATCTCGGCAGTTTGTCTGATAAATGACAGGAGATGTGAAGTTGAGATCAGAAGGAGAATAGGTATGGCTAAGACCCAGTTCATGAAGCTAAAAATCTACTATGCAATCGGAAGGTAGACATCCAAAATAGAATCTGCTTCCTCGAGTGTTGTGTATGGACAGTGCTGAGGTATGGATCAGAAACATGGACCCTGAAGAAGGATGACATGAAACAAATTAATACTTTTGAATGTGGTAATATTGACAAATGTTGAAGATCAGCTGGGTAGAGAAAGTAGCAAATGAGAGGGTTTTGTCCAAAGTTGATAGACCATGGATATTGCTGGAGAAGATTATGAAGTTAAAAGTTGCTCATTGTGGACACGTTACGCGGAGAGATAGCATCTTGTTGGACTTGCTATACTGAAAGTTAGAGGGAAAGAAAGGAAGAGGAAGGCAAAGAACAACATGGCTGGATAACATCAAGGATTGGACCAAGCTGGACAAGACTAGGGATGTTGTGGACAAGTGTCGGAACAGAGCTGTGTAGAGGGAAATCGTCTACCAACTGGAAATTCCAGATGCGACCTAACGACAATTCCTCTATCTTCTCACTAATTTTTGCTCTACTATGTGCCCTCTCTTGGCTTTAATGTTGGCTTTGACTTCACTTGTTAGCCACGGTTGCATCATCTTGCCTTAGAATACATATTCCTTTTTCGGATGTATATATCCTGTGCTTTCTGAATTGCTTCCAGAAATTCCAGCTATTGCTACTCTGCCACCATCCCAGCCAGTGTTCTTTTCCAATCAATTCTAGCCAACTTCTCTCTCATGCCTTTGCAATTCCCTTTTCTCCACTGTAATACTGATACATCTGTTTCTAGCTTCTCCTTCTCAAATTGCAGGGTAAATTCTATCATATTATGATCATTGCCTCCTAAGGGCTCTTTTACATTAAGCTCTCCAATCAATTCTGGTTCATTACATCACACCCAATCCAGAATAGCTGATCCCCTAGTGGGCTCAACCATGAGCTGCTCTAAAAAGTTATCTCATAGGCTTCCTAGAAATTCCCTCTCTTGGAATCCAACCTGATTTTCCCAAGCTACCTCCATATTGAAATCCTCCATAACTTATAACATTACCCTTTTGGCATTCATTTTCTCTCTCCCATTGTTTTGTAGACTACATCTTTACTACTCTTTTGGGGACTTCCATCAGGTTCTTTTTATCGTTGCAGTTCATTAGCTCTATCTACAATGATTCAACACTTTCTGACACTATGTCACCTCTTTCTAATGATTTGATTTGATTTTCTACCAACAGGGCAATGACCCTCCCCCCACCTGCCTTCCTGCCTGTCCTTTTGATATATTGTGTATCCTTGGATATTAAACTCCCAGCTATAATCTTTCAGCCTTGATTCAGTGATGTCTACAAGATCATATATGCCAAACTGCAACTGTGCTACAAGTTCATCTACCTTATTCTGTATACTGGACACAATAAAATATAACACCTTCAGTCCTCTATTTACTCCTTATGATTTTGTCCAACTTTTAATTCGCAATTCATTCTGTTGACTGCAATTTTGCCCTATCATCATCCTTGCCTTGCTAGAAGTCTCACTATACATTACCTCTGTTTGCAAACCAGCTGCCTCCTCTTCAGCACTATCACTCTCATTCTCAATCCACTACCAAATTACTTTAAACCCATCCAAACAACTCCAGCTAATCTGCCCACAAGGATATTGGACCACCGCCCCCCCCACTGTATTCAGGGGTAACCCATACCTTTTGTACAGCTCATACTTCCCCAGAAGAGATCTCAATGATCCATCAGTTTGAACCCTTGCCCCCTGTACCAGTTCCTCAGCTATGCATTCACCTGCCAAATCACCCTATTCTTACCCTCACTGGTACCTGGCATAGGCAGAATTCCAGAGATCACTACAATGGAGGTTCTATTTCTCAACTTCCTAACAAGATTCCTAAAATATCTCTTCAGGACCTCCTCACCTTGTCATTTGTAACGATATTCATTCCAAGTTCTGGGACTTTCCCCTTAATAGTATTTTGGGTATACTCACAGCTCAAGGAAATGGAGCAGTTCAAGACAGCTTATTACCACCTTCTCAAGGGCAATTAAATAGTTGCACTACCTTCAATAAATAAATTTTAAAAAGTAATTTCAAAAATACAGATTGCACTCATCAAGCGGTAAGTAGTCATCTTAAATGGAACGTCAAGAATCAAGGCACACAATCAAGCCACTCAACTTATGCAGATCTGTACAGTTGCTTATTCAATACATAAGCCTCAACCCAACCTCAAACCTTCCTCAACCTCCCTCACTCCACGAAGAACAACTGCAGATTCTCCAAATGTTTTTAGAAACTATGAAGACATAAGAGACTGCAGATGCTGGAATTTGGATCAACACAAGAACTGAAGAATCTCCATGGATCAGGCAGTATATTTGCAGGGAAACAGACTGCCTTGACCAGATGAAGGATCTCAACCATGCCTGACCCTTAGAGTTTCTCTAGCTCTTTGTGTGCTATTCTCAGGAGTCATCTTTGTCTATCTCCTCTGCAACTTCTCAAGAATCCTTGCATCCTATTTAAATGTGGGTAACAAAAACTGGATGCAATTGTCACCTAACCAGAGTTTTCATTAGATACTGTAGTAATTAGAAAACAATAAACAGAAATTGAAGGAAAAAACTACAAATACTAGAAATCCAAAGTAGAAATATAAGCTACTGGAAACACTCAATAGGTCAGGCTGTGTCTTCAGAAAAAGAAACAGAATGTTTGAGGTCAAAAATCCATCATCAAAACTGGGAAAGAGAAGACAGATCAGTTTTAATTTGGAGAGAAGGTGAGGAATGGATAAATCTATTGGTCAGAAGCAATGTCTCTGATAGGGTGGGCCCAGGCTGCTGTGGAGATAAATTATAGAGGCATTTTGGTCAATGGGTTAATGGGGTCAGTTAGAGAGAATGATGAAAAATGAACAAAAGCTATGAGATGGGAGCAGTTCGTGTGAATACATTCAAAGGAATGTAAAAAGTTGTAAAATGCAGGAAAATATGACATGCCCAGATTGTTATCCTGTGCTAGTAAAAGGAGAAGAAAAACTGAACTAATGTTTTAGATAGCAGAATTGACCGATTCTCGTAGAAATATAGAAAGTAGATTACCATGAATTGCCTTCTGACTTATTTCTGAGTTAAGCATAAATGTAACCATCTTGTATATGATTCCTTTCTTTCATCAGTGTCCAAGTACTGATCCCTATGGATCGCTGACTTCCTTTGACTTAAGCACATTTATTTCTTTCCCAAGCTGCTCTTGCTCTCAAACTGAGTGCAAAATTCCATCATACTACAAACACAACTTCCCAAGCAATCTTTCACTTAGCGATCACTTAGTGAACTTTCTTCATTTCCAGACCCACAGTAACCTATTTCCTAGTTGCCTCTATAACATATTAATCAAAAAGCTACCTGTATGTAGTGACTTTCATATAATGGGTCACAAATGGAGAAAAGCATTTGGCTAAGATATTGGATGGCGTCCTATACACAGGTAAGGTTTTAGCTCAGGTATTGTTCAGACAACAAGAAATAAACAAGTGGAGAAATAAATTATTTTAAGAAATAAATGTTCTCATTCTTACCCTTTCCAATTTTATTAATCCAATCTTCATAAGGATTAAAACCTCTCATAATAACAACACACTTGTTTTACACGACTTTGATACTTGTACCATTTCGTAGAATCTGGCTACTTCTCAAAGACTTACACACCACTGTCTTTTATCTTGCTGATTTTCACCTCTATTCAAATGAACGCATTACCTTCTGATTTAGATCACCTCTCACAACTGGACATACTTCATCCCTTACTAACAATATGTAACAGTGCTGTCCCACTAACTTCTACAACTCGCGTTTCCTTCCTACTAGTCAGACATTGTCTCACACATTACCACTCAGAAACCCAAAAGATGAAATCCCCCATATGTTTTTTGTTTATACTTCTAGGTCAATTATCAGCTACATATTTTCAGATACCATAGTCACTTAAGGTCTAAATCCATCATTCAAGATTATCTTTCTTTCTCTTTTCAACGTTCATATATCCTTCTGATGTAGAATCTTCAACATTTTTAAATACTAGTCCTTGCAAATGCAGCAGGAAGATCTTCAAAATAGAATATAGTGAGATGGGGGCTTGATATCTTGTTTACTACCTTGCTGGAAAATGGAAGTGAGGGAGGTTTATGGTACATGCTCAGAATAGGTATTTCAAGATAAAAAAAGCAGGAAGGTCAGTATGTAGAAATTTGTTAAAGCTTTATTGATCTTGAATTATTGATTTCATTTGCTGAATTGCCTGGATAGAAGAAACAAAAATGAAAGGAGATTGGATTTGTTTCTTTATCTGCATATATTTTCACAGTAAAAAAAAGCTAACCTTGGGAACACTGGCACAGCAATATTCATAGGCATGATGTCTTCTGTGGCTGAGAGGCAGTTCTTACTTTCATACACTGGCACACAAATGGAGAACAACTTTTGGCCAAGACATTGAAGGGCATCCAATATACAGGCAGAAACATGGATCCAAAACTAGCTTGGTAATAGTAGCAGAGCATACTTTGAGGATTGGTACTGCAACCCTAGTTTCTCTAATATGTAGAAATGATCTGCATGAGGATGTTGTCAGTCTAGTTAGGAAGCTTATCAATGCACACAATTTGGTAGAGTCACGAACAGTGAAGATGGTTGTCTAAACATACAGCAGGACATTCAGTAGATCAACTCAAAAGTTGTGCAGAGCAACATTGGATGGAATTTAATCCCAACAGCTGTGAGATAATGTATTTTTGGTAGTCAAATTCTTATAAGATATATGGAATAAATGGCAGTGATCTGAGGATTGTTGATCTTTGCAGGGACCTTAAGTAGCTCACCGAAAGTGGATAAGGTAGTGAAGAAGGCATTTGGTATGATCACTTCCATAGTTTGAGGTATTGAATATAAGAGTGATTTCATGCTGTAGCTTATATGGAACAACTGCCAGAGGTGGTGAGAGAGGCAGATACAGTTGAAAGGTTTAAAAGGCCTTGGACAGATATTTGGATGGGAAAGCCACAGAGTGGTACAGGCCTAATGCAGGCAATTGGGATTCACAAGAGTAGGCATCGGAGCGGGCATGGACAACGTAAGATGAAAGATCTGTTTCTGTGCTGTACCATGATCCCATGATTCTCTATTATCAATATATCAGCAAGCAAGGAATGATGGGAAGAAAAGGAAGGATCTCATTTTCAAAGAAACTCAAAACAGCCTAATATCATCATCTGTGGTTCGAAATCGTGATTTTAAACCGCAGGAAATATTTTGTAAAATTTCAGCTATATATTGTAACCATAGCCACATTCCAACTCTGGTTCATTCACTCCAAAATCCTAGGCCACCAAAAGAACTTGCTTTATGATTGCAAATTTGCTTTCTCTATCAAAAATACTCACATAACTTAACAAAACAGAAATGGCTTGAAAGGCCTTCACACATATTAAGCTAACTCATACTCGTTGCTCCTAATTTTCTGGTACGTAAATAAATGAGTTGATTCTGTACAACCATAAAATCCCCTTTGCATCCTTCATTTAGATCTATCTGTTTTCCCCAAGTCGGGCCCTTTCAGTTGGATCCAGAGGTTAATGATACTATAGCAACATTACAAACTGTTAATTAAGTGCTGCTTCTTTCATTTACCTCTGTGACACTGAAGGTTAATGCACTGTTTTAACTCTGATATTGTTCAGATAACAGAAAGAAAACAAGTGGATGAATAAATTATTTTAAGAGATAAACGTTATTTAAAGCCAAATAGAAAGCACTTGAAAAATCTAATTATCCCACTGCTTTGGAGAGTGCATGTTGATATATTCTACTCCTCTCACTGGTAATTTACATCCTTTACTCTATTAAGAAAGCAAACCTTTCAATGCATTGGAAAGTTACTTCCTGTAGGATACAGGAAATGAGGAAACAATATCTGGAAGATCTGAGAGAGGCGGATATGGAATGTTCACAAGTAGCAAAAACTATGAATTTCTTTTGTCCTGGGATGAAAGCCAGATATTGGGACTGAATACTGAGTATTTTTCAGCCATAAATGAAAGTGGCACAGTGACGTGGCTAGTGAAACAACTGCCTGTTTGATCCTGGCCTCCATTGCCACATATGTGGAGTTTGTACATTCTCCCATTGACTGTGTGGGCTTCTTCTGGGTGCTTCAAGATTCTTGTATATCTCAAGTACCTGAAGGTTGATAGGTTAATTGAACACTATTAATTACTTCCAGTGTAATTGATAGGAAAGTGCAGAGAAAAGATTGCATGTAAAATTCGCGAGGAATAGGATTGCTCTTGCACCACTTCCCACTGTAGACATAAATCTCAAATTCTTATGGTGCAAATTACTTGCCAAACTATCGATACCAAATTCCTCTCGTTTTCCCTCAGCACTCAGCCTTCTCATCTAGAGACCTTCCATCCACGCAGGAAGGACAACCAGTGACACATCTACAGCTGCTGCCTTGCAGCTCTGGTGATACGTATGGACTTGGTAAATTGGCAAATGGGTTTAACGTCGTCACATGGGTATAGTGAAAAACTTGCGTTGCATATCATCTGTGGAGATTAATTCATTCCATTGATGCTGAGGTAGTGCACGATAAAACAATAAAACAGTGCAGAATAAAAAGTTACTCATAAAAACGCCATCCCCTTCTCTCAATCCCTCTGTCTCCATCGTATGTACTCTCAGGATGAGGCTTTTCATTCCAGAACAAAGGAAATGTCCTCCTTCATCAAAGAAGTGGGCTTCCCTTCCTCCACCAGTGCTGCCCTCAAACGCATCTCTTCCATTTCACGCCATCTGCTCTCACACCATGCTCCCGCCACCCTACCAGGGATAGGGTTCCCCTTGTCCTCACCTATCACCCCACCAGCCTCCACATCCAGCAGATAATTCTCCCTAACTTCCACCATCTCCAATGGGATCCCACCACCAAGTACAACTTCCCTCTTCCCCATTTTCTGCTTTCTGCAGGTATAACTCCCTGTGTGACTCCATTGTCCATTCATCCCTCCCCACTGATCTCCCTCCTGGCGCATACCCTTGCAAGTGGAACAAGTGCTACACCTGATCCTACACTTCCTCCCTCACTACAATTCAGGGCCCAAACAGTCCTTCCAGCTGAGGCAACACGTCACCTGTGAGTCTGTTGCGTTCATATACTGTGCCCGTTGCTCCTAGTGTGGCCTCTTGTATATCGGTGAGACCTGACATAGATTGGGAGACTGTATCACCAAGCACCTCTGCCAGAAGAAGTGGGATCTCCCAGGAGCTACCCATTTAAATTCCACTACCCATTTCCATGTCAATATGTCAATCCATGGCCTCCTTCACTATTGTGATGAGGCCACACTCAGTTTGGAGGAACAACACCTTATATTCCATCTGGGTAGCCTCCAACTGGTTGGCATGATTTCTTGAATTTCTGATAATGGCCCCCCTCCCCACCCCTTCACCATACCCCATCCCCTTTTTTTCTCTCTCACCATATCTCCTTGCCTGCCCATCACCTCCCTCTGGTGCTCCTCCCCCTTTTTCTTACTTCCATGGCCTTTTCTCATCTCCTATTAGATACCCTCTTCCCTAGCCCTGGTATCTCATTCACCAATCTGCTTAGCAGATCTTTACTTCACCACTCCCCCTCCCAGTTTCACCTATCACCTTGTGTTTCTACCTCCCTTCCCTCCACCTTTTAAATCTACTCCTCATCTTTTTTTTCTCCAGACCTGGTCTTGGCCCAAAATGTCGACTGTACTCTTTTCCATAGATGTTGCCTGGCCTGCTGAGTTCCTCCAGCACCTTGTGTGTGTTGCTTGGATTTCCATCATCTACAGATTTTTCCTTATTTGTAGCAGAATAAAATGCTACATTTGCAGAGAAAATTCAGTATAGGTAAACAGTAAGGTGCAAAATTACAAGAAGATAGATTGTGAGGTTAAGATTCCAAATTTTTGCACTAAGGGACCACTCAGTAGTTTTATAATACATAAGAAATGGGAAATAGGAGCAGGAGTAGGCCATCTGGCCCATCAGGCCTGCTCTGCCATTCAATAAAATCATGGCTGATCTGGCCATGGACTCCTCTCCACCTACCTACCTTTTCCCCCTAACCCTTAATTCCCCTAAAATGCAGAATAATAGTGGGATAGTGGTACATGTTTTCAAACTTTTGTATCTTTTACTTGATGGCAGGGTGGAAAAAAGAGAATGTCAATGGCATGTGGGATCTTTAATTATGTTTTAATTTTTACTGAGGCAGTGAAAATTTAGTCAGAGTCCATGGTGGAAGGTTAACATCCGTGATGTCCTACACTGTGTCCACAAGTCTCTAGAGTTTCTTACAGTCATGATTCAACATTCAAAATTAAAAATTTATGATTGTTTAATGTCATTACCTGTACACAAGTGTAAGGAGAATGGAATAATTGTTACTGTGGATTCAATTTATCATAATAAAACACAAAAGATAAAGAACACAGTAATAATACAAAAAGAAACACACAATATATATAAATGCATTAGTTAGCTTATATACATAGATTGATTGTATGCCCATGAAGTGACACTAGGCTGTAAATCGGGTGACTGACAGGAAATAATGAAGTGGTGGTCGAGTCAGCAGGTGCACATGTTCGGCAATCTTACTGCTTGGGGAAAGTAATTGTTTTTGAGTCTAATGGTCCTGACGTAGATGCTATGCAGCCTCTACCCTGATGGGAGTAGGACAAACAGTCCATCAGCTGGGTGTGTGGGGTACTTCATGACATTACTGGCTCTTTTCTGGCACCTTTCTGTATTTAAGTCCTTGACGTCAGGTAGTGATGCATTGGGCAGTTTTGACTACCCCTCGTAGAACCTTCCTGTCTGCCACAGTGCAGTTTCCATATCAAGCACTGATGCAGCTTGTTAGAATACTCTCTACTGTACGTCTGTAGAATGACACGGTAATGGTTGGGCAAAGTTCAGCTCTCTTCAGCCTCCTCAGAAAGTAGTGGCATTGGTCAGCTTCCTTGACTGTGTAGGATGTGATACGTGACCATGAGAGGTTGTGTGTGAAGTGCACTCCCAGGAGTTTGAAACTGCTTGCAAATTTCTATGCTGTGCCACCGATGTAAAGGAGGATATGAGTGGTGCGAGTTCTCCTGAAGTCAATAACCATCTCCTTTGTCTTGTTGACATTAAGGAAGAGGTTATATGCTTGGCACCAGGCCTTGAGCTCTTCCACCTATTCTCTTTAACGCATCTCATTGTTGTTTGTGATGAGCCCCACCACTACTGTGTCATCAGTGAACTTGACTACGCTCAGGTATTTGGCTGTGCAGTAATGTGTCAGCAGAATGCACAGCAATGGGCTCAGCACACAGCCCTACGCCATGTGTATTGAGGATGATGGAGAGGGAGGAGTTATTGTACTTGCTGACTATCAGACCTCTGTTGATTAGTGTTGTGTATGTCGCCTGGTTACACAACAATGTTATTAATAAAAACGCTGGAGATGGGAGCTAAGGTTCGTGGTTCTTTACTGGCAGAAACTGAACTCGGCACACAGGTATAGATCAATACGCGCCTAATAGCACATGCTCAATATGCGCCTAATAGCACATTCAACAACGTGTTACTAAAACATAAAGAAGTCCCTTATTATACTGTAGGCTATATGGTACACTCCTCCCCTCTTATTTTAATAGTGTATCAACTGTTTTTTATTCACTGGGGCACTATGCTAAACAAATATGTTTACCCTTAACATACAAACACCTACCATTTTTTTTTACTTAGTAACTTAATAATATCAAATTATAACAAAATAACATAATAATATCAAATTATAACAATCTTTTTTTTTTACTTTTGGTCTAAGACCCATTTATAACTCAAGTCTCTGGGGGTTCTTCTCTGCCTCTCCGGGTAACGTCTGTCAATAAACTTGTTTGTTTTAGTACAGATTTCCAAATAAAAGTCATGAAAAGTTGACCTCTGAGCATAGGGAGTTAAGAAGATGTACGCCTACAACTTGCTAAGAGTTCTAGGCAGCAGATTGTCTCCATATAATGAAGACTCGTCTGTGCAGCTGTCCTAGATATATACGCATCTTTGTGCTATCACTTGTCTTCCTTACCCATATCTCATTTGTTCCAGCTGAGCTAATTACACAGCCAATCTTCGTATTCTCCTTAGATTCCAATTAGATAGCCTGACATTTACGATACCATCTCTTATCGTAATATAACTTTCAATCTTCTATTCGTGCTTCATATATTTGTGCTGGTGATTCAGCAGGAGTGCTGGGAAGATGCCCAGGAGAAGACAGAGATGCTGTTTCTTTTTATGGAACACATCATTTTTGTGAGTTAAAGAAATACATGATAAATTGGAGAACAAGGTTGCATTCTATGCTGGTTAACTTGCTAAGAGTTTGAACAGTAACTCTTATGTAAGATCCTGAGGGCTTTTTCAGGCTGTGAATCAGGTCCTCAGCCACTGTAAAAATAGTGCAGGATGTCTGATCTGCAGGTATGATCTGAAAGGATGTGCAATTTACTTAGGAGAACTCAACAATCCCATCCTGCTTCCATGTGATCATTTTTACTGTTTAAAATGTATAAAGCAGTGGCTTGAATCAGGACAACGACTCTGCCCACTGTGCCGTACTTCTCAATATTCAGAAATGCTTTTATTTTTGCTCTGATTCTGCTTGTGAAATTTAAATCTTTCAGCAATGACCAAGGGTTTGGGGTTTAAATGCTGTTTGAGAGTGTCTACTATTTGTTTGAACATTTTGTCAGCTGCCTTTTCAGGGGTTAACAAGCTCCATGGCAGCCCGTATGTTTTTGCTCCGATAATACTGAGTAAGACGCTGGCTTTCTTTTCGTAATTAACACCATTAGCCTCACAGTATAACTCCACTCTTTCAATGTAAGTTGCCCAGTCTTCAATGCCACTATCAAATGCTGTAATGGTTCCAATCATCTCTATCTTTGTTATGTTTTCCCCTTATTTTCCTTTTTGACTCATGTGTCCTTTTTGCTAGCACCACGAGCGCACTCCGTCTAGATCTGTGTGTGTCGCTCCTTCTTATCTCCTTTCTGGGGCAGGCAGACCCTTAGTGCCGGCTGAGGTCTCGGCTGGATGTGCTGCGGCTCCGACTGTGTCTCTTGGTCTCCTGACGTTCCTGATCCCAGCTGTGCTCCCACTTCCTTTTGGACTCGCGCCCTCACTCTACCTCCTTCTCCCACTCCTTGCTTGCGCTCTTCCTCCGAGTGCCGTTATCAACTAAAACACGGCTTTCCGATAAAATGTAGGTTCATTAACCTCGTCGCCAATTTGTTGTGTATGTGGCCTGGTTACACAACAATGTTATTAATAAAAATGCTGGAGACGGGAGCTAAGGTTCATGGCTCTTTACTGGCAGAAACCGAACTTAGCACACGGGTACAGATCAATACGCACCTAATAGCACATGCTCAATATGAGCCTAATAGAGCATTCAACGACGTGTCTGGGGTGTATGGGGCGTCAGGGAGGGGTAGCAACTCTGGAGGGGGAACATGTCACGTCCTTTTCAAGGCGGTTAGTCCACCTTTGGTCCCCACCTGGCACTCAGCTCTCACCTGAGGCTCCCTGTAGCTGTTTGCATGCAACAGTGGCCACACCCCGGGCAACGGCTTCGACAAGCCGGCTAAACCAGGTGAGGGTAGCCGACAGGTCTCAAGTCCTCGATGAGATAGAGCGTTGTCTATCCCAGCATGTGAAGACAGACTCCGGCGGATTGAGTGGACAAGACCAATGGAAGGTCCAACGGTCAAGAAGGCGGTCTCTGCAAGCGTCGTGGAACATGTAGAGCACAACAAGACACAGAAGACATCCTGGTCATCCACTGCACCTAGTTCCATCTCCAGCTGACTCTTGTCTTGCCACTGAATCCAGATGGGAATTGGGAAGAGAGAGCGAGGCTGATGCTGTGCAACTCTCCCTCACTTAAATGCAAATTCAGTGCTAGTCTCAACACCATCATCATCATCATCGTCATCATCATCATCACCCTCAACCCTTTGAAGTCCTGTGGCGATGGGCGAGTGATGAAGCAGCAGGTGTGGATACCCTGGGAGCTGTAGTCACGGACCTACACACAGGCGGCTCAGGTCAAATGGTCACTTTTCGCTGACCGAAACAGCAGTGAAACTTGGAGTCTAAATGGGCGACTGAGCAGCCCGCTTTAGGAACGCACTGTGTAGTATGAGGAAGGGGCTAGAAAAGATGCCCCAAACATTGCCTGCTTCATCACACCCTGGCTAGTTTTTCCGCGGCTGGCGGGGATCCTATCTTGGTGGTCAAACAAACACAATAAAACGCAAGGTGACACCGCTCACCATTGGCATTTGGAATGTGCGCATGCTATTGGACAACCCTACAGCAAACAGACCAGAGAGAAGAACAGCCTTAGTTGCCAGAGAGCTGACAATATACAACATTGACATAGCAGCCCTGAGTGAGACTCGTCTTGCCAACGTAGGTCAGCTGACTGAAACTGGAGGTGGATACACTTTTTTCTGGAGCGGTCGCGGTAGCAATGAGCGTTGTGATGCTGGAGTTGGATTCACCATCAGGAGTCACCTTGTTCGGAAACTTACCAGTCTCCCCAAGGTTGTGAATGACTGGCTCATGACACTACAGCTTCTGCTACAGAACAGAAGTCAAGCCGCCCTGATCACCGCCTATGCCCCCACGATGACCAACCCGGATGACACAAAAGATAGGTTCTATGAAGAACTAGACGCCCTACTATCAGCTGTGAGCAGCACCGACAAGCTGATCTTGCTCGGTGACTTCAATGCAAGACTCTGCAGCCTGGCAGGGAGTCATTGGGCGTCATGGAGTGGGCAAATGTAGCAACATCAAAAGGGCCGAAGTCATGCACCAGCCTGCCCCTCCTGCACCGTACACAGAACCAAAAATCACAATCAAGGGACAGAAACTACAGGCAGTGGACCAGTTTACTGACCTTGGCAGCACCCTCTCCCGAGCAGTGACTATTGATACAGAAGTTAACTGCAGAATAGCAAAGGCAAGTTCTGCTTTCGATAGACTGCGCTCCACTGCATGGGAACGGCGAAGAATCAGTCCAGCAACAAAACTGAAGGTCTACAGAGCCGTGGTACTCACCACCCTCCTGTATGCCTGTGAAACGTGGTCTGTGTATTGAAGGCATGCAAGACAGCTCAACCATTTCCACATGACTTGTCTTCGCAGAATATTAGGCATCAGATGGCAAGACAAAGTACCAGACACTGAAGTTCTCTCTAGAGCATGTCTACCATCAGTCTACATGCTGCTGATGAGAGCACAGAACCGATGGGCAGGTCATGTCATCCACATGCCGGATGAGCGCATGCCCAAGCAGCTCCTTTTTGGGGAACTCTCCGCTGGAAGACACTCACATGGAGGGCAGAAGAAACGTTACAAAGATACACTAAAGGCCTCCCTGAAATCGTTTGACATAGACACGACTACCTGCGAAATGCTGGCACAAAACCGCCCTACCTGGCATGGCTTCATCCACAAGGGCTGTCAAGCTTACAAAGCAAGGCGCAATGCTGAAGCACAACATAAGCGCGAGCTGCGCAAGTCCAGAGCCACCAGCGCAACAACTGCAGTGCCTACACGTCTGCCCAACATGTGCCAGGACATTCCTTGCCCGAATTGGCCTGACCGGTCAGCTTCGGACACACCACATCCAGTCTCAAAGTGACTAATGGTGTCAAGGTCTTCATTGACGACGACGATGAACGAACAACAACTAAAACATAAAGTAGTCCCTTCTCTCTGGCTATCCATTCCATAGGATGATGGTTCCTTTCAGTCAGTTAGTGAGGTTGACCCCACTCCTCAGAAAGGAACAGCGTATGCGTGAACGAATTTTACATGAGTAGGGGGTTGCACAGGTCCAGACCCACCCTTTTGACATCCCCTCCCAGATCCAGTGGCATGGTGGGGTCCAAGACGGCTGGGGGAAGTTCTGTTGCAGTGAACGGCCAGACCAAGCTTCGATACAAGGGATGCCTTTGCGGCACTTAATGGCACGTGTTTGCTAAATGGCCATTGATCTTACAAGAGGGTTCATCCGCCCTTTGACAGCTCTTGTTATTTGTCCTACAGGGTGTCTAGCCACTCTCCTCACCAGGCAAGCTTGGTGTGGGAGCCAGTTTGTCGCCGACCACCTGACCATGTGACAGGTAGTACGGGGTTACATGGTACCAGCAGCACTCAGACGAGTGACCTGACCTGAGGTAGTCCCTTATTATACTGTAGGCTATACGGTACAATTAGGAAGTCCTACACCTACAGAGACGAGGTTCAGCATCTGGCCGTGTGGTTTGCCGGCAACAACCTGGCCCTTCACACCCAGAAGACCAAGGAAATCACTGTGGACTTCAGGCATGCTAGGAGCCACACTCATGTCTCCATTTACATCAACAAAGCTGTAGTAGAGCGTGTATCAAGCTTCAAATTCCTTGGTGTCCACATTTCCGAGGATCTCACTTGGCCCCCAAACTCCTCCATCCTGATCAAAAAGGCGCAACAGTGCCTTTATTTCCTGCAGAGCATCAAGAAAGCTCACCCCTGTCCCAGGATACTGATGAACTTTTACCACTGTACCATTGAGAGCATACTCACCAACTGCATCTCAGTGTGGTACGGCAATTGTCCCATATCGGACCGCAAAGCACTCCAGCGTGTGGTGAAAACTGCCCAGCAGATTATTGGCACCCAATTGCCCACCATTGAGAACATCTACCATAAATGCTGCCTGGGAAGGTGAAAAACATTATCAAGGATGCATCTCACCCTAACTACAGACTTTTTACTCTCCTCCCATCCGGTAGGCGCTACAGGAGCCTCCGCTCCCGCACTAGCAGGCACAGGAAGAGCTTCTTCCCTGAGGCTGTGACACTGCTGAACCTCTCATCACAGCGCTAAGCAGTATTGCACCCATATTGTACTTATATATCTGTGTGCTCTAGCACTTACTTTTTATTCGCAGTAATTTTATAAATAACACTATTCTTTGCATTTCTGGTCAGATGCTAACTGCATTTCTTTGGCTTTGTATCTGTACTTGACACAGTGACAATAAAGTTGAATCTAATCTAATCTAACCCAATTGTATAGTGGTGTATTTAGATCAAGAAGTAGGAGTTTGTTCATCAAAGTCTATCGGACAATGGTATTGAATGCCAAACTGAAATCCAGAAACAGCATTCTGACGTAAGTGTCCGTATTTTCAGCACCAGGTGCATGACAGATGCTCCAACATCTGTCATAGAGTGTCTCTGTTGGTAAGTATATTGGTGAGCGTTCATTATGGTAGGAATGGAGTCTTTGAAGTGTGCCATTATCAGCTGTTCAAATCACTGTTGATGTAAATTGGAGCACGTGCATCACTCCCCTTCCTGAAGTTAATGCCCTATGAACGTGACTTTGTATTTTCACTCTCTGGCAATATGAGCTTCATTCAGGTGCTCCAGTTTCCACTCACATCCCACAATCATGCAGGTCGGTAGGTTAATATGCCACTGTTAATTATTTCTAAAGTGCAGGTAAGTTGTAGTACCTGGGAGAATTTGATGCACTTCTTGTGTTCTTGAACCCTTAATTCCATCTGTTTCATTATTGTTACTTTATCTTTTTGCATTGCCTCAGTTTGCATTACTATACTTTGTACTGTTTTGCTGTTTTTGTGTCAATCAGCATATTTATGTTACTGTGTACACTGTTTACTCTACAAGCTGTACATGAGCAAGGCATTTCATTGCATTGTGGTGTATAGGACAATATACTCATCCGATCAGAATATAGGGAGAATAAAATAGGAATGGTTAGCATGGTCTTAGTTTGCAAAACATCAGCTTTCGTTCAGTATTACTCTTCCGATTCCATGACTTGAAGTTCACACTCAGACCAGGCGATCAAACTTATTCAAAAGCCTGGAATTTCCTCATTGTCACCATCCTGTTCCTCCTACAGTAGGAAGCAAAATGTTTGCTTCCTGCCCCTTTGAGTTCATAATGATGGAGACATTGGCATGAAATGAATATGAAATGGAAGTTAATTTCAGGACTACACAAAGACTCATATGGAGCCCTTGGAAGGACAATTCAGGTTCAACTGTTTGGGATCAGCAAGAAAGCAATAGTGCCTAACTCTCAACTAATTTTACTGCATATCTTCTTATTAATTTTATTTAACTTTTACAAAGTAATTATTAATCAAGTACATTCAGTATATAAAGGATAATATGATAAGATGCAATTCAACAATAGCATCAATTTATTACAGCACCTTTAATGTTGGAAAATATCTCAGGTTTGTAAAAGATTAATTCCAAGTCTGGAGCTGCACCAATGACAGCACAGCTTAATGTTGACAAAAATGTTTTTTCCTATAATTTATTTACAATTTTCAATAAAGTACAGGAGAAGGTGCTGGAAGGGTTATTCGGAGTTGCTACTTTTATTTTCTCAAGGGAAGGCATTTTGGGATGGGCAATAAATGCTGGCCTATTTAGAATTAAATTTATATGCTGTTGCTGCCATTGCGGAATTTAAACTAAAGCTACTGGATTATTTATCCAGTATATAACATTTGCCGCATCACTGAAAGATCAGTAGTCATATGTAGTTGTACTGAGGAATCAAAATGAGAGCAAGACTCAAAAATTACAAAAGTTGTGAGGCTAGAAACCAGGTTGGACATGTGATTACCACAGCCACAAACCCAATTTATGTTCAAGTACCTTACCCATCACTCCTGTCAAAGAGTATAAAGACAAAACAATGCCACTCAGATAAAGAAACAAGGAAAGGTTAAGAAAGGGTTAGAAGGATATGGGCCAAATGCTGGCACTGGGACTGACTCAGGTGGGCACATTGCTTGGCATGGGCAATTTGAGCTAAAGGTCTTGTTTCCATGCAATATTGCCCTATGTTTCTAAGAAACAGTGGAAGGAAATTTAACTTGGGAAACAAAAGGAGAAAGGGAAGTAGACATGCAAAAGCATTAACAAGAAGAATGCCATATTCACCCAGCTCTTGTATTTAATTGCAATACATATCAAACCTCATTTAAAACAAAACTATCATCCTCGTGCACTCATGCCATCAGAGTTATGGAGTTATCGACAAGTTTTATACATCACCCACTTTTTTTGTTGTCATCGGCAAAGTTACTAATCAAGCCACTACATTCTCACCAAGTTGTTTGTGTGTATATATATAAAACAAATGACAGAGGACTCAGCAGCCTTCCCTGTATCACACTACAGATCATAGCAATCAATCTGAGAAACAACCTTCCACTATCATGATGAAACAGATGTTCTAACAACAGCAGAAGTGTCTAGACAAGCACGTAAATCACTGTGGTATTGAAGGCTACAGGCTACAGGAAGTTGAGAACTATATGGATAGATACCAACTGGTCAGTGTGGAGCGGGTGGGCTGATTATAAATTACTATAATTTGCACATTACCCATCCAGATGGAGATGTAATGTAAAGATTTTTACTCCTCATGTACATGAAGGATGTAAGTAATAAAGTCAATTCAATTCAATTCATTCAGTGACATATCACTCTAATTCTTTAATAGATCACAGCTGAAATGGCTAGTACATGGGGGTGTAACCTTAGGGTGATTGGGAGGAAGTATAGGAGGGATATTAGAGGAAAGTTTTTTTTACACAGAGAATGGTGGGTGTGTGGAATGCACTACTGGGTGTGGTTGTGGAGTCAGATATATTTGGGACATTAAGTGATTCTAGATAGGCACATGGATGAGAGAAATATGGAGAGTTATGTGAGGGGGAAGGGTTAGATTGTTTTAGAGTAAGTGAAAGCGTTGGCACAGTATCATGGGCTGAAGGGTCTTTACTGCGCGGTACTTATTTGTAACAGAGGAACAAATCATAAAGCATCTACACAAATGGGGAATTCAGGGGGCTTGAACTTCAATCCCCACGTTTGGCGGGGTCGGAGTTTGTCTCCCCTAGACTTACATAGCTGACCGGACCAGACTGTTACATAATAAATGCAGGAGAGTAAACCTTGGACAGAATAAAACTCACTGAGAAACATACATTAAGTTATGACAAGCTTTGGTCTACATGCAATTGAGCAAAGAGCTATGAAGCAAATCATTTTCCGGATAATTAATTATAGAAAGTGGCTTCATACCATTACTATTTTTCCAACAGTCCATCAGCATGGGAAGGAGATAATCAGGGAGAAGTCCATAGCTTTCAAACATCCTTGGTTACCCTTGGTTTCTTCATTATGTTTCAGTTGCTCATGTATATATTCCCTGGATGAGATGGTTCTTACCAGTAAGTAAACTGGAATTTACTATTCCTCTTTCAGCAAGATCCTTATGAAACAGACACTATGGCCTGTGTTCCCATCTGTTATAACCTTTAACCTAATTTGAAGTAAGGCCTTTGGAAAATATATTCCTCATATACTTAACATTTTTAATTCCTTGAGGAAGCTGTACTTCAGAATTAAATCTTGCTAAAATTGAATGCTATTTTTTCCAAAAAGTAATGTAAAGGAACCAGATCAAATGTGCAGTTGAATCAAGATGAACTGATTGATGTCTTCTGTGGCAGTGAGATGAATCCTGAAGAACTTGTTCCTTAGCATTCATCCAAAATTGGCTCCTTTTTTATTCAGCTTGGCATTTACCAGACTGCATTAATTTGTCTGCATAATCTATATTATTGGTTATTTTTTCTCTCCCTGTCTGATCCTCACAGGTAAGTTACTATGAAGCAGTATGATTATCGGTTTGAAATACATGACTGACACAAGAATATATTTTATTTATTGGTCTTATTAATGATACTGATGTATTCATCCAGATGGTGCAAGGTTCCCCACAGGCTATGACTTGCACCAACCTAATCCTTTTAAGTTCACCGGCACAAGGGAAGGAAGCCTGAGCAGCCAGCAATGTGGTGTTAATAAAAGTCTCCTGACAAATTTATTTGTGAGGCAAGCTAAGCAGCTTAAGGGCCTGTGTTGAAATCAGGTCTATCACTGTTAGTTATGCAAATTTTAAAGTAAATCATGTTTTGAAAACATTTAAATCCCATACATTTTCTTGATTTTTTAAAGTTCTACTCTTATGGATGGGGTTATCTCTAACAAGATCAGGTTTTCATACTCAAACTAATTATATCTTAAGAAGGTGGATATGACCATGGGGCAGAGTTGCACAGCTAGTGAGCCATTGCCTCACGTTGCTGGAATTCAGTCCTCACCTCAGGTACTGTCTGTGTGGAACACATATGAGAGCACAAACCTTCTCCAAGTGCTCTTGTTTCTTTCCACATCCCAAATCCTTACAGGTGGGTAGGTTGATGAACCATGGAATAAATTGTCTGTACGGTGGAAGGAAGTAGTAGAATTTATGGGGACGATGAGAATATAAAAATCAAATTAAACCCTAATGCGATCTCAGATTATATTTCCCTCAACTTTTGTGCACTTTTATTTTGTCAAAGTTAGCTATAATTTATATTAGGGCAAGTTTATGCTAACTTGCATTTGTAATATATTGTATTGCTGCAGCAAAAGCTAGTTTTGATAGTATTTATACCTTGTTATGTACTATATAACAATAGTTGATGGTAGGTGTATTTCCAAACTATAATTTCTATTTGAGTCTATGACTCTGCAACTAAGTGGCCTGTTAGGATATTTCAAGAATTAGCACATTGCTTTGTGTCTGGAGAACATGACCAACATCCTTTCAAAAAAGGTATTGGTTGATGAGACTCTAAAGTGACAAGAGCGAGGTCCATCAATCCTAAAGAAAAGTCACAACCCAAAATATCAACTGCTTACTCTTTTCCATAATTGCTGCCTGACCTGCTGAGTTCCTCCAGCATTTTGTGTGCATTGTTTTGGATTTCCAGCATCTGCAGATTTTCTTGTGTTTGAGAAGTTTCAAACTTCAAAATTCAAAGTAAATTGATTATCAAAGTACATGGATATCACTAATTCATTTTCTTGCAGGCAATTAAAGTGTAATAGAATCAACAAGAAACTCCACATAAACACTGACAAGCAACAAATATGCAAAAGACTCCTGTGAAAATACAAAAAGAAACAAATAATGATAAATAAATATTTCTGAGAACACAAGTTGCAGAAAGCATGAAAATGAGTCCATAGGTTGTGTTCATTGATCAGGTAGCATATTGATGTAATCCATTCATGTTCTTATGTATAACCCATAATGAATTACTTAAACAAACAAGGAATACTTAATCAAACTATATATATTTACAATATTATCAAATATTGCATAAATATTAAATACAATACTTAACAATGAAAACCAACTCAATATGGAATGCATTTCAACTGAAATAAGTAACATATTGCTCTATATATACACACTACATATATACACAGCACACTATAAAAATAACTAATATATGGGCATCCACAGCATAGTAAATTTTAATTTGCCCAGTCAAATAAGGTTTCATCACTGTGGAGGATTTCTTACTGTGAAATAAAGTCTTTCCTGAGAAGGGTGGGGCAGGGTCAGTCTGCTTGACTTTGTGGCTGTGAAACAATCTCAGTGTCAGGACACTGAAGCAGGGACCCAATTGCAGACCAAGTACTATGTGCACTGTGATATTTACTGAGTAGCAAATCCCTGGGGGGCAGGGGGGCAGGGGAGGCAACAAAGTTGGCATCAAAATTCAGGCAGAGATCAAAACATCAGAAGAAATCCAAAAATCAGAATCAGGAAACAGGCAGAATCAATATTCAGACAGACAGAACACAGATACAAATGCTAGCCAGGCTCAGGAACATTCATTGGCACAATCTAACCACAGACAGGTGAAAACACAGGACTGAAATACACTGAGCAATAAACAGAGAGGCAGATGATAGGTGGAGCACAATGAGACACAGGTGGCAGCAGTACAGATAATAATGGGAAGCAGATGAGAGACAGAGTACTCAGTAATACAGGAGCCGAAGTAGAGCAGGAGTGGGGACAGGAGCACATGGCAATACAAAACCACAGACTGACAGCTAGGGGGAAACACACAAAAAGACAGAGTTCAACTGGAGGTATTGACACTTACGTTCTGGGACCTCATCTGTGCTGGTTGTAGTGGTTGACTCTGGGACTGAGAGCTCTAGTCATCTTTCTTCTCTAACAATTGACTCTACCCTCCTCAGCTGATCAATGTGTTGTCTCCAGAAGACATCAGACACAATTTCTATGTGTTGGAGAGTTGTCCAGTTCTGTCCTTAGTTTTTCCAAGTAACTACTTTTGATCACCTCTGTAGTCCCTCACTGGACTGCTGTCCAGGAGTGAAACATCAAACCTCCTTGTTTGAGGAACCTTCAATTTGTCTCAGCTGTTTGTCCCGCATACTCTTCTGAGATTAGGCTTCAGGAGATCTAAGCATGAATGCAAGGAAAGACCCAAGGACAGCATGGATGGTGAGTTGCTCTTTGTGGAGTGCACTACATTGTAATATGCAAGAAGGAAGAAGGTAATTTCTTCGGCAGTTGAACAGGGCACGACTGCGCAAGCGCATGAAAGTCATCACGTGAGGCAGCAAGAGAGTTTAAAAAACCAAGCAGATTAACGGAGCGGGCGACGTAGTAGCAGGCGACAGAGTAGTGGGAGACAGAGTAGGAAGACTTTGGCTCGAGAGGCTTCAGCGAGCGGAGGCTGAGGACGAGCTTGTTCCCAATGAGGTAAAGCCGGGTAAGTTCCTTTAATTACTCTAATTAATTTAGGAGTAGATAATTGAGGCAGCAGTTAAGGCAGTCCAGTGCTCCGTTTGCAGTATGTGGGAAGTCAGGGTGAGCACAATTGTCCCTGATGACTACACCTGTAAAAGGTGCATCCAGCTGCAGCTCCTGACAAACCGAGTTAGGGAGCTGGAGCTGGAGCTGGATGAACTTTGGATCATTTGTGAGGCAGAGACAGAAATAAACAGGAGTTACAGGGAGATCATCACCCCTAAAATTCAGGAAGCAGGTAACTGGGTGACAGTCAGGAGAGAGAAGGGGAATAGACAGAAAGAGCAGAGCACCCCTGTGCCGTTCCCTTCAACAATAAGTATACTGTTTTGGACACTGTTAGTGGGATGATCTACCAGGGACAAGTTGCAGTGGTCGCATCTCTGGCACCGAGAATGGACCCTCATCTCAGAAGGGAAGGAGGGAAAAGGGGAGAGCAGTAGTGATAGGGGATTCGATAGTTATGGGGGACAGATAAGAGGGTCTGTGGAAGAGATCGAGAATCCCGGACCAACAGTGCCAGGGTCCACGATATCTCGGATTGAGTTCTCGCAATTCTCAAGAGGGAGGGTGAGCAGCCGGATGTCGTGGTCCATGTAGGGACAAATGACGTGGGTAGGAAGAGTGAGGAGGTCTTGAAAGGTGAGTTTAGGGAGTTAGGCACCAAATTAAAGGACAGGACCTCCAGGATAGCAATCTCAGGGTTGCTACCAGTGCCACATGCAGGCGGGTTTAGAAATAGTGAGATAGAGCAGATCAACAGATGGCTGAAGACATAGTGCAGGAGGGAGGGCTTCAGATTTATAGATAATTGGGCAGTTTTCCAAGGAAGGTGGGAACTGTTCCGGTGGGATGGTTTACATCTGAACTGCAGGGGCACAAATATTCCTGCAGGTAGGTTTGCTAGAGAGGCTCCAGTGGATTTAAACTAGATACAAGGGGGGAGGGGAACAAGAGTGTAGGGGAGAAGGAAGAAAAAGAAGATTGTAAAGTTGTTTTCACCATTAGTGATAAACAGAGAGTAGGAGGTGGAGAATTTCTTAAATGCATTCATTTTAGTGCTAGGAGCATTGTAAGAAAGGTGGATGAGCTTAGAGTATGGATAGATACCTGGACATATGATGTTGCAGCTATTAGTGAAACATGGTTAAAGGAGGGGTGTGATTGGTAACTAAATATTCCTGGATTTCATTGCAGCAGGTGTGATAGAATCGGAGGGACAAGAGGGGGAGGTGTTGCATTGCTTTTCAGAGAAAATATTATAGTGGTGCTCTGGCAGGATAGATTAGAGGGCTTGTCTAGGGAGGTTATTTGGGTGGAATTGAGGAATAGGAAAGGTGTAGTAACACTTATCGGGGTGTATTATAGACCACCTAATGGGGAGAGAGAATTGGAGGAGCAAATTTGTAAGGAGATAGCAGATATTTGTAGTAAGCACGAGGTTGTGATTGTGGGAGATTAAAATTTTCCACACATAGACTGGGAAGCCCATACTGTAAAAGGGGTGGATGGTTTGGAGTTTGTAAAATGTGTGCAGGATAGTTTTTTGCAGCAATACATAGAGGTACCAACTAGAGAAGGGGCAGTGTTGGATCTCCTGTTAGGAAATGAGATAGGTCAGGTGATGGACGTATGTGTTGGGGAGCACTTCGGGTCCAGTGGTCACAATGCCATTAGTTTCAATATAATTTTGGAGAAGGATAGGTCTGGATACAGGGTTTAGATTTTTGATTGGACAAATGCTAACTTTGAGGAAATGCGAAAGGATTTAGAAGGAATAGATTGGGACAATTTGTTTTATGGGAAGGGTGTAATAGAGAAATGGAGGTCATTTAAAGGTGAAATTTTGAGGGTACAGAATCTTTATATTCCTGTTAGGTTGAAAGGAAAGGTTAAAAGTTTGAGAGAGCCATGGTTTTCAAGGGATATTAGAAACTTTGTTCGGAAAAAGAAAGATATCGACAATAAATATAGGCAGCTTGGAGTAAATGAGGTGCTCGAGGAATATAAAGAATGTAAAAAGAATCTTAAGAAAGAAATTAGAAAAGCTAAAAGAAGATATGAGGTTGCTTTGGCAAGTAAGGTGAAAATAAATCCAAAGGGATAAAGCAAAAGGATAGTGAGGGATAAAATTATTCCCTTAGAGAATCAGAGTGGACAGCTATGTGTGGAGCCAAAAGAGGTGGGGGAAGTTTTGAACAATTTCTTTTCTTTGATATTCACTAAGGAGAAGGATATTGAATTGTGTAAGGTAAGGGAAACAAGTAGGGAAGTTATGGAAACTATGAAGATTAAAGAACAGGAAGTACTGGCACTTTTAAAGAATATAAAAATTGATAAGTCTCTGAGTCCTGACAGGATATTCCCTAGGACCTTGAGGGAAGTTAGAGTCGAAATAGCAGGGGCTCTGACAGAAATATTTCAAATGGCATTAGAAACGAGGATGGTGCCGGAGGACTGGCGTATCGCTCATGTTGTTTCATTGTTTAAAAAGGGTTCTAAGAGTAAACCTAGCAATTATCGGCCTGTAAGTGTGACGTCAGTGGTGTTTAAATTAATGGAAGGTATTCTTAAAGAAGGTATATATAATTACCTGGATAAACAGGGTCTAATTAGGAACAGCAACATGGATTTGTGTGCGAAGGTCATGTTGGACAAATCTTACTGAATTTTTTTGAAGAGGTTACTAGGAAAGTTGACGAGGGTAAAGCAGTGGATGTTGTCTATATGGACTTCAGTAAGGCCTTTGACAAGGTTCCACACAGAAGGTTAGTTAGGAAGGTTCAATCATTAGGTATTAATATTGAAGTAGTAAAATGGATTCAACAGTGGCTGGATGGGAGTCGCCAGAGAGTAGTGGTGGATAACTGTTTGTCAGGTTGGAGGCCGGTGACTAGTGGTGTGTCTCAGGGATCTGTACTGGGTCCAATGTTATTTGTCATATACATTAATGATCTAGATGATGGGGTGGTAAATTGGATTAGCAAGTATGCAGATGATACTAAGATAGGTGGCATTGTGGATGATGAAGCAGGATTTCAAAGCTTGCAGAGAGATTTATGCCAATTAGAAGAGTGGGTTGAAAGATAGCAGATGGAGTTTAATGTTGATAAGTGTGAGGTGCTACATTTTGGTAGGACTAATCAAAATAGGACATACATGGTAAATGGTAGGGTAGTGAAGAATGCAGTAGAACAGAGGGATCTAGGAATAATGGTGCATAGTTCCCTGAAGGTGGAATCTCATGTGGATAGGGTGGTGAAGAAAGCTTTTGGTATGCTGGCCTTCATAAATCAGAGCATTGAGTATAGGAGTTGGGATGTAATGTTAAAATTGTATAAGGCATTGGTGAAGCCAAATTTGGAGTATTGTGTACAGTTCTGGTCACCGAATTATAGGAAAGATGTCAACAATATAGAGAGAGTACAGAGAAGATTTACTAGAATGTTACCTGGGTTTCAGCACCTGAGTTACAGAGAAAGGTTGAACAAGTTAGGTCTTTATTCTTTGGAGCGTAGAAGGTTGAGGAAGGACTTGATAGAGGTATTTAAAATTATGAGGGGGATAGATAAAGTTGACGTGGATAGGCTTTTTCCATTGAGAGTGGGGGAGATTCAAACAAGAGGACTTGAGTTGAGAGTTAGGGGGCAAAAGTTTAGGGTAACACGAGTGGGAATTTCTTTACTCAGAAAGTGGTGGCTGTGTGGAACAAACTTCCTGTAGAAGTGATAGAGGCAGGTTCAATATTGTCATTTAAAGAAAAATTGGATAGGTATATGGACAGAAAAGGAATGGAGGGTTACGGGCTGAGTGTAGGTCAGTGGGACTAGGTGAGAATAAGTGTTTGGCATGGACTAGAAGGGCCAAGATGGCCTGTTTCTGTGCTGTAATTGTTATATATGGTTATAAGGAAATTGACGAGTTTCTGATTTAGTGACAGTGCAGTTCTGCTATCATTGCTTGTAGTGCATTCTTTAGACTTTGGATAAACCTTTCTGCCAAAGCATTTGTAGCTGGGTATTACAGAGCAGATATAATGACATCCCATTCATTTTCAGGAATGACTGAAACTGTTCTGCAACAAACTGTGTTCCACTACAACTGTTTAAGTGTTCTGGAACACCCGTCTTTGAGAAGGGGTTTATCAACACATTAACAGTGTCTGATCCTCTAGAGGAAGCTATTGGGAACAGTTCTGGCCATTTTATATCTGCATCCGCTACTACCAAGAAATTTGTGCCCATGAACGCTCCGGCAAAATCTACATGTATCCTCTGCCGAGGCAATGCAGGCCATTCCCAGGGATGGAGAGGTGCTGCTCTTGCTATCTTCTGGATGTGTTTGTATTCCGAACAGTGCTTGGCAAGCTGCTCAATCTGCTGAACTATCCCAGGACAACCAACAAAACTTCGAGCCAACACTTTCATTTGACCACACCTAGGTGACTGTCATGTACTGTATTTAATTCCACCAGCACTTTAGCTCTCAGCTTGGATGGTGCAGCAAAGGTTTCAAAGGTATATTTAATGTCAGAGAAATGCATGCAATATACATATTTTTTCTTCGCAACCATCCACGAAAATAGAGGAGTGCCCCCAAAGAATGAATAACAGTTAAATTTTAGAACCCCAAAGCCACCCCCAGCTCCTCCCTCCCACACATAAGTAGCAGCAAAGCAACAATCCCCTCCCTTCCCCACCAGCAAAAAAAAAGCATCAGCACCCACCACCAAGCACTCAAGCATGCAGCAAAGCAACAGCAAAGACACAGACTTGCAGTCTACTCATGCACCCAGTATTTGACATACCATAGGCTCTCTCTCTCCCTAATAAGGGAGAAAGAGATGTCTCCATTTCACAGCGAGGGGGGGACATAACAAACAACTCGCTGATTTATGATGTTAAAATTCCATTGTGTCGCTTTTTCTGAGCTCTGTGCCCAAAGAACAACTCATAAACTTTACATATGGCAACCTCTGTCAAGGGCAAATTCATCCTGACACCGGTAGAAATGGGGACACTGGAATTTCTGCTGCATTTTCCAGCCATTTTGGGTGGCCATGTAGACCTGAGAGAGTGTGGATCATTTTCTGGTTTCCCTTTGGATCATCTCTGCCATAATAGGGAGACTTTTGATTTGCATTAAGGAGAATGTAGCAAGAGGAACATCCTCTTTTGTAACTCTTTCAAGTAATTCATTTCTCAAGGGAAATCCATCAGCATTTACATGATTATCTGTCTGCTTGAAATCAATCTTGTAATTGTATACTCTTGTAGTTGTAATAGAGCCCATATCTTCATTTGGACTGCTGCTGTTAGTGGAACACCCTTCTCTGGATTGGAAATGGAAACTATTGGTTGATGATCAGTAACAAGAGTAAAACCCACTCAGATTCAGGTTCTGGTTGAAATATTGTACACCCCAAACCAGACTCATGGCCTCTCTGTCAATCAGTGTGTAATTGTTCTTTGCAGTGGTATGAGAAAGGCTATGAGGTGTTCAATTCCATCACCGATAACATATGACATGACTGCACCTAAATCTTAAAGGAGGTGTCACAGACAAACTGCACTGGATGATGTTGATCATAATGTGTGGGTTCAGTGTCTGACCTCACCATTTTCTTTACCTTTTGGAAAGTCACATCACACTGCTTTGTCCATTGCCACTTCTTCTCGATCTTGTAGTAATGAGTTGAAGGGGTGGAGTACAGTAGCCAGGTTTGGCAGGATCCTGTAGTAATAATTGACAACTCCTAAAAAGGGCCAGAACAGTGACACATCCTTTGACCGTGGGGCTTTCACCACTGCTTGAATTTTCACAGCACACTTGTGTAATTCTCATGCATCAATTCTGTCACCACAGTATGTGATGCTTGGTTTAAAGTATTCACACTTAATGCATCTTTATCCGAGCCCATAATCTTCTACTCTTTTTAACACTGTCTTGTGGCAGTGATTTTTGTAGTTGTGCTCAATGGTGGGGAGGGCTTTCCTGTGATGAACTGGACTGTATCCACTGCTTTTTGTAGGCTTTTCCATTCTTGGGCTTTGTGTTTCCATACCAGGCTATGGTACAACCAGTCAGGATACTCTCCACTTTGTATCTATTTCAAGGCCATTGGAGACACTTTTATTTAAATTCCAATTTTACTTTATTATCTAGTATACTACTAAAACTCTCATGCTCTGTCTGTCTGTTTGCCTGTTTGTGACCTTCAATTAGCACAAACTGTGCATTACAGCGGCACTTTTTTTGGCTAAATCAAATTCAATTGCGCTAATTTACAGAATGCAGCAAAGTTCAGGATTATATATTCGTATAAAACTACTCATTCACCAAAAATCAACAGGCTTCCTTTCACCCGAGACCCGATCAGCCATCATGGGAAATAGGGACTCCACAGCCCGACGCATGCACACGGCCAGCCTCAACAGCAACACTTACGGGAGCAAAAGGGCAGGGCAGCTCTATTTCTAGGGCACAAAATACTCTGCAGATGCTGGGGTCAACGCAACACTCACAACACGCTGGAGGAATTCAGCAAGTCGAGCAGCATCCGTGGAAAGGATCAGTCAACGTTTAGGGCCAGAACCCTTCATCAGGACTGAAGAGAGAGGAGGCAGGGGCCCTATAAAGAAGGTAGGTGGAGGGTGGGAAGGAGAAGGCTGGTAGGTTCCAGCTGAAAAACCAGTAAGGAGAAAGATAAAGGGGTGGGGGAGGGGAAGCAGGGAGGGGATAGGCAGGAAAGGTGAAGAAGGAATAGGGGAAAACACAATGGGTAGTAGAAGGAGGCAGAACCATGAGGGAGGTGATAGGCAGCTGGGGGAAGGGGCAGAGTGAAACTGGGATGGCGAAGGGAGGGGGAGGGATATTGGGATGGGGGAAGGGAGGGGGAGTGATACTGGGATGGGGAAGGGAGGGGAGGGGGAGGGATACTGGGATGGGGAAGGGAGGGGAGGGGGAGGGATACTAGGATGGGGGAAGGGAGGGGCAGGGATTTCGAAGGGTCACATTCTGCTAATCACCATCAGCATGTGCAGGATTGGGACAGATCTAACTGCCACCCATCAATAAGAGATAATTAAATCTTATTGTAATGACCTACTTTGAGACACCCATAAAACCCTTTGCTGCAGTCAAAGGACAGCGGTGACTATACCACGTCCATTTAGGAGAGCGCCAACTACATCATCAAGAATAATCAGCATCCTTTGGTGTTAGTCCTTCGTATCTTCTATCCAGCATTAGGGTAAAAAAAATAGTCAGCCGAATTATGCCATGTGGAAAGGGAAGGGGGATATTATGGTCAAGGGATGATGCCAAACATCGTCGGGAAGTGGAAAGGAGAAGAGAGAGAACAAGAATCAGATGAGGCCAGGGCCGCATGACTCCAGGATCAAAGAGTCAGGACTAAAAAAGATGAGAGAAGAAGAGACAGAGGAGGAGAGGCATACAGGTCTCCAGGATCAGAGACAAACAACAAACAGCAGAAGAGCTGAAGAGACGGGGGATGAAAGGGCTGCACATCTCCAGAATGACAACGAGAGGCACAAGGGTGGCAGATTAACCAGAAATGATGCCATCAAAAGTTTCCTTCATTAAATGAGGAGCAGCTATATTTGCTTTGCTACGAGTCGTTCTGCTTTAATAAACTGAGGTTTTCTACTTCAGTTTCCAAAGCAAAGCAATACCAATAGCAATCAAGAAAATTTAATGTTCATTCTGGTCACATAAGACTGCATTACCCTTCTCTCAAAGGGTGCCCCAACAGGTCACCCAGTTGTCTTGTCTGAATTTAAATCCCTCAGCAACAAATCTCAGATATGAGTACATTCCTTTGGATATCTGTTTATCAACACATCAATTTAAAGAAAAAATGCAGGTGATGGATATCTGAAGCAAAACCCATAAAATTCTAGAAGCATTTGCATGTCAGGTGGCATTTGTGTTGAGAAAAACAGAGTTAATATCTCCGGTTGAGGATTCTTCTAAGAACTGGGAAAGAGCGAGAGAATGTTAGGTTTAAGTTGCTTCACATTAAAGGAGGGATGGATGGTTCAAAGAAAGGTATCCTGCAATCATTTCACAAAAAAAAACTTGACAGTCAGGCACTAGATGTGTGCATGAAATGTAGATCTGAGATCAATTCATTTCCTGAATTCATTTTCTTCTCAGCACACAAAGCTTCCGAATTAAATATCTCTTAAATGTTTTGCTACTTAGTCAGTACTCAGAGACCAAAACATGCACCTTAAATGATTATTCTAATCAGAGATAGGAAACATCATTAACTAATGCTAGATGTTGTTGAACCAAAATAGTTTAATAAATGAGCAAAATGCATGGTCAAAAGCTATTAGGACATCAAATCTTCCCTATCCAGTTATTAGAAGTTAGTGGATAAATTGAATTTGAAGTTACCACCTGCACAGCACTTTGACTTCAACTCCATCTCTTACAATAATATTTTTAACTTGGCTGTGTAATAATTCACCATCAGGTGAAATGATGGAATAAGAGCACCTGCAAATAGTAAACAACAGGAATTCTGCAGATGCTGGAAATTCAAGCAACACACATCAAAGTTGCTGGTGAACGCAGCAAGCCAGGCAGCATCTGTAGGAAAAGGTGCAGTCGACGTTTCAGGCCGAGACCCTTCATCAGGACTAACTGAAGGAAGAGTGAGTAAGGGATTTGAAAGTTGAGGGAGGAGGGGGAGATCCAAAATGATAGGAGAAGACAGGAGGGGGAGGGATAGAGCCAAGAGCTGGACAGGTGATAGGCAAAAGGGGATACGAGAGGATCATGGGACAGGAGATCCGGGAAGAAAGACAAGGGGGGGGGGACCCAGAGGATGGGCAAGAGGTATATTCAGAAGGACAGAGGGAGAAAAAGGAGAGTGAGAGAAAGAATGTGTGCATAAAAATGAGTAACAGATGGGGTACGAGGGGGAGGTGGGGCCTTAGCGGAAGTTAGAGAAGTCGATGTTCATGCCATCAGGTTGGAGGCTACCCAGACGGAATATAAGGTGTTGTTCCTCCAACCTGAGTGTGGCTTCATCTTTACAGTAGAGGAGGCCGTGGATGGACATGCCAGAATGGGAATGGGATGTGGAATTAAAATGTGTGGCCACTGGGAGATCCTGCTTTCTCTGGCGGACAGAGCGTAGCTGTTCAGCAAAGCGGTCTCCCAGTCTGCGTCGGGTCTCGCCAATATATAAAAGGCCACATCGGGAGCACTGGACGCAGTATATCACCCCAGCCGACTCACAGGTGAAATATTGCCTCACCTGGAAGGACTGTTTGGGGCCCTGAATGGTGGTAAGGGAGGAAGTGTAAGGGCATGTGTAGCACTTGTTCCGCTTACGCGGATAAATGCCAGGAGAGAGATCAGTGGGGAGGGATAGGGGGGACGAATGGACAAGGGAGTCGCGTAGGGAGCGATCCCTGCGGAATGCAGAGAGAAGGGGGAGGGAAAGATGTGCTTAGTGGTGGGATCCTGTTGGAGGTGGCAGAAGTTACGGAGAATAATATGTTGTACCCGGAGGTTGGTGGGGTGGTAGGTGAGGACCAGGGGAACCCTATTCCTAGTGGGGTGGCGGGAGGATGGAGTGAGAGCAGATGTACGTGAAATGGGGAAGATGTGTTTAAGAGCAGAGTTGATAGTGGAGGAAGGGAAGCCCCTTTATTTAAAAAAGGAAGACATCTCCCTCGTCCTAGAATGAAAAGCCTCATCCTGAGAGCAGATATGGTGGAGACGGAGGAATTGCGAGAAGGGGATGGCGTTTTTGCAAGAGACAGGGTGAGAAGAGGAATAGTCCAGATAGCTGTGAGAGTCAGTAGGCTTATAGTAGACATCAGTGGATAAGCTGTCTCCAGTGACAGAGACAGAAAGATCTAGAAAGGGGAGGGAGGTGTCGGAAATGGACCAGGTAAACTTGAGGGCAGGGTGAAAGTTGGAGGCAAAGTTAATAAAGTCAACGAGCTCTGCATGCGTGCAGGAAGCAGCGCCAATGCAGTCGTCGATGTAGCGAAGGAAAAGTGGGGGACAGATACCAGAATAGGCACGGAACATAGATTGTTCCACAAAGCCAACAAAAAGGCAGGCATAGCTAGGACCTATACGGGTGCCCATAGCTACACCTTTAGTTTGGAGGAAGTGGGAGGAGCCAAAGGAGAAATTATTAAGAGTAAGGACTAATTCCGCTAGATGGAGCAGAGTGGTGGTAGAGGAGAACTGATTAGGTCTGGAATCCAAAAAGAAGCCTAGAGCTTTGAGACCTTCCTGATGTGGGATGGAAGTATATAGGAACTGGACATCCATGGTGAAAATAAAGCGGTGGGGGCCAGGGAACTTAAAATCATCGAAAAGTTTAAGAGCGTGAGAAGTGTCACGAACATAGGTAGGAAGGGATTGAACAAGGGGGGATAAAACCGTGTCGAGGTATGCAGAAACGAGTTTGGTGGGGCAGGAGCAAGCTGAGACAATAGGTCTGCCAGGACAGGCAGGTTTGTGGATCTTGGGTAGCAGGTAGAAATGGGAAGTGCGAGGTGTGGGAACTATACGGTTGGTAGCAGTGGATAGGAGATCCCCTGAGCGGATAAAGTCGGTGATGGTGTGGGAGACAATGGCCTGGTGCTCCTTAGTGGGGTCACGATCAAGGGGTAAATAAGAGGAGGTATCCGCGAGTTGTCGCTGTGCCTCAGCAAGGTAGAGGTCAGTACGCCAGACCTCAACAGCACCCCCCTTATCGGCGAGTTTAATAATGTTAGGATTAGTGCGGAGGGAGTGGAGAGCAGAGCGTTCGGAGGGAGTGAGGTTGGAATTGGAACAAGGTGCGGTGAAGTCGAGACGGTTAATGTCCCGTCAGCAGTTAGCAATAAAGAGATCCAGAGCAGACAGAAGACCAGAGCGGGGTGTCCATGAAGAGGAGGAGGGTTGAAGACGGGAGAAGGGGTCATCGGTGAGGGTGGAAGAGTCCTTGCCGAAGAAGTAGGCTCGGAGACGGAGACGGCGGAAGAAAAGTTCCGCATCGTGGCGAACATGGAAGTCGCTGAGGTGTGGGCGAAGGGGGACAAAGGTGAGGCCCTTACTGAGGACAGAGCGTTCTGCCTCAGACAGCTGAAGGTCGGGGATGGTAAAGACCCGGCACGGATGAGAGCTGGGATCAGAGGGAGGAGGGGGGAGGCTGGGGGTGTCAAGGGAGAGGGGAGGGTTGGGGTGAGAGGAAGATGGAGCCTCTGAGGGCCCAGGAGCTGACGGTGGGATCTGAGGGAGACGGGATTGCAGAGTATTGGTGGGGGAAGGGGAGATGGGAGTCACAATAGCAGCACATAAAGACCCGGCCTGGAGTTCAAGGCTGGAGTCGCAGTTGGTGGTTGCGCAATCGCTGTGAAGGTGTCCATGGTCGTTGCTGGAGTCCGAGTTTTGAATATGCCCTGAGGTGTTGGATCTGGCGAGATCAACGGCAGAGGCAATCTGAAGTTCATGCCTGCTAGTTTCATGGCCAGCAGGCTCTAGAGTCCGTAGATGTAGGATTTTGCGATCTTTGCCTAACATGATAAAGTCAAAAAAACGGCGATTGCAGGCGCGGATCCGACGGAGGATGAAATAACGGGTAGGACCATTACACACGGCGAAGTAAGTGTCCCGAAGGTGTGGAAGGATCTGGGATAGGGACACCAAGTACCTCCTCATGGCGGAGAGAGTCGCCTTCAGAGCTTGACGGGAGAAGCGGCGAGAGGCAGAGTCAATAAAATGTGAGTACCTGGGATCCTCAGAAGGTCCAAATTGAGAGGCTTGGAAACGAATTCTGAAGCCAACTGGAGTAAGTTGGCAATGGAGGCACGTTCCAAGAAAGGATATATGGCTGTGGTAGCGAGTCTGAGTCAAAATGTGGTCGAAAGTTGAAGAGCCGAAGAAATTACAGCTGGGGAGCAGTGAGAGATGGTTTCACTAAACTCCCGTCGAAGAGAGGATCTAAACTTCTTCGGTGTAGGCATCACCGGAAGAGGCTTCGCAGTAGTGAATTTAAAAACGCAAACAACAGGAATTCTGCAGATGCTGGAAATTCAAGCAACACACATAAAAGTTGCTGGTGAATGCAGCAGGCCAGGCTGTTGTTTGTTGTTTGTTATGTACATTTCATTGCCTAGTCCTGTTCTTATTCCATTTTTATGAACAAATCATCATGTGCTGCAGGTCAATCTGTAAACCAATGGGATTTACTCCCTGAAAAATCTATAATGAAATTGGAATGAGACTTAAAATAACTCACCTGGCACTGAGACATGGGGAACTTCATTAATTTTTAAGGCTTTTTACCTAAAAGTAGGTAGTTGGCATCTGTGTTACATATCGACTGTCCATACTGAGAAGGTAGATGATGTATGAACACAGGGTGGTGAGTATATGATCGGAGAGGAGGGAGATAGGGAAACAGAAGAATGTGGGGGGGGGGAAGTTCCAGAGTCTCAACAGAACTCCCGAAGGTAGATTAATGAAAATCTCTAATGCTCAAGATTCCAGATATAAGGGGAACCCAAGAGTTCAGAGACATCTAGAGCTGGAGAAGGCCTCAGTCTATGGACTTCCTTGAGTACAAGGATGACAACCTTTAATTTGTAGCAAATGTACACTCAGTGGTCACTTTATTAAGTACCTTCCGGACCTAATAAAGTGGCTACTGAGTTAATGTTTGTGGTATTCTGCTGCTGTAGCTCATCCTCTTCAAGGTTCATCATGTGCATTCAGAGATAATTTTCTGCCGCTCACTGTTGTATTACATGACTATTTAAGTTACTTTTTGCATTCTTGTCAGATTGAACCTTCCAAACTCTCCCATTAACAAGGCATTTTTGTCTACAGAACTGCCTCTCACTGGATATATTTTTGTTTTCTGCACCAATCTCCATAAACTCTAGAGATTGTTGTGTGTGAAAATCCCAAGAGATCAGCAGTATCTGAGATATTAAAACCGGTCACCAATAATCATTCCACGGTCAAAGTCACTTAGATCACATTTCTTCCCTATTCTGATGTTTGGTCTGAACAACAACTGAATCTCTTGATCATGTTTGCATGCTTTTATGTATTGAGCTGTTGTCATATAATTCTCTGATTAGTTATTTGTATTAACAAGCAGGTGTAGGGGTGAGCATGGGGGATGAGGCGGTGTCAGGCGAAGTCAAGGCACAAGCAGAAGAGTTACAGTTCAGCAGAAATATACAGAGAATGGAATAAATAAGATCACAAAAGACAGCACTAGCACACAGAGGCTCAAAAGAAAAATTATTCTCACTGGGTAAAATTTGATATTGGCTAGGCAATTTCTAATTAGAAACACGCTTAGTGAATTGTCACTGAAGGAGGCTACTTGCTCAATGAGTCCATGTTGATTCTCTGAAGATAAATCCAATCAGTCCTGATCTTATTTCCCTTTCCCTCAGAGTACTTCCTCTCAAGAACCTGGCCAACTCTCTTTTGAAAACTCCAAATGTTACCACCACCAATATAAGCTATCAGTTACATATGATAGCAAGCACAGCATGTGAAGAAGATTCTCTCACACTCTCCCTAAAGTTACCATTACTTTAACACTGTGACTTTAAATATGTACTGTTCTCTCTATTTATTCTATTTGAACTAGTCATAATATCTTATATTCCTTCCTTGCTGCAAAACAACCTCAGGTTTTTGAACCCAACCAAACCAGAAACTCCTCATTCCTGAACTCATTCAAGTACATCTTCATGAACTCTTGTGACCAGAATGGGATGCGCTTGTAGGCTTATCAATAATTTATAAAGCATTAACAGAGTCTACATACTTTTGTATGTTATCCAATTTTTTGAAGCTTAGAATCTCCTAACCTTAATGTTATCTTCACTGAGTTACTTCACATGCCCAGGTCTCTCTACTTTGAACACCTTTCAAAACTGTACCATCCTTTCCAACTGTTATGTCTGAGCACAACCATGTACCAATTAAATGAAATTACGTATGCGAGAGATGGCTTTAACTGGTGTATTCACATTGCAACAAGAGAGAAAGAGAGAATTATCCGCAAGCATGGACAACAGATCAATACATATTGTCATTGGTCTAAAAGAAATAAAGTCACACTTTATGCTTCCTCCCCCTACTGGCATTGATCATGGGTCAGTGATGCAGAAGGGAAAGAGATTGAAAATGGGAATAGTAGTGATAGGGGAGTCAATGGTTAGGGGAACAGACAGGAGATTCTGTGGACATGATGGGGTCACCGGAATGGTATGTTGCCTTCCAGGTGCCAGGGTTAGGAATGACTCGGATTGCATCCATAGCATTTTGGAAAGGGAGGGAGAGCAGCCAGATGTCTTAGTACATAATGATACCAATGACGTAGGAAGGAAAAACAAAGAAGTTATTAAAAGAGAATTTAGAGAGCTTAGTAGAAAGCTCTCTACTAGAAGCTCTCTACCTTTCTGGGTAGTAATTTCTGGATTGCTGGCTGTGCACGTGCCAGTGAGGGTAGAAACAGGATGACTTGGCAAATTAATGCGTGGCTGAGAAGCCGATGAAGGGGACAGGGGTTCAGGTTCTTGGATCACTGGGGTCTCTCTCGGGGAGCTATGGCCTGTTCAAAAGTGACAGGTTGCACCCGAACCCAAGGGGAACAAATATTCCCTCGGGCAGGTTTGTTAGAGTTATTGGGGAGGGTTTAAGTTAATTTGGCAGGGAGGCAGGAACCAGAGTGAAGGTACTCAGGACAACACGGATGGTAAAAAAGCAAAGGTGGCATGTAGTCAGACTGTCAGGAAAGGCAGACTGGAATTGCAGCCAGCAGGGTGAGTATGAATGCATCAGAGATGCAGAATCAAAAAGGGTTGCACATGCAGTATTCACAGCATTATACCTCAAATCACAGAGTATAAGAAATAAGGTGGATGATCTTTTTGCACTATTACAAATTGTTGGTTATGATGTTGTGGCCAACACTGACTCATGGCTGAAGGATAGTTGTAGTTGGGAGCTGAATGTCCAAGGTTACACGTTGTATCAGAGGGATAAGAAGGTCGGCAGAGGGGGTGACATGGCTCTGCTGTAAAGAATGGCATCAAATCAGTAGAAAGATGTGACATGGGATCAGAAGATGTTGAATTCTCGTGGGTTGAGCTGAGAAACTGCAATGGTAAAAGAACCATGATGGCAATTATATACGGGCCTCCGAACAGTAGCTGGGATGTGGAGCACAGATTACAACAGGAAATAGAAAAGGCAATGTTATGATAGTCATGGGAGATTTCAACATGCGTGTTGAGTGGGAAAATCAGGTCGGTAATGGATCTCAAGAGAGTGAGCTTGTTGAATGTCGACAAGATGGTTCTTAATTTGTTGTTGAGCCTACTAGAGGATCAGTCATACTGGATTGAGTGTTATGTAATGAACTGAAGATGATTAGGGAGCTTAAGGTAAAAGAACTCTTAGGAGACAGTGATCACAATATGACTGAGTTCAACTTGAAATTTGATAGGAAGAAAGTAAAGTCTGAAGTAGCAGTATTTCAGTGGAGTAAAGGCAATTACAATTGTGTGAGAGAGGAATTGGCCAAAGTAATTTGGAAGCAGATGCTAGCAGGGATGACAGAAGAGCAGCAATGGCATGAGTTTCTGGGGAAAATGAGGAAGGTGCAGGATAGATGTATTTCAAAAATGAAGAAATACTCAAATGGTAAAATAGTACAACTGTGGCTGACAAGGAAAGTCAAAGTTAATGTAAAAGCAAGTGAGAGGGCATACAACAAAGCAAAAACTAGTGGGAAGACAGAGGATTGGGAAGCTTTTAAAACACTACAGAGAGTAACTGAAAGAATCTTTAGAAGGGAAAAGATGAAATATGAAAGCTAGCTAGCAAGCAATATCAAAGTGGGTAGTAAAAGCATTTTCAAGTATGGAAAAAATAAAAGAGAGATGAGAGCGGATATAGGACCGCTAGAAAATGAGACCGGAGAAATAATAATGGGAAACAAAGAGACAGCAGATGAACTAAATGAGTATTTTGCATCGGTCGTCACTGTGGAAGACACTAGCAGTGTGCTAGATGTTGAAGGGTATGAGGGAAGCAAAGTGAGTAGAGTTACTATTACAAGTGAGAAGGTGCTCAAAAAGCTGAAAGACACTAAGGGTACGTAAGTCACCCAGACCAGCCGAACTGCACCTAAGTTTTCTGAAAGAGTTAGGAGTAAATATTATGGAGGCATTAGTAATGATCTTTCAAAAATCATTGGACTCTGGCATGGTGCCAAGGGCTGGAAATTGCAAATGTCATTCCACTCTTTAGGAAAGGATGAAGGCAGCAGAAAGGAAATTATAGACTAGTTAGCCTGACCTGAGTGTTTGGGAAAATGTTGCAGTCAATTGTTAAGTATGAGGTCATGGAGTTCTTGATGACACAGGACAAGATAGGACAAAGTCAGCATCGTTTCCTTAAGGAAGAAACTGTTGGAATTCCTGATGAACCTGTCAGAAAAGCATAGATAAAGGGACACTGTGGACAGTATATTTGGACTTTCAGAAGACCTTGGAGAAGGTGCCGCACAGGAGGCTGCTTACCAAGTTTAGAGCCCATGGCATTACAGGAAAGTCACTGGCATGGTTAGAGCATTGATTGATTGGTAGGGGGCAGCAAGTGGGAATAAAAGGATCCTTTTCTGGTTGGCTGCTAGTGACTAGTGGTGTTCCACAGGGGCGGTGTTGGGACCGCTTCTCTTTATGTTGCATATCAGTGATTTAGATGGCTATGTTGCCAGGTTTTCAGATGATACAAAGATTGGTGGAGGGTCAGGTAGTGTTGAGGAAACAGGTAGGCTCCAGAAGGACAGATTAGGAGACTGCTGGAATTTTGAAGGATGCAGGGGATCTCATTGAAACCTTTTGAATGTTGAAAGGCCAAGACAGAGTAGATGTGGAAAGGATGTTTCCCACAGTGGGGGAGTCTAGGACAAGAAGGCACAGCCTCAGGATAGAGGGGTGTTCACTTAGCCAGAGGGTAGTGAATTTGTGGAATTTGTTGCCACAGGCAGCTGTGAAGGCCAGGTCTTTGGGTGTATTTAAGGCAGAGATTGATAGGTTCTTGATTACAGCATCAAAGGCTACGGGGAGAAGGCTGGGGAGTGGGATTGAGGAGGGGAAAAAAGGAACAGCCATGATTTGATGGTGAAGCACACTTGATTGGCCAAATGGCCTAATTCTGCTCCTATGTCTTATGGTCTTATCCAACTATCTTACCAGGTGTCCAGTTGTCTTCTCAGTAACCACATACAAGGACTTCCTGTCCAATCTGGATGCTCCTTGCTGTATTACTTGGCAACTGGCTGAACTGTTTAGTCTGCACTTCCCTCTGTAGATCTGGTTTCAGGGGGTCAATGCAAGATTTTGGATTTCTGTTCATGAACAGCATTGCAGGTGTTTGATTTGCAATCTCATGAATAGAGTTCCGATACACAAAAAAGAAGTTGTCCACCTCGTGCTGTTGAGAAATTACCTCTTTGTCCATCATTTTAGTGGGTTTCTTGAAGGTCTGGATAAACCTTTCAGCTAACTCATTCATTGCTGGGTGGTGAGGAGCTGAACTGAAATGCTTGATGCCATTTTTCATCATGAACAGTCAGAATACTTTTGACATGTATTGTGGTCTGTTGTCACTCACAATTTGTTCTGGTAAGCCTTTTCTGGCAAAAGTAGTCCTCAGAGCGGAAACATTTTTTGCTGAGGTGGTTGACTTCATTGGTATGACTTCCAACCTCTTTTAATGAGCATCCACAGCAATCAAAAACATTGAGTCCCAGCAAAGTCAATATGTACTCTTTTACATAGTGAATATGGCCACTCCCGTGGGTGCAACATTGTTGGTGGAGATGCATTTTGAACATTTTGGCATCCTGAACAGCTTTTGGCCAAGTCTTTGATCTGTTTATCTATACCCATCTCAAGCACCTCTCATCAGCATTAGGTAGCTGAGCCCATATCTGGTTAGCACTAACAATTGAGCTTGCCATTGCCTATTGACGTCACTCTGAAGGCTTTGACTGAGTGCTGGCCTAGCTGGATTTTTCTCAACCATCCATGTCTTAAAAGGACTGGCCCTCTACTTTTCAATATAAAAAGTTCCAACTGTTGTTCTTGGCCTCCATATGCCACATTTACTTTCAGTTTTCCATTGAAAGACACTTTTTCACCTGTGTAAGTCTTTAGCATCACTGAGGTCCTCTCTAATGGTATCTTAGAAAACAGTCTGTTGCAGTCAGCCTCTGGAATTATGGACAAAACTGGCTTTGTATCCAGTTCCATTTTCAGTTTTATACTGGACACATCTATTGTGATCCAGATGATTTTTGTGATCTGCTTCAGTTATACTTTGCAGTTCTAGGCATGACAGTTCACCTTTGTCAGACTCAGTGTTGTCTGATTCTGTTTTACCTTTGGTAACTTTATGTATCTGCTTAATTTTTTGTTTGAGACTTTTCACTTGGTTGTGATTTTTGTCTGCCTTGTATGTTCTCTCTTTGTAACCTTGTCTGTGACACTTTCTGCAGACTTTTCTTTGAGCCAACTCATTTGCATCTTGGGAGGATTTGCCACGTCAATCACACTTCTGGCTTCTTGCACTATTCAGGGACATTTTGTGCATTTCACATTCTAACTTCCTTTTCTGAAATTCTGCTGCATCCTTTGTTGCAGTCTCTAACAATATTATAATGATCAATGCCCATTCGAAGGTTAGGTCCCTTTCGGATAGTAGTCTCTTTTGAGTGCTTTGACGATGCACACCACGTACAAGCCTGCCCATTAATGCATCTCTAAAGTCACTGTATGGTGGAAGTTTGTGCAGTTATACAAGGTATTGAGAAAGGCTTCATCTTTTGACTGGTTCCTTTTGTAAAATCTAAATCTCTCACCTATTACCAGAAGTTTAGATCTCATTTGATTTTGTAATATAGTAACAATTTCATCGAACGTCTTGCTTGCTGACTTTTCAGGGGTTACTACTTTGCATAAAGTTGCATTGTGTATATCTTTGCACCTATTAAGCTAAGACATGCAAGGGCTTACTTCTGCTGTTCCACATTGTTCATGTTACAATGCAGTTCAACTGTCTCGATTTACAACTCCCATCCTTCATCAATGCTGCCAAATTTGTCAACTTTCCAGAATGAACCAATTGTCACATTACTTTCACTTAAAATTCAGTGTGTCTTTCAATGTTACTCATGGCTTCCTTTGTTAGCTTCTGCGACAGCCTTCTCGTGCTGTTTAACTCTTGCTATTTCATTCTGTTACTGTTGGTGCAGTTCAGGATACTTCTGTCATTCAGGTTTGTACTCGTTGCTAATATGTTGTGTCTGTGCACAACTACATGACAATTAAATAAAAGCACACATGCGAGAGATGTCCATAACTGGTGTATTCACATTGGACTCAATGTTTTTGATTGCTGTGGATGCTCATTAAAAGAGGTCGGAGGTCATACCAATGAAGTCAACCACCTCAGCAAAAAATGTTTCCGCTCTGAGGACTATTTTTGCCAGAAAAGGCTTACCAGAACAAATTGTGAGTGACAACTGTCAGTTAGTCCTGACTTGGGTCCGAGTCCATAGGACACTCAAAGCTGCTGCACAGGTTGACTCTGTGGTTAAGAAGGCATACAATGCATTGGCCTTCATCAACCACGAAATTGAGTTTAAGAGCCGATAGGTAATGTTACAGCTATATAGGACCCTGGTCAGACCCCACTTGAAGTACTGTGCTCAGTTCTGGTCACCTCATTGTAGGAAGGATGGGGAAATTATAGAAAGGTAGAAAGGGTACAGAGGAGATTTACAAGAATGTTGCCTGGATTGGGGAGCATGCCTTATTAGAATAGGTTGAGTGAACTCAACCTTTTCTCCTTGGAGCGATGGAGGATGAGAGGTGACCTGACAGAGGTGTATAAGGTGATGAGAGGTATTGATCGTATGGATCGTCAGAGGCTTTTTCCCAAGGCTCAAATGGCTAACACAAGAGGGCACAGTTTTAAGGTGGTTGGAAGTAGGTACAGAGGAGATGTCAGGGGTAAGTTTTTTACACAGAGAGTGGTGAGTGCGTGGACTGGGCTGCTGGCAATGGTGGTGGAGGTGGATACAATAGGGTCTTTTAAGAGACTCCTGGATAAGTACATGGAGCTTAGAAAAATAGAGGGCTATGAGTAACCCTAGGTAATTTCTAAAGTAAGTACATGCTTGCTACAGCATTGTGGGCCAAAGAGCCTGTATTGTCCAGTAGGTTTTCTATGTTTCTAAATAACACTAATCTTTATCTTTCCTTTACATCAGGTCTGCATTTGGTGTCTAGTTCTTCTAGAAGATTTTTAAAAAATACCTCCTGAATACTTTATCTCCAACATTTTTTCTCCATTTTCGTACTCCACCTCAAAATCTCTTCAAAATTTGTCTACCTTGAAGAAGCTTTCCTCTCTACAGAAGGTGACTGACCCATTGATTTCCTCCAGCTTTTTGTTTTTTTTTCAAAGAGGGACGAGGCTGATTTGCTGGGCACAAGGTGAAATGTTATGCAGGGAAACAAGGAATACACCATAAGACCATGTGACACAGGAACAGAATTAGGCCATTTGGCCAAACAAGTCTGCTCTGTCATTTGACAATGGCTGATCCATTTTTCCTCGCAGCCCCAATCTCCTGCCTTCTCCCTGTATCCCTTCATTCCCTGAAAAATCAAGAATCGATTAACTTCTGCTTTAAATATACATACAGATTAGGCCTTCACAGCTGTCACAGATTCACCACTCTGTGGCTAAATAAATTCTTCCTTACCTCCATTGTAAAAGATTATAAAAGATAACATATAACATATATCATGTAACATATAACATATCTTCCTTCAGTTAGTCCTGACTTCCTACATCAGGCTATTGTGGACGCAATCAGAAACATCCCGGACCCTGACACTTGGAAGGCAAACTACCATCTATGTTTCTTTCCTGCATCCACAGAATCACCTGTCTGACCCCCTAACTACAGAGTCCCCTATCACTGCAGCCTTCTTCCTTTCCCTACCCTTCTGAGCCACAGAGCCGGAGGCGCGGCCACTGTTTCTTCCTCCAGGTAGGCCGCCCCCCCCAACAGTACAATAACAGAAGTATTTATTGTTAAGCGGGACAGTCACAGGGGTACTCTCTAGTATCTGACTCTTGCCCTTCTGCCTCCTGACTGTAACCCACTTAACTGTCTCTTGAGGTCCCGGTATGACTACCTGCCTGTAGCTCCTCTCTATCACCTCCTCACTTTCCCTGACCAGATGAAAGTCATTGTGCTGCAGCTCCAGTTCCCTAACCGGGTCCCTAAGGAGCTGCAGCTCAACGCACCTGGCGCAGATGTGGCCATCCAGGAGGCTGGAAATCTCCCGAACTTCCCACATCTGACACCCAGTACAGAACACCAGCCTCACAGATATACTTCCTGTTTCTATTCTTCACAGATAACCTACCTTACCTCGACCCGTTATCGCCAAAGCCCCATTGAGCTTATGCCCTCCTACTCTGGCTAACTCTAGCCTCATGCCCGCTCTATAAAACTGCCTCCTTTTAAATTCTCTGCGCTGGTACATATTTGCCACATGTACATCAAAACATAAAGTGAAATGCACCTTTTACATCAATTCAAGTCAGCGTGGATTGTGACTGGGGCAGCATGCATGTGTCGCCATGCTTCTGACACCAGCATTAATTCCACAATTTACTGACATGAACCATATTCTTCTGGAAAATGGGAGGAAACTGAAGCAAGCCACATGGTCGTGGAAGAATGTAAAAACACCTTACAGACAGCAGCAGGAATCAAACCCCGATCAGCAGTCACTGTCAAGTCTCAGCCTGAGATATTGACCAATCTTCTGCCTCCACAGATCTGCCAAGATGATCACACCACCTTGATTAAAACCATTCTGAAGATATCTGAGATTGTTACATACATATTTTAAAACAATGGTATCCTAATTTACATTTCCTTTTATCACAACAGCTCATTCTTCAGTTTGTGCTGTATGTTTCACCTATAGAACTTAATGTTTTACAAACAATGCAGTGTTATAAATATTGTGAAATGTTTACAAGGGTACAACATACTTCTGAAATGTTTTCCTCAGTTGAAAGTTAATATTCTTTTGCCCTCATTTACCATAGGAACTCATCAAAAATATAAATGTAGCTGACTCGAGCATTCCTTTGCAGTGTTGTGTGAAAATACAGAGCGATAATATACTATTAGGAAACATGGCTTAGCACCTTTCATTGCATCAGCACCTAATGGACTTCATAATCAAACTGTGGTGCTGGGAGGACAACAGCTAACACACATTAGGTTTTATTGCATTCATTCCAAAACCTAGTCATGTTAATATTTATGGTTTAATATGGCGTGATGAACATTACATTAATTCCACTGTTGCACAGGCCTCTCAGTTAGCATCACTTAAATCAGTGCTGCATGCGAGTCGTCACAGTGTTATCTCCTGCAGTTGCTACTTCATGGATGTAATTCTGGGATTAATGATTATCACTTTTGTTTAAAGGTGAGTCCTTGATGAAGCCTGAAATGACTGTCTATTGATTCACTGCTTGTTCTACACTGCAGAGAATGACAAAAGAAACTGTTCCCTTACTCCTATATTCTTTATTTTTAATCAGATGTGTTCATAAAAACTTATGAGTGCTCATGTTACTTGTCTTAAAACTATGTGTGTGTGGGGGCAGGGGGTGTGGGATCCACATCTTGGACTTTGCTTCTCTCTTGTGCATCTTAATGAAATGTAATGGGCTATAATAATGGACTATCATAACACTGGATCAGAACTGAATATTTTTTTTTTCAGTTTTATAGTCCATATTCTTTGAAAAGTCATACTGAATTATTAAGGAAAGACTGCTCCACAAAACTGGAAATTGATTGGACAGAGGTGTTGATTTCTCAAATTGATAATCTGTTCAATTTGTCACATGACTTTTGTAATGGATCCTCAATTTTCACACAGCAGCCTTTAGAATAAAATAGTTTTCCTGATAACAGCAATAATGAGATTGCTCAGAGGAGTCTACAAGATGAGTGGATCCACAAGCAGACAGTAAAAGTTGGGCTAGAGTAGACATATGCAAATGAAGCTATACAACTACTCTATGGTCATAAGTTGGAATACTTCACTGATCAAGGAGATTTAAAACAGAAACATCAATTCAACATTGCACGGGTTCTCAGAAGAAGGATAGGAAATGTCTTCCAGACTAAACATACAGAAATCATTAATATGAAGGGCATTGCTAGGAGGATTGTGCATTAGCTGAACATTGATGGAGTCAAGGGAAATGAAGAGAATTTGCCAGCAATGTGGATCAATGGAACTCAACATATCATTACCAAATAAAAAATGTCTGACTCAACCATTCCAATATTTTTCAATTGATTCATGTGAAATGGTGAACATCATTTTGTTTCATTCATTGACACATACAAAATGGATTGATGTCAGATTTTTAATACTTGTACAAAATTGTATTATGTCACTATAAAGATAGATCTTGATTGTATGAAGAATTAGTACACTTTACACTGCTTAATAGTTTTGTGAGACGTAATGACATCAAGCAATCACTGATTCCTCAGTGTCCGTCTGTTTCAATGTTGCAGCAGAGGGATCCCTGCACATGTATTAAAACAAGAGTATTAAAAAGTGATGATCCACACTGAATATGGATTGGTAACTTCCTGATAAATATCACTGAATGCCACACTACTTTATTGGCTTTAGTCTAAAAAAGTTGCTAGTTAGTGCATCATGATCTGGAAGAAGATGGCGCCAGCAAACAATACTACCATAGTCAACATTCTCCAGATGGTCCACGAAACTGATCTTTCATTTTGTTTACATATTCTTTTTCTTTTAAATGTGTTTCTGATACTGTTGGAGTCTGTGATCTACAATCTGGTGTGTTTTGGTGTGTTTTGGGCTGATTGAGAAATCTGCTGCTTTGCTATCTTGAGGCCAAGAAACTTAGCGATGGCGCATGAGCTCAAGATCGACTCAATTTCTCATGAATCTCACTGATTAAGTATTGAGGAAGATTGAAAACATCGAGGTGATTGCGGAAGGCGAGCGAATGTTCAGTGTCAGCTACCAGCCGCACTCTTATGCTGGCGGTTGAAGGTTTCTACATATGACGGTCTCTCTCCCGATGCTCTCAGAGAATGGTAACAAAGTTCTGGGTCTGTAGTTTATGGATTGGACTACAGTTTCTGGTCCTTTCTTTTCTGTTGCTAATTTACTATTTTGGATGACGTTGAATCGGGGTAGCTTGCAGATAGTGAACACTGTGTTGAACTGAATATGGGCTCTTTTGATTTTGTGGTTTATTTTCTGTGTTTTCGTTCATTTTTTTTACACCATTTGCATGGGAGGTTGATGTCATGTTGCCCTTCGTGTGATTTGTTTTTTGCATGAGGGGACAGTTGTTCTTGTTGCCATCTGTATGATTTGTTTTTTGCGTATGGGAGGTTGGGTGTTCCTCCTTTGAATGGGTTCCATGGTTTTCTTTGTTACGTGGCCATCTGTGGAGAAGACTAATCTTAGGGTTGCAGATTACATACATACATTGATAATAAATGTACTTTGAATCCTTTGAACTATCTTCACACAGGATTGAGCTTGTTGCAGTCAGCTCATTCGACCCCTTGAGTTTGCTCTGCCATTCATCATGGCTGATTCACTGTCTTCTCAATTCCTTTCTCCTACCTTCTCCCAGTAACCTTTGATGCTTTGACTAATCAAGACCTATCAAACTCTGCTTTAAAAATATTCAATAATTTGGCCTCCACAGCCACTTGTAGCAATGTATTCCACAGATTCCCACCCTCTGACTAAAGAATTCCTCATCTCTTTTCTAAACGGACTGTGCACTTTTGTTTTCTCCACATCCATTCTACCTGGGCCTTTCAATATTCAATAGGATTCAATAAGATCCCAAATTGAAATTATAGGGCTGACAACTGATACAATTGACAATATTTCAAAGAGCAGGAAAGCTATTTCGGCTGACCAATCAGTAAGCAAGTATGACTGGACAATGGAATTTTAGTGAATTAGTTCAAGTTTGTAATTGGAAGAACTACATAGTTTGAATTAGAAAACATACTGAAATTATTTATGGCGATCAAATGATCACATTAAAAAGCATTCACATAAACATGAAAGAATGACTAACCTATTGAAAAGCTTTAAAAAATTGCCCTTGCAGGAAAACCGAAATGTAATCTTTCACAGCTCTTTCTGTGGGAGCAATGTGGAACAGAAGGGTTAGATTGATCTAGAAATTGGGTTAAAAGGTCAGCACAACATTACAAGCCAATGAGGCTGTCCTGTGCTGTATTGCTGTATGCTCTCTTCTATGCTCCAAGTAGAAAGTGCTGAAAATACTCAGGTCAGGCAGCATATGATACAAGATTCAAGATTGTTTAATGTCATTTTCAGTACACAAGTGTAAGAAAGAGAGAGAGGAACTGGTTACACCGCTGGCATTTAGGGCTGCAGTGAAGGTCCTTCATCTCGGGCAGTATTCAGGGCTTCCTTCATCACGTCAGTAGTTTCCTTTTGGTTTTCACTACCATCAGTCATGCAAGTCCTGGGTGGAGACTCAGGAATACCATCCCACTCAGATGTAGAAGCATTCTTCTTTGCTGTTTTCATAACAATTTTGCTTGTTGATAACCCTGAGCTGAACCCCTGAACCTGGAGGACCAGTGGACCACTCTTAGTCTGGCCTCTACCCCTCGATCTGTTTGTTACGGGTGACCTTACCAAGAGCCAAAGCAGAAAGCCCTGAACATAGCTCCCTAGATCATTGAGGCATGAAAATGTAAAAGAGAATGGAATAATTGTTACTCCGGATCTGATGCAGCACAACAAAACATCATCGGATGCAGACAATACCAATACAAGGGATGACACCAAGTGGGACTAAATGACACAAGTGGTGGTGGTACCAGCTGAAAGTAGATGGGAAGGGGTGGTTAACTGCAGCTTATCTATCTGAATAAAGTGTAAGTCGAAGCAGGTAACTCAATACTGACAGTAAGAGAAAGATTTTTTCTAAATGTTGAACTGAGAGGTATAAAACTACTCGGATGTTTGAAACTTGAAATAAAACTGTACAATGCTGGTGATATTTGGTTGGTCAGGCAGCATCTGTAGACAGAGAAAAGCAGACAGAGCATTACAGATTGAAGATGCTTTCACAGGACTAGGAAGAGTGATTATTATCCGAAGTTGTTGAATTCAGTTTTAAGAAGTGAGTTTGTAATGTATCACTTCCAGACATCCCACCCTGCAAAAACTCATTTCAGGGAGGTAGCACCATGAATTTGCGGGAGACTCCCGGAACTTCCGGGAGAGGTGAGATGTCTGCAATAAAGTAGCTCGTTAGCAGCTAGCCAGCTAGTTTAAATAACATTAGCTATGCTAATGAATGAATGACACCCGTTAAACTCACCTCAACATGTCTTTTACAGTCTTAACCCACCATGGGCAATAGAAGAGTCAGTGTTGCAAATAGTGCAGCGAGCAACACTGTCATTATTTTTGACCCCTGTTAGGCAGGGGTGATGTACGCTTTATATTTTCTTTCTTTTGAACACACTGCCATGGCACGCTCTCTCTCTCTCATGGTCGCTCTCGCGCTCACTCTCTCTCTCTCTTTCTCTCAAAGAATTGATTTCCGGGATATTGTATATAATTTGCGGGCATCAGGGAGCCACTACTAATATGCGGGAGACTCCCGGAACTTCCGGGAGAGGTGGGATGTCTGCATTTCATGTGAGGTGCTATTCCCAGAGTTTTGTGGGACTTCATGCAACAGTGTAAGAACTAAGATACGAGGTTCTGGAGTGGAACAGGGAATTAAAGTGGCAGGCAACTGAAAGCTCAGTGTTATCCCTATGAAATCCCTATGGAAATAGGTGACCCCTGTTTCCATCCAGGGGGTCAGTGTGGACATGGTGGAGGATTACAAATACCTGGAGATACGAATTGACAATAATTTGGACTGGTCAAAGGACACTGAGGCTGTCTACAAGAAGGGTCAGAGCCGTCTCTATTTCCTGAGGAGACTGAGGTCCTTTAACATCTGCCGGACAATGCTGAGGATGTTCTACGAGTCTGAGGTGGCCAGTGCTATCATGTTTGCTGTTGTGTTCTGGGGCAGCAGGCTGAGGGTAGCAGACACCAACAGAATCAACAAAATCATTTGTAAGGCCAGTGATGTTGTAGGGATGGAACTGGACTCTCTGACGGTGGTGTCTGAAAAGAGGATGCTGTCCAAGTTGCATGCCATCTTGGACAATGTCTCCCATCCATTACATAATGTACTGGTTGGGCACAGGAGTACTTTCAGCCAGAGATTCAGTCCACTGAGATGCAACACAGAGCGTCATAGGAAGTCATTCCCGCCTGTGGCCATCAAACTTTACAACCCCTCCCTTGGAAGGTCAGACACTCTGAGCCAACAGGCTGGTCCTGGACTTATTTCCTGGCATAATTTACATATTACTATTTAATTATTTATGGTGCAACTGTAACGAAAACCAATTTCCCCCAGGATCAATAAAGTATGACTATGACTACTATGACTATAAATCAGAGCTGCAAAGAGACTTGGGAGTCCTAGTGCAGGAACCTCTAAAGGTTAAATTTCAGGTTGAGCTGGTAGTAAGAAGGGCAAATGCAATGTTAGCAATCATTTTGAGAGGACTAGTATATACGTAAAGGCCAAGATATAACGTTGAAGCTTTATAAGGTATATGTCAGACAGCATTTGATGTACTGTGAGCAGTTTTGAGCCCATAACTAAGAAAGGATGCATTGGTACTGGAGGGGGTCCAGAAAATATTCTTGAAATTAACCGTAGAAATGAAAGGGTTGTTGCATGAGGAAAGATCGATGGCTCTAGTCCTGTACTTGCAGGAGCTTAGAAGAATGGAAGGGGATCTCATTGAAATCTACCATATATTGAAAAGCCCAGGCAGAGTGGACACGCGGAGGATATTTCCAATAGTGAGGGAGTCTAGGACTGTTGCAATGGGAGCGACTGACGAGAACCCAAGTGCAGGACACAGGCACGGAGACTACTTGGACTTGACTTGGAACTCGGAACCAGGATATGGACTTGACTGGGACTCAAAGCCTTGACCTGGACCGGACACTCAAAGCCAACAAAACAAAACAACGACAGACCACTTGCATCTCGGCTCGGAGCAGCGGCAAAATGGCTGGACCCACTCAGCAGGAAACGAGGCGACAAAAACAAACAACGACAGACAAAAGGTATTTTGACGCGGAGAAGCTCATGAAGATGGCCCCTTATTCTTGGCAGCTTGGAAGACGGTCCCTTAATCTCGGCAGCTCAGAAGATTCATCGCTGCCCTGGCTATGGTGACTAACCAGCCTCTTGACTCGAAGCAGGATCAGCGGATGACAGGCTTTCAACTTGACCCCGGAACCACGACACCACGACCAGCAGGATCTCGACTCGACTCATTCTCGGCAGCCTGGAACGAGCATAGCCGTACTGCTGAAGCGAGTAGATGTAAGCCGGCACTTTCATGCTGATCCGTTCGAATAAGGATCAGGTGCTCTAATCAAGGAGCCCAGTGGAACATGGGGAAAAGGAAATTAGCTGAAACAAGGAGTCAACGGATCAGACTGCGACAGTCTGCCCCCTCAATGGGAGTCTCCAGGCGAACCAACAGGCTTGCCTAGATTGTCAACGACCTGGGTGGGTGGAGGGGGTTGTGAGGAGGGCACAACGGCTGCAAGACAGTGGCTGTGCTTGGCTGGTCCATTCTGTTGCAATGGAAGCGACTGAGGAGAACACAAGTGCAGGACCCAGGCATGGAGATTGATTTGGACTTGACTTGGAACTCGGAACCAGGACCTGGACTTGACTGGGTCTCGACACTTCGAGCCCTGACTTGGACCGGACACTTGGATTCAACAAAACGAAACAACGACAGACCACTCGCATCCCAGTTTGGAGCAGCGGCAAAACGGCCAGAACCGCTCAGCAGCACACGAGACGACAAAAACAAACAACAGACAAAACGTATTTTGAAGCGGAGAACCTCATGAAGACGGTCCCTTATTCTTGGCGGCTTGGAAGACAGTCCCTTAATCTCGGTGGCTCAGAGGATTCATTGCCGCCCTGGCTATGGTGACTAACCAGCCTCCTGACTCGAAGCAGGAACAGCAGATGACAGGCTCTCAACTTGACCTCGGAACTGCGACCGGCAGGCTCTCAACTCGACTCATTCTCAGCAGCTCGGAATGAGCTTAGTCGTACTGCTGAGGTGACAAACCAGCAGCAAGTAGATGTAAGCTGGCGCTTTTATGCTGAATCATTCGAATAAGGATCAGGTGCCCTAATCAAGGAGCCCAGTGGAACACGGGGAGAAGGAAATTAACTGAAACAAGGAGTCAACGGACCAGACCGTGACAAGGACCAGAAGGCACAGACTTAGAAAGAAGGATATCATTTTAGAACAGAGTTGAGGAGCAAGTTCTTTAGTAAGAGGGTGGAATTCATTGCCACAGATGGCTGTGGAGGCCAAGTCATTAGGTATATTTAAAGTGTGGGGTTGATAGTTTCTTGATTTGTAAGGGTTGTTTAAGGTTACAGGTGAAGGCAGGAGAATAAGTTGAGAGGGAAAATAAATTAGCCAAGATCAATATCAGAGAAGCCTCAGTGAATGGAATGGTCAAAACCTGCTCCTATGTCTTACAGTCTTATGGATTGATTGGAGACATTCTGTAAAATAATCATGCAATATATGTTTAGTTTCTCCAGTATAAAGTTGTTGCATTTCCTGATTGTTGATGGAGATGGAAAAGTGAACCAGAATATTACAGAAAGACACACAAAGTGCTGGAGGAATTTAGCAGGTCGGCGACGACTATGGAAAAGAGTACTGTACTTTTTTTTTCACAGTTGCTGCCTGGCCTGCTGAGCTTCTCCAACATTTTGTGTATGTTGCTTGGATTTCCAGAATCTACAAATTTTCTCTTGTTTGCGATTGCATTACGGAAAGAATAGTCTCTTTGAAATAATAAAAGGGGAGAGAAGGGAATGCACATCTGGTGGTGAGATCATGTTGAAGGTGATGGACATTGTGAATTATGATGGAACATGAAATTTGCTGGGGCTGAAAGTGAGGACAAAATAGATGTGGTTGAAAGCAAGAACAAAATTGATGTGGTTGAGAATCAACTAGGAATACAGAAAATAAAAGACATTTTGGAAATATGGGAGTTGAGTGTGTTAGCAGAAAAATGAAAATGAATGAGTTCATGACATTGATGCAAAGTAAATTACTATTCAAGAATCACAGAATCATAATACATTCAGTGACCACTTTATTGGATACAGCTGTACACATGCAAATATCTATCAGCCAATCATGTGACAGCAACTCAATGCATAAAAATATGCAGAAATGATCAAGAGGTTCAGTTGTTGTTGAGATCAGACATCAGAATTGGGAAGAAATGTGATCTAAGTGACTTTCAATGATAGAATGATTATTGGTGCCAGATGGGGTGGTTTCAGTATCTCAGAAATTGCTGATCTCCTGGGATTTTCATGCACAACAGACGTTAGAGTTTACTGAGAATGGTGCAAAAACAAAATAAAAGCATTCAGTAAGGGTGAAAGTGCCTTGTTAATAAGAGAAGCCAAGGAGAATGGCCGGACTGGTTCAAGCTGACAGCGAGGTGACAGTAACTCAAATAATTACGCATTACAACAGTGGTGGGCAGGAGAGCATCTCTAAACACACAACACATCAAACCTTGAAGTGGATGGGCTACAGCAGCAAAAGACACGGACATACACTCAGTGGCAACTGCATTAGGCACAGGAGGTACTGAATGAAGTGGCCACTGAGTGTAAGTCATGTCAAGTGGTTGCAAATTCCACAGGTGGAAGAACCAATTGTCACAAGTAGGAGACACGAAAGGGAGCTTGACATATTGTAATTGAGGAAAATGTTGCACGATTGTGAAAAATACTTAACTATGATTTCATAGGTGAACAATATAGTATAGTTAAATAACTCAAGTAGATGTTCAATGGATATGAAATCAAAACTGATGAAAGGTCATCATGATGAAACATTAATTCTGCTTATGTCTCCACAGTTATGTCTTCTTTTCTGAAAATCTCCAATTTTTCTGATTTTTATTTCATATCTCCAGAATCAGCAGTTTTGTGTTAGCTTTCCAACCCTTTAGCCTGTTCTACATCCAACATAAGATATTTTGGTGCTAATAACAGGCATTCAATTCAAGCAGCAGTAGTGCACTTTTAATATTCTAACCACTGTGATGGAATAGTTACCTCACGTCACTTCTTCATCCAATGTTGCTGCACATCTGTTCTTCTTCCCATAGTAGCCCTTCCATCTCTGTAACCCTCGGAGAACTTTACAATTCTTCCATTTCTCGATTCCTATAAATGCTCCCTTCTTTCATCCCATTGTAGGAACTCTTCTTCAACACTGAAACATGCTTTCTGCCTGACCGTTTTTCACTTTGATTTTTATTCAGAGCTCAAAAGCAGGTTGGTATGCTCAATAAGGTTGCTCCTTAATTTTTCTTGAATCAGCTGCATATCTGGTTGGATGGTATCAATATTCTAATTCAGAGAGCAGTTCTTCAGCTACTGGGAGGTGGCAGTCGGGAAAGTGCAAGGAGAAGCCCCTGTAATTAGCAGCAAGATATATTTTCTTTCCAGATGAAGCTTACGATTATGGCATCTCTGAGGTTTTCTGAACATGAGAGATGAGGTTGTAAATTTGTGACTGAAGCTTTATTCTGTCAAGTTTTAATCACTTCACTGGGGATACCATCTGTTACAGAGGTCTTGTTTTTTTTTATTGACATCCATTGAAGAAGATCAGAGAATTAACATCCTCAAAATCCAAGATATTTATCAGATTTCACCTGCAGCTGATCAACAATAAAGGTCAATGATAAGCCTTTGGAAAATGTGGATAACTTCCCGGATTTCAGGAGCTGCATGCAAAGAAAAGATTAGCTTCACTTGTTACATGGAAACATTCAGTGAAAAGCATTGTTTTGCTGAAGGCAGCCTGCAAGCATCGCCATTCTTTGACACGAATATAGCATGCTGAATACTCATTAACCCTAACCATAGGTCTTGGGAACATAGGAGGAATCCCATGCAGTCATGGGAAGAACCTAAAAACTCCTTCCAGATAACAGTGGGACCTGAACCCCAAATGGAGATTGCTGGCATTGTAAAATGTTGCACTAACTGATACAGTACCATGCAATCCCCAAGCAAGCAATGTTTACGACTAGGTAAAGAAAGAGTGGTTGAGGTTAAAGAGCTCAAATCCAGCAAACATGGTCTATTGGACCCCAGTGATCCCAGTCCAACTGCACACTTCAGAATCAAGCATTAACTACGGTCGGCATATAAACACTGTTTCTGCAAAGTTCTCCAAACTACTGTCAAATATCTCCTACACCAATGTCCCTCGCAATTGCATTCTACTTGCATTCACTCAGCGTCATTGTTAATATGCACCAATTTGTCCTGATCCAACCACACGGACACTACTTCCAAGAAAGCACAGCAGAATCTTTAATTTGTCGAAAAACTCAAAGGTTCAAAGGTCAAGTTTAATGTCAGAGAATTGTATACAATATACATCCTGAAATGCTTCTTTTGGCAAAACATCCACAGAAGCAGAAGTGCCCCGAAGAATGAACGACAGTTAAATGTAAGAACCACAAAGTACGCCCACCCCAGCTTCCCCCTCCCATGCGTAAGTGGCAGCGGGCAACGATCCCCCCTCCCCCCACCAGCAAAAATAAACATGCTTCAGTACAATCACTGAGCCCAAGCACGTGCTAAGCGATAGCAAAGACACAGACCTTGCAGTTACCCCAAAAGCGTCGCATTTCATCCAAATCCCACAGGTTCTCTCTCTCCCTGGCAAGGGAGATGGAGATGTCCCCCATTTTCACAGCAAACAGGAGACATAACAACAACCCACTGGTTTACGATCTTCAAAGTCCATTTTGTTGCTTTTTTCGAGCTCTGTGTCCGAAGATCGCAAAGACCTCTGGTCCCGGGCCCACAACAAGAGATTTTCCAGCCTCCCTAACAACACACGAGTCTCCGGCCATGACACCGACCCTCAATCCACCCGTCTCCAGAGCTCTGAGATCTTAGGCTTCTGAACACGATCAAGATTCTCAGGCCAAACCCTTGTCATATTGAATAGAGGCCAGTCGTGGAACTCCGAAAATGGGTCCCGTTCTTGCAAAGAACTGAAGCCTGCGTGTAACTCCAGGTCAGGGTCTTCAAAAGAACCCTGAAAGGGAAAAATAGAGATATTAAAGGTATAAATCGAGCTGTTTCTGAAGATGCAAGCGAAGGAGTCGACATTAGGTACCATCATTCCTCCTGCGCTCCGCCCAGAGGGCTCAGAGACTTTAGCATATCCCCAGAGATCCTCACCAGTTCACCAATTTTTAAAGAAGCACCATATTTGGGTGAATCACTGCTTGGCATGGCAACTGCTGTACCTAAGAGTGAAAGGAACTACAGACATTGGTGAACACAGCCCAGCCTTCCATGAAAACCAGACTACCCACCGTCGATCTGACAATGTTTTATGCTGCCTTAGGAAAGCAGCCAACATAATCAACTCTGCTCCCACCAAACATTCTCTCTTCAACCAACTTTCATTGGGCAGAAGACATAAAAACTTGAGAGCTCACGCCACCAGGGTCTGTCCCTAATAGATTCTATTCCACTATTGTTAAGTTAGTCAATGGATCTCTCATATGATAAAAAAAACTGATCTCTCAATCAATCTGTGTGGATTGGAAATAACATCTCCATCTTGTTGAAAATTAGTACTGATGTATCTCAGGATGTGGGCTTTGCTGACTGCTCTACTTTCTCCACACCCCTGACTATGTGGCTAGGCACAGCTCAAATGCCATCTATAAATTTTCTGACTATAAAACCATTGTTGGCAGAATCTCAGATGGTGACAAGAGCAAGATATACCAAATAGCAACAATCTTGTGCTCAGCAGCAGTAAGACCCAAGAACTGATTGCAGACTTTAGAAAGGGGAAGATAAGGGGAAATATACCAGTCCTCGTAGAGGGATCAGAAGTGGAAAGAGTTGACAGTTTCAAGCTCCTGGCTGTCAATATCTCTGAGGACCTAACCTGGACGCAACATTGTTGCAGCTATAAAGAAGGTATAACAGTGTCTATATTTCATTGGACGTTTGAGGAAATTTGGTATGTCACCAAAAACACTCGCAAATATTTACAGATGTACTGTGGAGAGCATTCTAACTGGCTGCATCACTATCTGGTATGATGGAGCACAGGATCAAAGTAAGCTGCAGAGAGTTGTGAAATTTCCCCTCTTTTTCCCCCTCTGTCATCAGATTTCTGAATGGACATTGACCCAAGAAACACTACCTCACTAATTTCTTTATTTCTGCAACACACACAAAATGCTGGAGGAACTCAGCAGGCCAGGAAGCATCTATGGAAAAAGGTACAGTTGACATTTCCGGCTGAAACCCTTCTATTGTTTTTGCACTACTTATTTAAGTTTAATTTATTATCAAAGCATGTATCCATGTACAACTCTGAAATTTGTCTTCTCCAGATAGCCACAAAACAAAGAATGAACATGAAAGTTGTTCAGAGAGAAACATCCAACCCACACACTCCATGTACAAAAAAGAATAGCATCCCCATCAGCAACCCCCAAAACACCCACCTCCCACATAAAACAGAACAGGAACATCAGATCCCAAAAATCAAACCTTCCCCTGCATAAAAACCTAATAGAATGCAACAGAACATTAACCCCCAAACACTATCCCCTCACAAAACAAAGCAGAAAAGGAACGGGCGATAAAAAACACAAAATATAAAAACCATAAGTCTGGAAAAGAGCACAGTCCGTAAGTGCAATAGTCTAATCCACAAATGCAGAACAATGATACCATCCTACAATATCACTGACATTCATCAAAAGAAGAGGGTCACCACATGAGGCAGAGGTCTACTGGCCTGCCACAGCGAGCCACACGGTGTTAGGGTGCTCACAGATTCCTCCAGCATCGATCAAAAGGAATACAATCAGGACTGACTCTTTTGCCTTCTGCATTCGTCTCATTGTCTCAATCTTGCTTGACTCTTTAACCAGTGAAATGGAGTCAAACAGCGGCTCGTACCCAATCTTGAAGTGTCTTTGTATTGAGGCCGTATGAGAACACTCTTGCTTTCCAGAATGTTCTCGGAGACAGCAACGCACTGGATCACTCAAATGATCTCCATACTGCAAACCACAGGCTCTAACAGTCCCAGAAACACATTTTATGATGAAAAACAGATCGAAAAGAAGTAAGAGACATTTTTGAGAACTATCTGGAAGATGGCTGGCGCCATCTTGACCATTAACCATTCAGTGTTACTTCAGTGTCAATTTCATGCTCTCACAGAGATCCTTGATTTCTTGATTTAAAATCCTATCTCTCTTGGGCCGGCTGGTGGCGCAATGACATCAGCGCCAGACCTGGGAGCGGAGGTTTCCGGGTCCGAAACTAGTTGGGTCCGCCCCCGAGTACGCTTTCCATCCATGCTGGGTTGACTGTCGAGGTCGCAACTCGACCTCATAAAATAAAGGGAAAATACTGCAAACATGTCTGTGTGAGGACTGGCACACCACACAGTTTCTCTCTCACTCAGCGCCTTGTAAAAGCCATGAAAAAGACATCATCACACATGCACGGACACACGCACAGACATGCGGACGCACACGCACAGACTTGCACGCACGCAGGCACACGCCAAAAATAAATAAATAAATAAATAAATAAATAAAATCCTACCTCTCTCCACCTTGAACATACTCGGTGTCTGAGCATCTATAACCCATTTGCCTAAAGAATTTTGAAGATTCAACAACCCCGGAAAAGCATATTTCTTTCTTATCTCTGTCGTGAATGGCCAATCCTTATTCTGATCCCTGGTTCTAGATATGCAGCCTGGGAAATCTTCTTCCCTGCATTTTTACTGATAAATCCCAGAAGAACTTTGCATGTTTCAATTTGATTATGCTTTGCTCTTCTAAACCCAAGAAAGTAGAGTCTCCATTGATTCGCACAGACTATCCTCAGTCTCAGAAATTGATCTGGTGAACCCTTAATTGCTCTAAGTCCATTCAATCATCACATCTGATAAAGTTTGCATCACCATGTCAGAACAATCTGGAGACTTTTGATCAACAGTGATGGAGTATCTGATCTTGAAGGTCAACAGTACCTTTGAGATTCAAATTTCTACTGTTGTTTAAATTATGTATTTCATATTATGGAACATCATGACTTTCCTACTTGACATGTATTATCCTTGCCCAGGCAAAATATCCTGTAGAAAGCCGCTTGGAAAAGAGCTAAAAATGAATAGAGTTTAGTTACTTTGACAATGCACTTTGCAGATAGAACCTTCCAAGCTTTTAACTCCATTCCCAGCAACTTTGCCAGAAGGACTGGAGATATTACCCTTGTACCCAATTTCTATAACTGTTACAATAAAGATATGTACAGTGGTCTGACAAAACAACCATCAACCTTAATATCAGTAAGCCCATGGCAAATTGTTGAAAAAAGTAACAGCTTTTCTAAGTGTATTTTGCCATGGGCACGGTTACTTTCGCCTGACGATTGGCACTGTTGTTGTTTTAATAGGAGAAAGGAAGCTATCAAAAGTCCCTGTACAGGCCCTTATCTGTTACATACCCTATCAACAAAGAAAATACCACAAATCCAGCTCATGTTCCTTGTTAATTCATTTCACTGGAGCAAAAAACTGCAGAAGCCGTTTTTTTAGATTTACGAAGATATTGCAGGGACTCAAGGGACTGAGTTATGGATAGAATTACAGTAGAGTATGCTGGGACTTTATTCATTGGAATGTAGGACAGTGAGAGCCAATCTTACAGAGGTGTATACAACCATGAGGGATATCGGTGAGTGAACAGAATCGTTTTCCAGTGCTGGCGAAGCAAGTACTAGGGGCATAAGTTAGGGTGAGTGGGGAGAGATTTATGAGGAACCTGAGGGGCAACATTTTCACCCATAAGGCAGTCTGTATATGGAATAAGCTGCCAGAGGAAGTGGTTGTGGCTGTTACATAAACAATATTTAAAAGACATTGGATAAGGATGAATAGGAAAGGTTTAGGGGAATATGGACTGCATGTGGGCAGATGGAGCTAGCTGAGATGGACATCTTGAACAGTATGGATGAGTTCTCATCCTGTATGATTCCATGACTTTATAAGATGAAAATCCAGCTCATAAAGAGAAAACACCAATTTGTTCTGAGGAAAAGTCGTTGACCAGAATTGCTAACCCTGTTTCTTTCTCCATGGATGATGAGGACATTGTCCGTTTCTGAGGTAATTATGGCAAAGTCCAAGTAAGAGATTATAAGGAAGTGTACATTACCCATTCCATAACAGTTAAACCAGTTACAGCCTCATTGGCTCTGTTGTCTGTGTTAGCCTTACCCAAAACAATGAGTACAGCCAAAATATTGTCAAAAGAAAATCAAAGTTGCAAACTCAAGAGACTGCAAAACAAGTTCTTCTCCAAGGTTCGATAGACTAGATGCTGGAATTAAATTTCCTCTGTCTGAGGAGCCTTGAACCAAGGGCCGAAGTCTCAAAATAGACGGTGAGCTGCTGAAGACGGAGACAAGGAGAGACTTCTTAACTCAGAAGTGATTAAACTTTACAATGTTCACTCCAGAAAACTGGGGGTGCTCTGTCATTGAGTACATTCGAAACCAAGATTGAAGGTTGTCTGGATATTGTGGGAATCAATGATAAGTGGATAGTACTGGAGACATTGATGAACAGCAGAGTAGGCTCAATAGGCCAAATGAGATAGAATAGTTCTTATGTTCTTATATTTTAAAAATCCTCAACCTACAGGAGCCATAGGGTGGCCCTGCAAAAAGACTCTTGACTTCTCTAGACTGTTTTATGGGAGAAAAGAGCAGGAGATATGTACAAAAGTCACAAGCACAAGGCATTCATGAATTGGAAACTCAACCAGGGTTGAAAGGAACAGAAATCACTCTACAGTCATCCGAAGGTTGAGGTCCAGCAGACAACCTGTGACATGAGGATTTGATGGCTGTTGCAAATAGTACAGGGCTCTAGTGATAACCATGATATACATTGTTTCTTCAAATGCCAAAAGAGTTACCACACTCACAGTGAAAAACTGAAACAACAATGTCAAGTTAATGAACAGAGTGCACACTAAAAAAAAGCTGTTCAACTATGACTTTGTCCCTCATGTGAGTGACCTTGACAACAGCTACCTGTTGTAGCCTCACTGTCATACCAGGCCTACAGGACATCAAAAAAGGCTCTGTGCATTAAAAAAAACAATGTCCTTTGCTAATACGTACAAATGGATATAATTTAAGGTGATTGGAGGAACAGATAGGGGGATGTTAGAGATAAGATCTTTTCTTATACAGAGGGTGGTGGGTCTGCGGAATCCTTTGCTAATAGAGGCAGATACATTAAGGCCATTTAAGAAATTCTGAGGCACATGAATGAAATTAAAATGGAGGGAAAGTTTAGTTTCAGTTCTGAGTACGTTAAAAGGTTGGCATAACATTGTGTGGTTTATGACATGTACTGTATTGTAATGTTCTATATTCTATGAATAGGGAACATTCCAAAAACTGATGCACAATAAGTAGAACATCTTTACAATAGACTTAAATAGCGTGAAAAATACAACTGCAGCATAAGCTGCAAAATATAACCATATAACAACTACAGCATGGAACCAGGCCATCTCGGCCCTTCTAGTCCGCCGAACTCTTACTCTCACCAAATCTCACCGACCTCCACTCAGCCCATAACTCTCCATTCCTTTCCTGTCCATATAGCTGTCCAATTTAACTTGAAACGACAACATCAAAATATAAAATACAGCAATGTTATGAGATTTAATGTAAGGACAATGGTGTGTTCTTTGCAGTGCATATATTCCTCACCTGAGGTCATCTTGATTATTTCTTCCTTCAACTCTCAGGTGCCCCTTACTCACTTTGTTATAGTACTGGTGCTGTAGACACTACATGTAGAAGTACATGTACATGTTAGTCCTGACGAAGGGTCTCGGCCTGAAACGTCGACTGCACCTCTTCCTACAGATGCTGCCTGGCCTGCTGCGTTCACCAGCAACTTTGATGTGTGTTGCCTGAATTTCCAGCATCTGCAGAATTCCTGTTGTTCACATGTAGAAGAATGCTGGTTTGCCTTTGTCCATTAATTCGCATCCAAATATATTGCTAATCTATCCTGGATGATTCAATTGATAATTGTCCCACTTTGTGTTTCTGAATTTTGAGATATGTCATTTAAATGCTGACTATTTCAATGGTAATAACTGTTGCTATATGTTGTTCATTTTCAGTCCTTGTTTTATCTCTTGTTTGTCTATGGTTTCTGGTTTGATCTGTTGGCCATAATGATATAAGAGCCTGTGGTTATAGTAGTACAGAATGACTGCAAGCAATGGTCAATGGAGTCACAAGTGATGGCTGATGCTGTGAATCTGGAACGAAATACAAACTGCTGAGTGGGTCATCAGCATCTGGGGAGCAAAAGGGATTTTCACCATTTCTGGTTGAGACCCTCTAACAAGATGGTAAGTGTAAAGGAAAGCTAGTCAGTATAAAGTAGTGAGGGGGAAGGGTGGGATGGGTGAGGCAGGTACTAGCAATCGATAGATGGATCAGAGTGAGGGGGCAATGATGGGAGCCAGGTTGGGTAGGGAAGGGTGGAGATCAGAATAGAGGCTGGGAGGCTCTTGTGTTTAATGGGTGATGTGGTGCAATGATCCATACCAAGTTTTGTCTAGTTGGCACTACTGCATCCAGACTAATCAGAGGTCAGATGGAATAGGAAGAATTTTAGTTTAAATTTATTTTCACCAAAATATCCAGCCCACATTGTCTTTGTAACTCCATTCATAGTAAGTTATTAAAATTGTCAGTCCTCTCAAAGTCTTTGAGGGCAATACACCAAGATAATGATTATCAACCCTCAGAACTCCCACGTGTTTGTAAAATAGTTCTCTTCATAATTACTTCATCAGGATCATTCACTATGTAAAGGTTATTTCAATTTCATCGTATAGATCTATTACAAAGTCAGTTTGGGATTGGCTAGATAACTTTAAATGTTACTGACTTGAAACTGACAAGCAGATAATTGAATACCAAAAACCACAGGTCAACAGTGATTAAATGCTGATCACCCTTAAGTTCTCAACATAGAAACATGTCACTACTGAATTGTCGCCATGTCAGTTTATGGCGGTACATTGCCTCTCATTTAGCACAGAATATTACTCAGTGTCCCAGCCAATGTTTATCTTTCAATACTATCATTGATCTATAGTTCAGTAAATTATACTTTATTTGCTAATTAATACATTGAAATCTGTGGGAGCTTGCTCTACATCAGTTAGTTTTCATATTTCATGTGTTAAGATAGTGAATAAGTTTCAGAAATAATTCATTCTCAGTTAACTGCTTTGAGTTCAGGAAATTTCTTCAGCCATTTGATCATGGCACAACTGCACAAGTGCATGGACATCAGCCAGTGAGAACAGCGAGAAGAGTTTATAAGGCTGTCTCTTTTTAGAGCAGGCGCTGGAGGAGTGAGCAACGGAGCAGAGGGAGACAGAGTAGGAAGGCTTTGGCTCAACGGGGCTTAGGCATTAACATGTTGAGGTGAGGTAGGTTGCCTGAGTAGAATACAGACAGGAAGTGTGTATGTGAGACCAGTCTTATGTGGTCAGTGTCAGATGCGGGAGGTTTGGGAGACTCCAGCCTCCCACATCTGTGGCAGGTGCGTTGAGCTGCAGCTCCTTCAGGACCATGTTAGGGAACTGGAGATGCAGCTCAACGATCTTCATCAGGTCAGGGAGAGTGAAGAGGTGATAAAGAGGAGCTATAGGCAGGTAGTCACACCAGGGCCTGGGGAGACAGATAAGAGGGCAACCATCAGGAAAGGGTAGGGCAGGAGTCAGAGGCTAGAGAGCACCCCTGTGGATGTACCCCCTGAGAATAAGTACCCCTGCATGAGTACTGTTGTGGGGAGGGGGGGGAAATGGCCTACCTGGGGGAAGCAATAGTGGCTGTGGCTCTGGGACAGAGACTGGCCCTGTGGCTCAGAAGGGTAGGAAAAGGAAGAGGATGGCAGCAGTGATAGGAGACTATAGTTAGGGGGTCAGACAGGTGATTCTGTGGATACAAGAAAGAAACAGATGGAAAGAAGTCCAGTGTTACAAGAGCATAGGAAGTGAATCCAAGTGCAGGACACAGGTATGAATATTGAGTCTGGATGCTTACATAGACATAAACGCTGAACAGCAAATGGGAGGAATCTTGACATGGAACTTTGATGCAGAGTCTTGACTCAAAGAAACAGAGTCTCATAGGTAAAGCTTGAAACAGGAGCTAGACTTAGAACCAACAGTTCTGAGTGGTCAGGAAACATAGTTACCTCACAGGAAAAAAGACTAACAAACTGGCAACTAATGGTTGTGATGCCAGGGTTCTTATACTGCAGTTCTTGATGGAGACCAGGTGTGTTGTCATCAAAGCAAATCAGCAGTAAATGGGAAATTAATGATTGGAAACAAGGCATAATCAAAGGAAATTAGGAGCAAGGTAGGGGATTAATGATTGGGACCATGACACACAAGTGCCAGGGTCTGGGATGTTTTTGATTGCATCCAAGATATCCTGAAGTGGGAAGGAGAACAGCCAGAGGTCATGCTACACATTGGTACCAACGACATTGTCAGGAAAAGGGAGGAGGTCCAGAAAGCAGACTACAGAGAGTTAGGAAGGATGTTAAGAAGCAGGACCTTGAAGGTAGTCGTCTCAGGATTACTGCCTGTGCCACGTGACAGTGAGTATAGCAATAGAATGAGGTGAAGGATAAATGAGGATAAATGCGTGGCTGAAGTATTGGAACAGAGGGCAGGGATTCAGATTTCTGGATTATTGTGACCTGTTCTGGGGCAGGTGTGACCTATACAAAAAGGATGGGTTGCACTTGAATTCCAGGGGAACCAATATCCTGTTGGGGAGGTTTGCTAAGGCTATTGGGGAGAGTTTAAAATAGGATTGCTGGGGCATGGGAACCAAAGTGAAGAGACTGAGGAAGAGGAGGTGGGCTCACAAATAGAGAAAGCTTGGAGACAGTGTGTGAGGGACGATAAGCAGGTGATCGAGAAGTGATGTGATCAGACCGATGGTTTGAGATGTGCATATTTTAATGCAAGAAGTATTATGAACAAAGTGGATGAGCTGAAATCATGGATCAGTACTTGGAGCTATGATGTTGTGGCCATTACAGAGACTTGCATCACAATTCTATCTCCTTTACCATAGCATTGGAGAGGGATAGGAACAGACAAGTCAGGAAAGCATTTAACTGAAGTAAGGGAAATATGAAGCCTAATGTTCTCAGGGAAACGTATGGAAGAAATGTGGCAAATGTTCAGGGGATATTTGCGTGGAGTTCTGCATAAGTACGTTCCAATGAGACGGGGAAAGATGGAAGGGTACAGGAACCATGGTGTAGAAATGCTGTTGTAAATCTAGTCAAGAAGAAAAGAAGAGCTTACTAAAGTTTCAAAAAGCTAGGTAATGATAGACAGCTAGAAGTTTATAAGGCTAGCAGGAAGGATCTCAAGAAAGAAATTAGGAGAGTCTGAAGGGGCCTCGAGAAGACCTTGGCGGACAAGATTAAGGAAAACCCCAAGGCATTCTACAAGTATGTTAAGAGCAAGAGGACAAGACATGACAGAATAGGACCAATCAAGTGTGACAGTGGAAAAGTGTGTATGGAACCAGTCCGGATAGCAGAGGTACTTAATGAGTACTTTGCTTCAGTATTCACTATGGAAAAGGATCTTGGCAATTGTAGGGATGAATTACAGCTGCCTGTAAAACTTGAGCATGTAGATATTAAAAAAGAGGATGTGCTGGAGCTTATGGAAAGCGTCGTCGGATAAGTCACTGGGACCGGACGGGATGTACCCCAGGCTACTGTGGAAGGTGAGGGAGGAGACTGCTAAGCCTCTGGTGATGATCTTTGCATCATCAATGGGGACGGGAGAAGTTTCAGAGGATTGGAGGGTTGTGGATGTTGTTTCATTATTCAAGAAAAGGAGAAGAGACAGCCCAGGAAATTATAGACCAGTGAGTCTTACTTCAGTGGTTGGTAAGTTGTTAGAGAAGATCCTGAGAGGCGAGATTTATGAACTTTTGGAGAGGCATAATATGATTAGGAATAGTCAGCATGGCTTTGTGAAAGGCAGGTTGTGCCTTATGAGCCTGATTGAATTTTTTGAGGATGTGACTAAACACATTGATGAAGGTAGAGTAGTAGATGTAGTGTATATGGATTTCAGCAAGGCATTTGACAAGGCACCCCATGCAAAGCTTATTGAGAAAGTATGGAGGCATGGGATTGAAGGGGACATTGCTTTGTTAATCCAGAACTGGCTTGCCCACAGAAGGCAAAGAGTTGTTGTAGACGGGTCATAGTCTGCATGGAGGTCGGTCACAATGTGTGCCTCAGGGGTCTGTTCTGGGGGGGGTTCAGAACACTCTTCGTGATTTTTATAAATGACTTGGATGAAGAAGTGGAGGAACGGGTTAGTAAATTTGCTGATGACGTAAAGGTTGGAGATGTTGTGGATAGATTGGAGGGGGGGGTCAAATGTTACAGTGGGACATTGATAGGATGCAAAAAGTGGCTGAGAAGTGGCAGATGGAGTTCAACCCAGATAACTGTGAGGTGGTTCATCTTGGTGGGTCAAATATGATGGCAGAATATAGCATTAATGGTAAGACTCTTAGCAGTGTGGTGGACCAGAGGGATCATGGTGTCCGAGTCCATAGGACATTCAAGGCTGCTGTGCAGGTTGACTCTGTGGTTCAGAAAGCATACAGTGCATTGGCCTTCCTCAATTGTGGGATTGAGTTTAGGAGCCGAGAGGTAATGTTGCTGCTACATAGGACCCTGGTCAGACCCCACTTGGAGTACTGTGCTCAGTTCCGGTGGCCTCACTACAGGAAGGATGTGGAAACCATAGAAAGGGTGCAGAGGAGATTTAGAAGGATGTTGCCTGGATTGGGGAGCATGCCTTATGAGAATAGTTTGAGTGAATTTGGCCCTTTTTCCTTGGATCAACGGAGGATGAGAGGTGAGCTGATAGAGGTGTATAAGATGATTAGAGGCATTGATCATGTGGATAGTCAGAGGCTTTTTCTCAGGGCTCAAATGGCTAGCATGAGAGGGCACAGTTTTAAGGTGCTTGAAAGTAGGTTCAGAGGAGATGTCAGAGGTAAGTTTTTTATGCAGAGAGTGGTGAGTGCGTGGATTGGGCTGCCAGCGACCATGGTGGAGACGGATACAATAGGGTCTTTTAAGAGACTCCTGGACAGGTACATGGATCTCAGAAAAATAGAGGGCTCTGGGTAACCCTAGGTAATTTCTCAGGTAAGGACATGTTCGGCTCAGCTTTCTGGGCTGAAGGGCCTGTACTGTGTTGTAGGTTTTCTATGTTTCTGAATGGTATGTCAATACAGAGCTCACCCTTTTCATTTAGTGTTTCAATGTCAGTGGTAAGAAAGCTCAAATTGAGGGAGAAGTGTTTTTTCTATGTTTACTTGAGACCAAATGTTGTTCTGTAACCAACCCATCAGCCGGTACTGGTTTGAGGTGTGGAGGTGCTGTGAATGGGAGTTTCCTGGCCTTACTCATTCTCTGCCCCAAACTTGACTATGAGTTGAGTTACTCTAGCTTCAGTGGGGGTTTTCTTACCCACTCGCAGGACCAAACCTGTCTTTGTGAGTTAAGATACACTTTTTTCAATGAAGAAGTCTAGCTGTCATGATCATCTGTTAAAGACAGGCAGGATCTTGAAATGGATAAGACCTACTGAAGCAAGAAGTCCTATCTGCAGCTGCAAATGGCTGCTTCCTGCAGATCTTAGGACTGAGAAACCCAGCAGCAGTAAGGCTACTCAAATGAAGATAGAATTGTAAGAGCAGGAGTCATTTAGATCCAGGAGTCTAAACCACTGTGCAATGGAATCCACAGCACAGATCCTTGCACCTCTCTAATCACTTCATCCGTAAACCTTTGTTTACAAGAACCTGCCTAGCTCAGTTTGATCAACTACATCAATTTTAGCGCCTATTATGCTCATTCACTGTGTTCACTCTGATTTCATTCTTGAAAGATTATTCTTATTCTATGGAGGCATGGCAACTCTTGTGATACCCATTCACTTCCTTCTTCTACATTTCAACATCCTCTTATGGTGGATGAACATTGATACAGGCTTGCGGATATATTTATATAAATTATCTTATGCATTTATATTTATTGTGTTATTTTAATTATTATTGTGTTCTTTATCCTTCATGTTTTTGTACTGCATTGGATCCAGAGTAATAATTATTTTATTCTCTTTTATACTTGTGTATAGGAAAAGACATAAAACAATCTTGAATTCTTGAATATTGAATGATGTCCTGACATATGACACTTTCCCAATGATGGTGCAACAAATAAGATGCTGGAGGAGTCTGACAGGTCTGAGAGCATTTGTGGGGGGAAATGGACAGTTGACGTTTTGGATCAAGAACTTTCACCTGGACCAGAGAAAGTGTTTCAACCTGTGGTGTCAACTGCCTATTTCCGCGACAGATGCTGAGATCCTTCAAAATCTCGCTTGTCGTTTCCTGTCCCAGAATCTTTAGTCTCTTGTGTCTCCCTCCCAGTCAAAGAGTCTTTGAATTGTTACAGCAGAGAACAAAGCCATTGAGCCTCCAGAGTCTTTAGAATTGGAATTGGTTGATTATTGTCACACGGACTGAGGTACAGTGAAAAACCTGTCTCTTTATAGATATCAATTCATTACACAGTGCATTAAGGTAGTACAAGTAAAACAACAGAAGAATAAAATGTAATAGCTACAGAGAAAGTGCACTGGCAGAGGTCAATAAGGTGCAAGGTCATAATGAGGTAGATTGTGAGGGCAAGAGTCTAAGTTATTATATAAAGGAAACACTCAATATAACAGCAGGGTAGAAGCTGGTATAAAAGACGCATTGAGTCCGGTAGTACATTTTTGATGGTTATTTTATCTTCTGCCTGATGGATCAGAGAAGAAGGGAAAATTTCAGGAAGGTTGGGTTTTTGATCATTTTGGCTGATTTACTGAGGGGAAGCTCTGACATGCTGAGCTGAGCTGTATCCACAGCTCTCTGCAGTTTCTACGGAAAAGCAGTCCTGATGAAGAGTCTCGGCCCAAAATGTCAACTGTTTACTCTTTTCCATAAATGCTGCCTTACCTGCTGAGTTCCTCCAGCAATTTGTGTGTATTGCTCTGGATTTCCAGCATCTGCAGATTTTCTCATGTTTGTGTCTCTGCAGTTCCTTGCCATTATTTACAGAATAATTGCCACACCAAGCTGTGATACATCTGGATAGGGCACTTCCAGTGTTGCAGTGATAAAAATTGGTAAGGGTCGACAATGGCATGTCAAATTCCTTAAGGCTCATTCGGGAGTAGAAGCATTTGGAGAAGTCTCGTGGTCATATTATCTAGGCTGTTGACGAGGTTCCATCCTAGGAACTTAAATGTCTCGGCCCTCTTGACCTCAGCATTATTGACGTAGACAGGATCATGTGCGTCATGATGATCACTTGGAGAGCAACATGATTAGTGTTTGATTTCCTGCTGAATAGTGCACTGAGATACTCCAGTTGTGGTATCTATGAACACTTGCTTGGCCCATTAAAAATCAGATTATTTTCTGGTGAAGTCAATGCCAGAAGGCAACACCTGTGCATACTGATCGAGATTGTAGCAGCACACACAAAATGCTGGAGGAACTCAGTAGGCCAGGCAGCATCTATGGAAAAGAGTACAGCTCATGTTTCAGGCCGAGACCATACATCAGGACTGCTTTGTGGACGACGTTGATGCTTTTTTGCTGGTGGGAGAGGGGCTGTTGCTTTGCTGCTGCTTGTGCATGGGAGGGGGAAGCTGGGGGGGTCTTTCGGGCTCTAATATTTAACTGTCATTCATTCTTGGGGCACTCCACTGCTTTTGTGGATGTTTACGAAGAAAAAGGAATTTCAGGATGTATATTGCATACATTTCTCTGACATTAAATGTACCTATTGGGATGCTTCCTGGCCTGCTGAGTTCTTCCAGTATGTTGTGTGTTCCTTGGATTTCTGGCATCTGCTGATTTTCTTTTGTTTGTGATCAAGATTGAAAGCTGGTGATACTCAGTGACAGTGTAACATTGCTTTACAATGAGGAGGCTTCTTTTTAATGAGAGCACAGACTCTCTTTACATAGAGTAGGCTGGCCATAGTTTTGAACTGTAGCCCTGGATAGGTTTTACGCTAAGTCCCAGCAAGAAAAGGAGCAGATTAACAATAGAAAAGATCAGTGGCCCTGCTCTTTGCTCCCTAATCTGTCTGGGAACACAAAATCTTATTTAATCCTGCGTATTTTCAGTGCTAAACTGTTGATAATGAAAGCACACAAGATATTTTCCTCGTGCAGTATTAGTGGTTGCTGCCATCAAATGGCTAGCTCCTGACATTACCAGCTGGATATGTGAGAGCAGCGTGAATGCGAATGGCCTGGAACCTGAGCTGTGTCCTGCCAATTTTCCAAGAATTGCAATTGAAATTGATTTATTATTGTTATGTGTACCCAGACACAGTGAAAAGCTTGTCATGCATGCTGCTCATATAGATCAGATAATTACACGGTGCATCGATGTAGAACAAGGTAAAACAATAACAATGTGAATAAAGTGTAACAGATAAACGCTTTCTATATGGGGGGAAAAAAAACCTAAAACTTTAGCCAGGAAGCAACTGTTAAGTGCTCAGCATATGCAGACTTACAGTGTCTTCTTTGTACAATGCACACGTGGTAAATTGGTGATTCATCCTGGGGTGGTCTTCATGACTGGCTATTCTTAACTGGTAATATGGGATTTGAAAACATACCTTCTTGTTGGATGGAGCAGGAAGGTATCTCTAGCTAGATGTTTAAAGTATGGTGATCATTCCTCCCATCTGTGGTTGTCTCCCCCCTGCTACCGTCTACCCTGAGTCCCTCAAACACTTACACTCGCTTCACTTAATTTAGCTATAGGAGGGCTGCTACAATGATTATCAATCCTGCTTCACCCTGTGTCATATTTGCCTTGCTGGACTGATGATAATGAGACCCAAGGTGAGGTACACCTCAGACCAGCTTCCAGACACAGGACAAGCTTCCTCCTCTATGGACACACCCAAAGGTGGGACAAGCTGAATTTTATTTTTACTTTGTTTGTTTAGAGAGACAGTACAGAGTAGACCCTTCCATCCCGTTAAATCACATCATCCAGAAATTTCTGATTTACCCCAAGCCTAATCACAGAACAATTTACCATGACCAATTAACCTACTAACCAGTAAGTTTGCGAAGAAACAGGAGCACCCAGAGAAAACCCATGTATTCCATGGGGAGAACATACAGACTCCTTACAGACGATGTCGTAACTGAACTCCGAACTTGAACTGTAATAGCATTTCACTAACTGCTACGCTTCTGTATCAAGGTCTATGCTTTCAAATGATTTCCAAGCCTCAGTTATTTTGGTTTTATTTCACCACCTTTTTTAGCTTTCATTTTTTTTATTCAGAGACACAGTGTGGAACAGACCCTTCTGGCCCCCTAAGTGGTCATGGGGAGAAAGTACAAATTTCTTACTGACGGCACTGGGACTGAAATCCTTGTTTTTCTTTGGTTGTGATCTTATAAAGTATTTTCTTTGCGATATTTACCTTAATTGGATGGTTTGTTAGGCTACCTAAACTGTTACTTAGAAGTGCATGGCTAAAGTCACATTCAGACCACACCACAAAAGATATTAGTGAAGCAGCTGTGTCTAACAAGGATCTTACAGGCTTTTAATGATGGAGGCCAGCATTTTATTAGAACATTTAGTCCAACATCTGGTGTATGGAAGATATTGGAAGTTATATTAAAGATCAGAGTGTTTGAGTGTCTAAAGTAATTCGAGGTAATTACTGAGATCTTATGTGGATTTATAAGACAGAATACTGCAATTACTGTAAATGGGAAATATAGGCAGAAGTTGCTGGAACTAATCAGTAAGCCAGGCAGAATCTGTGATGAGAGGGAACCATTGAATGGCCACTGACTGGACACATTCATTCTGTTTCTTTGGCCACAGGTAAAACCTGACTTGATTACACATTTGTAAAAGGTGAGTTTTGTTTGAAAAATAAGAATGGAATTTTGAGGAAGTCGGAGTGGCTGAAGCACTGTACAGGAGAATGTTTGAGAATGTAGCTTATACAGACTTCCAACAGGAACTTAGTTACACTACTTACGAAACAAGTTTATTAATGTATTAAATGGAGTAGATATTGTACATAGAAGCATGATAGATAACATTTCTGGCATGTCTTAACTTTTCTCCCCTATTACGCTGAAAGTGTTGCTTCAATTCATATGTTATCTTCCTATCAGATTGGAATGTTGACACAATTTTAGGAACACCCATTCAAGATCAGCAGGTGTTCCAAAACAACAGTGCAGAAATAACGTCAATAAAATCACAAACAATTTGGATATATAAGGAGTAGGTCAAGTGACAGAAAAATGTGTTGTGGGCATTTTTTCCAGTCAAGCATCTATCGCAACTTCTTCAAAGTGTAAGGAAGTTAAATTGTGTAAGATTGAGGCATTCAGCCTATTATATCCATACAGTACATTTTGCTGAACTACACTAATGCCATTTGTTAGCATGGGATCGTATGTCGTTCAAGTGTTTTATTCAAATTCCACTTAATTGTGTCTTGTTATATATTTCAGATATCAAACATTTCCTGAATATCATGTAAAATCTTCCCATTGCGAGAAATCTTTTTTTGTGATCAGTGCTGCGAGTGTAGAACATGAATGGATGGTCTCATCTCAAATGTGTTACATGAGACTATTTGAAATCATTACAAAGCTCAGAGCAACTTTTCGTGCTGACCTAAACATCTTTTCCATAAATTCCCAATAGGCTAATGTCTGTTAAAGTTATATATGCATTGAATTCACATTTTTCTTGGTATTGGTAATCCAACACATTAAAATATATTGGTGTGCATTACTTTGGACATGTTACGCAAGAGTCTGTTAAAGTTGATTACGGTTAGATTAGTGGCAATGAGACATCAGCTCCCAATGGCGCTGTAGAACAGAAGCTGATTTAGAGCCTGATATTCCAGTGCTGTAGTTAGGGACCATTTTATTACCAATAGTGTTATAATTACAAGAGACATTAAACTGAGGTCCTCTCTACTCCCAATGAAGATAAATGATTCCATGGCACTACTTCAAGGATGAGCTTAGGAGTTTCCTCTTGTGTTCTTGTACAGCATCATTAAAATACAGATTATTTCATCTTTCTAATGTTGCTTTTTAAAGAAGTTTGTTACGAGCAAATTGGCCACTCCGTTGCCTGTACTACGGTGACCATACTGCAAGGATGCTTCATTGTATCTAAAATTCTTTGAGGCAACTTGAAAGACATAAAATAAATGCAATTATTTATGTGCAGCAGATACATGGAAATAGTATGAAGGATGGGGCAGGTGGGACCTGTACAAGGGTTACACTTGAACTACAAGGGGACAATATTCTTTCAGGGAGGTTTGTTAGTGCTATTGGGGAGGCTTTAAACTAGATTTGCAGGGGGATGGGAACCAGAGTGCCAGAGCTGACAGTGTGGTTGGGGTGAAAATAAATGATGTTAAAAGTTCAAGCAAAGTCACAAATAGAAAGGTTGTGAGTGGTGGTAAAAATCTTCTGAGGTGTATCTATTTCAATGCTAGGAGTATTGTGGGGAAGGCAGACGAGTTGAGGGCGTGGATTGACACGTGGAATTATGACGTTATAGCAATTAGTGAAACTTGGCTACAGGAGGGGCAGGACTGGTAGCTTAATATTCCAGGGTTCCGATGTTTCAGATGTGATCAAGGCAGAGGAATGAAAGGTGAGGAGGGGGGGAGCATTGCTTGTCAGGGAAAATGTTACAGCAGTGCTCAGGCAGGACAGATTAGAGGGCTTGTCTACTGAGTCCTTATGGGTAGAACTGAGAAACAGGAAAGGTATGGCCACATTAGTGGGATTGTATTATAGACCACCCAATATTCAGCAAGAATTGGAGGAGCAAATCTGCAGAGAGATGGCTGGCAACTGCAGGAAACATAAAGTTGTGGTGGTAGAGGATTTTAATTTTCCATATATTGATTGGGACTCGCATACTGTTAGGGGTCTAGATGCTTTAGAGTTTGTAAAATGTGTTCAGGAAAGTTTTCTAAATCAATATATAGAGGTACCAACTAGAGAGGATGCAATATTGGATCTCCTGTTAGGAAATGAGTTAGGACAAGTGACGGAAGTGTGTGTAGGGGAGCACTTTGGTTCCAGTGATCATAACACCATTAGTTTCAACTTGATCATGGACAAGGATAGATCTGGTCCTAGGGTTGAGGTTCTGAACTGGAAGAAGGCCAAATTTGAAGAAATAAGAAAGGATCTAAAAAGCATGGATTGGGACAGGTAGGTGGGAAGCCTTCAGAGGAGAAAGATGTGACTGGTAGGTGGGAAGCCTTCAGAGGAGAAATTTTGAGAGTGCAGAGCTTGTATGTTCCTGTCAGGATTAAAGGCAAAGTGAATAGGAATAAGGAACCTTGGTTCTCAAGGGATATTGCAACTCCGATAAAGAAGAAGAGAGAGTTGTATGACATGTATAGGAAACGGAGTAAATAAGGTGCTTGAGGAGTATAAAAAGTGCAAAAAAATACTTAAGAAAGAAATCAGGAGGGCCAAAAGAAGACATGAGGTTGCCTTGGCAGTCAAAGTGAAGGATAATCCAAAGAGGTTTTACAGGTATATTAAGAGTAAAAAGATTGTAAGGGATAAAAATGGTCCTCTTGAAGATCAGAGTGGTCGGCTGTGTGCAGAACCAAAAGAAATTGGGGAGATCTTAAATGGTTTTTTTGCATCTGTATTTACTAAGGAAACTGGCATGAAGTCTATGGACTTAAGGGAAACAAGTAGTGAGATCATGGTAACTGATAAAGATTGAAAAAGGGGGAGGTGCTTGCTATCTTGAGGCAAATTAAAGTGAATAAATCCCAGGACCTGTCAGGGTATTCCCTCGGACCTTGAAGGAGACTAGTGTTGAAATTGCAGGGGCCCTGGCAGATATATTTAAAATGTCAGTGTCTACGGGTGAGGTGTCGGAGGATTGGAGAGTAGCTCATGTTCCGTTGTTTAAAAAAGGATCGAAAAGTAATCTGGGAAATTATAGGCCGGTAAGTTTGACGTCGGTAGTGGGTAAGTTATTGGAGGGAGTACTAAGAGACAGAATCTACAAGCATTTGGATAGACAGGGACTTATTAGAGAGAGTCAACATGGCTTTGTGCATGGTAGGTCATGTTTGACCAATCTGTTGGAGTTTTTCGAGGAGGTTACCAGGAAAGTGGATGAAGGGAAGGCAGTGGATGTTGTCTACATGGACTTCAGTAAGGACTTTGACAAGGTCCCGCATGGGAGGTTAGTTAGGAAAATTCAGTCGCTAGGTATACATGGAGAGGTGGTAAATTGGATTAGACATTGGCTCAATGGAAGAAGCCAAAGAGTGGTAGTAGAGCATTGCTTCTCAGAGTGGAGGCCTGTGACTAGTGGTGTGCCACAGGGATCAGTGCTGGGTCCATTGTTATTTGTCATCTATATCAATGATCTGGATGATAATGTGGTAAATTGGATCAGCAAATTTGCTAATGATACAAAGATTGGAGGTGTATTGGACAGTGAGGAAGGTTTTCAGAGCGTGCAGAGGGACTTGGACCAGCTGGAAAAATGGGCTGAAAAATGTCAGATGGTGTTTAATACAGACAAGTGTGAGGTATTGCACTTTGGAAGGACAAGCCAAGGGTAAATGGTAAGGCACTGAGGAGTGCAGTAGAACAGAGGGATCTGGGAATACGGATACAAAATTCCCTAAAAGTGTCGTCACAGGTAGATAGGATCGTAAAGAGAGCTTTTGGTACATTGGCCTTTATTAATCAAAGTATTGAGTATAAGAGCTGGGATGTTATGATGAGGTTGTATAAGGCACTGGTGAGGCCGAATCTGGAGTATTGTGTTCAGTTTTGGTCACCAAATTACAGGAAGGATATTAATAAGGTTGAAAGAGTGCAGAGAAAATTTACAAGGATGTTGCTGGGACTTGAGAAACTCAGTTACAGAGAAAGGTTGAAGAGGTTAGGACTTTATTCCCTGGAGCGTAGAAGAATGAGGGGAGATTTGATAGAGGTATATAAAATTATGATGGGTATAGATAGAGTGAATGAAAGCAGGTTTTTTCCACTGAGGCAAGGGGAGAAAAAAACCAGAGGACATGGGTTAAGGATGAGGGGGGAAAAGTTTAAAGGGAACATTAGGGGGGGCTTCTTCACACAGAGAGTGGTGGGAGTATGGAATGAGCTGCCAGACGAGGTGGTAAATGCGGGTTCTTTTTTAACATTTAAGAATAAATTGGACAGATACATGGATGGGAGGTGTATGGAGGGATATGGTCTGTGTGCAGGTCAGTGGGACTAGGCAGAAAATGGTTCGGCACAGCCAAGAGGGGCCAAAAGGCCTGTTTCTGTGCTGTAGTTTTTCTATAGTTTCTATGATGGAAAGAGAACCATTTTGCAATATCAAGAAAACTCTTTTCTGCATGTTTTAATTAATTCAAGTTCCTCAAATTTTGAAGTCCGTGCTTGTAAACGAGTAAATTTATACTATCCCTTCCAAACTGATGTCATGGAAACAACTGATTTTTTTTTATATGAAGCTCTCCTCAGAATGTTAGCTGCACTAAATGTAGAATGAATGGCCTGAGATGTGATAAGGAATCCGAAAGTATACATTGGACCCCCCGTTAATTATGTAAACGGTCGTGGTGAAGCTCAGAACCTAAATACCATTATATCAAATGAAGCATATGGTATTTAAGTGCAATCCTAAGTAAAGCACTTAAGTGCCATTTTCATCCCGGAATATTCAAGCAAAATTGGCATGTTTCCAATAAATTTTCAGGTCTTATGGGCAAGAATCCCATTAATATTTCCCTTCAAATTCATTTGAGCAACATGAACAAAGTATGTTTTTTGCCCCCATTTTTCATTCCTGTGTCCTTTACCACTGTCAGCTTTATACATCCTTTGCCATTTTCTGGTTGCTTATTTTTTTTTCTTTTCTACATATTCTGTAAGTTCTGGGTTGTCTCTTTTGTTTACAATCCCCAATGCACCACATGTCATAGGATTGCATGAGGAATCCTCAGTGGAGATAAAAGTAAGAATCATTTTTTGCTTACAATCTGTGAGACTCTGTTCCCATGCCTTCTTCATCTCCAACTTCAAAGACAGCCTCCAGCGTATCATAGATCAAATCTGCAGTGAGAGACACTCCTCCAACAGATTTCTTAGCAATCAGCTTTAATATAATAAATGCACGTATTATTTACTGGGTAGAAGCAGTTTGTAAATGGACAGACTGTGGAGCATTTTCAACACTTATAGCCATTGGGCGTAAGTGTCTTACCCAACATCTTTGAGAAAGTCATGTCAAATATAAAACCAACTGCAAAACATGCATGAATAGTCAGTTGAATTACAGTAAGTTTACAAAACAGCTGAAAATATGAACAGAGTAACATTGAAGGGGAATCTACCAGAATCCTCTGTTTTCCTTTCTACCACTCTTTTAGGCTGATTCTACCAGCCCAGTTGACTTTTTGATTATTGGAATGACCCAAATAACCTACAGAAGGAGATTATAAATTCTAGAATATCCTGGTTAACCGAAAGGACTTCTGTAGATGCAGGAACTCCAGAGACTTTTCAGCATTAAGAACATGGAACAGTTCCGAGCTTGATAACATAAGATATCAATATGGCTTTTAGATCGAAGAAGACAATTGAGCAGAAGGAAAAAACCATATTTGTCTGTAGAGAAAAATGGCTTATTGTCTGAAAATTGAATATCTGAAATAATGTAATATGTAACCTCTTGTAAATGAAAGTTCTCTGTGAGTACTTATGATGGTGAATGTGGATCAACGATAGGCAGCATGCCATTTATAAGCAATTGATATGTCAGAATAATAAGTTATGAACTGTGTGCTGTCTAAACAGATGGCACATTAGCACAGGAGCACATCTAGTGGGGAAATATTTTTTTTAACAACCACACAGTAAATCTCTGATCATAGTTATGCTGGACTGCACCTCATGCTCAGCCATCTTTAGCACTACAGATTTAGGCATCGTTGTCAACATTAAGCAGAGAAATACATTTTTATCCATTGAAAAGCAATTGCAAGTCATCACAGCAAGTGATATTATACTTAAAGTAATCAATCTAAAAGTTGTGTTTTTTTCAAATGAAGTTAATTAGATAATCAATCGTTCCTGTTTTTCCAGTCACCAGATGTATAAGCATCATTCATGTAAGCATGTCCTGAGAGATTCTCTGAGATAAGTTGCAATTTTAACCCTTCCTATCTATTCTTCTGCATCACTGAGACTATTTCATGTTGGAAAAGCTCAATAATTTGTATTTGTTCTCCTAGAATTAGAGTAGAAAATCTCATTAGGGAAACAAGAAAAAGAATGTTTTAAATTAGGGAGTGTAAAACTTACTGAATGAAGTATATTGTTAGAAAGTACACTCAGTGGCCACGTTATTAGGTACACCTGTACTCCTGCTTTGTTAAGGCAATGTAGGAGGAGGAGAAGATGGCGGCGTGACGGCAGCGTGCGTGGCCACTTCGGTGGTGATGTCTGTTATCTGTCAAGTAGGGGACTGCATAATTCTGATTTGATGGAGATGGATGTGAGAGTACTGAGGAACATCTGGAAAACTTCTGAAATGCCCGCTGCGCTGCCACTGCTACTGTGCGGTAACCGGAATCTCCGGAGCAGAAGGCCCTGAAATCCTCGGCTTTGCATGTTTCAGCGGCCAGGGCGAGGTTGAAGGTGCTCGGCAGAAGATAGCGCTCGGGAGGCTGTATCAGAGAGGCTGGTCGGAAGCTCAAAGTTTTCGGACGGATGGACTCCGTGTCGGCTGTGGTCGGCTGCTTCCAAGGCACCGGCAAGTTGACGTTGCCTGGAGGTTTATGGCAGGGAGTTTCTCTTTTTTGCCGCCTGCTGTCGAGGACTTGGGAGACGATCGACTCGGGGACTTTTGAGACTTGATTTACCATGCCCATGGTTTGTTCTTCATCAAATTATGGTATTGCTTTGCACTGCCGTAACTATATGTTATAATAATGTTATACTATCTAGGACGAGGAAGATGGCCTCCTTTTTTAAAGAAAGGGGCTTCCCTTCCCCCACTATCTATTCCTCTGTCTCTGCCGCATCTGCTCTCAGGATGAGGCTTTTCATTCCAGGACAAGGGAGATGTCCTCCTTTTTAAAGAAAGGGGCTTCCCTTCCTCCACTATCAACTCTGCTCTCAAACGCATCTCCCCCATTTCACGCACATCTGCTCTCACTCCATCTTCCCACCACCCCACTAGGAATAGGGTTCCCCTGGTCCTCACCTACCACCCCACCAGTCTCCGGTTCCAACATATTATTCTCCGTAATTTCCGCCACCTCCAATGGGATCCCACCACTAGCACATCTTTCCCTCCCCACCCCCCCACCTCTGCTTTCCGCAGGGATTGATCCCTACGCGATTCCCTTGTCCATTCATCCCCCCCCCATCCCTCCCCACTGATCTCCCTCCTGGCACTTATCCTTGTAAGCGGAACAAGTGCTACACATGCCCTTACACTTCCTCCCTTACCACCATTCAGGGCCCCAGACAGTCCTTCCAGGTGAGGTGACACTTCACCTGTGAGTCGACTGGGGTGATATACTGCGTCCGGTGTTCCTGATGTGGCCTTCTATATATTGGCTAGACCCAACGCAGACTGGGAGACTGCTTTGCTGAACACCTACACTTTGTCCGCCAGAGAAAGCAGGATCTCCCAGTGGCCACACATTTTAATTCCACATCCCATTCCCATTCTGACATGTCTATCCACGGCCTCCTCTACTGTAAAGATGAAGCCATACTCAGGTTGGAGGAACAACACCTTATATTCCGTCTGGGTAGCCTCCAACCTGATGGCATAAACATCGACTTCTCTAACTTCTGCTTATGCCCCACCTGCCCCTCGTACCCAATCCGTTATTTATTTTTATACAACATTCTTTCTCTCACTCTCCTTTTTCTCTCTCTGTCCCTCTGACTATACCTCTTGCCCATCCTCTGGGTTCCCCCCCCCCCACCTTGTCTTTCTCCCTGGACCTCCTGTCCCATGATCCTCTCATATCCCCTTAGCCAATCACCTGTCCAGCTCTTGGCTCCATCCCTCCCCCTCCTATCTTCTCCTATCATTTTGGATCTCCCCCTCCCCCTCCCACTTTCAAATCTCTTACTAACTCTTCCTTCAGTTAGTCCTGACGAAGGGTCTCGGCCTGAAACATCGACTGTACCTCTTCCTAGAGATGCTGCCTGGGCTGCTGTGTTCACCAGCAACTTTGATGTGTGTTGCTTGAATTTCCAGCATCTGCAGAATTCCTGTCGTTTGTGTTATAATAATGTGGTTCTGTCAGTGTTGGTCTTTGGTTTGTCCTGTTTTCTGTGATATCACTCCGGAGAAACATTGTATAATTTCTTAATGCATGTATGCATTTCTAAATGACAATAAAAGAGGACTGAGTGTTCTCATAATCTAATATAATCAGCCAATCATGTGGCAGCAACTTGGTGGATAAAAGCAGGCAGGTGTGGTCAGGAGGATCAGTTGCTGTTCAGACCAAATATCAGAATGGGGACAGAAAGTGTCTAACCATGAAATGATTGTTAGTGCCAGACGGGGTGGTTTGAGTACCTCAGAAACTGCTGATCTCCTAGGAATTTTACACACAACAGTCCCCAGAGTTAACAAAGAACAGCATATAAAAGAAAAAAAAATCCAGTGAGGGGCAGTTTTGAGGGCAACTTCATCTTGTCAGGCGAGAATGGTCAGATTGGTTGAAGTTGACAGAAAGGTGACAGTAACTCAAATAACCAGGCTCTACAATAGGGGTGTGCAGAAGAGCATCTCTGAATGCACGACACATTAAACCTTGAAGTGGATGAGCTACAGCAGCAGAAGACCACAAACATACACTTTATTAGGTACAGGAGATACCACGAGTGCACATTTCTCTTTTAATCCAGGCATTTACTAAAAGTGAAGGGTCTTAACCAGAACAGTGACTACCCATTCCTCTCATCAATGATGTGTGACCTGCTAAGTTGCTCCAGCATTTCATGTGTTACCCCAGACTGCAGCATTTGTGGACTTTCTTGTCTCCATTTACTCAGTTCTTTCATCAAAGATGAAGGATGAAGGATCACCTGCATACACATTATACATTTACATGTATTAGAAGTTTGCTGTGATGTGGTGGTGCAACATGTAACAAAGACAACATCTGACAGTTATACAGTACCAAAATAAAGCTACAGTATGGATATATAATAAACTGCATTTACACGTTCAAAGCCACGTCAGAGAGCAACAAACAAAGTGATTCAACTCATTGTACATGCTACTCTATGGAAGTATGTTCCAGTTCTTAGGGTGTATTAGGTATGGTCTATGAACCAATTTTGTAGCGTTGACAAGTTTCCTGTATAATCATCTCTAGAGGGAACGAACAGCTTTAAAGCGTATTTGTACAATTCATTGCACAGCATAAAAACAATGCATTTGTTTACTTTGTACATATGAAGACATTGTAACTTCACATACAGACAAGAATCATTTGCAAATTTCTATGCAAATATATTACATCATTTTCCTTCTTTGCAAAGAGTGTCTCATCAATAGCAATTAAAGGTTCATTCTGTTAACTGTCTTTCTAAGACACTTGAACCTTCATAACTGCACTAAACCTCTGACATTGCATTTACTTCTTAACCTTATGAAATGTTGGCATCCCAGCTCATCTTACTGAAGACTTGTGTCACCTCTTTAACATTTAGCTTGTTATTCATAACTAGAATAAGTTAATCATCACATATTTCTTAAAAATCTGTCAGGTTGTCAGAATTAGAATAAGAAGCAGAAGCAGGTTTATTAACACTGAGATATTTCTTGTTTTGTGGTAGCACTACAGTGCAAGACAAAAATGTCATAAGATATAAATAAATAAATCATGCAAAATAAATGAGGTGATAACTTTCTTTTAATGCAAACAAGCTATAATTATGCAATGTAGTCTTGTATTATCTCACCTATAACTTCGGCATGTCGAACTTGCTTAAATTGCTTTCAGAGGTTATCTGAAGCCTTTCTGCTTGCCTCATTCCTTAGAGTTATTAGAATGCAAATCATGACTGTTGTTGTTACAACTTCTCTTTCTCTATTCTCTCCCTGAAGCTGGGCTATGGAAAATTCAAGCTGGTTTGAAGTTTGTGATGCGCAACCAGATTTGCTGTGGTGTCCTGTGTTTAAAAAGTGGCTTAAGTACTTAAGAAGTTAGCTGTAAGATTTTTTTATAGTTACGCTCAGGCAGTCTTGGATAACCTGTCTCATCAAGGCTTCCATAAGCACTGTATGGACATTTTGGCTGAACTCTCCAAGGTTGTAGGATAAGGAGAGATCTGAATCCCTGATGCTGTTGTACTTCCTGAAGTGCTCAAACAAGTATGACGTAAACTGAGGTTCCTTATCTGGCATCAAATCAAGAATGTTGTGAGTTGTAAAAATTAAATGCATCACCTCAACTAGAAGTTTTGCTGCTATGCTAAAATACTCATTTCTAACTTATATCTTTCAATTAGAATAAGCATTGATAAGAGCAGGAAAATTACTATTAGCTTCTTGACAAAATTCAACATGATTTTACAGACAACACACACAAAATGCTGGAGGAACTCAGCAAGCCAAAAGCATCCATGGAAAAGAATATAGAACTGCTGAAGGGTCGCAGCCCAAAATGTTTACTCTATTTTTTTCCATAGATGCTGCCTGGCCTGCTGAGTTCTTCCAGCATTCTGTGTGGATTTCCAGCATTCGCAGATTTTCTCTTCTTTATGATTTTACAGAGAACGACATGATGATCATCCCTATTGCCTGTAGAAGGTGACTTGGATGATTTTGTTCAGATGCCTTGACAGACTACACCTGTTGACAAGAAACTTTTGTCAATGCATGGACCATATATATAAAGTTACTGAAAGTAACCTTCATATTTTCCGAATGCAGTGTAAAATAAGGTTTTGAGTGTATTTTATATAGCCATGTCAGCTGCCTCTAATTAATTGAACAAATCAAATTTTCAGTCATGAAGTAGTTGCATATTGGCACAAAACATATCTGAACTAATCAAATTTCTTAGATTTTGCTCATGAACTTGTTTCAGAAGAGCTTCTTTCTATGCTGCCTCAATAATTTCTGCAGTTGCAATTGAAAAATCATTACCTATTAGTTGTAAAGGGAAAATTATTTTTTTCCAATATCTACATCAAAAATCTTAAGGTGTTTGCCTAGAAAATACATCCTGATTGAATTTTGTTTGTAAAACAGATACTCAAAGGCATAGTTATATTTACACAAGAGATTTTCAATCTTTGCCTCCTGGAGACTCAGGTGATTGAAATTGCCTATTTTTTCACCCAGAGTGGTTAAAGGGGGTTTGTGGTGCATTATTAAATTGAATAATCTTCCCAATAAATTTGTAATAGAGTGATATAGTGAAAGAAGCAGCCCTTTGGACTATTGAGTCAGTGTTGACCGTCGAGCACAAGTCTAATCATATTTTATAAAAACCACATTCCTAAAAACCACCCAGATTATCCCATTCACCAATACATTAGGGGCAATTTGCAGTAACTAATTAACACATCAGCCTATATGCCTTTGAGGATGTGGGAAGAAACCAGAGCACCTGGAAGAATCCCTAAACAAATCAAAGGGAAAATTCAAATTCTGTACGGACAGGAGCAGAGTTCAGGACTTGACCCTGGAACACTGGTGTATGAGCATAGCTGCTCTACCAGATGCACCTTCTTCCTAAAAATGATGGATAGCTTTTTTTCTCTATATTTCTGTATAATTGAAGTACAAAATGCAAATGTTACCAGCTTTTCCCAGTCATTACTCGTGATATAATTAACAACATCGCCCATTTCATAAACTGAGCCATCACTTGCAAGCATCAATATATTTTATGTGGGTAGCCTCCAACCTGATGGCAGGAACATCAATTTCTCTAACTTACGGTAGTTTTTACCCTCCGCCTTCCTTCTTCTTCCATTCCCCTTTCTGACTCCCTTCTTATCTCTTCTCCTCACCTGCCCATCACCTCCCACTGGAGATCCTTCTCCTTCCCTTTCTCCCATAGTTCACTCCCCTCTCCTATCAGATTCCTTCTTTTTCAGCCCCTTACCTTTTCTACCAATCATCTCCCAGCATCTCATTTCATACCCCCGCACCCTCATAACTCCCCCCTCACATGGTATCATCTTCTAGCTTGTACTCTTTCTTCTATCCTAACCTTCCTGTTCAGGCTTTCTCCCTGATAAAGGATCTCGGCCTGAAGTGCTGACTGTTTATTCTCCTCCGTAGATGCTGCCTGACCTGCTGAGTTCCTCCAGCATTTTATATGTGTTACTATCAATATCAATCTGTTCTGCACCTTACGATATTTAATATTAATGCACCTTACTTTGTTACTTTTGTGTGATTCATCTGCAGATTTATCCTTACCTTCATAAGTTTGTGTGTCATGTGTACTACTGCACTTTACACCCAAGTTCGAAGAAACATTCTCTCATGTCTCTATACATTATATGGTTATACAGTATATGTCATATACTGTACATATATAGTTAAGTGACGATAAACTTGACTGGCAGTAAGACTCGCAGATTAAACTCAGTCTGCATAAATGTTCTGTTCTCCGTTGATCTGTATTGCAGCTCCATTTTCAATCAATTTGGGGTGCTAATCCTGATAAAGTACATTCAACAACACCCAGAAAAGACCTGAACTCCATCTCACTTTTGGTCTCTTTACCTTCAAAATGACTGTTCCTTTACCTCTGACTGATTGTAAACTATTAGCATTGGCGTGTATTCCAAGACACAAAACTTCGGGCTGACAATTTTGCTTTCCACCTAAAAGCAATTTTAGCTGTTGTTCATCAGAACACATAATGCACCTTGCTCATTTTCCTGAATGTCATGTGACTAACCATACACAGTGTCAATGATAGATGCCCAACTTCTCTACAGTAAATATCTCTACAAAAGTAGAATGATTAACTAGCAGTTAGTATTTCATTTTAGCATTTGATCCCTCAATTGTCGGGAATTAAATAAATTTATCTATTTCGAGATACTGCGCATAATAGGCCCCTCCAGGCCTTCAAGCCGTGCTGCCTATAATCCCTGATTTAACTCTTCTGTAATCACAGGACAACCTGTAATGACCAATTAACCTACTAACCGCTGTGTCTTTCGACAGTGGGAGGAAACCGGAGTGCTTGGAGAAATCCCACACATTCCATGGGGGGGGGGGGGCACGAACAAACTTCTTACAGAGGACATTGGGATTGAACTCCAAACTCCAATGCCACAAGCTGTAATAACATTATGCTAACCACTATGCCTCCGTGGCACCCAGTAGAGTAGTGGTTAGTGCAATGTTATACAGCTTATCTTCGCATCTTCCTGTTCCCCGCCACTTTCACTAACTGCTACAGTAGACTAGCAGTTCACATGACGCTATTGCAGTTCAAGGCATTGGAGTTCGGAATCCAGTCTCAGCATCTTCTGTCAGGAGTCTTTGTAAGTCCTCCCTGTGGAATGTGTGGGTTTTCTCCGGATGCTCTGATTTCCTCACACAGTCCAAAGATGTACACTTTAGGTTCATTTGTCATTATGAATTGTTCTGTGGTTAGGTTAGGGTTAAGTCAAGGATGGCGGAGGTTGACGGGATGGCACTGCTTGGAGGGCCTGGAAGGCCTATTATGCACTGTAAATCTAAATATACAAATAAAATAACTGTGTAATTTTAAAAATCAAATTCTGTGCTATTAGAATTAACTTCTTTGTTAGGCAGACTGTCTAAGTATTCCTTCTGTACAAGAATTACTTTGGCAGAACTGTTCTGGTTAGTTGGTTGAAATTTAGACCTATGTGTTATCACTATATATTCCTTCCCATGACACATAAAATATTTCAAGTTCTTAAAGGAATAGCCATAAAGGATAGCCTTAAAGGAATAAGCATGAATGGCTGCTATTGCATCTGTAGTACGAATTCACAGCATTCCTGCTCAAGTGGTGGTAATCTTGTTTCAGCAAAGCAGTTTTCACTGCTGCCTTCTGACTATAACCCATCATTATGTTTGTGGCTGGCAATGGATGCAGTTCTGTGATTATTCTTTTGCCTATTTTGGTTGAGGTTGTAACATTGCAAGCCAAGTCATAATGAACACTCTGAGTAGAGCAATTTGAGTTTAATCTGTATGTCATTTAAGCAACACACAATCCATCCCACAGCATATGGTTTATAGATTCACCAAAGTTGCAATGTCAGGCTTAACAGAGTTCTCCAAGGTTTACACTTCTGCTGTGAATGTAACATCTCAGCTATCTGTGGGGCTACCAGGTGAGCAGGTTTACTGAACTGGTTCAATAGAAAGGTTTCTAATGCTCCCTTATAATATTACTTAGTACCTGCATACTGTCTGTATGATTGTGTACTTTGAGTTAGCCACAAGGGATCATTTCCAGCATTTCCATATGTGCTATGAGGACTTAGTCTCTGACTACAGAACCTTCGGCTGTCTATGTAATCCGTCAGAGCTTGAGTCAATATTTTGTCTTATTTCTCATCTAAGTACAGATGCCGCTGCACTCAAGTTTTCTCAACACTATCCTTACTTCTGTCAGTTTCATTCTCCTGTTACCAGCATTTCTTGTGAATCTACTAACTTCTGCTTTCTGTGTTTTTACGCCCCCATCCATATTGCAAGTGGCTGAGCAGGTGTCCTATATAATGTGCAGGAAAACATTGGAGCTAATTTGTCTCCCCAGTTGAGAATGCTGAAGAGATGTGAAGCAACAGGGCTCAGCATGGCTTCAGGGTATTCCCACACCATTATTTAACATCTATACATGCCAGATATTCTGATGGTCTTGTTGGCATTTGCATTGTTCTCTGATATGGTCTTAAGCCAGTCTTGTAGAATTAGCATGAACTATCCATATAAGTCCCCAATAGACATTATGAGTTTCAGAGTATGTTTGTGTTTCTTATCATAACCAGGACATATGCTTACATCGCATTAATGATGGCATCCATAGTCCCTGTCAGTACATCAGTTCAATGACATATTGCACGTTGTTTTTTTGTCAGCCTTACTTTGTGTGTAGTTTTTCACTGGCTCCATTGTAATTTTTTGTTCTACTGTGGATGCCTGCAAGAAAATGAATCTCAGGGTAGCATGTAGTGACATTAATGTACTTTGATACTAAATTTACTTGGAACTTTGAACTTGGAATTTGAACTTTGAACATATTTAGATACAATTATATCACATCCAATATATCAAACCGAGGTAAGCATGCAATTCTTTATTTAAAGTTACATATCACCTTTTCAGGCAGCACATGTTAGCTCATAAAATTGATTGCACAAACACAAAGAAAATCTTGCACCCAGGCGTTTTGACAGTCCTCTTAAATCTGTGTCCTCTCATTATTAACTCTCCTGCCAGAGGATTTAGTTTGTCGTTATTTAACCTGTCCAAAACCTATTAGTTAACCAAGGAATTCAAAGCAAGGATGATCAATGTTTCTGCAATAGTAATTCTCTCAGGACTCTGCAGGCTCTTTGGTTCATTGATTTACACAATGGATATTGCTGAGAAGGATAGGGTGAATAGAGAACATTGAGAAGACAGATAGTCAGTCTTTTTCCTCAGGATAGGAGAGTCCAGAACTAGAGCGCACAAACTTAACATGAGAAGAAACAAATTTAAAGGCGAGGGGAACAACTTAGATAATTTTGCACAGAGTGGTAGTTATCTCAAACAAGCTGTCAAAGGAGGCAGTGAGGCACATAAATAGCTGTAATTATTTTATTATTGTCACAATAAGACATAGAGTAGAACTAGACCATTCATAAGACCATAAGATATAGGAGCAGATGTAGGCCATTCAGCCTATCGATTCTGTTCCACCATTCAATCGTGAGCTAATCCAATTCTTCCAGTCATTCCAGTTCCCCTGCCTTCTCCCCATACCCTTTGATACCCTGGCTAAACAAGAACAAAATCCACAGATTTACCACCCTCTAACTAAAGGAATTTCTCCGCACCTCAGTTCTAAATGGACATCCTTCAATCCTGAAGTTGTGACCTTTTGTCCTAGAATCCCCTACCATGGGAAATAACTATGCCATATATAATCTGTTCAAGCCTTTTAACATTCAGAATATTTCTGTGAGATCCCCCCTCATTCTCCTGAACTCCAGGGAATACAGCCCAGGAGCTGCCAGACGTTCCTCATACAGTAATTCTTTCACTCCTGTGAATCTTCTCTGAACCCTCTCCAATGTCAGTATATCCTTTCTAAAATAAGGAACCCAAAACTGCACGCAATACTCTAAGTGTGGTCTCACGAGGGCCTTACAGAGCCTCAACATCACATCTCTGCTCTTATATTCTATACCTCTAGAAATAAACGCCAACATTGCATTCACCTTCTTCACAACCAACGCAACTTGGTGGGTAACCTTTAGGGCATCTTGCACAAGGACTCCCAAATCCCTTTGCATCTCTGCATTTTGAATTCCCTTCCCATCTAAATGATAGTCTGCCTGTTTATTTCTTCCACCAAAGTGCATGACCATACACTTTCCAACATTGTATTTCATTTGCCACTTTTTTACCCATTCCCCTAAACTATCTAAATCTCTCTGCAGGCTCTCTGTTTCCACAACACTACCCACTCCTCCACATACCTTTGTATCATTAGCAAATTTAGCCACAAACCCATTAATACCAGAGTCCAACTCATTGATATACATCGTAAAAAGCAGCAGTCCCAACATCAACCCCTGTGGAAAACCACTGGTAATCGGCAGCCAGCCAGAATCAGATCCCTTTATTCCCACTCTCTGTTTTCTACTAACCAGCCAATGCTCCACCTGTGCTAATAACTTTTTTGCCAACCAGCTAATGCTCCATCCATGCGAGTAACCATTCAGCCTATCAAGTCTGCCCTGCTATTCAGTCATGGCTGATTTATTATTGCTGTGAACCTCATTCTCCTGTCTTTACCCTATAATCTTCAATACCCTTACTAATCAAGAACTTATCAACATTCACTTTAAATATACCCAATGAATTGCCCTCCACAGGCGTTTGTAGAAATGAATTCCATAGATCAACCAGCAATTGGACTTAAAAAATTCCTCCTCATCTCCGTTCTAAAGGGATGTCCAAGACTACTCCATTGGAGGAAGCATTCTCTCTACCTCCATTCTATCTAGACCTTTCAATATTTAACAGGCTTTATTGAGATTCCCCTTCGTTCTTCTGAACTCCAGTGAGTACAGGCCCAGGGTCATCAAATACTTCTCGAACATTAATCCTTTCATTCCATTGAATTTCCCATTTATTTTTGTGAATCTCCTCTGGACCCCCTTCAATGCCAGCACATCCTTTCTTAATTAAGAAGTCAAAAACTGCTCACAATACCTCAAGTGTGGTTTGAACAATGCCTAAGCATTACATCCTGCTTTTATATTCTAGTCCCTTTGAAATGAATGTTAACATTGCATTTACCTTCCTCACCACTGACTCAACCTAAAAGTTAAGATAGCACCTGTGTAATGCTTGTTTTATCCCAAGTGAATGCCCACCACACTCTTCATGAGGAAATCTAATTACATAATACTACACTAGATGCTAGTAAGCCATCAGAAGCTCTAGGTATTGGAAGGAGGCAGTAAATCGAAGACATACATGTCTGGAGGCAAGTTTTGTTTATAAAAAAAATGACAATATATGCAAAATATTTACATATGTAAAAGCAATTCAAAATTCCAACATTCTGTTTTAGGTTCCAAATCTCAGATATCAATGAAAACCAAATTCCTTTTTAGTTAGAATCAGTGTGATTCATTAGAATAACCTTTATTACTCCAGTTTCTCTAACCACTTAGATATAGTGTTATTCCCTATTTAAAGATTTACAGACTGAAATTTCCTTTTCATTTATTTATCCCTAGTTAGTTAGGAAAATAATTGAATTCCTATTCTTAAGCATTATCATTAACTTCAGTTTCCGTTCAGGTCAGTATGTCTACAAATTCAAATTCAATCCCAAAAATATATATTATACTCAGCTTAACTCCATTCACCAACATCGCAACTTTAAAACAAAGCAAATCTCATTCAGTCACTTAACAAAGTCTTTGCAAAATAAATTAGTTCTTCCAGAAAATCAAATCCAGATCCTTTGAATGAGAAATAAAATTATACATCCAACCATCTTAAATCCTTTACATCTTGAAGTTAGTTCTTCGATCTTGTTTCTTGGTTTGTTGAGTGGATGGTGGGTCATCTATGGAAAGTCAATTCATAATTCTTACACAAAAGAAAAGCCCGACCTTTTTGCAACAGGATTACAATCTGTAAGTTCTTATATAAGTTGTATTTTCTATTTCAAATGTCACATTGCCATTTCCAAACATTTCTCAGTAACAACACAACTGAACATATTTCAAACACAAATTAAACACTTGGAACAGTAGAAGTGTTTTAACTCACCAAATGCATTGGTATGATTTAACAAAACTAATTCCCAGTTACATGGTAGAAATCTTGGACACTACTCTCTGCCAATATCGTTTTCCTATAGCTGATGCTTGTTATAGCAATAGCTTCAATAAATCTTTTATCAATATCGTCTCTCCGCCAAGGGTTTCACCCTGAGGATTTCCAGTAAGTAGAGTAGAGATACTAACTACTAATCCCACTTTTAACAATTTATATATTTAATTAATTTCTATAGTTTGCTGTGTTTCTATTACTTGCTCAAGCTTGCATCAGCCATGCCTTTCTCTCGCATAACTATTTTTTTTCGAGATCTCTTTTTTTATTCGGTAAACCTCATTTTGATCCCTCCATCGGTGGAGCTTTCTAACATTTGATGTTTGGGTTTAATTAACTTGGGTTACATTAACGTTCAAAAATTCCAGCTCATGGATGTCCAAGTCCCTTTGCATCTCTGATGTCTGAATTTTCTCCCCGTTTAAAAAAAGTCTATACTTTTATTCCTTCTACAAAAGCGAATCACTATTCACTTCCCTACACTGTATTCCATTTGCCATTTCTTTGTCCATTCTCCTGATCTGTCCAAATCCTTTTGCAGACCCTCTGCTTCCCCAAAACTACCTGCCCTTCCATCTATCTTTGTAACACTCACAACATGCCGAAGGAACTCAGCAGGTCAGGCAGCATCCGTGGAAACGATGAGTCGACATTTCGGGCCGGAACCCTTTGTCAGGACTGGAGAGGGAAGGGGCAGAGGCCCTGTAAAGAAGTTGGAGGGAGGGTGGGAAGGAGAAGGCTGGTAAGTTCCAGGTGAAAAACCAGTAAGGGGAAAGATAAAGGAGTGGGGGAGGCAAAGCAGGGAGGTGATAGGCAGGAAAGGTGAAGAAGGAATAGAGGAAAACACAATGGGTAGTAGAAGGAGGCGGAACCAAGAGGGAGGTGATGGGCAGCTGGGCGAGGGGGCAGAGTGACATAGGGATAGAGGAAGGGAGGGGGAGGGAATTACCAGAAGTTGGAGAATTCTATGTTCATACCAAGGGGCTGGAGACCACTTAGACGGTATATGAGGTGTTGCTCCTCCAACCTGAGTTTAGTCTCAGGTTAAAGCTAATCAAGCTAATCATTAAGCTTCAAGACCTTGGCCTCAATACCTCCTTGTGCAATTGGTTCCTCAATTTCCTCACTTGCAGACCACAATCAGTTTGGACAGGCAACAGCATCTCCTCCACAATCTCCATCAGTACAGGTGCACCACAAGGCTGTGCGCTTAGCCTGGTGTTCTATTCACTTTACACTAATGACTGTGTGGCTAAGCACTGCTCCAATGCCATATTCATGTTTGCCAATAATACCACTGTTGTTGGTTGAATCAAAAGAGGGGACGAATCAGCATATAGGAAGGAAAATGAAAATATGACTGGTGGTGCCATAACAACAACCTCTTACTAACGTCAGCAAGAACAAGGAGCTGATTATTGACTTCAGGAGAAGGAAACCAGAGATCCATAAGCCAGTCCTCATTGGAGGATCGGAGGTGGAGAGGGTCAGCAACTTTAAATTTCTTGGTGTTATCATTTCGGAAGATCTGTCCTGGATCCAACACTTAAGTGAAATTATTTATTTACTGAGATTCAGCGTGGAAGAGGCCCGTTCAGCCCTTCGAGCCACGTGAGCCGGCAACCCCCGATCTAATCCTAGCCTAATCACAGGACAATTTAGAATGACCAATTAACCTTCCAACTGGTATGCCTTCAGAATGGGGGAAGAAAGTGGAATACCCGGAGGAAACCCACACGGTCACGGGAGAACAAACAAGCTCCTTATAGGCAGTAGCGGAAATTGAATCCAAGTTGCGGGTACTGTAAAATGTTGTACTAACCACTATGCTAGTGCGCTGCCTCATTTAGAAAGCACAGCAGCGCCTCTACTTCCTTAGGAATTTGTGGAGATTCGGCATGACAACTAAAACCTTGATAAGCCTCTTTATTGTAGATGTGTGGTGGAGTATATATAAACTGGTTGCATCACTGCCAGGCATGGAAGCACCAATGCCCTTGAATGGAAAATCATACAAAAGTAATGGATATTCTCCAGTACATCATGGGTAAAGCCCTCCCCACCATTGAGCACATTTACACAGAGCGTTGTCACAGGAAAGCAGTATCCATCGTCAGGGACCCCCACCACCCAGAATGTCTTGCTGCTACCATCAAGAAGGAAGTACAGGAGCCTCAGCACTCACACCATTAGGTTCAGGAAGAATTATTACCCCTCAGCCATCAGGCTCTTGAACCAAAGGGGATAACCACTCAACTTCATTTGCCCCATCTCTAAAATGTTCCTATAACCTATTGATTCACTTTCAAGGACTCTTCATCTCATGTTCTCAATATTTATTTCTTATTTGTTTATTATTATTATTTCTTTCTTTTTGTATTTGCACAGCTTGTTGTCTTTTGCACACTGGTTGAACTCCCAGTTGGTCTTTCATTGATTCTTTTGTGGTTATTAGTCTACTATGGATTTACTGAGTATGCCTGCTGGAAAATGAATCACAAGTTTGTAAATAGTGATATATACATACTTTGATAAAATTTACTTTGAACCTTGAACTTTGAATTCTATCTCAGCCCACTGTACTCAATCCGCTTCCTGAAGTCAATGACCAGCTCTCTTATTTTGCTGACATCAAAGGAAAAAGGCTGTTGTTTTGACACCATTCCACTAGGCTTTCTATCCAGCCTACTACAAACTTATCTGCAAACTTGTAGATGGATTTAGAGCAGAATCTGGCCACACCATAGTGAATATACAGGGAATAAAATAGTGGGTTGAAGTCACCTGCTTGTGTGGTACCAGTGTTGAGATGCAGCCTTGTTGGGCATTAGTGTTGAGGATAATCATGGAGGAGTTGTTACTGCTTAACCTTACTAACTGTGATCTGTTGGTCAGGAAATCAAGGATGCAGTTGTAAAGGGAAATGCTAAGTCGGAGTTTGAAGATGAGCTTGCTTGGCATTATGGTATTGAAGGGTGAAGCTACAGTCAATCAATAGGAGAATGAAGCATACAACTTTTAAAAGGCATTTAGACAGGTACGTTCTTGGTAGGAAAGGCATGAGATCTGAAACTCATGTGGACAAATGGGATAAGCAAAGCTAAGCATCGGTGCTGGTATGAATGAAGTGAGCTGAAAGCCCATGTGCTTTACTATTCTATGATTCTATGACTACAATTTAATGCCATCATGGTCATATAAAGAGTTAAATTTCTCCATTAAGCACATTCTAATTCTTATAGTGAGACTGGAGACTGGAACTGGATCACTAGATAATTCTGGATTATTGGTAAGGCAACTTAAGAAATCCACTTGTCTATGCTCTGATAGTAGCCATAGTTCTCTCTTGAACAGCTTTTAATCTGATGCTCAGCTGCCAGCTCCTGTAACACAGACCTCATGCAGCCACAACAAAGTTAACCTGACAGGTTTTGCTCAATTGGGGAACTGGGAAGATCAAATATTTACACTAGGTCTTCCTGGTTCCTGCCAAGAGACCAGTGTACATGAGAAACAGCAGCAATAACTCACTTCGCAGGTGACCTCTCAACAGAGTGCCAGAACATCACAATCCACCATACACAGCAGCCAACAAATGAAGGACAATCAGTCCTAACAAAGAATGGCAGAACCCCTTGATGTGACGGGTTTATAAGCAGTGGTCTAGGGTAACTGCAAATAAAGCAATTAGTTTTCGCTAGTCAGACATAGATTACAATATAGAAGAAATGTTTCTAAAAGCCAATAATTCACTGGCTCATCACTGCAGGGAATCAACCATTGTCAAGTTTCTTCTCTCTTGTAGGCTGTGAAATTGTCCACTGTGGGCCAAATGCTAACTTATTTAATGATGGAAGGAAATTGGAAGGTGGTGAGGATTTCACTCACATTGATTTTTGAGCTTTCACTCCTGTTTTTATTTGTTTCTTATCTAAAGTGCATGGTAGATAAGTACATTGCTCATTGTCTAACTGACCCGAAATAAAAGAAGGTTCAAGTCTTCATGCAGACTTTGTTCAAATCGTGACTCAGATTCATTTTCTGGTTTCCTTATTGCATATACATCAGTGTGCAATGATCAGGCCATCTTGGAAAGGAGAAAAATCATGTAGGGTCCTCATATCTCATTCATTGAAAGCTGTCAAGATTGGGTGCCAGCAGTTTTATGGTAATCTCTGATGACTTCAACAGATGTACCCTTGCTATTGTTCACAAGGCATCAAATTGGACATTGGGTTGGGCTGAAAATCAGGGGCCTTCACTTTTGTCAACCAGTAAGTACTTCACCCAACTGATTTCAGTAGAAATGAATATTGGAAATCCATCAGTCAAGTTTTCCACTGTATACATGCTAAAAAGTTGCTCTGAAAAATTCTGAAGTAATGCTGGAAATAAAGTACTCCAGTGCAGTCCTCTGAGTGTGATATCCACAGAGGGTACAATTGGTGAGAAAAGGGTATTATTTCATTTTCCTTTTTTTAAACACATTTACCGAATCTAGTTTTAATTTAAGAATTTGCTTAATCTTGCTGTTTAAATTGCTTTAATAAAAGGTGTATTCTCCCTGTTAAATTTGTAATCAGCTAGTTAATGGAAGTTAAGTGATTCAAAAGCAGTGGTGCATGAAGAAACCATAATCTGTGATAACAGCTAATAACAAAATGCATTTCACTGTAGATTCCTGTGAGGGCAGCATCCACGGAATTCCACTTTGATAAGAAAGTTCAATTAAGTAACTAACAGAAGACATACAAGGCAGGGCAGGTGATGTGTTGTGACTGTCATATGTGGGAGTCATGGAAAGAATTGGCATCTATAATATCAGAGCTCAAGGAATTTGTTAAGTTGTAGTCTGAGTTTCTGAGGGGCTGCAGGATGTTGTAGACTCTGCCAGTTTCGTCAGGAGCACAACATCACCTCCACCTCCCTCACAAACCCCCTACCCCTACCATCGAGGACATTTTGAAGAGGTGGTGCCTCAGGTAGGCAGCATCCAGCATTAATTAACCTCACTTCAGCATATCAGTGAGTGGAGGAAAGTCTAGGAAAGATGTCAGAGGTAGGACATTTTACACAGAGAGTGGTGGATGCTTGGAACACGTTCTCAGAGCTGGTGGTAGAGTCTGATACACTAGAGGCATTGAAAAGTTTCTGAAATAGGCAGATGGATATAAAAAAATGGAAGCCATGTAGGAGGGAAGAGATTCTTTAATCGTGGAATAGGTTTCTTTATGTTGGTATAACATCATGGGCTGAAGTGTCTGTATGTTCTATGTTAATAAGACAATAAAATTCAGGCAAAGAAAACTCTATGGTAGTGTAAGAGCTGGTCCATAATGTTCTTTTGCTAAGGTAAGGTTAAGGTTTTGCGAGCTGAATCAAAAAATCGATGGCTGTAGGAAAGTAACAGTCCTGAACCTGATGGTGTGGGACTTCAAGCTTCTGTATGTCCTGCTGATGATAGCGGATGAGGGCATGACTCAGGCAGTAGAGATACTTCTTGATAATTGGCACTTTCTTGAGGCAACGCCTCATATGGAAGTCAACAGTAACCTGCCTAAATGACTACCGTCCAGTGGCATTAACATCAACTATTATGAAACGCCTTGAACAGTTGCTTATGGAGCACAAGTACCATTGTCTTGTTTCTATGTACATTATGATTATATGGTTATATATGTTTTATATATATATATATATATTCATGTATATAGTTAAGTGACAATAAACTTGACTTGACTGACTGCAATAGCAGGGAGGGCTATGCCAGTGATGAACTGGGCTGTGTCCACTAGACCCTGTCTTGAGTTCCAGTATGTTGGAAATGCCGTACCAGGATACTTTCAATAATCACCTTTAGAAGTTATCCTATTTATCTGTATATCCTACTCATAACTTAGTTACTCTCTTCCAGGCACATATAAACTTATTCACTAATCTTGACAACCCTATTGCAGCTGAGTATCAACAGTTGTGTCTTTAGGTCTCCTCTAGTCTTGACCTCATCACCATTTTGTTGTAATGAAAACAAAAGATGCTGGACCTGATCGTCTTCAACCTGCAGAGTTAACGCTGTTTCGCTTTGCACAGATGCTGCCCGATTGGCCTACAGAGCAATTTTAGCACTTTCTGATTTCCAGTGTCAGTAGTTTTTTTTTATTTTCATTGTGTTCTCCACCATCATCCCACCTTTCTCTGCAACTTAAAACTTGCTTTGCTCCTAAACTTTTCTGAGATCTCATGAAATTTCATCAACGTGACCCAGCTGAATATCTCCCGCATTTTCTCTTTTTGTGCCACAAAGATTTGTTCATGAGACTAAACTAGTTGATATCAAAAGGAAAATGAAAACCCATCAAAGTTTGAGGCTGCCCAGCATATGCTTTGAAATGAAAAGCATGATTGATTAATAATAAATTGCCTGTCAACTGGGAAAGGACACCTCCTGATCTTGTGTGTTGCATTCTTCTTTGAACAGTGAGCAACAGTATGGTCAGATCAACTTTCCATTGTCTCAGTTGTTTGTTTTTACACTATAGTGGTGCAGCGATGAAACAGAAATCTGGACAAGAAGTACCATGCCATTAATATCAGGAACCCAACTAAGAAATTATAAGTTCAATACTAAATTTTCAGAAGCTTTTCCAAGCAGATTAAAATAGAGTACAAATGAAGTATTTCTATGTAGAAACAAAATGCTATGCAGATACCATTTATCCATCTGTGCAAGTGCATGATCATGTGTATCACTTGGAAGATTTTAGCAGAAAATTGAATACCAAATCTGGGCTGACATTTTGGAGATATGTGCCTCTTTTGGAATGAAATGACAAAGCAAATCCTTCTGAATACTTAGATAGATGTAGCAATCACTAAAGCACCCTTCAGAAGAGCAACCAAGGTCTTCACCAATCTTATGGACAAAATTTGTCTTTTGCTGTATATATGAAACCATGTTATGTCCATCTCAGCTGCTGTGATTCTTTCATTGCGAAGATGACAACACTTCAACAGTCTTTGTTGATAGTTAGGTTCCTTGAGCTCTTCTAGACTAGTGAAAGTCTCTCCAATAAGTAAAAATTTACTTCTTTCAGCTGCTTTATTCAAAATGATGAATGTACAAAGTGAAATTCAATTCAAACGTGAAATAAGTTTCTGATGCTATTTCATCGAAGGCACTGATTATTAAAACAGGCATCACAGCAATAACCAGGAAAAAAGTTCATATTCCAGTGAGAAGGTAGAAATTACAAATTATGGCTCTGAAAGTATTCCTGGATTAAGCAACCTGTGTGATAACTTGGATTAGGCAATGCTTGGAACACACACATAGATTGCTTTGTGGTTTCAGTTTTGCTTTGTACAGCCAACAGATACCTATTGATAATAAAGGGAATAGCTGAGTTGTCTTACAATACCTAGAGTTCTTTGTTTCTTGCAGGATTTCTTGTGTGAAGGAGGTGTTGTGGATCCTAACAGTTTAGGAGGAAATTCATAACCTGGGATATTTAAGGACTCTACAACTCCTGTTCTCAATATTATTTATTATTTTTTATCTAGAATTATTAATTTGTTTTCTTTTTGTATTTGCACTATTTATTGTCTGTTGTACACTGGTTGTTTGTCTTTCTGTGTAGTTTTCATTGATTCTGTTGTGTTTCTTTGTACTTATTGTAAATGTCCACAAAAAATAAATCTCAGGGTAGTATGTGATGACATATAAGTACTTCGATAATAAATTTACTTTGAAATTTTGAACTTTAGAGGGTATAATTCTATTCAATATAATCTGGATAGGTGGCCTCATGGGCCTAAGCACTGTTCAAAGCAGAACGAAACAGAATAAATACTAAGTAGATAGCGAGGTGGAGTTCAAGGACTCATGCTATCCATAGAAGAGAATCACAGAAAGTTTACAACACAGCCTCCCATTCAGTCTATGAAGTCCATACTAGTTAATAAAGAGTCACCAATCTTCAACCCACCTTCCATAGACATGCAGGTAATGGCTCAATGAGAACACGTCTGAACAGTTTTCAAATATGAAGAGGATTCTTGATTGCCATCTGATAGTGGATTTCAGATCCTTCCCACCATAATTTTTATCTCTCTGCCAATTGTTTTATTCACTTACTATAACTTTATACTATGTGGTTTTGACCCTTTCTATTTGAATCCTTTCTATTTACTCTCTTTTAACTCTCATAACTTTATGTACTCATTTAAGTTTTCTTTCTGTCCTCTGTTCCTAAGTAAACAAACCAAGTGGCATCCATCATTAAGGACTCTTACCATCTGGCGCCTGCCCTCTTCTAATTCCTACCATCAGGAGCGATGTACAGGAGTCTGAAAACCCACACTCAATATTTTAGGAACAGCTTCTTCTCCTCTGCCACCAATTTCTGAATGGTCCAAGAACACTATCTCAGTATTCCACTTTTGCACCTTTTTTATATAATGTAGAAATACTGTATGTCTCGTGGTATACTGCTGTCACAATACAACAAATTCACGACAGATGTCAATGTTAATGAACCTGATCATGATTTTGAAAAGTCGTTAATATAAGAAATGGACTGAGACTATTTTTCTGTATGGATACCATCTCACATGGACACGATTTTAAAAACTCTATTTTGTGATTTCTTATCAGCTACATCCTCTTTTTTTTTGTAGTTACCATGGTTGCATCCCTCAGTTTCTAATCAATTGTTTACAATTTCATTGGAAGAACTGACTGGAAGATACCTCAAAGATGTACACCAAAAGTTCAAAGTTCAAGGTAAATTTATTATCAAAGTACACATTTGTTAACGTAGACTAACCTGAGATTCATTTTCTCGCAGGCATTCATAGTCAATGGGAAGAAACACAGTAAAAATCAATGAAAAAATACACACCACCAAAGATGGACAAACAATGTGCAAAAGACAACAAACTGCGTTGGCCATTTTATTCGGTACACTTGTACTTCTGCTTGTGAATGCAAATATCTAACCAGTCAATCATATAGCAGCAATTTGATGCACAAATGCAGACCTGGTCAAAAGGTTCAGTTGTTGTCCAGACCAAACATTAGAATGAGGAACAAATGTGATCTAAGTGACTTTGATCGTGGAATTATTGTTAATGTCAGAAGGGGTGGTTTGAGTATCTCAGAAACTACTGATCTCCTGGGATTTTCACGCACAACAGTCTCTAAAGTTTACAGAGAATTGTGTGGAAAAACTGGAAAAGCATCCTGTGAAAGGTAGTTCTGTGGGTGGAAAATGCTCCGTAAATGAGAGTAGTCAGAGGAGAATGACCAGACTAATTCAGGCTGACAGGAAGGAGAAAGTAACTCAAGTAACCATGCATTATAATACTGGTGAGCAGAAGATCACCGCTGAACAGACAGCATGTCAAACCTTGAAATGCATGGGCGACAGCAGCAGAAGATAATGAACATACGCCGAGTGGACACTTCTTCATGTAGGGCAGGTGCCTAATAAAGTGACCACTGTGTATACTTCCAAAGGTAGTAGGTGGAAGCACCACAGGTATTCTTTTAGCCAAGTCTGAAAGAAATGTTTGTACATATGATTTATGACGCCTTTTGGAAAAGAGGATTTCTAATGAAAATTAGAGGAGGAAATGTATACCCAGCTGGTTCTATTTAAGAATGCTGAAAAGAAGGCAAAATAAAACAGCAAGCACTGCAAAAGCTTTCAGAAAATGTAACCATGCGATGAAAACATAAATATAGAGAGAAACTCATGGGAGATTCTTGTCAGATAATGGATCATCTTCAGCCGATGTGTTATTCTGATAAATAAGGAGCTGCTCCGTGAGGATTTCCTTTTAAAAGTATGGCACTTCCAAACTATGAAAAAGGTTCAAAACAAAGTAGATCGATAGTTGCTTGGAGCCAGTAGCCATTTTATTTCCTAAATAATAAAACGTCAATTTATTTGGTGAAATTGATGGATCGACTATTTCTAAGCTAAATGAATAGGCTACAGAAAAGTAACTAAATTTCAAATATATAGGAAAAAATTGCACAAAACCTTCAAGACAGATGGAGCAGCAAGAACATTTGAATATATTTTCTTCCCCATACTCAGAATGCTAATACTGGGATAGATATTCATTTGGGCTCTGCATGGATGAAGCCTCAGTGAGTCAAAGTAGGTCAGAAATTGGTTCTCATTTTTCTGAAAAGTAGTAAGCTCCCAGCTCCCAGAGCCTGTCAAGCCCGGGGGGGGGGGTGTGGAGTATGCTTGCTAGCATAGATTGAATGTGCCATTCTGATATTAATCCTGATTCTGATTCTGAGCGTGAGCTTACAATTCAGGTAAGTCATGAATTGACGGGGAAACAGAATGCAAAGCCAGGGGATGGATGCTAAGGCTACAGTTGGCAGTCATAGCATAGAGGCACAATTCCTTCAGCAGTCTCCAAGGTCCAGTCAAGCTTATGGTCGAATGCACAAGCACGTGTATGCAAACTTTACTGCAGCAACATCACAGGAGCATAGCTTAACAGGAACAATTTTCATAAGAAAAATGTAAATTAAGTATAACTTATGCATTCAGTTTTTTTAAGAATTATACAAGAGCACAATTAGAACCATAAAATAAACCATGTTCATTGTAGTTCAAAGGATTAAAAGTGGTCATAGTGTTACTAAGTAGAGGAAGTGATTGTGGTTATGCAAGTAGCTCAAGAAGCAAAGGGTTGAAGTGAAGTTGTTGTACTTGAACCTGGTGGTATGGACTCCTGGTATGGTGTGGACTTCTGTACCTCCTACCCAATTGCTGCTGTAGAAGATGGCATTGCCCAGGTGTGGAGGTCTGTGATGGTAAGTGCTGTTTTTTTGAGGCAGCACCTCATGTAGATACTTTCAATGGTGGAAAGGGATGAACCGACGAGGTATTGGGATGAGTCCACTGCACATTGCATCTTCTAATATTTCTGTGTATTCAGATTGCCATTTCATATCTTGATACAAGTAGTCAGGACAGGAACTTACAATCTGTCAAAGTTTATTGGTGTTTGATGACATGCCACATTTCCTTAACCTTCTAAGAAAGTAGAAAACTGGAGTACCCTTCAGAAGCCAAGTATGAATAATAAGATACATTGGTAGGGGAAAAAGATTGCCAAAAAGATGACATGAATTTGATTAGTCAAATGGGCTCCTTTATGGTCATAAGGAAATATGCATTTTGAAACAGGAAGTTAACAGAACAATAGAGGATAGGAGTGACAGGTGTTGATATTAAGGAGTAGAAGATTAATTTATTGATGCAATCTTCACAGAGAATCAAACAAGCTGCTTTTCAGTATTTCAAGTCACAGTTGATAGCAAGGAAAGAGGCTATTGCATTCAATGAAGCAATCAAGCTCTCGAATATACAGGTTCTAACTAATCCCATTATATTGTTCCAATATTTTCATCAGCTGCTCTCCACCAATACATGAGGGTCAATTTGCAATGATCAGTTAACCAATTGACCTTTGACATTCCAGAGCTTAGGAGGAGATAATGGCACCTAACCGGGACTACTTTGCTTGCATCTTTGGAAATAGCTCTATTTCCATCTTTAATATCTCTATTTTTCCCTAGCAGGGTTCTTTTGAAGATCCTGACCTGGAGTTACACGCTGACTACGGTTCTTTGTGGGAATGGGAACCACTATTGAGGTTTCACGACTGGCCATTATTCAGCATGCCAAGGGCTCAGCCAAAGAGCTCAGCTCACCTTTGGAGAGCCAGGATCTCATGGCTCTGGAGATGGGCAGATCAAAGGTCGGTGTCTGGCCAGGAGATCAGTGTGTCATAGGAGTTCGGAAATCTAAGGCTGTGTGCCCAAAGACCAGAGATCTTTGGACACAGAGCTTGAAAAAAGTGATGCAGCGGACTTTTTGTTATGTATTACTTCTCACTGTGAAACGGAGACACCTCTTTCTCCCTTATTAAGGAGAAAGAGAGAGCACGCCTGTGGTATGTCGAACACTGGGTGAACAAGTAGTACTTGGGGTCTTGTAAATCTGTGTCTTTGCTCACGCTTGAGTGCTCAGTGATGGGTGCCAATGCCTTTCTCTTGCCGGTGGGGGGACGGGGGATCTTTGCTTGCTGTTGCTAGCACGCAGAAGGGAGGGGAATTGGGGGGGCGGAACTTTGGGGTTCGAACATTTAACCGTCATTCATTCTTCGGGGGCACTCCTCTGTTTTCATGGATGGTTGCGAAGAAAAAGCATTTCAGGATGTATATTGTATACATTTCTCTGACGTTAATTGTAACTTTGAAACCTATGAGAACTTTGGGAAGTGTGAGGAAACCCAAATAGGCAGAGGATGGAGAGAGTGCAAACTCCATGCAGATAGCAACAGAGGTCAAGACTGAAAATAGGTCTCAGGAGTAGCTCAACTAAATGCCCCATTGTTCCTCTCCTTTCATCCTTCAGTTATTGCAATGAAGTTAAAACTAGCTAAAATAAACATTCAAGTATGATGAATACAAGAAATTCTGCAGATGCTTGAAATCCAAAGTAACCGACACAAAGTTCTGGGTGAACTCAGCAGGTCAGACAGTAACTAAAGATTCTGATAAATCCTGATGAAGTCTCTTGGCCCGAAACATAGTCGCTTTATTACTTTCCATAGATACTACCTGACCAGCTGAATTCCTCCAGTAATTTGAGTATGTTGTTCAAATGTGATGAAATTTTAAAATAATCAAATAGCTGACTTATTGAGCAACACATACAAAATACCAAAAGAACTCAGCAGGTCAGGCAGCACCTTGGAGGGGAAATAAACAGTCAGTGTTTTTGGCCGAGATCCTTGTCCAGGAAGAGTTTCAGGATCCTTAACTATCCTGATGAAAGATCTCCGCCCAAAGTGTTGTCTGTTTATTTTCCTCCATAACTGTTGCCTGGCCTGTTGAGTTCCTCCAGCATTGTGTGAGTGCTACTCTAGATTTACAGCATCTGCAGAATCTCTTGTGCCAGATGACTCACTGAGCTTTGCCTTTGAGTCAATCACAATTAATGCAAGATAAAAAGTCAGACTAGGTGCATCTAATCTAGTGTTGACATGCATGGAAAGCTAAACAGGTTGGAGAGCAGTGCCTTAACCGATCGCTTAGAGCTGACATTTGCACCAAATTAAGCAGTCAATGTCATTTTGCAGTGTATTTCAGAGAGATCAAGATTTTTTTTTAACCTGATAAGACATTCACTGGCCTTAGCATGAGCAAATAAAGAGCAAGGGGCTTGGAAAAAAGTTAGATGTGTCTGGAGTATTTCATTGATTAATGATCTCAGTTGCTGTTGTTGATATTCCTGATCCCTGCCTCAAGTAGGATGAGCTTCTTATAATCTCTGCAGGTTAGCAGCAAACGTGATGCTCCGATTTAGGTAAAAAAAAACCCAGAGTGTTCAGTTTGCCTGTATCCACCTGCTGGAGACATCTAAAATGACTAATTGAATAAAATGTATTGACACGGAATATGTGTGGTGTTCAACTCGCCAACAGTCACTGCTGTGACATGATTTGGAAAGAATAAAGCATCATTAGAGAGAAAGAGGATGTTTTTTGAAAAATAATGGAATGGTATTTTTAAAAGAGGTGATAGATAAGCAAAGTGGGGTGGGTTCCTAATAAATTAGTTAATCTTTCTGAGCTCTGTTGTTAAGCACAAGGGGTTTATGCAGTAACTTTCAATGATGCAAATCAATTTTCAGAGCATGATAACAAATCTGCAAAAATTAAATATAATAGGTTAAAAATTACCACATTTACTGCTATCATATTCCATCTGCTGTTTCCTTGCTCATTAAACTTCCTTATCACTTTCCCCTGGAGCTTTGTTTGGTCTTCAGAATTATTTACAATGCTTCCTCTATTAATATTGTCTGTACATTGGAATGGCATATCCATTTTACATATGTAACTCTCCACCACAGAAGATAGTACAGATTAAATTGTTAAGTATAATTAAGAAGGAAGTGGATATTTTTTCCTAGTACTATAGGGATTAACAATTACAATGAAGGCAGAATCAGAGTTCTGATATGGATGGTTTGGCATAATGGTGTTGAAAGGTGAAGCAAGCTAAAGCAATGGATATCTTCTCCTTCTGCAACTTTCTGTGTCCTTATCTATATTCTACCAGCTGCTCAAATCTTAATTATTTATTTTCAGATTGGCGATGAGGGGTGGGAGTTAATAGTTAGCAAGACCAGCACTTAACGTCCCTTCCTAATTTCTCCTGAGGAAAATGTTGACGAGCCACATTCTGGAACTGCCGCAGCCTTTCTCCTGAACATACTTCCACTGTTCTGATTGGTTGGGAGATCCAGGATTCACACTGAGAGACGATGAAGGACTAAACGCAAGAGACTCTACAGATGCTGAAAACCCAGATGCTGAAAATGCTGGACGATCTCAGCGGGTCAGGCAGCATCTGTGGAAATGAATAAAGAGCTGATGTTTTGGGATCTTGTTTTCCATACATGCTGCCTGACCTATTGAGTTCCACCAGCATTTTGATGATGGAGGACTGGTGATGTTTCTAGGTCTGGATGTTGCATGATGGATAAGAATCTGTGAGTGCTGGTATTTGTTGGCAACTAGTTATTCCTGAAGTGAAACAATTACCACAGAGAAATGCAACACATCGTTCACACAGCATCACATAAACAATTGAAATAAAGAAGTAAATTATTTGGCACTTAATAATGTTGGTTGAGGGTTTAATATTGGCCCTGATTTTCTTCAGAGAGCGAGTCTGAGTATTGTTATGATCACACAGAACAAAAAGAAGTCCTGTCACTCAAAATGTAAGCCAACAATTCTGATGCCATAATAAATCTTCAGTGTTGCTTTAAAGAGTCAGAAAATATTGCAGATTTTTTTCTCTGTGTTCTGCCTTAGTTTTAATTGCAGAAACAAAAAATTATGCCATCAAAAGAAAAGAGTTGTTCATCAGTTTCAGAAAGCTAGGTTGAGTATACACCCCTATATTTATTAATGGTGCTGAGATGGAGATGGTTGAGAATTCCAGGTTCCTAGGTGTAAACATCACCATAACTTGTCCTGGTCTAACCATGTTGACACAGAGAGCTCACGAGTGCCTCCATTTCCTCAGAAGGCTAAGAGAGTTCTGACATCACAGCTTGGTATTGTAACAACTAGGCTCAAGACTACAAGAAATTGTAGAGAGTTGTGGACACAGCTCAGTACATTACAGAAACCAACCTCTAACCTGATGGCATGAACATCGACTTCTCTAACTTCCGCTAATGTCCCACCTCCCCCTCGTACCCCATCCGTTATTTATTTTTATACACACATTCTTTCTCTCACTCTCCTTTTTCTCCCTCTGTCCCTCTGAATATACCCCTTGCCCATCCTCTGGGTTCCCCCCCTTGCCTTTCTCCCCGGACCTCCTGTCCCATGATCCTCTCATATCTCCTTTGCCAATCACCTGTCCAGCTCTTGGCTCCATCTCTCCCCCTCCTGTCTTCTCCTATCATTTTGGATCTCCCCCTCCCCCTCTCACTTTCAAATCTCTTACTCACTCTTCCTTCAGTTAGTCCTGACGAAGGGTCTCGGCCTGAAACGTCGACTGTACTTCTTCCTAGAGATGCTGCCTGGCCTGCTGCGTTCACCAGCAACTTTGATGTGTGTTGCTTGAGTTTCCAGCAGCTGCAGAATTCCTGTTGTTTGCATCCTCCCACAGACTCATTCTGCACTTCTTGGTGACTCAGTCATGCAGCCAACATAATTAATGCCCCTCAAACCCCAGATGTTCTCTCTTCCCTTCCTTCCCATTAGGCAGAAGATTCAAAAGCTTGAAAGCATGCACCACCAGGCTCAAAGATAGTTTCTAGCTTGCTCTTGAACTAACAACCTGCACGCGAACAGTGAAGTCTTTACCTTACAATTTATGAAGACAACAAATTGCACAACATATGCCGGTGATATTAAACCCGATTCTGATTCTGATATCGTAATGGCCCTTGCACCTAATTGTTTACCTGCACAGCTCTTTCTCTGTAAATTTAATACTATATTCTATATTCTGTTACCGCTTTTACCTTGTACTACCTCTTTGGCACTTATGGTTTGAAGATGGCTGGGAAGAACTAAATTTCTCACTGTATATTTGTGCATGCATAGAATGTAGAAGTGTACAAGACAGGAACCAGCCATTCAGTCTACAGTGTTGTGCTGAACCAGCTAAAAAGCAAATCCTAAACACTCAAATATTAATCCTTCCTACCTACATATTACAATAATAAACTAGTTTCAATTTCAATTTATCTTTCAGAATTTTTGTCATTCTGTATTGTGTTATGTTTGTCTCATTCTAAACAGACCCACCTTCTTCAGCAATTATTGGGGATATTCTAGTTTTGTGTCCTAGGGAGACACTGTCACTGGTAGGACAGGACGAGAAAACAGAGTTAATGAGAAATATATAGCTACCTATTGCTGGATAAAATATATGGTATTAACCTAGACACAAAATTGGGACACAACAGATTTATTTCAGCCTAGGTGATCTGCAAAAGTCCTCTGGGAAATAGTGTCTAAATTGTGAGGGCTATATACAGATACAGACTTGACAAAAATCATTCTTACATCATACCTTACAAGCAATGTGCTAGACACCTCCATCACGTTACTAGGTATGAAGTAACAGCATAATGATGTTCTGATGAGAAGAGGTAACCATGGGAGACCTCAACATTGATCATAAGACATAGGAGCAGAATTCTACAGTTCATTGGGAAAGAAGCTAAAAAAAAAAAATCTCCTCTTCAGTGATGGCAGGGTGCTACTCCTGGGTGCTAAAAACAAAAACTTGGATTATTTCACTTCTCCATCTCGTTGTTATACAGCAGAATCTATTGTTGTTCAAAACCATTCTCTTTCCTATTTGTCAAAGAAGAAATCTTACTTCAGTCCTCCCTGAGCATACACATACTCTTAGGTAATGCTTCAGAGAAATAATGAGGAAATATTGGGGTTTGATCTGTAAAATGAACCAAGGACTAAAGCATTTAAATCTGCCTGCATTTAATTGAAGAAAATCATTGAGCTTTCAGGCAATGATCAAAATCTAAGGAACATCATGAAACAAATTCCAGTTCAGTTGTGGGCTCTATTATTCTGCCAGCCAAACAACCATAGCCCAAAGATAAATGTTTCTCTTTCTAACATCAACATTGGATTTCTTCATTAGTTGTCTTCCAATATCTGAAAGAAATTCAATGAAAAACTTTCTTTTATTACTCCTCAATCTCCCAAAACTTCCAGAGGTGATATTTTCCTTGGGTCATCTTCTCCACTGCATCTCCAAACTACATGAAACCTTTGGCCCCTCTACACTGTATTTCATTCAATTCAAATTACAAATCAGACAACTGGAAGATGCTATATAACATATTATCATCATAGAATTAATTTACCTTCCAGTACTTTTATTATTATCCATTTTGTGGACAATTCCAGGGCAGGATTATTACAAGAGCAACAATTTCAAAAGTAACTAAAAGACACTGATTTTCCAAAAATCAAATACTTCAGTTTCAGTCTTCTCATCTGCATGTGGTGTGTTAAAGTCTCATCTGTTTGTTTCATTGACTATTTGGTTTTCTCTATAATCCATGTGTCATCTTCTTCAAAAGGCTGAGAAGCAAAGATAAGAATCCTCTTTCTTTCTAAGTAATGCTAACTATTTGTTTCATATTTAATGTACCTTTGTGGATGATGAAGGGTTCCAGACCGAAAATGTTGACTGTTTTTCTTTCTAGAGCTGCTGCCTTACCTACTCAGTGTTTGCAAAATTTTATGTTTTTTTTTCTTTCACATATACAAGGTCTGATTTATTTTCATTTGGAGTATATTTATTGCTCTTGGAATTTTTTATATATTAGTTCATACTTTTAAGAATACAAATGGAGGCCATTCAGCCTATCAATTCTGTACCAGTTTTCAGAGAACTCACATCAGCTCCATTCCCCACTATCTCCCTGTAACCCCTTCTCTTTCATATACAGGATTAATGCCTGTGTAAGGGGTTTCTTCTTTTATGTTACTGCTGAGGCTAATAAAATGGCTTCTTTGTTATGTTAAAAATAAAATGGCTTCTCTGTGATGTTAACTGCTGGTACAGTGGTTCTCTCTCTAGCAGCTTGTTTGGGTTATAATTACCAATAAAGAGAATTGTATTCATTTGCTAACCAATTGGGATAGATGTTATTCTTTCTTGTGTGTCTATAAGATATTGTTTTTGCGGGCTTTGGGGCAGAAGGCACAATGGGGACAGAGAGAGGAGACACGATGTTGTAAGCTGGGCGACGGAATGGACCCCAAGTGGGAGTCTGAGGCCCAGGGTCTTCAGCAAGGAGAAGAGACGAGGACAGACTCATGTGAAGTGTCTGGTCGACCACTGTGGTTGGTCCCAGGCAACGGGCCGAAGAGGTCGGAGGGGATCAAACGGTGGAAAGAAGACTCCGTTAATTAAGCTCCAATTGTTGTGCACGAAATGGTTGAAATTTAATAAGTTTGGCACTTCTTACTTTCCTTTTTCTTGTATCTGTATTATATAGTTCCAGTAAGTTCTATAAAGTGTAATCATTTAATCACATATGGGGTACTGTCTGTAATTTGGCGGGGTGGGGTACATCACACAGCATCTACACAAACTCGATTACAGAGTTTGGCGGGGCCGAAGGCTGCTCCCCCGAGACGGAAACGAGCTGAGTGAGCCCAAGGCTTACCGGGGGCTACACCTGATTTTCCTGCCACTACCTCCAACAATAATAGTATAGAGTAGACAAATAACCCATCAGCATATCTTTGTGATATGGTAGGAAAATAAAACATTTGATAACAACGACAACATACAAACTCCACATTGAGAGCTCCTGAGATCAGGTTTGAACCCAGTGCTCCAGAGCTCTGCAACAGCTGTATGAAATTCTGCACCACTTTACACGTTGTGATCAGGCAGCTGATTCATATGAAATTTCATATGCAATATTTCACATCAAAACATATCAGGCATGTTGTCAAATCTCGGCACACATGATATTAGAATCAAGCCTACATTTCGGGTTATCTTGCCTGAATGTCTTTGTTTACACATCCGTATAGGTTTGGCTGTGGCCAAGCTATCAAAATCATTTGCTTTACTCTCACAATGAAAAAGATCATAATCAGCTCCAATCAATGTATTATTCTCAGATAATCTTTCTTGATTTTCACTGACTTTAGAGATCGATTACCCCTTGGAAGATGTGTCTAGGAGACTTTGGTTTCCCTAAGTTTCATGCAGGTATGCATCTCCTTTGGCCAGGGTTAAGGAAATTCATCCAATATAATTCAGCAAGATATTATTAACACTTCTGTGATAATCTTTTCTGCATCCATTTGTCCATTCTATTGTCTTTTTTGCAAAATATTCTAACTGACGTCACAGAAACTGCACAATAACCTGCATGACAAGAAGGCTCTGGGTAGTCAGAACTGCCCAATGCATCACTGGCATCAGCCTACCTGACATCACGTACATAAATGCAGAAAGGTACCAGAAAAAAAGCCCATAATATCATGAAGGATCCAACTCCTCCTAGTTCATTGACTATTTGCCCACTTCCATCAGGGAGAAAGCTACATAGCATCAACACCAGGACCACCAGAAACAAAAACAGTTATTTTCCCCAAGCAGTAAGACTAATTAACACTTCCATCCAGTAACACACCCCAACAATAACACCACTACCACTACTTTATCATTTCCTGTTACAGTCACCTTATGTACAAAGACTCCTGTGCCTAGCATCACTTTATAGACCAATCTACATAAGCTATCTTAAGTATTTACATTTATTGTGTTAGTTATTCTTGTGTTCTTTATCTCATCGTGTTTCTTTTTGTGCTGCATTGGATTTGGAATAACAATAATTTTGATCTCCTTTGTGATTGTGTACAGAAAATGACATCAAACAATCTTGAAGATGAAGATGTCAATCACGAATCCTGGAGAAACCTTGCTGACATCCATACAGAAGTTCAATGTTTCAATATGGTTCCTATATTTTATGTAAACTATTTTTGAACCTCTTTCTTTCCACCCCAAGATTCCTTTGTTTAATTTATTGTTTTCAAGATTCTTCCAACTCTGAAGAAAGTCTATTCAACAAGATAGAGGAGATAAGACCTCTCGATCCCAAGAATAAATTGCAATTTTATCATCTCTATGATCATTCTCAGAAAGTTACAGTAGAGAGATCCTCCATTGGACAGGGTTGATCATGGACGATGCATCCCAGATGTCTATGTGAGCAAGTACACAAGGGCAGTACAACGTGGAGAACAAGCTGTTGCCCTTGTAGCAGGCTCTCCCTCTCCATGCAGCTGATGAACCCAAAGGAACAGCAGATGATGATACAGTTTGGCACCAGCAGCATCGCAGGAATTGCCAGTCAGCACTGAATTCAAAATAGGACTGCCTTAGCAACTCCACATCTGGATTTTTCCTCCTTGTTTACTCACAAAGCCTTCCTCATGAGTGGGTATAGTCACAAGTCTGTGGCGGTTTGAGAACAGAGTTTTTTTTTCTCCTAGATGAGCTGCTAAACATGGCCGATGAGCCCTATCTGACAGAACTGCATGGTTTTAAGGCACCAGTATCCCTCCTTTGCCTCTTTTGTCAATAGAAATGGTTCCGCCAGGCTCAGCAACTAAACGACACGTGAAGGCCAGGAACTGGACTTGACTGTCAGAGGATATTTCAGATGCATGCCATTGGGCACATTTAGTATGTAGTAGGAGCTTATTCCATTAGCTCCCCTGTCCGTTACACCCTTAAAGTTACAATAATTGTTCAAGTATTTGGCCTACAACAATGTCAGTTGCTCACAATTGATGGCTGGGTTTAGCGGGATTGCATTAAAATCTAGCTCTTTTGAATAAAAACGTACCTTGCTGGGAACATTTAATATGTCAGACAGCATCTGTGGAAAGAAAAATAGTTCCCATTTCAGCCTGAAGACCAGTTGTCAAGACATAATCTGCTGTGTGTTTCCAACATATTGTTTTTATTTCTGATGTCCAACATCAGCAATTTTTATTTTATTTGTTTATCCTGTCATTTTTATCGTCACTAACAGTGGTAACTCCAATATTTTCATTTTGCAGTAAACTTTCACTCAGGTTTGTCTCATTTCCATGAAATATGATAATATTTTAACTCTGCTGTTTATCGTCCTTGCAACAACACATTCCCAGTACAGTTGCCCCTTCACTTTGGAGTTATCTTCATGATGAAGAACTACTTTGGGAATCTCATTCACCACCACTGATACAATAAAAGGCCGAGACGGTTACCACCTTAAACAAAATTGACTTTGGCTCTAAAGAGCTCTTTGAGTTTAATTGCATGACAATTATTTGCTATTATAATCAGGAATATATTCTCTCAAATTAAAACAAAGTGTAATAATGTTTGGTGTATCTTTACATTAAGGTTCACATTTTATGAACAATTAAGCAGAGTTAATCTGTCCATGAAATCAAGAGCCAGCTTACAGTTGAAGAGTTTAACCACTGCGATGACAGGGAATCTGGTGTCAGAAAGATATGCTTTATGCAGCTTATAAGCTTAAACAGCCACTGTCTTATTGCCATAGACTTTATACCTTGAACAGTGAAAGATTATGGTCAAATCGACACTGGTTTTGTAGAGTCCTAGATAGTTTTTAAATGTTTTTACAGAGCAGGGTAGAGAACTCCATTTTGTTCACAAGCGCTAAGGATTTGTGACAATATTAGCCACAGATTCTACTCTCGTCTCAAAAGGCCAAAGCTCATGCACACAACATCAACCAACCACAAACAAACTTTTCTGCCCTAAGTTTCTTTTCCAGTCTTTGTTATCACAAGATTTCATATTTAGTTCTGATATTTTTGAAATCATTTCACTTTTATTTAAGAGATCTATGGATCTCATTACATTACTAGTTCTGTGATAGTCCAGTTCATCTTAATAGTTTTATCATATTAATCAGAGCCAAAAAGAGAAGTCTCTCTCCTGAATCAGCACTATATACAGTTAAAGCTGTCAATATGATTATAAAATTAGTATATTAAAAATAATCCTTTGTATATTTTCAAATTTTAAAAAAATCAAAGAAAATAAGGGATTTTGCAGGTAAGTAAAAATGTGAATTATTCTTGCAGAAAAGGAATTAACATGGAAGAAAAGCTGAAAGGAATTGCACTTGAAGATAGTTGCATCAAAGCTTTTCTTTCTTTTTAAATCTTTTTATTAATTTTTCAAAATTACAAACTCAATAACAAAGTAGGTACACAGAGATTGGAAAAATGTTCATCAACATATATAAAATGAATTTTAAGACTTCCAAACTCATAATGAGATTAAACACTAAAAAAGAAATAAAAAGAAAAAAATACATATAAACAAAAAAAACCCCAAAAGAAAAAAAAGAAAAAAAACCCAAGAAAAAAAAACAAAACACGGCTAGACCAGCAGCTTATATCCGACATGTTCAATAATGTCGTTACCTCCGCTCCTCTCCTCACATAATTTAAGTTTAGAAAAAAGATTCGGAAAGGTCAGATTACATCATATGAAAATGTTGCATAAAAGGTTTCCAAGTTTCTTTAAATTTAACGGAAGGGTCAAAAATATCAAAGCTTTTACCTATACAGTGTGAAGGAAAAGCCTATAAAAATGTTGCAGATTTTCACAAATCATCTATTTTCCTTCCGAACAATTCTCAAAATCTGATGTTTTCCATTTAGCAACTGCAAGTTCTTCTTTATAGTGTTATAGAGCCATTAGTTAAATATTCTTTATTGATGGTGAACAAAACACTCACTAACTGATGCTATCTAAAATGTATCAGAAATTATTTTAGATGACATACATAGTTTAGGAACATGCCTACTGTACATACTCAACATAGACTAATTCCGTTCTGTTCTGAATCAAAGTCTCAGATTCACAGACCATGTCTTCTTTGCTAAGCTCTTGGTTTGGTTATGCACAGAAAGTTTTACAACTCCTTAAGAGTCTCTGCAGAGTCTCTTCACTGTGGGTTTATGGGAGGGTTGTATACAATGGAGTAAAAAAGGGCAAGAAGGTGACAGCTTGAGTGACCTCTCCATCTCATTGTTCACCTTCTGACTTTAAAACAACAGCCTTTCTCAATTCAGGTTTCAACACTTGTGTTATACCGCTCCATCTCTTTAAACTGCTCCTGTCAACCCCATAGTGTGTTAATTTCTTTCACTAAACATCTTTTGCAGTCATCCTTACGAAAACTTTTAAGTGATTCTGGGCAAATTGCTTCTGCTGCTTTCATCTCATTTACTGCATTAAAACAAACCTTTAAATGAAATTTCTATACCTAGATTATCTTTGTTTTCTTAATTGTGAACGTCCTTTCCTGTGTTCATTTCCTGAGGTAAATTCTGCATCCCTGTGTTGCTTTGAATTTCCATTTGCTTTTTCTCCTCTTGGGAGTTTGACATACTTCATTTTACAGGCTACTTAGAGCTTATTCTATTTCTGGCTTCTTGGGCTTATTCACTGCTTCTTTGTGTCTGAAATCATTGAAGTTTCTTAATCTATCTTTAGATCATGACCAGTTTAACCTAGCTAAAATCCCTTTTGGTCGGTGACTTGGGATACAAAAGTCTTTATGGTACTTTTCCTCTATTAACTCTTTAGTATCATAACAGCCTAACCCAATTTCTGACTAATAGTTTGTTATGCTACTTCTGTTTAAATGTACCATGGGTTAACAGTAAAGAATCAGATTCTAGAAGAATTAGAGAACTTTTATTTACGGTAATAAGCAAACACATCTTAACCCAGCCACGTGCTGGAACATTCCGGCAATCCCGCGCATGCTCAGTGCTCTGTCCAATCATGTACTGGCACATCATTGCACATGATATCACCACATCTTCCTTTCTTTAAAAAGAAAAACGATTAACAAACGTTAATCAAAGCAAATACATAATTCAACAAGTCTCTATTAGTCTCTCTGAGGGGTTTACAAACATGAGTAGACATCCTAAGTGGTACACACAGATCTTGTGTTTCCTTGTTATTATTTACATGTTTTGTCTCATCTGTATCCGTTAACTGAATCTCTGAAGTTGGCTCTTTCTTGACGTCTTTGCGATTTCTTCTTACTACTGCTTCCTTCTCTGTTTGGACCATGTATGATCTGGGTTGTACTTCTTCAAGTACTGTAGCTTTCTGTGTCCATGTGTTCATTTTGTCTTGTATTCTTACTTCATCTTCCTGACGCAGTTCAGGTAACGTACAAGAATGTGTAACAAAGTGTATTTTCAAGTACGCATGCGCCAGTCATACATGCAGCCTGTTACAGCTGCTCCGACTAGTTTTTTTACTTTTTCTTACTTTTTTAACTTACGTTATTTGTTGTATTTTTTTTCATGGTAACACGTAGAAGCTGCACCCTCTCTAACATGCTGGTGGAGTGAGTTTTATTTGGGTTTTTAGCGCTGGAAATAGTTACATTCGACACGTCTCATTAGCGGGGCAGCAGTATGGTCACATTGTTCATTCCAGGGACCAGCTGATTGTGCTTATGCTGGCCGGTTTAGTGAACAGAGTGGCGGACGCCCCTGCTGAAATCTGGAGGAAAACACACAGAGGATGCAGAGGGGGATCAAAAAGGCGAAGGAAGAGGACCAGGTCGAGACAACAGAGACTTATGGAAAAGAAGAGTCATAAGCCGTGTCGACCTGCTCTCATTATGGGCAATGTAAGATTGGTGGGTAATAAAATGGTCAAGTTGACGGCGCTAGCCAGGAGTCAGTGAACATTTCGGGAGTGCAGTGTGATGTGTTTTACTGCAACATGGCTGCACGAGGACATACCCGACCAAAACTTTTCCGTAGAGGGCTTCCAGACCGTTCGGGATGACCAGAAGTGCACTGAGAGCGGTAAGCGTAAGGGAGGGGGGATTGCTGCTCTGGTTAACAACAGATGGTGCAATCCTGGTCATATTACAATCAAGGAACGTGTTTGTAGCCCAGATATTGAACTTTTGCCATTGGACTCCGGCCATACTATTTGCCAAGGGAAATCTCACATGCAATTAGGGTTACACGGCGGCTTGTAACATCATTTACACAGTTGGGCACAGGAGTACATTCAGCCAGAGACTCATTCCACCGGGATGCAGCACTGAGTGTCATGGGAAGTCATTCCTGCCTGTGGCCATCAAACTTTGCAGCTCCTCCCTTGGAGGGTCGGACACCCTGGGCCAATGGGCTGGTCCTAGACTTATTTTCATCTGGCATGGCTTACATATTATTATTTGATTGTTTGTGGTTTTGTATTGCTATGTTTGTACTCTGTTCTTGGTTGGTGCAGCTGTAATGAAACCCAATTTCCCTCGGGATCAATAAAGTATGTCTACCTATGTCTATCTTTGCTTTATGTTCATCTTTCCATCTTTTCACTTGTTCACCTTCCTCTGTTCTCAGAAGGCTCTCACCCATTGGCTGATTAGATCTCAAATGTTGTCCCTTCAAAAGCTGAACAGGCAAAAATCCACATTCAAGTGGAGTACTTCGTTAGGCTAACAAAGCTTTATAAATATCACTTCCACTATCTTTTGCTTTGTGCATCGGTTTCTTGACAATTCCTACCGATTTCTCAACTAATCCATTAGACTGAGGGGAAAATGGACTAGATGTTGTATGAACAAAGCCCCATTCATGAGCAAAATGTTTCATGCATTCACTACTGAATTGTGGACCATTGTCTGTGAAAACTTCATCAGGTACACCATGTCTTGAAAAAACCGATTTCATGCATGTAATTACATTTTCTGCAGTCGTTCTGCCCAGACAACACACTTCAGGATACAATGAGTAGTAATCTATTATTAATTAGATAGCCTTTGTTGTTATTAATAAAAAGATCAACGCCTACCTTCTGATAAGGTCTCTGAGGATTTGGGTGTTGATGCAGTGGCTCCTTAGGGTTGCTAGGTTGGTACTTAAGGCATATTTGACAAGAAGACACCAATCCTGCAATCTCCTGATTCATCCTGGGCCGAAACCTAACTTCCCATGCCCTTCTTTTACATTTTTCAATGCCTAGGTGGCCTTCATGAATTTTATCAAACATTTCTTTATGGAGACTTTTAGGTATAACAATTCTACTACTTTTGTACAATATCCCATCCACAACAGACAGTTCTGATCTGTGGTTCCAGTAACTTGTACTACTGAGGTACAGTCATACCTTTTATCCGGCCATCCATCCAATACCACTTGTATTACCTGATTGAGAATTTTGTCCTCCTCTGTCTCCAGACGCAGCAGTTCCAACTTTTTGGGAGCAACAGGTACAGTTTCTATGACCATATCAATGAATACCTGAACATCAATAACGTTCCTGTGGCTGTCTTATGTTGTTGGATCCACAGCTCTGAAAAGTGTGTCAGCTGCGTACATGAATTTCCAGGTGTGTATGACACATTCAACGCATATCTTTGCAATTTGATCATCATTCGCTGAATTCGCAAAGGACAGTCGCTTAAAAGTTTGTTAACAACGCAATCAATGACTTATGATCGGTTTCAACATCAATAGATTACCCTGACACAAACTGATGAAATCTCTCACAAGCAAACATAATGCTGAACAATTCTTTTCCAATTTGGGAGTACCTTCTTTCTGGATCAGACAATGAACGAGATGCATATGCCACTGGTAGCCATTCCTGATCATGTTTTTGGAGTAATACTGCCCCTAAACCTGCTTGAGATGCATCACACGAGATTTTGATGGGTCTCTCAGCATCATAAAATTTCAACACAGGTTCTTTTGTGAGTACTTTCTTGAGATTTAGCCATGCCTTCTCCTGTTCATGGTTCCAGCTTCATTCATTTCTCTTTTCTGTTAGCTGCCTCAATGGAGCAAACTGTTCCGAGAGATGGGTATAAATTTTCCCATATGGTTAACCATTCCCATAAACCTCTGAACATCCTTTTTACATTGCGGTCTTGGCATGTTCTCAGTAGCAGAAACCTTCAATGGCTCAGGACGCACACCCTCCTTGCTGATGATATCACCTACAAATGTAAGTTCAGTCACTCCTAGCTGACATTTGTCTTTATTCATTTTCAGGTTAGCCTTGTATGTTGCCTCAAAGACTTGTCTGAGTCTGGCGTCATGCTCTTGTTTAGTCAATCCCCAAATAATAATATCATCCATGGATGTATCTCTGTGCTCATATAGCACGTGCATGGTTTTATGGTACACTTCAGGAGCTGATGCAATTCCAAAAGGGAGCCAGAGAAAATAGTATCTGGCAAAAGGAGTGTTAAAGGTACACAATTTTGAACTCGGTTCATCTAACTTGAGTTGCCAGAATCTGGAGGATGCATCTAATTTACTAAAATACTTTGCATTAGCAAACTGTGACATAATTTCTTCAAGAGTAGGCAATTTGAAATGCTCTCTTTTAATGGCCTGATTCAAGTCTCTTGGATCTAAACAAATCCTCAGTTTTCCATTTTTCTTGTCAACAATGACAAGCAAAATGACCCATTCAGTTGGCTCATCAATTTTTTTTATGATTCCTAGCCTTTCCATTCTGTCTAGCTCTGTTTTCAGTTGATGACATAATGCAAAAGGTACTTTTCTGCATGGATGTATTGCAGGTTGTATTGTATTGTCAGTTTTAATCAAGTACTCTCCTGGAAGACAACCAAGCCCTTAAAACAAGTCTTCATACTCTTTCAGCAAGTCACTGTATTCTGACTTTGTGTGGGTAAACAGGACTAAAATTCTTTTTACCAAATTAGGTCTTTCACATGCAGATTAACCCAGAATTGACTGTACATTTTTTGGCACGACCACAAATGAAAGCGTGTGCACAATATATTTGTGTGATACTATTGCTACGCATGTTCCTTTAACTGGAATGCTTGCACCTGAATACCCAGTCACTTTTATATTTGTCTGCTGTAACTTCGGTCTTGGCTTTAAACATTAACTCGGATTCTGCAAGAACATTTACTGGCACTCCAGTATCAAATTTAAACAGAATATTGTTTTGATTCACTTGCAACAAAGTTGTCCAGTAACTCTTGTGTCAACATCTGGAAGTGGGAATCATGGCCGGTTGTACCATCTCCCCGCTAGCCTTCACCATGGCCACGGAGGTGATCATTAGAGCGTCTCGATGGGTGGTTGGAGGACAGCGCATAAAACCTGGCCTGAGGCTGCCACCTATCAGAGCATACATGGACGATCTCACAACACTCACCATGACCAAGGCTTGTACTGTACGTCTGTTGAGAACGCTTCAAGGAAACATCGAGCAGGTTCAGCTGAAGATCAAGCTAAGCAAGTCCAGAAGCATCTCTATTGTCAAGAGGAAGCTGGTAGACCAACACTTCTACATGGGTAATGAGATGATTCCAACAGTCTTTGAGAAGCCTGTGAAGAGCCTAGGTCGGTGGTATAACACATCCCTCAAAGACAGAGCAGGTAGATCAGCTTAGGAAGGATGCTGTCAGTGGCCTCGAGAGCATCAACAGAACCACACCCCCTGGCAAGTTGAAGCTCTGGTGTATGCAATTTGGGCTCCTTCCATGCCCCATGTGGCCTGTAACCCTGTATGAAGTTCCAATCTCAAAGGTGGAAAAGCTGGAGAGACTGATCAGCTCATACGTAAGGAAGTGCCTTGGTCTTCTCAGGTGCCTCAGCAGCATAGGACTCTACGGGAAAGGAGTCCTAGAGCTACCCATTTCCAGACTTTCAGAGGAGTACAAGTGCGCCAAAGTAAGACTGGAGATGATGTTAACAGAGGCGAGTGATCCATTTGTAGCATAAGCTGCCCACATCCTGGATACTGAGAGGAAAGGGACTCCATCAGAAGCAGCCAAGCAAGCAAAGGCGGCACTCAAGCACAGGGACATCGTGGGCCGAGTGCAGCAAGGGAGGAGCTGTCTTGGCCTTGGGGACAGTACACCAGCCTGGAACAAGGCTGCTCCGTCTCAGAGACACAGGCTCGTGACGCAGGAGATACGTCGGCAGGAAGAGGCGGCAAGGTGCGCAAAGGCCATCGCTCAGGCAAGGCAAGGGCAATGGATGAGATGGGAGGGAGTGGAGGAATGAAAGATCTCCTGGAAAGAGCTGTGGGAGATGGGGCCATTCAGAGCGAGCTTCACCATCAGGGCTGCCTAAAATGTCTTGCCATCTCCCAAGAGTCTCAGCCAGTGGTTTGGAGAGGACCCCACATGCTCCCTCTGCCTGACTTCAGCAACACGAAAACACATTCTGGTGGGCTGCAAGACCAGCCTCACTCAAGGCCGATACACCTGGCGGCACAACCAGGTGCTAGGGTGTCTTGCAGCAGTGCTGGAAAGTCGGCAGATGAGTGTCAACGCTCTCCCTCCCCCTTCATCCCGCTGGCCATTAACAACATTTGTCTGGGAAGGTGAGGGTCAAGCCAGACTCGATACACTGCGAGCAGACATCGGGCGGCTAGGCGGGGCACGTCTTTGGAAGATGGTGGCAGACTTAGGCCAGAGGCTTTGCTTCCCAACTGAAATCGTGGAAACCAACCTCAGGCCAGACCCTGTGCTATGGTCGGCCTCACTCCATCTCATTTACATCATCGAGCTTACAGTGCCCTGGGAGGATGCAGTGGAGGAGGCCTACGAGCGCAAGAAGCTGAGATATGCCGATGCGCAACAATGTGGCTGGAAAGTGAGGGTCCGACTGGTTGAAGTAGGCTGCAGAGGATTTGTAGCCACATCAACATCAAGGCTACTCCGGGAGTTGGGAGTGCGAGGGAAGACACACCGACAAGCAGTCAAAGACCTCTCCAGAGCTGCTGAAAAGAGTAGTCAGTGGCTCTGGATGAAGAGAAAGGGTTCCATCTGGGCCTCCAAGTGAGTGAAAGGCATCTAGGAGGTGAGCCCGGGATGTCAGGATTCACTGATGAACCCTCTGGAGGTGTCGGGGGCCCATCAGTGAAACACTGACGAAAGAGGGTGCCCACTTGATAACCCAGAAGATGCCACCACTCACTTGGGCACCACACAGAGTCTAGGCAGCATGTCTCAGGAGTGCACATAAGGGATATTAACATCTAGTCCTACATAACATACCTTTATTTTCACAAAGCACATCTATATAAAATTCCTCACGTTCATCTTCAAGCACAACATTTATTTGTTTCATTTTATTTTCATTCTTTCTACTTCTACAACAGCGTGAAAAATGATTAATCTTACAGCAGCCATTGCGAATCTTGCCATATGCGGGACACTGATTTGGCCGGTGTTCCCGCGCACAGCGATCACATGACTTTTTTCTTTCCAATGCCGTCTTGCTCTCTGTTGGTTTTGTCAACGTATTATTATATTTCTTGATGTATTCGTGCTTTTTTACAGCACTTACATTGCAGTTTTCAACAAAAAGCCCTTCAGCCTCAACATCACGGTCTCAGAAGCTTTGCAAAGCGCCAAAGCTTTTTCAAAATCTAAACCTTGCTCTCTCAACAGCCTTTCTCTCAGAGCATTATCTCAAATGCCACAAACAAGTCTATCTTTAATGATAGAGTCTGTGAGCAATCCAAACTCGCGTGTCTACTATGCTTTCTTAACCCAGTAACATACTGATCAATTGTTTCAGCAGCTCACTGTGCACATATGAAGAATTTATATCACTTATACGTTAAATTACGCTTAGGTATACTAAATACTTCAAATCTGTCCATTATCGACTTTAAATTGAAATTATCTCCATCTTCAAAGACAAAATTATTATATACCTCTACTGCGTCATCCCGATTACATGAAGCAAAAACGTAGCTTTGGTTTTTCCCGATCTTTCTTCATAATTGATCGCCAATAAGGACAGTTCAAACTGTTGCTTGAATATTCTCCAATCCTCAGCTACATTGCCAGTCAGCTGAAGTTTTGGTGAGGGTTGTAAACCTTCCATTTTACCATTTACAGTTTGAACTTTTTTCTTCTTCTCTTTTTTTTTGACTATCTTCAATTCTCCCTTATTATTCTTCCAGAACCACTTCTGACACCATGTTAAGTTACTTCTGTTTAAACGTACCATAGGTTAACAGTAAAGAATTATATTTTGGAAGAATTGGAGAACTTTTATTTACAGTAATAAACAAACACATCTTAACCCAGCCACGTGCCGGAACATTCTGGCAATCCTGCGCATGCTCAGTGCTCTGTCCAATCATATATTGGCACATCATTTCACGTGATATCACCACATAGTTTATTCACATTTTTACTTAGACATTAGTTAATTGATCGAGTTGGACACGACCTTTAAATCTGGTCTATAATTGGAACGTTTAATAGATATATAAGAACACAAAGAGAGTATTGTCCTTTTTTGCAAGGAGAATGAAATATCAATTTAGAAGTCTTGCTTTATAAGTGTATAAAACATTGATGAGAATATAGCTGGGGTGAGAGTGAGGGTGAGGGTGATCTCTGAAATTCAAATTTGAAGGATTGTGGAGGTAGGGACGGCAGGATATAATGACGAAGATGGAAGTAGCAAATGGGAGATGGTATTGGATAATAGTAGAAACATGGAGGATGGTTAAGAGATGTTGTGGGTGCAAACTCTTTAAGAGATGGGGCACTTTTACTTTTTTGTAACGTTAGTAAACAATGTGAAAAATCATAAGGATTAAAAGTTGTGGGAGGAAGAAAAGTGACATCAAGAGATTATATTGAATGGCACTGGTTTTATGGAGTAATCATGGAGTGCTTCTAGATATTTCTATAGACCACATTAAAAGTAACAGCTGGTGAAAAAATCACAGACAGCATATATTTAAAAAGGCTTTGTAATGGAGTGAGAAGAGATAATTTATTGGTGTTGCTTAAATTTGATGGAAAAAAGTTTCTTGGTATGGTTAATTTAAGTTATATGAATTATATGGTTTGAGTCTATATGCTGCCCCCTCTGAGCTGTTTTCAGTACCAAAAATTTGGGCATGTAGCAGCTGTGTGTAGGGGTAAAAAGTGGTGTGGTAGATGTGGTGGAGAATGTGATTATGGTAATTGTGGAAAAGGCATTAAGCCAAAATGTAGCAATTGTGGATGGGAACATAGCTCTGCTTATGCTGCGTGTCCTGTATACAAGAAAGCTGTGGAAATACAGTGTGTTCAGGTAGAAATGGACATAGCACATGCAGAAGCTCTTCAGAAAGTACAGAAGCCAGTATCAATGGGAACTATTAATATTTGGAATACATAGATTAAAGTCTATGTGTAATGTACATGATTTTTAAACAAAGGATATGTTGATTGTTGATCAACTAAAGTTTGTTACCTTCATGGCAGATGTGGTAAATTATACAGCACAAATTAAAAGTAAGACAGAAAAAAATCTAATTATGTTAAAAGCTGCAGAAAAACATCTAGAGATAAAAGACTTGACTCTAGAAGTTAATGTTATCAAGGAGGAGTAAATGTTCAGACTTCAAAGAAGGGTTCTTAATTTTTATTTTTTAATTTTTTTATGGAATGCTCAAAATTTGTTAGCTAATGGTCAGGGGATTTAATGCTTATAGTACTATGAGGTTGTAGTGGCACAACTATGAAAGGGATGAAGGAGGAAGACTTTCTGGAAGTGAAGTATTTGATGTGCCCGAATGATGCTCAGTATGTGGAGATAATGCTTCTTATGATGGTCTGCCAACCACAATTAAACATTACTAGAAGAAGAAGATGAGAGTACAGCAGCAGCTTTGGTGCCCTTATTTAAGGAAGGATATATCACTGCAAGGTCTTTTCAGAAATTGCTCAGTATATTTATTCTAGACTTATTTTATTACGAAAAACGGAGTGGAGTTATTTTGCTACAAAAATGTGGCAAGATCTTATTGAAACACATGCCTCCAGGGAGTTAAATGAGAGCTGCTAGACTGATGCACTTTTGGAGAAATGTAGTACAGGGAGCATTATTTCTGAGTGAGCAGCCTCTCAGTTAAGACTGAAGTGAGAAGGATTTTCTCTTCTCAGATTGTTTTGAATGTTTGGAAGTCTCTGTGTCAAAGGGTCGAAGAAGTTGAAATGGATAGTCATACTATCTGAGACGGTCAGACTTTTGACTCCAAAGTATGTGGGGGAACAGGCAGGAAAGTGAACGTGAAGCTAAGTTTAAACCCATATAATTATGCCAAATGGTTTAACAGGCTTTGTGAACTGCATGTCTATGCTGCTCCCATTCTTTTGCATCTTTAGTGTCTGCCAGTGTCCAGTCGGCTTCATTCAGCGTAGTCTGCAGGTGGTGTCAGAAAACAGAAAGAGTGCAGCTGCTACTCAGCTCCAGTAACCCAGATTTCCAGATTTAATCTTGACTACCCACATCTCCCACCTCCCCCCCCCACCCCCCACCCCCGGTCACCATACGGGTATACGGGTTTCCAGGGTGCTCTGGTTTCTTCCATGTCCCAAAGACATGTTGATTAGTAGAGTAATTAGTGAATGGGGGATGGGAATCCTCTGAGAACTATCCTCGGCTTATTGTTTTTTTACAGGCCCCATTCTATGGTGGATAGTTGGTGCTATGTTCCCTGAAGGTGGAATCTCATGTGGATAGGGTGGTGAAGAAAGCTTTTGGTATGCTGGCCTTTATAAATCAGAGCATTGAGTATAGGAGTTGGGATGTAATGTTGAAATTGTATAAGGCATTGGTAAGGCCAAATTTGGAGTATTGTGTACAGTTCTAGTCACCAAATTGTAGGAAAGATGTCAACAAAATTGGGAGAGTGCAGAGAAGATTTACCAGAATGTTACGTGGGTTTCATCTCCTAAGTTACAGAGAAAGGTTGAAAAAGTTGGGTCTTTATTCTTTGGAGCGTAGAAGGTTGAGGGGGGACTTGATAGAGGTATTTAAAATTATGAGGGGGATAGATAGAGTTGACATGGATAGGCTTCTTCCATTGAGAGTGGGGGAGATTCAAACAAGAGGACATGAGTTGAGAGTTAAAGGGCAAAAGTTTAGGGGTAACATGAGGGGGAACTTCTTTACTCAGAGGGTGGTAGCTGTGTGGAACCAGCTTCCAGCAGAAGTGGTTGAGGCAGGTTCGATGTTGTCATTTGAAGTTAAATTGTATAGGTATATGGACAGGAAAGGAATGGAGGGTTATGGGGTGAGTGCAGGTCGGTGGGACTAGGTGAGAGTTTGGCACGGACTAGAAGGGCCAAGATGGCCTGTTTCCGCACTGTAATTGTTATATGGTTATAAGGTTGTATTCTATGTTCTAAGAAAATAGGATTTGTACATTGAGTCCTGTATAGCCATATGAACCATCTTTCATCCTCCTCACCTCAGTAACTTCTCATGCTTTCAGTGATACTAAATATTAATATTAGAAATTAAAACTGTCTTCTCCAATTTCTTCATTTTAGTGTTACAAACAAGAGTCTAAACAGCATTTGAGTCTGATCAGTCATTCCAGCAGGTCTTTTTTTGTAACAGTTCCATAAGATACAGGAGCAGAAGTATGCCATTCTGCCTATCGAGTCTTCTCTGCCATTCAATCATGGCTGATCCAATTGTTCCAGTCATCCCAACTCCCTTGCCTTTCCCCCCATACCCTTTGATGCCCTGGCTAATCAAGAATCTATCTATCTCTGCCTAAATGTACCCAAAGTCTTGGCCTCCACAGCCGCTCGTGGCAACAAATTCCACAGACTTACCACCCTCTGACTAAAGTAATTTCTCTGTATCACTGTTCTAAATTGATGTTCTTCAATCCTGGACTCGTACCCTCTTGTCCTAGACTCTCCTTCCATAGGAAATAACTAATCTGTTCAGGCCTTTCAACATTTGGAATGTTTCTATGAGATTCCCCCACTCATTCTCCCGAACTCCAGGGAATACACCCAAAGAGCTGCCAGACGTTCCTCATATGATAACCCTTTCATTCCTGGAATCATTCTCATGAATCTTCTCTGAACCCTCTATAATGTCAGTATATCCTTTCTAAAATAAGGAGCCCAAAACTGCACACAATATTCCAAGTGTGTTCTCACAAGTGCCTTGTAGAGCCTCAACATCACATCCCTGCTCGTATATTCTATACTTCTAGAAGTGAATGGCATCATTGCATTCGCCTTCTTCACCACTGATTCACCACTGATTCCCTTTTATTAAAAACCATCTGTGTTCTGATGAAGGGTCTCTGACCTGCAGAGTTCCTGCACCATTTTGAGTGTGCTTCTCTGGATTTACAGCATCTGCAGCATCTTCAGTGTTTTAATCAAATTCTAGTATTTCAACAAGCACTTAATCTATCCAAATACAAAGTCAAAGTCAGCAAATGTTAATTTAACAGCAATCCATTGGTTATTAAATGCTCTGAGGCATGTCACAGTTAAATGCCAGATCCACATTCCAATATGTTTCAGATTAGCATGTGTGGAACAATTAGCTCCAAGACATCTGAGGCATCATATATGCAAGCACCATACAGAAATTAGCATTCACAGATCCAACAGGAGATTCAGGATTTATCACTTACAGACTTGCCATGAGATCACTGAAGTACATGGAGAATAGATGATTGAAGTCATTGGTGTGGAATGTACACTCTAGAGTGCTTCTTCTATGAAGAGTTGAATGACAAATTACAAGACTATATTTTGTTCACTGGTGCTATATTAATGCCACTTTATAATTATGAATGTGGTGTTGTTTGTCATTTATCTGCAAGATACTTCGAAGCACTACTCATCGAGCTGTTTAAATTATGCAATCAGCACAGTTTATATCTTGATTTAATGCAATGCAATGCAGTACTTTGAGGAATGATCCGTCTTGAATGTCTTGAGTGTCTGTTCCAGTTGGAGCCATGGAAGATCATAATTACCAGTCACTCTCTCTTCTTCCTTCTCCTGCTGGGCAAGTTTACAAAACCGCATTTGCACGAACCACCAGGCTGGAGGCCAGCATCAATCCTAGTGATATCAGACTCTCAAACTGACCTCTCATGTGCTAGTAAATGAACTCATAACTCTTGATCTCCCAATCTCTCATGTCATAGCCCTTACACTTTCTTTGTTTACGGGGATTGCACCTTCTCTGCAATTACAACACTACATTTGCATTCTGTTCTCCTTTCTCTACCTTGATGTATAGTTATGTAAGGCACCATTTTCTAATTGGCATAGAAAATAAATAGCATTTCATTGTATCTCTGTACATATGACTGTATTAAGTCAACAAGAGAAAAAAAACATTTCTGACCAGTATCAAATTGCCATTGAAGATATTAATGGTGTTAAGGTTAAGATAGTTTTTACATATATCATTGAAGTGAGCTTCCTGGCAGGGAGCATCAAGTTTTAGATCAGGGAATTGGCCTCGAGTGCATTCCTCTTGACCTGTATGAATAAAGCATTCAAAATGTTAATCAATAAATTTTGTTGAGATCTTTTCCTTTCCCATAAATCTTCCAGTAACATTTGTCTAGCATATTGCCTTTGAGGAGCTTAAAAGCAAAACTCAGACTTAGTGTGGATAGTGTCTAAGAATGTACCAGCTTATGAGAGGATACTAGTTCGACTAGTTTTTTGTCAGGAAACTGGATTTCAAATGAAATAGAAAAATTTTGTCTAGAAATTATACAATGCAGATAAAACATGTGTAAAGATAGTATTACTGTAGAGACGAAAACAACTTTCAGTCTGGGACACGGGCAATGAGTTTTGTGAGCATACAACATAAAAGGCACTTTGCGCAGACATACAAGTTGTGGACAATGAGTGTGGTTACAAAGAGTAATTAGCTATAAGGTTGGGATTCTCAATCAGACCAAAAATGACAAGGAACAGTGATGAGGAATCAGATGACCCCATAAACAGGAAAGTGAGCAGGGTTCAGTCCTTATCTGGCAGTAATGGATATTGTGATGGAAAAGATAGACACATAGGGTGAAACACAGACACAGAGGTTGTTCAGGGCCGTTTGCAGTAAATAACATAGAAATCCTCATCTGTAAAATGCTGAGAAGTCTGACCCTTTGTACCTGAGACAAAAATCCATCGTAGTTCTTAGCGCTCAACTCCCCAATAAGGGAGGATTCTAATGGGGCTAATTTATATCATGAGGCCCTGAATTCACTGATTTGCTATCAAATATCTCAACTCCCATGTGCAATAGCAATGTCAAATACTGCACACATTGTTTGATAATTCAGTCACTACTCTGTGCCCAACGACCTCCATGTGCAGCAGCATCCCAGGTATAGAGGCATAAAATTTGAAACATTATTAGCCTTTCCTCCACATAGATGATAAACTAACCCCACCCCTTACTTCCTTCTGTGAGGAATTCTGTTTAAATTTAATTAAATCCTTCCTTGTGGTACATTCCTCGTGTGCCCTTCAGAAACAAGTGTATTACATGGACATAAATGTACAAAAAACATGTGGGCAAGCAATAAAATCATATAACTCACATTCTTATAGATCCAAGGTACAATACATAGATTATTTTGCTGTATAATGTTTGATATTTCCTTGACTCCCACCACCAGTTGCTAGCCATCTCTACACATCTCTCCAGAACCTCTACCAATGATGTCAGGCCAGTTCACCACAGGCCAATAAGTACTGAAATAAAATGAAGTTTCTCCAAACCTCCTGCCCTTGACATAATGGATGCTTCTAGTATGTAACAAAGGAATATGAGATGTCTTGGCTCCAAGTTCACCTCTTCCTTGTTCTATCCTTTTTTTGAGCAGGGTGTGATATTCACATCCACTGCAACTTGATGAGGTCTCAGGATGTGAACAGGTCCGGTTTGAAGATTTGACTCATAGCAGAGAATCTGAAAAGCAGATTCTAGTACCTCCCTTGTGTCCTTTCCCCACATCATAAAACATGTTTATCTCTAACTTTTCCCAGCCATTGATCTGAAATGGTTCCTCTGGTTTCCAACTCTGGAGATGCCACAAAAGCCTTTGAATATTTCTAAAATTTTATGGTTTAATTTCCGGTTTTCAGCATTAATAAAATTCTGCTTTTGAATGCAGATTCCCAACCAACTATGTAATCTGTTTTTACAATATTATCTTATCCCAGTAAAAACATGTTGTTCTTTCATGGCTTGTAAAAAAAAAATCTGTAAATGATTTTGAACCATTACCTGAAGTAGCTGCATCCACAAAAAATGTGACAGTACACTGAGTGGCTGGGGCTGAATCCTGGCCAATAATTATGGGTTCCCTCCTTCTTAGAGTCCAATTAACAGAGAGGTAAGTGCAGGGCTGCCCCTATGTTAATGGAGCCAATTGATTTGGTGTCCATCTGTTATCTGCAGCTTGAAAGCATTTTCCTGCTGATGCTAATCCACATGGGAAATATAATGTGAGTAACTTCGGGTGGCAATGCAGCGTAGCGGTTAGTGCTGTCACTTCACAGCACAGCAACCACTGATCAGAGTTTGATTCCCATCGCAGTCTGGAAGGAGTTTGCACTTCCTATGACCGTGTGGGGTTGCTCCGGGTGCTCTGGTTTCCTCCCACATTCCAAAGATAGACGGTTAGTGTCAGTGCATTGCAAGTATACGGTGTGGATGTGGAAGCGTAGGTAGCCCACAGCACAATACTCAGACTGGGATGAGTGTGGACACAAAACAATGCATTTTACTGTATGCATCAATGTTTTGATGTACATGTGACAAATTTCACTAGCTTCCCACACTATGGACTTCTTTGTCTGTATTTTTATACTATATTTTATATCAGCTCATACAGCACAAAATCAGACCATTCAAACCACTACCCTACTATACTGTGTCTTTGGGATATGCGAGGAAACCGGAGCAACAAAAGATGGGAACATTGTGAGACAAATGTCCTGTCCGGTGCTGTATTGTTCTGTGTCTTTTATTATACTGAAACCTATGTGGTAACAGGGGACAGGGTAACATAAACACAGGCAGCACCAGAGGTCAAAATTGAATCTGAGTCTCTGGCATTGAGAGGCAGTTCCACTATTAGCTGTGCCATCTGTGGCACAATTTTAATCTTCTCAAGATTAGAATACTTGAATAATGAGTTAAAATTCAGATGTCTTCGGAGCAGGGCTTGCTGATTTATATATATATATATATATATCTTTATTATGAGATTATCTTTTAATTGTATGTATCCTTTTATATTTGCCTTGTGTAAAATTTTGTTCCACTCCATTAGTTTGTTTTTGAAAGCTGGGCCTCAAGCTAAATTTTCAATCTCTCCTGGGAAAGTTTGTATCATAAAAAGGAATATTGCCAAAGGACAACTACAAGCACAATGGAAATGTTGAAGCAGCAGCCATTCACACTGAAATGTGATTTAATAGTAAACACACTGAAAAGGGATGAAAACGTTATCATTATTATTGAACAAATTCCTCAGAACGGCTCCCAGATTGAAACTGTAATTTCACCTGTGAGGCACCAGTATATTACAATCGTTTTCAATGGAAATTCAAGCTGGTTCTGAGACAATTGACTGCTTATGGTGTGTGCACAATTCTGTCAGAGTTGAGTTTTCCCTTCAAATTTCTGCCGATGGCAGAAATTCTCTGAAATTATACCAGTGCCCAAGAAAAGCAGCATGAGCTGTCTCAGTGACTATCATACAGTTACATTCAGATCTGCAGTAATGAAGTTCTTTGAGGGGCTGTTCATAGCTAGAATTAACTCCTGTCTCAGGAAGGAACTAGACCCACTGCAATTTGCCTAGTGTCACAATAGGTCTACAGCAGACGCAATCTCAATGGCTCTCCACAGGGGCTTGGATCCCCTGGAATATGCAAATACCTATAGTGTGTCTAGTTGCTGTTTATTGACTATAACTCATCAATTAACACCATCATTCCTTCAGTCCTGAGCAAAAAGCTATAGAACCTGGGCCTCTGTACCTCCATCTGCAAATGGGTCCTCAGCTTCCTAACTGGAAGAGCACCGGCTATGCAGATGGGAGATAACTTCTCCACCTCGCTGACCATCAACACTGGCACACCACAGGGATGTGTGAACCCATATGGACACAATCTCGCCACTTCTAATTTTCTGTTTTTTTGTACTACTTATTTTAACTTAACTACTTAATATATTTTTCTCTATATTTATTTATCATGTATCTCATTGTACTGCTGCTGCAAAGTTAACAAATTTCACAACATTTTCCGGTGATATTAAACCTGATCCTGATCCTAATTCTGGATGGAAACAGCAAGAGAGCAAGGTCTTCTTACCTTCACTCCACTTCTGTAGGTGCCCGGATCTACAGTCTCTCCCATAAATGGAGCTGGAGTAGCCTGAAGGGATGGCTGGCTGCATAATCTGTGAGGTGGGAAATACCTCACTCCACATTCTGCTATTCTTGTTAGTCTTCTGTGTGTTCTTGGTGTCTATACCTGAGGTTCTCCATACCTTCCTGAATTCTCCTTCGCCATTCTCAGTGGTCAAGGGAATGGGCTTCTGGATAGCCAGTGGTGATGTTGCATTTTTCCAAGCCAGCTTTGAGAACATCCTTGATTTTTTCCTTTGTCCACGTGAAAATTTCCTCCTGACTGAAATAGCTCCCTGAATGTAATTATGGACCCACAGCTGGAGGGGTTGTCATTAATTCACTTAACCTTCTTGTGGATTTGGAGGATTTTGCATAGACTGCATTGGTGTTATTTCTTGAACAACCTGACATACCAGCTAGAGACAGTCCAAGTTTCAGAAATTGTGGGAAGGCTGGGATCACTGAAGCCTAGCAGACCATGAACTTTGTGCAAATTTTAGCATCCACTTATTCAGTTGGCCAGTCAGCACCTACTAGAAGGAAAACTTCAAAGGCCTTTTCAGCTGAAATTCTGCCCTGGGCATGAGCACCCTTGACTCTATCCTACAAGCAACCTCTTCTGACCACTCTTATCAGCTCCCTGACTGACAAGTTAAAAGGCTATGTAAGAAACAAGGTTATTAAAGAAAATATTAAGAGGAGATATACTAAACTGCTCAATTGTGAATATGCCTGTGGTTTCCCTATCCAGATTTTTGTACTGTAAATCACAAGAATGATTTTACTTGTCATTATTTGGGCTTGTGTTCTCGTGAGAAGCCCATACTGCATTTCATGTCATTTACCTCTAGCACAAAATGGTGGAGGGACCTGTTGAACATATTTAAATCAAAAATTTGGTCCTCACTATTTCCACTATGCTGGTCTTGGTTACAGTACAACCTATTGATTTTCATTCACTCTTTATAAAAAATCTGTACATATTCTATAGAAGCGCTGTGTTCAATGAGGTAATTAACTAAATTTTTGCATTTTGGGCACAGACATAATTTTCATACTTTGCCAGTAAGAACACTCAAAAATAGATTTCTGGAATCATTATGAATAATACCTGTTTTTTCACTGTGTAACAAATAACTTCTTGCTAAAATGAAAATGATATTATGTATTGGTTCATACTAGTGAAAGTTTATTGAAATATCTTTTCTGATTAACTCAGAGAGAACTTTGATCAAATGAAACCAAAACCCAACATGTTTATATTCAGCTATAATCAGAAACTGAGCCCAATTTACCTGATAGAAGAAGCCATGAATAATAGCAATATTACTTGCTACCATCAAAATGTCGTGAATAATTGGAGCTTAACAATTTCTCTACCTTGCTCAACGCTGATAAGGGCTTTGAGAAAACTTATATGATAGGAGTATTAATGATGCAACAAAGGAACTCTATCCAGTTTGCTCAATTCAGTAGTCTAGAAATGTTGATCTGAAATTACATTTGGATTTAAATGGGTTCAGGATTTAATATGGGTGACTGAAATGCTTTGTTTCAGTGACATTCCATTTACTATAATTATTGAATAATAAAAAGAAACTTTATATGAATGGGCAACAAACACAAAACGTTGGAGGAGCTCAGCAAGCCAGGCAACATCTATGGAAAGGAATAAAGAGTCAATGTTTTGGGCCAAGACACTTCATTAGTGTCTAGATGAAGGGTCTTGGCCCAAAAATTCGACTGCCTATACCTTTCCATAGATGCTGTCTGACTTGCTGAGTTCCTTCAACATTTTGTGAGTGTTGTTCAAGATTTCCAGTCTCTGCAGAATATTTTGTGTATATAAATGTTAGTGTATGTTGAGAGTGAATTTCCATTCACGTGATCTGGTTTCTGCCACAGTCATTATGGTAAGCGAGAGAGCAGGGTCAATGACATTCCTGGCCATCACAGCCAGCTACCTTACCCTTACAAAAGATGCATCCCAAGAGAAATACTGGAAAATTGGACAGTGAAAGGTAGATGGAAACTGCACACTTATGATGTGTAAGCTTTTTCCAGTAATTCTAGCAGGTGAGGATGATCAGGGCTGTTCTTCCATCCCATGCATCCCCATCATTACAGGAAGCCCGTGCCTGCTTTCTGTTCATCACACAACATATCTTATTTCTAGCTTCAAATTCTGTTCCCAGTAGCCTCTCTTTGCATCTCTTGCAAAAGCTGGCTCTTTGCTGTTTATTGAGGTTCATCCTAACAGCACCTGGTGTACAGAGCCATACAGCAACGTATTGGCTCTTCAGCATACTGAGACTATACCAGACATCAAGCAACTGTCCTATTTTGTTCCCCTTTTTATTCTATGCTTGTACTCCTATACACTAGAGTTAATTTATAGTAATGAATTTACACATAAACCTATTTGAAGGAAGCCCATGCAATCACATAGAGACGTGCATTTTCCACACATGCGACACTGAAGATCAGGAGGGAATCCAGGTGACTGGAGCTATGAAGCAGCAACTCTACTCAATGTATGGCAGTGCTGCCCAATCATCAGAATGTTAGCTTTGCTACCTGCTTGCTGATTGACCAATTCTTTTGCTGGCTGACAGATAAGAAACAGATCCAGATAGAATAATGCCAAGTTATATTGGAGGTTCATTGAACATTTCCAACATATCATGTGAGATGGAAAATCCCGTCTGCTCATAGCTCATTTGCTATGTATATGATATAAAAGACAATTTTTATATAAAGACAATGTCAAGTTCATTGTCATTTACATAATTACAATTATGCAGAGACAGAATGAAAAACGTGTATGTAGCAGCATCATAGGTACATATCATCAGACAGCATAACCAGCATTTACAAGAATAACATAAATTAAGCACAAGGTTTACAAGAAAGAACACATTTAAACAATGTCCATTTTAAGATGGACATTGTTTAAAATGTCATAGCTCAAGATGGAAATAGTGTCGCTAAACACTAGTGATTAGAGAATCACACGCAAAATGCTGGAGGAACTCAGCAAGATAGGTGACATCTATGGAGGGGAATAAACAGTCGACGTTTTGGGCTAAGATCTTTTGTCAGTGCTACATCAGGCGCCTTCCTGTCCTGATGAAAGGACTTGGTATGTAACTTTATCTGTTTATTTGCCTCGATAGATGCTCCCTACTTGCTAAATTCCTCTAGCCTTTTGTGTCTAGTGCTCAATACTTCCAGCACCTGCAGAACTTTTGTCTAGTGATTAGAGCTGTGCCAGTTGACTCAAGAACCAAATGATTGAGTGAGATCAACTATTCTTGAACCAGGTGGTGTGGGAATTCAAGCTTCTGTACCTCCTGTCCGATGGCAGCTGCAGGAAAATGGCATAGCCCAGGTGTTGGGATGTTTGATGATAGATGTTGCCTTCTTGAGGAAGCACATTCTCTAAATACTACTAATGGTGAGGAAGGATTTTCCCAACTCAAAAATGTAGAAAATGAAGGATGGTTTAATAGGACTATAATTTGAAGGGAACATATAAAACAGTAATCAAAATTTCACAGTAAGTTGAGGTTTAATGCTCAAATAAATTAAACATTAGCAGGCCGGTGGTGTAGTGGCATTAGCACCAGACCTTGAGGCCAATGGTCTCAAATCTGGCTGGCTCTTTACATGCTTTCCATCCAAGCTGGGTTAAGCGTCAAGCTAGCAACTCAGACTCATTAAAAACAGACAAATAGTATGGAAATGGCAAAAATGCCTCCTAATGCATCACGAGGTGTGAAAAGGAGCAAGAAAAAATTAAATATTAAACTGAATAAATTTTCACCATGTGTTTTCAGGAAAATTGCTTCATATAATTCCTGGCAAAGAACAATAAGTTTCTTAAAGGCTACTATTTTGTGCAATTTTGCACATCCTTTTATATATCATTTCATAAAAGTAAACTACAGCTAATAACGAGAGTCATCAAGAGACTATGTGCTGTGTAAAAAATACTTCTTGCACTGATGCATCACCTTTTAACAATGCCAAAGAATTATGATCAGTTCTAGGATACTCAGCAGGCAAGCTTCTTACTAACTGTAGCAACAAGCAAACTGATTGAAGAACTCAATCAGTCAAGCAGCACCTGTGGGTGAGAAGGAACTGTCAATATTTCCAGCCCTGATGCAGAGTTTGGACCCAAAACATCACTTTCATTCACCCATGGATACTGCTCGATCTGCTGTGTTCCTTCCACAGATTGCTTGTTGCTCTAGATTCCAGAATCTGCAGTCTCTTGTGTTTCAACAAACTGCGACCAAAACATGAGAAAGTCTGCAGATGCTGGAAATCCGAAGCAAAACACACAAAATGCTGGAGGATCTCAGCAGGCCAGGCAATATCTATGGGAAAGAGTAAACAGTTGATATTTTGGGTCAAGACTCCGAGAAATGTTGCATAAGGATTAAATTCTGTACAGTAAATGAAGAATAAATTCCTTAGCCCTCTGAGGCAGTGTCATAAGAAATGTCTTGATTTAACATTCCACTGAAAAATTGCATTCCTGAAAATACCTTAGAAAATCTTGTTTTTGGACAGATGTATTTTTTCTATGACAACAAGAAAGAGCTGAGAATTCTAGATGCATCGAAATTGATGTGCTCCAGATATAACCATACTTTTCGACAAGCTATTCCAAACTATTGCATCATTGACAATAGTCATAGTCATAGTCATACTTTATTGATCCCGAGGGAAATCGGTTTTCGTTACAGTTGCACCATAAATAATTAAATAGCAATAAAACCATAAATTATAAGTTTGATGGCCACAGGCAGGAATGACTTTCTATGACGCTCAGAGTTGCACCTCGGTGGAATGAGTAGAGACTGTCGGCTGAATGTACTCCTGTGCCCAACCAGTCCATTATGTAGTGGATGGGAGACATTGTCCAAGATGGCATGCAACTTGGACAGCATCCTCTTTTCAGACACCACTGTCAGAGAGACCAGTTCCATCCCCACAACATCACTGGCCTTACGAATGAGATTGTTGATTCTGTTGGTGTCTGCTACACTCAGCCTGCTGCCCCAGCACACAACAGCAAACACGATAGCACTGGCCACCACAGACTTGTAGAACATCCTCAGCATTGTCCGGCAGATGTTAAAGGACCTCACTCTCCTCAGGAAATAGAGACGGCTCTGACCCTTCTTGTAGACAGCCTCAGTGTTCTTTGACCAGTCCAGGTTATTGTCAATTCGTATCCCCAGGTATTTGTAATCCTCCACCATGTCCACACTGACCCCCTGGATGGAAACAGGGGTCAGCGGTGCCTTAGCCCTCCTCAGGTCTACCACCAGCTCCTTAGTCTTTTTCACATTAAGCTGCAGATAATTCTGCTCACACCATGTGACAAAGTTTCCTACCGTAGCCCTGTACTCAGCCTCATCTGAGAGTGACAATGTGACAAGTTGCCCAGGGATGTCTTGGGCATAAAAGCCAGACAAATTCAGTCATGTTAATTCATCCAATCAGTCTACTCCCAGTAATCAGCAAATGATGTACAATGTCATAGGTAGTGTTGTTATGTTTCCAGTTTGAAAATAAACTTGGTCCAATGAGCTGAATACTAAAGATGAGGTGAAAGTGACTGTTCTTGACATCAAGACAGCATTCAACCAAAGGTAACTTCAAGGAATCCCAGTAAATGAATAAGTAAAGAAACATACTCTTAGTGTTCCAGTAAAACACGGGCCAAGACACTTCTGCTCAGGTCGCTGGAGTGGATTTGAACCTGCAACCTTTCGACTTAGAGACACATGTTTCACTCCAAGGCATATTTGACATGACTGTGGAATAGCAACTAAAGGCAAATATATCCAGTCTCTCGGTGTTTTGCTCTGTTGAATTAAAAGCATATAATGCTATTTTTTTTTGCAAGGGGAACAATTCACTGAATGTGTAAATGTGCTGTAGTTGCTTCTGAATCATTCATGGTTGTAGTTGCCTTTTGTGGTATATATGAGTCTTTATAACTTGGAACAAAAAGGGGACTGACAAATTTGGTTCCTTAGAGGCTGTGGGTCAGGACACTTTTCTGTTCAGCAAGACAGACGTTTGGCACGTGGGAAAGTAGGGTACTGAATTAACAGGTAACAGATCTTTTTAAACACTGTTTCTGATGCAGGTGGTTTACAAGAGACTTGCAATAAAAGCCATGGGCAAGTTCACCAGCAATTTTGTGCTAACTTCCTTTTAACTGGAAATAGCTGATGGAGTGAAGACATCTGAAATTTCCAATTTTCATGCTGATGTTGAAGCTGAGTATTTGTATCTAAAAGACACTGAGGGTCAATATCAAATAACATCTTTAACATATTATAGTTTGATACTTCTCTACAGACCAACATAAACAAAAATTATCAAAGGTTCTCATTCATCACTGCATCCCAACATTTAATCAAAAGAAGAAATATTTAGAAACATGTTGTCACTCCAAGTTACACAATAGTCGCATCAGAGATGCCATACTTGCAGTCAGCAATCACAATTTCTCTCCATGTGGCAAATGTTTATTGAAAATACTCCATAAAGAATTTGGGATGTTTTACAATATTAACGGTATACTGTAGGTAAAAGATTATATTATTACATTGAGTCTCCTCCTGAGCTTTTGAGTTCAAATCTCTGGAATGTAAACCTTCAATATAGGCAAGCCAAAATTTACACAGAAATCATAGTCATAGTCATAGTACTCATAGTCATACTTTATTGATCCCGGGGGAAATTGGTTTTCGTTACAGTTGCACCATAAGTAACAAATAGTAATATAACCATAAATAGTTAAATAATAATATGTAAATTATGGCAGGAAATAAGTCCAGGACCAGCCTATTGGCTCAGGGTGTCTGACCCTCCAAGGAGGAGTTGTAAAGTTTGATGGCCACAGGCAGGAATGACTTCCTATGACGCTCTGTGTTGCATCTCGGTGGAATGAGTCTCTGGCTGAATGTACTCCTGTGCCCAACCAGTACATTATGTAGTGGATGGGAGACATTGTCCAAGATGGCATGCAACTTGGACAGCATCCTCTTTTCAGACACCACCATCAGAGAGTCCAGTTCCATCTCCACAACATCACTGGCCTTACGAATGAGTTTCTTGATTCTGTTGGTGTCTGCTACCCTCAGCCTGCTGCCCTAGCACACAACAGCAAACATGATCGCACTGGCCACCACAGACTCGTAGAACATCCTCAGCATCGTCCGGCAGATGTTAAGGGACCTCAGTCTCCTCAGGAAATAGAGACAGCTCTGACCTTTCTTGTAGACAGCCTCAGTGTTCTTTGACCAGACCAATTTATTGTCAATTTGTATCCCCAGGTATTTGTAATCCTCCACCATGTCCACACTGACCCCATTAGGAAGGCAGATATGTCATTTTATCATAATAATGGAAACTATCTACAGTAATCACATTTTTTAGCATTTGGCCTATAGCCCTAAATGCCTTGATGATTCAGGTCCTCATCCAGATACCTCTTAAGTGTTGTCTATCTCCAACACCTCCACAATCAGTACATTCCAGGTTCCAACCATCCACTGGGAGAATTCTTCCCCATATCCCATTATTTTAAACTAATGCCCTCTGGTTCTAGGCACTTCACTATGAGGAAAGAATTCTGACCATCTACTCTATCTTTGCACCTATTAATTTCTTATAACTTTTACCAGGTCCCCCCACCTCAGCGTTACCCCCCTTCAAGGAAAATAAATCCATCTTAATCAGTCTCTTGTCATGAATGAAACATGGGTCATTCTCCTTTGTACCCTCTCCCAAGGGATGTAGAGAGGTTTAGAGAGACAACTTCAAATCTGGCACATCTGAGAAGAAAATAAGGTAATGAGGAGAGAGGTATTACAGGAGAGTGGGGAGAATAGTCATCTGTGGTACATTGGTCCAAATGCAGTTCCAGACAGATTATTTCACTTCCACTACTATGGTAGGAACAAAAATATTTTCTGTGAGAAGATGACACAATACTGAAGCTCTTTACCTGAAAAAGGAGAGAATTTGCACTGATGCAGAGAGTGAAAGTAATGCAGATGTTTCTACTGTCAATGAGAAGGCTGGCAAATGAACATACTGTCACAAAGAGGGAAGTTTAGCAATTAACCTTTTTTTCTAACATTTCTCTTCATGTATAAGGTCATAATTCCACAAGCATTATTGCTGTGGAAGATCAGGAACCTTATGCATTCATTGGTATTACTAGGCATATTGCTAAATCTGCCATTTGACCACCTTTCAACCTCCCTTCAAACAATGCAACTACGTTCTGCAACACTTTGTCCATAAGGGTGGTGGAAGCACAGTTAGAATAACTTCCACCGGGGAGCAGAGTATGCACTCATTCGCCAGGAGATACAGAAGCCTGAAGTCTGAAGAAATAGAGCAACTATTTCTGTACATTCATATGGTTGTTGAATCAACTGACACAAACAAAATCACTACAGTTTAGCAACAGTATGGCTACTTTGATCATTTTGCACTTAAATGGATTTTGCTTTTTAATTTGTGCAAAAATTGTATATAATTTTTAGTTTTCTTGTGAATACAACGTATACACTCTGATACTATGTGCCTGTGATGCTGCTGATCTGTCTATACATGTACTTGCACATGTGAAGATAAACTTGACATTGACTTTTTCCGTATTGATTCAAAAGGGAAAAATAATGTGGAGTTTTAGTAAAAACAGTAGTGAAACAAACTGGTTAACTCTTCCTAAAAAGTGGTTCAGGCATCTAACTGAATAGCATTAATTATTTCAATTTCATTCTTTGTTTGCCTTGTACTAGTGTTGAAAATTATATATTCAGCATAATGTCATTCTTAAGTTAAAAAAGTATATTGCTGAAGTAATTTCCTTAACACATCACAGTAAATAAATGTGCATTGTTTAGCCTTGCAGATTTTTTTTTTATAAAGGTACATGGTTAATTAGTTGATAATCTCATAATCCAGGAAAATTTAAATCAAGATGTTCAGGTGAGTTTGATCCATTGAGTTTATTTGGTTAAAATGAAGCACAGTTCAAGGTCCTGTTTGCATTAAAAAAACAAAGATATTTGTCTTGAGTGAATACCCCTTTTATGATATGAAATTGATCATTGAATTGAATTGACTTTATTTCTTACACCATTCACATAAACGAGGAATAAAAATCTTTAGATTACATCTCTGTCTAAATGTGCAATGTGCAATCATAGTAATGTATAATAACTTATAATAAACAGAACAGTCAACATAACATAGAAATACACTCAAACCAGCATGAGTTAATCAGTCTGATGGCCTGGTGGAAGAAGCTGTCCCAGAGCCTATTGGTCCTGGCTTTTATGTTGCAGTACCGTTTCCCGGATGGTAGCAGCTGGAATAGATTGTGGTTGGGGTAACTCAGGTCCCTAATGATCCTTCAGACCCGTTTTTCACATCTGTCTTTGTAAATGTCTTGAATCATGAGAAGTTCACAACTACAGATGTGCTGGGCTGCCCGCACCACTTTCTGCAGAATCCTGCGATTAAGGGAAGTACAGTTCCCATTCCGGGCAGTGATGCAGCCAGTCAGGATGCTCTCAATTGTGCCCTTGTAGAAAGTTCTTAGGATCTGGGGGCCCATACCAAACTTCCTCCACCATTTGAGGTGAAAGAGGCGCTGTTATGCCTTTTTCACCACACAGCTTGATGTCAATAGAAGTTAGCCCATCTCCATTCCTCCTGTAATCCACAGTCAGCTCCTTTGTTTTTGCAACATTGAGGGAGAGGTTGTTTTCTTGACACCACTGTGTCAGAGAGATGACTTCAAATTTTCAAGACTTGTGAATAGAATATCCATTTAATATGATAAGCTTGTAACAATTAAAATGGCAGTCATTATGCAAAAATGTAATTAAATTTAGTGCTTATAGTAATCTGCGAGAATATATTTGAATAGATAACAATGTTTATATTTGCATATCTCCTCCTTAGATAATACATGCACAATGTTATTTCATTAGGATCATAATGAAGATTCAAACATTTGTGGAAAGGCTGAAAATTGCCTTGTGTACGGCATGACTGTGCATCATTTTCAAATTCTGCATTATAACAAATTTTTTCCTTGCTTCAGTCAGGAGATAGAACATTTATAATTAAATTACAATCTTTGTGTTAGCTTACACACTTTCCCATTCTATTTCTATTTGGATGCTGGAACTGTAGATTTCAAATAGAAGTCTATATTAAAATGCAAATACAAACAATGTCAGAGGAAGAACAAATATTTACTCTGCCTTTATTGCTTGAGATACATAGCAAAAGAAAATCAAACACTTCCAGATCCACTCATATTCATTCAGCATGGCTCAGGGAGACGTAATATTGTCCCACTGCTTTAGGGTTTACACATATAAACTGAACATCAATGAAGTGTTACATTGCTGGAGGTGCCAATCATTGTTGACTACGGCATGTTCCTACAGTAATGTCATTGGCTGCAATTCAAGTTGTCATGATAATTGCAAGTATTTCATGAAGGATTTTTTTTGTCATTTCAGAAGGAAATATTGGACTACTTGAGGAACTTTTTTCTCCCTTTTTTTTTAAAAAGATACAGCATGTTAACAGGCCCTCCCTGCTCAACAAGTCTACACCACCCAATTGTACCCATGTGGCCAATTAACATACTAATTGGTACATCTTTGGGATGTGGGAGGAAATTGGAGCATCTGGAGAACATACACATGCTCAAGGGGAAATTATACAAATTTCTTACAAACAGTGGTGGGAACTGAATCTGTTGTTCGTGCTCTAACACTTCACGCTAACTGCTACGCCAAGCTGGCCCACAGTATGTTATTATTGGGAGTAGAGTACCTCAATAGAAGGTGATAGTCCGAGGCCTCCTTTTTCAGAAGGACGTAGAAGATCTATTGATAGTGCTCTTTCCCAGACTACAATAAGGTTCTGTTCATGATAACTATTTGTGAGCCCAATAGTTCATAAGTCAGAAATGGACAGAAAGAATGTGTGGGAGAGGATCAGAGTAATATCTATGATTGGGGAGTGAGCAGCCACCAGCCAGCCTCATTGGCTCAGTGAGTTTGCTCAGTGCTCCCAGCCTGCATGGTTCAGTATGGGGACTGGGAAGAGAAGGCACACAGAAGTGTTCCCACTCCCATCAGAAATGCCTGCAGTCCCACAGCAGCAGGTAAATCCATCTTGTCACCAAAATCTTGTTCATCTATACTCAGTGGCAATGTTATTAGGTATCTCATGTTAATACACATATCTAATCAGCCAATCATGTAGCAGCAACTCAATGCATAAAAGCGTGCAGATGTAGTCAAGAAGTTCACTTGTTGTTCAGACCAAACATCAGAACGGGGAAGAACAGTGGTCTTAGTGATTTTTACTGTTGGTGCCAGATGGAATGGTTTGAGTATCTCAGAAACTGCTTCTCTCCTGAGATTCTCATGCACAGCAGCCTCTAGAGTTTACAGTAAATGGTGTGGAAAACAAAAAAAAACCATCCAGAATGCAGCAGTTCTGAGGATGAACCTGCCTTATTAATGCGAGAGGTCAGGGAAGAATAGCTAGACTGCTCCAAGCTGACTGAAGGGCAACAGTAACTCAAATAACCACACGGTATAACAGTGGTGTGAAGAAGAGCATCTCTGAGTACACAACCTATCTGACCTTGAAGTAGATGGTCTACAGCAGGAGACCACAGATATGCACCAGTGGGCACCTTCTTGGGTACAGGAGGTACCCAATAAAGTGGCCACTGAGGAGTGTATGTTGTGAAAGAACAGATGAGTGAGCCCCCTTCCCTTGGTGACAAAGTCTTTATTTTACAACAACCAATAGCATTAAAATTCCTTACCTATTTACTTTCACAGTGCTGCTTGTGGAAGTTTGATAAGCACGCATTCCTCCAATAGTTCCTACGCTCTAACAGAGACAATGTGTAAAGTGGATTTTAAAGGACTAAGTTCGAGGATCGTGAAAAGCAGTTTGTTCATTCGTTATGTGCTGCGTCGTGTGACGTGGGCAATCGTGGTCTTTCCGTGACCATCCACCCCCTGCTCCCATGGCCTCATGTGACCCTGATCGGGGAGATAAGAAGGTGTTGCACCTGCTCAAGGGTGATCTGCACGCTAGCGGAGGGAAAGAGCAGATTTCGCCTCCTCTAGAAGATACATCTCCACACCACCACCCAGAAAGCAGTACATAGCTGAAGAACCTATTATATTTTAGTACCTGGAGTAAAATTTACAACAGAGCCTTGGCAACGTAATAAAATGAGTTGTTGCTTTGCAATGCTGCAGAACAAATTTCATGTCATATAAGACAGTCATAATAAACCGGATTCTGATTCTCATTTCAGGTTATAAGAGTGAGAAGAAGGCACTGATAAGCTGGCAGAAGTGCAGATAAATGGGCAATGAAATGCAAGGCACAGAAGTGTGAAGTGATAGTATTTGACAGAAAAAATAAAGACAGACAATAGAAATTAAATGGTGCAGTTCTGAAGTGTATGCTGGAACAGAGGGACCTGAGTGGATATATGCATAAATCGTTAAAAGTGACAGAACATGTCAAACACATGGGATCCTGGAATTCAGAAAAAAAGGTTTAGAGAACAAAAGGAAGGATTCATGTTGAGCTTGTTTAAAATAATTGTGGACTGTGAGTGCTGTGCAGTCTAGTCAGCTAACTTTGGAAGTGTAGTGTATGTAATGACTGCTGTAGATAGACATTGTTGTTTGACACCCCTTGAGAATTGTGTCACGTAACTAACATCTCTCTGGTCTGCAATGATGTCCAGAGACTAAGTGGTCTACAAACATTCATCTTCCTATTCAAGTCTCATGTTGCACACACACAACTACTGAGTTTATTAGAGAATAATTACCCACTGAGCACACAGAATTTACAGAAAGAATGAAAAAGTACGAGTCCCAGTAATACCGGAGGATCAATTGTCCTGTATTAATTAAGTAAATGATATTGGTAAAACCTGATAATCCCACAGTTTTGTGAGAGGTGGCTATAAAGTTACAATCACAGTCATAGAAGACTACAGCAAAGAGAAAGGCCCTCCGGGCCATCCAGTCTATGCCGAGCCATTTATACTGCCTACTCCCATTGCCCTACACTGGGACCATAGCCCTCCATGCCCCTCCCATTCATGTACCTATTAAAGCTTCCCTTAAACATTGAAAACTGAGATCGCATGCACCACCTGTGCTGGCAGCTCATTCCACACTCACACTGCTCTCTGAGTGAAGACGTTTCCACTTGTGTTCCCATTAACCTTTTCATCTTTTAACCTTAACCCATGATCTCTAGTTGTAGTGGAAAATGTCTGCTTGCTTTTATCCTATCTATACCCCTCATAATTTTATATATTTCTATTTAATCTCCCCTCAATCTTCTACATTCTAAGGAATAAAGTTCTACCTATTCAATCTTTCCTTATAACTCAGGTCCTCCAGTCCAGGTAACATCCTTGTAAATTTTCTCTGTATGCTTTCAATCTTATTTAAATCTTTCCTGTAGGTAGCTGACCAAAAGAGCACACAATACCCCGACAATAGGCCTCACCAAGATCTTACATAACTTCAACATAACATCCCATCTCCCGTAGTCACCACTTTGATCTATGAAGGCCCATGCACCTAAACTATCTTTACAACCCAATCTACCTGCGCTACCACTTTCAATGAATTATGGACCTGTATTCCTGGAACCCTTTGTTCTACCACACTCCTCAGTGCCCTACTGCTCACTGTGTTGGCCCTGCCAAACTGCGACAGCTTACACTTAACCTCATCAAATTCCATTTGGCATTTTTCAGCCCATTTTTCCAGCTGGTCCAATTTCCACTGCAAGCTTTGATCATCTTCCTTGCTGTCCACTACACTCCCAATTTTTGTGTCATCTGCAAATTTACTGATCCATTTAACCATATTATCATTCAGATCATTGATATGGATGACAAAAAAAGAAAGATCCAAGTACCAGTCCCTGCAGCACTCCACTAGTAACAAGCCTCCAATCAGAGAGTCAATCATCTACTATCACATTCTGGCTTCTACTGGAAGACCAATGTCTAATCCAATTTACTACCTCATCCTGAATGCCAGGCGACTGAACCTTCTGGACCATGGGGTATCTTTTCAAAGGCCTTGCAGAAATCCATATAGAAATATCCACTGCCTTGCCTTCATCAGCTTTCCTGATAACTTCCTTAAAAAACTCTAGAAGATTGGTTAGACATGACCTACTACGCACAAGCCATGAGGACTATCCCTATTCAATTCCTGTCTATCCATATAGTCACACATCTGGTCCCTGAGAACAATGGGGCATTAGCTATCCTCCAGTCCTCCAGTACCTCACCTGTCCCTCAAGATGTTTTAAATATTTCTGCTAGGACCCTGTATCTTCTGCACTTGTCTTTCACAGGTTCTGAGAGAACACCTTGTCATTCCCTGGGGATTTGTCTACCCTAATTTGCCTCAAAGCAGCAAACACTTACTCCTCTGTAATCTGCATAGAGTCCATGACCTTGCTGCTGCTTTGCCTTACTTCTACAGACTCTGACCATCTTTTGAAAAAACTACAGATGCAAAAAATCCAATTAAGGTCTACCTCACCTCTTTTGGTTCCACACATAGATTAACATTCTGATCTGCCAGAGCAACATTCCTTTTGCTCTTAACATATCTGTAGAAGTCCTGAGGATTCTCCTTCATTTTGTCTGCTCGGGCTATTTCATGCCTTCTATTAGCCCTCCTGATTCATTTCTTAAGTGTTCTGTTGTATTTCTTATTCTCCTCAAGTACCTCATTTCTTATTCTCCTCAAGTACCTCATTTGTTCCTACCTGCCATGCACCTCCTTTTTCGCTTAGCCAGGGCCTAGACATCTCTTGAAAACCAAGGTTCCCTAAACATGTGATCCTTGCCTTTTATTCTTACAGACACACAAGTTTTGTATTCTCAGAATTTCACTTTTGAAGGCATTCCACTTACCAAGAACACCTTTTCCAGGAAACAGCCTGTCCCAATCCACACTTGCCAGATCCGTTCTGTTACCAACAAAATTGGCCTTTCTCTAATTTAAAATCTCAACCCAAGGACCTGACCTATCCTTTTTCATAGTTATTTGAAACAAATAGCATTATGATCACTAGATGTAAAGCGCTCTCTTACACAAACTTCTATCATCTGCCCTGTATAATTCCCTCATAGGAAATTAAGTATTGCATATTCTCTTGTAGGACTTCTATGTGCTGATTAAGGAAACTTTCCTGAACACATTTGACAAACTTTATCCCATCTTGTCCTTTTACAGTATGGGAGTCCCAATCAATGTGTGTAAAGTTAAAATCACCTACTATAACAACCTTAGGTTTCTTGCAACAGTCTGTGATCTCTCTACAAATTTGTTCCTCTAATCCCACAAAGTGGGTGGTCAATAATGTAGCCCCATTAACGTGGTCCTACCTTTCTCATTCCTCAGTTACATCCATGAATCCTCACTAGACGAGTTGTGCATTCTGTCCCGGCTAAGCACTGGTGAAACATTTTCCCTGACGAGTAATGTCACCTCTCCTCCTTTAATCCCCCAACTCTATCATGTCTAAAACAATGGAACCCTGAATATTGAGCTGCCAGTCCTGCTCCTCCTGCAACCAGGTCTCACTAATGGCTACAACATCATAACTCCATGTGTTGCTCCATAGCCTGAGCTCATCTGCCTTTCCTACAATACTTCTTGCATTATACACAACTCAGAACATTAGTCCCACCGTGCTCATCCTTTTGATTTCTTATTTAATCTGAGGTCTTAACCACATCTGTCTCCATAACCACTCAACTATCTGTTCTGACATTCTGGTTCCTACCCTCCTGAAAATGATGGATAACATTTTTAAAAACTGGGATTAATGTAGGATTAGTAATGGGTGCTTAGTGGATAATTGATGGACGGCACAGATTCAATGGACTGTTCTGTACTTTTTGATGACTATACAGATGCTTTGCTTATCAGCTTCCAAATTTCTCTAGATTCTGGAATGGTTTCTGCAGATTGGAGTGCAGCAAATGTGACCTTATCATTTAAGAGAAGAGGGAGAGAAAAAGCAGAACCATCAAACAATTAGACTGACTTCAGCAGAAAAAAAGAAAGCTGGAACTTATTCTTAAGAATCCATTCTTAAGGATATTTTTTATTCACGTTAATATATTTGAACCAAAATAATTCAAATTAATAATATAGAGAAACAATATGGATATATTCTATTGGAGATTTTGAGATGTACTTGGCAGAGTCGAGGAAGGAGACTTCTGGAATCATTTTTCTGGTTTTTTAAAGAAATTCAGTAAGGTCCCAAAAAGGAAACTCATGAGCACAATTAGAGAACATGAACTCAGAGATAATATATCACAGTGAATGAAGAATTGGTTAACAGATAAACAACAAGGAGCAGGAATGAAATAATACTTCTCAGGTCTGGCAGTTGTGACTACTTGAATACTGCAGAGATCTGAAAATGGGCTCCATCTATTTGCCATCCATATCAAGGATTTGTAAGAGAGGATCAAATGTAAAATTTTCAGGCTTGCAGATGAGGTGAAGTCAGTAGGGTTGAGGTCACAAAGATTTTAAGAAGATATTGACAAGTGAGCAACAACATGGAAGATGGTGTATAATGTGGAAAAATGTGAAGGTATACACTTCAATAGACATGCTACATATTTTTGAATGGAAACAGGTTGGTAAATGTTGATGTTTGAAGAGTGTTCTCATACACCAGACACTGAATTCACTATTTCATATAAATAAACTGGAGAACAAGTGGAAGACTGGAACAAAAGGATATTATTTTACGAGGAGACAACGCAGACATAATAGTACAAGTGGTGTCATTCTGTACAATGATGACTCTATAAATCCTGCCTCAAACCAGCATCATTTGCAGTTCTTCCAGCATAAAAGTTGTTTATAATCAGTAGCCTCATTAATTTTCACTTTATGAAATCAGTTTCTCTTGCAATTAATTGGCAGGATACCAAGCCATTCACATCATCTAACAACTCTGGTAATTATATTCACTGAAATGATTTAAACTACATCATTTTGATGAGACAAATGGGATAAGGATTTAAAACCAAAATTCAGAATTTTTACCATCCTTTTAATGACATGAAAGATTTGTCTTACTGTTGAAATATTATCAAGAGATGGTGCACTCTGAATACTTTTCTCGGAAACAGAAGCTGCTTGTGTCATCATATATAAAACTTGCAGTGAAATGTCTTCACTTTTATGCATTTATTTACTCTTGGGGAGACCAATGACCTAGATTTTGTCATTGAATAATAAGAAGCTACAAGCTTTTGCCATAATTACACTTGGAAATTGGCAGGAACTTCTGAAGGATGAACATCTTGGAGCTAGAGGTGGAAATCTGGTAGGTACTGCAAATATTTCCCTACTCAGCCATTGGGTCAGTTTTTTGCAACCATTATCATCATAATCTTCATAAATCAATAATCTGAAGAGAACTTTGAGATTTGTGATTCAAGATTGTTTAATATAATTTCCAGTACACAAGTGTTAAGGAGAACAAAATTATTTTTACTCCGGATCCGATGCAGCAAAAAACCCACAAAAGATAAAGGACACAATAATAAAAACACACAGTAGGTATAAGTATGTAAGATTGGTTATATGCATAGATTGATTGTATATCAATAACGTGATGCCAGGCTGTACATAAGGTGATTGACGGGAAACAATAAAGCAGTGGTGGAGTTCGTGGGTGGAGGCATTGATCAGCCTTACTGCTTGAGGAAGGTAACTGATTTTGAGTCTGGTAGTCCTGGCATGGGTGCTACATAACCTCCCCCTGATGGGAGTGGGATGAACAGTCCATGAACAGAGTGGGTGGGATCCTTCACAACATCAGTGGCCATTTTCTGGCATCTTTCTGTACATATGTCCTTGCTGGTGGGTAGGCTGGTGCCAGTGATGTATTGGGTAGTTTTTGCTACCTGTTGTAGAGTCTGCCACGGTGCAGTTTCTGCACCAAGCAGTAATGTCAGGATGCTTGCACCTGTCAAATGATGTGAGTATAGATGTGAAAAGCCCAGCCTCCTCAGAAAGTAGAAGGATTGGTGACCTTTCTTGACTGTGTAGGATGTGTCCTGTGACCATGAGTGTTTGTGTCAGATGTGCACTCAGAGGAGTTTGACCCTTCTTGCAATTTCCACTGCAGTTCTACCAATGTAAAGGGGGTGTGAGTGGTGCAAGTTCTCCTGAAGTCAATAACCATCTCCTTTGTCTTGTCGACATTGAAGAAGAGGTTATTTACTTGGTACCAGACCCTGTAGGCCATCTCACTGTTGTTGGTGATGAGCCCCACCACGGCCATGTCATCGGCAAATTTGACAATGTGATTGCTTGGGTGTTTGGCCATGCAGTCATATCTGAGCAGAGTGTACAGCAATGGCTCAGCACTCAGACCTGGGGAGCTGGGGTGGGGGGGATGGGGGGGATGGGGTGCGCATGTTGAGGATGGTAGCGGGGAGGAACGGTTGTACATCCTGACTCGTCTGAGGTCTGCTGGTTAGGAAGTGGAACACCTAATTGCACAATGGTGTATTTGGACCAAGGAGTAGGAGCTTTTCCCACCAAGGCCTGTGGGACAATAGTTTTGAATGCCAAAATGAAATCCAGAATAAGCATTCTGACATAAGTGTACTTGTTTCCCAGGTGTGTCAGGGCCAGGTGCATGACAGATCCTATAGCATCTATCTGTAAGCATATTGCCTTTCCATAAGACTACAAGACATAGAAGCAGAATTAGGCCATTCATAATATTAAAATAGTCATAAGAATTATATGTTGCATTGCATAAAATACAGGCTTTTTCCTTCAATAGTCAACATGCCATAATTGTAAACAACAAAATCTGAACCTCAAGAAAACATGTTTCACATGTGTGGATTGTTATTCCCTCAGCTAACTTTTCAAAAGACAACAGATGTTATAATATTTTTTGAATTATATTTCAAAATTAATCCCATGGGTATTCTGATATATATTGGAAACTCCACTACATTTTTCTAATACATAATATTTTTGACATTTTAAATTCCTTATGCTGTCCTTTCGGGTTTCTTTAATGCTGTCCAGCTTGTCTTGTGGTATCATGACCTCAGCTGCCATCTAGAACTGATGTCTGCCACATCCAATATCACAAAAACGAGAATCTGCACAACAGACATTGATAAATCCTTGCAGACAATCTCCTTTGACAATCTATGGATGAGTGCCTTTGCTTTGACGCTAACCAGATCAAATCTAGGAATTAGTTTCACATATCTGGTTATTTCCAGAACTGTATTGAAGACAGGACATGGGTGAAGCCCAGAAGCTATTCAACATTCCATCCGTAACCAGTTTGTTTTAATTACTAGGAAGCTAGTTAGCCCCAAGCCTTTCCCTTGATAACCAACCTCCAGTTACTGAGATGCACATGAAAAATCTACATCATTGAAATCATGTACTTAAATAAAAAGAAATATCAACCTATTTAACCTTAGGTATTTAATATTTATGCACTAGGGAATTTTAAAAAGGGAAATGAAGAGAGCACATCAAACAGGAAGCATGTCAGGTTTTCATTTTATATGCACTTTCTCTATGCTCAGCAGTGAGTCTCTTTATTATAGCTACCAATTTGCCAGGTAATTTTTCAATGAAGGCTCAAAGTCTAACATTTTGGAGTCCGAGGTACATCTTCTCCAAAATTACATTAAGTTTGATTAATGTGAGCACTTTGAAGATTTTGCATCTTTAGTAGACTTTAAGCACTGAAGTATGGAATGTTTAAAGAGAGGATATCTCTCTTGACAGTGAGTTATGGTGGTTCCTCCCTGACCATGAAAGACCCATAACTCAAAACTGTTGCCGCTACAAGGGAATGGGAATGACATTTCACACGAGTGAGCAGTTTCTGAGAGCACACAGGGAGATATCCTCTCAGCTCCCATTGGGTCCTTAAAAATACTATTAATGATTGCATGGTAAAATGTTATTTTACTTGCATGACTTATTGATTTTTCATTTTTAGCCACTGGAAGTTTAGAGGAAATTCAACTCATTCAAAATTTGAATGTTTCTTTGCAGCGGTTGCTTTAAAAATACATTTTTGTATAAATAATTTAAAGAAGGTTTAATAGTTTTCACAGTCTGTTAATTTCTTTTTTTTTTTGCTACCCAATGGTAACTGCATGGTAAAAATTACAAAGGGAAGCCATTTGGTATATTTGAGTTCATCTATCCAGAAAAGTTCACCATGCAACAATCATGGCAGTTTCTTATCCTGGTATAGACATATCAGGATAAATACTAACACTAGGTTCCTCGGAACCTAGCAAATAGTTGGGAACTTAAGCATAAATTTTATTAACTAAAGAATTTCTGTTGTGCAAAGCTTGTGGTTGTCACATGATTGGCTGATTAGATACTTGTATTAACAAACAGTTACACCTAATAATACTACTGGGATGCCACCGTAGTGTAGCGGTTAGCAAACCACTATTACAGCTCAGGGTGTCAGAATTTGTTCAACTCCAGCATCCCAAAAGCAAGTTTGTACATTCCTTCTCCTGTATGTGTGGGTTTTCTCTGGGTGCTCTGGTTTCCTCCCACAGTCCAAAGATGTACCAGTTAGTAGGTGAATTGGACATTGTAAATTGTTCCGTAATTAGGCTAGGGTTAAATTGGTGGGTTGATAGGTGATGTGGTTCAAAGGGCCGGAAGGATCTGTTGTTTGTTGTAACTCTAAACAATGCTCTGTAGCCTAAGACTGACCTCCTTATCATCAACATGGACATTCAAGTCATCTGTGAAGTTACTGTTCATACTTCCTACATTCATGTCCAGATTATTAATACATGTAAGAAATTTCAAGGTTCCCAGCACCAACCCCTGTATTATATAACTGATCACAAGCTTCTAATCACAAAAACAACCCTGATCACACACCATCCTACTCCAATCATCAAAACCAGTTTCAGATCCAGCTTAGACCCTATGGATTTTGACCTTTGGACTGAATTCCCATCTGAGACCTTGCCAAAGACCTTACTGAAGCCCATGTAGATTACTTGAACTGCACAGTCTGCAGTAACATAGATATCACTTTCAAAAATTCAATCAAATTAATCAGATAGGATTTTTTCTTACTAAAACCAAGCTGACTGTTTGATTAATCCTCGGCACTCCAAACGCAGAATAATCCTCTTACATAGAATGTTTTCCACTAATTTCCCTACAATGACTTAAGATTCTTCCATCTGTAATTATTTGGCTTATCCGGGCAGTCCTTCATGATTAAAGATACCAGAATGTTGTCCTGATAAAAAAAAAGAGATATGAATATTTCTGCTGGACCCTCAGCAACCTTCTAATTTACTTTCCACTGCACCCTGTGATACATCTCATCAGTCTCAGGGGATTTATACACAAGTGGGTTTCTTAGTCCTAAATAATGCCGAGGCCATTACTGATTCACTGATCAAAACCTTGTAGATAGTGGAATTGTTGCAGGGAGAATGGGTGAACCCAATCGCAGGACGCTGACACGGAAGTAGTGTAACCTGAAGTGTGTTTATTAATGGCTGCAGGGAAGGCCGGGAAGCAAGGATTAGGCAGAGGAAAGCCGAGGAGTGAGTGAGGCTGGACCGGGGATCAAACCCAGGTCGCTACGGCGAGAACGCGGCGTTTAACCACTGAGCCAGCGGAGAGTGTAGACGGACAGCGGGATGAGGCACAGCAGGGATGCAGACAAGGGGATGAGAGTGGCTGGGGGAGAACGACGGGTGGCATGCCATGCTCCAGTCAACAGGGAAAGACAAAGTTAGCACAGCGAAGCAACAGCGTGGAAACAGAACTTAGAATACACAATTCCAAGTGGCCGAGAGACAGAGTTAACACAGGCAGACAGCGTGGATGAACGGAAGAGCAGGAGGCAGACAAAACTTTTCTTGACACAGGGCATTGCGGGAGCTGAACGGCGAACAGGAGACAGGCGGCAAGCAACACTTATTGTCATAAGGGGGCGCACTAGGAGCGGACGCAAATGCAAGACACAGACACTGAAGTACAAGGAACAGGACTTGGTCAGTCAAGAAAGCAAGGTAAGTGAAGAAAGAATGCTGGACATTGACACAGGCCCTGGACGAGACTAGGATGCAGGGCCTGGGCTGGGACATGGACAGAAAACACAGAACCCGGACAAGGAAATGGGAACAAGGAGCCTGGACTAGTGACATGGAACTCCGGAACCAGAGCCTGGACAAGGACCCAGAACCTGAGTCTTGGTTGGGACTCAGAACCTGGGTCTTGACTCAGAATCGGAACCTGGGTCTAGGCTAGGATTCGGGACTAGGATCTTGGCAAGGACAGGACGTGGAACTCCTGCACCGGATGAGGCACATGGACAGGATGAGAACACAGGAATGCAGACCCTTGGTTGAGGGACACAGGAACGCAGAGCCGGGACAACTCTTTGGAAACAGGATGTAGGGCCACGACTCATACACAGAACAGAGAGACAGTTCCCAACACAAGGTAGCAGCAAACGGCCAGACCCACCTAGCGAATGCGTGGACAGAGACAGTTCCAAACACAAGGTAGCAGCAAACAGCCTGACCTATCTACCGAAGGCATGGACACAGATACAGTTCCCAACAATGATAGACAGTTCCTTGTCTAGACAAAACAAGGCTCCAGTCTTGCTCCAACGATTGAACTTGACAGCAGTTCAGGCGATGGTTGCAGGCGGAGCAAGGCTTCAGACGTTGGTTGCAGGGCAAGGCTTCAGGAGGAAGGAGCCAAGAAGGGATTCAGACAGGAGGCTTTGACAGGAACAATCCAGCAACCAAGCCCTGGTCTCCAGGGGTATTTATGTGTCTGCCCAAATGCGAATCATGTGCCACAATTAGAGTACCCAACAGAACAAAGGAAAACCAGAAAACCTGGAATAAGGATTGATGGACCGGTTCATGAACCGGAATGCAGACTTCAGAGACTGGACCATGACACTTATCTTGACACGGAGCATTAAATGGAAAGGCAAATGGCAGGCAATACTTTTCTTGACACAGTGTGTTGCTGGAGCTGAACGGCAAACAGAAGACAGGCGGCAGGCAACACTTATCTTGACACGGAGTGGCAAATGGAAAGACAAACGCCAGGCAATACTTACCTTGACACAGGGAGACAGAGTTACACAGGTAAACCTCGGTACTGAAGTAAAACTTAGAATACACCATTCTAAGCAGCCGGGAACATAAATTACCACACTGGCTGAAGAAATGGTCTGGCAACAAGTGGATGCAAAGCCAGGTTTTTTAATGCTGCAGGTTCAGCTGAGAATCAGGTGCCACAATCAAGGAGCCCAGGGGAACATGGGGAAAAGGGAATTAGGAGAATAAGAGGAATTAACAGTCGGGACCTTGACAGCAACCACCCTCCTCCCCCCGACAGGAGCCTCCAGGCAATTCACCACACTTGTCCAAATTGTCAATGACCTGGGCGGGTGGAAGGTGTTCAGCAGGAGGGCACAACAGGCTGACAGACACAGGTTTCAGTTGGGAGACATGGAAGGTGGAATGAATGCGCCTGGATCTGGGTAGCTTGAGTTTTATGTTGTCATCTTTTGCGTTTTGGACTTGCTTCTCTTTTACGCCTTATGACTATTTTTTAGTCACAAGAGATGGTGGATTTCTTAATCTTGTAGCTTGATACTGGTGCTGGAGATTTTCCCGACTTTAAATCAGTTGTTGGTTTCTCCTTTGTGGAAGTCAGTGAATGCTTTTCTTGCTCAGTTACAGACAAGTGCTCAGGACTGCTTACTTTCTTAGCTGCATGAGTGGTTGGTTTGTTCTGGCTACTTACATCTCTGGTCAGGATTCTTGCTTTATCTTCAACCTTTGTTGTCTCCTCTCGCGATTGTGTTCGACTTTCCTCCTCTTGTGCTTGAACTGGTATGGCTTCAATACACTTAAATACCGCCATTACCTGATTTAAGTGTGTATTCAAGCTCAGCTTCTTCAGGATTCTTGGAGCTTTCCTTTAGTATAGAGTCACAGTATCGTGCCAATAATTCTGGAAGTTTACTTGATGACTGAGCCATTTTTTGTGACTGCATTATTATTTAGGAAATGGCCACAAGACTTATCTAAAGCAGCCACAAAACCAGCATCATTGTTGAAAGTTGACGTCACTAATACATTATGCTTCTTATGAACATCCAGAATTATCTGTACATACATCTTGGGATCATTCAGAGCAGCTTCTCCACACTTCTCAATGGCAGCCAAGCCCTGGTTATGGATATGTGTTTCTAGAAGTTTCTTCAGCTCCCTAAGACCATCTTGGATTCGAGACACTAAGTTATACTTTTTTCCAAGTCCTCATTTCTATCAGTATCTAATAACTTCTGGAATTCTGTATGAAAAATTTCTAGATGTTTCTCAATAAGTACCTGTTCATATTTATGAGCCAGCTCATCCTGGGTACTTTCACTACATTCACGGCAGACCCAATGTCAATTAAGGTAGGCACTGATTCCATTCAACACTTTTACTAGAAAACCTGTAATCTTCCCACTGCAGGGTATAAAATTACAAAACACTTTCATCCATCAAACCTTCACCAGCCTTAAGAAGGTTCGTCAAATCTCTGGTTTCCATAGCACGTTTTACCAATCATTGTATAACAGGGAATATGTGTATGAAGTCCAGATCCGAATTTTCTCAGTCAAGGCTATTTTCTGACCAATTGTAGAATTTTCTTGAAAAAGCAAATCAACATCAATATCAAAGTTGCATGTTGTAATACACCATGTCATACCACCCCTTACTTTGTCAAATGGCGACAGTCCCTTAATCCTTGCTCTGAAGTATGATTCAGTTCATGACAAGACATTGGCTTCTACTAACTGTCTTTGTATTGCACAATTTTCTCATTTGATACCTGGGAGCTCTGAATCACTTTCTTCAAGTTGCTCTCTGGGTGGGGTTTCAGTAGGGAGCTCTGGCAGGCAAGGACTTGTAGGATAGTGTTTCTGTCTACTGGGTCCATGTTGGCCAGACTGTTCTGTTGCACAGAGAATGGGCGAACCGAAATGCAGAACACTGACACGAAGGTAGTGTAATCTGAGGAGTGTTTATTAATGGTTGCAGGGAAGGCCGGGAAGCGGGGATTAGGATAAGGAAAGCCGAGGAGTGAGCGAGGCTGGACCGGGGATCAAACCCGGGTCACTACGGTGAGAACGCGGCATTTAACCACTGAGCCAGCAGAGAGTGTAGACGGATGGCGGGATGAGGCAGAGCAGGGATGCATACAAGGGGATGAGCGTGGCTGAGGGATAATGGCGGGCGGCTTGCCATGCACCTGTTAACATGGAGAGACAGCGTTAATACAGGGAAACAACAGCGTGGAAACAGAACTTAGAATACTCAATTCTAAGCGGTCAAGAGACTGGGTTAACACAGGCAAACAGCACGGAAACTAAACTTAGAATACACAATTCTTAGCGGTCAAGAGACAGAGTTAACACAGGCAAACAGCATGAATGAATGGCAGAGCTGGAGGCAGACAAAACTTTTCTTGACACGGGGCGTTGCTGGAGCTGAATGGCAATACCTTTATTGACACAGGATGGCAAATTTAAAGGCAAATGGCAGGCAATACTTATCTTGACACGGAGAGACAGAGTTACACAGGTAAACCTTGGTACTGAAGTAAAACTTAGAGTACACCATTCTAATTGGCAGGAACGTGAATTACCACACTGGCTAAAACAACGATCTGGCAACTGGTGGATGTAAAGCCGGGGTTTTTATGCTGCAGGTTTAGATGAGAATCAGGTGCCTCAACCAAGGAGCCCAAGAGAACACAAGGAAAAGGGAATTAGGTCAATAAGAGGAATTATCGGTCGGGACTGTGACAGGAATGGCTTTGGGGTGTCAAGATGTGAGCTATTTGCTTCAGGGCAAATACGTAATGAAGTTACATATTTGTAACTATAATGTAGTTATGTTTTGGATCAAAGCCAACTCATAGGATATTGATAGTGGCAATTCTATTGATTACTTAGACTCCTTGCCTTTGAAAGCCGTCACTGCCTGACAGTTTTGAGACACAGCTGGTATGTGCCATTTATATAAGCATAAACACAAATAGTTTAGCTTGCTGAGAAATTGTAATGGAACTGAATGTTGTGTAACCTTCAGCATACATCTTCAGTTTTGATTTTGTGATGAAAAGAAGGTCATTGATGAAGCAGCTAAAGATGGATGAACCTGAGACACCAGACTAAGATCTCCTCCAATGACATCTTGGGACTCGGATGATTGACTTCCAGCAACAATCTTCCTTTCTGCATTGTATGACTTCAATAATTGGAGTGACTTCCCCTGGATATTACACGTGGCCTTTCACCTCATCTATGGAATTCAGCTCTTTGGTCCCTGTTTGGGCCAAAGCTATGATGACGTCCAGAGTAAAGTACCTCTTAACAAACTCTAACTAAGCATTGTTGCTAAACGTACTACCATTTCATAGCACAATTAATGACACATATTTCATTAGTTTAATGACTGAGAGTAGATTAATTCAACAGTAATTAAATGTGCTGGATTTATTCTACTTCTTGTGAACACAATGCACTATAGAATTTCCAACATAATAATGTGGTGATTTTGGAACTGTACTGGAACAGCTTGACTAAGGATACGGCTTGTACTAGAACCCAAGTCTCTAGTAGTGTACCTAGAGTGTTCTCTGAGTCCTGTAGTTTCTGCTGTATCCAGTCTTCACAGCCAATTATTTTTTTATTATCACAAAAAGTTAAATGAATTGCCTGAAGACTGCCTTCCATAATGATGGAGGTTGCAGGAGGAATTTTTCACTCAGCGCTTCAGCTGAACATGATTTGAAATTGATGGTTAAGCCTTGCCTAATACATCACGTACAGGGTGCTGCCACTGTTGAGGACTTCACTTCAAGAAAATTTGATTTTTAGTTGCCAGATTTGTTCTATAACAATTTCTTACTCTTTGAATCACCATCAGTTGTAGTCAGTAGCCTAAATTTGTGATATTTACTATTAAATACACACTAAACTGAGCAGAAAAAAGTCCTGAAATTTTTCATATAACCTTTCCGTTGATGAATATTGAATTTTAAAAGTGTAGAGCATTATTTAAATACATTTTAATTTTTATTGGAAAATAAATGTAATTTTTTTTCTTCCTTCTTTATCTTTCTCTGACTCCTAAATGTCCTTCTCTTTACTTTGTTCTAATTATTTTTCATTGAACAAAGTATTCCAATTAATATTTTCTCATTTAGTCTCCGGAGCCCTGATGCTGTCAGGGGAATATTTATTAGGTAGGGAAGAACAGAATTTCAGATTAAAATTCCAGATTTCCAGGTTTCCTTGCAATCATTGACTGTTAACTTTGCAGAGAGTGAATTCTTACTTTAATAAAATTCCCAACTTGAATTTAATCCATATTGACAAGTTTGGCTTACAAGCCAGTTAATGCACGTGACTCATATTTGTCCCAGATTTCAAGTGCTGATTCGGGATTCTAATTACTACCAGATGCAGTGCAATAACCCACAGAAAATCTGTGCATAAGTGTAAGTGCAGTGCATATAACTCATTGCAATGTGTAAGACTTGCTGTTATAAGATCATAAGACCAAAAGTTATAGGAGCAGACTTAGGCAATTCAGCCCATCGAGTCTGCTCCTCCATTCCATCCTGGCTGATTTATTATCCTTCTCAACCCCATTCTCCTGCCTTCTTCTCATAACCCTTGATGCCCTGACTATTCAACAACCTACTAACCTTCTCTTTAAGTATACCTAATCACTTGACCTCCACAGCCATCTGTAGCTATGAATTCCACATATACTTCACCATCTGGCTAAAGAAATTCCTCCTCATCTCTGTTCTAAATGGATATTCTTCTATTCTGAGGCTTTGCCCTCTGGTCCTTTACACACCACTATGGGAAACGTCCTCTCTGCATCCACTCTATCTAGACCTTTCAATATTTGATGGGTTATCCACTTCAAAAGGGTAGTAGCAGATTTTCTGAATTAAATTTGATTTAAATTATAAATGCTCTCTCTTGTGTCTTTGAAGTTAGCTTCATTGTTTTTTCCATCTCTTACTTCAACCTGATAACAGCACCTAACGCCTTCAAAAGGTTCTTTGACAGTGCTTTCAACCCTCCTTGAAAACTGATTTCATGGTTGCTTTTCCTTTATCTTCTTGCCAACTGCTTTGCCATGTTCCCAAAGCTGTACAAATCACAATTTTTAATACATAAATGAAAAGAGGTAGAAGTATATGGTTTATGGGATGGGCTGTCAGTTGTATTAATGTCACAGTGACTTGAGTATTGTTAATAATTTTGGTTTAGCTGACATTCATCAAATATGTTTGACATTATTTTAGCAGAATATCAAATGGATGTCTAATTTATTCTTCCCTCATCAAATGGTGTAAAGAAATACCTCTTTCAGTGTAATTAATTCTTCTTGCCTAGATGAGTGTAGCTTCGGCAAGAAACCTGACACCATACAGGACATAGAAATCCGTAGAAACAGGCACTTCATCCACAACCACTCATCACCGATGCACGATCTATATGATGCACTGCCATGACTCACCAAGCCTTCTGAGACAGCATCTTCCAATCCTGTGAGTTCTAGCTGCTAGAAGAACAAAGGCAGCAAAACTGGAACACCACCACCAGGAAGTTGCTCTCCAAACCACACACCATTCTGACTTGAAGATATTTCAATATTCCTTCATTGTGGCTTGATGAAATTCCTGGAACTCTGAACCCCGACCCATACTTTAAGGACTGCAATGGTTGAAGAAGGCAACACACCACTATCTGCTCGGGCAATTAGGGTTGAGAAACTCTAAAAATGCTGACTCAGCTGTTGATATCTAGACTCATGGATAAATAAGAATGAGCTAAATGCAATAAATCCATAAAAGTCTTACAAATCAAAATTAGCACTTTAGTGCATATCTGATCAAACAAGCTGTAAACTGGTAAACGAATTAATAAGTTATTTATTATTGTTAAATGTACTATGGTAGAGTGAGAAATTTTCCTACATGCCATTCATACAAATCAATTCATTACAGCAGTGCTTTGAGGTAGTACAAGGTAAAACAATAACAGAGAGCAGAGTAATGTATTACAGTTACAGAGAAAGTTCAGTGGCGGTAGATAATAAGGTGCAAGGCCAAAACAAGGTAGATTGTGAGGGCAAGAGTTCATTCTTACCATACTAGGAAACTATTCAATAGTCTTATAACAGTGGAATAGAAGCTGTCCCAGAACTAGGTGGTACATGCTTCCAGAATTGTACATCTTCACCCTCATGAAACTATCCATGGTGGGTAGGGTCTTTAATTATGCTGGCTGCTTTACTGCGCAGTGATAAGTATAGACAGAATCCATGAGGAGAGGTTGGCTCTTGTAATGTATTAATCTGTGTCCACTGCTCTCTAAATGTTTCTTCAGTCACAGGCAGAGCAGTTGCCATACCAAGCCATGATACAACCAGGAAGAATGCCTTGTATGGTGCAGCAATTAAAAATCAGTGAGAGTCAAAGATGACATGCCAGATTTCTTTGAAAAAGGAAGTTCAAAGTTCAGTTATCATCAAATTATGTATACTATATGCAACCTTGAGATTTGTCTCCTTGCAGGCAACCACAAAACAAAGAAACCCAACAGAACCCATTGAAAGAAAGACGATCAAATGCCCAACATGCAGAAAAAAAACATTGTGCAAATAATAAAAGTAAGCAAATAAGATTCAGATGTGTGTCCACAGCACAAAACAGCAGTTGATTCAGGAGCCTATTAGTCGCAGGTCATAGTCTCAATTCAGTGCAGAGGCAAGTAAACCTTGTCGAACAGCAAGCTGAACTGACCCATCCCTCTCCTCTGGCTCCAAAATGCTGACTTTTTCAATCTGGCTTGCTGCTTAAATCATTGTTCTCTTACCTAGACCCTGCCGCTTAGATACATTCTCATTCCCAGGGCCCTCTGCCTCGATTCGGCCCATACCTGACCTTTCCAATGCAGCCCAGCACTTAAATTGATCAAACTTTGGATCTTGCCTCACTTTCAGGCCCGGTCACCTCGACTCTGTATCACCTCAGTTCCGCCACATCAAATCACCTTCAAGTCCGCTCCAGCAATGGCCAAACTCCGGCTCATTCCCCACTCTTGTGCCCAGGTTGCCCCACCTTGATCTGGTCCATACACGCCATGCCGCAACTGCCTTGCACCTTTAAGACTTCAGTTCACATCACAAAAGTGCTAGGTACAGGTGGTTCAACATCTCACCTCCAAAAGGGAAGTTACGGACTATTGATTCTAATGATCTTTTCCAAGAAAAAGTGTGATTAATATAGTAAATTTTTTGTTTTGTTGACGATCAGCACGCCATCGCTGTGCCTCAGCAGTGCCATCTTAACCAGGAAGGGATTGCTGAGCTTTCTTGGCTGTGTCATCAACATGTTTGGACTAGAATGGGCTATTGTTGACATATGCCATCAGGAACTTAATATTGTCCACCTTCTCAAACTCAACACCATTGACGTAAACAGGAGAATGCACACTGTCCCCTCTTGAAGTCAATGTCCAACTCTTTCATTTATTAACGTTTAGATTGCACTTCTCATAATTTCAGGACACATCAAACTATTTTATAACCAATGATATTGCTTGAAGTGCAATTACTATTGCAATACAGGAGAAGATTGGAAAACTTTGCCAGGGAAGCCTCTCTGCAATTGCTGAATGGATTTTTGCTGTATTGAATGTCCATTTATCAAGAATGAAATGTACAATAATGTTCAATAAATGGCAACAGAATCATTAATCAATTTCAGCTTTACATGTGCAAAAGCAAAAAAAAAATCCTGGGTTGGGAATAATCGGATTCTTGAATGATATTCAAGAGAGGTGTGTGAAGCCAAAGCAGCAGATATCATACCCTTACTTTGATTGCAGCAGAAGTTCAATGCACATTAAATCAACTATAAAATTACCCAGAAGGATCCACTGATAGATAATGTTTTCTTTCATGATTTCATTATTAGAAGGTGCCTGACTTTAACACCTATGATCTCCTGATATGCAAAATTAGCTTTCAAGCCAACAAAGCTTATGAATACAGTTCTGGCCTAAGTTTTATGCTGTTGATTCACTAGAGACACAGTGCTCATTTGTAGCATCCACTCCAAATCCACAAAACTAACTGTCCCCATAAGGTCATTGCTCCTGCGTACTCTTGCCCCAGCAAACTCATGTCACTGTGCCTCAACTCTATTTTGTCTTCCTTGGTTCAAACCCCACCTAGCAACTGTACATCCATATCACTTTACATACTTGCCACATTTAAAAGTCATGATGAAGTATCTCAGTCTATTTATTTCCCTCTATAGATGCTGTTTGACTTAGTGAGTTTCCGCAGCATTTTGCGTGCGTTGTTCACTCATTAATAGGCCCTGCTTCCCCAACTTCAGTCATACTAACTTACTAACAATCATAGCTGTCTCTATGGCTCTTTTGGAGGATGCTTCCATAATAACAATAAATGAATGGAAAAGATCACAAAGTTTGAAGGGAAAGGGCATGAGGAAGAAAAAGAAATGAGATGTCGGGAATGACAAGGAAGTGTGAGAAGATCAAATGGAAGGGAGAGAGAGAGAGAGGGAGTATATGAAATGGAGTAGAGATGCAAAGTGGAGAAAGATAGGAGGATAAAAGGAAAGGAATGGAGAGAGAAAGAAAGCACCGAGAAAGGAGAAGGGATACAGGAAGGATAAGGAAGAAAAAAGGGGAGGGATGAGATAGAGAAGAGTAGGCGTAAGAAAGAAGGGGAAAGGAAGCAGCAGGCTAGGAAGGAATGGAGAAAGAGGGAGAAAACAAAGAAAAGTGCAGGAAGGTAAAAGGGAGAATGAAGAACAAGGAGAGAAAGTCTGGGGGAAGGAAGGAAGGAAAGAAAAAGGAGAAAGGGAGAGGAAAAGAGAAAGGAGGGTGAAAGAGAAAATAGAGAATGGGATGGTGAATGGAAAGCAAGGAAGGGAGGGCGGGAAGAAAAAAAGAGGGCCAGATGAGAGGGCAAGAGGGAAGAAAGGATGAAGGAGAAAAGGAAGGATAAAGTAGCTACATAAATACTTTTATAACATTGAGACATCCCTGCATGTCACTACTAATGAATTATTTTAAGGTATGCTCATTGCTGTAATATGAAAACATGACAAGTTCCATTTGGCACTGTCCCAAAATGAAATACTATGTTTTAAATGGTTTATCAAGAGGTAGATGAAGGTTTGTCTGAGAAAACAAAAGGTTTGAGCATCTCATTGAAAGCCAGTATTGTGGCATAGCAACATCCTCTTGGCTTTGCTTTGGAATGTTATCCGAGTGTGAGTCATTCAATGCTGTTGTGAGGCATCAGATTCAGAGCCAAAGTGCTTGTAGATAATGGCTTCTTCACTCTAGTGGGAGAAATTCACTCGAGATTTTAACAACAGAATCTGTTTTTAGTCCAAGTGCCATTTAAGTACCTGAAATTAAGTATTCTCTTAAACCACTGATTGCTGTGCACTGATGAATAGCCCCAGTATAATTGGCAGTCTCAGTTAATCAGTAGGATTGTGATTAGGATCATTTCAGAAGACTTAAAGAACAACTCTAAATTCATCCTCTAAACAGGTTAGTGATTATCATACTGAATATCACAATCACAGTAATTCAGTCAAAGTTGCTGCTATGATTATTATTTTAATACTTTGATTGCTGATCAAAATACTTCAACATATTGTCTTATCCATAGACAGGGATCATGTGTTTTTGTTAATATGTTGTTCAAATAATTATGCAGAGAGAATTTTAAATTTTTCGTATATTGCTTTTCAGTATATGGTTTTCTTCAACAAATTCTTTGAATAGTTTACAGTCTGGTCCTAGATGTATGATAGAACTAACAGAAACACTGGTCCACAAACAGGATCAAACATCATCCATTATAAAGAAGATATCTGGAAGTGCAATGTAAATGAAGTGTTGGAAATATAAAGAAAGTCAGACAGTATCTGTAGAGAAAGAACATTAAAGTTTTGTAAAAATAATTTTTATCAGAACCGGAAATAATTCAAAAGTAGCCAACAGAGAGCGGTGGAGATAACTAAAGGGAGAGCCAGTGCTATGGACAGAGCGAGTGCACAAAGTGGTGTTGGTGACAGAGGAAAGAGGATGTTAAATGTTCGTGAATAATGAAGGCACGTCTGAAAAATACATGCAAAATGCGGGAGGAACTTAGCAGGTCAGGGAGCATCTATAAACAGTCAACGTTCGAGGCTGAAATCCTTCATGAGCACTCATCAGGCAAGTCTATGGGAGGTGTAAGTGGGAAGAGATGAATAAAAACTGAAATTCCAGAACAGGAAAGAAGAAAAACTGAATGCTGTAAATGTGAGGAATAATATAGGACTAAGTGATTGTAAGAAATTGTTCAATAAAAGGTTGATGTGTGAAGGGTGTGATAGGTCTTGTGGGTGGAAGGTAGTCTTATATCAGCCTGTTACCCGATTTGCATTTGATCATACCACTATTGGTGAAACCCCATCCTGAACACTGAATGCAGAAGACTAGGTTACAGGAAGTACTAATTAATCGCTGCATAACCAAGGATGAGTACTTAGGTCCCTGAATGTTGGGAAGGGAGTTAAAATGACAGGTGCTGCATACTGTGTAATCGCATGAGAAGATGTCTTAAGGAGGGTACTTGTTTTTTATTATTAATTCACTATTATTATTTATTTTATTAATTGTTTTGTTTTCGATAGTGAAAATGGACTGAGAAAGCAATTGTCCCTTCAGAATTCTAGAAGAGGGAAGTGGAAGATAAACATGGTGGTGGAATCATGTCAGATCTGGGCGAGACCAACGGTTTGCAGGTCCAAATAAAGGACATATTGCCCAACAAAAGGATATTTGGATTGAGTTCTCAAATGATGTGATCTAGAATTATTACAAATACATGTATGATATTAAAATAAGGATCTATTACTTCAGGCAGGATCTTTTTTGAAACTGACTTACTAATGGTTTTGGGTTTGTAACTATCTTAGGGACATGTTTCATTGATATGTTTATTTTATATATTTTTGTCATAAATTCATGTTTTTTAAATCTTAAAATAATGTTTGATTAAAATGTATGTGCTTTTTATGTAAGGTTTTATTTAATGTAGAGTATAACAGGTCACATGATGAGAGTTTAATAAGAGCATGACTGTGGCATTATGGGTCAGAACCAACATGGAAACAGAGAAAGACATATGGCCCTAAAATAACCCTATTCTGCATGTGGTCCAAGAGGTGCACATGGTAATTGTTTTTATTCATCTTATATTGTGTATAATGTTGTTGATGTGCCTTTACATGGATAGTGTGATACGTTTTTAGTGATTTTATTTGATTTCTGCACACTTCCATTGTGCTGACATGTTTTGGGCCTGTTTATCGGTGGACACTAGCTTGAGAGTCTTTAGAGGACTGACAGATGTATGTTTCAAACCTTTCATGTCTTTTATTTTCTTGTAGTTTTCATGGTTTTCATGCTGAAGAAAGAGAGAGAGAGATAAAAATAAATCTTCAAGGACATCTGTATGATGCATGGCCATTATTTCATTGGACCGGTGTAGTCATAGTGAAAACGTGCCGCCAACATGGCCAGGAGTTCAAAGTAAGAAGCGTCACATGTCTGGGAAGAAGAGAGGAGAAAGCATGATTGCTGTGGCAGCGTGTGGCTGGAGAAGTTGTTGGAGAAAAGGCCTGTCGATTCACGGGAGAAAACAGGAGTGTCGTCTCCTGACACTGTCGGGTTGAGATACCACAATTTCACCAAGAGAGAGTAATGCTTACCAGCATAGGCTACAGCCTTGCAAATATCCTCTCTAGAGGCTTCAGAGTGCAGTGTCTGTTTCATTCCCTTGCTGTCTTCAGGCAGGAAAGTGCGGCTCTGCAGACGGAATCAGTAGAGTCGAATCCAGGAAATCTTCACGGGAAAAAAAGTTAACCCCAAAAATGCTAGAGCTTAAGCAACAAAAGGCTTCTCAGAGGGAGTGTAAATTTATCAAGCTATATGAAAGCTGGAAAGACCAAGTTAGAGCTACACGTACCAAACTTAAGGATGAGTGCTCTGACCAAGACTTAGGTGACATGATGGATGCTGTTGATGTGCTGCAGACACAAGTGAAAGATGTGTATGAAATTCATAAAATAAAGAATCCAGAGACAAAGCTTGTGGAGAGTACAATAGGGAAAATTCAAGAGAGTTTTGAAACATATTATCGGGAGCTGTACTCCCAACCCTGGGCCTCCAATGAGCCCTATATAGACAGTGTATTGAATTTTTTAGATCTACCTCAACTTACAGATTTACAAAATGAAAGTTTATTAGAACCAGTAACTGTCAAAGAACTGAACGTGGCCAACTCTAGGTTAAAGGCTGGAAAGTCCCTGGGTTCTGATGGGTTTACCTCAGAGTGGTACAAGTCCCTGAAGACACAGTTAGCCCCATTACTACTTAACACCTTTAATTGGATCTTGCAGAAAGGAGAAACTCCACCTTCCTGGAGAGAAGCGATTATTTCAGTTATTCCTAAAGAGGGTAAAGATAAACTAGAATGTGGCAATTATCGGCCAATTAGTGTTCTTAATTTAGATTACAAACTATTTACATCTATATTAGCGCGCAGATTGGAAAAGCTTTTACCTGGCCTAATCCACTTAGACCAGACTGGATTTATTCAACAAAGACAAACACAGGACAACATAAGGAGAACTCTGCACATATTAGAACAGGTTAATAAGAACGAGACAGAGACAATGGTAGTAGGATTGGACGCTGAGAAAGCTTTTGATTCGGTTAGTTGGGCATTCCTATACAGAGTGTTAGGAAGATTCGGCTTTCAAGAAAAGTTTATTAAAGTAATTCAGACTCTATATGACAGCCCTACAGTCCGAATTAAGATAAATGGGGACCTCTCTGACTCCTTCATCTTAGAGAGAGGCACTAGACAGGGATGCCCAATTTCTCCTCTCCTTTTTGCGCTATATATTGAACCGCTTGCCCAACTAATAAGAAAGAGCGAAATCGTAAAAGGTATCAAGGTGGCAGGGATTGAACAGAAAGTGGCGTTATTCGCAGATGATGTTTTGGTCTATCTGAGTGAACCAGAAAAATCATTTATAGGATTGTTTACACTGTTGGATGACTTTGGGAAAATATCAGGTTATAAAATAAATGTAAAGAAAACGCAGGTTATGTCCCTAAATTATACACCATCCAAAAAATTGCAGGATACATATGATCTTAAGTGGGAAGCTAAATCATTAAAATATTTAGGAATAACCCTGCCGAAGGATCTTTCAACACTGTCACAGGTAAATTATGGGCCATTAATTTCAGAGATAAAAGCAGATATGCATAGATGGAATCTTATCCCCTTTTTAAGTTTAAATTCAAGGATAAATACTATAAAAATGAATATTCTTCCTCGGTTATTGTATCTTTTCCGTACTTTACCGGTGGAGGTGGATGATAATCAATTCAGGGAATGGGACAAATGGATTTCCCGCTTCATTTGGCAAGGAAAGAAACCTAGAATTCGATATAACACCTTACAGTTAGGGAAGGAAGGAGGAGGTATGGTTCTTCCTTGCCTGAGAAATTATTTTTATGCCTCACAGATAACCCCTCTGTTATATTGGTGTAATAGGGAATATAAGGCTAGATGGAAGGAAATAGAATTTGGATTAGTTGACAGTTTTCCTCTTCAGGCCTCAATAGCTGACAAAGGATTGATGGCCCAGTTGGAAAAATTTAAAAACACTTGGATAAATCTTACATTAAAAGTATGGCAGAAGGTGGTTAATTCATGTGGAATTAATAACATGTTAAAAATCTTTAGATGGTGTGCATATGATACCGAATTCCTTCCCAACAGAGGAGATAAAAGATTTGAGCTATGGATAAAGAAAGGTCTTACAACCTACCTCTCATTTATAGATAAAACAGTATTACAAAGTTTCCAAATCCTGCAGGACAAACATGGCCTAGAACATAATGACTTTTTTAGGTACCTTCAAGTACGAAACTATGTTATCCAGAGTTGTAGATATACAGACCTATCAACAGTAGAATTAGAATTTTTCAAGATTCTGAATTCGGCTTGCAGTTCAATACCTAGTAAATCAATTTCTCGATTATATAATGCACTCTCCCATGCTAAAAATGTAAATACACTGTATATTAAAGAGAAGTGGGAGAAAGAAGCGGGGTTGGTACTTTCAGAGGAGGCTTGGGAGAAAATCTACAGCTTTCAATGGTCCTCGACTAATTCTTTGACTTGGAGAGAACATTGTTGGAAAAACATTATAAGATACTTCAAGACCCCATATCAGGAAAAATATAAAGATACAAACGTGACGTGTTGGAGAAGGTGCAGCTCCAAGGAGGCAAATCATTTTCATATTTTTTGGGATTGCCCTAAATTAAGTCTATTTTGGGAAAGTATTCATAGAACATTAGTTAAGGTACTTAGGTCCCAGATACCTCTGAACTTTGAGAAGCTCTATTTGGGGCATGTATTGTTTCTTGAACAGAAGGAAGATATAAAGTTGCTGCAGGCCCTCTTAGCGGCAAGTAAGAAATCAATCACTAGAAAATGGCTAAGTCCAATACCACCTACATTAGAAGATTGGTACGAAATTATCTTGGAAATATTTAAAATGGAAAAGTTGACTTACTCCCTGAGAACTCAAAAAGAAAAATTTGATCAAATCTGGAATAAATGGATTGAATATATAACCCCAATGCGAGCAGACTTTAGATGACTCTCCTAATGATTTATACTGCTCTTCTCATCAACACAGTAATATTGCTAACGTAAGCAACCCTAGTCTAAATGTTTGTTTTTTTTTGTTTTCTTTTGGAAAATAGAGAATTAACACAAGTAAAGGGAAAGATTTGGGAAAGGGATAAAAAAATGAAAAAATTAAGTAAATAAGTACATAAGGATAGGATAATTATGTCTGCAGGCAGGAGCAAGCATGAACAAATTAGGATATAAACACCTACAATGGTTGATACATAGGCTTATATACAACATTTTGGACCAGTGGAAATGGTCCAGAAGGGTTATATGGAAACTATTATTACCATTTTTCTTAACAACTAATTCCATTACTTAGCCTAATAGGTTAGATTTACCACAGTACGTAATTATCTATTTAAATGTTTATTTTCCTTTTATATCATCTCAATGTGTACTTAAGAAAGTACAAATAATTGTAGTTTTATACATATAAAAAAATGGAAAAGGTTACATGTGTGAAAAAAGTACATGATATTTGTGAATTCTTCATCCAAATAAAAATAAAATTAAAAAAAAAGAAAATATATGATCTCAATCAGCACCTTCTACTGAGATTAGAAGAAAGATGGATTCCTGCACAGCAGTAACAACAGATTTGATGGGGCTAATGAAAGTACATATAAGTGAGATGGGGCAAGAGGAGTTTGATGCTAAGGCAGAAAATGCAAGACTTTGTATGGTGCTTGATAGAGAGCATGCCCAGTCGATATTTGGGACTACGATCTCCAAATCCACTGTTCGTAGCTGCCACTCAAGCTGTTTATCAGAACAGCAAAGCATCACAGCAAAAAGAGCAGAGTGTGCTGCACAGTTTGCTGCAAAGCAGGCTGAAATGGAGATGGAAGAAGCAATGGCTGTACAAAGGCAAGAACTTAAAAGATTGGAAAGTCAGAGGGATCTTCAGGTAATAGCCGCAAAGCTTAAGGCTTACTCTGAAGCTGACTTAGGTGAGGCCTTGGTGGAAAGTAGAACAGTAAGCAGTGAGGCGGCTAATTGTCTTCCAATACCTTATAAAGAAATTAAAGGGGGACAAACATGTAAGAACTAAAACAATGAACAAACAAACAATGAAGCATCGTTAGTACAAGCCCTAGATGACACAATGGTTCTCACCAGATTTCCTGCACCCGAGCCCTCAGTCTTCTCAGGGGACCCACTTCAGTTCCCAGAGTGGAGAGCAAGTTTCAAAGCATTAATAGAACGTCGATGCACAAATCCAGCTGACAGGTTGCTCTACCTACAGAAATACATCGGTGGTGAGGCAGGATCTGTATTGGAAGGAAGCTTCTACAGAAAGGATGATGAAGCCGATGACCAGGCATGAGAGGCTTTGAATGCTCGGCACGGCCACTCCTTTGTAACCCAGCGCGCATTTAGAGAAAAACCGAACAACTGGCCAGAGATTGGCTCACGGGAGTCAGTTAAACTGAGCCAATTCAGTGATTTTCTGACAGCCTGTAGCAATGCCATGCCATATATCAAAGGACTTCAGGTGTTAAATGGCTGTGAAGAGAATCAAAAGATACTCCAAAAACTCCCTGCTTGGGTGACCTCTCGCTGGAGTCGTCATGTCACAAAGCAGTTGCGACGAATGGGGGAATTCCCCGATTTCAAGGGGTTTGCTGATTTTTGTGGCACAAGAAGCAAAAATCACATGCAATCCTGTAACATCCTTTCATGCCTTGAAGCCTACTGAAGAAAAGTCACCTAGAGACATGAAGCACACAAAAGCTAACACGTTCAATACAAATGTGAAAGTGTCGGATAAATCATGTACCGTGATGGAAACATACAGTGCCATGGAGAACAGCTCAAAGGATTCAAATGGATCCAAGAAGGTAAACACTTCATTTTCATCTTCAAACCCAGTCACATGCATGTGCTGTGGGGAAAGCCACTCCATCCACAGGTGCCAGAAGCTCGCCAATAAGCCAGTGGAGGACAAGAGAAGATTCATATTGGACAATAACCTGTGCTTTGGAAGTCTTAGGAGAGGACACAATTCAAAAGATTGTAAGAGCAAAGCTACTTGTGGCATATGTAAGAAGCATCATCCAACACCACTTCATGAAGACTGTCCTTCTGCTGCAGCAGATACATCTTCTCATGTTATGCAAGCAGAAGAACACCCATCTTTCTTTTCTTGCTGTGTAAACAGAGGTGATGGTGGGAGCACATTCACGATAGTGTCTGTATGGATTTCTTCAATCACTACCCCTAAAACAGAGACCTTAGTGTATGCCCCACTGGATACACAGAGTAACAACACTTTTGTAGACCAAGAGGTATGTGAGAAAATGAGGGCAGGATTAGAGCCAGTCAAGCTAAAGCTTACCACTATGATGGGAAAAGATTCCATTGTTCAGAGTGGAAGAGTTAGTGGGCTTAGAGTTAGAGGGTTTTCCTCGCAAAGTTTCATCAACTTGCCACCTGCCTATACCAGAGATTTCATCCCACTCGAATGTTCCCACATTCCTACACCTGAAATGGCCAAAAGGTGGAAATATCTGAATGGAATAGCACAGGAAATACCAGAGCTGATGGATTGCGAGGTCGGACTCCTGGTAGGTTATGATTGCGCGGGAGCGTTAGCACCACAGCATGTCATCACAGGAGGTGACGATGAGCTGTATGCCATCAAGACTGACCTGGGTTGGAGCATTGTTGGCTGCTCACCACGGGTCACAAAATCAACAGAAGTGACAGGTCTGTGCCATCGTGTATCTGTCAAGGAACTTCTACCATTGACACCAGCCACTGTCATTAGAGCTGTTGATACAAACCCTGGGGAAAAGAGCATATCACAAGATGACACACAATCCACACAATTACTGAATGAAAGAATACACCAGAATGCAGATGGGCACCTGGAAATGCCCCTCACCTTTAAGACACACCCTGAACTGCCAGAAAATAAGCGGCTGGCTCTGGTGCGGCTGAAGCACCTGAAAGGGAAACTTGAGAAAAATCCCAAATTCAAGGATGATTATGTTAAATTTATGGAAGGTGTCTTCAAGGATGGTGATGTGGAGAGAGCTGAAGATCAACCCAAAGCAGGAAATGTGTGGTATATTCCTCACCAAGGAGTCTATCACTCTAGAAAGCCAGGAAAAATTAGGGTTGTGTTCGACTGCTCTGCAAAGTATGATGGCACAGCTCTGAATGATCACTCACTAGCTGGACCTGATCTCACAAATGGGCTGACAGGAGTGCTCTGCAGATTCCGTAAGCACCCATTCGCAGTCATCCGTGATGTGGAAAAAATGTTCCACAGTTCCATGTAAGCCAAGAGGACGGAGATTACTTACTGTTCTTGTGGCGGGAATATAGCGATACAAATCTAGAGCCAAAAGAATATCGCATGAAGGTCCATCTCTTTGGAGCAGCATCCTCTCCTGGCTGCACAAATTATGGAATGAAATATCTTGTGAGCCAGAATGAAGAAGAGTATCCAGCAGCAGCCAACCTCATCAGAAAAAAATTCTCTGTTGATGATGGCTTCATCAGTGCAGAATTTGTAGACACAGCCATCAAACTAGTGAGAGAAGCGCAAAACGTGTGTGCAAAAGGGAGATTGCATCTCCACAAGTTCATCTCCAACAACAGAGAAGTCTCGGAGTCAATTCCCTACAGTGAACGAGCTAGTGGAGTTCAGAATGTGGACATCAATTATGATGAACTCCCAGTCCAGACCATGTTGGGAGTAAAGTGGAATGTGATCAGTGACACCTTCTCCTTTAAAGTCGTCCTAGGTGAGAAACTAGCAACATGGCAGGGAATCCTCTCGACTGTAGCCTCTGTGTTTGACCCACTAGGCTTCCTAGCTCCCTTCCTCCTACTAGGAAAGAAAGTATTAAAGGAAATGTGCCAAAAGAGCATTGGATGTGACAAACCACTGCCTGGAGAATTAAAACCATGATGGGAGAGCTGGCTGAACGATCTAAAGAATCTGCAAAAACTCCAGATTCCAAGATGCTTTTCTCCTGAAAACCTAGGGAAGGTCCAGAGAATTGAACTGCATCACTTTTCGGATGCGAGTAGCCATGGATACGATCAGTGCTCATATATCCCAGTACCGAGTGAGGACAAAGTGCATTGCTGCTTAGTCATAGGTAAGGCAAGGGTTGCACCCACAAGAGTTGTAACCATACCAAGGCTGGAGTTAACAGATGCAGTGGTCTCCTCAGCGGTCAGCAGTATGCTAAAGGAGGAGCAGGAGCTCAAAATTGATCGAGTGTTTTTGGAACAGATTCCCGGGTAGTCTTGGGCAACATTAATAATGAGGCCTGAAGGTTTCACATTTTCATTGCAAATCGAGTCTAAAGAATCAGAGAAGCAACTGAGCCAGCACAGTGGTATTACATCGACACTGATCAAAATCCGGCAGATCACACTTCCAGAGGCCTCAAGGTGGCAGAGCTGATTGGTTCAAATTGGCTTACTGGACCTAAGTTTCTGTGGGAAAGAGAGATTGTCACATCAAAGTTAACTCCAGAGCTTCTGGTGGGCGATCCTGAAGTCAAAACAACACAAATACTACAAACAAAGGTGGTAAAAGAGGACACTTCAAAATGCTGGTGGAACGCAGCAGGCCAGACAGCATCTATAGGAAGAAGCACAGTCAACGTTCCGGGCCGAGACTCTTCGTCAGGACTAACTGAAAGAAGAGATAGTAAGAGATTTGAAAGTGGGAAGGGGAGGGGGAGATCTGGAATGATAGGAGAAGACAGGAGGAGGGGGGATAGATCTAAGAGCTGGAAAGTTGATTGGCAAAAGGATACCAGGCTGAAGAAGGGAGGGGATCATGGGACGGGAGGCCGAGGGAGAAAGAAGGGGGGAGGGGAGCACCAGAGGAAGATGGAGAGCAGGCAAGGAGTTATTGTGAGAGGGACAGAGAGAGAAAAGAGAGAGAGAGAGAGAGAGAGAGAGAGAGAGAGAGGAAAAAAGGGGATGGATGGAAGGATGGATGAATAAAGAGACAGATAGATAGATAGGTAAATAAATAAATAAGGGATGGGGTAAGAAGGGCAGGAGGGGCATTAACGGACGTTAGAGAAGTCAATGTTCATGCCATCAGATTGGAGGCTACCCAGACGGAATATAAGATGTTGTTCCTCCAACCTGAGTGTGGCTTCATCTTGACAGTAGAGGAGGCCATGGATATACATAACAGAATGGGAATGGGACGTAGAATTAAAATTTGCGGCCACTGGGAGATCCTGCTTTCTCTGGCAGATAGAGCGTAGGTGTTCAGTGAAATTGTCTCCCAGTCTGTGTCGGGTCTCACCAATATATAGAAGGCCATACCAGGGGCACCAGACACAGTATACAGCCGGACACAGCTGACTAACAGGTGAAGTGTCGCCTCACCTGGAAGGGCTATCTGGGGCCCTGAATGGTGGTGAGGGAGGAAGTGTAAGGGCATGTGTAGCACTTGTTCCACTTACAAGGATAGGTGCCAGGAGGGACATCAGTGGGAAGAGATGGGGGGGACGAATGGACAAGGGAGTCGCGTAGGGAGAGATCCCTGCAGAAAGCATAAAGGTGGGAGGGAAAGATGTGCTTGGTGGTGGGATCCCGTTGGAGGTGGCGGAAGTTACAGAGAATAATATGTTGGACCGGGAGGCTGGTGGAGTGGTAGGTGAGGACAAGGGGAACCCTATCCCGAGTGGGGTGCCGAGAGGATGGTGTGCGTGAAATGGGAGAGATGCATTTGAGAGCAGAGTTGATGGTGGAGGAAGGGAAGCCCATTTCTTCAAAAAAGGAAGACATCTCCTTCGTCCTGAAATGAAAAGCCTCATACTGAGAGCAGATGCGGCGGAGATGGAGGAATTGCGAGAAGGGGATGGCATTTTTGCAGGAGACGGGGTGGAAAGAGGAACAATCCAGTTAGCTGTGAGAGTCCATAGGCTTATAGTAGACATCAGTAGATAAGCTATCTCCAGGGAAAGAGACAGAAAGATCAAGAAATGGGAGGGAGGTGTCAGACCAGATAAGTTTGAGGGCAGGGTGAAAGTTGGAGGCAAAGTTAATGAAGTCAACAAGTTCAGCATGCGTGCAGGAAGCAGCACCAATGCAGTCGATGCAGTGAAGGAAAAGGGGGTACAGATACCAGAATAGGTTTGGAACGTGGATTGTTCCACAAAGCCAACAAAAAGGCAGGCATAGCTGGGACCTTTATGGGTGCCCATAGCTACATCTTTAGTTTGGAGGAAGTGGAAGGAGCCAAAGGAGAAATTATTAAGAGTAAGGACTAATTCCGCTCGACAGAGGAGAGTGGTGGTAGGGGGGAACTGATTAGGTCTGGAATCCAAAAAGAAGCGGAGAGCTTTGAGACCTGTCTGGTGGAGGATGGAGGTATATAGAGACTGGATATCCATGGTGAAAATAAAGCCAGGGAACTTAAAATCATTGAAAAAAATTCCAGAGTGTGAGAAGTCTCACAAACATAGGTGGGAAGGGATTGAACGAGGGGGGATAAAACCGTGTTGAGATATGCAGAAATGAGATCGGTGGGGCAGGAGCAAGCTGAGATAATGGGTCTACCTGGACAGGCAGGTTTGTGGATCTTGGGTAGGAGGTAGAAACTGGAAGTGTGGGGTGTGGGAACTATGAGGTTGGTGGCAGTGGATAGGAGATTCCCAGAGCAGTGTGGGATATGGTGGCCTGGTGCTCCTTGGTGGGGTCATGATCGAGGGGTAAATAAGAGGAGGTATCAGCGAGTTGTAGCGGTGCCTCAGCAAGGTGGAGGTCAGTACACCAGACTACAACAGCACCCTCCTCCCATCGGCAGGTTTTATAGTAAGGTTAGGATTGGTGCGGAGGGAGTGGAGAGCAGAGCGTTCGGAAGGAGTGAGTTTGGAATTGGAACAAGGTGTGGTGAGGTCGAGACGGTTGATGTCCAGCATTTTAATTCCATGTCCCATTGCCATTCTGATATGTCTATCCATGGCCTCCTCTACTGTCAAGATGAAGCCACACTCCGGTTTGAGGAACAACACCTTATATTCCGTCTGGGTAGCCTCCAACCTGGTGGCATGAACATTGACTTCTCTAACGTCCGTTAATGCCCCTCCTCCCCTTCTTACTCTATCACTTATTTATTTATTTATTCATTTATTTGTTTATTTGTTTATTTATTTATTCCTTTTTTTTCTCTCTCTGTCCCTCTCACAATTACTCCTTGTCTTCTCTACATCTTCCTCTGGCGCTCCCCTCCCCTTTTCTTTCTCCCTAGGGCTCCCATTCCATGATCCTCTTCCCTTCTCCAGCCTTGTATCCCTTTTGCCAATCAACTTTCCAGCTCTTAGCTCCATCCCTCCCCCTCCTGTCTTCTCCTATCATTTTGGATCCCCCCCTCCCCCTCCAACTTTCAAATCTCTTACTATCTCTTTTTTCGGTTAGTCCTGACGAAGGATCTCGGCCCGAAACATCGACTGTGCTTCTTCCTATAGATGCCGTCTGGCCTGCTGCGTTCCACCAGCATTTTGTGTGTGTTGCTTGAAAATCCAGTATCTGCAGATTTCCTCGTGTTTGCGTGGTAAAAGAGGACAATTTCTTGAGAGACTTAAATGGTTCTAAAATGGCATACGGCATTGAATGTGGTTGCCTGGATCCAGCAACTAGCAAAGAGAGCCAAAACAGCAAAACCCATAAATGTTGAAGACAGAAGAAAGGCTTGTAAAATTGGCACAAAGGGATGTTTTCATAGAGGAAATGCAAGTACTAAGTCATGGTAAACTGCCACACAGGCATCCATTGTTCCAACTTGACCCAGTATTACAAGATGGTGTCCTCAGGGTGGGAGGGCGATTAAAGAAGGTTTCCTTACCTCTCGACTTGAAGTATCCAGTAATCCTACCAAGAGATGGTGTCATCCATTCTTGAACGTTCTATTCACAAATTAGTTGTACTTGTAGAAAACAACTAAAATGTGTTCCAATGGAACTAAATTCTAAACACCTACCTGTGTGGAGAGTTTAAAGTATCAGTCTTGATCTCACAGTTTGTTACAAATACCAATTATTTGGTTCCAGAAATGAATAGATTTATTCAAATATTTCTATAAAGGTTATCATGAATCATAGCAATTTGGTGGGAGTGTAACTGTTTAGAGACATGTTTCATTGAGATGTTTATTTTATATGTTTTTGTCATAAATTCATGATCTTTTCTATCTTAAAATAATGTTTGATTAAAAATGTTGTGCTTTTTATGTAAGGTTTTATTTAATGTAGAGTGTAATGGGTCACATGACCAGAGTTTACTAAGAACATGACTGTGGCATTATGGGTCAGAACCAACATGGAGACAAAGACATATAGCCCTAAAATAACCTTATTCTGCATGTGATCTAAGAGGTGCACATGGTAATTGTTTTTATTTGTTTTATATTGTGTATAAAGTTGTTGATGTGCCTTTACATGGATAGTGTGATATGTTTTTAGTGATTTTATTTGATTTCAGCGTACTTCTGTTGTGCTGACGTGATTTGGGCCTGTTTATCGGCAGGCACTAGCTTGAGAGACTTTAACAAACTGAGGGATGTATGTTTCAAAACTTTTATGTCTTTTATTTTCTTGTAGTTTTCACGGTGTCTGCTGAAGAAAGGGAGAGAGAGAGAAAAATAAATCTTCAAGGATATCTGTATGATGCGTGGCCTTTATTTCATTTGACCAGTGTAGTTATAGAGATACTGCTCTGCAATTTTTTGCACCTGGATTGAAAACAGCCATGATTTATTCATGCCATTACTATCTCATTGAGCCTTTATTCTAACATACCTATCCAGATCATGACTGTTTCATTCCACTCTCATCCAACCCATGAAATGAACAGACTAACACCCAGTGGGAAACAAACAGCATCCCATTCAGACATGACTCATTACTCCTTTTGGGAACTTGGATCTATATGTATTGCTAGCCAAAATTCCAACCTCTAATAGAACTCCTTCTGGTGTCTTTGTATACCTAATTCTATGCAAGGTGACTATCTACTGTGAACCAAGATCAGGTATGCAATTTTACCCCTAAGAAGCAAATTTGATTTCAAACAGCTCTGACAGCAGAATCATCCCTTTGTAACCAGGTCATACTGATGGGCTTCAAAATGTTCATACAGACACTAATTTGTAGGGGAAATTCAAAGTTCTATTTCCACAAAGCTGCTTAAAGCAGGTTAATGGAGATAACTCAAGTGAGAATTTTTTAGAGATTCAGCAGGGTAGCAGGTTCACCCGGCCCAATGAGCTAACATCACCCTATTACACCTGTGTGACCAATCAAACTACTGACCTGTATTGTTTTGGGATACTGGAGGAAACTGGAGCACATGCAGTTATGGGGAGAACGTACAAACTCCTCGCAGACAGCAGAGGAATTGAACCCGGATCGCTGGTGCTGTAATAGTACTATGGTAACCACTATGTTACCATGCCACTCGTAAGCTTGCAGATTGTACTCGTGGAGGATATTAATAGTTACAGATCTAAGGTGATGGTGTTAAGAGGCAGATTGTTCTATATAGAGCAGTACAGCACAGGAATGACTCCTTTGGTCCATATTGTCTGTGTTGTACATTATGTCAAATGAAACAAATCCCTTCCGTCTGCGTATGATCCCTATCTGTCCATTCCATGCATATCCATGTACCTATCTAAAAGTCAGGATCATCTGTGCTTGTACGCACTTACACTTTATATTAGTCATCTGGTGTTTTGGATTGAAGATATCCAAGATCAAGTTACTATGCTTACAGGAATGTGAATATATGCCAAAGACTGGTAATTGCAGTTTCAGAACTTTAAAAGATATCAAATTGTCTACAATTTTCATCCAACTAGATTGATGGAATTAGAATAATGCAACACAACACACAAAAGTCCAGAGGAACTCAGTGGGTTAGGCAGCACCTATGGAGGAAAATATCCATTTCCCTCAGTAGATGTTGCCTGACTCACTGAGTCCCTGCAGTTTTTTGAGTGTTGCTCCAGAATTCTTGTATCTGCAGTCTCTTGGGTCACTAGTATAATGCAAATTTTTTTGTTCATAAAGATCAACACAAAGTACTTCTCTTTTTTTTCGAACAGCTTGGGGAAAATCATTTATCTTTCCAATGTCTGGATTGAAATTTCCTTACTTTGTCAAGGTAGGCTGTGTTAATTAATAATGACTGCACTTGAAAAGGCCAAAAATGCTGTTCAAAATCAATCATTCACACTTCTATTTGTATTTTAAGGGATTTGCTGCTCTGCTGAATCATGTGCCATTGTAGAAAATGACCTGGTAAATGACTGAACTAATTACTTATTAATAATAGGTATTGTACATGTTATTAATAAGGTTCTAAAATCTGTGTGTTCTTAGCCTAGTGATCAGCATGGATATTGTTATTGCATTTATTTGGTTGAAATTTGTGGATAATCTGTAAACATTTTAATTTTCAGTAATCATGTAGAACAAAAATCTTTTAAATTTGGATGGTATTACCATCACTAAGTCATGAACCTGAACATTCCAGGGATTACTATTTACGATAAGTTAAATTAGGTCAATTACATAAATACTGATCTGCAATAGCAGGCCAGAATCTGAACATCCTGTAATGAATATCTCACTCTCCAACCTTCTGGCCATTAGCCATAAGCCTGATGGGTGAAATTCCAAGAATGCTCAAAATCCTCATTGACATCCAGGACAATGTATACCAGTTGATTGACATCACATTCACCTCCAAACATTTACTCTGTTCATCACTGGTACGGTGGAGTGTGACGTCTTTAAAGTTTGTTTTAGTAATTTGTCAGGGCACTTGTAGTGTCTGCCAAGCCTCAGATTTCCGTCACCTGAAGTGATACCTCTGCAGCAAGATCCCTTTCAAGGCACAGACACAGTTTCCTGAATTCAGCAAAATGGTGTTCTACCTTAATTTACATTGGATCAAAATCCTTTAATCCCCATTAACTATGATGGTGGGAATATGTTCATCATATTGATTGTGGCAGGTTGAGTAGACACTTTTCAAGGTAAAGTAGAGAGATAATTTATAGTTGACCTTAACAGCAATGACTACAACATGAGAATTTAAAACTAAACCCTCTGGGCAGCTTTAATTTCCCACTGAGATTCTCGAATCTTTCTCACACTAGTACAGGAGTTTCATAGAAACATAGAAACATAGAAAATAGGTGCAGGAGTAGGCCATTCGGCCCTTCGAGCCTGCACCACCATTTATTATGATCATGGCTGATCATCCAACTCAGAACCCCGCCCCAGACTTCCCTCCATACCCCCTGATCCCCGTAGCCACAAGGGCCATATCTAACTCCCTCTTAAATATAGCCAATGTACTGGCCTCAACTGCTTCCTGTGGCAGAGAATTCCACAGATTCACCACTCTCTGAGTGAAGAAGTTTTTCCTAATCTCGGTCCTTAAAGGCTTCCCCTTTATCCTCAAACTGTGACCCCTTGTTCTGGACTTCCCCAACATCGGGAACAATCTTCCTGCATCTAGCCTGTCCAATCCCTTTAGGATTTTATACGTTTCAATCAGATCCCCCCTCAATCTTCTAAATTCCAACGAGTACAAGCCCAGTTCATCCAGTCTTTCTTCATATGAAAGTCCTGCCATCCCAGGAATCAATCTGGTGAACCTTCTTTGTACTCCCTCTATGGCAAGGATGTCTTTCCTCAGATTAGGGGACCAAAACTGCACACAATACTCCAGGTGTGGTCTCACCAAGGCCTTGTACAACTGCAGTAGTACCTCCATGCTCCTGTACTCAAATCCTCTCGTTATAAATGCCAGCATACCATTCACCTTTTTCACCGCCTGCTGTACCTGCATGCCCACTTTCAATGACTGGTGTATACTGACACCCAGGTCTCGTTGCACCTCCCCTTTTCCTAATCGGCCACCATTCAGATAATAATCTGTTTTCCTATTTTTGCTACCAAAGTGGATAACTTCACATTTATCCACATTAAATTGCATCTGCCATGAATTTGCCCACTCACCCAACCTATCCAAGTCAATCTGCATCCTCTTAGCATCCTCCTCCCAGCTAACATCGTCACCCAGCTTCGTGTCATCCGCAAACTTGGAGATGCTGCATTTAATTCCCTCATCTAAGTCATTAATATATATTGTAAACAACTGGGGTCCCAGCACTGAGCCTTGCGGTACCCCACTAGTCACCGCCTGCCATTCTGAAAAGGTCCCGTTTATTCCCACTCTTTGCTTCCTGCCTGCTAACCAATTCTCCATCCACATCAATACCTTACCCCCAATACCATGTGCTTTAAGTTTGCACACTAATCTCCTGTGTGGGACCTTGTCAAAAGCCCTTTGAAAATCCAAATATACCACATCCACTGGTTCTCCCCTATCCACTCTACTAGTTACATCCTCAAAAAATTCTATGAGATTCGTCAGACATGATTTTCCTTTCACAAATCCATGTTGACTTTGTCCGATGATTTCACCGCTTTCCAAATGTGCTGTTATCACATATTTGATAACTGACTCCAGCAGTTTCCCCACCACCGACGTTAGGCTAACCGGTCTATAATTCCCCGGTTTCTCTCTCCCTCCTTTTTTAAAAAGTGGAGTTACATTAGCCACCCTCCAATCCTCAGGAACTAGTCCAGAATCTAACGAGTTTTGAAAAATTATCACTAATGCATCCACTATTTCTTGGGCTACTTCCTTAAGCACTCTAGGATGCAGACCATCTGGCCCTGGGGATTTATCTGCCTTCAATCCCTTCAATTTACCTAACACCACTTCCCTACTAACAAGTATTTCGCTCAGTTCCTCCATCTCACTGGACCCTCTGTCCCCTACTATTTCTGGAAGATTATTTATGTCCTCCTTAGTGAAGACAGAACCAAAGTAATTATTCAATTGGTCTGCCATGTCCTTGCTCCCCATAATCAATTCAACTGTTTCTGTCTGTAGGGGACCTACATTTGTCTTTACCAGTCTTTTCCTTTTTACATACCTATAAAAGCTTTTACAGTCAGTTTTTATGTTCCCTGCCAGTTTTCTCTCATAATCTTTTTTCCCCTTCCTAATTAAGCCCTTTGTCCTCCTCTGCTGAACTCTGAATTTCTCCCAGTCCTCAGGTGAGCCACTTTCTCTGGCTAATTTGTATACTTCTTCTTTGGAATTGATACTATCCCTAATTTCTCTTGTCAGCCACGGGTGCACTACCTTCCTTGATTTATTCTTTTGCCAAACTGGGATGAACAATTGTTGTAGTTCATCCATGCAACCTTTAAATGCTTGCCATTGCATATCCACAGTCAATCCTTTAAGTGTCATTTGCCAGTCTATCTTAGCTAATTCACGTCTCATACCTTCAAAATTACCCTTCTTTAAGTTCAGAACCTTTGTTTCTGAATTAACTATGTCACTCTCCATCTTAATGAAGAATTCCACCATATTATGGTCACTCTTACCCAAAGGGCCTCTCACGACAAGATTGCTAATTAACCCTTCCTCATTGCTCAAAACCCAGTCCAGAATAGCCTGCTCTCTAGTTGGTTCCTCGACATGTTGGTTCAAAAAACCATCCCGCATACATTCCAAGAAATCCTCTTCCTCAGCACCTTTACCAATTTGGTTCACCCAATCTACATGTAGATTGAAGTCACCTATTATAACTGCTGTTCCTTTATTGCACCCATTTCTAATTTCCTGTTTAATACCATCTCCGACCTCACTACTACTGTTAGGCGGCCTGTACACAATTCCCACCAGCGTCTTCTGCCCCTTAGTGTTACGCAGCTCTACCCATATCGATTCCACATCTTCCCGGCTTATGTCCTTCCTTTCTATTGTGTTTCTTTAACCAGCAACGCCACCCCACCTCCCCTTCCTTCATGTCTATCCCTCCTGAATATTGAATATTGAATACTGAACGTTGAGCTCCCATCCTTGGTTACCCTGGAGCCATGTCTCTGTGATCCCAACTATATCATAATCATTAATAACAATCTGCACTTTCAATTCATCCACCTTATTACGAATGCTCCTTGCATTGACACACAAAGCCTTCAGGCGCTCTTTTACAACTCTCTTAGCCCTTATACAATTATTGTGAAAAGTGGCCCTTTTTAATGCTTGCCCTGGATTTGTCGGCCTGCCACTTTTACTCTTCTCCTTAGTACTTTTTGCTTCTACCCTCACTTTACACCCCCCTGTCTCTCTGCACTGGCTCCCATCCCCCTGTTGTGAACTAACCTCCTCACACCTAGCCTCTTTAATTTGATTCCCACCCCCCAACCATTCTAGTTTAAAGTCACCTCAGTAGCCCTCGCTAATCTCCCTGCCAGGATATTGGTCCCCCTAGGATTCAAGTGTAACCCGTCCTTTTTGTACAGGTCACGCCTGAGCCAAAAGAGGTCCCAATGATCCAAAAACTTGAATCCCTGCCCCCTGCTCCAATCCCTCAGCCACGCATTTATCCTCCACCTCATCACATTCCTACTCTCACTGTCGCGTGGCACAGGCAGTAATCCCGAGATTACTACCTTTGCGGTCCTTTTTCTCAACTCCCTTCCTAGCTCCCTATATTCTCCTTTCAGGACCTCATCCCTTTTCCTACCTATGTCATTGGTACCTATATGTACCACGACCTCTGGCTCCTCACCCTCCCACTTCGGGATATCTCGGACACGATCAGAAATATCCCTGTCAATATATTTCCATGTCAATATACTTTTTAACAACTGCAGCATTGTTGAACAATATCTTATCTATAAATTCCTAGGTATATTTTCAAAAAGAAGAGTTTTCCTAGTGTCATGCTTTATATTTATCCTGAGCCAGACAATAATAAATGTGATTTTTTTTTACATCACAGCACTGACTGCAAATACTTTCCTTCTGTGAGCAATCTTGGGATGTCTTGAAGTCATGAACGCCTTGCAGAGATGTTTTATTTTCCTCTTCTTGAATCATCAAATTGGAAGATCTGGCAGCATAACCATTTCTTTTGGTGGAATTTGCCTAGTATATGTTTCACCTATTCATTGAAAACTCACAACTGAGGCAGAGTACAAAGAGAGGAGCAACATGTAACATCAGAGGGTTTACCAACTTTACACAAAACACAGTGGTAGTAACTGCATACCTCATACATGGAAAAAATATCAGAGTCTCAGTAAGAATCGATGCAGAATTTGGTGAGAGAGCTGGATGCAAAAACAGTGGAAGTTAAGAAATGGCTAAAGAAAGAAAATGATTTTACATGCAATGTAAAAGGCAAAGATCTGTGAATTGGTACATAGACTATGAAATGGAATTGGATGGCAGATGGAACTTAATGCAAGCAAGTGTGGGTTGTTGCACTTTGGGAGGGGACAAACCAGGCTAGGACTTACCCAGTGAATGGTAGAGTGCTGAGGAGTGTGGTAGAACAAAGGAATCTTGGAATACAGATCCATAATCCCTTGAAAATTATGTCACATGTTAGGGTCATATTGAGAGCTTTTGGCACATTAGTCTTCGTAGATAAGAGTATTGAGTACAAGAGTTGGAATATTACGCTGAAGTTGTATAGACTTTGCTGAGGCCTAATTTGGAATATTATGTGCAGTTTTGGTCAGGCAGCTGCGGGAAAGACATAAATAAAATTAAAAGAGTACAGAGAAAATCTACAAGGATGTTTGTGTGTCTCGAGCACTTGAGTTAAAAGGAGCAGTTGAATATGTTAGGACTTCATACCCTGGAGCACAGGGGAATCAGGGGAGATTTGATAGATAGAGGTATACAAAATTATGAGGAGTGTAGATAGGGTAAATGCAAGCAGGCTTTTTCCACTGAGGCTGGCTGAGACTAGAACTAGAAGGCATAGGTTAAGGGTGAGAGGTAAGATATTTAAGGGAACCTTTATGGGGAACTTCATCACTCAGAAGGTGGTCAGAGTGTGAAACAAGCTGCCAGCAGATGTGGTGGATGTGGGTTCAATTGCAATATTTAGAGAAGTTTGGTTAAGTACTTGGATGGTAGGGGTATGGAGGGCCATGGTCCAAGTGTGGGTCAAAGGGACTGGGCATATTAATAGTTCAGCATGGACTAGACGGGCTGAAGGGCATGATTCTTTACAGTGATGCTCCATGATTATAAGGCTCCTTGATATTTGGTACAATATATCTTTATAATCATTAAGTTTGAGTATTTGATATCATTTCACACTGAAGAATAAACAGATAAATAATTAGCCCATGTTGATTGGACTATTAGCAATACATAAGCAGCCACTTTATTCACAAGCAGATTAACTTCATCATTGATGAAGAAATAGATATATATACATTTCCTGGCACGTTTACAGCTTTTCAGAAAATTAAAGTTCACACAGAAAGACCTTTTCTCCAGCTATTATGAAGCAAAATTGGTGTTTTTACCCAATTATTGTAATGGGGTAGTTGCATTTTGTTTCAATACATTCTGAATAAGAGCACATTGAAAAATGTGATAGATTTTCTTTTGCTTTGATAAGTTGGATATATTTGCAATTTATTTAAGTGCGGAAAAAATACTTAATCAAAACTTCATGCTCTTGAGTAAAAAATATTCTGCTCAAATTGAAACTAGCATAGATGCTGGTATCACTAGCTGAAAGTGTGAGATAAACAATGTTAGTGATCAGTTACTAACCTCATTTGTAGTCAATGCAAACATGCTCTTCCAAAGTTCATTATAGAATTCTTGTGTATTCTCTTCCATTTTCTTCCACAGCTGTTTTGAAGGAGTTTGTGTATTATGGAGTGTGGCTTGGGCCAATTCTCAAGTTAGCTGCCTCTCCCATGGGTGGGTATGGCCACTATCACCATCAGCTATGGAAACCTTAGGAACCATGCCTGTAATGCTGCTACAAGTGGGTTTATCATGGCCCCTGTACATACATAAACTTGACTTTTACTTTTCTAGTTTTGTCTCCTCCACCTAGGAGGAAGACTCTGACAATCTGTACTTCTAATTTTATAAATCTCTGAAAGGCCAGCTCTGAGACTCCCAGTGTGCTCTCTTGTGAGAATAAACCCAACCTAGCCAATCTTACCTTGTAAGTAAAGCCTTCCATTCCAGGAAATATCCTGGTGAATCTCTCTCAATAATCCAGGTGTTGCTTGACCAATATTTTGCACAACAGCGGTGTGATATCCCAACTCCTGTACTCAATGCCTAATCAGCGAGGGCTTTTCTCTGCCACCCTACCTAACTCTGCCATAATTTTCAAGAAGCTATGTACTTGCACCCCGATATTCCTTTGCATTTCAATGCTTGTGGTGTGCCTTCCATTTACTATGTATGTTCTGTGTATGTATGTATGCATCCAAAAATGCATAACCACATACTTGTCTGGATTGAGTTCCACCTACTGATGCTCTACCCAACTTTTCTATTGATCTAAATCCCTCAGCATCCTTTTCAACCTCCTACTTTATCTACTACTTCTGCTATTTTTGAATTGTCAGCAAGCTTACTCGTCACTGCATGTGCATTCTCATCCAAAGCATTTACATATATGACAAACAACAATGGTTCCAGCATTGATCCCCATCATACACCACGATTGGTTATAAGCTTCCAATCTGAAAAATATCTATCCACCATTTCCCTCTGCCTCCTATCACCAAGCCAATTTTGGACCCAGTGTAGCAGCACACCTTGGTTCCCACATACCCTAATCTTCTGGACTAGCTTCCCATGCAGGATTTTGACAAAGATCTGCTAAAGTCACTTTATTGTTCACCACAGGTGTCTAAAGTTCTCAGTGATTAAGCCATGGAAAACTATAGCTTGGAAAAGGGTGCTTCGAGTCTACACTGACCATTAAGCATCCATTTTGACATGAATCCTACCCTCAATCAGCAGCTGAAAGAAGGCATAGAAGAACCAAGGCCTTGAGGAACTGTTTTAATAGCCTGGAAGAGCTGCAGTGGTTCCTTCAGATCATATCCTACAAAATGACAGAGATGCCCACCACTTCTATGGTGAGAAAGCTGAGCAATGGGCTCAATACAAGTAGGATGGGATTTTTCTGTGCTGCTTGAGATTTTGTGGCTGTCAGATCAATCCATCATCCCCAAACTGTCAGTTTTTCCTGCCCATCAGCCTATAGGTTGTCTTAGCAAAGTCCACTCCCGTATCCTCCAATATACAACACATGTGGTGTCCCTCTCTCAGGAGCTGACACTGTGTTAGTCTTACCCCTGCTCATGCTGCCAGAGATTCACCACACAGAGACAATCTGCTCCATATGGAAAAGAATGTGGATCTGAGTGATGGTCTGACTTCAGTTTTCCTTCTTGTAGACAAATTAAGAAGCTTAGTAATTCTCCTTACCCTAAAAATTATCCCATGGACTATTTTTCTTTTGTTTTATCATGACTCGTGTGTATCCCAGAACAGTAGTGGAAGTTCTATAAACCCATGATACATAGGGATTCATGAGGAACACATACCTAGATTCCCAATTCCCACTGTAGAAATTTCTAAACCAGTCATGCCAACCATGGGTTGCAGTATAGAGCACAACAGAAGCTGAGAAATAATTGCAGAGCAGCATTCAATGGATTGGATTTCTAAAATTATTTGGAGGTTGTAATAGACTGATTATTTTCAGAATTATCTTAGCTGATCCTTTTAGTCAGCTCCATTTTCTTACCCTCTTCCCATACCCCTTGACACTTTATATGACTCAATTAGTCTACTGCTTTCTTAAATAAATTCACATAGCTTTCGCAGTTACCCATGGGTGCAGAATTCTATAGGTTTACCACCCATCATGTGAGGAAATCTCTTCTCTTCCCAATCTTGAATCTCTTACCCTTTATTAAAATACTGAAACCCTAGCAGGAGATCAGTCATGCCAGCTATGCAAGAGTGCTAGAAGTTCAATACCTGAGGTGGAATGAAATGCAGCACTGATCCATTGTAAAGAAATGCATTTTTCTCACTATTGATTCAGATTGCATGCATAAATAGTATGCTCACACATCCAAGCCTGAGGAAGTGCTTTTTTTTTTGCAGGAGGTCTACATACATTATTGCGCTTTTAGGGATTGCATTTAGAAGAAGCAGCAGTGATTGTTACCAGTATTATCTCCATGACACACTAAACTATGAGTAAACAAAACGATCTTCTATTCCCTGCTGCCCTAATCCCCTGGAAGTTTACAATTAAACTCCTTCACATTTCAGATGTCACATTGCAATGTATAAAGATACATTACAAAAGAACATTAGTTTTCTACTAACTCTGACAGCAGTTGTGAAATTAGGAGCATCAGTCTCCAGCCACACACCCTCTAATTGTCCCAACAATGCACTCATCCCTAGCTGGCCTCAAACCTATTAACAGCAATGAAATACTTCAGTACATAGGGAACTGATCAGAGAGCGTACGGCCACTCCTCAACAGAAAAATAATGTATAGTACATCAGCCTTTCTCCTATAAAAGATGATATATACTTAGCTAACTGTGAAAGGTAGAACAGTCAATCTATTATAGAGATAAAAGACATTAAGGGCATTCAAAATTCAGCCAGTTGGCAAAATGGAAGATTTAAGGCACCATTGGGATGAATTGACTTCTCTTATCCATCGACCTTTCTATGTTCTTAGTCCATAAAAGTTAAGTGAATCCTTTGCTTAGTCGGCCATGCTCAGAAATATATGCTGTCGAGCAGATGGAAGGGGCAATGCTAGCAAGATTCCATCTGCAGTAACTTGGCACACTTGGTAGCTGTGGGAGTTCTCCAAGCTGAGGACTTTGTCTCTCTCTTTCTTTAATTACTTAGAAATGCTCAGTCAAGAATTTGGCTGGGTTAATTAGCAAGGTCAGGGGCAGAACTAATAGTACAAACAGTCTCGACCTGAAGCAATAAGTCACGGCTGTCCGGTAATATGCTCACCATGTCTGTTTATAACTTGCTTTAACCTGCCGGCTTCAGGTTGAGAGAGTGAAGAAAAAAGGACTAGACCCAACCAATTCTTTTGGGGTATACAACCCAAATAGTCATTATCCTCCATCATCTTATTTACTACATGCAACCCTCACTTTTTTTTGTTAATAAATAAAAAACAACGTGCAATTAACGGTCAGCCTGGACTTAGTGGGAAGTAGGGCTTGTTTCCATGTTATATCTCTCTATGACTTCTTATCTGATAATAAAAACATAAAGTCACTGAAGTAACTATTAACAAGGAGAGATTTCAATAGGGAACAATATAGATATATTCAATGATTCAGATTTTAATCTCAAGGGAAGTTCAAGTTCAATATTAAGTATCATTCAACCATACATGAATATAGCCAAACAAAACTGTATTCCTCCCAAAACACATTACCAACAGTACACAGCACACAACATAAATAGCACATATGGTTATGATTTCAGAAAAAAACATGTATTCACAAAGAAAGAAAATATATAGCCCAAGTCTCTGAGTGACATGACTGAAGAATTGATGGTAATTTGTTCTGATCTAGCTTATTCTTCCACTGAGTGAGCACCGGAGGGCAGTACCGAGCGAGCACTGGAGGGCAGCACTGATGGGAGGTGCCAGTCCCCAATCCAAGTGTGGATTCCAGCACACCCCACAGACGCTCTCCCACACCACTTCGGCATCTCCTCTTGGTCGGCTGCAACAGGCTACCCCACGGCATGGGCCTAGTCCTCGCCACAACCAAGTCAACGCACCTCCCCCGCATTCAATCACACCAAAGAACGATTGAACTGGACATGCAGTATTCTAATTACCAATATCCAACAGTATCCAATACAATCACTCGCACTGTGTACTGTCCAACTGTACACAACAAGTCCAGGTGAAACAACAATAGTATGCAATAAGTCCTGCTCCATCGCTAAAGAAGAAGATAGAATATGCTCGCCAATAATATTAAAGAGGATACCAAAAGTTCTTCCACTGTAAAAGAAAGGCGAGAGAAGAGGTCAGACCACTGGGAAATGACCCTAGGGAGGTAGTAATAGGGACAAGGAAATGGCGGACAAACTTAATAAGGGTATTGCATCAGTCTTCACTGTGGAAGCCAGTAACGATATGCTAGAAGTTCGTGAATGTCAGGGGGCAGAAGTGAGTGAAGTTGTCATTATTATGGAGAAGGTGCTTGAGAAACTGTAAGGTCTGAAGCTAGATAAGCTACCTGCACCAGATGGTCTACACCCAGGGTTCTGAAGGAGGTGACTGAAGAGATTGTGGAGGCATTAATAATGATCTTTCAAGAATCAATATATTCTGGCATGTTTTCTGAAAAATAGAAAATTGCAAATGTCACTTCAAACTAAGAAAGAGGAGAGGCGGCAGAAAAGAAATTACAGGTCAATTAGTCTGACCTCAGTGGCTGGAAATATGGCTTCAAGGTACTTGGAGGCACATGATAATAAAATAGGCTGAAATCAGCATGGTTTACTTAAGGGAAAATGTTGCCTGACCATCTGCTAGAATTCTTTGAAGGAAGAACAAATAGGACAAACAAAGGAGAATCAGTGGATGTTCTATTCATTGATCTGTGGTCGGGAAAAAGCTTGAAGCTGTCATTAAGGAAGAATTAGCGAAACATTTAGAAAGGAGTGGTTCCATTAGACAGACACAGCATGGATTTAGAAAGGGTAGGTCCTATTTGTCAAACTCACTGGAGTTCTTTGAGGACATAATGAGTGCATTGGATAGAGGGGAACAGGTGGATATCGTATACTTGGATTTCCAGAAGGCATTCAATAAGGTGCTGCACAAGAGACTTATAAACAAGATACGGATGCATGGAGTCAGAGGAAGTGTATTGGCATGGATAGTGGGTTAGTTAACCGATAGATGGCAGAGAGTTGGTGTAAATGGGTGTTTCTCCAGTTGGCAGTCAGTGGTGAGTGGGGTGCTGCAGGGGTCGGTGCTGGGCCCACAGCTGTTTTCCATTTACATTGATGATTTGGAAGAGGATACTGAGTGTAGCTGAGCAAGATTTTCTGATGACACTAAACTGAGTGGAAAAGCAAATTGTACAGAAGATGTGGAGAGTCTGCAGAGGCATATAGATAGGTTAAGTGAATGGACCAAGGTCTAGCAGATGAAATACAACGTTGGTAAATGCGAGATCATCCACTTTGGAAGGAATAATAGAAGAGCAGATTATTATTTAAATGGTGAAAGATTGTAGCATGCTGTTGTGCAGAGGGACTTGGGAGTGTTTGTTCATGAATCGCAAAAAGTTAGCTTGCAGGTACAACAGGTTATTAAGAAGGCAAATGGAATGTTGGCCTTCATTGCTAGAGGGATTGAATTCAAGAGCAGGGAGGTCATGCTGCAATGATACAGGGTACTAATGAGGCTGAACCTGGAGTATAGTGTGCAGTTCTGGTCTCCATACTTGAGGAGGTTCACCAGGTTAATTCCAGGGATGAAGAGGTTAACTTATGAGGAGAGATTGAGTCACCTGGGACTATACTCTTTGGAGTTCAGAAGAATGAGAGGGAATCTTATAGATACATACAAAATTTTGAAAGGGATAGATAAGATAGAAGTAGGAAAGTTGTTTCCATTGGTGCATGAGACTAGAACTAGGGGACATTACCTCAAGATTCAGGGGAGAAGATTTAGGGCTGAGATGAGGAGAAACTGTTTTGCAAAGAGAGTGGTGAATCTGTGGAATTCTCTGCCCAGGGAAGCAGTTGAGGCTTCCTCATTAAATATATTTAAGAAACAGTTAGATAGGTCTTTACATAGTAAGAGAATTAAGGGTTATGGGGAAAAGGCAGGTAGATGGAACTGAGTTTACGGACAGATCAGCCATGATCTTATTGAATTGCGGGGCAGGCTCGATGGGCCAGATGGCCTACTCCTGCTCCTATTTTTTATATTCTTGATTTTCAGAAGACCTTTGAAAAGGTGCCACGCATGAGGTTGCTTAGCAAGTTAAGACCCCAATGGGGGTATTACAGGAAAGATAATAGCATGAATAAAGCCGATTGGCAGGAGGCAACGAGTGGGATTAAAGGGAGCCTTTTCTGGTTTGGCTGTCTGTGACTAGTGGTGTTGTCAGGGGCCTGTGTTGGGGCCGATTCTTTTACATTATATGTCAATGATTTGGATAGCTGATTAATGGCCTTGTAGCAAAGTTTGAAGATGATACGAAGATAGGTAGAAGAGAAGGTAGTGTTGAGGTAACAGGCTACAGAAGGACTTAAACAATTAGGAGAATGGGCAAAGAAGTGGCAGGTGGAATATACTGTTGGTTGTGCACTTTGGTAGAAGAAGTAAATGCATAGACCATTTTCTAAATGGAGAAAATATTCAAAAATCTCAGATGCAAAGGGACTTGGGAGTCCTAGTACAGGAATCCCTGAAGGTTAATAGTCTAACTGCATTCACCATCACTCTACAGAAAGGATATAAAGGACAAATCAACTTCCCCTGTATATACTTATCGCATCCTTACTCCACTTTCATTAGTCATTGTCAATAGTCATTCTCAAAGAGATCCCTGGCAAAACCAACGCATTCTTTGATATTCAGAATACACACAAGCACTTGCTTTCCTTTCAGCTCCCTAACATTTGCTTTTATATTTTTTCTTCCTTTCTGTGCTTGTGCAATTAGTAGAAGCCACACGCGTCTTCACCTTCCTTAATGGTGGACACATTGTTGTTATTTATCACTTGTATTTCTTTGCCTCCCTCAGAAAAAATACATCTTCAGGCAACCTTGATACATCAGACTGTTTTCTGAATGCTGACATCTGCTGTACACTTTTACATCACTATGCCAATTTGTCCCTTTTGTCCCTGCTCTAACCTAATATTAACAATACACCCAGAAGGTTATACTACTTGGCAGGCAAACCTGTGTTAAGAAGTATCCTAACCTCCCAAACAGCAATGTATTTTAATGGGATAAAGGAATGTCAAGGGAATTGGCCCAAAAGTGATCCACTTGGTATCAGTGAGCAGAAAGAGGTGGTGCTACATGGGATAGTCCTGGACATTGCCCAAAAATTTAGTTAGACACTTTATTTAAACCATGCAATAAAATGTTCATTCTCTCTGTGACTTGGGATTTCTGGCTGCTCCAGTTTCCACCCACATCCTAGATTAATTGGTCATTGATACACTTCCCCTCAGCATGTCAGTGAGTGGTAGAATCTTGGTGGAGCTATGGAAATTTGAGGAGAATAAAATAGGACTAGTGTAAGTTTAGTACTCATTTGTGCTTGATGGCTGGTGCAAAGGATGCAGTCTTGATGTAGGATTTGACCCAACACATCACCAATTCCATCCTTCCTTACAGATGCTTCTTGACCCACTGAGTTCCTCCAGCAGACCATAAGGATGCTTCCACATTACATGAATAGCTCGAAGAAGGCAAGGACCATCCCCTTTTTTCCCCATTATTGACAAAGTGATAATCTTAATGAATTTGGTTAAGTTTGAAATTTCTGAAATTACATTCCATCCACCTAAAATATAAATCTTCCTAAAAATTATTCTCTTATGGTCATTTCAACTCTTTCTAATAGTAGGGTGGGGAGCAGAAGAAGACTGTATTTATGCCACTCTCAAAAAGAGCTACAAGTTACATCTTCTCCTCAGCTCTTTCTCCACAGTTCTAGAAATACTGGCTGCCTAACTTGAGATCAAATCTATGTTCAAGCATCTTTCAGTGGTATATACAGTTAATTTGCTGAAACTTACATTAGATGAATAGTTATTTCTGCAGAGCTTGCAATCATTTCTGGTTGAAGGAGATTTTGCCAAATGAAGCTTTCAGCACTTTACTCTTTCCCCTCTACTGAACACCTGACATGTTCGGGCGAAAATGGGCTACTCACAGCAAGAAGGAAATCACACTTCACTCTATGTCAAATTTACCTGGTCAATTTAAAGTCATCAAAGCACCCATCTCATATGGAAGGTTCGAGATGCAAGGTAATAAATAGGCTATTATCATGGTGGTCCATAACTACATATATGTGTTTTTTAATTAAATTCTTATTCAATATTTCAGCATCAGTATTAGCATCTGAATATTATCTCAGGTTTTTGACATTTCCATTTCCTTTCTTTTGAGGCACTAAAATAAGTAGGAAGCCACTTAATTAAAAATCAGACCATTCATACTGCTTAAGGAAGTCACATATGTAGCTAAGTGGATAGAGCTGAGTGATGACCATAGCTGTAGTCATTAGTTTTAATAGACCTTTCAGTACTTACCCATCTATGCACTATGTGTATGTTCTTCCTGTCCTACTGCTTTCCAAGACCACAACACTCCTTCAGTACAGGCCAGTTGCTTGTTTCTAATCTTCCAACATCAGTAACCTGTTTTACAATTCCATTGGATCATGGCTTAAACATATGAAGGGTTTTAATTATAATAAAGCAAAGGGGATTGTCCTGTGCAAACTTCAAAAATGGTCTGCAAGGTGTAGCTTGAGCCTGAGAAAGAGTAAGAACTGGAAATATCTTTATTCTTCAGTGTGACCCGAAAAGTTAAATAAGTACTTTCAGCTAGCTGGATGTTCAATTTAGAACATCTCTCTTAAAAACTTTCAGCCGCTCCACCTCTCTCCTTCTTTAATGAGTCGTCTAAAAAATCTACATTTCTAATCCTAAATTTCCTGATGTACCTTATTGTCATTCGTACGGAGAGTCTTGAGATGTTTTACTGTATTAAAGGCAAGCATTTATTTCTTCTATCTGCTTTTACTCGAAGATTACAAGCCAAAATCATCAAATATCTGTTCCAGTCATATTCTCCAAGTTGTTCTGAGGAAAATGTTGGTTTATTAACATTATTTTGTAAAAGTTTTTCTGAAAAGACAGGTACTGCGAATAACTAACTCCACATTTATGGTGCTAGGGCAATGCACAAGCTAAAAGTACAGCCTAAAGAAATCAATGCGAAGTTGTCTGACACAGCTCCAGACATAGACAACATCAAAAAGTTGAGTGAGCAGAGACAGATTATGGATTTCCTGTTGCTATTTGTCAAATCATTTTGCCAGGGAGCTTTAAAGATATGTAAAGGCTACACAGTAACAAATTAAAAGCAATATTTTCTTTGAATTGGTACATTGGTCGTTTGTGAATTATCAGCATGACTGCTATTGAAAACAACTTTGATTCAAGCCAGCGTCAAAAAAAACTGCACAGGCAAAAGAAAAGTTATTGAGTTGCAACAATGAATTTCTGTTTGATTTAATTGAGAGACTATGTCTAAGCATTTGAAAACAATGATGAGAAACACAATTCTAATTATATGCGACAAAGAAACAAAGGAGAATTTCAGTCATTAGCCTCCAAGACAGATTCCCTTGTGTCTGCAGGAAATGAATTTAGGAAGCAAATAAAGAACTACAAATGCTGTTGCTGAAAGTGAAATAGTGCTTTCTTCTTCCCTGCTACCAATAAATGTCTTAACATGCAACACACTATTTTAAAAGAGGACATTTTACATGGGTGTTCTGGTTAATGGTTATTCATCTTAATTTAATACCCACCTAAATATATTTAATTCAGAGTAAGGTACATCCAAGTTCAAAGTAAGTTTATTATCTCAGTACGTATATATCACTATTAACTACCCTGAGATTCATTTCTTGCAGGCATTCAAAGTAGAATAAAGAAATACAACAGAATCAATTAAAAACTACACCCAAACACTGACAATCAATATGCAAAAGACAAACTGTACAAATATAAAAAATTCTTATACAAGAATAATAATAATAAATAAATAATACTGAGAACATGAGTTATACAGAAAGTAAATCAATACATTGTGGAGTCAGTTCAGTGTTGAGTGAAATTATCCACGCTGGTTCAGGAGCCTGATGGTTGAAGGGTAATAACTGTTCCCGAAACTGGTGGCAAGGGACCTCCAAGGCTCCTGTACCTCCTTCCCACCGGCAGCAGCAAATAAAGAGCATGACGTGGATGTTGGCAGTCCTTGATGATGTATGCTGCTTTTTTATAGATGTGCTCAATGGTGGGGTGGGCTTTTCCTGTAACGGATTGGGCTATTTCCATTACTTTTTGTAGTCTTTTCTGTTCTTGGGGATTGGTGTTTCTGTTTCAGGCTGTGATGCAAACTGTCAGGATATTCTCCATTGTGCATCCATGGAAGCTTGCCAAATCTACTCAAACTTTTAAGAAAGTAAAGGTGCCATTGAGCTTTCTTTATAATATGTGCTGGTCCCAGGACAGATCCACTGAAATGTTAACAGCAAGAAATCTAAGGTTACTGATCCTCTGCATCTCCCTTCCTATATGCCAATTCATCATCAGGAATCTGAAATGAAATAGAAAATACTGAAACCCATTCAATTTGCATGGAGAGAGAAACAGAGTTGGCTTGTCAGCTATATAACTTTCTTTATCAAAATCCATTATGATGTATAAAGCCAAAGTCAAAAATGAAAATTGAGTTTATTTTCAAGTGCCATGTATGCTCAATGAAAAGACTACTTGCAGGAGCATCACAGGCATGTGGCATCATATATACAGCAATCAAAAGAAAAACATAAATTAAACATGAATAACACATTAGTTACAAGAAATAACACAATAGTTCAAAGTAATTGAAGTGGTCATAGTGTTGCTAAACTCTTGTGAGTGGTTCAAAAATTGAATGTTTGAAGGAAAGTAGCTGTTCTTGAAACTAGTGGCATGGACTTCAGGCTTCTGTATCTCCAAGACAATGATAATTATGAGAAGGTATCATGACCTGAGTGATGGATCTTTGATGATAGATTTTGCCTTGAGGCAGCGCCTTCTGTAAATGCTACAATTCAGTTCCATTCTCTTTTCCCTGGCTGCTATTGATGCAAATTGCTAAATTGGAAGAAAGTGATTTATTTATCTTTCTTTGAACTGGAAAGCCCTGATAACCATAACTATTATGCTAATGCACAAGGTTACCATATTGCCCAAGGAGTTAGTGATGCTGGCACCTAGCTCCCATTTCAGTCTTGATTTCAGGTACTGCCTGTGTGAGTTAGTACATGGTCCCTGTGATCAGGTGTGTTTCTTCCTGATCCTTCAGTTTCTTCCTATATCACAAATTCATGGTAGATTAAAAGACCACCTAATGTAAATGAGTGACAGGGGAATCAGGAAGAGTTCAAGACTCAAGATTCAATATTATTTAACGTCATTTCAAGTACACAGGTATAAAGGAGAATGAAGTAATTGTTACTTTGAATCCAGTGCAGCACAAAAAGCACAATAAGACAGAGAACATAATCATTTTTTAAAAATCACAACAAATATAAATACATAAGATAGCTTATGTACATAGATTGATTGCATGTCCATAAAGTGACACTGGGCACACAAGTTTCTGTACGTAAGGTGACTGACAAAAAATGCTAAAATAGTTGTGGTTGGGGGTGTGGAGGGTTGGTTAGTGTGTGGAACTTTTAGTCGGTTTTATTGCTTGGGGATAGTAACGGTTAGGAGTCTGGTGGTCCTGGCATAGATGCTATATAGTCTCCTCCCTGTTGGGAATGGGACAAATAGTCCATGACAAGGGTGGGTTAGATCCTTCATGATGTTACTGGCCTTTTTCTGGCATTTTTCTGTATATAGGTCTTTGATGCCGGGTATGCTAATGCCGGTGATGCTTTGGGCACTTTTGACTACCTGTTGTAAAGCCTTCCTGTCTGCTGCAGCGTATTTTCCATATCATGCAGTGATGCAGCTTGTTAGGATGCTCTCTACTGTGTATCAGTAGAATGACATGAGTCTAGATGTGCATAGTCCACCTCTCTTTCGCTAAACAAATGAAAAGGTATAGGTTACATGGGAATCATTGAGGGCATGGGACTGATGGGATTGCAGTGTGAGAGCTAGCAAAGCCATTGGTTTGAATGGAGCCTTTTCTGCCATGAGGAAATATGAAAATATAAAATGAGAGATTATTAAAACAAATAAAAGCAAAGTCCAACTTTTAAAATTATGGAGTCATCAAATTGTACAACATAGAGGCAGGTCCTATGACTCACAACATTCATTCCAACTGTTTTTTTCTCATCTGCAGTAAACCCGCTTGCCTGCATTACATCCTTATCTTTAGATGCCTTGGTAATTCAAGTACCTGTCTAAATGTCTCTTCAATATCAAGATTGTGTCTACTTCTGTCACCTCCTCTGAAAGCACATGTCAGATATCAACCATTCTCTCCATAAAAAAACCTACCCCTTAAATCTGCTTTAAATTCCCAGGTTCAGAAACAGCTACTACCCCTCAACTAACAGGTTTTTGAAGCAAAGGGGATAACTTCACATAACTTCATTTGTCCCATCACTGAACCGTTCCCACAATCTTTGGACTTACTTTCAAGGACTCTTCATCTTATGTTCTTGCTATTTATGCTTATTTATTTATTATTATTATTATTTCCTTTTTTTTGTATTTGTACAGTTTATTGCTTTTTGCACACAGATTATCCACCCTGTTGTTGTGGTCTTTCATTGATTCTTTTATGGTTATTGGATTTATTGAGTATGCCTGCAAGAAAATGAATCTCAGGGTTGTATATCATGATATATTTACTTTGATATTAAGCTTATTTTACTTAATTTTCACTTTATACCTATTCTCTCTTGTTTATGACACCCTACCTCATGAAACAGTTTCTGATTTTCTATTCTAGCTATACCTCATTATTTTATGTCTCTAAAGATAATCCCTCAGCTTTCATTCAATGAAAAATAAACCCAACCAATCTCTCCTTTTAATTAAAATCAATCCAGGCAACATCCTGGTGAATCTTCACTCCACTTTTTCCACTGCAATCACATTTTTCCTAGAACTACACATAGTACTCCACATAATACTCCAAATGTGCTGTAACCATTGCTTTGTCAGATTTCAGCATGATGTCCCAACACTTATATTGTATATCCTGACATATGAAGTCAAGCATGCACAATATGTCCTCTTCACTCACTAATGTTGCCACTTTCATACAGCTAAGAATACTGAAGGTCTGTGCTCATCAACATTCTTTTGAGCCCTAACATTGTATAAGTCATATACTTATTTGTCTTCCCAGACTGCATGTGTCAGGATTAATTCTACCTACCAATGCTCCACCCAAGGTTTCATCTGACTTGTAACTTGCTAGAGCCTTAAATAAGCTTCTTCTCTACCCATGACACCACCAATTATCATAAGACCATAAGACCATAAGATATATGAACAGAAGTAGGCCATTCGGCCCATCGAGTCTGCTCCACCATTCAGTTATGGGCTGATCCAATTCTTTCAGTCATCCCCACTCCCCTGCTTTCACCACATAGCCTTTGATGCCCTGGCTAATCAAGAACATTACCATGTCACCCACAAATTTAATAATCCTACCTTTTACACTCACATCCAAACATTTGTATCAAAAACAGTAAAGGTCCCTACACCTACCTGTACAGTATGCCACCAGTTACAGAGCTCTGACTAGAAAAGCATCCATTCATCACTATCTTCTGCCTCCAATATCCAAGCCTATTTTGGATCCTCTTAAGCACCTCACATTAGAATCCGTGTGCCTTAACTTTCTCAACCACTTTCATGGACCACCTTGTCAAACGTCTTACTAAGGTTCATATAGACAAGGGCTACTGCTCTAACTTCTTTAATCTTCTAAATGATCTATTCACAAAAACTCAATCAATTAATGAGATGGAGATCACCGACCACAAGGCAAGAAATGGAGCACCTTAAAGGATAAGGCAGCCTGTTTGATCATCACATTAAATATTTTTATCCCTCACCACCATTGCACAATGTCTATATTTATTTTATGTTTTATTTTGGGATACAGGGTGGAACGGGCCCTTCCAGCCTTTGAGCCACATTGCCTAGCAACCCACCATTTAAACCTAACTTAACCATGGGAAAACTTACAATGAAGAATTAACCCAATAACCAGTACATTGTTGGACTGTAGGAGGAAACTGGATCACCTGGACGAAACTCACATGCACATGGGAGGAAATGTATAAACCTGCTTACAGATGACACCAAAACTGAACTCCAAACTCCAATGCCTCAAACTGTGAAAGCATTGTGCTAATCACCACGCTGCTGTGGCACCCTAAATAGTGTGCACTGATTATGAAGTGGACTGCAGATATTCTTCCAGGCTACTGCAATTTCATCTTCCAAACCCAGGACCTTTAACACCAACAAGAAGAAGGGCAGCAGACACATAGAAAAAGTACAATATGGAGGTTCCCCCTAAATCATACACTATTCTATCTTAGAAATACATCACCAGGCAATCAGAGTGCAGGTGTCTAAACACTGACACTGCCTGCAACAAATGAAGAAGGCAGCTTGACGCCATCTACTGGAAAGCAATTCGGTGTGGCCATAAATACCGATCTTGCCAACAATGCTCTCTATTTATTGATTTCACAGCCCTGGGGGAGAAAAGTGTCTATTTACCCTATCTAAGCCCCTCATGATTCCCTTGTCCCTCCCCACTAATTTCCCTCCTGGCACTTATTCCTGCCAGTGGCAGAAATGCTGCACCTGCCCATTTATCTCCTCCCTCACCTCCACTGAGGGCCCCAAACTATCCTTCCAGGTGAGGCTCCACTCGATCTGCAAATCTTCTAGGGTTGTCTACCGCACCTGGTGCTTCCAGTGCAGCCCCCTCTACATTGGTGTGACCTGATGTAGATTAAAGGCTCATTTAATATCTGTGTACAGCGTAAAACCTGAAATTTTTACTCTTCACAGACATCCACAAAACAGGAGACCACATAGGATGAATGATAGAAACACTGAAGCTCTGAAACCACCCCCCACCTCCTTTCGCACAAGCAGCAGCAAAAGCCCCCCTCCCTCCCCACCTGCACCAGCAGAACCATAGTCCCCTCCCTCCCCACCTGCACCAGCAGAACCATAGTCCCCTCCCTCCCCACCTGCACCAGCAGAACCATAGTCCCCTCCCTCACCACCTGCACATGCAGAACCATAGTCCCCTCCCTCCTCATCTGCACCAACAGAGCCATAGTCCCCTCCCCCCACCACACACCAGCAGAACCATAGTCCCCTCCCTCCCCACCTGCACCAGCAGAACCATAGTCCCTCCCCCACCACGCACCAGCAGAACCATAGTCCCCTCCCTCCCCACCTGCACCAGCAGAACCATAGTCCCCTCCCTCCCCACCATGCACCAGCAGAACCATAGACCCCTCCCTCCCCACCTGCACCAGCAGAACCATAGTCCTCTCCCTCCCCACCTGCACCAACAGAACCGTAGTCCCCTCCCCACCCCCCACCATGCAGGCAGCAGCAGAAGCCCCAAAGAGTCCATTGATCCAGGGTCCATCAAACTCCAGTCCACAAACTAGTACTTCGGTGTCTCAGACCAGCTCTCTCTCTCTCCAGTGGGTCCAGCAGCTCACTGTTCCGATTTACAATCTTCCACATCGCTTCTCTAAGCTCTCTGTCTCGCGGTCCAACAGGCTCTCACCCTCTGTTTAAAGGCAGAGAGAGTTAGTCATTGCTCAAGTACAGGGGCTTTCCACCAACAGCAGCCGGCAATTAGCAGACACGCTGCCTGCCGTCTTCGGAGTTTCAGTCTCTCACGGTGCTTCAGTCGACGAAATCAGGTGGAATCAGGTCATCCACAGGGCTGTTCCACAACTTCTGGCCTCCCAGCCTCGACGATACTCATTTTCCAGGCCACTCCTCGAGACAGCAAAGTGCTAGGCCACACAGTTGATGTGAAAACCCACCACTTGCGAAAAACCACGGTTTGATCATGGACTCCACGGAACGACAGCACGGGCTCACGGACTCCACCAGATTAGGGGATTGCTTTGTCAAGAACCTTTGCTCATCCACAACAAGCAGGATTTCCCAGCAACTAACCATTTCAACTCTAATCCCCATTCTTATCCTAACAAGTTAGTCCATAGCCTGTTCTGCCACGATGAAACATAGAAACATAGGAAATAGGTGCAGGAGTAGGCCATTTGGCCCTTCGAGCCTGCACTGCCATTCAGTATGATCATGGTTGATCATCCAACTCAGAACCCTGTACCAGCCTTCCCTCCATACCCCCTGATCCCTTTAGCCACAAGGGCCATATCTAACTCCCTCTTAAATATAGCCAATGAACTGGCCTCAACTGTTTCCTGTGGCAGAGAATTCCACAGGTTCACCACTCTCTATGTGAAGAAGTTTTTGCTAATCTCAGTCCTAAAAGGCTTCCCCTTTATCCTCAAACTGTGACCCCTTGTTCTGGACTTCCCCAACATCGGGAACAATCTTCCTGCATCTAGCCTGTCCAATCCCTTCAGGATTTTATACGTTTCAATAAGATCCCCCCTCAATCTTCTAAATTCCAATGAGTACAATCCCAGTTCATCCAGTCTTTCTTCATATGAAAGTCCTGCCATCCCAGGAATCAACCTGGTGAACCTTCTTTGTACTCCCTCTATGGGAAGAATGTCTTTCCTCAGATTAGGGGACCAAAACTGCACACAATACTCCAGGTGTGGTCTCCGCAAGGCCTTGTACAACTGCAGTAGTACCTCCCTGCTCCTGCACTCAAATCCTCTTGCTATGAATGCCAGCATACCATTCTCCTTTTTCACCGCCTGCTGTACCTGCATGCCCACTTTCAATGACTGGTGTATAATGACACCCAGGTCTCGTTGCGCCTCCCCCTTTCCTAATCGGCCACCATTCAGATAATAATCTGTTTTCCTGTTTTTGCCACCAAAGTGGATAACCTCACATTTATCCACATTAAATTGCATCTGCCATGACTTTGCCCACTCATCTAACCTATCCAAGTCATCCTGCATCCTCTTAGCATCCTCCTCACAGCTAACATTGCCACCCAGCTTCGTGCCATCCGCAAACTTGGAGATGCTGCATTTAATTCCCTCATCTAAGTCATTAATATATATTGTAAACAACTGGGTTCCCAGCACTGAGCCTTGCGGTACCCCACTAGTCACTGCCTGCCATTCTGAAAAGGTCCCGTTTATTCCCACTCTTTGCTTCCTGTCTGCCAACCAATTCTCTATCCACATCAATACCTTACCCCCAATACCGTGTGCTTTAAATTTGCACACTAATCTCCTGTGTGGGACCTTGTCAAAAGCCTTTTGAAAATCCTAATATACCACATCCACTGGTTCTCCCCTATCCACTCTACTAGTTACATCCTCAAAAAATTCTATGAGATTCGTCAGACATGATTTTTCTTTCACAAATCTATGCTGACTTTGTCCGATGATATCACCGCTTTCCAAATGTGCTGTTATCACATCTTTGATAACTGACTCCAGCAGTTTCCCCACCTCCGATGTTAGGCTAAACAGTCTATAATTCCCTGGTTTTTCTCTCCCTCCTTTCTTAAAAGGCGGGGTTACATTAGCCACTCTCCAATCCTCAGGAACTAGTCCAGAATCTAAAGAGTTTTGAAAAATTATCACTAATGCATCCACTATTTCTTGGGCTACTTCCTTACGCACCCTGGGATGCAGACCATCTGGCCCTGGGGATTTATCTGCCTTCAATCCCTTCAATTTACCTAACACCACTTCCCTACTAACATGTATTTCCCTCAGTTCCTCCATCTCACTAGACCCTCTGTCCCCTACTATTTCCGGAAGATTATTTATGTCCTCCTTAGTGAAGACAGAACCAAAGTAGTTATTCAATTGGTCTGCCATGTCCTTATTCCCCATAATCAATTCACCTGTTTCTGTCTGTAGGGGACCTACATTTGTCTTAACCAATCTTTTCCTTTTCACATATCTATAAAAGCTTTTACAGTCAGCTTTTATGTTCCCTGCCAGTTTTCTCTCATAATCTTTTTTCCCTTTCCTAATTAAGCCCTTTGTCCTCCTCTGCTGAACTCCGAATTTCTCCCAGTCCTCAGGTGAGCCACTTTTTCTGGCTAATTTATATGCTTCTTCTTTGAAATTGATACTATCCCTAATTTCCCTTGTCAGCCACGGGTGCACTACCTTCCCTGATTTATTCTTTTGCCAAACTGGGATAAACAATTGTTGTAGTTCATCCATGCGATCTTTAAATGCTTGCCATTGCATATCCACCGTCAACCCTTTAAGTATCATTTGCCAGTCTATTTTAGGTAATTCACGCCTCATACCTTCAAAATTACCCTTCTTTAAGTTCAGAACCTTTGTTTCTGAATTAACTATGTCACTCTCTATCTTAATGAAGAATTCCACCATATTATGGTCACTCTTTCCCAAGAGGCCTCTCACGACAAGATTGCTAATTAACCCTTCCTCATTGCTCAATACCCAGTCTAGAATGGCCTGCTCTCTAGTTGGTTCCTCGACATGTTTCTTCAAAACCCATCCCGCATACACTCCAAGAAATCCTCTTCCTCAGCACCCTTACCAATTTGGTTCACCCAATCTATATGTAGATTGAAGTCACCCATTATAACTGCTGTTCCTTTGTTGCATGCGTTTCTAATTTCCTGTTTAATGCCATCCCCAACCTCACTACTACTGTTAGGTGGCCTGTACACAACTCCCACCAGCGTTTTCTGCCCTTTAGTGTTATGCAGCTCTACCCATATCAATTCCACATCCTCCCAACTAATGTCCTTCCCTTCTACTGCGTTAATCTCCTCTCTAACTAGCAATGCTACCCCACCTCCTTTTCTTTCATGTCTATCTCTCCTGAATATCAAATATCCCTGAATGTTGAGCTCCCATCCTTGGTCACCCTGGAGCCATGTCTCTGTGATCCCAACTATATCATAATCATTAATAACAATCTGCACTTTTAATTCATCCACCCTGTTACGAATGCTCCTTGCATTGACACACAAAGCCTTCAGGCTAGCTTTTACAACACTCTTAGCCCTTATACAATTATGTTGAAATGTGGCCCTTTTCGATTTTTGACCTGGATTTGCCAGTCTGCCACTTTTACTTTTCACCTTACTACTTTTTGCTTCTACCCTCATTTTACACCCCTCTGTCTCTCTGTACTTGTTCCCATGCCCCTGTTGTGAACTAACATCCTTTCTCCTAGCCTCTTTAATTTGATTCCCACCCCCCAACCATTCTAGTTTAAAGTTTCCAGACAAAGGTCATCGAGCTCCAGCTCCAGTTCCCTAATGCTGTCCCTTAGGAGCTGCATGTCGGCGCACCTGGGGCAGATGTGAACGTCTGGGAGGCTTGGAGACACCAGAACTTCCCACATCCGGCACTGAGAATAACAAACTGCACTCACACTCATACTGCCCCTCTCCTCAGATAACAACAAAAAATGAATACCAAACCCTCTTCTCCTCGCCCGTTTCCGCCTAAGCCCGTTGAGCCGCAGCCCTTAAGCCTTCACTCTGCTCCCGGCTCACTCCGCAGCCCGCAAACTATGCTGCCCGCTATATAAGGCTCTGTTCCTTTTAAATCCTCCGCGCTTCACTGCCCGACGTCACACGCCTGCGCAGTCCCGCCTCTCTGAGGTCGCCCTTAGGTTGTAGGAGCAACACCTTATACTACATCGAGGTAGCCTCCAACCTGATAGCATGACCATCAACTTCTCCAACCTCTGGTAATTTTTCCTCTTCTTCTTTATTTCCCCACTCTCCCCCACTTTACCTCTTCTCCTCACCTGTCTATCACATTCCCTCGGTACCCCTCCTCCTTCCCTTTCTCTCATGCCCCACTCTCCTCTGTTATCAGATTCCTTCTTCTCCAGCCCTTTACCTTTTCCACCTAACACCTTCCAGGTTCTTCTGCTTCTGCTTGGTATCGTGCAAGCACTGTTGGACGGCTGTTATAATGCGCAGTCGGTGTGAACGGTGTGGGACTTAAATTGTAAAATAAGCTTTTTTGACTAGATCCCCTAAATCCATTTGATTGAGTCTATCTTTCAAACTATTAATGTCAGAAATACTGCGCAGGTCTGGCAGCAGAAGATTCCACTCTCTTGTTGAGCTTGGGTAGAGGGAGTACTGGTAGCAAATCATATTGAATGAAAGAGTTTCCAATGTGTGTGGTCCAGTTTGCTGTCAAGTTGAACTGACCCCGTGATGAATTTGGATGGAGCGATGTTGTGAACTTCTTTGAAAATGAAAATTAACCGTAGTTTAATACGTCAGTTTTCAGGTGGTTCCCATTGAAGGTTGGAGAGCACGTTGGTGACACTGGATTTCCTGCTGTAATCCTTTAACACAAAGCAAGCAGCATGGCATTGGATTTTTTTGATGGACTTCTTATTGTTAGCTTGATGGGGATCCCATATGGCCACTCAATACTCAAGCTTTGGACGGACCAGTGCCTTGTACGCTGTATCCTTGATGGATTTACTACATGAGTGGCAGTTTCTTCTCAGGATACCGAGCATTTTATTTGCTTTGGCTGTAATCTGCTTGATGTGGCATGCCCAGTTAAGATCCTTGCTAATTTCAACACCAAGATATGGGTGGTGGGTGACTGTTTCAAAAATCTGTCCATTCATGTCATATGTTGTGTTGATTGGTTTAACTCTGTGACTGACATGCATAGCATAACATTTAGATGAGTTGAAGGACATTTGCCATTGAGACTCCCATTGACATAATGAATCAATATCGTTTTGCAGCAGCTGAGCATTTTTAGTCATTTTTTATCTCACGGTAGATTATGCAGTCACCTGCAAAAAGTCTGACTTTGGACTTGACTATATTTGGCAAGTTGTTGATGTAAATGAGAAAAAGTAAGGGTCCCAACACGGTCCCCTGGGGCATTTTGGATGTTACTGGAGATTCAGGGGACTCTGCCCCCTCAAGAAGCACACGTTGCTGTCTGTTGGTAAGGAACATGTTTAACCAAAGTAGAAGGCTGTTGTTAATGCCCACATGTTCAAGCTTACATAGCAGTCTCTGGTGGGGGACCGGGTCAAATGCCTTACTGAAGTTGAGTATGATCAAGTCTGCTTGGCTTGTATTGTCAAGGGTCTTTGCTAAGTCGTCGATCAACCCTGCAAGTTGTGTGTCACAAGATCTGCCCGGATGGAATCCATGTTAATGGTGAGTAAGAGCATTGTGTCTGTCTAGATGGTCCATAATGTGACAGTGAATAATATGTTCAAGAATTTTACAAGGGATGGAAGTGAGTGAAACCGGTCTGTAATTTCCCGGGTTTGTATACTCGCTCTTCTTATGAATTGGAACAACATTCGCTTTCAACTAATTGTCTGGTAATGTCCCAGTATCAATAGACTTCTGGAATATCTTTTGCGAAACGGGAGCTAGACTGGAAGCACAATTCTTTAGAATCATAGCTGGTATTTGATCAGGTCCTGGTGCTTTCTTAGGCTGTAATTCCTCAGGAAGCTTCTTAATGCCTGTTACAGTTATAATGAGATCAGGAAAGGTTGGGGTATTGCGGAGGTCTAAAGTGGGGAATTCATTCAAATTTTCTGTTTTAAACACAGAGCAAAATGGCTTGTGCTTTGTCTGCAGCAAGAGATATAATATGGCCCTGGATGAGAGAGAAGAAATTCCATAAACTTCTTGCCTTGTAGATTTAATAAAGCTCCTGGAGGGTTTGGTTTTGTCACTCTTTAAGCCTTCACCTATTACCTCATTAACATACTGATGGTGAGCTTTCCTGATGTTTCTATCAATAAGTCAGCGCAAGGATTTGAACTTTTGCCAGTCTTCACTATGACCGGATTTCCTAGCTTTATTATAGAGTCTTTGCTTTCTACGTATCGCACGCTGGGTGGTTTACCCATGATAAGTTGAACCTGGATGAGCTCATTTTAGGGGGAAATACTTGTCAATTGCTGCTTGAAGGACCTCTTGGAAGTGAGACCAAAGAATATTAATACTGACTGATGTTAGATATTCCTTAGTTAGTGACTAATTAAAATCACTAACAAGTTTTGCAATTCCACTAAAATCTGCTTTCCTATACAGAAATATTTTCCTCTGGGGGGGGGGGTTCAATTAATTTTGCAGTGTTTTGCATTCACTACAACGACATCATGCTCTTTCTTCACCCCCACTTCCCCACCCACCTGACTTTACCTATCACCTTCTAGCTTGTCCTCCTTCTCCTCCTCCCATCTTCTTATTTTGGCATCTTCTTCCTTCCTTTCCAGTCCTGATGAAGGTCACAGCCTGAAACGTCAACTGTTTATTCCTCTCCATAGATACCACCTGAAGAGCTGAGTTCCTCCAGCACTTTGTGTGTGTTGCTTTATAATGTATTGAAATTGTTTCAAAGGCAAATATTCTAGTCACCAAACTCTAAGAAAGTTGTAATTGTATTAGAGAGAGGGCAGACAAAGTTCAGCAGGATATTGACTGGACTTAAAGGATGACAAGCAGAGACTGGACAGGCTGAGCTAATTTTCCTTGCATGCAGAGAAGACTGATATGGGACCCAACTGGAGTGTGCAAAATTCTGAGGAGCATTGTTGGGGCAATAGTAATAAATTTTTCCTTTTATCAGAGGCATCTGTAACCAGAGGACATAGATTCAAGTAATGAGTAGGAGATTTAGAAGATGTCTGTGGAAGAATTGTTCCACCCAGTAGGTGGATGTAATTTTAAACATAGTGCCCTAGGGTTGGAAGACAGAGTCTCTCAGAACATATATGATATAGACAGGCACCAAGGCAAAAGGTACTGTGGGCTGAGGCCAAATGCAAGATGCAGGAGCAAAATCTTATCTTCCATCTGGGTAATATTCAAAAGTCTCCAACTTAATAGCATGAGCATTAATTTCTCTAACTACCGGTAACTTCTCCCCTCTACTTCCCTTGCCCCATTTTCTGTTTTCCACCATTCTGGTGGCCCTCTCACCCCTTTTCTTCTCCTCTGCCAACCTCATCACCTCCCTGTCATCTTCCTCTGGTTATCCACTTCTTTCCCTTAACTCCATGGTCCACTGTCCTCTCCAATCAGATTCTTCTTTCTTAACCCCTTTACCTCTTCCACCTATCAACTCACAGCTTTTCTTATCATGCCCGCTCTCCCACCCATCCAGGTTGTCCCTCACTTGCTCTCATCTGTCATCTACCAGTTTGGATTCTTTCCCCTCCCCCCACCTTCTCGTTCTAGCTTCTGCCCCCTTCCTTTCTTTCCCTGATGAAGGATCTTGGCCCAAAATGTTAAGTTTATTTCTCTCCATAGATGATGCCTGACCTGCTGAACTCCTTCAGCAATGTGTGGATGTTTCTCAAGATTTCCAGCAACTGCAGAATCTCTTGTGTCTGTGTATGCTAGTAAGTTGAATTGGTGTGAAAAGGTACTTAATGACTGGCAAGAGCACGTTGTGTGGCAGGGCCTGTTTCTGTGCTGTATGGCTCTACGATTCTAGAAAAATGGGCGGCAGTATTTGAGTACAAAGGGAATAAATCTGATTTACTATTCTACTGCAATCATTCCTGATGTAATTGCTCTGTAAAAGAGAAAACTTACCGCATAGGTAGAAACGGTACAGAGAAGGCAGTCTCTCACATAAAGTCAGAAGGAAGAAACCCATACAATATTTAAACTGCTGAAAAAGATGCAGAGTTTATTTGTACTGCATCTCAGCACAAACTACTGTGGTGTGAGGCAACAGATCCTTAAAGTTCTGATGAAGAGATTGATACAATCAGACATTATATTCAACAACAGTGTCCCACAAGGCTGTGTCTCAACCCCTTACTATACTTACTATTCATCCATGGCTATGTGGCCAGATTCTGCTCCAACTCCATTTGTAAGTTTGTGGATAACACCACCTTAGTGGCTGGATCTCAAGTAGTAACAAGACTGACTACAGGAAGGAGTCAGAGAGTCTAATGACATATTGCCAAGACAATAGCCTCTCCTCAATGTCAGCAAAATGAAGATGCTGGCATTAACTTCAATAAACAGGGCAGAGTACACACCGCTGACTCTATTAATGGTGTTGAAGTAGAGATAATTGAGTACTTTAAGTTCCTAACTGTAAATAGCACCAACAATTTGTCCTGGCGCCAGTCAGTAAAGCAATTCAACACCCTTCCTTCCTCAGAAGTCCAAGTAAATTTGACATGTTCTTGATGACTCTTACCATTTTTTACACCGTAGAAAGCATCCTATCCAGGTGCACCACGGCTTGGTATGGCTACTGCTCTGTTCAGCAATGCAAGGAATCACAGAGAGTTACAAACACCACTCAGTGCATCGTGCAAATCAGCCTCCCCTCCACTGACTCTCTCTATGCTTCCGACTGCCTTGGAAAAGCAGCCAACATATCAAGGACTTCCCCCACCTTAGTTATTCACTTTTTCCTCTTCACTCATTGAAAAGATACAAAAGCCTAAGAGCACAAATTACCAAATTGAAAAACTACTACTCTTATTAGACTCTTGAATGAAACTCTCATCTATAAAGGCTGAACTCCTGAGCCACTTGATTTGTCTAACTGCACTGTACTTTCTTAGTAACCATAAAACAATATTCTGCCATCTGTCCTCTTTATTCTCCTTTGACATATTCATGTATGGAATTATATGTCTGGATTTAAGCAAAACAAACAGCTTTTCACTCTATCTGATACACATTCCAAAAATGTAGGAATGCTAGTATGAAGAAGAATACATGTGGCATGCAGTTTTATCCCCTCTCTTTACTAAGGAACGTGCTCAGTCTCAAATTTATTTAAGAAAAGTTTTGAAGGCTCTTGGTTGGGTGCAAAACATGGTGTGCTACAAAGACAGTGACTACTAGTGTTAAAAATATTTGTGATGGATTTTGGCAAGTGTTTGACTCAGTTGGGCAAGGATTGGCTTGCAAAATTTGTGACTTATTTAGAAGAATATATACTTATGTCTTGTATGATGCATTCAGAGACCATGATATCTTCAAAGCTGACCACACAAGACTTGTCAAATAAAAAGGAGGCACCTGAGGGCAGGATAGCACTTGGTCTCTGGGGTGAAGCAGTGGCTCTATCAGCATCATCACTGTTCCATCCAGTAGTGGTGACTATAAGGATAGGCTGAAAGCTCTTAAAACAAAGTCAACGGTGCTATCTGGGGAATGTCACAGAGCTCCATTCCGTTTTACTTCAGATTCTTGTCTGATCTCATAATGGGATGTTATATTATCACCAACTCTTTGAAATCAAAAATGGAATCATTTTTTATAGATCCTTTTCATAAGCAGGGATGGTAGTGAGTGGGTATAAGCTTCTACTACCTATGAAATGCTCCCGATGGTATGTCCCTCAAACAGCTTCTGAGAAACAAGTCCAGTTCCTGTTCTTCATGTGTGGCTTAGCTACTAAGCCCAGTGGAACTGTTTCTACTGGCAACAGAAGGGGCAAAGGCAGGTTACTAACACCTTAAAAGCATTTGCTTCTGGCAGACAGAGCTCGCCAGCTGTGGTTGGCAACTCATCTAGGAGAAGGAAAACGTTGATCTCAAACCTCTGTCAACTTGTGGCTATACTCACTCATGGGGAAGGCTTCGGGAGTAAACCCCAAGGAAAACTCTAGAGCTGGAGTCCCCAAGGCAGTCCTATGTTGAGTTCAATGATGCCTGCCAGCTCCTGTGATGCCACTGGTGCCAAAATATATCTGTCTCTGCCGATCCTTTGGATTCATCAGCTGTGTAGAGAGGGAGAGTCTGCTGCATGGGGCAACTGCTTGTTCTCCATATCGTACTGCCAGTGATGTTAATTCTGATTCTGAATTTAATTCTGAGGAATCACTTGATGTAGGTAGTGAAAGAATGTTTTCCTCAGAGCAATTTATAGATGAGGATTTCCCATTATGGTCATAGGATCAGCTGAACTGGCAAGAGGTAGTGCTGAATCAAGCCAATGATGTACTCTGAGAAGACAACTGTCCAAATGAAGATTTACAGCCTCATTTTGAGGATAGAGCAGAGAGACAGCAACTAAAATGAAAAGTAATGACTTTATATGTAATCTGGCTGTTGTATGGGCATAGCTGGGGATGAACCCAAGAGCAGGACACAAGCACAGAGACAGGGTCGTGAGGCATTAGTACAGCCGCGAATGTGGAACAGGTATTCATGAGAATCTTTACACAGAGACAAGGTTTATGTAGATTATCCAGAGAATGGTGTGGAGCTTAGAACTGACAGTCCTAAGGAATCAGGAAACAAGGTTTACACACACTAGAATAGACCAACGAACTGGCAAAGCATGACAGTGACACCATGTTTCTTATCCTCAGTTCGCTGATGGAAAGCAGGTGTGCAGTAATTAATGAAAACCGGGAACAATTGGAAATCAGACGACGGGATTAAGACCTAATCAAGGAGATAATAGCAAGATGGGGCATTGCTGGATGGGACCATGACAGTGGCAAAGTGAAAGTACTAGAGTCACCAGACCAGTGAGGAAGTATTCAACAAAAGGACCTTGATGAAGTAATTCAAGTTTATGGTCTGGACAGGTATTTGCTACCCACTGGAAATAGGGTCAGGAATGTTCACACCAACTGACATGCTTGGAAATATTGAAGTTACAAGTGATAATGACTGTCTTCCAGATGTCAACATGAAATTAATTTCTGTAGAAGGGTCACAACACAATTAAGACATAAGATTGCAAGTTCTGCAGCTAAACAACATTAGAGATTCAGTGGATGAAAGTCAACACAGCAAGTCTGCAGTGATTGTGTAAACATTGACAGAGTGGAAAAATGGGTAGAAGGCAATGTGGTGTATTCTGCTCAATAGATAGATAGGTATTTGCATATAATGACTGTAGTAGATATGTATTTAAAATAAGCAGGGCTGTTGGGTGGTTTGCTGCTAATCCTTACCTCCTAAAGTACAGGAACTTGTGATCTCTGGGCGTTACCGAGTTTAGAGTTTTCTCCTGCAGTTGTCCAAGCTCCAAAAGCATAGTATACTGTAGTTATGAAGAAGAATGACATTATCTAAAGACTTTGGCAAGGCTACTGATGCATCATCCTGCACATGCATTTGTTCTAGCATTGGTGAACAGAGTTGACATGTGCAAACTGTACTGCAAATGTCCAAGTATCTTGAGAGCATGTGCCAAACCATGATATCTAGCACCTCAAATACCTTCATTGTTCCATCTAATTCTTCAGAACTCTCCCCAACCACATTGTGAAAGAACCTTTAGCATAAGGACGGCTGCTCATAACCACTTTCTCGAGGTCAATCAGTGATGGACAATAAACTCACCCTAGCTTTATGATAATAGAATATAACTAAAGCCCATTTAATATGAGGGTTTCACACTACAGATCTGAGATAAAAAATAATTATTCAGTCACCCAAAGATTTCTGTGATAGATTTGTAAGAATGAGAGATACAAACTGCCATTTCAAAATGCTATGAGAAACTTCTAAATATTTTTAAAACATTAATATTTTTTGATTTTCATGTTAATGAAAATTGATAACCCCCTCAAACACAAAATTTCTTGAGTGGTTTTCAAGAGAAAATTCCAAATTTCCTTTCAAGGCTCATTTAAAATTTATAACTAATTTCTATTTTGTCTATTGAATCTAAGAATTAAGCAGTTGGTGTCATCTCAGAGGTTAATATATAATAAGCCTGGATCAGGAATCGAACCCATCTTTAAAACTAAACTGAGTTTTAATTGAGTCAGACTGAGGATAATCGGGCAATCCATTGGAGAATTGTGTTGGATAAATCATTATCTTGTTTGTTATTGACTTCTGTACTCAATTCCAAATAGCCTTAAATCCCAGGCCTTTGCAAATACTAAAGGTGAGAGGGGCTGAATTAATGATTTAAATAGTTTAAAGTACTGTTTGTGAACCAGCAGAAGGAGTGCCTTCATTGCTAATCAGTTACCTTTCTCCACAAGTCACTCTGATTCTGTATGCCCACCCTGGACCACCCCAGATATCTCTAACTATTGTTAGATCCTTCAACCACAATCCTCTTTCTCAAACACCATTAACCTCCTGAAAGCTAGTTGACCCCCAGTCAAGTAAGCATCTGCTTTCCGTGCCTCCCTTTGAAACCTTAAACCTGCTAACAGGTGACCATTGATGTTGGATCACCCTCTGGGATCTTGTCTAACTCATTATCAATAGTCTTACACACACCTCCAATGAATTCAGTGCCTTACTCGATCTTCCCTGTGAATCAATTTTCCCATCTAGCAAGTCATTGGGGCTGCTTCGCTGCCTTGTCCAAAAGCTCATTTCTGGAAAGCACTATAGGGATATTAAACAAAAACTATGCTATCTTAAAAATGCCTTGCCCCAGGCAGCTAATCTGATCAACCATTCTAGTTCTCCCCACAACCCCCTCTATCTATTACCCCCATCACTGCACTGCACTGTAGACACTTCAACCACCTTCTATAATGCTGTTTACATTGCAGATACATATCAGTATTCATGCACAGTCTTTATGTATATTTTCTTTCATATGTCCTTTAACTTTATTTTTATATAATTCTTTATAATTATTGAATTTTTTTTGCATGTCATTGCCTGACCAACACACCACAGCAAATATCCTAATACATGTAATTGTACAATGTATACAGTAAATAAAGTTAATCCTTGATCCTTAAAACTTGAAGTGACATTGAAAGGAAACATAGTAAACCTCTGCGTGAGAGCTGAGAAGCATATCCTTCTGAGTTTCTAGAAATTACTTCTCCTTCCTTCTAAACCTCTCATGATTACAGTAGAGGTGATTGTTTCCTGAGGAGTCTGAGAATTAAAATTAAATTTAAAGGTGCCGATAGGTAAAAATACAAGTGTTCAAAATACCATGGTGTGAATATTGAGGCAGAATTATTTGTTTTTACTTTTCCATCATTTTGTGTTTATATCAAAATTGGAATTTGCATTACGAGCAATCTATTTGCATATTTATTGGCTGGATTTAATCTTACACAAATAACAGCTTGCAGTTTTCATTGTAGAGAGGTTATGACCTCTGGAACAGATTCACTTGGACACAACCCATACAACCGATTAGTTCTGGAAATGACTGCTTGAATCTTATTCAGCAAATTTCCATAATAATTACTATTAAATAAAATTTTACACACAATGCTTCCTTGACTCTAGTTAGATCACTTCATATTTCTGGCAGATTTAGTTTAATGAAGCCAAGCTTTTGCATTCTGCTATATGTTGAAGATTAACACTTATGAAATATATTTCCTTTTTTAATTGCTTCTGATTATACATCGTTAATACTTTTCTTTAAACACAAAGGACATTGGTATAAATATAAGTAATCTCTCCATGTAATCAATATCCAGACTCATTTTATCTAAAAAAAACAATTATCGTGTACTATAATTAAGCTGTTCAATATAATGGTTTTTAAAATATATTAAACCTTTATCCTAAATTATGATGACGTAAGATGATTAACTCTGCATAATACCATAGATTTAAAACAATCTCCTTTCTACTTTAGAACAAAGGTTTGAACTTGGGTAAAATTAACTAGTCTGGGAGGTGTAAGAGACTGCGGTCAGTAATTGGCTGTTTTGTGGGAGAGCAGGCTGCAATAGGACAATGATAAGGGAGGGCAGTGAAGCATTTTTCTTTCCATTAGCTGAAATGGGCTATTGTGCACCAGAATCTGTTCAAATGTTGGTATGAAACCTGCAGTGTTACTCAGGGACATCACAATAATATCTGACAAATATTTCATATATCAGTTTTGTAAAGGAACACTGGGCAGAGCAGAAGGTTCAATATTGCTTTAAACGAGAGGCTTTGAAATCCTACAGGGACGTTACCCTGACACAAGAAAATGAAGAAAAATTATTGTGAGTCCCAAGATACCTTCAAAATTCACAAGGTCTCAATTTAACTTAAAATCAATATTCTTTCTCTCCCTCTTAGTTATCAATACAAAGAATTCTTATATTGTTTGCCCTAAGTGCTGTCCAATTGCTTCTTTAAATCTGCAGTTTTTCACATTATTTTGTAGTCAAACATTGAACTCTAGATATGGTGTCAATCCCAAAATTGTTTTTAACTGTCTTGAATTCCTCTACTTGAGTTTCCTAAGTGAAGTTATGGATTTAAGTATTTCAAGAGTGTTTATAATCGATTATCTGAAACCATCACCACTCTTTCAGAAGATTCACCACATTTTTCACGACTTTTCACTGCTTCTTTTTCTCTTTATGCATTACATATTTAGCTTACCTTTAATATATATACTTGTTGCAATTTAGTCATTATTATGTATTGCACTGTACTGCTACAGCATAACAACAAATTTCATGACATATGCCATGATAATAAACCTGATTCTGAATCTGATTCTGATTCATACAGTGTCACATGAATTTTTAGACCTTGTTTTCTTGCAAAGTGGTCACTGCATCTTTGCATTGTACACTGAGCCTGATAGTCCTGGACATAGCTTATTTCCTGAAGCTGTGCTCCTTACCTAAAATACATTGTGTGAGTTTTGTCATTTAAAAACAGAAAATGCTGGAGGTGATGATGGGGGAAAACTGTAATATTGCCATTGAATGTCAAGGGAAGATGGTTAGACACTCTGTTAGAGATCATCTGGCAATTGAATGGCATAAATGTTATTCAGTATTTCTCAGGGGAAGAACATCAGGTAGATAGAGGCATCACTATTTCCCTTGCAGCCACACTCCTGACTTGGAAGAATATTACAGGCTTCAAGATCCTGGACATCAGCATCTCAGAAGAAAGTATTCAGCTTCATCATGGGCCCTAGTCTCTGTACTGTCCAAGGCATCTTCAAGGAGTGGTGCCTCAAAAAGGCAGCAACCATAGTTAAAAGTCCCCACCAGCCAGGACATGTTACCATCAGGAAGGAGGTACAGAAACCTAAAGGCACACACACAACAATTCAGGAACTGCTTCTAACCCTCTGCCCTATACATTTCCACAATATATTTCTGAATGTATATTGAACCCATGGCTTTCCCGTGGATTGTCACTTTGTCATGGTGGAGAAGCTTGTGTGCTCCTGTGATCCCGAGAGCAATGCTGTCTGGAGCTATGCTCCTGGTAGGGTCACCCATGGCGGTAAGGTTGAGAGTGAGGTCTCTGACAAAGAACAATCAAACCAAGACCTCAACAGTGGAACAGGTGGATGAAGTTACTTCGAACTCAACGGCTGTGAAGGCGGATGAAGGCTGCAACAAATCCATCAGCTCCAATCGTCATGTTTTCCATGCCATTGGAATCAGTTGGTTGGTTTGTGAAGTAGCGTGTGCTTCTTGGAGTGCAACGTCAAATACACATTAAACAAATACACCCACAGGCATCTTTGCTCTGTGGGCCACTTCTTCAGAATGAAGACCATCATCCTTGACCTCGAGAGATAGCCACGATGACCAACCCATCAACACTACCTCACTACTATCTTATTTCTGGTTTTGCACTACCTATTTGAAATAACTATTTAATATATTTATATTTACTGTAATTCAGTTTTTTCCATATTTTCATATATTGCATTGTACTGTTGCTTCAGAGTTAACAAATTTCTTGACATAGGCCGGTGATATTAAACCTGATTCTGATTCTGTTTCTGGATCTATCCTGGGTCAACACATTGATACAATTGCAAAGAAGAGACACTAGCAGGTTTATTTCCATCAGAGTTCAAGGAGATTTGTTACTTCATTAAAGACTGGAGCAAATTTGTATAGATGTACCATAGAGAGCTTTCTGACTGGTTGCATCACTGCTTAGTATGGAGGATGCAACACACAGGAAAAAAAAAGAGGTTGCAGAAGGATGCAACATCAGCCAACTCCATCATGTGCACAACACCACCCCCTCACCCCCTGGCACTGTCAAGGACATCTGTAGAATCAGAATCGGTTTATTATCACTGGCATGTGACATGAAATTTGTTAACCTAGCAGCAGCAGTTCAATGCAAAACATAATCTAGCAGAGAAGAAAAAAAATAATAAATAAACAATTTAAATCAATTACGTATATTGAATAGATTTTTTAAAAACGTGCAAAAACAGAGGTAGAGCCAAAGATTCAATGTCCATTTAGGAATCGGGTAGCAGAGGGGAAGAAGCTGTTCCTGAATCACTGAGTGTGTGCCTTCAGGCTTCTGTACCTCCTACCTGATGGTAACAGTGAGAAAAGGGCATGCCCTGGGTGCTGGAGGTCCTTAATAATGGATGCTGCCTTTCTGAGACACCCCTCCTTGGGATCTTCTGGGTACATTGTAGGCTAGTATCCAAGATGGAGCAGACTAGATTTTGCAGCACCACTCCACTAGTTGGCATATCTCACTCCTGTATGTCCTCTCCTGTACCCATTACATATTTGAAATAACTATTTAATATATTTATATTTACTGCAATTGAGTTTTTTTCCATATTTTCATATATTTCATTGTACTGCTACTGCAAAGTTAGCAAATTTCTTGACATGTGCCGGTGATATTAAACCTGATTCTAATTCTGTTTCTGTTTCTGGATCTATCCTGGGTCAACACATTGATACGATTGCAAAGAAGAGACACTAGAGCAGTGGGCTAAGCACACACCCTTGAGATGCGTCAGTGTTGATTGTCAGCGAGGAGGATATGTTATCACCAATCCGCACAGATTGTGGTCTTCTGGTTAGGAAGTCAAAGATTCAGTTGCGGAGGGAGGTACAGAGGCCCAGGTTCTGCAACTTTTCAATCAGGATTGTGGGAATTATGGTATTAACTGCTGAGCCGATGATGCAGGTGTTTGTGTTGTCCAGGTGGTCTAAAGCCGTGTAGAGAGCCATTGAGATTGCGTCTGTCGTTGACCTATTGTGGCGATAGGCAAATTGCAATGCGTTCAGGTGATGTCTCAAGAAAGGGACATTCATCATTAAGGACCCTCAGCACCTGGGACATGTCATCTTCTCGTTATTGCCACCAGGGAGAGGTACAGAGCCAGAAGACCACACTCATTCATTATCACTAGAATCAAGCTCTGAAACATACTGCACAACAAATTAGGCCAAAGCCAGAATAGCTTCTTTAAGGGACATCTCGCCCCATTGGAATTTTCTGAGAAAATAACAGGCAGGATAGACAATGGATAGTCAGTGGATGTTGTTTATTTGGATTTTCAAAAGGCCTTTGACAAAGCACTACATACGAGGTTGCAAAGCGAGGTAATAGGCTATGGTATTACAGGAAAAATATGAGCATGGTAGAAGATTAGCAGATTGGCAGAAGGCAAGAAGTGGAAATAAATGGGGCCTTTTCTGGTTGGCTGCCAGTGATTAGTGATGCTTCACAGGGGTCGGCGTTGAGACTGCTTCTTCTCATATTATATGTTAATAATTTGGACGATGGAATAGATGGCTTTGTGGCCAATTTTACTAAGGATAGGTGGAGGAGCAGATAGTGTTGAGAAAGCAGTGATTGCACAGAAGGACTTAGGCAGATTAGGAGAATGGGCAAAAAAGTGGCAAATGAAATACAGTGCAGGGAAGTATACGGTAATAAACTTTGGTAGAAGGAATAAAGGTGTACACTATTTTCTAAGCAGGGAATGAATTAAAAAATCAGAAGTGCAAAGGAATTCGAGGTCCTTCTGTAGGATTCCTTAAAGGTTAATTCGTAGGTTGTATTGGTGGTAAGGAAAACATTCATTTTGAGAGGACTGAAATATTAAAAGAAAGGATGTATTGTCAATTGTTTATAAGGCATTTGTCAGACTATATTTGGAGAATTGTGGACAATTTTGGGCCCTATATCTAAGTAAGTATGTTTTGGGTTTGGAGAGGGTCCAGGAGAGGTTTATGAGAATAATCCTAGGAATGAAAGGGTTAACATATGAGGAGCGTTAGATGACTCTGATTATGTGTTTGCTGGAGTTTAGAAGAATGGAGGGGGGGGCATTTCATTGAAACCTAACGAATAATAAAATCTAATGAATTATGAAACCTACCAAAACCTACTGAATGGCCCTAATTTTGCTCCCAAACCTATGGTCTTATGACCAGAGGATTGCAGTGATTCATGAAGGTAGTCTAGTATTAACATCTCAAGGCAATTAATGATAGGCAATACTTACATGGCTTTACAGAAATGCTTGCATAATATAAATAAAAAGAAGCCCACACCTGAATGTTGCCAGGAATTTTATTTGTTCTGCCGGCACTGACTACTTCGTTATCACACAAGTTCCAACTGGAATTGAAAATTGAACAACCATCAGAGACTATTTCTGTTCCTGAAATGATGGAGAGAAAGTTCTTCAACTCTTTCTGACTGCACTATATCTCAGTGTAGGATCGTACCTATCCTAATACCCACCCCCTGCCTTTGTTCTTTAAAAAGTTTTTCCAAAATGTTTAAATATCATCAGGGAATGTGTATACTCCAGCTAAAATGAAATGAAAGTGTTTTGAGGTGTTATATTAGAACAGTATTTAGCATGTAGATAATTCAGTGTGTTAGAATTGGTTAATATGTATTTGTGGCGACCCACTTTCTAGCACACACAAACCGGCTCACAACAGCACGCGCAGGCAGGGGGCCGGCCCCAAAAAGGGCGCCAAGCCATCTTCACCAGCAGGAGGAAAATCCCACGCGTGGAAAGGGTCTGGGAATATGCATTCCCCATGGTAGTCCCACCCAGGGAGGGCAGGAACGGGAAGGCTTTAAAGCAGGCTGCGAAGTTTGAATAAATCTCTTTATCGCAACTCCAACTCACTGACTCCGTGTGGTTATTCTAGCGCTGTGTGTAGCACACCGCTACATATTCATATTAATTGCTGCTGAGAGAAGTTCATCATATTGCCTAACCAGAAAATAGTCTCTATAGTGATTATGTGAGGGACAAACTGTGCAGTCAGTGGAACTGAAGTGAACAATGGTTTTGAGAGAAGGCAGGGATGACTTGTGCACTAACAAGATGATTGGGATTTGTCAGGCAGTGGTGAGGCACCATAATGGCATCACGGTTAGCACATCATTATTACAGATAGGGGCATTCCGGAGTTTGGCATTCAGTTCCGGCACTGTTCTATAAGGAGTTGCTGTAGATCCTCCCCATGGAATGTAGGGTTTGTTCTGCGACCTCCAGCTTCATCAAACAGTCTAAAGACCCACATGGTAGGCTAATTGGTTATTGTAAATTGTCCCGTGATTAGGTTAGGGTGAATTGGGTCTTGTTGGGGTGGTGTGGCTCAAACGGCTGGAAGAGCCTACTCCACACTGTATCGGTAAATAAAATAAATAAAAAATAAATTACCTTGATTAAAGGAATAAACAAAAACAGAATGGAAAGTGTAACAAGTTGTGTGGAACATGGGCTTACTAGAGAAATCAAAAAGAGAGAGACAGAGAGAAACAGAGAGAGAGACAGAGTCAGAGAGAGACAAAGATAGGGAGAGACAGATAAAGGAATAAAGAGAGACAAAGAGAGAGATGGAGAGAGACGGAGAGGGAGAGGGAGAGGAAGAGAGAGAGAGGAGAGAGAACACACACACACACACACACACACACACACACACACACACACACACACACACACACACACACGCGCACGCACGCACGCACGCACGCTTGGGCTTGCCTGCTTGTGTACCTACAAGAAGTCAGAACACCAGGACATCAATCAATATGAACTTTGAGAACCTGTGAAGACTGATCTTTGTTATTGTCACCATTTGTTTTGATTCATCCCATGCAACTGCTTATCAGAGGGGGCTCTCTGATCTATGTGTTGTTCCCATGGTCACACACAGAGAAAGACATCAAGTGCTACTATAAGATGAATAGCTCAATGAAAGGCACGTTTTATCTGCCCAAAACTTACTGGTGTTCTGGCACAGTGAGATGTCTGTAGAGAAGTGCTGCCAATTGACACATTTGTAGGCTATTGCAGTACATGCTGAGGGATGCTCTGAAGCTTGGTGCAACAAATGAAATGGCTTTTTTGGGGAAGAACCGCAACCTCAGTTCCTTCTGCTGCTGTACATGGAGGGTAGTCTGGTGGGGAAGCCCCTCAAATATCTCAAAGGCATATCTCCTGTGGGGGGGGGGCTGCCAATGACTGACAATGGTGCTATGTTTTAAAAGTATGTTACCACTACTGTTTACATTGACCAGATGATACTAAGAATATAAACGTTTTGCACTGTTTGTTCTTTAGTAGTTGGATTTTATTACAAATAAAAGTTTATTTTTGAAACAAAAATGAGTAACAACTGTAGTCTCAAAGTAACTGGAATTTGAAAGAATAAAGTAAATTAATTTGATATGATTCTGAGCACTTGATTGTTTAAAATAACATTTCACTTTCTGTTCTGTTCACACTAAAGTGTCTGATGAATGCCCTATTTTCACAACTGCTGCTGGGCAACTGAGAGACCTGAATCAGATGCTAGTGTGCTTGGGCTCATGAAGTACTGGGTCCTGACCACCATAAACCTCTCTCTTTCCCTCACTCCACCTAAACATCATACTGAGATGCATCTGGGAGTAGTGTATGAAGTGAGCCCACTGCCCAGTTTTAATCTTTGCTTTGCTGGAATAGTAGCAATATCTTCAGATTTCACATCTGCATATTTTTACTAGAGTCAGAGTAGTGGTGGTCCCAGTGATATGATGGTGGTCTCCAGGATTCTGCAGAGGCATATGTATCAGCAATGAAAAATCTTCACATTTGCTCCCCTGAACTTAACATTTCGTTAAAGCTTTACAATAAAGTTAATCCATTGAAGCTTTGCAATTAAAATTGACCATGGGAAAGCAAATACCCATGTTTGTCTAATAATATCTGTGTTCTGTTGTAAGTAAACCTAAAGACAATAATTAGGCCACCCAGATTGAAAGTATAATAAAATGCTATTATTAAATGACCTGGGCTTTCCAGAACATATGTACTGACTTAATAACATTAAAAGATAGTGGCTAACCCATTAACAGTGTGAGTTACTCAATCATCCAAGCACTGAAGTTAATTCATCTACTTTTCATAGTCACTTGAGACGATTTACATTATTGAGGTCAGCCATCTGCCTCAGTCTCTTTATTCATTCACTGCCAATCGTGTAATCGGCTAAGTGTGAAAAGATGAAAACAGATATGTAACAGCACAAAAGTTTAAATTTATAATAAATGAATGTGGTAAAAGTTAATGATTAGCTTTATTTATCACGTGCTCCAAAGCATACAGTGAAATGTAGCGTTTGTATGAACAACCAACACAGTGCGAGGATTGTGCTGGAGCCAGCCTGCAAGTGGTGCCATGCTTTTGGTGCCCACAACTTACCAGCCATAAACTGTACACCTTTTGGAACGTGGGAGGAAACTGCCAGAGGAAGCTCATGCGGTCACGAGGAGAACGTACGAAGTGTTTACAGACAGCCGTGGGAATCAAACTGATGTCTTCTCATTGTTGGCACTGTAGAGCATTAGGACACTATAAAGCTGAAGCACATGAATTGTAATATTCTCAGCTCTGCCTCATTAACTCTTCCAGCTCAACTGAACATCTAGCTTTAGGACAAGACATCCAGATAGGCATAATTTGTTTCAAGAAGTCCTTTTTTTTATTTTGGCATCTCTGTATCAGCACTGAGTATGATCTGGTTTTAAATTAGTGAAATGGCAAATTGCAGAAGGCAGAAATCTAAAATATAAACAGTAAATACTATTAATAATTTTTAAACCAAAATAAACCTTATTCATAATAAAAAAATATTTACAAGAATAAACCAATAAGCCTTTTCATTCTTTACATTCATAGTCAATGCTTTCAGTACTATTCTAATACATTCCTTCATATCAAAAATACATTTTCAGTAGGTCAGGCAGCATCTGACAAGAGAAGAAGCAGAGTTAATGGCTGATGTTGAATTTTCATCAAAGATAGTAAATCTTAAAGTCAAACAACTAAGTTGTAGAGAAAGGAGCCTGGGTGTAAGAGAACAAAGGGAAAGGCCTATGGTTGGGTAGGGGGCAGAGGAGATCAAATAATAAAAGGACAAAACAGTAGTATGAAAGAGGATAATAATGGTGAAGAAACCAAAGCTAGTTGGGTGAAGAAAATCTAAATCATAAAATGGAATTAAAGAAGGCAACTAAACTGTGAATACTGAAAATTGAAAGCAAAACAAAACTGCTCATAATGAATACACACAAATATTGCCTTGTTATTCTGATGTCATTGTGCTAAGTGTACACACACTTCAGTGTCTTCTCCGGTGTATTCTCATAATATGTCCTAAACTAATGTGATCAGGTTTGCTTTATGATGCCCTTCCCACCATACATGGCAGAATATTCCATTCCTTTAGTAATGGGGATGTGTAAATGTGTATATGTTGTTTGTATACTGTATTTAAGCTAGATACTTTTATTTATTTTGTAATACAATTGTAGCTACATTGCAGGTTGCATCATATTCTGATACATGTGTAATCTTAAGTTAACTTTTTTGGCAATTAAAGATGTTATATCCTACTCCCAAATAAAAAAGGGCTCATTGCTCTCAGTAGGGGAGTAGGGGAGAGAGATAAGGGCTGACAGGAGTTCACTCTGGACAAAAACAGTACAAAACTATTACTTGTGGTAGATATCCTTTTTGTAAATATTGGTAGCTTCCTTTTCATTACTTTTAATTTTTGTAATTTTTGTAACTTATTGACATTGACATATTGAATAAACACCCTTATACTGAAGTGCTTAGAGACTCCAGCCATTTTTTTCTTGGTCATAACTCACACATCTAACAGATACATTATCATGCTTATTATCTTTATCTTCATTTCCAGCATTGTTCCTTTGTTTCGGATTTTCTTCATTGTATTTTCAGTTTCAGTCACTTTATGGCATGTAGTTACTGTTTGAGTGAATATTCAAGAAAAATTAAAGCCTTTTGAAAGATGTTTGCTTGTGTCTTTTCAAAAGCTCCAGTGTCCTCAAACAACTGCAAACAATACAGTTCGTATAAACTTGCTAACGAGAGTGATATACTCTAGGCCAAGGACAGTTTTGTGTTTGAATGGGGTTACAGTGTGGATCTTCTTTAAACATGAGACATTTAATTTCACACCAAACAAAGTGTGCAATTAATATTCTGCCAACTTTTGAGCATTTTAGAGGATTTAGACTCAGATGGGTGGATTACACCACCATGCAACCTGTCTTGACTTGTTTCATTGGACTGAACACTGCTCAGTAAGAAGCAGCACCATACGTGGCATTTACAATCTCTTTAAAACCTTTAATTCTACCAGTCAGTGACGACTGTGGAACTCCCTCCACATATTGGCTCCTCACAACGTATTACCTCCATTATATATTGCTCAAGGCAGCATGCACACCATGATACTACCCAGCAAATCCAGAACCCAGCCACTCACAGTGAACATAAGCACGAGGAAATCTGCAGATGCTGGAATTTCGAGCAACATGATTAAAGTTGCTGGTGAACGCAGCCGGCCAGGCAGCATCTCTAGGAAGAGGTACAGTCGATGTTTCAGGCCGAGACCCATCGTAAGGACTAACTGAAAAAAGAGCTAGTAAGAGATTTGAAAGAGGGAGGTGGGGAGAGGGAGATCCAAAATGATAGGAGAAGACAGGAGGGGGAGAGGTGGAAACAAGAGCTGGACAGGTGATTGACAAAAGGGATATGAGAGGATCATGGGACAGGAGGCCTAGGGAGAAAGAAAAGAGGGAGGGGGGAAACCCAGAGGATGGGCAAGGAGTATAGTGAGAGGGACAGAGGGAGAAAAAGGAGAGAGAGAAAAAGAATGTGTGTATATAAATAAATAACGGTTGGGACACGAGGGGTAGGTGGGGCATTAGCAGAAGTTTGAGAAGTCAATGTTCATGCCATCAGGTTGGAGGCTACCCAGACGAAATATAAGGTGTTGTTCCTCCAAACTGAGTGTGGCTTCATCTTTACAGTAAAGGAGGCCGTGGATAGACATATCAGAATGGGAATGGGACGTGGAATTAAAATATGTGGCTACTGGGAGATCCTGCTTTCTCTGGCGGACAGAGCATAGGTGTTCAGCGAAACGATCTCCCAGTCTGCATCAGGTCTCGCCGATGTACAGAAGGCCGCATCAGGAGCACTGGACGCAGTATATCACCCCAGCCAACTCACAGGTGAAGTGTCCCCTCACCTGGAAGGACTGTCTGGGCCCTGAATGGTGGTGAGGGAGGAAGTGTAAGGGCATGTGTAGCACTTGTTCCGCTTACAAGGATAAGTGCCAGGAGGGAGATCAGTGGGGAGGGATGGGGGGGACTAATGGACAAGGGAGTCACGTAGGGAGTGATCCCTGCGGAAAGCAGAGAGAGGGAGGGAGGGCAAGATGTGCTTAGTGGTGGGATCCCCTTGGAGGTGGCAGAAGTTATGGAGAATTATATGTTGGACCTGGAGGCTGGTGGGGTGGTAGGTGAGGACAAGGGACACCCTATTCCTAGTGGGGTGGCGGGAGGATGGAGTGGGAGCAGATGTGCATGAAATGGGGGAGATGCGTTTGAGAGCAGTATTGATGGTGGAGGAAGGGAAGCCCCTTTCTTTAAAAAAGGAGGACATCTCCCTCATCCTGGAATGAAAAGCCTCATCCTGAGAGCAGATGCGGTGGAGACCTAACCAGTTCCCCTCTACCACCACTCTGCTCCGTCTAGCGGAAATTGTCCTTATTCTTAATAATTTCTCCTTTGGTTCCTCCCACTTCCTCCAAACTAAAGGTGTAGTTATGGGCACCCGTATGGGTCCTAGCTATGTCTGCCCTTTTGTTGGCTTTGTGGAACAATCTATGTTCCAAACCTATTCTGGTATCTGTCCCCCCACTTTTCCTTCGCTACATCGATGACGGCATTGGCGCTGATTCCTGCACGCATGCTGAGCTCGTTCACTTCATCTACTTTGCCTCCAACTTTCACCCTGCCCTCAAGTTTACCTGGTCCATTTCCGACACCTCCCTCCCCTTTCTAGATCTTTCTGTCTCTGTCTCTGGAGACAGCTTATCTACTGATGTCTACTATAAGCCTACTGACTCTCACAGCTATCTGGACTATTCCTCTTCTCACCCTGTCTCTTGCAAAAATGCCATCCGCTTCTCGCAATTCCTCTGTCTCCGCCGCATCTGCTCTCCGGATGAGGCTTTTCATTCCAGGATGAGGGAGATGTCTTCTTCCTTTTTTAAAGAAAGGGTCTTCCCTTCCTCCACCATCAACTCTGCTCTCAAACGCATCTCCCCCATTTCACGCACATCTGCTCTCACTCCATCCTCCCGCCACCCCACTAGGAATAGGGTTCCCCTTGTCCTCACCTACCACCTTACCAGCCTCCGGGTCCAACATATAATTCTTCATAACTTCCGCCACCTCCAAAGGGATTCCACGACTAAGCATATCTTGCCCTCCACCTCTCTCTCTGCTTTCCACAGAGATCGCTCCCTACGCGACTCCCTTGTCCATTCGTTCCCCCCATCCCTCCCCACCGATCTCCCTCCTGGCACTTATCCTTGTAAGCGGAACAAGTGCTACACATGCTCTTACACACCCTCTCCCACTACCATTCAGGTCCCCGGACAGCCCTTCCAGGTGAGGCGACACTTCACCTGTCGGCTGGGGTGATATACTGCGTCTGGTGCTCACGATGTGGCCTTCTATATATTGGCAAGACCCAACACAGACTGGGAGATCGTTTCGCTGAACACCTACGCTCTGTCTGCCAGAGAAAGCAGGATCTCCCAGTGGCCACACATTTGAATTCCACGTCCCATTCCAATTCTGATATGTCTCTCCACGGCCTCCTTTACTGTCAAGATGAAGCCACACTCAGGTTGGAGGAACAGTAGCCTCCAACCTGATGGCATGAACACTGACTTCTCAAACTTCCGCTAATGCCCCACCTCCCCCTCGTACCCCATCCGTTATTTATTTATATACACACATTCTTTCTTTCTCTCTCCTTTTTCTCCCTCTGTCCCTCTCACTATACCCCTTGCCCATCCTCTGGGCTTTTCCCCCCCTCCCCCTTTTTCTTTCTCCCTGGGCCTCCAGTCCCATGATCCTGTGGGTGGAGAACAGGGACTCTGACAGCATTTGTATGCACACGAACTCTTAAATGGTGTTCCTCTCCCCACAGATGGCATTTTTTATTATTGTTTCTGATTTCAAACTCTTTTACACTTTCTGCAATCTTATTTCCAAGAAAGTTAAAAATAGAGAGAATTATGTGATGGGAATAATAAGTAAGATAATTTAGACTAGTTTTCTTTTTCATTTTATCCAGTCTCTGGGAATTGTGAATGATTAGCCTTTTGCTTTGAACTTGTTGGATCTGAGGCAGCTGATGAGCCCAAACTGGAAAATGCCAACTCTTCCATAGATGCTTCGAAGCTGCCCTGGTGCCCTGCAAGGCAGGTACATGGGCAGCTTATGAAGTGGTGACTTATTTCCGCTCCTTAAGTAGGGCCTCTGTAAGCTCCTAACACATCTTCCTAGGTTATCAAAGCCATCCAAACGTGCCTTCATTTTGAATTGTCATGGACCAGAAGTTTCCAGGAGTTGATAAATTGAATTATTATCAGATATAGTGAAGTACAATGAAAAATTTAATTTTGATTGTCATTCATACAGATATTTCATCACATCAGCACATCAAGGTAGTGCAAGGGAAAAGCCATAACAGAATGCAGAATGATATAGAAAAAGTGTAGTGCCTGCTAACAATAAGGTGCAAACCCATGAAAAGATAGAATGTGAGGTTGAACAAGAGGTCCTACAATCATACAGCAAGATAGAAACTGTCCTTGAGAACTGATGGGGGATTTGCATTTCTTCAAGGTGCAGTTTGAACGCATCATTAAATATTTTCCTGTGGTCTGCCTGCTAATCTCCTCCCATGGCAAAGCTTGGAACAGAGCGTCTATTTGGAAGAACTGATGATGGAATGTGAATGAGGTGGCTGACCCAACTTAGGTGATCAACTTTTGGTTCATTAACAAAAACCTCAGTACTGGGGAACGATATAGATATTGATTTATTTTTTATGCATTTTTGTTGTATTTCATGGTGAATCCACTTCCAGACAGAATGAGTGAATGGTTAAACACGTTGCAAATGCAAAATAATGTGAATAAATGTGAGGTTATTGACTTTAGTGCCAAAACTGAAAGCAAGATTCTTGTCTTCATGTTGGAGAATGAGAAAAGGAGGAGTGCAGCAGGACCTGCTGTATGTATTTTGAGGACCTGTTGATGAAGATGCAACAGGCAATCAAGAAGGCAAACAGTACATTTCCCTTTGTAAAAATGGTGTTTGGCTAGAGAAACAAGGGTGTCTTTAGTTATATGGAGAAAACACTCTGGCTATTGTGTTTCACCTTAGTCTCGTATCTGAGGATGGCTATTCTTACCATGGAAGCAGTTCAGAGATAGTTCAGCAGTAGAGTCCTTATGTATGAAGAAAGGTTGACTCAATTAGGATTATGTTCACTAAAACTTAGAAGGATGATGAAAACAACAGGAATTCTGCAGATGCTGGAAGTTCAAGCAACACACATCAAAGTTGCTGGTGAACGCAGCAGGCCAAGCAGCATCTGTAGGAAGAGGTGCAGTCAGAAGGATGATGAAAACTTTATTTAGGACTAAGATCAGGAGATCTTTTCTTTTCAGCCACCCAAAGAACAGTAAACCTATGGAATTCTCTCTAGTCATATCAGTAAATATTTTCTCGAAGTATTAGTAATGGCTAAAGAAGCTAAGGCATATGAAGAGAAAATAAGAACAAGGTATAGAATTTGGGTGAACATCCCTAATCAAATCGAATGGCAAAGCAAGCATAAATGTCCAAATGTCCAAATTGTGCTGCTCCTGAATTCAGTGCTTCTACTTTTCTATTTGCTTCTGGCCCATGGGACACCTATTGGATGTAGGGCAAAACAATGAAGAAAGAAAAATGCAAAAAATTTTCAAGTAATGATGCAGCCTTAGTTAACATTGGTCTTCACTGTGAGTGGACACAAATAAAAGTTGCTGGTGAACGCAGCAGGCCAGGCAGCATCTCTAGGAAGAGGTACAGTCGACATTTTGGGCCGAGACCCTTCGTGAGGACTAACTGAAAGAAGAGCTAGTAAGAGATTTGAAAGTGGGAGAGGGAGGGGGAGATCCAAAATGATTGGAGAAGACAGGAGGGGGAGGGATGGAGCCAAGAGCTGGACAGTTTTCCCACCACAGTTTTGCAAAGGTGGCTCTCAGGATGCACAAATACCCTGGTACTGATTGACGGAACAAGTTTGACTGTGACCATGTTTGATGCATTCTGTGGCAAAACAGACAATATGAAACTCCCTTCATCTCACTCAGAGCTTCCTTTATTTAAAGTATAATGCAAAATACCTTTGCACAAGATATCTGATACCTGAATTAATATAGTCCAATTAACACAGCCCATTTGCACAATGCGTTTGAGAATGTCAGTTTCTGAAGCGTATCTCCTAAGTGTCTTTCTCTTGTGAGGTGGTAGTCTATCTCCTTCATTGAAATATCTTTTCACACCACTCTCCTTGTAATTTCATAAATGATGATTACCTCTGGAATACATTTAAAAGAAGTTTGGAGGTTGGTTCTCATTTCTACAAATAATGACTTTAACTTGTACTTAAAACCCTTCCTACTAGGGCTACCATTCACTAATTGAGAAAGGGTAACATTAGTTTTACTCTTCATCACTTTTACTTTACACTGAAGTAATTAAATAGTTAATAGTGTTTGTATAACCATTGATCTAAATCACAACTGATTGCATGTGCTTCAGACATTATCTTCAACCTGCAGTACTCAATGAATCAATACTCTTCCAAGTAGGTTCAATGATAGCCATCAGTGTCTGACTTTTACACAAGAGGAGTAGTGACAAACTCATCTTTTCAATCAAAAACACAAGAGATTCTGCAGATGCTAGAAACCCAGAGCATCACACATCAGATGCTGAAGGAACTCAGCAGGTCAGGATGGATCTACGGAAGTGAATAAACAGAAGACTTTTTGGGCCAAGACCCTTCATCAGGACTGAAAAGGAAGGAGAGATGGTGGAGGGCAAGGAAGGAGGATAAGCTGAAAGGTGATTGGTGAAGCTAGGTGGGTAGGAAAGGTAAACAGCTGGTGAAGAAGGAATTTGATAGCAGAGGAGAGTAGACCATGGGAGAAAGGGAAGGAAGAGGGTCACAAGGCTGAGGTGATAATCAGGTAAGAGGCCAAAGCGAGCAATAGAAGAACGTGAGGAAGGGAAAAATATTGATTAAAGAGCCCTGAATATTTGTGTTAAATTTGACGTAGTAAAGTGTTGGATTTATTTTCGGTTAATTTTTTTTCTCTGATACACCATCTTTTGAATATCAAACCATAATGGACCAGGACCATCGCGGGCAAATAGAGTGTCAATATTTCTAAGATCAGTTAAATAAAAACTGAATATTGGACCTGGAGCCACACACACACACACACACACACACACACACACACACAAACATTATATTAAAGATAAGATTAATATTGGCCAATCTGAACATTAGTCACATATTCCTGGACAAATGTGAGTTGTTTTTACAAGAGTTGTGGAGACTGAGGGGAGATGGATTGAAGACTGTGAGAGCCACAGGAGGAAAGCTAGTATCTTCTTCCCAAGGGTGAAATGCTTAATACTAGAGGGCATGCATTCAAGGTGAGAAGGTTAAGTTCAAAGGAGACGTGCAGGGCAATTTTTTTTTTACACAGGGATTGATGTGCCTGGAATGTGCTGCCAAGGGTGGTGGTGGAGGAAATATGACAGAGGTATTTAAGAGACTAAGATAGGCACAAAAGTGTGCAGGATATAGAGACATATGAACATTGTGTCAGCAGAAGGGATCAGTTGATTTAGACATGTGATCACTAGTTTAATTAGTTCAGCACTGCACTCTAGGCCAAAAGCACTATTGGGATGATGTTTTTGCAGGGAAATGTACTATGGACATGTGGTCGATGTTTAGAGATCTTTTGTGGGCTGTAAGGGATAAATTTGTCCCGGTGAGGAAGATAAAGAGTGGTAGGGTGAAGGAACCATGGGTGACAAGTGAGGTGGAAAATCTAGTCAGGTGGAAGAAGGCAGCATACATGAGGTTTAGGAAGCAAGGATCAGATGGGTCTATTGAGGAATATAGGGAAGCAAGAAAGGAGCTTAAGAAGGGGCTGAGAAGAGCAAGAAGGGGGCATGAGAAGGCCTTGGTGAGTAGGGTAAAGGAAAACCCCAAGGCATTCTTCAATTATGTGAAGAAAAAAAGGATGACAGGAGTGAAGATAGGACCGATTAGAGATAAAGGTGGGAAGATGTGCCTGGAGGCTGTGGAAGTGAGCGAGGTCCTCAATGAATACTTCTCTTTGGTATTCACCAATGAGAGGGAACTTGATGATGGTGAGGACAATGTGAGTGAGGTTGATGCTCTGGAGCATGTTGATATTAAGGGAGAGGAGGTGTTGGAGTTGTTAAAATACATTAGGACAGATAAGTCCCCGGGGCCTGACAGAATATTCCCCAGGCTGCTCCACGAGGTGAGAGAAGAGATTGCTGAGCCTCTGGCTAGGATCTTTATGTCCTCTTTGTCCATGGGAATGGTACCGGAGAATTGGAGGGAGGCGAATGTTGTTCCCTTGTTCAAAAAAGGTAGTAGGGATAGTCCGGGTAATTATAGACCAGTGAGCCTACGTCTCTGGTGGGAAAGCTGTTGGAAAAGATTCTTAGGGATAGGATCTATAGGCATTCAGAGAATCATGGTCTGATCAGGGACAGTCAGCATGGCTTTGTGAAGGGCAGATTGTGTCTAACAAGCCTGATAGAGTTCTTTGAGGAGGTGACCAGGCATATAGATGAGGGTAGTGCAGTGGATGTGATCTACATGGATTTTAGTAAGGCATTTGACAAGGTTCCACACGGTAGGCTTATTCAGAAAATTAGAAGGCATGGGATCCAGGGAAGTTTGGCCAGGTGGATTCAGAATTGGCTTGCCTGCAGAAGGCAGAGGGTGGTGGTGGAGGGAGTACATTCAGATTGGAGGATTGTGACTAGTGGTGTCCCACAAGGATCTGTTCTAGGACCTCTACTTTTCGTGATTTTTATTAACGACCTAGATGTGGGGGTAGAAGAGTGGGTTGGCAAGTTTGCAGATGACACAAAGGTTGGTGGTGTTGTAGATAGTGTAGAGGATTGTCGAAGATTGCAGAGAGACATTGATAGGATGCAGAAGTGGGCTGAGAAGTGGCAGATGGAGTTCAACCCGGAGAAGTGTGAGGTGGTACACTTTGGAAGGATAAGCTCTAAGGCAGAGTACAAAGTAAATGGCAGGATACTTGGTAGTGTGGAGGAGCAGAGGGATCTCGGGGTACATGTCCACAGTTCCCTGAAAGTTGCCTCACAGGTGCATAGGGTAGTTAAGAAAGCTTATGAGGTGTTAGCTTTCATAAGTCAAGGGATAGAGTTTAAGAGTCGCGATGTAAAGATGCAGCTCTATAAAACTCTGGTTAGGCCACACTTGGAGTACTGTGTCCAGTTCTGGTCACCTCACTATAGGAAGGATGTGGAAGCATTGGAAAGGGTACAGAGGAGATTTACCAGGATTCTGCCTGGTTTAGATAGTATGCATTATGATCAGAGATTAAGGGAGCTAGGGCTTTACTCTTTGGAGAGAAGAAGGATGAGAGGAGACATGATAGAGGTGTACAAGATAATAAGAGGAATAGATAGAGTGGATAGCCAACGCCTCTTCCCCAGGGCACCACTGCTCAATACAAGAGGACATGGCTTTAAGGTAAAGGGTGGGAAGTTTAAGGGGGATATTAGAGGAAGGTTTTTTACTCAGAGAGTGGTTCGTGCGTGGAATGCACTGCCTGAGTCAGTGGTGGAGGCAGATACACTAGTGAAGTTTAAGAGACTACTAGACAGGTATATGGAGGAATCTAACGTGGGGGCTTATATGGGAGGCAGGGTTTGAGGGTCGGCACAACATTGTGGGCTGAAGGGCCTGTACTGTGCTGTACTATTCTATGTTCTATGTTCATGTGCTGTACTGCTCTGTGTTCTATCTATGTTCTGACTCAGTAGATAACAGCTAAAGCTTTCCTGGACCTGCAGGAAAGGTGCCCAGATCCTGTTGACCATGGCTTGTGTTGAGGCTAAACCACCCATTATCAGTGGTCTGACATGTGCTTACTGACAGTTCATGGTACTGCAGGGTATTAACCCTTCCATATTCTGCACATGTTACAAATTCCATATATGTTCAAACATGGAATACAAAATGCTGACACATTTGTCTATACCTCCCATCGTGTGACAATAATAAGCCAATACCAATACCATCTCCGGATTCATCACTGAATCCACGTATGCACTTAAATGTCTTTTAATGAAGTGGATATTTGTAACAACTTAAATCTATTGGAATAGCTTTGAAATGCTTCTATCAGTGATATTAAAAAATCTGGAAGCAAGAACCTGTCAAATGTTTCCAATGTATTACAGGAGTGAGGCCTCAGCAGTACTACAGGATGCAGGATGCAGTACTCATCAACAGAGGTGATAACTGCCTGTCCCAGTATTCATTAAGCCAGAGCAAGTGGACCAAATGGGAATTTTGCAAAGGCTAAGAATTGTTTTTCATCCTTTAGCTGATTGATTTTCAGCTATTACAATAAGCTAGGATATTGATACAGGCATTCAAGGGCACAGGAATTAGTTATGTACTGCATATGTAATAATGACCATTAAACCTCGACAGAATAGCATTTCAAAGATTCAAGGATTCAAGTAACTTTATTATCAAAGTATGCATGCAGTATACAACCCTGAGATTCATCTTCCCACAGACAGCCATGAAACAAAGAAAAATATCAAATCCCCAACGTGCAAAAAAAGAACAAATTACACAAACGGCAAATAAAAAACGAGCAAAAACCACAGAATACAAAACACCAAATTACAAAGTCATGGAAAAAGTCCAATCATATTCAGTTCAGTTCAATCTAGTGCCACGTCACTCAATTATCTACAGGCCACAGCACCAGTCTGCCATGAACAGAAAACACCCAAAACAGCAACAAAAAAAAGAGCAACCGACCAGAAACCAGAGACACGTCATAATGTGAACGACAGAGCCGAATCCACAAACCATGCCGATTAAACCTTGCCCAAGACCCAGGACTCCTGCACACCGAGCAAGAGGGCAAGAGAGAGATCGGTCACATGCAAGTAGATGGCACTGAATACTCACCCAACTTCCACTCTCGTCCTCGTTGATTTCAATCTTCCTCGACACTTTAACCAGCGGAATTGGCAAGAAATGGAGTCAATCATAGGTTCGCACCCTGCCTCCAGGCTTCTTGGCCTCGAGGCTGCATATTCGCCTCGAAACCTTGCCAAACTCCATTGGAGTGCCAGATCGCTCAAATCAGTCCAAAAACACACCACCAAAATGTAAATCACAAGCTCCAATAGTAGTAGAACCACATTTGAAAGAAATAAGATGATGTAAGCAAAATTAAACAGGTAGTTTCAGGAACTATCTGAAGGATGTCACCTTTGGTCGCATTGTTCACTGGCGCCATCTTCTCAATGAGGGATCCCATCTTCTTAGTGAGCATTGCTCCTTCTTAAAAAGAAGCAGTTACTGGAAATCCAACCTGCAATCAAAGATAATGTCTAATGAAAAATCTTAAAGGTAGTTAAAGAAGTGTAGTCCCGCAAGACTTTAATACAAAGTGACAGACTAATGAATATTTCGATATTCTAGAGGCAAAATAACCCATTTTGTCATTTTCCATATGCTGATTTCAAAACCGCACCAGTAAACTAATCTTTAAAAACATGCTGCAGGCATTTTGTAACCAACATTACATAGTGGGTCGTTTGTTGAAATTAACCATCGGTGCTTGGCATTTGATTGGGTTTGTTATCCTAAAGGTATAAGAATTACACAAAAAAACTGTCCAGAAAAGAACAGAAGCATTTTGAAACAAACACAGCAAGATATGGATCCTATCCTGCTAAATAATGATTTTCACTAAGCATTAATTAATATCCACCTGTCGTATCCTATGGCAATGCCAGGGACTAATTTTACTATGAAAGCATTCATGCAATTGAATCGGCGAAGGGTAACAAATAGATACATTGCATTAAGACTCTGTATTATGAAACTATAGTTGTGGAGGTCATCTTGAACACAGTCTTTCTTTTTCCTCTCTGGCTATCTGCAACCTTTGGTATAACTGAGGACACTTTACTTTGTCATTTGCATTTAGTAGGCATTATCCAGTCACAGCCAGAGAATAACCAGTACCTTTCATGAGATGTATACTCAATTCCCTCATATTTCTCATCTATTTTATGCCCCTCAGTATCATCGTCTGAAAACATAGCATCACCTTTCACACCTTCAAATCCTTGGCTCACTTCAATTCCTCCAGTTATTTGATTATTTGCTTAACATTAAGTACTAGATGGAAGAAATTATATTGGGTTCCAGTCTTAATCTCTGTTGCGTGTCTAACTCTACTCCCCATAACTAATTGAAATCAAACCAGACATCTTGCAACATTTACTAACATGAGTGAGCAGCCAAGGTTGCTTCATCACTTCTTACTTCCATCTCCATAACATCTTGTGCACCACCCCAGGAAAAACTCTCATCCATGGATTTGATATTGCTTGGCTTCATGTTTCATTGGCTGTAGATTTAGTCATCTCTCTCTCTTAGGTTATTAGGTTACTGGCGAATAATTCCAAGCTGAACCATGAAGGTTTTTAACCAGTATTAATGCAGTCAAAAAATTATCCTCACTAATATCATTAAACTGGGTCTTTTGCACTTTTTCAATGTGTGATGATTAAGCATAATGAGGCCGCGATTCTTTTTAAAAGGACAATGGATGATTAATACAAGAGTTCAAAGACAATTAAAAAAGATAGACAGATACTAGAGCAACACATACAAAATGCTGGAGAAACTCGGCAGGCCAGACAGCATCTATGGAAAAGTGTTCAGTCGAAGTTTCAGGCTGAGACCCTTCGACAGGACTACATTCAGCAGGTTACTAGAGAGTGGATGCAGTTCTTGGTCTGATGTGCAGCGTAACATTTTGGAAGCAGCTGTGTATTGCAACTACATATTCAGATTCTCTGCACTGCTACTTTCTTAGTTCCTAGAAAACAGAAAGCCAAATGGTAGCCTTAAGCAGGTTCTGATTTTCAGCATAACATACTGAGAATGAAGTAGTATACTGCCTCAAAGGAAGGGTAGCATGCTAATCAGAAAAGTAAAGAGACAAAGATCAATCCTGGGGGAACAGATGGTGAAGAAATGTAACGGCAAGTGTGAGAGGTTGTCAAAATATTGATATTGTTGCTGAAGGTGCCCTGACAATGATCAGACAGGCTTGGCATCAGTAGCAGTTTTACTACAGATGTCTGGGAATAGGTCATATGCTCACACAAGTATTTGGAATGAGAGGATGCTCTTGTTCAGATTCATTTCTTTATCACAAGGATATTGAAACATACAATGAAATGTATCATTGGCATTAATGAACCTCATGACCTAAAGATGTGCTAGGGGCAGCTTGCATGCAATGTCGCCACACACTCTGGTGCCAACATTGCATGCCCACTACGCTTGGAAAAACAACGCAGAACACAATGAAATGGAATGCAACAAGCTACAAAACAACAGGAACAAAACAAGACTCTTCCAACCCTCCTACTCAGCAACCTCACAGACAGTCTGCCAAGCCCCGGACACGCCAGACCTTCTCTGAGCTGTTTCAGATCAACGGTACTCTCCTTCCATGTGTTCGGAGCCTGTTGTTAATTTCAAACTTGCTTCAACCTTGAAAACAGTAGTTACAATTATGAAACAGTTTGACATTTGCATGCTTATATTGGTTTTCTGAACCTTGAACCAATAGCACTTTGAAGTCAATAGCACTTTGAAGTTCAAGTCATTATATGAAGCTGGTGATTATGTTCATACTTTGTTTATGTAACCGATATATCTTGCAGTTATTTGACATCAAGGCTGTCTGGAGCCAGTGGCCATGTGCATAACAGTGTATTTTGCCTCTTGCTGTGTCCTTACTGCTATAAAGTCAGATAATTGTAAAGCGCAGAAATGAGCTTTCCAGTCCACCAAGTCCAAGTCAATCTCTTTGCCCACCTAACTAATCACATTTGGCTGCATTATGCTCCTATGCCTTGCTCACTTAAGGACTTGTCAAAATGTCTCTTAAATGTAGTGATTGTATCTAAGTTCACTACCACCTCTGATATTGGGTTTCATATTATCAGCCACTCTCTGTGTCAATAAGCTTTCCCCTCAGATCACTTTTATAATTCCTTCCTCTCACCTGACTTGAATGCTTTCTTGTTTCTGATAGTTAAAATCAGTGGTTATATTCCTAGGCTCTCATTTAGATAGTTAAGCTCATACACTGAATCCAATAGTTATGCTCATGCAACCTGCCATTGCTGAGACGGTTACATTGAGACTCAATGCTACAAAAGGACATGGCACATATTCTATTTTTAAAGATACCTATATCATGAATCCCAATTATCCTCTAGTAGAAATGTACTTTCAACGTCTGTGCAGAAAGCTGTCTTTTATACTATATATAATGATTATACCTAGTCTGGAAAAGTTGCAAGTGACTTGGAGAAATAGAGTTATAGAGTACTTCAGCACAGAAACAGGCCCTCTGGTCCATCCAGTCCATGCTGACTAGATCTTCACCCTTGCTAATCTCCCTGCACCAGGATAATATCCCTTCAGACCTTTCCTATCCAGGTACCTCTCCAATCTTCTCTTAAATGTTACTATGGACTTGCATCTACCACTTCTGCCGGAAATTCCTTCCACACTCACACCACACTCAGAGTGAAGGAGTTCCCCCTCATATTCCCCTTAAGTATTTCACTTTTCACCCTAAACCTATGACCTTTAAGTCTAGTCTCATCCAATCTGATGAATCCACGGGTGGCAAGCAATCACCCTATCTATGCCCCTCTGGAAGATGTCCACTCATTCTCCTGTGCTCCAGGGAAAAACATTCTAACCTATTCAACCTTTCCTTATAAATCAGGTTCTCGAGACCCGGCAACATTCTTCCAAATCTTCTCTGCCTTAATTCATAACATAAGAGCATAGGAAATAGGAGCAGGAGTAGGCCATCTGGCCTGTCGAGCCTGCTCTGCCATTTAATAAGATCATGGCTGATTTGGCCTACCTGCCTGCCTTTTCCCCATAACCTTTAATTCCCCAACTATGCAGAAATCTAACCAACCTTCTCTTAACTATATTTACTGAGGTAGCCTCTACTGCTTCATTGGGCAGAGAATTCCACTGATTCACCACTCTCTGGGAAAAGCAGCTCCTCCTCATCTCCGTCCTAAATCTATTCCCCCAAATCTTGAGGCTATGTCCCCTAGTTCTAGTCTCACCTACCAGTGTGTACGGGGTCTTGCTTTTTGTTAAATTTAAAATGGCGTCTTTGTTATGTTAATCTGGGGAATGCGGCTTTGTTGTGTTAAACGCTGAAGAGAGTTTGCGCTAGCAGCTTGTTTTACTTTAGAGTGAGATAACAGTGGGTGGGTGGTTATGTATCGTTTGTTTTCGGATACAATGCTGTCTCATATGACTGGGGACGGGTTTTTGGCGGGGAGTCGGAGGAGAGACGAGGAGGACGGTGGACGGGGTTTTTGGCGGGGAGTCGAAGGAGAGACGGGGAGTCGGAGGAGAGACGAGGAGGACGGTAAATGGGGTTTTTGACGGGGAGTCGGAGGAGAGACGGGGAGGACGGAGGAGAGAGGGGGAGGACGGTGGACGTGCGGGGGTTTTTGGCGGGGAGTCAGAGGAGAGACGAGGAGGACGGTGGAGAGACGGGGAGTCGGAGGGGAGACGGGGAGTCGTAGGAGAGACGAGGAGTCGAAGGAGAGACGGGGAGTCGGAGGAGAGATGAGGAGGACGGTGGAGAGATGAGAAGGACGGTGGACAGGGTTTTTGACGGGGAGTCGGAGGAGAGACGAGGAGGACGGTGGAGAGACGGGGAGTTGGAGGAGAGACGAGGAGGACGGTGGACGTGTGGGGGTTTTTGGGGGGAGTCGGAGGAGACACGGGGAGGACGGAGGAGAGATGGGGAGTCAGAGGAGAGATGAGGAGGACGGTGAACGTGTGGGGGTTTTTTGGGGGAGTCAGAGGGAGACGGGGAGGATGGCGGACGTGCGGAGAGGCTTCGGTCGATCACTTCGGGTGGTCCCGAGCTGTGAGTCGACAGGATCCGGGTGGTCATCTGGATTCAATTAAGCTCCAACGGTAGCGTGTGAAGAACTTGGACTTTGATAAGTGTTGGCGCCTTTTTTTTCCATTACTTTCCTCTCTGTATCAAATTCATATTAATGTCATAGAATTAGTAATATCGATAAAGTGTATTTGTTAAAACTTACTGGGTGTGCTGGCTGATGATTGATGTTTGGGATTGATTCGGGCAGCGACTGACCCTGTGGGGAGTGTTGAGGCAGGTGTTGGGTGGGATTTCCCGTAGACATACACGAGCCAATATAACGGAACGTTACAAGTGGGGGCTACCGTCCCGGATTTGGACTTTTTGGTAAAGCTGTATAGTCGTCGCGTTAAGTGGTGCGAAGATGGATCGAGATAAGATTGTAAGTTGGTGTGAATTGGAGGAGGTACCGGTGAATCATGCGTGTGTGCTAAGTGGGGTCCATTATCGCATTCCAGCAGATGTACTGTGCAAGGGTTGAGTCTGATTAAAGGTATCGGGCAGGTAGAACTTGTAGCTAGAAGGGGTGGGAAAGAACTGGAGGCTAGCTGGATGTTGGTGCGGGCGAGTGCCGACGTCATGACTTCAGAACTACCAGCGACAGTCCAAGTCCCGGGGGAGGCGGGGCCGTGGGGTCTCCACACCCTCCCCGAGGACGCAAGTGAGGAGGTGCCGGAGGAGGAGCTAGATAAGGCCCCCGGGGGGTGCCAGTAGCAAGGGGGGTGAGGTGTGGAGTGGGAAGGCTTGGCCAGGCCCCGTCCCCATGGACGTGCTGAGACTTCCGAGCTAACGCCTGCCATTACCTCCCTGGCGAGAAGGGTTGAGGGGCAACACCGAAGCTGAGAATTTTCTCCGGAGCCAGGCCCACCCAGGAAGGGGAGGAGGACTATGATACCTGGGTTGAAGATACATCCCAATTGTTAGAGGTGTGGTCAGTTTCGGATGAGGAAAAGAGACAGCGATTGGTGGAAAGCTTAAGGGGCGGGGCGGCCCGTGTGGTCCGCGATTTGAGAGTGGAACACCCTTCGGCTTCCCTATCGGAGTGTTTGGACGCTTTGGAGGAAGTGTTTGGACTGTCAGGAGATCCCTGGAAACATTTAGCGGAGTTTCAACAAATGGGGCAGAGAAGAGGGGAAAAGCTCTCAGAATACCTTTTCCGGCTGGAAGGGAAGCTTACGAGGCTGCGGCGACGAGGGGTAGTGAGGGAGGACGAAGTGGCGAAGTTAAGGATGAGCCAGATATGTAGCGGTTCCCGGGAGGATGACAGGGTGGCTTGGGAGTGTATGGCAGTAATTTAAGTGGAGCCCCCCTCCATTATTCGGGCAGCTGATTATAGAGGTACGGGCAGAGGAGAGTGCTTCGGGCCGACCAGGGGGCTCGGACCCCCGGGGACGGTCTTCAGTGGTTCAGGAGGTGGTAGCCGGGGTGAGATCAGAGAAATCCAAGGGGTCCCCGGGGGGGCGTACCGGGAGGAGAGAGGCGGCGGGTAGCGGGTGCTATAACTGTGGGAGAGAGGGGCATTTCTGGCGGGAATGTGAGTGGTCGGGGGTGTGCTACAGCTGTGGGGAAGCGGGTCACTTGCGGAGGGAAAATGAGAGATGAGATGCGCCGAGGGGGGAGGGCCCCCGGGCCACTAAGAAGGGAGAGGTGCCAGGAAACTTAGGAGATGCTCAGTGAGGGAACGGACTGGAGTCTCGGGAGGAACACGTTCCCAGAAAACAGCTATGGAACCTCAGCAAGGACAAGCCCAAATTCCGGATGGACTGGTGGGACCCCATTCCAGCGTGTCCCTACGGATAGAGGAAGTCTTTGCGAAAGCCATCCTTGACACCGGGTCGCAGGTTACCTTACTGTACCGGCCGTTCTACAACAAATATCTGAAGCATTTGGCAGTAACTCCGTTTAATGCACTGGAGATTTGGGGCGTAAATGATGGTGATTACCCGTATGATGGGTACTTATCAGTGAGATTGGAATTTTCGGAGGGAGATGTGGGAGTGTCGGAAGCCTTTGAGACGCTGGTGTTGGTCTGGCCGGACCCGGTGGAAACCGGTGGTGCTGCCCTGCTAGTGGGGACTAACTCCCCTCTGGTGCGATGGCTCTTGGGAGGCTGTAAGAAGAAGGTGGGGGAGAACTTTCTGGAGACCCTCTCGGTACACCCAGTGTTCCGAGCGGTGTACGAAGGAGTGGGTGACCCCCAGGGGCTGGATCCTGAGCGCAAACGAGGGACGGTGTGGTGCACTCAGGCGAGGCCTAAGGTGATACGGCCAGCGGAGGCGGCATTAGTGATGGGGACCCCCAGATTCCCCGGATTACCGCCGGGCGAGGCCCTGCTAGTAGACGTCCCCGACGACCTGGAAAGGGAGTCCCGGTTCCCGGCTGGGGCGCTGGTGAGACCTGAATTGCAGAGGCCCTCAGCTGTACAGGCACGGTGGATGGGGATGATGGTAAGGAACATAACGGAGAGGGAAATCACCTTTAAGCGCGGTATGCCCCTCGCGCACTTGTTCCCGGTGACGGTGATGTCCAGCGCCCCCGTGAAGCCCACTGGAGGGAAACTATCGGAGAACGGGGGGGCGGCTGACTGAGGAGGCCTTTAATTTTGAAAACTCCCCTGTATCGCCGGCGTATAAGAGCAGGCTGGTGGAGAAGATGCTGAAGTTAGGGGATGTCTTTTCTCAGGGCGAGTTTGATGTAGGGTTTTCCAAGAGCACTCGGCACACCATTCGGGTAACAAATGACACCCCGTTTAGGGAGAGGTCGCGGCGGTTGGCCCCAGCAGATGTGGAAGATGTGCAGCAGCACTTGCGGCAGTTGAAAGATTAAGGGATTATTGCGGTGTCCCGAAGCCCCTATGCGTCCCCCATAGTGGTGGCAAGGAAGAAAAATGGGAAGGTACGCACGTGCGTGGACTATAGCACCCTGAACTGCCGCACTGTTCCCGACCGATATACGGTCCCGAGGGTGGAAGATGCCTTGGCTTGTCTGAGTGGTGCGCAGTGGTTCAGTGTATTGGATTTGCGGAGTGGGTATTACCGATTCCGATGAGCGAGACTGATAAGGAGAAGACAGCCTTTATCTGCCCCCTGGGATTTTTCCAGTTCGAACGAATGCCCCAAGGTATCTCGGGGGCCCCAGCCACCTTCCAGCGGCTCATGGAGCGGACAGAGGGGGACATGAACCTGCTGGAGGTATTGGTGTACTGGACGACCTGATAGTGTTTGGATCTACGTTGGAGGAACATGAGGAGCGGCTGCTGAAGGTGCTGAGTCCGCTGAAGGAGGAAGGGTTAAAACTTTCCCTGGATAAATGTCAGTTCTGTAAGACGTCAGTCAGTTATGTCGGACACATAATCTCGCGACATGGAGTGGCCACTGATCCGGGTAAGATAGCCGCAGTCACCACCTGGCCGAGACCTCAGAAGGTGAGCGCCTTACGCTCGTTTTGGGGGTTTTGTGGATATTACCGGCGGTTCGTGAAAGGATATGCGAAAATGAGTCATCCATTGAACCAGCTGCTGTGTGGCTATCCACCTGTGGGGAGGAGGAGGAAGGGAGACCGAGGGTCGGAGGTAGGAGGATATTTGAACCCGGGAGAGCCTTTTGGATTGAGGTGGGATGCTCAATGTGAGGAGGCGTTCCAATCTCTGAAAAGGGCGCTGACGCAGGCCCCAGTGTTGACATTTGCTGATCCCTGGAAGCCGTATGTTCTACACACTGATGCCAGTCACGAGGGTCTGGGGGCTGTTCTGTACCAGGAACAGGGCAACGGATTGAGGCTGGTGATGTTTGTCAGTCGGAGTTTGTCGCCATCTGAGAGAAACTATCCCACTCACAAGCTGGAGTTCTTGGCATTGAAATGGGTGGTGGTGGACAAGTTGGGCATTGGCACTATCTGGTACGCGGTTAGCCAGGGTGATATGGGGCAGGTGGAGAAGGCGAAACATGCCTCCGTTCCCCTACTACTGAAGGAGTGGCCTCGGTTGAAGCTGAAGAACCACGTCCTGTACTGGATCACGTCGCCTCCGGACCACCCCCGGCGCTGGCAGCTGGTCATGCCTGAGAAGTATCGGATGACTGTGCTCCAGGCTCTACATGATGATTCCGGGCACTTAGGGGTAGGGAAGACCTATGGATTACTCAAGGACCGGTTTTACCAGCCCCGGATGAGGGGTGAGGTGGAAGAATACTGTAAGACCTGTAGCCGTTGCGTCAGGAGGAAGACCTTGCCTGTGCAGGCGGCTCCGTTATCCCACTTGCAGAGTGCGGGACCCCTGGACCTGGTGTGTATGGATTTCCTGTCTATTGAGCCAGACACCAGCAATACCGCGAATGTCTTGGTCCTCACGGATCACTGCACTAGATATGCGCAGGCTTTTCCTACTAAGGATCAGAAAGCGACTACAGTGGCGAAGGTGTTATGGGAGAAGTACCTTGTTCATTATGGCCTTCCCCGGCGGATCCACAGTGATCAGGGACGGGACTTCGAGAGCAGGCTTATCCATGAATTGCTGGATATGCTTGGGGTTGAAAAGTCCAGAACCACCCCCTATCACCCGCAGGGTGATCTTCAACCCGAGAGGTTTAACCGGACCCTGCTGGACATGCTCGGCACTTTGGAGACTGGACAGAAGAGTAAGTGGAGTCAGCACATTGCCCATTTGGTTCATTGTTACAATTGTACTCGCAATGATGCTACGGGGTACTCACCCTACTATCTGATGTTCGGACGGGAAGCGAGGTTGCCCATTCATCTGTGTTTTGGGACTGAAGCGGGTGAATTACCTTCGAAGCCGTGTCTGAAGTACATGTCCGATATGAGGAGAGAGTTGAAAAGGGCGTACGAGTTGGCTGAGGCGGCAGCCACCAAGCAGAACCAGCGGAATAAGAAGAGGTATGATCAGAAAGTAAAGTTCGTCCAGCTATTGCCGGGAGACCGAGTCGTTATCCGGAATTTAGGACTACCGGGTAAGCACAAGTTGGCGGACCGTTGGGCAGCCTCCCCCTATGTGTTGGAGAGTCAGATGCCGAATCTCCCGGTTTACCGGGTGAGACCTGAGGACGGGAGGGACCTGTCAAGGTACTCCATCGGAACCACCTGTTGCCTCTGGGTCGAGAGGTGAAGATGGACCCAGAGCCCGAATGGGAGTTTACTCCTAGTACGAGGACTCTGCGAGGGCGCGGGGCGAGGGAGGAGCCCGCTGCGAATGAGATGAGGCCGGCCCCCCACCTTGAGAAGGGATATGTCATCGGAAGATGATGATTCGGACGTGTGGTACCAACTTCCGTTTGCTGATTCCCCGGTGCCGGGAGAAGAGACTCCTGGCCCTTCCATCACTGAGTCAGGGGAACCGAGGGAGGGTGTTGCAGAGTCACCTGTAGTACAGCCGGGATTGGGGGAGGAGAGGGTGGAGGCAGAACCCGAGCCAGAGGGCTCACATGGGCAGAGGGATCCCGGTGAAGGGGAAGGTCCATCAGATAGGCCCGGGAGGTCAACTGGGGTGTCTGAACAGGGAGAGTCAGCAGAGGAAGCACAGAGACCTCAGAGGAGTAGGCATCACCCAGAAAGACTAACTTATATAGCGCCGTGAGAGCAGGGTGTGATCTCTACTGCCCTGCAAAGTTATGTCACTGCTTTATGCACCTGGGTTGGGTTTTGTGTTTTACGAGGAGCACTGGTGAACTCTGTTAACGTCATGAGGGCATGACTTTTATTGGTGGGGGGAGAGTGTACGGGGTCTTTCTTTTTGTTAAACTTAAAATGGCGTCTTTGTTATGTTAATCTGGGAAATGTGGCTTTGTTGTGTTAAACGCTGAAGAGAGTTTGCGCTAGCAGCTTGTTTTACTTTAGAGTGAGATAGCAGCCTTCTATTAGCCAATAGGTGGTTATGTATCATTTGTTTTTGGATACAATGCTGTCTCATATGACTGGGGACGGGTTTTTGGCGGGGAGTCGGGGGAGAGACGGGGAGTCGGAGGAAAGACGAGGAGGACAGTGGACGGGGTTTTTGGCGGGAAGTCGAAGGAGAGACGGGGAGTCAGAGGAGAGACGGGAAGGACAGTGGATGGGGTATTTGGTGGGGAGTCGGAGGAGAGACGGTGAGTCAGAGGAGATACGAGGAGGACGGTGGACGGGGTTTTTGACGGGGAGTCGGAGAACAGACGAGGAGTCGGAGGAGAGAGGGGGAGTCGGAGGAGAGACGGGGAGGAGGGTGGAGAGACAGGGAGTCGGAAGAGAGATGGGGAGGACGGTGGACGTGCGGGGGTTTTTGACGGGGAGTCGGACGGGAGACGAGGAGTCGGAGGAGAAACGGGGAGTCGGTGGAGAGATGGGAAGTCGGAGGAGAGACGAGGAGGACGGTGGGTGGGGTTTTTGGCGGGGAGTCGGAGGAGAGACGGGGAGTTGGAGGAGAGACGAGGAGGACGGTGGACGGGGTTTTGATGGGGAGTCGGAGGAGAGACGAGGAGGACGGTGGAGAGACGGGGAGTTGGAGGAGAGACAAGGAGTCGGAGGAGAAACAGGGAGGATGGTGGAGAGACGGGCAGTTGGAGGAGATACGGGGAGGACAGCGGATGGGGTTTTGGCGGGGAGTCGGAGGAGAGATGGGGAGGACGGAGGAGAGACGGAGAGTCGGAGGAGAGACGGGGAGTCAGAGGAGAGATGAGGAGGACGGTGGACAGGGTTTTGATGGGGAGTCGGAGGAGAGACGAGGAGGACGGTGGACGGGGGTTCTGACGGGGAGTCGGAGGAGAGATGGGGAGTCGGAGGAGAGACGGGGAGGCAGTGGAGAGACGGGGAGGACGGTGGAGAGACGGGGAGTTGGAGGAGAGACGAGGAGGATGGTGGACGGGGATTTTGGCGGGGAGTCGGAGGAGAGACAGGGAGGACGGTGGATGGGGTTTTTGGCGGGGAGGCGGAGGAGAGACGGTGAGTCAGAGGAGAGCCGAGGAGTTGGAGGAGAGACGGGGTGTCGGAGGAGAGACAAGGAGGAGGGTGGAGAGACAGGGAGTCGGAGGAGAGACGGGGAGGACGGTGGACGTGTGGGGGTTTTTGACGGGAGTCGGACGGGAGACGGGGAGTCGGAGAAGAGACGGGGAGTCGGTGGAGAGACGGGGAGTCGGAGGAGAGACGGGGAGTCGGTGGAGAGACGGGAAGTCAGAGGAGAAACGAGGAGGACGGTGGACGGGCTTTTTGACAGGGAGTCGGAGGAGAGACGAGGAGGACGGTGGAGAGACAGGGAGTCGGTGGAGAGACGGGGAGTCGGAGGAGAGATGAGGAGGACGATGGATGGGGTTTTAGCGGGGAGTCGGAGGATAGACGGGGAGTCATTGGAGAGACGGGGAGGACGGTGGAGAGACAGGGAGTTGGAGGAGAGACGAAGAGAAAGGTGGACGGGGTTTTTTGCGGGGAGTTGGAGGAGAGACGGGAAGGACGTTCGGGGGTTTTTGGCAGGGAGTCGGAGGAGAGACAGGGAGACAGAGGAGAGCCGAAGAGTCGGAGGAGAGACGGGGTGTCAGAGGAGAGACGGGGAGGAGGGTGGAGAGACGGGGAGTCGGAAGAGAGACGGGGAGGATGGTGGACGTGCGGGGGTTTTTGACAGGGAGTCGGAGGAGAGACGGGGAGGATGGTGGACGGGGTTTTTGACGGGGAGTCGGAGGAGAGACGGGGAGGACGGTGGAGAGACGGGGAGTCGGAAGAGAGACGGGGAGGACGGTGGAGAGACGGGCAGTCAGAGGACAGATGGGGAGTTGGTGGAGAGACGGGAAGTCAGAGGAGAGATGAGGAGGACGATGGACGGGCTTTTTGACGGGGAGTCGGACGAGAGACGGGGAGTCGGTGGAGAGACGGGAAGTCAGAGGAGAGACGAGGAAGACGGTGGACGGGCTTCTGACGGGGAGTCGGAGGAGAGACGGAGAGTCAGAGGAGAGACGGGGTGTCGGAGGAGAGACGAGGAGGACGGAGGAGAGACGGGGAGTCGGAGGAGAGACGGGGAGTCAGAGGAAAGACGAGGAGGACGGCGGACAGGGTTTTTGGGGGGGAGTCGGAGGAGAGACAGGGAGGACGGAGGACGTTCGGGGGTTTTTGGCGGGGAGTCGGAGGAGAGATGAGGAAGACGGTGGACGGGCTTCTGACGGGGTGTCGGAGGAAAGACGAGGAGGACGGAGGAGAGACGGGGAGTCGGAGGAGAGACGGGGAGTCAGAGGAGAGACGAGGAGGACGGCGGACAGGGTTTTTGGGGGGGAGTCGGAGGAGAGACAGGGAGGACGGAGGACGTTCGGGGGTTTTTGGCGGGGAGTCGGAGGAGAGACGGGGTGTCGGAGGAGAGACGGGTGGAGAGATGGGGAGTCGGAGGAGAGACGGGGAGGACGGTGGACATGCGGGTCTTTTTGACGGGAAGTCGGACGGGAGACGGGGAGTCGGAGGAGAGACGGGGTGTCGGAGAAGAGACGGGGATGAGGGTGGAGATACGGGGATTCAGAGGAGAGACGGGTTGGACGGTGGACGTGCGGGGGTTTTTGACGGGGAGTCGGACGGGAGACGGGGAGTCAGAGGAGAGACAGGGAGGACGGTGGAGAGACGGGAAGTCGGAGGAGAGACGGAGAGTCAGTGGAGAGACGGGGAGTCGGAGGAGAGACGGCGAGGACAGTGGATGGGGTTTTGGCGGGGAGTCGGAGGAGAGACAGGGAGGACGGTGGATGGGGTTTTTGGCGGGGAGGCGGAGGAGAGACGGTGAGTCAGAGGAGAGCCGAGGAGTTGGAGGAGAGACGGGGTGTCGGAGGAGAGACGAGGAGGAGGGTGGAGAGACAGGGAGTCGGAGGAGAGACGGGGAGGACAGTGGACGTGTGGGGGTTTTTGACGGGAGTCGGACGGGAGACGGGGAGTCGGAGAAGAGACGGGGAGTCGGTGGAGAGACGGGAAGTCGGTGGAGAGACGGGAAGTCAGAGGAGAAACGAGGAGGACGGTGGACGGGCTTTTTGACAGGGAGTCGGAGGAGAGACGAGGAGGACGGTAGAGAGACAGGGAGTCGGTGGAGAGACGGGGAGTCGGAGGAGAGATGAGGAGGACGATGGATGGGGTTTTAGCGGGGAGTCGGAGGATAGACGGGGAGTCATTGGAGAGACGGGGAGGACGGTGGAGAGACAGGGAGTTGGAGGAGAGACGAAGAGAAAGGTGGACGGGGTTTTTTGCGGGGAGTTGGAGGAGAGACGGGAAGGACGTTCGGGGGTTTTTGGCAGGGAGTCGGAGGAGAGACAGGGAGACAGAGGAGAGCCGAAGAGTCGGAGGAGAGACGGGGTGTCAGAGGAGAGACGGGGAGGAGGGTGGAGAGACGGGGAGTCGGAAGAGAGACGGGGAGGATGGTGGACGTGCGGGGGTTTTTGACGGGGAGTCGGAAGAGAGACGGGGAGGACGGTGGAGAGACGGGCAGTCAGAGGACAGATGGGGAGTTGGTGGAGAGACGGGAAGTCAGAGGAGAGATGAGGAGGACGATGGACGGGCTTTTTGACGGGGAGTCGGACGAGAGACGGGGAGTCGGTGGAGAGACGGGAAGTCAGAGGAGAGACGAGGAAGACGGTGGACGGGCTTCTGACGGGGAGTCGGAGGAGAGACGGAGAGTCAGAGGAGAGACGGGGTGTCGGAGGAGAGACGAGGAGGACGGAGGAGAGACGGGGAGTCGGAGGAGAGACGGGGAGTCAGAGGAAAGACGAGGAGGACGGCGGACAGGGTTTTTGGGGGGGAGTCGGAGGAGAGACAGGGAGGACGGAGGACGTTCGGGGGTTTTTGGCGGGGAGTCGGAGGAGAGATGAGGAAGACGGTGGACGGGCTTCTGACGGGGTGTCGGAGGAAAGACGAGGAGGACGGAGGAGAGACGGGGAGTCGGAGGAGAGACGGGGAGTCAGAGGAGAGACGAGGAGGACGGCGGACAGGGTTTTTGGGGGGGAGTCGGAGGAGAGACAGGGAGGACGGAGGACGTTCGGGGGTTTTTGGCGGGGAGTCGGAGGAGAGACGGGGTGTCGGAGGAGAGACGGGTGGAGAGATGGGGAGTCGGAGGAGAGACGGGGAGGACGGTGGACATGCGGGTCTTTTTGACGGGAAGTCGGACGGGAGACGGGGAGTCGGAGGAGAGACGGGGTGTCGGAGAAGAGACGGGGATGAGGGTGGAGATACGGGGATTCAGAGGAGAGACGGGTTGGACGGTGGACGTGCGGGGGTTTTTGACGGGGAGTCGGACGGGAGACGGGGAGTCAGAGGAGAGACAGGGAGGACGGTGGAGAGACGGGAAGTCGGAGGAGAGACGGAGAGTCAGTGGAGAGACGGGGAGTCGGAGGAGAGACGGCGAGGACAGTGGATGGGGTTTTGGCGGGGAGTCGGAGGAGAGTCGGGGAGTCGGTGGAGAGACGAGGAGTCAGAGGAGATACGGGGAGGACGGCGGATGGGGTTTTAGTGGCGAGTCGGAGGAGAGACGGGGAGTCGGAATAGAGATGGGGAGGCAGTGGAGAGACGGGGAGGACGGTGGAGAGACGGGGAGTTGGAGAAGAGACAAGGATGGTGGACGGGGTTTTTGGCGGGGAGTCGGAGGAGAGACGGGGAGGACGGTGGATGGGGTATTTGGCGAGGAGTCGGAGGAGAGACAGGGAGGACAGTGGACGTTCGGGGGTTTTTGGCAGGGAGTCGGAGGAGAGGCGGGGAGTCAGAGGAGAGCCGAGGAGTCGGAGGAGAGACGGGGAGGAGGGTGGAGAGACGGGGAGTCGAAGGAGAAACGGGGAGTCGGAGGAGAGACGGGGAGGACGGTGGAGAGACGGAGTCGGCAGAGAGACGGAGAGGACGGTGGATGGGGTTTTGGCGGGGAGTTGGTGGAGAGACGAGGAGTCGGAGGAGAGACGGGCAGTCGGAGGAGAGACGGGGTGGACGGGGAGGAGACGGGGAGTCGGAGGAGAGACGGAGAGTCAGTGGAGAGACGGGGAGTCGGAGGAGAGACGGCGAGGACAGTGGATGGGGTTTTGGCGGGGAGTCGGAGGAGAGTCGGGGAGTCGGTGGAGAGACGAGGAGTCAGAGGAGATACGGGGAGGACGGCGGATGGGGTTTTAGTGGCGAGTCGGAGGAGAGACGGGGAGTCGGAATAGAGATGGGGAGGCAGTGGAGAGACGAGGAGGACGGTGGAGAGACGGGGAGTTGGAGAAGAGACGAGGCTGGTGGACGGGGTTTTTGGCGGGGAGTCGGAGGAGAGACGGGGAGGACGGTGGATGGGGTATTTGGCGAGGAGTCGGAGGAGAGACAGGGAGGACAGTGGACGTTCGGGGGTTTTTGGCAGGGAGTCGGAGGAGAGGCGGGGAGTCAGAGGAGAGCCGAGGAGTCGGAGGAGAGACGGGGAGGAGGGTGGAGAGACGGGGAGTCGAAGGAGAAACGGGGAGTCGGAGGAGAGACGGGGAGGACGGTGGAGAGACGGAGTCGGCGGAGAGACGGAGAGGACGGTGGATGGGGTTTTGGCGGGGAGTTGGTGGAGAGACGAGGAGTCGGAGGAGAGACGGGCAGTCGGAGGAGAGACGGGGTGGACGGGGAGGAGACGGGAGTCGGAGGAGAGACGGGGAGGATGGTAGATGGGGTTTTGGCGGGGAGTCGGAGGAGAGTCGGGGAGTCGGTGGAGAGACGGGGAGTCGGAGGAGATATGGGGAGGACGGCGGATGGGGTTTCGGCGGGGAGTCGGAGGAGAGACGGGGAGGACGGTGGATGGGGTTTTAGCGGGGAGTCGCAGGAGAGACGGTGGAGTCGGAGGAGAGACGGGGAGGCAGTGGAGTTATGGGGAGGACGGTGGAGAGACGGGGAGTTGGAGGAGAGACGGAGAGAATGGTGGACGGGGTTTTTGGCGGGGAGTCAGAGGAGAGACGGGGAGGACGGTGGATGTGGTTTTTGGTGGGGAGTCGGAGGAGAGACAGGGAGGACGGTGGACGTTTGGGGGTTTTTGGCAGGGAGTCAGAGGAGAGACGGGGAGTCAGAGGAGAGCCAAGGAGTCGGAGGAAAGACGGGGTGTCGGAGGAGAGACGGGGAGGAGGGTGGAGAGACGGGGAGTCGGAGGAGAGACGGGGAGGACGGTGGACGTGTGTGGGTTTTTGACGGGGAGTCGGACGGGAGACGGGTGTCGGAGGAGAGACAGGAAGTTAGAGGAGAGACGAGGATTACGGTGGACGGGCTTTTTGACGGGGAGTTGGAGGAGAGACGAGGAGGACGGTGGAGAGACAGGGAGTTGGTGGAGAGTCGGGGAGTCGGAGGAGAGACGGGGAGTCGGAGGAGAGACGAGGAGGACGGTGGAGAGACAGGGAGTTGGTGGAGGGTCGGGGAGTCGGAGGAGAGACGGGGAGTCGGAGGAGAGACGAGGAGGACGGTGGACGGGGTTTTTGGCTGGGAGTCGGTGGAGAGACACGGAGTCTGAGGAGAGACGAGGATTACGGTGGACGGGCTTTTTGACGGGGAGTCGGAGGAGAGACGAGGAGGACGGTGGAGAGACAGGGAGTTGGTGGAGAGTCGGGGAGTCGGAGGAGAGACGGGGAGTCGGAGGAGAGACGAGGAGGACGGTGGAGAGACAGGGAGTTGGTGGAGGGTCGGGGAGTCGGAGGAGAGACGGGGAGTCGGAGGAGAGACGAGGAGGACGGTGGACGGGGTTTTTGGCTGGGAGTCGGTGGAGAGACACGGAGTCTGAGGAGAGACGAGGATTACGGTGGACGGGCTTTTTGACGGGGAGTCGGAGGAGAGACGAGGAGGACGGTGGAGAGACAGGGAGTTGGTGGAGAGTCGGGGAGTCGGAGGAGAGACGGGGAGTCGGAGGAGAGACGAGGAGGACGGTGGAGAGACAGGGAGTTGGTGGAGGGTCGGGGAGTCGGAGGAGAGACGGGGAGTCGGAGGAGAGACGAGGAGGACGGTGGACGGGGTTTTTGGCTGGGAGTCGGTGGAGAGACACGGAGTCTGAGGAGAGACGAGGAGGTCGGTGGATAGGGTTTTTGGCGGGGAGTCGGAGGAGAGACGGGGAGTCGGAAGAGAGATGATGAGGACGGTGGAGAGACCGGGAGTCGGAGGAGAGATGAGGATGGTGGAGAGACAGGGAGTTGGAGGAGAGACGGGCAGGACGGTGGATGGGGTTTTGGCGGGGAGTCAGAGGAGAGTCGGGGAGTCGGTGGAGAGACGGGGCGGACGGCGGATGGGGTTTTGGCGGGGAGTCAGAGGAGAGCCGAGGAGTCGGAGGAGAGACGGGGTGTCGGAGGAGAGACGGGGAGGAGGATGGAGAGTCGGGGAGTCGGAGGAGAGACGGGGAGGACGGTGGACGGGGTTTTTGACGGGGAGTCGGACGGGAGACGGGGAGGACGGTGGAGAGACGGGCAGTCGGAGGACAGACGGGGAGTCGGTGGAGAGACGGGAAGTCAGAGGAAAGACGAGGAGGACGGTGGACGGGCTTTTTGACGGGGAGTCGGACGAGAGACGGGAAGTCAGAGGAGAGACGAGGAGGACGGTGGACGGGCTTTTTGACGTGGAGTCGGAGGAGAAACGGGGAGCCGGGGGAGAGACAGGGAGGACGGTGGACGCTCGTGGGTTTTTGGCGGGGAGTCGGAGGAGAGGCGAGTCGGAGGAGAGACGAGGAGGACGGTGGATAGGGTTTTTTTGGCGGGGAGTCGGAGGAGAGACGGGGAGTCGGTGGAGAGACAGGGAGTCTGAGGAGAGACGAGGAGGACAGTGGATGGGGTTTTGAATGGGTGTCGGAGGAGAGACAAGGAGGACGGTGGACGGGGGTTTTGACGGGGAGTTGGAGGAGAGACGAGGCGGAAGGTGGAGAGACGGGGAGTCGGAGGAGAGACAGGGATTCGGAGGAGAGACGAGGAGGATGGTGGACGGGATTTTGACGGGGAGTCAGAGGAGAGACAGGGAGTCGGAGGAGAGACGGAGAGGACGGTGGATGGTTTTTGGCAGGGAGTTGGAGGAGAGACGGGCAGTCGGAGGAGAGACGGGGAGGACGGTAGAGAGACGGGGAGTCGGAGGAGAGACAAGGAGGACGGCAGACGTTCGGGGCTTTTTGGCGGGGAGTCGGAGGAGAGATGGGGAGTCGGAGGAGAGACGAGGAGTCGGAGGAGAGACGGGGATTCGGAGGAGAGACGAGGAGGATGGTGGACGGGATTTTGACGGGGAGTCAGAGGAGAGACAGGGAGTCGGAGGAGAGACGGGGAGGACGGTGGATGGTTTTTGGCGGGGAGTTGGAGGTGAGACGGGCAGTCGGAGGAGAGACGAGGAGGATGGTGGAGAGACAGGGGGTCGGTGGAGAGACGGGGAGTCAGAGGAGAGACGAGGAGGACGGTGGATAGGGTTTTTTGGCGGGGAGTCGGAGGAGAGACGGGGAGTCGGAGGAGAGACGGGGAGTCGGTGGAGAGACGGGGAGTCTGAGGAGAGACGAGGAGGACGGTGGATGGGGTTTTTGGCGGGGAGTCGGAAGTGAGATGAGGAGGACGGTAGAGAGACTGGGAGTCGGAGGAGAGATGAGGAGGACGGTAGATGGGGTTTTGGTGGGGAGTCGGAGGAGAGTCGGGGAGTCGATAGAGAGACGGGGAGTCGGAGGAGATACGGGGAGGACGGTGGATGGGGTTTCAGCGGGGAGTCGGAGGAGAGACGGGGAGGCAGTGGAGAGACGGGGAGAACGGTGGTTAGACGGGGAGTTGGAGGAGAGACGAGGAGTCGGAGGAGAGACCGGGAGTCAGAGGAGAGACGAGGAGGACGGCGGACGGGGTTTTGATGGGGAGTCGGTGGAGAGACGAGGAGGACGGTGGACGGGGGTTCTGATGGGGAGTCGGAGGAGAGACGAGGAGGACGGTGGACAGACGGGGAGTCAGAGGAGAGACGGGGAGTCGGAGGAGAAACAGAGGACGGTGGAGAGACGGGGAGTCGGAGGAGATACGGGGAGGACAGCGGATGGGGTTTTGGCGGGGAGTCGGAGGAGAGACGGGGAGTTAGTGGAGAGATGGGGAGGACGGTGGAGAGACGGGGAGTCAGAGGAGAGACAAGGAGGACGGTGGACGGGGTTTTTGGCGGGGAGTCAGAGGAGGGACGGGGAGGACGGTGGATGGGATTTTTGGCGGGGTGTCGGAGGAGAGATGGGGAGTCGGAGGAGAGACGGGGAGGACGGTGGATGGGGTTTTTGGCGAGGAGTTGGAGGAGAGACGGAGAGGATGGTGGAGAGGCGGGGAGTCGGAGTAGAGGCGGGGAGTCGGAGGAGAGACAGGGAGGACAGTGGAGAGACGGGGAGGATGGTGGAGAGACAGGGAGTCGGAGGAGATACGGGGAGGACAGCGGATGGGGTTTTGGCGGGGAGTCAGAGGAGAGACGGGGAGGATGGTGGATGGGGTTTCAGCGTGGAGTCGGAGGAGAGACGGGGAGTCGGAGGAGAGACGGGGAGGCAGTGGAGAGACGGGGAGGACGATGGAGAGACGGGGAGTTGAAGGAGAGACGAGGAGGATGGTGGACGGGGTTTTTGGCGGGGAGTCGGAGGAGAGACGGGGAGTCGGAGGAGAGACGGGGTGTTGGAGGAGAGACGGGTGGAGAGACTGGTAGTCAGAGGAGAGACGGGGAGGACGGTGGACATGCGGGGCTTTTTGACGGGAAGTCGGACGGGAGACGGGGAGTCGGAGGAGAGACGGGGATTGGTGGAGAGATGGGAAGTTAGAGGAGAGACGAGGAGGACGGTGGATGGGCTTTTTGACGGGGAGTCGGAGGAGAGACGAGGAGGACGGTGGAGAGACAGGGAGTCAGTGGAGAGACGGGGAGTCGGATGAGAGACGGGGAGTCAGAGGAGAGACGAGGAGGATGGCGGACAGGGTATTTGAGGGGGAGTCGGAGGAGAGACAAGGAGGACGGTGGACGCTCGTGGGTTTTTGGGCAGTCGGAGGAGAGACGAGGAGTCGGAGGAGAGACGGGGTGTCGGAGAAGAGACGGGGAGGAGGGTGGAGAGTCAGGGAGTCGGAGGAGAGACGGGGTGTCGGAGAAGAGATGGGGAGGAGGGTGGAGAGACGGGGAGGACAGTGGAGAGACGGGGAGGACGGTGGAGAGTCGGAGAGTCGGTGGAGATACGGGGAGTCGGAGGAGAGATGAGGAGGACGGTGGATGGGGTTTTTGGCGGGGAGTCGGAGGAGAGACAAGAAGGACGGCAGACGTTCGGGGCTTTTTGGCGGGGAGTCGGAGGAGAGATGGGGAGTCAGAGGAGAGACGAGGAGTCGGAGGAGAGATGGGGAGTCAGAGGAGAGACGAGGAGGACGGTGGACGGGATTTTGACAGGGAGTCAGAGGAGAGACAGGGAGTCGGAGGAGAGACGGGGAGGACGGTGGATGGTTTTTGGCGGGGAGTTGGAGGAGAGACGGGGAGTCGGAGGAGAGACGAGGAGGACGGTGGAGAGACGGAGTCGGTGGAGAGACGGGGAGGACGGTGGACGGGGTTTTTGACTGGGAGTCAGAGAAGAGACGGGGAGTCGGTGGAGAGACGGGAAGTCAGAGGAGAGATGAGGACGGTGGACGGGCTTTTTGACGGGGAGTTGGAGGAGAGACGAGGAGGACAGTGGAGAGACAGGGAGTCGGTGGAGAGACGGCGAGTCGGTGGAGAGACGAGGAGGACGGTGATGGGATTTTTGGTGGGGAGTCGGTGGAGAGACGGGGAGTCTGAGGAGAGACGAGGAGGACAGTGGATGGGGTTTTTGGCGGGGAGGCGAAGGAGAGACGGGGAGTCGGAGGAGAGATGATGAGGACGGTGGATGGAGTTTTTGGCGGGGAGGCGAAGGAGAGATGGGGAGTCGGAGGAGAGATGATGAGGATGGTGGAGAGACGGGGAGTCTGAGGAGAGACGAGGAGGACGGTGGATGTGCGGAGGTTTTTGACGGGAAGTCGGACGGGATACGGGGAGGATGGTGGAGAGACGGGGAGGATGGTGGAGAGACGGGGAGGACGGTGCCGAGTCGGGGAGTCGGTGGAGATACGGGGAGTCGGAGGAGAGATGAGGAGGACGGTGGATGGGGTTTTTGGCGGGGAGTCGGAGGAGAGACAAGGAGGACGGCAGACGTTCGGGGCTTTTTGGCGGGGAGTCGGAGGAGAGATGGGGAGTCGGAGGAGAGACGAGGAGTCGGAGGAGAGATGGGGATTCGGAGGAGAGACGAGGAGGACGGTGGACGGGATTTTGACGGGGAGTCAGAGGAGAGACAGGGAGTCGGAGGAGAGACGGGGAGGACGGTGGATGGTTTTTGGCGGGGAGTTGGAGGAGAGACGGGGAGTCGGAGGAGAGACGGGGAGTCGGTGGAGAGATGGGGAGGACGGTGGACGGGGTTTTTGACTGGGAGTCGGAGAAGAGACGGGGAGTCGGTGGAGAGATGGGGAGGACGGTGGATGGGCTTTTTGACGGGAAGTCAGAGGAGAGACGAGGAGGACAGTGGAGAGACAGGGAGTCGGTGGAGAGACGGCGAGTCGGTGGAGAGACGAGGAGGACGGTGATGGGATTTTTGGTGGGGAGTCGGTGGAGAGACGGGGAGTCTGAGGAGAGACGAGGAGGACGGTGGATGGGGTTTTTGGCGGGGAGGCGAAAGAGAGACGGAGAGTCAGAGGAGAGACGGGGTGTCGGAGGAGAGACGAGGAGGACGGAGGAGAAACGGGGAGTCGGAGGAGAGACGGGGAGTCAGAGGAGAGACGAGGAGGACGGCGGACAGGATTTTTGGGGGCGAGTCGGAGGAGAGACAGGGAGGACGGAGGACGTTCGGGGGTTTTTGGCGGGGAGTCGGAGGAGAGATGAGGAAGACGGTGGACGGGCTTCTGACGGGGTGTTGGAGGAAAGACGAGGAGGACGGAGGAGAGACGGGGAGTCGGAGGAGAGACGGGGAGTCAGAGGAGAGACGAGGAGGACGGCGGACAGGGTTTTTGGGGGGGAGTCGGAGGAGAGACAGGGAGGACGGAGGACGTTCGGGGGTTTTTGGCGGGGAGTCGGAGAAGAGACGGGGTGTCGGAGGAGAGACGGGTGGAGAGATGGGGAGTCGGAGGAGAGACGGGGAGGACGGTGGATGGTTTTTGGCGGGGAGTTGGAGGTGAGACGGGCAGTCGGAGGAGAGACGAGGAGGATGGTGGAGAGACAGGGGGTCGGTGGAGAGACGGGGAGTCGGAGGAGAGACGGGGAGTCAGAGGAGAGACGAGGAGGACGGTGGATAGGGTTTTTTGGCGGGGAGTCGGAGGAGAGACGGGGAGTCGGAGGAGAGACGGGGAGTCGGTGGAGAGACGGGGAGTCTGAGGAGAGACGAGGAGGACGGTGGATGGGGTTTTTGGCGGGGAGTCGGAAGTGAGATGAGGAGGACGGTAGAGAGACTGGGAGTCGGAGGAGAGATGAGGAGGACGGTGGATGGGGTTTTGGTGGGGAGTCGGAGGAGAGTCGGGGAGTCGATAGAGAGACGGGGAGTCGGAGGAGATACGGGGAGGACGGTGGATGGGGTTTCAGCGGGGAGTCGGAGGAGAGACGGGGAGGCAGTGGAGAGACGGGGAGAACGGTGGAGAGACGGGGAGTTGGAGGAGAGACGAGGAGTCGGAGGAGAGACCGGGAGTCAGAGGAGAGACGAGGAGGACGGCGGACGGGGTTTTGATGGGGAGTCAGTGGAGAGACGAGGAGGACGGTGGACGGGGGTTCTGACGGGGAGTTGGAGGAGAGACGAGGAGGACGGTGGACAGACGGGGAGTCAGAGGAGAGACGGGGAGTCGGAGGAGAAACAGAGGACGGTGGAGAGACGGGGAGTCGGAGGAGATACGGGGAGGACAGCGGATGGGGTTTTGGCGGGGAGTCGGAGGAGAGACGGGGAGTTAGTGGAGAGATGGGGAGGACGGTGGAGAGACGGGGAGTCAGAGGAGAGACAAGGAGGACGGTGGACGGGGTTTTTGGCGGGGAGTCAGAGGAGGGACGGGGAGGACGGTGGATGGGATTTTTGGCGGGGTGTCGGAGGAGAGATGGGGAGTCGGAGGAGAGACGGGGAGGACGGTGGATGGGGTTTTTGGCGAGGAGTTGGAGGAGAGACGGAGAGGATGGTGGAGAGGCGGGGAGTCGGAGTAGAGGCGGGGAGTCGGAGGAGAGACGGGGAGGACAGTGGAGAGACGGGGAGGATGGTGGAGAGACAGGGAGTCGGAGGAGATACGGGGAGGACAGCGGATGGGGTTTTGGCGGGGAGTCAGAGGAGAGACGGGGAGGACGGTGGATGGGGTTTCAGCGTGGAGTCGGAGGAGAGACGGGGAGTCAGAGGAGAGACGGGGAGGCAGTGGAGAGACGGGGAGGACGGTGGAGAGACGGGGAGTTGAAGGAGAGACGAGGAGGATGGTGGACGGGGTTTTTGGCGGGGAGTCGGAGGAGAGACGGGGAGTCGGAGGAGAGACGGGGAGTCGGAGGAGAGACGGGGAGGACGGAGAACGTTCGGGGGTTTTTGGTGGGGAGTCGGAGGAGAGACGAGGAGTCGGAGGAGAGACGGGGTGTTGGAGGAGAGACGGGTGGAGAGACTGGTAGTCAGAGGAGAGACGGGGAGGACGGTGGACATGCGGGGCTTTTTGACGGGAAGTCGGACGGGAGACGGGGAGTCGGAGGAGAGACGGGGATTGATGGAGAGATGGGAAGTTAGAGGAGAGACGAGGAGGACGGTGGATGGGCTTTTTGACGGGGAGTCAGAGGGGAGACGGGGAGTCGGAGGAGAGACGAGGAGGACGGTGGAGAGACAGGGAGTCAGTGGAGAGACGGGGAGTCGGATGAGAGACGGGGAGTCAGAGGAGAGACGAGGAGGATGGCGGACAGGGTATTTGAGGGGGAGTCGGAGGAGAGACAGGGAGGACGGTGGACGCTCGTGGGTTTTTGGCGGGCAGTCGGAGGAGAGACGAGGAGTCGGAGGAGAGACGGGGTGTCGGAGAAGAGACGGGGAGGAGGGTGGAGAGTCAGGGAGTCGGAGGAGAGACGGGGTGTCGGAGAAGAGATGGGGAGGAGGGTGGAGAGACGGGGAGTCGGAGGAGAGACGGGGAGGACGGTGGATGTGCGGGGGTTTTTGACGGGAAGTCGGACGGGAGACGGGGAGTCGGAGAGACGGGGAGGATGGTGGAGAGACGGGGAGGACGGTGGAGAGTCGGAGAGTCGGTGGAGATACGGGGAGTCGGAGGAGAGATGAGGAGGACGGTGGATGGGGTTTTTGGCGGGGAGTCGGAGGAGAGACAAGGAGGACGGCAGACGTTCGGGGCTTTTTGGCGGGGAGTCGGAGGAGAGATGGGGAGTCAGAGGAGAGACGAGGAGTCGGAGGAGAGATGGGGAGTCAGAGGAGAGACGAGGAGGACGGTGGACGGGATTTTGACAGGGAGTCAGAGGAGAGACAGGGAGTCGGAGGAGAGACGGGGAGGACGGTGGATGGTTTTTGGCGGGGAGTTGGAGGAGAGACGGGGAGTCGGAGGAGAGACGAGGAGGACGGTGGAGAGACAGGGAGTCGGTGGAGAGACGGGGAGGACGGTGGACGGAGTTTTTGACTGGGAGTCAGAGAAGAGACGGGGAGTCGGTGGAGAGACGGGAAGTCAGAGGAGAGATGAGGACGGTGGACGGGCTTTTTGACGGGGAGTCGGAGGAGAGACGAGGAGGACAGTGGAGAGACAGGGAGTCGGTGGAGAGACGGCGAGTCGGTGGAGAGACGAGGAGGACGGTGATGGGATTTTTGGTGGGGAGGTCGGTGGAGAGACGGGGAGTCTGAGGAGAGACGAGGAGGACGGTGGATGGGGTTTTTGGCGGGGAGGCGAAGGAGAGACGGGGATTCGGAGGAGAGATGATGAGGACGGTGGATGGGGTTTTTGGCGGGGAGGCGAAGGAGAGATGGGGAGTCGGAGGAGAGATGATGAGGATGGTGGAGAGACGGGGAGTCTGAGGAGAGACGAGGAGGACGGTGGATGGGGTTTTTGGCGGGGAGGCGAAGGAGAGACGGGGAGCCTGAGGAGAGACGAGGAGGATGGCGGACAGGGTATTTGAGGGGGAGTCGGAGGAGAGACAGGGAGGACGGTGGACGCTCGTGGGTTTTTGGCGGGCAGTCGGAGGAGAGACGAGGAGTCGGAGGAGAGACGGGGTGTCGGAGAAGAGACGGGGAGGAGGGTGGAGAGTCAGGGAGTCGGAGGAGAGACGGGGTGTCGGAGAAGAGACGGGGAGGAGGGTGGAGAGACGGGGAGTCGGAGGAGAGACGGGGAGGACGGTGGATGTGCGGGGTTTTTTGACGGGAAGTCGGACGGGAGACGGGGAGGATGGTGGAGAGACGGGGAGGATGGTGGAGAGACGGGGAGGACGGTGGAGAGTCGGGGAGTCGGTGGAGATACGGGGAGTCGGAGGAGAGATGAGGAGGACGGTGGATGGGGTTTTTGGCGGGGAGTCGGAGGAGAGACAAGGAGGACGGCAGACGTTCGGGGCTTTTTGGCGGGGAGTCAGAGGAGAGATGGGGAGTCGGAGGAGAGACGAGGAGTCGGAGGAGAGATGGGGATTCGGAGGAGAGACGAGGAGGACGGTGGACGGGATTTTGACGGGAGTCAGAGGAGAGACAGGGAGTCGGAGGAGAGACGGGGAGGACGGTGGATGGTTTTTGGCGGGGAGTTGGAGGAGAGACGGGGAGTCGGAGGAGAGACGGGGAGTCGGTGGAGAGACGGAAGTCAGAGGAGAGATGAGGACGGTGGACTGGCTTTTTGACGGGGAGTCAGAGGAGAGATGAGGAGGACACTGGAGAGACAGGGAGTCGGTGGAGAGACGGCGAGTCGGAGGAGAGACGAGGAGGACGGTGATGGGATTTTTGGTGGGGAGTCGGTGGAGAGACGGGGAGTCTGAGGAGAGACGAGGAGGACGACGGATGGGGTTTTTGGCGGGTTGGCGAAGGAGAGATGGGGAGTCGGAGGAGAGATGATGAGGATGGTGGAGAGACGGGGAGTCTGAGGAGAGACGAGGAGGACGGTGGATGGGGTTTTTGGCGGGAGGCGAAGGAGAGACGGGGAGTCGGAGGAGAGATGATGAGGATGGTGGAGAGACGGGGAGTCAGAGGAGAGATGGGTGGAGAGACGGGGAGGACGGTGGAGAGACGGGGAGTGAGAGGAGAAACGAGGAGGACGGTGGACGGGGTTATTGGCAGGGAGTCGGAGGAGAGACGGGGAGGACGGTGGATGGGATTTTTGGCGGAGAGTCGGAGGAGAGATGGGTAGTCGGAGGAGAGATGGAGAGGACGGTGGATGGCGTTTTTGGCAAGAAGTTGGAGGAGAGACGGGGAGGATGGTGGAGAGACGGGGAGTCGAAGGAGAAACGGGGAGTCAGAGGAGAGACGGGGAGGACGGTGGAGAGACAGGGAGTCGGAGGAGATATGGGGAGGACGGCGGATGGGGTTTCGGCGGGTAGTCGGAGGAGAGACGAGGAGGACAGTGGAGAGACGGAGTCGGTGGAGAGACGGCGAGTCGGAGGAGAGACGAGGAGGACGGTGATGGGATTTTTGGTGGGGAGTCGGTGGAGAGACGGGGAGTCTGAGGAGAGACGAGGAGGACGGTGGATGGGGTTTTTGGCGGGGAGGCGAAGGAGAGACGGGGAGTCGGAGGAGAGATGATGAGGACGGTGGATGGGGTTTTTGGCGGGGGAGGCGAAGGGGGAGATGGGGAGTCGGAGGAGAGATGATGCGGATGGTGGAGAGACGGGGAGTCTGAGGAGAGACGAGGAGGACGGTGGATGAGGTTTTTGGCGGGGAGGCGAAGGAGAGACGGGGAGTCGGAGGAGAGATGATGAGGATGGTGGAGAGACGGGGAGTCAGAGGAGAGATGGGTGGAGAGACGGGGAGTCAGAGGAGAGACAGGGAGTCGGAGGAGAGACGGGGAGGACGGTGGATGGTTTTTGCCGGGGAGTTGGAGGAGAGACGGGGAGTCGGAGGAGAGACGAGGAGGACGGTGGAGAGACAGGGAGTCGGTGGAGAGACGGGGAGGACTGTGGACGGGGTTTTTGACTGGGAGTCAGAGAAGAGACGGGGGAGTCGGTGGAGAGACGGGAAGTCAGAGGAGAGATGAGGACGGTGGACGGGCTTTTTGACGGGGAGTCGGAGGAGAGACGAGGACAGTGGAGAGACAGGGAGTCGGTGGAGAGACGGCGAGTCGGTGGAGAGACGAGGACGACGGTGATGGGATTTTTGGTGGGGAGTCGGTGGAGAGACGGGGAGTCGGAGGAGAGACGAGGAGGACGGTGGATGGGGTTTTTGGCGGGGAGTTGGAGGAGAGACGGGGAGTCGGAGGAGAGACGGGGGAGTCAGAGAAGAGACGGAGTCGGAGGAGAGACGGGGAGGACGGTGGATGGGGTTTTGGCGGGGAGTCGGAGGAGAGTTCGGGAGTCGATGGAGAGACGGGGAGTCGGAAGAGATGCGGGGAGGACGGCGGATGGGGTTTCAGCGGGGAGTCGGAGGAGAGACGGGAGGCAGTGGAGAGACGGGGAGGACGGTGGAGAGACGGGAGTCGGAGGAGAGACGAGGAGGACGGTGGATAGGGTTTTTTGGCGGGGAGTCGGAGGAGAGATGGGGAGGACGGTAGAGAGACGGGGAGTCGGAGGAGAGATGAGGAGGACGGTGGAGAGACGGGGAGTCGGAGGAGAGACGAGGAGGACGGTGGAGAGACGGAGTCGGTGGAGAGACGGGAGGACGGTGGACGGAGTTTTGACTGGGAGTCAGAGAAGAGACGGGGAGTCGGTGGAGAGACGGGAAGTCAGAGGAGAGATGAGGACGGTGGACGGGCTTTTTGACGGGGAGTCGGAGGAGAGACGAGGAGGACAGTGGAGAGACAGGGAGTCGGTGGAGAGACGGCGAGTCGGTGGAGAGACGAGGAGGACGGTGATGGGATTTTTGGTGGGGAGTCGGTGGAGAGACGGGGAGTCTGAGGAGAGACGAGGACGGTGGATGGGTTTTTTGGCGGGGAGGCGAAGGAGAGACGGGGAGTCGGAGGAGAGATGATGAGGACGGTGGATGGGGTTTTTGGCGGGGAGGCGAAGGAGAGATGGGGAGTCGGAGGAGAGATGATGAGGATGGTGGAGAGACGGGGAGTCTGAGGAGAGACGAGGAGGACGGTGGATGGGGTTTTTGGCGGGGAGGCGAAGGAGAGACGGGGAGCCTGAGGAGAGACGAGGAGGATGGCGGACAGGGTATTTGAGGGGGAGTCGGAGGAGAGACAGGGAGGACGGTGGACGCTCGTGGGTTTTTGGCGGGCAGTCGGAGGAGAGACGAGGAGTCGGAGGAGAGACGGGGTGTCGGAGAAGAGACGGGGAGGAGGGTGGAGAGTCAGGGAGTCGGAGGAGAGACGGGGTGTCGGAGAAGAGACGGGGAGGAGGGTGGAGAGACGGGGAGTCGGAGGAGAGACGGGGAGGACGGTGGATGTGCGGGGGTTTTTGACGGGAAGTCGGACGGGAGACGGGGAGGATGGTGAGAGACGGGGAGGATGGTGGAGAGACGGGGAGGACGGTGGAGAGTCGGGGAGTCGGTGGAGATACGGGGAGTCGGAGGAGAGATGAGGAGGACGGTGGATGGGGTTTTTGGCGGGGGAGTCGGAGGAGAGACAAGGAGGACGGCAGACGTTCGGGGCTTTTTGGCGGGGAGTCAGAGGAGAGGATGGGGAGTCGGAGGAGAGACGAGGAGTCGGAGGAGAGATGGGGATTCGGAGGAGAGACGAGGAGGACGGTGGACGGGATTTTGACGGGGAGTCAGAGGAGAGACAGGGAGTCGGAGGAGAGACGGGAGGACGGTGGATGGTTTTTGGCGGGGAGTTGGAGGAGAGACGGGGAGTCGGAGGAGAGACGGGGAGTCGGTGGAGAGACGGGAAGTCAGAGGAGAGATGAGACGGTGGACGGGCTTTTTGACGGGGAGTCGGAGGAGAGACGAGGAGGACAGTGGAGAGACAGGGAGTCGGTGGAGAGACGGCGAGTCGGTGGAGAGACGAGGAGGACGGTGATGGGATTTTTGGTGGGGAGTCGGTGGAGAGACGGGGAGTCTGAGGAGAGACGAGGAGGACGGTGGATGGGGTTTTTGGCGGGGAGGCGAAGGAGAGACGGGGAGTCGGAGGAGAGATGATGAGGATGGTGGATGGGGTTTTTGGCGGGGAGGCGAAGGAGAGACGGGGAGTCTGAGGAGAGACGAGGAGGACGGTGGATGGGGTTTTTGGCGGGGAGGCGAAGGAGAGACGGGGAGCCTGAGAGAGACGAGGAGGATGGCGGACAGGGTATTTGAGGGGGAGTCGGAGGAGAGACAGGGAGGACGGTGGACGCTCGTGGGTTTTTGGCGGGCAGTCGGAGGAGAGACGAGGAGTCGGAGGAGAGACGGGGTGTCGGAGAAGAGACGGGGAGGAGGGTGGAGAGTCAGGGAGTCGGAGGAGAGACGGGGTGTCGGAGAAGAGACGGGGAGGAGGGTGGAGAGACGGGGAGTCGGAGGAGAGACGGGGAGGACGGTGGATGTGCGGGGGTTTTTGACGGGAAGTCGGACGGGAGACGGGGAGGATGGTGGAGAGACGGGGAGGATGGTGGAGAGACGGGGAGGACGGTGGAGAGTCGGGGAGTCGGTGGAGATACGGGGAGTCGGAGGAGAGATGAGGAGGACGGTGGATGGGGTTTTTGGCGGGGAGTCGGAGGAGAGACGAGGACGGCAGACGTTCGGGGCTTTTTGGCGGGGAGTCAGAGGAGAGATGGGGAGTCGGAGGAGAGACGAGGAGTCGGAGGAGAGATGGGGATTCGGAGAGAGACGAGGAGGACGGTGGACGGGATTTTGACGGGGAGTCAGAGGAGAGACAGGGAGTCGGAGGAGAGACGGGGAGGACGGTGGATGGTTTTTGGCGGGGAGTTGGAGGAGAGACGGGGAGTCGGAGGAGAGACGGGGAGTCGGTGGAGAGACGGGAAGTCAGAGGAGAGATGAGGACGGTGGACTGGCTTTTTGACGGGGAGTCAGAGGAGAGATGAGGAGGACACTGGAGAGACAGGGAGTCGGTGGAGAGACGGCGAGTCGGAGGAGAGACGAGGAGGACGGTGATGGGATTTTTGGTGGGGAGTCGGTGGAGAGACGGGGGAGTCTGAGGAGAGACGAGGAGGACGACGGATGGGGTTTTTGGCGGGTTGGCGAAGGAGAGATGGGGAGTCGGAGGAGAGATGATGAGGATGGTGGAGAGACGGGGAGTCTGAGGAGAGACGAGGAGGACGGTGGATGGGGTTTTTGGCGGGGAGGCGAAGGAGAGACGGGGAGTCGGAGGAGAGATGATGAGGATGGTGGAGAGACGGGGAGTCAGAGGAGAGATGGGTGGAGAGACGGGGAGGACGGTGGAGAGACGGGGAGTGAGAGGAGAAACGAGGAGGACGGTGGACGGGGTTATTGGCAGGGAGTCGGAGGAGAGACGGGGAGGACGGTGGATGGGATTTTTGGCGGAGAGTCGGAGGAGAGATGGGTAGTCGGAGGAGAGATGGAGAGGACGGTGGATGGCGTTTTTGGCAAGAAGTTGGAGGAGAGACGGGGAGGATGGTGGAGAGACGGGGAGTCGAAGGAGAAACGGGGAGTCAGAGGAGAGACGGGGAGGACGGTGGAGAGACAGGGAGTCGGAGGAGATATGGGGAGGACGGCGGATGGGGTTTCGGCGGGTAGTCGGAGGAGAGACGAGGAGGACAGTGGAGAGACGGAGTCGGTGGAGAGACGGCGAGTCGGAGGAGAGACGAGGAGGACGGTGATGGGATTTTTGGTGGGGAGTCGGTGGAGAGACGGGGAGTCTGAGGAGAGACGAGGAGGACGGTGGATGGGGTTTTTTGGCGGGGAGGCGAAGGAGAGACGGGGAGTCGGAGGAGAGATGATGAGGACGGTGGATGGGGTTTTTGGCGGGGAGGCGAAGGGGAGATGGGGAGTCGGAGGAGAGATGATGCGGATGGTGGAGAGACGGGGAGTCTGAGGAGAGACGAGGAGGACGGTGGATGAGGTTTTTGGCGGGGAGGCGAAGGAGAGACGGGGAGTCGGAGGAGAGATGATGAGGATGGTGGAGAGACGGGGAGTCAGAGGAGAGATGGGTGGAGAGACGGGGAGTCAGAGGAGAGACAGGGAGTCGGAGGAGAGACGGGGAGGACGGTGGATGGTTTTTGCCGGGGAGTTGGAGGAGAGACGGGGAGTCGGAGGAGAGACGAGGAGGACGGTGGAGAGACAGGGAGTCGGTGGAGAGACGGGGAGGACTGTGGACGGGGTTTTTGACTGGGAGTCAGAGAAGAGACGGGGAGTCGGTGGAGAGACGGGAAGTCAGAGGAGAGATGAGGACGGTGGACGGGCTTTTTGACGGGGAGTCGGAGGAGAGACGAGGACAGTGGAGAGACAGGGAGTCGGTGGAGAGACGGCGAGTCGGTGGAGAGACGAGGACGACGGTGATGGGATTTTTGGTGGGGAGTCGGTGGAGAGACGGGGAGTCGGAGGAGAGACGAGGAGGACGGTGGATGGGGTTTTTTGGCGGGGAGTTGGAGGAGAGACGGGGAGTCGGAGGAGAGACGGGGAGTCAGAGAAGAGACGGAGTCGGAGGAGAGACGGGGAGGACGGTGGATGGGTTTTGGCGGGGAGTCGGAGGAGAGTTCGGGAGTCGATGGAGAGACGGGGAGTCGGAAGAGATGCGGGGAGGACGGCGGATGGGGTTTCAGCGGGGAGTCGGAGGAGAGACGGGGAGGCAGTGGAGAGACGGGGAGGACGGTGGAGAGACGGGGAGTCGGAGGAGAGACGAGGAGGACGGTGGATAGGGTTTTTTGGCGGGGAGTCGGAGGAGAGATGGGGAGGACGGTAGAGAGACGGGGAGTCGGAGGAGAGATGAGGAGGACGGTGGAGAGACGGGGAGTCGGAGGAGAGACGAGGAGGACGGTGGAGAGACAGGGAGTCGGTGGAGAGACGGGGAGGACGGTGGACGGAGTTTTTGACTGGGAGTCAGAGAAGAGACGGGGAGTCGGTGGAGAGACGGGAAGTCAGAGGAGAGATGAGGACGGTGGACGGGCTTTTTGACGGGGAGTCGGAGGAGAGACGAGGAGGACAGTGGAGAGACAGGGAGTCGGTGGAGAGACGGCGAGTCGGTGGAGAGACGAGGAGGACGGTGATGGGATTTTTGGTGGGGAGTCGGTGGAGAGACGGGGAGTCTGAGGAGAGACGAGGACGGTGGATGGGGTTTTTGGCGGGGAGGCGAAGGAGAGACGGGGAGTCGGAGGAGAGATGATGAGGACGGTGGATGGGGTTTTTGGCGGGGAGGCGAAGGAGAGATGGGGAGTCGGAGGAGAGATGATGAGGATGGTGGAGAGACGGGGAGTCTGAGGAGAGACGAGGAGGACGGTGGATGGGGTTTTTGGCGGGGAGGCGAAGGAGAGACGGGGAGCCTGAGGAGAGACGAGGAGGATGGCGGACAGGGTATTTGAGGGGGAGTCGGAGGAGAGACAGGGAGGACGGTGGACGCTCGTGGGTTTTTGGCGGGCAGTCGGAGGAGAGACGAGGAGTCGGAGGAGAGACGGGGTGTCGGAGAAGAGACGGGGAGGAGGGTGGAGAGTCAGGGAGTCGGAGGAGAGACGGGGTGTCGGAGAAGAGACGGGGAGGAGGGTGGAGAGACGGGGAGTCGGAGGAGAGACGGGGAGGACGGTGGATGTGCGGGGGTTTTTGACGGGAAGTCGGACGGGAGACGGGGAGGATGGTGGAGAGACGGGGAGGATGGTGGAGAGACGGGGAGGACGGTGGAGAGTCGGGGAGTCGGTGGAGATACGGGGAGTCGGAGGAGAGATGAGGAGGACGGTGGATGGGGTTTTTGGCGGGGATACGGAGGAGAGACAAGGAGGACGGCAGACGTTCGGGGCTTTTTGGCGGGGAGTCAGAGGAGAGATGGGGAGTCGGAGGAGAGACGAGGAGTCGGAGGAGAGATGGGGATTCGGAGGAGAGACGAGGAGGACGGTGGACGGGATTTTGATGGGGAGTCAGAGGAGAGACAGGGAGTCGGAGGAGAGACGAGGAGGACGGTGGATGGGGTTTTTGGCGGGGGAGGCGAAGGAGAGACGGCGAGTCGGAGGAGAGATGATGAGGATGGTGGAGAGACGGGGAGTCAGAGGAGAGATGGGTGGAGAGACGGGGAGGACGGTGGAGAGACGGGGAGTCAGAGGAGAAACGAGGAGGACGGTGGACGGGGTTATTGGCAGGGAGTCGGAGGAGAGACGGGGAGGACGGTGGATGGGATTTTTGGCGGAGAGTCGGAGGAGAGATGGGTAGTCGGAGGAGAGATGGGGAGGACGGTGGATGGCGTTTTTGGCAAGAAGTTGGAGGAGAGACGGGGAGGATGGTGGAGAGACGGGGAGTCGAAGGAGAAACGGGGAGTCAGAGGAGAGACGGGGAGGACGGTGGAGAGACGGGGAGTCGGAGGAGAGACGGAGAGGACGGTGGATGGGGTTTTGGCGGGGAGTTGGTGGAGAGACGAGGAGTCGGAGGAGAGACGGGCAGTCGGAGGAGAGACGGGGAAGAGACGGGGAGGACGGTAGATGGGGTTTTGGCGGGGAGTCAGAGGAGAGTCGGGGAGTCGGTGGAGAGACAGGGAGTCGGAGGAGATATGGGGAGGACGGCGGATGGGGTTTCGGCGGGTAGTCGGAGGAGAGACGAGGAGGACAGTGGAGAGACGGAGTCGGTGGAGAGACGGCGAGTCGGAGGAGAGACGAGGAGGACGGTGATGGGATTTTTGGTGGGGAGTCGGTGGAGAGACGGGGAGTCGGAGGAGAGATGATGAGGATGGTGGAGAGACGGGGAGTCAGAGGAGAGATGGGTGGAGAGACGGGGAGTCAGAGGAGAGACAGGGAGTCGGAGGAGAGACGGGGAGGACGGTGGATGGTTTTTGGCGGGGAGTTGGAGGAGAGACGGGGAGTCGGAGGAGAGACGAGGAGGACGGTGGAGAGACAGGGAGTCGGTGGAGAGACGGGGAGGACGGTGGACGGGGTTTTTGACTGGGAGTCAGAGAAGAGACGGGGAGTCGGTGGAGAGACGGGAAGTCAGAGGAGAGATGAGGACGGTGGACGGGCTTTTTGACAGGGAGTCGGAGGAGAGACGAGGAGGACAGTGGAGAGACAGGGAGTCGGTGGAGAGACGGCGAGTCGGTGGAGAGACGAGGACGACGGTGATGGGATTTTTGGTGGGGAGTCGGTGGAGAGACGGGGAGTCGGAGGAGAGACGAGGAGGACGGTGGATGGGGTTTTTGGTGGGGAGTTGGAGGAGAGACGGGGAGTCGGAGGAGAGACGAGGAGGACGGTGGAGAGATGGAGTCGGTGGAGAGACGGGGAGGACGGTGGATGGGGTTTTGGCGGGGAGTCGGAAGAGAGATGAGGAGGACGGTAGAGAGACGGGGAGTCGGAGGAGAGACGAGGACGGTGGACGGGATTTTGACGGGGAGTCAGAGAAGAGACGGAGTCGGAGGAGAGACGGGGAGGACGGTGGATGGGGTTTTGGCGGGGAATCGGAGGAGAGTTCGGGAGTCGATGGAGAGACGGGGAGTCGGAAGAGATGCGGGGAGGACGGCAGATGGGGTTTCAGTGGGGAGTCGGAGGAGAGACGGGGAGGCAGTGGAGAGACGGGGAGGACGGTGGAGAGACGGGGAGTCAGAGGAGAGACAAGGAGGACGGTGGACGGGGTTTTTGGCGGGGAGTCGGAGGAGAGATGGGGAGTCGGAGGAGAGATGATGAGGACGGTGGATGGGGTTTTTGGCGGGGAGGCGAAGGAGAGATGGGGAGTCGGAGGAGAGATGATGAGGATGGTGGAGAGACGGGGAGTCTGAGGAGAGACGAGGAGGACGGTGGATGGGGTTTTTGGCGGGGAGGCGAAGGAGAGACGGGGAGCCTGAGGAGAGACGAGGAGGACGGTGGATGGGGTTTTTGGCGGGGAGGCGATGGAGAGACGGGAAGTCGGAGGAGAGATGATGAGGATGGTGGAGAGACGGGGAGTCAGAGGAGAGATGGGTGGAGAGACGGGGAGGACGGTGGAGAGACGGGGAGTCGGAGGAGAGATGGGGAGGATGGTAGAGAGACGGGGAGTCAGAGGAGAGACGGGGAGGATGGTGGATGGGCTTTTGGCGTGGAGTCGGAGGAGAGACGGGGAGGCAGTGGAGAGACGGGGAGGACGGTGGAGGGACGGGGAGTCAGAGGAGAGACGAGGAGGACGGTGGATAGGGTTTTTTGGCGGGGAGTCGGAGGAGAGATGGGGAGGACGGTAGAGAGACGGGGAGTCGGAGGAGAGATGAGGAGGACGGTGGAGAGACGGGGAGTCGGAGGAGAGACGGGGAGGATGGTGGATGGGCTTTTGGCGTGGAGTCGGAGGAGAGACGGGGAGGACGGTGGATGTGGTTTTAGCGGGGAGTCGCAGGAGAGACGGTGGAGTCGGAGGAGAGACGGGGAGGCAGTGGAGTTATGGGGAAGACAGTGGAGAGACGGGGAGTTGGAGGAGAGACGGAGAGGACAGTGGATGTGGTTTTTGGTGGGGAGTCGGAGGAGAGACAGGGAGGACGGTGGACGTTCGGGGGTTTTTGGCAGGGAGTCAGAGGAGAGACGGGGAGTCAGAGGAGAGCCAAGGAGTCGGAGGAGAGACGGGGTGTCGGAGGAGAGACAGGGAGGAGGGTGGAGAGACGGGGAGTCGGAGGAGAGACAGGGAGGACGGTGGACGCTCGTGGGTTTTTGGCGGGGAGTCGGAGGAGAGACGGGGAGTCGGAGGAGGGACGAGGAGTCGGAGGAGAGATGGGGTGTCGGAGAAGAGACGGGGAGGACGGTGGACGTGCGGGGGTTTTTGACGGGGAGTCGGACGGGAGACGGGGAGTCAGAGGAGAGACGAGGAGGATGGTGGAGAGACGGGGAGGACGGTGGAGAGTCGGGGAGTCGGTGGAGAGACGGGGAGTCGGAGGAGAGACGAGGAGGACGGTGGATAGGGTTTTTTGGCGGGGAGTCAGAGGAGAGACGGGGAGTCGGTGGAGAGACGGGGAGTCTGAGGAGAGACGAGGAGGACAGTGGATGGGGTTTTGAATGGGTGTCGGAGGAGAGACGAGGAGGACGGTGGACGGGGGTTTTGACGGGGAGTTGGAGGAGAGACGAGGCGGAAGGTGGAGGAACGGGGAGTCGGAGGAGAGACGGAGTCGGAGGAGAGACGGGGAGGACGGTGGATGGTTTTTGGCGGGGAGTTGGAGGAGAGACGGGCAGTCGGAGGAGAGACGAGGAGGATGGTGGAGAGACGGGGTCGGTGGAGAGACGGGGAGTCGGAGGAGAGACGGGGAGTCGGAGGAGAGACGAGGAGGACGGTGGATAGGGTTTTTTGGCGGGGAGTCGGAGGAGAGACGGGGAGTCGGTGGAGAGACGGGGAGTCTGAGGAGAGACGAGGAGGACGGTGGATGGGGTTTTTGGCGGGGAGTCGGAAGAGAGATGAGGAGGACGGTAGAGAGACGGGGAGTCGGAGGAGAGACGGGGAGGACGGTGGATGGGGTTTAGGTGGGGAGTCGGAGGAGAGTCGGGGAGTCGATGGAGAGACGGGGAGTCGGAGGAGATACGGGGAGGGCGGCGGATGGGGTTTGGCGGGGAGTTGGAGGAGAGACGGGGAGGACGGTGGATGGGGTTTCAGCAGGGAGTTGGAGGAGAGACGGGGAGGCAGTGGAGAGACGGGGAGAATGGTGGAGAGACAGGGAGTTGGAGGAGAGACGAGGAGTCGGAGGAGAGACCGGGAGTCAGAGGAGAGACGAGGAGGACGGCGGACGGGGTTTTGATGGGGAGTCGGTGGAGAGACGAGGAGGACGGTGGACGGGGGTTCTGACGGGGAGTCAGAGGAGAGATGAGGAGGACGGTGGACAGGCGGGGAGTCAGAGGAGAGACGGGGAGTCGGAGGAGAAACAGAGGACGGTGGAGAGACGGGGAGTCGGAGGAGAGACAAGGAGGACGGTGGACGGGGTTTTTGGCGGGGAGTCGGAGGAGAGATGGGGAGGACGGTGGAGAGACGGGGAGTCAGAGGAGAGACAAGGAGGACGGTGGACGGGGTTTTTGGCGGGGAGTCGGAGGAGAGATGGGGAGGACGGTGGACGGGATTTTGACGGAGAGTCAGAGGAGAGACAGGGAGTCGGAGAAGAGACGGGGAGGACGGTGGATGGTTTTTGGCGGGGAGTTGGAGGAGAGACGGGGAGTCGGAGGAGAGACGAGGAGGACGGTGGAGAGATGGAGTCGGTGGAGAGACGGGGAGGACGGTGGATGGGGTTTTGGCGGGGAGTCGGAAGAGAGATGAGGAGGACGGTAGAGAGACGGGGAGTCGGAGGAGAGACGAGGAGGACGGTGGACGGGATTTTGACGGGGAGTCAGAGGAGAGACAGGGAGTCGGAGGAGAGATGGGGAGGACGGTGGATGGGGTTTTGGCGGGGAGTCGGAGGAGAGTTCGGGAGTCGATGGAGAGACGGGGAGTCGGAAGAGATGCGGGGAGGACGGCGGATGGGGTTTTGGCGGGGAGTCGGAGGAGAGACGGGGAGGACGGTGGATGGGGTTTCAGCGGGGAGTCGGAGGAGAGACGGGGAGGCAGTGGAGAGACGGGGAGGACGGTGGAGAGACGGGGAGTCGGAGGAGAGACGAGGACGGTGGATAGGGTTTTTTGGCGGGGAGTCGGAGGAGAGATGGGGAGGACGGTAGAGAGACGGGGAGTCGGAGGAGAGATGAGGAGGACGGTGGAGAGACGGGGAGTCGGAGGAGAGACGGGGAGGATGGTGGATGGGGTTTTGGCGGGGAGTCGGAGGAGAGTCGGGGAGTCGATGGAGAGACGGGGAGTCGGAGGAGATACGGGGAGGACGGCGGATGGGGTTTTGGCGGGGAGTCAGAGGAGAGACGGGGAGGACGGTGGATGGGGTTTCAGTGGGGAGTCGGAGGAGAGACGGAGAGGCAGTGGAGAGACGGGGAGGATGGTGGAGAGACGGGGAGTTGGAGGAGAGACGAGGAGGATGGTGGACGGGGTTTTTGGCGTGGAGTCGGATGAGACACGGGGAGTCGAAGGAGAGACGGGGAGGACGGTAGATGGGGTATTTGGCGGGGTGTCGGAGGAGAGACAGGGAGGACGGTGGACGTTCGGGGGTTTTTGGCAGGGAGTCAGAGGAGAGACGAGGAGTCGGAGGAGAGACGGGGTGTCGGAGGAGAGACGGGGAGTCGGAGGAGAGACGGGGAGGACGGTAGATGGGGTATTTGGCGGGGAGTCGGAGGAGAGACAGGGAGGACGGTGGACGTTCGGGGGTTTTTGGCAGGGAGTCGGAGGAGAGACAGGGAGTCAGAGGAGAGACGAGGAGTCGGAGGAGAGACGGGGTGTCGGAGGAGAGACGGGGAACACGGTGGATGTGTGGGGGTTTTTGACGGGGAGTCGGACGGGAGACGGGGAGTCGGTGGAGTGACGGGGAGTCGGAGGAGAGACGGGGAGGACGGTGGACGGGGTTTTTGACGGGGAGTCGGAGGAGAGACGGGGAGTCGGTGGACTCCCGGGGTCAGACACAGAGAGGAGCTGTGCTGACTGAGCTGGGAGAAATCGAGGCAAAACTACTGGATAAAGTTCGTGGAATACTTTGGAGGTGGCTCTAAAAGTCTCTTGGACAACCGAGTGAGTGACGGCGCTGGTGTGGAAACTCGGTGTGCAGTTTTACTGCCGGTTTGGGCTGGGTTTGTTGGCGGCTGCTAACTGCGTAGCTCCCAGCTGCGGCCGCTGGCAACTCGCCAGGAAGCCGGTTCGCTCCAAAACCAGAGGCAAACGCCGTCGTTCCCCCCCATTGACAGCGGGGCAACGTTCCTCCTCCATTGTTTTCCTGATTTTCGTCCGGTGTTGGTGCCGGAGCATCTGGAAGGACGTTTCGGCCTCTCCCGGCCTGGGTCTCTGTAAGTCCGACGGAGCCTTTCCTGGCGTCGAGCCAGCGAGGAACTGTTGACTGCAAACTTTCCCGGCCAGTTATTCGACTCGTTCCAGGACTTCTAACCGGCACCGCTGTAGGATTCTCGGACTGGAAAGAGCGTCAGCATGCCGGACCGGTCTCCAGGGAGTCGCGGGCCTTCGGGGAGTTACACAAGGGCGGCTGCCTCCCCGGCCTCGGACAACGCCCTTTTTCGGTCGGTGAAGGTGGAACGTGGGGTGCAATGTATTTTGCGCCCTGGAATGACACTAGAAAAGTGTACGGAGGCAATGGAGGACCTTGTTGGGAAAGGTGGTATTCTGGCCACCGAGAAGGAGTTCGGAAAGGCGGTGTTTTATCTGGCGAATGAAGAACTAGTGCACCGGGCCCTAAGCAGGGGAGTCACGGTAGACAACATCTTTTTACCTATGGAGCTGGTGACGGCCCCCACGCAACGTATCGTGCTTGGGCATGTTAAGCCTTTCATTCCAAATGAGGACTTGCTACCCCCACTGGCCCGTTTAGGGCAAGTAAGGTCGGAGATCACTGCCATCCGACACAAATTTAAGAGACGCACCCTCCGCACCGTAATCTCTTTCCGGCGTCAGGTATTTATGCAGCTGGAAAGGGAGGACGATGTTGAGGGCCGGCTTACTGTCCGGCACGAGGGAGTGGATTATCAGGTGTACTGGAGCTCCGAGCGCCCACGGTGCCATGCGTGCAGGGGGGTGGGGCACTTTCGGAGGGACTGTCCTGCCGCCCGGAACCCGAGGGAGCCCATTTCGGGCACCAGTGCCCCAGCTACCTCTGCCCCTGATCCTACTCCTGCGCGTGCGTCTGTGCCTGCATCTGACCCTGCCCCCGCCCGTGATCCTGCCCCAGCCCCTCACCCTGCCCCTGCCCCTACCCCTGTCCGTACTCCTACGGTTGGGTCGGTCCCTGCTCCTCTCCCTGTGGTTCAGGTGGGGGACGGGGTGGAGTCTGTGCGGAGTAAGAAGGCAAAGGGGAAATCCAAACACAGTAAGAAGCGGGCCTTTAAGGCTGCAGAGCTCACGCCCATTTCGCCTGAAGTGGAGCGTGGGGCTCGGGGAGGTGCGCAAGCAGACGGGGCGATGGAAACAGAGAGCGCCGCCCCATCGGTAAAGCCTGCACCTGTGTGCTCCTCCGGTGTGAAGAGGAGAAGGGAACGTTCCCGCAAGAGGGCAGGGGATGTAGATGCGGAGGAGTCCCAGGAAGGGGTGGGAATCCGGGTAGGGGTTGGTTCTAAACCTGAGTCCCCAGATGTAGCCACCAGTCCTGGGGAAGATGGTGTGGTTGTGCAAAAAGCTTGTGATAGCCCTGTTTGCACAAATGAGGCAGCCCTGGAGGCCTCCACCCAGGACCTACAAGTCAGCGCCTCTCTGGAGTCCAGTGTACCGAATAATGTAAGAGGAGACGAGACAAAGCTCTCTCATTCTCAGCACCAGGCTGCTTGTGAATCCCTTGGACCAAAGGTGCCGGGTTCCCCTCTATGCCTGCCCCCTGGGGAGGGCGTTTTTCTGTGCACCTCGACCCCAGCAATTAATGACTTGCAGGGAGTCCCTGGGGATTGTCCCTCCACTGTCGCAAATGTGGATGAGGCTGATGCGACGGTGGAGCGGGCAGGTAAGAGCGAGGTGCCCGCTGCGCGGTATGGGTCACAAGCGCAGCCATCTTTTGGAACATGCGGGGAGGCCGATGGGGATTCTGTCTGCAGTGACGGGTTGGAGGGGGACTCTTTCGATAGTGAAATAATGGACATCCTCACCCCTCCTGAGAAGTCCCCATTGATACCTGTAGAGGAAATTAAGCATTTTATTCTCACCTCTGAGGGTGCCAAGCACCGGCCTCAACTAGCCTCGCTACGCTGGCCCAGCATGCCGAGGCTGGTGAGGTCCCTGCGAGTCATCCTCGGACGAAAGGGAAAGGGAAAGAGGAATGCGGTGGCGGGGAACGACAGACGGCAACTAAAATCTTTCCTAGATGACCTAGTAAGGGACAATAGAGGGAGAAGCAGCCTCGCTCCTACGGGGGATGGTGGGTCACAGGGTGTCGCTGGTACCGCTCGAGCCCGGAAGGCAAAAAGTAACCTTGCTTTCTTTCCGGACAGTGTGGTGGAGGGCGCCTCCGCTCTCACCGAAATGGGCACAGCTGCTGAGACCTAGTGTGCTCCCGCCATGAAGCTTACCATAGCTAGTCTCAATGTAAACGGCAGCAGGGGTCCTCTTCGCAGGCATAACAATCTCTCAGCCCTCAGGGATGGGCGGTATACGGTGAGTTTCCTGCAGGAAACCCATACCATCCCTGGGGACGAGTCTGCTTGGCTCCTGGAGTGGCGGGGCGGGGTCTACATGAGCCACCTCAGCTCCATTTCTAGCGGGGTGGCGGTCCTGTTGGCCCCGACCTTCCAGCCAGTAATTGAAAGAGTCCGGGACGTTGTGCCCGGCCGTCTGCTCCACCTGGTTGTGCGCCTGGATGGCGTACCATTGCATTTTATCAATGTGTATGCTCCCAGGCGCGGTGTGATGCAGACGCGCCTATTCTGCCAGCTCTCCACCCTGCTGAGCTCCATCGATCCTGGGGATTGCGTCATCCTCGGGGGAGATTTCAATTGTACCCTCGAGGCGGAGGACCGTTTGGGCCTCCAACGCGACCCAGCATTGGCAAAAAAGTTAAAGGAGCTAGTCGGCTCCTTTGACTTGGTGGACAGCTGGCGGAATCTTCACCCCAACTCTAGCGCCTTCTCGAGAAGGTCTAGAGAAGGAGGTTCCAGGATAGACCGCTTTTACATCTCTCGGGCCTACGTCTCCCGCGTGTCGGCGTCCTCCATGCGGCCGGTGTCGTGCTCGGATCATCACCTTGTGTGGATGGAATTTATTCCACTACACCCTCGGGTGGGATCCGGGTATTGGCATTTTAACAACCGGCTGCTGGAGGACAGCCGATTCCGGGATTCGTTCCGAGCTTTCTGGGTCTCCTGGAAGGAGAGGCGGAGAGAGTTCTGCTCCCTACGGCTATGGTGGGATGTGGGCAAAGCCCACATCCGGTTTTTATGTCGGGAGTACACTAGGGGGTCGACAAAGAGGCGGAGCTCTGAGGTTGAGCGGCTTGAGAGAGCGTTGCTTGACCTGGAGTCCCGCCTCGGTCCGACCGCTGGAGACCAACAGCTGTGGCAGGAATACCAGGAGAAGAAGGACGCACTAAGGAACCTGCAGCTCCAGCAGTCCCGAGGTGCGTACGTGAGGTCACGGATCCAAATGCTGCAGGATTTGGACCGTGGCTCACCCTTCTTCTACTCGTTGGAAAGGTGGCGGGGAGTTCAAAAGCAGCTAGTGGAGCTGCTGGCTGCCGATGGCTCCTCCATCACGGACCCTGATGGAATTAACAACGAGGTCCGTTCATTCTATCGGTCCTTATTCTCGCCTGATCCGTCAAATGCGGAGGCGTGTAATGAGGTCTGGGAGGATTTGCCGAAGGTCAGCCCAGAGGACGCAGTGCATCTGGATGCCCCCCTGACTCGGGAGGAGCTGTCCACTGCCCTTCGGCAACTCCGGAGGGGCAAGTCCCCTGGTTTGGATGGACTGAGTGTTGAGTTTTATCAGGCTTTTTGGGATGTCCTGGGGGATGATTACAGCCTTGTCCTAGGGGAGAGCCTAGCCACCGGAGAAATGCCCCTCTCATGGCGGAGAGCTGTTGTGGTCCTACTGCCCAAGAAGGGAGACCTCCGCCTGCTAAAGAACTGGCGGCCGGTCTCCCTCTTGTGCGTGGACTACAAGATCTTCGCCCGGGCAATGGCCAACCGTCTGGGTTCGGTAATTGGACAGGTGGTCCATCCTGACCAATCTTATACAGTCCCGGGCCGCTCCATCCAGGACAATGTCCACCTAGTACGGGACCTGATCCACCTACTCCAGGAGACTGGGACCCCGGCAGCGTTTCTTTCTCTTGACCAGGAGAAGGCTTTTGACCGGGTGGACCACAGTTTCCTGGTGGGTACCCTGCAGGCTTTTGGGCTCGGACCACACTTTGTGGCCCGAGTTCGGCTCCTGTACTCTGCCGCAGAGTGCCTAGTTAAGATTAATGGATCATTGACAGGACCTATCCACTTCCGAAGAGGAGTGCGTCAAGGGTGCCCCATGTCCGGTCAACTGTATGCGATCTGTGTCGAGCCATTCCTCAGCCTTCTTCGGCGAAGGCTGACAGGTCTGGTTCTGCGCGAACCGGACATGGGGGTCGTCCTCTCGGCCTACGCCGATGACGTACTCCTCATGATGACAGACCCCTGTGACCTGCGGAGGATGCGCGAGTGCCAAGATATTTTCTCGGCGGCATCCTCCGCCAGGATCAACTGCGCGAAATGTTCCGGACTCTTAGTAGGCCAGTGGCAGGTGGACTCCCTGCCGGAGGAGATGAGAGCTTTTGAGTGGAGCACCAGACGTCTTCTCTATCTGGGAGTCTACCTGAGTCCTTCTGGGGAGACCTGGCTGGCGAACTGGCAGGACCTGGAGACAAAGGTCATGGCCCGGCTAGGGCGCTGGTCAGGCCTTCTCAGGGTGCTTTCCTATCGAGGCAGGGTGGTGGTCATAAACCAGCTGGTGGCCTCCATGTTGTGGTACCGGATGGTCACCTTGGCCCCCCCTGCCCCTTTTGTCGCAAGAATGCAGAGGAAGCTAGTGGACTTCTTCTGGGGAAACAGGAAGCACTGGGTCTCTGCAGCGGTTCTGAGTCTCCCAGAAGGAGAGGGCGGACAGTCGCTGGTGTGTGTACGCACACAACTGGCGGCTCTCCGCCTCAGGACGCTGCAGAGATTCCTGTACGCCGAGCACCCTCCCAGGTGGCACGTGTTGGCGACTTTCTTCCTCCGGAGGGGCTGCTGTCTTGCCGAAGATATGCAGCTGCCACCGGCGGGCGTTAGCCGTGCTGCTTTGCAGAGGCTGCCCGGCTTCTATCAGGACCTACTGAGAGTCTGGAACATGGTTGCCTCAGGCCGGGAATCCCCTCCTCTGGCAGAGGGCGGGGTCCTGGCCGACCCTTGCCCCGTCTCAACGGATGTCAGTGCGGCTCAGGTGTGTGGAACGACTCGGGCTGAGCTGCTCGTCGGGCCCAGGCCCCGCAGCCTTACCCGAGAGACGAATCCACACAACTTGAGCCGTCTTTCATCAACACCCACAATCCCATTCAGGGATGCAGGCAGGAGGTACCTTTATGGGCTGCTGCTCCACACCCTCCACTTCCTAGCATTTGTCCACCATCCCGACACGCCATGGCGGTCGGTCTTTCCACCTGGAGGTGAGGGGGGTCCCCAATGGAAGTCCCTCTACAAGGGAGTCCTTCCCATGCACCTGGGGGATCTCGGCTGGAGGGTGCTGCATAAAGCGGTGCCCTGCAATAAGTTCTTTAGTTTGTACACGGATCTCCCAGCCGCGTGTCACTTCTGCGGGCTGGAGGAGACCGTGTACCATATGTACGTAGAGTGTGTGAGGCTGCAGCCCCTTTTCGCGTATTTGCGTGGGCTGCTTCTCGCCTTCTGGTTGCATTTCAGTCCCACCCTATTCATATATGGTCATCCAGTAAAGAGGGGGGCACAGAGGGATGAGGATGTCCTTGTCAACTTGCTCCTGGGGCTGGCGAAAATTGCCATCCGTGGCTCCTGGAAAAGGGTGGCAGGAGGTTCTCCCCGGGCGGACTGCCTGGCTATGTTTAGGGGGTATGTTAGAGCCCGGGTGAACATTGAAAAGGAATACGCTCAGTCCACGGCGACTGTAGAGATGTTCCGGGACCGTTGGGCTCCGCGGGGTGTAAATGCCATCATTGATGAGGATGACAATATATTGGTTTAACATGTATTGTCTGTTTGTAGTGTAGAAAATGTGTTAGTCACTGGGTTTGTAAATATTGTATAGCACCGACATTTGTAATAAAGAATTTTGTAAAAAAAAAAGAGGAGAGACGGGGAGGACGGTGGATGGGGCTTTTGGCGGGGAGTCGGAGGAGAGTCGGGGATTCGGTGGAGAGACGGGGAGTCGGAGGAGAGACGGGGAGTTGGTGGAGAGACGGAGAGTCGGAGGAGAGTCAGGGAGTCGGTGGAGAGACGGGTGTCGGAGGAGAGACGAGGAGGACGGTGCACGGGGTTTTGACGGGGAGTCGGAGGAGAGACGAGGAGGACGGTGGACGAGATCTTGACAGGAATTCAGAGGAGAGACAGGGAATCGGAGGAGAGACGAGGATTCAGAGGAGAGACGAGGAGGACGGTGGAGAGACGGGGAGTCGGAGGAGAGTCGGGGAGTCGGTGGAGAGACGGGGAGTCGGAGGAGATACGGGGAGGACGGCGGATGGGTTTTGGCGGGGAGTCGGAGGAGAGACGGGGAGGACGGTGGATGGGGTTTCAGCGGGGAGTCGGAGGAGAGACGGGGAGTCGGAGGAGAGACGGGGAGGCAGTGGAGAGACGTGGAGGACGGTAGAGAGACGGGGAGGACGGTGGATGGGGCTTTTGGCGGGGAGTCGGAGGAGAGACAGGGAGGACGGTGGACGTTCGGGGGTTTTTGGCAGGGAGTCGGAGGAGAGACGGGGAGTCAGAGGAGAGCCGAGGAGTCGGAGGAGAGACGGGGTGTCGGAGGAGAGACGAGAAGGAGGGTGGAGAGACGGGGAGTCGGAGGAGAGACGGGGAGGACGGTGGATGTGTGGGGGTTTTTGATGGGGAGTCGGATGGGAGATGGGGAGTCGGAGGAGATACGGGGAGGATGGCGGATGGGGTTTTGGCGGGGAGTCGGAGGAGAGACGGGGAGGACGGTGGACGGGGTTTTTGACGGGGAGTTGGAGGAGAGAAGAGGAGGACGGTGGACGGGGGTTTTGACAGAGAGTTGGAGGAGAGACGAGGCGGACGGTGGAGAGACGGGGAGCCGGAGGAGAGACGAGGAGGACGGTGGACGGGGTTTTGAATGGGTGTTGGAGGAGAGACGAGGAGGACGGTGGACGGGGGTTTTGATGGGGAGTTGGAGGAGAGATGAGGAGGACGCTGGAGAGACGGGGAGTCGGAGGAGAGACAGGGAGTTGGAGGAGAGACGGGGAGGACGGTAGAGAGACGGGGAGTCGGAGTAGAGACGAGGAGGATGGCAGACGTTCGGGGCTTTTTGGCGGGGAGTCGGAGGAGAGACGGGGAGTCGGAGGAGAGACAGGGATTCGGAGGAGAGACGAGGAGGACAGTGGACGGGAGTTTGACGGGGAGTCAGAGGAGAGACAGGGAGTCGGAGGAGAGACGAGGAAGACGGTGGATGGTTTTTGGCGGCGAGTTGGAGGAGAGACGGGGAGTCGGAGGAGAGACGAAGACGACAGTGGAGAGACGGGGAGTCGGAGGAGAGTCGGGGAGGACGGTGGATGGGGTTTTTGGCGTGGAGTCAGAGGAGAGACGGGGAGTCGGAGGAGAGACGGGGTGTCTGAGGAGAGACGGGGAGTCGGAGGAGAGATGAGGAGGACGGTGGAGAGATGGGGAGTCGGAGGAGAGACGGGGAGGACAGTGGATGGGGTTTTGGCGGGGAGTCGGAGGAGAGTCGGGGATTCGGTGGAGAGACGGGGAGTCGGAGGAGAGTCAGGGAGTCGGTGGAGAGACGGGTGTCGGAGGAGAGACGAGGAGGACGGTGCACGGGGTTTTGACGGGGAGTCGGAGGAGAGACGAGGAGGACGGTGGACGGGATTTTGACAGGAATTCAGAGGAGAGACGGAATCGGAGGAGAGACGAGGATTCAGAGGAGAGACGAGGAGGACGGTGGAGAGACGGGGAGTCGGAGGAGAGTCGAGGAGTCGGTGGAGAGACGGGGAGTCGGAGGAGATACGGGGAGGACGGCGGATGGGTTTTGGCGGGGAGTCGGAGGAGAGACGGGGAGGACGGTGGATGGGGTTTCAGCGGGGAGTCGGAGGAGAGACGGGGAGTCGGAGGAGAGACGGGGAGGCAGTGGAGAGACGGGGATTCGGAGGAGAGACGAGGAGGACAGTGGACAGGAGTTTGACGGGGAGTCAGAGGAGAGACAGGGAGTGAGAGGAGAGACGGGGAGGACGGTGGATGGTTTTTGGCGGCGAGTTGGAGGAGAGACGGGGAGTCGGAGGAGAGTCGGGGAGGACGGTGGATGGGGTTTCTGGCGTGGAGTCAGAGGAGAGACGGGGAGTCGGAGGAGAGATGAGGACGGTGGAGAGATGGGGAGTCGGAGGAGAGACGGGGAGGACAGTGGATGGGGTTTTGGCGGGGAGTCGGAGGAGGGTCGGGGATTCAGTGGAGAGACGGGGAGTCGGAGGAGAGACGAGGAGGACGGTGGATGAGGTTTTGATGGGGAGTCGGAGGAGAGACGGGGAGTTGGTGGAGAGACGGAGAGTCGGAGGAGAGTCAGGGAGTCGGTGGAGAGACGGGTGTCGGAGGAGAGACGAGGAGGACGGTGCACGGGGTTTTGACGGGGAGTCGGAGGAGAGACGAGGAGGACGGTGGACGGGATTTTGACAGGAATTCAGAGGAGAGACAGGGAATCGGAGGAGAGACGAGGATTCAGAGGAGAGACGAGGAGGACGGTGGAGAGACGGGGAGTTGGAGGAGAGTCGGGGAGTCGGTGGAGAGACGGGGAGTCGGAGGAGATACGGGGAGGACGGCGGATGGGTTTTGGCGGGGAGTCGGAGGAGAGACGGGGAGGACGGTGGATGGGGTTTCAGCGGGGAGTCGGAGGAGAGACGGGGAGTCGGAGGAGAGACGGGGAGGCAGTGGAGAGACGTGGAGGACGGTGGAGAGACGGGGAGTTAGAGGAGAGACGGGGAGGACGGTGGATGGGGCTTTTGGCGGGGAGTCGGAGGAGAGACGAGGAGGACGGATGGGGGTTTTGACGGGGAGTTGGAAGAGAGATGAGGAGGACGCTGGAGAGACGGGGAGTCGGAGGAGAGACGGGGTGTCTGAGGAGAGACGGGGAGTCAGAGGAGAGATGAGGAGGACGGTGGAGAGATGGGGAGTCGGAGGAGAGACGGGGAGGACAGTGGATGGGGTTTTGGCGGGGAGTCGGAGGAGAGTCAGGGATTCGGTGGAGAGACGGGGAGTCGGAGGAGAGACGAGGAGGACGGTGGATGAGGTTTTGACGGGGAGTCTGAGGAGAGACGGGGAGTCGGTGGAGAGACGGAGAGTCGGAGGAGAGACGAGGAGGACGGTGGACGGGCTTTTTGACGGGGAGTCGGAGGAGAGACGGGGAGGACGGTGGAGAGACGGGGCGTCGGAGGAGAGACGGGGAAGACGGTGGAGAGATGGGCAGTCGGAGGAGAGACGGGTAGTCGGTGGACGGGCTTTTTGACGGGGAGTCGGTGGAGAGACGAGGAGGACGGTGGATGGGGTTTTTGGCGGGGAGTCGGAGGAGAGACGAGGAGGACAGTGGACGGGGTTTTGAATGGGTGTTGGAGGAGAGACGAGGAGGACGGTGGACGGGGGTTTTGACGGGGAGTTGGAGGAGAGACGGGGAGGACGGTAGAGAGACGGGGAGTCGGAGGAGAGACGAGGAGGACGGCAGACGTTCGGGGCTTTTTGGCGGGGAGTCGGAGGAGAGACGGGGAGTCGGAGGAGAGACGAGGAGGACAGTGGACGGGATTTTGACGGGGAGTCAGAGGAGAGACAGGGAGTCAGAGGAGAGACAGGGAGTCAGTGGAGAGACGGGGAGTCGGAGGAGAGACGAGGAGTCGGAAGAGAGACGGGGAGGACGGTGGAGAGTCGGGGAGTCGGTGGAGAGATGGGGAGGACGGTGGATGGGGTTTTTGGCGGGGAGTCGGAGGAGAGACGGGGAGGACGGTGGATGGGGTTTTTGGCGGGGAGTCGGAGGAGAGACGGGGAGGACGGTGGACGTGCGGGGGTTTTTGACGGGGAGTCGGACGGGAGACGGGGAGTCAGAGGAGAGACGGGGAGTCGGAGGAGAGACAGGGAGTTAGAGGAGAGACGGGGAGGACGGTAGAGAGATGGGGAGTCGGAGTAGAGACGAGGAGGACGGCAGACGTTCGGGGCTTTTTGGCGGGGAGTTGGAGGAGAGATGGGAAGTCGGAGTAGAGACGAGGAGTCGGAGGAGAGACAGGGATTCGGAGGAGAGACGAGGAGGACGGTGGAGAGACGGGGAGTCGGAGGAGATACGGGGAGGACGGCGGATGGGTTTTGGCGGGGAGTCGGAGGAGAGACGGGGAGGACGGTGGATGAGGTTTCAGCGGGGAGTCGGAGGAGAGACGGGGAGTCAGAGGAGAGACGGGGAGGCAGTGGAGAGACGTGGAGGACGGTGGAGAGACGGGGAGGACGGTGGATGGGGCTTTTGGCGGGGAGTCGGAGGAGAGACAGGGAGGACGGTGGACGTTCAGGGGTTTTTGGCAGGGAGTCGGAGGAGAGACTGGGAGTCAGAGGAGAGCCGAGGAGTCGGAGGAGAGACGGGGTGTCGGAGGAGAGACGAGAAGGAGGGTGGAGAGACGGGGAGTCGAAGGAGAGACGGGGAGGACGGTGGATGTGTGGGGGTTTTTGATGGGGAGTCGGAGGGGAGATGGGGAGTCGGAGGAGAGACGGGGAGTTGGAGGAGATACGGGGAGGATGGCGGATGGGGTTTTGGCGGGGAGTCGGAGAAGAAACGGGGAGGACGGTGGACGGGGTTTTTGACGGGGAGTCGGAGGAGAGACGGGGCGGACGGTGGAGAGACGGGGAGTCGGAGGAGAGACGGGGAGGACGGTGGATGGGGTTTTTGGCGGGGAGTCGGAGGTTAGACGAGGAGGACGGTGGACGGGATTTTGAATGGGTGTCGGAGGAGAGACGAGGAGGACGGTGGATGGGGGTTTTGACGGGGAGTTGGAAGAGAGATGAGGAGGACGCTGGAGAGACGGGGAGTCGGAGGAGAGACGGGGAGGACGGTGGTTTGGGTTTTGGCGGGGAGTCGGAGGAGAGTCGGGGAGTCGGTGGAGAGACGGGGAGTCGGAGGAGATACGGGGAGGACGGCGGATTGGGTTTTAGCGGGGAGTCACAGGAGAGACGCGGAGGACGGTGGACGGGGTTTTTGACGGGGAGTCGGAGGAGAGACGGGGAGGACGGTGGTGAGACGGGGAGTCGGAGGAGAGACGGGGAAGACGGTGGAGAGATGGGCAGTCGGAGGAGAGACGGGGAGTCGGTGGAGAGACGGGGATTCGGAGGAGAGACGAGGAGGACGGTGGAGAGACGGGGAGTCGGAGGAGAGTCGGGGAGTCGGTGGAGAGACGGGGAGTCGGAGGAGATACGGGGAGGACGGCGGATGGGTTTTGGCGGGGAGACGGGGAGGACGGTGGATGAGGTTTCAGCGGGGAGTCGGAGGAGAGACGGGGAGTCGGTGGAGAGACGGGAAGTTAGAGCAGAGACGAGGAAGACGGTGGACGGGCTTTTTGACGGGACGTCGGACGAGAGACGGGAAGTCAGAGGAGAGACGAGGTGGATGGTGGACGGGCTTTTTGACGGGGAGTCGGAGGAGAGACGGGGTGTCGGAAGAGAGACGAGGAGGACGGTGGAGAGACAGGGAGTCGGAGGAGAGACTGGGAGTCGGAGGAGAGACGGGGAGTCAGAGGAGAGACGAGGAGGACGGGGGACGTTCGGGGGTTTTTGGTGGGGAGTCGGAGGAGAGACGAGGAGTCGGAGGAGATACGGGGTGTCGGAGGAGAGACGGGTGGAGAGACGGGGGGTTAGAGGAGAGACGGGGAGGACAGTGGAGAGACGGGGAGTCGGAGGAGAGTCGGGGAGGACGGTGGATGGGGTTTTTGGCGTGGAGTCAGAGGAGAGATGGGGAGTCGGAGGAGAGACGGGGTGTCGGAGGAGAGACGAGAAGGAGGGTGGAGAGATGGGGAGTCGGAGGAGAGACGGGGAGGACGGTGGATGTGTGGGGTTTTTTGACGGGGAGTCGGATGGGAGATGGGGAGTCGGAGGAGAGACGGGGAGTCGGAGGAGATACGGGGAGGACGGCGGATGGGGTTTTGGCGGGGAGTCGGAGGAGAGACGGGGAGGACGGTGGACGGGGTTTTTGACGGGGAGTCGGAGGAGAGACGGGGAGGACGGTGGAGAGACGGGAAGTTAGAGGAGAGACGAGGAAGACGGTGGACGGGCTTTTTGACGGGACGTCGGACGAGAGACGGGAAGTCAGAGGAGAGACGAGGTGGATGGTGGACGGGCTTTTTGACGGGGAGTCGGAGGAGAGACGGGGTGTCGGAAGAGAGACGAGGAGGACGGTGGAGAAACAGGGAGTCGGAGGAGAGACTGGGAGTCGGAGGAGAGACGGGGAGTCAGAGGAGAGACGAGGAGGACGGGGGACGTTCGGGGGTTTTTGGTGGGGAGTCGGAGGAGAGACGAGGAGTCGGAGGAGATACGGGGTGTCGGAGGAGAGGCGGGTGGAGAGACGGGGGGTTAGAGGAGAGACGGGGAGGACAGTGGAGAGACGGGGAGTCGGAGGAGAGTCGGGGAGGACGGTGGATGGGGTTTTTGGCGTGGAGTCAGAGGAGAGACGGGGAGTCGGAGGAGAGACGGGGTGTCGGAGGAGAGACGAGAAGGAGGGTGGAGAGATGGGGAGTCGGAGGAGAGACGGGGAGGACGGTGGATGTGTGGGGGTTTTTGACGGGGAGTCGGATGGGAGATGGGGAGTCGGAGGAGAGACGGGGAGTCGGAGGAGATACGGGGAGGACGGCAGATGGGGTTTTGGCGGGGAGTCGGAGGAGAGACGGGGAGGACGGTGGACGGGGTTTTTGATGGGGAGTCGGAGGAGAGACGGGGAGGACGGTGGAGAGACGGGGAGTCGGAGGAGAGACGGGGAGGACGGTGGATGGGGTTTTTGGCGGGGAGTCGGAGGAGAGACGAGGAGGACGGTGGACGGGGTTTTGAATGGGTGTCGGAGGAGAGACGAGGAGGACGGTGGATGGGGGTTTTGACGGGGAGTCGGAAGAGAGATGAGGAGGACGCTGGAGATACGGGGAGTCGGAGGAGAGACGGGGAGGACGGTGGTTGGGGTTTTGGCGGGGAGTCGGAGGAGAGTCGGGGAGTCGGTGGAGAGACGGGGAGTCGGAGGAGATACGGGGAGGACGGCGGATTGGGTTTTGGCGGGGAGTCAGAGGAGAGACGGGGAGGACGGTGGACGGGGTTTTTGACGGGGAGTTGGAGGAGAGACGGGGAGGACGGTGGAGAGACGGGGAGTCGGAGGAGAGACAGGGAAGACGGTGGAGAGATGGGCAGTCGGAGGAGAGACGGGGAGTCGGTGGAGAGACGGGAAGTTAGAGGAGAGACGAGGAGGACGGTGGACGGGCTTTTTGACGGGGAGTCGGAGGAGAGACGGGGTGTCGGAGGAGAGACGAGGAGGACGGTGGAGAGACGGAGTCGGAGGAGAGACTGGGAGTCGGAGGAGAGACGGGGAGTCAGAGGAGAGACGAGGAGGACGGCGGACGGGGTTTTTGTGGGGGAGTCGGAGGAGAGACGAGGAGTCGGAGGAGATACGGGGTGTCGGAGGATAGACGGGTGGAGAGACGGGGAGTTAGAGGAGAGACGGGGAGAACGGTGGACATGCGGGGTTTTTTGACGGGAAGTCGGAAAGGAGAAGGGGAGTCGGAGGAGAGAGGGGAGTGGTGGAGAGACGGGAAGTCAGAGGAGAGACGGGGAGTCGGTGGAGAGACGGGGAGTCGGAGGAGAGACGAGGACGGTGGACGGGGTTTTTGTGGGGGATTCGGAGGAGAGACAGGGAGGACGGTGGATGCTCGGGGGGTTTTTGGCGGGGAGTCGGAGGAGAGACGGGGAGTCGGAGGAAAGACGAGGAGTCGGAGGAGAGACGGGGAGGACGGTGGACATGCGGGGGTTTTTGACGGGGAGTCGGACCGGAGACGGGGAGTCAGAGGAGAGACGAGGAGGACGGTGGATGGGGTTTTGAATGGGTGTTGGATGAGAGACGAGGAGGACGGTGGACGGGGGTTTTGACGGGGAGTTGGAGGAGAGACGAGGAGGACAGTGGAGAGACGGGGAGTCGGAGGAGAGATGAGGAGGACGGTGGAGAGACGGGGACTTGGAGGAGAGACGGGGAGTCAGAGGAGAGATGAGGAGGACGGTGGAGAGACGGGGAGTCGGAGGAGAGATGAGGAGGACGGTGAAGAGACGGGGAGTCGGAGGAGAGACGGGGAGGACGGTGGATGGGGTTTTGGCGGGGACTCGGAGGAGAGTCGGGGAGTCGGTTGAGAGATGGGGAGTCGGAGGAGAGATGAGGAGGACGGTGGATGGGGTTTTGACAGGGAGTCGGATGAGAGACGGGGAGTCGGTGGAGAGACGGGGAGTTGGAGAGTCAGGGAGTCGGTGGAGAGACAGGTGTCGGAGGAGAGACGAGGAGGACGGTGGACGGGTTTTGACGGGGAGTCGGAGGAGGGACGAGGAGGACGGTGGAGAGACAGGGAGTCGGAGGAGAGACGAGCAGGACGGTGGAGAGACGGGGAGTTGGAGGAGAGACGGGGGTTCGGAGGAGAGACGGGGAGGACGGTGGAGAGACGGGGCGTTGGAGGAGAGACGGGGAGGATGGTGGAGAGATGGGGAGTCGGAGGAGAGATGAGGAGGACGGTGGACGGGGTTTTTGACGGGGAGTCGGAGGAGAGCCGGGGAGGACGGCGGACATGCGGAAAGGCTCCGGTCGATCACTCCGTGTGGTCCCGAGCCGAGAGTTGACCGGATATAAGATCTCCTCTCATTCTTCTGAATTTTGGTGAGTACAGTCCCAGGCGACTCAATCATTCCTCATAGTCTAACCCCCTAATCTCTGGAATCAACCTAGTGAACCGCCTTCAAAGTCAATATATCCTTCCTCAAGTAAGAAGGCCAGAACTGCACACTGTACTCCAGATGTGGCCGCACCAGTACCCTGTACGGTTGCAGCATAATCTCCCTGCTCTTAAATTCAATCCCTTTAGTAATGAAGGCCAACATTCCATTTGCCTTCTTGATAGCCTGCTGTACCTACAAACCAACTTTTTGTAATTCATGCACAAGCACTCCCAAGTCCCTCTGCACAGCAGCATGCTGCAATTTTTTACCATTTTAAATGATCTGATCTTTCATTCTTCCTTCCAAAGTGGATGACCTCACATTTACCAACAACGTACTCCATCTGCCAGACCCTTGCCCACTCACTTAACCTATCTATATCTCTCTGCAGACTCTCTGTATCTTCTGCACAATTTGCTTTTCCACTCAATTTAGTATCATCAGAAAACTTGGATACACGACTCTCGGTCCCCTCTTCCAGATCGTTAATGTATATTATGATCAGCTGCGGCACCAACACCAACCCCTGTGGCACAGCGCTCACCACTGATTGCTAACCAGAGTAACACCCATGTATCCCAATTCTCTGCTTTCTATTAGTTAACCAACCCTCTGTCCATGCTGATACATCGTCCCCAACTCTATGCATACTTATCTTATGGATAAATCTTTTATGCAGCACCTTATCAAATTCCTTCTGGAAATCCAAGTAAATAGCATCCATCTGTTCCCCTCTATCCACTGCGCTCATTATATCCTTAAAGAACTCCAGTAAGTTTGTCAAACAGGACCTGCCTTTGCTGAATCCATGCTGTGTCTGCCTGATAGAACATTTCTTTCCAGATGCCTTGCTATTTCTTCTTTAATGATAGCTTCAAGCATTTCCCCAAATACAGATGATAAACTAACTGGCCCATATTTACCTGCCTTTTGCTTACATCCTTTTTTGAACAGTGGCATGACTGTCACCTTCTTCCAATCTGCTTGGACCTGCCCAGAATCCAGAGAATTTTGGTAAATTATCACCAAAGCTACTATAACTTCTGCCTTTTCTTTCGGTACCCTGAGATGCATTCCATCAGAATCAGGGGACTTGTTTATCTTCAGGCCTACAAGTTTGCTCAGCACCACCTCTTTAGTGATAGCTATTGTATTGAGGTCCTCACCTCCCATCACATCTATCTCTTTGGTATGTTAGACTTGTCCTCCACCATGAAGGCTGCCACAAAATAGTCATTCAAAGCCTCTGCTATTTCCTCATTGCCAAATATCAATTCCCTCTTCTTCTCTTCCAAGGGACCTATGTTCACTTTAGCCACCCTTTCCTGTTTTATATAATTATAAAAACTTTTACAATCCAGTTTTATATTTTGTATTAGTTTATCTTCATATCCTAGCTTCCTTTTCTTTATTGTTCACCTAGTGGTTCTTTGTTGCTTTTTAAAGTTTTCCCAATCTTCCAGTTTCCTACTATTAGGGACTTTGTACACATGAGCTTTTAATTTGATGCCTTCTTTTATTTCCTTAGTTATCCAAGGCTGGCTGTCTCCACCCTTACTGTCCTTGCTTTTAACTGGAATATACCTCTGTTGAGCACGGTGAAAAATCTCTTTTAAAGACTTCCACTGTTCCTCAGTCATCCCAGTTCCCAGTCTACACTAGTTCAAGCTTATTGGTATTTTTCCTGTAGGTAAACCTTATAATTTACAAATTTTTATGTATTCAACGCAAACAACTTCTGTAGCATCAGCATTGTAGTGAGACTGCCATTTCTGTATGTAAAAAATTCATATCGAAGTTTTCTCAGGTGCTCTTGTTATCCAATAATTATGTGTATGACATCAAAATTTACTGCCTGATAATTGAATTGTACAGTAAATATATTCCATAATCTGATTTAATCCAACAGTAAACCAAATAATAATCAATACAATAAGACATAGTCTTAAATAATTTAGTAAACCTCATAAATGAAGTTATAATTAAGGGAACAGCCAACAGAGTAGCCTTCAGGTGCAATTGTTATTTAATATAGGGAATCCCACAGCAAATTGGCACTCAACAATCTCGCATGAACAATAGTGCAGATAATCTACTTCAGTGATACTGAGTAAAGGATATCTATGGACTAGAACACGAGAATACTTTCTCCAGTATTCTTTAGAGTAATGTATCCAGGAGTCATAGAATTAAAAAATCATGAAGCACCATTTTGCATTCAGCTGAAGACATGACAGAGTGACTCATCTGCTTGAGAGTGACACCGGACTCATCTGCTTTGGGAAATATGTTCTCCATCCTCATAGCCTGCTGGCCAGTGGTGCAGTGCGTTAGCACCAGACTTCAAAGCGAGCAGTCCCAGGTTCAAATCCAGCCAGCTCCTTGCACACTTCCCATCTCTGCTGGGTTGAACATCAAGTTAGCAAATCAGCCTCGTAAAAAACAGACAAAATGCTTAAGAAATGGTAAGGTTGCTGCCCGATGTGGAAAGGAATTTTAAAAAATCCTAACAGCCAGTAATATTTCAGTACTGCACAAAAATGTTAATCTAGATAACTTCTCAAACAAGATTTGATCATTCCATGTGTGTTAACCATGCAAACAAATGTTACTGGTCTCCCTTCACCCATCAGTCTCCTGAACCAGTACGGGTAACTTCACTCACCTCAGCACTGAACTGATCACTAAACACAACCTACGGACTCACTTTCAAGGGCTCTAGAACCCATGTCCTCAATATTATTTATTTATTTATTTGTTTATTGTATTTTTTTTTTCTCTCTCTCAGCTGAAGCTGGTAAAACTGAAGTATTGGCATTGACAAGAATATTCATTTCTTGATTGCTAGGAACCTTCAGACTATTCTAGTGGTATTTAGTATTGTGGCTTTCTGGAGGTTTACATAAATATTACTTGTGTAGGCCTAATTGTTTAATGTTATTGTGCAGTGGCTTTGGAATGATACCAGTTGTAGTTATTACTTTCAGGACAATGTATCCCCTATTCATGTTCAAAAGCCTTTCAATTTCTTCTTTTCATTCAGCATATTTCTGGTATTATTTACTTACTGATTTCTGCATGTTCAGAATGGCCATTCTGTATGTTCAGAATCGCCATGTCTATTAAGTGGATTCAGAATCACATTTAATATCACAGGCATATGTGGGAAATTTTTTAACTTAATGGCAGCAGCACAATACAATACATGACCGATATAGAAAAAAAAATCAATCAATTACAATAAATAAGTAAGTGTGTGTGAGTGTGTGTGTGTGTGTGTGTGTGTGTGTGTGTGTGTGTGTAATAAATAATTAAATTAAAAATAGTGCAAAAATTGAAAAATAAAAGTGAGGTCGTGTTCATGGGTGGGGAGAAGCTGTTCCTGAACTACCAAGTGTGTGCTTTCAGGTTTTTGTACTCCCTCAAGTTGTTCTTGCTTGCTTATCTTGCATTATTACTGTATATCTGGATGGTTATTATGGATTATCCTATCTGCAATGACAGATTAGTCGTTATATAATTTGTAGGACTCTGACTCTAAAGGTGCACTAGGATTGCATTTATAGTAAGGTATGGTGTCTTTTATGAGTTTGTATTTTAGAGGAAGATTTTGGCGAATGATGTTTGCCACCTGATTGTGCTTGTGTCAGAATGAGTTAAACTGCTGCAGGATCCTGTAATATATTGGATTATTTCTGGGTTATATTGGCATTTTCTGCATTTAGCATCTTAAATTTATTGGTCTTTTATTATGTATTTTGATAACTTTTTGTGTCTTATATTGCCACAAGGAATCCTCTGTTTCTGGTAAAAGGACTCCAACTCTGAGCCAAGACATTTGACACTTCCTCGTCAACATCTAGTTGACTCAGGTTGTTAGGATGTCTTCCATGAAGGGTTATGTTCTTCCATTGGTTAACTTTTTCTTCTATAGTGATACTTTTTTCATTTTTCTAGGCTGTACTTTCATTTAAGTTCAGTAGTGTGTACTTTTTAGCAGAATTGCATACGCTCTTGTGGAGTTCTGAATCCTGTTTTAGTTAATGAAAATATATCTTTAGAAGTTTTATCTGACTATCGAGTAATTATTTTATGTCTGTTATTCCTCTTCCTCTTTTTGTCCGAGGTAGTGTTGATCTGATCTATGTGTATTCAAATGTACATTGTGTTTTCTAAACTTTATCACTTCAGTTCTTATTTTTCTTTAAGTTTTCCAGATCAGTTTTGGACCAATATATAATGCCAAAACAATATGTCAGCATGGGTACAGCAAAAGAGTTTATTGCCTTTGTTATAGTTTTACTAATGTGTTTGGCAGGTATTCTTAAACTTTAAAGTAAATGGTGTCGAAAGCTTTTCCTCTAGTGCATTAGGATCCATTTTCTTTACTTGCTAATATCCCAGATACTTATGTTTCATATTCATCCAGCAGTTGTATTATATCCTGCTGCTGCTGTTTTATATTCTACTAGCACTATTGCACCTTTCTTTATGCTTAATATTCTGCACTTATCTAATCCAAAGTTCATGTTTATATCTTTTGAAAATTGTTCTATTTAAATTAATTGCTTTATCTTTACTAATGAAAAAGCATATAATTTTAAATCATCCATGTGTGTGAAAGTCTAAGTTATTTGTTGTTTTTGATTTGAAATCCTATTTTTGTCCAATTCAGCCAATTAGAAAGAGGGTTTAAGGTTAGACAAAATCATAGTCAGCTTAGAGCGTCACCTTGGAAAATGCCTCAGTTTATTTTGATAATGGTGGTTGTTGTTGTTTTTGTTCTTGTTCTTCTTCTTATCACTTGTTTTTATTTATATTTGCAACGTTTGTCTTCTTTAACACATTGGTTGCTTGTCAGTCTTTGAGTGTGCTTTTCAATGATTCTAATGTATTTCTTTGTTCTACTGTGAGTGCCTGTAAGAAAATGAATCTTAGCAAGGCACGTGGCGACATATACATTCTTTGATGATAAATTTACTTTGAACTTTTAATATTGGAGTGATAGATGAAACATCAGTGAATTGAATTGACTTTATTACTTACATCCTTCACATATGTGAGAAGTAAAAATCTTTACATTACGTCTGTCTAAGTGTGCAATATGCAATTTATAGTAATTTGTAATAAATATTATTACAGGACAGTCAATATAGCATAGAAATACAATTGTATCAGTGTGAATTAATCAGTCAATATAATATAGAAATACAGTTGTGTCAGCATGTATTAATCAGTCTGGTGGCCTGGAGGAAGAAGCTGTCCAGGAGCCTGAAGGTCCTGGCTTTTATGCTGTGGTACCATTTCCCGGATGGTAGCAGCTGGAATAGATTATGGTTAGGAGTGACTTGGGTCCTCAATGATCCTTCGGGCCCTTTTTACACACCTGTGTCTGTAAATGTCCTGAATAATAGGAAGCTCGCATCTATAGATGTGCTGGGCTGTCCACACCACTCCCTGCAGAGCCTTGCGATAGAGGGAAATACAGTTCCCATACCAGGCAGTGATGGAGCCAGTCGGTGTGCTCTCAGTTGTGCCCCTGTAGAAAGTCCTTGGATTTGGACATCCGTACCAAACTTCTTTAACCGTCTGAGGTGAAAGAGGTTCTGTTGTGCTTTCTTCACCACACAGACGGCATGTACAGACCACGTGAGATCCTCGGTGATGTGTATGTGGAGGAACTTAAGGCTGTTTACCCTCTCAACCCCAAATCCATTAGTGTCAATAGGAGTTAGTCTGTCTGCATTCCTTATGTAGTCCACAACCAGTTCCTTTGTTTTTGTGACAATGAGGAAGAGGTTGTTTTCTTGACACCACTGTGTTAGGGTGATGACTTCTTCTCCATAGGCTATTTGTGCAAAAAAATTGATTTTAATCTAATTCTATCCATACTAAGAGGACATTAGTCCTTCTGCACTGTCAAGAAATCTACCAAAATAAGCAAACTCAAAAGACAGCAGATCTTGTTTACTTTACAGAGCAACAAACCATCGTCTGGAGGGAATTAGCAGGTTGAGCAGCAATCTGTGGGAGGAAAAGAATTGTAGGCATTTTGGGTTGGAACTCTGAGAGTGGTGAGCCAAGATAGCCAGTATAATGGTGAGAAGAGGAATGGAGGGAAAGGGTCTCTGGTGTTCTAGACTGAGGAAAGTTGAAAGGTGACAAGCAGGTTGTGCCAAGTAGAGGAGAGGAGCACGGGTGGACTGGAGAGATAGTGGCAGTCGAAGGATAGATGGAGGAAGAGAGAGAGAGAGAGTGAGAGAGTGAAAGAGCCAAATAGCAAGAGAAATATTCAGAAGCAGATGGAACAAGGTAGGGAATGAGGCATAGGGAAAGGGAAAGTGAAGGTTGGAGACAGCGATTGGTGAGAGAAGCCAAAGCACAACGGGCTACTAGAGCTGGACTCTGATAAGTAAAGTGATAATCAGTACTATTATGGCAGGGGTGAAATTTATGTGTGAAAGTTACTGTTTGCACAGATGATATTCATGCATGGTTAGAGTCATATTTTAGAGTTTAGACCATAAGACGTAGGAGCAGAATAAAGGCATCTGGCCCATCAAATCATATTTTGTAGAGTATTTTGCTATTTGGGAATATTTTGTGTGCATTTAGTTCCTTTTTCTTACATAAGTTCTGTAAGGGAAATTTTTATTCCATATCTCAAACTTTTGTTAATGATTTTGTTAGCATTTTCCTTTACCTAGAGTGAAGGTTGGATTTCTGCGACTTAAACTGCCATAATGCAGGGATAATTTCAAAATTCAAAACGTGAATTTTCTTATCATGTGTACATTGAAAGATACACAGTGAAGTGCATCATTTATGTAACAACTAAGACATCTGAGGATGTGCGAGAGTCAGCCCGAAAGTGTCATCACACATTCCAATGCCAACATGGCATGCCCACAGTGTTTGGCAGAATAACACAGACTTTTAGTTGGAAATATCATTTATACTGAAATAGAGTTCAAAGGAATGGAAATAATGCTTTGGACTTCCAGTCCTTCTGGTTGCTTGTGGAAGCTCCAGACAGTCTTGTGTTTGTTCAAGCCTAATGTCTTTATATTTATAAAACCCTTAAGGCAGGCTAAAAGATAGTTACTGCAAACTTTACGTTGTTTACATAGACAATGTAAATTTATAAACCATCAGTGGACAAGTTCATTGGTTCAAAATAAGCTCAGTAAGGATTGACTTGTCTAAATCATTACTTGATGGGGATACAAGATGTTGTATCTATAATCTATAGAAGCTGCTGGAGACCAGTACAATCTCATTAACCATATATCTAACATCTGCCTGCATTTTGAACAGTTCAGCTCAGCACTGCTGAACTGGAATTAGAGCTACAAACATTGCAATGTATTTGCGAAGTGGAAGGCTGGATGAACAATTTTATTGAGAAGGCAGACTCCCCTTTGATGAAATAATACCAGGATATAACTGTGAATCTGTCTGGAATAAAGGCCCAGTATGCAGGGATGCATGGGTTTAGCCTGTTGACTTCATGTAATAGATAAGACTGACATGTTGCTTTGTGTGTCTGAGAAAGGACTAGGGAGGATGGTCAAACTGCCCTTGGCATTGTGATACAGATGACCATTTCATCGTAGGAAGTGGAGAAGAATGCTGTGGAGGTGAGGACTGAATAGTCAAGAGGGTAAAAACTGTTTTAGGCTACAGTGGCCAGGATATGTTTATTGTTTATTATATTATTATTATTATTTTATTTTGTTTTTTTTTCTTATATATTATGTATTACATTGATCTGCTGATGACAAGTTTCACGTCACATGCCGGTGATAGTAAACCTGATTCTGATTCTAAGTACAGTCTTGCCTTCCCACATCACCCTCCGTTTTCCTATCATTCATATGCCTGTCTCTGCAATTTGCTAGCTTTGCTTTAAATCTCTGCATATCACTGTGCACATTCTGTTACAGATACACAAGGCAGTCTGTTTATTCCTGCATGTGTCCATAAAGTCCAGCAATTACAGTAAATCAAAGAATTTCTGTCTGCTAGCAATATTGTCTGGCCTGTGTTATTGAAACATTGTTGATTACTGTAGCTTGCTATTTCTAATGCTATGAATTTTACAAAGACATTAATGTCCCACTCAATGGGATTTTACAATGAGGGCCAATAAGGTGCATTACACAAGACAAAATGTCGATACTCCTGCTCTCAGCATAACATTGGTTGATTTGATGGTATTCGTATCCAGGTATTGAAAAGGACGGTACATTTAGCAGCTAAACTTAAGATGCAGTAATTGACTGGGAACGAGAAGCTAATAAACAAATGGCTGGTATTTCTTCTGTCATTATAACACTATGGCTTCTAATCTTATCTTCTTTTTGAAACCATGTTATTAATTTGCTTTTTAACTGATAGCTGTGATTTCAGCTGACTCATTGTAACATGGCCTTGAATGGCAATTCCAAAACACAGAAACACAAGAGACTGCAGACAGTAGTGGACACAGATCGATCCATCGGAGGCACATCCCTCTGAACCACTGAAAGTATCCATGGGAGAGGTTGCTTCAAGAAGGTAACATGTTTCATGAAGGACCCCCACCGTCCTGGTCGTACTTACTGGACAGCAGGTTGAGTGGCGCCACAAAAACAACCTCTCGCTCGGTGGCTGCAAAACTAAAGAGCTGCTCGTTGAAGTCAGGAAGGGGGAAGAGGGTGAACATAAGCCAGTCTACATTGAGAAAAACAGCAGTGGCTAGAGTCAAAGCTTTAAATTCCCGGGCATTTACATATAGAACAACTTGCCCTGGGTCCAGCACATAGATGCTGTTTACCAGGAAAGCACGCTGACTTCTTTATTTTTCTAGGAGGATAAGGATTTTTAGCTTGTCATCAAACTCTAACAAACTTTTAAGGATGTGCTGTTGAGAACATCCTGACTGGTTGCATCATGGTCTAGTATGGCAATTCAAATGCACAGGGATATAAGATGATGCCGAGAAGTGGACCCAGCCCAGTGGATCACAGGCACAGGTCTTCCTACCATGGGCAGTAACCACAGGAGGCACTGCTTCCAGAAGAACACCTATCATCAAACCAACACACACAAAATGCTGGAGGAACTCAGCAAGTCAGACAACATCTATAGAAAGAAATAGAGAGTCTCACTTCTTGGGCCGAGGCCCTCCATCAGGACTGGAAATGAAGGGGCAGAGAACCCAGAATAAGAAGGTGAGTGAGAGCAAGGAGTACAAGCCAGATGGCAATAGGTGAAACCAGATAGGAAAAAAGGTAGGTGGGTAGGAGAGGGGAGATATAGCGAGAAGTTGGGAGGTGATAGGTGGAAAGGATAAGGGGGTCGAAAAAGAAGGGATCTGATCGGAGATAAGAGTGGACCATGGAGAAGGAGAAGGAGAAGGTTATCAGTGGGAGCTGATAGGCAGGTGAGGAGAAGAAAAGTGGTAAGTGGAGAGCCAGAACGGGGAATGGTAAAAGAAAGAAGGGGGTCAGAAATTACCAGGTTATAGAAATGAATGTTCATGCTGTCACAGAGTAATGCATCAGATCAAATTGAGTTTATTGCCATGTACAAAAACTTGCTGTTTTTCTTGTAGTAGCAACACAGCAAAACTAAACATGAGTTGTACAAAATGATGACCAGTTAGCTTTATAGGCATCCATTAGTCTCGTGAGACCAGGGAATTGCGTCTTGGAAGGTTTCCAGGGCGCAGGCCTGGGCAAGGTTGTATGGAAGACCGGCAGTTGCCCATGCTGCAAGTCTCCCCTCTGCACACCACCGATGTTGTCCAAGGGAAGGGCATTAGGACCCATACAGTTTTGCACCGGTGTCGTCGCATAGCTATGTGTGGTTAAGTGCCTTGCTCAAGGACACAACACGCTGCTTCAGCCAAGGCTCAAATTAGCAACCTTCAGATCACCAGACGAATGCCTTAACCACTTGGCCACGCGCCAACACCAGTTAGCTGATTGATAAGTATAAAGGTCAAGCATTTGGAGGACACACCACAATCAACAGCACACTGATGATGATGGAACATTTGCAAATAAATTGGAGAACAACTCAACCCAACCAAAGTAGTGTATAATTTACATTATTTTCTTGTAAATGCTTCATATTTGATGCTCTGCACTGTGATGTTACTGTAAGTTTTCTATAGTACATTATGCATATATTAATAAATTTGTCTTTTTGTTGCTATTGTTTCGCAGTGTATAGAAGACTGAAGTCCCAAACTCCCAGGTTCAGAAGCAGGTGCTTTCCGGCAGCCTGCTTGAACTAACTTGCATAACCCTCATCCTATCTGAGCAAGATAGATCAACAGAACTCTATGGGCCACATCTTGTACTGTCACAGATTCATCTCTGATCGTGTGTGTGTCTTTGTGCACTTGTGACTTGCTTTCACTATGATTTTTTTCTCTTCGCTGTATTATATAATTCATGTTTAGTTTTGCTACATTGCTACTGCAAGAAGAACAGCAAGTTCTTTTTTCTTATTGTACCTGCACACGACAATAAAATCAATTTGATCTGATGCATTACTCTGTGATGTAAGTACTGTGGAACTCTCATTAATTTACACATATCAAAATATTATTGCATCAATTGTCAGGAAGTGTAGAGGAGGCTTGACCCTAAAGCAGAGTAGCAGAGACTATTCAGCAGTAAACAATATTTACTATTAAACTGCAAAATAACAAATTAGGAGGAGCCACAAAACAAAAGTGAACAGATACTTAAAATGACAAAACACAAGATAACTGAAGGTTAGGAACAACTAATTAAGGCTGACTGGTTCAATAGGTGAAAAAGAACTGTGGATGCAAGTTGGGTTTAAATAGGCTGCGGGTGATGAGTTGGAAACGAGCAGCAGGTGACTCCTGTTAGCTGGGTGGAGACTAGGAGGTGCCTGCTTGTGCAGGCCTGACAGGACTCCTCCTCCTAAGACTGGCACACGACAGCCTAGGGCACTCAAATGCGTCTGGTGGAACACCTCGATGAGCGATGGATGCAAGATGAAACTGGATGGCACCAAAGCCCTTTACTTTGAGCTGTATCCTTCCCAGTCTACCAAGTACTGCACACCCCATCCACAACAACGTGAATCAATGAACCAGTACACTGGACTACCTTCTACCACCCTAGGTTCTGAGCTGCAGACTCAGGTAAGTTGAATTGTCCATGAATAACAGGCTTGAGGTGGGTGTGATCCTGAGGAAAAGTTGAATTGTCCATGAATAACAGGCTTGAGGTGGGTGTGATCCTGAGCAAAAGTGGCAACTGGAGATGGTAAGTGACAGGATTGATGCAATGGCTAGTTTTAAAGGGAACAATGAACTAGGGTGGGAGCTTGCGGAAGCAGTAGTGCATGCGACAGATCTCGGGTGGGCAGCCAGGTATGTTCCCCAGCCCGAAGTAGTTTGGCTGGATGTCGCCGGTGGTTGGTCTGGTAGCAGTCTGTGCAGTTGGCAGCTAAGATGGCCCTTGGTACTCTCTTCCATGCAATCCAGAAACAGCAAACTAGGGCTCTGATGGACGGGAACTCCACTGTTGGTCCCTCCATGGGAAACCGAGGGGGTTAGTAGTCATGAAGCACTTCAAAGGGTGACGTACCCAGGACAGAGGAGGTGTGCAGAACGTGGGGCCGCTTGGCTCAGAGCAGATACTTATGTGTGCAAAAGTTCGAGGAGGTGATGCATCGCTGAAGCTTCTCCACTCACTGTTTGACTGCCCATTGGTCTGTGGATGATAACCTGAGGACAAACTCACTGAGGCACAGAGGAAGGAGCAGAAGGCACACCAGAAGCAGGAGATGGCGGGCTGCCTGAGAGGTCTCTTGCAGCTTCTGTGTCATGCACTCCTGTCAATAAACATCCTCCTTCAGGTGAGCATACTCTGCTGAATTCACTCATCCTGTCAGAGAATGTAGAGTGGGCTTGACCCAAAACCTGAACAACAGAGATGATTTGTCCGTAAACTATATTTTGCTAATACACTGCAAAATGACAAGCCACAAGGGGCTACAAAACAGGTAGAAGTAGATATTTAACATGACAATACAACCAAGTAACTGAAGATCATAAGCAATTGGTTAAGGTTGGCTGGTCCGATGGGTGAAAAAGGACTGTAGATGAGAGCTGGGCTCAAATAGGCTGCAAGTGATGAGTTGGAAACTACTGGCAAGTGACTCCTGATAGTTGGGTGCAGACTAGGAGATGCTGGCCAGTGCGGACTTAATAAGACATCAGCAGCATCTTAACCCAGGTCGGAACCAAAGTACAGCTATTTGCATCAGTGTAAGTAGGCTGAAAATGTTGCTAGTGAGATGACTTCATCTGTGGTGCTAGTAGGGCCTCAAGGCTTGAATCTTACTGAATGTTAACATTCACCTGCTGTTTTCCACACACCTTTGCAGTGGAATTGACTTGCATCATGAAAGGAAGCCTTAAAGGCAAAATAATCCAGACTTTAGGCAGAAATCAATGAGTAGACTTTGCATTTATCTCAACCCAGCTGACGCTGAATTCCTTTGCTTAGGATCAACTTGCAGCTGTTTTAAAAATCAAATAAATTGCAGATCTCACAAATCTAAAATAAATCCCAGAACTTCTGGAAACACTAACTCTGCTTCCCTATTCACAGAAACCACCTGATCTACTGAGTACAGCATTTTCTGTTTTATCGCTGCTCTGTTACATTTGACAATCTGTCTGGACAGATAATTTTATCATCCACTATAATAAAAAGGGAAATAAGTATTTTATAGCAAATAATTATTTATTGATATTGAATGCCAAGATATTGTTAGCAAATCACTACTCCTCAATTTTAAAATGGATTGAATTTTCTCTCTCTATCTATGTGTACAGAAATAAAAATTCTGTCTTCATAAAACCTTTGTTACTTGTTCAAATCTTGGAAACGGATAAATAGTTGCTGAACTTTCATATATGATGTGCTTTAAATTATAACTCTCTTTTTGTCTTATATTTCTGTTGAAAGCTGAGGTTCTGTAATGCGTGCTTCAAGCAAAACAAAGACTCCTTTTCAGTTTTCATCCATGACAACAGCCTTAAACAATTTTTCTGAAGGAAGACAACGTCAGGGCATCTCACATAAGACCATATTTTATGAGATATCTACTTACAGGGCAAGTTGTAGTTGGTACATGATTTTTATGCCTTTAGGGTGACAAATAATAGCTGGGAGATTTTTCTATTTCATGTCCAATGAAAAGGCTTCAGGTATGCCCAACCTCACTGCAAATGGTCTTAACAATGTATCTTGGCTGCGTATTTCAAAAGGGTTGAGGCTGCTCATCTGATCCGTCTGTTGATCTCGGGGTCTAGGGAGAGACTGTCCATGATGGTAGAGCCAAGGTATGTAAACTCGTGGACTACCTCCAGCTCGTAGCTGTTGATGGTGATGGCAGGGGGGTGCTCAACGCCTTGGCCTAACACATTGGTCTTCTTCAGGCTGATGGTCGAGCTGAAGTCCTGGCAGGCTCTTGAGAAGCTGTCCATGAGGTGTTGCAGTTGCTCTTCAGAGTGTGTTGTCAGTGCCACGTCATCTGCAAACAACATATCCCTGATGAGTACTTCACGAACTTTGGTTTTTGCCCTCAGCCGGGACAGACTAAACAGCCTCCCGTCTGATCTGGTGTGGAGGTAGACACCATCAGTTGATGTTCCAAAGGCATGCTTCAGCATGACTGCGAAGAAGATGTCAAACAGGGTGGGGGCAAGCACACAGCCCTGCTTCACACCGCTGCGGATGTTGAAGGCCTCCAAAGAAGAGCCGTCGAAATGAATGATGCCCTTCATGTCTGTGTGGAATGACTGAACTATCCTGAGAAGCCTCGGGGGACAACCAATCTTGGTGATGATTTTGAACAGGCTGTCTCTGCTCACAAGATCGAAGGCCTTCCTAAGGTCAATGAAAGCAATGTAGAGTGGTTGTCTTTGCTCTCTGCATTTCTCTTGTAGCTGTCGAAGGGAGAAGATCATGTCGATTGTGGAGCATTCTGACCTGAAACCGCACTGAGACTCGGGATATACCCTTTCGGCTATTTTCTGCAGTCTGTTCAGGACCACGCAGGCGAAGACCTTCCCAACGATGCTCAGCAAGGAGATTCCCCTGTAGTTGTTACAGTCGCTTTTGTCCCCTTCGTTCTTATATATGGTGACAATATTGCAGTCTCTCATGCAGTTGCGGTCTCAACATTCGCCAAGCTGACAAAGGGAGTCTGGGAGAACAGAAAGCTGACGACGCACACCACAGTTGCAGTCTACAGGGCCTGCGTCCTCAGCACACTGCTTTACGGAAGCGAGACCTGGAGCCTCTACTACAGACAAGAGCGGCGTCTCAACGCCTTCCACCTTCGCAGCCTGAGACACATCCTGGACATCATGTGGACTGACCGAGTCACTAACAATGAGGTCCTGGCCTGTGTCCAGATACCCAGCCTCTTCACCCTGCTCCAACAACGTCGTCTCCACTGGCTGGGCCACGTACACCGCATATCAGACGGGAGGATCCCGAAAGACCTGCTGTACGGGGAACTGGCCTCTGGCAAGAGAGCACAAGGGTGGCCCCATGTTTGTTTCAAAGACGTTTGCAAGAGAGACATGAAGTCACTGAAAATGAACGTCGAGAGGTGGGAGGACATCGCAAGCGATCGCTCTCACTGGAGGCTGGAACTACGCAGAGGTCTAAAAAGAGGAGAAAAGAAGCTAAGGTTTGCTGCTGAAGAAAAGTGCACTCGTCGGAAAAACAGCACCAAGACAACACTGGAGGACAGTGCCTTCAAGTGCAGTCGCTGCAGCCGAGACTGTCACTCTCGTGTGGGCCTCTACAGACACAACAGATGCTGCTCTAACACAGACTGAAGCAAGACTTTCCAGGCACAGATCCATGGTCTCGCGAGACTAACGGATGCCACCGCTATTTCAAAAGGGTATCGTTAATATATATTAACATCAGTTCACTATTAAAATCTTTAATCACAGCTCCTCACACTGACCTACATAAGACAAATGAGTACAACCCTGTTGCTACCATTTCCTGCACTTCATCTCTAATTCAAAGACTTCTATTTGTGACATTCTATTCTCAAAGTCAACCACCATCTCTGTTTCATTTTAATCACCAATGCTATTCATTAAAATCTTTGATTCTCTTTGAAACCAGATTCTCTGAAGATGGACTTGAGAACAGTATATGTATTTTAATACTAAAATGGCAATATGAATAACATTGAGGCTCTGAAATATTTTGAAGGGACTAATGGGACTCATTTGGATTGGTGCCTTGGTTGGCATTGGCCTGCTGGGCCAAAGGGCCTGCCTCCACATTGTATGACCCTGACACTTACTTTTGGGTTTTGGTAATCCTATGGATCTTGTACAGTATAACACAAGATACAAAGCCTACAGTATAATAAGGAACTACTTTATATTTTAGTAACACATCATTGAATGCGCTATTAGGCGCGTATTGAGCATGTGCTATTAGGCATGTATTGATCTGTACGTGTGTGCCAAGTTCGGATTATGCCAGTAAAGAACAATGAAACTTAGCTCCCATCTCCGACGCTTTTATTAATAGCATTGTTGTGTAACCAGGCCACATATACAACAAATTGGCGACGAGGTTAATGAACCTACATCTTATCGGAATGTCGTGTTTTAGTTGGTAACGACACACGGAGGAAGAGCGCAAGGAATGAGCTAAGGAGCGGGAGAAGGAGGCAGAGCAAGGCCGCGAGTCTGAAAGGAAGCAGGAAAACAGCCGGAGTCAGGAACGTTGGGAGACCAAGTGACACAGTCAGAGCCACAGCACGTCCAGCTGAGAACACAGCTGGCGCTGACCCCCAGGGACTGAGGGTCTGCCTGTCCCAGAAGGGAGATAAAAAGGAGCGACACACACACATCTAGACGGGGTGCGCTCATGGCGCTAGCAAAAAGAACACGGGTCAAAAAGAAAACAAGGGGAAAACGGGGCTAAATTAATATAACAAAACTGGTGATAATTGGAACCATTACAGCATTTGATAGTGGCATTGAAGACTGGGTAAATTACATTGAGAGAGTGAAGTTATATTGTGAGGCTAATGATGTTAATGATGAAAAGAAAGCTAGCGTCAGTATTATGGGAGCAAAACCATACGGTTGCTACAGAGCTTGTTAACCCCTGAAAAGCCAGCTGACAAAACATTCAAGCAAATAGTAGACACTCCCCAAAAGCACTTAAACCACAAACCCCTGGTCATTGCTGAAAGATTTAAGTTTCACAAATGGAATCAGAGCAAAAATGAAAACATTTCTGAATATTGTGCTGAATTGCGCAAATTATCAGAACATTATCAATTTGGAGCTGGTCTATCAGACGCATTGAGGGACAGCTTAATGTGTGGCATGCACTGTGAAACCACACAGAAGAAGCTACTGGGTGAAAAAAGGACCTTACATTAGAGAAGACGCTGAACATTGCAATATCAATGGAAACAGCAGCACGGGGTGCTTCAGAGATACAACAAAAATCTCTAGAATATGCTACGAATAAAATGTCACTGAACAGAAATGAAGGAAAGAAATGTTATCGTTGTGGGAACATGTCACATGACCCTGGTGATTGTTGGTTTAAAGACAAAGAATGCAGAAACTGTGGCAAACAGGGCCACACTGGCAGAGTATGCAAAGCTAGTAAACAGCAGAAAAAGGACAAAATACATAGAAACAAGAAACCCCAGAAAGGAAAACACAACAATGTACACAAACTGGAAGAAAGCAGCTCTGATGAAAATGACTCAGACGAAAGTGAATTGTCTTGTCTGCAACTTCACAGCATGAAAGAGACAGATGATCGAAGAGTAATAAGGATCACTCCACAAGTGGCAGGTGTGAGACTGAAAATGGAGTTGGACACAGGCTCTGCTTTAACAGTGATCTCTGTACATGACTGCAAATGACTGTTTTCTCACATACCTCTGAAACGAACTAAACTACTGCTAAAGACTTACACAGGACAGAAATTGCATCCCAAAGGTGAAATTAAAGTGACAGTGACCTACAGAGACAAAACACAGCAGCTGAACCTCTATGCACTGAAAAATGGAGGACAACTGTTGCTGGGACATGAATAGCTCAGGAAAATCCAGTTGGACTGGCATACCATCAAGGCACTAGTTGTATTAACAAAGGAGGGCAGCTCAACGGGGAAGATGTCTGCAGTTCTCCTCTCACCCATAATCTCACTATTACAATGACAAGGAGGAGCTAGACAGTATCGATGGTGAGGGTGAACACAGTATCTGTGGCTGCGACTCGGATGAAGATACAGTGGATGCAAGGGAGACAGATTTTGCCAATCAGCAGGATGACGAAGACTACCTGGAAGTAAAAGAGCAGAGCTACCAAGAGAAATTGACATCTCTCAAAAGACAGCTGCAACAATTACAGGAAGGCATTTTGCAGGAGTATCAGAAAAGGATGAAGAAACTAGATCAACAATACAAGGAAAGAATACGAAATGCAGAGCTTTTTCTGCAACTGGAGACAGAACAAGTGGAAAGAAATTTTCTTAAAGAGAAGAAAGCAACAGTAAAGGAATTTGAAGATAAAAAGATTGAGTTAGAAGCAAAGAAAAAGATGATTGAGAATGAGAGGCCAACAATGGAGCTCACAGGAGACTCTATGGAGGTAAAGCCAATAATGACTAGGAAGCTAAGGAGGAGAACTAATGACTCTGTTCCAATTACAGACAAAAGATGAAAACCTGCACCTGTGCAGTTAAATTACTTGTTAACAGAGGAACGGATAATGGAAGATCTGTGAACTCTCAATAAGCTTAAATCGCCAAAAAAAACAGCATCTCCGTCTTCTCCTGAGCATCTTCCCAGCACTCCTGCTGAATCACCAGCACAAAGATATGAAGCACCAGCAGAAGATGGAAAGTTATATTACAATAAGAGATGGTATCATAAAGGTCAGGCTATCTATTTGGAATCCAAGGAGAATACGAAGATTGGCTGTGTAATTAGCTCAGCTGGAACAAATGAGATATGGGTAAGGAAGACAAGTGATAGCACAAAGATGCGTATATATATCTAGGACAGCTGCACAGAGCAGTCTTCGTTATATGGAGGCGATCTGCTGCCTAGAACTCTTAGCAAGTTGGAGGCGCACATCTTCTTAACTCCCTATGCTCAGAGGTCAACTTTTCATGACTTTTATATGGAAATCTGTATTAAAACAAACAAGTTTATTGACAGACATTGCCTGGAGAGGCAGAGAAACCAGCCCTCCCCCCCCCAGAGACTTGAGTTATAAATGAGTCTTAGACCAAAAGTGAAAAAAAGGCTTGTTATAATTTGATATTATTAAGTTACTAAGTAAACAAATGGTAGGCATTTATATGTTAAGGGTAAACATATTTGTTTAGCATAGTGATCCAATTAAAAAAAAAACAATTGATACATTATTAAAATAAAAGGGGAGGAGTGTACCGTATAACCTACAGTATAATATGGGACTACTTTATGTTTTAGTAACACGTCGTTGAATGCGCTATTAGGCTCATATTGAGCATGTGCTATTAGGCACGTATTGATCTGTCTACGTGTGCCGAGTTCAGATTATACCAGCAAAGAACCATGAAATTTAGCTCCCATCTCCAGCATTTTTATTAATAGCATTGTTGTGTAACCAGGCCACATACACAACAGATCTGATTATTACTGAAGTTTTGCAACCAAGCACAGGTTATTTTGTTGGTGTTGACAGACAAATGAGACTCCCTACAAACCTAGATGAGGAAACAGGTACTCCATTCTCCACCCTCAACACCATAGTTTTGAGCAAAGAAGTTATACCAAGTATCCTGGCTGACGTTTATTTGAAAATGTCACAAAAGCAGATGATCCAATGTATATGCAATGACTTTTATAGGACCATTCAATGCAGAAGTTAGATGCATTTTTCCTGTTTCACAGCAGTGACTAGCTTCAATGGCTTTAAAGCAGCTTGAAAAAACATGAAAGATGCTATGTAAATAAAGTCTTTTATAAGCAGGGTATAAAAAAACACACACACACATCACTCCTCCTAATGTGGAAAACTCAAGGAACAAATTGTTCTTCACTTCATAAATATTAATCTGTTAACAAACAATAATCTGATCTTCTAAACTGCTTATAGTTTCATCATTCAATGCTGAAAAGCTTTTTTTATCACTCTTGTTCAGGCTAACGTATCTCGTATATTTATTACTTTGACTATAGATAAAACTCTGTAGGATCTCTGGATGAATTGCCTATTAGACAGTTCATGCAACATTAACATTAATTGCATTTTATGCACAATTAGCTTGAAGCATCTTGAAACAATTACGGTTGTTTTAGGAGAAGACAATTTCCTCTGGAACTATGTGGGTGAAAATCAAAAAGGTTTATGTACTGTGCAAAATGTCTGCTCTACACTAATTAAAAGTCTTTATAAAATTTAGGCCACCATAACATAGTCGAATAAAACTTACAACTTTACAAAGCAGAGATAGCTTATCTCATATGTTGTGTAATGCAAAGGCAATTGATGTTTGCAATGATTCCCACACATTGAACTGTCCACAGTTCAATGGGTCTTTGCCTTTCAGCATCTTGATAAACATGGAGTAAGGTTAGGCATTTGCACCAAGATCCATAAGAAATGATAGCATTAGATCATGACATAATTCAACAGTCAAAGCTGAGTCAGCAGCTCATTTGACATTTCTCCTGATCTGTTTTTTTAACCTTTGAAGTACAATAGGTGGGATCTATATGGGTGTATGCAAGAGAAATCAGTCTGACAATACTGCTGGAATTTTTTGAAATTCTTGCTAGCAGAATAAATAAGGAAGAGGCAGTTGATGTGATTGTAACTAGCAGAAAACCTTTAGTAATATACCACACTAAATTAGAGCATGTGTATCAGAGATAATAGAAAAAGAATTAAAAATTAAACAGAAAATATGACAATGTAAAATGAAACAGAAATTCTATAAATACATAGCAAGTCAGGCAGACACATAGTAAGAGAAATAATTGGTTAATTTATTAATAATTCATGCTGAGGAAGGGTCCTGGACCCAAAATGTGAACTGTTTCTCTTTCCATGGAAGCTACCTAACCTGCTGAGTGTTTCTAACATTTTTGTTTTCTATATCACGGAAAAACACTGGCAGGAATCGAGTACAGGCATAAAATGAGGAATACTAATGCATAGTACTTCTTCGTTCAGTCCATTCCCACCTCTATCCCCCTTGATACAGTCCTTTCCCACTGACGTCCACAACACTTCACAGATCTCCTCAACAACTTGCAATTCCCTGGCCCTGGCCATCTCACTTTCACCTTTGACCTCCAGTCCATATACACTTCTATCCCCCATCAAGAAGTTCCTATAGATCTTCACTTCTGCTTCAACAAAGGAATCAAACTGTTCTCCTCCACCACCACCCTCCTCCATCTGGCAGAACTGGTCCTCTCCCTCAACAATTTCTCCTTTGGTTCCTCATAACTCCTTCAGCTCTAGGGACAGAGGAAATGAAAGGGTTGACTATTTTCTAAATAGAGAGAAAAGACAAAAAAATTGAGATGTAAACTGACTTGGAAGTCCTTGCGCAGGATTCCCTAAAGATTAATTTGTAGGTTGAGTCTGTGGTGAGGAAAGCAAATGCAATGTTAGCATTCATTTCAAGAGGACTAGAATATATAAACAAGGATATAATGTTGAAACTTTATAAAGTGCTAGTGAGACATCACTTGGAGTATTATGAGCAGCTTTAGGCCCCTTATCTTAGAAAGGATATGTTGAAACTGAAGAGGATTCAAATGAATCCGGGATTAAATGGATTATTATATGAAGATCTTTTGATGGCTCTGGGCCTGAATCCTCTAGAATTCAGAAGAATGAGGGGTGACCTCATTGGTACTTATCGAATGGTGAAATGCCTTGATAGAGTGGATGTGGAGATGTTGGGAGAGTCTAAGACCAGAGGACACAGCCTCAGAATAGAGGGTGTCCTTCTAGAATGGAGAAGAGGAGGAATTTCTTTAGCCAGAGAGTGGTGAATCTGTGAGACTCTTTGCCACAGGCAGCTGTAGAGGCCAAGTCATTATGTATATTTAAAGCAGAGTTTGGTAGATTCTTGATTGGTCAGGGTATGAAAGGATACAGGGAGAAGGCAGGAGAATGGGGCTCAGAGGAAAATTGGATCAAATGGGACAAGCTGAATCATCTGCAGTTCAACATCAGTAAGACAAAGGAGATGGTGATGGACCTTAGGAAGACTGAGCCTGCACTGCTTTCTGTTACTATTTATGGTGAGGACATGGGTGTGGTGAGGACCTACAAGTACCTGAGAGTGCACCTGGATGGCAGATTAGAGTAGAACACCAACACAGAGGCCATGTACAAGAAAGGCCAGAGTCGCCCTGACTTCCTGAAGAGAATGAGGTCCTTTGGAGTATGCAAGTCTCTCCTTCACATGTTCTACTAGCCTGCTGTCACCAGTACAATCTTCTATGCGATGGTGTGCTGGGGCAATGGCATTGGCACAGTGATGCCAACAGGCTTAATAAACTGATTAGAAAGGCTTGCTCTGTTATAGGAGTCAAACTGGACACAATGGAGGCTATGGTAGAAAAAGGGACCCTCGCATTAGGGTCATGGCAAATCATTGCATTTTTGGGCACCTTGGCTGAACAGAGGAGCACTTTTAGTAATATACTAAGACAACTGCACTGCTCCAAAGAGTACCATATGAGGTCATTCTTACCCTCAACACCCTCCTGTTAGACTATTGAGGCAACTTATTTTTTATTCTTTCTTACTTCTCTTCTAATATTTGTATATCTGTGCACTTGTAATGCTACCATGGCACTGTAATTTCCTTTGGGATCAATAAAGTATCTATCTATCTATCTTATCTATGGTGGAGCAGACACGATGGGCCAAATTGCCTCATTCTGGTTCTATATCTTATGGTCTTATGTTCTTTTATTTCTACCTCAAAACTTCTCTCAGACTTCATTCCTCCAAGAACAACCATTGTTTCTCTAGTTTAACCTGAAAGATGAAATCCTTCAACTCTGTAACCAATCCAGCATCATTTATGAAATTTTTACATTTCCTTTAGAATTTTTACTCTAGTGAACAGATTTGTTTCCACAAATATGAGCAATGAGACACTCTGATTTTCATTGATCAGAGAATACCTTGAGATCACTGTGCAAATTATGTTTGTTTCAGAAAGGAAATATTTATTCCTAAAGCATCTCTCATAACATTAGGATGTCTAAGAGTCCATTGGAGTCAGTTCAATAGGATTTTTCTTTTAAATTATTTATTTTTATTTATTCAAACAAAAAACAAACACAAAAAAAATACAGCATATCCACAAAAACCATGACCATAACAAAATCAAATTAAATATTGAGCAGCAAAAGGGAGAAAAATATAAAGGCAAAAGTAAACATACACAGCACAGGTGCACCACACCAAAAGTCTCAGTCCTCACCCCGTAAGAAAATCCAATACAGGACCCCATATCCTTTCAAAGATGTCTCCTCTGTCCTCATTATATAGTCTCAGTCTCTCCAAATGTAAAGTATTTGCCAGTTCTCTCAGCCACAGATAGTATGTAGGCACAGAGTCCATTTTCCACATGTGCAGGATTAACTTCTTAGCAATCACTATTCCAAATAATACAGCCATTTTTTCATACATATTGGCTGAAGATAGGGAGCTTGTTGCTCCAAGGAATGCTATGAGCGGGTTTGGTTCCCACTGATAGGATTTTTTTAAAAAAGTTTTTACATTGTTATGCAAAAGCTGTCATGAGCAGTGAGATCCAACAAATGGAAAAATGTAAATGAACACATTAGTGCTTTCCATCACTAGTGATTAGGGAAAGTGGAAAATAATCTCTTCTTCGCATTTGCTGCCTTTGTATCCACATGAAGAGAGCAGGCAACACCTTGGTTTAATATCGGATCTCTAGGATGCCATCTCACTCAGAACTAGACTCTAATAAAGGTGTCAATTTTGTGCACATCCTCTGGAGTGGGACTTGAACTCATAAACCTTTGACCCAAAGTTGAAGGAGTTATCCGCTGAAAGCAGACATACCAGGCGCTGGATTTAATGAGCAAAATCAGAACATCAGTAATTAGCTACTTTATATTTGCTTGCTAAGCATACTCTATTTTAATTTTGATTGAATTTACTTTATAAGGGTGGTCTTTCTGGACAAACACCAATGCCTGCACAATGAGAAACTGGTCAACAATGCCACAAATGTTTAATTGCATGTAATAAAATACAAATATGGATTGGCAATCTATTGTGAAATTCCTTCAAATCAGAAGAAAACTGGTTAAATGACATCATTTATAGAGCCTGATAAATAAAGTCCACAGATTATGTTAGATTAACAAGAAAGCATTGCTAATTTAGTATTTTATCTTTGGACTCTTGACAGCAACCATGCATGCTAATACATCAAGTGGCTGGCACTTGTCCAGTTAATTAAATCAAGGTAACAATCCTTCTGTGTTATTGATTATGTTGAACAAAACCAGACTTTTATATCTGGTTTAACTAAATGCATGGGGAAAATTAACTGCATAAAACACTGAACTTATGCAGAGGCATGCTGCATGCAAATAAATGTCCTCTTACAATTCCAAAGTCTTACTGCTTCAGAGCAGAGCAGATATAGTCCTCCAGGTGCTAATTTAAATGGAAAAGAATGCAAATATGGTGGTATGAAGGCATGAGTAATGGAGGATTTCCTTGTTACCTCTGGTGCTAAAACTTGCTCATGATGAAATTGAATTTCACTAAACCAGTGAAAAAAAAGGGGCTAGTATTGAGATTTGGCTGGGTAGTGCCTATTTTATCACGGATAGTCGGGCCTTCCTTGTGTCCTCTAAAGCAGGCAAAGAGAGCAAGGATTTTTCAAACTGTATGGGTACAGCCTGCATTACTGGCTTTGAAGCCAGTTTTTAAGATCTCAGAAAGAACTCTGTTAGTAAAATTCAGAGTATTGTAGTTGTTCTACACTCAATTTGCCTTCCACAAAGTGGCGTTCTATGCTAAGAAAGAGCTTCACCATCTTTCAAACTTACTCTTCTGTAAGTTTTTAATAAAAGAAAGAATTGACTTTACATAGCAGCTTCCACAGCTCAGATCTTCTGAAGCACTTTACACACAATGAAATGCTATGAGATTGTAGTCACCAATGTAAGAAAAGGCGTACCATTTTTAACTAAAACTAGAAAATGTTGGAAACACTCAGTCACATCTATGTAAAGAAAACGAGTTAATATTTTGGGCTTACAATCCTTGAGCTGAAATGTTAACCATTTCTCTATCCACAGAAGCAGCTGACCTACTCAGCGTTTCCAGAATGTTCTGTTTTCAGATTTTCACCGTTCAGTTTGTTTTAGGTTTATCTTTTTGAGCTCAGCTTCAATTCAAGCATCTTCTGCTGAATTTGTACCCACAGTTGACACCGATTAATATATGTTTGAAAGACATCCAGGCATCATGGTAGACACAAGGAGAGTAGGCGGAGTCTGGAAATCCATAGCAATGCACAAAACACTGGAGGAACTCAATGGATCAGGAGTCATCCATAGAGGGAAATAGACAGTTAGTGGTGGAGGGTCCAGTCCAGTCCAGTATTCATTTCAAAAGGACTAACATAAAAGCAATGATGTAAAGCCAAAGCTTTATAAGGCATTGGTCAGACCTCACTTGGAGTATTGTGAGTACTTCGGGCCGCTTATCTAAGAAAGGATATGCTGGCGTTGGGGAGGATCCAGAGGAGAATTATGAGAATGATCATGGAATGAAAGGGTTAACATATGAGCTATGTTCCCTATAAGCTGTGCACGTATGCACGCGCACACACGTTTTTCAACCAGTGCAGAAAGGAAATTAATGTGCGCACAAAAGATTAGTTACCTAAAATAATGCAGTAATAATTATACTTTTGAAAATAATCTTTTAGCTAAATGTTTCTGTTAACTAGTTAGTCGGTTTTTCAAGTACCACAATGCACGTCACTAATTTACGTCACCTCACCTTTCCCGTTCCGGTTTGTACAGCTGCATCACGGCAGCAGCCACCTTTGGTGGACAGTGTTCATATCATAAAGTTTACACAGATCTGTTTCAAATCCTGTAGATAGCTTACCAAGTTTTTATTGAAAAAGATCAGTCAAATGACCCTGTGGCTAAATACTGTCACAAGAAATTGATAAACAGCACAGACAAAGTTTTAATGATGTCTTTGATGAACTGGATGTGCTGTGCAAGATTCTGAAAAAGAGTGGCCTGACACACTAATCAGTGAGTCAAAATGATTCACTTCATTTTGCGTGAGGCAAAATTAACAAGATAATAAAGCAGTATCTGGGAGACAATGTTTCGTGGAGTGACAAAGTTAAAGTTTTGGCGATGAACAAGTTAATGCCTTGTCTAAAATATCATGATTTTCTCACTGAAAATACTGTAATAGTTAGACAGATTAATGATTTAAAATTTTCTGTGCAAGAAAAAATTAAATCCAAACTGATTTCAAACTTTGCTCAAATGGTGGCATTTGTACTTCAAAATGAGCAGTTTTGCGACCTTGCACAGTTGATGGACATTGAGGGAATCTTTCTTGCGTCTGTGAGCGAGGTTTTAGCCTAATGAATCAACTCAAAAACAAGCTGAGAAACCGCTTAGGTGAATGTCATTTGGATATGTTAATGAGAATCAAAAGCTATCAGTTGGATTCTATCAGTCTAGATAGAGTTTACAAAGAATGTGTAAATGCCAAAGACAGGAGAGAGAAAAAAATAACTGACTGAAATATGTATTTTTTTTTGTTATTCTGTGCAGTTTTATATCAAATATTTTGTAAACCTACATAAACTGTGCCATGTGCGCATTCAATGTGCACATACTTTTGTCACAGGAAAAAAATTTGCACAACATAAGATTTTTGCCCACACTGACTGCTAAAAATTAGAGGGAACATTGCATATAAGTCACATTTGATGTCTCTGGGTCTCTACTCCCTGCAGTTTAGAGAATGGGAAGGGGAGTTGGGATCTCATTGAAACCTATTGTAAGGCTTAGATAGAGTAGACAAGGATGTGGAGTGGATGTTTCCTACAGTGGGGGGAATCTAGAACCAAGGGGCTCAGGCTCAAAATAGGATATCCCCTTACAACAGGCATGAAAAGGAATTCCTTTAGCCAGAGGGTGATGAATCTGTGGAATTCATTGTCCCAGAATGTTGTCGAGGCCAAATCATTTGGTATATTTAAAGAAGTTGATAGGCTTTTGATTAGTAAGGGCATCAAAAGATATGGAGAGAAGGCAGGAGAGTGGCGTTGAGAAGGCAGGAGAGTGGAGTTGAGAAGGCAGGAGAGTGGCGTTGAGAAGGCAGGAGAGTGGCGTTGAGAAGGCAGGAGAGTGGCATTGAGAAGGCAGGAGAGTGGAGTTGAGAAGGGTAATAAATTAACCATAATAGAATAGTGGAACAGACTTAATGGACCAAGTGACTTAATCCTGCTCCAAGGTCTTATGATCTCTCTAAAGCTTCAGTAGGTAAATGAACAGAGGTATCAATAGAACATCCTATTTATAAGGCAGCAACCATTCACTTCTGCAGTGGTCCCCAACCACCAGGCCGCAAAGCATCTGCTACTGGGCCATGGGGAAATGGTACGAGTCAGCTGCACCCTTTCCTCATTCCCTGTCACGCTCTGTTGAAGTTGAACATAGGGTTGCCAACTGTCCCGTATTTGCCGGGACATCCCGTATATTGGGCTAAATCGGTTTGTCCCATACGGGTCCGCCCTTGTCCTGTATTTCCCAGCTAAGGTGGAGCGCTCCTATGAAACTTTTCGTGCCGAAATGGCATAAAGCGAAGAAGCAATTACCATTAATATATATCGGAAAAATTTTTGAGCGTTCCTAGACCCAAAAAATAACCTAGCAAATCATACCAAATAACACACAAAACTGAAAATAAATAACACTAACATATAGTAAAAGCAGGAATGATATGATAAATACACAGCCTATATAAAGTAGAAATAATGTACGTACAGTATAGTCAGGAAGATGAAGGCAAAACCAAATTTGTGGGGAAAAAATTGGCACGTACGCGCATGCGCACGTCACGCATGCACACACAGGTGCCCACGCAAGGCTTCGTGGTCATGGTAGTCTTTTCCCGGGGTAAAGTGTTGTGGGATTTGACTGCTACTTTTGTCCCTTATTTGGGAGTGAGAAAGTTGGCAACCCTAGCTGTAAAAGACATGTTGAGGTGAGTTTAACCCTACTTGAACACCCACCCTGGTCGGCCGGTCAGCAAGAATATTGTCAATATTAAACCAGTCTGTGGTGCAAAAAAGGTTGGAGATCCCTGCACTTCTGGCATAACAAAAGGTCAAAGTTACAACTCACAGTGTATTAATTGTTTAAAGGTACATATACACTCTGGCTTTAATCTGCTATTCTGGCATTGCAATGCAATGCTTCATAAGTGATGCTGACCCACCAGACTGCGTCTTGCTCCACATTATTAAAGTGAGTGTATTAGGTGCTTATTGGTTGGAATAACACTCACAACACTCTGGAGGAACTCAGCAGGTCGGGCAGCATCAGTGGAAAAGATCGATCGACGTTTCGGGCTGGAACCCTTCGTCAGGACTGTAGAGGGAAGGGGCAGAGGCCCTATAAAGAAGGTGGGGGGAGGGTGGGAAGGAAAAGGCTGGTAGGTTCCAGGAGAAAAACCAGTAAGGGGAAAGATAAAGGGGTGGGGGAAGGGAGGCAGGGAGGTGATAGGCAGGAAAGGTGAAGAAAGAATAGGGGAAAACACAATGGGTAGTAGAAGGAGGCGGAACCAAGAGGGAGGAGGTAGGCAGCTGGGGGAGGGGACAGAGTGACATAGGGATAGGGGAAGGGAGGGGGAGGGAATTACCAGAAGTTGGAGAATTCTATGTTCATACCAAGGGGCTGGAGACTACCTAGACGGTATATGAGGTGTTGCTCCTCCAACCTGAGTTTAGCCTCATCATGGCAGTAGAGGAGGCCATGTATGGAATGGGGGTGGATACTGGGAGATCCTGTCTGTTTTGGCGGACGGAGCGGAGGATCTCGACGAAGCGGTCCCCCAGTCTGCGTTGGGTTTCACCAATGTAGAGGAGGCCGCACCGGGAGCACCGGATGCAATAGATGACCCCAACAGACTCACAAGTGAAGTGTTGCCTCACTTGGAAGTACTGTTTGGGGCTCTGAATGGTGGCAAGAGAGGAGGTGTAGGGACAGGTGTAGCACTTGTACTTACAGGGATAAGTGCCAGGTGGGAGATCCGTGGGGAGGGACGTGTGGACCAGGGAGTCGCGGAGGGACTGATCCCTGCAGAAAGTGAAGAGGGGTGGAGAGGGAAAGATGTGCTTAGTGGTGGGGTCCTGTTGAAGGTGGTGGAAGTTGCGGAGGATAATGTGTTGGATCCAGAGGCTAGTGGGGTGGTAGGTGAGGACAAGGGGAACTCTGTCCATGTTGTGGTGGCGGGAGGATGGGGTGAGAGCCGAAGTGCGGGAAATGGAGGAGAGGCGGGTGAGGACATCATTAATGACAGCAGAAGGGAAACCACGATCCTTAAAGAAAGAGGACATTTGAGATGTCCTGGAACAGAAAATCTCATCCTCGGAGCAGATGCAGCGGAGACGGAGAAACTGGGAATAGGGAATGGCATTTTTGCATTGGGCAGGGTGGGAAGAGGTATAGTTGAGGTAGTAATGAGAGTCAGTGGGCTTGTGGAAGATGTCAGTGGACAGTCTGTCTCCGGAGATGGAGACCGAGAGACCGAGAGATCGAGAAAGGGGAGAGAAGTGTCCGAGATAGACCAAGTGAATTTGAGGGCTGGGTGGAAGTTAGAAGTAAAGTCGATGAAATTGACGCGCTCAGCTCAGCTTGGTTGGAATGATCTTCTGGAAGTCCTGTGGTCATCACATCCATTGTGCACATGCAAGTACAGACAGCTATTGACTGGAACATTCCAGGCTGCAGAAATACGTGACGAGAGATAAGCTGAAGCTTGGAGCAGACAATGCAAAGTTTATGTGGGCAACAACCACAGAATAGGACTGTTCTGCCTCTGGACATGGAGAGGCCGAGCCTGGTGGGAAGGCCCCTCAAACAATGAAAGGGTGATTCACCCCAGAGGGCTGCATGGCTAGCAGTTGTGCTGGACCTTATAAAAGTGCTAACAGGACTGAATGTGTTAACAGTAAGAATGGAAAGAGTTTTACTCTGTGCTTTTGTTTCTGTAAATTTATTATATTATTAATAACATTTATTTTGAAATTAAGATCTAAGTGCTGAGAGTCCCCAGGTTATGTAAGGGTCCATTCCTGAGAACCACCAGTAAGCCAATTTCTCCATATGCTACAGCCAACCATTTTTTTTAGTAACACAAATAACATATTGTTCCAAGTACACTTGTGAAAATTCTTACATTTCTTTAAATAATCACCCTTACCCTTGCCATAATGAAACTAATAGATTATGTACTCCATCCAGTCATTTATAATTACACGATGCAGTCATAAGAAAATCGCAGCAGTGCCTTTACTTACTTAGGAGGTTAAAGTGGTTTGGCTTGTCATTGGACGCTCAAACAGCCTTCTACAGTTGTACTGTTGAAGGTATCCCGAATGGTTGCATCATGGTCTGCATGGTAGCCTGAAAGAACAGGAGTGCAAAAAACTGCAGGGAGAAATGGACTCTGCTCAATACATCACAGTCACAGTCCTCTCCGCCGTCGCTAGTATCTACAGGAGGTACTGGCTGAAGAAGGCAACATACCACATCAAAGACCTCCATCAGCTGTACTATCCCATCTTTTTGCAACTTCCATTGGGCAGGAGGTAGAGAGACCTGAAGTCCCACTCCACAAACTTCACAAATACTGTTCTGTAACAATTCAGATCTTGAACTAACTAGCAAAACCCTAATCACCACTACAGTCTGATCAATTTGCAGTGAAATGGACTTTTTTTGGAATTTCTTGTAAAGATTGTGTATAATTTATGTTTAATTTAACTTTTTTCCTCATATTTACTGCTTACGATATATGATGCTACGTGCCTGTAATGCTGTTGCACATTTTTCATTGTACCTGTGCATGCCTCTACTTGTGCATATAAAAAACTTGACTAGAAAAAATATTGCTTAGTAAAAGCAAGTGGAATTTCCTTTCTTTGAAAATTACTAATTCAAATTCATACTATTCAATGTGTGTATAATTTTGCTGCCTAGATTTCTTTTGTCCATCTTTCATCATGTAGATAACTACTACACCTATACAATTTTTTGAAGCATTTTCAACTCACTAGTGGTATTGTGAGATTTAAAACAGCTTTATTAACTAAACATCCCTTGTATTTATGCAATGTATTTTGTTACTCGATGCTCCACATCTGATCAACTTTCTTTTCCAATGCCTGATGTAAATACATGAGCATGATTGCCAAAGGTCTAGAAGAAATAGTGCACAACACTGCATCATCCCTGAGGATGGCCTGATATCTGCTATATTTTTAGGTTTGACTGCTATTTATTTCTATTGCTTTGACATATCCATTCTGATCTGTTTTCATAAACATGGACCTATACAACTCACCTAATGACTTGTTCTCAATATTACTTTTTTTTTGCATTTTACATATCTTTTACACATTTACTAATGTGTAAAGAAAACATTAGTTGTTTATCAGTCATTGTGTATCGTTTTCCATTGATTTTGTTGTATGGAAAATTAATCTCAGGGTAGTATATGGTGACATATATGCACTTTGATAATAAATTTTCCTTGACCTTTAAACATTATTCCTGCCTTTCTCACTCCTTTCAACTTGATTTTTCAGAGTTAATTGGATTGGTCTGAACTTATAATAGACTGGTTTTCCATTTCATTCATTGGAACTGTAGGCATTGCAGCACTGGAATTTTCTCTAAGCATAGCAAGTCACGTCAAGTCAAGTCAAGTTTATTGTCATTCAACTATATACATGGATACAGTCAAATGAGACAATATTTCTCTGAACCAGAGGCATAAAGCACAATAGAACACATAACACATAATAACTTAAGAAAGAAAGCATAAAATCTACATATGAATCATACATAAGTAACAAGCTAAAGTGCATAAGTTAAATATTGTAAGGTATAGAAAGAATTAACCAGTGGCACTTTAAATGCAATGCAACAGTGAGTTCAGAAGCCTAACGGCCTGAGGGACGAAACTATTTCCCATCCTGACCATTCTTTTTTTTATGCATCGGAGTCTCCTGACTGATGGCAGAAAGTCAGAAGGGATGCTGGATGTCCAAGCAGCATACACGAAATGCTGGAGGAACGCAACAGGCCAACATCTCTCTCTGCAACTAGATACTGAATTCTTACCAGAAAGACCACAGTCAGTGCATGTGGGCAACAATGCCTCTGGTCCCACTACGCAGAGCACTGGCGCTCCCCAGCACTGTGTGTTCAGCCTGCTGCTGTTTACACTGTTGACACATGACTGTGTCACAGGATTCAGCTCAAACCGTGTCATCAGGTTTGCAGGTGACACACAGTTGTTGGCCTTGTCAACAACGATGACGAGATGGAGTACTGAGGGGAAGTGGATTGGTGTAAGAAGAACAACCCAAGTCTTGGGAGTCCTGAAGGGTCTTGGCCCAAAAGGTTGACTGTACTTTTTTCTATAGGTGCTGCCTGGCCTGCCGAGTTTCTCCAGCATTTTGTGTGTGTTGCTTCAATTTCCAGCATCTGCAGATTCTCACTTGTTTGACGATGCTGGATGGATGGATGGGATCTTCAATAATACTAAGGGTCCTATGTATGCAGCGATGCTGATTAATGTCCCCGATGGATGGTAGGGAGACCCCTATGATCCTGTCAGCTGTTGTTAGAGCCCATTGTAGGGACTTCTGGACTGACGCTCATCTACTTCCATACCAGACGAAGGGCGCTTGTCAGGATGCTCTCAGTAGTGCTCTGTACAATGCAATTAAGATGGTTGGGGGGTGGGGACCTCGCTTGCCTCAATCTTCTTAGGAAGTAGAGGTGCTGCTGTGGCCTTTTGTTCAGGGAGTTGATATTAGGGACCAGGTGAGGTCATCCATGATGTGAACTCCTAGGAACTTGGAGAACTTAACTTTCTCTACGAAGGAGCCATGCATTCGCAGATGGGGACAGTTCATCTGCACCTTCCTGAAGTCCACAATGACTTCCTTGGTCTTCTCCACGTTCAGATTTAGGTTGTTCTTACACCAATCCACCAGCTACCTCTCTTCCCCTCGGTACTCCATCTCATTATCGTTGTTGACAAGGCCAACAACTGTTGTATCATCTGCAAACTTGATGGCACGGTTTGAGCTGAATCCTGCGACAGAGTCATGTGTCAGCAGTGTGAACAGCAGCGGGCTAAGCACACAGCGCTGGGGAGCCCCAGTGCTCAGCATAATAGGACCACAGAAGATGCTGCCCATACGCGCAGACTGCGGCCTATCTGGTAAGAAGTTCAGTGTCTAGTTGCAGCGGGAGAGGTTGAGACCAAGTGAGAACCGTTTCCCCACCAGTTTCTGGGGTATGAAGGTGTTAAATGCCGAAATGAATTCTATAATCAGCAGCCTGGCATATCAGACCCCATTTTTCAGGTGGAATAGGACAGAAGCTATTGCATTATCTGTGAATCAATTTGAGCAATAAGCGAACTGGAAAGGGTTCAATGTATTTGGGAGTAAGGCTTTAACGTAGTCTATCACCAGCCACTCAAATGGTTGATGTTAATGTGACCAGACAACAATCATTTAAGCAGGTAACTGTCACGTTTTGTTCCTTTCTAATGCAAAAAAAACCCCACAAATTAAGCTCTCAACTACTGTAACAAGCTATGAAACATGCCATCTTTAATGGGAAGGACTGTCTCAGCTGGTCCTTCCTCAGTAAAGTTGGCCTGTTTCATAGTTACTATAACGGTGGGTGATTACATTCACTGTCTGTAATGCAGCTCTGTGAACATCATTTACCCTCTTGATTGTAAAATCTCATTAGATAAAACATTTATTTTGTCAGTGCTTTCTGCCAATATTATAGGTTTGAACTTGCTGAAGTAATTGTGTTGAATTGTTTCTGAGCAGTTTGGGGCATTATTAATTTGCATGTTAATTAACACCTGTACTCAAAAGTCTGTTCCTGGCACTATTGCTTGTGGCAAAGATGCTTCACAATTCTAGTCATTCATTGCCTGCAACAGCGATGTCTTCTGTGTTGCTTTGTTGAATCACAGATAAAATTACTTTTGTGGTTGTTTTAGCCTTTGATTTGCAGGCCATTGAAGTGTAATCTTTCTCTCAACAATCCCAACAATTGGCTAAGGTGAGTAATGCAATGACAGCAATAGACTGAATTGTCACATCAATAGGCTCTGAACTTGGTGCTATTACCATGTTCATTTATCCTGATGCTCGCTGACACCAGGTGTCACAAACAGTGTGTTTCTGGTGGATGGCATTTTTTGGCATTCTTGGACAGCACTTCCATCAACAACAATCTTACATGCATGATTTAATGTCAGATCTTGCATGCTTAACACCTTTACTTTTGTTTTTGGCTACAGGATCTTGATTCAAGAAGTGATGAAAACTGCAATGTTTATTAATGAAACAAAGTGCTCAACGATGGTTACTTCTGGTTCTTACAGGTTGAGATTAAAGTGATTTTACCACTACGTATCTTTAAGCAAGACCTACACTATCTTTCCTGCCATTGTATCTTATGCTTTTGGCCTAATCTTGTTCAGGAATATTCTTTCACTGTGCTAAGTACAACATTTTGGGCTCTCATATTATTACCTTTGCTTTCAGCTCATAAGGACTTTTCCACTTTAAAGAACCTATCAACAGGAACTCTGCAGATGCTGGAAATTCAAGCAACACACATCAAAGTTGCTGGTGAACGCAGCAGGCCAGGCAGCACCCGTAGGAAGAGGTACAGTCGACGAGTCCTGACGAAGGGCCCCTGCCTGAAACATCGACTGTACCTCTTCCTACAGATGCTGCCTGGCCTGCTGCATTCACCAGCAACTTTGATGTGTGTTGGTTAAAGAACCTATCCTTTTGTTTGAGATATGACCTGATCTGTTCTCCAGCTCAGTCATACATCTGAGAGTCTTGATATCTTCAGTCAGATTAGCCATGTAATTCATTCCTATTCCATAGAAACACAGCTGACATGCTGCAATCAATAGTTCTGTGAAAAGCCACTGCTATTGTCCTTTATCTCCATAGCTTTCTATATAATGCACGCTCACTGATACATAAAGAAGTTTTTAACAAATGAGATTCTACCCAAGAAAATCATCTTTGTTACTGTAAATTCGCATTGAGTTGTTAATATATTTGACCTTCGTCAGTCAGAGTATTGTGTACAGAAAATGGAATGTTGTGTTGCAGCCGTACAAGATGCTGCTGAGACTGTGCTTGGAGTACTGTGTTCAGTTTTGGTCACCCTACGGTAAGAGGGCTGCCATTAACTGGGAAAGCACACAGAGCAAGTTTATGTTATTGGGACTCATGGGACTGAGTTATGGAGAAAGGCTTGGGGGGCTAGGACTTTAATCCTAGGAGACTGAGCGGCAATTTTAGACATGTATGAAATCATGAGGGGCAAAGATAGGGTAAAACTAAACAAACTTTTTTTTTCTCCCAGGGCTGGCTGCAAGCAAAGTTGATGAAATTGAAGAGCTCAGCATGGGTGCATGAAGCAGTACCAATGCAGTCATCATTGTAGTGCAGATAGAGTTGGGAAGCATTACCAAGGAAGACTTGGGATATGGACAGTTCTATGTAGCCAATGAAAAGGCAGGCATAGCTGGGGTTGGGGTCCATGCGGGTGCCCATGGCTACACCTTGAGTTTGGAAGGTGGAAGGAAATAAAAGAGAATTTGTTGAGTGTGAGGACGAGTTTCGTCAGATGCAGGTGGGTGGTGGTGGATAGGAAGGTGGCTGTCGAGGAGGAAGCAGAGAGCTTTAATGCCTTCTCGATAAGAGTATATAGGGATTGGACATCATGGTGAAAATGAGGCAATTAGGGTCAGGGAATTGAAATTTTCTGAGGAGATCAAAAGCATTTGAAGCATCAATACATTATAATGTCACACATGAATTATATCTTAAGTGAAAAAAGGGAAAAAAATCAATACATGACATAACTCTGATTGATTTACATCTTAAGTGAGAAAATATAATTTCAACACTTCTCCAAACACAATCTTGCCATCTCCTCTTTCACCCTTTGATTGTACAATCAAGAAAAGCATTGATGGGGTCAAGAAGCTACAATATATGGTAAAGGTAGTGTTATGCTGGAAATGCTCACAAACTGTTATGCACAAGATGTAAGTAGAAAAAAAAGGTGTTTATTTTTACTTTCCAAATGTCTATGTGTACATGGTGAAATTAGCCATCTACTAGCACAAGAGATTCTGCAGATGCAGGAAATCTAGAGCAATACACAAAATGCTGGAGGAACTCAGTAGGTCAGGCAGCATCTATGGAAGGGAATAAGCAGTCAAAGTTTCAGGCCATCTATATTTAACCATCTATTTCCTTCTCATTAGCCCTACTGGATAAAGGCAGCAGATTTTTTTCTCTAAGGACAGGAGTGAATTAGGGAGGTTCTTATGCTAATTAGAGTGTCACTAATACAGCGCCAGCGACCCAGGCTCAATTTCACCACTGTCTGTAAGTAGTTTTATACATTCTCCCTATGACTGCGTGGGTTTCTTCCTGGTGTTCTGGTTTCATCCCACATTCCAAAGAGTTAGGTTAATGACACATTAACCAAATGCCCAAAAGGCTTGTTACTGTGCTGTATTTTTTAAAAAATCAGTGGTTTCATAGATATTGTTTCTGACTAATTGTTCTGTATTATTCAATTTATTGGTCTGCTTGGCTGGAAAATTATGTCTCCATTATGACAGAGAAAAGCCTGAGTTCTGTGTTTTTCTTTATATGACTATTCTCTCTCAACCACGTCATTTTGAGTGCAGTAACCTTGGGCCATTATTCCACATGACGTTACCTCCTATCTTCTTAAAACTTAAAAGAAGCCCATCAGGACTAGACTAGCTCTCAAAGCATTCCCACCACCCCTCTTCCGCCATTTATTTCCTCGTAAGCTATTCTCTTTCACATTCCCACTACCTTCCACCCACCCCTCTCATAATACTCCCAACACACATCTGCACCAGGGGCAAGATACAGTCATCTGATAACCTAGCAGTGGGTCTTTGAGATGTGTAAGCAAAACTGGAGCTCCCCAGGGAAATGCATCTGGTCACAAAGGGAAATTACCAGCACACAGTATCAAACGTGGATCACTAGAGATTTGAGACAGCATCTCAAACTGTTGCAGCAGAGAGTTTCCATGTGGTGATACTGTACTGATTGTGCTAACCTCGGCAGGGTGGTGGGAGAGCTATTAGTTGATTTATAATTCTGGTTTCAAATGATTATGTGTGCATTAGCACTGTTGCAAAACATCATCATTTTGGTCAACATATTATCCTTCATTGTGCAGAAGGTAACGTGAAGAGTGGCAGTGTTGTCAATTCTGCCATGTCATTTCTGCTTGCCAGTGAAACCCTGTGGAAGGAGTATGTCGGCATCTAGGTGGAGAAAAGTCATTCTTGTTAGTTTCACCTTTGGAAAACATACAGCTTGAGTAGCCTGCAGTGAGCTCTGTAACTGTGATACAAGAGATTCTACAGATGCTGGAAATCCAAAGTAACAACATAAGATGCTGGAGGAACTCAGCAGGTCAGGCAGCATGAACAGTCAACATTACAGGCTGAGACCCTTCAGTGGGTGCTCTGAAGCTGCCCAGTTGGATATTTTGATATCTGCACATACCCCTTAAGGAGATCCAATGTGACCAGATAGCATGCCTGCACAAATATCTCCGATCTATGCCAGTAAAGGAGAAAATGTGTGCTGCACAAGCCACAAATTCCTCGTTTGAAGAGCAACCAGCAGAGAGAAACATCAGTTCCACTGAAGTGATCAGGCCAGATCCATGAAGGATGAGATTTCACCTTGAAATGATCATCTATGCCACCTCCCCACTTTTATGATCATCTGTGTGTGAGAAATAATCACTAATAACACAATAGAACCAAAATCCTCGCCCCACATGAACAACCCACAGTATCACCTTCCATTATCTGGAACCTAGAAGAGGAGAAAAGACAGGCATCTACAGCCTCCACCTATCACCTCCCAGACACCATCACAACTTCCAGTTCTCCATCCTCCATTTCCCTATCAACTATCCTCACCTGGATCTACCTCTTTCTTGTCAGCACTTGTTCCACCCTCTCCACTCGTCTTCAAAGTTCAAAGTAAATTTGTTATCAAACTACATATTTGTCACCATATACAAACCTGAAATTCATTTTCTTGCAGGCATCTCAATAAACAGTCATTTTACAGGGAGCAGGTACTCTAAGGATTTCTCTTCCTCAGCAGAGGACATTTTGTCTTACCTATTGCCACTTCTCATGAGAATGCTAACTGGGCACAGAATGGAAACCATCTAGTTTCATGTTTCCCTACAACCCATCGGCCCTACTTCCTCACTATTTCCCAATAACCTCAGCTTTTACAAACAGTATAGCAGTTAGCACGACAGCCTTACAGCTCAGGGTGTTGGAGTTTGGTGTTCATTCCTGACGTCTAAGGAATCTCTATTCATTCTCACCTGAATTGGTCAGTTTTCCCCAGGTGCTCCAGTTTCCTCCCACAGTCCAAAGACAAGTTTGGTTAATTGGCCGTTGTAAATTGTCCTGTGATTAGGTTAGACTTCGGAATGTCAGGGGTTGCAGGGTAGTGGGGCTCAAAGGGCCAGAGGGCCTGTTGTGTACTGCATCTCCAAATAAATAAACAATAAATAAATCCATATTCGAATAATAACCATAAAAGAATCAATGAAAGCCCGCACTAACTTGAGTTTTTCAAACAGTATGCAAAAGATAACACTGTGCAAATATAAAAAGAAAGAAATAATAATATTAAATAAATAAGCAATAAATATCAAGAACATGAGATGAAGAGTCCTTGAAAGTGCGTCCATAGGTTGTGGGAACACTTCAATGATGGGGCAAGTGAAGTTGAGTGAAGTTAATGCCTTTGGTTCCTGAGCTTGATGATTGAGGGGTAATACCTGTTCCAAAAATTGGTAGTGAGAGTCCTGAAGCTCCTGTACCTTCTTCCTTCATTCTCTCCTCTCTGACTATAACTAATTAACTAATAACTGCTTCTTTCCTCCTCTTCTCGAAGACTAATGACAGCATTATCTGTCCTTTTCCCTCCACCGACTTGCTGAGTCCTTCCATCATTTGCCTGACTTACTGAATTCTTCCATCATTTTGCTCTTTTTGTTCCAGATTCCAGCCTCTGCATTTCCTTCTAGTCCCATGCAATGCAGGCATCACCATTAAACATCTTGAGTTTTTTTAAGGTCTATGTAATTCCTGAAACCTCCCTCTGCAGCACACAGTATGGCTAGCATTAAATCATTACTTGAATGTGCTTGCGATATGACACAGCCTTTTAGTAAATCAATTTAGAATTTTCCACTTAAAATTGCCACTTAAAATCTCCTTCGTGGATGGCTAATCACTTACTTTCAGGTAAGTGCAGCATTTACACAAACTAACTAAATGTACTGCAAGTGTGACAGGAATACTTTGCCGATATTGTTGGTCATTTCTCAATGGCAGAAGGAACAACTGACCTGCCTGTAACAGTATTTGGGGAGCAGATAAATCGGTGTTAAGATGCAAGATATTTACTCAGAGCACAACAGTCATATGGCCATATATCTTTATTTACATTATTCCCTAAAATCTGGTGGTGTTTTTTCTTGATTTCCTGCTTTAACATTGCAGGGAGATTGATGAGCTGCTGAGAGAAAAGGCATAGTTGTCTGAAATTGATTGCTTCACTCACACTATTTGCCTTAGGCTTCTGTCACTCTCCTGCCTCTGCCAGCAGACTGCAGGAAGACTGGTAGAATTTCCAGCTCAAAATAATTAACATTCAATTACCTACGGTGGCTAGCATAGGAATATCATTAGGTTGTCTGCAGTCTGTAATGCGTTGAGAAGAATCAGAAAGGTGACCATGTTTTAACTTCACTTAGGTTAGGTGAAAAATAATGAACAATACAACATGGGATAAAAATATTGCATTAGTACAATTACCACACTGCTTGTTGTCCATAAATTACATACCCAGCTAATAATAACTACAATTTCTAGAGTGGGTGGAAAGTGTTTGTTACCTGAAAAGAAGAAATCTAAGACTGCAGTTGTTTATAGAATTACAATTATGCACCTGCTGCTGTAAATATCCTGAATAGAGGAAAGTTCACATTCACAGATGCACTGGGCTGTCCACACCACTCTCTGCAGAGTCCTGCGATTGAGGGAAGTACAGTTCCCGTACCAGATGGTGATACAGCCAGTCAGAATGCTCTGGATGGTGCCCCTGTGGAAAGTCCTGAGGATTTTGAGAGTCATGCCAAGCTTCTTCAGCCATCTGAGGTGAAAGAGGCACTGTTGTGCGTTTTTCTATATATAGCTGGTATGTACAGTCCAGGTGAGATCCTCGGTGGTGTGTATACCAAGGAACTTGAAACTACTCAACCTTTCAACTACAGTCCCATGTCAATTTGTCTTAACAAATATAATCTACACTATAATGTTCATCACTTCTGAGATCAATGCTGCCCCTGACATTGCCTAAACTCAACCTTTCAACTACAGTCCCATGTCAATATGTCTTAACAAATATAATCTACACTATAATCTTCATCACTTCTGAGATCAATGCTGCCCTTGACATTGTCTAAATGATCATCTAATTTTATTGATTTATTTGTTAAAATACAAAGTGGAATAGCTCCTTCCGGCCCTTCAAGCCACACCCCCCAACTTAATGGTAGCCTAATCATAAGACAATATACAATGACCAATCAACCTACCAACTGGTACATCTTTGGACTGTGGGAGGAAACCAGAGCACCCGGAGGAAACCCTCACAGTCAAAGAGAATGTACAAACTCCTTACAGGCAGCAGGGGGAAATAATCCTGAGTCCTCTGTATTGCACAGCATTGTGCTAACCACTGCACTACCATCCCATTTGAGGCAAACCAGGTAATAAATGGAACCAAGTTAACGCATGCTTGGACAAAGTGTTTGAGAGTAATAGCGGACTGATCACCCTCTGCAGATCAGCAACATGAAAAAAGAGTTGCAATTATCGAAGACTTTAGCAGTAACATCCCTCAGCAGTGTCTCAAAGGCATCATGAACAAGTATCTTCTTTCTGACTGTTGGGAAACCAGACACAGTGACTATTTTGTCTTTATCGAAAGACATGGAGAGTGACAACATGGCTAATCAGTTAACAGCAAAGAAATACAGATATGTGACAAAATTGATGCAAGTACTCAACAGATCAAACAGATCTGTGGAAAGAAAAAAAATAACATTCCAAGTTACACACATCAAAGTTGCTGGTGACCGCAGCAGGCCAGGCAGCATCTCTAGGAAGAGGTACAGTCGGCGTTTCAGGCCGAGACCTTTCGAAGGGTCTCGGCCTGAAACATCGACTGTACCTCTTCCTAGAGATGCTGCCTGGCCTGCTGCGTTTACCAGCAACTTTGATGTGTGTCGCTTGAATTTCCAGCATCTGCAGTATTCCTGTTGTTAACATTCCAAGTTGATGACCGCAAAGTGGAATATGGCAGCTAGACTGTCTCAGCATCCCAGGAATAAAAGGGTTAACATATAAAGAATGTCTAATGACTCTGGGCCTGAACTTACTGGAGTTTAGAAGAATGAGGGAGGATCTGATTGAAATATATCGAATATTGGAAGGCCTAGAGTGGATGTGGAGAAGATGTTTCCTATTGTGGGAGAGTCTGGGAACAGAGGATACAGCCTCAGGATAGAAGTATGTCCCTTTAGAACAGAGATAACAAGATATTTCTTTCACCAGAGAGTGGTGAATCTGTCAAAGTTATCGCCACAGATGGCTGTGGAGTCTAAGTGTTGGGTATATTTACAGTGGAGGCTGGTAGGTTCTCAACTAGTAAGTGTGGCAAAGTTTATGGGGAGATAGCAGGAAAATAGGATTGAGATTGGTAATAAGTCAGTATTGGTGGAATGATAGAGCAGACTCAATGGGCTCATTGGCCTAATTCTGCTCCTATGTCTTATGGTCTTCTGGTCTTATCATTGTATGGCTCCTTCCTGCACAAATTTGAGCAGAGCGATGAAACTTGTAACATCACTGTGAACAATCAGTAAAGGCAGGCAGGTCCCCACTTTAACAATGGGCCCTGATGAGCTGTCTTAGCTTAAGGGTCAAAGTACTGGGAAAGATCAGGACTTTGCCAAAGGTGCACATAGGATTATGGAAGTGGACAGGAAGTGAAATTCAGGAACCCTGCACGTACATTGCAAATGTGAAAATTAGGAGATCTACAAGTAAATTGCTGCTTCACCTGGGCTGAAGAGGATTTAAGTACAGTCAGTCGGGCAAGTTTGATGTTGTTGCTCAGTTTTGAGGCAGGTGCCTCCTATCTCTCTCCAGTGTTGATTTGATCTTTCTCATGGCTTCCAGTTCTTGGCAGGTTGCTCAGATAAAGAGTGTCCCATTTTGGATACAGTTGTGGCAGGGGTGGGGTGAGGAATAGCCTCTCAGCATAAAATGACAGCAGCAGCCAGATCAGTGGCACTGATTAAAGACTAGGCAAGCAAAAGTGATAGGGACTCTCCAGCCAATGACACAGGTAGATGTTTCTGTGGCCCTGAGTGAAACTACAAAATGGTGACAGTGCTAAGATTGTCTTTGGACAGGCGAAGTAAGTTCAAAATGGGGAGAGAGCATTGCCAAAAGTCAGAATCAGAGTCAGGTTTATTATCACTAATTTTCAGAATGTCCTAATAAAGGGTCTCAGTCCAAAAAAAGCACTGTTTATTTCCCTCCATAAATGCTACCTGACTTGCTGAGTTTCTCCAGCATTTTGTGTATGTTGTGAATTTTTTGTGGCAGTAGCACAATTCAAGACATAAAATTACTATAAAAAATAAATTGTGCAAAAGAGGGACAACTTGTGCTCTTGGTTCACGTACCGTTCAGAAATCTAATGGTGTGGTCAGTATTGGTACTAATTACATTGGGAATGAGGACCTGCAAAGGGAAATTAGGGAGTTAGGTAGAAAGCTAAAAAACAGGACCTGTCAAGATGACTTCCCGTGCTACTTGCTAGTGAGGCAAGAAGTAAGAAGATAGTAGAGATGAATAAATGGTTAAAAATCTGGTACAAAAATCATTCTTGTACTCACTGGAATTCAGAAGAATGAGAGGAGGTCTTATAAAAACATAAAATTGTGAAAGGGATACATAAGATAGACGCAGGAAAGTTGTTTTCCCTGATGGGTGAGAATAGAACTAGGAAACACAGCCCCAAGATTTGGGAGTGTATATTTAGGATGGAGATGAGGGAGAACTGCTTTTCCCAGAGGGTGGTGAATCTGTGGAATTCTCTGCCCAATGAAGCAGTGCAGGCTACCTCTGTAAATATATTTAAGACGAGGCTGGATAGATTTTTGCAAAGGAAGGGAAGTTAACGGTAATGGGGAAAAGGCAGATAGGTAGAGATGAGTCCATGGCCATATCAGCTGTGATCTTATTGAATGGCAGAGCAGGCTTGATGGGCCTGATGGCATACCCCTGCTCCTACTTATGTTCTTATGTACAAAAGGGAGTGCTTCAGGTGCACTGATCACTGGGTTTCTCTTCCATTAAGGACAGGTCACACTAAGCTGCCGAGGCATCAGTATCCTTCAGGGAAGTTTGCTAGTACGACTCAGAAGCACTTAAACTAGCAGGGCAGGTGGATTAGGAACCAGCATAGTTGGTCTGTGAGTTGAGGGATTCAGGGTGTGATAGAGGTTAGGTCTTTTAAGTAGGAAAGGAAAGAAGAGCAGTGTCAAGTTAGTGAATAACATGGGACTGCTTGGCTGAAGTGTATTCCTTGCACAAAATTTTATAATTATGACAGACAAACATAGGTATATGGAAGTGTGAAGTTGGGGCTATTACAGAGAGCTGACAGAAAAGGGCAGGACTAGCAGCTGAACATATCTTGGTTTAGATGTTTCAGATGGAATAGAAGGATATTTTAAACAACTGGGAGAGATGAGCTACTGGGAGCATGTCACATCTGTACTTAGAGAGGAAATCTGTAAGACTCATTCAGTAAGGAAATGCGAGGAGAGATTGGGAATAAGAAAGATGCAATCACTGTGATAAGGTTATGCTATCCAACATATGTAGGCAGGTTATATAAATATGTAACTACAGCAGTGAGTATTGTAGTAGTTGACTTTAACTTTGTCAGTATTGATTCCCTTAATGCTGGTGGCTTGGATGGAGCAGAATTTGGTAGGAGCCTCCAGGAGAGTTTCTTGACACCATCATAAAGTCATAGCAGAGAAACAGTCCTGTTCTGTGACTCTAGATACACACTTGCAATTGATTCGTAAGCACTTCCTGAGCTCTGGGTCAATTAAGGACTGTTAACATTCTATCAACAAATTAGTAGGCAAGAGTCCTTATCCATGATTGGCCTGGGTGCCAATCTCAGCTGACCCAATGACAGTCCATAAGCAGTACAGGGCCAACAACAATACTCTAAGAAAGAGCAACCCTGCTCTCAAAGCTCCCCTATTAACTTTATCAATCAGCTTTCCAGGCTGTCAACGCAGTTTTTCTATGTTGTTGATTAAAGTGCAATCATTGACCAGGAGGTCACAGAGTCTCTCCTAAAAGTCTTCATTGAATGATGCCCTGGGATCTTTGATATCCACTTGAGAGAAGAAACGGCTCTTCATTTGCCGTCTCTTTCTTAAGTTTCACAGCTCTAACGCTGAAGCAGTCTCTCAGTTTTGGACGGAAGCTATTTGATAACAAAGGTGGTGTGAACTACTTTGGGAAGATTTACTGCATTCAGTCTGGTACATGGTTGCTTTTAATGTTGTCATTGCTCATAGATTTTTGCTTTAATTTCCTGGTATGGTTTGTGAAATCATGACGGTTGAATAAGTAGCAAAATGTTACCCGCCAGGCCGAGTTTCTGAAATTTCATATAAATGCTTGATATTCAATATCAATGTTGCTATTCATGTGAGCTTCTTGATACATACCTTCAAAAGCTACATGCAAACTTACAGATGTAATTCAAGTCACAGAGTCACAATTCATCTGACCGAGCTTTTGTCTGCCTAAAGCAATGATTACAGACAGGTCCACACCTAATCTGGCTGGTGGCTGGTTGATCATTTATTTCAGACTTTAGGTGTTGAATAAGTAACCATCGTAACAATGTCAGGTTTCATAAAAGTAACAGGTAGCAACAAGGAAACTCAAAGGAGTAAAGCAGAATCCGTCTCCAAGCAATACGGCTATGATTCTAGAACTGATTGTCTACCACACATGGATTCCCAACGCAAAATGTTTGTACTAAGTGACAAATAGAATTATACTGTGAGATGTGGTTCTCAGTGGGTAGACAGTGCAACAGAATCACATGCAACTCAAGTCTCTGAAGGTGGTACACAGAGTCACTAAGGTTTATCTAAAGGATAATACTGATCGCTCATGTCATAATACATCCTAATTATCAGTGCATATGGTAAATTTGACATCAAGCTATGCTGATTTCACTGTCCAAGCAACTTGTGGTTGATATAACTAGACTAAATACCCTTGCAAAACTAAACTCAGCAGAAAGGAAACATGAACTCTTTGCCTAACATATTGGATTCAGATGGAAATTAAACATTTTGCCACCATGTTTTTGCAAAATGCATTGACATTTGAGACATGACTTGATAAGAGTTTTACAAGATGATAAGAGGAATAGATCAAGTGGATAGTCGAAGACTTATTTCGTTTGGGGAGATGGCTAATACGAGAGGACATAATTTAAAAACTGATTGGGGGAAAGTATGGGGGAGTGTGGATGTCATTAGTAGGTTTCCTCACACAGGGAGCACTGGGTTTTTGGAACACCCTGCTATGGGTGGTAGTAGAGGCAGGTAACTAGAGACATTTAAGTAACATTAGACAAGCATGTGGATGAGAGAAAAATGGAAGGCATTGTAACAGGGAAGGGTAAATCTGATCTTGGAGTAGGTTATAAGGCTGGAAAAACATTATGGACTGAAGCACCTGTACTGTGCCTTATATTCATTGTTAAAAAACAAATGCTATTTGATTGCTTGATGAAAATAATGGGGGAATTGGCAAATGGGGGGTGTGGGTGGTTGGGGGCAGGGGGAGTGGAGGGAAATATCTGCTGCCTTTGGATTAGGAGCACCATTAATTCAGGCAAAAATCAATATTCAGCAGTAAATCAGACAACTGGTATATCTCCAGCAGAGATTTTCTCTCACAGGGAGTCATTATCAGTTCTCTCTGGTGCAGTGCATGATGTGGGCAGTGGTAAGCAAACCAAGAAAACACGTAGTAAGAAGGAGACTAAAGAACCTTGCTGATCACCAATCCACTAACCCATAGAAGGTCAAATAAGGGGCTTCAAAAGTGCATTCAATGTTCTGTTAATGTGTGCATAGTTTGTACTTCAGTTATTTTTCCTCCATTCTCTTTCTACATTCTATCTACCTTCGCTGGGAAATTATCCTAACCTCCTTCTTATTTCCTAAATGATACTTTGAAATGATGACTCTTAATGGGCAGCTAACTTTCATGCAAGTGCAATGTAACATTAATGACTAACGTTGCTAGGCATGACAAGTGACCCTTCCTGAAACACATTTTCAATAGTTCACAGTTGTGTGCAAGTCTATAGATGTACATTAGAAGATAAAGTCATCAATCACATTTACTGACTACTCAAGCAGAGGAGGTAATCTTTCCCAATTCGCTCAATCAGCACACTGCATAATTTTGAAAACATTAATTAAATCTTCTATTAGACCTCTTTGCTTCAGTGGTGACATTGCTAGGGTATGAATGAATTTACTGAACTGAAATGGCACTGACAACATTAATCACTTGGAAAGTCAAGTAGAAACTATTTGCACTTGGCTTCAGCATTGAAAGAGTTGTCCATGTCTTCTCCATCTGTAATATACCAAAATGAGAGCTCCTCTGGGTCTTCTTGAACTTGATTACAGCAGTCCATGGGACTAGCTGTTTAAGGTGGAATGAAGTTTATGAATTCCGATTTCTGCAGAAAGGATATCTGTGGATTGTTTCCAAAAAAAGTAGTTGAGTGTTTGGCAGAGCTACAACCTCACAGTTCCAGCATCTCAAGTTCGATCCCAATCTCAGGTGCTGTCTATGTGAGTTTGCATGTTCGCCCTGTGACTGTGTGAGTTTTCTTCAGTTTATCAGGCTTCCTCTCACATCCCAAGGATGTCTGGGTTGACAGGATAATTGGCCACTTTTACAATTTTCATCACGTGTAGGTGAGTGATGGAAGTGTGGGGAGAATAAATGTGCAGGGTAGCTTTATTGAACAGTTGTGTCCATTGGCTCTGCTCCATCATAGTCCTTCCCTTCTTTACTGCTGTTTGCCTGTCCTGGGCCAGTAAGAATGGACACCACATGCTGAAAATTGGCAAGCCTTGCTTTTAGATATTAAAGCAGTGGAAATGGCAGCCAATATTACTCAAGGACCCCAGTGTAAAGATATGGATCTGAGGTCATGGCAAGGGTAAGCATTTGCATCCTTTGCATTTCCTGGAATCAGTTGTCAAAGGACAAATGGAAATATGTTTGTTCATTTAAAACAAAATCAAAGATTTCAAATTAAAATTAACAATATTAGAATATCATTGCTAATTGTAAGCATGTTATTTAAGGAGGAGCCCGAGATGTTTAGTGGACTGAGGATGAGTGAAGGTACAGTACTGTGCATGTCTTAGGCACATGTAAAAGAATTCGGTAAAGCAAATATACTTCCAAAAATAATAAAAAGAGTCTAAATATTCAAAAAGAATACCATAAAGAGCAGTAAGCACTAATCATTAATTGGTGTGACCACCTTTTGCCTTTAAAAATGCAACTATTTTCTAGATATAGTGTTGTGTAGTTTTGTAAGAAAATCAGCTGGTAGGTCAGTCCATGCATCCTTCAGAACTTGCCACAATTCTTCTGCAAACTTTGGCTGCCTTGTTGGTTTTTCTCTCTCTCCAGGTAATCCTGGACAACCTCAATGATGTTGAGATCAGGGCTCTGTGGAGGTCACACCATCTGTTGCAGAATTTCTTCTTCTTCTTTTCACTGAAGGTAGTTCTTTATAGCCTTGGCTGTGTGTTTGGGATCATTCTCCGACTGCAAAATGAAGTTGGGACAGATCAGATATCTCCCTAATTGTATTGCGTGATGGACCAGAGTCAGCTTGTACTTCTCAGCATTAAGAATTCCATTAATACTGACCAGAATGCCAACTCTATTTGCAGAAATGCAGCCCCAAACCTGCAGGAAACCTCCATCATGCTTCACTGTTGGCCGTAGATATTAACCCACGTAGTGCTCTCCAGTTCTTCTGGGGACAAATTGCCTCCTGTTTGAGCCAAAAATCTCTAATTTTGACTCATCAGTCTAGAGCACTTGCTGCCATTGTTTAGCACCCCAGTCCTTGTGTTATCGTGCATAGTTGAGTCTCTTGGCTTTTTGGCAGGAACTCTTCCATAAAGACTATTTCAGAAAAGATTTCTCTGGACTGTAGAGTGTTGTATTTGGGTCCAAGTGGTTTCTGCGAGTTCAGAGCTGATAGCAGTCCTGGCCTTCTTCCAATTATTTATTTAGTTATATATTTTTATTATTGAGGTACAGCGCAGATTAGGCCCTTCTGTCTCTTCAAGCCATGCTTTCCAATACCCCCTAAAGCACTTTCATGCTCTCCAAAACTCCTCTAAAGCGCCTTCATACCTGTCAATGCCCCCCTTAGGCCCAGTATACTGCCTATCATCCCCAAAAGTGTAAACACATGTCCAGGGTATGCTAACATGAGAAAAATTACTCTGCTTTAATTTTTTTATGTCTTTAAACCTAGCTTACACAGTGTCTATGCACTGTACAGCAGCTTTGATATCAATGTGATCCTTGAGCTTGATGGTTTTTAGCAGGAGTTGAAATATGTGGTTCAAGCTTTGACAGTAAGAGCCTTAAGTCCTCAGGCGTACAATGTCCCAGTAGTTTCTGCTTTTTCTGAGTAGATGGCTCTCTGCACCAAAGTCTCCTTCAACAAGGTAGGAGGATAGAAATGCAATGAACAGAAATTTCGCTCTCTTCGAAGACCAGTAAACTTCATATGACAGTGTCACCATATACCACAAAAGCCAACAGTTTTGAAAAGGATTTTTGCTGCTTCATCATTCTGAATTTTAGTAAATTCTTCTTGCAAACTCTCTTCCTGTTCTTCCAACTTGCAAAGAAATGGGTTAATTACCCAGTCCAGAATTTCCAGATCATTCAAATCCTTGAAGATTCTGAAAGTCCTTCTTCAGTGACTGCAGGTATAAATAGTACTCTTCCAAATTGTCAACTGTGAAAGAGAGTGCCATATTTTCCATGCAGGGAAACCATGAGAACATTCTTCTGTCAATGTTTTGCTTATATATTCCTAATTTTCTGCTAAAAATTGACACTGCACCCTTTGCCTGGATTAACTTGAAATTGTCACCCTACAATTTCATAATTAGAGTGTTCATTTTGTCATGCAGATTGGCTATGTATGTCACATCTCCACTATGAAGTTCAATCTCGGGTCCCAAGCTCTTGTTGACTTTAAGCAAAAGTTCAAACACAGTGTCAAAAAGATCAAAGAAAAGTTTTAAGCAGCAGCCTTTTGAAGGCCAACACATTTCAGTGTGAAGAAGCACTGTATTCTTCATAGTTACCTTGGCATAACTGGTGAAATATTCAGCTATTTAATGGAAGAGCTTTAATTTTGCTGATAGCAGAGTCACCCTTAAAAAGAGTCATGCTAGTTGAGGTTTTTGGCTGCAAGATATTGACAATGAATTATACTGAGGATTGCAGACAGACTTGGAATTTCTTTCTTCATAAATGCCACTAAACCAGCACAGTGACCTGTCATATATAATGCTCCATCTGAGGCACAAGAAATCATATTCCTAATCAGAATACTTCCATGCTCAATATACATTTTGAGCTTGCTGTAGATTGATTCACCATTGATATCTGTTTTTCACTTTTTACAAAAGAGAATTTCTTCATAAACTTTCCCATTTTTGATAAACCATATGTATGCCTCATTGTTCTGCTGTTGACTCATCCAGTTGGATTCCAAATTCTATTTTTTGTAGCTTTGTGCATAGTTGATACTTAATGTTTCCTCTCATTTTGTCAATATGATGAGCTCCAGAGTCATTGCTCAGAGAAATTGATTTTAAAATACTGGTATCCACTTTGAGAACACTGGTGAACACTTCTGATACAACAGGCATTACTGGTCTTTCACCAATTGTATGAGATTTTCCACACTTTGCTATCATTCTGGAAATGTTGAAGAAACAATGAGACCATTATCAAGATTACTTTTAGCTTCCTCGGCAAATGGCTTGAGTGTGCAACATTTTTCAAATGCTTCTTTCTTCATCTGGAACTGAGTAATACCATAAGTAGCCTTTTCAGGGTGTCTTCTCCTGAGGTGTTCCTGCAATTTTGATGGTTTCATAGTTTCAGTAGACAGTACAGTATTACAAATAAGACATGGGGCATCACTGATCTGATGGGAATGTAATAAAACATACTCAAACTGGGAATACCTATCGGATGTTGAAGACGGCAGTGAGTTGACACAGATGGAACAATGAAACAGCAAGGTGAAATTGAAGATGATCACGATAGGGAAAATTGATAAGGATTCAGATTTTAATCTGTATATTAGTCAGGTTATAGCTAATGTTCAGCAAGCTACATTTATACTATTCCAATTAGCATGATTAACCAATCACATAAGGACTCATAATCCCCAAAGATGGTTCTTGATCCCACGTTTTAAGCCGAAGTTACTTTGAACACCTCAAGAGGAATCCTTGTGTTTAGCAAGTTCACTGATTGGCTTTATTTCATCATTTCAAAGCCAGCGCTGTATCGTTGTGCAACCTGATTTCCATAGATCTGTAGAGAAAGTTGGGAGAGTGCACTTGACTTACTAGCTATTAAATCACATGACCTCATTCCGGCATGAGTCAAGGATAAATGTTATGTGCCCTGGTTGCTAATTTATGTACCCTCAATAATGTCTGTTTGGTTGATAAGGTCAGATGAGATTGCCAAGTTTCAGACGTGATATGATGATGAGTACTCACAGCCTGCAGAGCTATGTTCCTGTGTTCCAATGCTTCATCGGTCTACTTGAAAGTGCCTGCTCTACTAATTGGTGGTCCGGTCTTGTACCTCAAGTTAGGGTACCGCTTACAGCACCCCCAATCTCCAAGAATCTTGGATGCCTCCCAACAACTTCTATTTGCCCTAACACCCCCTTAGGACATGTAACCACCCCTATTGGGATCACTGTCCTAGCCTAATCACAGGACAATTTACCATGACCAATTAACCTCCCAACCCATATATCTTTGGACAGTGGGAGGAAACTGGATCATCTGGAGGAAACCCATGCAGTCATGGGGAAAACGTACACGCTCTTGACAGGCAGTGGCTGGAATTGAACTCCGGTCACCTGTATTCTAAAGCGTTGTGCTAACCACTTTTTACAGCCCTTTCAGAAGGAATATCAGTTTGATGTATCTATCAACTGCTGCACTCAGTTTCCAAGGCCAACCACTGCATTTCTGGTCCTCAAACTTGTCCATTTCTTTGTATTTCTTCAGAGGACCTTGGACAGCACATCTTAAAATTTCTGCTCAGGAGAAACTTTACCGATGCAGGATGACCACCTTGTGTCCTGTTGCTATGCTTTCTCTTGCCACGGTACAATAATTGATCATTTGAAGGTTAAACTGTCACATCTACCACGCCCTCACCTTTTAGTGTGGTTATCCTTTGCCTACTTTGATTCCTTCTACACCCATTTCTGTTTCAGTTAATGAGTTTAGTTCATTCAACTTATTATGTAATTGATCATTAGCACCTGTTTGTTATCTTTGTTTAATCATGCACAGGGATATATACTTGCAAAGTAATCAAATTTTTATTTGAAGAGTGGTCCATTACTTAATATATTACTTTCTTTAATGAAATGTAAACATTTCTCAGTTATATTTAACATTTTGGAAAATTAATGTTTGTAAATCTAAAATTTGCTCTTTTCTACTGACACACTAATGCAGAAGACAAAAGATAAACACCTAAAACAAAATTTACATTACACATCTGTGCCTAAGACTTTGGCATAGTACTGTATGATATGAGCAGGTAGAGCCAGATGGAGGAGAGGAAAGGCTGGAGTTGGGAGATGAAGGCAGGTGAATTCTCAGTGCAGCAGACAAGGGAAAAAGAAGCAGATGGGGTGAAAGGTGGAGACTGTCTATATCAGATTTTCTGTCAATATTTGTTTCCAAAGATAATAACTGGAGTTTAAAGACAATAATACCTTATTTCAAAACTATTCAACTCAGTGCAGAATAATTGAATCAATTGGATTGTTGGGTCTTCTCCTAAACCAAATGCATTAATTAGTGCTTCTGTAACACTTAAGCCAGAATGTCAAAGACTGCACTGAGGGACTTCAGTGGCTTACTGCGAGGTACAGACTTCATTTTCATTCTGTGCCTTTCCCAAGTGTCAAATGAAAGCAGAAAAAAAAAGGTCAAACTTTACCCGTAAATGCCCTGTTGTAAAAGGGATCACTTTCTGATCAAAACAACCATCTATTATGTTGCTGCTTTGCTCCATCAACCATGATTTCCTATAGCACTGATGGTAACCATCTGCCCACTATAGTTCTATCAGTCAGGAAACAAACTTCTGGTTTTATGTGGCATGACTAACTCATTTAAGCAACAATTTTCTGGTGGACAATGAAACAAAGAAAGCAACCGAATACTTTGTTATTCATACTTTTTCTGGTAAATGATCGCTGCAAACAGTGGACTGTGACTTCCCTGGCGCAGCTGAGCTGAATCATCTGTATGATCTGGCATTTTTGCAGTGTGACTGGAGTCTCACTGGGGCAAAACTGTTGTGGCATGGCCGAGCTGGAATTGCTGGAGCGGACTTGGAGGCAATTTGATATGGCAGAGCCAAGGAGTGGCAAGGAAAGATCTGAGGTTTGATCCATTAAGAGCCAAGCCAAATTCGAAAGGTTGGAAACTGGCCTTACTGATGCAGTGGAACCTGAGCCCTTGGGCAAGGAATGACCTGAGGTTTGGACAATTTAAGCACCAGGCCAGATTGAAATGGTCGAGGTGTTTGGGTCGGCGGCAAGAGATTGGCTGGTTCGACTCGCTACTCTGCAGATTTATTCATCTCCGAACTGGACTGAACTCTCTGAGGCCTGCAACTAGTGGACCTCTGGATCAGCTACAGTGATGCTTGGCATTGTGAATTTCAGTTCTAAGTGCTGTTTTCTTACTTTTATTGTTTGCATGACTTGTTTTTTTCTCTCTCTACACACTAGGTATTTGGACAGTCTTTTGTTTTTAGTGGGTTTGATTGGGGTGCTTTGTTTCAGCTGCCAATGAGGAGATGAATCTCAAAGTTGTATAAAGTGTGCATACTTCGATAATAAATGTACTTTGAACTTTAAAATTGTAATGGAGCACCTTAGATGAGATTAACAATGAATTTTTGCTTTAAATATAGAAAATCTCCTAGTGGATGGTATACTTGCTTTCTTTTGTTGGCTGGAGTTAAAGATGCAGTTTTTAACTTGATTCTTACTAGTTGTTCTTTTTCACAATTACCACATTATTTTCTGTTAGATGGTGGCCAATGAAGAATAGAACATAGAACCATACACGACAGTATAGATCCTTGAGCACATTGCTGTTGTGTTGAGAATCAGAATCAGGCTTAATATCACTGGCATATGTCGTAAAATTGATTGACCATAATAAACCTATTCTCTGATCAACCTAATCCTTCCCTCCTACGTAGTACATACCACTGAAGTTTTCTTAAATTCATGCGCCAATCGAAAATGTAGGAAGCTGTCAACATTCAGTAAATTTCCAGCTACAAACTAGTCCTCATGGTTGAGCATTGACCATGGAGATGTACATTTAATTACTTCATGTAAGATGATAAATTATTATTTAAGTGTTCTCTTGAATACATAGGAAGTAAATCGGGAGGGCTAAAAGAAGGCATGAGGTTGTTATAGCAGACAAAGTGAAGCTGTATCCCATGGGCTTCTACAGATATATTAAGAGACAAGAAGAATAACAAAAGACAAATTTGATCCTCTTGAAGATTAGAGAGATCACCTATGCATGAAGCTGAAAGAAATGGGGAAGATCTTAAATTAATTTTTTGCATCTGCATTTACTTGTGAGATAGACACAAAGATAGAGGCATGAAGCAAAACTGCAGTGGTGTCATTAACCATATACAGATTACAGAAGAAGATGTGTTTGCTGCCTTGTGACAAATTAGGGTGGATAAATCCCCAGGGCCTTACAAGGTGTTCTCTTGGATCTCGTAGGAGAATAATGCAGAAATTGCAGGGGCCACAGCAGAGATATTCAAAATGGTCTTTGCAACAGGTGAGGTGTCAAAGGATTGGAGGTTATCTAATTTTGTTCCCTTGTTTAAGAAAGGGTCTATGAATAAGTCAGGAAATTATAGGCTGGAGAGTTTGACATCTGTATTGGTTGAGTTATTGAAAGATAATCTAAGGGGCAGGATATATATTTGGATAGACGGAGACAGATTCGATACAGTTAACATGGCTTTATGCATGATAGGTACAGTAGTTTCTAACCAACCTTATAGAGTTTTTCAAGGAAGCTACTGGGAAAATTGATGAAGGCAAGGTGGTAGATATTGTCTACTTGGACTTTATCAAGGCCTTTGACAGGATCCTGCATGAGAGTTGATCAAGAAGGTTCAGTCTCTTGGCATTCAGGATATGGGAGTAAATTGGATTAGATATTGGCTTTTCAGGAGAAGCCAGAGAGTGGTAGTAGACGACCACCACTCTGACTGGAGACCTGTGACTAGTGGTATGCTGAAGGGAACAGTGTTAGGTCCATTGTTGTCTGTCATCTATATACAGATTCTGGATGATAATGTAGCAAACTGGATCAGCAAATTTGTATATTACCCCAAGATTGGGGGTATAGTGGACAGTGAAGACCATTAAAGCTCGCAGTGGAATCTGGACTAGCTAGAAAACTGAGCTGTATAATGGCAGATGGAATTTAATGCAGACAAGTGTGAGGTTTTGTACCTTAAGAGGACAGGCAAAGATAAGGCTTATATGGTGAGCAATAGGGCACTGAGAAGTGTGGCAGAACAGAGGGATCTGGGAATACAAATCCATTATCCTTAAAATTGGAGTCACAGGTAGATAGGGTCATTAAGTGAGCTTTTGATACTTTGACCTTCATAAATCAAGGTACTGAGAGCAGGATGTTAGGTTGAAATTGTGTAAGATATTGATAAGGCCTAATTTGGAATACTCTATGTAGTTCTGGTCATCTACCTACCAGAAAGATATTAATAACATTGAAAGAGTGCAGCAAAAATTTACAAGGATGTTACCAAGACCTGAGTTATAGGGAAAGGTTGAATAAGTTAGGATTTTATTCTCTAGAGAGATTTGATGAACGTATACAAACTAATGAGCGGTATAGACAGGGTAACTGTAAACATGGACTAGATTGGCTGAAGGACCTGTTTCTGGGCTCTAGTTCTATTACTCTGTAACTCTATTTGTGAAGAAACACCTAATTCAGACTGGACACTCTTTTACTGTGGTAGAAGAGGAAAAGGGTATTTCAGTTAGTCTGCTTTATAAAGGCTGTCAGATGAAAATCCAGTAATTTAAACAGACGGATAGAGGTGCTGAATTAGGTATATGGCACTCTTATCTTCATCCATTGAGGCACTGAGTACAAGGTCATTTTCCTTTCATTAAAGGGGGCTGAGGGGTAACCTTAAAGGAGCTTATAAAATCATTAGAGCTATAGATGGAACAAATCTCACCCTTTACCCTCTCTTCTTTAGACTGGCAATCAGCCCTCTCTGCTCTCAGTCCAGACTGAGGGTGTCAACTTGAAATGATTACTCAGAGTACAGAAAGGAGATGGAGAGCCTAGTAATGTGTTGCTATGACAACAAATTTTCCCTGCATGCCAGCAAAACAAAAGAGTGGTGAGGTTGCACGTGCTTCTATTTACATCAATGGTGCTGAGGTCGGGCTGACAGATTCCTTCAATTCCCTGTGGGTGAAAAATACCAATGGCCTGTCCTGATCCAGTCACAATGACAAGAAAGCTCACCAGTACCTCTAATTCCTTAGGAGGCTAATGAATTTGACATATTCCCTCTGACCCTCAACAACTTTTACGGATGCAGCACATTAAGCATCCCATCCGGATACATCATGGTTTGATATGGCGGCTGATCTGCCCATGACCACAAGAAACTGCAGAGATCTGTGGACACAGCGAAGCACATCACGGAAACCAACCTGCTTCCATGGATTCTGTCTACACTCGCCACTGCCTTGGTAGAGCAGCCAAGATAACTAAAGAGCCCCACCCACCCAGGAAATTCTTTCTACTCCCCTCTCCCATCAGGCAGAAAATACAAGAGCCTGAAAAGCACACATCAGCAGGCTCAAGAACAGCTTTTAATAAGACTATTAAATGGTTTCCCAGTACAATAAAAATAGGACCATAAGACCATAAGATACAGGAGCAGAATTAAGGCATTTGGCCGTGAATTCATCGCGGCTGATACAATTTATCCTCAGCCACAATCTCCTGCCTTTTCCCCATATCCCTTCATGCCCCAACCAATCAAGAATCTATTATCCCCTGCCTTAAATATACATAAAGACTTGGCCTCCACAGCTGCCTGTGGTAATGAATTCTATAGACTCACCACTCCAGCTAAAACTCCAAGTGAGGCTTCACCAGTGCTTTATAAAGCCTCAACATTACAAATAACCTCTTGATCTCACAATCTACCTCATTATGACCTTACACTTCATAGTCTACCTGCACTGTACCTTCTCTATAACTATAACATTTTATTCTGCACTGTTATTGATTTCCCTTATACTACTTCAATGCATTATTGTAATGAATTGATCTTTACCAATAGTATGCAAGACAACTATTTAAGTCTATTCAAAAAATTCAAAGGAACATCTAAACAAGACTGATGCATTTTGGAAACAAGTCCTGTGGACTGATGAAGTTAAAATAGAACTTTTTGGCCGCAATGAGCAAAGGTATGTTTGGAGGAAAAAGGGTGCAGAATTTCATGAAAAGAACACCTCTCCAACTGTTAAGCACAGGGGTGGATCAATCATGCTTTGGGCTTGTGTTGCTGCCATTGGCACGGGGAACATTTACTGGTGGAGGGAAGAATGAATTAAATTAAATACCAGCAAATTCTGGAAGCAAACATCACACAGTCTGTAAAAAAGCCAAAGATGAAAAGGGGATGGCTTCTACAACAGGATAATGATCCTAAGCACACCTCAAAATCCATGATGGACTACCTCAAGAGGCGCAAGCTGAAGGTTTTGCCATGGGCCTCACAGTCCCCCGACCTAAACATCATCAAGAATCTGTAAATAGACCTCAAAAGAGCAGTGCTTGCAAGATGGCCCAAGTATCTCACAGAACTAGAAGACTTTTGCAAGGAAGAATGGCAAAAATCCCCCAAACAAGAATTGAAAGACTCTTAGCTGGCCATAGAAAGTGTTTACAAGCTGTGATACTTGCCAAAGGGGGTGTTACTAAGTACTGCCATGCAGGGTGCCCAAACTTTTGCTTCGGGCTCTTTTCCTTTTTTGTTATTTTGAAACTATAAAAGATGGAAATAAAGAAGTTTTCTTGCTTAAATATTAAAGAAACATGTCATCTTTAACTTTATGCCTTTTGGAAATCAGTTCATCTTTTACTCGCTTAGCTATTCACAGTAACAGAAATTTCGACTAGGGGTGCCCAAATTTTTGCATGTCACTGTAATAACTTAAAAAAGAAGGCTACCCAGCCTTTCTGAAATTCTGTATAAATAAGATTGTGTGATCCCATCCTTGCATTCAGTTTTGCTAGACTGTTTTAATCCCTTCTTTGTATAGAGTAATTTTGGCACATGGGCTAATTTCAATATCATTGGTAAAACTTGACCTTTACATTGCTAACTTACTGTAAGTCCCACATCACTGGAACATGCTCAATAGATATACAGTACCTGGTTATTGTTGTTTCAAGTTTTCTGAAGGCTGCTTTATTCCAGGGGTGATAGTAGGGACAATCTCCCTGTCGGTACCTCCAGTTGAACTATGACTTTTTGTGTGTTTTCCCCCTAGCCGTCAGTCTGTGGTTCTGTATCGCCACGTGCTCTTGTATGTTTTCATGCCATATGTAATCCTGTCCCCGCTCCTGCTCTACTCCGGACCCTGTATTACTGAGTACTCCGCCTCTCACCTGTTTCTCGTTATTACCTGTTTTGCTGCCACTTCTGTCTCATTGTGCTCCACCTATTATCTGCCTCTCTGTTTATTGCTCAGTGTATTTCAATCCCGTGTTTTCACCTGTTTGTTACCAGGTTGTGCCAATGAATTTTCCTGAGCCTTTCCAGCATTCGTATCTGTACTGCCTGTCTGAACATCGACTCTGCTTGTTTCCCGATTCTGGTTTTTGGACTTCACTGTATGTTTTGATCTCTGCCTGAACTTTGACGCCGAGCTTGGTTTGCACCTCGGGATTTGTTACTCAATTAATATCACCGTGTCCACAGTACTGGGTCTGCGATTGGATTCCTGTTCCAGTGTCCTGACACTCCTATACCTATTAAGTGCCCTCAAAAGCATGCATCTGAAATAGCCTCGGACAACCAAGTCCAGTTCCTGGCTTTTATGTGTGACTTAGCTCCTGACCCTGGCTGAACCATTTCAAGTGACAGGAGAAGGGGCAAAAACAAGTTACTGGCACCTTAAAATCAGTTTGTGCAGATGAGGTCTGTCAGCTGTGGTTGACAGCTCCTCCAGGAAGAGGAAAGCTGATGTTATACCTCTGCTGCCTTGTGGCTATACACATTCATGGGGAAAGCTTTGGGAGTAAACCCAGAAAAATAATCCAGAGCATTAGTCCCTATGGAATTCTTACGTTGAGTTCAACACAGACTGGCAACTCTTGCGACGCTGCTAATACCCAACTGTTTCGGCCTCTGCCATTCCTTTGGATTCATCTGCTGCGTGGAGAGGAGTCTACTACATGGGAAACAGCTTACCCTCCTAAAAACTTTGCTTCAAAGGAACTAGAGTGGTTTAAGAAAATTGGAGAAGGTTTTAAAATGCTTCCTACTTGTCTCGCACCTACAAAATAAGCAGCAAGCAAAAGAGTTGTGAAGGATTGGTTGAGGTCTCTTTGATCTTTATGCCAATACCCAGGGCCAGCATGAACATCTATATATCAATGAAATACACAACAGGATGACTTCTGATGTGAGTTGGCTACCATCTTTTAACTGAGAACCTGCAGCTGGGTAACAGGTTGTCACTCACAGGCCTGTGATGGCACACTAATTTTTATATCTGGTCAGAATGCTTAAAGGAGCGCTGAAGCAGTTCAGTTCAGATTCCATAGAGTTCTATAGTTATACAGACCATTTGACAAGCTACTCCTGCCCAGGTCAGCTTTTAATAAGGATTTCTCAGTTCATTCAGAGAGAGCTAAAGAGTCCATTTAAACTCATCATGGGTGAACAAATTATCCAAAACATCTCTATGATCATTGTACAGAAAGAAATACCACTCAAGGGTATCACAGTGCCTTGCAGTGCTGGAGATTTAGGTTCAACATGACATCAGAGTAATAAATGTGGAGGAGAATCCTGTGCCTGTATGAGGTTTCTCCATTCTTTCCATATGTCAAATACAAGTGTTTTTTTTAGCTTAACTGACCATTGTAAATTGTCCCGATGCTATCTCTTCTACTCGGCCTGTCCACATACTGTGTAAGGAAACATTCCTGGACATACTTAACAAATTCTGTCCCATCTAAATCTTTTGCACTAAGGAAGTGACAATCAATATAAAGGAAGTTGAAGTCAACCACAGCAACGTCCCGCTATTTTTGCACCTTTCCAAGATATGCCTACTTACCGGTTTTTCAGAGTTACTGCTGCCCTTTGCAGGGGGTGTCTATTGAATAGTCCCAATAGACTGATTGCTCTCTTCCTATTTCTGACTTCCCCACGCCCCCCAACAGGAGTTCCTTATATGATGTCCTCCCTTTCTGCTGCTCTGATACTTTCCTTGCCGTCTTTCTGCAAATTGTCTCTACCTTTTAACTAACACTCTGGTTTCCATCCCCCTACCAACTAGTTTAAATTTTTTTGCAACAGCTCTACCATACCTATGTGCATAGGTACATAAGGTACATAAGATACCTAAGGCTATCTTCTCTCCCTCAGGCTCCCTCCGATCCACACTATGGATGGTCATCTGTATTGCTGCTGCTTTGCTCAATCCCTCAGTGTATTACCCTGGTTACATTGGTCCTTCACATCTCCATGTAATCTTACTAAATTGGCATTTGTACTTTCTTCCTGACATTTGTAATTCCTGTTGCATTTTGTTCTTCTGCTACCCACCTCACACTGAAGTCTGCCCACTCGTTCCCTTTCTGTTCCTTACTGTTCCCTTTCTGGTGAGCCTTTCCATTAATAACTGCTACCTCTTCAGGCAGCTGCACTACTAACAGTTTCAGACTGTGCTTGACCCCCTAGTCTTGGGACCTCCTGACATGATTTCCAAACATTGCCCTGTCTTTCCTCCCCGCTTGGAACTGCTGTCTTTATGTGGGGCATGTTAGCTGCTCCATGGGTCACATATGTTCACTGTCCCTGTCTTGTCCATGTTATTTCTCCTTTTCCTCAGTCTACAATCACACTACCTTACTCAGTGTGTCTACTCCCCAGATAGTACCTTAATTGTTTAGGCACACCCAAAAATCTACAGGAAGCTGTACTCCCTCAATCTCAAGTACCTGGAGGTGACTCGTTTCCACCCTCATTGTTTCACCTCCTGCATTGGTAAAGTAAATCATCTCTCTACTCATGGGCAAGGGTAGATCAGTTATTGATACTGATGACCCGGTGTCCACTAACATTTCACATTGCTGGCCCTCTAATAAACCAATTATGTACATCTGTGGATGACCTCCACTGGCAATAGAGGCCGCTGCCAGCCGTTTGTCTGACCTGGACGCTGATCTCACCAGCTCTATAATCTGGTCAGCAGTCAAATCAGACACAAAGGGCACTGCTGCAGATTCTGTCTGCTTTAGTTAGTGATTCTCACACTCTCCTCTCTTTTCAGGGCACTGCCTCCAACCACAGCCTGAGAAGCCACAGTTTTAATAAATCATCCCCTTAACCTTTCCACACCTTGCTAGATGCCCTGGTTGTTAGCACACAGAGCAAGTTCTCTGTGACACAACAACAAATACATCTGCTTCAGCTACTTTACAGCCTCTCTTCCACCTCCCCTGGTCTATATCAGAAGGCTTTTTTTTCCAGAAGGCCTTTGACAAGGTGCCACATATGAGGTTGTTTAACAAGCTATGAGCCTATGGTATTATAGAAAAGATTCTAGCATGGATAAAATGGTTGGTGATTGGCAGGAGGCAAAGAGTGGGAATGGAATAAAGGGAGCCTCTTTTGGTTGGTTGCCGGTGTCTAGTAGTGTTCCACAGGAGTCTGAGTTAGGACCAATTCTTTTTACATTATATGTCAATGATTTGGATGATGGCTAAGTCTATTTGCACCTCTGTTTTTTGTATTTTCTCTCCATTTACAAAGGTGGAGGGGCAAGTAGTTTTGCCAAAGTAGAGAGGCTACAGAAGGACTTGGACAGATTAGGAGAATGAGCAAAGAAAGGGCAGATGGAATACAGTGTCAAGAAGTGTATGGTCATGCACTTTGGTAGAAGAAATGAGAGGATTGACTATTTACTAAACAAGGAGAAAATCCAAAACTCTGTGGTGCAAAGGAATATGGGAGTCCTCAAGCAGGATTCCCTAAGGGTTAATTTTTGGTTTGAGTCTATGGTGAGGAAGGCAAATGCAACGTTAGCTTTACTTTCAAGAGGATTAGAATATAAAAGCAAGGATGTAATGTTGAAACTTTATTAAGCATTTGTGAGGCCTCATTTAGAGTATTGTGAGCAGCTTTAGGCTCCCTAAACAATGTGCTGAAACTGCAGAGGGTTCCAAGGAGGTTCACAAAAATGATTCCAGGATCCAATGGCTTATCATGAAGAGCGTTTGATGGTTTTGGGCCTGTATTCACTGGAATTCAGAAGAATGAGGGGTGACCTCATTGAAGCCTATCAGTTGGTGAAAGGCCTTGACAGAGTGGATGTGGAGAAGCTGTTTCCTATGGTTGGAAAGTCTAAGACGGGAGGACATTGCCTTAGAATAGAAGGGTGTCCTTTTAGAACAGAGATGAGAAGGAATTTCTTTAGCCAGAAAGTGGTGAACCTGTGGAATTCTTTGCCATCGGCAGCCATGGAGGGCAAGTCTTTATGTGTATTTAAGACAGCAGTTGATAGGTTCTTGATTGGTCAGGGCATGGAAGAATATGAAGAGAAGGCAGGAGAATGAGGCTGAGAGGAAAATTGGATCAGCCATGATAAAATGGTGGAGCAGATTCAATGGGCCAAATAGCCTAATTTTGCTCCTATATCTTATGGTCTTATCTCACCAGTCTATGACACCATCGCAGAATAGGTCAATCCCACCACCACCCCCAAATCTAAGACTTTCTGATGAACTAAGCTCAGGCCCTCCTTCAGCATTTTCGGAAAGACTGGCTCATTCTTCCTTGGATTATCCATCCATGGATACTCAGACACTTGATATTTATGGGCAAAATAATCCATTTTTTTATGTTCCACATAATCCATGACAGGCTCATCAGTTCACTGAACCACTGACATTATCATTCCCCTACTATTCTCACCTCCCCCCAGTCTCTGCTTCACTTCCCCCTTGAAGTGATATCTCTCTTCATTGCTGGTATTCCCGGTAGTTGTCCATATACCATTCTGCACTCCCTGGACCATACTCTCCCACCCATCCCTTGGGCACTTCACTTTTACCAACACTTGTGGCACCTCTGGTGAATTTCAATCATTTCCTTAAGCTTGTATCAGAATTCTGCATTCCTGCAGGCAACTTTAAGTGAGGGTAGCTCTGACAAAATGCTCTGCTTTTCCCTGGGGATGAAGGGCTTATGGAAGGTCATACTCAGGGTCATGGGCTGCCTGTGGTAATTAGGGTTCTCAAACAGACATTGCCTGTCCTCAATAGGTTCCATCCTGACAGATATATCTGGATATAACGTCTTCCTCAAATATCTTCATACTAATTCCCACACCACGCTAATATAAGATAAAAATTAAAAAGCACATACACAGAATCACAGAGTACATACTCTGCCATCTGCCACCTATGTGTGTGAACTCAATATGCCTTACGCATTCATTTGCATTTAAAATTGTCACCAAGGTTACAGACTTATTCATAAAACACACCAGCACACCTGCAAACAAGTCTGCCATTATACAGTTCCCCAAAAGGGTATACAGGCTCCAACTCGCATCCCAAATGTTCAGTAACCACCCTTGACAACTGGTGCCCTGACTCATGAAATTGCACTACTTTATGTATCTACCAGTTCAGCTGGCTGCCATGTTCGTGATACTTCGTGATCCCATGGTCATTGACCTGAACAGATCTAAACATGGGCACTAATCTGAGAAATACTCATCCACTTAGACTGCTGAGATTGCTGGCCACAAGATGAGTCATGAACATATCCCAGACAAGCCCCCAAATGTTGTAATTGTGGACAAAGTCACCGGAGAGACACAGAAGCTGATGGTTATAGAAGTCTTTATTCAGAACAAGTAGGCATCGTTGGAAACACTCTCAGTAGAGATTTTCTGACCAACATTGAAATCTATGTTTATATGCTAAACATAAAAAGTAACTGCAGGACAATTGTTACAGTGTATTAATTAGACTTCTTTTGAGTCATATATAATTTTCAAATACCTAGATATAATTTTCAGGTACCTAGATCTTCACACCAACAGTCCAGACACCCGAGATTGAATGTTAATCACTACTGTTTCTAAACTGCATTCATGCATATGTAGTCATCACAGGTCAAAGGGATTTGCTGGTTTGCAATTAACCCCAGTCTACAGCTCCAAGACGACCAATGATCTCATGCATTTTAAATTCAATCTGTAATCCATATTAAAATCTGAAGACTGGTTGCTGTTGAAATTAATATTTGCTATATTCCATAATGCCAGAATATGTCCTAACTGTACTGATAGATCCAAGTCCAGCTTCTCCATCTCAAACTATAGGGTGAATTCTGTCATATTACAATCATTGACTCCTGAGCAATCCTTTACCTTAAACTCCCTTATGAATTCTGGTTCATTATATAACATCCAATTCAGAATTGCTTTTCCCTTAGCAGACTCAACCACGAGCTGCTCTACAAAGCTATCTCGTAGGCATTCTAAAAATTCCCTTTCTTGGGATCCAGCACCAAATTAATTATTCCAATTTACCTGCATATTGAATTCTCCCTTGACTATCACAACATTGTTCTTATTACATGCCTTTTCAACATTGTGCTGTAATTTCTATCACCCAGCTTCTTTTCAGAGGCCCATGTATAACCCTATCAGGGTAATTTCTTAACTCTACCCACAGAGTTTCTGCATCATCTGTTCCTATGGCACCTCTTTGAGGATTTGATTTCATTTTTTTTTAAACCAACAGAGCTACCTCACTCCCTCTGCCTGCGTGCTCTTTCTTTTGATACAATGTGATCCCTTGGGCATTAAGCTCCCAACTATGATCTTATTTCAACAATGATTCAGTCATATCTGTGAATCTCTAACTGCCTAACAAGATCATCTACCTTTTTCTGTATATTGTGTGTATTAAAATACAACACCATCAGTCCTATATTCACCACCCTTTTTGATTTTGCCCCCATGTGACACTCAATTTATCCTGTTGATTGCAATTTTGCTCTTATTATTGGCCTGTCTTTCTACATGACACTACACATGTTACATGTTATACTACAGTCACACTACACATGTTACAAGGATCTCCACTTTCATAATAATGATCAGGAAGGTACAGAGAGAATCTGTAATTACTGAGAAGTACATTTATTGTCTCAGCAGAAAAGTATGGTAATTTTCACAACCGAATACCTGTGTGCACATGAGAAGTCAAAGAATAGAAAAGGTGATACCCGGAAAAGGAGTTTGTGCTGGCCATATGTTCCTCACAGTCCCAATCTAATCTTCACATGTCTGTGGGGTTCTCTATATCTGTGATGGTGGGTCACTGGAGAGAGTTATCACTAATTTTGCATTCAAAGCATATGTTTATGTAATCATTCAGCACCAGTTCAAATGTTGCATTTCAGTGCTATTGTCTATGGATCATCTGCCTGGCCTATAACACCTTCTCATTGGCCCTGGTCCAAGCCAGTGTCTATTCATTGCCCTTCCTCTACAAGTGATAACTGTTAAATCATGGCTCATTGTTCTAAATCTAAACCAAACCAATAATCAGCTCGAATCATTCAGGGCTGACACATATCCAGTATTCACAAAACTGCATGTTATAGCAAACTAAAGACCACCTTTTAAATAACTTCTCATCTGGAAATTATCTCTACTCCAGCAGATTACGTGAAGCATCATTGTGTGTACTTTAAAACACTAACTGAGCCAGGCAAGACCAGTTCACAAAATGGCAGCCTCCATTCCTTTGACCTCATGGCAAGAACCAAGACAATTGGTTTATCTGCTTCCACTGTCCTTGATTCATTCAAATTCACTGATTTGTAGACTATAGTTCTTTCTAGCTAACAAAAGCTACATCTGCTTGTATCATATCTGCCCCATTATCTGCCCTATCACTCCAGTACCCATTCCCCTGCCAAATTAGTTTAAACCCTCTCCATCAGCTCTATTAAACCTGCTGACAAGGATATTGGTCCACTTTGATTCAGGTGTAAGCCATCATTTTTGTACAGATCATACCATTTCCATAATAGATCCCAATGATCCAGAAATCTGAATCTTACCCCCGCACCAACTCCTCAGCCACACATTCATCTGCAAAATCATTCTATTCTTACCCTCACTGGCATGTGACACAGACAACAATCTAAAGATTAGTACCCTGGAGGTCTGATTTTTAGCTTTCTACCAATGTTTGCTTTTCAGGACCTCATCCATTTTCTAACCTATGTCATTGATACCAATAGACCACGACCTCTGGCTGATCACTCTCCCCCTTTAGAATGCTGTGCACCCAATCTGACACATTCCTAACCCTAGCATCTCGGAGGCAACATACCACCCAACTGTCTCTTTCACATCCACAGAATCTGCTGTTTGGTGGCAGGAGACATGAAGTGAGGGAGTGATATCAAAAACCTAATGAATCATGTTGAAGTGTCTTATTTTGCTGTTATCCTCTTACCAGAAATAACACACTTCAAGCAATAAAAAAAATTGATTAACCGAATGGAAAATCATCTGTTAAAACACATATTAATGTTTAAGTGCAGCACTTAGAAGCATTAGTGAATTATCCATACCCACTTAATATCTTCACCACACAAACCAAAGGTTCTGGAAGGTAGCTTGTTGACACCTTCTGCAATCTACGATGCCTTACTTGAAATATTAAGCAGGAATGTGCTTACTTTTTGTCACCAGTGTAGCAGAGAGCCATTGCCAATGACCTCCTCATGATTAGGTTAACTCCAGTGCATTCCAATGCTGAAATCAGAGATGAGCAGGACATTAAAAGTTGTCACTGGACTCCCATGGTGGAGCAAAAATTGACTGCACTTTGCAAACAGCCCAAACAAGAGAAAATCTGCAGATGCTGGAAATCTGAGCTATACGCACAAAATGCTGAAGGAACTCAGCAGGCCAGGCAGCATCTATGGAAAAAAGTACAGTCGATGTTTCTAGCCAGGACCCTTTGGCAGAACTGGAGGAAAAAAAGATGAGGTGTAGATTTAAAAGGTGGGGGAGGGGAGAGAAAAACAGGTGATAGGTGAAATTGGGAGAGGGAAGGATGAAGTAAAGAGCTGGGAAGTTGATTGGTGAAAGAGATACAGGGCTAGAAAAAGGAACTCCAATAGGAGAGAACAGAAGGCCATGGAAGAAAGAAAAGGAGGGAAGAATGCAAGAGGGAGGTGATGGGCAGGAAAGGAGATAAGGTTAGAGAGGGAAAAGGGGATGGGGAATGATGAAGGGTGTGGGAGGGGAGTCAATTACCATAAGTTCGAGAAATCGATGTTCATGCCATCAGTTTGGAGGCTATCCAGAAGGCATATAAGATGTTGTTCCTCCAACCTGAGTGTGGTCACATCACAACAATAGAGGAGGCAATGGATTGACATATCAGAATGGGAATGGGCAGTGGAATTAAAATGGGTGACCACTGGGAGATCCAGCTTCTCCTGGAGGACAGAATGTAGTTGCTTGGCGAAAAGGTGTCCGAATCGCAAACAGACCCTCAGCTTTACGCTGGTGAATACTGGCATACGCAGTACAACCAAAACCTTGCCAAACTTAACTGAAAAAGGTAAGTGTTTTATTTTTGGTTCTAGTATTGGCAATTTTTAAAAGTTTTCGCATGTACTAAGATACAGTGAAAAGCTTGCCTTGCATGCTGCCTGTACAGATCAAATCATTGCACAGTGCATTGAGCTAGAATAAGGCTTGACAATAACAATATAGAATGAGATGTAAATGCTACTGAAAGAGCACCATGCAGGTAAAAAATAAAGTACAAAGTTATAACAAAGTAGATTTGAGGCCAAGGGACCATATTATCGTAAAGAGGAGAATTTATGAGTCGAATAATAGTGGGTGTGATAGAAGCTGTCCTTGAGCCCAGTGCCACATGCGTTCAGGTTTTGACATCTTCTGTCTGAGGGGAGAGGGGAGAAGAGAGAATGTCCAGAGTGTGTGCAGTCTTTGATAATACTGGCTGCCTTACTGAAGCAGGTTCCACAGACTGGAGGCTGGTTCCTCTGATGTTCTGAGATGTGTCCACAATTTTCTGCAGAATCCTATGGTCACATGCAGAGCAGTTGCCATAGCAAGGTGTTATGCATTCGGATGGAAGTGCTTTCTGTGGTGCATCAATAAAAATTGGTAAGAGGAAACATGGATGCGCCCAATTTCTTTAGCCTCCTGAAGTAGTAGAACATTGATGAGCTTTCTTGGCCATGACATCAACGGAATTGGACCAAGAGAGGATATTGGTGATACTCGCATTATTTTTGTTAGCATTTCCTTTCAGTTTTAATCAATATTCACATTTATGTTGTTAAATTTAATATTTTCATATTCTTTTAATTTTTATTCCAATTTTTACAGTCACAGTACAGAAACACATCCTTAACTCTACTGAGTCTTCACTCACCATCAAGCATCCACTCGTACCAATCATACACAAAATCCTATTTTTATTCTCCCCACATTGTCATTGGCTTTGCTCTGATTCTACCTCACTTACATTGTAGGGCAATTTGAGGTGGCTAAATAATCTATAAATCCACATTTAGAAACATAGATAAACATAGAAACATCGAAAACCTACAGCACAATACAGGCTCTTTGGCCCACAATGCTGTGCCAAACACGTACTTACTTTAGAAATTATCTAGGGTTATCTATAGCCCTCTATTTTTCTAATCTCTGTGTAACTCTCCAGGAGCCTCTTAAAAGACCCTATTGTATCCACCTCCACCACCGGCGCCAACGGCCCATTCCATGCACTCATCACTCTGCGTAAAAAAACTTACCACTGACATCTCCCCTGTACCTACTTCCAAGCACCTTAAAACTGTGGCCTCATTTCTTTGAGATGTCAGAGGGAAAAAGAGCACCTGAGGAAATCCACACAGCCAAAGGTCAAATGTGTAAAGACCATATAGACAGGATTGCACCTGGGTTACTGGAGCTATATGGCAAAGGTTCACTCTCTGCAATGATGCTATACTATCACTATTTCCTATTTATTTATAATCTATTAAAAACAAATATTTCTGATAATATAAGGCCAGCTCTCAAAATCAATCATTTCCCTGATAGCCGCTTAAAGTAAGAGTAACCAAAAGAGCAACATGGACAAAGGGCTACATAAGTTGTGATCCAGCCATTAACTCTTGGTTCTTTTTGAATTAGCACTGCTTGATACAAGGGATATTTCCAACATCTCCCTTTTGAACCCAAATTTCCAACATTCCTATTATTTTACTAAGAATTATTTGTATATTAAAGCCATATATTTATTTTGTGGAGTAGTGGGTTTTATTATATTTTAGAAAACTAATGTACGATGCTCGCATTAAAAAAAACACATTATCTTAGGCACAATGAACCATGGAGGTTCATTCTGTAAAACAAGTAGTTTGTTTTGCCATTCTGCTTAAAGTGACATGAAAATAAGCATTAAAAAAAACAACCCTGTTACTTATCCATATCAAAACATCATTAGACTTTAATTTTACAGCAAGAGTTGAAATAAGGTTAATGGAAATTGTGTAACTTAGTCTCAAATTATTGGAAAACAAATGTTGCTTTCAGATTTTTTTTCCAGTGAATACTTGACTGCCCAATGTTAAACTTTCATAGCATGTTTTGAATCATTCCTATCTCATTGGAAGGGGCAGCTTGCTGATAATCTGGAAGAATTATGATAAAAATTAATCAGGTCATGTAGCTGGAACATCAGCTAATTGGACTGAAATAATTAAAAGGTAAACAAATAGCCCCAGAGCAGAATTGAACCTATCATATCAGTGTCAGATATACAAGCTAGCTGAGTGCTGTCACAGCAATAACCTTGCACTCAACATCAGTAAGACCAAAGAGCTGATTGTGGACTTCAGAAAGAGTAAGATGAGGGAACACAAACCAATCCTCAGAGGAATCAGAAGTGAGTAATTTCATGTTCCTGGCTGTTAGGATCTGTGGGGATCTAACCTAGTCCCAACATATCGATGCAGCCCTAAAGGCAAGACAGCGGGTATATTTCATTAGGAGCTTGAGGGAATTTGGTTTGTCACCTAAAACACTTGAAGACTTCTAAAGATGTACCATGGAGAGCACTCTGACAGGCTGCATCACTGTTTGGTATTGGGGGGGGGGTCAGGGGTGGTGTGAAGGGCTACTGCACCTGATCGAAAGAAGCTACAGAAAGTTGCAAAATTAGCCTCTCCATCTTGGTTACTAGCCTCTATAGTTTCTAAGACATCTTCAAAGAGCAGTGCTTCAGAAAGGCGGGATCCCTCATTAAGGACCCCCTCACCCAGAACATGCCCTCTTCTCTGTTACAATCAGGAAGGAGGTACATAAGCCAGAAGGCAAACATACAGCAATTCAGGAAGTTTCCTCCCCTCTATCATTCAATTTCCAAATGGACATTGAACCCACGAACACTACCTCCCTTATTATTTCTGTTTTTGCATTAATTTTAATTTAACTATTTTTTATATATATACACATACATACACACAAAGTAATTGATTTACTTTTTTTCCACTATATACTGTTGCCACTAAGTTAACGAATTTCACGATATATGCAGATGATATTAAACCTGATTGTGATTCTGATTGTCTGTCAATGGCACTGCCATTCTATGTAATAAGATATATTTAATAATACCTAACTAAGAGCAAAAACAATATCAGCTCATACTCTTATAATTGTGGGACATGAAGGAAAAGTTCAGAAAATGTTATATTTATGTTGGTATATCCCAAAGCCTAAAGTTGGATTGTCCATTGATGAGAAATTAAACGTTCAAAAATCTCTAACCCACCTCTGAGCTTAGTGTTCACCCTCCTATATCTAAAGTAAGTAAGTTACACAAATGCATCTGGAACTCAGGCATGTAAAATTAGTGTTCCTGGTGTTATCACTTTACTAAAACTGAACTCTGTTTGATGGTCACTCCACAACCATAAACACAAGAGGTTCTGCAGATACGAGGAAAACTACAGATGCTGGAAATTCAAGCAACACACAAAAAATGCTGGTGAATGCAGCAGGCCAGGCAGCATCTATAGGAAGAAGTACAGTCGACGTTTTGGGCTGGGACCTTTTGTCAGGACTAACTGAAAGAAGAGATAGTAAGAGATTTGTAAGTGGGAGGGGGAGGGGAAGATCCGAAATGATAGGAGAAGACAGGAGGGGAGAGGTAGATCTATGAGCTGGAAAGTTGCTTGGCAAAAAGGGATACCAGGCTGGAGAAGGGAGAGGATCATGGGATGGGAAGCCTGTGAAGAAAGAGAAGGGGGGAGGAGAGCCTGGAGGGTGGAGAGCAGGCAAGGAGTTATAGTGAGAGGGACAGAGGGAGAAAAGGAGGAAGAATAAAAAAAATATAAAAAAATATATTAAATAAATAAATAAGGGATGGAATGTGAAGGGGTGGAGGGGTATTAACGGAAGTTAGAGAAGTCGATGTTCATGCCATCAGGTTGGAGGCTACCCAGATGGAATATAAGGTGTTGTTCCTCCAACCTGAGTGTAGCTTCCTCTTGACAGTAGAGGAGGTCGTGGATAGACATATTCGAATGGGAATGGGACATGGAATTAAAATGTGTGGCCACTGAGAGATCTTCCTTTCTCTGGCAGACAGAGCATAGGTGTTCAGCGAAATGGTCTCCCAGACTGCGTTGGGTCTCGCCAATATATAGAAGGCCGCACGGGGAGCACCGGAAGCAGTATATCACCCCAGCCGCCTCACAGGTGAAGTGTCGCCTCACCTGAAAGGACTGTCTGGGGCCCTGAATGGCGGTGAGGGAGGAAGTGTTAAGGGCATGTGTAGCACTTGTTCAGCTTACAAGGATAAGTGCCACGAGGGAGATCAATGGGAAGGGATGGGGGGCGGGGTGTCAAATGGACAAGAGAATCACATAGGGAGCGACTCCTGCGGAGAGCAGGGGGGAGGAGGGAAAGATGTGCTTGGTGGTGGGATCCCGTTGGAGGTGGCAGAAGTTACGGAGATTTATATGTTGGACCTGGAGGCTGGTGGGGTGGTAGGTGAGGACAAGGAGAACCCTATTCCTAGTGGGGCGGTGGGAGGATGGGGTGAGAGCAGATGTGTGTGAAATGGGAGAGATGCATTTGAGAACAGAGTTGATGGTGGAAGAAGGGGAACCTCTTTCTTTAAAAAAGGAAGACATCTGCTTCGTCCTGGAATGAAAAGCCTCATTCTGAGAGCAGATGCGGCAGAGACGGAGGAATTGCGAGAAGAGGATGGCATTTTTGCAAGAGACAGGGTGGGAAGAGGAATAGTCCAGGTAGCTGTGAGAGTCCGTAGGCTTATAGAAGACATCAGTAGATAAGCTGTCTCCAGAGATAGAGACAGAAAGATCAAGAAAGGGGAGGGATGTGTCAGAAATGGACCAGGTAAACTTGAGGGCAGGGTGAAAGTTGAAGGCAAAGTTAATGAAGTCAACGAGCTCAGCATGCATGCAGGAAGCAGCGCCAATGCAGTCATCGATGTGGCGAAGGAAAAGCGGGAGACAGATACCAGTATAGGCTTGGAGCATGGATTGTTCCACAAAGCCAACAAAAAGGCAGGCATAGCTGGGACCCATACGGGTACCCATGGCTACACCTTTAGCTTGGAGGAGGTGGGAGGAGCCAAAGGAGAAATTGTTAAGAGTAAGGTCTAATTCCGCTAGACAGGGGAGAGAGGTGGTAGAGGGGAACTGGTTAGGTCTGGAATCCAAAAAGCTACAGATGCTGGAAATCCAGAAGAACAAACACAAAATGGTAGAGGAACTCAGCAGGTCAGGTAGCATCTAAGGAGAGGAACAAACAGTCAATATTTTGGGCCAAGACCCTTCATCATCGAGACCATGTACTGGATGTTCTGTTAGAGGAGATTATTAAGAAGAGGGCCTGACAACAAGGTTTATCTCCAATTCAATATTAACAAAGATAACAGGACAATCCAGTGCTGGATGAACTCCAATTTCAAATTGTAAACTCATGAGAAAAATAATTTTGGTGAATACAATGTTGCTAAGCTAAACTCAGCAAAAATACAACTTGTTAAGATTCATCAGTATTCCAACACACACAAAATGCTGGAGCAACCCAGCAGATCAGGCAGTATCTATGGACGGGAATAAACAGTCGATGTTTCAAGTCAAGAACCTTCTCTGAACTGGAAAGGAGGCAGGTAGAAGCCAGTATAATAAGACAGGAGGAAGGCAAGGACTACAGACCGTCAGGTGAGATGTGATAGCAGGTGAGGGGGAAGCTGTTTGTATCATATCCCTTTATCACAAGAATTCTCTGATTGTATATTAAATAAATTAATTATTAACCCTTAACCATCATCTATAAGGCTCAGGTCAGGAGTGTAATGGAATACTCTCCACTTGTTTGGATGAGTGCAGCTTCATCAACACTCAAGAAGCTTGACCCCATCCAGAACAATCCAGCCCACTTGATTGGTACCCGCTCCACAAGCATCCAATCCATCCAACATCGACGAACAATGGCAGCAGTGTGTACTATCTGCAAGATGCACTGCAACAACACACCAAAGTTTCTTAGGCAGCACCTTCCAGGCTCAAGACCACTACCATCCAGAAGGACGAGAACAGCAGATACGTGGGAACAATACCACTTGCAAATCGCCCTCCAAGTCACTCACCATCCTGACTTGGAAACATGTCTCTGTTCCTTCATTGTTTCTGGGTCAAGATCGTGGAATTCCCTCCCTAACAGCACTCCCCTGCACACCAGGGACTGCAGCTCATCACCAGCTTCTCAAGGGCATCTAGGGATGGGCAATAAATGCTGGCTTAGCTGGCGACATCAACATCCCAAAAATAAAAAAAAAGCTAACACATTCAGCAGCATATTCCACGCAAATGTAAGCACTGAAGGGTTTGCTTGTATACTTGGCCCAATGCATTTTCTGATCCTTTCTTTCATCAGAATGTTCATTAACAACAGTGTTCCCTCACTAAGATGAAAGTGTGCAGTTTTAACTTTGCAACTCGCAGTATGAGTACAGAGTGACAAAGCAAACAACAGCATAAAATTTCATATGTATTTCTCACTTTGTGTAATACAGAATGCAGCACTAAACAGCAAAGGACTGACACAAGATCTGAAGTCCAAAGATCTGAACACAGCTGGTCTTATATACAAATACCCCATGGTTAGACTTCTAGTCTTTTAACTTTTATACTTCTGGTCTGTGAAATTTGTTTGTATCTGTGGAAAAGTGCATGATCTGCCTATGTGTGGTGCTCTGTAGTTACTTACTAGTGTCATGGTGAATGTAATGTCTTCAGCCCTTTCAATAGCAACAGATAAAACTTAGACCATAAGAAATAGGAGAAAAATTAGGCCATTTGGCCCATCGCCTTTACTCTGTCATTCCACCAGGACTGAAATAATATCGCTCTCAACCCATTCTCCCACCTCCTCCCCAAAACCTATCACCCCTAACTAATTTATCATATCCTGGCTAATCAAGAGCCTATCAACATTTGCTTTGAAATTACCCCATTGACCTGGCCTTCACAGCCATCTGTGCCAATGAATTCCACAGACTCACTAACCGCTAGCTAAAGAAGTTCATCCTCATCTCTGCTTGTTTTTTTTTTTTTTAAATTTTCTTTGGCAAGGCCAGCATTTACTTCCCATTCATGAAGGCCCTTGACAATGTGGTGGTGACTGTTTTATTCAACTGCTGCAATCGTTCTGGTGAAGATATCTTCCACAGAGCTACTGAAGGGAGTCTTCTAGGATTTAGACCTAGCACACAAAAGAAAGGACTGGAGCAACACACAAAATTCTGGAGGACTGAGCAGATCAGCCAGTATCTGTGGAGGGGAATAAGCAGTCAATCTTTCAGGCCAAGACCCTTCCTTCATCAGGACTGGAAAGGAAGAGCGGTGGGGGAGGGAAGAAGCTGAATATATATTTCCATGTTCCAATGGTGTGCATCTCAGGGGGGGGCCTTCAAATGGTGCTGCAGTTGTTGTCCTTTTTTTGTTAGAGGTTGCAGATTTGGGTAATTCTATTAGAATAGCCTATGAGTTATGATAATTCATTTTGTAGATGATACATTTGGCATGCTCAGTGCCTCAGTGGTGAAAAGAAGAAATGTTTAAAGTTGTTGATGGAGAAATGGGTTGGTTTGTGCGGTTGTCTTTAAGAGTAGTTGTCACAAGGGGGGCTGTTGATGACGGACCCAAATGCAAGACACAGTCACTGAAAAACAAGGAACAGGACTTGACGAGAGTAGGGACGTGACAGGATACAGACAAGGAGCAGGAACAAGAACGCATACTTGGGCTAGGACATGGACTCGACACAGTGTACCTGGACAAGGAACTATGAACTATGAGCTTGGGCTTGGGCTCCGAGCCAGAGACTGGACAAGGACCCAGAACCTGGGTCTTGCCTCGGGCTCGGGCCCCAGAACTAGGCAAGGACATGACATGACTACAGGATAGGACGAGGCTGGGGTCTTGGCTCTTGAACTTGGAGACAGGCTGGGGTCTTGGCTCTCGAGGCTGCAGGCTGGGGTCTTGGCTCTCGAGGCTGCAGGCTGGGGTCTTGAGTCTTGGAATGCAGAAGCTGATAACTCAGAGGCTGGAGCTCGGAGACAGACTGGGAACAAAACGTCAACATAGAGCCGGGACTCATCCTTCAAAAAGCTGGGACTCATCTTTAACACAACACCAACATGAGACAGGACAGTACATAGACATAGACATAGTCATAAAGCCAGAACTTAGACAAGCTGGGACTCAACCTCTTCACACCAAGGTGGAACAGGACCACCTGTTGGGTAACGGCAGAACAGCCAGACTTACCCCACAGAGGCAAGGACAAGACAAGACAGATCCCCCTACAGGGTAACAGCAGAATGGCCTGACTTACCCCACAGAGGCAAGGATAAGAAGAGACAAACACCAAAGAATGACAGACAGTTCCATCTCTGCATCAGGGCTGCTCTGAGTCACAGTTACAACCAGCAACCTCAGCTGGCTACGGAAACAGCTGGATCCCTACCTAGCTTAGAATGGCTGATGACACTCAACTGGCCCAGAAAATGGCCAAATCCATACTGCAAAGACATCTCTGACTACCAACAGCAAGGCTCTATGAAGCAATGGTTCCCTAACACAGCCCAAAGATGGTAAGTGGCCATCCCAGCCTTCCACCAGCAAGTTGCTCCCAGGAAATCCAGATAAGACAAACCAGCAGCTCACACTCAATCCCAAGGCTACTAATATTCCAAGCCCCAAGATAGGAATCAGGTGCCTATGATTAACTCAATCAAAATAAGGGACAGCTGGAAGACCCAGAGTCCTGAGTCCACGGACCAACCGTAAACCGGAATGTGGATTTCACAGACCGGACCATGACAGTAGTTGGCTGTGTTGTCACCCAGGGAATTAGCAAAGTATTTGACCATGCTACTGATTATGCTTTCTTAAGCTGGAAAGGCTTAGGCTTGTCACAAGGTGAACCAGCTGCTTCAGATACCCAACCTCTGATCTACTCAAGTAGCTATGATACTTATGTAATTGGTCCTGCCATTTCTAGTCAATGGTGGCCCCAAGGAGATTGATGGTAAAGGACTCAACAGTAGATGTTGCGGGTTGGTGATTAAACTCTCTTTTATTGGAGATGATCATGGCCTTAGCATTTTTGTCATGAGTTCTATTGGAAATGAGTCTGAAAGTTGGGGATTCAAGACCTACTCAGGACACCAAAGTACAAAAGCTATAACCTGACATTTGAAACTTTTCTTCATCAATGCAACGACCTGGATTCAAAGGATACAATACACATTTATTATCAAAGTATGTTTGCAAAATACAACCCTCAGATTTGTCTCCCCACAGTCGGTCACAAAACAAAGAAAGCCATGGTACCCATTCAAAGAGAAACATCAATGCCAACCCTCCACCCCACAGAGACACACACACACACACACACGCACAAACAGCAACTAAAAGAACAAGCAAATACACAGTATTAAACACAGAAACAAAAGAGTCCATATTCAGTTCAGCTCACTGCTTATTATCTGCAGGCCGCCCAGATTCAAAGTTGTCCAAATTGCATAAGCATAAGTATGCCAAGGAAGAAGCAATAGTGAGAAAACAAGCTGACTAACAATCAGAATAGGTAACAATCTCAGGCTCCAGAGCCCTCTCAGACTCTACTCTGTGAAAATATTGGTATTACAAGGTGACGGAGGTATGTGTTAGGGAGCACTTCGGGTCCAGTGATCACAATGCCATTAGTTTCAGTATAATTATGGAGAAGGATAGGACTGGACCCAGGGTTGAGATTTTTGATTGGAGAAAGGCTAACATAGAGGAGATGCAAAAGGATTTACAAGGAGTGGATTGGGACAATTTGTTTTATGGGAAGGATGTAGTAGGGAAATGGAGGTCATTTAAAGGTGAAATTTTGAGGGTACAGAATCTTTATGTTCCTGTTAGGCTAAAAGGAAAGGTTAAAAGTTTGAGAGAGCCATGGTTTTCAAGGGATATTGGAAACTTGGTTTGGTAAAAGAGAGATATCTACAATCAATATAGGCAGCTTTGTGTAAATGAGGTGCTCGAGGAATATAAAGAATGTAAAAAGAATCTTAAGAAAGAAATTAGAAAAGCTGAAAGAAGATATGAGTTTGCATTGGCAAGTAAGGTGAAAGTAAATCCAAAAGGTTTCTACAGTTATATAAATAACAAAAGGATAGTGAGGGATAAAATTGGTCCCTTAGAGAATTAGAGTGGACTGTTACGTGCAGAGCCAACAGAGATGGGGGAGATGTTGAACAATTTCTTTTCTTCGGTATTCACTAAGGAGAAGGATGTTGAATTGTGTAAGGTAAGGGAAACAAGTAGGGTAGTTATGGAAACTATGAAGATTAAAGAAGAGGAAGTACTGGCGCTTTTAAGTAATATAAAGGTGGATAAGTCTCTGGGTCCTGACAGGATATTCCCTAGGACCTTGACGAAAGTTAGTGAGGAAATAGCAGGGGCTCTGACAGAAATACTTCAAATGTCATTGGATACGGGGATGGTGCCAGAGGATTGGTGTATGCTCATGTGCTCATGTTGTTAACATTGTTTAAAAAGGGCTCTAAGAGTAAACCTAGCAATTATTGGCCTGTGAGTTTGACGTCAGTGGTGGGTAAATTGATGGAAAGTATTCTTAGAGATTGTATATATAATTACCTGGATAGACAGGGTCTGATTAGGAACAGTCAACATGGATTTGTACGTTGAAAGTCATGTTTGACGAATCTTACTGAATTTTTTGAAAAGGTTACTAAGAAAGTTGATGAGGGTAAAGCAGTGGATGTTGTCCATATGGACTTCAGTAAGGCCTTTGACAAGGTTCCACACGGAAGGTTAGTTAGGAAGGTTCAATCGTTAGGTATTAATATTGCAAGTAGTAAGATGGATTTAGCAGTGGCTGGATGGGAAACACCAGGGAGTAGTGGTGGATAACTGTTTGTCAGATTGGAGGCCGGTGTCTAGTGGTGTACCTTAGGGATCTGTACTGGGTCCAATGTTGTTTGTCATATATATTAATGATCTGGATGATGGGGTGGTAAATTGCATTAGTAAGTATGCAGATGATACTAACATAGGTGGAGATTGGATAATGAAGTAGGTTTTCAAAGCTTGCAGAGGGATTTAGGCCAGTTAGAAGAGTGGGCTGAAAGATAGCAGATGGAGTTTAATGCTGATAAATGTGAAGTGCTACATTTTGTTAGGACTAATCAAAATAGGACATACATGGTAATTGGTAGGGCACTGAAGAATGCAGTAGAACAGAGAGATCTCGGAATAATGGTACATAGTTCCCTGAAGATGGAATCTCATGTGGATAGGGTGGTGAAGAAAGCTTCTGGTATGCTGGCCTTTATAAATCAGAGCATTGAGTATAGGAGTTGGGATGTAATGTTGAAATTGTACAAGGCATTAGTAAGGCCAAATTTGGAATATTGTGTACAGTTCTGGTCACCAAATTATTGAAAAGATGTCAACCATATTGAAAGAGTACAGAGAAGATTTACTAGAATGTTACCTGGGTTTCATCTCCTAAGTTACAGAGAAAGGTTGAACAAGTTGGGTCCTTATTCTTTGGAGTGTAGAAGGTTGAGGGGGGACTTGATAGAGGTATTTAAAATTATGAGGGGGATAGATAGAGTTGACGTGGATAGGCTTTTTCCATTGAGAGTGGGGGAGATTCAAACAAGAGGACATGAGTTGAGAGTTAAAGGGCAAAAGTTTAGGGGTAACATGAGGGGGAACTTCTTTACTCAGAGAGTGGAGGCTGTGTGGAACAAGCTTCCAGAAGAAGTTGTTGAGGCAGGTTCGATGTTGTCATTTAAAGTTAAATTGGATAGCTATATGGACAGGAAAGGAATGGAGGGTTATGAGTTGAGTGCAGGTTGGTGGGACTAGGTGAGAGTAGGAGTTCAGCAGAGACTAATAGGGCTGAGATGGCCTGTTTCCGTGCTGAAATTGTTATCTGGTTATATGGTTATACAAGCTTTAGTACTGGTTAAATGTTCCTAGCAGGGCAAATGAAAAAGGCAGAACATGTGTTTGTCTCATATCTTATCTCACACCAGTTTCACAAATGGGAGATGGCGGAACACATCAAGCTCACAGGAGGAATAACCAAGAATACAATCATGTGGCAATTATTTGACTGGTGCAAACCTACTACAAATTCTTCCTCATATATTGTTTGCATTTCGCCGGCGTGATGGGTATCTTCAGAATGTTATCCACCTATTACTGTCTGTTCTAAAACTTTCATTTGACAGTTCAGATGTTGATTAGAAGAGACAATAATGCAGTGAGTTAATTTGGATTTGTCAACAGATCCAAATGAACTTGCTGCCTTGCTGTCCTTTCTAATCAACCTCTGCGATAATGGATGAAACAGAGCTGCATATAGAAAGTCCAGAATAAATGTTAAAAAGGAATATTACAGACAAATACAAGAAATATAAGATCATAGACAGATAGTCATACTCTACAGATAAAATGGCCACTTGGTCCACCATTTCAGTACAGACCATCAAGTACCTATATACCTGATTCCATAACCCAGCAATCATCACACTGTACCTTTATCTCTTAGATATATATGCAAGTGATAAAAAATTTGCCCTACTTTCTTCTATAAGAACATTAATACCATAACCAAAAGAGAAATTAAGTTTATTTGGGATTGAAAGGAACTGAAAGAATCAGAGACTTTAACCAAATGATAAATGACTGCTCTATTCTTAGGTATGTAACGTGACTAAATACGAGTAACAAGGTAAAAAGCAGTAATATTTTATAGAATGAAGTAAGATGAAGAGAAGATACATAAAGCTTAGTGGTTTGCAAAGTCAAATGTCATCAAACGGAGGGAATGTAGCCAACATTACCAAGAAAAGTAAAGTTGGAAACAGAGGAGCTTCTAGCCATAATGTTTCAACGGGGGTGTCAAAAGAGTGAATTACCTCAAATGTTATAAGTCTGTCAAAAAGTGGAGAAGGAAATATCAGAAACTATGAACCTGATACCATTAATCCAGGAAAAAAAATAAATGTAATTGATTATATCATTCTCAGATTTATGTATTTAGGACATGTTTGACCATTCTAATTCTTTCTTGCCTCATGCTCCTCAAGTTTCTTTTTGTATTTTGTACATTCCTTCAGCTATTCAGATTAAAAATAACAAATCAATGCAAAGATGAATTGTTATATATTAAGTCTTTAATCAGGTTTAATGCCTCCATTTGCATCATAGTAATATGCTCTCACTGTGACATCCTAGTTGATAAATAAGAATCAAATTTTGGTGCAATGGAATAGAGTTAAGACAGAGTTAAGCTCTTGTCCGAGTGTGATTTATACCTCAATGTGGGTAATGATATGCAAAGTGCTGCCTTATTAAAGTTAATTAGATTGGTCCTTCCCTCTGTGATAAAAAAAAATTGATGACATTAATGTTTTTGGTCCAAAGGCATAAATAATTTACCACTAGATTAAACATTTCAAAAAAATGCAAGCTGCTATTAATATCAACCAAATGCCCTTTTACGCATAGACAGTTCTATTCACATGACAATAAGTCAGCATGAAAATTGCCTTCAAGCAAAAAGACACTGTCTAGAAGTTAAATTTAAGCAACAACTTTAAACTGAGAGTTGGTAAGTTCCTGAATAACAGAGTGAATGTGGAGATACTCACAACATTCATAAACTGAAGGAACTACTTGTCAATTCAGTAGGAAGAAAAGCTGTGGTATGTATATACTATATATATATGGATCAGAATGTTGGATAATATCTAGTATCATTAGGAAACGAATTGAAGCAGCAGAGATGTGGTTTTTGAGGAGAATGCAAAGAATATAATGGACAAAACGAATACCTAATGAGGATGTCATGAACAGAGCAAGCACAAAAAGAGAAATAATGTATGAGATCATGGAAAGGCAACGTAACTTCATTGGACATGTGATTAGGAAAGAGAAGTTAAAATGCACAGTAATTATGGGAAAGATTGAAGGGAAGAAAGCAAAAGGAAGGCAAAGACAAATGATGATGGAGACAGCAGCCAGAGAACTGGAAATGAATACCAATGAATTGATCCACTTGACCCGAAACAGGAGTGTGTGGGCCATGGCAGTCAAAGCTCAATCCGGGTATGGCAGCTGATGATGATGATGATGTTTGTACTAAAACACAGCTCTTGTATTTCCTCATTTATATTGGATCCTAGCTTTTCCATTATTTGAGGGAGAGATTTTGCCTTTTTCATAAATATTTGCATAAATCCTGTAACATTTCCCTATCCCCAACTATAAATTTTCCCATCTCTGCATGTGAATGACCCACATTTGTCCTTGCTGGTATTTTCCATCTGATATACTTATAGATTTGCATAATCTCTCAAACTCCAGAGCTCTTTGACTTAGAAAATTCCAGAGACTCTCAGCCATGTGACAGTCTTGAATTATTGAGCTTATCCTGTGGCCAAGGTCCCCTTTCTGAATTTCCCTGCCAGGTGAAAAATCTTTAAACCCTCTATGCTGTCAGCCACATTCGGAATTTTTATTTATCAGTGCTCCATTAAGTATCAACCTATTCAGCCCAACCTTTCTTTATGGCAACTTTTAGATCCATGGATTTTGAAAAACAAAAGAAAGTAGATATATTAGTCTTGTTCATAGATTGCAACAAAAATTTCTAAATATCTGGTGAAATATTCTCAAAGCAATGTGTATGTGTTGGCTGTTGAGAAAATGTTATTTTCTCCATTATAATTCCACTTTTATTAAAGATAACATTTACAATGGACCAATGCAACTCACAATATTTTACAATGTAATATTTTTAGCTTTTTCTATTTAAAAGATGTTCTTTCATATATATATACCTATCAATTGTGCAGTTTAATTGTTGCAATAAAAATATTAGTTAATCTATCATTTTTTTAATTATTCAGTGTTCAGTTTCTGATTTGTGAGTAACTATATCATTGTAAGTTACTTTTAAAAAGTGTGCTAAGCCATTTACTAGTTACACTGACATACACCAATCTGTTTCTTAACAATCATTTTAACTTGAATTGTGTCCATATTGTCACGTACCCCGTGACGGGGATAAAGAACCAGCAGAGATGGAAAACACTTTGGAGTCTTGTATTGCTATAAGCTACTAATATTTATTAGTAACTACACAATACAGTAATATAAATGTGAACAAATCAAACAGGTTAGCAATGATTATATATAAAAGTAAGTGTGGAATATATATGAATGAAAAAACCAAGCTTCGTTAAGTCTAGGGGTAAAAAGATACAGTCTTATGATGTTGAGTTCAGTTCAGTTCAGTTCAGTTCGTTGAGTAGTGATGGAGAGAGAGAGAGAGAGAGTGAGTGAGTTGAGTCTTCAGGTGAGCTGATGCCGCTGATCTTCTCGTCGTCCTCCGAAATTCTTTACAAGTCACCGACTGTGACTTTAACCAGGGGGGCCGGTCTTCTGTGGTGGAGCAATCACCCAGGCGAGGGTGGACACATAGACAACTCCCCATCAGTCAACCCTTTCTCCTCAAACTGGAATAGCAACTTGGATCGATCCGCCTGATTAATCCTCCAAAACCCACTTTCTCTGCGGGCAAAACAATGCTCATTCAGTGTCCAGACCCTGTGTCCTGAGGTCTGTATCATTTGACCTCCCATTTATTTCACCAGGCTGAGCATCACCTGTCACTCAAAGAGTCCCTCTTTCCTTTGTCTGTAAAGGAGAGCACAAGCAGGCAACAAGTCCTTGGAAGTAACATCAATAACCAGCTGAAAATCATAACATCGAGTGTCGACCGCCTTCGGTCACCATAGCAACTTACGAGCTGCTCAGTGCTGTCTCCAACTCCAAACTCAGTAAAAATCCAAAGTTACTTCCAATGCCTTAAAGTGACAGTCCAACTGTTAATCTTCGTCTCTCGCTCTCTTTTCCAAAAGCAACATATCGGTGGTAAATAACTCTGTCTCTCTCTCTCCTTTCCAAACAAACCATCAATGATAAATGTCTCTCTCCAAACAGTTAATAGGGGTACTCCTGGATCCCCTCACAATTTAAATTAGCTTTAAAAATGTGCCCATTTTATATGAAAATGCATATCCATCTTGCAGGCTGAACGGTGATCACAATCTGTAGGAATAGTGAATTCCACTCCAGTCAGGTGTTTGGTCAGTTTTGTGGTCAAGCCATGATTCCAGAATAATGAAAACAAAATAACTGAGCAGAAATTCCACATCATCCTGCCAGAACTACACCGATGAACCACAAAGAGCTTTGCATTTACATTGCAATTATTATGGTTATAAAAACAGTGATATTTATTGAGCATCAGCAGAGGAGATGGGAAGTTTTAATGCTAGATACTCTGTTTCACGGCATCCTTCAGGCCATCCAAAACCAATATTCTAATTGCCAGTGAGGATGGATAACCAAGAAGTCCACTGTCTGCAATAAGTAAACACAAAGTACTCTGCAGATGCTGGGGTCAAAACAATACTCACAACGCGCTGGAGGAACTCAGCAGGTCGGCCAGCATCCGTGGAAACGACCAGTCAATGTTTCGGGCCGGAACTCTTCGTCAGGACTGAAGAGGGAAGGGGCAGAGGCCCTACTTCCCACCCTCCCTCCTCCTTCTTTATAGGGCCTCTTCCCCTTCTCTCTTCAGTCCTGAAGAAGGGTTCCAGCCCGAAACGTTGACTAATCGTTTCCACGGATGCTGCCCAACCTGCTAAGTTCCTCCAGCAAGTTGTGACTGTTTGCAATAAAATGCCTTATGCTTTGAAGGTTGGGATATTAAAATTGTAACTAAGAGCAAAAATTACTTGTGCCTCTCTCTCTGCAATTCCTGCAAACCTTCATGTCAGTTGTGGAAGTGATACACATTCCTCCAGAGCCAGGGAAGCCTCCATTCATTTTATTGCCATTTTAGAGATGGGCCTGTGACAAAAAGGAAGAACCCCTGCAATTTTTTTTTTTTGACTTTGCATCTGTGAAAATGTGTACATTGATGGAAAAAGTCAGGAGATAACTTATATATTACAGTACAAGTGAAGATGGGAATCTGAAATTAGGGTCTGCCCAAAGATTAAATTAGAGTACAACTGCATTGATTCAAGATTAGAAACGGATTTGCCACTCAGATCCTTTGCCCTGTTAGGCCGTAATTGATCTCTACCTAAGATTTTGTTACAACCTTGTCATTTCTTTTAATTTTGGGGAGAAAGCCTCAGTTTCCATTGCTCTTGAAAATGAAGAAGAGCTTCTAAACAACAACTCTGAATGACATCCCACCAAAGAAATCGTGAAACATTATACTATAGCAGGGGCCCCAACCATTTTTGCACCCCGGACTGGTTTATTATTGACAATATTCTTGCAGACCGGCCGACCGGGGGTGGGGATGGGGGAGGGTTGCCAATGGACAAGAGTAGCAGTCAAATACGTTGTGTTTACCCCGAGAAAGACTACCATGACCATGAAGCCATGCACGGGCACCTGTGTGCGCATGCGTGTACGTGCCAATCTTTTTCTACAAATTGTTTTTGGTGATTCTGTTCAGTGAAACTATACTGTACATACATTATTTCTACTTTATATAGTCTGTGTATTTATCATATCATTCCTGCTTTTACTCTATGTTAGTGTTATTTTAGGTTTTATGTGTTATTTGGTAGGTTATTTTTTGGGTCTGGGAACACACAAAAATTTTTCCCATATAAATTAATGGTAATTGCTTCTTCACTTTATGCCCTTTCGGCACGAAAGGTTTCATAGGAACGCTCTACCTTAGAGGGGGAAATACGGGATAAGGGCGGTCCCGTATGGGACAAACCAACTTAGCCCAATATACGGGATGTCCCGGCTAATATAGGACAGATGGCAACCCTGAGGGGTAGTGTTAATCATGACCAGAATATAGGTGATAAGTCAACTATAACTCACCTATAAGTGGCTAATACACTCAATTTCATTTCTAAAAGGGTTTATCTAACAGATTTAATATTAAAAACACAGCGCATATTTTCCGTGTATGAACATATAAAATCATTGCAACACACCAATATCACTGAATCAGTGGGAGAACTGGGCTTGTTTCCCTGCAACAAGACGGTCCTATCGGGGTGATGGGAGACAGCGATACTTGAAGGGGGTTCCTTATGTCCAGTCTATTCCGCAATTTAGTTTTTGTTGCATTCATTGCAGAAAACCCTGCTTCACAGAGATATGCTGGAAATGGAAGCAACGTTTCGTGGCTATCTCAGGATATTTAGCCTTGACTTTGATCCAGAATGCCAGCAGAAATGTTATGTCAAACATACTTTTCAGCCTGTCATCATTTGCAAGCTCAAGGAGTTGATCTTCTTCCCGAGCTGACATGGATGACGCGTGCGTAATGACCTCATGTGTGTTCAAATTCAACAGTGGCCGTGACAGGGAATGAGGAAAAGTGAAGCTTGCTCATACCGCCAAATCATGTAATTTCCTCGCGGCCCAGTAGCACATGCTTTGTGGCCCAGTGGTTGGGGACCACTGTACTATAGAAATGACTATTCAATCCATCAGATCTATGGTAACTCCAAGTGAAACAAGTCCCATCAGCCACATTCTCCTGCTTTATCCTTCCATGTCCTTACAAGTTGTTTTCTTTCAATGAGCTCTTCAGCTTCCTGAACACTGAAAGAAAAGCAGAAAATGCAAAAAAGTTCAAGCAGATCTGTGGAGAGAGAAATAGAGTCAATGTTTCAATGTTCTTTCATCAAAGCTAGGAGGAGTATCCTGAGTTTTCAGTTTTCCTTTCTGAATGGCAGAGTAGACTTCAGGGGGTGCTTGGTCTGCTTCTCCTCTTTTTGATTATTTGCTGATGCAATCTTAGATTCTTAAGAAAACCTCTATATACCTAAGGAAGTGGTCTTAACACTAGACTGCAATGTAAACCTATTCAATATCAACCTCAATTCATTGACTAAAAATGCTCCAGTGCCTGTAGCCCTTTAACTGTCTTTGCAGTCACTGATCCAAAGACTATAAAAGTCCTTTTGTTCTGACTACTAACAAGGATATTAAAACTAAGCATCAAGTCAATAAAATGAATTGAGGTTGTCAAGGAAGATTATGAATTGCCCGGACAGTCAACCAGAATTATCAACTGCTGCTATAAAGATCCAGCAAATAAATTAATCATCAAAAGCATGGAGCGTTGAGTAGGGTAAACTGCATCACAGTTATTCACTGTCATGTTAGCCTCAATGATCCCGTCTGAAACTAGCCAAACAGCAAAAAACGAAAGGAAATTGCAACACTGCCCACCCCACCGCTGGACTTGCAAAATCGCAATATCCAACTTGATCTCTTTATCAACGTCATTGATTTAAGTTGATACCACTTCAAAATCACTAGTGTTGTCCAGGATACATAGCACAGAAACAGGTATTCAGCCCCATCCCTTCCATTGTTGTACGCCACTGCTGTCTTCTTCCATCTTTTCACATCTACATCCATCAGCATTCCCCTACATACACTGCCTTAGAAAAGTATTCATCCCCCAACCCTTTGTTCACATAAATGAGTATAACAACCAAGGATTTTGATCAATTTCACTGAGCATTTTAATTTGTTAATCACATGCTCCTTTTTTCACAGTAGGCTCTAAGCTGACAGAAACAGGAAAAATTGTAAAGCATGAAAAACTAAAAATTCAAAAATGAAATGTCAGTAGTTCAGGAGTATTAATCCTCCTTTGCTCAGTATTTAATTCAAGCACCTCTCACAGCTATTGCAGCCAGTAGTCTTTTGGATACGTCTCTTAGCTTTGCACAATGTGATGGAGCAAGATTTGGCCATTATTCCTTGCAAACTTGCTCAAGCTGTGCCGCATTAGTTGTGGAGTGGTGGTGGGCAGTACTCTTGAGGTTTTGCCAGAGATGTTCGACTGGGTTGAGGTTAGGACTCTGACAGGGCCACTCAAGGACATCAATTTTCTCTATTTGATGCCACTCCGTGGTTGTTCTGGAAGAATGCTTCGGGTCGTTGTCCTGCTGAGAGATGAGCTTCCTCCCCAGTCTAAGCTTTATGGCAGGGGCTGGCAGGTATTTATCCAGGATCTCTCTGTAATTAGCAGCATTCATCTTCCCATAAGTCCTGACTCGATTTCCAGTCCCTGCTGCTGAAAAGCATCCCCATAGCATGACACTACCTCCACCATGCTTTACAGTAAGGATGGGGAACGGTGTTACCTGACTGATGCACAGCATTAGATTTACGTCACATATACTGTGTGGAGTTCAGGCCAGAAAGTTCTACTTTAGACTCATCTGACCACAAGACCTTCTTCCCCATCTTTACAGTATCTTATAAGTGATGCTTTGCAAAGTCTTTATAGGCAAGGACATGTTTTTTAACTGTATACTTGGTGTAAATCTAATACCGTCCATGACCCAGGTAACACCATTCTCAACCATTCTCCTGACATTCCCTCAGCTCCTTATGTGTCAAAAAATTACTTCATACTTTCCAGGATTACAAATAATTCCATGGAGTTGTCTCACAAAAGACTTAGGTCATTCTCATACATTGCAACAATGACTACAATTCAAGTGCACTTAATTTATTATGCTTGCGTTGGAACATATTGGTGTCAAGGAAGTACCTTATAAATATATTTTTGCTGACCATCCATTTCATGCCAACACTTTTAAATCTCAGACATCCTCTGCTTGTCATGTTTTTGCTCTGTTTTTATTGACAACGTTTCAGTTATTATCATCATAGTCATGTATTTCTCTCCCCATATATGTCTTTGTTAAAGATGCACCCATTCCCCACTTCTTGATCTTCTCTTTCAAACTGTACTCAGTTGTCACTTTACTAAGTACCTCCGGTACCTAATAAAGTGGCCAAAGAGTGTGTGATCATAGTCTTCTGCTACCGTAGATCATCCACTTCAAGACCCAATATGTTGTGTGTTCAGAGATGCTCTTTTGCACACCATTGTTGTAATTCATGGTTGTCTGAGTTACTGTCTCCTTCCTGTCAGCTTGAACCTGTCTGGTCATTTACCGCAGACCTCCTTCAGTAACATGGTGTTTTTGCCCACTGAACAGGCACTAACTGGATGTTTTTTGGGTTTTTTATACCATTCTCTGTAAACTCTACAGACTTGTGCTTGAAAAGCTCAAATCAGCATTTTCTGAGATACTCACACCACCCCATCTGGCACCAACAATCATTCTACAGTCAAAGTCAATTACATCACATTTTTTCTATGTTCTGACATTTAATCTCTTGCCCATATCTTCATTTTTTTATATATTGAGTTGTTACCACATGTTTGGGCGATTAGATATTTGCATTAACAAGCAGGTGTGCAGGTGTACCTAATAAAGTAGCCACTAAGTGTGTATATCTTTGGTTACATTCCCTCAATTCTTCCTTCATCATACCTCTCCTATCAAACATTCTATCTTGGTGGCCAATATTAAGAGCACTATTTAAGTGAAATTAATCCTTATGTAGTCAGCCTCAAACAGGAGAGATTATTAGCAAAAAAAAATGAAAGATCATTACAGCTAAGTGTGCTTAATGCAATAGTGCCAGGCTGCTTGTTAGCATGATACATTACCAAGGTACTTTAAAACACAAAATAAAGCTACCAAAGTGAAAGTAGTATATTTTCCTCCGTGTAAGAAATTTAGATAAGAAATCTTTCATTGAAATTCAACTATATCGCCAAGTTGTTGAAAACTAACTGGTTTTGATGTGTCCTTTCAGTCATGTCAAGCTTTATTTTGATAAAATGCAAATACTGAAACAATGCCTAATGATTTCATCAGTCTTAATTATAACTGTGATTTAATACTGTATGCCAAGTGCAGACCAAAGGCTGGTGAAATTAATGAAAAATATAATGAGCACATAAGCAGAAATTATTAGGAGCAGCTTTTATGTGCTTATTGCAGCATCTTATCACTTGGAGCAGGATTGCCAGCCATTGAAACTGGTCAGTCAGTTCAAACGAAACAATCTGATGAAGTGTCGTCTATCTCCAACTGGTTTTCTGTTTTTCAACATTGGAAACATGCCATACATAGTGAAGTAATTCAAATTTTAGCACAAAGTTAAATCCAGCTTTATCTTTGGGATACATTTTGGAAATACGATATCCAGATTCACAATATGGAAAAATGACACTGCAAGTTCAACGACTCTAGTTTGCGAGAAATTCAATCACTGAGATACATTATTAAGATCAAATTGGTAATCTGAATCATATCAGATTTCAAAGTTTTGAGAGGAAGTTGTGATGAAAGACATTAGCAGAACATTAATGTTTTTGTTTGATGATGTATTTTATCACAGCTTACAGCTGTGGATTGATAGGTACAATTTTACTGTTTTCCCTTCAGATTTCTGGAATTAACGTTCTCTTTTATTTTATTTGTCATTTAATATTATAGGAACTTCCTGTGTTGATACATTATTTAATATACACATTGTGTCCACATTACACTCCTGCAGCTAATAAAGTGGCTACTAAGTGTATGTTTGTGGTTGTCTGCTGCTGTACCTCATATACTTCAAGGTTCGATGTGTTGTGTCTACAGAGGTGATCTTCTGCATACCATTGTTTTAATGCATAGTTATTTGAGTTACTGTCTCCTTCTTGTTAGCTTGAATGAACCTGACCATTCCCTTCTGACCTCTGTCAATTGTGAAGCATTCTCACCCACAGGACTGCCACTCACTGAATGTTTTTTGTTTAGTGCATCATTCTCTGTAAACTCCAGAGACTATAGTGCATGAAAATCCCAGAAGGTCAGCAGTTTCTGAGATAGACAATCACCCCATCTGACACCAACAATCATTCCACGGTCAAAGTCAATTAGATTGCATTTCTTCCCCATTCAGTTGTTTGGTCTGAACAACAACTGAACCCCTTGATCATGTTGACATGTTTTTATACACTGAGCTGCTGCTGCAATTTTGGCTGATTAGATATTTGCACTAATGAGTGATTGTACGAGTGTACCTAATAAAGTGACCATGGAGCGTATGTCGCAGGCCATAAGAATACAGTTAGCAAATTTTGAATCATTATAATAATAGATAAGCTACTCAAAATCAGGTTAAGCTTATGTCCTCATTGCAAGTCATATCCTTTAAAATTTTATTCCATTTAAAGGTTAACGGCTTTATGCACTCACTGACGGTGAACTTCAATAAAGAAATCTTCTGAGTCTTAATTAAATATTCTGGGAAGGTGACCGATTAATTTTTTGTTTTACTCAAGTCTGTATCTCTACAGAGGACTTGCTGTCAAGGGAGAATCATATACTTCAGAAGACAGCAACTGGTTGGTGTCATTTGTTGCTTTGTATTGAAGCAACTTGTACATTTGGAAAATTAAAGGTAACAAAATATTTTTCAAATATGCAATATTTTTCTAAATTTTAGCTGCATGCTAGAAAAATAAACTTTGTGGAAACTTTTGCAATTGGGATGGAACAGGCAATTATCAGTGATAGAATTAATCCACGAAATGTAGTCCTGACAGACATCATTATTTTATAATTAACATGAAACTGATAGTAATTTCAATAAAAATTATAATGAGGGTTGTTCAGTGGTCAGTTCTTTTTGTCATATCAAAGTTCATTTTCTTCTATAGAAACAAGTACTGTATGTAGAACAGACCAAAGAGTATAAGGTAAAATGTCTTTTCCCTTTCCTGACTTTGATTGAGGTCTGCTTTACTCCTGTAATGCTCATCTGGCCAAGATCTAATTTACAGATCAATGCAGAAACAAAAATAAAATCAAATAAATAACCAGATTGACAGCAACTGAGTTGTCATTATTTATTATGAAACATCAAACATCAGCTATTGTTGTCCATTAGAGTGCTGATTTTTCCTCTTGACTGCTTCTAAGCATGTAGAACTTGCCTCTAGTTCCTCCCCAAGATCTGCAACAGTAGTTATCATTCTTGTCCTTAGAAACTTGCTTATTTTTACCTTTGACTTATTTGTCAGGTGTTGTTCAGTAGTTTCCTACATACATGTTGCTTCCCGCCGTAACTTGATGTAATTATGTATACTGCAGCAGAACAAGTTGAAGGAGTGAGAAGTCTTCGGGCAAGACGAGGGAAGGTGGTGTTTGCCTACTGATCAACACTGCGTGGTGCTTGGACACAGTGGAACTGACAAGCTCCTGCAGCCCGGACCTGGAACACCTGTTGGTGAAGTGTCGTCCCTACTATCTGCCATTCACCTCGGTCATACTGACAGCGGTCTACATTCCCCCCCAGGCAGACGTGGAGTGTGCTTTGAACATACTGTATGCCAACATCAGTGAACTTGAGACCGGGTATCTGGAGGCTTTGCTCATTACAGCCGGGGACTTTAACCAGGCCAACCTCAGAAAGGCGCTGCCAAAGTTATACCAACATGTCTCCTGCCCCACTAGAGGCCCGAATATACTTGACCACTGCTACACAGCAGTCAAGGATGCCTACCGTTCCGTCCCACGACCTCACTTCGGAAAATCGGAACATCAGGCCATACTCCTCCACCCGGCTTATAAACAGAAACTGAAGCTGGAGGTCACGGTGTCAAACGTAGTGTCATGTTGGACGGAGGAAAGGGATGAGGTCCTCCGTGACTGCTTTGAATCAGTGAACTGGTTAGTATTCAAGGACTCGGCAGCTAACCTCGATGAGTATGCCTCAGCTGTTATGGACTTTATTTGGAAATGCACAGAGGACTGTGTGTCTTGCAAGACGATCCGGGTATTCCCTAACCGGAAACCTTGGATGAATTATGAGGTCAAGTCCCTTTTGAAGGCTAGAGCTGCGGCTTTTAGGTCCGGGGATACCAGTCGCTACACGGAATCTAGGTGTGAACTCCAGAAAGCCATTAAGGGCGCTAAGAGGCAATATCAAGCCAAGTTGGAAGCGCAGGCTAACCAGAGGGATGCCAGTAGACTATGGCAGGGTCTAAATGAGATCACGGGGCGCAAAGAAAAGGCTGGGAATATCAATAACTGTGGCGCTTCTCTTCCTGATGAACTTAACGTATTCTACGCAAGATTCAAACAGAAGAGGAGCGTACCGCTCCCTCCGGATGAACCGGACCTGGTGGCATCGAGATTCATCGTCACCGAGGAGGACGTTAGAAGGGCCCTCCTGAAGATAAATCCAAGGAAGGCGACGGGCCCAGATAGCGTCCCAGGACGGGTTCTCCGGGCCTGTGCAAGTGAACTAGCTGGAGTGTTTTCTGACACCTTCAACTGCTCCTTGCTTCAGTCTAAGATCCCCTCGTGTTTTAAGAAGGCAACGATAATCCCAGTGCCGAAGAAGAGCAAGGTGGCACGCCTGACTGACTATCGACCTGTGGCTCAGACATCAATTGCTATGAAGTTCTTCAAGCGATTGGTTATGGCACATCAACCACAGCCTACCAGTCAACCTCAACGCTTTGCAATTCACCTACCGGAGCAACAGGTCAAAGACAGATGCCATCTTTCTGGCCCTACATTCCTCCTTAGAACACCTGGTGAATAAAGATGCATACGTAAGGCTCCTTTTCATTGACTACAGCTCTGCCTTTAATACCATCATTCCAAATAGACTGATTCCTAAGCTCCGGAACCTGGGCCTTAGCACTCAGATCTGCAGCTGGATCTTCAACTTCCACACAGACAGGACCCAGGCTGTAAAAATAGGGGACAAGCTCTCCTCTACAATCACTCTGAGCACCGGTGCCCCACAAGGCTGTGTACTCAGCCCCCTGCTGTACTCACTGTACATCCATGATTGTGTAGCTAAGTTTCCATCAAACTCAATATATAAGTTTGCTGATGACACCACAATTGTAGGCCGTATCTCGGGTAATGATGAGTTTGAGTATAGAGAGGAAATTAAGAACCTGGTGGCATGGTGTGAAGTCAATAATCTATCCCTCAACATCAGTAAGACGAAGGAATTGGTTGTTGGCTTCAGAAGGAGTAGCGGACCGCACGAACCAATTTACATCGGTGGTGTGCAAGTGGAACAGGTCAAAAGCTTTAAGTTCCTCGGGGTCAATATCACAAATGACCTGACTTGGTCCAACCAAGCAAAGTCCACTGCCAAGAAGGCCCACCAGCGACTTTGCTTCCCGAGAAAACTAAAGAAATTTGGCCTGTCCCCTAAAACCCTCACTAGTTTTTATAGATGCTCCATAGAAAGCATTCTTCTAGAGTGCATCACAACCTGGTATGGAAGTTGTCCTGTCCAAGACCGGGAGAAACTGCAGAAGATCGTGAACATGGCGCAGCACATCACACAAACCAATCTTCTGTCCTTGGACTCACTTTACACCGCATGCTGTTGGAGCAGTGCTACCAGGATAATCAAGGACATGACCCACCCAGCCAACACACTTTTCGTCCCTCTTCCCACCAGGAGGAGGCTTAGAAGCTTGAAGACTCATACGGCCAGATTTGGGAACAGCTTCTTTCCAACTGTGATAAAACTGCTGAACAGATCCTGACCCGGATTTGGGCCGTACCCTACAAATATCCGGACCTGCCTCTCGGTTTTTTTGCACTACCTTACTTTCCATTTTTCTATTTTCTATTTATGATTTATAATTTAAATTTTTAATATTTACTATCGATTTGTAATCCAGGGAGCGGGAAGTGAAGAATCAAATATCGCTCTGATGATTGTACGTTCTAGTATCAATTGTTTGGCGACAATAAAGTATAAAATACAGATACAGTATAAAGCAGATAAGTCAAATTGTCCGCTTTAATGTGAGAAGTGGAAAGTTGGAAATTTTAGTATTATGTTGGGAAATGTTAAAGAGAGTTAGATGTCCTTGTCACTAAAACAACAAGCATTCAGGTCAGTTAAGAAGACAAATAATTCAGTCTTGATGAAGGATCTTAGCCAGAAACATTGACCGTTCACTTCCATGGACGCTTCCTGGCCTGCTGAGTTTCTCCACCATATTGTGTGTATTGCTTTGAACTTCCAGCATCTGGAAAATTTCTCATGTTTAAGAGGAGAAATGGTATGGTTGCCTTCATTGCAACAGATTTTGAGTCAGGAACACGGATTTCTTCCAACAATTATGAAGGTTTTTCAGGAGACCGTGTGGAATAGTGTGCAGTCTGGGTTTCTTTACCTAAGAAAGTTTATACTTGCTACTAAGGGAGCACCACAGAAGTTCAGAAACTGATTCTGGACTATTGAATGTGCATGCACTGAGTTGGCAAGGCCCAGATTTACTCGAGTTTATAAGAATGAAAGAAGACTTTATTAGACTGATGCAGGTTGAAAGACTGGATGCCAGAAAATGTTTCTCCTGTCTAGGGACTTCTGGAATATGAGGTCAGAATCTCAGAATACATAGTCTATCTAATAAGGCTGAGATGAGAATTTCTTTTCACTTAGCAGATAGTTAACTTGAGAAAGTCTATCTTACAGAAAACCTTGGAGGTTGATTGGACAAAATACTTTTAAAGCAGAAACTAGATAAAATCCAAAACACTTTGATGAGGATTGGGAGGGAGCAGGAGTGTGATATCAAGACTAAGGATCAAACATAAATAAGGTAAAGTTTGCAGATGCTGCAGATTCAAAGCAACATACACAACATGCTGGAGGAACTCAGCAGATCAGGCAACCCCTCTGAAAATGAATAGATAGTCGAGGTTTTGGGCCGAGACTCTTCTTCAGAACTGAGAAGGAAGGGGGGAAGATGCCAGAATAAACTGGTGGTGGGGAGGGGAAAAAGGCTAGTTGGAAGGTGATAGGTGAAGGCAGGTGGTGTAGGAAGGGTCAAGGGCTGAAGAAGGAGGAATCTGTTAAGAGAAGAGAATGGTCCGTAGGAGAAAGGGGACCTGGGGGGGAATATTAGGCAGGTGAGAAAAAGTGAAAGGTCAAAGTGGGGAATAAAGGTGAGGGGGCATGAGGAGCAACTATGATTGCACAGGAACAGGCTTGCAGAGCAAATGACCCACCTTCACTCTTACTTTTCCGTGTTTCTAATGGTGTCTCCCTCTAGTTGACATTGGAATCCAATCTGCAGAGTTGGAGAATATGTTCAGAGAAAATATTTATGAAATTTATGAAGTTGGCATATCTTATATAAAGCAAGATGAAGCTGATAAGATGCCCTTGGTATATTAAATCTGAGACCTAGTGTGAGGATAAATAATAACAAATGATCAGCCCAATGGAATCTATATATTTGAAGAATTGTAGGATTATAGCTGCTTGGCCATGGAAATATACAAATTAAAAACATAATAAACATGTTGACTCCAGGTAGAGAGACTGTGATATAGCTACAGGATCAAAAAAAATTGTTTCATACGGTTCTGCCTTAACTGCAAGAAGGCAGGGAGAGGGGATACGTTTCTAAATGCAAATGATCATCAGAGAAATTGTGGCTACCATGACTGTGTGTTTTGAATAAGATGATTTTTAATGATATATCATCAATTGATTGATGAAACCAAAGAGATATGACAACTGGATATTGAATAAGGCTGAGGTTTCAGATGGGGGTGGTCAAGAATTAATAACAGAATGTTTGATAATTGGTCAGTCAATAACTCTAACCAAAGAAATTGATAATAACGATCTCATGTAATTAGAATCAGAATCAGGTGTAATATTACCAGCATATATCATGAAATTTGTTAACTTTACAGCAGCAGTACAATTAAATAAATGATAAATAAATATAGCGTGAAAAAATGAGTTACATTAAGTACATAGATGTCTATTAAATAGTTAAGTTAAAATGAATAGTGCAAATAAAAAGTAGTGAGGCAGTGTTCATGGGTTGAATGTCCATTTAGAAATCGGATGGCAGAGGAGAAGAAGCTGCCCCTGAATAACTGAGTGTGTGTCTTCAGGCTTCTGTTCCTTCTTCCCAGCAGTAAATGTGACGAGGGCGTGCCCTGGGTGATGGGGATCCTTAATGATGCCTTCCTGAGGCACTACTCCTTGAAGATCACTTGGATACTATAGAGGCTAGTACCCATGTACAGATAACTTATTTTGCAAGTTTCTGCAACTTACTTTGATCCTGTGCAGGTAGCCCAACACCACCCCCGCCCCCCGCCATACCCGATGATGACGCAGCCAATTAGAATGTTCTCCATGGTACATTTGTAGAAATTTTCAAGTGTTTTAGTTGACAAATCAAATATCCTCAAACTCCAAAAAAAATATAGCCACTGTCTTGCCTTCTTTGTACCTCCATCAATATGTTGAGTCCAGGTTAAGTCCTCAGAGATATTGACACCCAGGAACTTGTAATTGCTCACTCTCTCCACTTCTAATCCCTCTAAGAGGATTCCCTCATTTTATCCTTCACGAGTCCAAAATCAACTCTTTGGTCTTGCTTACATTGAGTGCAAGGTTGTTGTTGAGATACCACCCAAAAAACTGGTATATCTTGCTCCTGTACGCCCTTTTGTCACCATCCGAAATTCTGCCTACAATGGTTGTATCATCGTCAAATTTATAGATGCTGTTAAAGTTGTGCCTAGCCGCACAGTCGTGGGTGTAGAGAGAGTAGAGCAGTGGAATAAGCACACATTCCTGTAGCGAGCCAATGTTAATTGTCAGTGAGGTGGAGATGTAATTGTGGTTGGAGACCTATTGTGGTTATAGGCAAATCACAGTGGGCCAAGGTCCTTCCTGAGACAGGTGTTGATCCTAGCCATGACCAATCTCTCCTACCATTTCATCATTGTAGATGTGAGTGTGCTACTAGACGATAGTCCTTGAGGCAGCTCACACTGCTCCTCTTGGGCACTAGTATGATTGTTGCCATTTTGAAGCAGGTGGGAACTTCCGACTGTAGCAATGAGAGACTAAAAATGTCTTTGAATACTCCTACCAGTTGGTTAGCACAGGTTTTTAGAGCCCACCAGGTACTCCATCGGGCCCTGCTGCATTGAAAGGTTTCACCCTCTTGAAAGTCAGCCTCCAAGCAAGAGAGCACAGGGACATCGGATACTGCAGGGTTCCTTATAGTTGTGGTTTTATTTTCCCTTTCAAAGTGACCATAAAAGGCATTGTGTTCATCTAGCAGTGAAGCGTTGCTGCCATTCATGATGTTGGGTTTTGCTTCATAGGGATTATGCAAGCATATTATAATCATTGAATGATCTGATATTTTAGGTCAGTGCAGAACTCAGGATCTGTTGTCTTCTTTGTATATACTCAAATAAACTGGAGAATAAAGCAAACTGTGGCCATGATTGATTATGCTGGTGAGGAGGGGAAATGAACTCCCACCTCTCTAACAACTGGGAGGTACAGCTATGCAACACATTCTCCAAGTTGTACTGATCCTTTTTGTGGAATTATGGAAACATTCTTCTTCGGTCACCTCCATCACCTCTTTTTCTGGTATAGTGATGAATGTTTTTTTTCCTTGTTTCCTATTCTTGCCCCATACCAGGAATTCTCATCAATTTTGCTTTTACCTGCTTTCCTTTCCTTACCCGCACAAGGTCCATCTCTGACTTTACTTTCTGAGGTTTTCTGCCTCCAACCATGGAAATACGTTGTTAATTGATAACCATTGTATTCCCATTGGCACACAACTCTTTATCTCACACAACGTCTAATCTATCATTCATTCTCGCCATATCCATTATAATTGTTGCTATGATCCTATATCACTCCCAATATATCTCCCTTATACTTTATTCAAGGTTTTTGCTCCTACGTAGTTGACAACCAAGCCTTTTCCATTTCTTAAGGATGCACTTTTAACACTTTCCATTCTCCCAGAACCATGAGCCCAACATCTCCAATGTATCAGATCATCTTCTGCCATTGTGCTGATTTTACATATGTCGAATGGGTTTTTCCATCTCCTTCCCTCCTCCATCAACTTCCTGAAGCAGACATTTCCTCCTGGACACAGATCCATTCTTCAATAATGCCAATAAACATTAAACTTAATAGAACATAGAACATAGAAAAGTACTGCACAGTACAGGCCCTTCGGCCCACAATGTTGTGCCGACTCTCAAACCCTGCCTCCCATATAAGCCCCCACCTTAAATTCCTCCATATACCTGTCTAGTAGTCTCTGAAACTTCATTAGTGTATCTGCCTCCACCACTGACTCAGGCAGTGCATTCCACGCACCAACCACTCTCTGAGTAAAAAACCTTCCTCTAATATTCCCCTTGAACTTCCCACCACTTACCTTAAAGCCAGCTTGTATTGAGCAGTGGTGCCCTGGGGAAGAGGCACTGGCTATCCACTCTATCTATTCCTCTTATTATCTTGAACACTTCTGTCATGTCTCCTCTCATCCTCCTTCTCTTCAAAGAGTAAAACCCTAGCTCCCTTAATCTCTGATCATAATGCATACTCTCTAAACCAGGCAGCATCCTGGTAAATCTCCTCTGTACCCTTTCCAATGATTCCACATCCTTCCTATAGTGAGGCGACCAGAACTAGACACAGTACTCCAAGTGTGGCCTAACCAGAGTTTTATAGAGCTGCATCATTACATCGCGACTCTTAAACTCTATCCCTCGACTTATGAAAGCTAACACTCCATAAGCTTTCTTAACTACCCTATCCACCTGTGAGGCAACTTTCAGGGAACTGTGGACATGTACCCCCAGATCCCTCTGCTCCTCCACACTGCCAAGTATCCTGCCATTTACTTTGTACTCTGCCTTGGAGTTTATCCTTCCAAAGTGTACCACCTCACATTTCTCTGGGTTGAACTCCATCTGCCACTTCTCAGCCCACTTCTGCATCCTATCAATGTCTCTCTGCAATCTTTGACAATCCTCTACACTATCTACAACACCACCAACCTTTGTGTCATCTGCAAACTTGCCAACCCACCCTTCTACCCCTACATCCAGGTCGTTAATAAAAATCACGAAAGGTAGAGGTCCCAGAACAGATCCTTGTGGGACACCACTAGTCATAATCCTCCAATCTGAATGTACTCCCTCCACCACGACCCTCTGCCTTCTGCAGGCAAGCCAATTCTGAATCCACCTGGCCAAACTTCCCTGGATCCCATGCGTTCTGACTTTCTGAGTAAGCCTACCGTGTGGAACCTTATCAAATGCCTTACTAAAATCCATATAGATCACATTCATTGCACTACCCTCATCTATATGCCTGGTCACCTTCTCAAAGAACTCTATCAGGCCTGTCAGACATGATCTGTCCTTCGCAAAGCCATGCTGACTGTCCCTGATCAGACCATGATTCTCTAAATGCCCAGAGATCCTATCTCCAAGAATCTTTTCCAACAGCTTTAGCATCACAGATGTAAGGCTCACTGGTCTATAATTACCCGGACTATCCCTACTACCTTTTTTGAACAAGGGGACAACATTCACCTTCCTCCAATCCTCTGGTACCATTCCCATGGACAACGAGGACATAAAGTTTCTAGCCAGAGACTCAGCAATCTCTTCCCTCGCCTTGTGGAGCAGCCTGGGGAATATTCCGTCAGGCCCCAGGGACTTATCCGTCCTAATGTATTTTAACAACTCCAAAACCTCCTCTCCCTTAATATCAACATGCTCCAGAACATCAACCTCACTCATATTGTCCTCACCATCATCAAGTTCTCTCTCATTGGTGAATACCATAGAGAAGTATTTATTGAGGACCTCGCTCACTTCCACAGCCTCCAGGCACATCTTCCCACCTTTATCTCTACTCAGTCCTACCTTCACTCCTGTCATCCTTTTTTTCTTCACATAATTGAAGAATGCCTTGGGGTTTTCCTTCACCCTACTCACCAAGGCCTTTCATGACCCCTTCTTGCTCTTCTCAGTCCCTTCTTAAGCTCCTTTCTTGCTTCCCTATTTTCCTCAATAGACCCATCTGATCCTTGCTTCCTAAACCTCATGTATGCTGCCTTCTTCCACCTGACTAGGTTTTCCACCTCACTTGTCACCCATGGTTCCTTCATCCTACCATTCTTTATCTTCCTCATCGAGACAAATTTATCCCTAACATCCTGCAAGAGATCTCTAAACATCAACCACATGTCCATAGTACATTTCCCTGCAAAAAGATCATCCCAATTCACACCTGCAAGTTCTAGCCTTATAGCCTCATAATTTGCCCTTCCCCAATTAAAAATTTTCCTGTCCTCTCTGATTCTATCCTTTTCCACGATAATGCTAAAGGCCAGGGAGCAGTGGTCACTGTCCCCCAGATGCTCAATCACTGAGAGATCTGTGACCTGACCCGGTTCATTACCTAGTACTAGATCTAGTATGGCATTCCCCCTAGTCGGCCTGTCCACACACTGTGACAGGAATCTGTCCTGGACACACTTAACAAACTCTGCCCCATCTAAGCCCTTGGAACTAATCAGGTGCCAATCAATATTAAGGAAGTTAAAGTCACCCATGATATCAACCCTGTTATTTTTGCACCTTTCCAAAATCTGCCTTCCAATCTGCTCCTCTGTATCTCTGCTGCTACCAGGGGGCCTATAGAATACCCCCAATAGAGTAACTGCTCCCTTCCTGTTCCTGACTTCCACCCATACTGACTCAAAAGAGGATCCTGCTACATTACCCACCCTTTCTGTAGCTGTAATAGTATCCCTGACCAGTAATGCCACCCCTCCTCCCCTTTTTCCACCCCCTCTATCCCTTTTGAAGCACTGAAATCCAGGAATATTGAGAATCCATTCCTGCCCTGGTGCCAGCTAAGTCTCTAATGGCCACTACATCATAATTCCATGTATGTATTCAAGCTCTTAGTTCATCACCTTTGTTCCTGATGCTTCTTGCATTGAGGTACACACACTTTAGCCCTTCTACCTTACTGTCTTTACACCATTTATTCTGCTTCTCTTTCCTCAAAGGCTCTCTATATGTTAGATCTGGCTTTACTCCATGCACTTCTTTCATGGCTCTATCGCTCTGGGTCCCATCCCCCTCGCAAATTAGTTTAAACCCTCCCGAACCATGCTAGCAAACTTACCTGCAAGGATATTGCTCCCCCTCGAGTTCAGGTGCAACCCATCCAATCTGTACAGGTCCCACCTTCCCCAGAAGAGATCCCAATGATCCAAAAATCTAAAACCCTGCTCCCTGCACCAACTCCTCAGCCACGCATTCAACTGCTATCTCCTCCAATTCTTACCATCTCTGTCACGTAGCACTGGCAGCAATCCTGAGAACGTCACTCTTGAGGTCCTGTTCTTCAGCCTTCTGCCTAGTTCCTGAAATTAACACCAGGACCTCATCCCTCTTCGTGCCTATGTCGTTTGTCCCTACATGTATCACGACTTCTGGTTGCTTTCCCTCTCGTACCAGGATATCGTGCACCCGGTCAGAGACATCCTGGACCCTGGCACCTGGGAGGCAACAAACCATGCGGGTGTCCTTCTCACGTCCACAAAAACTCCTGTCTGCTCCCCTGACTATAGAGTCTCCAATGACGACAGCTCTCCTCTTCTCCGTCCCACCCTTCTGCACCACCGGGTCAGACTCAGTGCTGGAGGCCCTGCTACTGTGTCTCACACCTGGTCGGTCATCCCCGCCAACAGTATCCAGGACGGTAAACTTATTATTCGTGGAATGGCTACGGGGGTGCTCTGCACTACCTGTCTGCTCACCTTTGCTTTCCCCCCTCTGACTGTCACCCAACGACCTGCTTCCAACAGCCTAGGTGTGATTACCTCCCTGTAGCTCTCATCTATGACTGCCTCATTCTCCCTTATGAGTCGAAGGTCATCCAGCTGCTGCTCCAGATTCCTTACACAGTCTTCCAGATCGCCCAGCCGTATGCACTTCTGGCAGATGTGACTCTGCGGGAGAGGGGCGTTCCCCCAAGACTGCCACATCTCACATGAGAGGCACATCACCATCTCAGGAGGCATTGTAAAGACTAACTGCGAGCAAGTTTGTCTTCTGCCTCTTCTCATCGAAGCCTCTCGAGTCAAAGCCTCAAAGCTCCACTCCTTCACTGGCCCACTCACTCACTGGCCGCTTTCCACAGGCCGCTTCGCTTGAGCTATCCCTCTATTTATCTGTTTGAGCTTCCCAGATTACCTTCTCATTCAGGTGAAGCGGCCATTTATTACTGTGTACTTCTTTAAACTTGGTCAGTCCTTGACCATATATAGATAAATTAGAAGTCCTCTATTTAAAGAACATCCGACCCTGAGCTTCAACTTACCTGTTACTTTAATTATTTTTCCTCACTCTTCCTCTAACCATTCTTCCGTCAGCCACTTACACTATTCCAATGAAGCTCTGCATACAGTATATTCCATGTAATGGAAGATTGCCATCGTCTGTCTGTGGAAATGGGTTCGATTACTCTGGTGATTGCTGCTACAGCATAAAAATAAGGAGTCAATTATTTCCATAGACAGAAATTGAAGTTTTTTTTTCATAGACAGGCATTGTGTTTCATGTTTATATTCAGTGCATTGCTTTTATTTCAATATTTGTTTCTTTGGTAAACTTAGAAAAGCACAAGAAGCAATGAGAGTCACTTAGCTGATGTGTTAGTATCCCTGTATAGAAATCCTTCCCCCATTTACAGCCCACAAGTGCAATCATTGCCATACTTACTATGGGAGAGATCATAGCATTCAGACAGAGAGGTTTTACTATCAACAGTTATATTTTTCAATCAGTGAAGATAAATGTATTGCTTTTGTTAATAGTTTTAAGAAAGAAAATAAACTTGAATTATCACTCCAGACTATATTCTACTTGGCTAAATGGTTATATGGCTGTACATTTACCACCAGTTATATTTTTTCAAACTAATTTGACCAAGCCACACAGTTATATGTTTTCATCTGCAGTAAATAGAGTCTGCAGTCTCTTTATCACCTCGGAAAAAAAACAACGGCCTCAGTTCAGCCGTTCCTCCTTTAACCCATAGGGATTCCAACAAAGCAATGCAAATTGGGCACAGTTTTTTTTTATGCAATGGTCATATTTTATTATGTTTATGCAGTTAGTGTAGAAATAGAACTAAATGTGCCAAGAACATAAAACAAAAAAAGCAATTTATTTTCTGCATCTAAAATGGGGAGCAAATGTGCAGGATATTGGTCATCAACTGCTAGGTCAACCATAACGTTTACTCCTGCCACCAAATGAACTCTATTACAGTAGCAGAAAGATATTGGTTCCACCTTCTTACACATGTTTTGCTTAAAGAACCAGGTCACCATGGTGGCGTAGCAGTCAGCGTGACACTATTAGAACTTGGAGTGGCTGAGTTTGAAGTGCAATTGCAGCGCCATTTCTAAGAAGTTTGTCCATCTTCCCTGTGGGTTTCTTCCGAGTGCTCTGATTTGCCCCCACAGTACAAAGATATACAAACAGTTAGTAGGTTAATTAGCTATTTATTTTGTCCTGTGACTAGGCTAGGATTAAATAGGTGGATTGCTGAGCAGTGCAGCTCATTGGGACGAAGGGCCTGTTTCACACTATTTCCTAAAATAAAAATAAAAGTAACACTGAATTTCAAAACTGTTGTGTATTATAGAAATAGCTAGCCATGAGTAGAAATATGTATTGTTATTAGCTGTACATTGATCAGCAGAGATTTTATGGTTTGTGTCTGTATTTGGATATAGTGAATTGCACAGTACTAGATAGCAGGAACTCCAGTTAGACTCGTCCCCTCCCTAAAGATAAGGATTGGTGATTTAAGAATCTTATTTTTCTATGGGCCCACATGATTAGTCATTTTTATATTTTTAATAAAAATAAGTATATTTATAATTCACACAAAATAAAAGACAAAAATTGACAAGATCTTTTGAGATGAATATACAAAAGAAAGCAACTACTTTCGATAATGTACTATGTTCAAAATCTTTGTAACTATGTTCTTAAATGATAATTTATAATATTCCTTTCAATGATATATCATATAAAGAATGATCTACTTAGCATTCCAAATGCTTTGTAGATAAATTGAGACTAACTTGTTTAACTGGAACATATTTAATAAGATGTTAGTGTGTTTTAATATTCTCATCTCTTAACTACATGAAATCAGTGGTATAAAAGTAACTTTGTTCTGCTCAATTTAATCCACAATCTAACTCAATAATTGCAAACTATTAAAAAATCTGAATCTTAAATAAACAAAATCAAAATTCATAACTTCACACTTGAATTTGAGAGTGCTATGTTCCAACGACTGCTAACACATGATCTTCAAATGACCCCTCTAAGTAACTTGTATAAAATGAATATGATTTATTTTCAAAGGTTTTCTGCAGAGACCCAAGTATTGGTGATTTAAGATCTGTGCCAAATCTGCCATTTCACATTGAAATGATAGATTTCAAGATCCAAGTTCACCTATTGTCATTCTTGAGCAGATGAATATAAGGGGGAATGAAATGATTGTTACTCTGTATCAGATGCCGCATAACAAACACAATAAGCATAAAGAATGCAATAAATAAAAACAAAAAACAAAATAAATATAAATATAAAAGCAAATATTAGCCAAAATAATCAGAACTTTGGTAACTAGAATTAAGAATTTACTTCAATCACACTTTTTGCTTACATAGAATGATAGAAGGTGGCTTAAATAAAATTTAATATGTGTCTAGATTATTTTTACTTGCTATGATTTACTATATTTCACATTTTAGGAATGAAAGAAAACTGCAGATCTTTGAAGGGAAGACTTGTTTAGAAAGTGCACTTTTTTGTTTGCATTTGTGATGCCCCGTTATATTCACAGAAATCTCTCTTCAATCCTCTGCCAACTGCAAGGTAAGCCTTGTTACAAGATCCAAATTTGGACAGCAACTTTACAAACTATAAAAGTAATTTGTTCACTTATAGATTTATACCATTGGCTGGATCACTTTTTTGAGTGATGAAGCATAGGCATATGTGTTCTTGTAGCAGCTGAGTCAAATCTCATTAACCTTTGTTTCAATGAACCTTGATGAAGAGCACCTTATCTTTCAATAAATCACTTGATAAGCATTAAGCCAGTACTAAGGTCAACAAATTCACATCATAACCAAAAGCAAAATACTATAAGCATGAAGTTATTGACCTGTAAATTTAGCTTTGCTTCTCTCTTCAGATGCTGCCACACCAGCTGAGTGTTTTAATTTAGAGTATAAGCTCCACTCCTGACATTAGCAGGTGCTGAAAATACTCAATAGTTCAAGCAATATCTTTTGAGAGAGGAACAGGGTTAATGTGTCAATTCAATGACCTTTCATTAGAATTGCATAATTAGGTATCTAGCATCTTACAAGAAGCAGGAAAATAACAGACGAGAAGGATAAACTGGGAAGCAGGAAAGATATTACAGATTAGACTGCTACCCCACATTCTCACCTAAATCTCTGTAGTGTTAATCGGTGTTAAAAATTAAATTTGGAGTGAAAACCAATGAGGGGTGACTTGATAGAGGTGTAAACTGAGTGGATTGCCAGCACCTTTTTCCCAAGGCAGAAAAGGCTAATGCATAAGGGCATGATTTTGAGATGATTGGAAAAAAGTCAGTGACAAGCTTTTTACACAGAGAGTGGTAAGTGTATGGAATACACTGCCAGGTGTTGTGGATAAATTCCTCTTTGGTAGTCACGGAGATTAAAGAAAAATTAAGGGTTATGGCGGAAGGAAGGGATAGATAGATCTTGGAGTAGTTTAATTGTCATTAAAGAAAAGCCTATCTGTTGCAGGTTCAATTATTACACGAAGTGTTATGAACAGAATAGTTAAGAGTTGATTTGTATATTTGAAGAGCTGGAGATTCGATTGGGAGAAGTGTGCAGACGCGGTGCTCATCATTGCGCAAGGTCACTGAGAAGGTTTTGCGATAAAAGGGAGACACCGCCTAGCAGAGCAGTCATTGAAGGAGCAGTTGTCAGAGTAGCAAGGGTCAGAGTAGTAGGGCTTTGGCTTATTGGGGCTTTGGCAAGGACAGGCCTAGGTGAGGTAAGTCACCTTCATATCTCTTTTTTCCTCTAATTTAAGAATGGAGGGTATAACTGCAAAGACAGTTTTCTGCTCTGGATGTCAGATGTGGGATATCCAGGCGACTTCCAGCCTCCCTGATGGCTACATGTGCACCAGGTGCATCAAGATGCAACTCCTTAGAGACCAAGTTAGGGAAAGTGAGAAGGTAATCAATAGGAGCTACAGGCAGATAGTCACACCAGGGCCACAGGAGACAGATAAGTGGGTGACCATCAGGAGAAGGAGGGGAGAGCAAAGGGTAATTGAGAGCACCCCTGTGGCTGTCCTGCTTAAAAATAAGTACTCCATTTTGAGCACTATTCTGGGGGATTACCTACCTGGGGGAAGCAACAAGGGAGTTAGGAAAGAAGCTGAGAAGCAGGATCTCAAGGGTAGTCATCTTGAGATTGCTGCCTATGCCACGCAACAGTGAGTATAAGAATAGAATGAGGTGGCAGATAAATGTGTGGCTGAAGGATTGAAGCAGGGGGCAGGGATTCGGATTTTTGTATCATTGAGACTTCTGGGGAAAGTGTGACCTGCACAAAAAGGGTGGGTTGCATTTGAATCCAAGGGGGACCAATATCTTGGCGGGGAGATTTGCTAATGCTATTGGGGAGGGTTTAAACTAGATTTGCAGTGGGAATGGGAGCCTAGGTGAAGAGGCAGAGAATGGGGCAGTTAGCACACAAGTAGAAGACAGCTTGTAAGGATTTTGTGAGGAAGGTTAGGCAGATGATAAAGCAAAGATGCACTCACCCAGATGATTGAGATATGTCTATTTTAATGCAAGTATCATAAAAAAGGCCGATGGTCTTAGAATGTGGATCAATAGGTGGAACTATGACATTGTGGCCATTACAGAGACTTGGATGTCTCAGGGGCAGGAATGGCTGCTGATTGTGCTAGGCTTTAGATATCTGAAAAAGGACAGGAAGGGAGGCAAAAGGGGTGGGGGTGTGGCATTCTAATAAGGGATAGAGTCGTGGGTGCAGAAAAAAAGGAAGTCATGGAGGGATTGTCTACTGAGTCAGTGTGGGTGTAAGTCAGAAACAGGAAGAGGACAGTTACTCTACTGGGTGTTTTTATAGACCCCCCCCCAATAGTAACAGGGACACCAGGGAGTAGGGTAGAGTTTGTCAGAAGTGTCCAGGAAGATTTCCTGACACAATATGTAGATAAGCCAATGAGAGAAGAGGCTGTACTTGATCTGTCATCGGGAAATGAACCTGGTCAGGTGTCAGATCTCTTGGTGGGAGAGCATTTTGGAGGTAGTGATCACAACTCTATCTCCTTCACCATAGCATTGGAGAGGGTTAAGAGGGGACAATATGGGGAAACCTTTAATAAGGGAAGGAGGAAATATGATGCTATGAGGCAGAAACTTGGGAGCAGATGTTTTCAGGGAAATGCATGGCAGAAATGTGACAAATGTTCAGGGACTTCTGCATAGGTATGTTCCATTGAGGCAGGGGAAGGATGGTAGGGTAAAAGAACCATGGTGAGCAAATGATGTGGAAAATCTAGTTAAGAAGAAAAGTAAAGGTTACGTAAGGTTCAAGAAACTAGGTACTGATAGGGTTCAAGAAAATTGAGGTTGCCAGGAAGAAGCTTAAGAATGAAATTAGGAGACCCAGAAGGGGCCATGAGAAGGCTTTGGAAAGCAGGATTAAGGAAAACCCCAAGGCATGCTACAAGTATGTGAAGAGCAAGAGGATGAGCCATGTGAGAACAGTACCAATCAAGTGCGATATTGGAAACATATGAGTAAAAGGAGGTAGCAGAGGTACTCAGTGAATAGTTTGCTTCAGTATTCACCAGGGAAAAGGACCTTGGCAATTGTGATGATGACTTGCAGCGGACTGAAACGCTTGAGCATATGGACATTAAGAAAGAGGATGTCCTGGAGCTTCTGAAAAGTCACTGGGACTGGACGAGATATACCCCAGGCTACTTTGAGAAGCAAGGGAGGAGACTGATAAGCCTCTGGCAATGATCTTTACATCATCAATAGGGACAGGAGAGGTACAGGAGAATAGGAAAGTTGCAAATATTGTTCCCTTGTTCAAGAGGGGGAGTAGAGATAACCCAGGAAATTATAGACCAGTGAGTTTTACTTCAGTAATGGACAGGTTGTTGGAGAAGATCCTGAGAGGTTGGATTTATGAGCATATGGAGAGACATGATCTGATTAGGGATAGTCAGCGTGGCTTTGACAGGGCAGGCCATGCCTTGTAAGCCTGATTGAATTCTTTCAGGAAGTAACAAAACAGATTGATGAAGGTAGAGCAGTGGATGTAGTGTATATGGATTTCAGCAAGGCATTTGATAAGGTTCCTCATGCAAGGCTCATTCAGAAAGTAAGGAGGCATGGGATCCAAGGAGACCTTGTTTTGCGGATCCAGAATTGGCTTGCCCACAGAAGACAAAGGGTGGTTGTAGATGGTTGGTACTCTGCATGGAGGTCAGTGACCAGTGGTGTTCTGGGACCACTCCTCTTTGTGATTTTTATAAATGATCTAGATGGAGAAGTAGAAGGGTGGGTTAGGAAGTTTGCTGATGACACAAAGGTTGGGGGTGCTGTGGATAATCTGGAGGGTTGTCAGAGGTTACAGCAGGACATCGATAGGATGCAAAACTGAGCTGAGAAGTGGCAGATGGACTTCAAGCCAGATAAATGTGAAGTAGTTCATTTTGGTTGGTCAAATTTGAAGACAGAATATAATATTAAGCATAAGACTCTTGGCAGTGTGAAGGATCAGAGCGATCTTGAGGTCGGTGTCCGTTGAACACAAAGTTGCAGTGCACGTTGACAGTGTTGCTAAGAAGATGTATGGTAGTTTGGCATTCATCAACCATGGGATTGAGTTCAAGAGCCGTGAGGTAATGTTAGAGCTGTACAGGAACTTAGTTAGACCCCACTTGGAGTACTGTGTTCAGTTCTGGTCACCCCACTACAGGAAGGATGTGGATACTATAGAGAGAGTGCAGAGGAGAGTTGCAAGGATGTTGCCTGGATTGGAGGGTGTATCTTACAGGAATAGATTGAGTGTACTTGATCTTTTCGCCTTGGGGCAACAGAAGATGAGAGGTGACCTGACAGAGGTGTATAAAAAGAGGAGAGGCATTGATCATGTGGTTACCAGGTCTGAAATGGCTAACACGAGGGGACATAGTTTTAATATTCTTGGAAGTAGCTACAGAGAGGATGTCAAGGATAAGTTTTTCACACAGAATGGTGGGTGCATGAAATGCACTACAGGCGATAGTAGTGAAGGTGGATACAATAGGGTCTTTTAAGAGACTCTTAGATAGGTACATGGGGCTTAGAAAAATAGAATGCTATGCAACAGGGTAATTCTAGGCAGTTTCTAGAGTAGGTTGCATGGTCGGCACAACATTGTGGGCCGAAGGGCCTGTAATGTGCTGTAGATTTCTATGTTCTCTGTTCTACGTTAGTGGGTTTCAACTCATCAATGATGTGAGTAGTCATACTTTCAAGGCTTTTGGGGATGAACCTGGACTGTGTAGAGCCAAAGGTCTTATCTTACTGTGTACCAGAAAGGAAAATAGAGAAACTTCAATAAATACTTTACAGTTCCTCCCACGTCTCATTTCTCTCACTGAATGTTCATTACAGAGTCCCCTGATTCTTCAATGTATGCCAAAGCATCAGGTTTAATTAATTTCTGTATGTGTGATCATTTATTGGATGTTTTTTATTGTATATCTGCCTGTTTTTTTTACATCGGTACATATAAATGCATTGTTGGGGTGGATAAAGTACACTTCGCTCACTACCCATTGCAAGCCCAGCAGGTCCATTACAATGGTATCCAGTACTGTTGTCTCATCAGACTTAATAAGGTACATTGTCAGTCATGGAAACATCTAGAGGCAGACCTCTCTGCAGGAATTTCTGGTACCACTCTGCATCCATGTTGATGACACCGGCAAGAAACCTCGCCAATGCTTCCACTTCTTCACAGGGCTAAAGAAATTCAGCATGGACCCATTGACTCCTACAAGCTTTGACAAAGCATCATAGAAAGCATTCTATCTGACTGCAAAGCAACTGTTCTACACGAGGCCACAAGAAACATCAGAGAACTGCAGCTCAACACATCACAGGATTCAGCCTCCCCCTATGGACTCTGTCTATACTTCTCACTGCTACGGCTCAGTAAAGCAGCAACATGATCAAAGACCCCACCAACCCTAGACATTCACTCTTCTTCCATCTTCCTTCAAGCTGAAGATACATAAACCTGAAAGCATGTACCTCCAGGCTCAAATTCAGCATCTATCCCACTTTTATTAGTCTTGAATGGATCTTTTGTATGATAAAATGGACTTCTGGCCTCACAATCTTATTATGATCTTGGATTTCATCATTTATCTGTACCGCACTTTTTCAGTAGCTTTCTGCATTCTCATTGTTTTACCTTATTCTAGCTCAATACATTGTGTAATGATTTGACTTACATAAATAGTATGCAAAATAAGCTTTTCAAATTATCTTGGTACATAATATACTAATACCAATACCAACCATTCCTGTCAGATAAATTCAACCATGGAGGCAAGGTGAATCCTAGAATTGTAATGGAGCTATCTGGGGCATGGTTGGCTAGTAGAATTCTGTGCATATGATTGTGTCAGGCTGTTGCTTAAATGGTTTTTAAAGATGTCACCCAATTTTGGATCTCCAGATGTTGTTGAGAAAGACAGCATTCAAATCTGGTGTCTATGTTGGTGCAGGGTGAACTATTCAACTTTGATTTCTTTATGCAACAACACAGAAAGCAGTGGAGGAACTCATTGGTCAGGCAGCATCTATGGGGTGAAATGGACAACTGCAAGGTCAAAATACTTTATCTGAACTAGATGACTAGTCCAATGGAATGGTCTCAACACCAATGCCAGTTGTCCATTTCCCTCCATAGATACTGCCTGACCTATTGAGTTCCTCCAGTGCTTTCTGTGTTGCTCAAGACTCCAGCATCTACAGCCTCTTAGTTCTTTATTTTCTTCCATTTAGCTTTTGCTGTTTAGAACAACTGAGTGACTAATAGATGAATACAAGAAAATCTGCAAATGCTGGAAATCCAAGCAATACACACAATATGTTGGAGGAACTCAGCAAGCCAGGCAGCATCTATGGAAAAGAGTAAGCAGTTGAGGTTTTGGGCCGAAGCCTTTTAACAGGACATGATGAAGGGTCTCAGCCCGAGTGCAGAGGCTATGGAATCATCAGAGGACTGATTTGAGCGATAAGTGAACTGGAAAAGGTTAAGTGTAGCTGAAAGATGGGAATTAATGTGATCTGTAACCAGCCACTCATAGCACATCATCATTCTGAAGGTTAGTGCCACTGAGTGTTAGTCGTTAAGGCAGGGTACTGTCACCCCGTTGGGCACTGATATGATGATTATTGCCTTGAAGCCTGAGGGAGCAGTGGACTATTCCAGAGAACCTCTGTTAACTGGGCTGCTTCATCCCTCAGCACCTGACCAGGTATGTTATCAGGCCCTGCGACTTTACACGAGTTGACCCTGGCTAAGGTCTTCCTCACATCAGCTGTGACCAGGCAGAGTGCCTGCTCCTTGGCTGGAGGAGGGGTCTTCCTCACTGGCACATCGTCCCATGCATGAGATTGTGCACAGAAGGTATTCAGCCTATGAAAAAGAGAGGCAGCACTATCATTGACCGACAGGGTGGGCTTGGAGCCTGTTATGGTCTGGATGCCCTGCCTCATGTATCTTGTGTCTGTGGTATCACAGAAATGGCAGTATATTCTCTGTGAATAATCCCATTTTGCCTTCCTGATGGTGCAGGAAAGTACAGCTCTTGTTGATCAGAGTGTTGTCTTACCCCCGATCTGAAGGCAGCATCCCAACCTCCCTACAGTGTCTTGCATCCATTGTCAGTCATAGCTTCCATCACATAGATGTGTTTTATAATGGTGATGTCCTCAATGCACGTCCCTATATTGCCAGTCACAGACGAAGTCTATTCATCGACGTTAATGTGATGGTCATAGGTTGCTGCCTCCCTGTACATGCTTGTGTTTTCAAAGCAGTCCTATAATGCTGAGATTGCTCTGACCCCTCGTTTAATCAGTGGTCCGTACGCAGGAATTAGCATAACAGATAAGTGGTGAGAAAAGCTGAGGTGGGGTTGGGAGGCAGCTTGTGTGCACCAGGCATGCTGGTATAAACTAGATCTAATGTGTTCTTACAGGTGGTAGCCAAGTCAACATGCTGATAAAATTTAGGAAGGCCTGATTTTAAGTTAGCATGGCTGAAGTCGCCAGCAACAATAAAGAAGTTGCCGAGGTGTGTAGCTTGCAGGTTGCTGATGGTGTCGTGGAGTTCACACAGTGCTTCCCCAACATTAGCTTTGGCAGGGGGTGGCAGGGATGTATACAGTCACAATTGCAATGTCAGTGAACTCCCTCAGTAAACGGAAAGGCCTACACTTCACTGTTAAAAACTCTACCAGAGGCAAACAGTGGACTGCCACTACCAAAGCATTCACACACCAGTTTTTATTTGTGTATAGACACAGTCCTCCTTCAACGGGTCTTATCAGAGGACATGGGATTTCTATCGGCCCAAAAAGAGATGAAACCCTCTAGCTGGATTGCCCTATTACGGGTGGTATCCTAGAGTCATGTTCCTGTGCCACCCACTTCAGAAAATAATGAAGCATTAGCCACCCTGATGTGGTTCTAGAATGATAGAGGAGCTGTCAGATCAAGATAATACCTTCATCTGTAAAGGGTAATAAGATGGGCTTGTGCCATCTATAGAATTGTCACAAGGTGTTATTCTATATATATTTACTTGAATTCCCCAGCTGCCACAAGGGGGTTTGACATACATCACTAAATAATTTTTCCAGCCCAGGATTACATGCCCAATACATAACTACAGTATCCACAATCTAACATTGGCACTCAGTAGACAGGATGAACAAGAAAACCTCAAATTCCTGTACCCCTTTGCCAACCGGATGATAGACATGAACCTTGTTACATACCTCAAGGAGATCTTGTGACTTTCTTGTAACAATGATGTAATGGTCTTTTGGAGGTCACCTGATGTAATTTTCCCGCCGATGTGAGAACATGTGATGACCCCTGGTTACGCAGTTAGTTTTCCCACCGATGTGAGGTCACATGATGACCCCTGGTGATGCAATTAGTTTTCCTGACAATGTGAGGTCACGTGAAGACCCTTGGTGATGCAGTTAGTTTTCCAGCTAGAACGTTAGTCAGTGCCTCTGTTCTGTTGCATATTTGTTTTATGATGCAGTTTCATTTTTAAAATGGAGTGTTACGTTCTATTGTAAGGTACAAGAGTGCTGGATTCGTAGTTTACCCATGTCTGCCAGATTTGTTGATGTACCTGTTCAGTAGTATTGGCAAGTGAAGACTTTATCGAAGTACAGGATATGAAGCATTAAGAGAAATCGGTAATATTCGGCAGTTTAATAAAGGATCGACCTTATTGAGTCTTCCTTGAAGTAGCAACCTGCATCGAAGATAACTCCTGCTGAAGGAGTAGGTAGTTCATGAAGGATTTGCTCGCCAGAAGAAAGGTCAGTTGTGTTAAGCCATTTATTTCCTTCATCGTGAATTCTTTTGGACAGAACCAGCAAGAAAGTCGCGTCTATGAAGAAATCCTTCTCCAGAGAAGTCTCTCCCAATTGAATGTATAAATCTGTTGGACTTTCGAATTTACCATTTTAAGAACTGTATTTGACTTTACCGCTTTAAGAACTGCTTTCACATTTATCGCTTTAAGAACCAGTACCGAGTGGCGATTTGTTGATCGGCCGCATAGCGGTTAACTTCCAGTTAAGGTTTTTGTTTGTTTTTTTATTGTTTATCTGTGTTTAATAAATACTTGGTTGTTTTTATATAACCTGACTCGATTGATATTCATTGTTGCCCGGTTACGTAAAAATCTCAGCTGATGGCATAAAGCTCACTAAATCCAGACCTCAGCCTCTGGTGTTGGGAGAAGAAATTCCTCTGAACAGTCACCTATCTAGCCAACACCAGTGATAGATTCTCAAGTAAGCCAAGAATGACCATCATTATTCAGAAATCTAGCCACATCCAAGACGAGATTCCCAAATTAAAGGCTATATTAGTAAATCGAAAGGCCATACACGTACATATTTTTTAAATAAGAGTACTGCTTTAACAATTATGGAATACAATTTTATATCCCAAGTTGAAAATGTTTTTTGTATTTGGATCTTAGAACTGAGTATAAATTTTTGAGGAAGGAGTGATAGTGAATTATGAACTCCATTTATGAATGAAAGTTCGATTAACGCTCAGTGGGAATGAACTACAATTATACCCAATCAATTATCCTTTGGTTCTGGCTCCATTAGGTTGTAAATTCTGAATGACAGGAGGTTAAGAATTCTAATCACTAATCACTATTAATGGACAAAACTTGGATAGTCAGAGGCTTTTTCCCAGGGCTGAAATAGCTGACATGAGAGGGCACAGTTTTAAGGTGCTAGAAAGTAGGTACAGAAGAGATGTCAGGGATAAGTTTTTTTACACAGAGAGCGGTGAATGCGTGGAGTGGGCTGCCGGCAACGGTAGTGGAGGTGAATTTGATAGGGTCTTTTAAGAGACTCCTGGATATGTACATGGAGCTTAGAAAAATAGAGGGCTATGGGTGATCCTAGGTAATTTCTAAAGTAAGAACATATTCGGCACAGCATTGTGGGCTGAAGGGCCTGTACTGTGCTGTAGGTTTTCTATGTTTCTATGTTTCTAAAACTCTGTTAAGAAACATAATATACAGAACGATACTCATCACTAGGGAATCTAAGAACTGTAGACCTACAATAATCCATTAAAACTGTGATAATCTCTCTTTATAAAATACAGATAATCTGTTATAAGAACAAACACAATAAAACAGCAAAAAGAAATTTAATCATTATAACCTACCAATAATCTGTTAAGAAATGTAATCATTTTAAGACAAATAATTACCGTTAAAAAATTAATTAAATTTAAGCTTGCAATAATCACTGTTTAGAAATTTAATTAAACCACCAGCCACAACTGTTAAGAAATATAATATTATAAACCAGTGTTAATTACAGCTAAGCATTCAACAGTTTAGGAAATGGGATGTCTCAGATGATAAAAACAAAATCTTTTAGACATTTTTCTATCTTACAAACGTTGCAATGTAACAAAGTACAGAAGGAGGCCATTTGTCAACTTTGAAAATGAGGATTTACCATAATACTCACTGCAAACATGAAGTCCTTTCTTTTCTCTGAACTTATTACATCTTGAGTGATTTTGAGTCAGCACATTAAACATAGAAACTGAAAAAAAAACATTGATTTTCACTGGTTTTAACTCAAAGCCCAGTAAATGACAGATCGACTTTTTCTCTAGTCTTTGTTACTCAGAAAAAAAATCCTACGTACCACAATCACACTGTTGGGTAGATATTTACATATCTTGATACATGCTGTGTGAACTCTACTGATCAGCAGGTGGATGGGTTTTCCATTCAAAATGACTCATTGCAATCCATCTACTGGAATAAAAGGCCATTGTTACTGAAAGACAGATGGTACACCCAAAATTGATGCATACTTTTTATTTCTTCGGTTCACAGTCCTCATCATTATAGACTGATAAAGTCATTTAATGTGACTCCCATGAAGAAACTTAAAGCGAGTTATTCCACAGACTGTTCTGTTCTCTACATTAGAGCCATGATATTGAGATATTGTAGAAGTACAAAAAAGATTTGCAAAAATTATACCAGCACTAAAAAGTTATATTTTTGTGGAAAAGTTGAGTAGACTAAGAATGTTTTCTTCAGAAAATGAGGTAGAGTGGAGATGTGATAAAGCTATAAAACTTTATGGAGGTGCTTAATGTAGACAAATCAATGATAGATCGAGTTATATTCAACACCAAAACTAAGGGAAGTAAATCAATGCAGTAACTAATAAAAGACAATTCAGGAGAGGCTTCCCTGCCCACAGAAGAATAAGAATGTGGAACTTTCTCACAAATTCCTCATTCATTTTTTGGGAAATAATGAGGGAGTTATTTACTAATTTATTGAAGTATACTTCAGGAGATTCCAAATGTTTCTTAATGGTTGTATTTTAATCTTAACAGATGTATATTGTTATAAGTAAGTTTGCTAAGAAATTGTCTGATTTAATTTAATTGGCAAGATACCAGAAGTTCCATGCCATACTGTTTGTATTTCTCCCCGTAATGCCACTGCTCATGATTCTAAATAGATGTTGCAGCTCTAATAAGTTGCTCTTTGTTGAGACTTAGTTAGTCATAGACCCAAGTTAGATCCCTCAAGGAAATTTGCAAATGCAGAAAAACACACACAAAGCACTGGAGGAACTCAGCAGGTCAGGCAGCATATATATGCCACAATTCCCCAGTACACTGAATCTGGGCAAATTAGAGTAAATGCTGGAATGTCAGCCTTATCATTTTAAAAGATGGAACTGCCTTCAATGTTTTAGAAACAGCTTCATTCCCTCCATCATCAGATTTGTGAATGGTCCATGAACCCATGAATACCACCTCATTATTTTGCTCTCATTCTGCACTACTTGTCTATTTTTTGATATTTCTCTTTGTAACTTATTTCTCATTTTATATATTGCATCATCCCACAAAGTGACAAATTTCACATCATATGCCAGTGATAATAAATCTGATTCTGATTCTGCTTCAGCTATGAAAAGTTGGGTTAAATATGAGACTATTTAATCTTTGCAAGTGATTAAGTCCAGTACAATATTTGCATTGGTTTTTCTGTTTGAAGTGTATTCAAGTGTTTTAAGTGTCAAAGACGTTCATAAGTATCTAAAGACTTTGGCAGATTTGATAAATAACTAAGCTAAACACATGAGATTCTGCCGATGCTGATTCCTATGCTGGAAGTCCAGAGCAACTGAAGGAACTCAGCAGGTCAGGACAGCATCTATTGAGAGGAATAACCAGTCGACATTTTGGGTGAGGACCTTTCATCAGGGCCGGAAGTAAGACGGAAGACTCCAAAATGAAAAGTTGGGGGAGGGGAAGGAAGAAAGGCTAGAAGATGATACGTGAAGCCAGGTAGGTGGGAAAGGTAAAGGATCAGAGGATATGGAATCTGATAGGATAGGAGAGTAGACCATTAGAGGAAGGGAAGGATAAGGATCACCAGGGGGAGGTGAGAGGCAGGTGAGGAGAATATGTTGCAGGCCAGAGTGGGGAATAAAAGAAGTGGAATGGTGGAGAGGAAAAGTTTTAAAGAAAGAAAAGAATACTGGGAGGGGAAATCAATGTTCATGCCATCAGGTTGAAGGCTACCTGTTGAAGTTGCAGAGAATGATATGCTGAATGCAGAGGCTCATGGGCTGATAGGTGAGAACAGGAGGAATTCTATCCCTGTAGGCAGTAGGACGTTGCTAGTTGGTAATGGTATCAGAACTGTCAGTCTTCTTTCGGTTGTTTTAGTATGTCTGGATTGAGTGACAGCCTTTTGCTGTGCAGGATCTCAGCATTCAGGTGAAAAGAATTAGGTGCTGCATCACAGCAAGTAAACATCAGTAAGTCTGTAAATCTGCAGATCACGCAAATCTGCAATGAGCACACCTTGTTACTGACAGTTGGGTCTCATCCATTGTTTTAAGGGAACTTTAGAAGGAATAATATTCATTGTTAAGAAAATGGCATTTTTAATGTGGTTTGAGAATTCATCATTAAGGTGTTTTGATTCAGAGTATGATTTATTCATGTTTTAGCATTTCCCATTTGTCTCTGGGTATAACTCAAAATATTATGCTGTCCATCAATCTTATATATTAATAATAAATGCATGAAATAATAAATAATGTTGCATGGAATATCTGCACATGTTCTATGACAGCTCTTCTGACAACATTTAACTTAGGCAACAAAAATGTTTAATGATCTCTTGTTGCTGGTTTAAATAACATATTAATAGCTATTTTAGCTCTAGTCACTGGTGTACTTGCAAAATATATTACCTTTGTTCTAATCAGTTTGAGCTCCATGATTATGAGAAGAAACATTTGTCCTGTAACCGATGGATTGTGCTTCATCAAACTTTATATTTTCAAGTCTATCAGATACACATCCTATCCTTACCTTCAGCCAGCAGTCAACTCTCAGACACCTCATAGTTCCCTTTTACCCTATGCTGCTTGTTTCTACCTTCTGTCCAGGATCTACGCATCTAACTGTCCGGATAGGCCCATTGTCTCTGCCTGCTCCAGCCCCACTGAACTCGTTTCCTCATACCTTGACTCCATTCACTTCCCAGCCTCTTATTTCATCCCCCTCCCCGGTCCATCTGGCTCCACCTATCACCTTCCAGCATATCCTCCTTTCCCTCTCCCCACCTTCTTATTCTGGCATCATCCCCCTTTGTTTTCAATCTTGATAAAGGCTTTTGGCCTGAAGCATCATCTGTTTATTCATTTCCACGGATGTTGCCTGACCTGCTGAGTTTCTCGAGTACTATGTGTGTGTATATCACATGATATGTTGTCAAATTGGCCATAATACAAACGATGATCATAAGACAACCTTTACCCTGACTCCTGGTTCTGGTTCTGCAGATGCTAACAACTGCAAGAACAACAACTGCAAAGTGATGGAGGAACTCATCGGGAAAGGCAGCATCTATGAAGAGGAATAATCAGTCAGCATTTCAGACCAAGACATTGATTGTTTATTCATCTCCATAGATGTTGCCTGACCTGTTGAGTTCCTCCAGCATTTTCCATTGGCTGTCTTTCGAACTATGTGCTTAGGACTCATGAGCTACATTCACACCACCATAATATTTCATGGTATTGGGCATACAAGCTTTCCACACCTAGATGCTGTGCTGACTGCAGCAAGTATAAATACAACACTGTAAAAACAATACTCCAAATAATGATCACATTTTATTCTCATCACCTTCTTCCAGATTCTGGCACCCATCTGCAAACTAGCAGCAAGTTACCTGAGATAATTAACTTCCCAACCTATGCATCTTTGAGATGTGGAAATGAACTAGAGCACCCCAAGTAAACCCAGGTGGTCAGAGGGACAGTGTGCAAACTCCAAATTGTGCCTCAATTGTGCCACATCCTCTCTCCCCCATTCTCTACTCCACCACAATATGTGGCACTAATCACAAGGAGATCCAAGATGACTGAAGACCACCCACTTTTTGGACACCCATACCTTCCATACTCTGCCAAGGCAATGGCAAGACATTGACTGGAACAATTTCCCCTCCCTCTTAAGGGAAAAAATCTTCAAATTAAACAAAAAGCTATTGTCTGTTATATATTACTGGAACATATGCTTTACTACAGATTCTAGAGTAGTTACAACATACGTTAATAAAACAGTACTTGAGACTAACTTTATAAGCAAGATTGGTTCAGCTTAAATTGAAACATTGATTGATTAAATAAGGATAAAAACTGTCTTGTTTAGATTCAGAGGAGTAATATATCTCTCTGCTTCACTGAAGTGGGCAAATCACATCTCTCAGAATCACCTTCTGCTGAGCTTTGGATTCCTTGGGAGTTTGTGAGAGAAATCACTTGCATTTCATACCAAGGCCATCTCATATTCTATTTTATCATTTATGAATCTGTATTGCAGCTTTTGAATAACTAGCACCTTTGCAATATAGGTTCAATTGGGATTACATTTTCTGAGCTGCAACTTGTATTTGTCTATCTCCCTAGCACTGTAACCAAATCAAGGTCAAAAAGAAGTAAAATAATATGTTAAAACAAACACTGCTTGGATTTCAGATGTAAATTCATTGTTTGAAAATTATTTGAACACACATTGAGCAGTAAGTATCTTTATTTTGCTCACAATCACCCCAAACAGCTTTTACTAATTCTCATTTCTACTCATCTTCCAAAAGATTAATATCTTCATGTCATGACAGTCATCCTCCAGGATCTAATTAATGAAGCTATTATTAATGTGAAGGCTTCAATGGTGCAAACTGGCAAACTCTTTAAACATAAACACTCCACATTTCTATTCTGTCATGTCATCCCTGGCTCCTCTACTGCCACAATGAGGCCACTCTCAAGTTGGAGGATCAACACCTCATATACCGTCTGTGCAGCCTCCAATCTAATGGCATGGAACTGATTTCTCCATCTTACAGTAATTTCTCTGCCCCCTTTTCTCTTTTTCCAGTCCCTATTCTGCATCTCCTCTTAACCATTTTCTTCTCCTCACTTGTCTATAACCTCCCTCTGGTGCACCTTTTTTGCCCATTTCTCCGATGGTCCATTCTCTTCTCCTATCAGATTCTTTCTTCTTTAGCCCTTTTACTTCTTCCACCTACCACCCCCAGCCAGCTTCTCATTTCATTTCACCCCCCTCCCTACTCATCTTCATTCCCTTTCACCTGGGTTTTCGTCTATCACCTTCTAGCTTGTACTCCTTCCCCTCCCCCTCCTTCCTATTCTGGCTTCTTCTCCTTTCCTTTCCAGTCCCGATAAAGAGTCTCAGCACAAAACGCTGATGGTTAAATCCTTTCCTTAGATGCTGCCTGATCTGCTGAGTTCCTTGAACATAATAACAGAAGACTCTGCCTTCACCTGGTAGTCATCTTCATTTATGCATCTCCCAGAGGAGTTATTGATTAAATATTGGAGAAAGGAATATCTGACATGTGAATATATACACTCAGTGGGCTCGTTATTAGGTACCTTCTGTACCTTATATGTGACCGTTGAGTGCATGTTCATGGTCTTCTGCTGCTGTAGCCCATCCACTTCAAAGTTCAATGTGTGGTGTACTGAGAGAAGTTCTCCTGCACACCACCAAGCACGGTTATTTGAATTACTGTCACCTTCCTGTCAGCTTGAACCTTGGCTATTCTCTTCTTACCTCTCTTAGTAACAAAGAGTTTTTGTCCTCAGAACTGGTGTTCATGGGATGTTTTTTTTTTGCACTATTTTCTGTAAACTCTAGATATTGTTGTGTGTAAAAATCCCAGGAGAGCCACTGTTTCTGATGCTCAAACCATCCTGTCTGGCACCCACAATCAGTCCATAATCAAAGTCACTTAGATCACATTTCTTCTCCAATCCGATGATGGGTCTGAACAACTGAACTTCTTCTACATGCTTTTATGCATTGGGTTGCTGCTGCTAAATGTATTTCTGTTAAGGAGTAGGTGTACAGGTGAATCTAATAAAATAGTCACTGAATGTACACCACATTAAGCACAAAATGAAATCAGCTGAGTCAGCGTACGTGCTTACATGATTGTAGAGGCAACATGACTCAACATTTACTGCGGGACTTCACTGAGCTGTCAAGGGACAATTTATCATCCACAAAAGGGGCAGCAATTGTCCCACAATCGCTCATTTTATTGGTCATATATAAACCAAAGACCTAAATTAAACTACAGGACTAGATCAATCTGACAATGCTCCACAGGATACCACCAGCCAGGTTCAGGGTATGTTAGCGTGTTCCAGAGTTATAAACCTGACATTGTTGCCTAAAGTGCGGGAGGCACTGGAGTTCACTTGCCAGTACAGCAATTTTCCTGATCAGTGTGTTCATCCATGTCTGAGTGCAGTGAATTCCTGTAATGATATAAACTGAGGGTCCTAATACTTAAATGACACCTCTAGCTCAGCCCCATGATAATGAGGCCACTGTTTTCCATTAAGAGAAGAAAAATTCAGACAGATTAGCAACACCTACGTGCAGTCCATGCATATAAATGAGCATCTGAGAGACTGGCAGGATGGATTTGCTGGCTGCTGCAGGGCTGCAGGTATCTTCTACCGTGTGAGATTTTGGTTAGCGGCAATATCTGAATTACAGAGTTAAATGTCCGGGTTTAACTACATAATCCCTTGGTCAGATAATGCTTTTATTTTTGTTGGCTTAAGTTTTATATTGTCAGGAGACAGCATTTCTGACTTGCAGACTGTTTCAAAGGTTTCAAAGGTACATTTAATGTCTGAGAAATGTATACAATATACATCCTGAATTGCTTTTAAACAGATGTGTGCCCCCAAAGAATGAATGACAATTAAATGTTAGAGCCCCAAAGTGCACCCCCCGCAGCTCCCCTTCCTCCCGCACGCAAGTGGCAGCAAAAAATGATCCTTCCTCCCCCAACCGGGAATAAAAAGCATCGCCACCCGCCACCAAGCACTCAAGCGTGAGCAAAGCAACAGCAAAGACACAGACTTGCAGTATTCCAAAGACTACTTGTTCACCCAGAATTAGACATACCACAGACCCTGTCTTTGGAGAAAGAAATGTCTCCATTTCACAGCGAGAGAGGAAACGTAACAAACAACTCGCTGGTTGATATTGTGTTGTTTTTTTCCAAGTTTTGTGTCCAAAGATCTTGGGTCTCTGGGCACACAGCCTTAGAACTTCCATCTCCCACGACACACCCAATGTGCCTAGACACCGACCTTCGATCCGCCTGTCTCCAGAGCCACGAGATCTCGGCCTTCCGAAGGCGAGCTGAGCTCTTCGGCTGAGCCCTTGGCGCGCTGAATAATGGCCAGTCGTGAAAACCCGATAGTGGGTCCCATTCCCGCAAAGAACTGTAGCCAGCATGTAAACTATTGTATGGGTTATAATTCTTGGGGATGGAATCCCATCATAAACTTATAGGACTTTAAATATTAATGAATTAATAAATTTACATCTGTTAGTTGCACTTTCAAGTGATTTTTCTCCAATTGTCATGTGGATGGGAATAGCTTAGATTGCAATCATGGTCAGCATAAACATCATGGGTCAAAGGGCCTGTTCTTGTTCTGTACTGTTGAGTGCTCCATATCCCTACTTGTCTCTGATCATCAAAGAAAAGGCTTTCTGACAGCACAAGGAGGGGTAGAGTTTCATTTGCCTGAAACCTAGTTACCATTCACAGAACAGCCTGAAAGGCAAGGTCTTGTGTTCGCTTGGAAAGGGACTCACCACAATGGGTTAATATGGCAGCAGGTTATCTCAGGTGCCAACCAGTTACAACGCAAAGGGCCTAATGCAGCATCCTCTGTTTTAATTAATCATCCACTCTATCTCAAAAAGATTTTTTCAAAATCAAAAAAGGACTGAAGGTGTTACATTTGAATGCACACTGTATACAGAATAAGGTAGATGATCTTGTAGTACAGTTAGAGATTGGCAGGTAAGATGTTGTGGGCATCACTGAGTCATGGCAGAAAAAGGATCATAGTTGGGAGCTTAACATGCAAGGATACCCATTGTTTTGACAGGACAGGCACGCAGGCAGGAGGGGTGATGTGGCTCTGTTGGTAAAAAAATGAAATCAAATCCTTAGAATGAGGTGACATAGGATAAGTAGAATCATTGTGGGTAGAGTTAAGAAAACTGCAAGGGTAAAAAGACCTCAATGGGCGTTATTTACGGGCCTCAGAACAGTATCCAGTATGTGCGCTACAAATTACAATGGGAGATACAAAATGCACGTCAAGAGGGCAATGTTATTACAGTCACAGAGGATTTCAATGTGCAGGTAGATAGGGAAAATCAGGTTGGTGCTAATACTTGATCCCAAGAGAGAGAATTTGTAGAATGCCAATGTAACGGCTTTTTAGAGCATCTTGTGGTTGAGCCCACAAAGGGACCATTTATTCTGGAATGGGCGTTGTATAATTAACCAGGTTTGATTAGAGAGCTTAAGGTAAAGGAACTCTTGGGAGACAAGAGATAATAATATGATAGAATTCATCCTTAAATTTGAGAGGGAGAGACTAAAGTCAAATGTATCAGTTTTAAAGCGCAGAAAACAGAAGACAGAGGCATGTGAGAGGAGCTGGCCAAAGTTGATTAGAAGGGATGATAGCAGAGTAACAATGTCTGGAGATTCTGGAGTAATTTGGAAGGTGCAGGACAGATATATTTCAAAGAAGATGTCTTCTAAAGGCGGAATGACTGAACCGTGGCTGACAGCAGATGTCAAAGCTAACTTAAAAGAAAAAGAAGGGCATCAAATGAAGCTAAAATTAGGGAGAAATTAGAGGATAGGGAAGTTTTTAAAAACCAACAGCAGGCAATCAAAAAAGCCATAAGGAGAGATAAATGAAATATGAAGACAAGCTAGCCAATAATATTAAAGGGGATACCAGAAGTTTCTTCAAATACATAAAATGTAAAAGAGAGGCGAGAGTATCTATCAGTAGTAGTAGGGATAAGGAAATGTAATGAACTGAGTAAGTATTTTGCATCAATCTTAACTGTGGAAGATAATAACACTATGCTGAAAGTTAGACAGTATCAGAGGGCAGAAGCGAGTGCAATTGCTATAACTAAGCAGAAGATGCTTGAGAAGCTGAAAGGTCTGAAGGTAGATAGTCACCTGGACCAGATGTAATACACCCCAGTGTTCTGAAAGAGGTAGCTGAAGAGATTGTGAAGGCATTAGTAATGATCTTTCAAGAATCACTAGACTCTGGCATGGTTCCAGAGGACTAGAAAATCGCAAATGCATCTCCATCTTCAAGAAGGGAGAGGCAGAAGAAGGGAAGTTATAGGATAGTTAGCCTGACTTCAGTGTTGAAGGTGTTGGAGTTGATTGTTAAGGATGTGGATTCGGGGTACTTGGAGGCACATGGTAAAACAGGCCAAATTCAGCATGGTTTCCTCAAGGGAAAGACTTGCCTGACAAATCTGTCATAATACTTTGAGGAAATACATAACAAGCAGGGTAGACACAGGAGAACTGGTGAATGCTGTGTACTTGGACTTTCACAAGGTCTTTGACAAGGTGCCACACATGAGGCAGCTTAGCAAACTAAGAGCCCATTTTATTACAGGAAAGTTACGAGCATGAATAGAAGATTGTCTGACTGGCAGGAAACAAAGAAAGGGAATAAAAGAGGCCTTTTCTGTTTGGTCGGTGGTGACTAGTGGTGATTTGCAAGGTTTGGTATTGGGACCACCTTTTTTGTTGTATGTCAATGGTTTGGATGATGGAATTGATGGCTTTGTGATGTGATGAAAGAGGGTTGCAGAAAGTACACATAGACTAAGATGTTAACTGTCCTGTGCTGGCACCAGTGGGATCAGCAGTTGATCTGCTACCTGTCTTCAGGAGAAAGAGAGATAAGGAAGACAATGGGGCAGCATTTGGAAATGTTAATGAAGAGATGAGAGAGTTTAACAGAAGGAGACACCAGTCTGAGAACTGTCAAGATCGGCTCCTTTTGAACCCTGAACTGTTTGAAGTGTGATGGACAGGCGATACCCCAGCAGGGGGATAAAAAGGGACAGGTTCGCTAAAGCAACACACACACACGACACCACGAGGTAACGAGACCCTGGAAGCGGTGCGCCTCCCACAAGTCGGTGGGAGTTTTTGGAGGGCTGGTCGCGGGACCAAGCCATAGACGCGCAGGGTAGAAAGGTACGATCGGCGGGAACCTGGTGTGTGTGTCCGCCCTTGCCTGGGTGCTACGTTCACTGCAGAGGAACGATCGTATCTGAAATGGAGGAGTCACAATCGGTGACCTCAGAAGACATTACAAAGGGCTCGCCCAAAAGCTGACTGTGAGGAATATCGAAGGTCTGTTTGGAATCCGATTTGAATATTCATTCGTTCTCTCTCTCTCTCTCTCTCTCCCTCCCACGGCACAGCAGTGATTACTATGAACTGAGCTGAACTCAATTGAACTGAACTTTGCGTCACTTTGAAACTGGTTATTTACCCCTAGACGATGATAGAGCTTGATTGATCCTGTTATCTTAGTTCTGTGGACATGTGTGTTTATCATTGCTGAACTGTTGCATTTATTATTCTTTAGATCAGGGTACTGTGTTGTTTATTTCTTTAATAAAATTTTCTTCGTTCCAGTAATCCAGACTCTAACTGAGTGATCCATTTCTGCTGGTTTGGCAACCCGGTTACGGGGTACGTAACAGTGACCATATTTGCAGATGAACTGAAGATAGATAAAGGAGCAGGCAGTGTTAAGAAAGCAGGGAGGCTGCAGAAGGGTTTGGACAGATTAGGAGAATTTACAAAGTAGCAGGTGGAATACAATGGCGAGAAGTGTATGGTCACATACTTCAGTAGAAGGAACGAAAGCATAGTCTATTTTCTAAATGGGGAGAAAATTCAACAAGGTGCAAAGGGACTTGGGAGTCCCCGTGCAGGATACCCTGAAGATTAATTTTCAAGTTGAGTCGCTGGTGAGGAAGCCAAATGCAATATTAGCATTCATTTCGAGAGGACTAGAATATAAAAACAAGGGTGTAATGCTAGGCAATGGTGAAGCATCACTAAGAATACTGAGAGCAGTTTTGGGCCTCTTATCTAAGAAAAGATGTGCTGACATTGGAGGGGGTTCAAAGAAGGTTCACAAGAATGATTCCCAGAATGAAAGGCTGACTATAAGAAGAGCATTTCATGGTTCTGGCCTTCAGAAGAGGGGGGATCTCACTGAAACCTCTCAAATGTTGAAAGAGGATATGAAGAAGATGTTTCTTATAATGGAGGAATCTAAGACCAGAGGGCAGAACCTCAGAATAGAGGGGAATCCATTTAGAACGGAGAGGAGGAGGAATTTCTTTAGTCAGAGTGTGGTGGATCTGTGGAATTTGTTAGCACAGGTGGATGTGGAAGCCATGTTATTGAGTGTACTTAAGGCAGAAGTTGATAGATTCTTGATAAGTCAGGGCATGAAAGGTTACAGGAAGAAGGTCATAGAATGGGGCTAAGAGGGAAATGAATCAGCCATGATCAAATGGTGGAGCAGATTCAATGGGCCAAAGAGCCCATTTCTGCTCCTATGCCTTATGGTCTTATCTCAGCTGGGAAGCGATTTTTTTTTTAACGCAAGATGCACTCTTCTGGCTGTTCTTCATGTAGACTGTTGACCTGAGTCCTTTATCCTGCTCTGTGACTGGCATCAACTCAGTGCCAAATATCATAATAATAGTTAAAGTTAAATATTTTGACGTTCTGTTCTCACTTAATTAAATTACTTGCAGTTTGGAGCTTGAGAAAAAAAGCAACTGGTTTAGAAAAGTATGAATTTTACCTTTTCCCACAAAATTGAAGCTAACCCAGAACTCTTCTATGCATTTTGCATTGCAGTTCTGTGATGTTAGCAAGTTTTCACAACTCTGACTTGCCAATGAAATGTATAATGGAGCAAAGAATGACGAGCAGCTATTTTACAATTTGCAGTTATATCAAAGCCCAATTTAATGGCCAATGTGAAGAATAGAACAACATCATCACAAGAATTAGCTGCCAACACTGCTATATTATATTATAGTTTGAGCCACAACAAGCAACCTAGTGATTATGACAGTAACCATGATTATGATAGTAATGCTTCACACTTTGCTGCTTGGGATGTGTTGAAGTAGATAGTGTATGCGCAGCAAACAATTAGTTGCAGACATCAACAGAGAAAAACCTTAATTCACTTTCTCCATCATACAGAAGGGCATACTCAAGACTTCATTATGCATACATGGTCTGCAATGATTCATTGAAAGAATTATGAAACTGACAAGGAATTTACAAGAAGCATATTCTATCGCAGTAAAGATAATAGAGCAATAAATTATAAATTCCATGTATGATTAGCTGGAAGTTTATGTAAATAATTGTTTAAAATCAGCACAAGGACAAATATTTGGAGAGATTTAATGAATGACATGGCTGTAAATCATCAAACATTTGTAACGTTTGTCTATCAAAGTGGACAGTGATGAAGGGCAATGGAACATGTTACTCAACAATAACAAATGAAATATTTAATATTTACACACTTAGCCTAAGCAGGGAATTGACAGGGAGACAATATAATGCTACAGGCAAAGTAACAGAGGGAAGTAAATCAACATTATTCAATGTCGTAACTACTGACAGGTTCCTTTTAAGAAGATTTGAGAGTGAAGCAGCAGAGTGACAGTTCTGTAATTAGAGCTGATAGAATCCCTCCCTTCAGCAGCACTGCTTGCTTGTTCTGCCAGACAATTTTAAATAATGCCCACAGAAGGCTGCAAAGGAAGGTTAGACTCTCCATCTGTACTATCATTCTGATCTGAAGGTACCAGTTATTAGCATCTCGTTTGGCAAACTATCCACTTTTTTGGTCTGTAAAGATTTATTAAGGCGTCAATGGATTGGGGATATAATTGCTTGAGGCTCCTTTTTTCACTGGATAGGCAGACAAGAAATAAATGTCATTATTAAAAGATAGACTTTAGGTTGAGTGGCAAAGCCACGCAAGGGATCACAATCAGTTTAACATATTATACTTAGGGCTCTATAAGATTAATAAAATTCATTCTCATCAGGAAATCTGCCCATCTGATGTGATCATTGGAAATAAGATCCTCATTCCAAGTGCATCTGAAGTCAAGTGGCACTGGACAAGATCCCTTTACCATTTTCCCAGTGTTACTGTGGAATGACCTTCATCAAGCTTACCTCAACTGTTTAGAACTCTGTTCCGTCAGATTTTTGAATGGTCAATTATTCGTCATTTGCATTGTTTATATAGAAAACATAAACATAGAAAACATAGAAAATAGGTGCAGGAGTAGGCCATTCGGCCCTTCGAGCCTGCACCGCCATTTATTATGATCATGGCTGATCATCCAACTCAGAACCCCGCCCCAGCCTTCCTTCCATATCCCCTGACCTCCGTAGCCACAAGGGCCAAATCTAACTCCCCCTTAAATATAGCCAATGAACTGGCCTCAACTGTTTCCTGTGGCAGAGAATTCCACAGATTCACCACTCTCTGTGTGAAGAAGTTTTTCCTAATCTCGGTCCTAAAAGGCTTCCCCTCTATCTTCAAACTGTGGCCCCTCGTTCTGGACTTCCCCAACATCGGGAACAATCTTCCTGCATCTGGCCTGTCCAATCCCTTTAGGATCTTATACGTTTCAATCAGATCCCCCCTCAATCTTCTAAATTCCAACGAGTACAAGCCCAGTTCATCCAGTCTTTCTTCATATGAAAGTCCTGCCATCCCAGGAATCAATCTGGTGAACCTTCTTTGTACTCCCTCTATGGCAAGGATGTCTTTCCTCAGATTAGGGGACCAAAACTGCACACAATACTCCAGGTGTGGTCTCACCAAGGCCTTGTACAACTGCAGTAGTACCTCCCTGCTCCTGTACTCGAATCCTCTCGCTATAAATGCCAGCATACCATTCGCCTTTTTCACCGCCTGCTGTACCTGCATGCCCACTTTCAATGACTGGTGTATAATGACACCCAGGTCTCGTTGCACCACCCCTTTTCCTAATCGGCCACCATTCAGATAATAATCTGTTTTCCTATTTTTGCCACCAAAGTGGATAACTTCACATTATCCACATTAAATTGCATCTGCCATGAATTTGCCCACTCACCCAACCTATCCAAGTCACCCTGCATCCTCTTAGCATCCTCCTCACAGCTAACACTGCCACCCGGCTTTGTGTCATCCGCAAACTTGGAGATGCTGCATTTAATTCCCTCATCCAAGTCATTAATATATATTGTAAACAACTGGGGTCCCAGCACTGAGCCTTGCGGTACCCCACTAGTCACCGCCTGCCATTCTGAAAAGGTCCCGTTTATTCCCACTCTTTGCTTCCTGTCTGCTAACCAACTCTCCACCCACACCAATACCTTACCCCCAATACCGTGTGCTTTAAGTTTGCACACTAATCTCCTGTGTGAGACCTTGTCAAAAGCCTTCTGAAAATCCAAATATACCACATCCACTGGTTCTCCCCATCCACTCTACTAGTTACATCCTCAAAAAATTCTATGAGATTCGCCAGACATGATTTTCCTTTCACAAATCCATGCTGACCTTGTCCGATCATTTCACCGCTTTCCAAATGTGCTGTTATCACATCCTTGATAACTGACTCCAGCAGTTTCCCCACCACCGACGTTAGGCTAACCGGTCTATAATTCCCCGGTTTCTCTCTCCCTCCTTTTTTAAAAAGTGGAGTTACATTAGCCACCCTCCAATCCTCAGGGACTAGTCCAGAATCTAACGAGTTTTGAAAAATTATCACTAATGCATCCACTATTTCTTGGGCTACTTCCTTAAGCACTCTGGGATGCAGACCATCTGGCCCTGGGGATTTATCTGCCTTCAATCCCTTCAATTTACCTAACACCACTTCCCTACTAACATGTATTTCACTCAGTTCCTCCATCTCACTGAACCCTCTGTCCCCTACTATTTCTGGAAGATTATTTATGTCCTCCTTAGTGAAGACAGAACCAAAGTAATTATTCAATTGGTCTGCCATGTCCTTGCTCCCCATAATCAATTCACCTGTTTCTGTCTGCAGGGGACCTACATTTGTCTTTACCAGTCTTTTTCTTTTGACATATCTATAAAAGCGTTTACAGTCCGTTTTTATGTTCCCTGCCAGTTTTCTCTCATAATCTTTTTTCCCCTTCCTAATTAAGCCCTTTGTCCTCCTCTGATGAACTCTGAATTTCTCCCAGTCCTCAGGTAAGCCACTTTCTCTGGCTAATTTGTATGCTTCTTCTTTGGAATTGATACTATCCCTAATTTCTCTTGTCAGCCACGGGTGCACTACCTTCCTTGATTTATTCTTTTGCCAAACTGGCATGAACAATTGTTGTAGTTCATCCATGCAACCTTTAAATGCTTGCCATTGCATATCCACCGTCAATCCTTTAAGTGTCATTTGCCAGTCTATCTTAGCTAATTCATGTCTCATACCTTCAAAGTTACCCCTCTTTAAGTTCAGAACCTTTGTTTCTGAATTAACTATGTCACTCTCCATCTTAATGAAGAATTCCACCATATTATGGTCACTCTTACCCAAGGGGCCTCTCACGACAAGATTGCTAATTAACCCTTCCTCATTGCTCAAAACCCAGTCCAGAATAGCCTGCTCTCTAGTTGGTTCCTCGACATGTTGGTTCAAAAAACCATCCCGCATACATTCCAAGAAATCCTCTTCCTCAGCACCTTTACCAATTTGGTTCACCCAATCTACATGTAGATTGAAGTCACCCATTATAACTGCTGTTCCTTTATTGCACACATTTCTAATTTCCTGTTTAATACCATCTCCGACCTCACTACTACTGTTAGGTGGCCTGTACACAACTCCCACCAGCGTCTTCTGCCCTTTAGTGTTACGCAGCTCTACCCATATCGATTCCACATCTTCCCGGCTTATGTCCTTCCTTTCTATTGCGTTAATCTCTTCTTTAACCAGCAACGCCACCCCACCTCCCCTTCCTTCATGTCTATCCCTCCTGAATATTGAATATCCCTGAATGTTGAGCTCCCATCCCTGGTCACCCTGGAGCCATGTCTCTGTGATCCCAACTATATCATAATCACTAATAACAATCTGCACTTTCAATTCATCCACCTTATTACGAATGCTCCTTGCATTGACACACAAAGCCTTCAGGCACTCTTTTACAACTCTCTTAGCCCTTATACAATTATGCTGAAAAGTGGCCCTTTTTAATGCTTGCCCTGGATTTGTCGGCCTGCCACTTTTACTTTTCTCCATAGTACTTTTTGCTTCTACTCTCACTTTACACCCCTCTGTCTCTCTGCACTGGTTCCATCCCCCTGTTGTGAACTAACCTCCTCACGCCTAGCCTCTTTAATTTGATTCCCAAATTACAGTTTTGTAAGTTATTGTGATTTTTATGTCTTGCACTGTACGTTTCTGCAAAACAACAAATTTCACCACATATGTCATTGATAATAAACCCGATTCTGAGAAAGATAATTCGAGTGATTATTTGCATCTCTTCAGGTAATGGAGCAGCCCGCTCGCTGATGCAGTAAGATGCAGATGGTGGTTCGGCTCCCAATAACTAACTGGCAATATTCATTTCACACAACCATCAGGCAATAGTAGGTATTTTCCAATGAAAAAAAGACTGCCTATTTCCCTTTGATTCGCAACAACAAATTCAACAACCTGGTGATCATTATTGTCTGGAAACTTAGACATGCAAACATACATGGTCAAGAGGTTCATTTGTTGTTCAGGCCAAACATCAGAATGGGGGAGAAGTGTGAAGTGACTTTGACAATGAAATGATTTGTGGTGCCGGATGCGGTGGTTTTGAGTATCAGAAACTGCTCATCTACGATTTTCATGCACAACAGTCTCTAGACTTTACAGAAGGTAAAAAATCCAGTGAGCACCAGTTCTGTGGGTGAAAACTTTTTGTTAATGAGGGAAGTCACAGAGAATGGCCAGACTGATTCAAGCTGAACAGGAAGGCGATAGTAATTCACATAACCACACATTATGACAATGGTGTGCAGAAAAGCATCTCTGAATGTACATGTTGAACCTTGAAGTTGATGGGCTACAGGAGGTACCTAATGAAGTGGTTGGTGCGTTTCTACTCCATCACCTACAAACCATGGTTGGAGTGTGCATTGCTTGAACTTGCCAAGGTTTCAGTGGCAACACCTCACAAACATAATTTGTCTGTTGCAAAAGTTTTATAAGAACGTCATTTGGAAGTTGCCATACTGATCTGAAAATGTATTGCCTTCCCTTAATTCTAGCATGGTCCACTTCTTAAAGCTTTCTATTGAATAGCCTTGCATAACTACCTTCACTGCAGGAACCACAACAGTTCAAGAAGGCTGCTAACCCCTACCTTCTTGACGGCAGCCACATAATGGCAATGAATAGCTTTATTTGCTTCATCTCATAAATGAAAAAAATCAATAGCATTTTAACTGGAATTATTATGCGCACAGACTTGAGAAGCAGTAATCAAAACTCAGTTTAAAGAGAAAAAAAAGCTACAATATTCAATTAAGCGATATAAGAATGTAGTAGTTCCTAATGCAGACAGCAGATGAAACTAATTATGAAGCTATTAACATATGTACATGGAACACTTTTTATACTCTACATAAATGCAGCAAATTATCTGAATTTAGCGTCTCTTTGATCATTGTTCAGAAACAGCTAACTGAATGCATACATTTAAAACAAAGGTTGCAATATTTTTCTATCAACTAATTTATATATTTGTCAAAAGGTAATGTCTTCATAATATCCTGTTGCATTTTAGGTTATTTTTAAACATCAGTTACAGGGCAATCCACAAAACTTGACAGCAAGCATGGAAGCCTACTATACATTCCTTTTCGATTTGCCATAGATTACATAAAAAGAGATTCTATGAACCTCTAAGTAATTGTGCCATTCTTTTTTTTAGTTGATTGTTAAGTGATGTTCAAGAGGATGCTCAAGTGTTGCTCAGATAAATAGAAAAGGCCTGTGTTCCTTTAGAAGATGGTTAAAAAGCTATGGGAAAAGGTAGATAAATCCCCCAGGCCTGACATGATATTTCCTCGGACCTTAAAAGAGACTAGTGTAGAAATTGCAGGGGCCCTGGCAGAAATATTTAAAGTGTCCTTAGCCACGGGTGCGGTGCCGGAGGATTGGAGGGTAGCTCATGTTGTTCAGTTGTTTAAAAAAGGCTCCAAAAGAAAACCAGGTAATTACAGACCAGTGAGCCTGACATCAGTAGTAGGTAAATTATTGGAAGGTGTTCTGAGAGATCAGATATACAAGTATTTGGACAGCCAAAGGACAATTAAGGATAGTCAGCATGGCTTTGTGCGTGGTAGATCGTGTTTAACGAATCTTGTAGAGTTTTTCGAGGAGGTTACCAAGGAAGTAGATGAAGGAAAGGCTGTGTATGTTGTCTACATGGGCTTTAGTAAGGCCTTTGACAAGGTCCCACATGGGAGGTTAGTTCAGAAGGTTCAGACACTAGGTATCCATGGAGAGGTTGTAAACTGGATTCAAAATTGGCTGTGTGGGAGAAGACAGAGAGTGGTAATAGATGATTGCTTCTCAGACTGGAGGCCTGTGACTAGTGGTGTGCCTCAGGGATCTGTGCTGGGACCACTGTTGTTTGTTGCCTATATCAATGATCTAAATGATAATATGGTAAATTGGATGAGCAAGTTTGCTGATGACACTAAGTTTGGAGGCGTTGCGGACAGCGAGGAAGGCTTTCAAAGCTTGGACCAATTGGAAAAATGGGCCAGAAAATGGCAGATGGAATCTAATGCAGACAAGTGTGAGGTGTTGCATTTTGGAAGGACAAATCAAGGTAGGATGTACACAGTAAATGGTAGGGCACTGAGGAGTGCGGAGGAACAAAGGGATCTGGGAGTTCAGATACATAATTCCTTGAAAGTGGCGTCACAGGTAGACAGAGTTGTAAAGAAGGCTTTTGGCATCCTGGCATTCATAAATCAAAGTATTGAGTATGAGAGTTGGGATGTTATGGTGAGGTTGTATAAAACATTGGTGAGGCCAAATTTGGAGTAGTGTGTACAGTTCTGGTCACCTAACTATAGGAAAGATATCAGTAAGATTGAAAGAGTACAGAGAAGATATACTAGGATGTTGCCGGGTCTTCAGGAGTTGAGTTACAGGGGAAGATTGAACAGGTTAGGACTTTATTCCTTGGAGCTTAGAAGAATGAGGGGGGATTTGATAGAGGTTTACAAAATTATGAGGGGTATAGGCAGAGTAAATGCGAGTAGGGTCTTTCCACTTAGATTAAGAGAGATAAATATGAGAGAACATGGCTTTAGGGTGAAAGGGGGAACATTAGGGGAAACTTCTTCACTCAGAGAGTGGTGGGAGTGTGGAAGGAGCTGCCATCTGACGTGGTAAATGTGGGCTCACTCTTAAGTTCTAAGAATAAATTGGATAGATACATGGATGGGTCTGGAGGGTTATGGATTGGGTGTAGGTCAATGGGAATAGCGGAATAAAGTTTCCGCACGGACTACAAGGGCCAAATGGCCTGTTTTCTGTGCTGTAGTGTTCTATGGTTATATGGTTTATAGTAATTGGTTAGGGTATAGTGGGAGAGGTGAGGGTAACAATGAAACAGACAGAAAATGCTGGAAATACTCAGCAGTAAATTTCATTGAACGTGAATCAGTTAACATTTTGGATAAGAGGTCCTTCATCAGAAGTGGACAAGAGAAAGGTATTGGTTGGTCTTTAGAAGGAGGGAATGTGTAGTTGGTATATGTATAACAAAGTGAATACCTTTTATAGGGTGAGAATAAATATCTAAATTGGAACAAATGGCAGCACATTAAAATTCTTTGTCTGAGGGAAAATATACACTTAATGTTCACTTCATTAGGTATACCTGTTTACCTGCTTGTTAATGCAAATATCTAATCAGCCAATCATGTGGCAGCAACTCAATGCATAAAAGCATGCAGACATGATCAAGATGTTCAGTTGATCTTCAGATAAAAACATTAGAATAAGGAAGAAATATGATCTAAGTTACTTTGACCATAGAATGAATGCGGACCAACACGCAATTCTCCAGAAATTCCGTCATCTCCAATGGGATCCCACCATCAAGTTCATCTTTCCCTCTCCATCCCCCCGCAACTTCCTGCTTTCTGCAGGGATCCCTCCCTACGCGACTGCCTTGTCCATTCGTCCCTTCCCACTGATCTCCCTCCTGGCACTTATCCTTGCAAGCAGAACAAGTGCTACACCCACCCCTACACCTTCTCCCTCATTACCATTCAGACCCCCAAACAGTCCTTCCAGGTGTGACAACATTTCACCTGTGAGTCTGTTGGGGTCATATACTTTGTCTGGTGCTCCTGGTGTGGCCTCGTGTATATCAGTGAGACCTGACATGGATTAGGAGACTGCTTCATCAAGCATCTACATGCCATCTGCCAGAAGAAGAAGGATTTCCCGGAGGCCACCCATTTTAATTCTACTTTCCATACCTATTCCGATATGTCAATCGATGGCCTCCTCTACTGTCAGGATGAGGCCTGAGGCCGCACTCCAGTTGGAGGAACAAGGCCTAATATTCCATCTGGGTAGCCTCCAACCTGATGGCATGAACATCATCGATTTCTCGAACTTCTGGTAATGCCCCCCCCCTTCACCATTCCCCATCCCCTTTTCCCTCTCTCAACTTATCTCCTTGCCGCCCATCGCCTCACTCTGGTGCTCCTCCCCGCTTTTCTCCTTCCATGGCTTTCGGTCCACCACCATCAGGCTCCCCTTTCTCCAGACCTGTATCTTTCACCAATCAACTTCACAGCTCTTTACTTCATCCTTCTCCCTCCCGGTTTCATCTGCCAACTTGTGTTTCTTTCTCCCCTCCCCCACCTTTTAAATTTGCTCCTTAGCTTTTCTCCTCCAGTCGTGCTGAAGGGTCTCGGCTGTGTCGACTGTACTTTTTTCCATTGATGCTGCCTGGCCTGCTGAGTTCCTCCAGCAACGTGTGTGTGTTGCTTGGATTTCCAGCATCTACATATTTTCTCTTGTATGTGATTTGATTCATTAGCAGTTACTCCTTCCACAAATGCTGTTTCACTCTGTTGTGTTTTTCAAAATTTTCCATTTTTATTTCAGATTTCCAGTTTCTGTGGTCTTTGCTTTGATTTGATTTTTGAGGCTTTGCTACAACATAATGATCAAACATTTCCTTCATTACAAACCTGTAAATGCTTTCCTTATTCACAGGTTTAAAGAATTCCTTGCATGAAACAGGCTGTGGAAATCTTAAGCACAAAATACACTGCAGATGCTGGGGTCAAAGCAACACTCACAACATGCTGGAGGAACTCAGCAGGTCGGGCAGCACCCGTGGAAACGTTTCCAGCCGGAACCCTTCGTCTGTGGAAATCTGTTACTTCAGCACCTCATCACATTCAAAAAAATCCTAAAGCTGTATTAACGAAACAAATTACTGTGAAGCACACAATTGTCACTACGTGAATGAATGGAATAGCTGTCCAGCATGCACCAAGTTTGTTAAAATGAACGATTGCTTTGTATTATTCTCTTGGGTTATTTGGCTGTAGGGGAAACTGTTTTCCTAGACAGCAGGGAAGAAGAGCATGGCCCTGTTGTTACGTAGGTAAATTGACAGCTATTATGCTCACAATAGGAGCACATGATTAATCTGGGAGACAGTGGTGTGGGGTGAAAGAGAAATATTTTCCAAATAACAGATACCTAACATTGACAGGAATTCAGATTCACATCTCATCAGAATGCCAGCACCCCTGTACTGAGTAATGCCTCCCATAAGACAAAGGAGCAGGAGCCATTCGGCCCATCGAGTCTGCTCCGCCATTTTATCATGAGCTGATCCATTCTTCCATTTAGTCCCACTCCCCCACCTTCTCACCATAACCTTTGATGCCCTGGCTACTCAGATACCTATCAATCTCTACCTTAAATACACCCAATGACTTGGCTTCCACTGCTGCCCATGGCAACAAATTACATTAGCTCCCAATGAGCTAGTGCAAATTAAACAGTTCAGTCTGACTATCACCCGGTAGCACTCACATCTACAGTGATGAAATGCTTTGAGAGGTTGGTCATGACTAGACTGAACTCCTGCCTCAGCAAAGAGCTAGACCCATTGCAATTTGCATATCGCTACAATAGGTCAATGGCAGACACAATCTCAATGGCTCTCCACATGGCTTTAGACCACCAGGACAACACAAACAGCTATGTCAGGATGCTGTTCATTGACTATAGCTCAGCATTTAATACCATCATTCCCACAATCCTGATCGAGAAGTTGCAGAACCTAGGCCTCTGTACCTCTCTCTGAAATTGGATCCCCGATTTCCTAACCGGAAGAACACAATCTGTATGGATTGGTGATAACATTTCCTCCTGGCTGGCGATCAACACTGGCGCACCTCAGGGGTGTGTGCTTAGCCCACTGCTCTACTCTCTATATACACATGACTGTGTGGCTAGGCATAACTCAAATAGCATCTATGAATTTGCTGACAATACAACCATTGCTGGTAGAGCCTCAGGTGGTGATGAGAAGGCATACAGGAGTGAGATATGCCAACTAGTGGAGTGGTGCCACAGTAACAACCCAGCCCTCAACTTCTGTAAGATGAAAGAGCTGATTGTGGACTTCAGGAAGGGTAAGATGAAGGAACACATACCAATCCTCATAGAGGGATCAGAAGTGGAGAGACAGAGCAGTTTCAGGTTCCTGGGTGTCAAGATCCCTGAGGATCCAAACTGGTCTCCGCATATCGATGTAGTTATAAAGCAGGCCGGCAGCAGCTATACTTCATTAGGAGTTTGAAGAGATTTGGCATGTCAGCAAATACACTCAAAAACTTCTATAGATGTACTGTAGAGAGCACTCTGACAGGCTGCATCATTGTCTGGTGGGGGTGGGGTGCTACTGCACAGTATGGAAAGAAGCTGCAAAGGGTTATAAATCTAGTCAGCTCCATCTTGGGCACTAGCCTTCAAAGTACCCAGCACATCTTTAAGGAGCAGTGTCTCAGAAAGGCAGTGTCTATTATTAAGGACATGCTCTTTTCTCACTGTTACCATCAAGTAGGAGGTACAGAAGCCTGAAGGCTCACACTTAGTGATTCAGGAACACTTGTTCCCCTCTGCTATCCATTTCCTAAATGGACATTGAACCCTTGGAAACTACCTCACTTTTTTTTTTAATATACAGTATTTCTGTTTTTCTGCTCTTTTTTTAATCTATTAAATGTACGTATAAATTGGTTTACTTATTCATTTATTATTTTTTCTCTCTTCTATATTATGTATTGCATTGAACTGATGCTGCTAAGTTAAAATATTTCACGTCACATGCCGGTGATAATAAACCTGATTCTGATAGTGGGATTATCACTGAGTGAGCTTCTTGTTAAGACAAGTTGACACTCAGCAGTTTCGAGGCAACTTTTTGTTACATTTATTGCAGTCAGCACCTTGGATGAACACACAGAATGCAAGATCAGGTAGCATCTGTGGTAAGTGAGACAGCGTTAACAATTTTCGGTCAGTTCTGAGACCCTTCATCAGAACAGATGCAGTGTGGCCTACAGTACATTTACAGTATCTTTGATTTTTATATCATTCTTCTGGCATCTGCAGTCCACAGTGCCTTTAGGGCACGTTCCTTTATCTGGGCTCTTTATACTGAGAATTATTATCCTGCAGCATGAGAAATCCATGATTCAATTATTTCACATGCTTTTAATCATTTGTAATATGTTAAAAACAAGAGAAAATCTGCAGATGCTGGAAATCCAAGTGACACACACAAAATGCTGGAGGAACTCAGCAGGTCAGGCAGCATCAATGGAAAAGAGTAAACAGTCAATGTTTCGGGCTAAGACCATTCATCAGGGCAATCCTGATGAAGTGTCTTGGCTCAAATCATCAACTGTTTACTCTTTTCCATAGATGCTGCCTGGTCTGCTGAGTTCCTCCAGTATTTTGTGTGTGTGTTGCAATATTTTAATGTGTTTTTATTAACCTTACTTTATATTTGTTAACTTTTGAATGTTTTTATTGTTTTATTCACATCCATATTAATAGATTTTAATTCTTGCTCCTGCCAGAGCCATTTAAATACTGTTACTGTTCAGAACATGGTCACTACAAAATATGTAGATGGATCTTAATTTAAATCAGTAAGCAAAAAAACATTCTTAGCCACAACAGTAGTTTGGAGGCTACAATTAGCCTTAGCTTCTCTGTATTAGAGAATGGAGAATGCTTCATGCTTCTGCAAATATTTGGCCAAAGTCGAAATTAGCATTATTGTCACATGCACAGGTACATGAATGCACTGGTACAATGAAAATCTTACTTGCAGCATCCCAGCCACATAACATCAGCTAAGCTGTATTCACCAGAATAAACAAGCTTACATCGTACAAGAGAAAAAACACATTTACAACAAAAGAAGTCCATTCTAGGGCAAAGTGGCCAGAGTGGTCATGTCATACTGTTGCATTGCTGAGGCAGTGATTAGGTTTATGTGGTTGGTTAAGAGTGGAATGGTTGAAGGGAAATAGTTGTTCCAGAACCTAGTGGTGCGGGACATTCAGCGTCCACATCGCCTGGCTAGTGGCTGGTGTCGTGATCTGGGTGATGGGATCTTTGATAGCAAGTGTTGCCTATTTGAGGCAGCGCTTTATGTAAATACTTATGATTGTTAGGAGGGCTGTGCCCATGATCTGGTAGGCAGAGTTCATTCCTCTCTGCAGCTTCTATGTTTCTGTGAATTTGATTTACTCTACCAGACCATGGTACAGCCAATGAGAATAATTCCAACAGTACGGAGCTTTTCAGAGTTGTTGGTGATATGCTGAACCTCCTTAAGCTCCTAAGAAAGTAAAGTTAATGTCCAAAATGATAAAATGAACTCAGATTCACCTGTTTTAAAATAATATAAACTTTATTTATAATTTAAAAACCTTAGAAACGTAGGATGCTAGCAACACACATAAAGTTGCTGGTGAACGCAGCAGGCCAGGCAGCATCTCTAGGAAGGGGTACAGTTGATGTTTCAGGCCGAGACCCCTCGTCAGGAGTCGTCCTGACGAGGGGTCTCAGCCTGAAACGTCGACTGTACCTCTTCTTAGAGATGCTGCCTGGCCTGCTGCATTCACCAGCAACTTTGATGTGTGTTGCTTGAATTTCCAGCATCTGCAGAATTCCTCTTGTAACGTAGGATGCTAAGTGCTTTTTCATTCTTTACATTCATAGTCAATGCTCTCCGCACTGTTCTATTGTATCCGTATACATCATATGCAATATCTGGGATGGTCTATTGCTACAATAATAATTAAAAGGCTTCCTCCCCCAACCCAGCTCCTCCCTCCTCAATAGGAGAAGAACCCTACACTCTGGTCCTTCTCCACCAAGCCTTTGTGGTGGCTGCACCTAGCTACAGTGCGTCCCCTGGCAAGTACTCCTGCAGCCTAGAATGTGCCGGTCGGCAGCGTCCTACTACAGACATTTTGATGTGCTTATAGACCAATATGCTTTGGGCAGACCAAAGAGGGACTTTCACCATATTGATGATGTGACAGCAGCACTTGATGTTTGTCCCTATGTGTGTCCCAAGGAACAGTTCGTAAGTCAGAGAGTCCTCTGTCACACAGCAGCTTGGGCAGAATAACAACACAGGTCCATTCAAGCAGATGCTGGAGATGCTCCATTCATCGTTCTCCACACCCACAGTCCACAAAGAGGTGAGCTACTGTCTCTTCCCCATTAACATCATCCCACAGGGGAGTGCATTGTAGGAGTGATACTCCGGGCACGCAGGAAGGATCTGACTGAAGGGCCCCTCTCACTGCCAGCCAGGCAAGCTCTTGATGTCTGTTGGTGAGGCCTGGTCATGAGGCGTTCTGCCAGGTGGTCTAGATAGTCTGCTCAGGAAACCTGAGTGTATCAGGATACCTTGTGTGTATCAAGTTCTTCTCCTGTGGGGAGTACAGGACTCTGCGTGCAGACCACTCCCTGATGGACTTGTGGTCAAAGATGTTTGACTGGAAGAACTTTTCCACGAAAGTGCAGCCCCATCTCTGTGTTCATTAATGATACTAAACAAAATACATCTACACCTAACAAGAGATTCTGCAGATGCTAAAAATCCAAAGAAACAGATACAAAGTGCTGAAGGAACTCAGCAGATCTGGTAGCATCCATGAAAGTGAACAAACAGTCAATGTTTCAGGCTGAGACCCTTCTTCATGATTGTAAAGGAAGGGAGAATATGCCTGAGTAAAAAGGTGGGATTAGGGGAAGTGTCATAGCTAGAAGGTAAGGGGGAAAGGTCAAAGGGCTGGAGAGGAAGGAATCTGATAGCAGAGGGGATTGGACCATAGGAGAAGGAGAAGCAGAAGGATACCAGTGATAGGCAGGCAAGAACAGGGGGGAATAGAAGAAAAAGGGAGGGGGAGGAAGAATTTATGGTCCACTCTCCTTTCCTGTCAGAGTCTTTCCTCTCCAGCCCTTTACCTTTCCCACCAACTTGGCTTCACCTATCGTCTTCAAGCTAGCCTCCTTCCCTTCTTCCATCTTTTTATTCTGTCATCTTGACCCTTCCTTTCCAGACCCGAAGAAGGATCTCAGCCTGAAACATATACTGTTTATTCATTTCATTGGATGCTGACTTACTTCCACAAGTGGCAGTCCCTATAAATATTTTTTTTAAATTAGGAAACCAAATAGCATTGCACCCAATGAATATTTATACATTTTTTAAAATTGCCTGGTGTGTTCTTTGTTATTTCCTTGCCAAGATGATTTATAGTATGCATACAGTTCCTATATTTACATCTCCTCACATTAGTGTACAATGTTATCTCCTTAATAGTACTTTAAGAAAAATTAGCTATGCTCCATTCTTTACATGATATCAGTGCAGAAGGATGTCTTGTAGTGGAAACATAAATATGTACAATATTACAAGCTCTAATTTGCAGTATGGAGTTTGAAGGAAATTTCATCACACAATCTGAAAAAAGGCATATCATTTTTAAGAGGTGAGTGTCTCTGTTTTACTGACTCATGCTGCAAGCCACTACTTTGAGCTGTTCATTGTCATCTTGCAAAAGCCAATCTCCTTAAAGTGTAATGGCGCAAGAAATAGCGCCATTATAAAATGTACCAAAAACTGTAACTCTATTAAAGAAATGAAAGGGGACTACCTGAAACTGACTGAAGGAATTTGTTTCCAAATGAGCTATTTCTAAATTAATTCCACTGAAGGACTGGTTGTGCAAACCTAAGGAAATCAGGCATATAACAAAAGTTACACGGGCTTTGCTGTGGAGTCACAGTGCACTTATTTTGACTGATGTCTTCTATTTCTGCACTTGCAAGACCATGATTATTTTCCCATTAAGCTGAAAAAATTGATTATCTTAAGCTGATGATCAAGAAGTCATAGGTGTATGATTTCCCTTGGTGTTATTTCATGGAGTAATAGATTTGTACAGCATTGTAATAAGCCTTTTGGCATTGCATCTTTACCAACTGTTGTGCTTATCTATACCTGTCCGGTTTGCTTGCATTAAGTCCATAACCATCTACATCCTGCTTATTCAAATACCTGTCAAGATGCATCTTAAGTGTTGTTTCTGCTCCTGTCTCCACCACCTCCTCTAGCAACTCAGTCCAAATGCCAACCACTCTTTAAGCTTTCTCCCTCTCACTTAAAACTACGCATTATAGTTTCAGACATCCCATCTCTAGGGCATAGACACTGTCTATCTACCTCATCTGACTCCCAAAATTTTATGTACCATTATCATGTGACCTTTTAGTTACCTTCACGCCAAGGAAAAAAAAGACCTAGCTGATCCAATCTCTCCTAAATTTTCAAGGTCTCCATTCCAGGATAAGGATTTCATTCTGATGGATATGTTCAGTAAATATCATCGAGGTTTGTTCAGCATATGTAAAGTTAAATAACTGCTGTTACTTATCTTATTATTTATCAAATTGCCAAGAATAATTCTTACCAAATATTCAAACCCATACTCAAATCCTGAATGGAAATGAGTCATGGGTCACCAGAATGAGATACAGTTCTATTACAATCAAAAATGTGATTACTATATCAAAGAGGATTTTATTTTCAAATCAACTTTAATGGCTGATTGACTGTAGAAGGCAACAGATAATCTGCACATTTCTCTCCATCTGCTGGGTTTTGGGATAGGAGAGGAGGTCACCCACACACATTAGCAATTGAAAGCAAGGAAACTGGCTGGATTTCCTTTTCTTTGCCCTCATTAATTGTGGTCAAGTAGCTGTTCCCAATGGATAAGAAATTTCATCAGATCATCACCAGCCAAACTGCAGAATGTTACAGTACTGATCGAATAAGATTGCAAGCAATACTTATCAGCACCTGTGTAGTCTCATAGTAATCTATTTAAAAAGCTCAAACAAATTTATGATGCGGGATATACCATGCACTAAATCTATGCTAGCTCCCTTTTATCAGTCTCTGCCTTTCTAAGTGATCATAAATCCTATCACCGAGAATTTTTTCAGTAGTTTCCCTTTTACTGATATGGTCTTACCAGCCTGTAGTTTCCCTATAGCCCTGTTTGAATATGGGAGCAATAGTAGCTGCGCTCTAATTTTCTAATACCTCATCCATGGCTAAAAGTGACACAAAAATCTCCATCAGAACTTTCTGACCCCCACCCCAATTCATCCCTAGCTTCCCAAAATATCCAGACTACATTGTAAATTCTGTTATCCAATCTCCTACATGGAAGAAGAAGAATGGAGGATATGTACATCTCCCTGAGATAGCTTGCCTCTCCAAGACAAGGGTAGCAGTGGATGCTAGAATTACTTCCTGAGTCTCCCAGTTGTGGCAAGGTATCCTCCTTCGCTTTTCTCCTGGGCTAAGAAGAGATTCTTTTATCCCGTTAATAACACAGAGGAAAGGAAAATAATCTTACCTTCTTGGTCCTAGTCTGTGGCTGACTATCTTCTTGCCCAGTCCACTACAATGCAAAGGCTGCATTTTTGTAGATAATATTGCTTATATTTCACAATTACAGCATTTGCTCCTGCAGCCGTTCAAGAAAAGCTCAACATGCATTCTTGCAGCCTGCTTAAAGCCAAGTGATCTAAGTCTTATGAATTGCCAGATCTTCTGGTTTCTATTGATTTGTTAAAGTAAAAATGAGAACCTTTATAGTTCTATACTTGAAAGACTGACTCTCTGCTCTTTGTACTTCCTCAGGTTAACAAACTTGTCTCTGGAAGAGCATCCTCAGTGGCCTAATTGGCTTAATTCTGCTTCTATTTCATATGGACTCAATGATACAAGGATAGATGACTGGCAAGCAAAGTTCAACTGGACTCAGTGACTCAGGTGCTGATCACTGAGGTCAGACTAACTGGCGTATAATTTCCATTCTTCCCTACTTGAAGAGTGGAGCGACATCTGCAATTTTCCAGTCCTCAAGAAACATTCCATTCCGGAATCCAAAGATTCTTGAAAGGTCATCACTAATGCCTCCACAATCTCTCCAGCTACCTCTTTCAAAACACTGGGGCGTAGTCCATCTGGCCCAGGTAACTTACCTACCTTCAGATCTTTCAGTTTCCCAAGCACCTATGCCAGAATGCTGTTCACTGACCATAGCTCAGGGTTTAACACCATCATTCCTACAGTCCTGATTGAAAAGCTACAGAACCTGGGCCTCCCTCTGCAATTGAATGCTCAACTTCCTAATTGCAAGACCACAACCTGTGCAGACTGATAATATCTCCTCCTCGCTGACAATCAACACCAGCACTCCCCACAGATGTGTGCTTAGGCCATGCTCCACTCTCCCTATATCCGTGACTGGGCGGCTAGGCACAGTTCAAATGTCATCTATAAATTTGCTGATAATACAACCATTGTCGGCAGAATTTCAAATGGAGATGAGAGGGCACACTGGAGCGAGATATTCAAAGATTGAAAGCATATTTGTTATCGAAGAATATATACAAATTATATACTTTGAAATTCGTCTACTTACAGGCAGCAAAGCAAGAAAAATGAATCATCCAATTTAAAAAAGACCTAAAAGCAGAGAGAGAGAACAAAAAAGAACACACATCATGCAAACAGTAGAAGCAAGCTAGCAGCATCCTGAACCAGACTGAGTCCCAGATCCACTCCCAGAACAGCTAGGGTAGGCCCAAGCTTCAATCCCCAGTTCATCACACCAGTGGGACAGAAACTCACAGCAGCCAGATCTGTTCACAGCCTTGGTACCATGGAGAAAGAAATGAACGTTCACGGGAGACCAAGCAAAACCAGCCCAACCCTTGCCTCTGGGCTCGGGCTTCCAGTCTACCTCTACCGCCATTTAAATTGTCCAAACATAGTGTTGTACTGCGTTAGGACATAGATGCAGGTGTCCCGATATGCTTGGGCCACCTAACCTGAAGCCATTCTTGGTCACACCAATTTGGCTCTGCTCTTGGAGCAATCCAGCCGTACACCCAGGTTGGGTGGATGGGCATCGAAAATCTTCCGCATCAACTACTCTCTAAATGATTCACTCCATCTCCATCTCCAGCAGCGATACAAACTCCATCTGCTACTCTGGCTCAAGCAACTTGCACCTCACAATGCCCCAGCACATTTCAGCCTCTGAAGTAGCCTCACCTCCACCTCCCTCCTCAACCACCTTGCCCACAATGTCAGTAAGACCGAAGAGCTGATTGTGGACTTCAGGAAGGGTAAGACAAGGGAACACATACCAATCAGAAGTGGAGAGAGAGCGCAATTTCAAGTTCCTGGGTGTCAATATCTCTGAGGATCTAACCTGGTCCCAATAAATCGATGCAGCTATAAAGAAGGCAAGGCAATGGCTATAATCCATAAGGAGTTTTAGGAGATTTGGTTTGTCACTTAAAACTCTCAAAAGCTTCTACAGATGTACTGTAGAGAGCATTCTGACAGGTTATATCGCTATTGGTTATGAGGTGTTACTGCATAGGATTGAAAGAAGCTACAGAAAGTTTTAAAATTAGTCAGCTCTGTCTGGGGTACTAACCTTCGTAATATCCAAGATATTTTCAAGGAGTCGTGCCTCAGAAAGGCAGCATCCATCACTAAGGACTCCTGACACCCTGGTCATGCTCTCTTCTCATTGTTCCCGTCAGGAAGGAGGCACAGAAACCTGAAAGCAGACATTCAGCAAGTCAGGAACAGTTTCTTCCCCTCTGCCATCCAATTTCAAAATGGACATTCAACCCATAAACACTGCCTCACTTTTTTTTATTATTTCTGTTTTTTTTAATATTTCTACATATTTATCATGTATTGCAATTATACTGCTGCCACTAAGTTAACAAATTTCACGACATATGCCGATGACCTTGAACCTGATTCTGACCTTCTCCGTAGGAATGGCAACTTCACTCACTTCTGCCCCCGACACTTATCCAAGTCATTCATATATATGACCGATCCTAGCGGAACAACGCTGATTTCAGATTTCCAGTCAGAGAGACAAAAACCTACTCTGTACTTCCTATCACAAAGCCAGTTCTGGATCCAGTTTGCAAAAACATCTTGGATCTCATATGTCCCAAATTTCTTGGCCAGGTTGTCATGCAAGACTTTGTTCAAGGAAATTATAGGCCCGTCAGTCTGAACTCAGTGGTCAGGAAGATATTGGAGTAGATTGTTAAGTACTATGCGGATTCAGGGTATTTCAGGGTAGCTCACCAAGTTGTTCCTGTCTTTTTGGAAACAAGGATCCATTCCTCAGGAACTTACAGGTACACCTCTACAAGAGGAAGGGCAATCGACAAGTATGCGACAACCAGCGAGGGATCTCGCTGCTCTCCAGCGCAGGAAAAACCCTTGCAAGAGTTCTGCTAAATCGTCTGGTCACTCATCTGGAGCTGGGCCTGCTGCCAGAGTCACAGTGTGGCTTTCGCAAAGGTCGTGGGACTATTGACATGGTTTTTGCCGCGCACCAACTTCAGGAGAAGTGTCAGGAGCAAAATAGTGAACTCTACACAACTTTTGTTGACCTCACGAAAGCCTTCGACACTGTCTGCCGACAAGGCCTGTGGAGGATCATGTCAAAGTTTGGCTGCCCTGCCAACTTCATTCAGATGATACGCCAGTTCCATGATAGCTGGACGGCCAGAGTGCTGGATGGCGGAGAATCCTCTGAGGCGTTCCCAGTCACCAATGGTGTCAAACAGGGCTGTGTGCTCACACCCACACTGTTCAGCATGATGTTTACTGCCATGCTGAATAATGCCTTCCAGGACAGTGACGCTGGAATCAGCCTCAAGTACAGAGTGGATGGGAAGCTCTTCAACCTGAAAGACTTCAAGCTATTACCAAAGTGAAGGAGACTGTTCTGAGAGACTTCCTCTTTGCCGATGACTGCGCCCTGTATACTGGCTCGCAGCCAGAGATGCAAGTCAATATGAACAAATTCTCCACGGCTTGAGACAACTTTGGACTCACCATCAACATCAAAAAGACTGAAGTCGTGCACCAGCCTGCCGCTCGTGCACCGTGCACAGAACCAAAAATCACAGTCAAAGGACAGAAACTACAGGCTGTGGACCAGTTTACTTACTTTGGCAGCACCCTCTCCCGAGCAGTGACTATTGATACAGAAGTTAACTGCAGAATAGCAAAGGCAAGTTCTGCTTTCGATAGACTGCGCTCCACTGCATGGGAATGCCGAGGAATCAGTCCAGCAACAAAATTGAAGGTCTACAGAGCCGTGGTATTCACTACCCTCCTGTATGCCTGTGAAATGTGGACTGTGTATCGAAGGCATGCAAGACAGCTCAACCATTTCCACATGACTTGTCTTTGCAGAATATTAGGCATCAGATGGCAAGACAAAGTACCAGACACTGAAGTTCTCTCTAGAGCATGTCTACCATCAGTCCACATGCTGCTGATGAGAGCACAGACCTGGTGGGCAGGTCATGTCATCCACATGCCGGATGAGCGCATGCCCAAGCAGCTCCTTTTTGGGGAACTCTCTGCTGGAAGACGCTCACATGGAGGGCAGAAGAAACGTTACAAAGAAACCTATCATTTCTTAATGCATGTATTACTAAATGACAATAGACGAGGACTGTGTGTCCTCATAATCTAATCTAATCTAAAGGCTTCCCTGAAGTCGTTTGACATAGACACGACTACCTGGGAAATGCTGGCACAAAACCGCCCTACCTGGCGTGGCCTCATCCACAAGGGCTGTCAAGCTTACAAAGCAAGGCGCACTGCTGAAGCACAACGTAAGCGCGAGCTATGCAAGTCCAGAGCCACCAGCGCAACAACTGCAGTGCCTACACATGTCTGCCCAACATGTGCCCAACTGGGAATAGGCCTCTGCCTCCGCCACATCTACTCCCAGGATGAGGCTTTCCATTCCGGGACATCTCAAATGTCCTCCTTCCTTAAGGATCATTGTTTCCCTTCTGACATCATCAATGATGCCTTCACCCGCATCTCCTCCATTTCTCGCACTTCGGCCCTCACCCCATCCTCCTGCCACCACAACAGGGACAGAGTTCCCCTTGTCCTCACCTACCACCCCACCAGCCTCCGGATCCAGCACATTATCGTCTGCAACTTCCGCCACCTTTAATAGGACCCCACCACTAAGCACATCTTTCCCTCTCCACCCCTCTCCGCTTTCCGCAGGGATCGGTCCCTCCGTGACTCCCTGACCCATATGTCCATCCCCACGGATCTCCCACCCGGCACTTAGCCCTGTAAGCGTAAGTGCTACACCTGCCCCTACACCTCCTCTCTTGCCACCATTCAGGGCCCCAAACAGTCCTTCCAGGTGAGGCAACACTTCACTTGTGAGTCTGTTGGGGTCACCTATTGCATCCGGTGCTCCCGGTACGGCCTTCTCTATATCAGTGAAACCCGACGCAGATTGGGGGACCGCTTCATCGAGCACCTCCACTCCGTCCGCCACAACAGACAGGATCTCCCAGTTGCCACCCACTTCAACTCTGTTTCACATTCCCATTCAGATATGTCCATGCATGGCCTTCTCTACTGCCATGATGGGGCTAAACTCAGGTTGGAGGAACAACACCTCATATGCAGTCTGGGTAGTCTCCAGCCCCTTGGTATGAACATAGAATTCTCTTACTCCCAGTAATTCCCTCCCCCTCCCTCCCCCTATCCCTATTTCACTCTGTCCCCTCCCCCAGCTGCCTATCACCCCCCTCATGATTCCGCCTCCTTCTACTACCCATTGTGTTTTCCCCTATTCCATCTTCATCTTTCCTGCCTATCACCTCCCGGCTTCCCCTCCCCCACCCCTTTATCTTTCCCCTTACTGGTTTTTCTCCTGGAACTTACCAGCCTTCTCCTTCCCACCCTCCCCCCACCTCCTTTATAGGGCCTCTGCCCCCTCCCTCTCAGTCCTGACGAAGGGTTCCGGCCCGAAACGTTGACTGATCGTTTCCACGGATGCTACTTGACCTGCTGAGTTCCTCCAGCGTGTTGTGCGTGTTGCTTTCACCCCAGCATCTGCAGAGTATTTTATGTTTATGTTGCACATGTATTTTGATCTCCATACATTATTGATGTGTGTGATTCCTGTCTCTTATTTTGTAATCAGTTATTTGAACAGTTTTCTGTGAATTATACAGAAAGTTAATCTGTTATTTTGCTCAGTGTACTTTCAGAAGACTGGCAATGTAAATCTGAGAAACTAGAATTGCAATGGATGTAACAGCGAATACATCTTCCAAATCCCTTCACATGTCGCTTCTGAACCCGGCTGCTGATGGACTGACTCTTCCCATATGGGGGTAGAGTGATTTGACAAAAATTGGCACATATTGGAAGGCTTTTTAAAAACCTCAAATGATAACAGGATGGTGATATTGAAAACATTGAAGACTAAACCCAGTAGTTACTGATAGTGAAGAAGAAGCAAAGAAATAATGACTGGACATAACTGTCAAGCAAATCAAATGAGGGAATCTCTTGTGCCAGGGATGAAATGCTAAGCTATGCCTTGCAGACAATCAGAAGCTATAAGCAAATATTAGATTCATTTTTTTTTCTGATAAAATACCTCACTGGATCAACTTATTTTCATTTATGTTCCGTATGAGAAGACAGGAAGCAGTTGGCAATGAGTTTAAAAGCTCCCTGAATTCTCTTGGGGTGCACAAGTGTTAAGACCATAAGACATACAGTCTGTAATGCCCTGATTAAGATTTTTACTGCTAATACTGTAGGGTATTTCAGTTGGTAGCTTTTTGTAGAAGGACTGTGTCTTGCTGATAGCATATTTGGGTTTCGAGTGAAGAAAAAGGGCTGAGATATTCAACTTAAGAATATGGTGTCAGCTAATCAGGATGGTGGAATTGGGAGAAAGTTCTAGAGAGAGCTGGGTGGAGAGAGATTTCTGATGGACACTGGTGGGGAATTAGGTCTTTTTTGGGGGCAGCTGCAGAGAGAACAAGAGGAAAGGTGGCTGAGGATGCTGTGGGAAGAAGCATTTCTGTTGCACAAGGTGCTTTGGGCAGATAAATGACTCTTAAGGAGGAAAGGCCAGTACTCCAGACAGGGTGCCCATTTGTTCAAGATGGATTTCTAGTGGCATTTTGGATGTGGTGTGTGCTTTCTTGCAGAACAACTTCAAAGTGAGCTCCAACTTTACACGCACATTTAGAATGGTTTGATTGTAATGGGCCCTTTTATTTTTCTCCCATAGAAACCATAGAAACTACAGCACAGAAACAGGCCTTTTGGCCCTTCTTGGCTGTGCCGAACCATTTTCTGCCTAGTCCCACTGACCTGCACACGGACCATATCCCTCCATACACCTCCCATCCATGTATCTGTCCAATTTATTCTTAAATGTTAAAAAAGAACCCATATTTACCACCTCGTCTGGCAGCTCACTCCATACTCCCACCACTCTCTGTGTGAAGAAGCCCCCCCTAATGTTCCCTTTAAACTTTTCCCTCCTCACCCTTAACCCATGTCCTCTGGTTTTTTTCTCCCCTTGCCTACAGTGGAAAACGCCTGCTTCCCTTTTTCTTTTTCCTGCTAACTGTTCAATAAAGCTGAAGTTTGTAAATATATTTTCTTTGTAACTTTATGCAGTGTACAATTTGTTATTTCTTGCTGACCAACAATTGTATATGGGCAGTACTTACACAGCATTCACTCAAATTGAGTTTTTGTTAATCAGAACATCACAACATTCCTGTTTGTTTGAAATGCAAATCATAGCGACCCTAGACGCTTATTGTTTATGAAGGGTGGCCTTCTTACCACTGAGTTCCTTAGCCGTCAGTGGAACCACCAACGAGCCAAGTTTCCATATGAGCCCAGCGAGTGGGCTTCACATAGCAGCAGAATTAGGTCATTCAGCCCATCGAGTCTGCTCCACCATTCCATCGTGGCTATTTTTTTAATCCCTCTCAATCTCATTCTCCTGCCTTCTCCCTGTATTAATGAGCATCTATTCCCAGCCCATTTAGGTAGAAAGAGTCAAGCCAGAACTAAAAATCCATTCTCAGAAACTTGTATGGATTATGATAATTAGAAATCTTCCAAAACGACTGGGATAAAATAAATGTACTGCATGTAGCATTCAGTGTATTGCTGCTGCTGTTACAGTTAATGGCTTTTATAGAGAAGTATAGGATAGAGAAAGCTCTACATGAATTAAAGATCAATTAATCAATGTTTTAGCTTGTGTGGGGATGATATCTGAAAATTTGAAATACAGATCTCTTCAATTGAACTGCCTCTCCTTAGAAATAACAGTTTCACAGACATAATGTGAATCTAAAGGACACTCAGTTTAGTGTCAAAATGGTTATGTTTTTCTTCGTAGCATATTAATCTGTTGTCAGGAGAAAGCAATAAGTTAGATTTAGAACAAATAGGGTGACTTTTTATCCATTTGTAGAAAATGAAACGATTGATTAATCAAACGGGCAGCAATTTTCTACACAAGGTTTCAATCCATTTTACACTCAATTCATGGCTGCATTTTGTATTGGAATTTGATCTCTTTGATGGTTTTGAATTGATAATGTAAAATTTTGCCACGATCAAATCATATGGATGTGCTTGCAATTCAATTGCGTTAATGGTGACAACATCCCATGTCATCAACCTATTAACTGATCCAAGGTGATTAGAAGGTGCTGTTGATCTGACATGAATTTCAAGCCTGTTTAAAGTGCTCATGAAATCTATAGCAATTTCTCATATTGCCCTTTTTGTTCCTTTTGTATTTCTATCTTATTGTTCCTCCTCTGGAGGCAAGAAGTACAGTGTAGTTATAATTGAGACTATAAAAAGACCTTATTGGGATAGACTCAGAAAAGGGAGAAGCGGAAGAGGAATTCTAAAGCATTAGTATGGTTCTAGTCCAATAAAGATTGCTCCAGATCAGAAACATTAAGTACAACAGTGAGGCATTGTTCAAAGTAGGAAAACTGACCAATTGGTTTATTATTGCGTATAACATGATGAGAGGCATTGATGGTGTGGATAGGTAGAGGCTTTTTCTCAGAGCTGAAATGGCTAGCACAGGCGGCAACAGTCTTAAGGTGCTTGGAAGTAGGTACAGAGGAGATGTAGGGGTATGTTTTTTCACACAAAGAGTGGTGAGTGTGTGGAATGGGCTGCTGCCAACAGAGGTGGAGGTAGATACGATAGGGTCTTAAGAGGCTCCTGGATAGGTACATAGAGCTTAGAAAAATAGAGGGCTATGGGCTATGGGTAACCCTAGGTAATTTCTAAGTAAGGACATGTTCGGCACAGCTTTGTGGGCCGAAGGGCCTGTATTGTGCTGTAGGTTTTCTATGTTTCTATATTGTCACATGTACTGAGGTACAGTGGAAAACCTTTTTAGTATGCCATGCATACATATTACTATATTTCGTTACAGCAGTGCACTGAGGTTATACAAGCAAATATAATAGGAGAATACAGAATAAAGTGCTGCAGTTACAGAGAAGTGCAGTGCAGGTAGACGATAAGTTTCAGGCTTTTCTTATCTTCTGTCTGATGGGAGGAGAGAGCAGAGAGAAAGTCCAGGGGTGGTGAGGACTTTGATTGGCTGCTTTACTGAAGCAGCGAGACATGTAGTCAAAGTCCACGGAGAGGAGGATGGTTTCTGTGAAGTGTTGAGCTGTGTCCACAATTCTCTGCAGTTCCTTGCGGTCAGAAGACAAACAGTTGCTATACCAAGTTGTGATGCATCTGGCTAAAAAAGAAAGGTTAAATTTCTAAAATTAAGGGTAAACCACATTGCTGGAGCTGTGGGCTCCCATACAGCCCAATACTGGCTAGGATGCCAGATTTCCTTTCCTAAAGCTCATTAGTGAACCAGATGTTACTTTTTATTAAGGAATATGGCTGTTTCTGCGTCAATACTGCTGAGATTAGCTTTCTATTGCAAATTTGTGCAATTACTTGAATTCAAATTCCCCACCTGCCATATCTTAAGATCATTGTTCAGTCCTCCTTGTTACTTATCCAACATCTTAACCACCACATTTTTCTACTAGCAGAGTATTAATTTTAGACTACTGATACGCAGTCCAGCCCAGGTGGATTGGAATTGAGGTTTGGCAAACAAACAAGTAATTGAAAAATGAAATACTTCCAGAAAGAAGATAGCTTGGACACAAACTAAACAGATTCCCTGAAGGGAAAAATACATTACCTAGAGTTAGAGCTCCCTGGGTGACAAAAGATGCAGATTAAAGTTAGACAAAATGGATGCTTTTAAAATGTACAGCACAGAACTAAGCTAAGTAAGTAAATTCATAGTAAATACACAGAAAATAAGTGAATTCATAGAAAAATGGAAATAATGTAGATTAAGAGTTAACTTTTCATTTCTAATAGACTAAGTAAATTAATAGCATAGTTGATTAGCATTGAAATAAAGTAATTTCTGCTCAAGAGAGACTCTGATAAATTAAAAGAAACCAAAATATTTACTATATGTTCACATCCCTTTGAAGACATCCAAAATGCCAAACAACCCCCGAGAATATTTTCTAAGTCCTACTCTTGTAAAGCAGGAAATGCATTTGCCTCGGAAAAACCTGATGTTGGTCAGGTAATCTGTCTCAGAAACATTGATTGAGTGATAAATATAGATCAGAACATCAGGGATAACTCCCTTGCTTTTCATCAAAATAGTGCCATATGATTTTTTTGTTCTCCTGAGAGGCAACTCTGCACAGAATCGCCAGCTGCAGTTTAATTATGTCCACACGGAGAAGGTAATTTTATTGCTTAAAAGTGTCCAGCCATAACAGGAGGCAGAACCTGTGATGGTTTAGTGTGAAAATCCTTACTTAAATTTCCCTGATAGCTATTGACAGCCTTTAACTCCTACCATCATCCCCACTACACTGTTAGATTAGTCAGTATAAATGTTATTTTCTTTTACAGTTTAACCATTTATGCTTGCTTGTATATTATATAACTACCTATGCACATGTAACTATTTATTGTTTCCTAGTGGTCACAATAAGTATATGCAATTGTTCAGTGTGTATCCTAATGGTTACATTCTGTCTCTTTCTGCTTCTTGGTATCACATTATTTGAAAAGGGGCTATCTGATTGGTTAACTCTTATCTACAAATTTGAATAGAATGTATCTTAACTATGGGGTATAAGAAGTGCTGAACACATTGACCAGCCATCTTTGTTTCTTCTTTCCCTTCCCCTGTTAGACCTCTGCTTCTCCCCATTTCTAATTCTCTTTGCTTTTTTAGTGTTTAATAAAATGATCATGAAGAAACAAGTTTTATGCCTCTTTCTTGACTTCTGAAAGAACCTTGGATCAAAAATATAAGAATTGAACAACATGATAAAAACAGTAAAAATGTGAGCATAAGTTAATAGCTTTAAGAGCCCCTGTAATCTCAAAACAATTCAGTGTGATGTAACTAATGAATATTTAAAAAATGAAAATATGATGTTATTAAAAGTAGTTAAGAACATACTTTCTTAACAAAGTAGTTAAGAAAGTCACTGAACTACTTCGACTTTTCAAAATAAGAATTTCCCCTTTGCCTCCTAACCCCAAAGATGAAGAACTGACAGTCCATAAAGTGGATAAATCCCGAAGGCCTGACCAAGTTCATCCTAAAACTTTGTGGGAGGCCAAGAAACAATTTATGAGGCCCTTGCAGTGGTGTTGTGTCATCTTTAGCCACAAGATGTGAGGCTGGCTAACATTTGACAGTCATTTAAGAATGGCGGCAACATGATCCAAGGATCCGGAGGCCATTGAACCTGATGTCAGAAGTGGAACAGTTATACGAGCAGATTCTGAGTGACAGGATCTAGCAGCATTTGGATAAACAAGGACTGATTAGGGATGGTCAGCATGGTTTGTGCATGGAAGTGGATGGATGAAAGCAGAGCAGTGGATATTGTCGATATGGACTTCAGCAAGGTCTTTGATAAGATCTGGATGGAAAGCTAATCTAGAAGGTTAGATCACATGGGATCCAAGGAGAGCTAGCTAAGAACAGACCAATTGACTCGATGAATGGAAGCAGTGGCTGATGGTAGGAGATTGTTTTTCAGGCTGCAGACCTGTGAATAGTAGGGTGTCATGAACATTAGTACTGGGCCCTTCATGATATATTATTTATAAGAACATAAAGTATAGGAGCAGAATTACACCATTTGGCCCATTGAATCTGTTCTGCCATTTCATCATTACTAGTCCAGTTTGCTCTCAGTCTCAATCTCCTGCCTTCTCCCCATATTCCTTCATACCTCGACTAACCAATAATCTATCAGCCTCTGCCATATATATACCAAATGACTTGGCCTCCATAGCCATCTGGGTCAATGAACTCTACAGATTCACTAATCTCTGGCTAAAGAAATTCTTCCTCATCTCCATTCTAAATAGACATACCTCTATTCTAAGGCTGTGTCTTCGAGTCCTAGACTCTCTCATCATAGGAGACATTCTGTCCAGATCCAGTCTATCAAAGCCTTTCAACATTGAATAGATTTCAATACGATCCCCACAACACACATCAAAGTTGCTGGTGAATGCAGCAGGCCGGGCAGCATCTCTAGGAAGAGGTACAGTTGACGTTTCGGGCCGAGAAGTCCTGACGAAGGGTCTCGGCCCAAAACATCGACTGTACCTCTTCCTAGAGATGCTGCCTGGCCTGCTGCGTTCACCTGCAACTTTGATGTGTGTTGCTTGAATTTCCAGCATCTGCAGAATTCCTCATGTTTGCATCAATAAGATCCCCCCTCATTCTTCTGAATTCAAGTGAGTACAGATCCAGAGCCATCAAACACTCCTCATATGAAAAGCCTTTCAACCCAGAGTCATTTTTATGAACCTCCTTTGAACCCTCTCCAATGTCAGCACAACCTTTCTTAGATAAGGGACCCAAAACTGCTCACAATACTCCAAATGAGACCTCACCAGTGCTTTATAAAGCTTCAACATTGCATCTTACTTTTATATTCTAGTCCTCTGAAAAATGAATGGAAAAATCGCATTTGCATTCCTCACCACTGAATCAACCTGCAAATAAACCTTTAGGGAATCCAGCACTGGGACTCCTAAGACCTTTTGCTCGTCAGATTTTTTAATTTTCTGTCCATTTAGAAATAGTCTACGTTTTTATTTCTGCCTCCAAAGTGTATGACTATACACTTCCCAACACTGTATTCCATCTGCTATTTCTTTGCCCATTCTCCTCATCTGACTAAGTCCTTCTGTACCCTCTCTGCTTCCTCAACACTACCTGCCCCTCCAACTATCTTTGTATCGTCTGGAAAATTGGTCACAAAGCCATCAATTCCATCATCCAAATCATTGACATATCATAAAAAGAAACGACCCAGCACAGTCCGCTGTGGAAAACCTCAGGTCACCAGCAACAACTAGACAAGGCTCACTTTATTCCCACTCTTGCCTCCTGCCAATCAGCAATCCTCTATCCATGTTCGTATCTTTCCTATAATACCATGGGCTCTTAACTTGTTGAACAGTCTCATGTGTGACACCTTGTCAAAGGCCTTCTGAATATCCTAGCATACATCCACCAGTTCTCCCTTGTTCAGCAACACACAGAAAAATTGATGGTGAACGCAGCAGGCCAGGCAGCATCTATAGGAAAAGGTGCAGTCAACGTTCCGGGCCGAGACCCTTCATCAGGACTAACTGAAGGAAGAGTTAGTAAGAGATTTGAAAGTGGGAGGGGGAGGGGGAGATCCAAAATGATAGGAGAAGACAGGAGGGGGAGGGATGGAGCCAAGAGCTGGACAGTTGATTGGCAAAAGGGATCAGAGAGGATTATGGGACAGATGGGAGGCCTAGGGAGAAAGAAAGGGAGAGGGGGGAAGCTCAGAGGATGGGCAAGGAGTATAGTGAGAGGGACAGAGAGAGAAAAAATATATATAATAATAAAAGATAAATAAATAATGAATGGGGTACAAAGGGGAGGTGTGGCATTAACGGAAGTTAGAGAAGTCAATGTTCATTGCATCAGGTTGGAGGTTACCCAGACAGAATATAAGGTATTGTTCCTCCAACCTGAGTGTGGCTTCATCTTGACAGTAGAGGAAGCCGTGGATAGACATATCAGAATGGAAATGGGACATGGAATTAAAATGTGTGGACACTGGGTGATCCTGCTTTCTCTGGTGGACAGAGCGTAGGTGTAGTGCAAAATGGTCTCCCAGCCTGCGTCGGGTCTTGCCAATACATAGAAGGCTTTCATCAGGAGAACTGGACGCAGTATATCACCCGAGCCGACTCACAGGTGAAGTGTCGCCTCACCTGGAAGGATTGTCCATCTCCCTTGTCCACCCTGCTTGTCATTTCTTCAATGAATTCCAACAGATTTGTCATGTGTCTCCAATTAACCCCCCAAAAAATTCTTAACAATTGACTCCTGCACCTTTCCAGTCTCTGAGGTCAGAATAACTGGCCTATAATTTCCTTTCTTTGGCCTCTCTCCCTTCCTCAAGACTGGAATTTTCCAGTCCTCCAGAACCATGCCAGATTTCAGTGATTCTTGAAAGATTATTACTAATGCCTCCAGTCTCATCAGCTACTTCTTTTAGTGTAGTGCATCTGATCCAGATTTCTTACCAACTTTCAGACTGTTTAGTTTCCCAAGCTCCTTCTCCCCAGCAGTTGTAAATTCACTCACTTCTGCTCCCTGACACTCTCAAATGTCTGGCACACTGCTGGTGTCTTCCAAATTGAAGAGTGATGCAAAATGCTTACTCAGTTTGTCAGCCATTTCCTTGTCCTGCATCACTACCACTCCAGCATCACTTTCCAGTGGTCTGTTCCCTGCTCTCACCTCCTTTGACACCCCATATATCTGAAAAAACTTTTGGTATCTTCTTTAATATTATAGGCTAGCTTATCTTTATATTTCACCTCTTCACTTCTTATGAGTTTCTTAGTTACCTTCCATTGGTTTTTGCACTATTTTGCTCTATTATATGCCCTCCATTTAGCTTTTATGTTGGTTTTGACTTCTTTTGTCTGCCACGGTTGTGTCTTTCTGCCTTAGAATACTTCTTCCTCTATGGGATGTCATTGGCCTCGAGTCAGAGATACAGCCATCTACTACCACCCTCTGGCATCTTCAACAAAGCCAATGATTAATCCAATTTACTACATCATCCTGAACGCTGAGTGACTGAAACTTCTTGACCAACATCCCATGCAGGACCTTGTCAAGTGCCTCTCTAAAGTCCATATAGACATCTTCCACAGCCTTGCCTTCATCAACGTTTCTGGTAACATCCTTGTAAAACACTTTAAGGTTGTTTAGGCACACCCTACCACACACACAAAGCCATACTGACAATCCCTAACTAGTCCCTTTCTATCTAAATACTATAAGACCATAAGATATAGGAGCAGAATTAGACCATGCAGCATATTGAGTCTGCTCCACTATTCCATTATGGCCGATACTGGATCCCACTCAATCCCATACACCTACCCCCTCACCATATCCCTTGATGCACTGACCAATCAGGAAACTGTCAATTTCTGCCTTAAATGTACCCACAGATTTGGGCTCTGCCACAGAGAATTCACAGATTCACTACTCTCTGGCTAAAAAGAATTCCTCCTTACATCTGTTTTAAAGGTTACCCCTCAACTTTGAGGCAGTGCCCCCTAGTTCTGGATAACCACACCATAGGAAGCATCCTATCCACATCCACCCTATTTATTCCTTTCAACATTTGGTAGGATTCAATGAGATCCCTCAGCATTCTTCTAATTCCAGAGAGTACAGACCCAAAGCTGCCAAATGCTCCTCATATTTTAACCCCTTCATTTCTGGAATCATCCTTGTGAACTTTGTCTGGACTCTCTCTAATGACAATAGACAATAGACAATAGATAATCAGTGCAGGAATAGGCCACTCAGCCCTTCATGCCAGTACCGCCATTCACTGTGATCATAGCTGATCATGCACAATCAGTACCCTTTTCCTGCCTTCTCCCCATATTCCTTTACTCCGCTATCATTAAGAGCTCTATCTAACTCTTTTTTGAAAACATCCAGAGAATTGGCCTCCACTGCCTTCTGAGGCAGAGCATTCCACAGATCCACAACTCTCTGAGTGAAGAAGTTTTTCCTCAACTCCATTCTAAATGGCCTACCCCTTATTCTCAAACTGTGGCCTCTGGTTCTGGACTCCGCCAACATCTGGAACATGTTTCCTGCCTCTAGCGTGTCCAATCCCTTAATAATCTTATATGTTTCAATCAGATCCCCTCTCATCCTTCTAAATTCCAGTGTATACAAGCGCAGTCGCTCCAATCTTTCAACATATGACAGTCCCGCAATCCCGGGAATTAACCTTGTGAACCTACGCTGCACTCCCTCAATAGCAAAAATATCCTTCCTCAAATTTGGAGACCAAACTGTGCACACTACTCCAGGTGTGGTCTCACCAGGGCCCTGTACAACTGCAGAAGGACCTCTTTGCTCCTATACTCAACTCCCCTTGTTATGAAGGCCAACATGCCATTAGCTTTCTTCTTTGCCTGCTGTACCTGCATGTTTACTATCAGTGACTGATGAACAAGGACACCTAGATCTCATTGTACTTCCCCTTTCCCTAACTTGACACCATTCAGATAGTAATCAGTCTTCCTGTTTTTGCCACCAAAGTGGATAACCTCATATATATCCACATTAAACTGCATCTGCCCACTCACCCAACCTGTCCAAGTCATCCTGCATTATCATAACATCCTCCACACATTCCACCCAGCTTTGTGTCATCTGCAAATTTGCTAATGTTAACTTTTAATCCCTTCATCTAAATCATTAATGTATATTGTAAATAGCTGCGGTCCCAGCACCGAACCTTGCGGTACCCCACTAGTCACTGCCTGCCATTCTGAAAGGGACCCGTTAATCCCTACTCTTTGTTTCCTGTCTGCCAACTAATTTTCTATCCATGTCAGTACCCTACCCCCAATACCATGAGCTCTAATTTTGTCCACTAATCTCCTATGTGGGACCTTATCAAAGGCTTTCTGAAAGTCCAGGTACATTACATCCACTGGCTCTCCCTTGTCCATTTTCATAGTTACATCCTCAAAAAATTCCAAAAGATTAGTCAAGCATGATTTCCCCTTCGTAAATCCATGCTGACTCGGACCACACATCCTTTCTGAGATATGGGGCCCAAAACTGTTGACAATGCTCCAAGTATGGTCTGACTAGTGGCTTATAAAGCCTCAGCATTATCTCCTTGCTTTTATATTCTATTCAATAGGTTTCAATAGTTATATTTAATAGAAACATAGAAACATAGAAAATAGGTGCAGGAGTAGGCCATTCGGCCCTTCGAGCCTGCACCGCCATTTATTATGATCATGGCTGATCATCCAACTCAGAACCCCGCCCCAGCCTTCCCTCCATACCCCCTGATCCCCGTAGCCACAAGGGCCATATCTAACTCCCTCTTAAATATAGCCAATGAACTGGCCTCAACTGTTTCCTGTGGCAGAGAATTCCACAGATTCACCACTCTCTGTGTGAAGAAGTTTTTCCTAATCTCGGTCCTAAAAGGCTTCCCCTCTATCCTCAAACTGTGACCCCTCGTTCTGGACTTCCCCAACATCGGGAACAATCTTCCTGCATCTAGCCTGTCCAATCCCTTTAGGATCTTATACGTTTCAATCAGATCCCCCCTCAATCTTCTAAATTCCAACGAGTACAAGCCCAGTTCATCCAGTCTTTCTTCATATGAAAGTCCTGCCATCCCAGGAATCAATCTGGTGAACCTTCTTTGTACTCCCTCTATGGCAAGGATGTCTTTCCTCAGATTAGGGGACCAAAACTGCACACAATACTCCAGGTGTGGTCTCACCAAGGCCTTGTACAACTGCAGTAGTACCTCCCTGCTCCTGTACTCGAATCCTCTCGCTATAAATGCCAGCATACCATTCGCCTTTTTCACCGCCTGCTGTACCTGCATGCCCACTTTCAATGACTGGTGTATAATGACACCCAGGTCTCGTTGCACCTCCCCTTTTCCTAATCGGCCACCATTCAGATAATAATCTGTTTTCCTATTTTTGTCACCAAAGTGGATAACTTCACATTTATCCACATTAAATTGCATCTGCCATGAATTTGCCCACTCACCCAACCTATCCAAGTCACCCTGCATCCTCTTAGCATCCTCCTCACAGCTAACACTGCCACCCAGCTTCGTGTCATCCGCAAACTTGGAGATGCTGCATTTAATTCCCTCATCCAAGTCATTAATATATATTGTAAACAACTGGGGTCCCAGCACTGAGCCTTGCGGTACCCCACTAGTCACCGCCTGCCATTCTGAAAAGGTCCCGTTTATTCCCACTCTTTGCTTCCTGTCTGCTAACCAACTCTCCACCCACACCAATACCTTACCCCCAATACCGTGTGCTTTAAGTTTGCACACTAATCTCCTGTGTGGGACCTTGTCAAAAGCCTTTTGAAAATCCAAATATACCACATCCACTGGTTCTCCCCTATCCACTCTACTAGTTACATCCTCAAAAAATTCTATGAGATTTGTCAGACATGATTTTCCTTTCACAAATCCATGCTGACTTTGTCCGATCATTTCACCACTTTCCAAATGTGCTGTTATCACATCCTTGATAACTGACTCCAGCAGTTTCCCCACCACCGACGTTAGGCTAACCGGTCTATAATTCCCCGGTTTCTCTCTCCCTCCTTTTTTAAAAAGTGGAGTTACATTAGCCACCCTCCAATCCTCAGGGACTAGTCCAGAATCTAACGAGTTTTGAAAAATTATCACTAATGCATCCATTATTTCTTGGGCTACTTCCTTAAGCACCCTGGGATGCAGACCATCTGGCCCTGGGGATTTATCTGCCTTCAATCCCTTCAATTTACCTAACACCACTTCCCTACTAACATGTATTTCGCTCAGTTCCTCCATCTCACTGGACCCTCTGTCCCCTACTATTTCTGGAAGATTATTTATGTCCTCCTTAGTGAAGACAGAACCAAAGTAATTATTCAATTGGTCTGCCATGTCCTTGCTCCCCATAATCAATTCACCTGTTTCTGTCTGCAGGGGACCTACATTTGTCTTTACCAGTCTTTTCTTTTTTACATATCTATAAAAGCTTTTACAGTCCGTTTTTATGTTTCCTGCCAGTTTTCTCTCATAATCTTTTTTCCCCTTCCTAATTAAGCCCCTTGTCCTCCTCTGCTGAACTCTGAATTTCTCCCAGTCCTCAGGTGAGCCACTTTCTCTGGCTAATTTGTATGCTTCTTCTTTGGAATTGATACTATCCCTAATTTCTCTTGTCAGCCACGGGTGCACTACCTTCCTTGATTTATTCTTTTGCCAAACTGGGATGAACAATTGTTGTAGTTCATCCATGCAACCTTTAATGATAGAGAAATGTATACAATATATATCCTGAAGTTCTTCTTCTTCACAAACATCCACGAAAACAGAGGAGTACCCCAAAGAACGGAGGACAGTTAAAATGTTAGAACCTAAAAGCCCCCCCAACTCCCCTCCCACATACAAGCAGCAGCAAAGCAATGACAACCCCCATCTCCACCAGCAAAAAAGCTTCAGTACACTCCACCAAGCATTCAGGCATGCAGCAAGCATCAATAAAGACACAGACTTGCAGTACCCCAAAAACTACTCATTCACCGGTAATTTGGCATACCATAGGCTCTCTCTTTTCCTAATAAAGAAAAAGAGGTGTCCCCATTTCACAGTGAGAGGGGAGACATTCACAAACAACTTGCTGACTTGCGATGTTAGAAGTCTGTTGCGTTGCTTTTTCTGAGCTCTGCGCTCAGAGAGTCGTCACCAAAAAGGCGCAGCTCTCCGGACACTCGACCCCCGGCAGCTAACCCGCTGCTCCCGATGTTCTGTGTTCTCCTGCGACACTTCATTCGGGGCATCGGCCTAAGATCAGCCCTTCTCCATTGCCATGAAATTCCAGAACCCTGAAGGCACACTAGTCTTCCAGGCCACATCCTTGGGATATCAAAAAGCGGCCGGTCCTGAGACCGTGAAAGCGGGTCCCACTCCTGCAAAGAGCCATAATCAGAGTGCAACTCCAGGTTAGGGTGTTCAAAAGGACCTTGAAAAGGCATAAAAAAAGAGATATCAAAGACAGAAATAGAACTGTTTCCAAAGATACAAGCAAAGGAGTTGCCATTTAGCGCCATTTTGACTTTGCTTTGCCTCTATTCTCTTTGAAATAAATGCTACATTGTAATTGCCTTCTTTACCACAGACTCAACCGGTAAATTAACCTTCTGGGAGACTTTGCACGAGGACTCTGAGATCCCTCTGTACCTCTTGTTTGAAACTTAGCCCCATTGTAATAATTGTCCGCACTATTGTTTCTTTTACCAAAATGCATGATCATACATTTCCCAATATGGTATTCCATCTGCCTCTTTTTTGCCTATTCTTCCAATTTGCCTAAGTCCTGCTGCAATCACATTACTTCCTCAGCACTACCTACCCCTCACTGATGCTTTGTCTCACTTCTATATACTCTGTATCCATTTCCCCAGTAAATACAGATGCAAAACATTGATTTAAAATTTCACCCATCTCTTTTGGCTCATTCTGATCTTCTAGAGGACCAATTTTGTCCCTTGCAATCCTTTTGCTCTTAACATATTGTGATGAGAATACACATAAATTAAGATGTTTGCTGGCCTGGGCTAGCACCAGTGGCATCAGCAGTTGGTCTGCCACCTGTCCTCAGGGGAGGGAGAGATAAGGAACACAATGAGCAGATTTGGAGATGTTAATGAAGGAGCCATCAGTCTGGATATTGTCAAGATCGGCTCCCCCTTTGAACCCTGAACTGTTTGAAGTGATGGACAGGCGATCTGGAGATGTGTAATGAAGGGACGGGAGAGAGAGCTGTCTAGAGCGGCTCCCCTTTTGAACCCTGAACTGTTTGAAGTGATGGACAGGCGATACCTCAGCAGGGGGATAAAAAGGGACAGGTTCGCTAAGGCAGGACACACGACACCCCGAGGTAACGAGACCCTGGAAGCGGTGCGCCTCTCCCAAGTCGGTGGGAAGCTTTTGGACGGCTGATCGCGGGATCAGCCTTAGACGCACAGGGTGGAAAGGTACGATCAGCGGGAACCCGGTGTGTGTCCGCCCTTGCTTGGGTGCCGGGTTCACTGCAGAGAATCGACTGCATCTGGAGGAGGGGTCACAGTCGGTGACCCCAGGTGACATCACAAAGGACTCGCCCGAAAGCTGCTTGTGAGCAATATCGCAGGTCTGTGAGTGGAAGTCGTTTCGAATGATCATTCGTTCTCGTTCTCTCTCTCCTCCCCACATTGTCCATCACCATGGCAACCATTACTGCGAACTGAACTAAATTGAACTGGACTTTGTGTCACTTTGAAATTGGTCATTTACCCCTAGACAACGATAGAGCTTGATTGATCCTGTTATCTTAATTCTGTACACGTGTGTTTATCATTGCTGAACTATTGCATTTATTATCCTTTCGATTACTGTGTTGCTTGTTTCTTTAATAAAACCTTCTTAGATCTAGTAATCCAGACTCCAACTGAGTGATCCATTTCTGCTGGTTTGGCAACCCAGTTACGGGGTACGTAACAATATCTATAGAAGCCCTTAGGATTCTCCTTCATATTATGTTCTAGGGCAATCTTGTGCCCTAGATCTTTTACCTCTCCTGATTTCATTATTCTGTTCTCTTGCATTTCTTATACTCCCTAAATACCTCATTTGTCTCTGTCTGCTATACACCTCCTTTATTTCTTAACTAGGGTGTCAGCATCTCTTGAAAACCAAGATTTCCCAAACCTGTTATCTTTACCTTTATTCTGACAGGCACATACAAGCTTTGTACCCTCAAAAACTCACTTTTGAAGGCCTTCCACTTTCCAAGTCCATGTTTTCCAGAAAGCGGCCTGTCCCAGCCTACACTAGCCAGATCCTTTCTGATACCATTAAAATTGGCCTTTCTCCAATTTAGAATCTCAACCTGTGGACCAGACCTATCCTTTTCCATAATCACCTTGAAACTGATGACATTATGATCATTAGATGCAAAGTGTTCCCCAATATAAACTTTTGTCACCTGCCCTGTCTCATTGCTTAATAGCAAATCAAGTATCACACACTCTCCTGTTGGGACATCCATGTACAAATTGAGGAAATTTTCCTGAACATATTTGAGAAACTCCCTTCCATCTTGTCCTCTTACAGAATGGGAGTACCAATCAATATGTTGAAAGTTAAAATCACCTACCATCACAAACTTATGTTTCTTGCAACAGACTGCGATCTCTCAACAAATTTGTTCCCCTAAATCCCACAAACTGTTTGGTGGTTTATAATAAAACCCCATTGCATGGTCATACATTTCTTATTCCTCAGTTTCAGTAATAAAGCCTCACTAGACTAGTTCCCCAGTTTATCCTGACTGAATATTGCTGTGACATTTTCCCTGATTAGTAATGTCACCTCTCCCCCTTTAATCCCTCCTGCTCTGTCAAGACTAAAACAACAGAACTCCAGAAAATTGAGCTGCCAATCCTAACTCTTTTGCAACCAAATCTCATCAGTGGCTACAATATCATAATTCCATGTGTTGATCCTTGTCCTGAGCTCATCTGCCTTTCCTACAATACTTCTTGCATTTAAATGTTTTTCACCTTCTGCACACCACCTTGGCTGAACAGAGGAGCGTTCTTAGTGATAGTCTAAGACAACTGTGCTGCTTCAAAAGGCACTATATCGCTATATGAGTTTATCCTTTCCCTCGGCCAGTAGGCTGTATAATGAGTCAACTATGGCCAGGGAAGTGATGAACCCTTCCTGGTAGACTGTTTGAGATAACTTATTCTTTATTCTTTCTACTTCTCTTCTGATATTTAGAGTATATATCTGTGCACCTGTAATGCTACTCTGACACTGTAATTTCCTTTTGGATCAATGAAGTATCCATCTATCTATCTAAATATATGCAGCTCAGAACATTAGTCGCACCTTGCTCAACCTTTTGATTCCTGACTTAGTTTGAGGACTTAAGAACATCTGTCTTCATAACCTCCTCACTGTCTGTTCTGTCACTCTGGTTCCAATCCCCCTGTAACTGTAGTTTAAATCCACTCCCCCCCCCCCCCCCCCCCCCGTGCAGCGCAATCAAATTGTCTCTTCTGTACAGGTCCCACCTTACCTAGAAGAGAGCCCAATGATCCAAAACTCTGACACCCTCCCTCCTACACCAACTCCTCAGCCATGTACTAAACTGTGTAATCTTCCTACCACTGGCCTCACTGGCAGGTGGCATGAGTTACTGTCCTGAGATCATAACCCTGGACATCCTGTCCTTTAGCTTAGCTCCTTTCTCCCTGACTCACTTTGCAGAACCTCATCACTCTTCCTACCTATGTTTTTGGTACCTACATGGACCACGAGCTCTGGCTGCTCACCCTCCTATCTAAGAATTATTTTGTTTTTGTCCCTGCTTATTGAGCCCAGGAACAAAATACAGCAGAGGGCAATTCAGTTGCTGTAATTTAGGATCCATCAATTACCAGTATTCCATTCAAATGGATTAGCTTCCATGGGTATCTTGGTCATGACGGATGAGTTGGACCGAAGGGCCTGTTTCCATGCAGTTTTGCTCTGATTCTCTCGGTTTAATCTGCTGCCCCGCTGTACATATGTATATATGCTGTGAGATCAGTGATCTCTCACATTCTGTTCTAGGTCTAATATTGCATGTATGACTGTCCTAGACTTGCTTCTGTTTAAATTAATAAATGCCTATCAATCTGTTGAGACTTCTGCCAGCATGATATAGTTAAAAGCATTTCAATATCTCCTATGTTCTTTTCAATTCCCATTTGGTATTTGTCATCATATAATCTAAGTATAAAATGCATGCATAGAGTATAGCAGTGGCACTATCTATGAAGAGGTTTGGATTAATGTTTAGAACAGATTTTGTTCTGCCTCAAGACAACATGGGTTTCATATTGTATAACAGTAAAGTATCTGGGTCAGGCTCTCAAGGGAGTTCAATAGACCATTGATTTATTGCAACTCAACATTGAAATCTACTCTGTCAAAACAATATAGCATTTTTTTCTGGATCAGTTCAGTGCTGGACAATGCAAAGAAACCTTGCATTTATATAGCACATCATTACCTGCCTCAAGATGTCGCTAGGTATTTCAGACACAAAAAAAAATTTTAGTGCAGTGATTGTGATGAGACAAATACAACAATTATTTTGGGCACAACAAAAGCCTGCAACAGCAAAGAGCACCAGGAGAACACAACTATTTCCACTTGTGTATCTTATAAGAGGAATGTTGGCAAGCATTCTGCTCGGATCTTTGAATGCCATCAAGGCAGCTTTAACATCCCCCTAGCTAGTAAAACAGACATGGTGGACTAAACATCTTATCCAAAATTTACTCAGCCTGGGATCTGTTTTCATGGTATCCTTTTGATTTGAATTTAGAATTTATTTAAATCTTGCATCCATCCCTCAACGTGAGGGAGTAAAACTCTTTGTGTTATGACTCCTTTGCAATGTACAGACGTGTGAATTTAAAAGTCTAATGGCTTGAAGAAAGAAGATGTCCCATAGCCTGTTCATCCTGGCTTTAATGCTGCCGTACCGTTTGCCAGACAGAAGCAGCGGAAGCGGTTTATGATTCAGGTAACCACTGTCCCCAGTGATCTTCCAGGTCTTCCTTCTGCACCTGCTGCTATAAATGTCCTCAGTGGAGGGAAGTTCACGTCCACAGTGGCACTGAGCTGTCCGTACCACTCTCCACAGTGCCCAGTGATCAAGGTTTGTGCATTCTGTATCAGGCAGTGATACAGCCTTTCAGGATGCTCTCAATGGTGCCCCTGCAGAAGGTCTTGAGGATTTGGGGGCCCATGCTGAGCCTCTTCATTTGCCTGAGGTGGAAGAGACGCTGTTTTACCTTTTTTGCCACAGAACTGGTGTGTACAGTCCAGGTGAGATCATCGGTGATATTTATACTGAGGAACTTGAAACTATTCATGCTCTCAACTGCACACCCATTGATGTTGAATGGGTCAAGCCTGTCACCATTCATCCTGTTATCTACAATCAGATCTTTTGTTTTTTGGACATTGAGGGAGAGGTTGTTATCCTGGCACCACTGTGCCAGGATGTCAGTCTCTCTTCTGTAGGCTGTCTCACTACCACTAGAAGTAAGGCCGATCAAAGTTATGTCATCTGTGAAATTGATCAGCAAATTGGAGCTGTGTATGGCGATACAGTCATCGGTGTAAAGGGAGTAGAGTAGGGGACTCAGAACACAACCCTGGGGTCACCTGTGTTCAGGGTCAGAAGGGTAGAGGTGAGGGAACCCATGCTTGCTACCTGTTGGTGATGCAATAGGAAGTGCAGGATCCAGCTGCACAAGGTGGGGTGCAGGCTGAAGTCTGTGAGGTTCCTGTCAAGTATGAAGGCAATTATGGTGTTAACTGCTGAACTGTAGTCCAGGAACAGCGTTCTAGCATATGTATTCTTCTTCTTCAGGTGAGTGAGGATGGTGCTGTCATCGGTAGACTGGTTCTGTCAGTGGGCAAATTGTAGGGGGTTCAATGTGAGTAGTAGCATGCTGCAGATGTACTCTTTAGCCAACTTCTCAAAACATTTGCTTATAATTGAGGTTGAGTGCAACAGGGCGCCAATCATTTAGGCATGCTACCTTGGTTTTCTTAGGTACAGGGATAATGATGGATGATTTGAAATAGGAGGGCACTGGACAATGGGAGAGGGAGAGATTAAAAATGTCCATAAACTCACCAGCCAGCTCCTCAGCACACACTTTGAGGATGCGCCCTGGGATGCCATCCGGCCCCGTTGCCTTGCGGCTGTTGACACATTGGAGCCTCAGAGAAGACCAAGGTGCAGGTTTCGTTGGCGGCTCTCCTCAGGGGTTAAGTCCTATCTACCTCGAATCGAGCATAAAAAGAATTTAGTTCATCTGGGAGCGAGGTGGCAATGTTTGCTGTACTGCTTCAATTTCTGCCCGTAGGCGGGCAGGAGCAAGATGGAGGAATGGTCAGACTTTTCAAATGGAGGGTGGAGGATGTAGGCGTGTGGAAGGGAGAGTAGCAGTGCCCGAGTATGCTTTCTCCCCGTGTGCTCACCTTGACGTGTTGGCAGAACTTTGGGTAAGCTCTGGTCAGCGATGCTTGATTAAAGTTTCCAGCAAAGATAAAAGCAGCCTTTGGGTTTGTGGTTTAATGGATTTTGATGGTTTCACTAAGTTCGTTAAGAGCCAGGTTGGTATCGACACTGTGGTGGGATGTACACAGCTGTAATAATAACAGACGTGAATTCTCTAGGCAGCCTGAAAGGTCGACATAGCAGTACAGTACTAATGTAGGTCCTTGGTAACAATGAGGTTTCCTAAAGCAGGGGACACCTGTATAAGTTACTCCAGATCCGGGGAGCAAAAGGATTTGAGGGTTTGCATCCTATCTGCTCACACCAAGCATTGTTCACCATGAAACATACTCCCCCACCTTTGCTATTCCCAGGGAGGTCTTTCCATGTTCAAGACTGTTCTTGGCAAACATTTCTACAGAAATTACCTTCTTCTAGGCAATGACTTTACAAAGTGGGTCATCCCAGTCATTATCAATACTCTTCAGAGGTTGTCTGCCTGGCATCAGTGGTCGCATAACCAGGACTTGTGATATGCACCAACTGCTCATATGACCATCCACCACCTGCTCACATGCCTTTATATGACTCTGACTGGGGGGTGGCTAAGCAGGTGCTAAACTTGCTGAAGGTGACCTGCAGGCTAGTGGAGAGAAGGAGTGCCTTACACCTCCTTTGGTAGAGACATATCTCTACCCTGCCGGTGTCCATGAAGTAACATGGGGATATGCAGTGCTCCAAGAAAATTATAAGACTGGGGACAAAATCCCAAGATAGGAAGGAGTAAGAGATTGAAGAATTAGGAGTGGTGATTGTGGACCAGAATATGTTGTTTTTAGTTTCAGGTAATATTTGATCTGGAGTCAGGTCAGAAGTCATGAGAACATGGGGATTTGATGAGTTAAGCTACACCAACCAGTTCCTGTTTGGAACTCAGCAGGCTAGGCAACATCTATGGAGAGGAACGAACAGTTGATGTTTCATATCAAGAGCATTCATAAGGTCTTGATTAAGGGTCTTGGCCTGAAATGTTGGATGTTTATTCCTCTCTATAGATGCTGCCTGACTTACTGAGTTCCTCCGGCATTCTGTGTGTGTTATTCTGGATTTCCAGCATCTGCAGAATCTCTTGTGTTTAGAATTTTGTTGGGTAAAAAACTGATCACTCTTTTCAAAGTAAGTGACTCAGAATCCATTAAGGCAGGTAAGATGAAAACAAAATGTACACTTTCAGTCTGTAAGTGTACCACTTGTACAGGTGAAAACTCTTCCTCGCATTTACTAAGACTTCTAGTTCCATGTGGCAAAAAGAAGTATTTTCACCCATTTTTATTTTTTTATCTTAGCCTTTTGGGGCTGTTCCTACTCCTTGAAAATAACCTCCAAGAGTCACTGTATTGAAGTGTTGCACTAAAGATAATTTCAATCAATGCTTTTAGAGAGATGTTATTTAGGGTTCCTTTATGAAGCTTTGGGAGAATAAAAGCCCTCAGAATACCCACAGTTTGTAAGCCAAATCATTTGAGGTAACTTGCATAAAAACAAATTAGGAGAAAAACTGGAAACAATTCAACAGGATTTTAATTTAAATATTCTAGCCTCGTTTCACCAGATTATCAAAAGCAGCACTTTCATGATGAGGTTGTAAATGTTCCGCTTTCCGTAATGTGTGTTTCTCCTTGGTTTCCTCATTTCAGTGGAACACTCCAATGAACCTATAGACTTTTCATGGAGATTGTTAGTGAAAGAAGCTCCATCCACCCCTTCAGATGGATGTCAATTCTTCCTTGAATTATTTTGCAGAGGGGTGTGGGAAATCATCCCAAAGCTATGGCCAAAGGGCGTCAACTAACTTTGCTGAAAGAGAACTTGTAGCCACAAGATCAGAAGAAATAAAGCAAGAGGAATGCTTTTGCTGTTGCCTGTTCATCCTGTCAATCAAAACGATGACTCGGTGTCCCTTTCTTGAATGAACCCCATAACTTGTGATCCTTTAATATCTAAATACCTATCAAAGAATATCCCAAGCTGCCCTTGGTCTCCTGGGTGAAGAAGTGATTCCACAAATCCATTATACAGCAGCAACAGAGAAAAAGAAACTGTTGTGGCTATGCACAACTACATATCAATTAAATAAAAGCACACACACAGGAGATGGCTTAAACTAGCGTGTTCACTTTTCAGTGAGAGAGAGAGCACAATGTGCATGCGTACACAACAGTGCATGCGCAGACTAAAAATCAATGCACAGGTACAGATAACAGATCAATATGTAGTGCTCAGAGGGGTGGGATTATTGCTCTAAGAAATAGATCCATACATTACACTTCCTCCTCCTGTAGATTAATGAAATGTAAAACTGTATATGCACAAAGCATTCAAATTCCCTTTCATAAGCCCATATTCCAAACAAACTTGTTTTCACAACAACGGTGCGTAACTAACTTCACAGTTCTAAAGATTCAGTCATTTGGGTGGCACTCTGTTTCTTTCAGGATAGCACCTCTGGACCTGCGAAGTGGCATTAGGTTTGGTAGCTGTCTTGTCTAAGACAACATTCTCAGTTTCTGGTGTCACATTACTGTAAATGGTATCATCACAGAGAGGTAAGTCCAGTGACTGTAATGTGTCCATCTTGTTGGATGAAGTCAACTCAGGTTTGTTCATCAGTTGAACATCCAGTATCCGGTCTACATGAAGTCACCATGTCTGATCTCCAACATCCAGTGTTGTACACTAGTGTACACCAGTGGTCAAGTTCGTGTAACTATCCTATCAAGTATCCACTTTTCTTCTCGGTAATCACACGCTAGGACTTCCTGTCCAACCTGGATGCTCCTTGCTGCTTCATTTGGCAATGTTTAATCTGCCCTTCCCTCCAGAGGTCTGGTTTTAGGAGGTCAATGCGAGATCTCAGATTTCTATTCATGAACACCACTGCAGGCGTTTGATTTGTTGTCACATGAACAGAGTTCCGATACACAGAAAGGAAGTCATCCACCTTGTGCTACAGAAAAATGACTTCCTTGTCCATCACTTTAATGGACTTCTTGAAGGTTGCTAACCCATTCGTTGCTGGGTGGTGAAGAGCTGACTTGAAATGTCTGATGCCAGTTTTCTTCATGAACAATTAGAATTCATCTGACATGCATTATGTCACTCAAAATTTGTTCTGGTAAGCCATTTCTGGTGAAGATAGTCTTCAGAGCAGTGACAGTCTTTGCTGAGTTGGTTGACTTTATTGGTATAAACTCCAGTCACTTGCTTGCTGGTTTTACAGGGGTTAATAAATTACAGGGGTTACTAAATTGCAGGGGTTACTCTAGTTCTTGGGCCCATTAAGCTGAGAAGTGTAGGGGCTTTCTTTCGCTTCTCCATATTGTTCTCGTTACAATACAGTTCAACTCTCTCAATATATGATTTCCAGTCTTCATTAGCGCTATCAAATTCGTCAACTTTCCTGACTGAAGCCATCGCCACATTATTTTCACTTTAAATTCAATGCGTTTTTCACTGTTACTCACACATTCCTTTGTTAGCATCTGTGACAGCTTTCTCATGCTGTTTTGTCCAGTAACCTTTGGTGCAGTTCATGATATTCTCTAATATTCAGTTTTGTACTCGCTGCCAATTTGTTGAGACTGTGCACAACTACATATCAATTAAATAAACACACAGGAGATGGATTTAACTGGTGTATTCACAATGCAGCGAGAGAGAGAGAGAGAGAGAGAAAACAATGCACATGCGCAGACAACAGATCAATGTGCATGCACAGATGACAGATCAATACATAGTATTAAGGTGGTGTCACTGCTGTAAAAGAAATAGATCCATACAACAGAAAAACTGCGTCAGCTATCATATTGTTATTTTGCTGGATTGTCTTTACCACGTTGGCAGCCTTATTTCCTGCATTATTACAACAAATTCAATACTGTTTTGTTTGGGAAGTGCATGGAGACATCATGAGTCTATATAAATGCAATGTCTTTATGTTAGCTCAATTAGCAAGAATCAGAAGGGTCTCAGCCCAAAATGTCCACTGCTTATTCATTTCCATAGATGCTGCCAGACCTGCTAAGTTTCTCTACCATTTTGGGTGCATTGCTTTGGATTTACAGCATCTGCAGTATCTCACGTTTATAATCACCATCCAGACAAGTTGGAAAGAACTGTGTATATTACCACAGGTTATGAACAGTGTTGACTACATGCTATTTTTATTAACAACTACCTTGCCTTTATCATGGTGTAGCAGATAGCTGCATTTGTAATTCAGGAAAGTGCCAGCAAAAAGCTTAATGATGCTAACTAAATATTAAACGGGGATGCACAGCTATCGCAGTACTAATTAAACCAGAGTAAATACAAATCAGCTCACATTATAATTAATTCCATTGTCACACGATATGTGTGTGATCTGATTCAAATTTCCTTTTGACACATCTCAGTTTGATTTGACTTTCTTCTTCAAGCAAATAATCTGGCAGAGCAAATTGCCAGCATTTTATTGAGCAGGGGTCCCCAACCTTTTTTGCACCACGGACCAGTTTATTATTGACAATATTCTTGCGGACCGGCCAACCGGGGGGGGTGGGGTGGGGATTAGGGTTGCCAATGGACAAGAGTAGCAGTCAAATACATTGTGTTTACCCTGTGAAAGACTACCATGACCATCAAGCCTTGCGTGGGCACCTCTGTGCGCATACGTGTACGTGCCGATTTTTTTTCTACAAATCGTTTTTGGCAATTCTGTTCAGCGAAACTACACTGTACATACATTATTTCTACTTTATATAGGCTGTGTATTTATCGTATCATTCCTGCTTTTACTATATCTTAGTATCATTTTAGGTTTTATGTGTTATTTGGTATAATTTGGTACGTTATTTTTTTGGGTCCCGGACCGCTGAAAAATTTCTCCCGTATAAATTAATGGTAATTGCTTCTTCACTTTATGCCATTTCAGCAAGAAAGTTTTTAGAGGTACGCTCTACCTTAGCGAGGGAAATACAGGACAAGGGTGGTCCTGTAAGGGACAAACCAATTTAGCCCAATATACGGGATGTCCCGGCTAATACGGGAACAGTTGGCAATACTGGGGGGGTGTTACTCAAGACCAGAATATAGGTGATAAGTCATCTGTAAGTCACTTATAAGTGGCTAATACACTCAATTTTGTTTCTGAAAGGGTTTATCTAATGAATTTAATATTAAACACACAGTGCATATTTTCCTTGCATGAATATAGTGATAAGTCAGTTATAAGTCACTTGTAAGTCAATAGCGTCATCGTCATAACATTTTAAGTAACATTTGGATATTAAACACACAGCACATATTTTTCTCCTATGAAATATAAAATCATTGCAACACACCAATATCACTGAATCAGTGGGAGCCCTGGGCTTGTTTCCCTGCAACAAGACAGTCCCATCAAGGGGTGATGGGAGACAGCGATACTCAAAGGAGGTTCCTTATATAAACCATATAAAACATGTAACAATTACAGCACGGAAACAGGCCATCTCGGCCCTTATAGTCCGTGCCGAATTCCTACTCTCACCTAGTCCCACCGACCTGCACTCAGCCCATAACCCTCCATTCCTTTCTTGTCTATATACCTATCCAATTTAACTTTAAATGACAACATCGAATCTGCCTCAACCACTTCTGCTGGAAGCTCATTCCACACAGCTACCACTCTCTGAGTAAAGAAGCTCCCCCTTATGTTACACCTAAACTTTTGCCCTTTAACTCTCAACTCATGTCCTCTTGTTTGAATCTCCCCCACTCTCAATGAAAAAAGCCTATCCACATCAACTCTATCTATCGCCCTCATAATTTTAAATACCTCTATCAAGTCCCCTCTCAACCTTCTACGCTCCAAAGAATAAAGACCCAACTTGTTCAACATTTCTCTGCAAATTAAGTGATGTCCAGTCTCTTCTGCAATTTAGTTTTCGTTGCATTCATTGCAGAAAATCCCACTTCGCAGAGATATGTTGGAAATGGAGCAACGTTTTCAGTGCTTTTGTGGCTATCTCAGGATATTTAGCCTTGACTTTGATCCAGAATGCCGGCACAGATGTTATGTCAAACATACTTTTCAGCCCGCCGTCATTTGCAAGCTCGAGGAGTTGATTTTCTTCCAGCACTGACAGGGATGACGCGTGCGTAATGACTTCGCCTGCGTTCAAGTTCAACAGTGGGCGTGACAGGGAATGAGGAAAGGTGCAGCTGACTCCTATTGCCAAATCATATTGTTTCCTCGCGGCCGGGTAGCACATGCTTTGTGGCCCAGTACCGGTCCGCGGCCCAGTGGCTGGGGACCACTGTTATAAAGCATATATGAATTTCATTTCATTAAAACTAACTCAGTGAGTACATAATTTAACCTCTTTCCTACCCTGGCTAGATATGTGATTATACTTTTTGACTTCACTTTTCTAAAATTGACACTAACAAGCAAATGCAAGAACATAGAAAATAAGAGCAACACTTAATCTTTTTACCTCTGAGTCTGCTTCACTAGTCAATAAGACCATGGGTGATCTGACCCACATTCTCCTTCCCTTCCAGTTTTCTGGAATCCATGTACCTCTGCTCTTTAAAACATTCAGTGACTCTGTTTCCACTGCCAAAGGAAGAAGAGATTTCCAAAGAATCATAACATTCTATTTATAGGCATCCTTTAGTCTCGTGAGATCATGGATTTGCACCTTGGAAGGTTTCCTGGGCAAGGTTGTATGGAAGACCGGCAGTTGCCCATGCTGCAAGTCTACCCTCTCCACAGCACCGATGTTGTCCAAGGGAAGGGCACTAGGGCTGATACAGCTTGGCACCAGTGTCGTCGCAGAGCAATGTGTTGTTAAGTGCCTTGCTCAAGGACACAACACGCTGCCTCAGCTGAAGCTCAAGCTAGCGACCTTCAGGTCACTAGACCGACGCCTTAACCATTTGGCTACGCGCCAACACAATCTGTTTAGACATGAGCTATTGTAAGGTTTATTAGGGATCAGAATCAGAAACATAATCTTATTGTAACTTAAAGCACTTTTTTATGTGTAATGTCCTGGTAAACATTTCACTGCTAATGTAATAATCTTTCTGTAGAAGCAGTGTTTGGGTTATGGTTAGAGATAATGGGTGCTTTGGAATGTGAGCCATCCAATCTAGGGAGTGAGATCTTTTGTGTGCCTGACAACGGTGTGAGCTGAGGTCTTTTTTCGGTGGGAGATGAAGAGAAAAGACTCTGGAGACAACCGGTCATAGGATTTGAATCGGTGGGGGACCGTGATACGATGGAGCAAGGTGCAGCGGTCTAATGAGGATCAATGAATATGACTTTTGGTAGAGTTGAGCTTCAACTTGTGCACATTTGACTGTTTAATTATAATGTGCCCTTTTTGTATTTTTCTTTACTAACCCTTTAGTTAACATTCATAAACATAATTCTTTTAAATGTACGCAGAGTGCTGAATGTTATTTCTTGGCACCGAGTTGGAGCAGGATAGCAAATTACAAAGCATCCACACAAACTGGGTTTGGGGTGGGACAGCCATCCCAACCTCAAGGATTTGGTGGTACTGGAATGTGTATTCCCTAGACTTACGCAGCCCAAGGAAACCGGGAATTTCATATGTATTGCACTGTATTACTGCTGCAAAACAACAAATTTCAGGACATATGTTGTGAAATTCATTGCTACATGGCAATTGTATAGAGCAATGCATGAAAAACCATGCTATAAGTTACAAATAACATATTAAAATATATCAATAAGTAGTGCACAAAGCGAGCAAAATAGTGAGATAGTGAGATAGTGTTAATAGGTTCACAGACAATTCAGAAATCTGACAGTGGAGAGGATGAAGCCGTTCCAAACATGTTGAGTGCGTACGTTCTGTCTCCTGTACCACCTTGCTGATGGTAGTACAAGAAGGGGGCACGTCTTGGGTCGTGGTAGTTCTTAATGATGAATTCCGCCTTTTTGAGGCAGCATCTTTTGAAGATGTCTTCAACGACAGGGAAGCTCGTTCCCATGATGGAGTTGGCTGAGTTTACACCATTCTGCAGCTTTTCACGATCCTGTGCAATGACCCTGGTGATGCAACCAGCCAGAATGCTCTCCGCATGACATTTCTTTAGAAATTTGAGCATCTTTGATGACATACCAAATCTCCTCAAACTCCTAATGAAATATATCTCCTGGCATGCCTTCTTTATAATTGCTGGGTTCAGGATAGATCTTCAGAGACACACGCTAAATGCTAGGAGAACTCAGCAGGCCAGGCAGCATCTATGGAAAAGAACGAACAGTCGACTTTTCAGCCTGGAACCCTTCACCAGGACTGGAAAGAAAGATAAGAAGTCAGAGAAAGAAGGAGGGAAGGGGGAGAAAGAAGTATAAAGTGGAAGGTGATGGGTGAAACAGGGAGAAGGGGGAGGGCTGAGTAAAGAGTTGCGAAGTTGATTGTTAAAAGAGATTGGGGAATGTGATAGGAGAGGGTAGAAGACCATGGAAGAAAGGGAAGAGAGAAGAGCACCAGAGGGAGGTGATGGGTAGGTAAGGAGATAAAGTGAGAGAGGGAAACAGGAATAGGGGAATGTTGAAGGGAGGGAGGGCAATTACCAGAAGTTCGAAAAATTGATGGTCATGCCATCAGGTTAGAGGCTACCCAGATGGAGTATAAGGTGTTACTTCTCCAACCTGAGTGCGACCTCATCACAACAGTAGAGGAGGCCATGGACTGACATTTCAGAATGGGAATGGGAAGTAGAATTGAAATGAGTCGCCACTGAGAGACCCCACTTTTTCGATCGGATTGACAATTGAAAGCGTGGATCCGGCTGACGATAAGGTATCGCACAGGTTCATTGCAGGCAGGAGAGAGAGTATCCCAGAGTTGTGGAAGCGACTGAGAAAGGGACACCAGGTACTTCCTCATAGTGGAAAGCATGGCAGGCAGAATGGGGCAGGAGAAGCAGTCAATTGAACGTGAACAAACCTGGGGTCCGCAGAGAGTCCAAATTGAGAAAACGGATCTGGAAACCATATGGCACAAAATGACAGGGAAGACATGTTTCCAGAAATAATATATGGCTGTGGTAGCAGGTTTGGGGGAATATATGGTTGAGGATTCGGAGGGCTGCAGAGATCACAGAGATGGAACAATAGAAACATAGAAACATAGAAAATAGGTGCAGGAGTAGGCCATTCGGCCCTTCGAGCCTGCACTGCCATTTATTATGATCATGGCTGATCATCCAACTCAGAACCCCGCCCCAGCCTTCCCTCCATACCCCCTGATCCCCATGAGGGAATGAGGGAATGTTTCACTGAACTCCTGTCAAAGGAAAGATTTCCAGTTAGGCACCCCTGGAAGAGACTTTGCAGTGTAGTAGTAGTGCAAACCCAACAAAATCTACAGATGCTGGAAATCCTGATTTCTCCACCATCTGCAGACTTTCTCATGTTAGATCTTCAGAGATGTTGACAACCAGGAACTTGCAAGAAGCTGCTCACTCTTTCCGCTACTGACCCATCGATGAGGACTGGTTTGTTTTCTCCCAACTTCCCCTTCCTGAAGTGTACAATAAATTGCTTGGTCTTACTGACATTAAGTGCAAGATTGCTATTGTGACACCACTCAATCTGACAATCTATCTCACTCCTGAACGTCCCCCTGTCACCATCTGAGATTCTGTTTGACAATAGTTGTGTCAAGGGTGAATTTATAGATGGCGTTTGAGCTGGGCTTAGCCAGGCAGTCATGAGTGTAGAGAGAGTAGAACAGCAGGCTAAGCATGTATCCTTCAGGATTGTTAGCGAGGAGATATTATTTCCAATCCCCTGACTGGTTTTTTGATGAGGAAGTCAAGGATTCAATGCAGAGGAAGGTACATAGGCCCAGGTCTTGAAGCTTGGTGATTAGCACTGATGGGATGCTGGTGTTGAATGCTGAGCTGTGACCAATAAACAGCAGCCTGAAGCAGGTATTGCTTTTGAGCAAGTGGTCCAAAGTTGGGTGAAGGGTCAATGAGTTTGCATCCACTATAGACCTGTTGTGCTGTGGCAGAAGGTAAATTGTAGTGGGTTCGGGTCCTTGCTTAGGCAGATGTTAATTCTAGCCATGACCTACCCCTCAATACATTTGATCATGGTAGATGTAAGTGCTACAGGCCAATAATCATTTGGATATCTCACCCTGATCTCCTTGAGCAGCGATGTAACTGATATCCATTTGAAGCTGATGGGAATCTCCAACTGCAGCAGTTAGAGATAGAAGAAGTCCCTTAAACACTTCAGCCAGTTGGTTAACACAGACTTTTAGTGTCCTACCATGTACACCATTGAGGCCTGACGCCTTGTGAGTGTTCGCCCTCTTGAAAGATGTTCTGACATTGGCATCTGAGACAGATATCTCAGGGTTGCCAGATGCTGCAGGGATTTACACAGGTATAGTATTATTCTACCTTTCAATGCTTTCAATATTTCTACTTTTCAATAAAAGTACTCAGCAAAATTTCTTTAAGAGGCAATTAAGATTCTGCTCACTTATCTCAGGTGCCTGCTCGACCATCAAGAAAAGCTGTGAAGTCCGGTCAGATGAAACCTAGGAGCCACGTTTAAATATATTTAAAACAATCTTCCTTTTTATGTGCCCTGATAGACTCTACTCTAGGAGAATGTGCCATTGAAATTGTGTAAAAGAATGGTAGCGCAGTAATAATATGGAAATTGGAGGGGTTTAGAGGTGAATGTGTTAGGCGCACAGAGGAATGAAACAGTGATGGATGCAAAAAGAAGAACAGAATGCAAAGCAAAGATCACTGGCCTTTCATCGCAACTCCAAGTTGAAACGTAAACTCCTTTCTTTCTCCACAATTGGCATCTGACCCATTGTGTTAACAAAGTGTTCTCATTTCCCTGCCATTGCCAGCAGAGGACTTTCTCTGTTTTCTCAATATCTTTTGGGATGTTTCAGATTTGCATCTCTGGTATTTGAACATGGAACATAGAACAGTACAGCACAAGAACCTGGCCTTTTGCCCAACATATCTGCACCGACTATGACAACAAATTAAACTAATCATAATTGTTTGCATAAGGTCCAAATTCCTCTCTTCCATGTCTATTCATGTGCCTGCCTAAATGCCCCTGAAGCTTCTATCACCTTTGTGTTCAAGGCACTAAGCTATCTCAGTGTAAAAAAACTTTTTTTGTGAATCTCTTTTAATCTACCACCCTTTTACTTTAAACTGATGCCCTTCAGTAGATTATATTTCAATCCTGGGAAAGAGACTTTGCCACCTGTTCTGTCTATGCCTTTTATCACTTTATCATCAACTTCTTGCAACAGGTTACCCTTCAACCTCTGATGTTCCAGAGAAAACATTCAAAGTTTGTGCAAACTTCCAATATAGCTAATGTGCTATAATCCAGGCAACTTCCTGATGAACCTGTTCTGCAACTTCTCAATGCCTTTCCTATAGTGTGGCAATCAGAACAGCAAACAATATTCCAAATGTAGTCCACCCAGATTTTAACACAACTGCAACATCATTTGCCAACATTCATACTCAGTGCCTTGACCAATGAAGGCAAGTATACTACATGCCTTCTTTACCACTTCTATACTTGTGTTATCACTTTCAGGGAGTTATGGGTAGCATCCCATGACTCTGCTGTATATTAATGATCTTAATTGTCCTGCCAATTGCTCTATAAAGCTTACAACATTTTGGTTCATTTTACCCTGTCAAAGAGCAGCAAGAGTATAGACATTTGTTGTTATTTATGTGCAAATATGGATGAGGAGAACATGTTTGATTAAACCCAAACAGCCAGATGTTGTTGTCAGAACTTTGCCTCCATAGGCTTTGCAGAAACTCTCTTTGGTTATCTGCCTCGCCACAGGAATGGATGTCTTGCAGTGAAAATACTGTGCTGTACTCCAACTTCTTGCAACAAGTTAAACTTTCTTATTTCAAGTTGCAGTACAGTTTTAACAAAGCGCTGCATGTTAAATACTGCCAGTCCATCCGTAAACACAAACTAAATCTGTCACAGACTTACAGGATTGATAATTATATGCATGTAACCCCTCAACAGAAAGATAATTGTTAATTACTGCCAAGCAATTTTGCTGACACCCAAAAATTAACTATTGCAAGACGGATTTCTCATTTTGTCAGCAATTGATAATTATTGGACTTTTTTAAGAAATAAGACTTAATCTTTGTTTACACTTTTATTTGCTTCTTTTCTCTTTTAATTCTATCTTTTTGCCCTCTTTTTCACTTCTTGCATCTAATTTAGTATTGAATTTATTCATGCTAAATTGAATACCTTTCTTAACATAGTTCACTGTTTAGTTTGCTGTTCATCAATCCTATTGCTTACTAAGACATACAGTTATTTGCCTGTTTCCTCGGATTCTACGATTCCCTCTTTCTGGAAATTCATTTCCCTATTTTCCTTGGTGTGCTATTATCAATTCATGCATTCGTAAAGTTACCAAGGCAAAATCTTGTGGAATAACCCATCAATGAAAAACCCAAGTCCTGATTTTCGTCTGAAGTAAAATGAAAAGTAGTGTAATAAGCTAAGTGATGAACTCCCAAAAGGTTAATGAGAATTGATCTACTGACTGGCACATCACTGAATGTAAACTGAACATTATTTTGTGAAGTCAGATAAAAGAACAGTCCTCTGCATTCTTGAGCATTACACAGAGCAGGTAAATCTGAGAGTGAGTGAGATGTAATTAAAGCAACCCACACAAAATGAAGACTTGATTTCCAGCATCAGCAGAATTTATTGTATTTAGATGTAATTAAAGCTTCATATGGCATCGTAGGATTAGTCTAAATTTAACTGAATCCTCTCAATTTACCCATGTTCCTATCTCCCAAGTTTAAATACTGTATCATAGAAAACCATAGAACCATAGAAAACTACAGCACAGAAACAGGCCTTTTGGCCCTTCTTGGCTGTGCCAAACCATTTTCTGACTAGTCCCACTGACCTGCACATGGACCATATCCCTCCATACACCTCCCATCCATGTACCTGTCCAATTTATTCTTAAATGTTAAAAAAGAACCCGCATTTACCACCTCATCTGGCAGCTCATTCCACACTCACACCACTCTCTGTGTGAAGAAGCTCCCCCCAATGTTCCCTTTAAACTTTTCCCCCTTCACCCTTAACCCATGTCCTCTGGTATTTTTCTCCCCTTGCCTCAGTGGAAAAAACCTGCTTGCATTCACTCTATCTATACCCATCATAATTTTATATACCTCTATCAAATCTCCCCTCATTCTTCCCCTCATTGGCTATATTTAAGAGGGAGTTAGATATGGCCCTTGTGGCTATGAGGGTCAGGGGGTATGGAGGGAAGGCTGGGGCGGGGTTCTGAGTTGGATGATCAGCCATGATCATAATAAATGGTGGTGCAGGCTCGAAGGGCCGAATGGCCTACTCCTGCACCTATTTTCTATGTTTCTATGTTTCTATGTTTCTACGCTCCAGGGAATAAAGCCCTAACCTATTCAACCTTTCTCTGTAACTGAGTTTCTCAAGTCCCGGCAACATCCTTGTAAACTTTCTCTGCACTCTTTCAACCTTATTTATATCCTTCCTGTAATTTGGTGACCAAAACTGAACACAATACTCCAGATTCAGTATCCTTAGAAAGAATTTAAGGATAACATGCTCCTTAATGTAGAGAATACCTCTGGATACAATAAAACAACATCTTTCCTATCTGAGCCTTTTCATTTTCAGATAGTTTTCTTTCTCCTGACTTTTTCAGTTTATTGCATATTAGAATACCAACAAGCATATATATTTTAGGGAACGTAGAAATATATAACACTTTCATTCCTTATCTTTCTAACCGGTGCGCTAACTTGGCACCATGCATCCTACTTCTACCAGCACAATGGGATGGCCTGGAAAGTGTTTGACTAACATTGCTTTCGTTCACTGATTGACAGTAAGTGTGATTTAAGTGGATGATTCAGAAACAGGATACCTTGTCCAAGTGGAGTTGCATCTAACAAGCCCTGCAGTCATTACTTGAGTAGCAACTGCCAAGGGACTCAAACGTGCAACCTTTTCTAATAGAAGTCAAGCGAATGACTATTCCATGAACATGAATCTCTTCTTCACAAGAAACATCCTAATGTTTCTCTTCATAACTCAGTACATATTTAAACAATTCACAATAGGCTATTTGATTGTGTTGCCAGTGCCTTACGGAAGTTTAATTATTCACTGTGTTGTATGGAAGTGGGCATTTAGTGAACATAAAATATTAATGTAACTTTTCAGTTACAAGGATTTCTATAAAATTAATTCATATATTATTTCCATCAAGCTTAGATTTGAATTCAGAGTTTCACACAGATCATAATTATAAGTACTTTTCATAAAACAATAATCACACAATGATTTTCCTTTATTATTGCAAATCATTTGAATTAAACTCTTTGCACAGGAACAGGACAAAGCACTTCAGTTGCTCGAGAAAAGGCTGCGCCTATCATTAAGGTACCCCATCACTCAAGACATGCCCTCTTCTAATTGCAACCATCAAGGGGGAGGTACAGGAGCCTGAAAGCACATGGTTAATGTTTCTGGAACAGCTTCCCCCCCTTCGCCATCAGATTTCTGAAAGGACAATGAACTCATGAACACACCCTTAGTATTTTTTCCTCTCTTTTTGCACTAATTTAATTTATTTGTATATGTATTTCTTATGGTAATTTACAGTTTTTAATATTGTGTATTGCAATGTACTGCTGCCACAAAACAACAAATTTCATGATATACTATGCCAGTGATATTAAAGCTGACTCTGATTCTGATTCTAATTCTGAAACTTTTCTGTCATTTACTAGATATACCATATCCCTAGTGTGCTACTCAGCCAAACACTATTGAGCTCATAAAGATTTCACCTATCCCAGCTGTAACACTCTTTTGGTAGAGCAGGTTCCCCCAGACTGTAAAAGCGCACTTCCTGATTTCACTCCTGAATAAACTGGTTTTAATTTTAAAACTCAGCCGTCTTTAACCTATGCACCTCTTGGCAGTGAGGAGGGATGTTCAGGAATGGGCTGAGTTTTAAATCCTGACATATGGTCAATGTAGAATGAGATTAGCTCAAAACTGACTTCTGGCTTAATATTGAGGCTGGGAACAGAGCTGGATCCAGTTTCAGAAAGTGGGCTGGCATTTTAAATAATGTTATAAACACAAGAGATTCTACGGATGCTGAAAATCCAGAGTAATATACACCAAATACTGGAGGAACTCAGCAGGTTAGACAGCATCTACAGAAAGGAATGGACAGCTGAACTTTTAGGCCTAGACCCTTCCAATGGGAAGTCTTTGAATTTATCTCCTTGGGAGATTGTCCTGTGGACGGGCAGAGTTTGGAAGTAGGACACATGATACATGGCAAGAACCAGCCCAGGAAGAAAGTAGTCCTGTGTGTTAGGAGGAGGAGTACTTCTCTTGGCTCTCTAAGATCCATCCTCAGCACCACCACATCAGCCTCCGTCACCAAGTCAAGTTCAGGAGATTCCTCTTTAGGTAATGAACAGAAGAAAGGTGCGGTTCTCTTCGCCCCCAGCTTTCATCCTTCCTGCTTCTTCATTCAGCACTTCATTCTTTGCCATTTCTACCAGCTACTACAGAATCCTACCATCTTCCCACATCCTCTCCTCTCCCTTCCCTGCCCTCCTCCATCCTTTCTGTTTTCTACCACAACCATGCTCTCTGTAACTCTCTGTTCTGCCCAACACTCCCCATTCCCTTCTCCCAGAACCCTGGCATTTTTCCCTCAACACCATCAAGGGACCTAAACAGCCCTCCCAGATAAGGCAGAGGTTCATGAGCAGGTCCTCCAACATTCAGTGCTCTCAATGTAACCTCCTCTACATTGGTGAGACCAGCTAGAGACAAAGTGACAATTTTGCGGGGAACTTGAACCATGTTCCCTCTAAGCCGTGCGGGTGTGCGTGCGCACACATGTTTTTCAACCAGTGCACAAAGGAAATTAATGCATGCACAAAAGGTTAGTTACCTAAAATAATGTAGTAATTAATAATTATACTTATTGAAAATAATCTTTTAGCTAAATGTTTCTGTTAACTAGTTAGTCAGTTTTTCAAATACCACAATGCACGTCACTAATTTACGTCACCTCACCTTTCCCGTTCCGGTTTGTACAGCTGCATCATGGCAGCAGCCATCGTTGGCAGACAGTGTTCATATCGTAAAGTTTACACAGATCTGTTTCAAATCCTGTAGCTAGCTTACTAAGTTTTTATTGAAGAAGATCAGTCAAATGACCCTGTGGCGAAATACTGTCACAAGAAATTGATAAACATCACAAACAAAGTAGCTTTACAGGCTTTAAGTGATGTCTTTGATGAACTGGCTGCGCTGTGCAAGATTCTGCAAAAGAGTGGCCTGACACACTAATCAGTGAGTCAAAATGATTCACTTCATTTCGCACGGGGCAAAATTAACAAGAAAGCAGTATCTGGGAGACAACTTTTCATGGAGTGACAAAGTTAAAGTTTTGCTAAGCCAACAATGTGAAGAAAACATCACAGTAGATACAAGTTCGCTGTTGACTTTTATAAATAGTCTTTGTGTTCATTTAGAAGAAAGGTTTCCTGATGATGAGGTACAAGAATGGTCAGCTTTTGATCTCTCCGCAATTGCAGATTGTGACTTCACATTTGGCGATGAACAAGTTAATGCCTTATGTCTAAAGTATCATGATTTTCTAGCTGAAAATACTGTAATAGTTAGACAGTTTAATGATTTCAAATTTTCTGTGCAAGAAAAAATTCAATCCAAACTGATTTCAAACTTTGCTCAAATGGTGGCATTTGTACTTCAAAGTGAACAGTTTTGCAACCTTGCACAGTTGATAGACACTGGGGGAACCTTTCTTGCGTCTAGTGCCGACTACGAGCGAGGTTTTAGCCTGATGAATCAACTCAAAAACAAGCTGAGAAACTGCTTAGGTGAATGTCATTTGGATATGTTAATGAGAATCAAAAGCATCAATTAGATGGAAGTTCTATTAGTCTAGGTAGAGTTTACAAAGAATAGGTAAATGCCAGAGACAGGAGAGAGAAAAAATAACTGAGTGACTTAAATATGAATGTTATTTTGTTGTTATTTTGTGCAGTTTTATGTCAAATATTTTGTAAACCTACCTAAACTGTGCCATGTGTGCATTCAATGTGCACATACTTTTGTCACAGGAAAAAAATTTGCACAGCATAAGATTTTTGCGCACACTGACTACTAAAGGTTAGAGGGAACATTGAACCTAAACTTTGTCTGCAATGGCCACCTTGAGCTTCTGGTTGCAATTCATTTCAACCACCTGCTCCATTCCCATTGTTCTTTGCCAGTGTAACTCTCGGTTCAGCTAGCGGCTTAATCTAGAGAAAGACAGCTCCTGGCCCAGCCAAACTTAAGAAATCTTGTTTGAGTGGATGCTGCATGATGTGTTCCCAGTTACAAATCAGTACCCCGAAATAACAAACAATACACAATATGCAATTAAACGATTGAGCTTTATAGTTCTTAATTTGACTATATGGTTCTTAAAGAAACAAAAAAAGAAAAGGGCTCATTCTCATGAAACAGTCTAATGTGTAAAGTTGGAGTTCACGGTTCTATCCATTTGCTCCCTGTCGACCTCCTGTGAGCATAGCCAACCCTCGGACCCTCGCTCCAAGTCCACTTCGACCAATGGTCTACCAACTCTTTATTCTTGTCTTCTCTCTTCATCTCTCCCCGACAAAAGACCGTGAAATCCCTGCTCCCAGACCCACAAGAAAGAACAACATCCACTTCATTGGATAGCACACATTCCGAAGCTGCTGCAGAGAAACCATTATCTTTGCAGTGAAACATTACAGAGAGGCCACTACATTAGCAGTGAAATCTACAGCGCATTACAACAGGATGAGGCCAGCTGCAGGTTAGAAAAACAATATATTTTACTCCACTTTGGTAACCCACAGTCAAATGGTGTGAACACTGAATTTTTCATTTTCTGTGAACTCTTGAACACTCCCTCACTGTCCCTCTTTTGTATTATTTATTCGTACTTGATAGTAATTTTTATGTATTTCACTGTACTATTGCCACAAACAATAAATTTCACAGCATATATCAATGACACAAAAACTCGATTCTGATTTTGATTCTTTCCACCTATGTTCACTCTTCCTTTGTAACGTTTTCCATTCCTTGCATCCACCTACATCCCTTAACCTAAATCCACTAGCCTCCATCACCTGATTTCATCTGACAGTCACTCACAGACCTGTCCACCCAAGATTCTTACCCCATGACCCATATTCCCTTCTCCATCAGGTTCCATCAGCACATCATCCTCCGTTCTCTCTGTTTCTAGGTGAGGGAGAGTGGAAATGGGATGGGGGTGGGGAATGCTCCAGCATCGGGCCATCATTCTCCCCACACCTATGCTCTTTACACCTGCTCATTTCCCTCTATATTTCTAACCCTGATATAGACACTTGACCTGAAACTTTGACCTTCATTTTTCCACTACGTTTGCTTTTCAACTCATTGATTCCTTTTCAACAGTGTTTTTTTTTGCTCCTGATTCCAAAATCTGTGTTTCCAGACCCTCAGTTTTGACTTCCAATTCACTTCACATAAAAATCACACAGAATACCACTGCAAAAGAGCAGGTTCTTTGGCCCAACTCGTCCATAACAACCATGGTGCCCAACACATTTGTCCTATTTGCTCATTTTTGGCCAATATCCCCCTAAGCCACTCATATCCACGTACCTATCCAGTTGCCTTTTAAATATTGTCACTCATTCAGGTGCTCCATTTTTAATTGATTTGTGTGTATTTCCTTCTTAAGTTTACTTCACTTTACTTCCTAAGTTATGCTCATTTCTCATCATGAAGAAAATATATTTTTTTTCTTCCAGAAATAACCATGATATCAACATTACCACAGACTTTGCTATATTTCTCCATGACGAAACAATAACACATTTCTCTGCTGTTGAATTCTTTGCCATCTTCCTCTCACATATCTGACTGAGATTCTGATCATAGTGTCATCTGCAGAGTTAGAGTTATAACTCCTTGTTCCTTCAGTAGTCATTAATATGTCTTGTGCAAAGCTGAGACACAGAGACTACAATTTTTTGTCTGTTACTAATCAAAGAACAAAGTATTTATCCCTGACCTCCGTCTCCTGCTTTAACCAATTACTTCCAGTTCCATGTGCTTTCAGTTTTGATGTAACTTCCAGTGCAGAACCTTGTCAAATATCATCTGTATGTTCATAAAGATGGCTTCAATAGACATTGACTCTTCTGCCATGCCAGTGAACTCCACACAAAAAAAACAATTAAATTAGTTCAACATGACCCTACTCCCACTTCACAAATTACCCTAACTCTTTTCTCATGCTGAGTCATTCTGCATGATTCTCAATTCTTCTCCACAATTCACAGAATCTTGGAATAACCACATTATGGACATGGAAGAAGGCCACTTGGCCCATCGTATCTTGACTGGCTCTGTGCAAGGGAGGATCCAATCTCACCCCCTTGCTTTCTCTCTATGTGCCTGTATTTTTTTTCTTTCCATTACATAAAGGAGACCTGAGGGGCAGCTCTTTCACATGAGGGGTAGGATGGGGTTGGGGGAGTGGGCCATATGTGGAATAAGCTGCCCGTGAAGAGGTGATAGAGTTGGGTGCAACTATGATATTTAAAAGACATATGGGCAGGTACTGTTCATAACAAACACAAGATATTCTGCAGATGCTGGAAATCTAGAACAGCACACACAAAATGCTAGAGGAACTCAGCAGGTCAAGCAGCATCTGCAAAGGGGAAAAACAGTTGATGTTTCAAGCCAAGACCTTTGTCCATTAGGACTGGACAAGGGTCTTGGCCCAATATGTTGACTGTTCATTTCCCCTATAGATGCCGCCTGACCTGCTGAATTCCTCCAGCATTTTGTGTGTGTTGCTCTGGATTTCCAGCATCTGCAGAGTCTCTTGTGTTTATGGATGGATAGGAATGGTGTAGAGCAGGGGTTTCCAACTATCTTTGTGCTATGGACCTTCACCACTGACTGAGGGAATCCGTGGACCCCTGGTTTAGGGGGATATGGCCCAGACAATGGCAAGCAGCACGCTCAGTTAAGGCAACTTGGCCGGCAGGAACAAGATGGGCTGAAGGGTCAGTGTAGCTCTATGAGTTGTGGATGACATTTTTCGCTGCCAGTTAGTACTCAGTTATGTCAAGTTTTTTTCTTCCCAGTGTTCCTAAATAACTCAAGTATAATCAAAAGGCACAGTTCTGGATTTCTAGAAGCTGTGAGAAACTCAAAGAAGCCAATTTCAGCTTTCCTAACTATTCATTTTAATATAGAGACACCAGAGACTGAAGATGCTGGAGAATGGGGCTAAAGACAAACTGCTGGATGGACTTAGTGAATCAGGCAGCATGCGTGGAGGTGAAAGGTTGTTTATATTTCCAATTGACTCCCTGCATCAGGACTGAGAGGGTAAAGGGGAGATAGCTAATGTAAAGAGATGAAGGGAGGGGTGGGGCAAGGAAAAGGTGCCTGAGATGATGAGAAATGGTTGGGAAGCGATGAGCACACCAGGGAGGCGTGAAGACAGTGGTCCCTGTAAATTTCAGAAAGGGGTTGGGAAGAGGTAGGTGTGACTTGTGGGGAGATCACATTGTGACTGGCGGAATGACAACGAATGACATGCTAGATGTGGAGACTGCAAGGGTGAAAGGTAAGGATTAAGGGAACTCTACCTCTCTGCTTTGTGGGGGTGGTCAGGATGAGAGTGGAGTTGTGGAGAATGGAAGGTGTGGGAGAGAACCTCAGCAACTATGATAAAGGGGAAGTCACACCACATTTCCTGAGATACATTTCAGATGTATCTGAAAGCCTCACCTCAAGCACAGATGCAGCTAAACAGTGTGAATTTTAAGAGAAATGTGCATACACATACAAAATGCTGGAGGACCACAGCAGGTAAGACAGGCAGTATCTAAGGAGGGGAATAAACAGTTACTCCCAAATTTTGTGGGTGTTACTCAAGATTTTCATCACCTGCAGAGTCTTGTCTGCATGATGCAACTGCTTTAGTGCTGTACATTTGGTGTATGAATCAAACACAATCTCCCTTAGCTTATTTGTTGACCATAGAAGTGTAACTGTTTATCAGGAGATCCACTGTTTCAAGCCTTACTGAGTGTGATGATGGTATCGATTCTGAGCACTCTCACATTACTCCGATTCGATTCAAATGCAAATGAACTTCAAGTAAACAGTGCAATTATATCTCCAATGAGTTATGATCTCATTTTTGTGGCTTGGTGCTGAGACTACAAACAGTAAACCAGTATACTGCTTAATGTGGTGCAAGACCTTTCAAGTTTGTACCCATTTATCAAAATTGGGGCGGATTTTTGCTCTCACTTGCTAAACGAGATGCAAGTAAGGGCTTGTGTGAGAGACATCGAGTTGCAGGAAGTCAGCATGAAGAATGGCTGATGCCTTATTACTTGCCAGCACATGGATATTCCATTTCCACTATGATTCATTGTCAGTGAAACACTTGCTCTAAAAGCAAACAAGCACCATTAATTTGCTCTACTCTGATGTGAACAATCAGAGCAGTCACCGTGGTAACATGGGAGCTTCCAGGATGGAACAACTTATGAGGTACTGCTGCCCTCCACTGGACGAAGTCTTTGCTCTGTGCCAGCTACAACACTGATACCATAACACCGACTCTGGAGCTTATAGCTTGTAAGTCTATCTTTTTCCAAAAATTGTCTACATTTTAAAGATCATGCAGTTAAAAGTATTTGTAAATAAATCTAACCCTGGTTTCTGCAAGTAAAATGTGGTCTAATTTTGATAATGTCTGGCCTGCACAGGCAGGCACTTTCCCGTCTCGCCCCAGCAAACAGGAGTCACCTGCCTGTCCAGGTAGACCCATCATCTCAGCTTGCTCCTGCCCCATAAAACTCATTTCTGCATACCTCAGCACTGTTTTATCCTCCCTTGTTCAATCCCTTCCCACCTATGTTCGTGACACTTCTCATGATCTGAATTTTTTCAATGATTTTAAGTTCCCTGGCCCCCAACACCTTATTTTCACATGGATGTCCAGTCCCTATATACCTCCACCCCCCACCAGGAAGGTCTCAAAGCAATCTGCTTCTTTCTGGATTCCAGACCTAACCAGTTCTCCTCTACCACCACTCTCCTCTGTCTAGCGGAACTAGTCCTTACTCTTAATAATTTCTCCTTTGGCTCCTCCCACTTCCTCCAAACTAAAGGTGTAGCCATGGGCACCCATATGGGTCCCAGCTATGCCTGCCTTTTTGTTGACTTTGTGGAACAGTCCATGTTCCAAGCCTATACTGGTATCTGGCCCCCACATTTCCTTTGCTACATCGACGACTGCATTGGTGCTGCTTCCTGCATGCATGCTGATCTCGTTGACTTCATTAACTTTGCCTCCAACTTTCACCCTGCCCCTAAATTTACCTGGTCCATTTCTGACACCTCCCTCCCCTTTCTTGATCTTTCTGTCTCTATCTCTGGAGACAACTTATCTACTGATCTCTACTATAAGCCTACAGACTCTCACAGCTACCTGGACTATTCCTCTTCCCACTCCGTCTCTTGCAAAAATGTCATCCCCTTCTCGCAATTCCTCCGTCTCCACCACATCTGCTCACAGGATGAGGCTTTTCATTTCAGGACGAAGGAGATGTCTTCCTTTTTTGAAGAAAGGGGCTTCCCTTCCTCCACCATCAACTCTGCTTTCAAATGCATCTCTCCCATTTCATGCACACCATCCTCCCACCACCCCACTAGGAATAGGGTTCCCCTGGTCCTCACCTACCACCCCACCAGCCTCCGGGTCCAACATATAATTCTCCATAACTTCCACCACCTCCAATGGGATCCCACCACTAAGCACATCTTTCCCTCCCCCCCTTTCTGCTTTCTGCAGGGAGCTCTCCCTACATGACTCCCTTGTCCATTTGTCCCCACCATCCCTCCCCACTGATCTCCCGCCCTGCACTTATCCTTGTAAGTGGAACAAGTGCTATGCATGCCCTTACATTTCCTCCCTCACCACCATTCAGAGCCCCAGGCAGTCCTTCCAGGTGAGGCAACACTTCACCTCTGAGTCAGCTGGTGTGATATACTGCGTCCTGTGCTCCCGATGTGGCCTGCTACATATTAGTGAGATCAGACGCAGACTGGGAGACCATTTCACTGAACACCTACACTCTGCCTGCCAGAGCAAGCAGTATCTCCCAGTGGCCACACATTTTAATTCCACGTCCCATTTGCATTCTGATATGTCTATCCATGGCCTCCTCTACTGTCAAGATGAAGCCACACTCAGGTTGGAGGAACAACACCTTATATTCTGCTTGGGTAGCCTCCAACCTGATGGCATGAACATTGACTTCTCTAACTTCTGTTAATGCTCCTCCTCCCCTTCTTACCCTATCTTTTATTTATTTATTTGTTTGTTTGTTTGTTTGTTTGTTTATTTATTTATTTTCCCCTTTTTTTCCTCTCTCTCTTTTTTCTCTCTCTGTCCCTCTCACAATAACTCCTTGCCTGCTCTCCATCTTCCTCTGGTGCTCCCCTCCCCCTTTCTTTCTCCCTCGGCCTCCCATCCCATGATCCTCTCCGTTCTCCAGCCTTGTATCCCTTTTGCCAGCTCTTAGCTTCATCCCTCCCCCTCCCACTTTCAAATTTCTTACTATCTCTTCTTTCAGTTAGTCCTGACAAAGGGTCTTGGCCTGAAACGTCGACTATACTTCTTCTTATAGATGCTGTCTGGCCTGCTGCGTTCCACCAGCATTTTGTGTGTGTTGCTTGAATTTCCAACATCTGCAGATTTCCTCATGTAGGAGTCAGCTGCCATTCCTTTCCAATGCACTGCCAGCAGCCTATTTATGCCCAGCTCTCATCCACAATTCTTATTTGAGTCTTAAAGCAGGTTATTCTAGCAGTAGGTCATTTACTATTGGAAGCTTTTCAAACTTTATTTTAAATTCAAAGTATTGATTTACATGTCCACTTCTTATAGTTCCCTGCACATAGAGGTGTTGAGGGGATTGTTTGGCTAAAAAGGCTGTTAGAAGTTCAACAGTTCAAAAGTTCAACAGTGGGTACAGAGCTGCCACTTAGCAAATCAGAAGCTAAAGGTTTGGTAGGGTTAGGAATTAGGGGATTATGGCAAAACTTGTGGGATAACAGGTATAGGGGGAGGCGCCTTTATAGAATACATAAAACTGTTGAGTTGATGTGAGAAGGGGTTAAAACAATATAACCATATGACAATTACAGCACGGAAACAGGCCATCTCGGCCCTTATAGTCTGTGACGAACTCTTACTCTCACCTAGTCCCACCGACCTGCACTTAGCCCATAACTCTCCATTCCTTTCCTGTCCATATAGCTATCCAATTTAACTTTAAATGACAACATTGAACCTGCCTCAATCACTTCTGCTGGAAGCTCATTCCACACAGCTACCATTCTCTGAGTAAGAAAGTTCCCCCTCATGTTACCCCTAAACTTTTGCCCTTTAACTCTCAACTCATGTCCTCTTGTTTGAATCTCCCCCACTCTCAATGGAAAAAGCCTATCCACATCAACTCTATCTATCCCTCCATAATTTTAAATACCTCTATCAAGTCCCCCCTCAACCTTCTACGCTCCAAAGAATAAAGACCCAACTTGTTCAATCTTTCTCTGTAATTTAGGAGATGAAACCCAGGTAACATTATAGTAAATCTTCTCTGCACTCTCTCAATCCTGTTGACATCTTTCCTATAATTTGGCAGCCAGAACTGTACACAATACTCCAAATTTGGCCTCACCAATGCCTTGTACAATTTCAACATTACATCCCAACTCCTATACTCAATGCTCTGATTTATAAAGGCCAGCATACCAAAAGCTTTCTTCACCACCCTATCCACATGAGATTCCACCTTCAGGGAACTATGCACCATTATTCCTAGATCCTTCTGTTCTACTGCATTCTTCAATGCCCTACCATTTACCATGTATGTCCTATTTTGATTCGTCCTACCAAAATGTAGCACCTCACATTTATCAGCATTAAACTCCATCTGCCATCTTTCAGCCCACTCTTCTAACTGGCCTAAATCTCTCTGCAAACTTTGAAAACCTACTTCATTATCCACAACTCCACCTATCTGAGTATCATCTGCATACTTACTAATCCAATTTACCACCCCATCATCCAGATCATTAACATACATGACAAACAACATTGGATCCAGTACAGATCCCTGAGGCACACCACTAGTCATCAGCCTCCAATCTGACTCACAGTTATCCACCACTACTCTCTGGCATCTCCCATCCAGCCACTGCTGAATCCATTTTACTTCTTCAATATTATAGATATGTAAAAATCTTTTATAGATATGTAAAAAGGAAAAGACTGGTAAAGACAAATGTAGGTCCCCTGCAGACAGAAACAGGTGAATTGATTATGGGGAGCAAGGACATGGCAGACCAATTGAATAATTACTTTGGTTCTGTCTTCACTAAGGAGGACATAAATAATCTTCCAGAAATAGTAGGGGACAGAGGGTCCAGTGAGATGGAGGAACTGAGCGAAATACATGTTAGTAGGGAAGTGGTGTTAGGTAAATTGAAGGGATTGAAGGCAGATAAATCCCCAGGGCCAGATGGTCTGCATCCCAGGGTGCTTAAGGAAGTAGCCCAAGAAATAGTGGATGCATTAGTGATAATTTTTCAAAACTTGTTAGATTCTGAACTAGTTCCTGAGGATTGGAGGGTGGCTAATGTAACTCCACTTTTTAAAAAAGGAGGGAGAGAGAAACCGGGGAATTATAGACCGGTTAGCCTAACGTCGGTGGTGGGGAAACTGCTGGAGTCAGTTATCAAGGATGTGATAACAGCACATTTGGAAAGCGGTGAAATGATCGGACAAAGTCAGCATGGATTTGTGAAAGGAAAATCATGTCTGACGAATCTCATAGAATTTTTTGAGGATGTAACTAGTAGAGTGGATAGGGAAGAACCAGTGGATGTGGTATATTTGGATTTTCAAAAGGCTTTTGACAAGGTCCCACACAGGAGATTAGTGTGCAAACCTAAAGCACACGGTATTGGGGGTAAGGTATTGATGTGGATAAAGAATTGGTTGGTAGATAGGAAGCAAAGAGTGGGAATAAACGGGACATTTTCAGAATGGCAGGCAGTGACTAGTGAGGTACCGCAAGGCTCAGTGCTGGGACCCCAGTTGTTTACAATATATATTAATGACTTAGATGAGGGAATTAAATGCAGCATCTCCAAGTTTGCAGATGACACGAAGCTGGGCAGCAGTGTTAGCTGTTAACAGGATGCTAAGAGGATGCAGCTTGACTTGGATAGGTTAGCTGAGTGGGCAAATTCATGGCAGATGCAATTTAATGTGGATAAATGTGAGGTTATCCACTTTGGTGGCAAAAACAGGAAAACAGATTATTATCTGAATGGTGGCCGATTAGGAAAAGGGGAGGTGCAACGAGACCTAGGTGTCATTATACACCAGTCATTGAAAGTGGGCATGCAGGTACAGCAGGCGGTGAAAAAGGCGAATGGTATGCTGGCATTTATAGCGAGAGGATTCGAGTACAGGAGCAGGGAGGTACTACTGCAGTTGTACAAGGCCTTGGTGAGACCACACCTGGAGTATTGTGTGCAGTTTTGGTCCCCTAATCTGAGGAAAGACATCCTTGCCATAGAGGAAGTACAAAGAAGGTTCACCAGATTGATTCCTGGGATGGCAGGACTTTCATATGAAGAAAGACTGGATGAACTGGGCTTGTACTCGTTGGAATTTAGAAGATTGAGGGGGGATCTGATTGAAATGTATAAGATCCTAAAGGGATTGGACAGGCTAGATGCAGGAAGATTGTTCCCGATGTTGGGGAAGTCCAGAATGAGGGGCCACAGTTTGAGGATAGAGGGGAAGCCTTTTAGGACCGAGATTAGGAAAAACTTCTTCACACAGAGAGTGGTGAATCTGTGGAATTCTCTGCCACCGGAAACAGTTGAGGCCAGTTCATTGGCTATATTTAAGAGGGAGTTAGATATGGCCCTTGTGGCTACGGGTGTCAGGGGGTATGGAGGGAAGGCTGGGGCGGGGTTCTGAGTTGGATGATCAGCCATGATCATAATAAATGGCGGTGCAGGCTCGAAGGGCCGAATGGCCTACTCCTGCACCTATTTTCTATTAACACCTAACAATTGAACCTTCCTAAAAAGAAGGGAAGGAAATATATTGACTATAATTCTATGCTTAATTATCCCTTATATCTTGTTGGAAAATATCTTTGTGGGTTGTGTAGGTTTTGCCATCATTATGAAACAGTTGAACACATTCTATTACAGTGTGAAGCATATAAGGTTGAAAGAAATCAAATATGGGCTTCACTAAAATCTTTGGGGGTATGTAGCTTTCATTTTCCACTTGGATAGAGTGTGCAGTGCTTGGTCAGCTGGGAAGGATATGGCCCAGAGTAGAGGTCTTGAGTGCCATCCAGTTTCAGGTTGGATCCATTGCTCATTGTTGAGTTCTACTGGGCCCGTCCAAACTGTCCTGTGCCTTCGGGTGCCAGGAGAGATGGTCCTGCCAGGCCTGGACACGCAGGCATCTCCCCATCTCCACTCAACTAACAGAATCACCTGCCCCACATGTTCATTCATAGAACCAGTCAGCCTCAACCAATTGCTCCTAGCCTTATCACCTTGATGCTCAGTACATGTTCTCCCTTGTATTGAAGGCCCTCATGGCTTATTGTTTTGCAGTTTATTATTAAAGTTATCGTTCACCACTAAATTGTCTCTGCTTCCCTGTATTTGGGTCAAGCCTCCTCCATGTCTCCCAACAGATAAACACAGAGCATATCGTCAGCAAGAAAGAATGATTGAAACGAACATGTACATCTCGCAAAAGTACAAAGTGGCCACAAATTTTTAAATTCTCTGGCACTCTGAAGGAACATGCTTGATCCTTGATGTTATAAAATACATGCACATGTACACGTACCCATACAGAGATAAAAAGGTTTAATAGACACAGGAGAATGCACATTCTGGAAACTTGACTAAAAATACTTAAGGAAATCAATGGGTCATGTTTTCTTTAAACTTCAAGTCTCCTCAAGTTTCTAAGAAAGTAAAGATGCTGAAGAGCCTTTTTTAATGTTTGTATCTATGTGTTGGACCCATAGAACAGAGAACAGTACAGCACAGGAGCAGACCCTTCAGCTGAAAATGTCTGCATTGAACAGAACGCCAAATTAAACTGACATCCAAGATGTTACCAGGAGGTAAGGAACTATTATGTTCCTTCTGAGCTATCAGACAAAGGCACCATCTGCTGTCTCAGGTGGATGTCAGAGATTCTGCAAAGTTATTTCCATGAAGCAGCTTGATTTCCATATGGGCAGCACAGTAGTATAGTGGTTAGTGTGAAGCTTTACAATGTCAGCAACCTGGATTCATTTCTGTAAGGAGTTTGTACGTTCTCTTCTTGATTGCATGGGTTTCCCCTGGGTGCTCCGGTTTCTTCCCACGTTCCAAACACATACAGGTTAGTAGGTTAATTAGTCATATGGCTGTAATTGGATGGACAGGCTCATTCAGTTGAGAGGGTCTGTCATGGTGCTGTATCTCTAAAAAAATAAATAAATAAGAGTATAAACATAGTTCCTGGTACCCTGGCCAATACTCGTTCTTCAAAGAAGAAAAATAAATTGAATTATCCAGTTTTATTACAAGTTATCGTATATACAGTGATGCTTAAACCTCTGGACACAAACAAAACAAAGAATACAACTAATTACTTAATTAATAACACTTTTTTCTGATAAAGTTTTATGGTAAATGATTACCACAATGGAGAGGCGAGTGAAGGCAAGGCCGAGTCGAGGGTCAAAGCGTACAGGTGTGTTGCAAAGTCGGGGCAAGCAAAGTGGAGCAAGGTCAGAACGAAGGGGAGGCAGGTTCACCTAAACCAAGAGCAAGGCCTGATCAATCTAAGCGCCAGGCCAGTTTGCGAAGGTCGGGTACAGGCTGAAATGTAGCGGTGATGTCCAGGCCCGGAGCATGTCGATACGACAGGGCCCGGGCCCAATTGCGAGGAACAACCTGTAGAGACTGAGCTTGTTGCCTGTTCTGTATGCTCCGAGCTTCGTGGCTTTGGACTCACTTTTGTTCTGAATGCAATTTGCTTACTTTTTGCAGGATTTGATTTTTTATTTTTGCAAATTGAGTGTTTGTCAGTCTTTTTTCTCATGGGTTCTTTTGGGTTTCTTTGTTTTGTGGCCGCCTGTAAGGAGTGAAATCCTCAAGATAGTATAATGTATGCATACAATGATAATAAATGTACTTTGAACATTGATATGTTACATGAGGACTGAAAAAATAAAACTAAAACCAAAGTTTTTATATAAATAAAATCAATTAGTCGAGAGCTGGAAACGTGAGTCTTCCCCGAGTCCCTAATCCTTTTCCTCCAATGCAATTTGAATTTTGCAATTCACACCCTCTTTCCTGTATTATTGCTGGCCTCTCAAATACCCACAAATATAAATCCCATCCTTGAACATTATCAGCATTGGAATATCAACACCCTTGTTCAATGAAATAGCTCTTAACCTCACAATCTACCTTGGTATGACCTTGTATCTTATTGTTCACCTGTACTGCACTTTCTCTGGAGCTGTAACACATTGTTCTGCACTCTGTTTTTGATTGTTACCTCACATTACCTCAGTGCACTGCTGTGATGAATTGATCTCTATGGATAGTAGGTAAAACAAGATTTTTAGTGTACCTTGTTACATGTGACAATAAACTAATTTATCAATTTACTTAAAGAAACCCCTCAACTCTCATTGTCCTGCAACAGAGAGTTACAAAGGGGCATACCCAAACCATTCATAGGTCTTTACCATAATCTCTTCATCCTCCCAGAGTAAAAGGATATATAATGTGGTGAAATATCATCACTTATAACCAAGCCTGAAGGAAGGTTGACGGTCTTCAGCGGAGAGAGGCAAGAGGCCTAAGGGTGAAGGTAAATGCATCTGGCAGTGCAGTAAAGGAGTAGATGAACAAGAAGGAATGGTAGCCAATATGAAGGTAGAAGAGGACCAACAGTACTGGGAGGAAAGTCAAGAGGGGACAGAGGTGTTTGAATGGAAGGACTGAGGAAAGATGGGAAGAGATTAGGAGTTGAGTGGACACTGAGTGAGAGAGGATTCACAGAGGAGAAGGTTTTAAGTGTTCTGAGTGGGCAAGGGTATGTGTGTGAGTGCTTACGTACTGAAATACATTTATGCACAGTCTGCGGCTGGAGCACTTACAAGAACTGCGAAATCATTTCTCAGTTCTTGAGGTGATTGTTCTTGACTAAATCAACACAATACAATCTCATCCACTGGAACTTAGTGCAAGTGCCATCTTTCAACAAAGGCAGACATCAATAATGAAATTCTTCATAATTATGAGAATATTTGAGAAAATGTGTTTTTCGAGGAGTAAGACCTCATATCTGGTAAAAAGCATGGACGCTGTGGACGCTGCCCTCCTGTATACTTTCGATTCACCTACAGTAGACATCTAAAGACACTGAAATGATACAATCAATCCTTTCCCTCAGTATCCTTTAGATCTACTGGCGGATAAACAAAACAACATTAATGTCCTCTACATATAAGAGATCTGCAGATGCTGGAACACTTGAGCACATACACAAAAAGTTGGAGGAAAGCACCAGCATCGATGGCAGCAGAAAAACAGTCGATATTTTAGGCTCAGACCCTTCATCAGGACCGGAAAGCAAGGAGGCAGAAGCCAGAATAAGAGGGGGGAGGCAAAAGTACAAACTAACAGGGAACAGATGAGACCAGGTGAGGAGGAAGGTGGGTGGGTGGGGAAGGAGGATGAAGTAAAAAGCTGTAAAGAGATAGGTGGAAGAGGTAAGAAGCTGATGAAGGAACCTAATAGGAGAGGACAGCGGACCATGGGCGAAAGGGAAGGAAGAGGGGAAGCAGTAAGAGGTGATAGACCGGTGAAAATAAGAGAAGGTGTGAGAGGAATGGGAAAAGTGAGGAGGAGGGTGTAATATATGTTGTAACTCGGTTACTTGTCTGGACACACCCCTCTGCTGACTGCCCCTGTGGCTCCTCCCACAGAATCCTGTATAAAGGTGTTCGCCTTGCCCCTCCCCCTCAGTCCGGGGGCAGACACTCACTGTGGAGGTCGTATTGTACAGCGAATAATAGCTTTTCAGTATTTTACCAAACCTCAGTCTTTTGGAGTAAATGAAGGTGCTTCAGAGGGAGGCTGGCCAATATTCCCCAGCTCCAAGTCTCTGATTATACTCAAGAAACTCCAATGAGCAATGAATCTCGTGCAAGCTCTGAGTCATCAAAAGATGAACAGGAGGATAAAGAATATGATTCAAGGATGTTCTCAAAGCCTCAATGAATAAGTGTAACATACCCACCCACTCACGAGTATCCCCAAATCATCGACTGTCTTAATGGAGAAGACACATTCAGGATGGCATTGAGAAGCTTCACACTGAAGCCCAGCATACATCGAGAAGAAGCACCACACTTTCCAAACTATCAACTCATCTCAGGCATCTTCTATCCCAGATCTGCAAAACCCACAAAACTAGAATGGAAGAAGGTAATCCTTGACACCTGGGAGTGCCTGAGAAGAAAAAGAAGTGCAAAGAATGTGTAAGGGCCTTCAGAGTTAATGTCAGAGCTTAGTCCAGTGGCACTCACCTCTACTGTGATGCACTGCTTTGAGAGGTTGAGCATAGCTAGAATCAGCTCCTGCCTAAGCAAGGTCCTGGACCCTCTGCAATTTGCCTATCACCACAATAGTTCTACAGCAGATGCAATCTCACTGGCTCTCCACTCAACCTTGGATCATGTGGACAATAATAATACCTGCATCAGGCTGCTGTATAATTACTACATCTCAGTGTTCAATACAATCATACCCTCAGTTCCAATTAAGAAGCTTCAAAACCGTGGCCTCTGTACACTCTCTGTAATGAGATCCCTGACTTCCTCACTGGGAAACCACAGTCTGTGTGGATTGGAAATAACATCTCCTCCTTGGTGGCACACCTCAAGGATGCATTGGTCTACTCTCTCTACACCCACAACTGTGTGGCTAGGCGCAGCTCAAACACCATCTATAAATTTGTTAATGACACAACTATAGTTGGCGGAATTTCAGATGGTGATGAGGAGATGTACAGGAGAGAGACAGATCATCTGGTTGAGTGGTGTCACAACAACACCCTTGCACTCATCGTCAGTAAGACCTAGGCATTGATTGTGGACTACAGGAAGAGAAAGTCGAGGGAATACACACCAGTCTTTATCCAGGAATCAGAAATGGAAACGGTAAGCATTAGTTTCAAGTTTCTGGGAGTCAGCATTTCTGAGGATCTATTCTGGGCCCAAAATATTGATCCAAATCCTAAGACAGTAGCTATATTTCATTAAAAGTTTGAGGAGAATTGGTATGTCACCAAAGACACTCGCAAATGTCTATTCATGTATCATGGAGAGCCTTCTAACTGGTTGTATTGCTGCAAGGGGCCACTGCAAAGGATCAGAAATAGCTGTAGAAAGTTGTAAACTCAGTCATTCCATTATGGCCACTAGGCTCCCCAGTATCCAGGATACCTTCAAAGAGTGATGCCTCAGAAAGGTGGCATCCATCATTAAGGACCCCCTTCTCATTACTGTCATAAAGGAGGTACAGGAGCCTGAAGACATATTCAACATTTCAGGAATAGCTTCTTTCCCTCTGCCATCAGACTTCTGAATGGTTAATGAACGCATGAACACTACATCAGTATTTTTTCCTCTCTTTTTGCACTACCTACCTAATTTAAGTTACTTTCTTTATATATACTTCTTATTGTAATTTATAGTTTTTATTTTTTTGTATTCCCATGTACTGCTGCTGCAAAACAACAAATTCCATGACATATGGCAGTGATATTGAACCTGATTCATATCTTGATTCTCCTAAGAAGAAGAACTTGCTGGACATTACAGTAGTGCCAGAGCAACAAACACTGCGGGTAGTGGAGCTGGAGGGAGTGCCTCGGTTGGCACAGTAGCATAGTGGTTAACATAATGCTTTATTGCACCAACTAGAAGATCAGGGTTCAATTCTCACAGCTGTCTGTAAGGAGTTTATACACTCTCCTCATGATTTCCTCCAGGAGTTCTGGTTTTTCCCATGTTCCAAAGACGATGGGGTTAAGGTTAATAAGTTGTGGCAAGCTATGTGGCACTGGAAGTGTAGCAACATTTGCAGGTTTCACCCAGATTGTGTTGGTCGTTAACAGCATCAATGCTTTTAATTGTATGCTTTGATGTTTCAATATGCATGTGACAAATAAAGGTAACCTTTAAATTGTCATGTACCATAAACTTCAATGTATCTTACAAACACAGCATGGCAAACTACTGCTTTCTTTCAGCATCCACTCCACCTTCTGCTCGTCCTTCAAGCTGAAAGATGACCCTTGTTTTTCATGTGATGTGAATGAAGCAGAATGAAGCGGGGTAGGCCAATCCATGCACACTTACAGCTTGTAACTGGGCAAATTTCTCTACATTATATTTGTTCAGTTAAAATGACATCTGTACAAAGTGCAACAATGATGGAAATCCCTTTTTACAAAAGTGAATAGTTAATCTTCAAGCTATTATTTGTAATTGTCTGTTTTACAAAGATAATGGTTTATACACTTGGAGACTGATTAAAGCTCCAATGAAATAAAGTGTGAACGAATGACTAAAAAGTGTTTCCTTTCAGTTAACTTCAGCAGCAATGAGCCTCACAAAAAGAATTATGCAGCTGTTTTACTGCCAGACGTTGCTAATCAGTATATTCTTGACAGTATTAATTTGCAAAATATTAAAGCAATGTAGGGTTTAGTGGACTGTGGAAATTCTGCAGCAACTGAATGCTTTTTATGTCACTTTTTGAACATTGAAAGATTTAGCTATATTGTATCTGAGCTTTGGGGAAAAAAATCTGACAAGGGAAGAATTATGCCATACCAGTTTCATTATTGTGGAGCAGACATTATCATTACACCTGATTTGATGGATTTTGCAGAACTAGAATACATGAGGTAAAATGCTAAGGATAAAAAATTTAATCTTTTGAAAGGAGCTTACATTCTGTGGCCATTTTACTAGGTACCTCCTGTACCTAATAAAATCACACTGATTGTATTTCCTTGGCCTTCGGCTACGGTATTCAAGGTCTGATGTGTTGTGTGTTTAGAGATGCTTTTCGGCCCACCGCTGTTGTAACCCATGGTTATTTGAGTTACTGTTACCTTCCTGTCAACATGAAACAGTCTGATCATTCTCCTCTGACCTCTGTCATTAAAAAGGCATTTTTTTTTTTTGCCCACAGAACTGCCATACACGGGATGATTTTTGTTCTTTGCACCATTCTCTGTAACAATTCTGCATGAAAATCCCAGGAGGTCAGCAGTTTCTGAGATCTTCAAAGCACCCCTACTGGCACCAATCATTCCGAAATCACTTTGATCTCATCCCTTCCCTGTTCTAATGTTTAGTCTGAAAAACAACTGAACCACTTGACCATGTCTGCGTGCTTTTATGCATTGATATGCTGCCGTATGATTGGCTGATTAGATGTTCAAATTATGAGCAGGTGTACAGGTGTACCTAAAAAAGTGGCCACTTTAAGCAGATCTTGGATAAGTAACACACACAAAATGCTGGAGAAACACAGCAGGTCAAGCAGGATCTATAGAAATGAATAAACAGTCAACGTTTCAGGCCGAAACCCTTATGCAGAACTGGAAAAGAAGGAAGAAGATGGCAAAACGAAAAGGGGAAGGAGAACTGTCTAGGAGATGACAGGTCAATTAAGTGGGTGGGAAAGGTAAAGGGCTGGATAAAGGTCCTGCACTTGGGTTCGTCCCCAGCCACGTCCTTGTAACAGATATGGGTTGAAGTCCTGGGTCTAGGTGGATGGTACTATGGTTGGCATGAGCAAATTTGGCTAAAGGGTCTGAGTCTATGCTGTATTATTCTGTGACTCTGAATTAGACCACAGTTAGTGCAGATTGGAAATAAATAACATCTCTTTGCTGACAACCAACATAGGTGTAACTCAGGGATGCGTGCTTCGCCCACTACACATTACACACTCTACACTCATGACAGTGTGGCTAGGCACAGCTAGAACACCATCTCTAAATTCACCAGTGACACAGCTGTTGTCAGTAGAATTTCATATGGTGACGAAGAGGCATACAGAAGTGAGACTGGTAGAGTAGTGTCACAGCAACAACCTTGCACTCAGCATCAGTAAGGCCAAGTGATTGATTGTGGACTTCAGCAAGGGGATGTCAAGATAAGGCACGCCCCGTCCTCATCGAGGGCTCAGCAGTGGAAAGGGTGAGTAGCTTCAAGTTCCTGGTGTCAGCCTCTCAGACGATCTATCCTGAGGCCCAACATATTGATGAAATTGTGAAGAAGGCACACCAGTGACTGTACTCCATTAGGAGTTTGAGGAGATTTGGTATGCCACCAAAGACTATAGCAAATTTCTACAGATGTATAGTGGAGAGCATTCTGACTGGTTGCATCAACGTCTGGTATGGAGGTACCAATTCATAGTATTAAAACAAGCTGCCGAGAGTTGTAAACTTATCCAGCTCCATCATGGGCACGAGCCTTCCCACCATGTGGTTATCTTCAACATGCCGTGCATCAGTAACACAGCATCCTTCATTAAAGAAGGACCTGGCCTCTGCTTATTACAGGTGTCCCCCGCTTTTCGAATGTTCGCTTTACGAAACCTCATTGTTATGAAAGACTTACATTAGTACCCTGTTTTCGCTTTCAGAAGGTGTTTTCACTATTACGAAGAAAGGCAGCGCGCGATAAAAAATCAGCGCGCGAAAAAATCAGCGCGCGATAAAAGGCAGCGCGCGCCCCGAGCAGCCGCTCTCCCCCGGATTCGGAATGGCAGTGCTTTAACACGTTGCATTGAGCAGCCGTTAGCAAGATGAGTTCTAAGGTGTCGGAAAAACCTGAAAGAGTAAGGGTGTTACACTTAGCGTAAAATTAGACATAATTAAGCGTTTTGATCGTGGTGAACGAAACAAGGACAAAGCGAGTTTGGCTTGTGGAAGCTGACAAAGGTGATGTTGAAGAGGTTTTGGCATCTCATGACCAAGAGCTGATAGATGAAGAGCTGATGTAATTGGAAGAGGAAAGGATAACAATCGAAACCGAATGCAGTAGCGAAATGAACGTGAAGCAACTGCGTGAGAATTTCGCTGCAATGATGAAATATGACTTTAATTTTGAAAGGGTACATAGGTTTAGGTGACATTTGCATGATGGTTTGAGTGCTTACAAACAACTGTATGATAGAAAATTGCGCGAGGCTCAGCAGTCAAGCAAGCCTTCCACATCAGCCACAGCAGGTGACGAACCTCGACCTTCGACATCGAGGTGGGCAGTCATAGGAGAAGATGAGCTGCCTTCCCTGATCAACGATGAGGTGACCCCGTGTCCCATCACACCAACCCCCGGGCCCTGGACAGATGCTGTACCGATTCGCGGAGAATGCAGCAGTAGCCGGGAGGCACACAGCACATCTTTTAGAAAAAAGCTGAAATAAACATGCTAATTAATTAGGTGCCACCTGGCACGTAATTGTCGGCCCAGATCAGAGGCTATGTAATCGGAAATCAGCACTGATCTGGGCCAACAATTATGTGCCAGGCAGCACCTATATAATTAGCATATTTATTTCGGCTTTTTTCTTAAAGATGTGCTGTGTACCTCCCAGCTACCGCTGCATTCCGCATGCTTCACAGCAATGTATCGCTCAGCGGCGTGGAGGGTGGGGGCCACTGCACCACCCAACCTGCTACGACTCAGCCTAACACATCATCATCAGTGTGCTCGGCACTGTCTTCCCGATTCCCGTAAGTGATACTACACTGTACATACATTATTTCTACTTTATATAGGCTGTGTATTTTTACGTGTTATTTGGTAGATTTGGCAGCTTCATAGTTTAAAGGTTTCTGGAGAGCGCGTTTATGCCAACAGCACTTGTGTGAGATTTTCTGCCAGGAGTGCTTGTTTGAGATTTTCACTTCGGAGATCTGTGCAGGCAATCATTGTAGAGAAGTATTTCTACTTTATATAGGCTGTGTATATGTTAATGTTATTTTAGGTTTAATGTGTTATTTGGCATGATTTGGTAGGTTATTTTTGGGTCTGCGAACGCTCACAAAATTTTCCCATATAAATAAATGGTAATTGCTTCTTCGCTTTACGATATTTCGGCTTACGAACCGTTTCATAGGAATGCTCTATCTTCGGATGGCAGGGGAAACCTGTACTACCATCAGGAAGGAAGTACAGGACACACACTCAATATTTCAAAGTTCAAAATTCAAGGCTCAAAGTACTTCTATTATCAAAGTATGTTTACTATATACAAACTTGTGATTTGTCTCCTTACACGCAGCCACAAAGCAAAGAAACCCCAGAGAACCCATTAAAAAAGACCTTCAAACACCTACTCTGTAAAAAAATAAATCCTGCAAGCAACAAAAGTAAGCAAATGACATTCAGAACAGAACTGATGTTCTCAAAAGTTCATTTTCGGACTTCCCATCAGATTTCAGATTGGCCCACTAACTATGTCTCATAATTTTGCTCTCTTTTGCATTATTTATTTATATTTTCTGTATTTTTTATTGTAATTTACAGATATTATCATGTATTGACCTGTACTGCTGCTGCAGAACAACAAATTTAACAAAGTACATATGTCAGTCTGATAAATCTGATTCTGATTCTGATGCCCCCACCTTGCCCCATTATATTTCCCTCATCAACCGCAGTGAGGGCAGATCCTTGAAATGTTAGTGCTCAGGGGTATTTACTGCGACACATGATTATGAAATAAAATTGAACTAGAATTTGTATCTCTTCAATTTATTCCTGTTTCAACTCCTGAAAGGCTTTTGATGGCCAGTTCTGTTTACCCATAAGGTTTTCTGTGGTTTTATCCAGGATATGGAGGGATTACGTTGATCATGAAGCAGGTTTATGTAGGTAGGCACAATATTGTAGGTCAAGGGGCCATTATTGTGTTGCACTGCTCTCTGTTCTTTGTTCTATCTTCCATGTTATGTGGTAAAGATTTTATCTACCCAAACACAAAGGCCCATTACAGCGCACTATACTATAATGTTTGAGCTACAATATTAGTAACCAGAAGCTTCGATGGTTGATCTGGAGACATGAATTTGAATAGCATCTTATGGTGACCTTTAATAAATCTGGAGTAATAGGCTAATATATGTAATGTGACCAGAAAAACATGGGATTCTTGTAGAAGACAATTGGTTCATTGATATCCCTCAGGAAAGGAAATCCAGTCTGAAACTAAGTCCAAATTGATCCTTATACTTAATTCTTAACTACTGTCTGAAACAGGAGACCAAGTTCAAATGGTTCTGTTTAATATCAGAGGATGTATACAGCAGACAACCTGAAATATTTGGTCGTCACAGACATCCACAAGAAACAAAAGAACTCCAAAAGAATGAATGACAGAAAAACATTAGAACCCCAAGGCCCCCTCTCTCCCTCCCCCACTCAAGAAGGAGCAAGCATCAAAGCATTGATCACCACCTCCCCCCACCCATTTCAGCAGAAAGTGTCAGCACCCACCGCCCACCAAGCACTAGCAAAGCCCCCAAAGGAAGACAATGATCTGCAGTCAACAAAAACTACTGCTTACCCGACAGTTCAACACGCCACAGGCTCTCTCTCTCACTAACAAAGTACAGAGGGATATCACCCATTTCACAGTGGAAGGGGAGAGCAACGATACTGCAGTCTGCTGAATTGCTTCTTATTCCAAGATTCTCTGACTCGATAATCGGCAGCAAACTCTCCCTACCATCCAGAGAAAGAAAGTGTGATTGCTCGACTACACAGACCTCCGCCCGTACATCCGTCGCAGCGAAAACCTGAAGTTCATTCTCCTGCGACACCTCAGTTGGCAACAACAGCCTGGAATCGGTTGTCCACAGGACTAGGCAGGGTCACACCCCAGAGGCGCTATCTTCCAAACTACTTAAAGCTGTTTGGGGCAATTAAGTACAGGCAATCAATATTGTCCTTTCCATAGTTGCCATATTCCAGGATTGAGCCAAAGAAAAGCCAATCACATCATTTTCTCCTGGATAATTTCAAAATTAATCACCAAACCTTTCCCCACAGGACTCTTGGTATTTTATAGATAGATTAGACTTCAAAGTAAACAGTTTGCTTATCATTTCATATCTGCAGACGAAGGCATACAATAGACAGTAGACAATAGACAATAGACAATAGGTGCAGGTGTAGGCCATTCGGCCCTTCGAGCCAGCACCGCCATTCACTGTGATCATGGCTGATCATCCACAATCAGTACCCCGTTCCTGCCTTCTCCCCACATCCCTTGACTCCGCTATCATTAAGAGCTCTATCTAATTCTTTTTTGAAAGTATCCGGAGAATTGGCCTCCACTGCCTTCTGAGGCAGAGCATTCCACAGATCCACAACTCTCTGGGTGAAAAAACACTGGGCACTACTTAAGTATCCTGGCAGATACAAGCATCCATTTGTCGCTGGTGCCTACATGCCATAAACTCTGATCTTTGTTGAAGGGTTAAAACGAACCCTTCAGTGGGACAAGTTGAGAAAGATAACAATTACGATATATATTTAAAAATTGCTTCAAGCTGCTTTGTGCAGAGCCATTTTACATTGATGACAATTAGATTATATACATTTATTCTTTGGCCACTTCCGTGAAAAATGCACTGTAGGATGCATTCTTTGAAAACTGCAAATATTAAGAAACTGAAATCAACAAAATTTGCAACTGATTAAAAAACGTTTCCAAATCTTTCATTGAGCCAGCAGTTTCAACTGGCCAGATGCAGGGACATCCTTGATCTCCAGCACTCCATCCAGAGACTTGCAACTACATGACAACTTACAAAAAGATAAAGGGGATTTAACTTGGTTAAAGTTATTTGTACTTCTCTTTTACTTAACTTACTCAAATCTAGTAATTGATTTATCTGGCCACTAACATTTTCCATCATTATTTTAAATTAACCCAAAATCTATCTTTTTCAGAATAGTGTACAAGGAAATGATCTTTTGCTCTATTGACAGGCACTTTAAATGTAATTCTCAGTCCAATACCACCCTGATATCTGTCCCCAGTCTTCTGTTAGAGTCCAGTTTTGGAAGCTTAAGAACAACTTTTTTCTTATTAAGCTAAGACTTCTCAGACTCAGCAGTTTCAAGTGATGACAGTTGCACCCAATTTTATTTGACATGGAAGCTGTTGATGATAATTCTTCCATTGCCATTTGGATTTGCTACTGTTTTGACATTGCATCTTTGGTTATTTAAACCCTCCTTTCTTCTACCGTATAAGTGACCTTTCCTTTAATGATCTGTCAGTCCTCCATTCCTCATTCATCAATCCTGCATAAAACCTATTCTGTATTTAAGTTCTTCCAGTGCTATTGAACAATCATCAAATTCAAATGTTAACTGTTTATTCCCTCCACCTCAGGTACTTGAACATTGGCTGTGTTTATCAATCCAACTGTAGGGTAATATAATGGGTGACAGATGACACGTATTTTTCATAATAGAATCTGTTGGACAAAATTCACATACATCATCATTGAGTTCAGTAGGTTCAATAGGTTCAATTTAATGTCAGAGAAATGTATACAATATACATCCTGAAATTCTTCGTGTTCACTTTAAGAGATGGTGTTTGGCGTAATGACGTCAGTGTAAGGTGACTGTTTTCGATTTGTTTGGAATGGAAGTAAAGGGCTGCAGCTTTTGTCAAGCACGTAAAGTGACTCTTGCATGTTTTATTCACAAAATCCTACATTGGTGACCTTGACACTCTCAGACTATTTCAGAGATACTCAATGACATGTCAAGCAATGCAGTTGCTTTGAAGCTGCCGGAATTCTGGGAGCGACACACTAGCATGTGGTTTGCACAGGTGGAAGCCCGTTCATACTGCGAGATATCACCATAAACAGTACCAAATTTTACGACATTGTATCATCGCAAAGTAGTTCCACTGCGGCTGGACTGGTGAGAAGACCCACCTGCACATGATAAATTTTTGTGTCTGAGTGGTATGACAAGTTGCACTCCTTGACCGGCCTATGTGACAGAATTAATGACCACACTCTATCTCTCTTGGGCAATCACCATCCTTCTTTAATTTTTAAAGAGCTCTCTATGTATCAAATCTCTGTTCAAATTGGCATAGCCCTCGCTAATAAACCCATGAAAGGCAAAAGAAAGCTTGCTAAAATGGCTGATAGTCTACATTCAACCAGGCAGAGATACATTGCTCCTCCTCCTTTCCCTGTCCCAATAAGCTCTGTCAGCAGATCTTCCAACAGACTCATGCATGTGTGACATGGGCACATAAATGAGTGTGCTGCCAGCTTCGCCCACAGCTAATAAGGCAGAGAGCAATACAACCTCACCGGAGACCACCAATGGTGTCACATAAGTCACCAATTATGTGACTTATGTGACACTTTGTTTCAGTGGTTGACACTACACATGGGACTTTGCCTTGGCAAAAGTTGCTAGACCTCTGCTTGGCACAGATTTCCTATGTGCCAAAGAACTGTTGGTAGATCTTAAGAACTGCAGGCTAATGGATGTAAAGGACTTTGGTTTGTTACCCTATGCCTCCAGTGCATTCCCCTCTAGCTCATACAACACCACATGTGAATTCACATACCTGCTGGGTGAATTCCCAAACTTCACCAAGCCCACATTTTCCACCACAGTCACAAAGCCTGGGGTCGAGAACCACACTTCCACAACTGGCTCGCTGGTCCATCCCTGTGCACGTAGACTGGACACAGAAAAGCTGGCCAGCACTAAGGATGAGTTTGCTAACATGGAAATGCTTGGCAATGTACACAGGACAAATAGCCCTTGAGTTTCACCCCACCATGAGATCCCTCCCATGAGGTCCCCACCATGAGGTGGTTGTTGTCCTTGCTGCGATTACTGTCACCTTAATGAGGCCACTACCTCCAATCGTTACCCTATCCCACATATTCAAGATTTTTTGGCATATTTACACGGAAAGATAATTTTTTTAAAAGTGGACAGTCAGGGGCTACCAGCAGGTGCCTGTGAATGCTAAGGATGTTCCCAAAACTGCTCTTATAATCCCATTTGGTCCATTTGAGATTCTGCACATGCTGTTTGGGCTAAAAAAAATGCAGCAGACTTTCCAGCAACTAATGGACTTTGTGCTAAAAGACATAGATTTTCATTTTGTTCACCATATTTGTTGCCACCACACCCAAAACCAAACATTTATCACATCTCCACACACTTTTCAAGCGCTTAAGCCAACTTGGGCTGATTATTAACCCTGCTAAATATCAGTTCAGTTTGTCTACTATTGACTTTCTTAGCCACTGCATCTCCACAGAAGGTGCGACACCCCTGCCGTCAAATGTTCCTGTTATTATGGACTTTCCCCTGCATGCACTACCAAAGCACTGCAAGAGTTTTAAGGTATGGTGAATTTCTATCACCACTTCATTCCATGAGTACTAATCCTATGTTCCCCTAGAATAGGGCCCTTAAAGGCAGTGCCTCTATTTACATGCTTGAATGGTCATCAGACAGGACCAGAGCTATAGGTGCCATGCAGGAACACTCAGCCACCCACCAAAAGCTCCCCCTCTCTGAGAAGAAGAACAGCATGTCTGACCCCAAACTTCTCAGTGTCTGCCTGGCCATCCACCATTTTTGTTCTCTACTGGAGAGTTGGCATTTCACAGCATTCATTAACCATAAACACGTGGGATTCATTTAAGTACAATAGGTGGAACATCTCATGGCAGTTGGGATCCTTTTGTGTCTCAGAAGGACCCTCACACTCCATAGGATACCTGATGGTTTAGGTCTCTCCTGGCTTCATCCAGCACTCATGAAGTAACAGGGAGAAGTCTTCTCAGATTATCAAAATCCAACCTTTATTTGGGGAAGAGACTCACTGGCTTCAAACAGGTGTGTTTACTGCATTATCAATAGGACAGATCGCCAATTTGATGAACATAATCCTGATGATTCCCCCAGATGCCACACAAGATGAATGTAATTCAAACAGCTTCCAGCTAATATTTAATGTAAAATTTACATTTAATTGGAGGCTGTGGTTGAAACAAATTTTGGAAGCCGAGATGGAAAATAGATGAGAATTTGTGGAACAATCATTGCATGCACTGAAACTGTGACACATGTAGTGAATATACAGGGGACCCATAATTATCCTCCATCACATGACAGTATATGACCATGTAAATAAATGTACTTGTAATGTAATATTTGCTCTTTCTATGAGGAAGTGAACACAAGGAAAAGATTGGTAATTCATCGATGTACAATCATTCTAATCATATCACTGGAGTCACAAGAGGAATGCAAACACGGTAATCTGGAGCATCAAACAATTTGTATCATTGCTTCTTGCAGCAGTTAACAGTATAAATATGTACTTGGTTTACCAAAGGAAACTGAGTTGGAATAGAAGCAACAATACATAAGGCACTCTTGGTTTACACAATTGATATTCTAGACTGACAGCATTCCATGGTTGTGTACGATTTTGTGAATAAAACATGTGAGAGTCACTTAATGTACTTATCAAAAGCCACAGCCCTTTAATTCCATTACAACTGAAATGAAAGCAGTCACCTTACACTGACATCATCACGTCAGACACCGCCTCTTAAAGTGTCCACATTGACATGGTCAAAGCGCCACTCAGGTACCTCGAAAGATGCTGATGTTGCCCAAAGATGACAGTTAATTCTTGCCCGCTGACACACAACACAGGCTGCACTCCAGTCTTGCATGTCCTTTCCAAGACCATGAAATTTCTGGAAGCAATTCAGAACGCACAGGATATATACATCGCAAAGAGAAAGAAGTATCCTAAAGGCAAAATGATACAAACATGGCTAACAAGAGAAGTCAAAGCCAACATAACAGTCAAAGTGACGGCATATAATAGAAAAAAAAATGGGGAGTTAGAGGATTGGGAAGCTTTTAAAAGCAAAAAAAAGGCAACTAAAAATGTTATTAGCAAGGTACAGATGGAATATGAAAGTAAGCTGGCCAGTAGTATTAAAGAGGGTACCAAAAGTTTCCTCAGATGCATAAAGTGTAAAAGAGAGGTGAGAGTGGACAACAGACCACTGGAAAACAATGCTGGAGGGGTAATAATGGGGGACAAGGTAATGGCAGATGATGCGAATAAGTATTTCGCATCAGTCGTCATGTGGAAGACACTAGCAGTATGATGGAAATTCCAGGAGTCGGAGGTCATGAAATGTGCGAAGTTACCATTATAGAGTGAAGGTTCTTGGGAAAATGAAAGGTCTGAAGGCAAATAAATCACCTAGACCAGATGGTAATTACCACAGGTTTCTGAAAGAGATGGCTGAAGAGGTTGTGGAAGTACTAGTAATGAACTTTCAAGTATCACTAGATTCTGGGATGGTTCCAGAAGACTGGAAAATTGTTAATGTCATTCCACTCTTCAAATTGAAGAAAAACAGAAAAAATGAAACTGTAGGCCAATTAGTCTGACCTCAGTGGAAGATGTTGGAGTCGATTATTTAGGATGAGGTCTCAGGGTATTTTGAGGTACACGATAAAATAGGCCATGGTCAGCACGGTTTCCTCAAGGGAAAATCTTGCCTGTCAGATCTGTTGGAATTCTTTGAAGAAGTAACAAACAGGATAGATAAAGGAGAATTGGTTGACTTTGCGTACTTGGATTTTCAAAAGACCTTTCACAAGGTGCCACACATGAGGCTGCTGAACAAGTTACGAGCCATTCTATTAAGAAAAGATTCTAGCGTGGATAAAGCAGTGGCTGATTGGTATGAGGCAAAGAGTGGGAATAAAGGACACCTTTTCTGGTTGGCTGCCGCTGACTAGTGGTGTTCCACAGGGGTCTTTATTGAAACCAATTCTTTTTACATTATATGTCAATGATTTGAATAATGGAATTGATGGCTTTGTTGCAAAGTTTGCAGACGATATGAAAATAAGTGGTATGGCAGGTAGTTTTGAGGAAGTAGGCTACAGAAGGACTTAGACATATTAGAAGCATGGGCAAAGAAATGGCACATGGTATACAGTGTCAGGAAGTATATGGTCATGCACTTTGGTGGAAGAAATGAAAGGGTTGACTATTTTCTAAATGGAGAGAAAACACAAAAAAAAACTGAGGCACAATGAGCCTTGGCATTTTTTGTGCAGGATTCCCTAAAGGTTAATTTGCAGTTTGAGTCTGTGATGAGGAAGGCAAATTGAATATTGACATTCATTTCAAAAGGACTAGAACATCAAAGCAAGGATGTAATGTTGAGACTTTATAAAACACTGGTGAGGCCTCACTTGGAGTAGTTTTGGGCCCCTTATCTTAGCAAGGATGTGCTGAAACTGAGAGGGCTCAAAGGTGGTTCGCAAAAATGTTTCCAGTATTGAATGACTTGTCATATGAAGAACATTCGATGGCTCTGAGCTTGTAGTCACTTGAATTCAGAAAAGTGAAGGGTGACCTCATTGAAACCTATTAAATGGTGAAAGGACTTGATTGAATAGATGTGGAGAGGGTGTTCCCTATGGTGGAAGAACCTAAGACCAGAGGATATAACCTCAGAATAGAGAGGCGTCCTTTTAGAATAGAGATAAGGAGGAATTTCTTTAGCCAGAGAGTGGTGAGTCTGTGGATTTCATTGTCACAAGCATCTGTGGAGGCCAAGTCTTTATTATATATTTAAGGCAGAGGTTGATAGATTCTTGATAGGTCAGGGCATGAAGAAATATGGGGAGAAGACAGGAGATTGAGGCTGAGAAGAAAATTAGATCAGACATGATGAAATGGCGGAACAGACTTGATGGGCAAAGTGGCCTAATTCTGCTCCTATATCTTATGGTCTTATGGTCTTAAAACATTGACTGTCCAGTTTCCTCTACAGATGCTGCATGACCCACCACATTAATTCTCTTTTTCTTTGTTGCTCCAGATTTCCAGTATCTGCTGTCTGGTAGGCGTGTGTGTGTGTGTGTGTGTGTGTGTGTGTGTGTGTGTGTGTGTGTGTGTGTGTGTGTGTGTGTGTGTGTGTGTGTGTGTGTTTTCCCTCTCTCCTGCCTCTCCCTCTCCCTCTCTCTCTCTCTTGCTCTCTAAAGAATCTCTCCCTTTGCTTTCATGTTTATCTTTGTTCATCTAAAATACTCAGTGTTAGTTCCTTAAGAGGGACCTGTAGCACATAGCTGGTAAATTGGTACATGCTGAGCTGCACCCTTCACAGCTGGTTTAATAAAGTACTCAACATTCATACCTATTTGAAGGCTCATTTACCAGTTAAGAAATTCGATGTATCAATATTGTCGTTTGATTTATTCTTCATGGTGAACAACACAATAGGGCTCTCTAAAAGCACTCTGTAGTTTGATTTGTAAGTTATCAGTCTGCCAAAAATAAATCTAATTCTCTTTTCTTGAAAAACAGTTATGCTATTCAGTCTCCTGCCCAAATGTTCCAGTACATTGTGGTTACAATAAAGAACCCAATGCACATCAAGTATCTTGTAAAATATTCAACAGGAAACTATCCAAATGTGCAAAGGAGCAGTACCTTTCCTTGGAGTAATGCTAAAAGAGAACATAACAGAACCTTTGGTATAATACTAGACGGAGATTACAACCTGAATTTATATTCAGGCAAGAAAGTCAGATACAATCAATAGAAGGTCTCCTCATCAAATATCAACTTGAAATATCACAGATATGTATCTGATGAATCTGGATCAAATAATGATTTGATGGAAATCAATAAACAACACAATATGCTTTACCTTGGTTTGTGTGAAATCTCAAACTGAATTACCACAGTCACATAAGCAGAAACTGACTACATTTTAGATTAACTTACAGTGAACCTTTGCCAGTTCTGATGAAGGATCACTGACCTGACATTAACTCTTATTTCTCTCTCCACAGATGTTCTATGACTTGTTGAGTATTTCCAATATCTTCTGTTTGTTTTTTTTTAATCTTTTACAATATAGGTAAGAAATTGTGAAGATGCAGATCTTACAAATATTACTCCACTGCTAAATGTTTTCTGAATCCAAACCATTTTTGTGTTGCTTAAGTGAGCTACTAAATAAACTATGAACAAAATCTGAAACTGTAAATATCTTCTGTCAATTTAAGACAAATTAGGCACAGTCAGGCCAAAGGGCGCGTTTCTGTTCTGTGACTGTGACTCTAATAGCTAAGGCCATAATTTGGCCGCACTTCAAGCCACTTAATCAAATTCTAAGAATTTTTTCCTCAGTCTCTTGTACAATAATGCATCTAACTTTAAAACTAGAAATACAACAGATACATTATTCTGCCTTGAAATACTGAAGATGTTAATTGGATCCTGGAAATAGGAGCTGATGTAATTGTTAATGTATAATTTGAACAAATGACTGCGATTTGGCTGAAAAGACAATTTATTACTAAAATTAAAACTGCAAAACAACAATAAGAACATGATCAGATAGTTGCTTGAAGTACGGTTATGACTGCTAAGGGCCCAAGCTAAAGACCAAACATCAAGTCTTACAGTGAACCTTTACCAGTTCTGATGAAGGATCACTGACCTGACATTAACTCTTATTTCTCTCTCCACAGACGTTCTGTGACTTGTTGAGTATTTCCAATATCTTCTGTTTGTTTTTTTTTATCTTTTACAATACAGGTAAGAAAATCAATCTTGTTTCTCCCAATGACCCCACAACCATACTGTAAATTAATGAAATAAATGACAACTACAGTTGATGGACTATGAGTATTTTAGAATCAGTAATCACAGTTTACTGTTCAATTAATGTAACTCTAATATTTACATTTATCACAAAGAGTTAACACTCATACATACATTAAGAATTGTGCAATACCTTTATTACATGCATTTCAATCACAATTCTGTTAGTAAAAAAGAAAACATTTTTACCAGAGATAGGATTTTTAGCATAAATCTAATTATACGGTGCTGGCTTTAAGATAGTTAATATATGCTGGCTATTCTTCCATGAGCTGCAAATATCTAAAATCACCCCCAGGGGTTTGTTACTCAGGTCAACTACTACGTTCCTGTTCTAATCCCCAGAAAAATTCCCTCATGTTTAAAATGAGAAGAATCTGAGTAATGCTGCTTGTGTGCACAAAATGTGCAGCACTGCAGATTCTCAGCAGAGCAAACTGGTTCACAGCCAGATCTCTACAATGCAAATGCAACATATTTAGAAATATCTATCATGTGGAGATCCAGTTGCTCTTCGAATCGTGCAGGTTTTAAGATCCCCAGCTGACTACGGCCAATTACAATAATGCCATATATGTTGAGACCTCCCTCAGCGGTAATTCTGTTTGCTGCAGCACTGTTATATAAGCACACTAAAAAGAAGGTGATTCAATACAAGCTACATCATTCTGAAATGCTGGAAACAAATTTACTATCAGAGATAAAAATGATATATGCATTATCATACTTCAGGAAGATGGGGAATAATTATTTCATAATTAACAGAGAAAAATCTGTGAAAAACGTAAATATTTTATTCAACCAACACACACAAAATGCTGGAGGAATTCAGCAGGCCAGGCAACTGAGACCAAGACCCTTCAGCAGGACTGAATATTTTATTGATTATTTTTTAATCATTCTCATGGAAGTAGTACAAAAGGACAGATTATAACTGAATGCAGAATAGAGTGTTACAGTTACAGAGAAAGTGTAGTACAGGTAGACAAACAAGGTGCAAGGGCCATAATCAGCTAGACTGAGCAATCAAGAGTTCATCTTTATCATATCAGCGATCCATTCAAGGGACTTATAACAATGATTTAAGAAATTAATGTAAGCTAGTTTCTTCCTGTTTCTTATTTTACTTTATCATTATGTTTTCAATTAATTTCTAGTATTTTAAGGTATCTTAGGCAAATTATTTCTTTAATTTTAAATGTTTTAAGTAATGTGCATTTTTTTTATATTTAAACCTATTTGGACTATTTTAAACTCTTTGAGTAACAGTGGCATTTAAGAACAGTTAAAGTAGAAGAATAACCAACAGAACCAACTTAAATCCAACACTGTATACAGGTTGACAACCGATTTTCTGGAAACTGATAGTAATTAAGTCCTTGTCAAATGCAGCAGAAGAAAGCAGCAATTGGATTTGGATTAAAAGGAAAGACAACAACTGGGCTGCAAGATGAAGACAGGAGGGTATGGAACTGAGGGGGGTGTATCTGGGATGCCACGTAGCACTGTTGAGCCCTCTGGAGACATCATGGGCGTATCAACGAAACGTCAAAGAAGGAGGGTGCCCACCTGATGACCCCGATGATGTACCTACCCTCCCTCCTTCTCACCCCTCCAAACCCACTGCCAACATCAAGAGTGCCAACTTACCATAGCGATTGAAACAGCAAGTCCTAGTAGCTCTACTCTGCTGGCACCTCTTTTAATTCGGGTGAAGTTACAAGATATAGTTTACTGGGCGGCCACCAGGTGCCACTGTGTGAAACCAATGCAGCACCATCTGTGGCGAGACTCATTTTGACAAAAGCACGTTATTTTTATTATTTACGTTACACTTATTGATGATAGTCCCAATATTTTGTGCTTATTTTTTTCTTATTTTAACCCTAACTATGGCTTATGAGGTAAGTGCAAGTGCCAGTGGTAGTGTCAACATAAATATCAGTCCATATCGATCCAAGATATAGAGATGTACAAGATAATGAGAGGTATTGATCGTGTGGACAGTCAGAGGCTTTTTCCCAGGGCTGAAATGGCTAGCACAAGAAGGCATAGTTTTAAGGTGCTTTGAAGTAGGTACAGATGAGATGTCAGGGGTAAGTTTTTTTATGCAGAGAGTGGTGAGTGCATGGAATGGGCTGCCAGCGGTGGTGGTGGAGGCAGAAACAATAAGGTCTTTTAAGAGACTCCTGGATATGTACATGGAGCTTAGAAAAATAGAGGACTATGGGTAAGCCTAGGTAATTTCTCAGGTAAGGACATGTTTGGCACAGCTTTGTGGGTCGAAGGGCCTGTATTGTGCTGTAGGTTCTCTATGTTTTGATATTCCAAGAGAAGGTTGAAATGTTGAAAAAACTGGACCAAGGTGTTTCTGTGCATAAGCTGCTTGACTTATATGGCATTGGTACATCAGTTGTGTCTGATGAAAAGCATCAAAGAGAAAAAAATATGCAATTCTATGCAAACAGTGATTCGCTAAAGCAAATGAGCTTTAGAAAAACTATGACAGTTGTTAAGAGCGCTGACCATGATCGAGTGGTGATTGAATGATTTTGCTGGCGTCGGAGTTGATTATCAGGCAATATGATAATGAACCAATCTAAGTTATTTCATAAAGAACTTAAATTAGAACATGCGTGAAACTATAGTGAAGGATGGCTTCAAAGGTTTAAAAAGTGCCATGGAATTTCCGTGCATAAAGTGTGTGGAGGGAAACGGTCTGCAAACCACAAAGGAGGTACCAAGTATACGGATGAATTTGTGAAGCTCCTAGCTGACAAAAACCTCATTCCCAAGCAGATATGTAATGCAGATGAAACTGAATTTTTCTGATGATGCACACCTGGGAAAACATTAGCAACAGAAGACAAATAAGATCCCATAGGATTCGCTGGACAGAATTACCATTTTAGAGTTCTCCAACACAGCAGGTACTCACAGATGTAAGTCACTGGTGATTGGAAGAATTAAATGCCCTAGGGCACTGAAAGGTTTTAAAATTTACCCAGTAACATATCACACAAATAAAATGGCTGGGTTACCACTGATACTATGTTAAAATGGTTTTAAAAATATTTAGTGTCAGAAGCCAGAGCACATTGCACATCCGTAGGGCTACCCTAACATTGCAAATTTCTTCAATTTTGGATAACTGGTTAGCTCACCCCAAAGCTGAACTCCTGTGTGAGAATAATGTTTTTACAGTGTACTTACCAGCAAATTGTATTTCACTTATCCAACCCCAAGTCCAAGGAATTCTGTGCTCATTAAAGGCCAAGTAATGCTCGCTATTCATGAAATGTTTGTTAGATGAGGAGAATGCTGGCAATTCTGTACAGACATCTATTAAAGAATTTAACATGAAGGATGTTCTTTGGTTCATTGCTTGAGGGAGGATGAAGGTAGAACCTTCAACACTGAAGAATGGCTGGCATAAGTTGTGAACTGCCTTGATCTTTGATAATGCGCCTGAAGAAAAGCTTGATGATGGTTTAACAGGATTTCATGTACCAAAGGAGAAAGCATTTGTTCATGATTTGCTTGCATATGCAAAAAGTGTTGTAGGACCTGCTTTCAAAGATATAGCAAGTAGTGTTAATGAAGGAAATCTATGTGAATGGATGATTGTTGGCAACAGAACACCTGTTGTGCATCACCTTACGGACTCGGAAATCATAGACAGTGTTCTGAATGCTGATAAAAACACTGCAAGTGATGAGGATTGCAGCAACAATGATGACACGGATGAAACTGGAAGATTTACTATTAACAAGTTAATTGAGCTGTTGGGTGATTTGATCAAAGGGTTAGAGAAACGTACCCTTGTGACGAAACAAGACATAATGAATTTTTATTTGATGCAAGAAAAATACACCAGCAGAGATCAAAACACATAAAACAACTCAGCCTGGATGAATTGTTTAAAAAGGTAACCGAGGAGCAAGGTTCTTTGTGAGCACAGTAACTAATAAATTTACAATTAGTTATTGTTTAATTAATAATCCTTTTTAAGATTCTACAGTCCATTTTCGCCATTATTGTAGGTGACCTCTTTTAATCTGGCAAGGCTCAGGAACCGAGGGTGCTGGAAGTTTGGTGGTCAATATACAATTAGATTAATGCTAAAAATACCAAATCTGACAAAAAAGCCTATTTTACGGACAGAGTAGTGGTTGAAGTGCATGTGAAAAATGTTATTACACAACCTTTAATGTATAGCAAACATGAGAAGATCTGCAGATGCTGAAAATCTAAAGCAACACACAGAAAATACTGGAGTAACTCTGCAGGCAAGGCAGCATCTATGGAAAAGAGTCATCAGTCAATGTTTCGGGCCAAGACTCTTCATTAGGACTGGAAAGGAAGGAGGAAGGGGTCAGACTGAGGAGATAGGGGCAGAGGAGGAAGAAGTACAAGGTGGCAGGTGGTGTATGAAACTGGGAGAGGAGGAGGGGGTGAAGCAAAGAGCTGAGAAGTTGATTAGTGAAAGAGATAACAGGTTGCAGAAGGGGGAATCTGATAGGAGAGGACAGAAGATATGGAAGAAAGGGAAGGGAGGAGCAGCACCAGAGGAGGGTGATGGGCAGGTAAGGAGATACGGTGAGAGAAGAAAACAAGATTGGAAAATGGTGAAGGAGAGGAGGGGAGATCCAATTATCAGAAATTGAAGAAATTGATGTTCCTACCATCAGGTTGGATGCTACATAAATGGAATATAAGCTATTGCTCCTCCAACCTGAGTGTGGCCTCATCGTGGCAGTACAGGAGGCTACAGACTGACCAGGTGGAATAAGAATGGAAAGTAGATTTGAAATGGTTGGGCAGATGGAGTGAAGGTGCTTGATGAAGTGGTCTCCCAATCTATGTCAGGTCTCACAGATATACAGGAGGCCACACAAGAAGCATTGGGTACAGTAGATGACCCCAACAGACTCGCTGGTCTCCTAACCTCACCTGGTCTCCTTACATGGAAGAACTATTCGGGGCCCTGAATGGTCATGAGGGAGGAGATGTAGTAGTGGTTGTGATACATTCTGCTTGCAATGATAAGAACCAGGAGAGAGATCAATGGGGAAGGACTAGTGCTTAATGTATAGTATGTATTACACTTGATGATATGTGTAATTATACTCAGTGGCCACTTTATTTGATACACCTGTACACTTGCCTGCTAATGCCAACATCTAATCAGACAATCATGTGTCAGCAATTCAATGTAGAAAAGCATGCAGACATGGTCAAGAGGTTCAATTATTTTTTTCAGATCAAATATTAGAACGGGGAAGAAATGTGATCGATGTGCCTTTGACCATGCAATGATTTTTGGTGCCAGACAGGGTGGTTTGCTGAAACTGTTGATCTGGGATTTTCACGCACAGCAGTCTCTAGAGCAGGGACTCTCAACTGGGGTTCCTCAAGAAATCGCTCATGGTTCCATGAGAGACATGTTTTAAAAAAACCATCATGTTTTTTACCTTTGCGTGACGCGCAATGCTAGCACTCGCAGAGGTGGGCAGTGACTGAGTAGCCCTGTTAGCAATCTCCTTCGAGGTTCCTCAGCCCAATATTCAAGTGCACAGCAGGACTGTGTTCAGATGGTCGAATCCATTCTCAGTTCTTGACGCGGGATAGGGGAGGCCATTGATAATTGGTGAGCGCTGTATTGCATGGAGGGGAGGATGGTAGGCTGATGAGGAGCATAGTGCATTTTCCAAGCATTAAATGGACTTGCCCATTTTTATATTTTATTAACCTTGTGTTTTATGGACATGGTTGACGGTCCAATGTGACGATTTTTGAATTACAATCTTCCAAGTCATTTCCCTGCACTAGTGCAACAACAGACACAAAAACTTGCGTCTTTACAATGAAAGCTACTTATCAATGGGTTTTACATGAACCGGTATTCCAAGTTGTCCAATTCTATTGTGCCTAGTCTGTGGCAAACAACTTACAAATGCAGCAATAGCTCCAGCAAAATTGAAAAGACCTTGTTGTTGGAGACACGATCCTGCCAGCTGATACACATGATGGAGTGGAGGCTAAACTGATGGATGCTAAACTGGATTTGCTTGCGATACAGGACCCAGGGTTCAGAGCCACAGAGCAGCGTTATGACGATGGCAGTCCTGGATTTCTTTGGTTCTTCTATACATGTTTCTGGAGGTGCCTGAAGGTGCAGTGATCTCTGGCGAATCAATTGTCAATATCCCTTACTACTATAGCATCATTGGAGATGATGCTGCCCAGGTAGGTGAACTGCTCAACTGTAGTGAGAGGGTGGTCATCAATGGTGGTCTGAGGTGGATTGTAAATGCCACAAGGGGCTTCTGATGGAGGATCATTGTTTTTCTCCAGACTGACCGTTAACCTGAAAGCCCTTACAAACTTGGCGAACTGAGTGACTGCACCCTGTAGCATATCCTCGGTGTGCATGAGAAGAGCACAGTCATCTGCATATAGTAGCCTGATAATGGGCTCTTGCATGGATTTTGTCTGGGCAAGAAGACGGCCACTCTCAAACAGTACAATAAGTTGATTTATTGATGTCTCATGATGTTGACGAGGTTTAGTGTGATAATCTGAAAAACAACAGCTTCTCTATCCAGGTTGTTGAGGCAACAGATTTTACCAATAAATGTCATGTTGTAGAATGTGTAAGATTTGTAAATGATGGTGAAATTCAAGAAAACTTTTTCTATTGCAAACTGCTGCCCAAAACAAGCAAAGGCCAATATATTTATCAAAAAGATCATTCAATTCAATTCAATTTCATGTTTTGTCTTCATATGTGGAAACAATAGGCTTGTCTTGGTGGAACTGTGCTGGCATCTGTATAGATTTTGCCCCATCGATGGTTGGCTCCATGACAGATTTCGTTCTTCCTATATAAAAAGAAAATCCTGATGATGTCACAACACACTGCTTTCCTCGCAGAGCAGTGCTGATACCAAAAACTCTTGAAGATGAAATGAAAAAGTTCTGAATGGTGCTACAAAAATGGTTAACTTTATTAAACAAAGACCAATTCTTCGAGAATGCTTACATTACTGTGAAAACCTGGGCAAAGAGTACACCAGTCTTCTGCTACTTAACAAAGGAAGAATTCTCAACAGGGTGCTTGAGCCGAAAGGCAATTTGCAGGAGCACTTACAAGAAAACATGATGCCAGATTTTGCTGAGTGATTTGAGATGAAGAATGGCTGCAGAAACTAGCCTACTTGGCAGACATTTTTCATTATATGAACCTGCTGAACAAGTCTCTGCAAGGCCGTGGAAAAAAGGTTTTGATATCAAATGACAAAATTCTTGGATATAAAAGGAAACTGAATCTTTGGAAAAACCATGTTGCAAAAGGAAACCTTGAAATGTTTCCACTGCTGCTTGGGCTTGAGAGTGAGGAAAGACCAGAAAGTCTAGAGTCTTATTGAAAACCACCTAGAAGAACTTCAGAACAAAATTGAACAGTACTTTTCCTCCTTTTCAACACAGGTGTAATGCTGGGCTAGGACCCTTTCTCTGAATCTTCTGCTCCGTTAGAGAATTTGACCTTGAGAGAAGAGAAAGAACTTTGTGATCTGCATTCTGATCATGCACTCAAGATGAGATTTACTGACCTGCCCCTGGTCAAGTTCTGGATTTTTGTGATAGAAAAGTATCCTGCCATTCATCGGAAAGCAGTGAATATTTTGCTACTGCAGTTTTCAACTTCTTACATGTGTGAGCTTGTTTAACAGGCATTAAGACCAAGGATAGAGATCATCTCATTTCAATTGAAGGTGACATCCATGTGTGGTTATCTCAAGTTCGACCCAGAAATTAGTATTTGTGCAGCAAAAAATAAGCACAGGTTTCACATGCTAGGCCTAAATTTGAGCTAGATCATGTCATTTAGTAAGAATGTTTTTCAAAGTTTTATATAAAATTGTCATAGGCTATATTTTCATTCATATTGCTTCGGCTTATGGTTTTTAGTAACTTTACTATTCAACATTGTCAATAAATTTTCATGTTGTAAGAAGCATTATAATCAATTTACAACATTTATTTAAATTAAATCCACTGAGCCTACCTTTAGAAAAATTAAATCCCTTTTTGGCTTAAGCCAGTTATTTAACAGAAATTTATTATGTTTGCCTTATGAGTTTTTAAAATTTATGGAAGGGAAAGAGATTAATTTCAGGAAAGGTAAGCTAAGCTTAACTACCTGATATTTTTCAAGAAAGGTTAGCTAAAAATTAATTCTTTCCTGAAAAAGCATTGACAATTATTTTTGATTATTATATCTACAACTTACTGATCACACTAACGTACTATGAGCTGTAGATTTACTAATTTTTATGCAGAGGTTCCCTGAGACCTGAAAATTACTTCAAGGTTTCATCCAGGGTAAAAAGTTTGAGAAAGTCTGCTCTAGAGATTACAGAGAATGGTACAAAAAATGGAAAAACATCTAGTGAATGGCAATTCACTGGGCAAAAGGGCATTGTTAATGAGACAAGATCAGAGGAGAATGGCCAGGCTAGTTCAAGCTGACAGAAAGCAACAGTAACTCAAATAATCACATGTTAGAGCAGTGGTGTGCAGAAGATCACCTCTGAACGTACAACATGTCAAACTTTGAAGTGGATGAGCTACAATAGCAGAAGACTGCAAACATACACTCAGTGGCCACTTCATTAGGTGCATGAGGGACGTAATAAAGTGGCCATTGAGTGCATAGCCCATGTATAAACATGGGTGGTCATGGGGTTGGAGTATGGATCCATTGCCTGACACCCTGTCAATTATTGTGGACCTCTGCACTCCACAGGATATCTACCGACTCCAAACCTCCAGATAGTATAGGGATTGGGAGTTAGGAGAGGCTGGCAAACTGAATCATGCCCAATCTCATCCTATGGCTTTTCCAAGTCACAATGGTGCAGGACTTGGAGGGGGACCCAAAGGTGCTGCTGTTTCCGTGCACATCTGTCCTTGGTTTTCTTGATGGAAGTTGTGGGTTGGGAGTTGCTATTGAGAAAAGATTTGGTGAGTTGTTATAGTGGATCTAGTAGTAAATCAGTGGCAGAGTGAAAATTTTGATTGTGAATGGGATACCAGTAAAGGCTATTTTTTCCTACTGTGAGGGGATCCAGGAGTGCCCTATTAACTGTTTGGAGAGAGACATTTATCATTGATGGTTTGTTTGGAAAGGAGAGAGAGACAGAGTTATTTACACCTGATATGTTGCTTTTGAAAAGAGAGAGAGAGAGACAAAGATTAACAGTTGGACTGTCACTTTAAGGCATTGGAAGTAACTTTGGATTTTTACTGAGTTTGGAGTTGGAGACAGCACCCAGCAGCTCAAAGGTTGCTATGGTGACCAAAGGCGGTGTTGTTTAATGGACACTCGATGTTATGATTTTCAGCTGGTTATTGATATTACTTCCAAGGACTTGTTGACTGCTTGTGCTCTCCTTTACAGACAAAGGAGGGAGGGACTCTTTGAGTGACAGGTGATGCTCAGCCTGGTGAAATAAATAGGAGGTCAGATGATACAGACCTCAGGACACATGATCTGGACACTGAATGAGCATTGTTGTGCCTGCAGAGAAAGTGGGTTTTGGAGGATCAATCAGGCGGATTGATCCAAATTGCTATTCCAGTTTGAAGGAGAAGGGGTTGACTGGTGGGGAGTTGTCTATGTGTCCACCCTCGCCTGGGTGATTGCTCCACCACAGAAGACCGGTCCCCCTGGTTAAAGTCACAGTCGGTGACTTGTGAAGGATTTCGGAGGACGACGAGAAGATCGACAGCATTAGCTCACCTGAAGACTCAACTCATTCTCTCTCTCTCTCTCTCCATCACTACTCAACTAAATACCACTAACTGAACTGAACTGAACTTTACTCACATCGTAAGACTGTATCTTTTTACCCCTAGGCTTAAAGAAGCTTGGTTTTTTCATACATATATATTCCACACTTACTTTTATATATAATCATTATTAACCTGTTTGATTTATTTACATCCATATTACTGTATTGCGTAGTTACTAATAAATATCAGTAGTTTATAGCAATACGAGACTCCAAAGCGTTTTCCATCTCTGCTGGTTCTTTATCCCCGTCATGGGGTACGTGACACTACGGTTGAGTGTCTGGAAATCTATTGGAGTTGCATTCATCCAGTCAAGTCAAAAATATTCTCTTATTTTTGTGAAATTTCTTTAATATGGTGCAAAGGGTCAGGCGTGTCAGGAGGTGATTCTTTTTATACAGGACACCAGCTTCTACACTGCACAGTGTGCTACATTTAAATAAGCTCCTCCCACCCCTGAACTGATGATACGGGTTTAGTGATAGTTCATTATGTATATATTGAATGTCCAGAGAAGTAGAATTTGCATTGTGTTGCATGGACATTACTTATAAAATCCTCTGAATATCGTACTGCAAACAATATGCTGGAGGAACTCAATTGGTCATGCAGCATCTATTGAAGGAAAGAAATTGTTAACACTTCAGGTCGTAAATCCTACATCATGCCAGGATCGTTGCCATCTGGCATTTAGTCATCTGATGCTTAGCTCCTGGTTGGGTCACCCATGGAAGTAAGGTCAAGAATGAGGTTCCAAACGAAGAACGATCCAACCAAGACCTCAACAATGGAGCTGGCAGATAATGATGGCATATCATAACTTCAGGAAGGCTGCAGCAGTGAAGGGCTCACAGTCGTTTTGCATTCCATGCCCTGAACGATGTGCAACCAAGGAAGGTCCCCTTTCCTGTTAACCCAAGGAGCAGCCATTCTGTTTGGCTGCAGCTAATGTGATGAAGACCTTAGCTGGGGTCAACCTCATATCACGTCACTCAAATCAGTCCACTAGTGATGCCATAACTTCTGCAATCCACATTGTCCTGCCCCATCCCTCAGGAGCTGATGGGAAAGTTGTCCTCACTGGTTCCCAACACCTCTCTCTGTAACTGGATCCTGGACTTCTTGACAGAAAGTTTACAGTCAGTCCATGTTGGCAGAAACTAGCTCTATTATACTGAGCAGTAGCACTTACCAGGGCTGCATACTCAGTCCACTGCTGTTCAAGCTGTTGACACATGACTGCATGCTAGATCCAGGTCAAACTATATCATTAAGTTTGCTGATGACACAACGGTGGCTGGCCTCATCAACAATGACAATGAGATGGCATACAGAGATAAGGTAGAGTGGCTACTAAGGTAGAATGGTGCAAGGACAACAACTTGAGACTCTACATGGACAAGACCTAAGAAAAGGCTATGGACTTTAGGAAACTACAGACTGACCACTCCTCACTGACCACTCCTGACCACAAAGGCAGCTCCTCTGTGGACAGAGTTAGGAGCACCAAGTTTCTAGGAGTGAACATAACAGATGATCTCACCTCGTCCCTTAACGCTACCTCTCAGGTCAGAAAAACACCTCTCAGGTCAGAGCAGTGTCTCCTCTTCCCATGGAGATTGAGGTGAGTGAGGCTCAAACACCCCCCCACCCCCATATAAACGATTTTTTATAGGAGAACCATTGATTGTCCTGACTAGCTGTATCCCCATCTGGTACGGGAATTGAAAGGCAACTGACCGCAAATCTCTACAACGGATTTCGATGATGGCTGAAGGGACCATGAGGGTCTCTCTTCCAACCTTTAGCGATATATTAGGAGTGCTGTGTATGCAGGCCCATTAACATTGTCAATGATCCCTTCCATTTGTCCAACAATCTCGTTGACCTCCTACCATCAGGCAAGAGCTACCACAGCATTTTTACCCGACTGCATTTGCGAGTGCCCTGGCAGTGCAGTCGCAGTCGCATCGGCACAGGAGGCCTCACACATTAGCACGGGCAAATATAAATAAGGCAGCGATGAGTAAAGTGGCCATTGTGTGAGTGGGCCTGTGTTAGAGTGGGGAGGCTTTGGCTCATTAGGCTTAAACAATGTAAGCATCTGCTAAGTTTCTTATTCTTCATTCTTCATTCTTTGTCCATCAGCATTAGAGCAGTGAAGATGGCTCCAGGGGCAGTGTTGTGTTCTTTGTGTGAGTTGTGGAAATTCCGGGAGACCTTCAGCCTCCCGGATAGCTACATCAACACCAGGTGCACTGAGCTGCAGCTCCTCAGAGACTGTGTTACGGAACTGGAGCTGCAGCTCGATGACCTTCGGCTCACTCGGGATAAGCACTACAGGGAGATAGTATTTCCCCCCCCCCCCCACCCCAAGCTGCAGAGGGCTGGTAAATGAGTGACTGTCAGGAGAGGGAAGGAAAATGGGCAGCCAGTGCAGAGTACCCTGTGGCCTTTCCCCCCAGTAATAAATATACCGTTTTGGATACTGTTAAGGGGGACAGCCTATCAGGGCAGAGACGCACAGAGCAGGTCCCTGGCACTGAGTCTGGTGTTGTGCCTCAGAAGGAAAGGTGGGAGGAGAAGATGACTGCAGTGGTGATAGGAGATTCTATAGTACAAGGAGTAGACACAAGATTCTGCGGATGCAATGGAGACACGTGGGAGGTAAGTTGCCTCCCAGGTGCCAGGATCAGGATCAGATCTTGGATCGGGTCTACAACATTGTAAAGGGAGGGGATGAGCAGCCACAAATCTTGATACATATTGGTATAAATGACATCAGTAGGAAAAGCGAGGAGGTCCTGAGGAGAGAATTTAGGGAGCTAGGTAGAAAGCTGAAAACCAGGACCTCCAAGGTATCAATTGCTGGATTACTGTCTGTGCCACACACCAGTGAAGGTAAGAATAGGATGATTCTGCAGATCAATGCATGGCTGAGAAGCTGGTGCAGTGTGCAGTATTTTAGATTTCTGGATCATTAGGATCTCTTCTAGGGAAGCTATGAACTGTACAAAAGGGACAGGTTACACCTGAACCATAGGGAGACCAATATCCTTGCGGGCAGGTTTGCTAGAGCTGTTCAGGAGGGTTTAAGCTAATTTGACAGGAGGATGGGGACCAAAGTAATAGGGCTGAGAATGGGGCTGTTGGTTTACAAGCAGAGGCAGTGTGTAGTGAGATGCAGAGTACCAGAGGGACAACATTGAAAAAGGCTTTTGGATACAGGTTTTATATTTGAATGCATGCAGTATACAGAATAAGGCAAATGATCTTGTAGTGCAGTTAGAGATTTGCAGGTATGACATTGTGGGCATCTCTAAGTCTTGGCTGAAAGAAGATTATAGTTGAGAGCTTATCAGCCAAGGATACATATTGTATTGAAAGGACGGGCAGGTAGGCCGAGGGGGTAGTGTGGTTCTATTGGCAAAAAAATGAAATCAAATCCTTAGAAAGAAGTGACATAGGATCAGAATATGTTGAATCCTTGTGGGTAGCATTAAAAAACAGCAAGGGTAAGAAGACCTTGAAGGGAGTTATATACAGGTATCAGAATAGTAGCAAGGGTATGAGCTACAAATTACAACAGGAGATTGAAAAGGCTTCTCCAAAGGGCAATGTTACAATAGTCACGGGGGTGTTCAATGTGCAGGTAGATTGGGAAAATCAGGTTGGTGCTGAATCCCAAGAGAGGTAATTTCTAGAATGCCTACAAATTAGCTTTTTAGAGTATCTTGTGGTTGAACCCACCAGAGGATCGACTATTCTGGATTAGGTGTTGTGTAGTGAACAGGATTTGATGGGGAAGCCTAGGTAAAGGACCCCTTAAAAGGCAGTGATCATAATATGATCGAGTTCACCCTGCAGTTTCAGACAGAGAAGCTAAAGTCAAAGAAGGTCATTAAGAGGGAAAAGATGAACTATGAAAGGAAGCTAGCAAATAATATCAAAGAGGATACTAAAAGCTTTTTCAAGTATATAAAGAGTAAAAGACAGGTGAGAGTAGATATAGGACCGATAGAAAATGATGCTGGAGAAATTGTAATGGGAGAAAAGGAGATGACGGAGGATTTTGCATCAGTCTTCACTGAGGAAGACATCAGCAGTATACCGGACACTCAAGGGTGTCAGGGAAGAGAAGTGTGTGCAGTCACAATTATGACAGAGAAAGTACTCAGGAAGCTGAGTAGTCTAAGGATAGATAAATCTCCCGGACCAGATGGAATGCACCCTGGTGTTCTGAAGGAAGTAGCTGTGGAGATTGCGGACGCATTAGCAATGACCTTTCAAAAGCAATAGATTCTGGCATGGTTCCGGAGGACTGAAAAATTGCAAATGTCACTCCGCTATTTAAGAAGGGGGCAAGGAAGCTAAAAGGAAATTATAGACCTGTTAGCTTGACATTGGTGGTTGGGAGGTTGTTGGAGTCAATTGTCAAGGATGAGGTTACGGAGTACCTGGAGGCATATGACAAGATAGGCAGAAGTCAGCATGGTTTCCTTAAAGGTAAATCCTGCCTGACAAACCTATTGCAATTTTTTGAGGAAATTACCAGTAGGCTAGACAAGGGAGATGAAGTGGCTGTTGTGTATTTGGAGTTTCAGAAGGCCTTTGACAAGGTGCCACACATGAGGCTGCTAAACAAGATAAGAGCCCATGGAATTATGGGAAAGTTACATACGTAGATAGGGCGTTGGCTGATTGGCAGGAAACAGAGAATGGGAATAAAGGGATCCCATGCTGGTTGGCTGCCAGTTACCAGTGGTGTTCCACAGGGGTCGGTGTTGGGGCCGCTTCTTTTTACGTTGTACATCAACGATTTGGATTATGGAATAGATGGCTTTGTAGCTAAGTTTGCTGATGATACAAAGATAGGTGGAGGGGCCAGTAGTGCAGAGAAAACAGGGAGTCTGCAGAGAGACTTGGCTAGATTGGGAGAATGGGCAAAGAAGTGGCAAATGAAATACAATCTTGGAAAGGGTATGGTCATGCACTTTAGTAGAAGAAATAGACGGGAAGACAGTTATTTAACCAGGAAGAGAATTTAAAGTTCTGAGATGCAACGGGACTTGGGAGTCCTCATACAGGATACCTTAAGGTTAACCTCCAGGTTGAGTCGGTGGTGAAGAAGGCGAATGCAATATTGGCATTCATTTCTAGAGGAATAGAGTATAGGAGCAGGGATGTGATGTTGAGGCTCTACAAGGCACTGGTAAGACTCCACTTGGAGTACTGTGTGCAGTTTTGGTCTCCTTATTTAAGAAAGGATATGCTGACGTTGGAGAGGGTACAGAGAAGATTCACTAGAATGATTCCAGGAATGAGAGGGTTAACACATGTGGAACATCTGACCACTCTTGGACTGTATTCCTTGGAGTTTAGAAGAATGAGGGGGGACCTCATAGAAACATTTCAAATGTTGAAAGGCATGGACAGAGTGGATGTGGCAAAGTTGTTTCCCATGATGGGGGAGTCTAGTACGAGACAGCATGACTTAAGGATTGAAGGGCGCCCATTCAGAATAGAGATGTGAAGAAATTTTTTTAGCCGCAGGGTGGTGAATCTATGGAATTTGTTGCCACGGGAGCAGTGGAGGCCAAGTCATTGGGTGTATTTAAGGCAGAAATTGATAGGTATCTGAGTAGCTAGGGCATCAAAGGTTACGGTGAGAAGGTGGGGGGAGTGGGACTAAATGGGAGAATGGATCAGCTCATGATAAAATGGTGGAGCAGACTCGATGGGCCAAATAGCTGACTTCTGCTCCTTTGTCTTATGGTCTTTTGGTCTAAAATAGACAAAGGAGAATTGATGGAAGTTGTGTACTTGGATTTTCAGAAGGCCTTTGATAAGGTGCCACATGTGAGGCTGCTTAACAAATTAAGAGCCCATGATATTTTTGGAAAGTTACTGGCATGGTTAAAGCATTGGATGATGGGCAGGAGGCAAAGAGTGGGAATAAAGGGAGCCTTTTTTGGCTGGCTGCCGGTGACTATTGGTGTTTCACAGGAGTCTGTTTGAAACCACTTCCTTTTATCTTGTACATCAATAATTTAGATGATGGAATTGATGGTTTTGTGGCCAATTTTGCAGTCAATGCAAAGATAGGGTAGTGTTGAAGAAGCAGGGAGGCTGCGGAAGGACTGGGCAGATTAGGAGAACGAGCAAATACAGTAAGGTGCAACTGGAATGCATATGAATAAGCTTTTCCATGTTAAATAAAGTTATATACAAACATCTTACATTCCCAGATCATCTCCTACAGCAGGGGTCCCCAACCTTTTTTGCACCGCGGACCGGTTTAATATTGACAATATTCTTGCGGACTGGCTGATGGGGGGGGGTGGTGTTCAAGTAAGGTTGCCAACTTTCTCACTCCCAAATAAGGGACAAAAGTAGCAGTCAAATACGGGACACTTGTGCTTACCCCAAGAAAGACTGCAATGACCATGAAGCCTTGCGTGGGCACCTGTGTGAGCATGTGTGACATGCGCATACGTGACGTGCGCATGTGTGCACATGCTGATTTTTTTTTCCCACAAATCGGTTTTGGCTTAATCTTCCTGATTCTGTTAAGTGAAACTACACTGTACATACATTATTTCTACTTTATATAGGCTGTGTATTTATCATATCATTCCTACTTCTACTATATGTTAGTGTTATTTTAGGTTTTATGTGTTATTTGGTATGAGTTGGTAGGTTATTTCAAGTTCAACAGTGCGTGACAGGGAATGAGGAAAGGTGCAGCTGACTCATATCGTTTCATATCGCCAAATCATATTGTTTCCTTGCGGCCCGGTAGCACATGCTTTGCGGCCCGGTGGTTGGGGACCACTGCCCTACAGACACCTGAGAGCCCCCCAGGAGACATTCCCCTGGAGAAAATCATACTCAGGTCGGGTGATTAAACTCCTACAATTGTGTAAGACTTTTAGCTTGCAAACATATGGAAAGGAAGGTTGTAGAATCATCAGAAAATAAATTTCCTGATCTTAGGCCTGGAGAAAAGCAATTGATGAGGGAGCTGAAGAAGGTCAGGCCAGGACACCCCTCTCTGTATTATCTAGAAACTGCTTCCTATTTGGAAAGAATTGTGATTTTATATCACACAGGGTTCTGGAAATGCTCAACGTCATTCAAGATTGTTTTGCTGTAAGCAAAGTCAAGAAAACAGTTATCCAAAATCAACAATTAGCCAACTGCTACACTTGCCACAATGAATCAGATGATAAAAAGGCAAAATCTCAACAGATGAAGTCAAAGGGAAGGTTAGATTATAATGACATTATGGGGCAAAGATATCGTTAGCACAGTGTGTTAATGGTAGTTCTGCAAATTGCAATGGATCACGGAGTGTCTTGTTTTAAATAAATATCATTTTAGACAAATGTATACAGACAAACGCAATGAAATGAGAGAATGTTAATTGTGATCACTAATCTCAATCTGAGTGCTCTGTAAAGATACATCATACTTTTGCTTACATCAACTGCTCAAACCATGTTTTTGCTGGTAGTTTTGAATGCTGAAGCAACTGATCGTGTATTACGCTAAAAGATGTTCTTTTCAATTTTAATCACATTATAATGAATTAATTTAGTTACTGGTGTTTTGTTAGTTATCCACTGTAGACATATTATCTTTAAATATGATGGGACAACTGAGAAACATTTTAGTTCGCATTTTTTTCTTGAAGATAAATTTAAACAAACCATTTCCTTTAAACGTAGGGTTGCCTTAGCAATAGAGAGTGAACATGACAACAAGGATTACAGCATGCCTGCAATGGTTCAATTAGGTTGAGATACCTGTGTTTGGAAGCTGATAAAACAGTAAAATTATACTTTATACTTTATTGTCGCCAAACAATTGATACTAGAACGTACAATCATTGCAGCGGTATTTGATTCTGCGCTTCCCGCTCCCTGGATTACAAATCGATAGTAAATACTAAAAATTTAAATTATAAATCATAAATAGAAAATAGAAAAATGGAAAGTAAGGTGGAGCAAAAAAAACCGAGAGGCAGGTCCGGATATTTGGAGGTACGGCCCAGATCCGGGTCAGGATCCGTTCAGCAGTCTTATCACAGTTGGAAAAAAGCTGTTCCCAAATCGAGTCCCGTACAAGTCTTCAAGCTCCTGAGCCTTGTCCCGGAGGGAAGAGGGACGAAAAGTGTGTTGGCTGGGTGGGTCGTGTCCTTGATTATCCTGGCAGCACTGCTTAACACACTAACTTCTTGACTGTTGTAAATACTCAGGAATCTCTGGGAAGACCCAGCATCCTTAAAAGGAGCAGCCTGTGATGTCGTAATGTGTTATGAGATGGGGTAATTTATTTACCAAATGTGCTTGGTGGGAACCAATCGTCATCTAGAGAGTTCAAAATTAGAGGAGACACCTCATGATAAGGGGCTGATGAGGATTTTCTTTACAAAGAAAATTGGAAGATTTTTATATCCTTATGCTCAGTGCAATACGGAAAAGGATGTTTGAAGATAATATTGATGGATTCATAGGCACTGAGCAAATTAGAGGACATGGGGATCATATGGCAAAGTGGATGAGGCATGGGATCATCCGTGAACTTACTGAATGATAATGTACACAGGAGATTCCTTAAAACACGTTTGACATGCTTTACAATTCCTGCCCAAAGGCATAATGCTTGACATCAGCGAGCTTTTTTAGAACAACCCAGGCAGTTACCTCAAAAGATAATTCATATTCCTTAATTTTGTTTTTTTCATTTCACTTCAGTTCAAGATTTTGTTTGCAGATTCAAGAACAACAGTATTCAGGCGATTGTTTGACCCCTCTCCCTCCCTAAATAATTTTCTATTATCAAAGTGACGATAATTTAGATAACTTGGATGATTGACTTGGATGATTGCTGTGAATTATGTTTTAAGTAGCTAACATCCCAGGATGGGAAAGTGACTCTTCCCTGAATAGCATCTGTCGAAGGAATGAAATTGCAAATGTCATGGGTTAAAATGCTACATCAGAATCGGAAACATCAGCAGATCTTTTCCCCCGCAGATGCTGCTCAGCCCATAGGGTTCCACCACCAGACTAGACTGTTTGTTGCTCCAGATTCAAGCATCTGTTGTATAGCTTCTTGTGTCTCCTCTGAATAGGCTTGTTGCCCTACTCCAGGTTTGAAGGAATGCTTTCTTTGAACCAAACTGAGCAGCTTAAAGTCCTGAGGATTAAACCTGATCAGAGGACTGCAAAGGTCTGAACTAACCATCTGGCTCATATGATCCTCTGATCAGCAACAGAGCATGCCTTTCTAAAGGAACATGAAACGAGTACATCTGGTGCTCAGACAGAAGTAACGAAAAGTTGGGAGGATTATTCCTTATTGTGAAGCTGATAGGATAGATGAAAGGAAGAAAAGATGCACAGGGAGAGAGAAAAGTCAGAGATGTGAAAGCAGGAACGAGGAGGAGATCCTACATAAGATTATATCCAACTGGAAACTACGGGCAAGAGGGAGAGTATTCTACTGCAATAAAGATGCTGATACTGAATTTAAAGGAAGTTTATAAGATTACAAGTACTAAAGCATGGAAACGTGCCAATCCTACCAATGTTTAAATTCATCACTTTCTTGTGTGTAAAAATTCTGAAATGATTTATTATTTGCAGTTTAATCAGCTTGTAACTGCAGGGGCTAAGATTCTGCAAAGGCAGCATTAGTTTCTGAGCTGTTACCAAGTGAATTGCTTCATTTCTATGCACAACTGGAGATGAAACCATGCAAAGACTGAGATGTCTGACATGAAACACAATGAGCAATTTAAACATTGAGCACATCTCTGGAACTAAAAACCAGTGTAACCTGACTGCTCACGTAGCTTTGTAAACGTAGGTACGTCATGTTCTGTCCAAGGGCGTCTGAAATGTTGGAGCTAAACTGTGTTATAATATTCAAATCTTTCCACTTTAGTGCAGTGAGTTATGTTTGAGCAGAAATCTGAAACTACAATCCCAATATCATCATCAGAGATTCTACTTGTTCTGGATATCCCAAAGTACCTGTGACAATGAAGAGTCATTCATCCAGAGCAGTAAACTCCACTTAGAATCATACTTTTATTTATTTTAAGCATGCATGTTTAATTAAACAAAATTATTAATAACAGAATCAATTTGTCACATATGTGTTGAAATGCTCTGGTGCACATGCCATTCTTGTTTATAGTCATAGTCATAGTCATAGTCATACTTTATTGATCCCAGGAGAAATTGGTTTTTGTTATAGTTGTACCATAAATAATTAAATAGTAATAAAATCATAAATAGTTAAATAGTAATATGTAAATTATGCAAGGAAATAAGTCCAGGACCAGCCTATTGACTCAGGGTGTCTGACCCTCCAAGGGAGGAGTTGTAAAGTTTGATAGCCACAGACACAAATGACTTCCTATGACGCTCTGTGTTGCATCTCGGTGGAATGAGTCCGTGACTGAATGTACTCCTGTGCCCAACCAGTACATTATGTAGTGGATGAGAGACATTGACCAAGATGGCATGCAACTTGGACAGCATCCGCTTTTCAGACATCACCGTGAGAGAGTCCAGTTCCATCCCCACAATATCACTGGTCTTACGAATGAGTTTGTTGATCCTGTTGGTGTCTGCTACCCTCAGCCTGCTGCCCCAGCACACAACAGCAAACATGATTGCACTGGCCACCACAGACTCGTAGAATATCCTCAGCATCGTCCTATTATTCCAGAACAGAAAGATGTCCCTTTACAACAGGGGTGAGGAGGTACTTCTTTGGATAGCAGGTAGCGAATCTGTGGAATTCATTGTCACAGCTGGCTCTGGAGGCCAAGTCACTAGGTATATTTAAAGCAGAGGTTGATAGGTTCTTCATTTCTAAGGGCATCAAGGCTATGGGATAAGGCAGGAGAATGGGGTTGAGAGAATTAATAAATCATCCATGGTGGAATGGCAAAGCAGTTAGATGGACCGAACAGCCTAATTTTGCCCCTATATCTTATCGTATTCTTTCTTTCCCTGTTGGGATTGGCTACTACTTCTAAGTCAGTCAGAACTCAGACTATGCTCCACTGCCTGTGAGGAGTACTTTTGTATCTTTCCCCAAACCACAGGTTAAAATTTGTTACTAACCTATAATAAGTAGCACCAAGTGTGTGACATGGTTACTTCCAAAGCTTTGTGCTTTGCCTCTGACATCCATTGCTTTAATTTCAGACATTATCTCATGCTTCCTCAGGAGGTGCCAATGTTAACAAATTTTCCAAGATAAAGAACAAAGGCAACATCATTTTTCCAAATTTGGAATCAAGTATTTTTATAGTTCTCATGCATACAGTTTTATAACTGTGTTAATTTAGCATAACTAGACTGTAATTTTGCATTGCATCACAAGCAATTAATATAATTTTTTGTAAAATTCATACAAATCATCTTCTGTCCCTGTCTCCCCTCTTTCCCCCCCCCGATATAGTTGACTTTTAAGAGAAGCTTATTCTAATGTGATATCATTGAACTACCTTGCGCTGTTTCACTGCACAATGATGCAAGTTTAATGGGACCACATATTTAGGAGTTTACCAACTTTCCAATCCACCAACCTTCATGGATTCATTATGTTGAGTCTTAGAGATTGCATCTTTTTCTTGGCACAGGATGCCTCTTTGCCTATGTGCTTAATTTTTCTTTTTATTTTGTTGTTTTTTCTTTCTCTCTTACACATTTATATTCACGATAAATATCTCGTACACATTGACAAGTTTAAACGATTTTACAGAGCCACAAGAGACTGCAGATGCTGAAGTCTGGAGCTATGAACAATCTGCTGAAGGAACAGGGTTTCCTCATCAGGGTTTCAGCTTGAAACATTGATAATTTCTTTCCACCTACAGCTGCGCTCGATTGCTGAGTTCATCCAACAGAATGTTTATTGAACTATTTTAAGATAGTTACACCTTCCCAATTCAGGACAAATTTCAAAAACTGCCAAACATTTTTTTGCAGACCTCTAAATGAACATAAATATTCATAGCTTAAGCAACAATGATATGTGGTCATTACATTTATCAGCCACTAATGTCTTGACTAATGTTTTTATTGATGGGATTTTTCTGTAAAATACTGTATTCTCCTTTTGGTTGAATTTGTGAGAGATTAATCTGATTTAGCGCTCCAACCCCGCTGTGTTCCCTGGACTTGATTCTTTAGTATGCATGACACATTCACGTCAGGTTACATGTTACCAATTTGAATCTATCACTGCACAACAGGAAAATCCCTGTAGAAAATCCAGCATATGAACACTGCTGTAGTATTCAAAAAAAGTCAAAGGAAGACTTAAAGAAGCAGGGAAACCCTATCAAAGTATTCAAGTGATTATTTTAAGACCATAAGACCACAAAACATTGGAGCAGAATTAAGCTGTTCAACACATCAAGTCTGCTCTGCCATTCCATTACCGCTGATTTATTATCTCTCTCAAACTCATTTTCCTGCTTTTTCCCCATAATATTTGACACCCTTACGAGAACGAGTCAACATCCAATGACTTGGCCTCCACAGCCATCTGTGACAATGAATTCCACGTATTTACCACCCTTTAGCTGAATAAATTCCTCCTTATCTTTGTTTTAAAAGGACACCCCTATATTCTGAGACTGTGCCCTCTGGTCTTGGATTCCCAACTACGGGAAACATTCTCTCCAATTCACTATCTAAGCCTTTCAATATTCAATACTTAGAAGCTTACATTTGAGTTAATGCTACAAAATCAAGTGTTTGGGACAAAGTGAGAAGACCATTAATTTCTAATACAGTAAAACTCTGCTCAAAAGCTATCTGACCATTCAGAAATCCCAGCGATTTGACAAATGGCTCGCCAGGTAAATTTTACCACAGTTCCTTCTCACTCTCCAGAGCCTAGGTTCCTCAGCTCCCTTTCCATTCGCTGCAGCCTATGTTCTCAAGTTTTACCTGAATCACCAGGATCTTGGTTCTAGTGTTTATTGACTACAGCTTTTCATTCAACATCATTATCCTATCAGTACTAATCAAGAAGTTTCAAATCTTGGACCTTTGTACCTTCCTCTTCAACTGGATTCTTGACTTCCTAATCAGGAGACCACAGTCAGTCCGGATCAGTTATAAGATCTGCTCCTCACTGACAATTAACACAGGATACAGGGATGTGTGCGTAGGTTCATTCTCTCTACATTCATGACTGTGTGTCTAGGCACAGCTCAAATACCACCTATAAATTTGCTGATGACACCACTGTTATTGGCAGAATCTCAAATGACAATGAGCAGACATATATGAGTGAAATAGATCAGTTAGCTGAGTGGTGTCACAAAAACAACTTTGCACTCACATCAGCAAGACCAAGGACCCAATGAGCTGATTGTAGACTTTAGGAAGTGGAAGTCAGCAGAACACACACCAGTCCTCATCAAGGGTTCAGAGGTGGAAAGTGTGAGCAGCTTCAAGTTCCTAGGCATCAACATCTCAGAAGATCTATACCAGGCCCAACACGTGGATGAAATCACGAAGGAGGCATGCCAGTAGGAATTTGAGATTTTGGAAGTCACCAAAGACTGTGGAGAGCATTCTGGCTGATTGCTTCATCATCTGGTATGGAAGCTCCAATGTGGAGGTTCAAAAGAGGCCACAGAGAGTTGTAGACACAATCAGCTCTATCAAGGGCATAACCCTCACCACCATCGAGGACATCTTCAAAAGGCAATGCCTCAAGTATGCAGCATCTGTCATTAAGGAACCTCACCATCCAGAACAAAAGCCTCTTCTCATTATTACCATTAGGGAGGAGGTACATCAGTCTGAAGACCCACATTCCAACAGCTTCTTCTCCTCTGCCATCAGATTTCTGAACAGTCCATGAGACCTTGAACACCAACTTGTTATTTGTCGTTGCCCTATTTATTTATTGCTTGCACAGAACTGCTGCCACAGAACAACAAATTTCACAACATATGTCAGTGATAATAAACCTGATTCTGATTCTAGTTCCTTCTGACTCACTAGGGCCCTAGTTTCAGCACTCTTTTCTGACTCACCTGAGCTCTAATTGCCAAAGACTAATTCAGCTCACTGCAGCCCTGGTTCCTGTGATCTCTTTCAACTGACCAGAGTGTTGCTTCCATGCTTCTTTTAAACTTGAGCAATACACAAGGTGCCAGTAGAACACAGCAGGGGCAGGCAGAACCTGTGAAGAGAAATTTACAAAGTGGCAATGCACAGGGCATATCTGGCTCCCAATAATAGTAACACACACAAAAAATGCTGGAGAACGCAGCAGGCCAGGCAGCATCATCATTTTGGATCTCCCCCTTCCCCTCGCACTTTCAAATCTCTTACTATCTCTTCTTTCAGTTAGTCCTGATGAAGGGTCTCAGCCCGAAATGTCAACTGTACCTCTTCCTATAGATGCTGCCTGGCCTGCTGCGTTCACCAGCAATTTTTTTGTGCGTTGCTTGAATTTCCAGCATCTGCAGATTTCCTCGTGTTTGTGTTTCCCAATAATAGTGTCAGTTTTAAATTTTTAGATGGTACCTTAAGTTTTTGAAATGGAAAATCAATGTTTCAGGTTGAAACCCTGCATCTAGACTGAATGATAGAGGAGAGATAACCAATATAAAAAGGTGAGGGACAGGGATGGATCATAAACTGGTAGGTGATAGGTGGAATCAGGTGAGGAGTCTGACAAGCAGATGGGGGAGGGGACAGAATCAAAAGCTGGGAGATGATAGGTGAAGATGACAAAAGGCTGATGATGATGATGGAATCGGGTTGACTCATGGAGTCATGGATTAATACAGCACACATACCGATCCCGTGGTCCAGCAAGTCCATTCCAACTACAACGCTCACATAGCTGGTCCCAATTTCCTGCATTTGGCACTTATCCCTCCATGTACCTGTCCAAGTACTTTGTAAATGACACTATTGTACCTGATCAACCATGTCCTCTGACAACTCGTTCTATATCCCCACTGCCCTCTGTGTGAAAAGGTTGCCCCTGAGGTCCATTTTAAATCTTTCCCCTCTCAGCCTAAATTTATGCTACCTTGTTTATGACTCTCCAGGGAAAAAGACCATTCCCATCCATCTTATTTATGCCTCTCATAATTTTAAATTTTTCAGATTAAAAACTACCTTTATTTGTTACATTACTTCAAAACATTGAAATATACAGTTTGCGTCTAATCAAATCAGCGAGGATTGTGCTGGGGGCAACCCACACGTGTCACCATACTTCCAGTGCCAAATCTAATCATGCATCTTTGGAATGTGGGAGGAAACCGGAGTACCCAGAGGAAACAGACATGGTCGTGGGGAGAGCATACCAACTCCTTACAGACAGTGATGGAAACCAAATCCCAATTGGTGATCTCTGATGTCATAAAGTGATTGCACAAAATGCAGTGCTACTTTGCCAACCATTTTATAAGCTTTATTTCTATTTTTTTCTATTTCTATGAGTTTGCTCCTCATTTCTAAGGAATAAAGGCCTTGCTTGACCAGCTTCTCCCTAAAACTCAGGACTCTAGTACTGGTAACATCCTCATAAGTCTTTTCTGCACCGTTTACAGCTTACCCACATCTTTCTGATAGCAGGGTGACCAAAACTCTGCACAGTATTCCAACCGTAACCTCACTGATGACTTGCACAACTACAAACTGATGTCCCAACTCCTGTACTCAGCGCCTCCTTCATGATGGCAAGTGTGCTAAATGCCTTTCTCACCACCCTGTCCAGCTGTTCTATTGTTTTCAATAAACTATGCACTTATACTGCTATGCCCCACTGTTCCACTACACTACCTAGTTACTTACCATTCATAGTACTGCCTTAAACCGATTTAATGTTCTAAATGATAATAGTTGTTATAGAAAATATTAATAATAGTGGTTGAATACTAACTTCCATGTATCTCTTCTGGTCCATTTCTTTCTGGTCCAAAATTTCCCCAGATCTTTTCTTTACTTGTGTTAATTCCACATTTTCCAAAAAAAAAAGTACAGTAAACATTCGAGCCAAGGGTGCTTTCGTTAACACTATTACTATGTTGGTGAGACAAATAGTATAAACTATTCAGAGAGTCATCTAAAGTCTGCTCGCTCTGGGGTTATACATTCCAAATTTATATATACATTTATTCCAAATTTGATTTAAAAAAATTTCCTTTTGAATTCTTAGAGAGTAGGTCATCTTTTCCATTTTAAATATTTCCAAAATGATTTCATGCCAATCTTCTAATGTAGGTGATGTTGGATTGAACCACTTTCTAGTGATTGATTTCTTACTTGCTACTAAAAGGGCCTGCAGCAGCTTTATATCTTTCTTCTGTTCCAAAAAAACAATACATGCCCCAAGTAGAGAGTCTCAAAGTTCAGAGGTATCTGAGCCTTAAATACCTTAACTAATATTCTGTGAATACCTTCCCAATATAAACTTAACTTAGGGTAATCCCAAAATATATGGAAATGATTTGTCTCCTTGGAGCCACACCTTCTCCAACACACCACATTTCCGTCTTTATATTTTTCCTGATATGGGGTCTTGAAGTATCTTATAATATTTTTTCAACAATGTTCTCTCCAAATCAAAGAGTTAGTCGAAGACCACTGGAAGCTGCATATTTTCCCTCAAGCCTCCTCTGAAAGTACCAACCCCGCTTCTTTCTCCCACTTCTCTTTAACATACAATATGTTTTCATTTTTGGTATGAGACAGAGCATTATATAGTCGAGAAATTGATTTACTTAGTATTGAACTGTAAGCCGAATTCAGAATCTAAAAAAATCCTAATTCTACTGTTGATAAGTCTGTATATCTACAACTCAGGTTAACATGATGTTGTACGTGAAGGTACTTAAAAAAGTCATTGTGTTCTAGGCCATGTTTGTCCTGCAGGGATTGAAAATTTTGTAATACACTTTTATGTGTGAATGAGAGGTAGGTTGTTAGAACTTTCTTTATCCACAGTTCAAATCTTTTATCTCCTCTGCTGGGAAGAAATTCGGTATCATAGGCACACCATCTGGAAAGTTTTAACATGTTATTCTTTCCACATGAATTAGCCACCTTCTGCCATACTTTTAATGTGAGATTCATCCAGCTGTTTTTAATCTTTTCCAATTGGGCCATCAATTCTTTGTCTGCTATTGAGGCCTGTAGAGGAAAACTGTCAATCAGTCCAAATTCTATTTCCTTCCATCTAGCCTTATATTCCATATTGCACCAATATAACAGAGGGGTTATCTGTGAAGCATAAAAATAATTTCTCAAACGAGGAAGTGCCATATCTCCTCCTTCCTTTCCTAACTGTAAGGTGCTAAATTGGATTCTAGATTTCTTTCCTTGCTGGATAAAGTGGGAAATCCATTTGTCCCATTCTCTGAATTGATCATCATCCACCTCCACAGGTAAAGTCCGGAAAAGATGAAGTAACCGAGGGAGAATATTCATTTTTATGGTATTTATCCTTGAATTTAAACTTAAAAAAGGGATAAGATTCTACCTATGTATATCTGCTTTTATCTCTGAAATTAATGGCCCATAATTTGCTAGTGACAATGTTGAAAGATCTTTTGGCAGGGTTATTCCTAAATATTTAGCTTCCCACTTAAGATCATATGTATCCTGCGGTTTTCTGAATGCCGTATAATTTAAGGACAAAACCTATGTTTTCTTTACATTAATTTTATAACCTGATCTTTTCCCGAACTCATCCAACAGTGTAAACAATCTATAAATGATTTTTCTGGTTCACTCAAATAGACTAAAACATCATCTGTGAATAGCGCCACCTTCTGTCCAATCCCTGCCACCTTGATACCTTTTACCATTTTGCTCTGTCTTACTAGTTGGGCAAGAGGTTCAATATATAGTGCAAAAAGGAGAGAAGAAATTGGGCATCCCTGTCTAGTTCCTCTCTCTAAAGTAAAAGAGTCAGAGAGGTCCCCATTTATCTTAATTTGAGCTGTAGGGCTGTCATATAAAGTCTGGATTACTTTAATAAACTTTTCTTGAAAACTGAAACTTTCTAACACTCTGTATAGGAATACCCAACTAACTGAATCAAAAGCTTTCTCAACATCTAATCCCACTACCATTGTCTCTGCCCCATTCTTCATAACCTGTTCTAGTATGTGTAAAGTTTTCCTTATGTTGTCCTGAGTTTGTCTTTGCTGAATGAATCCAGTCTGGTCTAAGTGGATGAGGCCAGGTAGAAGCTTTACCAGTCTACGAGCTAATATAGGTGTAAATAATTTGTAGTCCAAATTAAGAACACTGATTGGCTGGTAATTACCACATTCTAGTTTATCTTTTCCCTCTTTAGGAATAACTGAGATAATCACCTCTCTCCAGGAAGGTGGAATTTCTCCTCTCTGTAAGATCCAATTAAAGGTGTTAAGTAATAATGGAACTAACTGTGACTTCAGTGACTTGTACAACTCTGAGGTAAACCCATCAGAGCCTGGAAACTTTCCGGTCTTTAATCTAGAGATGGCCACATTCAGTTCTTTGGTATTTACTGGTTGCAATAGGTATTCATTTTGTAAATATGTGAGCTTGGGTAGATCTAAAGAATTCAGGAAATTGTCTATATAGGGCTCATTGGAGGCCCCCAGTTGAGAGTACAGCTCTCGACAATATGTTTCAAAACTCTCTTGAATTTTCTTTATTGTATTCTCCACAAGATTTTTTTTTGGATTCTTTATTTTATGAATTGTATTGTCTGCTTGTTGTTTACGTAACTTATATGCTAATAATCTAGCTGATTTTCCTCCTACTTTATAATTCTTTTGTCTCAGGTAAAGAAAGTTTCTTTGAGTTTCCAATGTGTATATATCATCAATTTCACTTTGCACTTTCTTAATTTCCTGTTTTAAATTAGAACTAATTTTGTTGCTATCTACAACTTGATGTTGTTTTAATTTTCCTTGAAGGTCTGCTAATTTTTGTGCATTGAATTTTTTCATGTGAGTAGTAATGGAAATAATTTTCCCTCTCAGTACAGCTTTCAATGTATCCCATAAGATAACTGGTGATATTTCTCCCATGTCATTATGGTCTGAGTATACTTTGATTTCTCCCCTTAATTTCTCCATTACTTTCGGGTTATTGAGTATATGTGAATTTAACCTCCCTAGTGTTTTCCTCATTTTCCTTTCCAGAACTAGAGACATGGAGACTGGACTATGGTCCGACAGATCAATTGTTGCAATATTACACTCTTTTATCCTGAATCTATTTATGTTAAATATATAAAAAAAAGCCTATCCTTGAATAAGCTGAATGAGGGAAAGAATAATGCATACAGTCTTTACTAGTGGGGTGTAATTCCCTCCACACATCTATAATTCCCAGCTCCTTCATCAATGAATTCACTTTCCTAGTCAGAGGTTTATTCTGAATAACTGTTCTTGAAGAATCTAATGCAGGGTTTAACCTAATATTAAAATCCCCTCCACAGATTACTACCCCTTGAGAGCTGACCATTAGGTCAAAATGTGTCTATAGAATGACCATTCATAACCTGGTGGAGCATAAACATTCAACAATGTTATTTCCGTACCTTCTATTCTTCCTGTAATTTTTACAAATCGTCCATCCTTGTCTTTAGTCTCTGAAATATGTTCATAATTAAGAGCACTTGATATTAAAGTAGCTACTCTTCTTTTGTGGCCCAATTTATATGATGAATAAAATACATGCTTAAAGCCCATTCTTTTAATTTTGCATGTTGGGATTCGCTCATGTGTGTTTCCCAAAGGAAAGCTATTTGTGCCCTCTCTTTTTTCAATTTAGACATAAACTTATTTCTCTTAATTGGATTCAAAACCCCATTTACATTATAGGAAATTATTTTTACCAGTTCAATTTACATTTTTCTCTAACAGAAAAAAAACACTCTCCTTTTCTAAACCAACAGTAAGCAATCCCTTCTCAACAGTAAACCAGAACATAAAACCAAACCCTATGCATTTTTGAACAATAGAATATTTGAAAATTTTTCCCGACTTCCAACAGTGAGGCCGGAGCACCGACCCGCCTCAATTCAGAGGGATAACCAGAACATAAAACCAAACCCTATGCATTTTTGAACAATAGAATATTTGAAAATTTTTCCCGACTTCCAACAGTGAGGCCGGAGCACCGACCCGCCTCAATTCAGAGGGATAACCCCATCTCCAGTCTGTGTTCGAGGGCCCTCCGCAGTGTGAACAGCCATAGAGGATTCTCTCCTTTTTATGTCTCGACCATATTGCTATGGTTCAAGTTATTCTGTCTAGATTATTTTCAATTATCAGCTTTCATTTTACCGTTAAGTACGATTTACTCTTTTCAAACATTTCTCAATTATTCTACACTCTCTGTACGTTCGCATCCGAGTACTTGCAGCTTTTCCATATAGCTTGACGCTCTGGATTGAGTGGAGTGTCCTTGCTGCATTGGCTGCCATGTCCACCGCTGAATCTTCTCTCCAGTAATGACTCCGGTTGGGTGATAACTTTTATGGGTAGTCCCCGAACCGCCAGATTCACCATTGCCTCTTCCAGTGTAGTGTAGGTTTTTCTCCCTTCGTCGTAAAAGACTCTTAGCAGAGCTGGATACAGGGTCTGAAACCTGATGTTGTTTTCCTTCAGGACCCTCCGTGTTTCCGCATATTCCTTCCATCTGGCAAGGGTCCCCAGTGTGTTGTGGTGCCAACGTGCGGTGGGCCCTTTTTATCTGTAGGTCTTTTGCGTCTGGTATTTCAAGATTCTCTCTAAACAGCTTCTCCTGAAAGGGAATCACCAATCTGGGTTTACCTTCAGCTCCTTCAGGAACTCCATAGATCCTCACATTTCCCCTTCTTGGTCTATTAGCTTCCACTGGAGCTGCTCTTGTAGCTTCAGCATTTCTCCCGTCACTTCCTCTGCATTTTGCAGCCTCTCCTCAGTCCCTACAATCCTCGCTTCAGCTTCATCTAACCTCAGATTAGTTTTTCCTATTTCTCCTTTAATATCTTCCAGCTGTTTGTTGATATCTTGTCGGAAATCACGAATCTCTCCAAGAATCAAAGTCAGGTTCACCGATTCTTCCACCATGTCTCCGTCCTGGCTAGCCGTGGGGGAGCTAGACCCCTCTTCTTGCTGCGTCTTTTTACGTTTATCAGCCTTCTGAGCGGACTTTTTATTCTTGTACTTGGACTCCATCCTTGCCCGTTTTATTGATATAGTTATACAATACTAAATATTTGTCTAATTTCGACTTTGGGGCAGTTTATGTTCTTTTTTGTCGAGAGACCTTTTCCTATGCTGCCATTCTCTTCGTGACCCAGAAGTCCTCCCGAGTTAACAAATTTCATGACATATGCCACTGATATTAAACCTGATTCTGATTGCACATCCCAAGCTCATCATTGCTACCCTTGTTGAACAACAGAACAACAGTAGTCATGTTTCAATCTTCAGGAAATTCTCCAGTGGCTAAGGATGAAGGAATTACCTATGCAAAGACCTTCACAATTTCTTCTCTAGCCTCTTGGTTTGTCAAGCCTTGAGGATTTATCCACCTTAATAGGTTATTACACTGCAAATATCTCCTCCCTAGTCATTCTAAACATCACCAGTTGTTGCTACCCAAAACCCCTCTTTTTCCATCAGTTATTATAATGTTTATGCTATGCTGCCTTCTTCTATGTATGTGCTGACGTTTGCTTATTTATTTCGAGATGCAGCATGGTAATAAACCCCTCCAGCCCAATGAGCCCCTGCTGCCCAATTGTACCATGTGTTCAAGTAACCTACCAACCCGTACATCTTTGGAAAGTGGGAGGAATCTGGAGCTTCCAGATGAAGCCCACACGGTCACGGGGAAAATGTACAAACTCAAAGACAGCAGTCGGAATTGAACCCCAGTCACTGGCACCGTAAAGCATTATGCCAACCACTATGCTACTAGTTTGCCCATCTTCAAAGGTTTCAAAGGTATGTTTAATGTCCAAGAAATGTGTACAATATACATCCTGAAATTCTTTTTCTTCGCAAACATCCACGAAAAGAGAAGTGCCCCAAAGAATGAATAACAGTTAAATGTTAGAACCCCAAAGTCCCCCCTGCTCCCCTCTCCCACATGTAAGCAGCAGCAAAGCAACAACCCCCCCCACCAGCAAAAAAAGCATCGGCACCCCCCACCAAGTACTCAAGCATGTAGCAAAGCATCAATAAAGACACAGACTTGCAGAACCCTAAAGACTACTCGTTCACCCTGTAATTCAACATACCACAGGCTCTCTCTCTCTCCCTGTAATAAGAGGAAAACAGGTGTCGCTCTTTACCCATATGAACCAAAATAGAAATTGATACCCCACCTCCCTCTTGTACCCCATTTGTTATTTATTTATATACACTCATTCTTTTTCTCTCTCTCCTTTTCCTTCCTCTGTCCCTCTCACTATACCCCTTGTCCATCCTCTGGGCTTCCCCCCCCCCCTTTTCCTTCTCCCTAGGCCTCCTGTCCCATGATCCTCTCATATCCCTTTTGCCAATCACCTGTCCAGTTCCTGGCTCCATCGCTCCATCCCCTCCCCCTCCTGTCTTCTCCTATCATTTCGGATCTCCCCCTCCCCCTCCCAATTTCAAATCTCTTACTAACTCTTCCTTCAGTTAGTCCTGACGAAGGTTCTCGGCCCGAAACGTCAACTGTACCTCTTCCTAGAGACGCTGCCTGGCCTGCTACGTTCACTTTTATTTGTGTTGCTAGAAATTGAAGTGGACTGTTTATCCAGCAATAGCTGGGAATGTGTCATCTGCTGTCGTCTAGGATCTTTAACTTCTTTTATAATATCAAATACCATAATACCACATACAGTAATGTTCTCTGTGCTGATACGAAAGATCTATGCTGCTGCGTTGAGATGTCTCCTGACTGATAAGATTACTATACCGAAGAATGGGCTTCTCATGCAAATTCTACAAGGCAAAGCTCTTCCACCAATTCCTGTCCATTGTACAACTCTTCCTTCTGACAATAAAGATTCAATCCAAGTCCCTAGAAAACACAGATTACTCCTCATACTTGGAGGGACAGCTCTCAGTGGAGGCAAACATTGATGATGAATTTCACATTTTTAATGCACCAGAGCCATCTTGAACTAATTGAAGAAAAGAGTACCTGAAGACTTGAGACCCGGCTTAAAATTTATCATCTACTGATCAGCAGTGATCCTTCTCATCCTGTTTGGTTGGGAGCCCACCAAAGCCCTGCACAAAGAATAGAAGGACTGCACCAAATCACAATATCCTATCCATCTGCCTATCAGGTATCTTCTGATCTATCTGTGGAAGAGTTTGTATTTCCTCATTTACCTGTGAATTCACACAAAGCTTGATTAGAAGCAAGTCATCCACTATTAAAAGTAAATTTCCATGAAGCAGAAGTCCATATACATGTATTTCTCATTAAATCCATCTGCAGTTTTAGTTTAAGTGCTGTATTTTAGATTTTATTTCTGCAGTTTTTTTTAATACTTTCTAGCTGACCGAAACATGATCACAAATTCAGCTGAAAGATAGTTAGCTGGCTTCATCCTCGTGATGCTCATGTCACCACTTACAGAGTGTTGTTACGTGCTCAATGTTGCCACAATTACATTCAGCAGAATGTTAACATGCTCTTTGGGTATCAAATGATCCTAGCAGTTATGCCTGGTTTAGGTTTGACTCTAATATGCTTTATGTGTGAGGTCAAAGACAGGAGACAACATGATTGGGTGGGAAACAAAATGTTTATTTCAGGCACAGATTTAAATCCACACTTCCACTGAAACTTTTGCTCCATTTTGCTTTTGAAAACCTGGGCATGGTTCACAGTGAAAAGTACCAGGATTCACATTCCTAAGAAATGTCTATGTTACATTACCTATCCTTTATCAATGGCTCAAGAAGCAAGAAGGCACATCAGAATTTCAGGTATTAAATTTCCTAAAGGCTTTCATAACCAGAAACAGTAGTGACATAAGTACTTCAGAATCAACAGCACCTTAGCAATGGGCTGCACCCTGTACAGTCGTCACTTTACAGGTGCATCCTATTTCCATTTATGAACAGACTAAGAGAACAGAAGTATTACATTTTCTTATTTCCAAAATGTTGTGTAATCCAAGTAGATGGAGCTAAGATGTTGATAAATAGATGATAAATATGTTGATTATAGATAATCGATGATCTGAGTGAAAGGAAAGTAGGCCTGATGAGCCGAAAGGCCTGTTGTTTCTAACAATGAGTAACGGCTTTGACCATCAGCCAGGTGACCATGACCTACCAGATTCCTGTATTATCATTATACATGGTCTTTCATGCCACAAAGAGCATGCTTTAAAAAATAACTCATTTACTGTAAGTTACTGGTGACTTCTTGTGGTCTGTTGCATGAGAGGAAAAAGCGGCCCCTTCTGAAAGGAACGTTTCTGAAACTTTCCACCAGTTTATGAACTTACACAACATTGAAGGACTGTCAGCTTCCATGGCACAAAGTTTGAATTCTCTTAGGTTCAGAGAATAATTACTGCATAGAAGGGGAGGCCATTCAACCCATCAAGTTTCTGCTAGCTCTTTGCTTCATTTTATTTCTCTTGACATTGTATATTGCAGAGACCTTAACAGAAGTTGGTGGTTTGGAGTAAGTATCCAAAAGATTTTCTGGATGGAAAGGGGTCTTACCCTGAAGATATCAGCAGCCATGGCAATGTGATAGAGACAGAAAAGTGCTTGTGGGTGAGAAGTGATTTTTTGGGGGCAAAAAGTTAAAGAAGACACCTGGAAGAAACTGTGTTCCTTATGTTTTCTGGCAACATACTTAATCCAATCCACCAACCTCTGCTTCAGTGGTTGAGGCCAACACTATTCCTGGACCTCAGCTACATGATAGAATTTTATACACGATGTAAGTGAATTTTATATCGTAGCTGAAATCATTACCTATATCCAACCACTCTGTGACCTAAAACATGATGTATTAGAAATGCTGGAAGCAAGTTTAGCCTGTGGTTTACTGCCCAGACTTGAAAACACTCAAATGTTTCAACTTCTTGCTTTATGTGGTAGCTTAAGCCTAACATATGAGAAGTGTTTGATGGCTCTGGGCCTGTACTCACTGGAGTTCAGAAGAATGAGGGAGGATATCATTGAAACCTATGGAAATTGAAAGCCCTAGAGAGAGAGAAGTTCTGAGGATGTTTCTAATACTGGGAAAGCCTATGACTGGGGGTACGGCCTCAAAATACAAGCATGTCCCTTTAGAACAAAGATGAGGAGGAATTTCTTTAGCTAGATGATGATGAATTGGTACATTGCTACAGATGGCTGTGGAGGCCAAGTCATTGGATAGATTTAAAGCAGAGATTGATAGGTTCCTGATTAGTGAGTGTGTCAAAGATTACTAGGAAAAGGCAAGAGAATGGGGTTGAAAGGGAAAATAAACCAACCATGATTTGATAGGCTGAATGGCCTAATTCTACTCTTAGGTCTTATAATCTTATGGCCTTAGGACTAAATTTGATAATAAGGTATGAAGTGTTCCTCAACTCATTTTACCAGAGATAAATTATCTAAGACAACCGTTTTACAATCTCTTTTACGATGCAAGACACTATGCGAAGGTGTTGTGCAGTCTAACAGTGAGTGATTATCTTGGACCTATTTTCTTGTGATCGTAAGACCCAGTTGGACATCGGAAATGTGGAATACTGCAAGACTGGCTCATTGTTGAGTGGTGAGACTAACGGCAGGGCAGCTGTGTGGCCTCAGATGTCACCTAGACTAGTCCTCGTGCTGCAGTGTCACCTGTTGCAGCCCAGGAGAGAAGACACTGAAGGCAGTGTGGCACGGCGTCCATGTTGGATTGGAGGCTGGCGCCTCCTGTTAGTACTGCCCTCCAGTGTTTGCTCAGTGTAAGATAATCTGTTTGTCTGCAGACTACCGCAGGCTTATTGTTAGTGACAACATTCATACAGGACAAGACACTCATGGACTTGGACTATATTGTCTTTTTTGTGTGATTACTATGCTTATTGCTATCTTATATGTGTTATATGTGCCTTGCACTGTGTACAACTGTTGGTACTGTGTTTTCCACCTTAGTCCCAGAGGAATGCTGTTCATGTGGCTCTATCCATGGGTATTCATGTATGGTTGAATGACACTAAACTTGAACTTGAAATTTAGTTGTGAAGGTGAATGGTCAGTGCATTTCATGTATGTTTTGATTTTAAAGAAAAAGCAACTGAAAATAATGTTACTTTGATATCAGCCCAGCAGTAATCATCTTCAATATGCTCTTCATTCTCAGTAAAGGTTACTAAGCACCACATGTTCTTTTATAGCTTATAAAATTGTCAATTGAAGAGGAATGTAATGGTGCAGAAATGTTAATGCTTAGTTTCAAATTCTTAAAAATTTGAAAACTGATTTTCATATAACAATGATCACCTTTCAAAATTTAACATATTGAAGTTAAGTTAAACCCATAAAAGCTGAATACTTAAAATCTTAAGAAAGATTTATTCTCTAAAAAACTATTTCAGTGCAAGTCCCTGCAAGAATGCTTACTGTGTACCTCTGTCCTTGTTTTGGCACAGTGCCAGTACAGCATATTGGATGGCTCATGCCAATTCTCTTCATACCAGCATCTTAATTGGTAAGCCCTCTGGGACAGTGGTACATAAGCCAGTCAATTAAACACATCCACCCTCTGCCTCGTGTGCAAATTTCCACCACCAGCAGATGGGGATGTCAAACTAAACAGCTCAGTCCATTTCTTATGCTGCTTCTCTGTAGATGCTCAGGGACATGGCAAGTGGATTACTTAAACCTTAAGCCAGTTTTATGTAAATTGCAATAACTTCAGCATATTTCACCTCAGATTGAAATGGTCTGTAGGCTGGTTTCTTCATTTGCCTACAGGGGAGAAAATCCGATCAGATTTCCATAGGGACGTAAATGGCTAATTAGTCAGGCACTGCTAACCTTCACCCATTCCCAAGCTACCCTAAAGGTAATTGGTCAGGTACATGGATGGAGATGTTTAAAAGGGTATGGGCCAAACATCGGAAAATGGGACAAGCTCCAATGGGCACCTTGGTCAGCATGGACTAGTTGGGTTGAAGGGCCAGTTTTCATGCTGTATGATACTGTAATTCCAAGACTTAATCTCAATAACTCACAATTATTTTGCAGGTTTAAAACAATCCAGTCAAAATGGGAACTGTTGCTGCATTATCTTCCAATTTTCAATAGTCAGAAAAACATCAGCTAATCTAAAACATTTATGAATACATCTGATCTTATGCCAAATTCAAATTACTGAATATCTTGTTTTTAATGCAAAAAAAAAAATCTTCTGGTTCTGTGTAGGCTCAGCATTAATGTTTGCACAGTTTCTGTCAAGGTAAATCATGAAACAAAGTACCTTTATGTTTCCATCCCTTTACCTGTCTTGGTGTCTCCTCTCCTGGGCTCAAACATGTTTCAGGGTCATTTTTCTAACGAGCTAGTTTGAGTGGCAGATCCTGATGAAACCGTCACTGCTCAGAGATTTTCAAAGTTTCAAAGTAAATTTATTATCAAGGTTTATGTATGCCACCATATACAGTGGCATGCAAAAGTTTGGACACCCCAGTCAAAATTTCTGTTCCTGTGAATAGCTAAGCGAGTAAAAAATGACCTGATTTCCAGAAGACATAAAGTTAAAGATGACACATTTCTTTAATATTTTAAGCAAGATTACTTTTTTATTTCCATCTTTTAGTTTCAAAATAACAAAAAAGGAAAAGGGCCCGAAGCAAAGGTTTGGGCACCATGCATGGTTAGTACTTAGTAACACCCCCTTTGGCAAGTATCACAGCTTGTACACACTTTCTGTAGAGTCTTTCAATTCTTGTTTGAGGGATTTTCGCCAGTTCTTCCTTGCAAAAGGCTTCTAGTTCTGTGAGATTCGTGAGCCGTATTGCATGCACTGCTCTTTTGAGGTCTAGCCACAAATTTTCGATGATGTTTAGGTCGGGGGAATGTGAGGGCCATGGCAAAACCTTCAGCTTGCTCCTCTTGTGGTAGTCCATTGTGGATTTTGAGGTGTGTTTAGGATCATTGTCCTGTTGTAGAAGCCATCTTCTTTTTATCTTCAGCCCTTTTACAGACGATGTGATGTTTGCTTCTAGAATTTGCTGGTATTTAATTGAATTCACTCTTCCCTCTACTACTGAGATGTTTCCCGTGCCACTGGCTGCAACACAAGCCCAAAGCATGATCGATCCACCCCCATACTTAACAGTTTTCAAGAAATTCTGCACACTTTTTTATCCATACATACCTTTGCTCATTGCGGCCAAAAAGTAAACATGAGGAATTCTGCAGATGCTGAAAATTCAAGCAACACACATAAAAGTTTCTGGTGAATGCAGCAGGCCAGGCAGCATCTCTAGGAAGAGGTACAGTCAACGTTTCGGGCCGAAACCCTTCGTCAGGACTAACTGAAGTCCACACTTTCAAATCGCTTACTAGCTCTTCCTTCAGTTAGTCCTGACGAAGGGTCTCGGCCCGAAACGTCGACTGTACCTCTTCCTAGAGATGCTGCCTGGCCTGCTGCGTTCACTAGCAACTTTGATGTGTGTTGCAGCCAAAAAGTTCTGTTTAAACTTCATCAGTCCACAGGACTTGTTTCCAAAATATATCAGGCTTGTTTAGATGTTCCCTTGCAAACTTCTGATGCTGAATTTTCTGGTGAAGATGCAGAAAAGGTTTTCTTTTGATGACTCTTCAATGAAGGTCATACTTGTGCAGGTGTCACTGCACAGTAGAATAGTGTACCACCATTCCAGAGTCTGCTAAATCTTCCTGAAGGTCATTTGCAGTCAAACGGGGGTTTTGATTTGCCTTTCTAGCAATCCTACGAGCAGTTCTCTCAGAAAGTTATCTTGGTCTTCCAGACCTCAACTTGACCTCCACCGTTCCTGTTAACTGCCATTTCTTAATTACATTATGAACTGAGGAAACGGCTACCTGAAAACGCTTTGCTATCTTCTTATAGTCTTATCCTGCTTAGTGGGAATCAATTATATTAATTTTCAGAGTGCTTGGCTGCTGCTTAGAGGAGCCCATGGCTGCTGATTATTGGGCCAAGGTTTGAAGAGTCAGGGTATTTATAAAGCTTTGAAATTTGCATAACCTGGCGTTTCCTAATGATGATTGTGAATAACCCATAGCCCCAACAAGCTAATGAAGGTCTGAGACTTTGGTAAAAGTTATCAGAGAGCTCAAATCTCTGGAGGTGCCCAAACTTTTGCACGATGCTCCTTTCCTTTTTATCACTCTAAAATTGTACAAAACAAAAATAATACACTAATCTTGGTTAAAATGTTGAAAAGAATGTTTCATCTTTAACTTTATGACTTTTAGAGATCAGTTCATCTTCTACTCACTTAACTATTCACAGTAACAGAAATTTTGACCAGGGGTGCCCAAACTTTTGCATACCATTGTACTATCCTGACACTCATTTACTTGCTGGTGTTCACAGTAGAGTAAAGAAATACAATAGAATCAATGAAAAACTACGTACCAGCAAAGACTGACAATGTCAGGCTGGCAATGTACAAAAGGAGACACACGGTACAAATACAAAAAAAAACTAATAATAAGTAAATAATACTGACAACTCAACTTGTAGAATCCTTGAAAATGAGCCCATAGGTTGTGTCCAGTCATGAGTTCAGTGTTGTGGTGCGTGAAGTTATCCATGCTGGTTCAGGAATGTTGTGCATTTATTATTTCAATAATATGAGTTATTTTGTATATATAGTGTTTGATTACGCTTTCTTATTTGTTTAAATAACTAATTACACGTTATATGTAAAAATCCATTGATTGCATATATTTTTAGGCTACACGTGCCTAAGGACAAAGTTACACCTGTGTTCCCAGACTCCCATGTCTTCCTTTGAATTAATTTACTGTTCTGAAGTTTCAAAACATAACAAGGAGTCTAGCAGATGAAAGGTAATAACTGTTTTTGAAACTGGGTGGGACCTAAGGCTCCTGTACCTCCTTTCCAATACTTGCAGCAACAAGAGAACATGGACTGGATGATAAATGCATGGTGCTTTCTTGTGGCAGCACTTCTTGTATGTGTGCTCGTTGGTGGGGAGGGCTTTTCCTGTGACGGTCTGGGCTGTATCCACCACTTCAGGCAAGTGCTGCAAACTCTGTCATAGATCATTCCATAACTATGTTGCTGAATGTAGGAGCTGATGTCAACTTAATATAGTGTGACGTATGGCCTCTTTAGTGCTTCACACAAAGTTTCGGGTAGACCACATTCATAGTGTTGACACTTTCCTATATTACTAACTCCTCTATATACAAACCTGCTGAAGTACAACTGGCAATTGTTCCTTTATCAAAGTAACTAACGCAGGAAGTAATGCTTCTGATGTAGCATTCAGACTATCCAGCATAGATCATCATAAAAATTAAATTGAACTTTCATAACACACAAGTTCCTCAACAGTTCATACACAAATGAGATTTTAGACAGGCAGTCGCCGTGGTAATGGAGGAAAATATTTCTATGGAAACCTTCATATAACAAATAAATTCTGAAATAAAGCTGAAAATTCTGTGAGTACACACCAGATAGATTAGCATCCATGAAGAGAAATTTTAATTTAAAGTTATAAGCTTGAAATTAAAAAATGATTACCAGGTAATTACCTATTTGGCCCATCACCTAATCTATTAGCTTGCAAATAGAATAGTGCTATTTTTATTGATGCAAATCCATAATACAAAGCAGCCTAGAATGCAACCCAAATGGGTTCTAAATTACTAATTTATCTTTCAAGTAGGCCACAGGCACACCTGATAGGGTAACAATGAAAAGGTTAAGGTGCAAGAGAGTACCTTCAGTCGTTCAGAATAAAGGTTTCTTCTTTCACTTTCCTTCTACTCATTTTCTTCCACTCCTATTTTACCATCAAGAAACATTTGAAGTAGTTCAGTAAAATCTAATCCTCCACTATATTACGCCTCTCTTCATAGATTTTAACAGTAATAGAAATATTTGGAATGTGTGCACTCCTCTGTTATTTGCTTTGTGGATTATTATAGTCTTTAGTAAGAAACCTGTATCCTGATATACTTACATGGAATTAAAAGCTCATTTCTTTAATCATTTAACAAATGTGTGTCTTTTTTTGTTCCTGTTACAATCACACAACACCTTACTCATTCAATATGCGCATTAACTCTGTGACTTGGCTGCCAGAGCTGACAATGATGCATCACTTTCCACTCCAGGATGCTTTTCATGAATATTTCTTGACATCTTACCCTTAGAATCAAAGAAAAGAGCGAAGTGCTTTTTTTTTGTTCTTCTGTGGCTATCCAGCTCTCAGTTCATATCTCTCAGTTCACATGATGTTCTAATTTAGATACATTTTAAATGTGATGACAGTTTCTGCCTCAGCCACCCGTCCAGGCACTGCATTCCAGAACGACTTCCCCATGGCAGGCTGCTGGTCAGATAAGAAAAAGTCGATGAAATCCAAATGATAGTCACCAACTGGATTCAAAATTGGCTCAGTAGTGAAAAACTGATTATTGTTAATGAGTACTTTTGTGTCTGGTATACAAGTACCAGCAGGTTTCTAAAGATAAAGTCCCATGCTTTTTGTCAGATATTTCAGTGTTTTAGGTAATGATGAGCTCTCCAAATGAAACAAAAGTTCACTCTGTAGTTGAGAGTAAGAAGGAAAGTGCTGTATCTGTACAATTACATATCAAATAAATAAAGGGATACGTACACTCAGAAATGAAGTTAACGTATATATCCCCTTTGCAGAGAGAGCAACGAATCAAAGCAAATGCATATATGTAACAAAACATTCAATTTCCCTTTAACGGAGGAGATTCAAATAAACGTGCTTTCACATTAACGGTGTTTTCTTGATTTTTTTCTTTTTAAATAACCGTCCATAACTAACTTCGCTATACATGTGCTAAAGATCCAGTCTTTTGTGTGGTGCTCTGTTTCTATCAGTATAGCGTCTCTGGACCTGTGGAGTGACATCAGGTTTGTCCAGTGAAAGACAACTTTCTCTGTTGCAGGTGTCACGTTGCTGTTGGTGACATGATCATCACTGAGAGGTAATTCCAGGGACTGTAATATGTTCATCTTATTGGATGCCATCAACTCAGGTGTGCCCTTCGACTGAACGTCCAGTATCTGCTCTACATGATGTCTCCACTTCTGACCTTCAACATCGACTGCGTACATCAGTGGTCCAGTTCTTGTAGCTATCCGACCGGGTGTCTGCTTGCCTCCTTGGTAATCACGTGCTAGGACTCCCTGTCCAACTTCAAAGTACCTTGCTGATTTACTTGATAATTGGCTGAACTGTGTATTCTGCACTTCCCTCTGTAGATCTGGTTTCAATAGGTCTATACGAGGTCTCAGACTTCTGTTCATGAATAGCATTGCAGGCGTTTGATTTGTTGTCACATGACCAGAGTTTTGATACATAAAAAGGAAGTTGTGCACCTATGCTGTAGAGAAACGTCCTCCTTGTCCACCTCTTTAATGGACTTCTTAAAGGTATGGATAAACCTTTCAGGCAACACATACATTACAGGGTGGTGAGGAGCTGAAATGTTGTTGAAATGAAATGTTGAATGCCATTTTTTTTGTGAATAGTCTGAACTCTTCTGATGTGTATTGTGGTCCGTTGTCACTCACAATTTGTACTGGTAAGCCATTTCTGGAGAAGGAGGTCCTCAGAGCAGAAACCTTTCTGATGTGGCTGACTTCATTGATATGATCTCTGGCTATTTTGAATGAGCATCCATAGCAATCTGAAACATGGAGTTCATAAGTGGCCCAGCAAAGTCAATATGCACTCTTTGCCATGGTAAGGATGGCCACTTTACGGTGTCAGTGGGGGTGCACTTTGAACTTTGTGGTATCCAAATATCATTTTGTCAAGTGTTCATCTATTGGTCTATTCCCAGCCACCACACATAGCTCTGGGTGACACTCTTCATCTTGACTGTACCCAAGTGTCTTTTATGCAAATTTTCTAACTCTCTGGTGTGCAATTTAGAGGGAAACACAACACGAGATCCACACAACACACAAAAAAATTGCTGGTGAATGCAGCAGGCCAGGCAGCATCTCTAGTACAGTTGACGTTTTGGGCCGAGACCCTTCGTCAGGACTAGCTGAAAGAAAAGCTAGTAAGAGATTTGAAAGTGGGGGGGGGGATGGGGAGATCTGAAATGATAGGAGAAGACAGGAGGGGGAGGGATGGAGCCAAGAGCTGGACAGGTGATTGGCAAAAGAGGATCATGGGACAGAAGACCTAGGGAGAAAGAAAAGGGGGAGGGGGGAACCCAGAGGATGGGCAAGAGGTATAGTGAGAGGGTCAGAGGGAGAAAAAGGAGAGAGAGAAAAAGAATGTGTGTACAAATAAATAAATAATGGATGGGGTACGAGGGGGAGGTGGGGCATTCAGCGACTGTACCTCTTCCTAGAGATGCTGCCTGGCCTGCTGCATTCACCAGCAATTTTTTTAATGTGTGTTGCTTGAAATTCCAGCATCTGCAGATTTCCTCAAGTTTACAAGGTCCACACATCAGCCTTCTTTGACACACAGGCAGTTGGTCTCATCTCACTGAGAACTCGGGAACCATAAGATTACCACGAGCTGGACATCCTTGCATGGTGATGTCATAGGTTTTTGACAATGTCGGGTCATTCCTTGTTTCTCTTTGTATTTCAGAATTTGTTATCAGCAGCTGGTCCACCAATGCTGTGTGAAACACTTCTGCTGGGTCAACGAATGTAGACTTTGATTTTTCAGTTGTCAACAGTGAGAGATCTGATAACCTTTTATTCCTCCTACTAGACCAAGGGCCTCTCGGATGATCAGTGCATAGTTGCGCTCCTCACTTGTCAGAGATCTTGAAGTAAACGCAATCGGGCGTTCAGCTCCATCTTTCATAGACCGCGACAAACAGCACCAATGCCATAAGGGAGCACATTACACACCATACAGATGGGCAGAGATGAGTCATAATGGGTGAGCAGTTCATCAGATGTTATTAGTCTCTTTGCTCCCTTGAATGCTTTTTCACATCTTTCTGACCATTCCCACTTTGCTCCTGACTGTAGCAGTGCATTCAATGGGTGCAGAACTGCAGTAAGACTTTGAAGAAACCTGTGGTAGTAGTTTACAAGGCCCAAGTATGGCATGAGTTGAGACACATTTTCCAGTGTGTGTGGTTGTAGCAGTATTTCAATCTTCTCTTGCAACTTATGTAAGCTATGCCTGTCAATGACATATCCACAATGAGATTTCATTCTCAAAAAACTCAAGTTGGCTCTTTGCTTGCAGACAATACCCACTCAGGCTGGTAAGCACTTTACCAAGGTTCTGGAGGTGCTCTTCATCATCCCTGCCAGTTATGAGGATGTTATCTAGGTAACATTGTGTTCCTGGGATACCTTGCAGTACTTCATCCTTTGCTTAATTACCGGAGTAAGTATGATGGCAAAGGCAAGACAATTATACTGGAACAGTTGCTTGTGAGTGGTGAGGAACTTCCTGCTTGACTCCTCAATCTCCATTTGAAGATAGGCTTAAGACATGTCAATTTTTGAAAACATCTCCCTGCCCTGCAAAAGATTCAAAAATGTCTTTTATTCATGGCAGAGGGTACAGCCCAGCACATAGCACAGGGTCAATGTTCACTTTGAAGTCCTCACATATGTGAACAGCTCCAGCCTTCTCTTTCTTGATCACCAGGACAATGAGCATAGCCCAATCACTCCACTCAACTTTGGAGAGGATGCCAGGTGTCTCCAAGCTCTGAAATTCAGCATCCACATTAACATGTAATTGTCATAAGGAAGTGGTTGGGAACGGACCCAAGTGCAAGACACAGACACTGAAGTACTAGGGACAGGACTAGGATACAGGGTGAGGGCTAGGACATGGACATGAAAACCAGAAACCTGGAGCAGGACTGGACAAGAGAGCTAGGAGCCCAGGTTTGGACTCCTAGCCAGAGACTGGACAAGAAGCCAGTACCTGGGTCTTGCCTCTGGCTCGGACCCCAGAACTAGGCAAGGACGCGACTTGGTTGGCAGGCAGGATGAGGCTGGAGTCTTCAGGCTGGAGGTGAGGCTTGAGACTAGAGGCTTGAGAGGCAAGGCGCGAGTCTTGGCTAGAGACTTGAGGTGAGGCTTGGCTAGAGACTTGAGGTCTTGCAGCTCCTCCTGGGCAGGTCGCGGTACACCTGGGCAGGGTGCAGTACTCCACCCGATGGAGGCAAGGGACAGGGCCCACCGCAGGGTAACGGCAATCTGGCCTGGCTTACTCGACGGAGGCAAGGGACAGGAAGGGAAAGAACCACCTGCAAAGTAACGGCAATCTGGCCTGACTTACCCGACGGAGGCAAGGGACAGGAAGGGAAAGAACCACCCGCAAAGTAACGGCAATCTGGCCTGACTTACCCGACGGAGGCAAGGGACAGGAAGGGAAAGAACCACCCGCAAAGTAACGGCAATCTGGCCTGACTTAACCAACGGAGGCAAGGGACAGGAAGGGAAAGAACCACCCGCAAAGTAACGGCAATCTGGCCTGACTTACCCGATGGAGGCCAGGGACAGGAAGGGAAAGAACCACCCGCAAAGTAACGGCAATCTGGCCTGACTTACCCGACGGAGGCAAGGGACAGGAAGGGACATAGATACAGGGTGGCTCCAAGACAAGACTTCAGGCAAGGCAAGGGTTACAGGCCAGGCCAGGCCAGGCCAGGCCAGGCCAGGCCAGGCCAGGCCAGGCGAGGAAACAGAAGGCAGGGGAAGGGACACAAGGACAAGAACAATCCAGCAGCCACAGCCTGGTCTCTGGAGGTATTTATGCAGCCAGCCCCAACTAGCATCAGCTGGCTCAATTAGTGCTCAACAGGGACAGAAACAGGGTAGACAGGAAAACCTGGAGCAAGGGTCGGTGGATCGGACCGTGAACCGGAATGCGGACTTCACGGACCAGACCATGACAGTAATGTATAAGGCACTGGATGTTCTTTATGGAATCTTGGTGTTGCTGTTTCATCCAGTTCAATTCTGACCTTCGTGCCTTTGAATTTACCAACACCATTCTCAGACACCTTCTCATTAGCATTAAGCTGCTGTGACAGTATCTGGCTAGTACTACAATTTGGGCTACAGTTGCCTGTTGATGACACATTGAGAGCTCTGATTGTGTGCCAGTCTCAACCACTCACATCTGAAAAGTGCTGGCCCTCCATTTTTCAACACATAAAGCTCTAACTGCTGTGCTTGGCCTCCATGGATCACCTTCACTTTCAGTTTGCCTTTGGGAGACACTTCTTTTCCTGTGTAGGCCTTTAACATCACAGAGGTCTTTTCTAATGGTATCTAAGAAACAGGCTGTTGTAGTCAGCCTCTGGAATTACAGAGAAAGCTGACCCTGTATCCATCTCCATTTTCTGTTTACACCAGACATATCTGTTGTGATCCATATGATTTTGCAATCTGTTTCAGTAATACTATGCAGCTCCAAGCATGACAGCTCACCTTTGTCAGACCCTATGTTGTCTTATTTAGTTTCAGCTTCTATCACTTTATACACCTGTTCAGTTTTGTTTGAAACTTTTCACTGTGTGTTTTTTTTTCTCTTTGGTTGTGCATTTTATCTCACTTTCAGTCTCTACGTGACCCGGTCTGTGAAATTTCATGCTAACTTTTTCTTTGAACCAAGATTCATTTGCACAATGGGAGGATTTGCCATATCAATAACATTTTTGGATTTTTGTACTCTTCAAGGACATTTTGTGCATTTCACTTTCTAAACTCTTTTTCTGTAGTTCTGCTGCATCCTTTGCTGCAGTCTTTAATGATATTGCAATGTTCAATGCTCATTCTAAGGTTAGGTCTTTCTGACAGTAGCATCTTTTGAGTGGTTTGAATATGCATGCCACATAAAAGCCTATCCCTTAATGCATCAGAAAGTCAACTTCCAAGGTCACAGTATTGGGAAAACTTGCGCAGTTCTGCAATGTATTCAGAAAGGCTTTCATCCTTTGACTGGTTCCTTTTGTGAAACCGAAGCAACTCAGCTATTACTAACGGATTTGGGCTCAAATGATTTTATAAAATTGCAACAATTTCATCGAATGTCTTGTTTGCTGGCTGTTCAAGAGCTACTAAGTTGTGTAAGAGACCGTACATTCTAGTACCCATTAAGCTAAGAAGTGTGGAGACTTTCTTTACCTCATCCGCATCATTAGCATTACAATACAGTTCAACCATCTCGATATATGATTCCCAGTCCTCATTAGCACTATCAAATTTGTCAACTTCCCTGACTAAGTCCATCGTCACATTATTTTCATTTAATAATAACTCTCACTTAAGAAGCTAGTTGTGTGTCTCTCACTGTGTACCATGCACTGTTGCTCACGTGCCCTTTTCTAGCTCCATGACTGCCCTCTCCCTATTGGTTCACTCTTTCCACTCACTGTCTCTCTCCCTTCCTCCAAATTCTGTCATCTCGTAACTGTTGGCGCAGTTAGTGATATTCTCTGATATTCAGGTTCGTACTCATCGCCAATTTGTTGTGTCTGTACAGCTACATGTTAAATAAATAAGGGCAAACACTCGGAGGTGAAGTTAACATGTATATTCCTTTTGCAGAGAGAGAAACAAATCAATGCACATGTGTAAGTTATCAGTCAATAATTAGTGCTAAGTGGTGTCATAGTGTTAAAAGAAATAGATCCATACATTACAGAAAGGGTTAAACTGCAGGCCAGCCAGAAGTTGGACAGGAAAGAGGTCAAATGGCACTAAATCTAAACAAGAAAATAAGGAGATATAATGAGACTACAGAGTACAGAATGAGCAGGACAATATTCAGAGGTGTGGAGGAAGGCCCTTCGAAAGGTTGAGTCTGAACTATGGGATTACATTACAGGATATCGAAGCAGTCATCATGTAAAGCTAAGGTAATTGGAAATTTCTTCTTGCAGGAGGTTGTGAATTACTGGACTTCTTAGCTGAGAATAGTTGATCTGAAAATTTTTGAAGAGAAGTATATGAATTTTTGAAAACAGTAAGAAAATAAGGACTATAATGCTTTGGCAGTGTTGAGACCTGGGGCAGATTGGCTATAATCATTTTGAATGGGAGGGAGGACAATCTCGAAGGGCTGGGCAGTCTCCTTCTGCTCCTATTTTACAATGTTCTTGTGGATTTGCAGTGTAAATCTCCCAATCCTTAAAGACAGAAGAACAAGCAAGTAAGGTAGATATAAAAGTATGTGAAATGCCTTTCTTTATCAGCTGAGAACACACTGCTTTACCATAACCTCCTTGTGCATACAGTAATTAACATTTGTTCAGCCATAACTTGATTACTGTATAAAATATCAATCATCTCATGTCAGGAAAGATTGCACTGGAGATGCTGCAGACAGGATTTAAAAAGATCTTGTCAAGAACTTTGAGCTATGAAAAAAAGATTGGAAAAGCATAAGTTGAAAGATAGCTGAAGAGAGATTTAATAAGTGCATAAAATTATAAAAGGTGTCCGCAGATATCTCTATTTCCTTTAGCCAAGGTAATACCAATTTAAATGTCAGAAGAATTACAGAGAGATGAAGATCTCTTCTTTGTTATTCAGAGAGTGGTAGGGGTCTTGAACACACTTGCTGAAAGAAAGGCGGAGGCAGAAACACTCATCACGTTTTGAAAGATAGATGATGTGCACACCAAGAGCCATGACCTGCAAGATGCTGGTAAAGAGTCCTGATAAGGGACCTCAGCCCCAAATATTGAATACTTCCTTCTCTTCATAGATGCTACCTGACCTGCTGAGTTCCTCCAGTATTTCGTGTGTTGATTTGGATTTCTGGAATCTGTATCCTGACATCCTCTGTTCAAATGCTAGAACTTTGGGTAGTTCTTTTCCAACCAGCAAAGCCAAATGTCCACATTCTGTATCACTGATTTTCTATAACACCAGTATTCAGAAAATAATCATGCAAATAAATGATGTCTCTTCCCCCATGGAAGGCATATCTATGGAGGCACAAAGCCTCCTTGTTCTCATTGCCTCATCATCTCAATGATATCTGTTATCTGTCAGGTAGGGGGACGTGCACAATCCTGATTTGATGGAGACAGACCTGAGAGAACGGAGGAACGTCTGGAGAAGCTTCTGAAATGCCTTTTTCGCTGCCGCTGTTACTGTGTGATCTAAAATCTCTAGAGGGGAAGGCCCCGAATCCTCGGCTTTGCTTGTTGCTCAGCAGCCAGGATGGGGTCAAAGTGCTCGGCAGAGATGGTGCTCGGTGCTTGGTGTCAAAGGGCTGGTCGAAGGCTCAAAGTTTTCGGACAGACTCAGAGTCAGCTGAGTTCGGGTGCTTCCAATGCATCGACAGTTGTCGGTGCCTGGAGGTTTATGGCAGAGAGAGTTTCTCCCTTCTTCCGCCTGCTATCAGGGACTATCGGGAATCAATCGGAACTTTGAGATTTTTTTTTAACCGTTCCCATGGTTTGCTCTTTATCAAATTATGGTACTGCTTTGCACTGCTGTAACTACATGTTATAATTATATGGTCTTGTCAGTGTTAGTCTTTGGTTTGTCTTGTTTTTTTTGTGATATCACTCTGGAGGAACATTGTATCATGCATGCATTTCTAAATGACAATAAATGAGGACTGAGTGTCCTCATAATCTAATAATCTAATCTAATCTCTGTCCTGTGATCATCCAAAGTGGCTGAGTATTCAGGATGTGCACTGGAAGCCTAGTGTAAGAGACGGAAGAAGCACATCACCTCACAAACTATACACCTATCCATCAAGTCAGCCTTGACCCGAACCATCAAGGAAAGAGCCCACATTTAACACATTGGTCTCATTAGTTCTCAGAATTCATAAATTTGGAGTGGAATTAAGTGATCTTCATCCCCAAAATTCTGCCTAAGTAGTACAAACAAGAGCTAACCTGTTACAACCCTTCCGATTTCTTTATAATTTCCTTCAGCTATACAATCAAGATATATTCTACTCTTCACAATTTCAGATAGTGTGTCTACATTTATTGGCATTTGCGAATAAATAAGTATCACTGTGAATAATGGTAGTAAAGGGATCAGTATGCCCAGTCTCTGGTGGTCACTGCTGCTCCATTAGCTTAACTAACAAATTTCTAAAAGGCAGTGTTATATAATCTTTCAAATCAAGTCCTAAAGCAAATTTCTAAAAGGCAGTGTTATATAATCTTTCAAATCAAGTCCTAAAGCTAGGTCAGGAACCCTATGATTTCAAAGATCATTTTTTTGATGCTTAGAATTTTCACTTTTCTGAAGTCATAAAAATTGCATATTTCTCAGGACTTTAATCTGTTAAAAGCAAAGACATAGAGCCATTGTAAAAATGGATCCTGATGTTCAGTGAAGTCATGCTCACATTTAAAAAGCTCTGCTGGGAATGAAGATAGGAATCTTTTGTAAATTCACAATCCTCAGACTTCTGGCCACGAATTGGGTGCAATCATGCAAAATATTGAATGATCAATTGGTGTCTACAATTTTTTCACAATTTCAAACCCATGTTGATTTTCTTTTCTTTACTTATATATCTTATTTTCTATCTCTTACATTTGATCTAAAGCAATTTTTTACTGCTTCCCTCCCACCTATTCTGTTACATTTCCTAATAGTCCTCCCAATATTTCACTCACTACTTTAAAAGTGGACATTCAAACCTGGAATGTTATATATTTTTTTTCTTTTCCCACACTAAGTAGTGAGGGCAAAGAGATTATAATTATAACAGTAAAGCTCACAAAATTCCACATATTTCACTTTCTTTAGAATAAACAATATGAAACTTGTGTTCATTTTGCTGTGCATTAGGAAGCAGACATGAACTAAATTCCATGCGTAAAATTCCTCTTCTGAAAGGGCCTCACCTTCAATCCGTTAAACAGTAATTAAAAACACCCATGATTAATATTTTCCATTTCCCTCGTGCCTCTGATCACTCTATTTGCCTGGCAGCCTGGAACAAGTTCTAATTATCAAGAATTTCCCCTTCAGTGTCATAAGATGACACTAGAAATGACTCACTTATCTTTCAATCACTTGATTATTGCTAGATTAGGATTTATCTCCACAGTTTATCCTTGGTCATATTTTATCAACCTGCACATGTAGGCAAGCAAGCAAATAACTTTTAACAGCAATCACAGCCATGTCCTGCTCCCAACATGTAACGTCTGCAAGGAAATCCCTAGGAGAATGTTGGAACCACCAAGGTCCTGAACCAGCAGAAACTCATTAGCAATTGCACTTAATTCAACAGCATCTGAATTGCCTTCATTACTCAGAAACTGATTTTGAAAATAATTACATAAATTTTAAGCAATGGCAAATATGTTTTAAAGATATAACTTCATTGCATATGGCACAGTTGAACTTAAGGCTGCACAACTGCATTAACAAACACAAGAATATTTGCAAATGCTGGAAGTCCAAAGCAACACACACAAAATGCTAAAGGAGCTTAGCGGGACAGGCAACATCTTTGGAAAAGAATAAACAGATGTCAATTCAGGCCAAGACTCTGGTTGTGCTCTACAATGAAAGTCTGAAATCCTTCAGAACATGTTAGAAGGAAATACATTCTAAAAATGAGACAGTGATTATAGCATGACTTTGGTTGTTATGAAAACTATTGACTTATCCCACCTTGCAACATATTCTTCTCTCTTCCTCACGCACTAGGATTTCAGGATAAGTGGGTTCCTGGAGTAACTGCTCTTTCATCATTTCTGAAAATCAGAAGTCAGCTAGGGTGAGTATGTGTCAGTGACAGGACAGGAAGATCTAAAGAGGATAGTGTGACATCTCAAGTTAGTGGTAGAAAGCTCTTCTCCCTCCACATCCCACTGATGGCCAGTAACCAGAAAGAAGGAAAGCAGGAATAAAAACAGAAAATACTGGAAATGTTCAGCAGGCTGGGCAGTATCAATGGAGTGAGAAAATGAGCTGATTTTTGACGTTGGGTAGGAGGTACAGAAGCCTCTGGTCCAACATGACCAGGTTCATGAATTGTTATTAATGTACATCCATCACGCTGACATACAAGCAACCATCAGACATTGATAACTTAATTTACCATTGCCCTGAGCTAATAATACAATCTACAGATTCATTTTCAAGGACTCATTACAACGTATGTTTTCAATGATATTTTTATTTGCATTGTTGGTCATTTGTACATTGGGTGTTTGTTGGTCTTTGTCTGCTTGAGTACAGTTTTACATAAAATTCAGTTCTATTTCCTTTTTTCCTGAAAGTAAGTCCATTAGACCATAAGACATAGAACAGAATTAGGCCATTTGTCTCATCAAGTCTGTTCCTTCATTCAATCATGGCTGATCCTCTTTTCCCCTCCTCAGCTCCTCTCCCCAGCCTTCTCCCCATAACCTTTGATGCCATATCCAATCAAAAAGCTATCAAGCTCTGCCTTAAATACACCCAACGCCCTGGCCTCCTGTGGTGATAAATTCCACAAATTCACCATCCCCTAGCTAAAGATATTTCTCCACATTGTTTTAAATGGACACCCTCTCTACCCTGAGCCTGTGCATTCTTGTCCAAGACTCCCTCACTATGGAAAACATCCCTTCCATATCTATTCTGTCTAGGCTCTTCACACTAGAAAGGTTTCAATGAGATCCACCCTCCATTCTTCTGTAGCCCCCCAGTAAGCCTCAGGCTCACTCAACTTGCTGTCTAGGGAAAGCAGCCCTCGGCCCCACCAAACTGGGTAATTAAGTTTGTGTAGATGCTGTGTGATTGTATCCCACCCCGCCAAATAACAGACAAAACACCATATACAATTACAATTTATAGATAAGGCTGGTGCAGGGTTCTGAGTTGGATGATCAGCCATGATCATAATAAATGGCGGTGCAGGCTCGAAGGGCCGAATGGCCTACTCCTGCACCTATTTTCTATGTTTCTATATTACTGGAACTATATAATTAATAGAGATAAAATATAAAAGGAAAATAAAAGGTGCCAAACTTATCAAAGTTCAATCTCTTCATGCACAAACAGCTGGAGCTCTAGTAACGATCCTCCCTTCTCTATTCGATCCCCTCTGACCACCTCAACCCGCCGCCTGGGACCAACCACGGTGGTCAACCAGACGCTCCACACAAGTCTGTCTTCGTCTCCTCTCCTCACCGAAGACCCTGGGCCTTGGACTCCAGCTCAGGGTCCGACCCGTCGGCCAGCTCACAGCTTCGCGTCCACTCTCTCCCTTCCCATCGCGCCTTCTGCCCAAAAACACGTGCATCACAATAGCTTACAGACACACAAGAAAGAATAACACCTATCCCAATTGGTTAACAAACGGATATAATTCTCCTTATCAGTAATATAACCCAAACAAACTGCTAGAAAGAGAACTACTGTCTCAGCAGTTAACATCACAGAGAAGCTATTTTAATTATAACATAACAAAGAAGCCATTTTAATTAGCCTACACAGTAATATAAAAGAAGAAACCCCTTACACTTCTAAATTCCAGCAAGTCCAGACCCAGAGCTATGCTTGCGAGTAAATCAAAGTTTTTGTCAGAACTGGAAAAAATTAAAACGCAGAAATTTGGGTAGCAGAAAGAATGGAGAGACTGAATGGAATGCTAGTGATAGGCCATACACTCAGTGGCCGCCTTGTTAGGTACACTTCTACACATGCTCGTTAATGCAAATGTCTAATCAGCTAATTATGTGAGAGAAACTCACTGCGCAAAAGCAGGCAGAAGTGGTCAAAAGGTTCAGTTGTTGTTCAGAGCAAATATCAGAATGGGGAAGAAATGTGATCCAAGTGACTTTGACTTATTAACTTAGAGATATATAACAGCCCTTCTGGCCCAATGAGCCGCACGAGCCAGCAACCCACCCTTTTGACCCTGGTTTAATTACAGGACAATTTACAATGACCAATTAACCTACTAACCGGTATGTATTTGGACTATGAGAGGAAACCATTGCACCCAGAGGCAACCCATGTGTTCACGGGGAGGATATACAAACTCCTTATAGAGGATGCCAGAATTGAACTCTGAACTCCGACACCCCAAGCTGTAATAGTGCTACATTAACCACTGTGCTACTGTGGCACCCACTACTGTGGAATGATTGTTGGTGCCAGACAGGGAGGTTTGAATATCTCAGAATTTACTGATATCCTGGGATATTCACATACTACAGTCTCTAGAGTTTACAGAAAATGGTGTGAAAAACAAAAAGCATTCAGTGAGTGACACTTCTGTGGGTGAAAACATCTTGTTAATGAGAGAGGTAAGAAGAGAATGGCCAAACTGGTTCACGCTGACAGGAAGGCAATAGTAGCTCAAATAACCACATATTCTAACAGTGGTGTGTCGAAGAGCATGTCTGAATGCACAATGCATCAATCCTTCAAGTAGGTGTGCTACAGCAGCAGAAGGCCATGAACATACACTCAGTGCCCACTTTATTAGATATAGATTGGTATTGGTTGAGAGATGGCAAGGAAGGCTTGGTAATTGCAGCCAGTCTGTCTGTACTAGGTCCAAACAGCAGAGAAGCAAGAAAAGCCCGTGATTCAGCTGTGAGTCACAAAACTCAGACGTTGGTAAAAATCTTAAATAAACATATAGAGGAAAGTGCCGGGGAAAATCCAGGCTCTGTAAAAAGAAGAAATAATGAATTGCAAAAGAACTGGACAGAGATTGAAAACACAAAATGGAAATCACGAACTAGAATCAGAAAGTGCCATGAGGATCATATTGTAGATTGCAGACGGCAAAAGTAAGAGGACAGATATTTCACATTTGATAACCTTGGCTATGACAGATCTGCAGTTGCCCCTGAGGTGGTGAACAGAAAGGATGTTTTGGTATTTTATATACAAATTGAATTGCATATACAGTCGTAACCAGCACAGGAGATAGCTGAGGACATTTAAAGCAAGGAGGGATCAAGATGAAGTGCTCATTTCCAGTATCAAGGAGGTGGAAATGCACAGAGGTTCTGAGAGGCAGGCTGTGGGATTTGCATTCAGATCATGCAGGAGCAAGGAAAGTGTTTCAAATTTCCACTTGCCTTTTCCTTGCGAACAGGAAGAGAAAAACTGATGCTCCCCAACTCTTTACTCAATGTATCAATAATTGCATTGGCACTGCCTACACTCAAACAGAATTCAAAATGTCATTACCCTTCTCTCATCTTTCCTTCCTGGATTGCTGTGTCTGTCACAGGAGATATACTAAAGACATATCTAATACAAACGTATATAATGCTACTGCAGTCAGGACTTCTTTACAACTTCTCACCTGCAAGGAATCCACTCCATCGTCTCAGTCCTGCTGCCTTCATCGTGTTTGTTCTGATGATTAGGCTCTGCACACATTCCTCTGAAATGTTTGCTTTCTTTCCTGAGCCATGTTTTCCTTTCTAATATAGTTAACAAAACCTTTGACTGAATCTCACCTGTTTCCTGCTCCTACCCACTCTCTTCCTGGTCCTCAAATTCCATCCTACCAGCCTTCACATTCAACAGATCATCCTTCGTAATTACTACTCCCTTCAATGAAATTCCACCAACAGATGCATTCCCTTTCAGCATCTGAAGAGACTGGTCTCTCCATAACTTTGTGTTCCGCTCTTTCATCACCATCAACCATCCCTATATTCTATACATTTTGTCATGCAACCATAGGAGGCATAACACTTGTCCTTTTACCACTTCACTTCCCATAATGGAATTGGCTGACCTACAGTACTTGTGATACAGGTTTAGTTTTTTTTTCCTCTCTACGTCAGCACAACCTATTGTCAGGCATGTCTGGACAGTTCAGGATTTCGCAATGTCTACATTCCTCTACCTACGTCCTCAGTCTCCAACTGTCCTAATTTGATAGTTGCTTTATGTTCTTATGTCCATCAAAGGGGTGGTCTCACTTCCTCAAGGCAACCCTGGAATGACCTTATCACAGGTATTCCCTTTATCCTCCCTGACCCTCCACATTCTCTCTGCCGAATCTTCTTCCTCTTTCCTATTTCCTACAAAGGATCTTTGAGCTGAAAAATTAACATTATTGCTCTTTCCACAATTGCTGCCTGACTTGCTGAGTGTTTCAAGCACGTTTTATTTTTATTCTATGTCTTCTTGTTCTGGATTTCCCATTGTTGCTCTTAGCATCCAATCCTATCTATTAATCACTCATCCATCCTATTAAAATTATCTCCCTGAACCAGATTACTGGTCTTCTCACTCTGTTTATCAGTCACATCTTTTCCTGAGAACCTCTCTTTGGTGAGAGGTTTTGGCTTTTAATTATCTTGCTTATTTTATGAGTATAATTTTCAGCAGAATTCAATGCAAAATAAAAATGAAACACTGTTGACATCTCAGATGCACAGTGCAGAGACCTCACTGCACCATATGGGCACAGCAGCTGTGTGAGATGTTTACTTTGTGAAAGGCTGTTATATCAGTTTAGGAATCTCAATAAGAATTGATAGAGATCACCTCAAAAGTTATGGGAGCTAACCACCGGGTCACAATAATTTGTCTCCATAAAGTATGCTTCTCTACAAAGAACCTACTGTTTCTCTTCCCCATCCCCATGCTGCAACCACAGCAGAGCCTTCTTCAGTTGCTAATGAGGCAGCATCACGTCCTTCCCAACAGGCATTCTGAAGTAATAAATTAACTCCACTGCCACGACCTATTGTTTGGAGCGCACTTAATTTGGAATCTGTTACAGTAGCCAAGGGAAAATCCCACTGCTGCATTTGCAGCTGATGAAATGAGCCAACATCACCGGCAAACAGCCACGGGTGTAATTTTAACATAATCATAATTAATAATGGTATAACACTGTGCTGGTGAAGAAAGTTGAATTAAATTGCCATGAGTAAACAAAAGGAATTAACCCAGGTTTGTAAATATTATGGGAACAGAAAAAAAAAGATTGCACTGTCAGAGGTGAGTAGCTAACTATATCAAAGTGCAGATTTCAAAACACTTGACGAACATTACACCTTGGGATTTGTTTACGGGGTATTAACTCAGCAAAATTTACAAGGAAGAGCAATTTGGACAATATAATTTCATACTTTGAGACATCTAATCACCTGTAGTAGTATTGGAAAGTTCGAGCATCCCAGGTATGACCTACAGTATAAATCATCAGTGGAATAAACCAGTGATGGGTCTTTGCCAATTTTTCTAACTGATCTCGCCTTTCAGTTGAAGGGGGAGTTTAAAGAGAATCTTGGGAGGGGGAGTGAAAATTTTTCATACAAAGCGTAGTAGGTAACTGTAAAGAGCTACCAGAAGAGGTGGTGGAGGCAGGAACAGTAGCAAGTAAGTTAAAAAGCACCTGTACAGGAAGTGTATGAGTGGGTGATACAGGGATATGCAATTAATGCAGGCAAGTAGGATTAGTGTCAATAGGCATGATGGTGGGTATAGATATGGTGGGCCAAAGGGTCTGTTCTGTGCTACACAACTGTGGATCCAGTGAAAAGTGAATACGCTTTGTTCATAAGGCTGCACATTTGAACTGTTTTTCTTCATAGATTTTTAAATGGAAAATTGTTTAACCCTTTATATTGTTAAAAAAACAGGCAGTCACACGTATATTTCCCGTCAAATCGGGATCGTGGGGTAAACAAGCACGTAGGTACACCCAGAAAGGCAATGTTTAAAGATAGGCTTTATTTCTCACCTTTGTTTTTAAAGCATCAGGCGGTTAAAAATAACTTACATTGTGCATTCACATTCGATGAGCACTAACTATACCCTGAGCCAAATAAAGGTCTTTTGGGGAGTCTCTTTATCTCATATGTTCCATTATGCTGCAACTTTATGAAACACTGGTTTGTCTGCACAAGGAGTACTGGTCACCATACTATTGAACTGAGTGATTGTACTGGAGAGAATGCAAAGAAGAGTCACCAAGATGTTGCCTGAAATGGAGGACTTGAGTCAGAGGAAGAGACTGGGTAAGCTTGACTTCCTTTCCTTGGAGTGAAGGAGGCTGAGTGGAGACTTGTTAGAAATCTATAAGATTATGAAAGTCTTAAGTAGGGCAGATCAGAATCAGAGCAAAAAAATTCTTCCATCGTTATATCCTTTCACTAATTCCACCAAAAGCCTAATTTGTTTGAATAAACATCAGTTTTCACTTCATCAAAGGTTCTTTCGATGTCTTTTCCATGCCAGTGCTAGTATGCAGAGTTGTCCTACAGTCCATCAAGAAATCAACCAAACAATGTTTCTTCTTCTGTGTGGAACACTCTTACAAGACATAGTTCAGCCATCTAGTCAGGGCAGCTTATTCCACACTCTCATGACCTTCTGAGTGAAAAAGTTTCCCCTTATTTTCCCCTTAAACTTCTCACCTTTCACCTTTAACTCATGATCTCTAGTTGTAGTCCCAACCAACCTCAATGGAAAAAGCCTGCTTGCATATACCCTATCTATATCCCTCATAATTTTGTATACCTCTTTCAAATCTCCTCTCAATCTTCTATGTTTCAAGGAATAAAGTCCTAACCTATTCAATCTTTCCATATAACTCAGGTTCTCCAGACCCAGCAGCATCCTTATCAATTTTCTCATCCACAAAACTTTTTTTTTCTTGAGAGTTTCTTTTTCTTGAAGTTTGGTGCAGATGCAACTACACTACCAGCCGGCTTGTAGACCATTAGTATTAATCTTCAAATCAAGGTATACACCCTCCCATTTACAAAGGCACATATTTGCTTAGTTTGAATAACAACTACAATAGAATCAATGAAAGACCACCCAATTTGGGCATTCAACCAGAATGCAGAAGACAACAAACTGTGCATATACAAAAAGAAGAAACATAGTAATAAATAAGCAATAAATATCAAGACCATGAGGTGAAGAGTCCTTGAAGTGAGTCCATAGGTGTGGGAGCGTTTCAATTATGAGGCAAATGAAGTTGAGTGAAGTTATCCCCTTTGGTTCAAGAGCCTGATGATTTAGGGGTGGTAACTGTTCCTGAACCTGGTGGTGCAAATCCTGAGGCTCCTGTACCTTCTTCCTGACGACAGCAGTGAGAAGAGATCATGACCTTGGTAGTGGGGATCGCTGTGGTAGCATTTCATGTAGATTTGCTGATTTGTGGGGAGGGCTTTAACTTTGTGTTGTACTCATCTTTTAAACACCTCTTCTGAAATCTAAGTTTTCTTCTTTGCTGCAGTCAATCATCAGATCACTTGGTTCACTAAGCATTGATCCACATTTTGGAAAATCTTGATGAAGAAGTTGCATCTATAGTGTGAACTCATATATGAGAGAGCTTTTTCTCTATATGTACAGTCAATTGCTATCATCCAGAATAAATATTGTGTGTTATTATTAAACATCAATGCACAGGTTATCAACCAAAAACTGTGCTCAAAAATCTATTTATCTGCTGCCACTGCAGTTTATGGCATAGAAGCTGGATTATCTGTTTGTTCTTGTTAGCACCTTTGCTCCAAGACCAAGATGTGAGAGGTGTTCATTCATGAGCTGTTGTTCGCTGACGACGAAGCACTGATGTCCAACACAGAAGCCCAGCCATAGCATATCATTGGCCACCCATCCCATACCTGCAAGGAATTTGGGCTTGAAGAAAACAAACGCCATGGCCCAGGACACTAACTCCCTCCCATCCATCACCATCGATGGTCACACTCTACAGGTGGCTGACTCCTTCACCTATCTTGGGTCAACCATCACAAACACTCTGTCCCTTGATGCTGAGTTGAGCAACAGAATAGCCAAGACTGCAGCTGTCATTCTTAGGCTGAACAAGAGAGTAGGAGCAACAGCCATCGGACTGCGATTACCAAGCTCCGAGTGTACCATGCCTGTATTCCTGGCACTCTCCTCTGCAGCAGCAAAACCCAGACAATCTATGCTAGCCAAGAGAAGAAACTGACCAGTTTTCACCTCCGATGCCTCAGACCCATCCTGCACATACCTTGGCAGGACAGAGCCACTAATACAGCGGTCCTACAATGTGCAGGCATCCCCAGCACGTTCACCCTCCTCAGCCAGAGGCAGCACAGATGGTTAAGACATATCAATCGAATGGGCTCTGGCAAAGGATGCATGCCCAGTTGGTCTCCCACAGCTTTGCTTCAAGGATGTCTGTAAAAATTATCTGAAACTGGCCAACATCGATGTGAACAACTGGGAAGATTTTAAAGACTATCAGGCCACCTGGAGTCATGAGCTGACTTTTCTCATGTGCTATCCACCATCTTTCGAGACAGAAAGATACCAACGTATATTTAACTGAACTTCAAAACCATGAGATCTTCCATTTCATTGTCATTTTGAATTGCCTCAGATATTCCATTTGTTTCTTATTTAGCTTTGGGTCTTCAGGTAGTTTATATGTGATTCTTCTTTCAGCAACTGAATCAGAGGCCGAATCAGGATTATTATCACTGACTTACATATGTTATGTGAAATTTCTTGTTTTGCAGCAGCAGTACAGTGCAAAGACATAAAAATTACTTCACAATATTGAATAAATATTGCGAAAAAAGGAATAAAGAGGAGGTAGGCTTGGGTTCATGGATCATTCAGAAATTTGATGGGGGTGGGGAGGAAACTATTCCAAAATCATTGAATGTGGGTTTTCAGGTTCTTGCACTTCCTCCTTGATGGCAGTAATGACAGAGGTATATGTCGCAAATGGTGAAAGACCTTTGTGATGAATGCCACCTTCTTGAGGTACCACCTCTTGAAGATGTCCTTGGTGGTGGCAAGGCTTGTGCTTGTGATGGATCTAACTGAGCCTACAACCATCTGCAGACTTTTGCAATACTGTGGATTGGGGCCTTCATACCAGGCTGTGATGCAACAAGTCAGAATGCTCTCGCATATCTCAAGGCATTTAGAAGTTACCAAATCTCTGTGAATTCCAAATGAAATAGACTGTGGAAATGCAGCCTGAAAATCAGGGTTAGGGAATTCTGGGTGGTAAAATGTTGTAACTATCTTCGACAAATCAATGGATGTAAACCCAAGTAACAGATGGAGTCTGAACTGGATTAAATTTTTCCAATGAAGGATTTTAAGGGAGAATGAGATACAACATATATATGAACTGAATAAGCATCACACCCATGATCTCATAGAATGGTAAAAAGGGCCAAATATCATTCCTGTACCATTGCTGGTGTGTGGTTAGAAAAACTGATGTGCCAACCACTTGAAAGGTTTGGAGGTTTAAGTTCATCCATCTTGGGTTTAATTACTAACAACTGCTTAATATAATTTATATGTAGTGTTTGATGAATATACATGCATTTTGAGGCCAATTTTCCCTCCAGGGTGATAGGCTGTTTAAAGTTCAAAGTTCAAAGTAAACATTATCAAAGTACAGTATTGTGAAAAAGTCCTAGGCACATATACTGTATATAGTGAGGGTGCCTAAGATTAATGAGCAGTACTGTAATTAATCCACTCATCCTAGACGTTCTCTCTTCTTGCCCCTCTATTGGGCAAAAGAGACAAAAGCCTGAAAGCTCAAGAACAGCTTCTATCCCATTGTTATATTGAACAGTCCCCTGGTACAATAAGATGAATTCTTGACCACACAATCTACCTGATAAAGGCCTTGAATCTTATTGTCTGCCTGTATTGCACATTCTCTGTAACTGTAACACCATTCTCTTACAGCACCGGAACAGACCAGTGAGCCCATGCCATCCAATTGTGTCCATGTGACCAAGTAGCTTACTGACACATACATATTTGGACTGAGCGGGGAAACCCACGCAATCACAGGGAGAACGTACAAACTCATTACAGACAATGGTGGGAATTGAACCTGGATCACTGGTGCTGTAATAGTTTTGTGCTAATCACTATGCTTCTGTGCTGCATTTTCCTTGTACTACCCCAACATGCTGTTGTGATGAAATGATGAGTGTAGCATGCAGAATAAACTTTTTCACATGTGACAATAATAAACCAACTTACAATCTACATTAACACAAGGGATTCTGCAGATGCTAGATATCTTGCGCAACACAACCAAAACACTGGAAGAACTCAGCAGGTAAGGTAGCATCTGTGGAGGGGAATAAACAGTCAGTGCTTCAGTCTTTTCAGCACAGATTAATTCTGCCAAGCGGCCTATTGCCATGCTGTGTAACTCCATAAATCTATGAATTTATGCAGCGCTTTTTTTTACTAGAAGCAAATATGCACTGCATTAGGCAGTCACGCAGTTGTCATAATCCTTTAGTTTCAAGACTCAGACATGTTGATCACTTTCTCTCCCCATCAAACAACAAAGGGAAGTTGCCAGAAAACATTCCAACAGCAATTCTAGTGATGATCAATAGTTTAAAAGTTCCAGGCTTCCTTTTAGAGAAGTATAACCACCAGAATGAAGGAATCCTTTCAAATGAAATTAGCTGTCAGTGCTGATTACTGAAAGCCACCAATCTGTGTGTTGTTAGCAGGAATCTGACAGATGCAAGAGAAGTGTACTAAGCACTTCCAATCCAAAGATAAAATATCAAATGTTCCAGTCCCTAATGTCAGTTTAGTAGCAGTGTCACAGTTGATTTTGAAAACCCTTTCACACAGATGAGCTTTCTCGGAAAACATCTTATCTATTGATAATAATGGTTATCAACCCATGTCTAAGGTCTATGAACTATGCCTAAGAAGATTTATAGAAGGTTTAAACACAAGTGAAGGTATATTGTTGTCATTGTTTGATATTTTTCATTAATTATTGTCTGCAACAATTTGGTAGTGGGAAGTTATCAGCTTATTCATGCTGGCTGACATCTGTTTTGCTCAGGGGTTTATTTCAGTTTGGATTGTTATGCTACTTGTTCATCTATACAAGGAGGACTCAGCTTACAGCTAGAACAACAGGAAACACCTTAAAAAGATGCAGATGCTGAAAATCCGAAATAAAAACGGAACATGAGGGAAATTTCAAAAGGTAAGGCAGCATCTATAGAAAGAGAAATAGTCAAGAGTTGGGGTGCAACTCATGTGGGCACATAGGATTGGTGCATTTAGGCTCAAAGATCAGCATAGATGTACTGGGCTGAAGGGCTGTATCACTCTATGACTGGAGTAGAAGAGAAATGGGCTGCACAGTAGAGCAGTGGTTAGCATAATGCTATTACAGCACCAGCAAACCAGGTTCGATTCCTGCCACTGCCTGTAAGGAGTATGTATGTTCTCCCTGGGACCATCTGGGTTTTCCCATGTGTTCCAGCTTCATCGCACATTCCAAAGACATACCATTAGAAGGTTAATTGGTTACATTAGTAGTTGGGTGATGCGGCTTTTTGGGGCCGGAAATCCCTGTTACCATGCTAAACAAATAAACAAATGAGTATCTGGACTAAAAATGGCTTAATAGTAGTGTTAACCATCTTGATCTGTGAAATAAGTTAGCAATTGCTAAAAGTTGTGATCTCTCTCTCTCTCTCTCTCTCTCTCTCTCTCTCTCTGTCTCTCTTTCTCTGTCTTCTCTTCTTTCTCTCCTCTCTTAATCATTCTCTCTGTCTCTCTCTCTCTTTGTCTCTCCCTCTCTCTAACACGCACAATCTCCCTCCTCTCTTCTTTCTCTCTCTCACTCTCTCTTCCTCCTACTTTCTCTCTCTCTCTCTTTCTCTCTCTCTCTCCCACACCCCCTCCCCCCTTCCCTCCCACAAAGCCAGAGTCAAAGAATGTTATCCACAGCCCTGACGGACTCCTTAGAAGAAGGAGGAGGCATCCCATGATTAGTATTGAGCTTTGGAACATTCATGTCTGACTGCAGATATATCGCTGGCCAAAGCTTTTACAATGATGACAGATCTGCACCTATGCATTACCCGTCACATCCTCAAGACATGTCACAGCACCTTGCAGCAACAAAGTCCTTACGATGTGTAGTTGACATTGTAACAATACGAATTGTTCACACCAAACTCCCAAACACCCACATGCACAGTCAAAATAATACATTCATTGGTGAATGTGTTGTCAGGCAGCCACACAGATGATTTTCACAGACTGTTCATCCTTGTAAAATCCAACACAAATTGTCAAAAAAGACAAATGGGTAACACACAGCAACCTTCTCCTTTTCCTTCTTTAGGCTACGTCCACAAAAGACCGGATCATTTTGAAAACGCCGGTTTCGAGTAAGAACGACAGGCGTCCACACTAGGTGTTTTTCAAAATATCTCTGTCCACATTAAAACAGATATTTGGGCGAATCTACTCCTACTGGGCATGCACAGACACATCTACAGAAAACAAGCAAAGAGCAAAAGGTATAATATTTATGTTTCCGCAGTGGCATTACGCTATTTCCATTGGTCAAAAACTAGAGTACCAACAACAACAATGAAAAAAAATTTTCAACAATGTCATCAAGAAATAGAAAGAAAACCTCCACTGGGAAAAGCAGACCGGACTTCTTCGTTTAGACGGACAATGAAGTCGAGCTGTTTCTGTGAGTTACAAACGACTACAAAGTCAGCAAAGCAGTGGAGAACGTGGAGATGTTTAATTCCAAACAAACTATTAACGTTGACAATAAAGTAAACAACACACGCAATAAGCCATCCCCTACCCAAGATCAACAACAGAGTGGATTCTTCTGCCCCCAGACCTGCGCAGTATTTGTGACATTAATATTTTTAAAGATAGACTCAATGAAATCTATTTAGGGGATCTAGTCAAAAAAGCTCATTTTACAACTTAACTCTCACGCCGTTCACACTGACTGCGCGTTATAACAGCCGTCTAAGCAGTACCAAGCAGAAGCAGAAAAACCATTGTTGTTGTGGTGTTGTCACAACAGCTTTTTTAAATATCTCCATTTACCCTGTCCACACTAGAACGCACAACAATCATTTTCAAATTTACACACTCTGGAGCGTGTTTTAGAAAAGTTCCGTTTTCGGGGGATGAAAACGTTGTTTCAATATGGACAGAGGGTCAAAACGAAGAGAAAAAGCTTCATTTTCAAAATTATCTGGTATAGTGTGGACATAGCCTTAGTTAATCTGTACACTCTGAATGTCAAAGCAGTAAAACTAACTTACCACACTTTTGTAAAGGCGTTTTGTTATGAAAAAGTATCTGGTGCTTTCCGAGCTTAATAATGAATAAATTCTTCTCTGGCTTCCAGCCGGGTACAGGTATCGAGTATGACCAATGTTTCAATGATAAACTCTGCCATCTTCTTCAGGGAAGACGCATGGGCATGTCTAGTCTGGTAGCATTTATACTTCCATAGTCCATCCCTCCTGATTGATTAGTCCTTGTCCAATCAGGTTTCTGCTCTACCATGTTGTTTACATTTGTATTGCAGCAAGACTTTTGTCTTTGTTAAAATTCTTTTCCTCTAGTTTTATTTCAATGGCTTCCTTCACCAGGAGTTCCCAAAAACCATTTGCGCGACGCAGTAGTTTTGTGCCGTCAAAGTTAAACTTATGGTCATTGCAAGTGCAATGTTCTGCTACCACTGATTTCTCCAGGTAACGCAAACAGATACACCTGTGATCCCTGATGTAGGTTTCCACCGTGCATCCTGTCTAGCTAATAAACGAATCCTGTAAACGCTAGCCAATCTGAGTTCCAGGTCATCTTTGACCCACATAAGCAGTGACTTGAGCTTCCTTATGGGTTTGTGGATGGTACTAAAGCGGTATTTCTTCAGGATCCTGGCGATCCTTCCAGAAACCATGGCAATATAGGGAAGACAGGCGGTAGTGAAGAGTTCCTCCTCACTGTTAGGTTTCCTGGTTTTTCTGTCAGCCCTGTTAAGGGCTTGATGGATTTTCGTCACCTTGTAGCCATTCTGTAGGAACATTGTGAGTAAACATCTTATTTCCTCAGGTCTGAAATAGTTTTCACACGGTAAATCAAAGTAGAAAGAACTGCTCTAGGTTGGAAGGCATGATGGTACCTGTTATTATTGAGGTGTATGTCCAAGTGAGTAGGTTTCCAATAGATGCCATATCCGAGGCTACCATCTGGTTTGCGTTGTATTAGAATCACTGCGCCCGCCAATGGCTATTGGGACCACCTAGCAAAGGAAGCCACTGAAATTAAACAAGAGGAAAAGAAATTTTAACAAGGACATAGGTCTTGCTCTACGTAAGAACTGAAATTCAATTGAAAGTAATATGGGAGAGTGGAAACCTGATTGGAATAGGACAAATCAATTAGAAGAAATGGACTGCGGGGGTATAAGTACCATCGGTCTAGACATACCCAAGCATCATCCCTGGAGAAGGTGGCAGAGTTTTTCATGGAAACGTTGGTTATAATCAATACCTCTGCCCGGCTGGAAGCCCGAGAAGAGTTTATTAGGCATATTGTTATATTTATCACCATATTTTGAAAGGATTAACCTGGGTTCATTGGCAATTTTGGCAATCTTTGAGTCAAAATGACATTTTGTTCTGAACGGTCAACAAAAACAGGAAGACCTCCTCATTATTTTATTCTTTTTATGCATTATATATGTACTGTAATTTATGGCACTGTACTGCTGCCACAAAACAACAAATTTCATGACATTATAAACCTGATTCTGATAAGATGTAATATCCTTTTTAATTATGTAAGCACATAATCCACTGATACATCAGCACAATTACAAGTATTTTTCAGCAACTGAGCTACTACCTGCAGTTGCTTCACAGTATGGATGATAATGAACCGCAATTGTATTTTACAGTGAACTTAGCTTTCACTTCCTTTAAGTGTTATTGTGTCTCTGTATAAAGTGGGTTCTACTTTAAATTATATAACACTGATTACACTTCCAAACCCAATGGATTTTTCCTGGTACAGTTTCAAGCATGTTGAGTGAACTGATGGGATTTTTATGAATGCAAATAATTTATTTATAAAAAGCACATACTTTAATTGATATTGTTAATTAAAATAAGAAAACATGTTCATGTAGCTAAGCAGCAATTTCAGAATCAGAATCAGGTTTATTATCACCTGCATGTGACGTGAAATTTGTTAACTTATCAGCAGCAGTTCAATACAATACATAATCTAGCAGAGAAAAAAATAGTAAATAAAATAAAATAGTAATAATAAATAAACAAGTAAATCAATTTTGTGTATTGAATAGATTTTTTAAAAATGTGCAAAATCAGAAATACTGTATATTAAAAAAAAGTGAGGTAGTGTCCAAAGATTCAATGTCCATTTAGGAATCGGATGGCAGAGGGGAAGAAGCTGTTCCTGAATCGCTGAGTGTGTGCCTTCAGGCTTCTGTACCTCTTATCTGATGATAACAGTAAGAAAGGGGCAAGCCCTGCATGCTGCAGGCCCTTAATAATGGACGCTGCTGTTCTGAGACACCACTCCCTGAAGATGTCCTAGGTAGTTTGAAGGCTTGTACCCAAGATGGAGCTGACTGGATTTACAACCTTCTGCAGCTTCTTTAGGTCCTGTGGAGTAGCCCCTCCATACCAGGCAGTGATGCAGCCTTTGTTCGTAAAGCAATACTTCCTAAATATGTAAATCACAGAGCGAACTTCATGAGGAAAATGCTGATCAGCCAAGAAGACATTAAAAAAGCAGAACAGAGAAAAATTACAGATAAACTACATGCTGGATTCCAAATAAAATTGCAGAAGTGCAATGGGTTTAAAAAGCATAGCAACTCTTTAATTTTCCCCTCGAAAGGTTTGTCTCCTAAAGTTATTACAAAATACCCAGAAAAAAACAATGCTAGCAAAAAATGATATGAACTGAATCATAACTCAGAAAAGATCCACCAATCCTCTTTTCTATTATATCAGAGGATTTATACATCTTGATAATTTAGTATGCCAAAGTTAGATAAATATTCTGTTCTAAGAACCAGTCAATAATCTTTAGTTTTACAGCCTCTGTGGAGGTCCTTTGCAAACTCGAAACTACCACAATGTTGTCTTCTGCTCTCCTAATTCCAGTACTCAGTTCACCCATTCACTGATATTTGCATCAAACCCACAGTATGTTGTCTAGCATTTAATATTTGGATAAATACTTTAAAAGGATGTGAATAAGGATGCATGATTGGATAGTAGGATTTATGGTTTTATACAATTGCCACAATATCTGAATTGGAGTTTGTAGAGAATTACATGAAGAAAAAGAAAACAAATGATCATTTGGTAAGATGATGAATAGTTTAAAAATAATCATTCACATACTAGATAATAGGTGTTCTCCATGAATTCAGTCAACCAACTGGTATCCTTTAATCCTACAATAATTCCATGATTCTGGAGAGTAATTAGCAGTGCTACAGGAGAAGAGCAAGGGAATGAAACTGATGAGATTGGTCTATGGGGAGATAACATAAGAGAAATGAACAAAAATACTTCCCTTTGTACCATAACAGTTCAAGTATTCTATGATTTTATTTATGAAATTGCATTTAGCCCATCTCTGGGCTAGAAATTAATCATGAAAGCAACGTCTAGTGCTTTGTTATCACAAAGGAAAAAGACAGAATCTCATTCACTGTTTCACTGAAGATAAAAGAAGCAATGAATGGTTAGGAAAAGAGTCAGTGCATTCTCTATATCTCTCACTGAATAGTTAATAACAAAATCTGGGTTTACAAGGGAGAATTTCTAGGCTTAAAGTCTAAGGTTCTATAAGGAATTAGTCAGACCATATTTGGCACCATATCTAAGAAAGTGAGTGCTGCCATTGGCAAGGGTCTAGATGAAGTTTATGAAAATGATCCAAGGAATGAAAAGCTGTGTTTAATGATGCTGAACCTGTACTCGGGTGGGTAGGCTGTTTCCAATAGTTGGACACTCTATGACTAGAAGGCACAGACCCACAACCAAAGGACATCTCTTTGAGAACAGAGATGAAGAGGTATTTCTTCAGCTACAGTGTGGTGAATCTGTGGAATTCACTTCCACAGAAGACTTTGGAGGCCAAGTCATTGTGTACATTTCTTTATTAGTAAGGGCATCAAAGGTTATGGGGAGGAGGCAGGAGAGTGGGATGAGGGAAAATAAATCAGCCATGATGGAATGGTGGAGCAGACTCAATGGAGCAAGTGGCCTCATTCTGCTCCTATGCCTTATGGTCTTATTGACAATATTACCCAAAACAAACCAAATTGTCCCTTCCTATTTTGATTAGTACTTTGAAATTATTTCACTTGCTTCAAAAGGCAGAGAATTGGCTCATCAGTTAGGCAGCTCCTTGTCATGGTCCGGTCCGTGAAGTCCACATTCCGGTTCATGGTCCAGTCCGTAGACTCAGGACTCTGCGTTTTCCAGCTGTCCCTTGCTTTGATTGAGTTAATCATAGGCACCTGATTCCCATCTTGGGGCTTGGAATATAAGTAGCCTTGGGGACGACTGTGGGCTGCTGGCTTGTCTTGTCAAGATCCCCTGGGAGCAACTGGCTGGTGGAAGCCTAGAGCAGCCACTTGCCATCTTTAGGCTGCGTTGGGGAACCATCCCCTCATGGAGCCTTGCTGTCATTAGTCAGAGCTGTCTTTGTGGTATGGATTCGACCGTTTCCTCGGCCAGTTGAGTGGCCACCAGCCACTCTGAGCTAGGTAGGGATTTGGCTCTTTCTGTAGCTGAGGTTGCTGGCTGTAACTGCTACTCAGAGCAAGCCCGGTGCATAGATGGAACTGTCTGTTGTTCTTTGATGTTTGTCTCTTCTTATCCTTGCCTCTGTGGGGTAAGTCAGGCTGTTCTGCTGTTGCCCTGCAGGGGCTCTGTATTGTCTTGTCTTGTCCTCGCCTCTGTAGGGTAAGTCAGGCTGTTCTGCCGTTGCCCTGTGGGGGGACCTGTCTTGTCTTGTCTTTGCCTCTGTTGGGTAAGTCTGGCCATTCTGCTATTACCCAACAGGTGGACCTGTCCCACCTTGGTGTGGAGATAAAGTTGAGTCCTGGCTTGTCTAAGGATGAGTCCTGGCTCTATGTCTATGTACTGTCCAGTCTCATGTTAGTGTCATGTTAAAGATGAGTCCCAGCTTTCAAAGGATAGTCCCGGCTCTATGTCGATGTACATTTCCCAGGCTGTCTCCGAGCTCCAGCCTCCGAGTTATCAGCCTCTGCATTCCAAGAGCCAAGCCCCCAGCCTGCAGCCTCGAGAGCCAAGACCCCAGCCACATCCTGTCCTGAAGGCATGTCATATCCTTGCCTAGTTCTGGGGTCTGAGCCTGAGGCAAGATCCAGGTCCTGGGTCCTTGTCCAGTCTCTGACTTGGAGTCCAAGCCCAGGCTCCTAGTTCATAGTTCCTTGTCTGGGTTCCCTGTGTCTAGTCCATGTCCTAGCCCAAGTCTGCGTTCTTGTCCCTGCTCCTTGCCTGTATCCTGTAACGTCCCTACTCTAGTCAAGTCCTGTTCCTTGTACTTCAGTGTCGGTGTCTTGCACTTTGGGTCCGCTATCAACGTCCCCATTGTGACACTCCTCGCATCTGGCTCCAGCCCACAACTTGTTGATCTGAAAGAAAGCTAGTACTTATTAAATCCAATGGTTCTGTGAGCTTGTTTTGTGATTAACTTCCAGTTTTTTTATAGTTGGTCTCAATTCTACAAATTTGATCTGCAAACAATCCAGTATCATAGTAAATCAGAGGGAAATGATTTAACTTCAATATGTTGGATTCCTGGTTGATATTTCTTGATATTGATACTTGATGCACAATGAAAGGAGTTACAATATCTCTGGGCTGACATTGTAATGATCACTAGTAAACATTATCTGTAAACATTCACCATTTGCAGCTAGTCACTACTTGAATATGCATGACACTGCACGTCAAAAAGAATAAAGTTTTTCTGTATATCCCACACAAGACATAATGTTTTCTTTTCCGCATACGCAGTGAATACAAGGGGAATATGCTGTGTGATTGGTGTGGGATTGTGCAGTCCCAGTTCAATTGAGATTGACCTTGGCATTCATGACCATAACATAATATAATTGATTACAGGCCAACCGGTTTAAATGGGGAATGGAGTGCAGCCAATTGTTTCATATTGAGCGGAAAATTCATGAAGGCTCATAGGCAGTACTTTGCTGAGAAGATAATTAACCGATAGAACAACTGTGATATTCAGATGATGAAGCAGTCAAGCAATATCCTTGCAACAGTGTTTTACTTATTTCTGTTTATAAGAATATCAATAATAGCATTCAAATGAAGGTTAAAGCTCACTCATTATGCATGCAGTTGCAATATCCAAACTGGACTCTTTACTTCAGGAACTTTGCTGAAGGACAGACTTTAATATTTGTGACATTGTAAAGTAAAGGAGGAAGTAACTGTGCTACCATCAGGGAGGAGGTACAGGAGCACAAAGACCCACACTCAACATCTTAGAAACCACTTCTATCAGATTTCTGGATGGTCCATAAATCCTTGAACACTACCTCACTAATTTGCACTCTTTTTGTACTATTTATTACCTTTTTAGTATTACAACTTACAGTATTATTTTATGTACTGCATTGCACTGCTGCTGCAAAGCAACAAATTTTACAATATATATGATAATAAACCTGATTCTGAAATAGCTGTTCTGAATAACTTAACCGAACGTCATGTAAGATCTTCTTGTAACATCATGGTTGAGAAAGAGATATTCCTTCCATATTAAGAACATAAATCATAGTTCATAGAAATAGATGAAGACTGCTCCACCATTCACTAAAAACATGGCTATTCAAGCTTTTTCATAAGCTTTTCTTTTCATGTCCTGTATTTTTCTATATTCCAGCCTGAGGGAACTCAGTCAGTCCATCCAGAATCCACCTTACAATCTTGTATATCACCTTCATCAGTGAGTGCAGGTAACTCCGTTCAAATTTCACTTCGTAGGACAACCTCATATCTTGTATTTTTGGCAACCAGACCTTTATTTGTAAAGAATTGGAAATTTAATTCAAGATGCAGTAAAATGAGAATTTGAAAATTCAGGTTTTGTATCACAAGGTGCCAATGTGGTCCATGAGTGATAGTGAAGAAAATGGTGTGAGTTAGAAGCAAGACAATTTTGTATGTCATCATCTTTATGGAGAACAGAATGAGGAATGCAAACCAGTTGTGGAGTTAGATGGTGTTACGAAGATGGAAAATAGTGTTTTAGCCCCATTGCCTGCTCTGGGAGTTTACTGTCGGGTTCATCACTGCTGTCTTCATCACACTCCACCCCCACCCCTCCATCCCAATGAGGGTTAACATCAAGGATGCACTTTACAGTATCATTAGCTCTCTACAAACAAGCAGCCTTATGGTCTTTTCATAATGGCATGGGACTTCAGCAATGTTATTATTGTAGTTTATTATTGCTCCTTATTATTGTATTCTTTATTCTTGTTGTGTTTTTTAATACTGCATCACAGCCAGAGTAGTAATCGTTATGTTTCCCTTTTCACTTATATACTGTAGAAATGACAATAAACAATCTCAAATTTTGAATAAGGTCTGAATCTCATCCATGGGTTACTCTGACACCAAAATTGCAATCAGTCTGGTTCAGTTTCATTCAAATACCAGAGAGTGGGTTGGAGTTGGATTCAGGTGCAATGGATAGAAAGAGCTCTTTTGAAATGGTGAAAAACCTGAAATGGTACAAAAAAAACCTGAACCAGGAGACATAAGCATCCAAGCAGATAGATTGGTAGGGTTGGAGACAAAGTAAAGAACCATCAAAGAATATAGTGGGATATAGATCAGGAATAAATGCGGGCAGAAAGGTGGCAGATGAATTTTAATCTACACAAGTGTAAGGTGTTGCACTTTGGAAGGTCAAATAAAAACTGAATACCATTGAAGTACAGAGGGATCTTGGGATCCATGTCCATAATTCACTGAAAGGAGCAAGACAAGTGGATAAGGTGGTATGGCATGCTTGCCTTCATTGGAAGGTGTATTAAGGCTAAGAGTTAAGAAGTTGTGTTGTAGCTATATAAAACTTTAATCATACTGAAGGGACTACAGTGTGCAGTTCTGGTCATCCCATTATAAGAATGATATGGAGATTGTGGAGAGGGTGCACAAGAGATTTAGAATGATGCTGACAAGATAGAGTGTATGAGTTATACGGAAATTTTGGACAAACTTGAGTTGCTCTCCCTAGAATGTCAGAGGCTGAGAGGAGACCTGATAGAGGTCTTTTTTTTATAATTATGAAGATGTAGTGATGCCAGGATAGAAATGTCAAATACCAGCTTTTTAGATTTGGGCAGAGAACTGAGGAACAAGTTTCTTTTAGTAGAATGTGCTGGTGCATGAAATGGGTTATCAGAGGCAGTAGTAGAAGCAGATAGTTTTGTGGAGTTCAGAGGCATTGAGGTGGATGCATGCATATGGAAGGATTGGAGGGATATGGATGCTACACAGGAAAAAACATTTGGTATAAACCTTTGGCATCAAGAATGGTGTCACATCATGGGCTAAATGGCCTGCCCAGTGTTGTACTATCCTATGTCCTACTATCCTATTAAAATATCATTGCACATAGGGGAAACTATCATACAGCAAATGGAATGCTGACCTTCATAATTAGAGCGCCAGAGTACAAGGGAAGGGAGGCTTGCTCAGCTTTCCAAAGACCGCATCAAGAATACACTGAGCAATTCAGTGCAGTATATCTTTTTTTTTCAGGGAGAGGAGGGACTGGAGCATTGTTGTATATTTACCACAATAATTCCCAGGGTGAAATTACAAGGGGTGATAATACAAACTAAGACTGTAGCCCTGGCATTCAGAAAAACAAGGAATGGTTTATTAACATTTTCAAGTCAGCACAGTGGGGCAGCTAGGAGTACTGCTTCCTCACAGCTGCAGTGGCACTGGTTCTACCCTCACCTCCAGTGCTGCCTGCATGGAGTTTGCACATTCTCCCCTTGAACGGTTGGATTTCCTCCCACACCCCAAAGACAAGTGAGTTCATTGGTTAATTGGCCACTGTAAACTATACTGTGGTGGAACCTGGGAGGAGTTGATGGTAATATGGAGAGAATAAAATTGGAATAGTCTAGCATGAATGGGAATAGTTGCATAGTCTAGGTGGGCCAAAGGGTCTGGTTCTTTGTAGTGTGACTCTGTGACTCTATAGGATTCAACAGGAACTGAAAGGGTAGAAAGTGGGAAACTATTTCTCTAGGTTTAGTTAACTACCATCAAGAGCACAGCGTATTAAGCAACAAGGCTTGCATAAGTAACATGGAGTGTTAGAGAAAATACTACCTCTCTTCACAAAACAGCAATTAATCATCAGTCAATTCTTAACTTAAAAACTGAAATTAATATTTTTAATCTGAAACAGGATAGGCAAGTATTTAGATTTGAGCTATGGATCTACCATAATCTCATTGAATGGTGGATCAGGCATGAGAATAAATGCCTTGCATCTGGCCTATATTCCTATCTACAAGATGTTCCTGTTCAAGAATTAATGAAGTCTTCAAGAATTAATTAAGTCCAGAACGAGGGGCCACAGTTTGAGGATAAAGGGGAAGCCTTTTAGGACCGAAATTAGGAAAAACTTCTTCACACAGAGAGTGGTGAATCTGTGGAATTCTCTGCCACAGGAAACAGTTGAGGCCAGTTCATTGGCTATATTTAAGAGGGAGTTAGATATGGCCCTTGTGGCTAAAGGGATCAGGGGGTATGGGGGGGAAGGCTGGTATAGGGTTCTGAGTTGGATGATCAGCCATGATCATACTGAATGGCGGTGCAGGCTCAAAGGGCCGAATGGCCTACTCCTGCACCTATTTTCTATGTTTCTACGTAACTAGTCAAGCAACAAAGAAATCCTAAATTAAATTAATTCTCCTTACTAATTTTAGTAAAGGAGAAACAAAACTCCAATTTAGTAAAGTTAATATTGAACGGCAGCCAGACACTGTTTTTAGAAGAGAACAAAACAAATATATCAGATGATATTTCAGGAAATACCAAGAATTCTCTAACATGCACAACTACACCTGGGGAATAATAGGGGATAATGCCATTATCAATTTCATGACACAGACCGGTCCTCCTTACCTTAACTTGCAATCACAACTATTATTCACCGTGTATCTCCTCAAAAATAAGTATACTGCTTTGGATACTGTTGTAGGGGATAATCTTTCAGGGGAAAGCCACATAGACTGGGAAACTGGTACTGCAGTGCAGAAGGAAAGAGGGGAGCGGTAGTGAGAGGGGGCTCAATAGTCAGGAGACGGACAGGAAATTCTGTGGATGTGAACAGGACACCCAGATGGTATGTCGCCTCCCAGGTACCCGGGTCAGGGACGTCTCGAATTGCATCCACAAGATTTGGCGAGGGAGGGAGAGCAGCCAGATGTCTTGATACATATTGGTACCAATGACATTGGAAGGAAAAGCAAAGAAGTCTTGAAAAGATAATTTAGAGAGCTAGACAGAAAACTGAGAAGCACGACATCCTGGGCGGGTGGTAATTTCTGGATTGCTACCTGTGCCACATGCCACTGAGGGTAGAAACAGGATGATTTGGCAAATTAATGTGTGGCTGCAAACTGATGCAGGGGGCAGGGTTTCAGGTTCTTGGATCATTGGGATCTTTTCTAGTGTCACTGTAGAAGACCCTAGCAGTATGCCAGGTGTTGAAAGGTGTGAGGGAAAAGAACTGAGTGCAATTACAATCAGAAGGGAGAAGGTGCTCAAAAAGCTGAAAGACCTAAGGGTACATAAGTCACCTGGACCAGATGATCTGCACCCTAAGGTTCCGAAAGAGGTAGCAGTAGAGACTGTGGAGGCATAAGTAATGATCTTACAAATATCATTGGACTCTGGCATGTTGACAGAGGACAAGAAAATTGCAAATGTCACCCCACTCTTTAAGAAAGGAAGAAGGAAGCAGAAAGGAAATTATAGACCAGTAAGCCTGACCTCAGTGGTTGGGAAGATGTTAGAGTCAATTGTTAAGGATGAAATTATGGAGTACTTGGAGACACAGGACATGGTAGGACAAAGTCAGCATGGTTTCCTTAAGGGAAAATCATGCCTGACAAACCTGTTGGAATTCTTTGAGATTACACATTGAATAGATAAAGGGAATGTTGTGGATGTTGTATATTTGGACTTTTAGAAGGCGTTTGACAAGGCGGCACATATGAGGCTGTTTACCAAGTTAAAAACCCATGGTACTACAGAATGGTACTGGCATGGTTAGAGGGTTGGCTGATTCTCTTCCGGGGCACCCCGGCATGACTCGTGTAGCAGCAGAACTCTCAATGCATATGATTAAATATTCTCATTTTAGCCTGTTACAGCTAAAAAGCACAACTGCTTCCAAGGTCAGTACAGTCAACAAAGATGTCTTAATGCACTTAAATGAACTATTACTGCTTAAAACTGATGGATTCAATGCTGATTGTGGATAGATTCATCCTCATAGGATTGCACACAGGAAGTGTGACTGCTAGTCAGGGATACAAGTGCGTTTAAAGAAAAGGGGTTTTAAACTCCCAATACCAACTATCTTGCTGGTAAATGTGCAGTCTCTGGCGGATAAAATCAATGATCTCAGAGCTAGGGTGCTGAATTAGAGGGACATTAGGACCATATGTGTCCTTTGTTTCTCAGAATCCCGGTTAACACCTACTGTACCAGATGCAGCGATTCAGATCGACGGGTTTACTATACACCATCAGGGTAGATCAATAGAGTCACTCAAAAGCAGAGGTGGAGGAGTATGTCTCACGATCAACTCTTTTTGGTGCACAAATATATCAGCGCTGTCCTAATTCTGCTCACCAGACCTGGAATATCTAGCAGTTAAGTGCCGTCCTTTTACCAACTGCAGGAGGTCTCTGGGATCATTTTGGTAGCAATATACATTTCACCTCAGGCCAATGTTAATCAGGCTTTAGTTGATCTGAGCAATGGGATCAACATACATGAAACAGTACACCCTAATGTCTTCACCATCATTTTGTGGGATTTTAACTAGGTCAGTCTGAAAAAATCACTATGCAATTACCATCAACAGATCACTTGTGATACTAGAGGGAACAACATACTGGATCATTGTTACACCACCATGATGAATGCCTACCATGCTATTCCACGCCCTCACTTTGGGAAGTCTGATCACCTGGCTGTACTTCTACTCCCTGAGTATAGGCAGAGACTGAACACTACAGCACCAGCAGTGAGGTCCAAGAAGGTATGGATAAGTGAAGCACAGGAGCGCTTACAGGACTGCTTTGAATCGGTGGACTGGACTGTATTCAGGGATTCATCTTTGAACCTGGATGAGTATGCTACAGTTGTTACCAACTTCATTAAACCTATGTGGATGAGTGTGTGCCTACATAGACTTACTGTACATTCCCAAACCAAAAGCCATGGATGAACCAAGAGGTACATCGTCTCCTGAAGCCTGGCGACCAAGGTCTGTATTAGAAAACCGGGTATGACTTGCAAAGGGCTATTTCAAGGGCAAAGAGACAATTTTGAACAAGGTTGGAGGTGACATCAGATGTACAGCAACTCTGGCACGGTTTGCAAGACATTGCTTCCCACAAAACGAAACCCAATAGCATGAATGGCAGCGATGCTTCACAACCAGATGAACTCAACGCCGTCTATGCCTGCTTTGAAAGGGAGCTGTGAAAATCCCTACTGCACCTGATGACCTTGTGACCTCTGTTTCGGAGGCCAATGTTAGGCTGTCTTTAAAGAGAGTGAACCCTCGCAAGGCGGAAGGTCTCGATGGAGCACCTGGTAAGGTTCTGAAAACCTGTGCCAAACAACTGGTGGGAGTTTTCAAGGACATTTTCAACCTCTCACTGCTACGGGCAAAAGTTTCCACTTGCTCCAAAAAGGCAACAGTTATACCAGTGCCTAAGAAGAAGGACTTTGAGCTGTTTCAATGACTATTGCCTGGTAGCACTCACATCTACAGTGATGAAATGCTTTGAGAGGTTGGTTATGTCTAGACTGAACTCTTGCTTCAGTAAGGACCTGGATCCATTGCAATTTGCCTATCACCACAACAGATCAACAGCAGATGCAATCTCAGTGGCTCTTCACATGAAATTAGACCACCTGTACAACACAAACACCTATGTCAGGATGTTGTTCATTGACTATAACTCAGCATTTAATACCATCATTTCTAGAATCCTGATTGAGAAGTTATAGAATCTGGGCCTCTGTACCTCCCTCTGCAACTGGATCCTCAGCTTCCTAACCAGAAGACCACAATCTGTGCAGATTGGTGATAATATCTCTGCCTCACTGACAGTCAACACTGGTGCACCTCAGGGGTGTGTGCTTGGCCCACTACTCTACTCACTCTATACCCATGACTGTGTGGCTAGGTATAGCTCAAATACCATTTATAAATTTGCTGATGATGCAACCATTATTGGTAGAATCTCAGGTGGTGACGAGAGGGCATACAGGAGTGAGATATGCCAACTAGTGGAGTGTTGCCGCAGCAACAACCTGGAACTGGACATCAGTAAGATGAAAGAGCTGATTATGGACTTCAGGAAGGGTAAGATGAAGGAACACATACCAATCCTCATAGAGGGATCAGAAGTGGAGAGAGTGCGCAGTTTCAAGATCCTGGGTGTCGAGATCTCTGAGGACCTAACCTGGTTCCAACATATTGATGCAGCTATAAAGAAGGCAAGACAGTGACTATACTTCATTAGGAGTTTGAAGAGATTTGGTATGTCAACAAATACACTCAAAAACTTCTGTAGATGTACTGTGGAGAGCATTCTGACAGGCTGCATCACTGTCTGGTATGGGGAGCTATGGCACAGGACCGAAAGAAGCTGCAGGGGGTTGTAAATTTAGTCGGCTCCATCTTGGGTACTAGCCTACAAAGTACCCAGGACACCTTCAAGGAGCGGTGCCTCAGAAAGTTAGCATCCATTATTAAGGACCTCCAGCACCCAGGGCATGCCCTTTTCTCACTGTTACCTTCAGGTAGGACAACCAGAAACCTGAAGGCACACACTCAGAGATTCAAAAACAGCTTCTTCCCCTTTGCCATCTGATTCCTAATTCGACACTGAACCCTTGAAAACTACCTCACTTTTCAAATATATGTTATTTCTGTTTTCTGCACGATTTTTTAAATCTATTCAATTAATGTATACCATAATTTATTTATTTATTTATTTATTATCTTTAGTTTTTTCTTCTTCTATATTATGTATTGCATTGAACTGCTGCTGCTAAGTTAACAAATTTCACAAACATGCCGGTGATAATAAACCTGATTCTGATTCTGATTGGTAAGAGGTAGGGAGTGGCAATAAAAGGATCCTTTTCCGGTTGGCTGCCACAAAGCAGGGGTCAGTGTTGGGTCTGCCTCTTTTTCTCCTGTATATCAATGATTTAGATAATGGAATAGATGACTATGTTGCCACATTTGCAGATGATATGAAGATTGGTGGAGGGGCAGGTAGTGTTGTGGAAACAGGTGAGCAAATGCACCATTAGCATTCATTTCAAGAGGTTTAGAATACAAGAGCAGGGATGTTATGCAGAGGCTTTATAAGGCACCGGAGAGGCATCACCTTGAGTATTGTGAACAGTCTGGGGCTCCTCATGTAAGAAAAGATGAGCTGGCATTAGAGAGGGTTCAGTGGAGGGTCACAAGGGTAATTCCAGGAATGAAAGGGTTATCATATAAGGAACGCTTAATAACACTGGGTCTGTACTCACTGGAATATAGAAGGATAAGGGGAGATCTCATTGAAAAGTTTTAAATGTTGAATGGCAAGGTAGAGCAGATGTGGAGAGGATGTTTCCTATGGTGGAGGAGTTTAAGACAAGAGGGCAAAGCCTCAGGATACAGGGGCGTCCATTTAAAATAGATATGTGGAGAAATTTCTTTAGCCAGAGGGTGGTGAATTTATGGAATTTGTTACCACAGGCAACTGTGAAGGCCAGGCCACTGGGTGTATTTAAGACAGAGATTGATGTTTCTTGACTGGACATGGCATCAAAGGTTGTGGGGAGAAGGCCAGGGAGTGGGGCTGAGGAGTGGCAAAAAGGATCAGTCATGACTGAATGGTGGAACAGACTCAAGGAGCCAACTGGCTTACTCCTATGTCTTATGGTCTTTTACTGATGCAGAGTATTACTTCCAGCGAAAGTTCTAGTTACTTCATCCTTTCAAACCTACAATAACTAAGCACTCCTTTGATCTAGATTTGGGGACCTGAGGGCAAGATTGGCATATTGGAGAGAAATGATTGCTGGTTATTGGCTTAGGGCCTGGGAGTGGGGATTGGGGTTCAATGGGGTGCTGTTCCCAAAGGGAAGGACTTTTTAAAATTTTTATCCCAAAATCCACTGAGGAAGAAAGATTAGGGCCTATTTCCTTTTTCCTCTTGTGCAATTGTGCACTGATATCTATTACATAGGTATCAATTGAGGACCTGGTCGCTGTTGGGCACAAAACCAAGACAAACTTTAGAAAAGCTGTCACCTTCTATAGTTATCAAAGTGGGACTACTGACCCATCCCCACTGTTAGATATGTGGGCTATTTGCCTTCAGGACTCATCACTGTAACTGGTGTGTTAGGAGAAAGCCACGTCTAGCTCAGACACAGAACATAACAAACTCTCATTTCTCTCCAATACGCTAATCTTGCCCTCAGGTCCTCAATTTGAATTGTTAATTGCTTTCCGAAGACAGCAGGAATTGTAGACAGAGCAATGGAGTGGAAGGGGATGGTTTTTGAGATAGACTGGGTTTGTCCATAACTCTACAATTTTTTCTAGTCTTGGTCAGAGCAGTTACCACATCAAGCTATGATGCATCCATATAGGATGCTTTCTCTGGTGTATATATAAAAATTGAGGACTTTCTGAAGAAGAAGAGGTATTGATTCACACTCTTGGCTAAACATAGCGATTTGATACTTTAAACCATATCTACCTTTGCCCCATTGATACAGGCAGGAGTGTGTACTCCATTCTGTTTCCTGAATGCCAATTACCAGCTCTTCTGTTATGCTGACTTTGAGGGAAAGGTTCTTGTCCTAACACCATATCATCAGGCGCTCACTCTCCTTGCAGTACTCTGTCTTCTCTTTATACAGATCTGGTCCATCTACAAGTATAGCACTCAAGGTTGTTTACCTTATGGATAAATTGGAACAGTGAATTTATTGGTGAAGTGTATTTATTCAGTGGGATACTTAGCCATTTTATAGAGTAACCAAACAGGTTAGTTACAGTACTACCATAAAAAGCAGTAGTTAGACCATCTCTGACACATTGTGTGCAGTTCTGGTTGTCGCACTATAAGAAGAATATCATTACGTTGGAGGGGTGCAGAAAAGGCACAATGCAGGAGACCCAGGTCCAATTCTCGCCACTTCTTGTAAGGAGTTTGTGCATTCTCCCTGTGAACCGTGTAGATTTCCTCTGGGTGCTTTGGTTTCCTCCTACACTCCACTGCTAGTTGGTAAGTTAATTAGTCATTGTAAATTATCCCGTGATTAGGCTAGGATTAACTCAGGAGATTGCTGGGCCGTGTCCCTACTCCACACTATATCTCTATAAATAAAAGAAGCTCACCTGGTTTCAGTAAAATAGCAGTAATTGTAATGGTGACCTGATTCAAATGAATTGTCATAAAATGCCAACTGGTTTACCATTGTCCTTGTTAACTCTGTCCCATGAATGTAGTTGACTTATTTGCAAACTATCAACATTAACTGCTGGCTTTGCTGTGTTAGCCCATTTATCTTTTGTGTAAATGAAAAGAAAGAATCATTGAGTGCTGCAGAGTAGTACAATGGCAATATCTCACTTGAGTGAATATCCACGCAAAGTCCTGAAAGTGACATGACATTAATCTGCCATCCTGAAAACACAGCAGCTGTGTGAAAGACTCCCAAGCCATTAAGATCTGCTGATCAGAGAGCCACACTGAAAGCTCTGCAGCTGTGGGAGAACTGATTATTTTCATCATTTCCCAGTGCATTCTATGTCAGGACCCACGGGATGCTGAAGCAGCAATTCTGATGCAAAGCCAATTCATATGAGACTTTGTAGTATCCTCCTCAATATCAATGTAAGATAATTTTAGCATTTGGTCAGTGATCCAGAAAGGTGTGGGCCTTTTTGTTATCCAAGAGAATGTGTAATCAATTAAAGGAAGAAACTGGGGTCATGTCCAGAAGGTGAGGGTGCCGAAGAAATTTATAAGAATAGACCATAAGATTATCTCACGTAAGAACAGAATTAAGCCATTTAGCCCATTGGGTATGCTCCACCATTTCACCATGACAGATTTATCACCCCTCTCAAACCCATTCTTCTGCCTTCTCGTGTAACTCTTGATGCCCTGAATAATCAACTTCCTCTTTAAATATTCTAAATGGATGGAGAACTTTAATTATGTGGATCAACTGAAAAATTGTTTGACCTGGGACAGAGGAACTTGAGAGGGGATCTGATAGAGTTATTTAAAATCATAAAGGGCTAGAAGTTCCCTTTGGTGGGAGGATAAAGAATTAGAGAATACAGGATGAAGTCAATTGGCAAAAAATCCAATAATAACATGAAGAAAATCTTATTTATATGGTCTGTAGTTAGTAACTGGAAAGTACTGCCAAGGAAGATGATGTGTACAGATTCAATGATGGATTAAAAAGAGAAATGGATGCCATAAGACCGTAAGACATAGGAGCAGAAGTAGGCCATTTGGCCGATTGAGTCTATTCTGCCATTCACTCATGGCTGATCCTTTATCCCCTCCTCAATCCCATTCCCCAGCCTACTCCTTGTAACCTTTGGTGCTGTGTCCAATCAGGAACCTATCAATCTCTGCCTTAAAACACACCCAAAGACCTGCCTGTGGTAACAAATTCCATAAATTCTCCACCCTCTGCCTAAAGAAATTTCTCTGCATCTATGTTTTAAATGGACACTCCTTTATTCTGAAGCTGTGCTCTCTTGTCCTAGACTCCCCCACCATGGGCAACATCCTTTCCACATCTACTCCGTCTAGCCCTTTCAACAGTTGAAATGTTTCCATGAGTTCCTCTTCATCCTAAATTCCAATGAGTACAGACCCAGAGCAATCAAACGTTCCTCATATGATAACCCTTTCATCCCCGGAATCATCCTTGTGAACCACTCTGACATTCTTCAATGCCAGCATATCTTCTCTTAGATCAGGAGCCCAAAACTATTCACAATACTCAGGGTGAGGCCTCACCAGTGGCTTATAAAGCCTCAGCATCACATCTCTGCTCTTGTATTCTAGACCTCTTGAAATGAATGCTAACATTGTATTTGCTTTCCTCACCACCAACTAACCCTGCAAGTTAACCTTTAGAATGTTCTGCACAAGGACTCACAAGCCCCTTTGCATCTCAGATTTTTCAATTCTTTCCATTTATACAATTGTCCACACATTTATTTCTATTACCAAAGTTCATGAACATGCATTTTACAACATTGTATTTCATTTGCCACTTTCTTTCCCATTCTCCTAATCTGTCTAAGTCCTTCTGCAGCAGCTTACCTGTTTCCTCAACACTACCTGACCCTCCATCAATCTTCGTATCATCTGCAAACTTGGCAGTAAACTCACCTATCCCATCACCTAAATCATTGATATACAGCTTAAAAAGAAGTGCGAACACCATTGGCAGTCAACCAGACAGGGGTCCTTTTAATTCCCACTCGCTGCCTCCTACCAATCATCCAATGCTCTAACCGTGTTAGTAACCTTCCTTTAGTACCATGGGCTCTTAACCTGGAAAGCAGTCTCATGAGTGGCACCATGTCAAAGGCCTTCTGAAAGTCCCAGTATACAACATCCACTTTATTATCCTATTTGTAATCTCCTCAAAGAATTTCAACAGGTTCTTCAAGCAGGATTTTCCCTTAAGAAAACTATTCAAGCTTAAACAGAAAATGTTTATGTAACTGTGGGGAGGACAGAGAGAGAATGGTAAGCTGTAGTTTCTCTGGTAAAGGTAATCTATTGGTTCTATTGGATAGAGATTTCCTAGATTTACCTGATATTTCTGAGTGGATATCGGGTGACTTGGTGGGGGGGGCGGAATCTAAAAGTAAAGATGTTCCCATGTACCTGTTACTCTTTTCCTTCTTGATGGTAGTGTTTGAAGGATAATGAGATATCATAGAGGTAGCATGGGTGACTGAGAGAGGGAGGACAGGACATAAGAGTTACAGAAAATTCAGTGTTCGTGCCATTGGGTTATAGATGTTCAGGCAGAGTATGAAGTGTTGCTCTTCAAGTTTGAGTTTGGCTTCACCTTGGCAATGGAGAAAGTTAAGGGTGGACAGATCAGTGTGAGAGTTGAAATGTCATGCAAGCTAGAGTTTAGGAAGGTAATTGAGGTAGACTACAGGTGCTCTGCAAACCAATTGCCTCATCTGTGCTTGGTATCACTGATGCAGAGGAGGCAACACCAAGAGGAGCATATGCACCTCTTCTAATCTCGCCTACTGTATCTCTCAGTATTTGGCATCTAAAGAAACACATGGAATAAAAAGCACAAAATATAGTTTGCATCTTGAATGTCACCGTACTGCTTTTTAATAAGTTTTAGTTCAGAGCCATGCACCATTGATCAGTTGAGCATGGACCTACTCCTGAGGCTGTGTGCACCATATAGGGACTGTCTGCTGCTTTAGCTTTGACTTCCTCCACTTGCAACAGCAAGAAACCTTATCTCATGGAGGGCCACAGCTGTTTCCTATGATTGAACCATTGTCCTGTATCAAGCCTATGTTCACTACTCCAGGAGACTTTTAAAGGTTTTTTCTAACTGAATTTAGTTTTCCCAGTTGTGTAACAAGAAAAGTGTAATAAAATTAGGTTATATTTTGAAAATTCCAGGCAGCAAACTTAAATGCAAATCCTGTTCATCTCTGGCTCTTCCCTATGGTGTTTTATATATGATTTTTCCCACTGTCATCGATTGAAGACAAAATTAATTATACAAGTTTTTGATTACATTAAAATGCTGGAAATGTAATTAAGGCTTTGAATAAGAGCTCCCTGATATTCCAGGTTATAATGCTCACTTAGAGTGGAAAACAGTATTTCCACATTACCACCTACAAATGCTAAAAATCAGGGCCTTTCAAAGATATGTAGACCTTTGTTGGTGCTGACCCAGTCTTCCAGTCAATTAATCCATTCAATATTAGTGCCACAAGCTTCATGCTCTTCATAAACATGTTTTTATATGTAAAGTAACTTCTGAAATTCTTCACAGGATATATTGATTCCATAAGACTAACTTGGGCTTTTACAGCAGAGATTCAAGATTCAAGTTTACTTATCAAGTTCAAATTTATTTTCATTTGACTGTACATATATACAACAAAATGAAACAACATTCCTCTGGACCATGGTGCAACTACAAAACATATATCACACACAGCACATAAAACAAAAACACAAGGAAATCTGCAGATGCTGGAATTTCAAGCAACACACATAAAAATTGCTGGTGAACGCAGCAGGTCAGGCAGCATCTATAGGAAGAGGTACAGTCGACGTTTCGGGCCCAGACCCTTCGTCAGGGCTAACTGAAAGAAGAGATAGTAAGAGATTTTAAAGTGGGAGGGGGAGGAGGAGATCCAAAATGATAGGAGAAAACAGGAGGGGGAGGGATGGAGCTAAGAGCTAGAAAGTTGATTGGTAAAAGGGATATGAGAGGGTCATGGGACGGGAGGCCTAGGGAGAAAGAAAGGGGGAGGGGGGAAGCCCAGAGGATGGGCAAGGAGTATAGTGAGAGGGACAGAGGGAAAAAAGGAGAAAGAAAAAAAATTAATAATAATAATAAATAAATAACAGTTGGGGTACGAAGGGGAGGTGGGGCATTAACGGAAGTCAATACTCATGCCATCAGGTTGGAGGCTCTCCAAACAGACCATTTGCCTCACCTCCCCTTCGTAACCCATCCGTTATTTATTGATTTATTTATTATTAATTTTTGTTTCTATCCCCCTTACCCTACTCCTTGCCCATCCTCTGGGCTTCTCCCCCCCCTTTCTTTCTCCCTAGGCCTCCTGTTCCATGATCCTCTCATATCCCTTTTCCCAATCAACTTTCCAGCTCCTAGCTCCATCCCTCCCCCTTCTGTCTTCTCCTATCATTTTGGATATCCCCCTCCCCCTTTCAAATCTCTTACTATCTCCTCTTTCAGTTAGTCCTGATGAAGGGCCTTGGCCCGAAATGTCAACTGTACCTCTCCTTATAGATGCTGCCAGGCCTGCTGCGTTCACCAGCAATTTTTATGTGTGTTACATAAAACAAAATATTACCACAAATCCAGTACGTTCATTTCAGTAGAATAACTAAAATGTCAAGAACCAGCTTATTTTTGTCACATGTTCCACAATACAGTGAAAAACATGGTTTCCATGCCATCCAGACAGATCATTCTGTACATAAGGGCAATGAGGCATGAAAAAGGAAAACAGTGCCAAATATGCTACTAAGGTTACAGAGAAATGCTAAGCAGGTAGACAAATAAGGTACAAGGGCAAAAATGAAAGACATTGGGAGATCAAGACTTCATCTTTTAGCACATGATATGTTTGTTCATGAGTCTGATAAAAGTGGGCTAGAAGCTGCCTTAAAGCCTAGTTTTACATGTTTTCAAGCATTTCTATTTCCTGGCCAGTGGAAGGAGAGAGGGAAGGGAGTGATCAGAATGGGAGTAGTGTTTGATAATGTCGATTGTGTTCCAAGTAATTGAATATATTTAAAGCTGAGTTTGATATATTCTTGGTTAGTCAGTGTGTCAAATGTTACAAGGAGAAGGTAGGAGAATGGGGTTGAGAGGGATAATATATCAGCCGTGATGGAGTGATGGAGCAGACTCGATGGGCCAGTTCTGCTCCTGTATCTTATGCTTTTATTTGTGACATTTACTGGGAGGGTTGTGTGCAAAGGGTATTGTTGAGAATCCCTACCACCCACCCCACAATCTCTTTGACCCTCAACCTTCAGGAAGGAGGTACAGAAGCATCAAAAGTAGGAATGCCAAACTGGGAAACAAATTCTTCCTCCAGGCTGTGAGACCAGTGATGCCTTCACCAAAGTATCGTCAATAGGACTGTGAGCAGTTTACTGTTTACTGTACTGTTTACTGTTTACCTGTGCTGCACAATTCACATGCATATTTTATTAATTTATCTGTGGTATTATTTTGCTTTATGTGCTGTGTGTGATATATGTATCATAGTTGCACCATGGTCTGGAGGAATGTTGTTTCATTTTGTTGCACACATGTACAGTCAGATGAAAATAAATTTGATCTTGAACTTGATAAATAAACATAAATTTTGAATCCCTGCCCCACCCCCAATTCCTTAAGTCAAGACCTGCTCCTTTTTTGATTACATTGCGGGAAAGTTTATTGAATATTTCATAGAAATAATAAGAGCTGACAAGGCACATTCCACAAGTGTAGTAATTCTGGAAGTTGCTCAGGTTGTTATCAGATACAAGTAAAAATCTAACTTCACTTGCATGTGCTATTTATACCCTGTTCAAGTGAACCAAAATTCAGAAATTTAGGTTTCTGCTCCATTTGATGCTTCACACATTCAACAGTGAACAAATTTCACCCTATGCATTATCGGTTTTCTTCATTTTCATAAGTATTAACTTTACTTGTCACATGTACATTACATCAAAAGATGCGTCATTTGCATCAACAGCCAATGCAGCCCAAAGATGTGCTGGGCAGCCCATAAATCTCACTATGCTTCCTGTGCCAGCACAGTGAGGCCACAACCTACTAACCCAAACCCGTACACGTTTGGAATGTAGGAGGAAAACAGAGCACTTGGAGGAAACCCACACAGTCACAGGGAGAACATACAAACTCTTTACAGAAAGCACTATAAAGCATTGCACTATTTGCTAACAGTACTGTGCTACCCGTATGGGTGAAGTTCGCATTTTGTTGTGATTACAGTGTTAATTTGATAGCATCTTTGACAAGCCTCCTCAAAGAAGACCACACTTGTTGTTGGCATTGGAGGCTTACCTACCTGAATGACCAGGAGAACACGTTGGCTGGAGTTAGGCTCTTATAATGTTGGCTCTAGGTAGAGTCACTCATGCCAAACAAGTGTCGAATCCAGACTAAGAGGGATCCACCAGTCCTCCAGGTTCAGGGCTTCAGCTCAGGGCCAACAACCTTGGCTGTGCAAAAAAAATTGTTACGGAATCAGGGATTAAGAATCCTTCTATACGGACAGAGATGGAGGATCTTCATTGCTTCCCCAAATGCCAGCGGTGTAATGAGCAGTAAGTAAGTAAATTTGAGAAGTCTGAGTCAAAGTCTACATTGACCCATTCTCAATTAACTTGGAGAGCTGCAGACAGTACAAGCTACTTCACTAGACAAGATCTTAAAAAGGAGAGGTGCAAGCCTGAATTATCAGCATTACTAATATGTTTGTAAATGTATTCCTAGATTAGAGCTGGCCACATGACCATTAGCCTACATCTACACACAGCTCCTGTGCTTAATATAGTGGCCATTTAGTGTATGTGCATGGTCTTCCCTGCTGTAGCCCAGCCACTTCAAGATTCAATGTATTCTGTATTCAACATACCACTGTTGTATTAACACATGGTTATTTGAGTTACTCTCGCCTTCCTGTCAGTTTGAACCAGTCTGGCCATTTTCCTCTGACCTCCATTGTTAACCAGGTATTTTTACCCACAGAACTGCTGTTTACTGGATGTCTGGACATTTTTCTTTGTTTATTGTGCCATTCTCTGTAAACTTTAGAGACAGTTGCGTGTGAAAATCCCAGTGGATCAGCAGTTTCTGAAATACTAAAACCTCCCTATTCGGCCCAAATAATTATTTTACAAAGTCACTTAGATCACATTCCTTCTATTGTGTGCAGTTTTGGTCCCCTAATCTGAGGAAAGACATTCTTGCCATAGAGGGAGTACAAAGAAGGTTCACCAGATTGATTCCTGGGGTGGCAGGACTTTCATATGAAGTTAGACTGGATCGACTAGGCTTATACTCGCTGGAGTTTAGAAGATTGAGGGGGGATCTTATTGAAACATATAAAATTCTAAAGGGATTGAACAGGCTAGATGCAGGAAGATTGTTCCCAATGTTGGGGAAGTCCAGAACGAGGGATCACAGTTTAAGGACAACAGGGAAGCCTTTTAGGACTGAGATGAGGAAAAACTTCTTCACACAGAGGGGTGAATCTGTGGAATTCTCTGCCACAGGAAACAGTTGAGGCCAGTTTATTGGCTATACTTAAGAGGGAGTTAGATATGGCCCTTGTGGTTAAAGGGATCAGGGGTATGGAGAGAAAGCAGGTACAGGGTTCTGAGTTGGATGATCAGACATGATCATACTGAATGGCGGTGCAGGCTCGAAGGGCCAAATGGCCTACCCCTGCACCTATTTTCTATGTTTCTATGTTTCCCCTTTCTAATGTTTGATCTGAACAAGAACTGACCTTCTTAACCATGCCTGCCTGCTTTTATGCATTGGGTTCCATGATTAGATATTTGCATGAATGAGCCAGTGTACCTAATAAAATGGCCACTGAGTCTTCACATCTCTGTTGGTATTTGCCTCAGCAAGCTCCTTGTTTTTGGCAAACATTTAGCCCTTAATTAATTTCAGTAAAATACACTAAAATTAAAAGCATATTATCTTCCTGTTTTACAGCATCACTGTGATTTGCTGCTAGATTATTCAGAAGAGTCTCCCACAGATTAATTGTTTATTCCTGGGTTCCTGGAGGGTATACAATATTATTAATTTTACAGAGCCAAGAATGGACAAGGTTTCTCCTAACTCTGTAGAAAGTTAATAATTAAAATAGCTGCTTGCTTTTCTGTGAGCATTCTATAGAAAGGTTGTTGATTCTACAGTAAAAACTACCCAGAGGACTATTGCATTACATCAGTCAACTTGACTAAGCTGTGATTAAATTTGCAATCTACCACCTGTTAACCTGTACTTAACATGAAGTATATTGCAGAAGTGTATTTATAAAATATCATAATTGAGGGTTGGGTGGAAGGATAAGAAATAGTTTAAGGAAATTGCTCTTCAGTAAGATCAGATTTGATCACCTTTGGTAGCTGGAAACTTAGGAATAATTTGAGGTAAGCCACGTTCCAGAATCAATTTAATGTGTATGTAATGCATTTTTCTTATTATGAAAGAAATCCATAATATTTGCTATAAGCATAGTTGTCTTCTCTCCCAAGGACTTTCCAGTGCAGTATATATTCATCATGTGGTTACCAAGCACAGACAGCAAGAACTGAATTCATTTTGTTATAATCACCTAGGTTAGGCACCACTCATTCACGATAAACTTATTCCCCTTTACAGTTATAGATAGAAAATAAATTATTTCAACAGAAAGGATTGTCGGCTCACCTGATATCAACAGATATCCATTGACCTCCAAAAGAGTTAGAGTACATAATAGCTGCTATTATTAAAAAGAAAGGACTTGATTAAACTAATTTCAATATAATATTATCAAATCTTGAAGCTTTTGTTTTCTGAAAGTAATTTCTCAAGCAAATAAAATGTCTATTCAGCTTCATTTTTATCCTCTTGGTAGAAACCTAATAATGCAGTCAAGGCTACAGTGATGAGCTCAGAAAGGGAGAGAGGGAGTTTCATTATCACTTGCCCTCAGATACCAGCCTTCCACCACTGTGCAGTTTTGCTCAAAGGTAGTTTATCTTTTGGAATTATATACTGCAGAAAATGCACCAAGCAATTCAACAAATACACAGACAGGAACACTGCAGATTCTGGAGTCAACACAAACTGCCTTTCTCTTGAGAGTATGAGGAGTTGGCAGAGATCCTGAAAGCAGTAACTATTCATTGCAGTCAGCCGAAGATAGAGAATATTACCATGTCCTGAGAATAGGAGAGTGATACTAGTTTGAGATTCAGGCTTCAGTTAAATGATTATTTTGGCTTTATTTCCTATCCTCCAATTGGCACCTCTAGAACTCCATGCACAAAAGAGTGGCCATGCCTTTAGTGTTCTGGTTTACACCCCAGTCTTAGCTGACTGGCCTGGGGGTGGGGTGGGGTGGTACAATAAGAAAAAGGCAAATCTAAAGCCACAGCCTGCCCCCCATGCATCTTAGCAAATGCCATAAACAATGCTAACTGGCTTGGGAGCAGTTCCACAGCTTCACCTCAACGGGAAACAGTGTGTGACTATGAAATACAATAAAGACATTAAAAATAGTGCACTGACTTTCAAAACACAAACCTAAATTGTACCTTCAGCAAAGATTTTAAAATAGTTAGAGGAAAATATTACATGCATCATCACCTTTTTAAAGAGGAAATCCTGCAGACACTACCGGACGCGAAGCAGATATATCCAATAGTGGGAGAGTCCACGATGAGAATGCGTGTGTGGCCTCCGTCGGTCGTGGTCGACCATGGGTACTTCACCTCTGGTAGTCACAGGTTTGTCGAGCAGCATTGACTGCGGTTATTGAGGCTGATCCCGGAACGGCAGGCTCTGCCACAGTTGCTGCATGTGTAGGATGTCATGGAATTGTTGTCCGCTCTTCGCTGTGCTCTCCGTTTAGCTCTCCGCTCCTCAACCTGACTCAGGATCACTCTTTCGCCTTGCTTTAGGTGTTGCTGAAGAGTACCTCGCCATTTGTTGCAGTCATCTGCTGTATCCTCCCAGCACTCTGATTTTTAAGGCTTTTATGTCACGCTTGCAGAGGTCCTTGAAGCGAAGCTGAGGTCTACCAACGTTCCTCTTGCCTGTTGCTAGTTTTCCGTAGAGGATGTCCTTTGGCAGTTTACCATCCTTCATATGACGGACGTGGCCCAGCCAGTGCAGTCTGTGTGGTCTTAAAAGCATGAACATTGTGGGAAGTACAATGCGGGAGAGGACCTCAGAGTTTGGGACTTTGTCTCTCCAGGTGATGCCAAGGATGCGGTGAAGGCTGCGCAAGTGAAAACTATTGAGTTCCCTCTCCTGCTTGGAGTAGATGGTCCAAGTCTCGCTACCATACAGGAGGGTGCTGATAACGCATGCATTGTACACAGCAGTCCTGGTCTTTGTAGCGAGTTTCGGATTCTCCCAGACCCATGAGGAGAATTGAGCAAGGATCGATGCTGCTTTGCCGATATGCCTATTGATTTCAGCATCGAGGGAGAGAGTGTTGCTAATGGTTGACCCCAAGTGTGTGAACTCGTGGACCACTTCTAGATCAGCATTGTCGATGGTAATGACTGGTGTCTCCACTATGTTCTGGGCAAGGACATTTGTTTTCTTTAGGCTGATGGTAAGCCCGAAGTCCTTGCGTGCCTTAGAAGAAGCGGTCCATGAGAGTTTGTAGTTGCTGTTTGGTGTGTGAGGTTATAGCAGCGTCATCGGCAAAGAGCATGTCACGTATTCAGATCTTTCACACTTTTGTTCTTGCTCTCAGGCACGCAGGGTTGAACAGCCACCCATCAGACCTGGTGTCCATGTAGATGCCTTCAGTCGACATCCCAAACACATGCTTCAATAGCAGAGAGAAGAAGATGCCGAATAATGTTGGGGCCAACACGTATCCTTTTTTGACTCCACTATGAATAGCAAAGGGTTCTGATGAGCTGCCATCGTACTGAACAGTAGCCCTTATGTCGTCACGGAATGACTTGATGATACTTTGGAGTTTTGGGGGATGGCCGATCTTGAGGAGAATCTGAAAGAGCCCTCCCTGCTGACAAGTTTGAATGCCTTGGTCAAGTCGATGAAAGCGACACAGGGGGGTTTCTGTTGTTCCCTGCACTTCCGGAGTTGACGGAGTGAGAAAATCATGTTGACAGTTGATCTCCTTGCGCGAAAACCACATTGGGACTCAGGGTAGACCCATTCTGCCAGAGTTTGTAGACGTGCCAGAGTTACACGAGCAAAGACTTTGCCGACAATACTCAGGAGGGAGTTACCCCTGTAGTTGTTGCAGTCGCTCCTATCATCCTTGTTCTTGTACAAAGTGACGATTTTGCAGTCGCACATATCCTGTGGTGCGGCACCTTCTTATACAACCTCAAAATACAAGAACAGAGATGAGAAGGAATTTCTCTAGCCAGAGGGTGGTGAATCTGTGGAATTCATTGCCACAGACAGTCTGTGGAGGCCAAGTCACTGGGTATATTTATAGTGGAGGTTGATAGGTTCTTAAGTATCAAACGTTCTGGGAAGAAACCAGGAGAATGAGGTTGAGGGGGAAAATAAGTCATCCATAATCAGAATTAGAACAAGAATTAGATTTAAAATTATTGGCATAAGTCATGAAATTTGCTAACTTTGCAGCAGCAGTATAATGAAATATATAGAAAAAAACTGAATTACATTAAGTACATATATTTCTATTAAATAGTAAAGTTAAAATTAGTAGTGCAAAATAGCGGAAATAAAAGAAGTGGTGAGGGAGTGTTCATGGGTTCAATGTGCATTTAGAAATCAGATGGCAGAGGGGAAGAAACAGTTCTTGAATCACTGAGTGTGTGTCTTCAGGCTTCTGTACCTTCTTCCCAATGGTAACAATGTGAAGAGGGCATGTCCTGGGTGATGCGGATCCTCAACCATGGACACCAACTTCCTAGACACCACTCCGTGAAGGTGCCTTGGATGCTCTGGAAGCTAGTACCCATCATGAAGCTGACTAATTTTACCACTCTCTGCTGCTAACCTTGATCCTGTGCAGTTGCCCCTCCCCCAATACCAGATTGTGATGCAGGCAATCAGAATGCTGTCCATGGTATATCCATAGAAAATTTCAAGTATTTTAGATGACATTCCAAACCTCCTCAAATTCCAAATGAAATATATCTACTGTCTTGCCTTCTTTATTGATATGCTAGGACAAGGTTAGATATTAACACCCAGGAACTTGAAATTGCTCATTTTCTCCACTTCTGCTCCCTCTATACAGATTGGTGTGTGTACCCTCATCTTACCCCTTCCGAAGTCTACAGTCAATTCTTTGGTCTTACTGACAATGAGTGTAAGGATGTTAATGCAACACCACTCGACTAGCTGATGTACCTTGCTCCTGTGTAACACACTGTAAGGTTTCACTGCTAAGGCTAATGTAATGGCTTCTATGTAATGTTTCATTGCGAATGTAATGGCTTCTCTGTAGCAGCATTGTTTGGGTTATGGCTAGAGATAATGGGACTTTGGAATACAGGGGTTAGCCAATGAGGAAACGTTGTTCTTTCCTGTGTGTCTGGAAGCCAGGTTTTTCGCAGTCTTTCATCGGGGAGTGATGGAGAGAGAGGATACGAATGGAGAGAGTCAGAAGACCACCGGATGGACTGAACTGAGAAACGAGGGTCCAAGGACCAGCGACACTCGAAGAAGGTTGATGGTTGATGAATGGCCATATCAGTGAGGCTCCAACGTGCACTTTTGACTTTCTTCCCTAAAATGGGCCCTTTTTCTTTTTTATTTTCTTTACTAACCCTTTATTCAGATTAAGATTTATAAAGTCCAATCATTTAATTGCATATGGTGTACTATCTGATATTTTGTGGTGCGGATTTGTAACCAGGCAACACATCACGCAGCATCCACACAAACGGGATTTGTCAGTTTGGCGGGGCCAGGAGTTGTTTCCCCCTAGATGAACGCGTGTTGGCCAAGCCTGAGGGTTACACCTGTATGCCCCCTCAGCACCATTTGAGACTCTGCCAATAACGGTTGCATATTCAGCAAATTTTGTAGATGACATGTGAGCTGTGCCTAGCCACGCAGTCATGGATGTAGAAAGATTAGAGTAGTGAGCTAAGCACACATCTCTTAGGAGTGCCAGTGTTGATTGTCAGCAAGATGGAGATGTTATTACCAATCCACACAGATTGTGGTGATCTGGTTAGGAAGTCAAGGATCCAGTTGCAGAGGGAGGTACAGAAGCCCAGATTCTGTACCTTTTCAATCAGGACTGTAGGAATGAAAGTGTTAAACACTGAGCAAAGTCAACAAACAGCATTCTGACAGAGGTATTTGTATTGTTCAGGTGATCCAAGACCACAGGTAGAGCCAATGAGATTGTTTCCACCAAAGACTTATTGTAACAAAGGTTTCAAAGATACATTTAAAGTCAGAGAAATGTACACAATATACAACCTGAAATGCTTTTTCTTCACAACCATCCACAAAAACAGAGATTGCCCCCAAGGAATGAATGACTGTTAAACATTAGAACCCCAAGATCCACCCCCCAGCTCCTTTCCCTTCCGCACGTAAACGGCAGCAAGCAATGATTCTCCCGTCCCCCACCAGCAAAAAAAAAGCATTGGCGCTCACCACCAAGCACTCAAGCGTGCAGCAAAGCAACAGCAAATACACAGGCTTGCAGTACCCCAAGTGCTACTCATTCACCTGGTGTTCGACATACCACAGGCTCTCTCTCTCCCTAATAAGGGAAAAGGAGGTGTCTCCGTTTCACAGTGAGAGGGGAGACATAACAAACATCTCGCTGGTTTACGGTGTTAAAAGTCCATTGCATCACTTTTTCCGAGCTCTGTGCCCAAAGATCTTGGGTCTCTAGGCACACAGCCATAGATCTTTCGACTCCCATGATGACATACTGATCTCCTGCCATGACATCGACCTTTGATCCCCCTGTCTCCACAGCCACGAAATCTCGGACCTCCCTAGGTAAGCGAAGATTGTAGGCCAAGCTCTTGGCATGTCGAATAACAGCTAGTCGAGAAGCCCCAATAGCACTCCCATTCCTGCAAAGAACCAGTCAGCATGTAACTCCAGGTCAGGGTCTTCAAAAGTACCCTGAAAGGGAAACATAGAGATAGTAAAGATAGAAATAGAGCTGTTTCAGAAGATGCAGGCAAAGAAGTCGCCATTAGGCACACAACAGGAATTCTGCAGATACTGGAAATTCAAGCAACACACATCAAAGTTGCTGGTGAGCACAGCAGGCCAGGCAGCATCTCTAGGAAGAGGTACAATCGATGTTTCAGGCTGAGACCCTTCATCAGGACTAACTGAAGGAAGAGTGAGTAAGGGATTTGAAAGTTGGAGGGGGAGGGGGAGATCCAAAATGATAGGAGAAGACAGGAGGGGGAGGGATGGAGCCAAGAGCTGGACAGGTGATTGGCAAAGGGGATATCAGAGGATCATGGGGCAGGAGGTCCGGGGAGAAAGACAAGCGGGGGGGAACCAGAGGATGGGCAAAGGGTATTCTCAGAGGGACAGAGGGAGAAATAGGAGAGTGAGAGAAAGAATGTGTGTATAAAAATAAATAACGAATGTGGTACGAGGGGGAGGTGCCATTGGCTCTCCTAAGTTCCTCCCCTAAATAGGCAAATTGCAATGTTTCCAAGTCTTTGAGAGCCAGGAGTTGATTCTAGCCATGACCAACATCTACTTCACTGTAGATGTGAGTGGCACTGGATGATAGTCATTTAGGCAGCTCATGCTGCTCTTGGGAACTGGTATGATTGTTGGCCTTTTGAAGGAGGTGGGAACTTCCATATGTAGCAGTGGGAGATTGAAAATGTCCTTGAATATGTACACCAGTTGGTTGGCACAAGTTTTCAGAGCCTCACCAGACACTCTATTGCGGCCTGCCACAATGTGAGGGTTCACCTTCAAGGACAGCCTGATGTCGACCTGTAAGACAGAGATCGCAGGGTCACCGGGTGCTGCAGGGATCCTCATAGATGTAGTTTTGTTCTCCCTTTCAAAGTAAGCATAGAAAGCATTGAGCTCATCTGAGAGGCCATTTATGCTATTGAGTTTCGCTTTGTAGGAAATAATGACCTGCAAACCCTGCCAGAGTTTAATTGTGCATCCAATGTCACCTCCAACCTCACTCAGAATTGTTTCTTAGCTCTTGAAATAGCCCTCCGGAAGTCATACCTGGTCTTCTTGTACAGACCTGGGTACTGGCTGTTGCTTTTTTAATTCTTTGTTTTTAGTTTCAAAATTAAAATCATATACACCTGGTAGATGAAAGACTTTGTGGGCAGCCTGTATGCAGACTGAGGGAGAATGGAATAGTTTCATCCAGATTAAGTCATAATATCCTGATATGCCATTGCTGATAATCTAAGACACTCTAAGCATTCATCATTCCTGCATTGTTACACAACTCATGGCTGAATTATTCAAATTGACCTCGAAGGTTTCTCCTTCAGCACCTGATGGAAACAATTTACATCTCAGGGATGGTGTGGGAAATTGTAAAAAAAAACTGCAACAGGCCAGCTGTCACACCAGCAAGAGGATATTTTCTACAAAACACCATTGACATACTTAGATGTGACAGAGAAAATGTCAACAAAGAGGAAACAGAGAGATACAATTTGTTTTACTTGTGTAAACATTAATGGATTCTTCTTGATCACTGCACACATTATTTTAAATAGCTGATGTAGCAGTGATGCTTCTACTCGTTCAGCTATGCATCAATTCACATTTTTGTTCATCTTTGAGTACTACAGATATTCAAAACTTGTTCTCTATAACCAGCCTTACTCATTACCAGACAGAAGGAAGCTATTCAGACTATCGAGCTCATTTGGCCCCCTAGCAGAACAATCCCATCAGTCCTATTTCTCCTCCTCAGTTCCTTGTTGCCTTGGAGTTCATTCCCTTTCACATACCCATTAACTCCCCCTTTGGTTCTTTTTCAAGTCAAGTCACTTTTTATTGTCATTTCTACCATAAGCTGCTGGTACAGTACACAGTAAAAACGAAACAACGTTCCTCCAGGACCCTGGTGCCTCATGAAACCACACAAAACTACACCAGACTGTGTGAGACAACCCAATGCTACACTAGACTACATAAAACAACAGAAAAACTACATTAGACTACAGACCTACACAGGACTACATCAAGTGCACAAAACAGTGCAGGGCAGCACAATAATTAATTAATAAATAAATAAATAATGAACAAGACAATTGGCACAGTAGAGGACAATTTCAATATAATAATAAATGATGTAGATGTCAGTCTAGACTCTGAGTATTGAAGAGTCTGATGGCTTGGGGGAAAAAACTGTTGCACAGTCTGGTCGTGAGAGCCCGAATGCTTCAGTACCTTTTGCCATCTACACTGTAATTTACAGCTATTGATTAAATCATCAGCATATCCTAGTAATATGGGAGGATACCAGAAACCAGAAACCAGTGCTGTCACAGGAAAGGTATGCAGTGTCTGAGTTTAGGTTCAAATCTTTGATCAATAGCAACATTGGATCCCTGGGAAACAGCAACAGTGTGGGTTACCACACTTCTTTTCTCGCAGTCCCACCTTATCTCTGTCATTCCCTCTTTCTCCCTTTTCTTCTGACTCTTTTTCTATCTCCATTTCTCTCCACATCTCCCTATTTGCATCCATCTATCCATGCATGCCCCTGTGTCTCTGTCTCTTAATCTCTGTGTACTTCTGTCTCTATCTTACCTGCCACTCTCCAGACTTCCTTTGTTTAATTGTATTCATGATTTTGATTCCATTTAGTGACCTTTTCTACAGCAAATTTCTTAGAGAAGCTGCTTCTCCTACAAAATTCCCTTCATAACTGGTAAAAACTAGAATACCTATATGTCCTTCTAGTATATTGCTTATGACACGGGCACTGTCACAGAGATTTTCAATGCCAGTCCTAATTCATGTGTCAACAGTAATACCAACAATTACTCAGTAACTCCAAATACTAATTTATTCTCATTAATTTTCAGGTTAACGCTTTTATAATTTCATATACTTTTGAACTCTGCACTGATATGCATATATATCAAAGATGGATGGATTTGCAATGTATTTCCAGAGCAGATGTAATGCAAGAGGGATATTCTTATCTTCTGTCCTTTAGGGAATGTAATGTCCATCACTTGGAACAAGGTCAGTTTCATTTTCAGAAGTCTGGAATGCTCTTGATATTGATAAAATATTCTGTGCTGCATCACCACCTCTCCTTGAGTTGCTCTCGTACCAGCCAATTTCCTAATTTACCATTGATTTCATCATTAAATATTGGTAAGTTAAGTCTTCTACTCTGCCAAAGTCTATTTAGAAACTATGAGTGGATCTGTCTGTAAGCAGTTTGTACGTTCTCCCTGCGATGACATGAGATTTTTCTAGGTGCTTCAGTTTCCTCTGAGGTCCAAAGATGTACCACTTGGTAGGTTAATTGGTCATTGTAAATTGTCCCATGATTAGCCTAGGGTTAAATCGGGGTTTGCTGGACTGTGCAGCTCAAAGGGCTGAAAGGGCCTTTTCTGCACTATGTAAATAAATAAATAAATAACTCCTTTATCCTTATACTGATGCTCCCTTAAAAAGGAACACAATTTACATTGATAGGCTGTTGCATTCTTCTATAATCAATATTTACTTGAAGCACCTTTTTTGCTTGAGTGAGTTTATCACAGGGCATAAAATTGACTAGATACATTTAGGCACCATGACAAATTACTACTTGTACCTCCTGCTCTGAAATGTGACACAATAGACATCATTTCATGACATACAGTATCTCCTGACAAGTATCGTATCACCTTTAGTTTAGTTCTTGTAATGTAAACTTACTCTGTTATCTCTTGTACTCTCATTTTGAACATGACATTTATAGACCGGGCTCCTCAACTGCACATATTCTCTACTAATAATTATACCAAGAAGCTCACACACTAGCCCCACAGTTTGTGATGAGATATGTATCTGAAGAACTGAATAATCTTCAAATAACAATTACAGTACTCAATTCTTACATTATGTTCTGTTGGCATACAATAATAGCAACCGTGCATCCTGAAAAAAAACTAAACATGTTGAAGATAAACTACCAATGAATATGGCACGAGGAAACTGCTTTATTGCTAGACGTCCAGTTTCTCAACTGTGACATCAAATTCTTTTCCAAAGTTGGCGTAAAAGAGTCCACATAAGACAAAGTAAATGTTCCTCTAAACATGGTTAACATTTATTCCCCATTCAGCATCACACAGAAGATTATTATTATATGGTTATTAACATTTGCTGTTGTTGGATCTTGCTATGCACAAATTTGCTGCTACATTTTATACATATGCATATATTATCTCAGAGGTATTTCCTTGGCTACAAAATGTGTTGGAGCACCTGAAGGATTCTTTGCGGATTAAGAGAACTAGGCAACTAATTCACTCAACTGAAGCATTTAAGTCTGTAATAAAATAAACAGTAAAGAGATGTCTTGCTAGCTTTTAACTTACCTGACAAGAACTCCTTTTCAGTAATGTTCTCAATATATTTTTTTGGAACATGACCTTAGGTGAGTTATTGTGGATTTTGGAGTAGAAGACGACCTGAATTCCTTGTCAAAAGAAAAAAAATTGCATTAGTCAATTGTGTGGCATGGTTCCACACTGCTTTTGACACAGAATTAAAATGATTTGCCAGCTGTCAAAGTTGTCAGAATTTTAAAATGCTTTTTGGCATTAATGACCATTAGAAATGAAGAAATTAAAAATAATATGCTTCATTAAACATATTTAGGGAAATAAGTGATGTTAATTTAAAACATTTTCAAAAAACTGAAAGCATCAACAAGCCACAAATAATTTAAAAAGAAACAACTCTGTAAAAACAATGTAATATTGAATATTTTTTAAATGATGAAAGATTGGGAAATATTGCTAGAGGAAATCTGGACGGCCTTGTCCTTGTTATTGTAGGCTCACATGCAGTACCATTTATAAAGGCTAATGGTATGTCAAGCATTATTGCAAAAACATTGGCGTAGGAGAGTAAGGGTGCCTTACCATAATCATATAATGACTTGGTGAGATGTAGAGCATGGATAACAATGTTTATCTTCTTACCTAAAGAAGATATAATTACTATAGAGGAAGTGCAGCACAGATTCACCAGATCCTTTCCTAGGAGGCTGATATGTCAACTGAGGGTATTTTGAATCTGTGATATCTGAGGTTTAGAAGAATTATGGGTGACTTCCTAAAGGTGTACAAAATGCTTAAAGAGCTTGACAGGACAGATATGGTGAGAATATTTCTCCAAACTAGAGCTAGGTGCCAGTCTCATAATAAAGAGAAAGTTATGACTGAAATGAAGAGAGACTAGGTAAATTGGTAAATCAGTATATTGTTGTCACATGTACTGAGATACAGTGAAAAACTTGTTTTGCATAGAGTTCTCACAGATCAATTCATTACAATAGTGCATTGAGGTAGCACAAGGGAGAACAATAACCTACAGCAGAATAAAGTTTTACTGTTACAGTGAAAGTGCAGAGTAAATTGACAATAAGGGGCAAGATCATAATAATATAGATTGTGGGGACACTGATGGTGAAATCAAAACATTTTATATTCTTCAGATACAGTTTCCATGTGGCTCAGTCACCACAATAGCATTCAAACAGAAATCAAGAGATTTTTAATATTTAAGGAATGCAACACTATTGGGATAAGGCAGAAAAATGGTGCTTGAGATAGAGACCAACCACGATCTGATTAAACAACCTTGTGTTCTCAAAGAGCTGAATGGACTCCTCTACTCCTATGCCCATTTTTCTCATGTTCTCTACTTTTCTTCCGACAGCACTGCAAACCTCGTTGAAATATCGGGATGGCTGAGATTACAAGATTTGATTTTAAAGTTGTCAGTTCACACTGGAATTGTAAAAAAGTGTTGCAAGTGCAATCATTCATGGTACTTCTGAATAAAATTGCAGAGTTATGACAGATTTAATGGGCAGTGCCTTGTATTTGTTAGGTAACTGTTTACTTCATCTACTTCAAATGGTTGGAACCCTTATTCTTAAGGAGTTGCAAGTCCTTCCATGGACAACTTACAATCATTTTCTGAGTTTAACTGTGTTTTGCAACTTTTTCACTAATCTGTTTGCTCATTCATTTTGTACTCTGTGGCCTTGTTATTAGGTACCTCGTACACCTAATGAAGTGGCCACTGTGTATACGTTCATAGTCTTCTGCTGCTGTAGCCCACACACTTCAAGGTTCAATGTGTTGTGCATTCAGAGATGCTCTTCTGTACACCACTGTTGTAACGTGTGGCTATTTGAGTTACTGTTACCTTCTTGTCAGCTTGAACCAGTCTGGCAATTCTCCCATGACCTCGCTCATTAACAAGGCATTTTCACACACAGAATTGCCGCTCACTGGATGTTTTTTAGTTTCTCATGCCACTCTCTGTAAACTCTAGAGACTGTTGTGCATGAAAATTCCAGGATATCAGCAGATTCTGAGATACTCAAAACACCCCACCTGGCACTAACGATCTTCTCATGGTCAAAGTCACTTAGATCACATTTCTTCCCCATTCTGTTGTTTGGTCTGAACAACAGCTGAACCTCTTAACTATAGCTGCATACTTTTATGCATTGAATTGCTGCCACATGATTGGCTGATTTGATATCTTCATTAATGACCAGGTGTACCTGATAAAGTAAAAACTGAACATATGTTTAAGCAAATTGCTTTGTCTTGAGTGTGTTGGGTTTCTCTGTCTTGAGCTGCTGTTGGACTCATTTATGCAAGTGAAGAATGGTCTACCACATCCTGACTACTGCTTTGGTTGATGGTCTAATAAAGTGGTCACTGAATATAAATCATTACTTAAATGAGCTTTCTCTACTTGTGTTGGCTACTTCCTAAGTTAGCTGTTGCATTGCACATATTTCTCTAACCTGTCTGATAAGTATCTTTTGGTAAACAGGATCCTCAGAAAGACATTTGGTGCTCTGCTACTTGCATTGCCCTTTACTAATGTTTCTGCCAATCTTCCATTCCAGCAGATCTCGATGTTGAATTCTAAATTCAGTTACACAAATACTGTGAGAAAAGCCTGTCACTCAGAGGTTATATTTCATTCACGAATGCAGTAGAGCACAAAATAATTTATTAGTAAATGTAGTTTCAGGTCATCAACAGCAAGCAGGGAAGACAAAATGTTTCCGACTTCACATACTTTCAACTCTTGAATGTAATGTGAGGTTGCCACTTAAAGTAAGAACTCAGTGATGGTATAATGCTTCAGAGTTTTTTATGTGGTAAAAGAATACAATGAAAAATAACTAAATGTGCTTTTTTTCAATGCTTGATCCTTGTGTCGTGGAGTGGGGGATTCACTCTCACAGTCCATTCTCATGTCAAACAGAAACAAATTCATTCAGTTAGTCTTCTGCTTGAGGAGTGAGAGAGAAGCTCATTTTCTATGTCAGAGTGATCCCTGTTCTCTTTGACTGTACAAAGAATGCATATTTATTCACATTCCGAAATGAAGGACAGGATTTTCACCAATGTATAGATATCAGCAAACAATTCTTAACTAACATAAGATGAGATGGCATGTCATCAATTGCTTCAAATATCACCTTCATAATCATCTCATGTTTACTTACAGACCCACGCCTCTGGCTGGGGTCTGGTTGTCTTCACCCTAAGATATCTCCTTGTCTATGGGTTACGCATTTATTATGAGCATACTGATATCTCTTACCAGAATCAGGTTTATTAACACCAGCATGTGACATGAACTTTGTTAACTTAGCATCAGTAGTTCAATACAATACATAACTAGCAGAGAGAGAAAAAAATAATAATAAATAAACAAATAAATCAATTATGTAAATTGAATAGATTTAAAAAACATGCAAAAACAGAAATACTGTATATTAAAAAAAAGTGGGGTAGTGTCCAAAGATTCAATGTCCATTTAGGAATTGGATGGCAGAGGAAAAGAAGCTGTCCCTGAATCGCTGAGTGTGCGCCTTCAGGCTTCTGTACCTCCTACCCGATGGTAACAGTGAGAAAAGGGCATGCCCTGGGTGCTAGAGGTCCTTACTAATGGACACTGCCTTTCGGAGACTCAGCTCCCTAAAGGTGCCCTTGGTACTTTGTAGGGTCGTATCCAAGATGGAGCTGACTAGATTTATCCTGTGTTCAATCCAGCTCTGGCTTAATTAGTGGGGCAAATTACACTTTGACTTGTAAAATAGTTATAACCTTGGCTGGGATTCTATGTCTGTGTCATGTATAACCTCTGAGTTATTTCCTCACTGTGCTGCACCTTGGCATCTTGACAGGTCTGGCTGCTGATTCTGACCAATGCAATGCAAAGTAAAGAAATACCATTCATTAAACAGGGACCTTTATGAATAGGAATGAATTAAAACAATATGAAGAATGAAATACAGAAAAGAATGGAACACAGAATTAGGAATAGGAACTTTAAACCTGCAATAGTGTTCTGACACTTCTCTTCATGCCTGTTCTATGATCTAATTCCATAGAGCAATTACTTAACCTGTGTGGTTGTATAAATCCTTCAATCTAAGTTTTAAAATTAATAATTGGCCTAGCCTCAAGTGGCATTCACAGAAAAGTCCCATATTTCTACCATCCTTTGGGTATAGATATGTTTTCAAACTTTACTCCTGAAAAGCCCATCAAACATTGGAAGAACACCAGCAATGGTGTTATGTACAGAGAAAGATCTGCTAACACTGCACAGATAGAACCAGCAAGTCTGAATGTATAGATTGTATGACATTAAGAATGCAAACAGTTCACAATGTGCTCTTTTGTATATACATTTTTTTTGTTATGAATAAAGTTAATGATAAACATTTTTTAAAAAGTTGTTAGCTGTAAGATAAGGCAGTTCCTTTCTGCTTTTCAGTGGATTTACTATAGATGAGGAGGCATCCAATTTTCATAGTTGACCCTGATCTTGCACTGTACATTATCTATATTACATAATCTAACCATTGTCACATTTCTGTTTGTAGGAGCTTACTAAACAGATTAGCTCATTCCAACAGTGACCACACTTCAATTGTCAATATTAGCCAACAAAATTCCTTTGGAATTCCTAAAAGGTTCATGTAAAATAACTTTAGTCCTTGTTGTCTTTCTTTGATACCTTATCAAATGCCTCCAAGAGCAGCAGTTATAAAGATGTAAGGGTGGAAAATTAAGTTTTGCCAGTAAATTCAGACTACATAATTCAGATATCTAAAATGCTCAAACACACTGGTTAAAAGGATATGAGTGGATTATTTGCTCTGTGATCTTGGAAATTGAGAGCATGAATATCTTATTAACCAACTATTAATTAACCAACTAATATCTTATTAACCAACATTGATGGAGGAAGAGTAGTAGATGTACTGTATATGAATTTCAGCAAGGCACTTGATAAGGTACCCCATGTAAGGCTTATTGAGAAAGTAAGGAGCTATGGGATCCAAGGGGACATTGCTTTGTGGATCCAGAACTGGCTTGCCCACAGAAGGCAAAGAGTGGTTTTAGATGGGTCATATTCTGCATGTAGGTTGGTCACCAGTGGAGTGCCTCAGAGACCTGTTCTGGGACCCTAACTCTTTGTCATATTTATAAATGACCTGGATGAGGAAGTGGAGGGATGGGTTACTAAATTTGCTGATGACACAAAGGTTGGAGGTGTTGTGGATAGTGTGGAGGGCTGTCAGAGGTTACAGCGGGACATTGATAGAATGCAAAACTGGGCTGTGAAGTGGCAGATGGAGTTCAACCCAGATAAGTGTGAAGTGGTTCATCTTGGTAGGTCAAATATGATGGCAGAATATAGTATTAATGGTAAGACTCTTGGCAGTGTGGAGGATCAGAGGGGTCTTGGGATCCGAGTCCATAGGACGCTCACAGCAGCTGCGCAGGTTGACTCTGTGGTTAAGAAGGCATACGGCGTATTGGCCTTCATCAATTATGGAATTGAATTTCGGTGCCGTCAGGTAATGTTGCAGCTATATAGGACCTTGGTCAGGCCCCACTTGGAGTACTGTGTTCATTTCTGTTCACCTCACTACAAGAAGGATGTGGAAGCCATAGAAAGGGTGCAGAGGCAACTTACAAGGATGTTGCCTGGATTGGGGAGCATGCCTTATGAGAATAGGTTGAGTGAACTCGGCCTTTTCTCCTTGGAGCAACGGAGGATGAGAGATGACCTGATAGACGTGTATAAGATAATGAGAGGCATTGATCGTGTGGATTGTCAGAGGCTTTTTCCCAGGGCTGAAATGGTTGCCACAAGGGGACGCAGGTTTAAGGTGCTGGGGATTAGGTACAGAGGAGATGTCAGAGGTACGTTTTTTACTCAGAGAGTGGTGAGTGTGTGGAATGGGCTGCCAGCAACAGTGGTGGAGGCGGATACAATAGGGCCTTTTAAGAGACTTTTGGATCGGTACATGGAGCTTAGAAAAATAGAGGGCTATAGGTAAGCCTAGTAATTTCTAAGGTAGGGATATGTTCAGTACAACTTTGTGGGCCGAAGGGCCTGTATTGTGTTGTAAGTGTTCTATGTTTCTATGTAGCTATAAGTTAAAGATTTAGAAAATGTTTTCCCCAAAGAGGAGTAGCTATGTGAAAAATACTCAGAGCTAAAAGTCTGTCTTAAAATAACTGGGTCCTGAATTGTATTTTTTAATGCATAAAATAGAATTAGATTGGAGAATTGGTCATTTTCTGGTGGTATTTTTACCCTAAACATTAGTTGGTATCTCTAATTATGAACAGGGGTTTAAACTTGCACAGTTGATATTGTTATTGTTTATTGCTTTCACATTTACCAAGATACAGTGAAAAGCTTGTCTTACATGCTGTTCATGAGCCAGTCCTCACTAGGAGGAGAGCGTCAGTACATTTAAATTCATTGGCATTAACATATCGGAGGATTTGTCCTGGGACCAACACATAAATATCATCAAAAATAAAGAACAACAGAGCCGCTACCTTCTCAGAAGTTTGCACTGATTCAGTATGTCACCAAAACCTTAACAATTTTTTACAGATGCACAGTGGGGAGTATCCTAACTGGCTGCATCAAAGTTCAAAGTTTAAAGTTCACAGTAAATTTATTATCCCAAAGTGCGTTGGTGTCACCATATACTATCCTGAAATTCATCTTCTTATGGGCATTCACAATAGGTACAAAGAAATACAACAGAGTCAATGAGAAACTACACACAAAGACAGACAAACAACCAATGTGCAAACAAGTACGTTTACAAGGAGCACTGCCATAAGAAAGCAGCGTCCATCTTCAAAGACCTCCTCCATCAAGACCATGCGCTCTTTTCACTACTATTACCAGGCAAGCAATATGGGAACCTTAGGCCCCATACCACCAAATTCAGAAATAGTTATTATCCTTCGTGGAATGGGCTGCTGGCAACAGTGGTGGAGGCGGATACAATAGGGTCTTTTAAGAGACTTTTGGATAGGTACTTGGAGCTTCGAAAAATAGAGGGCTATGGGTAAGTCTGGTAATTTCTAAGGTAGGGACATGTTCGGCACAACTTTGTGGGCCAAAGGGCCTGTATTGTGCTGTAGGTTTTCTTTATTTCTTTATAACAATCAGGCACCTAAACTGATATGGCTAACTTCACTCACTACTATTGTAAACTGATTCTGTGACCTACAAACTGACTTCCCAGGACTTTTCACAACTCAGGTTCTCAATACTATTTTTATATACACAATTTGTCTTCTTTTCAACATTGGTCTTTATCTGTTTATGTAGTTTTTCATAAAATTCTATTTCATTTCTTTTTTCCTATAAATGTCTGCAAGAAAATGAATCTCAAGGTATTGTATGGTAGGTACTTCGATAATAAATTTAAACTTTGTTCATATGGATCAAAATATTACACAGTGTGTTAAGGTAAATCAGTAACAATGCAGAATAAAGTGTAAAGTTTACAGAGAAAGTTGAGTACAGGTAAACAAATACTGTACTCAAGGTGTTCTATCTAAATGCAGTGCTCAAGGGGTTGTATCTAAATGCACATATTATAAAAAATAAGGTGGATAATCTTGTTGCAATGTTACAGAATGCCAGGTATATGTTGAGACCATCACTAAATCGTGGCTGAAGAATGGTTGTATTTGGGAGCTGACTGTTCAAAGTTACACGTTATATCGAAGGGATAGGAAGGTAGGCAGAGGGGGTGATGTAGCTCTACTGGTAAAGAATGGCACCAAATCAGTAGAAATATGTGACATAGTATCGGAAGATGTTGAATCCTTGTGGGTTGAGTTAAGAAACTGCAAGGATAGAAGGACATTGATGGTTGTTATATACAGGCCTCCCAACAGTGGCCGGGAGGTGGATCACAGGTTACAACAGGAAGTAGAAAAGGCGAGTCAAAAAGGCAATGTTATGGTAGTCATGGGAGATTTTAACATGCAAGTCGATTGGGAAAATCAGGTTGGTAAAGGATCTCAGGAGAGTGAGTTTGTTGAATGCCTAAGAGGTGGCTTTTTAGAGCAGTTTATCATTGAGCCTACTAGGGGATCAGCTATATTGGGTTGGGTGTTATGAAATGAACCGGAGCCGATTAGTGACGTTAAGGTAAAAGAGCCCTTAGGAACCAGTGATCACAATATGATTGAGTTCAATTTGAAATTTGAAAGGAGAAAGTGAAGTCTGATGTAGCAGTATTTCAGTGGAGTAAGGGAAATTACAGTGGTATGAGAGAGGAGTTGGCTAAACTAAATTGGAAGGAACTGATGGCAAGGATGTCAGCAGAGCAGCAATGGCGTGTGTTTCTGGGGGAAATGAGGAAGGTGCTGGACACATGTATTCCAAACATGAAGAGATACTCAAATGGTAAGATAGTACAACTGTGGCTGACAGGGAAGTCAAAGCCATTGTAAAAGCAAAAGAAAGGGCATACAACAAGGCAAAAATTAATGGGAAGATAGAGGATTGGGAAGTTTTATAAACTGACAGGGAACAAATAAAAAAAATCATTAGAAGGTTAAAAAATTAAATATGAAAGTAAGATAGCAAATTATATCAACATGGATAGTAAAAGTTTTTTTTCAAGTATGTTAAAAATAAAAATGAAATAAGGGTGGATATAGGACCGCTAAAAAATGAGCCAGGAGAAATAATAATGAGGGAAAAGGAGATGGCTGATGAGCTAAAGGAGTATCTTGCATCAGGCTTCACTGTGGAGGACACTATCAGTATGGCTGATGTTGTAGTGTGTGAAGGAAGAGAAGCAGGTACATTTACTATTACAAGAGGGAAGATGCTCAAAAAGCTGAAAGACCTGAAGGTGCACAAGTCACCTCGACCAGATGAACTGCACCCTAGGGTTCTGAAAAAGATAGCATTAGAAATTGTGGTGGCATTAGAAATGATCTTTCAAAAATCATTGGACTCTGGCATGGTGCCAGAGGACTGGAAAATTGCAATTGTCACTCCACTCTTTAAGAAAGGAAGAAGGCAGCAGAAAGAATATTATAGACCAGTTAGCTTGACCTCAATGGTTGGAGAAATGTAAGAGTCAATTGTTAAGGATGAGGCGATGGAGTACTTGGTGACACGGGACAAGGTAGTACAAAGAAATCATGGTTTCCTTCAGGGAAAATCCTGCCTGATGAAACTGTTGGAATTCTTTGACGAGATTACAAGTAGGATAAATAAAGGTGATGCAGTGGATACTGTATATTTGGACTTTCAGAAGGCCTTTGACAAGGTGCCACACGAGGCTGCTTACCAAGTTAGGAGCCCATGGTATTACAGGAAAGTTACTAACATGATTAGAGCATTAATTCATTGGTAGGAGGCTGCGAGTGGGAATAAAAGGATCATTTTCTGGTTGACTGCCAGGGACAAGTGATGTTCGGCAGGGGTTGGTTTTGGGACCACTTTTGTTTATAAATGATTTAGATGATGGAATAGATTGCTTTGTAGCCAAGTTTGAAGATGATATGAAAAATGGTGGAGGGGCAGGTAGTGTTGAGGAAACAGGTAGGATGCAGAAGGACTTAGACAGATTAGAAGAATGGGCAAGAAAGTAGCAAATGAAATACAATGTTGGAAAATGCATGGTCATGCACTTTGGTAGTAGAAATAAATGTGCGGACTATTTTCTGAATGGGGAGAAAATCCAGGAACCTGAGATGCAGAGGGACCTGGGAGTCCTTCTGCAGAACATCTTGAAGGTTAACTTGCAGGATGAGTTGGTGGTGAGGAAGGCAAATGCCATGTTAGCATTCATTTCAAGAGGTCTAGAATACAAGAGCAGGGATGTGATGCTAAGGCTTTATAAGGCTCTGGTGAGGCCTCACCTTAGGTATTGTGAACAGTTTTGAGATCCTTATCTAAGATAAGATGTGCTGGCATCGGAGAATGTTCAGAGAGGTTCACAAGGATGATTCCAGGAATGAAAGGGTTATCATACTAGGAACATTTGATGGCTCTGGGTCTGTATTCACTGGAATTCAGAAGGATGGTGGGAGGGGGTCTCTCATTGAAACCTTTTAAATGTTAAAAGGCATAGACAGAGAAGATATGGGAAAGGATGTTTCCCATGGTGAGAGAGTCTAGGACAAGAGGGCACAGCGTCAGGATAAAGAGGCGCCCTTTCAAAACAGATACGGAGAAATTTCTTTAGCCAAAGGGTGGTGAATTTGTGAAATCTGTTGCCACATGCAGCTGTGGAGGCCAGGTCATTGGGTTCATTTAAGACAGAGATTAATAGATTCCTGATTGGACATGGCATCAAAAGTTATAGGGAGAAGGCCGGGATCTGGGGTTGAGGAGGAGAAAGAAAAAAAGGATCATCATGATTGAATGGTGGAGCAGACTTTTTGGGCCAGATGGCCTAATTCTCCTCCCATGTCTTATGGTCTAAACAATAAAGCGCAAGAAGGTCAATAATCCTTTTTATTGTATAAGAAGTCCATTCAAAAGAATGATAACGGTGCGATAGAGCTGTCCTTGAGCCCGGCTGTATGTTCTTTCTGGCTCTTGTATCTTCTGCCCAATGGGAGCGGAGAGAAGAGAGAATGTCAGGGGTGGGTGAACTCTGGTTATGTTGGCTGCTCTACTGAGGCAGCAAGTGATATAGACAGAGCCCTTGGAAAGGAGGCTGGTTTCCATGATGTGCTGAGTTGCGTCCACAGCTTTATGCAGTCTCTTGCAGTCATGTGCAGAGCAGATTGCTATACAAGCCATTACGCATTCAGACAGAATGCTATAACTGCTTTAATGCATAAATAGGAAACAAATGTTACTAGTGATAAGAAGGGAAAGGATCCTTCAGTATCTAGTGAAATACCTCCCATTTCAAAGGTCATTAACTTGATGCTAACTGACTCACAGACATTTTTATCTCTTTCGCTGTTTCCCTTCTTGTAGTGTAAAGAAATGAGTCGGCATATTCAATTATCTAGTATTGAACGTTCTTGAAAGTAGTGATCATTCTGGTAAGTTCTGAATTGTTTCCTTCCGACTGCTAGTGGCTATCTTTGGGATAGGAGGCAGGAGGAGCCCTGGAATAAGCTGTAGAGCAGGGTGACAGGGCTTTAAGCAAAGGACAACTGCAGGAAGGAAGTCCAGATCAAGCAACCTCTGTCGAGGTGGGGAGGAATTGTCAACATTTTGGGTTAAGATCATGCATCAGAGCTTTCCTGCATCATTCTTAACCTGCCAGGATTTTGAAATTAGGGATAGCATAGATGAGGATCCTAAGTAAGATTCTAGTAAGTTATTTTTTCTCTTCTTTTGTCCATTAGTGCTCAGCTGGGAAACTGAAAATGGATCCAGAATTAGTGGTATGTTCTTTGTTTGAGATGTGGGAATGCTGAGATCTCTAGTCCCCCTGACAATTACATCTACACAAAGTGCATCGAACTGCAGCTCCTTAGAGACTGCATCAAGAAACTGGAGCTGCAGCTTAATGACCTGCAGCTCATACGGGAGAATGAGGAGGTGATCGAGAGGAGTTGCAGAGAGGTAACCAGCCCGAAGCTGCAGGGCGCAGGTTCCTGGGTGACTATCAAGAGAGGGAAAGGAAATAGGCAGCCAATGCAGAGTACCCCTATGGCCATACCCCTCAATAATCAGTACACCAGTTTGGATACTGTTGGGGGGAGGGGAACAGCCCACCAAGGAGAAGCTGCAGTAAGCAGGTATCTGGCACTGAGTCTCACTCTGTGGCTCAGAAACCAAGAGAGAGAGGAGGAGCGCAGTGGTGTTAGGGGATTTCCATAGTTGGAGGAGCAGACAGGACATTCTGTGGATGTGATAATGAAACCCGGATGGTATTTTACCTCCCAGGTGTCAGGGTCATGGAAGTCTCAGATGAGGTCCCTGGCATATTGGCACCAATGCCATAGGTAGGAAAAGAGAGGTGGTCCTAAAGAGAGAATATAGGAAGTTAGGTAGAAACCTGAAAAGCAGGACCTCCAGAGTAGTAACCCCTGGAATGTTGTCTGTGCCATGCACCAGTAAGGATATGAATAAGATGATTTGGCAGATAAGTTTGTGGCTAAGGAACTGGTGCAGGGGTAGGGTTGATGATATCAGGATCATTGGGATCTATTAATGGAAAGGTATAACCTGTACAAAAAGGACAGGTTACTGTACACCTGAACATGAGGGAGAACAATATCCTTGCGGGCGGATTTTCTTAAGCCGTTGGAGAGAGTTTAATATAATTTGGCGGGGGATGGGAACCAGAAAGATAGGGCTGAGGATAGAGTAAGTAGATACAAGAGGATACAGTGTGTGGTGAGACATTGAGGAAGGACAGGCAGGTCATAGGGCAACATTGTAGTCAGTGGGATGAGCTGCAGTGCAGCATGCTTCAAAAAGGGTAATGAATAAATGACTGTAAGTGTTATATTTGAATACGTGCAGTATACTGAATAAGGTAGATGATCTTGTAGTGTAATTAGAGATTGGCAGGTATGACATTTTGGGCATCACTGAATCATTGCTGAAGGAAAATCATAGTTGTGAACTTAACATCCAAGGATACACCTTGTATCAAAAGGACAGGCAGCTTGCTAAAGGGGTTGAGGCGGTTCTGTTGGGAAAAAATGAAATCAAAATTCAGAAGGAGGTGACAGAGGATCGGAAGATGTAGAATCTTTGAGGGTAGAGTTAAGAAACCACAAGGGTAAAAAAGACCCTGATGAAAGTAATATGCAGGCCTCCAAATAGTAACCAGAATGTGGGATACAAATTAGAAAAGGAAATAGAAAAGACATGTAAAAAAATCAATGTGATGCTAGTTATGGTGAATTTCAATATGTGTGTAGATTGGGAAAATTAAGTTGGTGCTGGATCCCAAGAGAGGGAATTTATAGAATGCTTTTTAGAGCAGCTTATATCTGAGCCCACTGGGGGATCTCTGGATTGTGCATTGTGTAATGAACTAGATTTCATTAGGGAGCTTAAAGTAAAGGAACCCTTAGGAGTGAGATATCATAATTTGATAGAATTCACTCAGCTATTTGAGAGGGAAAAGATAAAGTCAGATGTATCAGCATTCCAGTGGAGTAAAGAGAATTCCAGAGGCATGAGAGAGGTGCTGGCCAAAGTTGATTGCAATGGGACACTAGCAGGGATGACAGCAGAACAGCAATGGTTGGAGTTTCTCAAGGCAATTTGGAAGGTGTAGCTAGATGCATACTAAAGATGAAGAAGTATTCTAAATGGAGACTGAGGCAAATGTGGCTGACAAAGGAAGTCAAATACAGAATAAAGGAGAAGTTATTGGGATGTTAGAGGATTGGGAAGCTTTAAAAAACAACAGAAGGCAACTAAAAGAGCCATAAGGAGAGAAAAGATGAAATATGAAGTTAAGTTAGCCAAGACACCAAAGTATTTTTCAAATATATTTTGTTAAAGAGAGATGAGAGTATGAGAGTGGGTATTGGACAGCTGAGAAGGGAGTAATGGGGGACAAAGAAATGATGATGAACATAAAAAGTATTTTGCATCTGTACCATACAGCCTACAGTATAATAAGGGACTACTTTATGTTTTAGTAACACGTCGTTGAATGCGCTATTAGGCGCATATTGAGCATGTGTTATTAGGCGCCTATTGATCAGTACAATTGTATCGAGTTTGCTTTCTGCCAGTAAAGAATCATGAACCTTAGCTTCCGTCTCCAGTGTTTTTAGTAATAGCATTGTTGTGTAACCAGGCCACATACACAACAAATTGGCAACAAGGTTAATAAATCTGCATCGTATTGGAACACCGTGTTTTAATTGATAACAACACCTGGAAGAAGAGCGCAAGGAATGAGCCAAGGAGCGGCAGAAGGAGGCAGAGCGAGGCCACGAGTCTGAAAGGAAGCAGGAGCGCAGCCGGGGTCGGGAACGTCAGGAGACCAGAGACACAGTCGAAGCCGCAGCACGTCCAGGCGAGACCCAGGGGCTGAGGGTCTGCCTGTCCCAGAAGGGAGATAAAAAGGAGCGACACACACACATCTAGACGGGGTACGCTCATGGCGCTAGCAAAAAGGACACAAGTCGAAAAGAAAATAAGGGGAAAATGGGGCTAAATTAATATAACAAAGCTGGCGATTATTGGAACCATTACTGCATTTGATAGTGGCATTGAAGACTGGGCAACTTACATTGAAAGAATGGACTTATATTGTGAGGCTAACGGTGTTAAGGATGAAAAGAAAGCCAGCGTCCTACTTATGGGAGCAAAAACAAACGGCCTGCTACAGAGCTTGTTAACCTCTGGAAAGCCAGCTGACAAAACGTTCAAGCAAATAGTAGAAACTCTCCAACAACATTTAAACCCCAACCCACTGGTCATTGCCAAAAGATTTAAATTTCACAATTAAAATCAGAGCAAAAATGAAAGCATTTCTGAATATTGTGCTGAATTGCACAAATTATTGGAACATTGTCAATTTGGAGCTGATCTATTGGGTGCATTGAGGGACAGGTTAGTGTGTGGCATGCACTGTGAAACCACACAGAAGAAGCTTCTGTGTGAAAAAGACCTTATATTCAAAAAAGCGCTAAACATTGCAATATCATTGGAAGCACAGGGTGCTTCTGAGATACAACAGAAATCTCTGGAATATGCCAAAAATAAAATGTCACTGAACAGAAATGAAGGAAAGAAATGTTACCATTGTGGGAACATGTCACATGACCCTAGTGATTGTTGGTTTAAAGACAAAGAATGTAGAACCTGTGGCAAACAGGGCCACACTTGCAGAGTATGCAAAGATAGTAAACAGCAGAAAAAGGACAAAATACAGAGAAACAAGAAACCCCAGAAAGGAAAACACAACAATGTACACAAAATTGAAGAAAGCAGTTCTGATGAAAACGACTCAGACAAAAGTGAATTGTCTTGTCTGCAACTTCGCAGCGTGAAAGAGACAGATGATCGAAGAGTAATAAGGATCACTCCACAGGTGGCAGGTGTGAGACTGAAAATGGAGTTGAACACAGGCTCAGCTTTAACAGTGATCTTTGTACACGACGACAAATGACTGTTTTCTCACATACTTCTGAAACGAACTAAACTATTGCTACAGGACAGAAAGTGCGTCCTAACGGTAAAATTAAAGTGACAGTGACCTATGGAGTCAAAACACAGCAACTGAACCTCTATGTACTGAAAAGTGGAGGACCACTGTTGCTGGGATGTGAAAGGCTCAGGAAAATCTAGTTGGATTGGCACACCATCAAGGCACTAGATGTGTCAACAAAGGAGGGCAGTTCGGCGGGGAAGATATCAGCAGCTCTCCTCTCACCCATAGTTGACTATTACAATGATGAGGAGGAGCTAGACAGCGTGAACGATGAGGAGGAACGCAGTATCTGTGGCCGCAACTCGGATGAAGATACAGAGGACGTAAGGGAGACAGATTTTGCCAATAAGCAGGATGATGAAGACTACCTGGAAGTAAAACAGCAGATGCACCTGGAGAAATTGACATCTCTCAAAAGACAGCTACAGCAGTTACAGGAAGGCATTTTGCAGGAGTATCAGAAAAGGATGAAGAAACTAGATCAACCATATAAGGAAAGAATACGAAATGCAGAGTTTTTCTGCAACTGGAGACAGAACAAGTGGAAAGGAATTATATTAAAGAGAAGAAAGCAGCAGTGAAGGAATTTGAAGATAAAAAGTTTGAGTTAAAAGAAAAGAAAAAGATGATTGAGAATGAGAGGCTAAAAATGGAACTCACAGGAGATTCTATGGAGGTAAAGCCAATGATGACCAGGAAACTAAGGAGGAGACTTAATGACCCTGTTCCAATTACAGACAAAAGACAAAAACCTGCACCTGTGCAGCTAAATTACTTATTAACAGATGAACAGATAATGGAAGATCCGCAAACCCTCAATAAGCGTAAATCTCCGAAAAGACCAGCATCTCCGTCTTCTCCTGAGCATCTTCCCAGCAGTCCTGCTGAATCACCAGCACAAAGATATGAAGCACGAATAGAAGATGGAAAGTTATATTACGATAAAAGATGGTATCATAAAGGTCAGGCTATCTATTTGGAATCTAAGGAGAATACGAAGATTGGCTGTGTAATTAGCTCAGCTGGAACAAATGAGATATGGGTAAGGAAGACAAGTGATAGCACAAAGATGCGTATATACCTAGGGCAGATGCACAGAGGAGTCTTCATTATATGGAGGCAATCTGCTGCCTAGAACTCTTAGCAAGTTGGAGGTGCACATCTTCTTAACTCCCTATGCTCAGAGGTCAACTTTTCATGACTTTTATATGGAAATCTATATAAAAACAATATTGACGGACGTTACCCAGAGAGGCAGAGAAGACCCCCAGAGACTTGAGTTATAAATGGGTCTTAGACCAAAAATTAAAAAAAGGCTTATTATAATTTGATGTTATTATGTTACTTTGTTATAATTTGATATTATTAAGTTACTAAATAAACAAATGGTAGGCGTTTGTATGTTAAGGGTAAACATATTTGTTTAGCATTGTGCCCCAGTAAAAAAAAAGTTGATACACTATTAAAATAAAAGGAGAGGAGTGTACCCATATAGCCTACAGTATAATAAGGGACTACTTTATGTTTTAGTAACTCGTCGTTGAATGCACTATTAAGCGCATATTGAACATGTGCTATTAGGCACGTATTGATCTGTACATGTGTGTCGAGTTCAGTTTCTGCCAGTAAAGAACCATGAACTTTAGCTCCCATCTCCAGCGTTTTTATTAATAGCATTGTTATGTAACCAGGCCACATACGCAACAGCATCAGTTTTCACTATGGAAGATATTAGCAGTATGACCAAAGTTCGAGAGTGTCAGGGGGCAGAAGTGAGTGTAGTTACTACTACTTAAGAGATGGTGTTTGGGAAGCTGAAAGTTCTGAAGGTAGATAAGTCACCTGGACCAGATGTATTACACCTCAAATTTCTGAAAGAGGTAGCTGAAGTGATTGTGGAAGCATTAATAATGATCCTTCAAAAATCACAAGAATCTGGAATAGTTCCAGAGGACTGGAAAATTGCAAATATCACTTCCATCTTCAAGAAGGGGAAGAGGCAGAAGAAAGGAAATTATAGGCCAGGTAGACTGACTTCAGTGATTGGAAAGATGTTGGAGTCCATTATTAAGGATGAGGTTTGGAGACACATGATAAAATCAGTCAAAATGAGCATTGTTTCCTTAAGGGGAAATCTGGCCTGACAAATGATGGAATTGTATGATATTACTGATTTTGATGATGGAATTGATGGTGTTGTGACTAAGTTTGCAGATGATAAGTGAAGGAGCTGGTTGTGTGGAGGAAGCAGGGAGTCTGCAGAAGGTCTTAGATTGGGAGAACGGGCAAAGAATATAGTGTAGGAAATTGTATGGTCATGCACACTGGTAGAAGGAATAAAGGTGTAGACTAATTTCTAAATGGGGAGAAAATTCAAAAATCAGAGGTGTAAAGGGACTTGGGAGTCCTTATGCAGGATTCTCTAAAGGTTAACTTGCAAGGCGATTCAGTGTAAGGAAGACAAGTGCAATGTTAGCATTCATTTCTAAAGGACTAGAATATAAGAGCAAGGATGTATTGCTGAGGCATTATAAGGTATTAGTCAGATTGCACTTTGCGTATTGTGAGCAGTTTTGGCTCTCTTATCTAAGAAAAGATGAGCTGACATTGAAAAGAGTCCAGAGGAGATTGATGAGATTGATTTCATGAATGAAAGGGTTAACATATGAGGAAGGTTTGATGCTCTGGGCCTGTACTCACTGGAGTTTAAAGAATGAGTGGGGATCTCATTGAGACCTATTGAATATTAAAACGTCTGGATTGAGTGGATGTGGGGAATTTCTTTAGTCAGAGGGTAATGAATCTGTGGTGGCCAAATCTTTGAGCATATGTAAAGTGGAGGTTGATAGGTTCTTGATTAGTCAAGGCATCGGAAGTTACGGGGCAAAGGCAAGAGAATAGGATTGAGGGGTATAATAAATCAGCCTTAGTGGAATGGGAGAGCAGACTCAATGGGCTGAATAGCCTAATTCTGACCATATGTCTCATGGTGTTTTAAAGGTTTTCATAGACGATGATCAAAATTACGTGTAAAGGTGTGGATATGGTGTAGGATTCACTTTATTGTCATATGTAATGAGATAAGGTGAAAAGGCTTTGTTTAGCATGCCATTCAGGTGCATCATGCCATACATAATTATATCGAGGACAGATCATCCCAAGCTTTAAAGAGTTGTAGAAATATAGATTATAATAGATTGCTATCCTAATGCTTCACTGGATTACTTTACAGTTCAGTGAAAAATTTTTTTTGAGGTTTATTTTTTCTAGCAGTTACCTTACTCAAAAGCTTAAATAACTTAAAGAAATCATAGTGGCACTTGGATTGTTGGAAAGGGCTGGCTCTGTTTAGTAGAATGATTTTTCATCACTCTTTGTGATCATCTTCTCTGATTGCTGCTGAACAGACAGCTATCAGCCTAAAAATACAGAAAGCTCATCTGCTATTGACCTCATCATTGTGACTGCAGAAGCAACCGAGCAACAAGTAGAAGCACAGATCAGATATGTGAAAGGGCTTCATTAGATTTTTCCTCCATCTAAATAGTCAGGAGATCATTGATTGCACTTTCCAGACTCCTGTGATGTGCTACTAGCAAGTACAGCTTGTCAGAGGCAATGCATCCTCTTAAAATCATCCCTGCTGCCTTCCTTCTTCTGGAATGAAATGTCCTTTCAAGTCCTATGTAATTTATTTGACTGTTCCGTTTCTTAATTACTGTTTGTATAATTCAATCTTTCATGGAAAATGTTTTATTCTGAAATGTGCATGAATTTGTTCTTTATAATTTTCTAATCAGTAGTAATATGTTGCAACAATATGTCTTTGACATTTAACCAAGTCGTTTTCCTAATGGTTATATACTAAGAGCGTGAGAAGATGAAAAATATGCTGAATGAAAATAAGCAACATTAACACTTGGGCAATGTGCTAAATCTTTCAGAAGGATCATTTAGGTAATGTTCCATTCATTTTAGATTCATGAATATGCCTTTTCAGATTAGATATGCATGCAGTAAATCTAGGGTTATCTGTTATTATGTGTCGTGTTGTTATTTACAAGAATACATTTGCCTTGTGCATAACTACCTGTATAATAGTGGTCCACTTTACTCATGTGGAATATACACTGTAACTCTCTGCAATATAATGCTTCAATAAATCACAAGTTAAAATAGAGAGGCTCAGTTTTGCATTTTGCCCCGTAGGCTTCCTTCACAGAAGTTTATAATCCAGTCATCAATTCAATCTCCACACTGTTACTATGTAAAGAAATCACATATTATGCATGTAAAGTTAAGGAATCTATTCTGCAGTGCCCATTAAAAGAAAGGGACACAGAGCAGATTTTTTTTTTACACAACTGGATTTAGATTATAAATTGCTCTGCTGGAAGAGGTTTTAAAGGAAAATTCAACTGGAACATTAAGACACACAACGTACAGAACAGGAATAGGCCCTTCAGCCCATGATGATGTGCCAAACTACTTAAAATGCTAATTAAAAGTCTAAACTAACCCATTCAGCCTACACAATATTCATATCCCTCCATTCTCTGAATATTTATAAGCCTATCCCAGAGCCTCTGAAATTATTCTAACATATTTGCCTCCACCTCTACCCCTGGAAATGTATTCCAGGAAGCCACCACTCTCCATATAAAAAACTTGTCCCACACATTTCCTTTGAATTTATCCCCTTTTGCCTTAAATCCATGCCCTCTAGTATTATATATTTTGACCCTGGCTGTTGACTCTATCTACACATCTCATAATCTTATAAACTTGTCTTTGCTCAACCTCTGTCACTCAAGAGAAAGTAACTCAAGTTTATCCAATCCCTCCATGCCCTCTGTACCAGGCAGCATCCTGGTAAAGCGTTTCAGCACCCTCTTCAAAGTATCCACATACTTCCTATAGTGGAGCAAACTGAACTGATCACAATAGTCTGGATTTAGTCAAACCAGCATTTTATGAAGCTACAACATAACTTCCTAATTCTCAGCTAGTAATTCAAGCAGGCATCTTCTTTACCGTCCAAGCGACATGTACAACACACAAAATGCTAGAGGGACTTAGCAGATCAGGCAGCATCGGTGGAGTAAAATTTTCAGGTCAAGACCCATCATCAGGACTAGAAGAGGGCAGAAGCCAGAATAGAAGGATGCGGGAAAGGAGAAACAGGAGCTGACAGATGAGTGGTGAATCTATGTGAGAGAGGGAGGTAAGTAGGTGGGGAAGTGGGCATAATGTGAGGATCAGGGTGTTGATAGACGGAAGAGGAAATGGGATAAACAAGATGAAATCTGATAGGGAGGATAGCAGAACACTGAAGAAAGGGAAGGAGATGGGGAACCAGAGGGGGGAAGATGTAGGTCATGTGCAGGAAGGGAATGAGAAGGGGTGAAGGGGCCAGAGGAATGAGAGAAACCCAAAGGGGAGAAGTGTTCAAAACAGAGGAAAGTTATTACCAGAATTTAGAGAAATTGATGTTGATGCTGCCAGCTTGGAGACAACCAATACAGATTATAAGGTGGTGCTTGTTGATGCCATTAGGTTGGAGATTTTTCAAACTTCCAGTACACACTTCTTTCTGTTCTCCAGTCCCTACCCTTTGTTTTTCCTTATTCCTCTAGCTCCTTCACCCCTTCTTTCCCCTACACTATCTGCACAACATGTCCATCACCCTCAACTTCCTCCCTCTGGTTCTCTGCCTGCTTCCCTTTATTCCATGACCCACTGCCCTCTCCTATCAGATTCCACCTTGTTCAGCCCTTTGCCCTTTCCACCTATTACTTCACAGCTTCTTACATAATTTCCACTACCAGCCCTTCCTCCCCAACTATTCCCTTCCTTTTCTCATCTGGATTGACCTATCATCTGCCAATTTGTGCTCCTACCCCTATCCCCAGCTTTTTATTCTGCACTCTGCCCACTTTTGTTTCAAGTCCTGATGAAGGGTCTTGGCCTCAGATATCAACCATTCACTCCCCTTCATAGATGCTGCCTGACCTGCTGAATTCCTCTAGTGATTTGTGTGTCCCTTTAGTTTTCCAGCATCTGTGAACTCTCTTGTGTCTATCTACCTGTGTAGCCACTTTCAGGGAACTATAGGCTTGACCCCATGGATCCCACTGTACATCAAAAAGGGAATTGGGTACGTATATGAAAGGAAACTATTTTGTAGGGCAATGGGGAGGATGTAGGGAAGTGTGATCAGTTGGATTGCTCTTGATGGATCCACCATGATCTTGATAAGTCACATAAACTTCTTTTATGCTCCAACTTTCCTGTAACTCTGTACTATATATTTTTTTCTCTCTAAAAGATGATTGTGTTGAGTGGTTGCTCTGGCCTAATCACATCGAAAGTGTATCAGTTCTGTGGGGACTTGCATGTGATGGGACTTCAGTGTCCATATAAGGTTCAGGACATTAGAATGTGTGTAGCTGCAGAGGACGTGTCTGAAATACAACAAGTGGACGATGGATGTTGATATACCAAACTACAGCAGGTCTGATAAACTCCTCATTTATAATAATGGGTCCAGTCTGATTTGTGGTTTTCAGTGTCAGGATGATGAAAATGTTTTCTAGATTTGTTCCAAAAATAATCCAATAGAAACCCAGTCACAGTGGAGTATACTGCTTTACAAGTCTGTTTCCAAGTATTTATCATGCTACTTCCAAGGTACTTTTAAAAAGGGAGTGATTCAGAAATTAGAGGTGCCCATGGACTTGGGGGTGTTAGACAAGAAAATCTGCAGATGCTGGAAACCTAAAGCAACACATATAAAATACTGGAGGAACTCAGCAGGCCAGGCAGCATCTATGGAGAAGAGTAAACAGTCAACATTTCAGGCCGAGATCCTTCACTAAGTCCTGATGAAGGGTGTCAGGCCAAAGTGTCAACAGTTTACTCTTTCGTAGATACTGCCTGGCCTGCTGAGTTCCTTCGGCATTTCGTGTGTGGTGCTTGGGAGTCCCATGGTAGGATTCACTGAAGGTTAACTTGCAAGTTGGGTCGGTGTTAAGGAAGGCAAACGCAATGTTAGCATTCATTTTGAGAGGACTAGAGTATAGAAGCAAAGATATAATGCTGAGGATTTATAAGGCATTGATCAGACTGCATTTGAAATATTGTGAGCAGCTCAATATCTAAGGAAGGATGTAATGGCTTAGACGGGTCCACAACAGGTTCACAAGAATGATCCCCAGAAAGCTTAACAATGAGAAACCTGTTCTTAGTGGAGTTTAGAAGAATAAGAGGGGATCTTATTGAAACCTACAAAATATTAAAAGAGCTAGATAGACTTGCAGAGGATGTTTCTGATAGTGGGGGAGTTCAGGATCAGAGGGCACAGCCTCAGAATAGGGTGTCACTTCAGAACAGGGATGAGGAGGAATTTCTTAGGACAGAGGGTAATGAATCTGTGGAATTCATTGGGAATATTTGAATTGGAGGTTGATAGGCTCTTGATTAATAAGAGTGTCAAAAGTTACAGGAAGAAGGAAGGTGAATGGGGTTGAGAGGGATAATAAATCAGCCATGATAGAATGATGGAGCAGACTCAACAGACTGAATAGCCTAATCATGTTCCCATGATGCATGGCCTTATGGTCTAATAGTATTTCCCTTTATAAACTCTTTTGAGGAAGGACTTTGAATACTTTTATCAAGTATATATGGATATCAGTTCCTCTGACTTTCACAACATTGAATTTTAAATTTTAATATATTGTAATTTCAGCAACCAAGTCTAAAGATGATATAGATAAACAAGCAGGAGGAACAGAAAGCAGAAGAATATTTAGCCACAGAAAACCTTTCTTACATTACCAGTACATTATCTCATCTGCTGCAGAATTTATATAGCCCAATCAGAAGATCACCTTTAATGAAGTCAATGTAGAAAATATTTCGAAGCAAATGTCAACCCCTGACCAAAGGTTGATTGGCTTTCTGCAGTCTGTGAGCTGTGAGATTAAAATATGGAACTTTGGTGAAAACAAACTGATACGCTTTCTTTTCTAAATACATTGCCTGTAAATGGTGTGTAATTGTGCATTAGCAACAGGAAAAGGATGTAATTTTATTTGGTGATGTTATTTGATGTTGGTCATAGAACTGGTAACGAAAGGACTAATGCATCACCATCTCAACATCCATTTTCCTTTGATGAAGATGGCTCAATGAGACTTGATCTAGTGAGACAGGAGATCCTGGTGTTCTGGCAGAGCATCTTATGTGTAGTGGAGTGACTGAGCATATGACTCAGCAAATAAGATCAATTTACTCCAATTGTTAGTTGCAAATAATCATGTGTGTAAAATCTTACTGAATTACAGCAGTGTTGTGACCAAGAGTGATTGATAGAGGAGCTACTCAATCATCAACTTTGGCTGGTTGAGTAGGCTAGTTTTTGTGCTATAGTACTCTATGACTGTGACTCTATGACTTAACCTATCAGTGAATCTAACATTTTACAGAACCAACGTTGGTGATACTTTGAAACATTAATCTGAAACATGCTTTGACTTTATGTCTCTTAAAGAAAGATGAGGGCAGGAAAGTTACTCTGTAAACCACAAGCTGTGCTCCAGTTTGCCAAATGCTGGGGAGCTGAAGGTGATGTTTTATTTCTTCACTGACAGCTGACACCCAAAGCTTCAATAGTGGTCCATGTTTTTCCAAAGTCTCATCATGGACCATTTTGTGAGGGCTCGGTATTGTGCAGTTGCAATTGACTAACAGAGGACTTTTGATTTGTGAATGTGTAAGACTCATTTCTCCTAAGCTTCAGTGAACAAGCCAATCACATCTTGGAACTTGGCCCCCACATATGTACAAATACTGGTATTATCTGTACTCTGTAGTCTGAAGCAGGCCATGGTGGTCCTGGTTGTGGACCAAGTACAAAAGTAGATTGAAGAGTGTTCCATTTTTCCTGCAGATTATCTCCACTCCAGCAGGAAGATCGATAGGGTGAATAATTGAGAAAGGAGATGGAGCTTCTGTAACACAACTTCTGTAAATATCAGTCTGCAATGTTATTGGTTCTGAGACAGACAGCTCACATGCAATCATCCAATGGATTTAAGATGGATATGAATTTGTGAGGACAGCCAAATTTGAAAAATATATTACTCCGCAAGCACTGTCAGTTAACAATATACCTTGCCACCATTTGCAGCCTTTCAACCTAACAAATTTCTTTAACACTCAAATTATTTCACTGTTGATCTCACCACTATTCTATTAGGCTAGAATAAGCTATGAATACTCAAGTTCTATCTCTTTCTGGATACTCTTAAATTCTAAAACTCTTAACTTTGGCACCAGGATCTCACCCAGCTAAAGTAATTTTCACTTCACCAAGGAGCTGAGTGACAGATATTCTTTCCCCATTACTCTTATTAAAACCATGATCTTTAAAATAGGGACTTTCAAATCATTATATCACCATTACTGGAATCACCAACATCTTCATCATTATCTCTATTTAGAGTAACTAGCAGGGATTGGTCTAACGCCAGAGTTGAACAGCATACAACATCCTTCCTGTAGAGCTGAAATAGATCCTTGGAAAGATTGAAAGAAAGCATAATGGAAAGGGGTTGGGTGCTTCTGCTGGCAAATTAACCTGTAAATGGCTTCTCTTCCCAATCTGAACTGTTGTAAAATTCTGGAGTAACTAAATGTTCTCTCAACGATGCACCACCCACCCCCACCCATCCACTTCTATCTCTGATCTTCAGTAACTAAGTACGAAAGCACATCAGTTCCAAGTCTGTAGCTTCAGTCTACTGTCTTTTCCCAGTGTCTCAATTGTTTCTAAATTATGTAGCCCCAGTTCATAACTTATACGAATTCCTATGGTTTGTTCAGAACAGACAAAAGCCATTTTATCTCAGTCATTATCTTTGATACTCATCACATACTCTGTTCTCTGCACACTATTTCCATCATGTTCCTTGGATATCAGCTGAAGGTGTGTCAGGGCATTTACAACATAGCTAATTGTTGTTCTAATCTCCATTCTTCTGCATCACCATGACTGCTGCCATCCATTTGAACAACATTGCCTAATCTACATCGTCCACTCGTCCTATCTCAGTCCAACTGCTGCTGAAATCCCCACCTTTATGATGAGTCCTTTACGCCATATTCCATTTTCTACTTCCATAAGTTTGAGCAAATCCAAATTTCTTCTCTCCAAATCTTAAACCTTTCACTGGCTTATTTCAGTTCATTCTTCCAAATCACTATGTTTTAAAATTTCCATCATTTGCAAGTGTCCAATTGGTCCTATCACTTCACATTTCTACCCACCTCCTCAGACCTAATAAACACCTGACAAAACATTCACTTGTTGTCAGAAAGCATTTATTTATAGTATCATAAATAATTACAGTTTCCTGTCACACATCGAGCAAACAGCCACAGATCATTACACAATTGAACAGGAAAAGAATACTGGATGAATGATAGCACTGGGATGGAATTCAGCTCTGGATGGAGCTCAGCACTGGGATAGAGCTTGGTTGTACTGGGGTGGGGGGGGGGGAGGAGGAATGGATACACTTTGCATCCAGACCCTTCACTTTAGGTTAGCATATACTAGCATATATATTGCAGGCCAATTCATTGAATGGACCTGTTGTACAAGACTAAAATGGTAAGAACAGATGATTGTTTTTATCTTTACCTTACTTAATTGTAATGTCATAGATTCATACACATAAAAAACAGTCCTTTCAGCTCATTAAGTTCATACTAAGAACATATCCTACATTAATCCCAGTTTATTTTCTCCACATTTTAAATTGACTTCTATCAATTCAGCATGTTTACTTTTTAGTTTTTTTAAATTCTTTGAATCCAGTTAGTTGATTTGGACTCTGGTTATCAAAAGCAGTTGATAAGGTCTATGAGAGCTGTCAATCAGCAGCAGGGTCACAGAAGGTCAGTGAGCTCACAGGAAAGTGTGGTGAATAGGCGAAGGCCCAGATTGAGAATAGTCTGGCACAATGAAACCAGAATCATGAAATGTAGACAATTTCAAATCACCAATCACAGCCTCTTTAATCACACAATATTAACTGTGGAAAACAGGCTGATGGTTGAAATCAAAATTAAGCTCTGGGGAAAGACAGTCATGGGACAATGAAAGAGAAAAGTTGCACAAATGAGATAAATAGTGAAAGGACGTCAAAGCTATTTCAGGGTGGTCACGGCTACTGATAAGGCAGAGATGACAGGGAATAAAGAAATAACAGAGAATTTAAGCAAAATATAACTTATTGTGCAATCTTGAGACCGCAGCTACTTGTTTTATCATTAATTATGTCTATATCATGTTAATAATGGGTACTCATTCAGGAATAGACATAATTTTGTCTCTGTCCTTCCTCATACTCTGAAAACGGACTTAAATTCATAGCAGGAAGGTAACATGATACATTACGAATGTGACTGGACAGCTATATGGTAAGTGGGGCAGAACTGCTCAACTGTTTCAGTATGATTCTTGACCTGTGTTAGATTTAGGGATACAAATTTAGGTGGCAAAGACTGATTAGAAAGCTGAAGGATGACCTTATAAACATAAGAGTGTGGTAAACCATATATATATGTTGTAACTGGGTTAACTGTCTGGACACGCCCCTCTGCTGACTGCCTCTGTGGCTCCTCCCACAGATCCCTGAATAAAGGCGTTTTCGCCCTGCTCCTCCCCCTCAGACCAGTGGCAGACACTCAGCATGGAGGTCACGTCTTACTGCGAATGAAAGCCTTTCAGTATTTACCCTACTTCAGTCTTTTGGAATTATTGAAGGAACCTCAGTTTTATTCGCAGTAAATTTTAAAGCATGGAACACTGTCTGAGACCCGACAAATTAGATCTCAATCTGCAAACACCTGAAGCTGGAAACACTTTCGAACTCTGGCTGGCCTGCTTCGAAGCGTACCTAGAGGAGATTAAAGCGACCGACCCCGTAGCGAAGCGCAGAGTTCTACTCTCCAGGGTCAGTCCACGGGTCTATTCGCTGACCAGAGACCAGCCGAGCTACGACGGCGCGATGAGCGCCCTAAAAGGACAATACCTGTGGCCAGTAAACAGCGTCTACGCGTGACATCGCTTAGCGACACGGCAACAACGGCCCGGGGAATCAAGTGCTGAGTTCGTCTGAGCCCTACAGACACTCGTGCAAACCTGCAAATGCCAGGAGCTGACGGTGGCACAGAATGCAGAGCTCCTAGTGAGGGACCTTCATCATGGGGACCAGGTCAGTGTATGTCCGCCAGCGGCTGCTGGAACAAGCTGATCTTACCTTACGTTCAGCAATCAAGCTGGCCGACATGCTGGAGGCCGCTCTGCACAACCCTGAGGCTCTCCAGGCACGCGATCCCCCGATGGCCTCGTGGGCGCCGCAGACCCCGCAACCTGCTGGCGAATCGACCTCGACTGCTGCCAGGTGCGAGTCCGCGAAATGCTACTTCTGTGGACTGGAGAAGCACCCCCGGAAACACTGCCTGGCTGGAGAAGCTACCTGCTCCAGCTGCAGAAAGAAGGGCCACTTCACAAAGGTCTGTAAGTCCAAATCGCGAGAGGGAGCGAGCAGCGCCGCGTGTGAAACATGGGGGTCGCCATCTTGCCTGCCGCCATCTTCGCTGCACGCTGCCACCACGTGCGAGACATGGGGGCCGCCATCTTGCCTGCCGCCATCTTCGCTGCACGCTGCCACCACGTGCAAGACATGGGACGGCCATCTTGGTCAGCGCCACTTTCCACCACCTATGACCAATGGGTGCTCATGGGACACCCCACCGCGCCGGATCAAGACAGTGACTCAACCCTGGCTTCCGTGACCCTCGACCATAGCGCTCCCCACCAGCTCGCAAGGTCAATGATGGACATCCTGGTGGAGGGGCGCAGGACAAGCTGCCTGTATAACACAGGCAGCACGGAGAGTTTTATCCACCCGGACACAGTGAGGCATTGCGGACTCACGATACCGCCGGTAAGTCAGAGGGTCGCCATGGCATCCGGGTCGCATACAACAGACATCCAGGGGGGTTGTGTAGCGACGCTAGTGGTGCAGGGCACAGAATATAGAAACTTTACGTTACTGGTCATGTCTCAACTGTGTGCCCCTGCGCTATTGAGACTTGACTTCCAGAGCCACTTGAAAAGTGTGACAATGGAGTATGATGGGCCCCTCCCGCCAATCACGGTTGTAAATCCCCAGTTTTGTAGCAATACGTCACATACCCCGCTACTGACCACACACACACACCGACCCGCACATCCCACCCAACACCATGCCAACTGCCACACTACCGACACCACTTGCGGCCTCTCTACCCTCAAGATCCCTCCCCCACTGCTGTTCGCCAACCTGACCCCTGACTGTAAACCTGTGGCAACTTAAAGCAGGAGGTACAGCGCGGAGGACAGACCCTTCATTAAGTCGGAGGTGCAGCGGCTGGTCAGGGAGGGGGTCATTGAGGTAAGCACAAGCCCTTAGAGGGCGCAGGTGGCCGTTGTTCGGAACGGGAAGAAGAATAGGATGGTCGTGGACTATAGCCAGACCATCAATAGGTTCACGCAGCTTGACGCGTACCCTCTACCTCGCATCACGGATATGGTCAATCAGATAGCACAGTACAAGGTGTACTCGACCATAGACCTAAAATCCGCTTACCACCAGCTCCCCATTCACCAGGAGGACCGCCCTTACACCGCCTTCGAGGAGGATGGCAGGCTTTATCAATTCCTGCGCGTCCCCTTGGTGTCACGAATGGTGTATCTGTCTTCCAGAGGGCGATGGACTGGATGATGGACCAGTGCCAACTGAAGGCCACGTTCCAATATCTGGATAACATCACCATCTGCGGTCACGACCAGCAGGATCACAACAACAACCTCCAAAAATTTCTCCAAGTGGCCAAAGCTTTCAATCTCACCTATAACAAGGACAAGTGTGTGTTTGGGACCACCCGACTTGCTATCTTTGGGTGTGTCATGGAGAATGGAGTCATTGGCCCTGACCCTGACCGTATGTGCCCCCTGTTGGAACTCCCTCTTCCCATCACCCTCCGAGCCGTCAAAAGGTGCCTGGGCTTCTTTTCATATTACGCCCAATGGGTCTCTAACTATGCAGACAAGGCCCGCCCCCTGGTCAAGTCCACCACATTCCCCCTCTCAGCCGAGGCTCGCGCAGCCTTCAGCCGCATAAAAGGGGACATTGCCAAAGCAGCAATGCATGCGGTGGATGAGGCCATTCCCTTCCAAGTAGAGGGTGACACCTCCGACTTTGCACTGGCTGCTACCCTCAATCAGGCAGGAAGACCAGTGGCATTCTTCTCCCGTACCCTTCAAGGCCCTGAAATTCGGCACTCCGCAGTGGAGAAAGAGGCCCAGGCCATAGTGGAAGCTATTAGGCACTGGAGGCACTATCTCGCTGGCAAAAAGTTCACCCTGCTAACTGACCAGCGCTCAGTCGCATTCATGGTTAATAACCAACAGCGGGGCAAAATCAAAACTGATAAAATTCTGAGGTGGAGAATCGAACTCTCCACCTACAACTATGACATCATGTACCAGCCTAGGAAGCTCAACGAGCCCTCCAATGCCCTATCATGGGGAACGTGTGCCAGCGCACAGATCGACCAGCTATATGCCCCACATGTAGATCTTTGCCACCCAGGGGTCACCCGGCTTTTCCACTTTGTGAAAGCCCGGAACCTGCCTTACTCCCTTGAGGAGATCAGGACGATGACCAGGGACTGCCAAGTCTGCGTAGAGTGCAAACCACACTTCTACTGACCCGAAAAGGCACAACTCATCAAGGCCACCCGCCCCTTCGAGCGACTGAGTGTTGACTTTAAGGGCCCCTTTCCCTCCGCTGACCGCAATGTGTTCTTTCTTAACGTTATTGACGAGTACTCGCGGTTCCCCTTCGCCATCCCCTGCCCCGACACCACTACCACGTCAGTTATAAAAGCCCTGCGCAAGCTCTTCACTCTGTTTGGATACCCATGCTATATCCACAGTGACAGAGGGTCCTCGTTTATGAGTGACGAGCCGCGCCAATATCTACTAGCTAGGGGAATTGCAACTAGTAGGACGACAAGCTATAATTCCCGGGGGAATGGACAGGTAGAGAAGGAGAATGGCACAGTGTGGAAAGCCACACTCTTAGCCCTCAGGTCAAAGGGACTGCTGGTCTCCCGCTGGCAGGAGGTCCTTCCCAGGGCACTCCACTCCATCCGCTCCCTGTTACGCGCGTCCACCAATGCCACCCCTCATAAACGGCTCTTTTCTTTTCCCAGAAAGTCAACCACTGAGACCACTTACCAAATTGACGTCCCTGGGGCCAGTGCTGCTCCAGAAACATGCGAGGAGCAATAAATACTCCTTGATGGTCAAGAGGGTTCACTTACTTCATGCGGACCCCCAGTATGCCTATGTGGTTTTACCTGATGGGCGGGAGGACATGGTCTCCATCCGCGACCTGGCGCTCGCAGGAGCACCAGGCCCCTACCCTGAACACTCCATGATGACTATTAACCTGCATCCACCGGTATGTATACCCACCCATCACCACGCATTCCAAGCCCTACACAGACACCATACGACACTCCCATACTGGGTCCGATGCACATGCATGAGGGATTACCAACATCTAACGTGCTGGCACCTCAAGTCAGGCCGGAGCCAGCACAACTGCAATCGCCGGTGCAATCACCACCGGTGCTACGTAGATCACAGCGACGGACTCGACCGCCTGTAAGTATGCTTGTTTTAAATATTGTCAGTCACTTCACCCCACGGGACTCTTTAAAAAAAAGGGAGGGGTGAATGTGGTAAACCATATATATATGTTGTAACTGGGTTAACTGTCTGGACACGCCCCTCTGCTGACTGCCCCTGTGGCTCCTCCCACAGACCCCCGAATAAAGGCGTTTTCGCCCTGCTCCTCCCCCTCAGACCAGGGGCAGACACTCAGCATGGAGGTCACGTCTTACTGCGAATAAAAGCCTTTCAGTATTTACCCTACTTCAGTCTTCTGGAATTATTGAAGGAGCTTCAAAGAGATTCTGCAAATGCTGGAAATCCAGAGAGACACACACACAGAATGCTGGAGGAAATCAGCATGTCAGCCAGCATCTGTGGAGAGGAAAAAACAGCTGACATTTTGGGGCAAGCCTCTTCATTGTAAATTACTTCATGTAACTTTTCAAGAAATAGAAAGACATGAATATTTAGGTTGATTGGGGATTCCCACTTCAGCAAGTATGTCCAACTGTTGGAGGCAGTTCATTGGAGAAGTTAGTAAAGTTTATATGTGTACTGCTCTCCGTGTATGTGGTAGGAAGTACATAATTCAGCAGTAAGCCAAACTCCACTCAATTGAACATGGGAATCAGGCTATAGCGTCCCAGCTCAGGGTGTTTTAACTGGGCAGCAACACTGAGTAAGAGGTAAACTGAGAATGAACCAGAAAAATACTTTAATTGCCTAATGCAGCAAATGTATGACAATTAAATCACTCATTCATAAGAAATTAGGAATATATGAAGCTAGACTTACCTGCAAAATATCGATATTTATGCACAATATGAGCATACTAAGTTTCAAAGTGTGTGAGAAGACTAATATAATGTAAGTATTCATTACCAAGGCTGGTTGAACCCTTTACGGATAATCAGGAATAAACTTGTATGTAATATTAAGTCAAGTCAAGACAAGTCAAATTTATTTATAAAGCACATTTAAAAACAACCCATGTTGACCAAAGTGCTGTACAAATCATAACAGGAAGCTAAAATCACAAATACAAGAAACACAGATATAAACAACAAGGCACGCAGCTTATAGGCACAAAATAAACAACACATGAGCCGAGGCACAAGTCAAAAATCAGCCACATCAGGAAGATTCAAACGCTAGTGAATAAAGGTAAGTGTTGAGCCTGGACTTAAAGGAGTTAATGGAGGGGGCAGATCTGATAGGGAGGGGAATGCTGTTCAACAGTCTAGGGGCTACAACAGCAAAGGCGCGGTCACCTCTGAACTTAAATTTAGATCGCGGGACAGCCAGGAGCCCCAAGTCAGCCGACCAGAGGAACCTGGAGGTAGAATAAGGGGTTAGGAGGCCTCTTAGGGCTTTATAAACAAACATGTATATAGAAAAAAGAATGGGACCTAGGATGGAACCTTGTGGGACCCCACAGGAGAAATTAGCTGGAGAAGAGGAAAATTTGCCTATGTTGACGGAGAAGCCTCTATTTTTGAGGTAGAATGTGAACCAGATCAAGGCAGTGCTATCAATACCAGCCCCGTACTGGAGGCGGTCTATTAAAATGGCATGATCCACAGTATCAAAAGCTGCACTGAGGTCAAGAAGAATTAGGATGGCAAAGTCACCTGAGTCGGTAGAGAGGAGGGGATCATTGTACACTTTCAGCATGGCAGACTCTGTGCTATAATAAGCTTTAAACCCTGACTGAAATCTTTCCAAGATGTTGTTTTGATGTAGGTAGGGCAGCAATTGACGAAGAATAACCTTTTTGCGAACCTTTGACAGGAATGGAAAATATTAATACAAAATATCGCTCAGATAGTGCTTTCCTTATGAACTAAGCCAAAAACTAACAGGCATTGATCTAGATGATGCAAACAAAGGAAAGACAACGCAGGATTTTGTAAATGCGCTTCAGTCTGACTGAAAAACCCACTGAAACAAAATGGCTGCCCTCCCCACAGGGTCAAACTGAACTTCAGTTTTAAAGGCTGCAGTGCCATCAGAATTAAAATTGGCCACACAGTCAGTCGACAGGGCTATATTTCAAAGTAAAAGCCAAAACAACATGAATCAACAGAAACTTGGAAAGCCAAATTGTAAATTTTTCATTGGAGATAGGTAGATTTCATATTAAGAGAGAAAATGAAAAATATATGTACAGTAAGTGAAGTTAAGTCACAGATCAGACAGGAATGGCAAATAAGGTTAAAGGTCTAAGTAGATAAAATGCATATCTGCATTCCAATGCACAATCTTCTTAATTAGTACTTTTATTGAAATATTGAGTAAAAAGGGTGAATACTCTTTCCTTCTGGTCTTTAACCCCTCCATTCCCTTCATGTTCATACATCTGTCTAAAAGCCTATTGATCACCACTATTGTATATGCTTCCACCACCAGCCCTGGCAGGCCATTCTAGGCACTCACCTCCCTCTGTGTAAGAAGAATTGCCCCACAAATCTCCCCTAAGCTTTCCCCCACTGACTTTAAAGCTGTGCCCTCTAATATTTAACATTTCTACCTTGGGAAAGTATCAGTCAAGGTTAAATTGTGAATTACTTTTCTTACTTTGAATACTAGTTCTCATTTTCATTAGTACCTGCTATCCACATCATTTCAGTATTCCAGAATAATCTTCAACATAGATAAGTTGAAATCAAAGTGCACAGTAACAAGTATCAGAGTGAATCCACAAAAACAGATCGAGTTGAAACTCATCTGATCTGATTGGATTGTGCTCAAAACAGACAGCATGAAAAAAGTGACCCAGTGGTATCCCAGAAGGTATCACTGAAGCAGTTTGTGAGTTGGACTCAGCCTCCAATATCCACTGCATGGAATGAAGTTTGAAGTAATTTCATGGTGCTGACCATGAATAAATTTCTTTGCACATTCCCTGGGGACCGGTGATGTATTTCCAGGGAAACACACACAACATGCAGGAGGAACTCTGCAGGGCAAGCAGCGTCTAATGAAAGGAATAAACAGTCGATGCTTCCGGCTGAGATCCTTCATCAGGACTGAAGGGGAAGGGGGAAGAAGCCAGAATAAGAAAGTGGGAGGGGATGGGAAGGAGTTCATCTAGGTGGGAGGGCAATGGGGTGAAGTGAGAAGCTGGGAGTTGACAGGTGGAAAAGTGAAAGAGCTAAGAAGGAAGCCAGAGTGGGAGTGGAAGAGGAGGGAAAATGGAAAGGGAAAAACTACCATAAGTTAGAGAAATCGATGTTCAAGCTATCACATCGGTGGCTACCCAGATGGAATATAAAGGTTTTCATCTGCTGAATCTCTGGTGTTTATGAATTTCCAAATGTAGCTTTGGCAACCAGCTGGTTAAAAAGCTTTGCATTAGATGCATAAAAATTCTAATCTTAATAAATTGACCTTGAAGAGATTTTCAATGTGGCTTTGTTAGTTAATCTGAGCCTATGGCATAGATCATTGTAGGCATCAAATAAATAAAACATCCCAAAGTACATTTCTATAACTTGCAACAGTTTATGATTCAAACAGTTCCCTCATTAATTCTGTGATTTACAATAATGGAATCAGTGTGATTGATGAAAGTTTCCTAAACCAGTTGGAGTATGGAGAGCCAAGTAATGGTCATGATTAGTGCTCCTTAACAGAGGATGATAAAACGATGGTCATTCTGTTACTATGTAATGTAATGTATTCATATACAAACACATTTATAAGTGCATAATATTAGAATCCTGTTTGCTCTGCTGATTTTAATAGCAGTTAAGGGATAAAACATTTTGGAAGTAATCTTTGGTGTTGTGAATCTGAGTTGACAAACGATTCCTTTGCATACATGATGGGCACAGAGAGTTGAAACCAGCATAGAGGAGTTCATGTGATAAAGTTTGCCTTTATACAGAGATACTTCACGGATTTTTAATTGATAATGGAACAGATTTTTCAGTAGTGGCAGACAATACCTCCTGTGTAATAAATCACTGTACACTGGCTGTGCTGAAACCCCAGGACTGGGTGTACTTATTGTTGAGGAAAGCAAAAATTTTTACAATGGATTATGCGTAGATTTGAATTAATCTACCTATGTAGAAATATTCCCACCATGCAAAAAACTCAGCATGTATATCAAAGAGTGTCTTCAAATGTTCAAGGATGTGAAAGCCCATAATTCTTGCAAGTCTCATGTGAAAGTCAATTGCAATGCAAGTCAAGACAAAAAAAATGTAATATGATGCTTATTTCTTCCACAGACCTGCTGCAAAATATAATGCGTTATTTTGAAATTATTAAAATAAATGTTTGCTGATGGCTTGTAAAGTCAATATGTTGTTCGTCCATCGTTGACGTCGATGAGGACCTCGACACCATAATGATAGTGTCGAGACTAGCGCGTGATTTGGATTTAAGTGAGGGAGAGTTGCGCAGTGTCAGCCTCACTCTCTCTTCCCAATTCCCATCTGGGTCCAGTGGCAAGACAGAGTCTAGACGGCTAGAGATGGGACTAGGCGCAGTGGATGACCAGGACGTCTTCTGTGTCTTGTCCTGCTCTACACGTTCCACGATGCTTGCAGAGACCGCCTTCTTGACCGTTGGACCTTCCATTGGTCTCGTCCGCTCAATCCGCCGGAGTCTGTCTTCACATGCTGGGATAGACAACTCCCTATCTCACTGAGGGTTTGAGACCCGTTGGCTACCCTCACCTGGTTTAGCCGGCTTGTCGAAGCCGTTGCCCGGGGTGTGGCCACTGTCGCATGCAAACAGCTACGGGGAGCCACAGGTGAGAGCTGAGTGCCAGGTGGGGACCAAAGGTGGACTAACCGCCCTGAAAAGGACGCGACATGTTCCCCCACCAGAGGTGCTACCTCTCCCTGACACCCCATATACCCCAATATACTGGGCTCACCACTAAAGTCAATATACTGGGCTCACCATTCTCCAGAAACTTAGACCAATGCAAGTACAGTGGTTCTGCTTTATATCTGTTTTCTGAGTTCAGCCTAAGCACTGCAGAGTGGGGTAAAAATAGCCAAGGATCACAAAGCAGCTCAATCCAGAACATCTATTCATGCAAAGCTTATTAAAACTGCAAATACAAGAACTAGCACAGTATGAAACAGTATACACTATATAATGGAACAATTGCAAAAACTTACAAAAGATTTCTTTGATATAAAATGTTACACAATTCTATATTTTGGCAAAACTGTATTCAAAATATTTTCCACAGCTTTAACTCTTAACAGTAATTTCATTTCACATTTATCCCTGTCTAGCTCTGACTTTGAATTCAATTCTCCCTGCCAATCAAAATAGCTTACTCTGATCTCTAAATTGATGAATGCAGTCCATTGTATCTTGCATGTTGTAAACTTCAACCACAGCCATCTCAGATGCTCTCAAATACTTGTGTAAGTAAAATAAAATCTTACCCGCAACAACGGATTCATGCAATGCCTCCCTCTAGATTGTACCGCACATTCAAGTAGGCCAGTTTTCATTTTGTATGATTCTGTGAACCTAGGCCATGAAATGCTTGATTTAATTAATCCTTTCATCAGTTAGTCATTTTGAACATTGAGCTTGTCACTCCCTTGAGAAGTCCTTACTATGTTGATCTAGAAATTCTATGACCAACCACACCACAGAAACTCTGTGAAAAGAGCAGATTAGTAAACTATGTCATAGAGGCATGAAGTCATAGTGCACTACAACACAGAAATAGGCCCTTCAGCCCATCTAATCCATGCCAAACTATTATTCTGCCTATTATTATTATTATTATTATTATTATTATTATTAAACCCATCGATTTGCACCTGGACCATAACTTTCCATGCCCTTTCCATCCACGTACCTATCTAAACCACTGTCGAATGTTGAAATCCGACACTTCCACTGGCAGCTCATTCCACTTTCTTACCACCTCACCTTCCCCTTAAACATTTCACCTCTCACCTTTAACCCATGACCTCTATAGGTCTAGTCTCACCCTCCCTTGGTAGAAAAAGCCTGCCTGCATTAACCTTATTTATACCCTCATAATTTTGTAAACCTCTATCAACTCTCCCCTCATGCTCTTACACTCCAGACAATAAAGTCTCAACCTATCCAACCTTTCCCTGAAACTCGGGACCTTGGATTGCTTGTGCTTGTGGATGAACAGCTCCTTAATTCAGCTCAGTCAGATTTAAATGTTGCTTTGATGGTGCTTCCTTGTTTTCCTCATAACATGCTGGGATGGATTTTGCTGTCATAGTTTTGTCAATCTTAGTTGAATGTGTAATAAACAGCATATATTCCTCATCCAAGTTTGGCAGCAGTATACAGATAATTCCTGTGATCAAATCTCACTTTGTGACTTCCCCAAACCCTTACAATCACCAGGGGATATGTTGGAGTGCACTGAAATTAATTGGATTAAAGATTAAAGATTAGTTTTATTTGTTACAGGTACATTGAAACATACAACAAGATGCGTTGTTTAACACCAACAACCAACAAAGTCTGTGGTTTGTGCCGGAGGGAGAGGTGAGGAGCAGCCCACAAGTGTTGTTATGCTTCCAGTACTAACATAGCATTGCCACAACCTCTTTGAATTTGGAATATGGGAGGCAATCAGAGCACCAGGAGGAAACCCATGAAGTCTCAGGGAAAACATACAAACTCCTTACAGACAGTGGGAGGAATTGAATCCCAATTGCTGATTGTCGGTGCTAACTGTTATGCTGTGGGTACAACTCCAATAACATTTAAGATGCTCAATAGCATTCAAGACAAAAGATGCCTATTTGGTTGGCAATTGATTCACCAACCTGAAATTGCACTGATTCCACCACAAGCACACTAAAGCGGCAGATATATGATCCATGGGATGCAGTGTCATTACTTATCAAGGTTTCTGCAACAGCACTGTCAAAACCTGTCATCTCCATATAAGTGGAATGCCATCCCTTCCAACTTCCACAAACAGCAAAACTACCTGGTGACCTGCTCCCCAAATAGCAAATCACCTTGATCAGTTATTTTGCTCTAAAGGAAATCCCCACTCAAAAGCAATGTAGGAGTATTTCAGTATAGTCAATCCCCATTGGTGATTTGTGTGTTCATTATTGGAAACATTGGTTTCTCTTCCTAGAGTATCCCGTTCCACCCACCGCCCTCTCCCTCCTCCAGCATTACATTGTTCAGCAGCCTAGTGCTAGCTATAGTTCCATCCAAGTCTAAGGTTATCTGTTGTCCTGCTCAGCAACCTCAGCTATTGTTCAGTCTGACCCAAGGCCATCATCTGCCTTGTGGAGAACCAATGATTAAAATTTACTAAGCTGCAGGTGCTGGCACAAGCAGCCATGATGACTGAGTTGTGTGAACTGCCTACAGAATCTGCCTTACTCAACTCCTAAAGGGGAAATTCTATGTGGTAAAGTGAAAAGGCCCTGATCTCACACCCCAGAACCTGTTCATCTGACTGACCTACAAACCAACAATCAACTTGGAACTGCCACCTGGGAGTGATTATCTGCGCATGTTAGAAATAAGGTGACTAACAGAGGAATTGTGATTGCATTTTATTGAATAAAATTCATTCATGGTTGGGCTATTTTAACTTACTTAACCAACTAAAAAGGTGTTGACTCGATTGTTTCTTTGATAACTACATCGCTTCAAAAGATCTTATAGATGAACTGGTGAAAAACGCAATAAGTAAGGTTTTATAGACTGACTAAAAGCTACTCATGATTAATTGCTAGAGACCAACTGTTTAGCACAGCAAAAAGGGTAAAATTCAATGGTCAAGCACAGTGGTTAGAGCTACTGACTTATAGTGACTTGTTGCTACTCAAGATTAATTGCCAGAGACACCAACATCCCTATTAATAAATAACATCAGTTTTACCATATGTGAAAATATTCACATCAAAGCATTATCAGTGATTTTAGTCGAAAAGGTCAGAATAGCTCTAAGCAGGCATAATATTAAAACCCTGCACTTCTTCATGTCTTAAAGAATTTACCTGGAACCATTTAGCATCAGGGTTTGCTCTTTACTAATCCTCACCACCCAGATCTGCAGATGGATCTTCAACTTCCTCACAGACAGGACCCAGGCTGTAAAAATAAGAGACAAGCTCTCCTCTACAGTCACTCTGAGCACTGGTGCCCCACAAGGCTGTGTACTCAGCCCCCTGCTGTACTAACTATACACCCATGATTGTGTAGCTAAGTTTCCATCAAACTCAATATATAAGTTTGCTGATGATACCACAATTGCAGGCCACATCTCGGGTAATGATGAGTTTGAGTACAGAGAGGAAATTAAGAACCTGGTGGCATGTTACGAAGACAATAACTTATCCCTCAATGTCAGCAAGACGAAGGAATTGGTTGTTGACTTCAGAAGGAGTAGCGGACCACACGACCCCATATACATCAGTGGTGCGCAAGTGGAACAGGTCAAAAGCTTTAAGTTCCTCGGGGTCAATATCACAAATGACCTGACTTGGTCCAACCAAGCAGAGTTCACTGCCAAGAAAGCCCACCAGCGCCTTTACCTCCTGAGAAAACTAAAGAAATTTGGCCTGTCCCCTAAAACCCTCACTAATTTTTATAGATGCACCGTAGAAACCTGGTATGGAAGTTGTCCTGTCCAAGACCGGAAGAAGTTGCAAAAGATTGTGAACACGGCGCAGTATATCACACAAACCAATCTTCCGTCCTTGGACTCACTTTATACTGCACGTTGTCGGAGCAGTGCTGCCAGGATAATCAAGGACACGACCCACCCAGCCAATACACTTTTTGTCCGTTTTCCCTCCGGGAGAAGGCTCAGGAGCTTGAAGACTGGTACGGCCAGATTTGGGAACAGCTTCTTTCCAACTGTGATAAGACTGCTGAACGGATCCTGACCCGGATCAGGGCCGTACCCTCCAAATATCTGGACCTGCCTCTCGGTTTTTTTGCACTACCTTATTTTCCATTTTTCTATTTTCTATTTATGATTTATAATTTAAATTTTTAATATTTACTATCAACTTGTAATCTAGGGAGCGGGAAGTGCAGAATCAAATATTGCTGTGATGATTGTACGTTCTAGTATCAATTGTTTGGCGAGAGTATAAACCTTTAGGAGTAATTTCAAATTTTTATCTACACAATGCCCAATAGGACTGACAGAAATTGACCATTTACACTCAGTAGCCATGTTGTTAGGCAGACCTGTACATCTACTCATTAATGCAAATATCTTAGCAGCCAATCGTTGGGCAGCAACTCAATGCATAAAAGCGTGCATTCATGGTCAAGAGGTTCAGTTGTTGTTCAGACCAATCATCAGAATGGGGGAGAAATGTGATCTAAGTTACTTACACCGTGGAATGATTGTTGGTGCCAGACAGGGTAATTGGAGTATCTCAGAAACTGCTGCTGTCCTGGGATTTTTATGCACAACATGTGTTAATGAGAGAGGTCAGAGAGAGAGAATGGCCAGATTGATTCAAGCTGGCAGGAAGGTAATAGTAACTCAAATAACCACACATTAAAACAGTAGTGTGCAGAACAGCATCTCTGAATGTACAACACATCAAACATTGAAGTGTATGGAGATCTACAGCAGTAGAAGACCATGAACATATGTACATTCAGTAGCCACTTTATTAGGTATCTCTGAATAAATTAATTTGCATTAATGAGCAGGTATATTGATATACCTAATTAAATGGCCACTGAGCATATAATGCAAATGCAAAACATCTCCTGAACACTTGCGAACAAAATGAAAGGTAAAGGGTGAGATATGTTAGGCAGTGGTAGGTTGGAGACGCTGGTGTTATTCCACAAGACGAAGGGGTAGAGAAGGGGATCAAGTAGCAAAGAGCCAAAAATAAAGAAATCAAAGATAGATTGAGCTGTCCAAGATATATTGTCTGTGAAAATAGTTATTTGGAATGATTTCATATGAATATTTTCTGCTTTGAATCAATGACTACAGGTGACTGGAAGAAACTGTCAGTGCATCACTTTAATAGTCAGCTGAAAATTTGCTTGTAATATGACTTGAAGTTGCAGATGTAGGTTCCCTAACACAGGTTCCTTGTTGGGAAAATGAAGTCAGGAAACAATTCCTTACAACCAGTTTGCTAGTGTGGATACTGAAAGGACTTGGTGCACACATTTCAGAACATCACACAACTCCTTATGTTAATATTAGGTACTTTGGTTTCCCAACTGTAATCACACAGACATAAGAGCTTTATTGAATCTTTTAGTAAGTTACTTCTATCTACCAAATACGTGAAAGACTGCTTGCCATGAAAGAACTGTAACCTGTATAGTGCATGTCATTGGTGGTGGTGTTGGAAGAGAAAGAAAATTTATGTATTGTTTTCTTATCAAAATGAATGGCGTGAGGGTGAAGTTACAGCTGAAAAGGAAGCTATTTCTATTGGTAGTTGACAACATGGAATATTCTGTTAAATATGCTCCTATTACTCATTCAAATTGAAACAGATAAGATGCCATCAAATAGCTAGACAGCATGGCAATGAACAGAACTGAGAGATATATTCCATGTTAACATATGACTCATTTACCTCAGAGTGGCATAAAGCAGTTTGTTTCAGGATACATACTAGTTGGTGTTTTTTCAGTTAATATTTAAAATCCATTTCCATTATAAAAATGTACCTCACTGTTCGATATGATTTTACAAAATAGTCTTGGTGGCATTTAACCCCATCTTTGGAATATACTACCCCTACCCTTTATTCTCCGATTTGAGACCGAAATAAAATCTGAGAATAAGGGGTAGGTGTGCTTTCAATTATCATTAAGTTATTACTCATCTATCTTTTGAAACTTTTATAGTCTACAATGCTGCTTTAGTCTTCCTTTGACAGTGTTTTAAGTAACCTCAATTTTATGTGTTCTGACATTCCTGGTTCTGCAGCTCTGAAAATCTAAACTCGGCTGACTAGAACAAGCAGAGGATTTCCGACAACACTAGAGGATGTGAAAGATGGGCTGTAAGGTGATGGAGGTCACAACTGTGAGCTACACCACATTTGCAGAGTGCAAACAATGATGATGTGGATGATGGATGTTTCAGGCTAAGCGCTGGATGGCTGCAGTGCACCAACAGTAAGAACTGCCATTTATTCTTCTGGGATCCACATCATGATAAAAAATGTATCAGGGCTTTCTATAAAGTATTTTCAAATAGTCTGTACTGCTGCCAGCTATTAAGTGATGATTTACTGAGGGAGTCTGGATGTATGCAAATTGCCTGACAGATGTTTAAATTACCATATCCATATATGGCATGATAAAAAGGTTTCTAAAATGAGGATAGAAAGTAATAAGGTACAAGGGGGTTCTGAATGTCCTACCTCAGGAATGAGATGCGCTGCTCCTAGTGTATATTTGTTTTGCTACGGATATCTTTATTCCCTAAAATGACAACAGATCAATGGAATACAATAAAATCCTTTATGGAAAGGATGATGGAATTTATTTTCTGACTACTAAGGCAGATGGCTCATGACTGGAAAAGGCACTTGGGGATAGGGTAATCTGGCTTTGATCTGTACATCTGGATCTGCGGGCTGAAACTACAAAACAGGCACAATTGGGAAATAGATAATTGCTGCAACCTTGGGAAATCCGAAGCTGACAATAGATAATGTCAATAGCATTACTCCTGCTCCCTAGTAGTATATTCAGACTCAAAGAGATCATGCAGCACCAAAACGGATCCTTCAAACCCACTACGTCCACATCAATCATCAAGTACCCATCTAGGCTAATTCCACTTTCCTTCCAGCACTTGGTCCATAGATTTCTCTGCCTTGGCATTTCATGTGCCAATAGTTTCTATCTCCAACACTCCAGAGCCATTGAGATAAAAAAAAAATTGCTTAAAAATCCACCTAAGTCTCCTGCCCTTACCTTAAGCCTTGCTTTGATACATCTCTGCCAAGGAAAAAGAGAGAGTTTCCTCTTATTTATGTTTCTCTCAGTTTTCAATAACTTAATCAAGTCCCCTCTAGCCTCTTTTATTCATAAGTTATAAGCTAACACTCTGCCTTACAGATCCTTCCAATAGAATATTAGATTAAAGATACTTCAGATGCTAAAAATCTGAAATGAACATATAAAATGCTGGAAATACCCAGGAGAGCAACCAGTAAAAATGAAGAGGCCACAACCTTGCCATTTTGCATTGCAATTATCCTTGACTTATTTTGATTCATACTGTAGACACACATATATAGACATAGATATATAGACAGATAATATATATTAAGTTGAATTATATAATTGATTAATAAGTGCATAAATTGTTTTTGGATTTTTAATATGCTTGGTGACAGCCTCCCGAGATACAAATATAACAAGTGCTATTGTGTTGACTAGCTTTTTCTAATAGATTAAAATCAGTCCAATAGCACTGCAAATATCCTCAATAATGTTTTACTATTTATAATGTGAGAATAGATATGTAAATACCAGCAAATGTGAAAAGAGGAGCAGGCCGATCAGTAACTTGAACTTGTTCTGGATCATGCCTCATCTATAGGTCAATATCATTTATCTGCTTATGCTCCTTTTTTGCTTGATTCCCTTGAAAAAAAATTAAAATGCAGGACTACTTAGCAAGGGTAGAAGTAGGACTGGAAGAAAAATGGGACTAATCTGCTTAGGGAGCTGGCTCAGACACAAAAGGCTGTGAGCTTCTGTGCTGTTAGCGTGCTGCACTTCCATGGTTCTGTGATATCCTAGCTCACAGAAACCTATCCATTTCAGTCCTGAAAGATCCCATCGTCCATAACCCACAACCTTTTTGGGGACAATACTCCAGATACATTCATAAACTCGAGAAGATCTGCAGATGCTGGAAATTCAAGCAACACACATAAAAGATGCTGGTGAACGCAGCTGGCCAGGCAGCATCTATAGGAAGAGGTACAGTTGATGTACAGATACATTCTCTCCTTTGTATAGCTAAAATCATTTTAGATTTGTACCCTGGTTGGATGAGCTCCAATTTGGTATTTGTGCTCTCCTGTGTCCAATTAGTGGAAATCATGGTTCTCCTTTCAGAAATGTCAAAGCTCAACTAACCACCCGCCCCCAGCACCGAAGAGAATACAAAGCAAATTAAATAAATTAGGTTTTAAAAAATATTTCGGTCTCTCATGTTTTAACCTTTTAATCCCTACAATTACATAAGCACAAGAAATCGAACACATGGAATATGTTGTAGCACCTATTATAACCTCAAGGCAGCAGAAATGTAATAAGCCTGTTGTCACACACTTCCATATATCAATCCTGACTCCTGCTGTTGTCTGTGAGGAGTCTGCTAGTTCACCCTGTGACAAAATGGATTTCCACCCGTTGTTGTAGTTACCTCCCACATCCCAAAGATGCACAGATTCGAAGTTGTACTTTGTACTTTGAACTTTGAGATGGTAGGTTAGTTCACCACCGCAAATTGCCTCTAATGCATAGATGGGTGGTAGAATCTAGGGGTAGTTTGGTAAGTATGTGTGGAGAATCAAATGTGTTAGGATTAGTGATTAATAAATAGCTTGTTTCCACAATGTACCTCTAGGACTACAAATCAGGATGTCGTCAAGTGAAATAATTTTCATAAATGTAGGAACGACACATCCAGTTTACAGGTAATCAGGCCTCCATAAGTACCAGTGTGATAACAAGTCACTTATTGGGCCACATCATGCTCAATCCGGCCTGTACTCTCACTTGGTCCCCACTTCATATGAGTCCTGTGACTGCACTAATATCTCATGTCCCCACTGGACCCATTGAATGGAGGACTTTTCTACAACACCCCTGCTGCAAAGCAAGTTCAGGCTGCATGTGGTAACCATCCCTCAGAGAGCAGAACCTCCCACCATTGACCGGAGAGCTTTAGAATTCTCACCACTGTCCTTCGCTATCTTTAAACATCCATAGTAGTCAAAGCAGTTCAAAAGCAGTTTAAGTCTGCTTTTGAAAAAATGAAATATTTAAAGTATGTTGAACTGCTGCAAATTAATTAGGAATTAAACATAAAGGTAAAGAAGGAATAATAAACCAACATTCTCAGAAATGAACTTAAGCTGAATGCAAATATTTAATGGAGTTCAGTAACCTTATTCAAATAGTGAGCTTGTTCCTATTCCTGGCATGAAGCTGAGGGGGTGAATGCGAGTACATTCATCCTCTGTGCTTCGTACCAGCTAGGTTTGCTATCAGACTCCACGGCCTAATCTAGACTAAATTTTCTCAGCTGTGTTGCTTGAGGGTTTAGAATCAGACAGGAGACCAAGGAAATTTTCCCTGCAATTTTTGAATTTGTACCATGCAATCTTTTACACTGGACTCAGAAAGCAGATGGGTTTCATCTGAAAGACAACATTCAAGATGTTTTATGCTCAACTCATTAAATTACAGACATGCTTCGGAATTTTTACCGAACATAATCATGCTAACAAATGAAAGTGGAGTAGGATGTACTGGTAACATATTTCTTACTCCTCACAAAACAGAATATCAACATTGAACAGGAGCAATGTGGAATAAAACAGTCAAAACTGTTACTATCAATTTCTCACAACAGAGCAGAATCACATTTAATAACTCAAGGTAATGAAAAGGCTGAATAGAGGAGGGAAGGTCAATAGCTGGGAACCCATGACGATGTGTTTTCTGGTCATTTGCATGCAGTATTGTGTCTTTTAGTCACAGAGTCATAGCACCATACAGCACAGACCCAGTACTGTTCTCTCTGAACAGACGGCTGATATCAAAGACAAAGGCAAGTTCATTGTCATGTGCACAAAAAATGTATGCACAGGTACAATTTTAAAAAAAACCTTCTTGCAGCAGCATTACTGGCATAATTTAAGCAGCACTCAAAAGAAAAAAGCATAAATTAAACACGTTCTGTTAAAAAAAACACAATTACTATAAAAAGCTCTATTTTAGTGCAAAGTGATCAAACTCTAGTGATTAGTCCCCACTAATCTTCCTCCTAGCACAAAATCTTCCAAGCAACCAAACTGCTACAGCTGACCATTTGCTCCCTCAATTACTTCCACTCAGGACCCTAAATATTCTTTCCACGTGAGGCAACACTTCACCTGAGAAGAGTTGTTTATTGTACACAGTGCTCCCGATGCAATGTCCTCTACAACAGGGGTCCCCAACCTTTTTTGCACTGCGGACCGGTTTCATATTGACAATATTCTTGCGGACCGGCTGACCCGGGGGAGGGGGGGTGTAAGGTTGCCAACGGGAAAGAATAGCAGTCAAATACGTTGTTTACCCCCAAGACTACAATGACCATGAAGCCTTGCGTGGGCACCAGTGCGCATGCGTGTACGTGCCGGTATCGTTCAACAAATAGTTTTTGGCGATTCTGTACGGGGGGAGGAGGTGTTAATCACGACCGGAATATAGGTGATAAGTGGCTAATACACTCAATTTCGTTTCTAAAAGGGTTTATCTAACTAATTTAATATTAAACACACAGCGCATATTTTCCTCGCATGAATATAGCGATAAGTCAATTATCAGGGGAGGACAGGGGAGCTTGAAGTAAGTGTTGAACAGTTTCGGAAGGATAGGAAGGTAGGCAGAGGGGGAGACGTGGCTTTATTGGTAAGAAATGATATTAAATCATTAGAAAGAGCTGATAGGATCGGAAGGTGCTGAATCTTTATGGGTTGAGCTAAGGAATAGCAGGGGTAAAAGGACCCTGATGGCAGTTATTTATAGACCTCCAAACAGCTGCAGGGATGTGGACTACAAATTACAACTGGAAATAGAAAAGGCTTGTCAGAAGGGCAGTGTTATGATAATTGTGGGGGATTTTAATATGCGAGTAGATTGGAAAAATCAGGTCGGCACTGGATCTCAAGAGAGAGAATTTGTAGAATGTCTGCGAGATGGCTTTTTAGAACAGCTTGTTGTTGAGCCCACTAGGGGGTCAGCTGTACTGGATTGGGTATTGTGTAATGAACCGGAGGTGATTGGGGAGATTGAGGTGAAGGAACCCTTAGGAGGCAGTGATCATAACATGATTGGGTTCACTGTGAAATTAGAAAAGGAGAAGCCGAAATCTGATGTGTCGGTGTTTCAGTGGAGTAAAGGAAACTACAGTGGCATGAGAGAGGAACTGGCCAAAGTTGACTGGAAAGAGACACTGGCAGGAAAGACGGCAGAGCAGCAGTGGCTGGAGTTTATGCGAGAAATGAGGAATGTGCAAGACAGGTATATTCCAAAAAAGAAGAAAATTTCGAATGGAAAAAGGATGCAACCGTGGTTGACAAGAGAAGTCAAAGCCAAAGTTAAAGCTAAGGAGAGGGCATACAAGGAAGCAAAAATTAGTGGGAAGACAGAGGATTGGGAAGTCTTTAAAACCTTACAAAAGGAAACCAAGAAGGTCATTAAGAGAGAAAAGATTAACTATGAAAGGAAACTAGCAAATAATATCAAAGAGGATACTAAAAGCTTTTTCAAGTATATAAAGAGTAAAAGACAGGTGAGAGTAGATATAGGACCGATAGAAAATGATACTGGAGAAATTGTAATGGGAGATGAGGAGATGGCAGAGGAACTGAACAAGTATTTTGCATCAGTCTTCACTGAGGAAGACAGCAGGATACCAGACACTCAAGGGTGGCAGGGAAGAGAAGTGTGCGCAGTCACAATTACGACAGAGAAAGTACTCAGGAAGCTGAATAGGCTAAAGGTCGATAAATCTCCTGGACCAGATGGAATGCGCCCTCGTGTTCTGAAGGAAATAGCTGTGGAGATTGCGGAGGCATTAGCGATGATCTTTCAAAAGTCGATAGATTCTGGCATGGTTCTGGAAGACTGGAAGATTGCAAATGTCACTCCGCTATTTAAGAAGGGGGCAAGGAAGCAAAAAGGAAATCATAGACCTGTTAGCTTGACGTCGGTGGTTGGGAAGTTGTTGGAGTCGATTGTCAAGGATGAGGTTACAGAGTACCTGGAGGCATATGACAAGATAGGCAGAACTCAGCATGGATTCCTTAAAGGAAAATCCTACCTGACAAACCTATTACAATTTTTTGAGGAAATTACCAGTAGGCAAGACAAGGGAGATGCAGTGGATGTTGTATATTTGGGTTTTCAGAAGGCCTTTGACAAGGTGCCACACATGGGGCTGCTTAATAAGATAACAGCCCATGGAATTACAGGAAGGAAAGTTACATACGTGGATAGAGCGTTGGCTGATTGGCAGGAAACAGAGAGTGGGAATAAAGGGATCCTATTCTGGTTGGCTGCGGGTTACCAGTGGTTTTCCACAGGGATCAGTGTTGGGGCCGCTTCTTTTTACATTGTACATCAACGATTTGGATTATGGAATATATGGCTTTGTGGCTAAGTTTGCTGACGATATGAAGATAGGTGGAGGGGCCGGTAGTGCTGAGAAAACGGAGAGTCTGCAGAGAGACTTGGATAGATTGGAAGAATGGGCAGAGAAGTGGCAAATGAAGTACAATGTTGGAAAGTGTATGGTTATGCACTTTGGCAGAAAAAATAAACGGGCAGACTATTATTTAAATGGGGAAAGAATTCAAAGTTCTGAGATGCAACGGGACTTGGGAGTCCTCGTACAGGATTCCCTTAAAGTTAACCTCCAGGTTGAGTCGGTAGTGAAGAAGGCGAATGCAATGTTGGCATTCATTTCTAGAGGAATAGAGTATAAGGGCAGGGATGTGATGTTGAGGCTCTATAAGGCGCTGGTGAGACCTCACTTGGAGTACTGTGGGCAGTTTTGGTCTCCTTATTTAAGAAAGGATGTGCTGACGTTGGAGAGGGTACAGAGAAGATTCACTAGAATGATTCCGGGAATGAGAGGGTTAACATATGAGGAACGTTTGTCCGCTCTTGGACTGTATTCCTTGGAGTTTAGAAGAATGAGGGGAGACCTCATAGAAACATTTCGAATGTTAAAAGGCATGGACAGAGTGGATGTGGCAAAGTTGTTTCCCATGATGGGGGAGTCTAGTACGAGAGGGCATGACTTCAGGATTGAAGGGCGCCCTTTCAGAACAGAAATGCAAAAAAAGTTTTTTAGTCAGAGGGTGGTGAAACTATGGAATTTGTTGCCACGGGCAGCAGTGGAGGCCAAGTCATTGGGTGTATTTAAGGCAGAGATTGATAGGTACCTGAGTAGCCAGGGCATCAAAGGTTATGGTGAGAAGGCGGGGCAGTGGGACTAAATAGGATAAAATGGATCAGCTCATGATAAAATGGCGGAGCAGACTCGATGGGCCGAATGGCCTACTTCTGCTCCTTTGTCTTATGGTCTTATGGTCTTAAGTGGTAGAGGCAGGTTCGATATTATCACTTAAAGAAAAATTGGGATAGGTATATGGACAGGAAAGGAATGAAGGGTTATGGGCTGAGTGCAGGTCGGTAGGACCAGCGGAGAGTAGCGTTTGGCACGGACTAGAATGGCAGAGATGGCCTGTTTCCGTGCTGTAGTTGCTATATCGTTATATAAGTAAGTCAATAGCATCATAACATTTTAAGTAATGTTTGGATATTAAACACACAGCACCTATTTTCCCCGTATGAACATATAAAATCATTTCAACACACTAATATCGCTGAATCAGTGGGAGCGCTAGGTTGAATACTTCTTTCCTACAGCAAGACGGTCCTATCGAGGGGTGATGGGAGACAGCGATACTCGAAGGGGGTTCCTTATGTCCAGTCTATTCCGCTATTTAGTTTTTGTTGCACTCATTGCAGACATATGTTGGAAATGGAAGCGACGTTTTCAGTGCTTTCGTGGTTATCTCAGGATATTTAGCCTTGATTTTGAGATCCAGAATGCCGGCAGAGATGTTATGTGAAGCATACTTTTCAGCCCGCAGTCATTTGCAAGCTCGAGGAGTTGATCTCCTTCCCGCGCTGACATGGATGACGTGTGCGTAATGACCTCGCCTGCGTTCAAGCTCAACAGGGCGTGACAGGGAATGAGAAAAGGTGCAGCTGACTCCTATCGCCAAATCATATTGTTTCCTCATGGCCCGGTAGCGCATGCTATGTGGCCCGGTGGTTGGGGACCGCTGCTCTACAATGTGTAAAATGCTACATAAGTTAGGGACCTGCTTCGTCGAGCACCTCTGCTCCATTCACCAAGAGCGGAATTTCCCAGTGGCCAACCCTTCTAATTCCCATCCCCATTCCCAATTTGACATATCAGTCCATGGCCTCCTCTTTTGCCACAATGTGGCCACTCTCAGGGTGGAGGAGGATTGAACTGTATTGTAATGCGAACAACATGGACGAGCAAAGAAAAGCCCCTACACTTCTTAGCTTAATGGGTGCAAGGATGTACAGTCTCTTATGCAACCCAGGAACCCCTGAAAAGCCAGCAAGCAAGATGTTCAATGAAATTGTTACACTTTTACAAAATCACTTGAACCCTAACTTGCTGGCAATAGCTGAGAGATTTAGATTTTACAAAAGGGACCAGCCAAAAGTTGAAAGCATTTCTGAATACATTGCAGAACTGTGCAAACTTTCCCTGCACTGTGATTCCATAGATGGATTTCCTGATGCATTAAGGGACAGGCTTGTATGTGGCACGCATTGTCAAAACAATCCAAAGAGGTTACTATCTGAAAGAGACCTAACCTTAAACAGGCATTGACCATTGCAATATCGTTAGAGACTGCAGCAAAGGATGCAGCAGAACTACAGAAAAGGAGGCTAGAATGTGAAATGCACGAAATGACCCTGGACGGTGCAAAAAAGCCAAAGAGTGTTATTGATGTGGCAAATCCTTCCATGATGCAAATGATTGCTGGTTCAAAGAAAAGTCTGCAGAAAGTGTCACAGACCAGATCACAAAAAGTAGAACCGAATAAAAAGTCTCAAACACAAAACTAAACAAGTGCATAAAGTTACCAAATGTAAAATAGAATCAGACAACATAGAGTCTGACAAAGGTGAACTTTGATGCATAATATTACATCGTATAACTGAAGCAGATCACAAGGTCATCTGGATCACAATAGATGTGTCTGGTGTGAAACTGAAAATGAGCTGGATATAGCATTAGCTCTGTCCATAATTCCAGAGGCTGACTACAACAGGCTGTTTTCTTTTTTTTTATAATTTATTTTTTATTGAAGTTCATCATTAAACAAATATTTCCATAAGATGTATTTGAGATACTGTACATATATATCATATAGTCATATTTGCCAGAAATCTCCACATAATATCTTATAGAAAAAAGAGGAAAGAAAGAACAAGCAAAAGGAGAAAACTATGTACAAGTAGGGAGTGATCTTTTTTTAACAACATATTCATTGACTTGTGAGAATAAAATCAGGCCTATGAGGTGTTCCGTAGTTAAACCATTTTTCCCAGTATGAATCAAATTAATCAAATTGTTCCAATTTAGAATTAACAGTGCTGTTACTTTATCTATTTTGTAAATGTCCATTATAATTTCCATCCATGCATTTAAAGTTGGGCTCCCCTGTGATAACCATTTCCCAGTAAGAGTCTTTTTACCAGCCACCAGCAGTACATTCATTAAATGTTTATCTCTTTTCAACTATTCTTGAGGTATACAGCGGCATGCAAAAGTTTGGGCGCCCCGGTCAATATTTCTGTTACTGTGAATAGCTAAGTGAGTAAAAGATGAACTTATTTCCAAAAGGCATAAAGTTAAAGATGACATATGTCTTTAATATTTTAAGCAAGAAAACTTTTTTTATTTCCATCTTTTACAGTTTCAAAATAATAAAAAAGGAAAAGGGCCCAAAGCAAAAGTTTGGGCACCCTGCATGGCAGTACTTAGTAACACCCCCTTTGGCAAGTATCACAGCTTGTAAACACTTTCTGTAGCCAGCTAAGAGTCTTTCAATTCTTTTCTGGGGGATTTTTGCCCATTCTTCCTGCAAAAATCTTCTAGTTCTGTGAGATTCTTGGGCCATCACGCATGCACTGCTCTGTTGAGGTCTATTTACAGATTCTCGATGATGTTTAGGTCAGGGGACTGTGAGGGCCATGGCAAAACCTGCAGTTTGAGCCTCTTGAGGTAGTCTATTGTGGATTTTGAGGTATGCTTAGGATCATTAACCTGTTGTAGAAGCCATGCCCTTTTCATCTTCGGCTTTTTTACAGATGGTGTGATGTTTGCTTCCAGAATTTGCTGGAATTTAACTTAATTCATTCTCCCCTCTACCAGTAAATGTTCCCCGTGCCAATGGCTGCAACACAAGCCCAAAGCATGATCGATCCACCTCCGCACTTAACAGTTGGAGAGGTGTTCATTTCATGAAATTCTGCACCCTTTTTTCTCCAAACATACCTTTGCCCATTGCGGCTAAAAAGTTCTATTTTAACTTCATCAGTCCACAGGACTTGTTTCCAAAATGCATCAGGCTTGTTTAGATGTTCCTTTGAACTTTCTGAATAGAACTTAAATAGTTGTCTTGCATACTATTGATAAAGATCAATTCATTACAATAGTGCATTGAAGTAGTACAAGGGAAATCAATAACAGTGCAGAATAAAATGTTATAGTTATAGAGAAGGTACAGTGCAGGTAGACTATGAAGTGTAAGGTCAAAATGAAGTAGATTGTGAGATCAAGAGTTTAATTGTAATGTTGAGGCTTTATAAAGCACTGGTGAGGCCTCACTTGGAATTTTAGCTGGAGTGGTGAGTCTATAGAATTCATTACCCCAGGCAGCTGTGGAGGCCAAGTCTTTATGTATATTTAAGGCAGAGGATGATAGATTCTTGATTGCTCAGGGCTAAGGATACGGGAAAAGGCAGGAGATTGTGGCTGAGGATAAAATTGTATCCGCCATGATGAATTCTCGGCCAAATGGCTTAATTCTGCTCCTGTATCTTATGGTCTTATGGTCCTATTTTTATTGTACTGGGAAACCATTTAATAGTCTTATTAAAAGCTGTTCTTGAGCCTGCTGATGTGTGCTTTTCAGGCTCTTGTATTTTCTGCCTGATGGGAGAAGGGAGTAGAAAATATTTCCTGGGTGGGTGGGGCTCTTTAGTTATCTTGGCTGCTCTACCAAGGCAGTGGTGAGTGTACACAGAATCCATGGAAGCAGGTTGGTTTCCGTGATGTGCTTCGCTGTGTCCACAGATCTCTGCAGTTTCTTGTGGTCATGGGCAGATCAGCCGCCATATCAAACCATGATGTATCCGGATGGGATGCTTAATGTGCTGCATCCGTAAAAGTTGGTGAGGGTCAGAGGGAATATGTCAAATTCATTAGCCTCCTAAGGAACTGGAGGTACTGGTGAGCTTTCTTGTCATTGTGACTGGATCAGGACAGGCCATTGGTATTTTTCACCCACAGGGAATCGAAGGAATCTGTCAGCCCGACCTCAGCACCATTGATGTAAATAGAAGCACGTGCACCCTCACCACTCTTTTGTTTTGCTGGCATGCAGGGAAAATTTGTTGTCATAACAACACATTACTAGGCTCTCCATCTCCTTTCTGTACTCTGAGTAATCATTTCAAGTTGACACCCTGAGTCTGGACTGAGAGCAAAGAGGGCTGATTGCCAGTCTAAAGAAGAGAGGGGAAAGGCTGAGATTTGTCCCATCTATAGCCCTAATGATTTTATAAGCTTCTTTAAGGTCACCCCTCAGCCTCCTTTAATGCAAGGAAAATAACCTTGTGCTCAGTGCCTCGATGGATGAAGATAAGAGTGCCATATACCTAATTCAGCACCTCTATCCGTCTGTTTAAATTACTGGATTTTCATCTGGCAGCCTTTATAAAGCAGGCTAACTGAAATACATTTTTCCTCTTCTACCACAGCAAAAGAGTGTCCAGCCTGAATTAGGTGTTTCTTCACAAATAGATGTAACGTTCCGTTATATTGGCTCGTGTATGTCTAGAGGAAATCCCGCCCAGCACCTGCTGCAACACTCCCCTCAGGGTCAGTCGTCGCCCGAATCAATCACAAACATCAATCATCAGCCAGCACACTCAGTAAATTTTAACACATACACTTTATAGATATTACTAATTCTATGACATTAATATACATTTGATACAGAGAGGAAAGTAATGGGAAAAAAAAGGCGCCAACACTTATCGAAGTCCAAGTTCTTCGCGCGCTACCGTTGGAGCTCAAGTTCGACGTCAGACGACCACCCGAATTCCGTCGACCCACGGCTCGGGACCACCCTGAGTGATCGACTGGAGCCTCTCCGCACGTCCGCCGTCCTCCTCGTCTCTCCTCCGACTCCCCGCCAAAACTCAGTCCACAGTCATATCATACAGCATGGCATCCGAAAACAAAACGATACATAACCACCCATTGGCTAATAGAACCCTGTTATCTCATTTTAAAGTAAAACAAACTGTTAGCGCAAACTCTCTGCAGCGTTAAAGCACAACTAAGCCGCATTCCACAGATTAACAAAATCGCCATTTTAAATGTAACAAAAGAAAGACCCCGTACACTCTCCCCCCACCTCAAAAAGGCATGCCCTCATGACGTTAACCGAGTTCACCAGTGCTCCTTGTAAAACACAAAACCCAACCCAGGTGCATAAAGCAGTGACATAACTTTGCAGGGCAGTAGAGATCACACCCTGCTCTCCCGGCGCTATATAAGTGAGTCTTTCCGGGGGATGCCTACTCCTCTGAGGTCTCTGTACTTCCTCTGCTGTCTCTCCCTATTCAGACACCCCAGTTGACCCCTCGAGCCTATCTGACGGACCTTCCCCTTCACCGGGATCCCTCTGGCTCGGGTTCTGCCCCCACCCTCTCCTCCCCCAGTCCCGGCTGTAATACAGGCGGCTCTGCAACTCCCTCCCTCGGTTCCCCTGACTCAGTGATGGAAGGGCCAGGAGTCTCTTCTCCCGGCACCGGGGAATCAGCGAACGGAAGCAGGTACCACACGTCCGAATCATCATCTTCCGATGACATATCCCTTCTCGAGGTGGGGACCGGCCCCGTTTTCTTCGCAGCGGTTTCTTCCCGCACCCCGCGCCCTCGCAGAGTCCTCGTAATAGGGGTAAAGTCCCATTCGGCTCTGGGTCCATCTTCACCTCTCGACCCAGAGGCAACAGGTGGTTCCGATGGAGTACCTTGACAGGCCCCTGCCCACCCTCAGGTCTCACCCGGTAAACCGGGAGATTCGGCATCTGACTCTCCACCACATAGGGGTGGCTGCCCAACGGTCCGCCAACTTGTGCTTACCCGGTAGTCCTAAATTCCGGATAACGACTCGGTCTCCCGGCAATAGCTGGACGAACTTTACCTTCTGATCATACCTCCTTTTATTCCACTGGTTCTGCTTGGTGGCTGCCGCCTCAGCCAACTCGTACGCCCTTTTCAACTCTCTCCTCAATCGGACACGTACTTCAGACACGGCTTCGAAGGTATTTCCCCCGCTTCAGTCCCAAAACACAGATCAATGGGCAACCTCGCTTCCCGTCCGAACATCAGATAGTAGGGCGAGTACCCCGTAGCATCATTGCGAGTACAATTGTAACAATGAACCAAATGGGCAATGTGCTGACTCCACTTACTCTTCTGTCCAATCTCCAAGGTGCCGAGCATGTCCAGCAGGGTCCGGTTAAACCTCTCGGGTTGAGGATCACCCTGCGGGTGATAGGGGGTGGTTCTGGACTTTTCAACCCCAAGCATATCCAGCAATTCATGGATAAGCCTGCTCTCGAAGTCCCGTCCCTGATCACTGTGGATCCGCCGGGGAAGGCCATAATGAACAAAGTACTTCTCCCATAACACCTTCGCCACTGTAGTCGCTTTCTGATCCTTAGTAGGAAAAGCCTGCGCATATCTAGTGTAGTGATCCGTGAGGACCAAAACATTCGCGGTATTGCTGGTGTCCGGCTCAATAGACAGGAAATCCATACACACCAGGTCCATGGGTCCCGCACTCTGCAAGTGAGATAACGGAGCCGCCTGCGCAGGAAAGGTCTTCCTCCTGACGCAACGGCTACAGGTCTTACAGTATTCTTCCACCTCCCCCCTCATCCGGGGCCAGTAAAACCGGTCCTTGACTAATCCATAGGTCTTCTCTACCCCTAAGTGCCCGGAATCATCATGTAGAGCCTGAAGCACAGCCTTTCGATACTTCTCAGGCATGACCAGCTGCCAGTGCGGGGGTGGTCCGGAGGCGACGTGACTCGGTACAGGACGTGGTTCTTCAGCTTCAACCGGGGCCACTCCTTCAGTAGTAGGGGAACGGAGGCATGTTTCGCCTTCTCCACCTGCCCCATATCACCCTGGCTAACCGCGTACCAGATACTGCCAATGCTTGGGTCATCACGCTGAGCCGCCTTTACTTCCTGGGGACTCAACTCCGGCAGCTGCCTGTTCCTCAGAGCAGTCATATTACAGTAAACAGTGGGTATCGCGTCATCGTCAGCCCCCAGATGATCTACTGCCCGATCCGTTCCCATCTGTGCTCCTACTTCCCCGTCGCTCCCAACTTGACACATGGCCTTTACTCCCTGGGCAGGGACACTCTTCCACTCCTCGGCCGTGCCCGACTCGTCGTGCGCCCAACGAGACAGGGCATCTGCATCGATGTTCCGACTCCCCGGGCGGTACTTCAGGCTGAACTCATAGGCAGACAAGGCTACTAACCACCGGTGCCCAGTCGCATCCAGCTTCGCCGAGGTCAGGATATAAGTGAGGGGGTTGTTATCAGTTCTCACCTCAAACTGGGCCCCGTATAGGTAGTCACTCAACTTGTTCACCACCGCCCATTTCAACGCCAAGAACTCCAGCTTGTGAGTGGGATAGTTTCTCTCAGATGGCGACAAGCTCCGACTGACAAATGCCACCGGCCTCAAGCCGTTTCCCTGTTCCTGGTACAGAACAGCCCCCAGACAGTCGTGACTGGCATCAGTGTGTAGAACATACGGCTTCCGGGGACCAGCAAAAGCCAACACTGGGGCCTGTGTCAGCGCCCTTTTTAGAGATTGGAACGCCTCCTCACATTGAGCATCCCACCTCAATCCAAAAGGCTCCCCCGGGTTCAAGTATCCTCCTACCTCCGACCCTCGGTCTCCCTTCCTCCTCCTCCCCACAGGTGGATAGCCACACAGCAGCTGGTTCAATGGATGACTCATTTTCGCATATCCTTTCACGAATCGCCGGTAATATCCGCAAAACCCCAAAAACGAGCGTAAGGCGCTCACCTTCTGAGGTCTCGGCCAGTTGGTGACTGCGGCAATCTTACCCGGATCGGTGGCCACTCCATTTCGCGAGATTATGTGCCCGACATAGCTGACCGACGTCTTACAGAACTGGCATTTATCCAGGGAAAGTTTTAACCCTTCCTCCTTCAGCCGACTCAGCGCCTTCAGCAGCCGCTCCTCATGTTCCTCCAACGTAGATCCAAACATTATCAGGTCGTCCAGGTACACCAATACCTCCAGCAGGTTCATGTCCCCCACTGTCCGCTCCATGAGCCGCTGAAAGGTGGCTGGGGCCCCCGAGATACCTTGGGGCATTCGTTCGAACTGGAAAACCCCCAGGGGACAGATAAAGGCTGTCTTCTCCTTATCAGTCTCGCTCATCGGAATCTGGTAATACCCACTCCGCAAATCCAATACACTGAACCACTGTGCACCACTCAGACAGGCCAATGCATCTTCCACCCTCGGGACCGTATATTGGTCGGGAACAGTGCGGCAGTTCAGGGTCCTATAGTCCACGCACGTGCGTACCTTCCCATTTTTCTTCCTTGCCACCACTATGGGGGACGCATAGGGGCTTCGGGACTCCGCAATAATCCCTGCATCTTTCAACTGCCGCAAGTGCTGCCGCACATCCTCCACATCTGCTGGGGCCAACCGCCGCGACCTCTCCCTAAACGGGGTGTCATTTGTTACCCGAATGGTGTGCCGAGTGCTCTTGGAAAACCCTACATCAAACTCGCCCTGAGAAAAGACATCCCCTAACTTCAGCATCTTCTCCACCAGCCTGCTCTTATACGCCGGCGGTACAGGGGAGTTTTCAAAATTAAAGGCCTCCTCGGTCAGCCGCCCCCCGTTTCCCAATAGCTCTCTTCCAGTGGGCTTCACGGGGGCGCTGGACATCACCGTCACCGGGAACAAGTGCGCGAGGGGCATCCCGCGCTTAAAGGTGATCTCCCTCTCCGTTATATTCCTTACCATCACCCCCATCCGCCGTGCCTGTACAGCTGAGGGCCTCTGCAATTCAGGTCTCACCAGAGCCCCAGCCGGGAACCGGGACTCCCTTTCCAGGTCGTCGGGGGCGTCTACTAGCAGGGCCTCTCCCGGCGGCAATCCGGGGAATCTGGGGGTCCCCATCACTAATGCCGCCTCCCCTGGCTGTATCACCTTAGGCCTCGCCTGAGTGCACCACACCGTCCCTCGTTTGCACTCCGGATCCAGCCCCTGGGGGTCACTCACTCCTTCGTACACTGCTCGGAACACGGGGTGTACCGAGAGGGTCTCCAAAAAGTTCTCCCCCCCTTCTTCTTACAGGCTCCCAAGAGCCGTCGCACCAGAGGGGAGTTAGTCCCCACCAACAGGGCAGCACCACCGGGTCCGGACAAACCAACACCAGCGTCTCAAAGGTTTCCGATACTCCCACATCTCCCTCTGAAAATTCCAGTCTCACTGACAAGTATCCATCGTACGGGTAATCACCATCACTTATGCCCCAAATCTCCAATGCGTTAAACGGAGTTACTGCCAAATGCTTCAGATATTTGTTGTAGAGCGACCGGTACAGTAAGGTAACCTGCGACCCGGTGTCAAGGATGGCTTTCGCAAAGATTCCCTCTATCCGTCGGGACACGCTGGAACGGGGTCCCACCAGTCCATCAGGAATTTGGGCTTGTTCTTTCCGGGGTTCCGTAGCGGTTTTCTGGGAACGTGTTCCTCCCGAGACTCCAGTCCGTTCCCTCACTGAGCCTCTCTTAAGTTTCCCGACACCTCTCCCTTCTTGGTGGCCCGGGGGCCCTCCCCCCTCGGCGCATCTCGTCTCTCACAATCCTTCCGCAAGTGGCCAGCTTCCCCACAGTGGTAGCACGCCCCTGGCCACTCACATTCCCGGCAGAAATGCCCCTCTCTCCCACAGTTATAGCACCCACTACTCGCCGCCTCTCTCCTCCCGATACGGGCCCCCGAGGACCCCTTGGATTTCTCTGGTCTCACCCCGGCTACCACCTCCTGAACCGCTGAAGACCGTCCCTGAGGGTCCGAGCCCCCTGGTCGGCCCAAAGCACACTCCTCGGCCCGTGCCTCTCGGATCAGCCGTCCGAATGATGGAGGGGAGCTCTGCTTAAATGACTGCCGTACACTCCAAGCCACCCTGTCATCCTCCCGGGAACCGCTACATATCTGGCTCATCCTTAACTCCGCCACATCGTCCTCCCTCACTATCCCTCGTCGCAGCAACCCCGTAAGCTTTCCTTCCAGCCTGAAAGCATAGTCGGAGAGCTTTTCCCCTCTTCTCTGCCCCATCCGTTGAAACTCTGCTAAATGCCGCCAGGGATCCCCTGACAGTCCAAACACTTCCTCCAAAGCGTCCAAACACTCCGATAAGGAAGCCAAGGGGCATGCCGCTCTCAGATCGCGGACCACCCGGGCCGCCCCGCCCCTTAAGCTTTCCACCAATCGCTGTCTCTTTTCCTCATCCAAAACTGGCCACACCTCTAACAATTGGGATGTATCTTCAACCCAGGTATCATAGTCATCCTCCCCTTCCGGGGTGGGCCTGGCTCCGGAGAAAATTCTCAGCTTCGGGCGGGGCCCCTCAACCCTTCTCGCCAGGGAGGGAATGGCAGCCGTTAACTCGGCAGTCTCATCCCGCTCATGGGGGCCGGGCCTGGCCAAACCTTCCCACTCCACACCTCTACCTCTTGCTACGGGCACCCGGCCGGGGGCCTCATCTAGCTCCTCCTCCTCCGGCACCTCCTTGCGTCCTCGGAGAGAGTGTGGAGACCCCACGGCCCCGCCTCCCCCGGGGCATGGACTGTCGCTGGTAGTTCCAAAGTCATGACGTCGGCACTCGCCCGCACCAACATCCAGCTAGCCTCCAGTTCTTTCCCACCCCTTCTAGCTACAAGTTCTACCTGCCCGATACCTTTAATCAAACTCAACCCTCGCACCAGTACCTCTGCCGAAATGCGATAATCGACCCCGCTTACCACACACGCATGATTCACCGGTACCTCCATTTCACACCAAGTTACAATCTTATCTCGCTCCATCTTCACACCACCTACCGCAACGACAAGTACAACTTTCCCGAAAAAGTCCAAATCCCGGACGGTAGCCCCCACTTGTAACGTTCCGTTATATTAGCTCGTGTATGTCTAGGGGAAATCCCGCCCAGCACCTGCTGCAACACTCCCCTCAGGGTCAGTCGTCGCCCGAATCAATCACAAACATCAATCATCAGCCAGCACACCCAGTAAATTTTAACACATACACTTTATAGATATTACTAATTCTATGACATTAATATACATTTGATACAGAGAGGAAAGTAATGGGGAAAAAAAGGCGCCAACACTTATCAAAGTCCAAGTTCTTCGCGCGCTACCGTTGGAGCTCAGTTCGACGTCAGACGACCACCCGAATTCCGTCGACTCACGGCTCGGGACCACCCTGAGTGATCGACTGGAGCGTCTCCGCACGTCCGCCGTCCTCCTCGTCTCTCCTCCGACTCCCCACCAAAACGCAGTCCACAGTCATATCATACAGCATGGCATCCGAAAACAAAACGATACATAACCACCCATTGGCTAATAGAACCTGGTTATCTCATTTAAAGAAAAACAAACTGTTAGCGCAAACTCTCTGCAGCGTTAAAACACAACAAAGCCGCATTCCACAGATGAACATAACAAAATCGCCATTTTAAATGTAACAAAAGAAAGACCCCGTACATAGAGTTACAGAGTAATAGAACACTAGAGCCCAGAAACAGGTCCTTCAGCCAATCTAGTCCATGTTTACAGTTACCCTGTCCATACCGCTCATTAGTTTGTATACATTTATCAAATCTCTCTAGAGAATAAAATCCTAATTTATTCAACCTTTCCCTATAACTCAGATCCTGGTAACATCCTTGTGAATTTTTGCTGCACTCTTTCGATGTTATTAATATCTTTCTGGTAGGTAGATGACCAGAACTATATAGAGTATTCCACATTAGGCCTTATCAATGTCTTACACAGCTTCAACCTAACATCCTGCTCTCAGTACTTTGATTTATGAAGGTCAATGTATCAAAAGCTCACTTAATGACCCTATCTACCTGTGACTCCAATTTTAAGGAATAATGGATTTGTATTCCCCGAACGATCCCTCTGTTCTGCCACACTGCTCAGTGCCCTATTGTTCACCATATAAGCCCTATCTTTCCCTGTCCTCTTAAAGTACAACACCTCACACTTGTCTGCATTAATTTCCATTTGCCATTATACAGCCCATTTTTCTAGCTAATCCAGATCCAACTGTGAGTTTTGATGGTCTTCTTCACTGTCCACTATACCCCCAGTCTTGGGGTAATATGCAAATTTGCTGATCCAGTTTGCCTAATTATCACCCAGATTTTGTATATAGATGACAAACAACAATGGACCCAGCACTGATCCCTTCAGCATACCACTAGTCACAGGTCTCCAGTCAGAGTGGTGGTTGTCTACTACCACTCTCTGGCTTCTTCTGAAAAGCCAATATTTAATCCAATTTACTCCCATATCCTGAATGCCAAGAGACTGAACCTTCTTGATCAACTCTCATGCAGGATTCCTGTCAAAGGCCTTGATAAAGTCCAAGTAGACAATATCAACCACCTTGCCTTCATCAATTTTCCCAGTAGCTTCCTTGAAAAACTTGATAAGGTTGGTTAGAAACTACTGTACCTATCACGCATAAACACAAGTTGACTGTATCGAATCTGTCCCTGTCTATCCAAATATATATCCTGCCCATTAGATTATTTTCCAATAACTCACCCAATACAGATGTCAAACTCTCCAGCCTATAATTTCCTGACTTATTCTTAGACCCTTTCTTAAATAATGGAACAAAACTGAATGCAAGGATGGGATCACACAATCTGCCTTATACAGAATTTCAGAGAGGCTGGATAGCCTTCTTTTTTAAGTTATTACAGTGACATGCAAAAGTTCAGGCACCCCTAGTCAAAATTTCTGTTACTGTGAATAGCTAAGCGAGTAAAAGATTAACTGAATTCCAAAAGGCATAAGGTTAAAGATGACACATTTCTTTAATATTTGAAGCAAGAAAACTTTTTTATTTCCATCTTTTATAGTTTCAAAATAACAAAAAAGGAAAAGGGCCTGAAGCAAAAGTTTGGGCACCCTGCATGGCGGTACTTAGTAACACCCCCTTTGGCAAGTATCACAGCTTGTAAACACTTTTTGTAGCCAGCTAAGGGTCTTTCAGTTCTTGTTTGGGGGATTTTCACCCGCTCTTCCTTGCAGAAGGCTTCTAGTTCTGTGAGATTTTTGGGCTGTCTTGCATGCACTGCTCTTTTGAGGTCTATCCACAGATTCTCGATGATGTTTAGATCAGGAGACTGTGAGGGCCACGGCAAAACGTTCAGCTTGCACCTGTTGAGGTAGTCCATCGTGGATTTTGAAGTGTGTTTAGGTTCATTATCCTGTTGTAGAAGCCATTCTCTTTTCATCTTCGGCTTTTTTACAGACAGTGTGATGTTTGCTTCCAGAATTTGCTGGTATTTAATTGAATTCATTCTTCTCTCTACAAGTAGATGTTCCCCGTGCCACTGGCTGCAACACAAGTCCAAAGCATAATCGATCCACCCCCGTGCTTAACAGTTGGAGAGGTGTTCTTTTCATGAAATTCTGCACCCTTTTTTCTCCAAACATACCTCTGCTCATTGCGGCCAAAAAGTGCTATTCAAAAGGTTCAAAGGAACATCGAAACAAGCCTGATGCATTTTGAAAACAAGTCCTGTGGACTGATGAAGTTAAAATAGAAAAGGTCCCCCATATATCAATTAGACCAACATCCTCAAAAAGAGGATGTGTTCACCAGCAACTTCTATGTGTGTTGCTTGAAATTCCAGCATCTGCAGGTTTCCTCGTGTTTATGTCCTCAAAGACTGTTAACTTTCTTATGTAAGGACTTTGCTTCATAGGTTTTTCTATTGGAAGAGTCTAACTTTGGTTGTAATTGTAAATTTAAGTCTCCCCCACATATGAAGAGACCTTCTGTTTCCGTTACCATAATATTAGTAATTTTCTGGAAGAAACTAATAATACTTCCTGAGGGTGCGTATATATTCAATAAAGTAACTGAATTTCCATCTATATTCCCCCTTACCAGAATATATCTGCCCTCCTTATCTCCCATTTTGAATACTTTTTCAAAATTTAGCTTGCTTGAGATGAGAATAGCAACTCCTCTTCTATGTCCTGATTTATATGAGGAGAAGAACAAATTAGTGAAGCCCAATCTCTTTAGTTTTTCATGCTCATTATCACTTCAGTGAGTTTCCTGTAAATATACTACATGGGCATGTTCTTTCTTCATTTTTGATAGAATTTTACTGTGTTTGATTGGATTTAACAGCCCATTGACATTAAAAGAAATGAATTTTACTTTGTCCTTGGCCATGTGTATTTATCTTTCCGTATATCATTGAAATTAGCAGAATAAAATTTAATCAATCTACTCCCTGAACAAATAAGAACCAAGAAATGCAAATTTTAAAAAAGGTACCGAAGGTGTGATTCCAAGGCTGAGGTCTCTAGTAGATGTCCCTGGGTTGAACTAGAGGAAATGTCTAGCCGTGGGGGGTAGCCTCTCCTACCTGTGAGTTGAGGGCCCCCACTGGAGTACCCATAAAAGTAAGTGAAAAAAACTATATCCATTACACAGAAAAGATTTCCCTGTGTATTCCTCCCATGTATATATTCTCATTTAGGTGGGGAAAAAGGAGTGAATGAATGAATAAAAAATAAAATAATTGAGTAATATAAAATCCACATTGTAATATGTATTTCTTGAGGTAAGTATAGCACTATCTATTTTTGCTTCTGTTTAGCTTATCAACACTTTTGAAATTAGTTAGACCTTATGGCTCTTCTGGAGGAGGAGAAGGCTGTCTTCTGAAAACTCAGTCTCTTCCTGATATTCTTCTCTTGCCCTCCTCCCGTCCCCTGTTTTCTCGATTCTCTCACTATTTCTCAAGCAGAGCGAGATAGCTGCTCAGCCAGGCTTTCCCCCGGTTTGATCACACTGACTGGCAACCCTCTGTCCTTCATGCCTGCAGTCACCTCTTCCACTGTCTGATACAGCTGCATCCCGAATTCATAAAACACTCACAGTTTAGCAGGGTGTGGAATCTAAAAGCTAATCTTTCTTTGCTTTAATACTTGCTTCGCTTCAGAATATTCCTTGCGTTTCTGCAGGACTGCTGGGGGGTAACCTTGATCAAAATATATTAATTTTCCATTCAAAAATACCTTTTTCTTTCCCCAGGCTTTGCACAGAATCTCTGCTTTGGTTTTGTACTGAAGGAAACTAATTACTATTGAGCGTGGCTTATCTTCCCTGTCTCCAGAAGGCCTCGGGATGAGCATGCAGTGTTTTCTCTCAATGTCAAATTCCATAGTCCAGCGTGTCCTGTAGTAACTTTTCTACAAACTCCACCATAGACAATCCCTCCAGTCCTTCGGGAACATTATATATCCTGATATTCTTCCATCGTAACCTTCTTACTTGGTCGAGTAGTTTATTTTCTTGTTGATTTAACACTTTTATCATCTTATTTAGCATCTATTCCATGTCTTGAACACGATCTTCCACCTTTTCAATTCGTGTCTCTGCCACCGCTATTTTTTGATTATCATTGGTGAGCTCTGACCTGAGATCATTTAGTTGCTGTTTTATGTCTTTTTGGAATTCTCGTATCTCTTCCAGAATTTTTATTAAATTTGCCGCTTCACCTGAACGAGGCGCAGCGTCAGCCTTGCTGCCACGTACTCCTGTAGGAGAGCTGTTCGTTGCACCCCCCCCTTGTCTACAGGCTCCGCAGTGATGCTTTTTTAAATCTCCATTCCTTTTCCCCATTCTTGCCCCCCTTACCAGTTCAGATATTTTCGAGAGATCTTGTATTTGGTGGATTAACAGGGTAAAATAAGCGTTTTTCCAGAGGAGCTATTATCTTAGGCTTGCATTCTGGATGATGACGTCACCAGAACCTCCAAAAGGCTGTTTTCTAAGATACCGTTAGAGAACACTTCAGTGATGCTAAAGACTTACAAGGTGAAAAGGTGTCTCCCAAAGGCAAACTGAAGGTAAATGTGATGTATGGATGCCAAACACAGCAGTTAGAGCTTTATATATTGGAAAGCAGAGGACCAGCACTTTTCAGATGTGAATGGTTGAGAAAAATCCAACTAGACTGACACTCAATCAAAGCTCTCAGCGTGACATCAACAGGCAACGGCAGCCCAAATGCTAGCACTAACTAGGGACTGGCACTCTAATGAAAAGATGTTTGATGAGGGGATTGGTAAACTCAAAGGCATGAAGGCCAGAATTGAACTGGATGAAATAGCTACACCAAGATTCCATAAAGCACATCCAGTGCCTTATGAACCATGTCCTAAAGTGGATGCTGAACTGCAGAGCTTGGAGGCATCTGGAATTCTCTTCTAGGTTGAATGGAGTTATTGGGCTATGCCCATTGTGCTGGTGATCAAGAAATGAGACACCAGATCCGATCACATATGTGAGGATTTCAAGGTGAGCGTTAGCCTGGTGCTGCACACTGTGCAGTATCGTCTGCCATGAATAGAAGACATTCTTGCATCTTTGGCAGGCGGGGAGACGTTTTCAAAGATTGACTTGTCACAAGCCTGTATGCAAATGGAGATTGAGGAGTCAAGCAGGAATTTCCTCACAATCAACACTCACAAGGGACAGTTTCAGTATAATTGTTTCATCTTTGTCGTCACGTCAGCTTCAGTATTTTGGCAAAGAGCAATGGACCAAGTGCTCTAAGATATCCCAGGAACACAATGTTACCTTGATGACATCGCCGTGACTGACAAAAATGATGAACAGCATCTCCAGAACCTTAGTAACATGCTGACCAGGCTGAGTAAGTATAGTCTGTGTGCAAAGAGAGAGAAATGTGAGTTTTCTGAGAATGAAATCTGATATTGTGGACATGTCATTAACAAGCATGGCTTATGTAAGTCACAAGAGAAAACTGAAGCAGTGCTGCAGCCACACAAACTGGAAAATGTGTCACAACTTGTAAACTACTAACACTGGTTTCTCCCAAACATCGCTACAGTGCTCCATCAAATGAACATACTGTTGCAGACAGGAGCAAAGAGGGAATGATCAGAAGGATGTGAAAAAGCATTCAAAGATACAAAGAGACTAATAACATCTGAAGAACTGCTCACCCATTATGACCCATCCTTGCCCATCCAATGGCACACGATGTGTCCCCTTATGGCAGTGGAGCCATTTTGTCACACATTATACACATTACACATATTCAAAGAGCAAAATAGTACAACCATGGCTGACAAAGCTAATGTAAAATCAAAAGAGAGGGCATACAACAAAGCAAAAATTAACAGGAAGACAGAAGATTGGGAAGCGTTTTAAAACCTACAGAGAGCAATTAACAGAATCATTAGGAGGGAAAACAGGAAATATGAAAGTAAGCTAGCAAAGAGTATCGAAGTGGATAGTAAAAGCTTTTCCAATTATGTAAAAAATAAAAGAGAAATGAGAGTGGATATGGGACCCGAGAAAATGAGGCCAGAGAAATAATAATGGGAGACAAGGAGATGGCAGATGAACTGAAGGAGTATTTTGCAACAGTCTTCACTATGGAAGACACTAGCAGTGTGCCAGATATTGAATGTGAGGGAAGAGAAGTGAGTGCAGTTACTATTGCAAGGGAGAAAGTGTGCAAAAATCTGAAAGAATTAAGGGTACACACAGTAACTCACCCGGACCAGATGAAGTACACCCTAGGGTTCTGAAAGGGGTAGTGGTAGAGATTGTGGAGGCTTTAGTAATGATCTTTCAAAAGTCATTGGACTCTGGCATGGTGCCAGAAGACTGGAAAATTGCAAATGTCACTTTTTAAGTAAGGAGGAAGGCTGCAGAAAGGAAATTATAGACCAATGAGCCTGACCTCAATTGTTGGGAAGATGCTGGTGTCAATTATAAAGGATGAGTCTATGGAGTACCTGGTGACACAGGACAAGTTAGGACAAAGTCAGCATGGTTTCCATAAGGGAAAATATTGCTAATGAACCTTTTGGAATTCTTTGAGGAGATTTCAAAAAGGGTAAATAAAGGGAATGCAGTGGATGTTGTATATTTGGACTTTCAGATAGCCTTTGACAAGATGCCACACATGAGGCCCCTTACCAAGTTATGAGCCCATGGTATTACAGGAAATTAGAGGCATGGTTAGACTATTGGCTGATTGGTAGGAGGCAGTGAGGGGATTCAAAGGATCCTTTTCTGGTTGGCTGTCGGTGACTAGTGGTGTTCTGCAGGGTCGGTGTTGAGACTGGTTCTTTTTATGCTTTTTATATCAATAATTTAGATGATGGAATGGATGGCTTTGTTGTCAGGTTTGCAGATGATACAAAGGTTGGCAAAGACTAGTGTTGAGGAAACAGGTAGGCTGCAGAAGGACTTAGACAGATTAGGGCAATTGGCAAAGAAGTGGCAAATGAAATACCATGTTGGAAAATGCATGGGCATGCACTTTGCAGGTTACCTTGCCAGTTGAGTCTGTGGTGAGAAAGGCAAATGCAATGTTAGCATTCATTTCAAGAAGTCTAGATTACAAGAGCAGAGATGTGATGCTGAGGCTTTATAAGGCACTGATGAGGTCTCACCTTAAGTATTGTGAACAGTTTTCACCCCTCGTCTAAGAAAAGATGTACTGGCATTGGAGAGGGTTCAGAGGAGGTTCACAAGGATGATTCTGGGAAAGAAAGTGTTATCATATGAGGAACGTTTGACGGCTCTGGGACTGCACTTACCAGAACTTAGAAGGATGAGGGGGGATCTCATTGAAACCTTTCGAACATTGCAAGGACAAGACAGAGTAGAAATGGAAAGGATGTTTCCGATGGTGGACGAATCTAGGACAAGAGGGTATAGCCTCATGGTAGAGATGTCCATTTAAAACAGAGATGAGCAGAAATTTATTTCACCAGATGCTGGTGAATTTGTGGAATTTGTTACCACAGGAAACTGTAGAGGCCAGATCATTGTGTGTACTTAAGGCTGAGATTGATTGGTTCTTGACTGGACACGGCATCAAAGGTTAAGGGGTGAAGGCTGGGGAGGGGGGCTGAGGAGGGAAAAAAAAAAGATCAGCCATGATTGAATGGTGGAGCCAACTTGATAGGCCAAATAACCACATTCTGCTCCTATGCCTTATGGTTTTATGGTCCTATTATGAAAGATGCATCCGAACGTCCAGTTGTGTTTACTTTAAGATCACAGATGAGAGCAGACTGCAACCATGCACAGATTGACCAAGAAGCCCGTAGTCTAGCATGGGGAATAAAGAAGTTCCACCACTACCTCTACGGACCAAAGTTTACACTCATGACAGATCACCAGCCTGTTATGTTCATTTTCAATCCCAGGAAGGGAATTCCAGTGATGGTTGCTACCTGGTTACAATGTTAGGCACTATTCCTAGGAGCCCACTCTTATGACATAGAATTCAAGGGGACCAATCAACACAGCAACGCTGTTGGCTTGTTATGTCTTCCACTACTGGCAACTGAAGAAAAGTATTCATTCTGTGACCCTACAGAAGTGTTCCACACCACCTTGGTAGATCAGTTGCCAGTAACAAATTCTGAAATACCAAGGGAAACAAGGAAGGCAAATACAATGTTCACATCGAATTCAAGAGGATTACAGTATAAAAGCAAGAAAGTAATGCTGAGATTTATAACACATTGGTCAGGCCTCATTTGGAATACTGTGAGCAGTTTTGGAAATTTATCTGACTAAAGATGTTCTGCCATTGGAAAAGATCCAGAGGAGGAACACAAGAATGATTCCATGAATGAAAGGGCTAGCATTTGATGGTCCTGGGCCTATACTTGCTAGAGATTAGAAAGATGAGGTATGATCTTATTGAAATCTACCAAATTTGGAAGGCCTGGATACAGTGGATGTGGAAAGGATGTTGCAATAATGGGAGACTCTAGGACCAGTGGGGATGGCCTCAGAATAAAAGGACATACCTTTAGAACAAAAGTAAGTGGGGGTTTCTTTAGTGTGGCAAATCTGTGGAATTCATTGTAACAGATGGCTATGGAGGCCAACTCATTAGGTACATTTAAAGTGGAGTTTGATAGTTTCTTAATTAGTAAAGGGTGTCAAAGGTAGGAGAAGGCAAGAGAATGGGGATGTGAGAGAAATATAAGCCAGCAAGACAATGAACGAATGACAAAGCAAACCGGTGGACTGTATGGTCTCATTCTGCTCTCATTCCATCTCGTCTTATGGCTGGGAGACAAGCTGGAATTTTTAGCACATGAATGACAGAAAATGGAGGGCTATGTAGTAGGGAAAGGTTAGGTTGATCTCAGAGTAGGCTAAATGGTCAGCACAACATTGTGGGCTAAAGTGCCTGAATTGTGCTGTAATGTTCTCTGTATAATGTTCTTGGGAATAGTAGAACGTGACAAGCACATGGATGTAGAGTTTAGATAATAAGATGACATTGGGCAGAGTCAGGAACAAAAGTTCCAATGATTTTCAAAATAATAAGGGTATGTTATTGAAAGATCAGCTGAAGAAAACATTTCCAGCAACATTGTGACTTGCAGCACCTACACACACTAATTCAGCAAATTTAAACTTCTCTCTTGAAATCAATAAATTCAAGTATTGCTGAAAAATTACACACTTGAAGTGATGTTAGACAAACTAGAGTAAAAAGGGCAAAAATCAAGTACATAGAAGTGAAGACTGGATTAAAACTATTTAAAAGAAATACAATGATCGCAATATGACTCACCAGTGGTATTTATTTTAAATATACTGTTTAATTATTGAGAAAAGCTCACACATTTAGCATCAAATACATTATTACATTTAGCATCAAATACTATATTTAAATAATTTAGCTATATTGGACTTCAATCCATTTTGTTCACTTTATTCGGTACAACTATACACCTGCTTGTTAATGCAAATATCTAATCAGCCAATCAAGTAGCAGCAACTAAATGCATAAAAACATGAGGACATGATCAAGAGGTTCAGTTGTTGTTCAGACCAAACATCAGAATGGAGAAGAAATGTGATCTATGTGACTTTGATATTGGAATGATTGTTGATGTCGGACGTGGTGGTTTGAATATCTTAGAAACTGCTGATCTCCTGAAATTTTCATGCACAGCGTCTCTAGAGTTTACAGAGAATGGTATGAAACACAAAAAAAAAGTGAGCAGCAGTTCTGAGAGCGAAAGCACCTTGTTAATGAGAGAGGTCAGAGGAGAATGCCCAAGCTGGTTTAAGACGACGGAAAGGTGAGAGTAACTCAAATAACAACATGTTACAACAGTCATTTGCAGAACAGCATCTCTGAGCACAACGCATCAAACCTCGAGGTGGGTCAGCCACAGCAGCAGAGGACCATGAACATACAGGAATAAACTTAGTGGCCACTTAATTAGGTACCTCCTGTACCTAATAAAGCGGTCGCTGAGTGTATTTGGAGTAATATTTCTTTTCAAATTTAATAATAGGTTTTGAAATTTCAATGCACTCTGGAAAACAGATAAAGATTTTCTGGAACTGAGACCTATTGATTGTTGCAAGTGAATTAGATTTGAAGAGGCTCAACTGTCACTCAGAGTCAGCATATTCTTCACAGCATATCAAATCCCAGAAAATGTATCATTTGATTTAGTAATTTCAGCTCTGAAGGACCCAGGACAAAGGAGGGATAAGTACCAAGTATAAAATTGCTTTGGCATGTAGAGAAGCAGTTTTGTTTTTGAAGCTGAGGATCTTTGTTAAATGAAGGTAGTGAGATCTAACAATGACGTCAACAGTTACGACTTTCATCTTAGTTCTCAAAGGGTGCATTCCCGCTCTGCACCAATGTCCCTTGCTGTATATTGAAATGCACTCTTTTCAAGTTGCCCATTACTGGTCTTGTAGTGCTGTTTAATTTCTCAAAACCTAGTTTCTCCTCTTCAGTCTTTATTCAGATTATGTACCAGTGAAAGTGGTTGAAATTGTTTACGACAGAAACCTCTAATATCACATTATACAGGGGGAGGCATGATTATAATTATAGTTGCAAAGAGCGAAGAACTTTGAAGAAATTGAAGGATAAAAATCAAGGTAATGCAAATAATTAAATGTGACTAAGAATGAACCCACACAGCAAAAGTTGAGTATTAATCCATGTGGCAAATGGCAAATTTCATACTGAGTCAGGCTATGAGTGCAGGAACAGTATTTGCCCTGCACTGACTAATTTGGCAATATGTCTGATGCACATGGTGTGTTGAAACTATGCGAAGGTCAGAGGCAAAGATACTGGCATGACAGGACTTATTGGGCTGTGTCTATGTTACTGAAAACAACCTCTAGTGGTTCAGTGAATGAGACTCCAGCAAGGTAAAATGCCAAGGGTCAGACTGTAAGATAGATATCAGAAAAAAAAGATTAGCTGTATTTATCATTTGTACTTCGAAACATACAGCGAAATGTGCCATTTGCATCAAATCAAATTAGCAAAGGTTTTGCTGAGCAAGCTGCAATTGTCGCCACATGTGCACAACTGACTAACCCGAACCGGTACATCTTAGGGATATAGGAGGAAAATGGAGCACTCAGAGGGAACTCACATTGTCATGGGTACAAACTCCTTACAGACGGCAGTGGAGATCAAACCCAGATCTTACAGCTGGTGCTCTAAAGCAACACACTAACCATTACGTGACTCGGCCATGCAAGCAAGAAAGAATTGGCAGAAGTCAATGCTGCAGCGTTTGAAAGCATTGATATTAGTCTCTCAAAGTTGTCAAGTTAAAGATTGGTTGATGTTTTAGTTTAAAATTTAGTTTTATAATAAATCTTAGAACACATTTTTATTTTTGTGAAGCATCGCAGAGGGAGAACACACACTGCTCTGGCAATTGTCATTGTGCTTTTCCTGGGAAAACACCAGCTAGACATTTAAGGACATTTACCAAGGCACAAATATTTGTCCTGTGTCCCATTAACTGAAGCAAACAATAAACATTATGCAAGAAGCCTGAAAGCTCTAACTGTTTGTTTCCCAAATGTGACCAAGGTAGTTGTTGACCTGAACAATTAGATGGGCCAGTTCTTCCAATGCTAGAGCCGGACAGATCAATCAGCTTTTAACCACTTCACTGGTCGTTACTCAGGTCTCCCAAGTGCTGGGTGAAATTCCATCCTCTGGTCTGGTGAAACATTCACATGAAGCACACTTGTGCTTCACCACTGGGTTCTTCAAGAATTTTCAGACTGGGAAAGCTGCCTGTCAAACCTGCATTGGGTTAGATCCCTGCAAGTCCAGAGAGTCCATTAAAACGAGCAAAAGAATGATAAACCATGATTATTTGAAATACATCAGTTAATTTCCATGTAATGTCATATAAAGATTTGCAAATATTTTATTGTTGATAGAGAGTCATTTTTAAAACAGCATTTTTGTTTTTAATAATATGCAAGCATTTTGGAATATTAGCAAATTTAGAAGGCAAATGACATGACAGTTTTGGTAGTTGGTGATCCTGGAGACCTTATTAAATGAACTGAAGATCCAGCCCAATGTTCTCATGTATGTCATTCCTCCAGCTGTTTACAGGAGAAGGCTTAAGGTAACTGGAGTCAGGAACAGAAGGACAAAAATCTTCAAAGAACTCTAGGCGAGGATTATACTTTGATTTTATTTTTTTTTCTTCATTTCTTCATCTTGCTATGCAATTACATACTAAATGAAGGAAAATATGTATATATTATTTCAGAAAGTCTCAAATTGTTTAAGGACAATATAATTCATCAGAAATATCATTGTTGCAGACATTCCATGCGCAAGACTCCTATTCAGATTCAGATATATTTATTAGATGACAATAACCTATCCCTCAATGTCAGCAAGACGAAGAAATTGGTTGTTGACTTCAGAAGGAGTAGTGAACCACATGACCCAATTTACATTGGTGGTGCGCAAGTGGAGCAGGTCAAAAGCTTTAAGTTCCTCGAGGTCAATATCACCAATGACCTGACTTGGTCCAACCAAGCAGAGTTCACTGCCAAGAAGGCCCGCCAGTGCCTTTACTTCCTGAGAAAACTAAAGAAATTTGGCCAGTCCCCTTAAAACCTCACTAATTTTTATAGATGCACCGTAGAAAGCATTGTTCTAGGGTGCATCACAACCTGGTATGGAATTTGTCCTGTCCAAGACCGAAAGAAGCTGCAGAAGATCGTGAACACGGCGCAGCACATCACACAAACCAATCTTCCGTCCATGGACCCACTTTACACCGCACGCTGTTGGAGCAGTGCTGCCAGGATAATCAAGGACAAGACCCACCCAGACAAAACACTTTTCATCCCTCTTCCCTCTGGGAGAAGGCTCAGGAGCTTGAAGACTCATACGGCCAAATTTGGGAACAGCTTCTTTCCAACTGTGACAAGACTGCTGAACAGATCCTGACCCGGATCTGGGCTGTAACCTCCAAATATCTGGACCTGCCTCTCGGTTTTTTTGCACTACCTTACTTTCCATTTTTCTATTTTCTATTTATGATTTATAATTTAAATTTTTTATATTTACTAATTTTACTATTTTTAATATTTCATATTTGTAATTCAGGGAGCAGGAAGCGCAGAATCAAATATCGCTGTGATGATTGTATGTTCTAGTATCAATTGTTTGGCGACAATAAAGTAAAGATGAACATGGAAGCATACAGTGAAATGCATTGTTCACATTAACAACCAACACGCAAAGAAATGCTGGGGACATGATCATCAGAACAGCACAGAACACAACAAGGAACCAACCAACAACAGCAAAACAAGTTCCTTTTCTTCCTCCTACCCACCCACATAAACAGCTGTCCAACTCCAGGATAAGCCTCTGGGACTCCAGTCTCCAGTTTCCAGGCTTCAGCCCTCGGGCTTTGACTTCCAGACTTACAATTGACCTTAGGGCAATGACCTTCGGTATCGACCCTGGACTAGCCACTAATCTTATAATCAGCAACAGGGTTATTTCCAGAATTTATAGTTGGCTGCTAATCTGTATTCTCAATGATTAAATGGCTCCCCATGCAGATATATTGATTTCTGTGGTATGAACTTCCTCTTTTCTGATGCTTGCTTCACCATGGACAGCAATAAAACTGAATCCTTGTGTTCAACAAATGTGATGTAATTAGACTTGCTGTGCAGCCAATCACATGTAATGAAACAGTGGCACAGTAGTTCATTTATTGTGCTAAAATCCAGAAACATAGACAACGGAGTTGGAGACACAGATTCAAATCTCAGCATGGCAGCTGTGGAACTTACAACCGATCAAGTGAATGTAGATCGAGAAGTTAGTGTCAATGTGGTGCCTATGAAGCTACTGAATGCTCATAACAACTGAGAAACACAAGAAACTGCAGATGCTGGAATATGGAGCAACAAGCAATCTGTTGGAGGAAGTCAACATCATTTCTGGGGGAAAGGAATTACTGACATTTCAACTCAAAGTCCTGCATCACTCCTATTGCAGGGCTTTGACCAGAAACCTTGACAACTCCTCTCCCCAACACCACCCAGCCACATAGTTGCTTCTTGACCTACCAAGTTCCTCTAGCAGATTGTTCGCTGGTCATAAAAAAAATTATCATAGTCATTAAGGGACAGCAATATTCCATTCTCACCCAATCTGGCCCATGTGCATATGACTTCAGAGCCACAGCAATATGGCTGACTTTCTGCTGACCTCCTTCAACATCCACCAACCCAGTTGGTTTTGGGAGTAATTAAGGACTCATGTGAAATGTTGCTTCTGCCAGCAAAGTGCACAGCATGAGAACTATCTTTTTTTTAATTAAAGAATCTAAAGATACAATGCAGTTTTTAATTAACTTTTGAACTTCTCGAAGAGTTCTAATTAAAGATCTGAATGCATATGAGTAAGCCAGAAGCATAAATATAATAAACTTACTTTTCATATAAAGACTTCTATAATTATGAACGATCATGTTTTAACATACATTCATAAAAGACATTAAGACAAATAATTATGACCTTGTACACTTTGCAAAAAAGTGCAAACGTTCCACGGTATATTATAAATGAGCAAGTTCATTGGATTACATTCAGGCTTCTCCTGATCTGATGTCACATAAATCTGTTTAGCCTGTTTTATGATCAATTGATTAGCAACTAAAACTGTCCATTGAACATAGAAAGTCTATGTTAAAGGAACTTATGGATAACTAGGGCTAAATATAATACCTGTCAAAGGATGAGTGGGTTTCCAACAGCCACCCACACCTAAGTAGGAGATAGGCACCAAGTCATTTTGCCTGTAAAATCAGAATGCAAATCATGTTGGAGCCATTGAGAAGATCGAGATGAAGAATTATTTTCTCATTTGCTTCAATAAACATGTTGAGAATGACTTGGATCTTGGTCTTCAAAGACTTGCACACACCAGCATCAGATGCAGCTTGACTATTGAGTTTGGTTTGACCTAGGTTCTGCAATATCCTATTGGTTCTGCAGATCAAGAGTTTTGTTGGAGGTGAGATGTAGCATTGAAATATGGACTACTGACAAAAGTGTTGGACAACAATTCAGTTTTCTTAATGGTCAAGAGGAAGTCTTCAATAACAGAATGATATTGATTCGTTGAGAAGCGGAATGAGTACAGATAGGTATTTGATAATGAGGTCACCCAAAGGGCCTGTTCCATGCTGTGGCTCTTTGCAGCTTTGACTAAAGTCTCTTAGTTCTTGGAGCTCCAGTTCTCCTAGCTATCAGACTACTTCGACTGTCAAAAAACACACATCAAAGTTGCTGGTGAACGCAGCAGGCCAGGCAGCATCTGTAGGAAGAGGTGCAATCGACGTTTCAGGCCGAGACCCTTCGTCAGGACTAACTGAAGGAAGAGTGAGTAAGGGATTTGGAAGTTGGAGGGGGAGGGGGAGATCCAAAATGATAGGAGAAGACAGGAGGGGGAGGGATGGAGCCAAGAGCTGGACAGGTGATTGGCAAAAGGGGATACGAGAGGATCATGGGACAGGAGGTCCGGGAAGACTGTCAAAATATTGATTTTTGGTCTTGCTTCCTCTGGCTGATACAGCTCCAATAAAATCTAAGAATTTGATACGGTTTTCTTGAGGAAGACATTGGTGGGAATAGGGAATCTTCTGTAGTCATAAACTACTCAATGATGACATTGATCAGTACTCTTAACTTTTAGTATTCTTAGTTCTTGAACCAGTGTTTTCAAGGATGAAATGCCCCTGAATGGTACGTCAGAGTGCTTTGTGTCATACCTTGTAAAAAGCTTTCATGAAATATTTTTCATGCTCACTGTTCTTTTTGCTTTGTCCCTGCCTTTGGGAAGATGTGCCCTGTGCATTTACTTGCTCTAAATCTTGCTTGGTAGCTTTCGCCTTAATGAAAATTCCCCTTTTATGGAAGGGGATTGAAATGTGACTTTATCCACTAACTTGGACAAGATTGCTCTTACCAGTTCAAATTACTGACATCCTGAAACATTCCTGTTATGTTGTCACCTGTCTTCCAGAACAGCAGTGAAATTATGGTGCAAGTGTATGAACCAGTTGGCTAGGCTATGGCTGGAGTACTGTGTGCAATTCTAATCTCTGTACCACAGGGAGCATGTGATTAAACTGGATAGGATACAGAGGAGATTTACTAGGAAATTACGTGAGATGGAGCATTTCAGTTATGAGGAGAGACTGAATAGACAGGCTTTCTTTTTCTTGGAGCAGAAAAATCAGAGGAGGGATCTGACATATGTAGATGAGATTATAAGGGGCATAGTACAGAGAACAAAAAAGTTTTCCCTAGAGCAGAGGTGCTTATAACCAGAATGCACAGATTTTAGGTGAGGATGTGAGTTTACAGACCAAATCCTGATTATGGGATTAGTTTAGATGGATCTCAGCAGGAAACTTATCCGTTATATATTGTGGTATCACATTCCAGATTCCAATTACAAAGCTGCAAAGAACCACAGAATGTAAAAAGTAACTGAGAAAAGCAAAGTAATAGCAGCATCCAGAATTGCTGACAGCATTGATTGAAAATTGGTTTGCTATTGTCACTTGTATCAAAATACAGTGATTTCTTTTATTTATTTTTCATGCTATCCAGACAGACCACTCCAAACATAAGTAAAGATGCAAGTATTCAGCAGCATCCCACACCATCCACCCCCCACCCTTGCTAAGCAAAGAATTCTAATCTAGCTTCTTCCTATGGATATCATTTTCAAGATCAAGCTGCTTCTTCTTGGAAGCAACTATCATTCCTCATCTGTTCCAGTAGATTACCTATACTAGAAAGGCTTTCTTCAATCTGATGCTTTAAGAGCTCATTGAGTACTTCTCAATGCAGGAGTTTCAGTGGGATTTTTCTCTTTATAGTATTCACTTCTTAATCCAGTGGCACACATTTCCAAAACCTCAATAGACTGTCACCATTGTAATTTTCCATTAACACACAACAACGATGCATCAATATCCATATTATAAGTCCATATTAGTCCATCTTTAAAATTTTCTTCCCACAAACTTGATGCAGCTTTGAATCAGTGTCTTTGTCACTGTCAGCTGGCAATATCACTCACAAAGCTGAAGATAGTTCATCGCTATCACAGGTGTGTTTGTATTGCTTTCGATGCAGTGCACAACTTTACTCAGTTTTTCTGAAAATGAGTCTTTTAAACCAGTTATTGATTGTTTATTGCTGTCCTTTTATGCCTAAGGATTAGTAATCTCACATTTTAGTTCTAGAAAATTATATCCATCAGTGACATGATTTCGCAATATTATAATATACATGAAAGTGTTTTTTTTGCGTGTCGCACCAGACAGTCAGCCATTCGTGTCTGGCGTGTGTTGTCAGCATTGATCTCCTTTCGGATTAACCAGGTCACGATATGAAAGTTCCTGACTCGACCCTTTTATTTTTTACGAGGCCGAGTGGCTAGATCGACGCTCAACCCAGCACGGATGGAAAGCATGCTCGGGGGGGTGGCCCAACTTGGATTCCAACTCGGGAACCTTCGCTCCAGAGTCTGGTGCTGATGCCATTGCGCCACCAGACGGCCACATGAAAGGTTAAACATTTACAAAAGTGAGGAAGAGTACAGTTGTCTTATTCAGGATTCTGTCTAAACCTTTAATTCTAGTCTCCCAAAAAATAATGTCAGAACTTAGAGGGATTGGTTATGTTCCTCCCATGGAAGTGAACACCCATGTGTTCTGAAGTGAATACCCATCACAACACAAGATGATCTGGGGAACTAAAATCTGTGTCAGGTCAAAGCTCCAACAACTGTACGAAACCTACCAATCACAGAGTGGAAATAAACAGGTTTGCTTCAGTATCTCAAGTTTTGATTTCAGTACTGACTTGACTAGGTCACTAGTGGCTTCAGTTCACATCAGTTTAAATTATTTTCAACATGGACAGTAGAGGTGGAGTGAATTTTTGACAGTTGATCTTGGAATTTCACCAGAAAATGCACCAAAGTAGACTTTCTAGAAATGTTGTCATGAAAATGATTAAAATAAATTTTATGACATCTTATTAATCATTTAGAAAAAAATGGTTCTGATACAGTGTTCAGCCAAAAAGACATGAAAATAATCCTGGACTATCAAATAGCTTGTTGCAAGTAAAGAAGAAATGGTGTTTCTATATGTGCTGTAGAATTATTTTCTTTTATTTTGATGGGCCTCTTGAAGACAGAGCTGCTCCAGTTGCTTCATGCATTTTTAGTAAAATACATCTGCTTCCAGACTTCAACAGGTTTCAGTTTTGTCACGAACGTTTTGGCTAGCTATGAAAGGCAATCATCAGTCTCTGATCTATCCTTTTCAGAGGAATACAATGGGATTGGTGGGATAATTACAGCTTAATACAGAAGGGAATCTGACTGGTACCAAACACTCATTTTGAAAAAACTGCAGCATCTGCATTCTTCACTGACCAAAGATTTCTCTTTCTCTATATGCTGAATTTCTCTGGTCTTTCACTAAGATACTAAAATAAAATATGTGGTGTTAGAGTGACAGATTTTTTTTAAAGAATCAGTAAAAATCACACAATGCTCTTCAGTGGAGGATGGTCCCTATTAAGGAGGATACTTTTTTTGTGAGGATTCAAAGAAAGGGAAGATGTTTCAGTGGCATTTTACACATCAGGAGTTATATTACAGCATTCCATCATCATGGAAACAACTGGCAGAAGGGAATGGAAAGCCCATTCTCAAGCCTGGAGTTATGTAGATAAAGATCATTGCCTAGCACCTAGTAAGACAGAGGGGATACTGAAGTAAAAAGGGATCGGGAAGGAGGATGCTTATTAAAATAAAGTCCACGTTTTTGTTATGGAGATCCAAATGAACATTGCTCCTCTGATCCTCAAGGTATTACAAAATAAATCATTAGGTCTACCCTCCCAGCCGATCACACTATTCCTCCCACCACACCCAGATCCCTAAAGGCACATTCTTCTGGATAAACATTTAAACAACTTACTTCCTGCTCAAGATTGTCTGCCTGCTTCTGTGATTAGACTTGAATCAGAGCATGGTGAAAATGCGCTGGAAATTTTATACTGGAAGTCACTAGTTTTTCCTCTTATTGAAAAGAGCCCATTCCAATTGCACACATAGACACAGATCCCATGAATTCCCTCCTCTTTTTTCTAAGTTGCCCAAGGAGTGAAGATTGGAAATATTGTCAAATATAGCACCTTGCAAGGAGACCATCAGACATTAATAATTGTGGAGTTATGAATGCAACCAGGAGAAAAGTAACGGAATAGATTGCAAACACGAGGAATTCTGCAGATGCTGGAAATTCAAGCAACACACATCAAAGTTGCTGGTGAACGCAGCAGGCCAGGCAGCATCTCTAGGAGGAGGTGCAGTCGACGTTTCAGGCCAAGACCCTTCGTCAGGACTAACTGAAGGCTTCAGTTAGTCCTGACGAAGGGTCTCGGCCTGAAACGTCAACTGTACCTCCTCCGAGAATAAATTGCAAGCTGCTTTCAAAGTGGAAAGTTAAGAGTGGAGAGTGAAGTGTAGAGGAAAGATGAGACTCAGTGTTCCACATTGGAGATCACAATTTATATTAATGGTTTAGACTCCAAAAAAAGTCTTTGTTTGCAGATGATACTGAGAAGGAACATAGAATAAACAGTACCGCACAGGAAAAGACCAGTCAGCTCAAGATGACACTAATTTAAATTCCATCTTTCTGCACATGGTCCACATTCTACTATCCATTATGCCCCCAACAAAATGCCTCTTAGATGTCGCTATGGTGTTACATTTGACCTCACAAAGTGCTGCACCCCATATTTTCCCAGATTAAACTCCGTCTACCATTTTTGCACTCATATTTCCAACAGGCTATTATTTGCTGTATCCTTTGATTACCTTCCTCACAGTCTACAACTCTGCCAATTTTCTTGCTGGCTGAAAATTATACCACCTACATAACAACAAAAGCCCCAATGCTGATTCAAGCAGAACAGCAATAGTCACAGACCTAGAGCAAGAATAATACCCTCCACCTCTACCCTCCCTCCTACAGCTAAGCAAGTTTTGAATTCAATGTACTAAGTCTCTATGGATTCTATATTTCTTTATCTCCTACATCAGCCAACCTCAACAAATTATAAGAAACTATTAAAAAACTTTGAATAAACAGGTAATTGGGAAATGACATTCTATGCAGTGAAAGGTAGTAGAAGCTAGTAGAAACAATAGGAAGTTTATTAGTTTTGAGACTAGGCTAAGGAGAGGAATGAGGTGGAACATACAGGAAGTACAATAAATCAAAGTTGTTTCACTGGTTAGTATATAGAAAATCACTAGGGTATACTTCCAGAAGTAAGCAAGTTCTGTTAAATCCACGTCACATTTTATTTGGACTAATCAGCTACTGTGGGCAACAGCAAGTACATGAGTCTTCAATAGTCCTTGTCATCAATCAACAAACAGAGGCAAAATCTACTGAATTAATCCAGGAAGCAAAAATTTCTCAAGGTAAAAATAAAACAAGACTCTTATAATCCTTCTACAGCTCTGAAAATCATCTCAGCTTTGGTCCTTAATGCTGTTTCCAACTCTAGCACATCTTCTTATATACACATGTTCAAACAACTTCCTCTTGCATTGCAAGTTCTTCCTGTCATATGACAAATTACTCTATGACATAAGCTTCAGTTAAGCTTATTAACCATATTACCAAGCTATTTTTAAACATTAACTACACGTATCACAACAAAACTATATAGAATGCATAATATCACAGGTCTTAACTGATTACAAAGCTCTTGTTGTTTTCCACATCATATTACAGGTATATAATAAGAAAAGGTGGAAAACCGTATCCCTATCCTTAGAAAAAAAAGCTGAGGGGTTGCTCAATAGAGGTCATTAAAATTCTGAAATTGTTGATCAACCGCGAAGTATTGATTGGTACATTTAAGAGGAGGCTGGACAATTGTATGAGGAAAAAGGATGTATTTAATGAGGAATGATGGATGAAATCATCTGAGGGATAAAGGAAGCCTGAGGGATTATACTGATAGTTTTAGATAAGGAAAGACTGCAATTATCCTGGCGTGAAATGATTAGGACAATCCAGCTACTTTGTGTGGTATTTCCTAAGTAATCCCACCTAGTCTCAGAAAGCCTCAGGCAGAGGAATAGCTTCTAACCTGATGGCATGAATACCAATTCCTCCTTCTGGCTAAAAAAAAAGTTCCCCCTTCTCTCTTCTTCTGTTTCCCACTTTGGCCTCTTACCACTTCTTACCTGCCTATCACCACCCCATGGTGTCCTCCCTCCTCACCTTTTTTCCTTTGGTCCACTCTCCCCCTCCAGCCCTTTACCTTTTGATCACTCACCCAGCTTCACCTATCACCTTCTAGCTATCCTTCTTCCTCTCCCACGTCTGGCGTCTTCTCCCTTTCTTTCCAGTACTGAAGAAGGGTCTCAGCCCGAAAAGTTGACTGTTCATTCATTTCCATGGATGCTGCTGAGTACAATTTTGTGTATATTGACAGAGGAATGAAATGTCATATAAGCAACCTTCTATTTTCTGTGGTACTCATTCAAAAAAATAATTATGTGAACCCTTTGCTCACAGTCTAACAAAATGAAGCTTCCTGTTTATTCCACAACTAGTAACAGAGTGAAGCGGGCAAGGTGGTATGTCAGGGCATGTTCTACTGATCAGAGGCATTTCAATGTGGGAACTACTGTATAAATTAGCTTCTTTCCAGCAGCACATAGATTAGCATATATCACTTCATAATTTAGTAGGTGTGAATTGATAGCCACTCCATGAGGGACAATGGAAATATGGAACCTAAACTGATGAACTAATCTTCAACAGAGATTTAAAGACTAGGAGAGTATTTCTAACCACAGAGAGAAGGAGCAAATTAATATCTAAACAAGACAAAAATAAATAAAGTACAGTATTGGCTTTAAAAGTATTTAGAGGCTAACTAAAAAAAATCATTGAAAATCTGGAACAGGTCACTTTAAAGATTTCTAACATTTCGCTGCTTAAAGGCATACTTGAAAGTGGTCCCATTCAGGGCTCAAGAGGATGATTTGTATTTTATTAACATTTAGTATAGAGACATTTATGTTATTAATTACCAGGCTTAATCCTCCATGGTGTAGTTATTGGCCTTAATTTATACCTGATTTTATTAAAGCAACACACATCAAAGTTGCTGGTGAACGCAGCAGGCCAGGCAGCATCTGTAGGAAGAGGTGCAGTCGACGTTTCAGGCCGAGACCCTTCGTCAGGACTAACTGAAGGAAGAGTGAGTAAGGGATTTGAAAGTTGGAGGGGGAGGGGGAGATCCAAAATGATAGGAGAAGACAGGAGGGGGAGGGATGGAGCCAAGAGCTGGACAGGTGATTGGCAAAAGGGGATCTCTTTATTGGTGAGTACATTCACATTTTGAGTAGTTCGGCAATAAATTGATCAAGAGGAACATTATCCTATGGAGAAACATCTCCCTCTCCTCACATTTCCACACTCTAGTTCTTATACCCAAAGATTTCAGGTAAATAAAATTATCTAGCTGGTTATACATGAAGTTCTACAATGAATTGCATTTACAATTGGCAAATTAAACAAGGGCTCAAACTCATTCAGTCAACAGAACTGACAGTGACTCTCTCCATCTTAAAGGGGCTATAGGTTCCAAAGTATAATTGGAATGCAGAGGTTAAACTGGCATAAGGGGAAAGAAATCAAGTTAAAGTTAATAAAGTTAAAACAATAGAATTACTCAGTGAAAGAACTTGCTGTATCAGCTAAGTCTGACTATTTTCAAGGAGGGATATCTACTATATTTTAATAATGGAGGAGAAATGACTACCATTAAATTCTGCAAGATCACAGTAATCAATGTGTGTAGTGCAGCCTCAAGCTTGACTGTATCAGATGGAAAATCTTCATACTGAACCTTCCCAAACCAGAAGCTCTGGATGAAGCAGGAGATTTTCAATCTGCTTCGGGCTAAACCCGTGGTATTCAAGAATGGTGATCCAAGAACCCTACAAGAGGTCCAGGTATGATCAACGGAAGACCATTGTGAGAGCGAAAAGGCCAATCTGAGTGAAGCTAGAGAATTGAATACATGATAGTTGTGGGGTAGTTTGTAAGCTATTACTTCTTATAGGGTGAAACCTAACAGTATAAATAACAGTAATTCTTCACTCCCCGATGAGCACAATATTTTTCATGAATGCTTCAAAACGGAGAATAATATTACACCTGGGTGGATCCCCATAGCTTCTGGAAATCCTGTGATCTCTATTTTTGGATATGGATGTCCAGAAATCCTTCAAGAGGGTGACTCCATGGATGGTGTCAGGCCTGATGGTGTACCTGTTGGGTACTGAATACCTGAGCCAACTTACCTGAGACATCTTCGACTTTCTGCAGTTTGAGGTACCCAGCTGCTCAAAAGGGCAGCAATTATTCTGGTACTCAAGAAGAGCAGGTGAGCTGCTTCAGTGACTATTGCCCTGTAGTCCTTACAACTAGTGTTATTAAGTGCTTCGAGAGGTTGGTTATGGCTAGAATTAATTCATGCCTCAGCAAGAACCTCCTGTCACTGGAGTTTGCCAATGCAGCAATAGCTTCCAGAGTGGATGTATTCTCACTGGCTCTCCACTAGGGTTTATAGTAGCTAGACAAAGCAAAAGATATGCCAGGCTGCTGTTTACCAATTTCAGCTCAAAGTTCAACACCATCGTACTCTTAGTACTAACAACCAAGCTTCAAAACCTGGGCCTCTGTACCTCCCTCTGCAACTGGATCCCCAGCTTCCTTATTTGGAGACCCCAGTGAGTGCGAACAGGAAATAGCATCTCCTCCTAACCTGCTACTAACACAGATGCTCCTCAAGAATGTGTACTTGGCCTACTGCATTATTCTCTCAGCACTATGGACACGTGGTTAAGCAGAGCTCGAAAACCATCTAAAAGTATACCAATATCACCACTGTTGTTGATAGGATCTCAGATGGTGTTGAGGAGGCTTACGAGAGAGATAAATTGGCTGATTGGTTAGTGATACACAATCTCACACCCATCATAAATAAGGACATGAACTGTTTGTGGATTTCAGGAAGGGGAAGTTGGGAGAACATTCTGGTCCTCATTGAAGGGTCAGTGGTGAAAAGGGTGAACAGCTTCAAGTTCCTGGGCATTGACATCTCAGGGAATCTATCCTGAGTCTAACACATTATTGCAACCACAAAGAAAGCATGCCAGCATTTCTACTGTGTTAGAAATTTGAGGAGATTTGGTATATCACAAAGACTCTTACAAATTTCTGTAGATATATGGTGGAGAACATTCTGACTGGTTTCATCAAAGCCTACTTTCTTAACCTTAGGGTCTATATGTGTGGTTGGACCAGAACAAGACATTGGTGAAATTGAAACTGGAATTGTTTCCACTGATTGGAATATATGGTTCTATATAGACATATGGGAGCTTCATCTCAGATAGACATCTCATTCTTAGATATTGTTGACAATGATATCACCATTTGACATTCTATCGATAACACTGTCTCATTAGCGAACTTATATGGTGGTCGAGCTCTGTTTAGTCACATAATCGTAGGTGCAGAGAGAGTAGAGCAATGGGTCAAACACACATCCTTGAGGTATATCTATAGTACATGGAAGAAGATGTACTTGCATGTCTGCACTGACTGTGGTCTCCCATTAAGCAGGTCTGGGATCCAGTTGTACAGAGACCCAGGATTTGAAGCTTCATTATTTGCACTGAGGGGGTGGTGGTATTTAACACTGAGCCGTAATAAGTAAACAGCAGCCAAACATTTGTTTTTCCGTCAATCAATCAGGGCTGACTTGATGGTAATTAGAGATGAGGGTCAATGTCATGATGTTACAGATGTACTTCAATTGCTCATGGTCATCAACGGTCCTTGAAATTCCAGTTTTGAGTTACCAGATCTGTAGATGTCTGCTGTTTCACATAATCTAACAGAGGGTGATATTGGTAATGCCACGTGATTTCACAGAGTGTGTCCTCCATGTGAAGTAAGTCTGTGACTCCACAAAGTCAATCCATGAAAACTGCAGCAGAAGTTTGGATGCAAATCAATGACCTAAAAAGGCTTACAAGTGCAAAAGCACTGAACAATAACAAACACAAATTAATTTTCAGATGGCAGGGGAAAAAATAGCTTTCTCAGCCTAAGGAATTTAATGTCTAACTACCAAAGCATCAGGAATCTCAATATTAGAAGCTGTGTCCAAGCTGTACAAGTAAACAATGATTGATATATATTTGATAAATATGTTTTGTTTAATCGAATGCACAGATCAATGATATCTTGAAGTCATAATGGTATACTGTAAATGAATTAATCAATATCTCCCACCCACTTTAATCGTAAGTTTCACCAAGCACGTAACTTTATATTAAAGTGTGTCCATAGATGATTCTTTCAAATTTATTGCTAATTTAATCAAACGTGCCATCCGCATTTCTGAAGGCAGTATTTTTGTTGAAAATTATTAGACGTGCGACTGGGAAAACACTACTCATCTTAAACTATAGAGTTTGGGTCTACACGTAAGTGTCAAGACCATCTGATATTTGCAAAAATATCCAATTCAGATGGATCAATGGATCAGAATCAGAATTAGATTTATTAACACTGACATACAGTATGCTGTGAAATTAGTTGTTTCTTATCAGTGCAAAGAGGAAAAAGTCTATGTTACAAAAAGATGTGAGTAATACAAAGGAAAAGGAATAATGAGGTTGTGTTCTTGGTTCATGGACAACTCAGAAGAATCTGATAACAAAGGGAAGGTAGCTGATCCTAAAATGTTGAGTGTGGGTCTTCAGCTCCTTTACCCCCTCCCTGATGGTAGTATTGAGGAAAAAGTATGTTGCAGAAAGTGAGAGACCTTAGTAATGGATGTCATCTTCTTGAGGCACCACCTCTTGAAGATGTCCTCCATAGTGGGGAGGGTTGTGCCTGTGATGCAGCTGGCCAAATCTGCAACTTTCTTCAGCCACTTATATTGTGTATTGGAGCCTCCCTATCAGGATGTGGTGCAACATGTTCGGATGCTCTCCATGGTACACCTAGAGAAATTTGCAAGAATCTCTGGTGACATATCAAATCTCTTCAAATTCCTAACAAAGTAGAGATGTTGGCATGCCTTCGTCATGAATGCAGTGATGTGTTGGGCCTAGTATAGATCCTCTAGGATGCTGGCACCAAAGGACTTAAAGCTGCTCACCTTTTCCACTTCTAATCTCTCAATGAGAACTGTTGTGTGTTGCCCGACTTCCTCTTCCTGAAGTTCACAGTCTATTTGTGGATCTTGATGATGTTTTATGTAAGACTATTTTTGGAACACTATTCAACCAGATGAACTATGTCCTAGATACATCCTCAGCTATATAGATGGCATGCAAAACAAAGTGTTTCACTGTATATTAGTATAATGCACAATAATAAACCAATTACCAATTAAAGCAGAACTAATTAATCAAGTAACACACATCAAAGTTGCTGGTGAACGCAGCAGGCCAGTCAGCATCTGTAGGAAGAGGTGCAGTCGACGTTTCAGGCCGAGACCCTTTGTCAGGACTAACTGAAGGAAGAGTGAGTAAGGGATTTGAAAGTTGGAGGGGGAGGGGGAGATCCAAAATGATAGGAGAAGGCAGGAGGGGGAGGGATAGAGCCAAGAGCTGGACAGGTGATAGGCAAAAGGGGATGCGAGAGGATCATGTCCGGGAAGAAAGACAAGGGGGGGGGGACCCAGAGGATGGGCAAGAGGTATATTCAGAGGGACAGAGGGAGAAAAAGGAGAGTGAGAGAAAGAACGTGTGCATAAAAATAAGTAACAGATGGGGTACGAGGGGGAGGTGGGGCCTTAGCGGAAGTTAGAGAAGTCGATGTTCATGCCATCAGGTTGGAGGCTACCCAGACGGAATATAAGGTGTTGTTCCTCCAACCTGAGTGTGGCTTCATCTTTACAGTAGAGGAGGCCGTGGATAGACACGTCAGAATGGGAATGGGATGTGGAATTAAAATGTGTGGCCACTGGGAGATCCTGCTTTCTCTGGCGGACAGAGCGTAGATGTTCAGCAAAGCGGTCTCCCAGTCTGTGTCGGGTCTCGCCAATATATAAAAGGCCACATCGGGAGCACCGGACGCAGTATATCACCCCAGTCGACTCACAGGTGAAGTGTTGCCTCACCTGGAAGGACTGTTTGGGGCCCTGAAAGGTGGTAAGGGAGGAAGTGTAAGGGCATGTGTAGCACTTGTTCCGCTTACACGGATAAGTGCCAGGAGGGAGATCAGTGGGGAGGGATGGGGGGGACGAATGGACAAGGGAGTTGCGTAGGGAGCAATCCCTGCGGAATGCAGAGAGAAGGGGGGAGGGAAAGATGTGCTTAGTGGTGGGATCCCGTTGGAGGTGGTGGAAGTTACGGAGAATAATATGTTGGACCCGGAGGCTGGTGGGGTGGTAGGTGAGGACCAGGGGAACCCTATTCCTAGTGGGGTGGTGGGAGGATGGAGTGAGAGCAGATGTACGTAAAATGGGGGAGATGTGTTTAAGAGCAGAGTTGATAGTGGAGGAAGGGAAGCCCCTTTCTTTAAAAAACGAAGACATCTCCCTCGTCCTAGAATGAAAAGCCTCATCCTGAGAGCAGATGCGGCGGAGACGGAGGATTTGCGAGAAGGAGATGGCGTTTTTGCAAGAGACAGGGTGAGAAGAGGAATAGTCCAGATAGCTGTGAGAGTCAGTAGGCTTATAGTAGACATCAGTGGATAAGCTGTCTCCAGAGACAGAGACAGAAAGATCTAGAAAGGGGAGGGAGGTGTCGGAAATGGACCAGGTAAACTTGAGGGCAGGGTGAAAGTTGGAGGCAAAGTTAATAAATTCAACAAGTTCTGCATGTGTGCAGGAAGCAGCACCAATGCAGTCGTCAATGTAGCGAAGGAAAAGTGGGAGACAGATACCAGAATAGGCACGGAACATAGATTGTTCCACAAACCCAACAAAAAAGCAGGCATAGCTAGGACCCATACGGGTGCCCATAGCTACACCTTTAGTTTGGAGGAAGTGGGAGGAGCCAAAGGAGAAATTATTAAGAGTAAGGACTAATTCCGCTAGACGGAGCAGAGTGGTGGTAGAGGGGAACTGATTAGGTCTGGAATCCAAAAAGAAGCGTAGAGTTTTGAGACCTTCCTGATGGGGGATGGAAGTATATAGGGACTGGACATCCATGGTGAAAATAAAGCGGTGGGGGCCAGGGAACTTAAAATCATCAAAAAGTTTAAGAGCGTGAGAAGTGTCACGAACATAGGTCGGAAGGGATTGAACAAGGGGTGGTAAAACCGTGTCGAGGTATGCAGAAACGAGTTCGGTGGGGCAGGAGCAAGCTGAGACAATAGGTCGGCCAGGACAGGCAGGTTTGTGGATCTTGGGTAGGAGGTAGAAATGGGAAGTGCGAGGTGTGGGAACTATAAGGTTGGTAGCAGTGGATGGGAGATCCCCTGAGCGGATAAAGTCGGTGATGGTGTGGGAACAATGGCCTGGTGCTCCATAGTGGGGTCACGATCGAGGGGTAAATAAGAGGAGGTATCCGCGAGTTGTCGCTGTGCCTCGGCAAGGTAGAGGTCAGTACACCAGACTACAACAGCACCTCAATGGAGAGGGGAGGGTTGGGGTGAGAGGAAGATGGAGCCTCTGAGTACCCAGGAGCTGACGGTGGGATCTGAAGGAGACGGGATTGCAGGGTATTGGTGGGGGAAGGGGAGACGGGAGTCACAACAGCGGCACATAAAGACCCGGCCTGGAGTTCAAGGCTGGAGTCGCAGTTGGTGGTTGCGCAATCGCTGTGAAGGTGTCCATGGTCGTTGCTGGAGTCCGGGTTTTGAATATGCCCTGAGGTGTTGGAGCCGGCGAGATCAGTGGCAGGGGCCGCAATCTGAAGTTCATGCCTGCTAGTTTCAGGGCCAGCAGGCTCTGGAGTCCGTAGATGTAGGATCTTGCGATCTTTGCCTAACATGACAAAGTCAAAAAAACGGCGATTGCAGGTGTGAATCCGACGGAGGATGAATAACGGGTAGGACCATTACAGACAGCGAAGAAAGTGTCCCGAAGGTGTGGAAGGGTCTGGGATAGGGACACCAAGTACCTCCTCATGGCGGAGAGAGTCACCTTCAGAGCTTGACGGGAGAAGCGGCGAGAGGCAGAGTCAATAAAATGTGAGTACCTGGGATCCTCAGAATACCCAAATTGAGAGGCTTGGAAATGAATCCTAAAGCCAACTGGAGTAAGTTGGCGACGGAGACACGTTCCAAGAAAGGATATATGGCTGTGATAGCGAGTCTGAGTCAAAGTGTGGTCGAAAAGTTGAAGAGCCGAAGAAATTACAGATGGGGAGCAGTGAGAGATGGTTTCCCTGAACTCCCGTCGAAGAGAGGATCTAAACTTCTTCGGTGTAGGCATCACCGGAAGAGGCTTCGCAGTAGTTAAATTAAATGCAAACAACAGGAATTCTGCAGATGCTGGAAATTCAAGCAACACACATCAAAGTTGCTGGTGAACGCAGCAGGCCAGGCAGCATCTGTAGGAAGAGGTGCAGTCGACGTTTCAGGCCGAGACCCTTCGTCAGGACTAACTGAAGGAAGAGTGAGTAAGGGATTTGAAAGTTCACTCTTCCTTCAGTTAGTCCTGACGAAGGGTCTCAGCCTGAAACATCGACTGCACCTCTTCCTACAGATGCTGCCTGGCCTGCTGCGTTCACCAGCAACTTTGATGTGTGTTGCTTGAAATTCCAGCTAATTAATCAAGTGCTTGGCAGTATACCCTCCACTTGCTTGCATGGGCATGGTTCTACCAATACTCAGAAATCTCAATACCAACCAGGTTCCTGTATCCCAGTCGGTTCACACTTCATCTACCATCCTAAACATTTGCAATCTCCATCTCCAGTAAGGTGGCATTATGCTGCTGCAAGTAAAAGAAAGAATGGTGTTATGAGAAAACAAATTTCTAAAAGGGATTGATTGAACTATGGATTGAATACTGTACCCTCACTTCTGGGGTCTCTATTCAAATGAGGCTGTACGCAGTGCATGAATGGTGTAGTTTTAAATACAAATTTTGCAACTGATATCCTACATACTTAATTCACACAATTCTCTCACCTGGGCAGCTGGAGGGTTGATGCCAATTGAAACCCTTAACTCTTAAGAGGCTAGAAAATATAAGTAGCTGTGGAGGAAAATGTCATCTGTTGATCAAAGCTTAGAGTTAAAGCTTAGAGTTAGCAGTAAAGATGTCAGGAAAGACAGGCAGGTGATGGGGCAAATGTGTAACTACTGGGATGAGTTGCAGTGCAATAAAGTTGCAGTGAAATCAGAGCAAAAAGTATCAAATACTGGTCTTAAGGTGTTGTACTTAAATGCACGCAGCATAAGGAATAAGGTGGATGACCTTGTTGTACAGCTACAGATTGGCAGGTATGATATTGTGGCCATCACTGAGACCTGGCTAAAGGATGCATGTCTCTGGGAGCTGAACGTCCAAGGATACACGGTGTATCGGAAGGATAGGAAGGTAGGCAGAGGGGGAGGCATGGCTTTATTGGTAAGAAATGATATTAAATCATTAGAAAGAGGTGATGTAGGATCGGAAGGTACAGAATCTTTATTGGTTGAGCTAAGGAATAGCAGGGGTAAAAGGACCCTGATGGCAGTTATTTATAGACCTCCAAAGAGCTGCAGGGATGTGGACTACAAATTACAACTGGAAATAGAAAAGGCTTGTCAGAAGGGCAGTGTTATGATAATTGTGGGGGATTTTAACATGCAAGTAGGTTGGAAAAATCAGGTCGGCACTGGATCTCAAGAGAGAGAATTTGTAGAATGTCTGCGAGATGGCTTTTTAGAACAGCTTGTTGTTGAGCCCACTAGGGGATCGGCTGTACTGGATTGGGTATTGTGTAATGAACCGGAGGTGATTGGAGAGATTGAGGTGAAGGAACCCTTAGGAGCCAGTGATCATAACATGATTGAGTTCACTGTGAAATTAGAAAAAGAGAAGCCGAAATCTGATGTGTCGGTGTTTCAGTGGAGTAAAGGAAACTACAGTGGCATGAGAGAGGAACTGGCCAAAGTTGACTGGAAAGAGACACTGGTGGGAAAGACAGCAGAGCAGCAGTGGCTGGAGTTCATGCGAGAAATGAGGAATGTGCAAGACAGGTATATTCCATAAAAGAAGAAATTTTCGAGTGGAAAAAGGATGCAACCGTGGTTGACAAGAGAAGTCAAAGCCAAAGTTAAAGCTAAGGAGAGGGCATACAAGGAAGCAAAAATTAGTGGGAAGACAGAGGATTGGGAAGTCTTTAAAACCTTACAAAAGGAAACCAAGAAGGTCATTAAGAGAGAAAAGATTAACTATGAAAGGAAACTAGCAAATAATATCAAAAAGGATACTAAAAGCTTTTTCAAGTATATAAAGAGTAAAAGACAGGTGAGAGTAGATATAGGACCGATAGAAAATGATACTGGAGAAATTGTAATGGGAGATGGCAGAGGAACTGAACAAGTATTTTGCATCAGTCTTCACTGAGGAAGACAGCAGGATACCGGACACTCAAGGGTGGCAGGGAAGAGAAGTGTGCGCAGTCACAATTACGACAAAGAAAGTACTCAGGAAGCTGAATAGGCTAAAGGTCGATAAATCTCCTGGACCAGATGGAATGCACCCTCGTGTTCTGAAGGAAATAGCTGTGGAGATTGCAGAGGCATTAGCGATGATTTTTCAAACGTCGATAGATTCTGGCATGGTTCCGGAAGACTGGAAGATTGCAAACGTCACTCCGCTATTTAAGAAGGGGGCAAGGAAGCAAAAAGGAAATTATAGACCTGTTAGCTTGACGTCGGTGGTTGGGAGGTTGTTGGAGTCGATTGTCAAGGATGAGGTTGCAGAGTACCTGGAGGCATATGACAAGATAGGCAGAACTCAGCATGGATTCCTTAAAGGAAAATCCTGCCTGACAAACCTAATACAATTTTTTGAGGAAATTACAAGTAGGCTAGACAAGGGAGATGCAGTGGATGTTGTATATTTGGATTTTCAGAAGGCCTTTGACAAGGTGCCACACATGAGGCTGCTTAACAAGATAAGAGCCCATGGAATTACAGGAAAGTTACATACGTGGATAGAGCGTTGGCTGATTGGCAGGAAACAGAGAGTGGGAATAAAGGGATCCTATTCTGGTTGGCTGCGGGTTACCAGTGGTGTTCACAGAGATCAGTGTTGGGGCCGCTTCTTTTTACATTGTACATCAACGATTTGGATTATGGAATAGATGGCTTTGTGGCTAAGTTTGCTGACGATACGAAGATAGGTGGAGGGACCGGTAGTGCTGAGGAAACAGAGAGTCTGCAGAGAGACTTGGATAGATTGGAAGAATGGGCAGAGAAGTGGCAAATGAAGTACAATGTTGGAAAGTGTATGGTTATGCACTTTGGCAGAAAAAATAAACGGGCAGACTATTATTTAAATGGGGAAAGAATTCAAAGTTCTGAGATGCAACGGGACTTGGGAGTCCTCGTACAGGGTTCCCTTAAAGTTAACCTCCAGGTTGAGTCGGTAGTGAAGAAGGCAAATGCAATGTTGGCATTCATTTCTAAAGGAATAGAGTATAGGAGCAGGGATGTGATGTTGAGGCTCTATAAGGCATTGGTGAGACCTCACTTGGAGTACTGTGGGCAGTTTTGGTCTCCTTATTTAAGAAAGGATGTGCTGACATTGGAGAGGGTACAGAGAAGATTCACTAGAATGATTCTGGGAATGAGAGGGTTAACATATGAGGAACGTTTGTCCGCTCTTGGACTGTATTCCTTGGAGTTTAGAAGAATGAGGGGAGACCTCATAGAAACATTTTGAATGTTAAAAGGCATGGACAGAGTGGATGTGGCAAAGTTGTTTCCCATGATAGGGGAGTCTAGTAGAGAGGGCATGACTTCAGGATTGAAGGGCGCCCATTCAGAACAGAAATGCGAAAAAATTTTTTTAGTCAGAGGGTGGTGAATCTACGGAATTTGTTGCCACGGGCAGCAGTGGAGGCCAAGTCATTGGGTGTATTTAAGGCAGAGATTGATAGGTATCTGAGTAGCCAGGGCATCAAAGGTTATGGTGAGAAGGCGGGGCAGTGGGACTAAATAGGATAAAATGGATCAGCTCATGATAAAATGGCAGAGCAGACTCGATGGGCCGAATGGCCCACTTCTGCTCCTTTGTCTTATGGTCTAAAACATTGTGTTGGGGTAATTCAAAGGGAGTTTTATTCTACATCAGATCAATATATGAGAGTGCCAAGTGCACATAATGCCGGCTTTGGGCTGGCAATGAACTTTTAGTTCTGACTTTTTTAAAAAAATTAAATATCTGACAAGTTAGTGTCAGTTTATTTTTTTGTTTCCTCCACAGCAAGTTCATATTCTAGTCTGTACACCCACTCATGTGAGAAGTGACATTTTTCTCCAGCCACTAAACGTGAAATGCAGTTGTTAAAGGTAATTAATTTATAGGATATGATTTAATAATAAAATGCCATTTTAAAGAAGTAAATATGTGCAGCTGTTCTCCGTGCACACTCAAACCAGTTGAGTTTTTCAGTCGCAAACACGAGGAATTCTGCTGGTGCTGGAAATCCGAGGAACACACACAAACTGCTGGAGGAACTCAGCAGGCCAGGCAACATCTATGAGAAAGAGTAAACAGTCAACTTTTTGGGCTGAGACCCTCAACCCAAAACATCGACTGTTTACTAATTGCCATAGATGCTGCTTGGCCTGCTGAGTTCCTCCAGCAGTTTGTGTGTGTTGCCTGAATCTTTCAGTAGTAAAGTCTGTGTTGAAAAATTACATTACTCAAACCCCTTGAATACATCAGACATCGGCACAGTAGCGATGTGGTTAGCACAAAACTTTACAGTATCAGCAACCAATGTTCAAATCCCCCCACTGTCTGTAAGGAGCTTGTACATTCTCCCTGTGACCGCATGGGTTTCCTTGGGTGCCCCAGTTTCCTCCGACAGTTCAAAGATGTACTGGTTGGTAGGTTAATTGGTCATTGTAAATTGTCCCGTGATTAAGCTAGGGTTAAACCAGGGGTTGCTGGTTAGCATGGCTCAAAGAGCTGAAAAGGCCTATCTCTGTAGGTAAGTAAGTAAATAAATAAATAAAATGAAAGTGTTTACTGCATGCTTATGTAATCTGTTAATAAATTTATTAGCTTTAAGTATAAACTGGAAAAAAACGGAGCATCTGCAGAACTGATGTACTGAAATCTACACACACTACCCATGGGAATGCAACTTTAACATGCTGAGTTTGCATCTGTTTTACATTGCACACAGCTATCATGCACCAAACCAAAAAGAGGGAAAGGAATAGCTGGCAGTGATTATGAAGCAGTAATCTGCTTTGGGACTTCTAGAGAACATAAATTACAAGATCAAGCTCATGGATTTAAATTTGTTTGAACATCAAGACCTTGTGTTTCTGGATCATCATAGTTTGCCATGTTTAGTGTTATTTAGATACCTGTCAAAATCACTGGTGTTGTACCTGATGGTAATTAAACGATGTAGTTGTCCTCAAAGATGGGTGTGAAAATAGCAAGCATTTTGTGCTGCAATCACACAGAATGATAATGCTATGCAGAGTCTATGCCAGTGTGTCATAGCTGTAGTTTCATGCCATTTGCAAAACAAATGGCTGTAGCTCGCCCAGTCTGCTCCAAATGCATTTCTCTAACCCACAAACTGTATCACCAAGAATAAAACGGCAGAAGATGCATTAGAACAACAGCACTCACTGTCTCACACACTCCTGATTTGGCAATATATGTTTGTCTCTTCATCATTTCTGCACCAAGGTTCATCACCAACTTCTCAAGGGCAATTTCAAATACCTGCTACACAATGGCAATTTTACTCCATTAAATCAAACTCCATCTTACCCCATTAGCATCAACACTGTTTATTCTCCAAAAGCACAACTATCAACCAGAAACCCCAAACTTCCCCTAAAATTCAAGTATAGAATGCTGTGTTTTATAATGGAAAACAAAGAAACACCATCCTAAAAACAGAAACAAGAGAAAATCTGCAGATGCTGGAAATCCAAGCAACACACACAAAATGCCAGAGGAACTCAACAGGCCAGACAACATATATGGAAAAAAGTACAGTCGACATTTCAGGCCAAAACGGTCCTGCCAAAATTCACGGCAACTTCGCATCCAGAGGAAGGAATAATTTAGTCCTGGTCTACACCAGTGTTAATGGAGCCTACACCTCAGGTACTTAGACCACATATCCATTTTGCTATTCCATGAACACAGGCCACTGGTTAAATAAGTCAAACCAGTCTACAGGGAGAACAGGACCTGACCAGAAGGTGCAACCTTAGTACTGCAGAACTGTTTCAAAACCATGGACTGCAGCAGCTGCCAACAATCATCATCTCAACGTTGATGAATATGGGGTATTGGGGACTGGCCAGATAGGAAAGTGATCTGAGGAAGTAACTGTGATTAAACACTACACTGCCAGGGCAAAATCAGAAGCCGTGGCTAATTGCAGGGGTCCATGTACTGTTTAGGGGTCAGGATGTTGCCTTCAGATCGGGGGATAAGATGACTGTAATGTCAGCAAGAGCTGTGCTTTTCCATGTCACCAGGCAGGCAAAGCGGGAGTACTCGCAAAAAATTCACAGACATCTTTGTCACACTAGGGACATGTGGCAAGGTATACAAACCATTACAGATTATAAGTCCATCCTGCATGCCAACAACTGTGAAGGCTCCCTCCCTGTTAGGCTGAATGTCCTCCATGCACAACTTGACACAGTGAATGGTGTGACATCAAGGAAAGCCCCTTTTCCACCTGAGGAATGGGCACCCAGTTGTGCCACAGCAGAGGTGAGGGTAAACCCATACAAAGCTGCAGGGCCAGACAACATACCTGGTCAGGTGCTGAGAAATTTTGTGACCCAGATAACAGGCATCTTTAGTATCTGTTTGCAACAGGCCACTGGCCCTGCAGATTTCAGGGCAGCCACCACCATTCTGATGCCCAAGACAGCAATTGTAACAGGCCTAAATGACCACAATAATCATGAAGTGATTTGAACAGCTGGTAATGGATTGCATTAATCCCACCTCCCAGCTACTAAACTGGACCCTTTTCAGTTCACCAGCTGCCCATTTCCTTGCCTCTGTCTTTCATTCCATCCTGTTCCACCTAGAAAACAATGCCTCATATGCTAGGATGTTGTTCATCGACTTCAGCTCAGCGTTTAACATGACCATCCATCAAAGGCTGTTGGGACTCAGCACCCCTCTCTGTAAATGGATCATGGACTTCTTGACAGAAGCCAAGTTGACAACATCACAAGCTCCATTGCACTGAGCACTGGTACCCCTCGGGCTGTGGGCTCAGCTCACTGTTGTTCACGCTGTTGACTCATGACTACACTGCCAGATCCAGCTCAAACTGGATTGTTGAGGTCAGTGGACTGGGTGGTAATCGTTTCAGCTGGATCAGCTTTCTATAGGAGCACCATCAAGGCCAAAGGGTTGGCCTCATCAGCAACAATGAGTTGGCATACAGAAAGGAGGTACAGAGATTGGTTGAATGGTGTGAGACAACTACCTGAGTCTCAGCATGGACAAGACAAATGATTGTGGACTTCAGAAAGGTGCAGAACGACCCCTGTCCATTGCACATCAATGGCTTGGCTGTGCAGAGAATAAAGAGCACGAAGTTCCTTGGTGTGCACTTAACAGACAATCAAATCTTGAACCACAACACCTGCTTATTAGTAAAAAAGGCACATCGTGTCTACACTTTCTGAGGAGACTGAGGCATGCCAGACTCCCGTCCCCCATCCTAACAACTTTCTACAGGAGCACAATCAAGAGGGTCCTGCTGGTTTCATCATTGTGTGGTCCAGCAGTTGCAAAGCATTGGACCGCAAGACCCTACAGAAGATAGTAAAAACTGCTGAAAGGATTATCGAGTCCTCTTCACCCCTTTTTGTGACCTTTACTGGGAGTGTTGTATACAAAGGACCCAAAGCATTGCTGAGGATTTCTACCGCCCATCCCACAATCTCTGTGACCCACTACTGGCAGGAAGAAGGTACAGGAGCATCAGGACTAGGACTGCCAGAATAGGTAACAGCTTCTCTCAAGCTGTATCTAATGAATACCCTGCCACCACTAAGGTCTTGTCACTAGGAGAGCAAAATGTTTACTGGTTACAGTACTATTTACCGTATACCTGTGCTGTGCACTTCACATGCATTTTGAATTATATTTCATTAACATTTGTGGTAATATTTTGTTTTATGTGCTGTGTGTGATATATGCATTATGCATGCCCCATGGTTGGGACAAACATTGTTGCATTTGGTTTTACATATGCACAGTCAGATGACAGTAAACATGAAACCTTAAATACAATGAAGGCAAGCTAAGATGAAAACACTTCTATCTCTTACTTAGCTTTTGAGCTGCAACAGAGCATAGACATAGAACTGTGCAGCATAATACAGGCACTTCGGCCCATTTAACCTATTCCAAGATAGATCTAATTCTTCCCTTCCCCTCTTCTGTTTTTATTTCATCCATGAACTTATCTAACTTATCTATTAAATGTCCCTAATATATCTGCCTCTACAAGCATGGCAGTGCATTCCATGCACTCTTGGTAAAAAAAACTACCTCTGTCATTCCTCCCCCTATCCTATCCTCCAATTACCTTAAAGTTACTGTTAAGGTGCTTGGAAGTAGGTACAGAGGAGATGTCAGGGGTAGGTTTTTTTTTACACAGAGAGTGGTGAGTGTGTGGAATGGGCTGTCGGTGACGGTTATGGAGGCAGATACGATAGGGTCTTTTTAGAGACTCCTGGATAGGTACATGGTGCTTAGAAAAATAGAGGGCTATGGGTAATCCTAGATAATTTCTAAAGTTTGGCACAGCATTGTGGGCCGGAGGGCCTGTATTATGCTGTTGGTTTTCTATGTTTCAATGTTTCTAAGTCACACCTCATCCTTATTCTTTCCAATGAAAAAATCCCTCACTCGCTTAACCTTTTGTCATAAATCATGCTCTCTAATCCAGGAAGCATCCTGGTAAATCTGCATCCTCTATAAAACTTCCACATTATTCCTATAATAATGTGACTAATGCTGAACACAATATTCCAAGTGTGATCTAACCAGAGCTTTATAGAACCCCAACATTACCTCATGGCTCTCTAATTCAGGTGCCCAACAAATGAAGTCCAACACACTATATGCTTTTTTAAACAACTGCCCAGTAACTTTGAGGATCTGTGGACATGTACCAGAAGTTCTCTCTGTTCCTGTACACTGCTAAGAATCCTGCTATTAAGAATCCTTTTGGCAAGATGGCAGTGACCTCTCAGGGGCCAACCAAAGGTGCACTTTTTTTTAAATGCCTTTTTAATTATCGTAAGACTATAGTGGACTCCAAGAACTCTGGTCGACCACGAGTGACCTGCTCATTTTTTGAGGAGCCAGCCAGGGTGTCGAAGGAGCTGATAGACGGTTCAGAGAAGCTGACCTGGCTGTAGACCATGCTGCTGCCTGCTACTCGAAGGCAGCAGAGCTGGTGAGCAAAAGCGGAATGCAGCATAGCCATGAATTACTGTTTTGGACATTTCTGTTGTGATTGCAAAACCCTGGACATTGATAATGTAAGATGCTGCAGGCCTGTTTCCCTTGTTTGGTGGTGAGACAGGCGACAAGGCAGCAGCGTGGCCTCAGTTGTAGTGAGGACTAGGCCTCAAGCCGCAGGTTTGCCTGTTGCTGCAGTCCAGATGAGGAGTCGCTGGAGGTGATGCAGCTGGCATCCATGCTCAGTTGGAGGTTGCCTACTCCTGTCAGTGCTGCCCTCCAGAGCTCACCCGGTGGAATGATAGGCTAGATTGCCAGGAACTGTACCATTAATCTGCATGTCGCTCAGGGTCATGTGTTTTCTTGCATAATGAGGTGTATTTTTTCTCCCTCTTACTATTTTGAACGTATGTTATGCACCTTGGTCCCTGGGGAAGGCTGTCTTGTTCGACTTTAGCCATGTATGGTTTGAATGATAATTAAACTTGATTTTATTTGATTAAATTACCCCAGTACTTTGCCTTCAATTTCGAACTTCCAAAATGTATCATTTCACACTTCTCCAGATTGAACTCCATCTGCCACTTCTCAATCCAGCTCTCCATCCTATCAATTGTAATCTAAAACTACCTTCTACACTACCCACAACACCACCAACCTTCATGCCACTAGAAACTTACTAACCCATTCTTCCACTTCATCATCTAATTAATTTATAAAAATTGTGAAGAACAACACTGGCCACCGACCTCCAGGCAAAATACACTCCATCTGCTACCACCCTTGGGTTTCTGCAGGCAAGCCAAATCTGAATCCATGCCAGCCATGTTCCCCTGAATTCCATGCCTCCTGCCTTTCTGGATGAGCCTACCATGTAGAACGCAGTCAAATCAATCTACACCACATCCACTGCTCTAACTTCATCAATTATCCTGGAGGGGAGGAGAAGATGGCGGCGCGACGCAGTGCGCGCGGCCGCTCCAAATGATATCGTATTTGTTAAAATAGGGGCAGTGCACAATCCTGATTTGATGGAGACAGCCGTGAAGAAGCATGGAGGAACATCTGGAGAAACTTCTGAAATGCCTGCTTCGCTGCCGCTGCTACTGTGCAATCGAGAATCTCCCAAAAGGCCCCAAATCCTTTGCCTATTGCCTGTTGCCGGGGCCGGGGTCGAAGCGTTCGGCAGAGATGGTACTCAGTGCTCGGTATCGGAGAGCTGGTCAGAGGCTCAAAGTTTTCGGACAGACTCGGAGTCGGACTGTCGTCAGGTGCTTCCAGGATGCTGCGTCGGCAAGTTTACGGTGCTGGAAGCTCCGTCTGAGTGAGATGATGGGTCTTTCGAGAGACTTTGAGACTTTTTACCGTGCCCATGGTCTGTTCTTCTATCAAATCACAGTATTGCTTGAACTGTTGTAACTATATGTTACAATTATGTGGTTTTTGTCAGTTTTTTTAGTCTTGGTTTGTCTTGTGTTTCTGTGATATCATTCTGAAGGAACAAAATGTATCATTTTTTAATACATGCATTACTAAATGACAATAAAAGAGGACTGCATGTCCTCCTAATCCTAATCTGTTTTATCATTTCCTCAAAGAAGTAAATCAGGCTCGTGATCTATAACCTGCCCTTTATGCTGAGTATCCATCATCTGCCTATGCTTCTCTAGATGCTTGCAAATCCTGTTTCTAAGAACTCCTCTCCAATAGTTTGCTCACCGCTGATATAATACTTACTGGTCTATAATTCCCAGAATTATCCCTATTACATTTTTGAACAAAAGAATGAAATTTACCACCCTTCAGTCTTTTGGTACTACTTTTGTGGCCAAGGCAGATGCAAAGATCATCACCGAAGGTACTGCTGTTCGTGAGTTTTATAAAAATCATGAACATCAGTAGCCTCAGAACAGATATATAATAAGGACTGGGAGCCCAGGGGCAGCCTGTATGGGATTGGAGAACTGTTTGTATGAATGGATGGGAAGGTGGGAAAGGGTTTGTTTTGGTGGTGTTGTTTTGTTCTGTTGTTGTTGTTGTTTCTGTTTGTGTATTTCTGTGTTGTGTGCATGCTTGGCTTGCTATGTTGGTACCAGAATAGATAGCAACACTTGTGGGCTGCCCCCAGTACGTCATTGCAAGTGTTGCTTGTTAACACAAATGACACACTTGACTCTGTTTCAATCTAAATAAAGATGAATTTGAATCTGGATTATTCTGTTGCCATTAAATATTTTCCACAACAGTATTCTAATCCCATCCATTTAACACCTGCTCTGTAGCTGTATTCCATATAAAGGTTCGGCTCTCGAGAGCAGCATTGCACCAACACATTTAGGGGAGTAACTTTTATCAGTGGATTCATCTTTGATCAGATCATTCATTCCTCTGAGCCTGCCCCTGCAGTCACTGAGAAAGGCTGATCAGGAAATTGCCCTAGCTTCATATTCTGTACCCAACTAAAACCGAATTAATGATACAGATGAGGTTAGTGTATTGGACAGCCAATCCTTGTTCAGAAAATCAAAGATTATGCTTAAAAGCAGAAGAAATAACCCAAAGCAAACCCCACTGAGAGTAATGCATCAACAGGGTTGAAGTGTCATTGATAGAAGTGAAGAATGCACTGCCTTATAAATTCATTACAAGAGTATAGTGGGAATTGTAAAATACCAGAATGTTGGATACATCCTCAGAGGAAAACGTTGAGGGGCTGTGGGAAATGAGGTGTATCAGCTCTTTTAGAGAATCAGCTCAGCCATGCATGACAGCAAGTCCTCTCTTCGTGGCTGCGTTATTCTCTAAACTCCATGTTAACAGCATTAATAAATATTAATCAGATAATTCCTGCAGGATAAAGTGACTGACATTTCACTGAAATGAAGAAAGAAAATAACCCTGATGGTTGGGGGTTGTAGTGGGGTGAACACAGAGTTGCTTTCAACACAGTTCTACATTATAGACTAATCTAACTATAATTATTTAACTATTCTAGAAAACGTGAAAAGTATAAATCCCTACAAAGCAGAATTACTGAGGGTAATCATGACCATTACTCTGCATGATTGCTTAAAATGTAAATGGCTTTTCCTGCCTCATCTCAGCTTCTCAGAATAATTACCAGTGAATCAGTGAAACATGCAATGCCACAAATGGCATGAAAGGAGAAAAAAATAGAAAATGGGATAACACAACTGCATTTAGAAACTAATTAGCATTTCACAGATTGGCCTTGATAGCAACCTGTTTCTGCACATTCCCATGAACTACTTTAATGATGAGAGTGTTCATTTAGGAATTTGCATTAGGAGGAAGTGATGGCTTGTGATGAGGATGGAGAGTGAGGGGATGGGGCAAGGATCATTCCCCTAGTTGACTTGTGCATCGGTTTGCTCCATGGTGTTGTCATGGTATCTCCGGACTCTTCTCTAATTTAGTGCTTCAATGATCAAATTCCAGCAGCCTGCCACAGGGCTGTCAATGAGAACAACTCAGGACACAATGCAGGCTGAAAATAGTCAGTCTTGCTTAGTGCCCCAGAGACTTTTGCAACTACTCAAATCCATAATAATTCTAATTCTTTCTACTGTGCAGAGAAAATGGTAGAATATAGAGCTAAAGCTATAAGCTGACCTATTTGCCAATAAAGTGAAATATTCCTAGTCTATTTTGACTTAACCAAGCTTCTTCATGAAACTCGAACAGTCTCCTCCCATTATCTCCTCCCTGCACTCTTGGGTTCCAATCATTCTAGGTTCTAACTCATTTCTTTCTGTCCGCCATAATACACATTAACATCCCCTTATAATGCCCATCCACGTTTTGGAATGGGGCAAAAGATTTTTATTGCAGATAGGAAAGGTAAACCTGAACGTGTTTCCATAGACCAGTGCACTAAGACCTAGGTAGTTCTACTACCTCACCCCGGGCATCACAACATGACTACATGCATGTCAGCACACCCCTAGATGAGCCAAAAGCACCTGCTATTATTCCAACCGAAGCACATAGGACACAAGTCTGGACAAGCTCCAGACAGACCCACAATGCCGGTTTTGGTGAATTCTGAGTTTGCCTGTGTAGGGTAATGTAATGGATGACAGATAACACATATGACATAGAAACAGGTCTACATAATTCACAAACCTCTCATTGAGTTTTTGTGTTCACTTTAAGAAACATTGTCTGACATGATGACATCAGTGTAAGGCAACTACATTTAGTTGTTCATAACAGAAGTAAAAGGCTGCAGCTTTTGTTAAGCACATAAAACAACTTTGGCATGTTTTATTCACAAAATCCTACAATTCTATCATTAACAAAAAAGCAGGTGACTAGGAACTTCAATGAGATGCAGGTGTCCCATTAGGCCACAGACTCCCTTCATTTGGAAATTTATCGTAATTGTTTCATCAACACGAGGTCTAAATACTGATCTCCCTTTTCAATGGCATTAGTACTGCAGCAGTTCAAGAAGCTTGCTCACCATCTCCTTATCACGGGCAATCCCACTAATGATACACGTATCTGAGAAATGAGTTAATAAAAAAGAAATGTTCAGTTTAACAGTGTCTTCTATCAGACACCTGTACCCTTTTAAAGTTGGATGCCTGATTTTCTGATCAGCTGCACCCAGTAAATTGTTGATCTGAAATCAACCAAATTACTAAATTTTTCACTTGTTTATCTTTACCCCCCAAGTGTCTCCTGAAGTACCAATTAGTTTACCAGCTGCAGATTTAAATAAAGAACTAATTAAGATCAGCACTGAATCATAAATCTGACAATATTAAACAGCATGCAGGTTTGCTGGGGACTGCAAATGCATTTTAAGAAATAAAATGATATGTTGTTCCAGATTTACTTTCAGCTCCTTACAGAATTAAGGTTTGGTGCTTAGACCATAAGACCATAAACCATGGGAGCAGAATTAGGCCATTTAACCCATCAAGTCTGCTCTACTATTCCACCAGCACTGATTTATTAAACCACTCAACCCATTCTCCTGTCTCCTCCCTGTAACCTTTGATACCCTTACTAATCAAGAACCTATCAACCTCCACTTTAACAATACCCAACAACTTTGCCTCCACAGATTCACCACCCTTGGGAAGGTTTTGCCAAGTATTTTGGCCTCTGTTAGAGATTTCTCAGGTGTTACAGAATTATGTTGACAGCAGGCAAATGAGAACCAGACTTAAAAATAAAATATTTGCTATTTAATTTCCAATGATACTTTAAGGCCATTAAAATCAATAATCTCATGTGGGACATTCATGTTCTGTACCATTATACTCATGCAGGGGAAAATTAAAAATTAATCCCTATGTTAATTTCCCCTCATGGTAACACTCATGATGAGATCACCAAAGGGATGAAGTGGCTAACTCCTGTATTAATAGATTGTTAATGGAGTATTCCTGCCATTGCACAGAGCAGGACATGTCCGTATTGTCACTTAATATTCTGGCTGTATGTATGGGCAGGGGGCCATCTTGAACAATAAGGAACAGTAGGATATTTTGGGTACCTCATGTTTTGTGCTCAGAGCCATGAAACAGGCTGCATGAGTCAACAGGATGATAAAGAAGGTTTATGGCATACTTGCCTTTATTTGTAAAGGCACTGAATTCAGGAGTCAGGAAGTTATGGTGTAGCTTTATAAAACTTCAGTTAGGTCACATCTGGAATATTGCATTCAGCTCTGGTTACCCCATTTTGGAAGGATGTTGAGGTTTTGGAGAAGGTGCAGCAGGGGCTTGACAGGATGCTGCCTGGATTAGAGGGCATCCACTATTAGGAGAGGAGGGACATTCTAGGTGTACTTTCTGGAGAGGCAGAGAGAAAACCTGATAGAAATTCATTTATTAACCAAAATAAACTGTATTCATAATAAAAATACTTACATGTATTCTAGACCATCCACTTGGTGTTAAACTACTTTGATTAAAACCATAACAACTTTGTACTCATGTGGTACTTGGGATGGTACACGTAAAGGTAGGAGAGGCATGGATAGAGTAGACTGCCAGTATCTTTCTCAAAGATTTGAAATATAAAACACTAAGGGTGAGAGAGAGTAAATACAAAGGGGACGCGGGGGTAATTTTTTTTTTTTTACATAGGAAGTGGTGGGTGCCTGGAATGAACTTGCCAGGGTGGTGGAGGCAGGTAAGACAGAGTTATTTAAGAGGCTATTAGATAGACATATGAATGTGCAGAACATGAATGGATATAGACCATGTGCAGGCCGAAGGAATTAGTTGCCATTAGCCCAATAAGTTTGTCACAGCATCATGGGCTGGACGCCCTTTCCTGTGCTGTATTATCCTATGTTAAATTCTGTAAGACAACACACACTGGATTAGCCACAGGTATTTGAGTATTCACAGGGTGTTTTTAGCAGTTGGAGTGTACTCCAATTGTAAATGTATAATTCTGCAAATGATACACTCAAAATGTCAAAGTTAGGTAGATAATTATAGACATTGAAACCCTAGTTAAGCTTTTCTTTTTGTCCTTACATTCAACAAGTATAAAATATCAATGTGCTTTTGAATGTGGGGAGAGGAGAAATAGTTTCTCCAGAAGGTCTGCTTGTGCTGAAGAAAGACATTTTATATTGTGATGGATATTCACTGTCGAAGGCCAAGGGAGCCTTTCTTTTTTTGCCAAGCTGAAGTTTCTAAACACAGCAAATGAGACTTCTAAAGATCAAGGTGTTGTTTTTTTCTGTGAGTTAAACTGCCAAAACAATATTATTTGTTTAGCTTCTGGTTGTAGACAGGAGCCAGTATTCAGTTCTTAATGTAAGTGGCAAGTAGTAATCAGTTTGAAGTTAAAAGGACAGCTTTGCAAATAATTGCTGTCTATAGTGCAAACCTGGTGGCTCATGGCACCTGGGCTAACTGCTGAAGAGGTGCAGTATCATACAATAGTGTTATATTAATTGGGTATGTACCAAACTAGACAAGTTGGCAAAGTTATTTATTTTAAGAAAGCTTGCAGACTAGATCGATATTATCACTCACTCAGCATTTCAAATAGGTAATCTGTTAAAAGTTGTAAAGTTTATATACTCAAAGTGTTAGCTTCTGCAGCAGGTCAAAACCTGTTTGTGTCAAAAAAAAAAATATCTGAAATAAAATCACATGTGTGTGAAGTCACCCAAGTGGCAAATATAGAAAGTAGTCCGGGCTTATTAGAACTGATCTAAGAACTTCAAAGAGTATGACAGAAACATGGGGCGAACTAGAATCCATTCCTCTGCCTTCAATCTCTTCAATGGACAATTGGTTTGTCTGCAGCTCATGGGCAGTCTTTTTAGCTAATGGGAATTGTACCTGTGTTTTGGAAATCCTTTGAGTTTTAGAAATTGATTCTAATTTGGAAGTCTTATATAAGATAGGAGTCCTCTGTGAGTTTTAAATGTGTTTTAGGAATTAAGTCCAGATTTAAATGTGTATCACTAAAAATAAATGATACACATTTAAGCTACTTTGTTAGCTGGAAATATCTCCTCCTTGATAGAGAGGCAGTATTAGTAATGCTCAAGTAGTGGGTTTTAGCAGCTAAGCTCGCCATGGAGGATAAACAGAGAAGTGAATTTGTCTTTGAAGAGTAGATAGTTACCCGATAGCCTCCATTTAGTGAGGTTACCTGAAGCTATCTATATTGCAGATGGCTTATGGTCTTCATCTGCATTGAGAACTTTAAGCTCAGCAAACCCAATACCATCACAATATCTACCAGATATCCAGTGACTCAGTCACAGTCACAACACTCTTCCTTTTAAAAGAGCTTATCATGTATAGAAATTAATCTTCTTTTTGATTTTTTAGGAAGAATGGAAAGAAGGAGAAAGGCCATTGCGCCCACCAAGTATCTGGGGACCTCGACCAGCAATTTATGCTCATCCTACATCACCTCCATTTTTCATTCTCTCCAGAGATGATACCGAGCATCGGGATTTCTCAAAGGCACTTTTTATTAACTCTTTATTATTGACTTGCCTTCATGATTGAAATCTATAGCAGGTTAGACATGAAATGCTTGCTGGACTGAAAGAAACTGGGCATTAATATTCCTCAGGCATTGTTTTTAGATAGTATGTATATGAATATTTGGGTTTGGCTGCCCTGAAGACAATTTTCAAATGGTAGAAAATAGAAATATGAGCACTGAGGATGGCAAGATAAACAGCAGTAGAAATTTATTGAATTGAATTGACTTTAATTCTTACATCCTTCACATACATGAGGAGTAAAAATCTTTACGTTACATCTCCGTCAAAATGTGCAATATGCAATCATAGTAATTTATAATAAATAGAATAGGAAATACAATGAAGAGAATAAAGAAAGGCTATTTCATAATAATTATTTTTCTAAAGGGACTAAACAGAATCAAGGTTTGTGTGGGTATGTTTCTTTGAAGATGGCAGAGGGGAATAAGAAACTGTTTCAAAATGTGTACAGGATCTTGAACTTCATTAATATTAAATTGAGCAAGGTAGTGTAAATCTTTATAAAGCACTGGTTAGGCTGTAATTGGAATACTGCAACTTATTTTCATTAATGCAATTTAAGGGAGATATGAAAGTCTTGGAGGGGCTGGGTTGATTAGGGTGGAGCCGTTGCTGGTGGCTGGGAATATAACAGTACTGAAATACAATGGTAATGATTAAAGGTGGAGGTCTGAGAAATCATAACGACAAGAAATTCTGTTAATACAAGAAATCCAAAGTAATGCACACAAAGTACTGGAGCAAATCAACAGTACTGGTCCAGATGAAGGGTTTCAGCCCGAAATGTCAACTGTTTACTCCTTTCCATAGATGCTGCCTGGCCTGCTGAATTCCTCCAGTGTTAGGTCTGATAGGGGTCAGTGAATCACAACAGTGAAAAGGGGTGTGGAACACAGTAGGTAAAAGTATTAGTGACCCTGCATTCTGGAATAGCCAAGTTTAAGACTCAATAGCTAGAGACGAAATGAGGTTCACTTCCTTCGTATGGTGTATAAGCACCTATTGGCTGTCCTGTTGAGGGTTACTTCTGTGTGAATAGACTGTGCTATTTGCGGGTTAAGTATGCACAAATTGAATTTACACAAGTGGACATTGAAATGTGTATTGCTGTATTTAATACTACAGGACATGTCCAGGTTTATGTCAGTAGGAACTAATGTGGCAAACATAACGCCTACAAAGGATTCAAACACATTTAAAATTGGGCTTAAGATTACATTACATAGCTCACAAAAATGCTGCACCACAGAAGAGTCTCTATGCCTTGGATCATTCTACAGGCAATTGGGCAGGAGTGATGTATAACTTGTGAGCCATCTTTCCCACAATTAAATTGTGACATAAATTCATTTGCCAGCTTTAATTATGCATTAAGGCTTAAGTGGTTCTAATATCTTCCACTTGCTTGCCAGCTGTAGTGTAATGGAAATAGAAGCTTCAGTTTTCACTGCTGCTATTCATAAGTCAGAGATTGCCAGAGGGTCAGATGTCTTTTTAAGGTTGTCGCTTTTATGAATAGCTTGCGTGGCATGGCAGCTACATAAATGCTGCTCAAAATATCACAAGCACTTCACAGACAGTTCAGTTCATTACACTGAATTTCTGAGCCTGTTGCTCCAAGCTACCCTCACTCCCTTCATTAATTAGAACCACTTAAGGTTTCCATACTACCAAATTGCCACTCTATTTCCAAGCTGACTTCATCTCAGATATGTTTGATCAAATTAGCCTCAACAAACTCTGAGCTATTCTGCATTATTTGATTATTTTGAAAAGATCTACAGTGTGACGTGCATAATTTTATCAACACCATTCGCAGAGCCTATTCTTTGATACAGTGGTAGTTGAAATGGGCTTGCTGTTATAGAGCTATAGTCACACAATATGGCAAAAGGCCCTTTAACCCATTGACCATCACTCTGCCCATCAAGCACCCATTTAAATTAATCCAATTTTATTCACCCCCTTTCATTCTCTACAACCTCTACAAAGGTCAAAGTAAATCTATTATCAAAGAATATATGTCACCATATACGACCCTGATATTTATTTTCTTGCAGCCATTCACAGTAGAACAAAGAAATACAACAGAATCAATTAAAACCTACAACAAAGACACAGAGGCTATTAAAAGATGTGCAAAAAAAGACAAACTGTGTAAATATAAATAATAATAAATAAGTAAAATAAATAATATTGAGAACATAAGTTGTAGGGTCTTTGAAAGTGAGTCCTGCAGAATGTGTTCAATGGTGGAGAGGGCTTTTCCTGTATCCCCCGCTTTTTGTATGCTTTTCTGTTCGTGGGCATTAGTATTTCTTTACCAGGCTGAAATGCAACCAACCTGCATACTGTTAGGATATGTTTAGAAACAAAATCACCCAGGGAAATCCAGGCAGGAATATGCAAACTCCTTACAGGTGCAGTACCAGTCAGGATTGAATCTGCATAACTGGAGGTGTGAGACAACACGTTCTACTAGTGGTTTTCTTGTCTTTAGTATAATCTAATACAATTTCAAATCAATGAAATAAATTTGGAGAAATATAACATATATACAGGCTCTTCAGCCCATTGACTGAGCTGACCATCAAGACCTATTCTCACTAATCCTACATATATGTATAAACCTATTTTTTTAATCATTGCCTTATTCTCATTAATTCCCCTCTGGTTCTGCAATACACCTATACATTAGGGACCCCTATATATTAAGAACAAGCTGCAGTGGCCCTACCAACTCAAATGCCTTTAGGGTGTGGAAGGAAACTCAATCGTCTACAGCAGGGGCTCCCAACCAGGGATCCACAGGCCCCTCGGTTAATGAAAGGGATCAATGGCATAAGACAATTTGGGAACCCCTGAATTAGAGGAAACCCATAGAGTCACAGGGATTACTTGCAAACTCTACACAGCCAGCACCAAAAATCAGGATTAATCCCAAACCTCTAGTACCATGAGGCAGTAGCTCTACTGGTATTTCTCCAATGTTTTCTTTGCCTTAACGATTCAAGTGCTAGTCTGGATACTAAACTGTTGTGAGTGTCTCTTTCTCAAGCACCATCTTTGTCAGTATTCCTCTGCTGCTAAATACCTGTCCATGATTCCTCAATGGATCTCCTTTTAGACACTTTGGTGTTCCTTTGTGTCTAAAGCCATTGTTAATACTGATCTTTATAACAAGGACTGAAGAGGTACTTCTGAATAGTTTAAGAAATAAACTAATAATTCCTGATTAAAGAGTTCGGTAAAGGGTAATTGACCTGAAAAGCGACTCCTCTGCAAATGCTGCCTGACATGTTAAGTATTTCCAAATTAGTTTATTTATCTGAGATGTCCTCCTTCTCCAAAGATTAAGATTTTTCTTCCTAGTTCAAGTTCAATAGGTTCAATAGATATATTTAATGTCAGAGAAATGTATCCAATATACATCCTGAATTTTTTTTTTTTGCAAACATCCACAAATGCAGAGGAGTGCCCCAAAGAATAAATGACAGTTAAACGTTAGAACCCCAAAGCCCCCCTTCAGGTCCCACCCCACACAAGCAGTGGTAAGGCAATGACACCACTACCCCCTCCCATCCTCACCAGTAAAAAAAGCATCAGCCCCCTCCACCAAGCACTCAAGCGTGCAACAAAGCATCATTAAAGACACAGCCTAGCAGTACCCCAAAAACTACACGTTACCCGGTAATTCAACATACCACAGGCTCTCTCTCTCCCTAATAAGGGAAAAAGAGGTATCCCCATTTCATAGTGAGAGGGGGAACGTAACAAACAACTCACTGATTTACAATGTTAAAAGTCTGTTGCGTCGCTTTTTTCCGAGCTCTGCGCCCAGGGAGTTAGCTCCAGAAATGCCCATCTCTCTGGACACACAACCCACGGCAGCAAACCCGCTGTTCCTGATGCTGTGTGTTCTCGCATAATGCCTCAGTCAGGGCACCGGCCTAGAATCAGCATGTCCCGAGAGCCATGAAAATCTGGCACCCTGAAGGTGCGCTAGTCTTACAGGCTGTGACCTTGGGATGTCACAAAGCGGCCGGACTTGAGGCCCTGAGAGCAGGTCCCATTCCCACAAAGAACTGAAGTCAGTCAGAGTGTAACTCCAGGTCAGGATCTCAAAAGAACTTTGAAAAGGAAAATGGAAGATAGCAAAGATAGAAATATAGCTGTTTCCAAAGATGCAAGCAAAGGAGCCGCTGTTTAGCGCCACCGTAACTTCTATTCACTCAAGTACATTGTTCAAGTTTAATTGTCATTCCACAAGACAAGAAAACCCATGAATACAGTCAATCATAAGACCATAAGACATAGGAACAGAATTAGGCCATTTGGCCCATCCAGTCTGCTCTGCCATTCAATCATGGCTTTTTTTCCCTCCTCAGCCCCATTTCCTGGCCTTCCCCCCATAACCTTTGATGCCGTGTCTAATCAAGAACCTATCAAGCTCTGCCTTAAATATACCCAATTACCTGGCCTCCCGAGCTGCCTGTAGTAATAAACTCTACAAATTCACCACCCTCTGGGTAAAGAAACTTCTCTGCATCTCTGTTTTAAATGGATGGCCTCTTGTCCCAGACTCCCCCACCATGGGAAAAGTCCTTTCCACATCTACTCTGTCTAGGCCTTTCAAACATTCAAAAAGTTTCAATGAGATCCGCACATATCCTTCTAAATTCCAGCAAGTACAGACCCAGAGCTATCAAACATTCCTCGTATGAAAACCCTTTAATTCCTGAATTCATCCGTGAGAACCTCCTCTGAACCCTCTCCAATGCCAGCACATCTTTTCTTAGATGAGGAGCCCAAGGCTGTTCATAATTCTCAAGGTGAGGCCTTACCTTTGTCTTACAGAGAATTATCATCACATCCTGCTATCATCACATCACATCCTAGATCTCTTGAAATGAATGCTAACATTGCATTTGCCTTCCTCACCACCAACTCTAACTGCAAGTTAACCCTTAGAGTGTTATGTACAAGTACTCTCAAGTCCCTTTGCATCTCAGATTTTTGGATTTTCTCCCCATTTAGAAAATAGTCTGCACATTTATTTCTTCTACCAAAGTGCATGGCCATACATTTTCCAACATTCAATTTCATTTGCCACTTTCTTGCCCATTCTCCTAATCTATCTAAGTCCTTCTGCAGCCTATTTCCTCAACACTATCTGCCCCTCCACCAATTTTCATATCATCTGCAAACTTGACAACAAAGTCATCTATTCCATTATCTAAATAATGATAGACAGCATAAAAAAGAGATTCCAACACTGACCTCTGCGAACACCACTAATCGAAACAGTCTTGCTCCAGGGCCAATGTGAGGCTTAGTTATCACTAAGACAGAGGTCACGATCTCCCCCTCCATCTGCCAACAAATCTTTGAATCAGCCCTTACCTCCATCTCCTGAATATCCTGGACTTTTGCTCTCACACAGCAACGGAATGGAGTTCCTCTTGCCCTTAAAAACAGGGATAGACTTTATATAGACTGCTTTCTTCAATGATTGCTCGCTACATGACTCCCTTGTTCACTCGTTTGTCCCCAATGATCACTCTCCTGGCACCTGTCACTGCAAGCAGGACAAGCGCCACACCTGCCCGAACACCTCCTCTTTTACCACCATTCAGGGACCCAAACATTCCTGCACCAATCCCAGCCTCAATATCAACCCGCAGACAAAGTGAGTGCTGTTGTGGTGTGGGGACTGACCACTACTTTCCTGAGGCCAGGTACCAACTCTCAAGTGCCTCCTATTACTTACCCACTGAAAAGGACCCCACTCAGGACCATCAGGCCATTGTCTCCCACACCATCACTAACCTCATCAAATCTGGAGAGCTCCCAACCACTGGCACCAATCTCATAGTTTCTTAACCTACAGTGCTCAATTCTAGCTCCTACCCAAGATCCACAAGCCTGACTATCCAGCTAGGCCCATTGTCTCATCCTGCTCCTATGTTACTGAGCTTGCATCCTCATACTTTGACTCCATTCTATCTCCTATGGTTCAATCCTTTCCCACCTACATCCACAATACTTCATATGCTCTCGATCTTCTCAACAACTTACAAATCCCTGACCCTGACCACCTCATTTTCACTATGGATGTCCAGTCTCTGTATACTTCTATCATCCACCAAGAAGGTCTTAAGCCTCTCCACTTTTCACTCAACAAATGACCCAACCAGCTCCTCTCCACTGCCACCCTCCTCCTCCTGGCAGAACTGGTCCTCACCTGCAACCATTTCTTCTTCAGCTGCTCCCCTTTCTCTAAATTCAAAGGGTAGACACAGAACCTGCATGGGCCTCAGCTATGTCTGCTTTTTCGTTGGCTACATGAATCAGTCTATGTTCCAAACTTCTCTAGTAATGTTCCCCAAATCTTTCTGCACTACAATGATGATTGAATTGGTGTTGTTTCATGCACCCAGGCTGAGCTCGTGAATTTCATCAGCTTTGCCTCCAACTTCTACCCTGCCGTTAAATTCACTTGGTCCCTTTCTGACAACTCTCTCCCTGCCTCCATCAGTGGAGACAAACAGTCTACCTATATCATTTATAAACCTACTGATTCCCACTGCTGTCTTGACTATATCTCTTCCCACCTTGTCTCCTGTAAAAATGCTATTCCCTTTTCTCAGGTCCTTTGCCTCCACCACACCTGTTTCTGGGATGAGGTTTTCCTTTCCAGGATATCAGAGATGTCTTCTTTCTTCAAAGAATATGATTTCTCTTCCTCCATCATTGATGCTGCCCTCGCCTGCATCTCCTCCATTTCCTGGACATCCACCTTCACCCCTTCTTCCCGCCGCCTTAACAGGGATTGAGTTCCTCTTGTCATTGCCTACCACCCCATGTGCCTCTACATCCAACACACCATTCTCCACAACTTTGCCTATCTTCAACAGATCCTATCACTAAACACATATTTACTTCACCCCCCCCACCCCCATTCCACTTTCTGCAGGAACCTCTCCCTCGGTGATTCCCTTATCTATTCGTCCATCTTCACTAAATTTCCTTCCTGGCACTTATCCCTGCAAGTGACAGAAGTGCTACACCTGCCCCTTCACCTCTTCCTTCATCTCCATTCAGGGCCCCAAACTGTCCTTCTAGGTGAGGCAATGCTTCAGCTGCAAATTTACTGTGGTCGCCTATTGTATCCAGTGCTCCCAATGCAGCCTCCTCTACATTGGTGAGATCCGACGTAAACTGTGGGAGAGCTTTGTCAAGCACCTCGACTGCCAAAAGCAGAATTTTGTAGGGACCAACTATTTTAATTCCTATCCCCATTCCTATTCCAATATGTCGGTCTATAGCTCCTCCTCTGTCATGATAGGGCCACTCTCAGGGTGTAGGAGCAACGCATGATATTCCGTCTAGGTAGACTCCAATCTGATGGCATGAACATCGATTTCTCTTTCCAGTAATACTTTTCCTCTTTTCCTTTTCCACTCCCCATTTCCTCTTCTCCTATTCCTCACTGACCTCTTACTTCCTCTCCCTTATAAATGCTACCTGACCTATTGAATTCCTTGAGTATCTTGTGCCTGTTGGATTTCCAACATCTGCATTGCATTTTATTCATTCCACTCCATGAGACAGATTATGTGACTCCCTTTTGTGTTGTACCTTACCAACACCCTTTGAAAATTCAAATATAATGCAGCAATGAGTTAGCACAACACCATACAGCTCAGGGAACTCGGGAGTTTGGAGTTCAATTGCAGCGAAGTCTGTAATGAGTTTCTGCATTCTCACCATGGCCATGTGGGTTTCTTCTAGGTGCTCTGGTTTCCTCCGACAGTCCAAAGAGTAGTTAATTGGTAATTGTAAAGTGTTCTTTGATTAGGCTAATGTTGAATTAGTGGGTGTCTGGACAGAGCAGCTCGTTGAGCCGTAAGTGTCTGTTCCATGATGTATCTGTAAATAACTAATACCCAACTGAACCTCTTGACTGCGTCTGCATGCTTTTATACATTAAGTTGCTGCCACATGTTTAGCTGATTAGATATTTGCATGATCAAGCAGGTGCACAAGTGTACCTAATAAAGTGGCCACTGAGTGTGTAAGGCAATTAGTACGATGAGGGCTAATCAGAGACCTAGACTAAGACCACAAAATAGTTACGTAATGAGGCCCAAATAAGGAATTAAGTCCTTTTATGATCTACCAGTTCCCTGTTCCTCTGTGTCTGATTGGGTCAATAAAATGCTGCACTAATGGTGAAATGAAAAGTGGAGGTGATAGTGTGGTACCCAATAATTCTGCTGCAGCGGTGGGGGAAAATGGATAGAATGTGCAGGACTTCGACTGGACAACTGATGTATTATCATTTCCAATTCAGATTTATTTTTCATATGCACACTGAAACATACAGTGGCCACTTTATTAGGTACACTTGTACACATAGTCATAGTCATATTTTATTGATCCCGGGGGAAATTGGTTTTTGTTACAGTTGCACCATAAATAATAAATAGTAATAAAACCATAAATAGTTAAATAGTAATATGTAAATTATGTCAGTAAATTATGAAATAAGTCCAGGACCAGCCTATTGGCTCAGGGTGTCTGACCCTCCAAGGGAGGAGTTGTAAAGTTTGATGGCCACAGGCAGGAATGACTTCCCATGACGCTCTGTGTTGCATCTTGGTGGAATGAGTCTCTGGCTGAATGTACTCCTGTGCCCACCCAGTAATGTAGTAGATGGGAGACATTGTCCAAGATGGCATGCAATTTAGACAGCATCCTCTTTTCAGACACCACCATCAGAGAGTCCAGTTCCATCCCCTCAGCATCACCGGCCTTATGAATGAGTTTGTTGATTCTGTTGGTGTCTGCTACCCTCAGCCTGCTGCCCCAGCACACAACAGCAAGCATGATAGCACTGGCCATCACAGACTCGTAGAACATCCTCAGTATCGTCCGGCAGATGTTAAAGGACCTCAGTCTCCTGCTTGATCATGCAAATATCTAATTAGCTAAACATGTGGCAGCAACTTAAACCATAAAAACATGCAGATGCAGTCAAGAGGTTCAATTGGTTATTAGTTATTTATAGATACTTCAGTGTAAAATGAGTGTAAAATGTGTCATTTCTATTAGCAGCTAACACAGCCCTGGGATGCAGGGGGCAAGCTTCACGTGTTGCCACATATTCCGGAACCAACATAAAATGCCCACGATGCTCAGCAGAACAACGCAGAACACAGCAAGCAATGAAACAACAACAGTAAAACTAGCCCCCTTCCTCCTTCCCACCCTTCCTTCTACAAACCCACACACACACACAGACAGTCCTCAACTCCAGGGCAGGGCCTTTTACCTCCAGTCTCTGTTGAAGGAGAGCAAAAGGATTGGAGGGGAAACAGGATTTAGCTTCTTACTGAACCATAGGACAGCATAAGAACCTGGGACAGACACACAAGGAGAGAGCAACACACATCAAAGTTGCTGGTGAACGCAGCAGGCCAGGCAGCATCTGTAGGAAGAGGTGCAGTCGACGTTTCAGGCCGAGACCCTTCGTCAGGACTAACTGAAGGAAGAGTGAGTAAGGGATTTGAAAGTTGGAGGGGGAGGGGGAGATCCAAAATCACAAGGAGAGGACCTGTGATGCAGAGAATAAAGAGACTCTGGCCAACACTAATTGCATTGATGTCTTGATAGAAAGTACATTGAGCAGAATGTGAGAATGTGCATATTGCCTTTGCAAGGAAGAGTCAAAATAAGTTAAATATACCATTCACTGGCTGTCAATAGTGTGACTCCAACGTAACTGCAAATTCCACACACCATGTCTGACCTGGTATGCCCTTTCATTTGTGACAATCGAGATCAGTGTAACTGGTCCATTGTTGCATATTTTTCACAACTTCTTTTATTAAACTATGTTGCATTTGATACTTGCCACTCTGTTCAGACTTACACAATTTCAGAAATGTTAAAGATAATTGCTGGGGTACTGACCTGTAGTCCATACGGTTACTTTCATTAAAACTAAAGGATGGAGGTATCAGAGCATGTGGAATTGTCTGATTTATTTCCTTTATTTTCACCAGCACTTTCATGTTAGTAATATTATAACTGAGTTTCTTGGTGTCCTTCCATTTCTGCACCATTTTTTATGACTTAGAGCAATAGAGTCATAGATAAGTATAGCACCAAAACAGGCCCTTTGGCCTATCTAATCTATGCCAAAGCATTTAAACTGCCTAGTCTCATTGACCTGCATGCGGATTATAGCCCTCCATACCCCATCCGTGTACCTATCCAAAATTGTCTTAAACATTGAAATCGAGCTTGGGTACATCACTTACATTGGCAGCTCATTCCACACTCTCACAATCATCTGAGTGAAGTTTCCCCTCATGTTCCCCTTAAACATTTCACCCTTCACCTCTAGTTATAGTCCCACCCAACTTCAGTGGAAAAAGCATGCTTGCATTTACCCTGTCTAGCCCTCTTATAATTTTGTTTCCCTCTATCAAATCTCTTCTCTATCTTCTACGTTCCAAAGAATAAACTCCTTACCTATTCAATCTTTTCCTATAACTCAGGTATTCCAGTCCCAGCAACATCCTTGTAAATTTTCTCGGTACTCTTTCAACCTTATTTACATGCTTCCTGTCCTGTAGGTAGGTAACCAAAAATGTGCACAGTACTTAAATTAGGCCTCAACAACGTCTTATACAACTTCAACATTACACCCCATCTCCTCTATCAAACTCTTTGATTTATGAAGGCCAAAAGCTTTCTTTACGACTCTATCTACCTGTGATGATACTTTCAATGAATTATGGATCTGTATTCCCTGACCCCTTTGTTCTACCACACCGCTCAGTGCCCCATTGTAAGACCTATTCTGGCTGGTCCTACCAAAGTGCAACACTTCTCACTTGTCTGCATTAAATTCTGTCTGCCATTTTCCACCTGGTCCAGATCCCACTGCAAGCCATGATAGCCTTCCTCACTGTCCACTACACCACCAATCTTGGTGTCATCCACAAATTTGCTTATCCAGTTAAGCACATTATTATCCAAATTGTTGATATAGATGACAAACAACAACAGAAGCAGTAATAGTCACAGGCACACCAATAGTCACAGGTCGTCAGTCAGAGAGACAACCATCTACCACCACACTCTGGCTTTTCCCACAAAGCCAAAGTCTATTTAATGTATCAGCTTTTACTTTATTCACTCACTAAAATTTCTCCTGTCATTTCCTCTATAGGTCATTTTTTTTATTACTTTCTCATTTTTCATGCAGTTGCAGAAGATCATGCAATCTCTATTTGATATTTCATTGTTGGCTGAGCTTTGTTAGTGTACACCAGCGGTTTTAATCCACATGGACTCCAACAGTGGAGCAGAAATTTGCCTATCTTCAACAGCATTTATACTAAGCAGTCTGCCATGAGACAATAGACAATATGAGCAGATTTAGGCCATTTGGCCCATCAAGTCCACTCTGCCATTCCATCATGGCTGATTTTTTATCCCTCACAACCCCATTCTCTTTACTCTTCAAGAAACTATCTACCTCTGCTTTAAATTTACCCAATGGCTTTGCTTCCAAGCAATCTCTGGCAATGAATTCCACAGATTCACTATCTGCTGGCTAAAGAAATTCCTTTCGTTTCTGCACTGGGTAAAACCCAAAAACCCGTGCATTCCAATGAAGATTACACACTAAGGGTAAAAAGCTTAAATTGCTATTGTTTTAATCACTTGTGATGTAATTAGTGTTTTATTTTCTTTAATCATATTTGCATTTAAGTGTTTATTAATATTATACATGGAAGACAAATGATTTATACTGTTTTTGGTCATTGATGTCTTTTTAATGGATGGTAATTTTTTTCTGATCATTGGAGCTTTGACATCTTTGACAGCAACCTGAATTTGCAAGTTGTTATAAACTTCTAAAGTGTCTCCAGAGGTCCAGAAGAATTGTGTTAGGACATCATGCTACAACTGTATGAGGTATTGATGACATTGCACTTGGAGTATTGTGCAGTTCCCGTGGTCCAGCATTAGAAAAGGCATCTTTAAACTACAAAAAGCAATCAAAGGAGAATCATTGTCATACAGAGTGCACTGGGCATGTGGAGTGAGGTGCCAATATATGTGGTGGAGGCAGGTACAGTACAATTACAACATTTAAAATATATTTGGACAGGCACATGTATAGGAAAGGATACAGGCCAAACATAGACAAGTAGAACAACACATAAAGGAGCTGGTGGAAATCAGTGGGTCAGGCAGCATTTATGGGTGGAAATGGACAGAATTATGTTTCAGGTTGAGACCCTTCATCAGGACTAACTCAAATGGGAATTGCTCAAATAGCTTATATCGGTAACTTGAACAGCAAGATCAAGTTAGGCCAAAGAGCCTGTTTCCCTGCTATGATTCTAAGACTCTATGCACCTTGTAGAACACTATGCAGATCGTGAAGTGGAAAATGGAGATGACTCTGTGGCAGACAATAGTCGATAACGCTTAAACATAAGAAAATCTGCCGATGCTGGAAATCCAAAACAACATACTCAAAATGCTGGAGGAGCTCAGCAGTTCAGGCAGCATCTATGTAAATGAATAAACTGTTGATGTTTCCAGCTGAGACCCTCTATCCCTTGACTGAGTGAGCAAATTTGACTGACATTCTAGATTTGGCAAACTTGGATTTGGAGAACTTTAAAATTAATGGCAAATTAACCCATTTAGTAATGTCCCAGTCATTTATTGTTGCTTCATATACCTTCCCTAATCGTCAACCTTTCTATTCTTTTCAGAACTATTATAAGGTTCCTCTTTAAATCAGGTGTAATCTTTAACCTTCTTAGCTAGCATCAGATGGGTTGTTTCCCTTGAGGTATTTTTATCTCTCAGTTGATTTTCATCTGAAGGGCCATCACTTACCAACTGGCAAACCTATTAATTTATTTTTTTGCACTACATACAAAGTTCTTTCCTATTGTTATTACTTTTCCCACGAGGATTATTTGCCTAACATAATTAATTAACATTGACTCATTGTAAAAGAGAAGGACTAGGATAGCTTTATCGCTTCTTTATTTTTATCTTATTCAGAGATACATGGCCCAGTTACACCCATGTGACCAATTAACCTGCAAATCCGTATGTCTTTGAAATACGGGAGGAAACCAGAGCATTCGGAGGCAACTCACATGGTCACAGGGAGAAGGTACGAATCCCTTACAGATAGTGGCAGAATGGAACCCACGTTGCTTGCACTGTAATAGTGTAACATTAACAGCGATGCTACTGTGCTACACTAGTGTATATCACTGTAGTGAATGTACATTATGAATTCATTACACATCCACTTCTGACAATTTGATTTTTATTGTTCAAGTCAAGTTAAGTCAAGTTGCTTTTTATTGTCATTTCGGCCATAAACTGCTGGTGCAGTAGACACTAAAAACAAAACCAGGACCATGGTGCTACATGAAACAACACAAAACTACACTAGACTATGTGAGACAGGACACGGCTATACTAGACTACGTAAGACAACACAAAAACTACACTAGACTACAGACCTACACAGGACTACATAAAGTGCATAAAACAGTGTAGGGCAGTACAATAAATAATAAACAAGACAATAGGCACAGTAGAGGACAAATTACAATATAATAATGAATGATGTAGGTGTCAGTCGAGACTCTGGGTATTGAGGAGTCTGATGGCTTGAAGGAAGAAACTGTTGCACAGTTTGGTCGTGAGAGTCCGAATGCTTCGGTACCTTTTGCCAGATGGCAGGAGGGAGAAGAGCTTGTGTGAGGGGTGCGTGGGGTCCTTCACAATGCTGTTGGCTTTACGGGTGCAGCGTGTAGTGTAAATGTCTGTAATGGCGGGAAGAGAGACCCGGATGATCTTCTCAGCTAACCTCACTATCCGCTGCAGGGTCTTGCGATCTGAGCCGGTGCAATTCCCGAACCAGGCAGTAATGCAGCTGGTCAGGATGCTCTCGATACATTCTCTGTAGAATGTGGTGAGGATGGGGCGTGGGAGATGGACTTTTCTCAGCCTTCGCAGAAAGTAGAGACGCTGCTGGGCTTTCTTGGCTATGGAGCTGGTGTTGAGGGACCAGGTGAGATTTTCTGCCAGGTGAACACCAAGAAATTTGGTGCTCTCAACGATCTCTACGTTGGAGCCGTCAATGTTCAGCGGAGAATGGTCGTTCTGTGCTCTCCTGAAGTCAACAACCAAAGGTCTCGGCCTGAAACGTTGACTGTACCTCTTCCTAGAGATGCTGCCTGGCCTGCTGCATTCACCAGCAACTTTGGTGTGTGTTGCTTGAATTTCCAGCATCTGCAGAATTCCTCTTGTCTGTGTAACCATCTCTTTTGTTTTGTTCACATTCAGAGACAGGTTGTTGGTTCTGCACCAGTCCGTTAGCTGCTGCACCTCCTCTCTGTATGCTGACTTTTCATTCTTGCTGATGAGACCCACCATGGTTGTGTAATCGGTGAACTTGATGATGCGATTCGAGCTGTGTATTGCTGCACAGACATGGGTCAGCAGAGTGAACAGCAGTGGACTGAGCACACAGCCCTGTGGGGCCCCCGTGTTCAGTGTGATGGTGTTGGAGATGCTGCTGCTGATCAGGACTGACTGAGGTCTCCCAGTCAGGAAGTCTAGGATCCAGTTGCAGAGGGAGGTGTTCAGGCCCAGGAGGCTCAGCTTTCCAATCAGGTGCTGAGGAATGATTGTGTTGAATGCTGAACTGAAGTCTATGAACAGCATTCGAACGTACGTGTCTTTTTTGTCCAGGTGGAGGGTGGTGGCGATGGTGTGGTCTGTTAAATGGTTGGGATGATACGCGATCTGCAGAGGGTCCAGTGAGGGGGGCAGCACGGTCTTGATGTGCCTCACGGCAAACCTCTCGAAAAATTTCATGATGATGGATGTGAGAGCAACAGGACGGTAGTTGTTGAGGCAGGACACTGGAGACTTCTTTGGCACGGGGACGATGGTGGTGGCCTTGAAGCACATTGGAACAACAGCACTACTCAGGGAGGTGTTGAAGATGTCAGTGATAACATCTGCCAGCTGGTCTGCACATCCTCTGAACACTCTGCCAGGAATATTGTCTGGTCAAGCAGCCTTCCGTGGGTTGACCCTGGACAGGGTTCTCCTCACATCAGCCACGGTAAGACACAGCATCTGGTCACTGGGAGGAGGAGTGGTCTTCCTCGCCGCCACGTCATTTTCCGCCTCAAAAGGAGCATAGAAGTTGTCAACACATCTGGGAGGGAGGCATCACCAGCACAGGCAGGTGATGTTGTCCTGCAGCTGGTGATGTCCTGAATGCCCTTCCACATACGTCGCGTGTCATCAGTGTTCTGGAAGTGACTGTGGATTCACTGGGCGTGTGCTCACTTTGCCTCTCTGATGGCCCAGGACAGTTTGGCCCTAGCTGTTGTTGGGGCTGCCTTGTTGCCTGCTCTGAAGGTGGAGTCACGGGTCCTCAGCAGCGCACACACCTCCGCGGTCATCCATGGCTTCTGGTTAGAGCGTGTAGTGATGGTCTTGGCCACAGTGACATCATCAATGCACTTGCTGATGTAGATAGTCACTGATGCCATGTACTCCTCTAAGGCTACGCCCACACTAGAACAGATAATTTTGAAAATGCCGATTTCGAGTAAAAACGACAGGCATCCACATTACGCGTTTTTCAAAATATCCCTGTCCACAATAAAACGGATATTTGGGCAAATCTACTCCTATTGGGCATGCGCAGACACATCTACAGAAAACAAGTAAAGAGGAAACGGTATAATATTTACGTTTCCGCGGCGGCGTTGTGCTATTTCCATTGGTCAAAAACTAGAGTACCAACAACAACAGCGAAAGAAAGTTTTCAACAATGTCTTCAAGGAATACAACGAAAACCTCCACTGGAAAAATCAGACCGGACTTCTTCGGTTAGACAGACAATGAAGTCGAGCTGTTTCTGCGAGTCACAAACGACTACAAAGTCAGCAAAGCAGTGGAGAACGTGGAGATGTTTAATTCCAGACAAACTACTAACGTAGACGATAAAGTAAACAACACACGCATGAAGCCATCCTCTACCCAAGATCAACAAGCGAGTGGAATCTTCTGCCGCCAGACCTGCACGGTATTTCTGACATTAATATTTTTAAAGATAGATTCAATCAAATCAATTTAGAGTATCTAGTCAAAAAAGCTCACTTTACAATTTAACTCTCACGCCATTCACACCGACTGCGCGTTATAACAGCTGTCCGGCAGTGCTTGCGCAGTACCAAGCAGAAGCAGAAAAGCCATTGTTGTGGTGTTGTCATGACAGTATTTTCAGATATCCCCGTTTACCCCGTCCACACTGCAACGCCGAACAATCGTTTTCAAATTTACACTCTCTGGAGAGTGTTTTAGAAAAGCTCCGTTTTCGGGGGATGAAAACGCCGTTTCAGTGTGGATGGAGGCTCAAAATGAAGAGAAATAGCTTCGTTTTCAAAATTATCCGGCGTAGTGTGGATGTAGTCTAAGTTGGTGGAGTCGCCATCGGATGCAGCCTCCCTGAACATGTGCCAGTCAGTGTGCTTAAAGCAGTCTTGAAGAGCAGAGATGGCTCCTGCTGGCCAGGTTTTCACCTGCTTCAGAACTTGTCTGGAGCGTCTGACGAGCCGTCTGTATGCTGGAATTAGCATAACACAGATGTGGTCTGAGTAACCGAGGTGGGGGCGGGGTTCTGCCCGGTACGCATTGGGGATGTTTGTATAAATAAGGTCCAACGCGTTCAGCCCTCTCGTTGCAAAGTCTACATGCTGATAGGATTTGGGGAGCACTGGCTTGAGGTTCGTATGGTTAAAATCTCTGGCGACAATAAAGAGTCCATCAGGGTGTGTGTTCTGCAGTTCGCTAATAGCCCTATAAAGTTCACAGAGCGTCTCCTTAGCGTTAGCGCTGGGGGGAATGTACACTCTGACTATAAGGACAGTGGTGAATTCCCGTGGTAAATAAAATGGTCTGCATCTAACAGTCACAAACTCCACTAGCGATGAGCAGTAACTAGAGACCAGCACAGAGTTCTTGCACCATTCTGTGTTGATGTATACACACAAGACACCACCGCGAGCCTTACCGCACAGAGCTGCATGCCTGTTGGCCCAAAACAAAGCAAGCCCGTCTAGCTGAATTCTGGTGTCCGGAACTCTGTCACTAAGTCACGTTTCCGTGAAAACGAAAGCGCAGCAGACACTGAACTCTCGCCGAGTAGTCCACTGGAGTCAGATGTAGTCCAATTTACTGTCCAGGGAGCGGACATTGGAGAGCAGAATGGATGGGAGAGCCGGCCGGCTAGGGTTTGTTTTTAGCCTAGCACGAACCCCTGCCCGCTTGCCACGCTTCCGCTTCCTTGCACACCGCTTACATGTGTTAGTACAAAGATTAAATTTACTCATAATTATCATTTGGCACATAGATTTCTTATCTCTGGATTAGCTTTCTCTCCAATAGCAACTCAAAACCTGCTGGAGGAACTTAATCGGTTGAGTACTATCTGTAGGTAGAAAGGAATCATTGATGTTACAGGTCAAAATCGGGCTTTTTCTCCACTGATGCTGCATTGAGTTCCTCAGGCAGTATGCTCATTGCTCCAAATTCCACCATCTGCAGTCCCTCCTTTCTCCATAGTTTTCTCTCCAGTTGAGTTACTGTTGTTAGAACGTTGCAGTCCACTCCAGACAGTGTTTCTGTCCCTCAATCTCCACGCACACAGTCATTCTACATCTGTGATTCTGCTTCAGGACTGATCCTCCCCATTGTCATCTTTTATTATCAGGGCCATCATAGGTAGGCCTGCTTGCCTACCTCCTTCGGAGCCATACAGTCGCAGGGGTATAGAGCACTACAGCACAGAAACAGCCCCTTTGGCCCATCTAGTTTGTCATGAAATGTTATTCTACCTAGTTGCATCAACCTGCACCTGGACCACAGCCATCCATACCCCTTGTGGTAAACCGTATATATATGTTGTAACGGGTTAACTGGACACGCCCCTCTGCTGACTGCCCCTGTGGCTCCTCCCACAGATTCCTGACTAAAGGTGATTTCACCTTGCCCCTCCCCCTCAGTCCAGGGGCAGACACTCAGCATGGAAGTTGTATTGTACAGCGAATAAAAGCCTTTCTGTATTTACCCTACTTCAGTCTTTTGGAATGATTGAAGGTGCTTCAACTTTATTCACTGTAAATTTTACAGCATGGAACGTGTTCTGAGACCGGACAAGTTAGACCTCGATCCACAAAGACCTGAAGCTGGAAACGCTTTCAAACTCTGGCTGGCCTGCTTCAAAGCGTACCTAGAGGAGATTAAAGCGACCGACCCCGTAGCGAAGCACAGAGTTCTACTCTCCAGGGTCAGTCCACGGGTCTATTTGCTGATCAGAGACCAGCTGAGCTATGACGGCGCGATGAGCGCCCTCAAAGTACAATACCTGTGGCTAATAAACAGCATCTACGCATGACATCGTTTCGCGACTCGAAACCAGCGGCCCGGGGAATCAAGTGCTGAGTTTGTCCAGACTCTACAGACGCTCGTGCAAGCCTGCAATTGCCAAGAACTGATGGCAGTACAGCATGCAGAGCTCCTAGTGAGAGACGCCTTCGTCACAGGGACCAGGTCAGTGTGTGTGCGCCAGCAGCTGTTGGAGAAAGCCGATCTTACCTTAAGTTCAGCGATCGAGCTGACCGACATGCTGGAGGCCGCTCTGTATAACTCTGAGGCTCTCCAGGCACGCGATCCCCCGATGGCCTCATGGACACCGCATACCCCACAACCCGCCAGCGAATCGACCATGGCTGCTGCCAGTCGCGAGTCCGCGAAGTGCTACTTCTGCGGACCCGAGAAACACCCCCGGAAATGCTGCCTGGCTCGACGACCATAGACCTAAAAATCCGCTTACCATCAGCTCCCCATCCGCCGAGAGGACCGCCCTTACACTGCCTTCGAGGCGGACGGCAGGCGTTATCAATTCCTGCATGTCCCCTTCGGTGTCACGAATGGTGTATCTGTCTTCCAGAGGGCAATGGACCGGATGGTGGAGGCCACGTAAGGCCACGTTCCCATATCTGGATAACATCACCATCTGCGGTCACGACCGGAAGGATCATGCCGGTCATGACAACCTCCAAAAATTTCTCCAAGCGGTCAAAGCTTTCAATCTCACCTATAACAAGGACAAGTGTGTATTCGGGACCACCCGACTTGCTATCCTTGGGTGTGTCGTGGAGAATGGAGTCATTGGCCCTGACCCCAACCGTATGTGCCCCCCTGTTGGAACTCCCTCTTCCCAACACCGTCAGAGCCCTCTAGAGGTGCCTGGGCTTCTTTTCATATTACGCCCAACGGGTCTCTAATTATGCAGACAAGGCCCGCCCCCTGGTCAAGTCCACCACATTCCCCCTCTCAGCCGAGGCCCACATGGCCTTCAGCCGCATAAAAGGGGAGATTGCTAAAGCAGCAATGCATGCGGTGGATGAGGCTATTCCCTTCCAAGTAGAGAGTGACGCCTCCGACCATCCTCAGAAAGAAGTTGTTCCCCCTCATGTTCTCCTACATTTTTTACCTTTAGTTTTTCTGTCCTCCTCTTTTAAATACAGAACATCCAGGATATTTTATTCCTAACTAGCCACATTGAAATTACATAGCAATAACAGGTATCAGGTCAAGAACACTTGCCTCTGCTTTCTTCACTACAGACATGCAAAATGTAGAGGCGGAATAGGTTGTTATAATTCTACCAGCCCAGTGGTAAACGTGTGAGCTTCTGAATGATTTACTCCTCTCTCTGTGCCTCAGTATATTATGTACAACACTTAGCTGACTTGGCCGATCTAGCTGAATTAGCTGATATTGATCAATCACACACTGTTCAGTCAGTGGCTGGTTTTGAGCTGTTTTAATGAATGCTGGACTTAACCTGCTCTGCATTGCCATGCCCCCGAGATCTTGGTTACTGTTGCTTGACAGATCGCTTTAAATAGGAGCACTCCTTCTGGAATTGCTCAGTTTTTCTATTTTTATTTCAATAATGTTGTAGTAATCTATTTTCTATATTAATTCTATGTGGTCCTTGTTGTGCCTTTCTGCTTTATAACTTGTGGTGACAGTATTGAATTGTCAAATAAAGTGTATTTGATAAAGAAACAAGACCATTTTGTGGAGAATTACCATTAATTGAAGGTGATTTGTAACTCTCAGTGCAATTCCAAGTTAACATTGTGTAGATTCTAATATGCCTGTGGAATTCTCTGCCACAGGAAACAGTTGAGGCCAGTTCATTGGCTATATTTAAGAGGGAGTTAGATATGGCCCTTGTGGCTACGGGGGTCAGGGGGTATGGAGGGAAGGCTGGGGCGGGGTTCTGAGTTGGATGATCAGCCATGATCATAATAAATGGCGGTGCAGGCTCAAAGGGCCGAATGGCCTACTCCTGCACCTATTTTCTATGTTTCTATGTAACATAAAATTATCTCAGCATATGGGTGTTGTGAAATTTGATGTTAAGGGTGGAAGGGCTTGCTACATAAACTGGTAAACTGACTTATAATTGTCACACGCACCAAGCTACAGTGCAAACTTGTATTCTTCTCAGAAACAATTATTTCATTACAGTAGTGCATTGGGTTAGTACAAGGGAAAACAGTAATAAAATGCAGAATAAAGTGTTACAGTAACGGTGTTACAGTGTTACAGTGGAATTCTCTGCCACAGGAAACAGTTGAGGCCAGTTCATTGGCTATATTTAAGAGGGAGTTAGATATGGCCCTTGTGGCTAAAGGGATCAGGGGGTATGGAGGGAAGGCTGGTGCAGGGTTCTGAGTTGGATCATCAGCCATGATCATATTGAATGGCGGTGCAGGCTCGAAGGGCCGAATGGCCTACTCCAGCACCTATTTTCTATGTTTTCTATGTTCCTATGTAACAGAGAAAGTGCAGTACAGGTGGACAATGCAGGACCATAACAAAGTAGCTTCTGAGGTCAAGAAGTCTATCTTTTCATACTAGGGGATTGTTCAAAAGTCGATAGCTAAACAATAGTCTGGCATATACTGTCCAAATGCTCCTGAGGTAAGTGTAGAGCCTGGGAGATAGCATCTGTCATGGACTTGTTTTGGTGGTAGGCACATTGCAGTAGGTCAATTTTGACAGGAAGGCTGGAGCTGATGTGTGCCAATAACAGCCTCTCAAAACATTTAATAATATTGGGTGTTAGAGCCACTGGACAGTAGTCATTAAGGCACATTAACTTGTTTTTTTCTTGGGTAATACGATGATAGTTGACTTTTCCTTTGACTTTTTTTGTGAATTTTACATGACAATTAAAACACAACTCAAAGTGTTCTATGAATTAGCCATTACCTGGGTCATTACTTTTTCATGGAGTCATAAGAGGCTAGATGCTGAAATCTGGAGTTGCAAACGAAATGTGTAGGAGCTTGGTGGTTAGTCAGCAGCTGTGGAGGGAAATGGACAGTTGATGTTGCAGGTCAAGACCCTTCCATTTTAACCCAAAACATCAGCTGTTCGTTTCCCTTCACAGATGCTACCTGACCCATTGATTTTCTCCAGTAGGTTTTATTTTATTTTTGTCGTGACAGCATCATCTGATTTTTTTTGCATGTTCGTTTTTGATGTGTTTGAGAATTTCTGATGACATAAACAGTTGTGGTGGAACTGAATGTATCTGTATTACCAACCACAGGACTGACTGGCATAATGGCACAACAAGGAGACATTGTGCCACACAGTGCCAGTAAAGCAGATACATTTTAACTTCCTGTGATGACTGTGCGAACTTCGATTTCTTTTCTCACGTAACCACATGATGGTTCTGTCTCCTTACATATCGCAAAGACATTTACGGATATTTTAATTAGAAAGTGTAAATTGTCTCTAGTGTATAGGTTAGGTGAGTAGTAGAATCTATGAGAAAATAACTTGGAAGGTAGTGTTGATAAAATGAGATCAGTGTTGTGTTTGGAGTTATGTACAGTAAATGTGGGTGGAATGAAGAGCATGTTTCCTTGCCACATGATTCTGCATGAATCCATAGGATCTGAAAGGCAGATTTCCTGGGAAATACCAGCAAAGGTGAGGCCTGTTTTTGGACTCCCCATGGAGCTCAGTGACGAGACAGCACTGGTGGGGAAGGGAAGGAAAGTGTCTTAAAAAGTGTGATGTACGGAAGAAACTTACAACACTATTTTATTCTGTGTTGTTTATTCATTGGGATGAATAGTATTAGCTGTAGATAGAAGGTTCAAAGTGAAGTCACTTTGGAATTTCTAGATATACCCAACACAATTTAGCACAATGTACAGCAAAAGATAAAATGTTGTTGCATACTTCCTCTTTTGGAAGCTAAAGATAATGTTAACTTTCCTTTTATTACAAATGGGTTGGAAGTTATAATGAGTATTAATCGATGGATATATATGATAGAATAAATATGAGAATCAAATCTGAGAACATTGTGCAAGTTCCTCTCAATACCAAGAAGGCTCCAAGCAGTCTGGTAGGACTGGCAACTTTTATATTGCTGGTGTCCATTGACAGTGACTGATGGAGAAAATGATTTATAATTACAGGATGCTATCTGAGCTATTGTGCATCTGCATCTGAGATAATGATGCAAAAAAGGCTCTGGGAACACTGGTGGGCTGAGCTCTGATTTTACTACAGTAACTCCAGGTTCTTTGTACTTTGCATCGGAACTTTGAACTTTGAAATGATAACCCTCTAGAGAGGGGCAACATGCTGAATTTGGAGGAGGGTCCTAAGGTCCAAGAGCATAAATGGAGGCAATAGAAAGGTCAGGTCCTGCAGGTATGCAGATATTTGATAAGGTTGTACAAGATTAATGGAGGAACAGGTGTTATCAGAAGCCTCTGTCACACACCCCACAGGCTAGCTGTGCCACAGGTTTGGCAATTGTGCTTATGAGTATGCACACTCCAGCTAATTACTGTCTCATTATGGTGGTACTTAACTCCCTTCTTGACATTCTAGTCATGTAAAGAATTGAGCAAAAGCACAGGAATGTTTACATTCCCTATTTACTCTCATCCCTGTCTGGGAAAGAGGGAACAGACATGTAAAGAAATGATAGTCATTCAATATTTAGTTATTGTTCCCGGCCATAGTGTTGGCAACAAAATCTGAGAGTTTTAATTAACATCCATGTTGGCTTAGTGTATATTGTTTTTCTTTTCCTTTAAATTCAACAACAGTTCTTATTAAAGTTGGTGAACTATGGATTCGCTTCAGTGTCTCTCTCTCCACAATTGGGCCATATATGAACATTCCAACAGATTCAGAGGACTCCTTGATCTCTGTTTTCCCACTTCTTATTTTTTGCAAAACAACCTTCAGTAGTTTTCAGCCAATGGCACCTCTGGATGATTGCTGCTCCTCCATTTTTCCAATGTACAGCCTGCTCAGGACTTAACATTTCATAATAGAGGGGGAGTCCAGGACCGGAGGACACAGCCCCTGAATGCAAGGATGTCACTTCAGAATAGAGATGAGGAGGTATTTCTTTAGGCAGAGGGTGCTGAGTCCATGAAATTTATTGTCAAGAAGGCTGTGGAGGCCAAAACATTGGTTATGTTTAAAGTGGAGATTGACAGCTTCTTGATTAGTAAGGATGGCAAAGGTTACAGGCAGAAGGCAGGAGAATAGGATGGAGAGGGAAATTAAATCAGCCATGATCGAATGACGGAGAAAATGCAATGAGCCAAATGGCCTAATTTGGCTCTTATGTCTTATGGCCTTAACAAGATAACGTTTGTTTCGCTGATTGAAACACTTTCACAGTAAAGCAACTCCTGGAATAAAATGCACCTTAAAAGTTCCTTTTATGTATTCCTTGTTGTTACATGGGAATTGCATGGTTTGTACTTTCTAAATATGTGTCTTTATTTTTTAATCTTTCCTTGTTTGTTGCACAACTTTCAGCCAAATCACAAAGCAGCATAACAGAAGCAACAACCTTGCATCACAGCACACAGCAGCACTCTTCTCTCCTTGAGATGTGCCCTGTGGAAAAATATTGGGAGGCTTCCAGTCCTACTGATTTTCCCCAGCTGAACAATTGTGTATGCTTCAAATGTTATGCCTGAATAATTTGGCTCATTTGCACATCCAAATATTCAGCTATCATCAATTAATCATCCTAGTATATTTGTTAGGTGCCTTCCACCTCTCTTGAATTGTCATGAAAGGCAGGATCAAAGGTTGTCTTCAAGGATCTCCGTGCCTGCATCTATCCTATGAGAGATGGCTGCCCAGACCAACTGCTTGACGAATGATACGAAAAGTCCTGGTGGAACAGTGAGTATGGAGCCAGTCATCCATAGTAGGTTCAAGGGCTCATAGAGTTGCTTCCTAAGCAGGCCCCCAAGCCATAGAGTCTGTGTGACCATCCTCTCATATGAGGATAAAGTTAATGATAGAAAAACCACTAACTGTCATTTCCACTAATTTCAGCCTGAAAACTATTATAGCTGGCTGAACTGTGGGCAGAAGGCATGTTCGTTCTTTTCTGGAAGATGCTCACATCCACTGCCAGTGCAAACTGTCGCAACTCATGGCTAGAAATCTTTTACCCACGTCCAGTTTCATAGTGGGGTGGAATGCCCTCCTTATTCTTCTACAATGTTTCTGTATGATTGTTCCAATGACCATTCTGTCATCTAGAAATCTAGCAAAATTTACAGATTGATTGAAATTCTGGGACATCAGTGTGGCCCATCAGGTTTTGTTAGGATCTGTCATGATCTATTTGAAGGTACTATTGTACTTAATTTGCTCATAATCAAAATGAAACTTTGAAAGGGAAAGATTGCAGGATTATGAACAAAGAGGATGGCACCACCTGAAAGTTCCTTCACTGAACCAAAGCAGACAACATGAACAAAAGTCTTCATCTGTATCACTCTATAATCTGATGACTATACTCTTTCAGAACTAAACAAAATCATAGCATTTATTTCTTGATTATCCAAAATCCAAATTTACAACCAACAGAAAGTTAAGTCTGCAAAATCTGATGTTAACAGTAGACTGTTGACATCAAGATGCTTATGTGTTTATTTTAAAACTCTTTAGGTTGTAATTGAACAAAGTTGCCAATTGGAAGTGGAAGCTATTAAATTCTACAGTTCTAAGATCTGAAATTAAACCATTTAAACTGCGCAGTTCAGCTTGGTTGGGTTACAGCACTGGTTGATAACAAGCCTTCCTTTTCCAATACAGCAAGGAGGTCGTCAATGAATGCAAATGACTAAGTGTGCACATGTTTGTAATCACACAGTTTTGCATCCTTTAATAGAAAGTTTCAAATGGGATGGAGTGATGTATTTCTGGTGGAAGCCAGCTCTGAAACATTGCAAACATGAATGAACACATAATCAGCACAGTGTTGGGAGTGATCAAACATTACAGATTCAACTGGCAATGTGCAGCTTTTATAAACCTGTAAGAGACTAAGTATATATACTCGAATGGCTATGTATAAACAGTGAAATGTCATTGCACCTTTAACAACATTTTGCACAGGGCTAAAAAGAACAGCAAATTGACCATGCAAAAATTCCAATGCGAAATTCTAAAGATGCAAGAGAATTGCATTGACAGGGTAATTCACCTGTCACTGAAAGTTTGACGAAGGCACGGTGACATGATAATATTGTGCTCCTTTACTGAAGCTTGTTAGTTATTCTGGTCAGAGGCTACCAAGTTTCTCCCATGCAGCTGTGCTCCATGCTTTAAGTCATTCAGCACAGACTGAAACAACTGCCAGTTTTACGAAAGGCAGGAAAAAATATCAACAATCCCTTCACGGTTGTCTATATCTGTTCCAGTTTAATTTCATTTATAAAATCCAAATGCAGCCTCCATGACTAACCATGTACTGGCATGAATATGATAATTCATTTCTTGCGCTCAAGATTTCTCATCATAGCACCATGATAAGTTGAGGTTTCACATCACAGCTTCTCTTGCCTCCTTTAATGAAAGGAAGTGAAGCAGAGGTTGCAGAAATTGATATACATCAGTTAAAGCGTTGCCTAGCAGCCATCTTAGAGCTAATTGTTTTCATAAAAGCTTCCTAATCACAAATCAGTAAAGGAAAATGAATCATTGCCACAAGAGGTTCTGCAGAGGCTGGAAATCCAGAGCAACACTCACAAAATACTGGAGGAACACAAGTCAAACAGCACCTGTGAAGGGGAATAAAGAGATGATAGTTTGGGTTGAGACCCTTCATTGGAACAGGATAAGAAGGGGACAGAAGCCAGAATAAGAAAGTGGAGGAGAGGGAGGAGTACCAGAAGGCAGGTGATAAGTGAGACCAGGTGAGGAGGAAGGTGGATGGGTGGGGAAGGGGTGATGAAATAAGAAGCTGGGAGGTGATAGGTGGAAGAGGTGAAAGGCTGAAGAAAAAAGGATCTAATTGGAGGGGACAATGGACCATGGGAGAAAGGGAAGGAGAAGGGGAACCAGAGGGTGATGATGGGCAGGTGAAAGGGTAAGAGGGAAGCCTGAATGGGGAATGGAAAAATAGTGAAAGGGGATGGTGAAAAAAATACTGAAAGTTAGAGGAATCATTGCTGCTGTCAGATTAATATGAAAATGTATCTGTGATGATATTTTTGCCATCTCATTCTACTTGTGAAAATAAAAACCTTTATTTGTCACTGTGGAAATGCACATACTCAGCAAAGGGCCAGACATGCTATAACGACTCAATAACCAAGTAGCCTCCATGGTTCATGGTTGATGCTGGGAGGCCATGGAACGTCAACATAGTCTGTCAAAGTTGAGCAAGTCCTGCAGGCTGATTACAACCTCTAGAAGTCCCAGATGGGGAAGGATTATCTGGTAGCATCAGAAATTAGTGCAACAGCTACTATAGCAGACATCCAACTCCCAGATGTAACAAATAGTAAACTATATATTCAAAGCTCTGTCATGGGAAGGGATTACAGCAGAACAGGGGAAAGGATCAAAGGTATGTTCACAGGCTTCTAGAAGAAATCCCCATTAACTCCTGAAAATTGCTGGGCCTATGTGGACAAAGAACATTTGGGATAGTAAATCCCATGTCCGTGCATTGGGAGTGCACAGACGTTCTGTGTAAATGACAAAATGAGGGTGCCATTTCACAAAATGGACACTCACTTGTCAGCCTGGCATGCGGCTTCTGAGTTTGCTCTTCCAATATTGGGCTTATCGGCCACCCCAGAACCCTACAAAGCTAGAGTGGAGTCAAGCAATCCTTAAACTCAAGGGACTACCAAGAAGGTAAAGGTAGTTGGCAAAGTTTCAGCTTGATTGATGACAGCCTGATATGAACAAGGGAAAAAATGACTTTGGTTTTCAGAGCTATCGTATTTTTCTTGCAGTGAAGTCATAAATGCTGAATGTGAATACAATGCTTTACACTAGTGACCAAAGATTGAACAATATATCCTGACATCTAGATCCTAATAAGCAAATAAGTAAATAAAAATCTTCCATCTACAGATGATGAGTGCCTTCTGGTGGTTTCATGCTTTATACTTCTTTGTTTTATTTTAATTGAGTCTCCAGCCTCTATAATGTACAGGATTTCACAAACTTATTTATGGAACAGCAATATTATCATAAGTCATAGAAACAGGTTTGTCAGTCCATCTAGTCCATGCCGACCTGATCATCTGCCTAGTCCCATCTACCTGCACACAAAGATAGATTTTCACTTTTCTCAAAATATCCATTGCAGATAGCATATCCAACAAAAAGAGGAGTCAATTTCAGAACCAGAATCAGAATCAGAATCGGGTTTATCATTAGTGACATACAGTAGGTTGTGAATTTGTTGTTTTGCAGTGGCAGTACAATGTAATATATAAAATATTCTATAAATCATAAAAAGAAATATATATATATTATAACATTTAAATACGTAGTGCAAAAAGAGAGCAAAAATAATGAAGTAGTGTTCATTCAGAAATCAAATTGTGGAGGGTAAGAAGCTGTACCTAAAACATTGAGTGTTTGTCTTCAGTCTTCCGTTCCTCCTCTCCGATGGTAGCAATGGGAAGAGAGCATGTCATGGGTGGTGGGGGACTTAATAATGGTGGCTACCTTTTTCAGGCATTGTCTTTTGAAGATGTCCTCAGTGGTGGGGAGGCTAGTGCCCATGATGGAGATGGCTGAGATAACTACTGTTTGCAACTTTTCTGATTCTGTACAGTAGCTTAAATTTACCACAGGTAGATGTGTGAGCAGATGATGCAGGATTGTACCCTTTACTGGATTCTGGTGAAAGAGCACTTTGTCCATGGGTCCAAAGACCACAGCAGAACAGCTGGTAGAGCTGTTAACTCACAGCTCCTGAGACCTCAGTACAGTTATGACTTTGGCTGCTCTTTGTGTTCTCTGTTCCCCTGTGACTACATGGATTTCCCTCAAAGTTCAAAATTCAAAATAAATTTATTATCAAAGAACATATATGTCACCATATCCTACCTTGAGATTAAGCTTCTGATGGGCATTCACATGAAATAAAAGAAACACAACAGAATCAATGAAAAACACACACAAAACAACAGACAAAAAACCGATGTAGAAAAAACTGTGCAAGTACAAAAAGAGAAAAAAAACTCAAAATAATAGTAATAAATAAATACGCAATAAACATTGAGCACTTGAGTTGTAGAATTCTTGAAAGTGAGTCCATATATTGTGGAATCAGTTCAGTGCTGGGATGGGTGAAGTTGTGTGAATTTTCCCCCCCTAGATCAAGAGCCTGATGGTTGAAGGGTAATAACTGTTCCTGAACATGGTGATGTGGGACCTGAGGTTATTGTATCTCCTTCCTGATGACAACGGTGAGAACAGAACATGGCCTGGATGGTGGGATTCCTTGGTGGTGGATGCTGCTTTCAAGCGACAATGCTTCTGCTAGATGTGCTCAATAGTTGGGAGGGCTTTACCCTTGATGGACTGGGCTATATCCACTACTTTATAAGCTTTTCAGTTCAAGGGCATTGGTGCTTCCAGACCAGGCAACCAATCAGAATACTTTTCACCATACCATATAACCATATAACAATTACAGCACAGAACAGGCCATCTCGGCCCTTCTAGTCGGTGCTGAACTCTTACTCTCACCTAGTCCCACCAACCTGCACTCAGCCCATAACCCTTCATTCCTTTCCTGTCCATATATCTATCCAATTTAACTTTAAACGGCAACATTGAACCTGCCTCAACCACTTCTGCTGGAAGCCCATTCCACACAGCTACCACTCTCTGAGTAAAGAAGTTCCCCTTCATGTTACCCCTAAACTTTTGCCCTTTAACTCTCAACTCATGTCCGCTTGTTTGAATCTCCCCCATTCTCAATGGAAAAAGCCTATCCACGTCAATTCTATCAATCCCCCTCATAATTTTAAACACCTCTATCAAGTCCCCACTCAACTTTCTACACTCCAAAGAATAAAGACTCAACTTGTTCAAACTTCCTCTGTAACTTAGGAGATGAAACCCAGGGAACATTTTAGTAAATCTCCTCTGTGCTCTCTCAATTTTATTGACATCTTTCCTATAATTCGGTGACCAGAACTGTACACAATACTCCAAATTTGGCCTTACCAATGCCTTATACAATTTCAGCATTACATCCCAACTTGTATACTCAATGCTCTGATTAATAAAGGCCAGCATACCAAAAGCTTTCTTCACCACCCTATCCACATTAGATTCCACCTTCAGGGAACTATGCACCATTATTCCTAGATCCCTCTGTTCTACTGCATTCCTCAAATGGAGGGCCCCAATCATGTGACAGCAACTCAATGAAGAAAAGCATACAGACAGAGTCAAGAGTTTCAGAATGAGGAGCCCTAATAAAGTGGCCACGTGGAGTATGTTCATGGTCTTCTGTTGCTATGGCCCATCCACTTCAAGCTTTGATGTGTTGTGCATCCTGAGATGCTCTTCTTCACACCACTGTTGTAATGCATAGTTATTTGAGTTGTTATCACCTTCCTGTCAACTTGAATCCGTCTAGTAGACCATTCTTTTCTGACCTCTCCCATTATAAGGCGTTTTCTCCCGCAGAACTGTTGCTTATTGGATTTTTTTTTTAGTTTTTTTTGCACCTCTCACTGTAAACTCTAGAGAGTGTTGTGCATAAAAAGCCCAGGGTATCTGCAGTTTCTGAGAAACTCATTCCAGATACCCATCTGAGATACCCATCACACCAATCACTCCACAGTCAAAGTCTCTTGGATCACATTTCTTCCCCATTCTGAAGTTTATTTTGAACAACAACCGAACCTTTTGACGATGTTTTTTTTTCTGATATTTCTGATCGCGTCCAAGATATCCTGAAGTGGGAGGGTGAGGAGCCAGAAGTCATGGTACGTATAAGTACCAATGACATAGGTAGGAAAAGGGAAGAGGTCCTGAAAGGAGAATATAGGGAGTCAGGAAGGGAGTTGAGAAAAAGGACTGCAAAGGTAGTAATCTCAGGGTTACTGCTTGTACTACGTGACAGTGAGAGTAGGAATGCAATGAGGTGGAGGATAAATGCGTGGGTGAGGGATTGGAGCAGGGGGCAGGGATTCAAGTTTTTGGATCATTGGGACCTCTTTTGGCACAGGTGTGACCTGTACAAAAAGGACAGGTTACACTTGAATCCTAGGGGGACCAATACCCTGGCGGGGAGATTTGCGAGGGCTACCGAGGTGACTTTAAACTAGAATGGTTGGGGGGTGGGAATCAAATTAAAGGGACTAGGAGAGAGGAGGTTAGTTCACAACAGGGGGATGGAAACAAGTGCAGAGAGACAGAGGGGTGTAAAATGAGGGTAGAAGCAAAAAGTAGTAAGGTGAAAAGTAAAAGTGGCAGGCCAGCAAATCCAGGGCAAAAATCAAAAAGGGTCATTTTTCAACATAATTGTATAAGGGCTAAGAGAGTTGTAAAAGAGCGCCTGAAGGTTTTGTGTGTCAATGCAAGGAGCATTCGAAACAAGGTGGATGAATTAAAAGTGTAGATTGTTATTAATGAATATGATATAGTTGGGATCACAGAGACATGGCTCCAAGGTGACCAAGGATGGGAGCTCAACATTCAGGGATATTCAATATTCAGGAAGCATAGACATGAAAGAAAAGGAGGTGGAGTAGCATTGCTGGTTAGAGAGGAGATCAACACAATAGAAAGGAAGGACATTAGCTGGGAGGATGTGGAATCGATATGGGTAGAGCTGCATAACACTAAGGGGCAGAAAACGCTGGTGGGAGTTGTGTACAGGCCATCTAACAGTAGTAGTGAGTTTGGGGATGGCATTAAACAGGAAATTAGAAATGTGTGCAATAAAGGAACAGCAGATATAATGGGTGACTTCAATCTACATATAGATTGGGTGAACCAAATTGGTAAAGGTGCTGAGGAAGAGGATTTCTTGGAATGTATGCGGGATGGTTTTTTGAACCAACATGTCGAGGAACCAACTAGAGAACAAGCCATTCTAGACTGGGTATTGAGCAATGAGGAAGGGTTAATTAACAATCTTGTCGTGAGAGGCCCCTTGGGTAAGAGTGACCATAATATGGTGGAATTCTTCATTAAGATGGAGAGTGACATAGATAATTCAGAAACAAAGGTTCTGAACTTAAAAGAAGGGTAACTTTGAAGGTATGAGACGTGAATTAGCTAAGATAGACTGGCAAATGATGCTTAAAGGGTTGCCGGTGGATATGCAATGGCAAGCATTTAAAGATCGCATGGATGAACTACAACAGTTGTTCATCCCAATTTGGCAAAAGAATAAATCAGGGATGGTAGTGCACCCATGGCTGACAAGGGAAATTAGGGATAGTATCAATTCCAAAGAAGAAACATGTAAATTAGCCAGAAAAAGCGGCTCACCTGAGGACTGGGAGAAATTCGGGATCCAGCAGAGGAGGACAAAGGGCTTAATTAGGAAGGGGAAAAAAGATTATGAGAGAAAATTGGCAGGGAACATAAAAACAGACTGTAAAAACTTTTATAGATATGTGAAAAGAAAAAGATTGGTTAAGTCAAATGTAGGTCCCTTACAGACAAAAACAGGTGAATTGATTATGGGGAACAAGGACGTGCAGACCAATTGAATTACTACTTTGGTTCTGTCTTCACTAAGGAGGACATAAATAATCTTCCAGAAATAGTAGTGGACAGAGGGTCCAGTGAGATGGAGGAACTGAGGGAAATACATGTTAGTAGGGAAGTGGTGTCAGCTAAATTGAAGGGATTGAAGGCAGATAAATCCCCAGGGCCAGATGGTCTGCATCCCAGAGTGCTCAAGGAAGTAGCCCAAGAAATAGTGGATGCATTTGTGATAATTTTTCAAAACTCTTTAGATTCTGGACTAGTTCCTGAGGATTGGAGGGTGGCTAATGTAACCCCGCTTTTTAAAAAAAAGTAGGGAGAGAGAAACAGGGGAAATATAGACCGGTTAGCCTAACATCAGTGGTGGGGAAAATGCTAGAGTCAGTTATCAAAGATGTGATTACAGCACATTTGGAAAGCAGTGAAATCATCGGAGAAAATCAGCATGGATTTGTGAAAGGAAAATCATGTCTAATGAATCTCATAGAATTTTTTGAGGATGTAACTAGTAGAGTGGATAGGGGAGAACCAGTGGATGTGGTATATTTGGATTTTCAAAAGGCTTTTGACAAGGTCCCACACAGCAGATTAGTTGTGCAAACTTAAAGCACACGGTATTGGGGGTACGGTATTGATGTGGATAGAGAAGTGGTTGGCAGACAGGAAGCAAAGAGTGGGAATAAGCGGGACCTTTTCAGAATGGCAGGCAGTGACTAGTGGGGTACCGCAAGGCTCAGTGCTGGGACCCCAGTTGTTTACAATATACAAACCCCATTTCCAGAAAAGTTGGGTATTTTCCAAAATGCAATAAAAACAAAAATCTGTGATATGTGAATTCAAGTGAACCTTTATTTAACTGACAAAAGTACAAAGAAAGGATTTTCAATAGTTTTACTGACCAACTTAATTGTATTTTGTAAATATGCACAAATTTAGAATTTGATGGTTACAACACACTGAACAAAAGTTGGGACAGAGTTAAAATAAGATTGAAAAGTGCACAGAATATTCAAGTAACACCAGTTTGGAAGACTCCACATTCAGCAGGCTAATTGTAAACAGGTGAGGTATCATGACTGGGTATAAAAGTAGCGTCCATCAAACGCTCAGTCTTTGCAAGCAAGGATGGGTCGTGGCTCACCCCTTTGTGCCAAAATTCATGAGAGAATTGTTAGTCAGTTCAAAAGGAACATTTCTCAACGCAAGATTGCAGAGAATTTAGGTCTTTCAACATCTACAGTACATAATATTGTGAAAAGATTCAGAGAATTCAGAGACATCTCAGTGCGTAAAGGGCAAGGTTGGAAACCACTGTTGAATGTGCGTGATCTTCGAGCCCTCAGGTGGCACTGCCTAAGACACCGTCGTGCTACTGTGACAATTATAACCACCTGGGCTCGGGAGTACTTCGGAAAACCATTGTCACTCAACACAGTCCGTCGCTGCATCCAGAAATGCAACTTGAAACTGTATTATGCAAGGAGGAAGCCATACCTCAACTCTATGCAGAAATGCCGGCGAGTTCTCTGGGCCTGAGCTCATCTCAGATGAACCGAAAGACTGTGGAACCATGTGCTGTGGTCAGATGAGTCCACATTTCAGCTAGTATTCAGAAAAAACGGGCGTCGAGTTCTCCGTGCCAAAGATGAAAACGACCATCCAGATTGTTATCAGCGAAAGGTGCAAAAGCCAGCATCTGTGATGATATGGGGGTGCATCAGTGCCCATGGCATGGGTGAGTTGCATGTACATGAAGGTACCATTGACTCTGAGGCATATATTAGGATTTTTGAGAGACATATGTTGCCATCAAGGCGACGTCTCTTCCTGGGACGTCCATGCTTATATCAGCAGGACAGTGCCAGACCACATTCTGCATGGGCTACAACAGCGTGGCTTTGTAGACACAGAGTGTGTGTGCTTGACTGGCCTGCTGCCAGCCCAGATCTATCTCCTATTGAAAATGCATGGCGCATCATGAAGAGGAGAATCAGACAACGGAGACCACGGACTGTTGAGCAGCTGAAGTCTTATATCAAGCAAGAATGGACAAAATTTCCAATTGCAAATCTACTACAATTAGTATCCTCAGTTCCAAAACGATTAAAAAGTGTTATTAAAAGGCAATGTAACACAATGGTAAATATGCCTCTGTCCCAACTTTTGTTGAGTGTGTTGCAGCCATCAAATTCTAAATTTGTGTATGTTTACAAAATACAATTAAGTTGGTCGGTAAAACTATTGGAAATCTTTTCTTCGTACTTTTGTCAGTTAAATAAAGGTTCACGTGAATTAACATATCACAGATTTTTGTTTTTATTGCATTTTGGAAAATATCCCAACTTTTCTGGAAATGGGGTTTGTATATTAATGACTTAGATGAGGGAATTAAATGCAGCATCTCCAAGTTTGCGGATGACACGAAGCTGGGCGACGATGTTAGCTGGGAGGAGGATGCTAAGAGGATGCAGGGTGACTTGGATAGGTTAGGTGAGTGGGCAAATTTATGGCAGATGCAATTTAATGTGGATCAATGTGAGGTTATCCACTTTGGTGGCAAAAACAGGAAAACAGATTATTATCTGAATGGTGGCCGATTAGGAAAAGGGGAGGTGCAATGAGACCTGGGTGTCATTATACACCAGTCATTGAAAGTGGGCATGCAGGTACAGCAGGCAGTGAAAAAGGCAAATGGTATGCTGGCATTCATAGCAAGCGGATTCGAGTACAGGAGCAGGGAGGTACTACTGCAGTTGTACAAGGCCTTGGTGAGACCACACCTGGAGTATTGTGTGCAGTTTTGGTCCCCTAATCTGAGGAAAGACATTCTTGCCATAGAGGGAGTACAAAGAAGGTTCACCAGGTTGATTCCTGGGATGGCAGGACTTTCATATGATGAAAGACTGGATCGACTAGGCTTATACTCATTGGAATTTAGAAAATTGAGGGGGATCTTATTGAAACGTATAAAATCCTAAAGGGATTGGACAGGCTAGATGCAGGAAGATTGTTCCCGATGTTGGGAAAGTCCAGAATGAGGGGTCACAGTTTGAGGATAAAGGGGAAGCCTTTTAGGACCGAGATTAGGAAAAGCTTCTTCACACAGACAGTGGTGAATCTGTGGAATTCTCTGCCACAGGAAACAGTTAAGGCCAGTTCATTGGCTATATTTAAGAGGGAGTTAGATATGGCCCTTGTGGCTAAAGGGATCAGGGCGTATGGAGAGAAGGCAGGTACAGGGTTCTGAGTTGGATGATCAGCCATGATCATACTGAATGGTGGTGCAGGCTCAAAGGGCCGAATGGCCTACTCCTGAACCTATTTTCTATGTTTCTATGTCTGCTGTGTATATGCATTGAGTTGCTCTCACATGATTAGGTGATAAGGTATTTACATTAACGAGCAGGTGCACTGTGTGGAGATTCTATTTGAGTACAATTTTTAAACTTGGGTGATAAATCAAGAATTATTCACTGGATTTTTGCACAATGAGGGATCCAAATCATCCCACTGTCAAAGCAAACTATTTGAATGGTCTTACAAAAGCAAAACACTGTTTGGATTAATATGCTCAAAAGGGATCGCCCATGAATTCTGGTGACAGCATCGCAAAGATGCTGTCTGGTGAATGTTCGCAACATTCAAGTATTTTTTTTTATCTGGAAGACTTCGAAGTGGACACTGTAAAGTTCTACATTTAGTCTGGTAGCTAGAATTGGTAACATATTTCATCAAAGTGTGTGGTTATCCTGTAAATACTTATAGTGTAGCAATTTAATGCACATAATACTGTCAAAGTTGCAAGGTATGCAAATACCCTTAAATGCATGTTGGCAGCGTGCCTGCATATGCGCAGCCCTCCGGTGAAAAATAATATTGTATCTGTTAAATAGGGGCCGTGGACAATTCTGATTTGATGGAGAATGGACGTAAAAGCACAGAGGAACATCTGGAGAAATTTCTGAACGCCGGTTCTCTGCTGTCGTTACTGTGTGGTTGGGAATCTTTCGGAGGGTAGGCCTCAAAATCCCCGGCCTTGCCTGCTTTTGGCGACCAAGAAGGAGGTCGAATCATTTGGACAGAGATGGTGCTCAGAGCTCGAAGTTTTCGGATGACTCAGTGTCGGATTGTGGTCGGCATGGCAGGGAGAGTTTTTCTTCCTTCTCCCATCCGCGTGAGATGTGGGACATTTGAGAGACTTTGAACTTTATCGTGCTCATGGACTACTTCATCAAGTTATGGTATTGTGCACTGTTGTAACTATATGTTATAATTAAGTGGTTTTGTCAGTTTTTCCAGTCTTGGTCTGTCCTGTGTTTTGTGATATCACACCAGAGGAAATAATGTATCATTTCTTTCTGCATGCATTACTAAATGACAATAAAAGAGGACTACGTGTCTTCATAATCATATCATATCATAAATGTATTAACCTACTTCAGAAAAGTCACAGAAATCCTCATAACTATCTGAAATTAATTCTTTATAAATGCATACCTATGACCGATTAGAACAACTACGCCTAACAATTTGTTGTAACTTGTTCCTGGAACCTTGTTTTCTCCCAAATATGCATGGAGTAAACTAAGCAAATTTTAGCTTTAATATTTCATTGTTATGAATATTGAAATTATTCCTTCATAACAAATCTAGAAGAAAAATCCTATATGTCGTAGTCTGTCTATATATTTTTAATGTTTCATTAGATTCAGATTTTGAAAAGGAAAAAAGACATGGAAAGTAGTTGTTGTTGAAAAATATATGGCAAAGATTTCGCTGCCAAAGTGAACACTTAATGTGAATTCCTATCTTTATTCAACACTTCACACTTCTGTAAACACAGCTCAGTTTTTTAGGATGTGTGAATCATGTGGGAGGAGATCTGAACACCTCTCATTCTGTGCCAGCATTAAACATTCCCAGGTTTGGTGTAGATTAGTGAAACATAGAGTAAAACTGTCAACACAATAACGTGCATCAGCAGCAAAATCAGAACTACATGCTCCAGTCCATCAGTGTGACATTTTTTCCATTTCCCACTCCAGCCATTCTGTGCACTTGCCAAAATTGTCAATCAGCACAGAAGTAGTGTTGTTTGCTCTGCAGCCAACACCCACGAGGAACTGATTTTTAAAACTGCCCGAACTCATTTCACTTAATGGCTTTTACAGGCAATAGGCCCAGGAGATTTATTCCAGCAGCTTGGAAAAGATTTGAAGTCAGATTTTAAAAGCCAGAGTTTCAAACCTTCAACAGTTTTCAGCAGGTCCAATTCCGTAATCTGCACAGAACTAGCATTTTGCATAACCTCAATTAATTTCTCATTGATAAAGTTTTTGTATATCAACATAAGCAAATATTTGTTTCATGTGATTTTGATTAAAACCCACAGTACTGTGCAAAAGTCTTAAGCATATATACTGTCAATAGCTGGGACGTTTGCACACTACTGTAAGCTGTTTTTTATATCATGTCCTGTGTGGGTTAATTTTGATTTGATTTGAAGCACACGGGAGAAAGACATTAATCTCCATCCTCTCTTTATTTGCCCTTGAAGCAGCAAACTCTGTGAGTCGCAATCACGAGAAAGTCTGCAGATGCTGGAAATCCAAAGCAACACACACAAAATACTGGAGGAACTCAGCAGGTCAGGCAGCATCAGTGGAAAAAAGTAAGCAGTCGACATTTCAGGCCGAGACATTCTTCAGGACTGATAGGGAATGGGGAAGATGCCCGAATAAAAAGGTGGGGGAGGGTAAAGGGGTCAGCTTGAAGGTGATAGGTGAAACCTGGTGGGTGGGAAAGGTCAAGGGCTGGAGAAGAAAGAGACTGATAGAAGAGGAGAAAGCACAATAGGAGAAAAGGAAGGAGGAGGAGGGAACCCAGGAGTAAGTAATAGGCAGGTGAGAAGAAGTGAAAGGTCAGAGTGCAGAATAGAGGGCGGGGGGGATAAAATTTGTTCACCCGGAGGAGAAATCGATATTCATTGCCATCAAGTTGGAGGGTACACAGACGGAATATAAGGTGTTGAGGGTGGCCTCATCTTGGCACGGGATTGGGAATCAGAATTTAAATGTTTGGCACTGGGAAGTCTTGCTTGTGAGTCTCAAGTTTTTGTTCATATTGGTAAATGTTTAGTAGATACAGTACTGTGCTGAAGTCTGAGCACCCTAGCTATATAAATTAACACCCTAGCAGCAGAGGTAGGGATCAATTCGGAGTAGATTGAGACTAAAAACATCTTTGCTTTAGCCTGAAATCAATCTGAGTGATGGAAGCCACCACATGAGTACTGCAGAAGACATATATGGCTGAGGCAAGCTTTTTGCATACGGCACCAGAGATGATGTTGAAGCAGAAGGTCAAAGCTGCACATTAGTCTTTCTGGTTCCCCAATACAACGTATTTTTGACTTTGCATAACATTCAGATTAAAAACGCAGATGTTCTAGTTTTATGTGCTTTGACATTAATCCTGCTGCATGTATTACAGGAAGTATGTCACAAAACAAGCTCAGACTCTGTGGGACAATTCAACATTGTGGCTGTGTATTGTTAATCCAAAATCTCCTTTTATGCAGCAGGGAGCTACATTAGCAGAGAATGAGAGCTTCAATAAACCCTCGCTGCAAATTTATCTCCCTGCAGGGAATAAGGGAAAACTGTCGAACTGTATCACTGATCATGTTAGTGACTTTTGTAGCTTGAGACCGCAAAAGCCACCAACAAATTCATGTTTTCAATATACAAGAAGATCAAAAGTTCAAAATTCAAAGTAAATCTATGAACAGAGTACACATGTGGCACCATGTTCTACTCTGAGATTCATTTTCTTGCAGGCATTCAAGGTACAGCAAAGGAATATAATAGCAGACATCCCACCTCTCCCGGAAGTTCCGAGAATCTGCCACATATCGATAGTGGCTCTCTGACACCCGGAAGTTATATACAATATCCCAGAAATAGATTTTTTTGAGAGGGAGAGGAAGAGGGAGAGCGAGCATCCTGATTGGTCTCTGTTCGTGCTAAGAGTGGTCCCCAAACACCGGGCCGTGAGGAAACAATATGATTTGGTGATATGAGTCAGCTGCACCTTTCCTCATTCCCTGTCACACATTGTTGAATTTTAACGCACATGAGGTCATCAGTGACCCAAAACGTGCAAAGGAATGGGTCCGTGACCCGTTTGTGAATGTCCCCGGTGAATCATTCATGTCAGCGCAGGAAAAAGATCAACTCCTCGAGCTTGCAAATGACGGTGGGCTGAAAAGTATGTTTGACATAACATCTCTGCTGGCATTCTGGATCAAAGTCAAGGCTGAATATCCTGAGATAGCCACGAAAGCACTGAAAACATTGCTTCCATTTCCAACATATTTCTGCAATGAATGCAACAAAAACTAAATTGCAGAATAGACTGGACATAAGGAATCCCCTTTGAGTATCACTGTCTCCCATCACCCCTCAATAGGACCGTGTCGTTGCAGGAAAACAAACCCAGGGCTCTCAATGATTCAGCGATATTGGTATGTTGCAATGATTTTATATGTTCATACAAGGAAAATATGCGCTGTGTGTTGAATATCCAAACGTTACTTAAAATGTTATGATGCTATTGACTTATAAGTAACTTATCAGTGGTCCCCAACCGCCAGGCCGCAAAGAATACAGCAGTGGCCAGAACGCACCCAGCACATTTTGAAGAAAAAAGTCAAAATAAACAAGCCAATTAATTAGGTGCCACCTGGCATGTAAATGTTGACCCAGATCAGAGGCGATTGCCGATTGCGTTGTCTCTGATCTGGGCCGACATTTACGTGCCGGGCAGCACCTAATCAATCAGCTTGTTTATTTCGGCTTTTTTCTTAAAGTTGTGCTGGGTGCGTTCTGGCTACCGCTGTACCGCTGCATTCTTCGCAGCCCGGAGGTTTGGGACCACTGTTATAATTGACTTATCACTACATTCATGCGAGGAAAATATGCGCTGTGTGTTTAATATTAAATTCATTAGATAAACCCCTTTAGAAATGAAATTGAGTGTATTAGCGCAAACACGAGGAAATCTGCAGATGCTGGAATTTCAGGTAACACAAATAAAGGTTGCTGGTGAACGCAGCAGGCCAGGCAGCATCTCTACGAAGAGGTACAGTCGACATTTCGGGCCGAGGCCCTTCATCACGACTAACTGAAAGAAGAGGTAGTAAGAGATTTGAAAGTGGGAGGGGGAGCGGGAGATCCGAAATGATAGGAGAAGACAGGAGGGGGAGGGATGGAGCCAAGAGCTGGACAGGTGATTAGCAAAAGAGATACGAGAGGATCATGGGAGGGGAGGCCTAGGGAGAAAGAAAGGGGGAGGGGTGAAGCCCAGAGGATGGGCAAGGAGTATAGTGAGAGGGATAGAGGGAGAAAAAGGAGAGAGAGAAAAAAAGAATATGTCATCTTGACAGTAGAGGAGGCCGTGGATAGACATATCAGAATGGGAATGCGACGTGGAATTAAAATGTGTGGCCACTGGGAGATCCTGCTTTCTCTGGTGGACAGAGCGTAGGTATTCAGCGAAACAGTATCCCAGTCTGTGCCAGGTCTCGCCAATATATAGAAGGCCGCATCGGCAGCACCGGACACAGTATATCACCCCAGCCGACTCACATGTGAAGTGTCGCCTCACCTGGAAGGACTGTCTGGGGCCCTGAATGGTGGTGAGGGAGGAAGTGTAAGGGCATTTGTAGCACTTGTTCCGCTAACAAGGATAAGTGCCAGGAGGGAGATCGGTGGGAAGGGATGGGGGGGACAAATGGACAAAGGAGTCGCGTAGGGAGCGATCCCTGCAGAAAGCGGGGGGGGGGGGAGGGAAAGATGTGCTTAGTGGTGGGATCCCGTTGGAGATGGCGGAAGTTACAGAGAATTATATGTTGGACCCGGAGGCTGGTGGGGTGGTAGGTGAGGACCAGGGGAACCCTATTCCTAGTGGGGTGGCGGGAGGATGGGGTGAGAGCAGATGTGCGTGAAATAGGAGAAATGCGTTTGAGAGCAGAGTTGATGGTGGAGGAAGGGAAGCCCCTTTCTTTAAAAAAGGAGGACATCTCCCTCGTCCTGGAATGAAAAGCCTCATCCTGAGAGCAGATGTGGCGGAGACGGAGGAATTGCGAGAAGGGGATGGCATTTTTGCAAGAGACAGGGTGAGAAGAGGAATAGTCCAGATAGCTGTGAGAGTCAGTAGGCTTATAGTAGACATCAGTGGATAAGCTGTCTCCAGAGATAGAGACAGAAAGATCTAGAAAGGGGAGGGAGGTGTCAGAATTGGACCAGGTAAACTTGAGGGCAGGGTGAAAGTTGGACGCAAGTTAATGAAGTGAAGTGAGCTCAGCATGCTTGCAGGAAGCAGCACCAATGCAGTCATCGATGCAGTGAAGGAAAAGTTGGGGACAGATACAAGTATAGGTTTGGAACAGGGATTGTTCCACAAAGCCAACAAAAAGGCAGGCATAGCTGGGACCCATACGGGTGCCCATGGCTACACCTTTAGTTTGGAGGAAGTAGGTGGAGCCACAGGAGAAATTATTAAGAGTAAAGACTAATTCCGCTAGATGGAGCAGAGTGGTGGTAGAGGGGATCTGGTTAGGTCTGGAATCCAAAAAGAAGCTTTGAGACCTTCCTGGTGGGGGATGTAAGTATATAGGGACTGGACATCCATGGTGAAAATAAAGCAGTGGGGGCTAGGGAACTTAAAATCATCGAAAAATTTCAAAGCGTGAGAAGTGTCACGAACATAGGTAGGAAGGGATTGAACAAGGGAGGACAAAACAGTGTCGAGGTATGCAGAGATGAGTTCGGTGGGGCAGGAGCAAGCTGAGACAATAAGTGTATTAGCCACTTACAAGTGACTTATAGTTGACTTAACACCTATATTCCGGTCGCGTTTAACACCCACCCCCACCCCCAGGTCAGCCGGTCCGCAAGAATATTGTCAATATTAAACCGGTCTGCAGTGCAAAAAAGGTTGGGGACCCCTGATTTAAACTAGCTGGCTAGCTGCCAAGGAGCTACTCTATTGATGTCCTACATGATGAGACCAAACTCCCAGTAGACTTGCTGAAAGTTGTAATAGAATAAATATGATAATATAATATAAGTACATATTTTAATGTCACATTTACTGCATGTACCCAACTTGGTTTACAGATTAGACAAAATCACTAAACAAAGTATTACATACACCCTTAGAGGTCGACGGGGGGGGAGGGGAATATGGGGTTGCGCGGGTCAGGGGTGCCACCTCCCTGAAATGAGTTTTTGCAGGGTGGGATGTCTGTAATAGAATCAATGAAAAATTGCACGCAAAGATTGACAAACAACCAATGTGCAAAAGAAGACAATCTGTGCCAATAATAATAATAATAAGTAGTAAATATATAGTACAGAAAACATGAATTATGGAGTCCTTGAAAGTGAGTCCACAGGTTGTGGACTCTCTTCAGAGTTGAGGTTATCCACCTCAGCTTCAGGAAATGTCTGTAAATGCAATACAGATTGCAAATGCTTTTCAGCATGCTTTGCTGGGACCATTTTGAAGACACAACACTCTCTAAATTTGGTGAGCATTATTAAAGCATTAATGGTCTTTCAATTGTGAAAGGCACAATACTGTTTATATTCATCATTTTATTTTGCATACATGTCTTATATCAGTAACATTTATATAGAACCTGTAATGAAGGAAGATCTCTCAAAGAATTTAATAGAAAAATAACCATAAAGAAATTGACCGGCAAACCATATAAAACAGAAGGAGAAGTGCCCAAAAGCTTGATGCAAGGTTTTGACCTGATATGTCAACAATTCCTATCCAGCCACTCCCTTCCCGTGCCCCACGCAGATGCTGCTCATCAAAGTGAATTTCTCCAACAATGTAACTTTTGCTGCAGAGTCCATCATCTGTGGTCCTTTTTGATTTTTTTAAGCATAGTCTCAAAGGAGGATAGAGAGACAGAGAGTCATCAAGGATTTATGGAAGAAAATTCTAAGATAAAGCCAAGATAATTGAAGACATGACTGCCAACGCTGGGATAAAGAAAGTGAGAGAGATACGAAAAGCAAGAGCTGAAAGAAAGTAGAAATTTTGGAGGCTTATAGGAGCTGGTGAGGCTTACAACATTGGTATGAGCATTGGTATTGGTTTATTATTAAAACATTGTACCACGATGCATAGTGATTACACAGAACAAACCATTACATCGTGCTTTGATCTAGAATAAAGTAAAACAATAACACCGAAAAGTAAAGTGTAAAAGCTACCAACGGATTGAAGTGCAGGTAAATGATAAAATGCAATATCATTAAGAGGTAGATTAAGAAGCTAAATCCACCTTATCATGGAGAGGTCATGATATGATAACAGTGCTGTTGTATATTTAATATTTGAATAATATTTAATATTTGTGTAGATATATCGGTTGATCAAGCATTCCCATTCATTTAAATAATTCATTACAGGTTATATATATAAATAAGTGAATTGCATACGACATCATGTTACCACATATTTGTGTGCCTCACTTAATGTAAAGACGCAGTTAAACCTGAATTCCCAGACTTTCATGGTTTCCTTTATTAGTTTAATATTTTGAAGTTACAAAACATAACATTGGCCACAAGTTATTTTTTAAATGAACCTGAGATGGCTACCGATCTGTTAAAGCAGAGCAAGACGTTTGAACTAAACAAACGTTGCGGGGAATGGTTGAATTTAAAGGGAACGATCAAGTTTTTTTAAAAAGTGTCATAAATGGATGTATTCAGGATTCATAAAGAGTGAGTACTAGGTGATAATAATTATTAAAAAATTCAGAAATGGCTGGCTACATCAGAAAGCTTGACGAGTTTGATAACACGACGGGTAATTGGCTCATAAATACTGAACTATTGGAACAGTATTTTGAAGCAAATGAAAATGCCACTGAGAATTGTACCAATTTTGCAAAGTACTTTGGGGGTAAAGGCATACAGGTTGCTTCGAAGTTTGACTGCTCCAACCAAACCTGCAGAGATGAGCTTTGCTGCTATTGTACAGGTGGTGCAGGAACACTCAGAACCAAAGACATTGTTGATCGCAGAAATCTTTAGGTTTCATGAGCGGAACCAAAAGGAAGGAGAGTCCATTTCAGTGTACATGGCTGAATTGAAGAGAGACTACTCCCGCAATGAGGCCACATTCAGGTTGGAGGAGCAATACCTTATATTCCATCTGGGTAACCTCCAACCTGATGGCATGAACAGTTTCTTGCAATCACATGCAGAGTATTTGCTATACAAGCCATTATCTATCCAGACTGAATGCTTAGAAGAAAGAATGGGAGTCTTGAGGCCAATGTACATTTACAAGCTTTTGTGGAAATGGGAAAGTTAGGATGAGAATTCTGTCAGGTTGGGTTTAGATGTATATGGCTACGAGGAAAGTGCAAGTGACAGGAGAGCATTGAAAAAAGTCTACAGGTGTCTAGAGCATTGGTGAAGCTCTCAACAGAAAGTAAACTGAGACAGGCATGGAGATGGACATTGTTAAAAGATTTATTTTGGTTAAACCAAGAATGGGGTCAAATCAAACTTAAGGTGAGTCAGTATATGTGGCCAAAACTAAGAGTTTTGTCCTTCCTAAGGCTAACTGAAAAAAAAATGTTCCATCCAGGACAACTCGGCTGACAACTGGAGTAGGAGCAGCAGATGAGATCATAAGCCATAAGAGCATAATTAGGTCATTTGGCCCATCAAATCTCCTCTGCCATTCCATCATGGTTACTTTACTATCCCTCACAACCCCATTCTCCTGTTTTCTCCCCATAACCTTTGATTGACTTACTAATCAAGAGCATATCAATCTCCGCTTTAAATATATCAAAGACCCATCCTCCACAGTAATCCGTGGTATTAAATTCCACAGATTCACTAGCCTCTGGCTAAAGAACTACTTCCTCATCTTAGTTCTAAAAGGGCATCCTTGTATTCTGAGGCTGTGCCCTCTGGTACTAGACTCCCACACTATAGAAACCACCCTCTTCATGTCCACTCTATCTAGGACTTCCAATTTTCAATAGATTTCAATGAGATCTCCTACCTTCTTCTAAAATCCAGCGAGTACAAGCCCATGAGATAATGGCTTCATCGGTATCTGCATGGAATCAACACCAGCCTATGAGTGATGTCACAAGGTCAAGACATATAGGCAAGAGGAAAAATTATAAGCAATGAAGGGATCAGTGAAGACAGTGACAGGCAGGAATAGAGGCCTATACGGTAAATGTTTTAACTATGTTTACACAGGAATGAGTAACACTAAATGAAGTGAGTCCCATCCAAGATGGAAAGCAGAATGGAGGTCTTTCTAAAGCTGCAGAAGAAATGGGAAAAGTGAGGAGATATAATTTATCAGAGTGGCAATCTTCAGAATTATTGGTCAAGTCTGATTTTACAATTTCAGTAATGCACCAAGACAAACTAGTTTGAAAATATTTAAGTATGGAATGGTCAGAAAGACTGGCATGCATTTGGAAAAGATTTTGAGGAGCAAAAAAAGGTGAAGTGATGGTTTGCAGAGTGTTGATATTTGCAGGAAAGAATGATAGCAGAGGCTTGAAATGGTGTGACCAATACTGAAGGGAAGCAACAACCAACAAAGGATATCATGTGCATTAGATTAATGAAAATGGATGAAGGTCTAGCAACACACAGAAAATGCTGGAGGGACTCAGCAGGCCAAGCAGCATCTAGGGAAAAGAGTAAACAGTCAACGTTTCAGGTCGAGACCCTTCATCCGGACCAATATCCTTGTTTACTCTTTTCTGTAGATGCTGCTTTGCCTGCTGAGGTCCTCTAGCACTTCGTGTGTTTTACTTTGCTTTCCAGCATCTGCAGGTTTTCTCTTGTTTATGGAATGAAGATGGTTGGTTTGATGGACATGGTGTGAGAAGACAGGGAGAAAGAATGTAAAGAAAGATCTATTGGAGACAGGGTGACAGGAGATTGCAGGGAAGATTTGACATATTAGACCAAAGAAAGAAAAATGGGTCAAAGATAGTGGGTTTTGATCTTTGTGACAAGGTAGTCAATAAGCTCCTTACACTTGTTCTAGCTAATGGTGGAAGGAGATAGGTTTAAGAAGAAAAGACAGTGAAGGTTGTCAAAGAGTTGCTTAGAAGAAGGTGAAGAGGTGCTAATGCTCCTGGTGTATCTACCATACAGAATTCACTTTGATAATGAGATGGTGCAAGAAAAAATGTAAAACTGCATGCAACAATAATTATTAAAAATACTGATTAACTCTACTTGTCACATGTGCATCAAAACATAGAAACATACAGTGAAATGTATTTAAGTGAAATTAAGTTAATAGGTAGTTTCTTTCTGCCTATCCTCTGATCTTGGCCTGAACTCATCTGGCTAATGCCAGAATTAAGCCACATCTTCCCAACCTTCAAACGCACACACCACAAATCCCTAGAGCTTGACGCAAATGGCATGAATATGCTGTACAACTGTATGTTTTTATGTACCTCATTCAACTTTAAGCTTTAAGTGTAGCTCATAGCATAAACTCACATATACGTCTGTCCAACACTGTGCAGGTGATCAATCCTGTCCTCATTGCCATTTTTCAAATGTTATTTGCTCTTTAACGCTCGATGAGCTTGAGCAGCATTCTCCCTGGAAGTCACTCAGAACATACTATTGCTCTGTTGGCAACTTCCACTAACTTGCTCAAGCCTTATATGAGCCTTCTTATTAAGTTCAAATTTCAAAGTAAATTTATTATCAAAGTATGTACAGGTCACCTCATGCTACCCTGAGATTCATTTTCTTACAGACATTCATAGTAGAACAAAGAAATACAACTGAATCAATGAAAGCTGCACACAAAAACTGACAACCAAAGTGAAATACAATGCAATCTGTGCAAACACAAGTAAGTAAGTAAATAGATAGATAAATAAATAATACTGAGAACACGGATTGCAGAGTCTTTGACAGTGAGTCCAGAGGTTGGACAGTCAGTTTAGTGTTGAGGTAAGTGAAGTTATCCACACTGATACAGGAGCCTGATGGCTGAAGGGTAAGAACTGTTCTTGATGCTGGTGGTGCTGGATTTGTATAATCTACAATTGTACTCATGGTGACTTGATTGATGTAACCGTCCCTTTTGATTGTACTGTCTTCATTTTAATTGCCTAATTATAAGCCCCTGAATTCTCTGTTATAGAAATGCTTGATGTCCAACCATCAACTCAGCGAATATGCTTTTAAACGGAAAATGTTTATCAGCATTCTAATGGGCTGTGCATATTTTACTCCAGTGAATTTGATTTTTTAAAGAATTAGATCCATCTTGTTATTTATGCAGAGAACTTGTGGCTTCTGATAATATTGTCACAAAGCAGGAACACAGAAAAGCTGGTATTTATTAAAATCAAATTGCCTGGGATATCCATTCAGCTTGGCGCCTTCTTGAAAAGTTAGCTCTATCTTCTTCAGCAGTCCCCTGAAGACACACTTCCACTAAAACATTAATGGGTCTGTGGTGGATGATGAGGCCAATGTAAAAAATAATAACTTTTCCACAAATGGAACAGAGTGCCTGATATTGTGAGTGGCTCCTTCTCCACTTTGAGCAGTATTGGATCAAGTGTTGCATTTCTTCAGGGAAGCTTTTAGCCCATCCTTTCAGTCACTGGTACTGGCTTCCCCAATGCATCTTGGGATAAGAATTTTAATCAACTTTACTTCACCATGAGAAGACTAAAACTCTAATAATCCATTAGTAGAATTCATAAATTCCAGTGTTCCAGTATATAGCTCGCCAAGTGAAGTTTCCATACCTATTTTCAACTTACTGGGACCTCAATTGTTCCTTCTTTTAAATTCACTAAGGCTCCATACCAACACTCCTTATAAGCTCATTGGGGCCCTGTTCTCATGTTTTCTATAAACTTAACAGATTTTGTTTTCTTTGCTCTCTTTAAAGTCAACTTGTTCACTAACAATGTATGATACCACTGTGTAACATCTAAAAGAAAAGTGAAATAAAAGTGAGTTGGAGTATTCATAGAAGTAACATCCAACAGTCTAAAAAATCTGCCAGTCTGGCACCATAAATGGTGCTAAGGGTGCAGGACTTAATAATGTGTTCTTGATGAAGACGTGAGTCATTATCATTTTAAGCTGTGAAATTATTAAGCACTGATAATAAGTAACAGACTGCACATTATGCAAAAATGCTGCAATGATTAAATTCATAATTATCTGAAAAACAAAGCACAAAACAGTAAAATGAGTGCTATGATAGAGCAAACTAAAATATTTTAAAATATTAATAAATATCTATGTGGCTAAACAGCCAATATTTTAATAGAAGTTGCAAAATGAAATACAATCTATGCAAAAGTAAAATTAGGTTAATTCTCTCATTGTGAAATCTCCTGATGTTTGTATTTATGATTGCATTTTACATTTTCACTATTCATGTTAAATGCTTTATGATTCCCTGAGTGTGTATACTACATTGCACCCAGGAGCAAATACAGTGTATGTGTCCCTTTATAAATCTGAATGCACAGCAAATTTTTGTTGCACAGATTATATCGAGTGACTTTGAAATATGTTAAGTTTTATCCACTCTCACTGTTCGGTCTTTCAAAGCAGTTGTGTGATTTCTGTGGTAAAATGCACACTAAGTGGCCATTTTATGAGGTACACCTGTACATCTGCTCGTTAATTCAAATATCTAAAGAGCCAAAGATGTGGCAGCAAATCAATGCATATAAACATGCAGATATGGTCAGGAGGTTCAGTTGTTGTTCAGACCAAACATCAGAATAGAGAAGAAATGTGATCTAAGTGACTTTGATTGTGGAATGATTGCGGTGGTTTGAATATCTCAGAAACTGCAGATTTCCCAGCATTTTCACACACATCAGCCTCTAGAGTTTACAGAAATAATGTGAAAAACGAAAGCATCCAATGAGCAGCAGTTCTGTGGATGAAAGTGCCTTTTTAATGAGGAGAATAGGCAGATTGTTTCAAGGTGATACAAAGACAACAGCAGCTCAAATAACCATCAGTAACAATAGTAGTGTGCAGAACAACATCTCTGAATGCACAACATGTTGAATCTTGAAGTGGATGGACTGTAGCAGCAGAAGACCATGAACATAGCTAATATACATCCTGCCCCTAATAAAGTGGCTAAGGCATCCGTTCGTCTTGTGAGACCATGGATCTGCGCCTGGAAAGTCTTCACTCTCCAGGGCACAGGCCTGGGCAGGGTTGCATGGAAGACCAGCAGTTGCCCATGCTGCAAGTCTCCCCTCTCCACGACACCAATGTTGTCCAAGGGAAGGGCATCAGGACCCATACAGCTTGGCACCAGTGTTGTCGCAGAGCAATGTGTGATTAAGTGCCTTGCTTAAGGACACAACGCATTGCCTCAGCTGGGGCTCAAACTCACGACCTTCAGATCGCTAGTCAAACGCCTTAACCACTTGGCCACGTGCCGACACAATAAAGTGGCTACTGAGTGTATAATCTTACATAGAAAATCTATAGCTTCTCTTAAATTTGTAAAGCACCATGGAGATGGACTAGCTAGCTTGCTCTCAAGAAAACTCAGCATGGATTGAAATGTAGAATGGCTTGTCATTGAAATTATTCTGTGGCTCTAAAATTATTCTGAATTTGCATACCATCATTTGAGGTCAAATGATGCCTAAACAGCAGCTGGTCTGATGACATAAGATTCATCGTGAAAACAATATAACAGTATCAACTGCAAATGTAATTTAAAAAAGGTATCTAAATAATTATCTGGCATAAAGTCCCCTGATATTGAAGCAAACAAATTTACATTAGGTACTTAGAGATATCTTTATTCAGTCAGAACTATTGGTGCAGGAGAAGATGGTGATGTGACGCAGCTAGCAGCAGTCACTCCGGTGGTGATGTCTGTTATTTGTCAAGTAAGGTGCCGTGCACAATCCTGATTTGATGGAGACGGACGTGAGAGCATGGAGGAACATCTGGTAAAACTTCTGAAATGCCTGTTTCGCTGCTGCTGCTACTGGGTGGTCCAGAATCTCTGGAGGAGAAGGCCCCGAGTCCTTGGCTTTGCTTGTTGCTCGGCAGCCGGAACAGGGTCGAAGTGTTCGGCAGAGGATGGTGCTTGGAGAGGCTGTGTTGGAGGGGCTGGTCGGAGGCTCGAAGCTTTTGGACGGACTCAGAGTCCACTGCGGTCGGGGGATTCCAATGGTGCTGCATCAGCAGGTTTGTGGCGCTTCTGAGTTTCTCCCTTCTGCCGCCCCCGTGGGATGATCAGTCTATCGGGACTTTGAGACTTTTTTTTACCGTGCCCATGGTCTGCTATTGCTTTGCACTGTTGTAACTATATGTTATAATTATGTGGTTTTGTCAGTTTTAGTCTTGGTTTGTCCTATGTTTTTCTTGTGATATGATTCTGGAGGAACGTTGTATCATTTTTTAATGCATGCATTTCTAAATGACAAGAAATGAGGACTGAGTGTCCTCATAATCTAATCTAAACTAATCCTCTATTGCCATCAATAATAATAACAGCAGTTTTCATTCACATAGCACCTTTAAATCAGTGAAAGATTCCAGGGCATTTTATAGGAGTTCTCTCCAATAAAATTTGATAATACAAAGAATTCATTGAAACGGTTGAACAAAAAGAAAAAAAAAATGACTATCATGAATTGGCAAAAATTTTTTAAATACAGTATTACAATGACAATGATATATCTGGTGAATATCATACACCCAGTGGACATTTTATTAAATACTGCCTGTACCTAATAAAGTGGCCGCTGAGTGTTTGTTCATGGTCTTCTGCTGCTGTAGTTCATCAACTTCAAGGTTTGATGTGTTGTGCGTTCAGAGACGCTATTCTATAATGCATGATTATTTGAGTTATTGTCACCTTCCTGTCAGCTTGAACCAGTCTGGCCAATGTCCTTTGACCTCTCTCATTAACAAAGCAAATTTTGCTCAGAGAACTGCCGCTCACTGGATACTTTATGTTTATCGTACCATTCTCTGCAAAAGCGAACTCTCCTAGAGGCCAATCATTTTAATTCCTTTCTCCATTCCCATTGAGACATGTCAGTACATGTCCTCTTCTAGGTAACCTCCAACTTGCTGGAATAAATATTGCTTTCTAAAACTTCTGGTAATTTTCCCATACCCCTTCCCTCTTCAATTCCCCACTCTGATCTGATGCCTCTTCTCTTCAACTGCCTATTGCTTCCCCCTTCCTTTCCTCCCAAGGTCCACTCTCCTCATCTATCAGATTCCTTCTTCTCCAGTCTTTTACCTTTTCCACTTATCATCTCCCAGCTTCTTACATCATCCCCCTCCCCCACCCATCTGGCTTCACCTATAAACTTCTAGCATCCTCCTTTTCCTGCCCCTATCTTCTTATTCTGGGATCTTCCCCTATCCTTACCAGTCCTGAAGAAGTACCTTGGCCAGAAAAGACAACTGTTTAATCATTTCCATTGATGCTTCCTGATCTGCTGATTTTCTCCAGCACTTTGTGTGTGAAACATTAGAGAAGGGATTCCAATCTTTATTATGCCATGGAGCCTTACCATTAACTGAGGGGTCCGTGAGCATAGGTTGGGAACTCCTGCTCTAAAGAGACAGTTGTGCATGAAAATCTAGGAGAGCAGCAATCTCTGAGATATTTAAACCACCAACAATCATTCCATTGGTCAAAGTCACTTAGATCACATTTCCTCCCCATTCTGATGGTTGGTCTGAATATCAGCTGAATCTCCTGACCATGCCTGTGTGCTTTTATGCATTGAGTTGCAGTTACATGATTGGTTGATTGGATATTTGCATTTGCAAGCAGGTGTACAGGTTTTCCTAATAAAGAGTCCACTAGTGAGCCTCAGGGCTTAGCCCACTGCTCTACTCTCTCTATACACACATGACTGTGTGGCTAGGCATAGCTCAAATACCATCTATAAATTTGCTAATGGTATAACCATTGTTGGTAGAATCTCAGATGGAGACAAGAGGGTGTACAGGAGTGAGATATACCAACTAGTGGAGTGGTGTCACAGCAACATCCTGGCACTCAACTTCAATAAGACGAAAGAGCTGATTGTGGACTTCAGGAAGGGTAAGACGAAGGAACACATACCAATCCTCATAGAGGGATCAGAAGTGAAGAGAGTGAGCAGTTTCAAGTGGCTGGGTGTCAAGATCGCTAAGGACCTAACCTGGTCCCAACGTATCAATGCAGTTATAAAGAAGCCAAGACAGCGACTATACTTCATTAGGAAATTTGAAGAGATTTGGTATGCCAATAAATATACTGAAACATGTCTTTAGATATACCATGGAGAGCATTCTGACAGGTTGCATCAATGTCTGGTATGGGGGTGTGGGGGGAGGAGGCTACTGCACAGGACTGAAAGAAGCTGCAGAGGGTTGTAAATTTAGTCGGCTCCATGTTGGGTACTAGCCTACAAAGTACTCAGGATATCTTCAAGGAGTGGTGTCTCAGAAAGGCAACGTCCATTATTAAGGACCCCCAGCACCCAGGGCATGCTCTTTTCTCTGTGTTATCATCAGGCAGGAGGTACAGAAGCCTGAAGGCACACACTCAGCTATTCAGGAACAGCTTCTTCCCCTCTGCCATCCGATTCCAAAATGGACATTGAACTCATGAACACTGAAAGAAGCTTTCTTAATATTTATTATTTCTGTTTTTTTGCATGATTTTTAATCTATTCAATATAGGTATACTGTAATTGATTTACTTATTTATTATAATTATTTTTAATTTTTTTCTTCTTCTTCTATATTATATGCTGCAATGAACTGCTGCTGCTAAGTTAACAAATTTCACGACACACGCCTGTGATAATAAACCTGATTCTGATTGACTTTTTATGTATTTCTTGTTACTTCTATCTGCTTGCTTTTTATCTCTTCCATGCGTTTGACATAAAGCACAGACAGATGGGTTGGTTGGACACAGATTCTGGTCTCACAGGTTTATCCAATGTTAGTGGTCACCCCAGATGTCGTCAGAGTAGTCCTGAGAATGATTAGGCTTGAAGCGAGAATGCGCTGCACTCCAGAATCATTTTACAAACCAACTTTGATCACATAATGATCCATTTGCTTCTCCAGAGTACTGCACTGTCAATTTGAATGACTTGCAGTGAATAGGAAAAGCTATTTAAAAAAAATGATGATGGAAGGACAAACGAGCAAAAACACTGCCCCTCAGATTCAGAATCAAGATGTGAAATTCTGATGTGAACTGTATGATTAGAGTTGCTTTAAAGGAGGCTAAAAGCGGAATAGGATTGCATTTTTGCAGAGAGCACAGTGTCTGTGGGCTCCATAGAGTTCAATGAAAGAAAATAAATAAACATTGCCTTTTTTCTTTAGGTTGTTTGTATTGCTTTGTCTTACTGATATATACAAGCTTTCCCTCTATCCAATTATATTCATGAACACTAATGTGCAGTTCAAATTGTTTTGAGTTTGGTTAGTCCAGTCAGTTGTCCAGCAAAATACAAGTGACAGAAGCAAACAGAGAGTGAGAGGAGCAAAGTCATTTGCTCGCACTTCTGAACCACGTTGTAATGAGGGAGCATGAAAATTGAACTCACAGTAATATATGAAGGAATCACTCAGAGTGCTAAGTCAAAACATATTAGAAAGGTCAAGAACAGATTTAGAATAGTGAAAGATTTTATTCAGCACATGCAGGGTAAACAAAGGTTTAAAGAACGGATGGTGTTGTAACTATTCACCCTCAACAATATTGATCAGTTGGGCATAGAAAGAATCTGTATCAACTAATGCACAAAATGCTGGAGGAACTCAGCAGGTCATGGAGTATTGATGGAGGGAAATAAAATCTTTCATACTTATCCTCATTCTTATCAGATCAATCTGATGTGTTTCGATTTCATTAGCTCAGACTAATCTGAATAGCCTGTGTCAGTCTGTCATTGGATCTGGAGCAGGGCTACAAGCAGTATTATATCATGACCTTTCCCCCATGTCTGTGCCTCAGGTCACTTTCTTTGTTCCTTCTAAATCAGATAACTTCAAGCCAGTTTAGTCATTTGAGCTCAACCTACTTTAGATCTGTTCTTTCTACAAGCCTACCATTTCTACATAACCAAATAAACAGTTTCTTATTTGGAAATGGTTTCAAATTTAGCAGATCATCAAAAGGAACCTCATTGCTTCAAGTTTTAATTACTCCAATTTAGCCAACCCCAGAAAACATGAGTTTACAGAGCAGCTGGCAAAATGTTGGCTGCAAGAAAAGTCTAACAAAATGACAGCCCCCATTCCCTTGACTACATGGCAAGAACAAAGACATTTGGTTTGTCTGCTTCCACTGCCCTTGGCTCATTCCTGTTCACTGATTTGCATGTTTCAGTTCTTTCTGACTGCAAGGCTTGAAGACAACAAAATAGGTTTTCTTAAGAGAATGGCAATGAGTACTTGGTTTTCCAGAAGAATAGATCCAAAAGAGTGACAAGTTTCAAGAGAAGATGGAACAGTCAGCCAGGGTAAACATAGATGTGTAAAAATATTGATAAATAATTGAAGGAAGGTTGGAGAATTTTTTTTCCTTTTTTACCATGTGGATAATACTGCCAACATCAGCTCTTCCTAACTACAACCAATGGTTCGCCAGACTATTGCAGATGCTCAACAATATCTAATAAGATATAGGAGCAGAATTAATCTATTAGGCCCATCAAGACTGCACTGCCATTTCATCATGGCTGATCCAATTTTCTTCTCAGTGCCAGTCTCCTGCCTTCTCTCCATATCTCTTCATGCCCTGACCAATCAAGAATCCATCTAACACTACCTTAAATATATATAACCACTTGACCTCCACAGCTGCCTTTTCAAAAGAATTCCACAGATTCACCACCGTCTGGCTAAAGAAATTCCTCCTCATCTCTGTTCTAACAGAACACCTCTCTATTCTGAGGCTGTGTCCTCTGGTCTGAGAATTTTCCACCATAGGAATCATCCTCTCCTTCCTCTGCACATCCACTCTATCAAGGCCTTTCACTGTTTGATAGGTTTTAATGAGGTCACCCCTCATTCTTCTGACTTCTAGTGAATACAGACCCAGAGCTATCCAATGCTCTTTGTATGACAAGCCATTCAATCCCAGAATCATTTTTGTGAACCTACTTTGAACTTTCTCCAGTTTTAGCATATCCTTTCTAAGATAAGGGGTCCAAACCTGCTCACAACACTCTAAGAGAGGCCTCAGCAGTATTTTATAACGTTTCAATATTACATCCTCATTTTTATATTTTAGTCCTCTTGAAATGAATGCCAACATTGCATTTGCCTTCCTCACCACTGACTCAACCTGCAAATTAACCATTAGGGAATCCTGTACAAGAACTCCCAAGTTCACTTGCATCTCAGTTTTTTGTATTTTCTCTCTATTTAGAAGATAGTCAACCCTTTCATTTCTCTTACCAAAGTGCATGACCATACACTTCCTGACATTGTATTCCATCTGCCATTTCATTGCCCATTCTCCTAATCAGTCTGAGTCCTTCTTTAGCCTCTCTACTTCCTCAAAACTATCTGCCCTTCCACCTATCTTCATATCATCTGCAAACTTCACAACAAAGCCATCAATTCTATCATCCAAATCATTAAAATATAACGTAAAAATAATCAGTCCCAACACATACTCCTGTGGAACACCACTAGTCACCAGCAGCCAGTCAGAAAAGGGTCCCTTTATTCCCACTTTTTGCCTCCTGTCAATCAGCTACTGTTTTATTCATACTAGATCTTTCTTGTAATACCATGGGCTCATAGCTTGTTAAGCAGCCTCATGTGTGGTACCTTGTCAAAGGCCTTCTGAAAATCCTAGTACACAACATCAACTGATTCTCCTTTGTTAATCCTGCTTGTTACTTCTTCAAATTCCAACAAATTTACTAGGCAAGAATTTTCTTTGAAGAAGCCATGCTGACAACAGCCAATTTTATCATGGGCCTCCCAGTACCCTGAGACATCACCCTTAATAATTGACTCCAACATCTTCCCAACCACTGAGGTCAGACTAACTGGCCTATAGTTTCCTTTCTACTGCCTCTCTCCCTTCTTGAAGAGTGGAATGATATTTGTAGTTTTCTAGTCTTCCAGAATCATTCCAGAATCTAGTGATTCTTGAAAGATCATTACTAATACTCCATCATCTCTTCAGCCACCTCTTTCAGAACTCTGAGGGATACACCATCTGGTCCAGGTAACCTATCTACCAGCAGACCTTTCACTTTCCCAAAAACATTCTCTCTAGTAATGGTAACTTCAGTCACTTCATGCCTCATGACACCTGGAACTTCTACCATACTGCCAGTGTCTTTCACAGTGAAGACTGATGCAAAATACTTACTCAGTTTGTCTGTTATTTCGTTGCTCCCCATTACTATCTCTCCAGCATTCTTTTCAAGTGGTCCAATATCCTCTATTGACTCTCTTTTACACTTTATGTATCTGAAGAAACTTCTGGTATCCTCTTTAATATTATTGGCTGACTTACTTTCATATTGCACCTTTACTGTCTTAGTGACTTTTTAGTTGCCTTCTGTTGGTCTTTTAAAGATTCCCAATCCTCTAACTTCTCAATAATCTTTGCTTTATTACATGCCTTCTCTTTGGCTTTGACCTCCCTTGTTAGCCATGGCTGTGTCATCTTTCCTTTAGAATACTTCTTTCTCTTTGGGATGTATGTATCCTGTCCCTTCCATATAGCTTCCAGAAATTCCAACCATTGCTGCTCTTCCATCATCCTTGCCAAAGTCCTCTTCCTATCAATTTTGGCTATCTCCTCTCTCATGCCTCTGTAATTTCCTTTACCCCACTGTATTACTGATGCATCTGACTTTAGCTACTCCTTCTCAAATTTCAGGGTGAATTCAATCATATTATGATCACTGCTCCCAAGGGTTCTTTTACCTTAAGCTCTCTAATTAATTCTGGTTCATTGCACAACACCCAATCCAGAGTGGCTGATCCTTTAGTGGGCTCTACCATGAGCTGCTCTCAAAAGCTGTCTTGAAGGCACTCCAGAAACTCCCTCTCCGGGAAACCAGCACCAACCTGATTTTCCCAATCTACCTGCATATTGAAATCCCCCATGACTATTGTAATATTGCCCTCTTGCCATGTATTTTCTATCTCCCATTGTAATTTGTAGACCACATCCTTACTACTGTTTGGGGTTCTGTATACAACTCCCATCAGGGTCTTTTTACCCTTGCAGTTCCTTAGCTTTATCCACAATGATTCAACACTTTCTGACCCGATGTCACCTCTTCCTAATGATTTGATTTCAGAACATTACCAAATACATTATTGGATTACTTCTAGGCCAGAATTAATTAGTGTCCTCTCTTGAAAAATATATTGGTGAATGGACTTTATCTCTCTTCCTTCTCCCAACTGGTATAGGTATAAGTTACTTAATTACATTTCAATGTGTTACAAAATCACAATATTTTATTACATTTCATGAGGTCAAATATAAATTAAATAGGGTTAGAGTTTAAGGTGAAAAGGCAGTTTCAATGGGATTTCAGTGTGGTTGCTCTTCAGCTGAGAAAATACAAGCTCTAATATTTTGCAGTGTCTGTGTTCTCTTATTGATAAGCAAAACACGATGTGAAAAAACAGATGTAAAACAAACCTTCCTTCAGACACATAGTGGGATTCCCATTACAGTAACTCTTTGTTTGGATAGTTGAAGTGTTCTTCAAATCATTTTAATTCAACATTCTCTGGTTATTAACATTTCAAAAGAATTTGACAATGTTAAAACATCTGGAACCTATTCACTAATGTCTTTTGGATATAATAGACATGTGGAAAGACAAAGGCATGTGGGAGTCAGAGAAGAAAAGTCACATCTGATCGCGGAAAATAAATTTCCCTCTCTCTCTGTCACACACAAGTTCTTATCCTTTCTTGGTCACTCCAACATTATGGCATTCATTTTCTCAGGACATGCTAGGGTATTAATTTTGTTCAAGTTCAGAGTATATGGGTCACTAATTAAATTCATTGTTAGCCATTTGGCCCTAATAAAGTAGGTAGAGTATCCTCTCTTCCTGCAGATATGACTACACGCTTTTAAGGTAGAATGATCATATTGTGATGCACCTTTTCATCTAGAGAAGACTATTAGGAAGGTGGTACAGAAACCTGAAAACAACACACTCAGTGATTTAGAAATAGCTTCTTCCCCTCCACCTTCAGATTTCTGGACAGTCTACGAACCGATGAACATTATCTCATTATTCCATTTTTTACGCTATTAACTTATTCTTGTAAATTATAGTGATTTTATGTTTGTACTATACTGGAGATAAAAAAAATAACAAGTTTCACATCATCCAAGTCAGTGATGATGAACCTGATTTTGATTCTGATTCTGAGTTTGAGTGTGTAGCTGCTGGGATAATATATTTCCTGGCTGTTATGTCCAGAACCAGGCTCAAAATAAAGGGTTAGCTCTTTTGCAGAGAGCTTTGAACAAATTTCTTCACTTAGGAGTGTACTGAGTTTTTGGAATTCCCTCCAAAACAGGTCTATGGAGAGTTGATTGCTGGATATATTACAGAGATCAATAAATTTTTTAACGTATCAAAAGAATAAAGGGAGATGGAATTAATACAGGAAGGAGATGCTGAAGACAAAGATCAGACATAGTCAATAACTGACAGAGCAGACACAAGGGACCAGCTGAGCTTCCCCTACTTTTATTTCTTATGTTTATATTCTCCCTGTTACAACCTCTACATGTATATAAAAAGTGCCAGAATTCTCACTTTCTCAGTACTGATGAAAGGTCATTGATCTGCAACATTAATACCGTTTCTCTCTCCACAGGTATTTTGCAGGCTGCCAATTGCTTTGAAAACATTCGATTTTACTTCAGTTCTATCCTAATCCTTTGCAAGAGGTTTGTAGTTTATGCCCTGATTTTCATTCTGAGTGTTTGTATCAAATTCCCGGTAAATTGGTGGTTATCTTCCAAGTTCTATCTCAGGGCTGATGAAGAGTCACTGACCTGAGATGTTGGCTCATTTTCTGCTGCCTAACCTGCTGAGTAGATCCAGCACCTACTGATGTTATCTCTGTACTTTCTATGCTCACTGAAATGGAAATTGTACAGCAGGACAACTTGAAACCATGGAAGTAGCTTCTGTTCAATTGCTTGTAAAGAAATGAATCATAGAAGTATTTTCAACAAGCTAAAAATGAATATTTTCACCAGTGGAGAGTATTAATACATTCAAACTGGCTTTTCAGTCCTTAAAAATATACCAATATAAGATAGAAAAGTGATGCTTGAAGTAAAAGATCAGCCATGATCTTGTTGTATGGTTGACAGGCTCCAGAGCTGAATGACCTACTCTTGCTTCTATTTCTTTTCTTCTAACTATGACCAGCTTTGAGTCAGGAGGATCATGGGAGCCTTCCCCTATATCTTCCCTTTCCTCCTTTTCTTCCCCAACCTTCACAAAATGAAGTATTTTTGCTCCCCATGGATGATTCACAGGCACGTGTAGGTAGAACTCCCTCCCCTTCTACAACATCCAGGTCATGACTAGCTAATCTGTCTTATTGACTATTAGCCTCCATCTACAAGGGTTCCTAGCCTGGGATTTCCACTGCTAAGTTCAACCCTGGCTCTGGATGTGCACTGGAACTTATTTAAAGATCTCTAGGTTTGCAATTTTATTATCCTTTTTCATTATCATCTTTCAAGCTTCTAATAATCCTCTCAGGCCTGTACAACCGCTTGGTAAAAGTTTTTGTTCACAGGCTATATTAATGACTTGCATAAAGGAACCTGTGTCCAAAGATAAAGAAGTAGATAAAGGTTGAGGGACATTTAAACAATAAGAGAGTCATATAGTATGGAGAGAGTGCTGGAAAGTAATGTCGTGGTCAAGATTGAAATCCAGGATCTATTGAAGGCTCAAGCAACACATTGTCCTATTTCTTTTGGTCTTATGTTCTTTCAAGTCATCCCACGTCATTGTCAAATGACATGTGCGTGACAATAAAATTCAATAGCAGTTGTCATCAATTGAAAGAATGCCATGTACGTTCTCCTCAGAAATAAACACAAAACTCACTTTCATTTTTCTTATTTGCCATTAAGTACAGTATGCTATCTAAGATACTAGCCATCAGATTCATGCCTTGAGTAGAAAAAGGCAGCAGCGGGTTACAGAGGCAAGTTCAAGCTCTGACCAGCAACTAATCGGCATTTGGGATTGATTAGCAAGAGCAAATTAAAGGAAGGCAGGGGCAAGTGCAGCAGCTACCAACAGAATGATGGTCTTGAGGCTTTAGCTCCGAGCCTTCAACAAAAAGTCATAGTCATACTTTATTGATCCCGGGGGAAATTGGTTTTCGTTACAGTTGCACCATAAATAATAAATAGTAATAAAACCATAAATAGTTAAGTAGTAATTTGTAAATTATGAAATAAGTCCAGGACCAGCCTATGGCTCAGGATGTCTGACCTTCCAAGGGAAGAGTTGTAAAGTTTGATGGCCACAGGCAGGAATGACTTCCTATGATGCTCTGTGCTGCATCTCGGTGGAATGAGTCTCTGGCTGAATGTACTCCTGTGCCCAACCAGTACATTATGTAGTGGATGGGAGACATTGTCCAAGATGACATGCAACTTAGACAGCATCCTCTTTTCAGACACCACCATGAGAGAGTCCAGTTCCATCCCCACAACATCACTGGCCTTACGAATGATTTTGTTGATCCTGTTGTTGTCTGCTACACTCAGCCTGCTGCCTCAGCACACAACAGCAAACATGATAGCACTGGCCACCACAGACTCGTAGAACATCCTCAGCATCGTCTGGCAGATGTTAAAGGACCTCAGTCTCCTCAGGAAATAGAGACGGCTCTGACCCTTCTTGTAAACAGCCTCAGTGTTCTTTGACCAGTCCAGTTTATTGTCAATTCGTATCCCCAGGTATTTGTAATCCTCCACCATGTCCACACTGACCCCCTGGATGGAAACAGGGGTCACCGGTACCTTAGCTCTCCTCAGGTCTACCACCAGCTCCTTAGTCTTTTTACATTAAGCTGCAGATAATTCTGCTCACACCATGTGACAAAGTTTCCTACCGTAGCCCTGTACTCAGCCTCATCTCCCTTGCTGATGCATCCAACTATGGCAGAGTCATCCGAAACTTCTGAAGGTGACAAGACTCTGTGCAGTAGTTGAAGTCCGAGGTGTAAATGGTGAAGAGAAAGGGAGACAAGACAGTCCCCTGTGGAGCCCCAGTGCTGCTGATCACTCTGTCGGACACACAGTGTTGCAAGTACACGTACTGTGGTCTGCCAGTCAGAGCAGCCTCCTTCAGAGAAAGCAAAGAAAAGGAATGCTTGAGGCTAAGTTTTTTTTCCTTCCTTTCTTTATATCTGCTTAGCTAGGATAGTAGGGGTGCCAGGCAGGATAGTTGAATGTTCCACTTGTGGAATATGGGAAGGCTGAGAGACCTCCAGTGTCCATGACAACCACAAAAGCGAGATGTGCATCCAGCTACAGCTTCTAACAATCCACGTAAAGGAGTCGGAGCTGGAACTGGATGAACTCCAACTCATTCACGAGGCTGAAGGGGTGATAGATAGGTCATTTAGAGAGGTAGTTACACCCAAGATACAACATGTAGAAAACTGGGTGACAGTCAGGAAGGGGAAAGTCGTTAAACTGCCAGTGCAGAGTACCCTGTGGCCATCCCCCTCAACAACAGGGATATCACTTTGGATACTATTGGGGGATGGGAATTGCCCTAACAGAGGAAAGTCATAATGGTGGGGTCTCTGGCACTGAGTTTGCCTCTGACTCAGAAGGAAAGGTGGGGAGAAGAGGCATGATAGGGGATTTGTTAGTTTGGGGGATGGACAGGAGGTTCTGTGGGTGAGAACAATATTTCCGGCTGGTATGTTGCCTCCTGGGTGCCGGGGCCCAGGACATCTCAGATCGAGTCCTCAGCATTCTTAAACGGGAGGCTGAACAGCCAGAAATCGTAGTCCATGTAGGTATCAATGACGTGGGTAAGATGAGTGACGAAGCTCTGCATAGGGAGTTCATGGAGGTAGGTGCCAAGTTAAAGGGCAGGACCTCCCGGGTTGTGATCTCAAGGCTGTTACCTTTGCCACGTGCTAGTGAGGCCAGAACTAGGAAGATTATACAGTTTAATATGTGGCTAAGGTGTTGGTGTAGGAGGGAGGGCATAAGATATTTGGATCATTGGGTTTTCTTCCAGGGAAGGTGGGACCTGTAAAGAAGGTAGAGTATGGACCTCAACTGGAAGGGGACTAATATCCTAGTGGGAAGGGTGGTTAATAATGCACGGTGGGGTTTAGACTGGACTTACAGGGTGATACGACCCAGAGAGCCAGAATAGTTAGTGAAGACACAAACAACAGGAATTCTGCAGATGCTGGAAATTCAAGCAACACACATCAAAGTTGCTGGTGAACGCAGCAGGCCAGGCAGCATCTCTAGGAAGAAGTACAGTTGACGTTTCAGGCCGAGACCCTTGGTCAGGACTAACTGAAGGAAAAGTTAGTAAGAGATTTGAAAGTGGGAGGGGGAGGGGGAGATCCAAAATGATAGGAGAAGACAGGAGGGGGAGGGATGGAGCCAAGAGCTGGGCAGGTGATAGGCAAAAGGTATATAAGAGGATCATGGGACAGGAGGTCCGGGAAGAAAGTCAAAGTGGGGGGGAACCCAGAGGATGAGCAAGGGGTATAGTCAGAGGGACAGAGGGAGAAAAAGGAGAGTGAGAGAAAGAATGTGTATAAAAATAAATAACAGAAGGGGTACGAGGGGGAGGTGGGGCATTAGCGGAAGTTAGAGAAGTCGATGTTCATGCCATCAGGTTGGAGGCTACCCAGACGGAATATAAGGTGTTATTCCTCCAACCTGAGTGTGGCTTCATCTTTACAGTAGAGGTACAGTAGAGGAACAACACCTTATATTCCGTCTGGGTAGCCTCCAACCTGATGGCATGAACATCAACTTCTCCAACTTCCGTTAATGCCCCACCTCCCCCTCGTACCCCATCTGTTATTTACTTTTATACACATATTCTTTCTCTCACTCTCCTTTTTCTCCCTCTGTCCCTCTGACTATACCCCTTGCCCATCCTCTGGGTTCCCCTCCACCTTGCCTTTCTTCCTGGACCTCCTGTCCCATGATCCTCTCGTATCCCCTTTGCCTATCACCTGTCCAGCTCTTGGCTCCATCCCTCCCCCTCCTGTCTTCTCCTATCATTTTGGATCTCCTCCTCCCCCTCCCACTTTCAAATCTCTTACTAACTCTTCCTTCAGTGAGTCCTGACGAAGGGTCTCGGCCTGAAACGTCGACTGTACCTCTTCCTAGAGATGCTGCCTGACCTGCTGCGTTCACCAGCAACTTTGATGATAGTTAGTGAAGAGGTGGTGGAGGCAGATGCTGGTAAGACTGGAATCAAAAGGTTGATCATGGCAAGACTAGTGCCCAGAGCTGTGTATACTTCAGTGCAAGATGTATCATTGGAAAGGTGGATGAGTTCAGGAATGGATCAACAACTGGAATTAGAATGTTGCAGCCAGTAGTGAGAATTATGTGCAGCAGGGGCAGGACTGGCAACTCAAGATTGCTGGTTCCGCTGTTTTAGATGTGACAGAGCAGGAGGTGTTTAATGTGAGCATTATTAAAAGTAAGTTAATACTAATTAGGATAATGGGGGGGGGGGGTTTACTTCCGTTCTTTTTACTTCCGGTGGGCTTTGTACATAGTGTACCTGCCATGCCGACGGGTTGTGAAAGCCTTTGTATATACATACTGATTTTGACGTTTGAGATGAAGTTGTTTCTTTGGGCATGAAGTTGTCGAGTGTGCCTTTTTCAAAGTAGAAGTTACTACAGGAGGAAAAGGGATGGCATTACTAGTCAGGGAAAATGGTAAGACCTCAGACAAAGTCAGGAATCAAAAGGTTGGTCATGGTGCAACTAATGCCCTGAGCTGTGTAAATTTCAATGCAAGATGTCTCATGCTCTGTCAAGACAGACTGGAGAACTCAACTAGTGAGGCATTATGGGTGGAACTGAGAAATAAGAATGGTATGGCCACGTTAATGGGTCTATAATTATAGACCATCCAACAGTCCCAGGGATTTAGAGGAACAAATTTGTAAAGGGATTGCAGACTGTTGGACTAGATGGGACAGAGTTTGTCAAATGTGTTCAGGAAAGTTTCCTTCATTTGTACGTAGAGGTCCCAATGAGAGAGCGTGTTGTACTGGATCTGCTATTAGGGAATGAGACAGGGCAGGAGACAGAAGTTTGTGTAGAGGAACATTTGCATCCAGTGACCATAATGCCATTAGTTTCAAAGTAAACATGCAAAGAAATAGGTCTGGTCTATGGGTTAGTTCTTAAATTGGAGAAAGGCCAAACTTGATATTATCAGAAATTATCTGACAAGTGTGGATTGGGACAGGCTATTTTCTGGCATAGGTGTACTTGGAAAGTGGGAGACCTTCAAAAACAAAAATTTTAGAGTACAAAGCTTGCATGTGCCTGTCAGAATAAAAGGAAATTAACAAGTGTAGGGAACCTTGTTTCTCAAGAGGTATTGAGGCCCTGGTTAAGAGAAAAAAGGAGGTGCATAGCAGATATAGGCAAGTCGGAACAAATGAGGTGTTTACGGAGTACAAGAAGTGCAAGAGGACACAAGAAAAAAATCAGGAAGGGGAAAAGAAGGCATGAAGTTGCTCTAGCAGACAAGGTGAAGGAGAAACCTAAGGTATTCTATAGGTACGTTAAAAGCAAAAGGATTGCTAGGGACAAAATTGGTCCTGAGGAAGACCAGAATGGCAACCTGTGCATTGAGCCAAAACAGACCTTAAATATATTCTTTGCATCTGTATTTTCTCGGAAGACAGATACAAAGTCTATAGAAGTGAGGCAAAATGGCATCAGCTTCATGAAATCCTGTACAGATTACAGAGGAGAAGATGTTTGCTATCCTGAGGCAAACCAAGGTGCATAAATCCCCAGGGCCTGACAAGCTGTTCTCTCGGACCCTATGGGAGGCATGCATAGTAATTACCGGGGGCCTAGCAGAGATATATATTAAGGGAGCTAGGGCTTTACTCTTTGGAGAGAAGGAGGATGAGAGGAGACATGATAGAGGTATACAAGATAATAAGAGGAATGGATAGAGTGGATAGCCAGCACCTCTTCCCCAGGGCACCACTGCTCAATACAAGAGGACATGGCTTTAAGGTAAGGGATGGGAAGTTCAAGGGGGATATTAGAGGAAGGTTTTTTACTCAGAGAGTGGTTGGTGCGTGGAATGCACTGCCTGAGTCAGTGGTGGAGGAAGATACACTCATGAAGTTTAAGAGACTACTAGACAGGTACTGTTGTTACTGTGTGGTCGGGAATCTTTCGGAGGGTAGGCCTCAAAATCCCCGGCCTTACCTGCTTTTGGCGACCGAGAAAGAGGTCGAATCATTCGGACAGAGATGGTGCTCAGTACTCGGTGTCGGAGAGGTGATCAGAGCTCGAAGTTTTTGGATGACTCAGAGTCGGATTGTGGTCGGCATGGCAGGGAGAGTTTTTCTTCCTTCTCCCGTCTGCGTGAGATGTGGGACATTTGAGAAACTTTGAACTTTACTGTGCTCATGGACTTCTTCATCAAGTTATGGTATTGTTACACTGTTTGTAATTATATGTTATAATTATGTGGTTTTGTCAGTTTGTTCTTGGTCTGTTCTGTGTTTTGTGATATCACAATGTATCATTTCTTAATGCATGCATTACTAAATGACAATAAAAGAGGACTACGTGTCTTCATAATCTAAATATGGAGGAATTTAAGGTGAGGGGGTTATATGGGAGGCAGGGTTTGAGAGTCGGCACAACATTGTGGGCCGAAGGGGCTGTAATGTGCTGTACTATTCTATGTTCTATGTTCTATATAAAACATCCTTAGCGACAGGAGAGATACCAGAGAATTGGAGGATAGCCAATGTTGTTCCGTAGTTTGAAAAAGGCTCTAAGCGTAAACCAGGAAAATATAGGCCGGTGAGTCTGACATCAGTTGCAGGAAAGTTATTGAAAGGCACTCTAAATATATATAAATATTTGTATATTTGGATGTATTGAATACAGAAGATTGGATGTTATGTTGAGGTTGTACACAACATTGGTGAGGTTTAATTTGGAGTATTGTGTACAGTGTGGGTCACTTACCTATAGGAAAGATGTAAGCATGGTTGAAAGAGTGCAGAGTCTGGAGAACTTGAGTTATAAGGAAAAATTGATAAGGTTAGGTCTGTAATCTTTAGAATGTAGAAGATTGAGGGGAGATTTGATAGAGGTATACAAAATTATGAGGGGTTTGGATAGGCTTTTTCCACTGAAGTTGGAACCAATGGTCATGACTTAAAGGTGAAAGGTGAGAAGTTTAAGGGGAACATGGGGAAACCTTCTTCATTCAGAGGGTTATGGGAGTGTGGAATGAGCTGTCAGCACACGTGGTCCATGGAAGCTCAATTTCAATATTTAAGGGAAGTTGGATAGGTACATGGATAGTAGAGATATGGCGGGCTATGGTCACAGAGCAGATCAGTGGAAGTAGGCTGTTTGAATGGTTTTGGCTTTGGCTAGATGGGCTGAAGGGCCTGTTTTTGTGCTGTGCTTCTCTATGACTCAGGACTTCGAGAATCTTGTCAAACAATCAATGCTTCCCTGCAGTAAGTTGCTTCATCACTCTGCTCCAGAACAGTAGTCATAAACACAGGCACACAGTGAGGACATCAGAATGGCCAAACTATGCCTGCTGATGTTATCTACAAACTCTGAATTTCCAGTATCACCGCTCTTCCATTCTTGTCTCCCGATGTAAATGGGATTATGATTTATGTTGGCACTGGACGCACTGACCAAGTTTTTATGTCAAGTTCCATGAATATGAATTACATCAAGACTGAATTCAAAGATTCTTAAAAGGATGTGAAACAGAAAAAAAACAACCTGAAGGCAGATATTGGGCTGATCAAACAATGCTGTATCTTTTATAATGAACAATGCAAAGACTGATTGCAGCAATTTAAATTATTGGTATCAGAGGCAATTGTAACATAGTAGTAATTTACAATTACACAGAAAAATGACAATATTTTCAACTAATCTTATCGGCATTGTATGTGGCATGACCATTCTGGGAAGCTCTCTCACCATTATAAGAAAATAGAGACAAAAATAGTCCACTCATTTCCTTAGGATCACAACTGTTCTGCCCAGACTTCAGCACCTCACTCTCTGCCAGTTCGCCATCACCTTTAATTTCTTGATCCTCCAAAAAATAATCTGGCTCCATTTTAAATGGAGGGTCAAAAGGGACATGCCAATTTTCTTTAACTTCCTGAAGTGGTAAAGGCACTGGTGTGCTTCCTTGGCCATATCAATCACGAAGTTCACTCCTAGGAACTTGAAACTTCCATCTCTCTCAACCTCAGCAAATGGAATGTGTGCACCTCCTCCTTCCTGAAGTCAATTACCAGCTCTTTTGTTTTGCTAACATTGAAGAAAAGGTTGTTGTTATGACAACACCAGTGCATCCTTTCTAATGTAAGGATGAGACAATATATGTAGTTCTATTATTAAATCTATCTTCATTTTTGTATGATCCTGTAATTCCTAACTTCCTTCAGCAATATTCTTTTGCATAAATTAAATTCTGAATCCTTTTCCACAAACTCCTTGGAAATTCTGAATCCATTCAGCCTTTACTTCCTGGGAAAACTAAAGAAATTTTGCCTGTCCCCTAAAACCCTCACTAATTTTTATAGATGCACCGTAGAAAGCATTCTTCTAGGGTGCATCACAATCTGGTATGGAAGTTGTCCTGTCCAAGACCGAAAGAAGCTGCAGAAGATCGTAAACACGGCGCAGCACATCACACAAACCAATCTTCCGTCTGTGGACTCACTTTATACCGCACGCTGTCGGAGCAATGCTGCCAGGATAATCAAGGACACGACCCACCCAGTCAACACACTTTTCGTCCCTCTTCCCTCTGGGAGAAGGCTCAGGAGCTTGAAGACTCGTATGGCCAGATTTGGGAACAGCTTCTTTCCAACTGTGATAAGACTGCTGAACGGATCCTGAACTGGATCTGGGCCATACCCTCCAAATATCCGGACCTGCCTCTTGTTTTTTTTGCACTACTTTACTTCCCATTTTTCTACTTTCTATTTATGATTTATAATTTAATTTTTTAATATTTACTAATTTTAACTATTTTCCATATTTTAGTATTTAATATTTGTAATCCAGGGAGTGGGAAGCGCAGAATCAAATATCGCCGTTATTATTGTACGATCTAGTACCAATTGTTTGGCAACAATAAAGTGTAAAGTATAAAGTATCTCTGCAACGGCAAGAATCCTTTCATCTTGGCAAGCATGACACTTTCACTTCCTCACTGAATTCCCTCTGCAGATTCCAACTCAAGCATGTGGCTCGACAACAGAAGAAATATTCAGGCACTTTGTCTCTGAGCAGGATGGCTGGAATTTCACTTGGCTCCACTGTACTACCTACCAATTTGGAAACAACAGATGATAAATTGATGAAATGTCTTTATCAATGAAACGATCAGCTACAGAGCCGTAGTTAAAAAACAACATAATCCTCTGATCCATTCAGTTAACAATACCAATCTTCTCAAGAATATTGAGCACCTGCAAGGCCCAGGGGCTTTCTTTGTCACTTAGTTTACTTTACAAAAGAACATATTTTCTTTAATTGTTCTGCACAGATGTCGAACTGTTAAGAACCCTTGTGGATATCACTTTGACAAATTTCATTAAGTTAGGCCTTCATGAAAGTATCAGTCATGCAATGTGCCGAACAGATTTCAAGTCCTAGTCCATTAGTCTCAGGGCTCCAAATTTTAGTATCTTACAAACTTTTGTATAATGACACATTATATTTGTTGCAATATTTAAGTCCAAAACAGTTTCCTAATTGTGAAAATTATATCATGCAATACTAATGAACAGGAAGAAGCAACTTTCAATCATTTTTCAGACAGCTTTCTAGAAACACATTTTTGTATAAAAGATAAATCTGCAATATAACACATCGTCAGATCAATTTCTCTTGCACTCAGTAAATCTAAATAGTCAGGTTTTCATGTTCTATTTCCTATTCTTATTCTTTTCCCCAATCCATTTTCAATTTTGATCTTTTCCATTTGACACTGCTCTATTTTTATCTGATGTTTCTGAAGACCACTACTGAGAAGGTATGTAAATAAAACTCCTCTAATTTTCTTTAACAAAAGATCAGTTGCACAGCCATTTTTCTAATTTCTCATTTTATTTTGTTCAGGGTTATAAAGCCTGGTGTTGACAAAGCACAAATAGACTCATTTGGGGTGACCCAAACACTCTTTAACCACATGTTGGGATGTTGGAGAGAATAACTTGAAAAACTATTTTGTATTGCAAACCAACAATTAGAGTTACTACTTGAGCTGAATCAAGTCTAAACATAATCAACATGGAAATTTTAATACCAGCAGAAACCAATACGAAAGTAAGAAATTGAAGATTCCAGGAAAACATATGGATGAATTAGGATCTAAAAATATTCCAATGAAGCAAAACCATTATGGTTGGGGAAGATAGTAATAGTGATTCCTGGGATAGTAGGAGAGACTTATAGGGAATTATCTAATTTTGTTTTGTCTACACCCCAGTGGCATCGGAGAGGAGTGCGATGGGACTGGGTTTAGTGACAGTAGTTGATGGTTTAAGGATTAAACTGAGAAAAATTAGTGGCTTCAATCTGACTTTTAGGAAATATTAATTACTTTGGAAAATTGGTGTGAATACTTTTCTATATTACAGTGGTGACTATGCTTCTAAAAGGCTTGTAAAGTACTTTGGCACATAATTCTACTATATTATTGCAAGCCCACCTTCTCCGTTTCTTGCCTTCCTGTCCCTTCCCTCTTTCCCCTACCTCACCATTGCAATCCTTAAGGCATATTGACCCACATCCTTTGACCTACTGCCACTATACCAGCCATCGTGCTGGTATTAATCCTACTTGCCTGCTTCATTTCCTATCCATTATTCCCTGTTCATTTGAGTAACTTTCCTGTTTCCTGCTAAACGTTCTTATTGTTTCTGCTTCCTCTGGCAGCTTATTCCAGATACCAATTACACTTGTGTGAAAGACTTACTGCTCAGATCTCATTTAAACCTTCTCTCTCTCACCTTAAAGCTATCCCCTCTAGCTTTAGATTCCAGCATCCAGACTATCTATGCCTCTTGTAATTTTATATACCTCTGTTATGCCATGTCTCAGCCTCCTTTGCTGTGGGGTAAACAGACGCAGTCAATCCGATATATCTTGATACCTCAAATCCTCCAAACCAAGTAACATCCTTGTGAATCTGTTCTGCCCTTTCTCTAGTTTAATCTCATCATTCCTATCCCATGGTGACCAGAACTGCAAATATTCCAACTGTGACCAAATCAACATCTTGTAATAAAGTGATATAATAAATTGCTAGATTCCATCCAAATTTAAACCAGCTTATACAAAATGCTGAAAACTTCAGCAGATCTTGTAATAAGTGTCACAGGTAGATAGGGTCAGAAATAAAGCTTTGGACTCATTGGCCTTTATAAGTCAAAGCACTCAGTACAGGAGATGAGATGTTTTGTTGAAGTTGTATAAGACATTGGTGAGGCCTCATTTGGAATATTGTATGCATTTTTGGTCTCCTACCCGCAGGAAATATATATATATATATAAAACCATATAACAATTACAGCACGGAAACAGGCCATCTCGGCCCTTCTAGTCCGTGCCGAACGCTTACTCTCACCTAGTCCCACAAACTTGCACACAGCCCATAACCCTCCATTCCTTTCCTGTCCGTATAGCTATCCAATTTTACTTTAAATGACAATATCGAACCTGCCTCCACCACTTCTGCTGGAAGCTCATTCCACACAGCTACCACTCTCTGAGAAAAGAAGCTCCCCCTCATGTTACCCCTAAACTTTTGCCCCCTAACTCTCAACTCATGTCCTCTTGTTTGAATCTCCCCTACTCTCAATGGAAAAAGCATATCCACGTCAACGCTATCTAAATATGTAAATAAGATTGGACGAGTACAGAGAAAATTTGCAAGAATTTTGTCCGGTCTGCAGGACCTGAGTTATAAGGGAAGATTGAATAGGTTAGGATTTTATTCCTTGAAACGTAGAAGAATGAGAGGAGATTTGATAGCGGTATACAAAATTATGAGGGATATAGATAGGGTAAATGCAAGTAAGCTTTTTTCCACTGAGGTTAGGTGGGAGTACAACCAGAGGTCATGGGTTAAGAGTGGAAGGTGAAAAGTTAAAGGAGAATATGAGGGAAACTTCTTCACACAGGAGATCATAAGAGTGTGGAACGAGCTATTTGCACAAGTGGTGCATGTAAGCTCGATTTCAACATTTAAAAGATGTTTGTATTGGTACATGGATGGTAGAGGTATGGAGGGTTCTGGTCCCACTGCAGATTGATGGGAGTAGGCTGCTTAAATGCTTCAGCAAAGACTAAATGGACCAAAGGGCCAGTTTCTGTGGTGTACTTTTCTATGACTCTAAGTGGGGAAAGGGAATAAGTTAACATTTCAGCTTCATCATACTTCACTCAATGTGTAGGTGAACTTTCAACGACATTAAACCAGCTTAATCAAAGGTTAACATCTGAACTACGTATACATTTCTGCAGATGGCAATTCAAGGGCAGCAAACCAGGCTATATGAGTGGTGCAAGAGCTTGTGAAGTTTTATTCTCCTTCCTTCAGCTCCTCTGCCTTACAGTGAGAAGCATGATTTTCAAATTGTCACTATTCCTGGCTCAGGGAATATGATTATTTCCCTGTATCAACAACCTTGTACTGAACGTCGTTAGGACCAAGGAAAAGGTTAAGGACTTCAGGAAGGGGAAGTCAAGAGAACATATACCAGTCCTCATCAAGGCATCAGCAGAGGAAGGGCTAAGCAATTTAAGTTCCCGGACATCAGAATATCATGGGATTTATCATGGGCTTAGTATATTCATGCAATTGCAAAGAAGGTACACCAGCAGCTATACTTCATTAGGAGTTTAAGAAGATCTAGTATGTCACCAAAGACTCTAGGAATTTTCTGTGGAGAGCATTAGATTGGTTGCAAAACTGCCCAGTATAAGGGGCCACTGCACAGGATCAGAAAACGCTGCAGAGGGTTGTAGACTAAAGCAATTCTATCATGGACTCTAGCCTATCCAACATCAAGGGCATCTTAAAAAGGCCATGCCTGAAGAAGCAGCATCCATCATGATGGGCCCTCTCCATCTCCAATCTGCCCTCATCTCATTACTACCATCAAGTAATAAGTACTGGGGCCTGAAGAGGCACACTCAAAATTTTAGAAGCATCTCCTTCTCCTCTGCCACCATAATTCTGAACGGTCCATGAAATCCTGAACAGCACTTCACTATTTTCCTCTCTTTTTGCACCAATTATTTATCCTTTAGATGTTCTTATTTTAACTTAGAGTAATTGTTATGCATTGAACCATACTGCTGCTGCAAAATTTTTTAAGAATCGGACATTTGTTGTGATAATTGACCTGATTACGATTCTGAATAGTTTCACTGTTATTTCCTCAGGCCACATAATATTTATTTTTTGAATGGATTAGAGTTTTGGGACTTCAGAGATTTAATCTTTATTGTTTATTTCCCTACAGACTTATTGTGGCTGTTTTCACATCTGCTGTATTACAGTGGTGTTTATCAATGGGTGAACATGTTTTCTCTCAGAAAGTGGTAATGTGAAGTGTAAAACAACTTTTTATTTCAAGAACTATTTGATTCTAATTGGGTGGAATTATTCTTTTCTTCTTGAATCTGTTTCACCACCACTGCTATTCATATATTTTCCTTTAAAGTCAAAGTCAAAATGATTTATTTTCTTGCATTTTACTCTCTTCTTAGTTGCTGCCATGGATTTCTTGTTTCATTATCATGGCTGACAATTGGCTGTTGCCAAGAATTGTCTTGACTGATGTTAATGTAGTTGCTTAAACATTGCTGGACCATCATGTGAAACCAATGTTCATATTCTCAAATTGTGGAGAGATTTTCCTTCTAAGTTATTTGTGGATCCTGCAGGGATGTGCTCACACCTTTGAGAAATTGTGCCAAAAGAAAATTCCTTATCTTACTCCTGGATGTCTATTTTGCACGCTTTACTGCAGCTTTTAAACAGGCTAGCCATTTACCTGTTCACATCCACTTGGGTCTAGAATGAAACTAATGTAACCGGGTGACCATCAGATCTTATTCAGTATTGTTAAAAGTGTACTTAGGCATCCATCCGGGTAATGTTAGAGTAGTTATCTGTGCCTTTAAGGGAGATGGTGATGTCATTACGCACGCGCAGAATAGTGGGGAGACCATTTTGCTTTCTGCTGAAAACGCATTGGGGCGTTGGAATTGAGTTCCGCCAGAGTGTGCTGGGCATGGTGAGGAAAGGTGGGCATTAATTGACAATATCCATGTGAATTTGTTTATGCTCGTTGGCAGATCGAGAATATCGGTAATTTGACATGTTTTACATGTGGATGCTTTAGATTTCCACGGGTGAAGAAATCAACACTGGATCGCGTGGCTTATACCAAGTTCCTCACCATCCAAGTAGGTCAGTCTTCCTGTAATTTAACTACCAGGCAATACCTTGTAAAAGTTGTGCCGAAGTCTACCTTTTGTCTAACTTTATTGTATCGGGACCAATTGCGCATGTAACCGCATAGAGTGAATGTTTAGTCTCTGTTCGGAAGTTCAGCACATGTGTACGTCTTACATGAGATGTATTCACTTACATTTTTCACTGTTATGTATAAGATGCAGGGTGGGTGGGATTCTGATGTTGTTTGTATTGAGTTCCTTCAGGATTGCCACTACTGTATTAGTACCGTATTAGTTCTGGTATTTTTATACTGCATACGCGATTCTGTCCATACACAAAGGTGTGAATCGGAAGTTAAACTGAGATTGTAACGGCAAGAACTGGTTGTAAATTCATTCGTTTTGTTTTGCGACCCTCTTCTGGCACTTAAACATGGAAAACCTATAGAGGACTTAAAACCCAAAAAGTCTTTATTGTCCTGAGCATGCACTTTTCCCCAGGCTACACTTAAGTGAAAGACTGAGAGAAATAATATCTATTTAACATTCTGTCTATGAGATAAAATGTTGAGCAGAATCCATATCTATCAAATCAGTAAGAAAAAGGTCAAAAGGAAATGCTTCAAACAGTCCTTCAGTCCCACTGCAGAAACTTACATTGGAAAAGCTAGTCAGGATCTGAACTAAAGCACCTTTGCAGATATTACCTTTCAGATGTAATATTCAACTAAGAAACTAAGATCTCAACTGCTCTCTAGTATGTGATTCAATAGCACCATTCTGACAAAAGCGAGGGAGTTATCAGCAGTTTCATGGTCAATATTTATCCTTCGACCAGCGCCAATTATCTTTTCATTATCATACAGTTGTTTGCAGCAACATACCACAAAGGGATTGCCCAATTTCTGACACAACAGCAGTGATTAACATCTACAGCACTGACTGTGCAGTACCATCACTGACCCTGAAAAGGGCTTGGAAAGCACAGGAGAAACATGCCCTTACTTATATTGTCCAAGTAAAAGGAACTGAAAATATTGCTGTAAAAACAATAAATTTGAAAAAAGAAAACTTGAATTTATAGTCCTAGAGTTACGCACCATGGAAGCAGCCCTTCAGACTTCTGGTCCTTTCCCATCAGTCCCATTTCATCCAAATCCATATAAGACTTTCCCATTTATAACATAGCTACTTACAACCTTGTGGCTAATATAACACTTCCCATGTTGCAGTCATCATTGCGCTATTGTCAAGCAATATCTGTGAAGAATGAAGAAAGATCAGGTCAACACTTCAAACATCTCCCCAATTACAGGAGCTTCTGCCTGACCTGCTAAATGTTCACAGCATTCGCTGATTCAGGGATGATTCAGTTCTTTGTCTTCCCGAGTAATATGGGGGGAGAAAAGTAAGACTTAAGGTTTCTGTTGAATGTTTTCTGTTTCCTGGATAATTCTTCCATGTGTGTAAAGCAGATATGTGAGAGAGAATAAGTTATATGGCTGTGGAAATAGGAGAGGCTTTTATGAGAGACAGCATGGACCCAATTGTTCAGGTGGCCTCTTTCATTCTTAAAGTAAGCAATGCCATCGCCAATTTCCTTCAGTCATAACTCTCCACTCAGTCATAACATTGAATGTTTGCATGCTGCTTTGAATTCCAGCTCAAATATTACCACTGACAATGTTCCAAGTTCTAACAATTCTGTTAAGAAATTTCTCCTAATTCCTCACCACACTCTCAGCAGGATGACTCAAATTAGCTGTTCAGTGTTGACACAAATTTGGTTGAACAATACCAGTGATGAATAAAACCCATGTAAGCCTTATCTACAGCTTCCCATATACAGTACTTTCTTATGGGGTAAAATGTGAACTTAAATGCAGACTTTACATGCATTTTCTGCCATGAGCACCAGATCTTCATGCAGCTTTGGAATTGCTTTCCAGTGGAGCAGCTAATTTTGATGTTTAATTCTTGATATGACTGTGCAGCAGGATTTAATAGCTCCGGGTTTGGTTCTACTTCTTGCTGCAAAATGAGGAGCACAGAGCAAATTTTCACTAAATCTCTTCCAACTTGGAATCAGAACATTCATTTAATAGGAAAGTAAGGCACAGAGGCCCAGCTAGGACCATTTAATAATTCACATTTTATTTTAGGAGAGGATTTAATTGGGAATATTATGTGCTCAGCAGACAATCAGATTGAATGGCCTTCTGCTCTTATTTCTTATAATTTTATTTTTTTACTTTGCAAATGTTGTATGGATTTCTAATTCATGATACCTATTCAGATGCAAAGTGGATTTTGTGACTTATACTCATTGGGATACAGCTAATTAAGTATGTGCACAATGGTCATACATTCTTGGACATCACTTGAGTCCATTACAGGAATTATTGCAAGTCAAGATTAAGAATTCACATAGTTATAATTTCCGATAAACTATGCAAATTCTTTGATTTAAAGTAAAGCAAATGGTACTTCCTGTTGAAAGCTATTTATGTTGCTTAAATGAAAAAGTTGGACTTCCAAAGTTTATCCAAGTTAAAGTGCTGTCAACAACAGGATCAGATTCTGAGGTTAACACACAAAATGCCAGAGGAACTCAGCAGGTCAGGCAGCGTCTATGGAGGGAAATAAACAATCAACATTTTGGGATAAAGAAGGTTCTTGGCCCAAAACGTTGACTGTTTACTTCCCTCCATAGATGTTGCATGAACTACTGAGTTCCTCCAGCATTTTGTGTGTATTCCTTAAGATTTCGAGCATCTTTGGAGTCTCTTTGTATCTCTGATAGTCTATGGTTTGTTTTGTTCAGAATAAAATTCATACCAGGACACTACAACTAACTTAGTACAAAATATTTGGCATAGGATAGAGTCCATGGAGATATTCAGCATGAAAAAAAAACCTTCGGACCAACTGTTCCATGCCAATCAAGATGCTCCAACCAAATTAGTCCCATTTGCAGATTTAGTCCATAAACTTCAAAAGCTTTGCAACCCATATACCCGTCCATCTGTCTTTTAATATTTGTTCTTCGCAGCGGTGATTACCTTGAGTTGGTGGACTGGGTCATGTTCAAGGACTTATCTGTTTATCCAAAGAATTGTCACAGACTTTATTAAAACAGTTGTATATGGGAGTGTCCCCACAAAATCATTCAGAGTCTTCCTCAACCAGAAGCCCTGGATGAACCATGAGATCAGCAATGTGCTGAGGGGCAGACCAGAGGCATTCAAGTCCGGTGACCAAGGAAGTTACAAGTGATCTGGGTACAATCTCTGAAAAGCCATCTCAAGAGTGAAGGAGTAATTCCAGACTAAACTTGTGCCAACAGTTGAGGGAGGGCTTGAATGCTATCGCTTCTTATGTTAAAATCAAGCTACATAACTGACATAAGGGCTTTGTTTCCAGATGAGTTCAATGCCTTTCATGCTCGTTTCGACCAACAAAACATGGAGGAACCATCATGAGCTCCCACAGCCCCTGATTATCCTGTGCTTTCAGTGTCTGAGGCCGACGTGCGAGCAGCCTTAAGGAGGGTGAACCCACAGAAAGCATCTAGTCCAGTTGGGGTACCTGGACAAGAACTAAGGTCCTCTGCTAATCTACTGGCTGGACTGTTCACTGATCTCTTTAACCTCTCACTTCAGCAGTCTGAGATCCAACCTGCTTCAAGCATGCTTCAGTTATACTGATGGCTAAGATGTGGTAGCCTGCCTCATGACTATCAACCAGTGGCACTTACATCCACAATGATGAAGTGTTTTGAGAGGTTGGTGATGAAACATATCAACTTGGATTCACTCTAATTTGCCTATCAGAGCAACAACTCCACAGCAGATGCGATTTTGTTGGTTCTTTACTCAACCCTGGAACATTTGGACAGCAAAGATACATATATCACGAAGGTATTTATTGACTACGGCTCGGCATTCAGTACCATCATCCCCTCAAAACTAATGAATGATCTTCAAACCTTGTGCAATTGGATCCTCAAGTTCCACACTTGCAAATCCCAGTCAGTTCTGATTGGCAATATCTCCCCCACAATCTACATCACCGTAAGGCTGTGTGCTTAGCCCCCTGCTCTGCTCACTTTACAGTGTTTGGCTAAGCACAGCTCCAATGCCATATTCAAGTTTGCTGACGACACCACTTTCACAGGCCGAATTAAAGGTGGTGACAAATCAGAATATAGGAGGGAGATTGAAAATCTGGCTGAGTGGTCCCACCACGACAACCTCTGACTTGATGTCATGAAGACCAAGGAGCTGATTATTATCTTCTGGAGGAGGAAACCAGAGGACTATGATCCAATCCTCATCGAAGGATCAGTGGTGGAGAGGGTCAGCAACTTTAAATTCTTCAGAGTTATCATTACAGAGGACCTGTCCTGCATGTAAGTGTAATTACAAAGAACGCATGACAATGCACCTACTTCATTAGGAGTTTGAGAATATTCAATATGACATCTAAATCTTTGATAAACTTCTATTGAAATTTGGTGGAGAGTATGTCGATTGGCTGCATCACAGTCTGGTATGGAAATATCAATGCCTTTAAATGGAAAATCCTACAAAATGTAGTGGATATGGCGCAGTCCATCACGGGTAAAGTTCTTCCCCACATTGAGCACACCAACATGAAATATTGTTGCAGGAATGTAGCAATCATCATCAGGGAACCCCATCACCCAGGACATGCTCTCTTCTCACTGCTGCCATGAGGAGAAGGTACAGGAGCCTCAGAACTCACACCACCAGGTTCAGGATCAGTTATTACCCCTCAACCACCATCTCTTGAATCAAAGGGGATAACTTCACTCAACTTCACTTGCTTCATCATTGAAATGTTTCACAACTTATGAATTCAATTTCAAGGATCCTTCATCTCATGTTCTCAATATTTATTGCTTACTTATTATTATTATTTCTTTCTTCTTTTATTTGCACAGTTTGTTGTCTTTTGCACAGTGGCTGAGCACCCAAGTTAGTGCAGTCTTTCATTGATTCTACAGATGCTGAAAATCTTGAACAAAATCCTTCATAGAAACATCACTGTTTCCTTCCCTCCGTAGATGCTGCTGGACCTGTAGAGTGTTCCAGCATTTCCAGTGTGCCAGTGCAGTAGAAATAAGTATAAAATAACGCAGGCAAAGAAGATTGAAGTGTGAGAACAGCTTTGGCTACATGAAGAGTTCTTTTGGAGGTAATGACCCAACCTTACCAGGAACCATTATTTTGTTTATCATTGTTTCGGACTTCAAATCACCACATTATCTTTGACATTAGGATTCCAGGTCCAATTCTGAAATCCATCTGCAATCCCATCAGAGAGGATGCTCTGTAGCATCCTCACCAGGACCACCAGACTCAAAACAGTTACTTATCCCATGCAGTAAGGCTGATCAGCACCTCCAGCCGCTAACCAACCCCGCCACAACTACCCCTTCTGCAGCCCTGTATCTCTTCCACCAAACAACTACCAGCAACTTCATCCCCACCCCGGTTTTCCTATCACCTTGTGTTTCCCTTTCCTCTCCCCCACCTTTTAAATCTACTCATCTTTTTTTCCTCTAGTCCTGCCAAAGGGTCTCAACCTGAAACGTCAAAAGTACTTTTTTCCAATAAATGCTGCCCAGCCTGCTGACTTCCTTTCTGTGTTGCTTGGATTTCCAGCATCTGCAGATTTTCTCTTGTTTGTGAAATGACCACTACTTTATCATTTCATGTCAGACTCAGCACCTTGTACCCAGCGTCACTCTATATGTGTATAATCAATGTGTGCATATAAGCCACATTAAGTCTTTACATTGGTGTTTTTTTGTAATTACTGTGTTCTTTATCTTGTTGTGTTTTTTGTGCTGCATTGGATTCAGAGTAACAAATACTTAACTGTCCTTTACGCTTGTGCACTGGAAATTACATTGAACAATCCTGAATGTTGGAAACATTTGAAGGAGACCGAGGTACTAACAAAAAGTTACATCCAGAAAAGTTGGAGAATTAAATAAGTACCAAGAATTTAAAATTACGCAGTTGATAAAAGAGTAAGACAGTGGTGTGTGGCAGGGAGCAGCTGTTTTTCCACTGCAGTTCCCTGATCTACAAGTAATCATCAACACAGTGTACTCAGTAAAAGTGTTTGAAAGCAAAATCATCTACTTCTACCAAGCATGTTGGAGTGTTTTTATTTAATTTCTGAACACAGGCAAGGATACAGTATGATATTTTCCTGACAGCTATTGTCATATATTTTCCTGTACCCTTAAGCACCTGTCATTGGTTAGGTGCATCACTAGCCATACAGCTGCTTCAGAAGCTACTCGAGATACATTAATGAGAAAGAAAATGGTGAATATTGCTTGGAGGCAGTGCAGAACCAAGCACAGGAACTGACAGCTGTGAGTTCAATGCTACAGTTCTCTGTCATTTGGGTAAATTTCTAATGATGCACCAAACATTGTGTAGCAGCATTAAATTGTGCATAACTAGTAATGTGTCACAGCCATAGCCTGCATCAATACATATTATTCTGCATAAACAAACTGCAAAATCTATTGCTGACAGACAGAAGTAGTTCTCAGTGAAAATGCAAACTTTTCTGACTTACAAAGGCAACATGAAATTCAAGTGAGCATTTATTTTTTTGTCAGACTTCTGTTGTGAAGGATAGAGTAAAAGAGCTCATCTGCAACAATCAGGTCATCCATTCTAATTTCAACCCCCATTCCCATTCCAACATGTCAGATGATAGCTTCCTCTACTGTCATGGCAAAGCCTCTCTCAGGTTATTAGAGCAACACCTCATTTTCCATCAGTTAGCCTCCCATCTGGTGGCATAAACATCAATTTCTCTAACTTCTGGTAATTTCTTCCCTATCCCCCTCCTTTCTTTTTCCATTCCCCATTCTGCCTCTCCGCTTGCCCCTTTCCTTCTCCTCACCTCCTTCTGGTGCTCCTCCTCCTTCCCTTTCTCCTAAGGCCCACTCTCCTCTCCTATCAGATTGTTCCTTCTTCAGCTCTTTGCCTTTTCCACCCATCACTTCCCAGCTTCTCACTTCACTTTGTGTGTGTTACGAATTCAAACAGCATTCCATATCTCAGAAGCTGTAAAAACAAAATTAAGGTCTCCAACACCCAATTGAAGAATAATGGAGGAATATTTTTGATTGTGTCTTGCCCTATAGAGTGGGGACCATCAGCTTAGCAGGAGAACAATTCTCACAGTTAGGCAAGTGTGGTAAACCATATATATGTTGTAACTGGGTTAACTGTCTGGACGCGCCCCTCTGCTGACTGCCCCTGTGGCTCCTCCCACAGGTTCCTGAATAAAGGTGATTCCGCCTTGCCCCTCCCCCTCAGTCTGGGGGCAGACACTTAGCATGGAGGTCGTATTGTACAGCGAATAAAAGCCTTTCAGTATTTTACCCAACCTCAGTCTTTTGGAGTTGTTGAAGGTGCTTCAGCAAGGTGCAACAAAACAGCAAATGTGTCGGGTTGGTAGTGTGCTTGCTGCTGTGGCGGAAGACTTAGTTGTTCAGTCCCACTTCAGAGGTTTGAGTGTGAAAACTCTACGGTGTTACTGTGTTGAAGGCATTGCAGTTGCTGTCTTTTAGATCCATCTCTGACATTGCTATAAATAATCCCATGGGTTATTTCACAGAACCACAGAGAAGGGTACCAATATTTTTCTCACTCACCATAGCTAAAATAAGTTATAGAGTCAATATCACTTGATTGCTGTGTGCATCTGGACTGCCACAACCTTATCCAACAACAGTGGGTAAACTTTACAAAGCACAGGATTCAGCATAAGTTGCTTTGGAATATCCTGAGCTCGTGAAAGATATTATATGAAATTAAATTCACTTAAGTTTGCAGCTTCTGCATCTCATTGAAACCTATCAGATATTGAAAGGCCTAGATGGAGTGATGTGGAGCAGTTGTTTCTTATAGTGGGGGAGTCTAGGACCAGAGGCACAGCCTCAGAATATTGGGAAATCCCTTTAGAACAGAGATGAGGAGGAATTTCTTTAGCCAGAGGTAGTGAATCTATGGAATTCATTGCCACAGATGTCTGTGGAGGCCATTTCATTGGATATACTTAAAGTAGAGGCCGATAGGTTTTTAATTAGTAAGGGCATCAAAGGTAATGGGGTTGAGAGGAATAATAAATCAGCAATGGTGGAATGGTGGAGTAGACCCAATGGGCCGAATGGCTTAATTCTGCTCCAATGCCTTATGGTCTTCTGGAAGCAGCAAACCACTTAATTCAGTGATACTGTAATTCTATCATTTGTCTCCAACTGTATTATGGCTCCAAATCCAAGCTGCTTCTATTTATCCTTGGTTCAGGGTTGATCTTCTTTCCATTAATCGTTCTGGCACAGATAAATACAGAGATGTATATGATGAGATGCATTCTGGAGTGCCTGTCCTGCATGAGCAATCAGCTGTAACCCTTCCCCAAACTTGCAGATGACTTACAGCAGCAACCCTGAGAGCAATTTCGTATGCATGGTAGGTGACACTTGCAGTCCCATTACTTTAATGAAATGGAACAGATTGCTGAAATATTTCAACTTTAGCTGAACCATCCTGAATCACAGACTGGAGATGTTCACGCTTTTCTAAGTAACAAATGTCATATTTTCCTATTCGTTTCCTATTTTTTCCACAAATTCACTGTGCTTGATACATAACATAATCTCTGTAATGATAAACCAGACAATTCTGTCACAGGTACCGATAGGTTATTTTGCACACAATTCAACAGTGCCATTACGTACCTGCATATGTATTTATATCATAAATGAAAGTCTTCCATTTTAGCACAGATGGTGGATTAATACCACAAAACTTAGAATACGGGGAGAGCAGTTAATATCTTGAACATCATGCAGTAGTAACCCCAATGCTGGTCAATAAGATAAGACCAGATCATTAGGATATGGAATGCCTGATGTGTTAACATTGTATTCTTATTTCCATTTTGCTGTTTAATTGCCTTTACCTGAACCATAAGATTTTACTGTATGTTTCAATGTTTTAATGTGCATGTAACAAATAAAGCTAATCTTCAATCTTTGTATTTTGGGTTCATGCTCTCTACTAGGTTAGCTAGATTGCTGTGTACCATTCAGAGCACCACATATGATGAAGATTTCTAAGTCCTCAAAGTGGATGCAGGAAGGATTTACCAGAATGGGAGTAGGTCTGCTGTTATGCAGCAAAATTACTGAATTATTCATGAAGGCAGAGTGAGCTCGGGAGAAACTTAATAAAGATGTTAAAAACCATGAAGGCTTGTGACAAAGTAAAAAAAGGAAAAAATAGCTTCTAGTGGTAGAAAGTTTGTATGACAGACAGCACAGATTTAAGTTTAATGGCAATAGAGAAATAAACAGCAAATGTCAAAAACATGTTGGTGTGATTCTGGATTCACAGTCACAAAGACTGGCAAAATGCAAATGTGATAGTAAATTTACAAAGAGAATTTGATAAATAAAGGGGATTAAATTTTTGGTTCATAGGGAATGAGCAGTGAAATTAGATAACATTTTCAAAAAATTAGTTAAGTATCTTCTTTTTGTGATGTACTTGAAAGCTGATAGATGGAAGTCGCCAACAGTCAAAACAAAATATTTGTTCTTAATTGTGGTAAAAGACTTCGACTGTCTTCTACCACAATGTACAAAGATCATACCTTTTGGCAAACTCAGTTTATACAGGTATACTAACACTTGCATGCACTACTTTTTAAAAGAAAACAAATTTGTACAAATCATCAACTATTTACACCTTTGTTATAAGATATGTTAAATGCTTAAATAAGTAGAAGTTCAACTTATAATGAAATCAGTCTACTAATCTTCTTGACTGTCAACTGTCTGAAAGAAATAACATCCCAAGAGGCCCTAGTAGTTCCTTTGGTTGTGACCAGAAAGTCAACAACACACAATGGAAAAATATCCTGTTTCAAAGTCATTGTCTACTTCTCATAAAGTAGACATGAGAGCACAGTCAGTGTAGTACTGTGCTTTGATGCACAGCAATCAATCAAGAGAGAAGTTCATCATTGCTGTTGTATAGGTATCAATGCTGAAATGGTGAATTGTAGTCCCAAAATTGCCACCAACAGATTTATGGTCCCATGAAATGGAACCTTCTGAAACTGGGAAATTCAAAGTAAAGAACCTCAAAGCTATTTTTCAATCTGTGAATAGATAGTAATCACTGCACCACCCCATGGCTGGAGCTATGCAAATCAAAATCAAATCAAGTTTAATTATTATTCACCCCATACATGGATACAGCCGAACGAAACAATGTTTCCTCTAGGGTAAGCGTGCAAAACCTAAACAATACATTCAAAATAGCGAGCGAAACAAAAACATAGTCATGCTGAAAATCATATAAAATAACAGTTGTATTTTTTCTGCAAGTTATAATAGGCACAAGAAACTGCAGAGAATTGTGGACAGAGCTGAGCACAGGGTCCCTTCCATGGACTTTACACTTCTCAATGCACCGGTAAGGCAGCCAAACATAATCAAAGCTCCACCCACCCTGGATATCCTTTCATCTGCCTGGTCACATCACGCAGAAGACAAAAAAACCTGAAATCACATACCATCAAGCTCAAGGACAGCTTTTATCCCGCTGTTATAAGACTATTGAACAGTTCCCCACTACAGTAAGATGGATTCTTGACCTCACAATGTGCTTTATGACCCTTACATCTTATCTTACACCCTTACATCTCTACCTGCACTGCACTTCTCCTGTAACCACAACACTTTATTCTATATTCTTCTATTGGTTTAGCTTGCACTACCTCAATACGGGGATATAATGAAGTGATCTGCATGAAGGGTATACGAGCAAGCTTTTCATTGTATCTTTTGTACATTTGACAATAATAAACTAATTTACTGATTAATCAACTATTGCTTCTCAAATGTTTTCAACATGTTCAAAATTTGGCATCAGATTTCTGAAAACCACTATTCTTCAGATACACAGCCAAGCACTTCCTAGCTCTGAACTGCAACAACGCTTTCTCTGGACTACAGCAAACTACATATATCAGTTACAGTATTAAGTTTTCTACAACTCCATCCATGTTTCTTTGCTAAAATTGAAAAGACCACAGCACATAAGGTTAATGCAAACAAAACTCCTGTTTGCTTAGTTTGCAATGCTGTTTTTCACAAATCAAACCACACTCTGTGCTGCAAGTCACTAAGATGTATCACACTGTGCATCATCTGAGCATTACTCAGTCTGAGGTCTGTTTCATCAGACCCCCTTTTGGTAAACTTGGATGAACAAGCCACAAACAGAACCATTTTTAAATCCCTGATGTAGACTGTAATCATAACATCTTAAATTCAGTTCTCAGACTCAGTAATATTCTTGACCATGGTTCAGAGCACAGAGGAAAAACACCCTTCAGTTTGCTGCAAAATTGACATTAGTAAAGCCAATAATATTCTCAACACATTTGATATTCCATGATATGATATTCTCTTTGTATACAGTTATAATAGGAAGCAATTAATATAATAGATGAATAAGCCATCTATTTCATATTAGAGTTTTCACGAGACCAGGTTCTTCTCGTGATGTTGATGACAGAATGGAAGCTTTTCACAGAAATCTAATTCTGTTGCCCTGGTCTTGGAAAAATGCCATTGTGAAATGAGCAATGCATAATGATAGTGATACTGATGTCAGTTGTTTTCTCAGTGAAAGCAGCTAGCTCAGGAAAGGTGTAGGGTAGGGATGGATGCCTCGCTTTGGAGCAGCTCAGGGTGGTGTTCTGTGAACACCAATGCATTATATATTATTAATGTGTAATCATGAGTTTCATATTCATCTTTAGAAATTTTTTTTTTTTTTACTCAGAGCAAGTTTATTTTTTTTCCAGTCTTGTTAGTGCACCAACTAGCATTTAAAAGCTATGGGGTCTCAAGTGCCTCATGTTTTTACTCAGAACCTACAGGTTTTTATTGAGATAATGTGTGTATTCATTGACATTATTCACTATATTTTGACAATATTTTGTCTCATTGTCAGAAAAGAGTTTGATTTATTAAAACAATATTGACTGCAAGAACAAGGACAGTGCCATATTCTAGACAAATCTTTTTTACATGAAGATCTGTATTTGTACAATGTTTTGCATAATTTAGGATGCCCTAAAGCACTATACATTCACTGATAATTGATTTAAAACAGTTTTATTGTTGTTGAATCCTGATGCTTTTGCTATCCAGGAGTTCTTTGGAGGTTAAGGATTATGTATAAAACTTGTTGCCTACAATCATTTTATTAAGTGTTACAATAACGAAGAATTGAAAGGAAGAAGGGTGGCAAGAAACAAAGGGAAAAAAGAAAACAGACAAAGGAAGGACAAGGTAAAAGAAAGATTCAAAGTAGTGTGGTCTTCTTATACCAGACTACTGGTAATGGAAAATTCCACTGTTATTCCATAGATGGCAGTTAACTAATTAAATAAGTTAAAATCAAATAAATAATAAATATCAATGCAAATAATGTGACACCCACCACAGAAATAAAGCTTCCAGAAAACTACAGATTCAACTGTAACCACTGAGATTACATAAAAACACAAGCAAGCATAGGTAACCTGATAGAGGTGTACAAGATGATGAGAGGCATTGAGCATGTGGGTAGTCAGAGACTTTTCCCCAGAGCTGAAATGGCTAGCATGACAGGGCACAGTATTAAACTGCTTAGAAGTAGGTACAGAGGAGATGTCAGGGATAAGTTTCTTACACAGAGCGTGGTGAGTGCGTGGAATGGGCTGCCGGTGATGGCGGTGGAGGCGGAAACGATAGGGTCTTTTAAGAGACTCCTGGACAAGTACATGGAGCTCAGAAAAATAGAGGTCTATGGGTAACCCTAGGTAATTTCTATGGTAAGGACATGTTCGGCACAGCTTTGTGGGCCGAGGGGCCTGCATTGTGCTGTAGGTTTTTTGTGTTTCCGTTTCTATGAATGTTAAACTACAAGCAAAGTAACAATTAGTCAACCCAATCCAACATTGTCATGTAGGAAATATTGCAGCAGGTTCATACAGATAACTTTGTTGTAATGATTACATTATCAACTTATAGGTGATTCTTGAGAGGTAAACACTGAGCAGAACAAATGAAATAACACCATCACTCCTTTGAATCAATTTCATGGAATCATTTACAAGTTCCTTGAAAGTAGTATCACAGGTAGGCAGGTGGTGAAGAAGGTGTTCAGCACGTTAGCTTTCATCAGTCAGCACATTAGGTGTAGGAGTTGGGACATTAAGATGCTGATGAGGGGACATTTGGGATATTGTGTTTAGTTTTTGCCTTGCTCTATAGAAAAGATGTGATTAAGCTGGAAAGAGTGCAAATGAGATCTACAAAGACCTTGCTGAGGTTCATGGGACTGACATGGAGAGAAGTTGAGCAGGCTGGGACTTTATTGGAGTATAGGAAACTGAAAATTCAACCTACATAAGTGTATAAAATCAAGAGGAGCATAAAATGTCTTCTCTCAGAGGCTTGTGACTCTTTGGAACACTCTTCCTCAAAGGGCTGAGGAAGCAAAGTCCTTGAGTATTTTTAAGTCAAACATACAGAAACTTAATAAACAAAGGGGTGAAGGTTATCAGGAATAGAGAGATATGTAGAGCATTACAATCAAGTCATCTAAAATCTTGTTAAATAGTTCAAAGCAGGCTTGAAGAACCAAAAGTTGCATCCCACTACTCATAAATCCTTATGTCTGTGAGATCAAGGAATTGTGAAATCTAAATCCAATGTTTAACTGAAAATAGAAGAAATATTTGCCCGGGATGAAAATCTTTTGTAGGGTTTCACCAAAACACAGGAAGGCAGAGTAGTTCAACTAGTAGAAGATCTGAATCACAACACCAGAGATTTGGGATCCACCCAGACATCAGATGCTGTGGTGTAGACTCTTCTCGTTCACTGTATCTGCATCAGTTATCCTTGGGTGCTCCAATTTCCACCCACATCCCAAAGACATGTAGGTTGGACACTATGAATAGCTCCTCATGCAAACGGTAGTGGGATGAGCTCTGGGAAGAGCTGATAGAAATGTGCAGAGAAAAAAAAGACAGAATTCATGTACGATTAGCGTAAATGGGTGTTTGGTGGTTGATGTGGACTCAGTAGACAGAAGGGTCTGTTTCCATATTGTATTGGAATTGGAATTTGAGTTAGAATTGGAATTGGTTTATCATTGTATATTATGAAAAGTTTGTCTTACATGCTGTTCATATACTGTAGTTCAGATCATTACATGGTGCATTGAGATAGAACAAGGTAAAATGATAACAATAGAGAATGAAGTGTAACAGCTACAGAGAAAATGCAGTGCAAGGAAACAATAGGGTGCAAGATCACAACAAATTAGATTTTGAGGACAAGATTCCAACTTATAATAATAGTCTTCAAAGGGCAGGATAAGAGCTGTCCTCGAGCTTTGTCGTGTGTGCCCTCAGACATTTGTATCTTCTGCCTGATGAAATAGATGAAAAGGCGTCCAGGATGGTGGGGTCTTTGATTATGCTGCCTTCTTTATTGATGCAGCAAGAGGTATAGACAGAGACCATCTCTAAAGCATATCTCTTTATGACCTTTCATGTAATTTAATCAAAGTCTCTTGAGGAAAACAGTAAAAGCTCAATGTGAGAGCTGATAAATGCAACAAGTTTTAGGACAATGTGAGAAACAATTTGAAAGAAAGTGTTGAATGTTGAGAAGGAGCCTGTAAGACTGAGATTTGACAATGCCTCTGCTCCTCCATTTTGAATAGTGTACCCCACTAAAGAGAAAGGAAGCATGGTCAATGATCCAGGTCCCATTCATGGCCTCTGGAGTTAATGGATTCATTCATTAGGATCAGGTAATGAACTTGCAGTTTACGGGAAAGCAGTTCCTATCCTCAGAGGTTGCAGCAGGTCACTCATGTGAATAGATCCAATAAACCTTCCGAAGCTCCTTTGTATCTGAACTGCAAAGACAACAGTGACCTGTTCTTCATTGCTCACAGCTATCAGAAAAAAAGATCAACCAATGAGACAGGAAGGAATAAGTTTGCAGCCACCAGGGTACAAATGCTTGAGAAATGGTGTTTTTTCACTGCAAGTGGAATTAGTTTGAATGGAAGGAATTCAGTGCATTTAAATGTAGTAATAAGCGCTGATATCCATTTCAGCTTATGCTGCTGTTTTCCTTAGTTCAAGTTACATGAAACTTAATATTAGAGTAATAACATCACAGAACACTACAACAAAGAAACAGCCCCTTAGGTCCATCAAGTCCATTCTGCCTAGTCCCATTATTGTAGCGTGGATGAAATTACCGGAGAGACAGAGTCACTGGTAGATACAAAGCAGCTTCTTTATTCGACACAAGGTACAGTAGGCATCTTACGGGCGGAGACGTTTTCCGCAGAAAGGTCTGCTAGCTAAAATGTGGGCTCGATATTTATATGCTAAACACAAAGGCAATCGCTACTTAAAAAGTTACAGACAATGCTTCCTTTTGAAGTTACATACAAACATCACACCTTCAGATTTCATCCTTTCCTTCTGACGCCAACATGTCTGGGTTGGTATCCACAGCCTTTAGTTCAATCTACAATACATTTATTTGGCATTTTACGTGCTAACATAGAAGTCAATTAATATCTATAATGTATAGATAAGACTGTCTTCGAAACTACAGCATCAGGCACCAGAAGCATCTGGTATTTACACCTTTTAGGAAGCCCATTGTGGTGGGCTCAATCCACAGTCCTTTGTCAAACAGTTAAAATAGAAGTCTGATGGCCAAAGTCATTTAAGTGTTAACAAATCATCTACCCAAAAAGTAATCCACTCTAACACCACCAAGCTGCTCTTGCATCATAGCTCTCCATACCCCTCCCATTCAAGTTCTTTAAACTTCTCTTAAATGTTGCAGCTGAACCTGCACCCACCACTTCCACTGGCATCTCATTCTACACTTGCACCACACTCTAAGTGAAGAAGTTCCTCCACAGGTTTCCCTTAAAATAAGACCTCTAGTTCTAGTCTCACCCAACCTCAATGGAAAAGGACTGTTTGCATTTACCCTATTTCTACCCCTCAGAGTTTTTTCAACCTCTTTTAAATCTTCCCTCATTTTCCTACACTCCAGGGAGTAAAGTTCTAACCTATTCAACCTTTCTACAAAGTATATCTCAGGTCCTCTAATCCTGGCAGCATCCTTGTAAATTTTCTCTGCACTTTTTCAATGTTATTAATATCTTACCTGGAGGTAGTAGACCAGAACTGCACAAAATACTTCAAATTTAGCCTGTCAAATTAGACATAACATCCCAACTCCATTGTTGATGTGAAGGCCAATGTGCCAAAATTTTTCTTTATGACCCTGTCTACCTGTGATGCCACTTTTAAGGAATATTGGATCTGTATTCCCAGATATGCTGTTCTATCACACTACTCAGTGCCCTGTCACTCACTGTGTATGTCCTACCCAGGTTTGTCCTCCCAAAGTGCAACACCTCACACTTGATGGCATTAAATTTCATCTGCCATTCTCCAGCCCATTTTATCTGTTGGTCCAGATCCCACTGCAAGATTTAATAGCCTTCCTCACTGTCCACCTCACCTCCCCACTCTTGATGACATCTGCAAATTTGCTGATACAGTTTACTAAGTGATCATCCAGATCATTTATATACAGTAGGTGACAAACAACAATGGATCCAACACTGATCCCTGTGGCACACCACCAGTCACTGGCCTCCAGTCAGAGAGGTAGCCATCTACTGCTATTATCTGGCTTGCCCTGTGAAACCGATGCTGAATCCAATTTACTAACTCCCCCTGAATGGCAAACAACTGAAACTTCTTGACCAGCCTCCCATGCGGGAGTTATCAAAGACCTTACTAAAGTCCATGCAGACAATGTCCACTGCCTTTCCTTCATCAACTTAAATTACCAGCGGTAGTTGGCTGTCCAGTCCTGGTGTCTGTGGTGTCAACGCGGCAGAACTAAATATTTTTAACTCTGAATTCACCATTCTATTTTCAAAGTGCAATCAATTCACAATTCATTATGCATTTGTTGTCATGAAGCTTTCCACACTATTTATAACAGATTTTTTTGTTTCTTTCCTTTAATCTTCTGTCTTGCATGCACTCAGTCACATAGTACAGCATTTTTATCTGTGCTTCGGTAGTCATACAATGGCTCACTTAAGAGACTTATCATTTGTGCACAAACTGATGCAGTATCTGCCAGATACATTTGAACAAAGATGACTCTGTACCCAACCTATGCACTTTCCACCTGAGAATTGGGAGGGATTGGAGTTACTCGGTAATGATCAATGTCACAGTGATATGAACGCACTGTGTTTAATGTAGGAAGCTCTCAACTTGAACTGAATATATACTATTTACTTTGACCTCATCCTGCAGAGAGATGGTGCTTTTTAAATGTTTTTAAACAACACAAAAATATCAGTGCGTATTTGTTCATCCCATTATTGTAAGATAATCAACAGGAACCCATTGTAAACTATCAGTACAAAATGAGCACTTTGATTGCATTAAGCAAAGATCCATACAAGAGACCATTGGAAGAGTAGATTATTGACAGTGTATTAACATCCAGGTTTCATTATCACGCAGAACAGCGCAAAAGACTAACATTTTCTTCAGCTATCTTTCATTGTATGTAGAAATGACTCCACAGCAACTCTTCTCATGATGTATTTTATTTTGGAAACAGTTCCGTTAGAATGCACATGAATATACAGGCTGGAAAGCAACAGGGGCAAATAAAAATGTGAACAAAAACCTTTCATTACAAAGAATAGATTATCAGAAATGATTGCTACATCACATGCACAGTACAAAATAAACAGATAGTGGTTTTGGAGTCAGCTGAACATTTGGAAGATTCTAAACACAAGAGATTCTGCAAATGCTGGAAATTCAGAGTAACAAACATAAAATGCTGGAAGAACTCACAGGTCAGGCAGTACTGATGGAGAAGAATAAACAATTGACGTTTTGGGCCAAGAACTTTCATCAGGACATTTGATGAAGATGAAGTCTGAAATGTTGACTGTTTATTGCTTTTCATAGATGCTGCCTGACCTGCTGAGTTCCTTCAGCATTCTGTGTGTGTTATTCAGAAGAATTGTTTCTTAGTATTGAAATAAGACATCTGGGGGAAGACTTTTCCACACAACTACATTCTTAGATAACTTCATGACTAATCTTTTGGTCATGGAAAGGATTTTGCAAAATTGGAGGCTTAAAAACCATAAAAAATATAAAAAATAACTCAAAATACTATACATTTTGCTGCAACTTCTCTGAGGGTGCTGGCAGATTAAATCAAAGTAGCCACTCCATGCTTCTGATAATGGCTCTTTAACTTGAAGTGTTAACCTTCCTTCAACTTACACTAATGCTGACTCACTTGCTGAGAGATACAACATTTTTTCCATTTTTAGTCCATGTGCTGGACTCTAACGAAAGCCAAAAACACAACCAGAATCTATGAGATAATACTCAGGTTGTTTGCCTTTACCATCTTGATTTAATTTCACAAACTTACAAAAAAAATGAACAAAGCCAAGCTGCTGAGAGTTGATTAATAATTAAACATGAAGGAGAGATAAGGGTTCCTTTCTCAGGTCACGAGAATTTGAAGTTGCCACTGAAGTATCTTTTTATTAAGACTAACTCAACCTATGGCAGATTAATTCATTAGATATTTCTTCCTTATTTGGATCTGACTGAATAGAAATAAGATTCTTTTTAATTGGAGAATGAGCATTCAGCAAAGGGGAAAATAATCTACGTCATGAGTACATTAAAGCTGCTGAGGCTGTTCTGTTAGGAAGGCATCAGGACCCACGATTATTTATATCCACATTTGCATAGGTCAACGTCTCTTTTGCATTTGTGCCTGTAGATTTCATTCCTTCTTCTGCTTATTTACTCATCTTCTAATACTGCCATTGCTTAAATCAACAGACAGAATAATCTTTGGCTACATGCACACCCGGTGGTGTCTCTTATACAACAAAACAGTAGGAGGATTCTGGATGATGCCTGAAGACCTGTCAACTTCTATCACCCAATGCACAAGCCATTGAGTATATTAACTTGGAGGCCAAGTCATTGGGTATATTTAAAGTGGAGGGTGATAGGGTCTTGATTAGTAAGGGCATCAAAGGTTACAGGAAGAAGACTGGAGAATGAGGTTGAAAGGGAAAATATCACCAGCAATAGAATGGTGGAGCAGGCTCGATAGGCCAAATGGCTTAATTCTACTGCTATGTCTCATGGTCTTTTGGTCTTATAATACCAAATTCTGAAAACAAGATAATAAAAATGATATTTTACCTCTGAAAGAACTATTCTGTGCTATTACCTTCTTCCATCATACAAAGCCAGGATTTGCAAATAAAATTAATAAGGGAAGGTAAATAATTTTTATGGTGCAGAAGCAATCACACAGTTGCATCTCTCTTCTTGACATACATTTGTGGCATTATCAATTTCACCTTTCAGAACTAAGTTCCCTTCACAGCAAGAAACAACAGCAAATCCATTGACTTCTCTGCAACATTTATCAATGTTTTCTCCGCAGGCAAGCAGAAAAAATGTGAATCCATGGGAGGGGATGGTTGTAGGCATTACCTCTCTTTTCTGACTTTTGTCTTTATCGGATTCTTACTTGCAATCTACTGAAAAGTTTGCCCAGCTAAGTATCAGGCAACCTTGGGGCTTGTTCTCCTGGAGTTGCAGGCACTAAACAAATCTAGATTCCTATTGTATTCCATGATATACTTTTGAAATGCACAGCACCTCAACCAAGTGTGTACGGTATATGTAATAAAATCCTCAGGTTTACGAAGATCATACAGCAATGTCTGCATCCAACCTCATTTAAACTGGAAAATGGCTCTACTACAAATACATATTAAAAATATATGACCATTCATTATGGATGAATTATATAAAAATTGAATTAAGGTGCTGTTCTGCTTATTGCCACAAAACATTATAACTTAGAGTAATTATTTAGCACTGGAATATAAATTGAGAGTTCTTCAGGCAAATACAAAATACAAACCTTACTCAGAGATCCCAGCTATTGTTAATCCAACTGCATTCCTCTTGGGGTCCAGAGGCAGATCATCAGTTACACTGAGAAGTCCGCCCACTGAGCCTGCTCTATACAGAGAGGTGATGCTTAGTCAGTCAATGCTGAGACTGACAGATATTTGAGCACAAAGGGCATTAAGGGGTATGGGGATCAGGCAACGACATAGGTGTACAAAATATTTTTGCTCAAGATCAGAACTGGCCAGATGGTCCATATGAACATAGAACTCAGAACACTAAAACACTTTACAGGCCGTTGGGCCCACGATGTTGTGCCGATCTTTTAACCTACTCTAAGGTCAATTTAACGTTTCATTCCTACATAGCCCTCCATTTCCCTTTCATCCATGTGCCTATCTGAGAGTTTCTGAAATATCCCTAATTCATCTGCCTCTACCATCACCCATGGCAGGGTGTTCCACACACTCTTCACTCTGTGTTTAAAAAATTCCTCTGAGATCATCCTTACACTTTCTTCCAATCACCTTAAAATTATACCCCATGGTATTAACCATTTCTGCACCGGAAAAAGTCTCTGGCTATCCAATTGATCTATGCTTCTTATCATCTTGTACATCTCTAGCAAGTTATCCTCCTTCACTTCAAAGAAAAAAAGCCCTAAATCGCTCAACGTATCCTCATAAAACATGCTCTCAAATCCAGGCAGCATCCTAGTAAATCTCTTTATCACCCTCTCTAAAGTTTCTACATCCTTCCCATAATGAGGTGACCAGAACTGAACACAATATCCCAAACATAATCTAATTGTAAAGTCGTAATCCGAGAGCTACAACTTCAGCTTTCTGCTCTTGATCTCAATCTCCCGGGGTCAGGTGAAGGCACTCCCTGAATGCACTTGTAGGGGGAGTACCAGGAGTGAGATTCAGTGACAACAAAGATGATATGCATCCAAGCCAGGAAGGTGCACAGCTTGGAGAGGAAGCTGCAAGTGCTGGTGTTCCTGTGCACCTAAAGCCCTTGACTTTATTGCTTGTGATGGTCATAGCTTTGAGGTGAGCGGTCCAGATCAGCTCATGTAAATTCTTGTTAAAGCTATTTGTAGGTCAAACCCACTGCAGCTTCTTGAGAGATGTTGGGGCTGCATTCAGCCAGGGAAGCAGAAGGCACTTAATCATATTGTACCGTGAAGATGGTGGGAAGGTTTGAGATGCCAGGAGGTAAGTCACACAGTGCTTTAAAAGCTGCAGCGTTTATGTGTCACGTTCAGTTCAATTTCTATTGAATGGTGAATATCTCATTCATTCTCTATGGATTATAATTCTCACTACCTTTAAGGGTTTAAGACTACACATTGGTTATGTAGATTGTATAGCAACTTACACTTCATTTCAAATATCAAGGTGTTTATTCATCCTTACATCATGGAGGACATTAGGGTAATTTTTAAATTTTGCCAGTGGTAATCATAGACTGATTTAATAGCATTTAAATAAAATAACCATTATCTTTTCCGCCACTCTGTATGCGCTTCATTGATTTTCTTGTTCATTAACTTCAACGTAAAGCAAAATCAGGTAGAATAAATTAAAGGTCATGGACAAGATCATGGCTATTTGTTTAAATACTTTTTATTCACAGCCTGCATTCATTGTTCATGAGACCAGAATTCATCAAAGCCTTGCTTTGAGAAGGTTGATGGTGAAATGTTTTGATTTGCCATGGTTTGCTTCCTATGCTATTAGGTGGAAAATTCCAGAACTTTTTTTTCCCCAGTGACGATGTATCAACTTAACTAATGGTTGTGTGCCACGTTATCTGAGTTCATAGTCTAATACGTTACAGAAATTGACAGACTGATAAAATTCGTTTATAATCAAAAAGGCAAGCAGAAATAATCCCTTAGGACAGAAGGCCACTGGGCAATGTCGAGAAGTGATCACCTCTGAGCAATCAATCTGGCCCAAACATCTCAGTCGTTCTATGCTTCTCAAAATGAAGCATGACCTTTAAAGAAAAAAGCATTTTTCTCAATTGTTCTCAGCCATAGTATCGAAGGCTCAGTGATAAATCAGGAGTTGGTCACTGGCAAATAGCTGCCTCCCATTACTTTACTCCAACAGTGCACCACAGCACCAATCTTTGAAAAGGGTAGAAAATGCATGCATTATTCATTTCCATTTTCTATTCTTGATCTGTATGTTATTGGTACTGTGAGCATTGAGTACTGGATTTTGGCTGTTTATTTTTTTCAATTTCATTTTCAAGCTATTAATTTCTAATTTTTAGCAACTACTTTGAGAAATCATGTCATAATTCAGTTGTGACTTTCAAAAGAGGTTGAGAGAGAGAGAGAAGATAAAAATTCTAAAACAAATAAAAGGAGAAAGAGAATGAAACATGATGAAGCCTCATTACTGACTTACACTCAGTGGCCACTTTATTAGGTACACTTGTACATTAGCTCATTAATGCTTTTGGTAAAATGGCAGCAGGCACAGTCACTGCAACCTCTTCAGGACTATGCAAAGGTGTAATTGTTCAACCTTTATGCCTTCTTTTAAAGTCACTAAACATTGCTGGATGTTACGAACATCAAATACTACAGATCTACCCAATCAGCAAGTTGCTCGATAGAGATGGAGCTGGATTTATTGTGTTGTCGCCTAGACCTGTTGCGTGCCATTGTTGTGCAGAGACAGTGCACGGTCCAAAAAACGATGCAGATGATTGTCTCGGGTATTTTTACTGTGATCGCAAGACCCTGTTGGTCATTGGTAATGTAGAATGTGTGGGTCCCGTTCACTGGTGAGTCCGTTGGCAGGGGAGCTGCGTTGCCTCAGTTGTTGCATGGGCCATGGCCTCGTGTTGTAGTTTTGTCTGTTACAGCTGCCTGGGAGAAGAGACAGCGGAGGTGGTGTAAGAGAGAGCAGAGGCCCCTGTTCGAATCCATACTGGTTTGGGGCTGCTCGCTCCCGTCAGTGCTGATCTCCAGTGTTCGCTCAGTGGGAGACAACTGTCCCATGCACCATCAGTCTACAGGCTATAATACTCAGGGACTTGGGCTAAGTTTTTTTGTGACTATGTTTTTTTCAGCTTTTGTAACTGTATGTGCTGTGGGTACTGTGTTTTGAATGCTGTTTCATTTGGCTGTATGCATGTATATGGTTGAATGACAATTAAATTTGAACCAATACAAATATCTAATCAGCCAATCTTATGGCAGCAAATCAATCCATAAAAGCATGCAGACATGGTCGAGAGTTTCAGTTGCTGTTCAGACCAAATAGCAGAATGGGGGAAGAAATATGATCTAAATAAATTTGACCATGGAATACTTGTTGGTGCAAGACAGGACAGTTTCAATATCTCAGAAGCTGTCGATGTCCTGGGAGTTTCATGCACAACAATCACGAGAGTTTACAGAGAATGATGTGAAAAACAAAAAATATCCTGCAAGTCCAAGCTGACAGGAAGACAACAGTAACTCAAATACCTATGTATAAACATTACATAGAAACTTAGAAAACCTACAGCACAATACAGGCCCTTCGGCCCACAATGCTGTGTCGGACATGTACTTACTTTAGAAATTACCTAGGGTTACCCATAGCCCTCTATTTTTCTGAGCTCCATGTACCTGTCCAGAAGTCTCTTAAAAGACCCTACTGTCTCCGCCTCCACCACCATCGCCGGCAGCCATTCCACGCACTCACCACTCTGTAAGAAAAAACTTACCCCTGACATCCCCTCTGTACCTACTTCCAAGCATCTTAAAACTGTGCCCTCTCATGTTAGCCATTTCAGACCTAGGAAAAGCCTCTGACTACCCACACGATCAATGCCTCTCATCACCTTATATACCTCTGTCAGGTCACCTCTCATCCTCCGTCACTCCAAGGAGAAAAGGCCGAGTTCACTCAGCATATTATCATCAGACATGCTCCCCAATCCAGGCAACATCCTTGTAAATCTCCTCTGCACCCTTTCTATAGTTTCCACACCCTTCCTGTAGTGAGGTGAACAGAACTGAGCACAGTACTCTAAGTGGAGTCTGACCAGGATCCTATACAACTGTAACATTACCTCTCAGCTCTTGAACTTGGTCCCACGGTTGATGAAGGCCAATACATTGTATGCCTTCTTAACCACAGAGTCAACCTGCGCAGCAGCCTTGAGTATCCTATGATACCGACCACAAGATCCCTCTGATCCTCCACACTGCCAAGAGTCTTACCATTAATACTATATTCTGCCATTATATTTGACCTACCAAAATGGATCACCTCACACTTACCTGGGTTGAACTCCATCTGCCACTTCTCAGCCCAGTTTTGCATCCTATTGATGTCCCATTGTAACCTCTGACAGCCTTCCACACTATCCACAACACCCCCAACCTTTTGTGTCATCAGCAAATTTATGAACCCCTCCCTCCACTTCCTCATCCAGGTCCTTTTTTAAAATCACGAAGTGAATGGGTCCCAGAACAGATCCCTGATGCACACCACTGGCCACTGACCTCCATGCAGAGAATGACCCATCTACAACCAGTCTTTGCCTTCTGTGGGCAAGCCAACTCTGGATCTACAAAAGAAGATCCCCTTGGATCCCATGCTTCCTTAATTTTTCAATAAGCCTTGCATGGGGTACCTTATCAAATGCCTTGCTGAAATCCATATACACTACATCTACTGCTTTCCATCAATGTGTTTAATCACATCCTTAAAAAGTTCAATCAGGCTTGTAAGGCATGACCTGCCTTTGATAAAGCCATGCTGACTGCTCTAATCATATTATGCCTCTCCAAATATTCATAAATCCTGCCTCTCAGGATCTTCTCCATCATCTTACCAACCACTGAAGAAAGACTCACTCGTCTAATTTCCTGGCCTATCTCTATTTCCTTTCCTGAATAAGGGAACAACATCTGCAACCCTCCAATCTTCCAGAACCTCTTCCGTCCCCATTGATGATCTAAAGAGGCTCAGCAAGTTCCTCCCTCACCTCCCACAGTAGCTGGCCCGGTCTCGGTGTCTTATCCAACTTGATGCCTTCCAAAAGCTCCAGCACATCCTCATTGTTAATGTCTATATGCTCAGGCTTTTCAGTCCGCTGCAAGTCATCCCCACAATTGCCAAGAAACTTTGTTTCAGTATTCACTAAGGAAAAGTATTCATTAAGTACCTCTGCTATCTCCTCCAGTTCCATACACTCTTTTTCATGTCACATTTGATTGGTCCTATTCTCTCATTTCCTTCTTAAGCTCCTTCCTGCTAGCCTTATAATTTTCTAGATCTCTATCATTACTTAATTTTTTTTAACCTTTCATAAGCTTTTCTTTTCTTTTTGACTAGATTTTCAACTGCCTTTGTACACCATAGTCCCTAAGGTGCATAGGATATCTAATAAAGTGGCCACTGTGTATATATTAGTGTCCAACCCTATTTGTTAAAGTAAAATATTCTCTGCTTAGACATGCAAAGATTTGGACAGGTATCTAAGCATTTAGTATTATTGATTACAATGAAAATACAGAAAAGTATGCAAAATTGAGATCAAGGTAATTTTTAAAATTCAAGTTAATTGAATGTTTGGATCAACAATACTGTTAACCAACACTATTACAAGCACACTCTCTCAGGATACAGATGATCTTTAAATAATTGAAGAAGCCTATGTCATTTGGCCTCCAGATCTGCTCTGGCATTTAGTGCTGATTTTCACTATTTTCCTCCTTTAACCCTTGTTTACTATAAAATCCAGAAATCGATCAATCCCAGCTCTAAATGAGTTCAGCGATTGAACAAAGAACAGAAAATACTGGAAACACTTAACAGGTCAGGTGGCATATGTAGAAAGGGAAGCAGTTTACATTTCAGAACCAAGACCCTTCATTAATGACCAAAGCCCTGAGGAAGAGAATGCTGAAGGTATGGCTGAAGGTATAGTTTCTTTTTAATTTAACCCTTGGTGGTCAACCTCAGAAAAGCGCTGCCAAATTTATACCAACATGTCTCCTGCCCCACTAGAGGCCCAAATATACTTGACCACTGCTACACAGCAGTCAAGGATGCCTACCGTTCCAACCCACGACCTCACTTCGGAAAATTGGACCATCAGGCCGTACTCCTCCTCCCGGCTTACAAACAGGAACTGAAGCGGGAGGTCATGGTGTCAAACGTAGTGTCGCGTTGGACGGAGGAAACGGATGAGGTCCTCCATGACTGCTTTGAATCGGTGGACTGGTTAGTATTCAAGGACTCGGCAGCTAACCTCAATGAGTATGCCTCAGCTGTCACGGACTTTATTTGGAAATGCACAGAGGACTGTGTGTCTTGCAAGACGACCCGGGTATTCCCTAACCGGAAACCTTGGATGAATTATGAGGTCAAGTCGCTTTTAAACGCTAGAGCTGCGGCTTTTAGGTGCGGGGATACCAGTTGCTACATGGAATCCAGGCGTGAACTCCGGAAAGCCATTAAGGGTGCCAAGAGACAATATTGAGCCAAGTTGGAAGCCCAGGCTAACCAAAGGGATGCCAGTAGACTATGGTAGGGTCTAAATGAGATCACTGGGCACAAAGAAAAGGCTGGGAATATCAATAACTGTGGCGCTTCTCTTCCTGATGAACTTAACGTATTCTACACAAGATTCGAACAGAAGAGGAGCATCCCACTCCCTCCGGATGAACCAGACCTGGTGGCATCAAGATTCATCATCACTGAGGAAGACATTAGAAGGGCCTTCCTGAAGATAAATCCAAGGAAGGCAACGGGCCCAGGTGGCATCCCAGGACAGGTTCTCCGGGCCTGTGCAAGCAAGCTAGATGGAGTGTTTGCTGACATCTTTAACCGCTCCTTGCTTCAGTCTAAGATCCCCTCGTGTTTTAAGAAGGCAACGATAATCCCAGTGCCGAAGAAGAGCAAGGTGGCATGCCTGAATGACTATCGGCCTGTGGCTCTAACATCAATTGTTATGAAGTGCTTCGAGAGATTGGTTATGGCACACATCAACCACAGCCTACCGGTCAACCTCGCCGCTTTGCAATTCGCCTACCGGAACAAAAGGTCAACAGCAAACGCCATCTCTCTGGCCCTACATTCCTCCTTGGAACACCTGGGGAATAAAGATGCATACGTAAGGCTCCTTTTCATTGACTACAGCTCTGCCTTTTATACCATCATTCCAAATAAACTGATTCCTAAGCTCCGGAACCTGGGCCTTAGCACTCAGATCTGCAGCTGGATCTTCAACTTCCTCACAGACAGGACCCAGGCTGTAAAAATAGGGGACAGGCTCTCCTCTACAATCACTCTGAGCACCGGTGCCCCACAAGGCTGTGTACTCAGCCCCCTGCTGTACTCACTGTACACCCATGACTGTGTAGCCAGGTTTCCATCAAATTCAATATAATTTTGCTGATGACACAACAATTGTAGGCCGTATCTCGGGTAATGATGAGTTTGAGTACAGAGAGGACATTAAGAACCTCGTGGCATGGTGCGAAGACAACAACCTATTCCTCAACATCAGTAAGACGAAGGAATTGGTTGTTGACTTCAGAAGGAGTAGCGGACCGCACAACCCAATTTACATCGGTGGTGCGCAAGTGGAACAGGTCAAAAGCTTTAAGTTCCTCGGGGTCAATATTACAAATGACCTGACTTGGTCCAACCAAGCAGAGATCACTACCAAGAAGGCCCACCAGCGCCTTTACTTCCTGAGAAAACTAAAGAAATTTGGCCTGTCCCCTAAAACCCTCACCAATTTTTATAGATACACCGTAGGAAGCATTTTTCTAGGGTGCATCACAACATGGTATGGATGTTGTCCTGTCCAAGACCGAAAGAAGCTGCAGAAGATCGTAAACACAGTGCAGCACATCACACAAACCAATCTTCCATCCGTGGACTCACTTTACACCACACGCTGTCGGAGCAGTGCTGCCAGGATAATCAAGGACACAACGTACCCAGCCAACACATTTTTCGTCCCTCTTCCCTCCGGGATAAGGCTCAGGAGCTTGAAGACTCGTACGGCCAGATTTGGGAACAGCTTCTTTCCAACTGTGATAAGACTGTGGAACGGATCCTGACCCGGATCTGGGCCGTACCCTCCAAATATCCGGACCTGCCTCTCAGTTTTTTGCACTACCTTACATCCAATTTTTCTATTTTCTATTGTAACGTTCTGTTATATTTGCTCATATATGTCTAGGGGAGATCCCACCCAGCACCCGCCTCAACACTCCCCACAGGGTCGGTTGCTGCCCGAATCAATCCCAAACATCAATCATCAGTCAGCACACCCAGTACGTTTTAACAAGTACACTTTATAGATATTACTAATTCTATGACATTAATATAAATTCGGTATAGAAAGGGAAGTAATGGAAAAAAAAAGGCACCAACACTTATCAAAGTCCAAGTTCTTCGCGCACAACCATTGGAGCTCAATCGAATCCTGTCGACTCAAGGCTCGGGACCACCCGAAGTGATCGACCGGAGCCTATCCGCACGTCCGCCGTCCTCCCCATCTCTCCTCCGACTCCCCGCCAAAAACCCCGTCCACAGTCATATGATACAACATTGTATCTGAAAACAAAACGATACATGACCACCCATTGGTTAATAGCATCCTGCTATCGATAATAACCCAAGCAACTGTCTAATTAGAGACTTTCTCAGCATTCCCCAGTATAACATAACAAAAGAAGCCATTTTAAATTTAACAAAAAAGGAAGACCCCGTACACTATTTATGATTTATAATTTAAATTTTTAATATTTACTAATTTTAACTATTTTTACTATTCTTAATATTTAATATTTGTAATCCAGGGAGCGGGAAGCGCAGAATCAAGTATCGTTGTGATGATTGTACGTTCTAGTACCAATTGTTTGGTGACAATAAAGTATAAAGTATTGGTCAGCCTCGTTGGTGATTAAGCCCACATTCCAGACTGCTCAGACTTCCTATATCAGAAGGAGCCCTCTAAGAACCTTTCTCATTTCCACTGATGTCACCTTTCATTCTTCTAAACTCTGTTGAATAAAGCTGTAGTGTACACAACATTTTCTTATGTGACAAACTTCTCATACCTACATCCAGCCTGATGAATATTCACTGCATTCTCTCTGTAACAGCTACATCCTTTTATGTTGGTACAGAAACCAAAGTTTCACAGAACACTGCAGGCACAGAGTCCGGCCCTGTAGCTCAGAAGGGTAGGGAAAAGAAGAGGAGGGCAGTTGTAATAGGGGACTCGATAGTTAGGGGGTCAGACAGGCGATTCTGTGAACACAGTCCAGAGACCCGGATGGTAATTTGCCTCCCTGGTGCCAGGGTCCGGGATGTTTCTGATCGTGTCCAAGATAACTTGAAGTGGGAGGGCAAGGAGCCAGAGGTCATGGTACATATAGGTACCAATGACATAGGTAGGAAAAGGGAAGAGATCCTGAAAGGAGAATATAGGGAGTTAGGAAGGGAGTTGAGAAGAAGGACCGCAAAGGTAGTAATCTTGGGAATACTGCCTGTGCCACGCGACAGTGAGAGTAGGAATGCAATGAGACAGAGGATAAATATGTGGCTGAGAGATTGGAAAAGGGAGCAGGGATTCAAGTTTCTGGATCATTGAGATCTCTTTTGGTGCAAGTGTGACCTGTACAAAATGGACAGGTTGCACTTGAATCCTAGGGGGACCAATATCCTGGCGGGGAGATTCGCGAAGGCTACTGGAGAGACTTTAAACTAGAACGGTTGGGGTTGGGAATCTAGGAGAGAGGAGGTTAGTTCACAAATAGAGGAAGCTAGTAGGCAATGTGTGAAGGAGGATAGGCAGGGGACAGAGAACGGGAGCACTCAGACTGAAGATGTAGGGAGAAGGAAGAAAAAGATAACGAAGTTGTTTGCACCATTAGGGATAAACAGAGAGTAAGAGATGGAGAGTTTCTTAAATGCATCTATTTTAATGCTAGGAGCATTGTAAGAAATATGATGTTGTAGCTATTAGTGAAACATGGTGAAATATTAGTGAAACATTGGCAACTAAATATTACTCGATTTCGTTGCTTCAGGTGTGAGAGAGTCGGAAGGGCAAGATGGGGAGGTGTTGCATTGCTTGTCAGAGAAAATATTACAGTGGAGCTTTGGCAGGATAGATTAGTGGACTCATCTAGGGAGGCCATTTGGGTGGAATTGAGGAATGGAAAAGGTGTAGTAAGACTTATAAGGGTGTATTATAGACCACCTAATAGGGAGCGAGAAATGGAGGAGCAAATTTGTAAGGAGATAGCAGATATTTGCAATAAGCACAAGGTTGTAATTGTGGGAGATTTTAATTTTCCACACATAGACTGGGAAACCCGTTCTGTAAAAGGGGTGGATGGTTTGGAGTTTGTAAAATGTGTGCAAGATGTTTTTTTGCAGCAGTACATAGAGGTACCAACTAGGGAAAGGGCAGTGTTGGATCTCCTGTTAGGGAATGAAATAGGTCAGGTGACGGAGGTATGTGTTGGGGAGCACTTCGGGTCCAGTGATCACAAAGCTATTAGTATCAATGTAATTATGGAGAAGGATAGGACTGGACCCAGGGTTGAAATTTTTGATTGAAGAAAGGCTAACTTTGAGGAGATGCGAAAGGATTTAGGGGGAGTGGATTGGGACAATTTGTTTTATGGGAAGGATGTAATAGAGAAATGGAGGTCATTTGAAGGTGAGATTTTGAGGATACTGAATTTTTATGTTCCTGTTAGGTTGAAAGGAAGGTTTAAAAGTTTGAGAGAGCCATGGTTTTCAAGGGATATTGGAAACCTGGTTCGGAAAAAGAGAGAACTACAATAAATATAGGCAGCTTGGAGTAAATGAGGTGCTCGAGGAATATAAAGAATGTAGAAAGAATCTTAAGAAAGAAATTAGAAGATATGAGGTTGCTTTGGCAAGTAAGGTGAAAACAAATCCAAAGGGTTGCTACAGTTATATTAATAGCAAAAGGATAGTAAGGGATAAAATCGGTTCCTTAAAATCACTCTGAGAATCAGAGTGGATGGATATGTGCGGAGCCAAAAGAGATGGGGGAGATTCTGAACAATTTCTTTTCTTTGGTATTCACTAAGGAGAAGGATATTGAATTATGTAAGGTAAGGGAAACAAGTAGGGTAGTTACAGAAACTATGATGATTAAAGTAGTAGTAGTACTGGCGCTTTTAAAGAATATAAATGTGGATAAGTCTCCGGGTCCTGACAGGATATTCCCCAGGACATTAAGGGAAGTTAGTGTAGAAATAGCAGGGGCTGTGACAGAAATATTTCAAATGTCATTAGAAACAGGGATGGTGCCGGAGGATTGGCGTATTGCTCATGTTATTCCATGGTTTAAAAAGGGTTCTAAGAGTAAACCTAGCAATTATCGGCCAGTGAGTTTGACATCAGTGGTGGGTAAATTGATGGAAAGTATTCTTAGAGATGGTATATATAATTATCTGGATAGACAGGGTCTCATTAGAAACAGTCAACATGGATTTGTGCGTGGAAGGTCATGATTGACAAATCTTAAATTGAATTTTTTGAAGAGGTTACTAGGAAAGTTGATGAGGGTAAAGTGGTGGATTTTGTCTATATGGACTTCAGTAAGGCCTTTGACAAGGTTAGTTAGGAAGGTTAGTTAGGAAGGTTCAATCATTAGGTTTTACTACTTCAATATTAAAATTGATTCAACAGTGGCTGGATGGGAGACGCCAGAGAGTAGTGGTGGATAACTGTTTGTCAGATTGGAGGCCGGTGTCTAGTGGTGTGCCTCAGGGATCTGTACTGGGTCCAATGTTGTTTGTCATATATATTAATGATCTGGATGATGGGGTGGTAAATTGGATTAGTAAGTATGCAAATGATACTAAGATAGGTGGAGTTTTGGATAATGAAGTAGATTTTCAAAGCTTGCAGAGAGATTTAGGCCAGTTAGAAGAGTGGGCTGAAAGACGGCAGATAGAGTTTAATGCTGTTAAATGCAAGGTGCTACGTTTTGGTAGGACTAATCAAAATAGGACATACATGGTAAATGATAGGGCATTGAAGAATGCAGTAGAACAGAGGGATCTAGGAATAATGGTGCATAGTTCCCTGAAGGTGGAATCTCATGTGGATAGGGTCGTGAAGAAAGCTTTTGGTATGCTGGCCTTTATGAATCAGAGCATTGAGTATAGGAGTTGGGATGTAATTTTGAAATTGTACAAGGCATTGGTGAGGCCAAACTTGGAGTATTGTGTACAGTTCTGGTCACCAAATTATAGGAAAGATGTCAACAAAATTGAGGGGGTACAGAGAAGATTTACTAGAATGTTACCTGGGTTTCATCACCTAAGTTACAGAGAAAGGTTGAACAAATTGGGTCTTTATTATTTGGAGCGTAGAAGGTTGAGGGGGGACTTGATAAGAGGTTTTTAAAATTATGAGGGGGATAGATAGAGTTGATGTGGATAGGCTTCTCCCATTGAGAGTGGGGGAGTTTCAAACAAGAGGACATGAGTTGAGAGTTAAAGGGCAACATTTAAGGGTAACATGAGGGGGATCTTCTTTACTCAGAGAATGGTAGCTGTGTGGAACGAGCTTCTAGCAGGAGTGTTTGAGGCAGATTCGATGTTGTCATTTAAAGTTAAATTGGATAGGTATATGGACAGGAGCGGAATGGAGGATTATGGGCTGAGTGCAGGTCAGTGGGACTAGGTGAGAGTAAGAGTTCAGCACGGACTAAAAGAGCCGAGATGGCCTGTTTCTATGCTATAATTCTTATATGGTATGCTCTCAGCAAGATCCACTATAATTAACTACTCTATAAATAATGGCGAACACACCATATACCTTCCTAACTCTGTTTCACCTGCAGGTTAGATCTCAATGATACTTGCGCAAGAACAATCAGGCACCTTTCAACATCAGCATTTTAATCAATTTCCCACTCCTCAAGAAGTACTGCATATTTCTGACTTCTCTACTAAAGTAGCTAATACCGCACTTATCCCATCTGCCTTATTTCCCAAACATCTATATCCACTTGATGCCTCTTTGCATCCACATCACTACTCATATTTCCATTTAATTCCATCCCATTAGTAAATTTAGAGAATGTAAATTTAGTCCCCTCAGCTAATTTGTCAATTTAGATTTGAGAATTGTTGGAACCTGAACACTGATCCCTTAGGTTTTTCTACCCCTCCACAATGGCCATCCTGTGCTCCTGTTCATATGCTATTTCTGTTTCCTTCCCATTTCTATACCCACCTGTCCATTCTTCCCCACCACTCCTTCCAATCCACTTAGGTCCTCCCACCATCTTTTCTCTATGCACCTCCTTACCCCCATCACATAATTATATCTCCTTTCCCCAGTTGGTTCCCTTCTCAAACCACTCACACATTTCTCTTCTTCTCCCCCACAGAGCCTCCAATCTCCTCCCATTTCTGGTTACAACTGCCTTATAGCCCTTGCTTAATTGGTTATAGGTATCACCTGCTTTACTTATCCATATTCAGCAATTATCCACTTATCACTGTTCAGCTCCACCTCTCTTCCCCACACCCGGCACCTTCTTGTCTACTTCCATTTCTCGTAACCACCTTCTTTCTCCATACTCCACCCTTCCCTCTCCCTCAGCTGGCGAGATCTAGGCATCATCTCTCTCTCCCCCTATCACCCACTAGCTCAGGCCCTGCCTTGCCCCTCCCCTCCCCTTAATATTGGCTATGCTCCCTCTGCACGCTCAAAATATCAATTATTTCTTTCCCTCTAAAAATGATGCCTGACAGACTGAGTTCCTTAAGTAGTTTATTTTAACAATACAGTGATCTTTCATAATGAGTGTGGGGAAATATTGAAGGAATGGAAACCATGATTCACTTGGAAAAGACTATCTTTGATTTTGTACTTTTTAGTGGGGGAAGAGCTGAAGGGATTACAAAAATGCAAATATCATTGAACTAATTTAGTTTTGATACTGAGTTGTTCCAACACTTGCTGTAGTTAAGACAAATGGCACCCTTAGCTTCTGTGATTATTAACAAAGAAGAAAACATAAACAGGTCCCTCTTACCTCTGAATGATTTGTTACTCCAGCATGTGACACACCAAGAATTGTTGAGGAGAGAGCTCAACAAATCTTGGTATGTCACATGCTTATCAACCAATCAATCTGGACTATGATTCAAGGAAGTATGAAATTGCAAATACTCATTTTGGACTGTTCCAATATTACAGGACACGATTTGAGATATCATTAGTTCCAAGTACCTTATAGAGAAAAAAAGGAACAAAAGATATTTTTAATCCTACATTTTCCGGGTGTTGTGGGATAAATAGGTAACAATTTCATCTGTGTAATATAGACAAGGCATCCTGGGAGAATCTGGGATATGGAAATATTTAAATACTTCCTAGAAGCTTGAATCTCATTTAGCAAAAGACCAGGTTGTCTTTGCTTTCTCAAAATCTTGGTTACAATGCCTCATTCATTTGAGATCAATGTCCAAGCACTGCTGGGTGCATGTAGTTCAATTAACGTGACTGAGATAAAGGCCAACTTAGGACTCAATTAGGAATGATACCTGCCATTTTTATGCAGAGGAGCTATAAAATTGTCTTCCTGTATGTAATGCATAAATGGAGAAATTCGCTCTGAGAAAAGATACAAAAGTGATCAGCAGTAGAAACTTAATGGGGAAGAACTTGACTTATAGGATCAGTGTCTTTACTAAAGGGCAGTATTCCTTGGAGACTCGTAGATTTATTGAGGTTAAGCATTTCACAGGAAATGGCAGCCTCTAACTATGTGACAAGATAACAATAAGGATGAGGTACAGATGGTATATCATACAAATCAAAAGAGATTTGTTGCATTGGTGACCAATGAGGTAGCTAATTATACATCAATAGCTGTGGACAATGAAGATAAAGAGTGGAAAGTATAGGCAATAGCTAGCAACATTTGGAACTGCAATCAGTGGCAGTCAAAGGAGGAGTTCTGATTTATCAATTCAATAAAGTACATTTCTATCAGATTTATTTTCTGATAGTACAAGGGAAGTTTGGATAGGTACATGGATGGTAAGGGTATGGATGACTATGGTCCCAGTGCAGGTCGATGGGAGTAGGCAGTTTAAATGGTGTCAGCATGGTCTAGATGGGCTGAAGGGCATATTTCTGTGCTGTACTTCTATATGACTTGATGATGCTATGGTGTATGTCACACTATCAGCTAAATTGATGTTCTCTTTGAATAATATGTAAATAATTTGAAAGCAGAATTGTACAAATGATTTGAAAGTAGCTTAAGCAAATTATATTAGTGAAAAAAGCGTTAGTGGTATCTGTCGAATGTATAACATAATATCTCAATAAAACCATGAAGATAAAGTTCCTCATCATTTGTCCCATTGTAAATCACAAACACAAACTCCTTTTAGGATCAGGAAGGTTGCGAACATCTTGGCTTCTTCTGATTTACTGAATTACATTGCAGACATGGCCATGGAAACAAAACATTGTGTTCTGAGAATCAGAGAATAGAATTGTACAGCACAGAAGCAGCACATCTAAGCTGAACATAATGTCTTTGAATCATCTTCTGCTGAATTCACAGCTTCTTGTTTATTTTGATCCAGAGAACATACAACTCCTGTTTGAGATGCACTGTCAATGAACTATGCAACTGTACCAGGTTCCTCTGTTCCATTACACACACTAGTGTCCTACCATTCATGTTATAACTCCTACTCTGGAATGACTTTCCAAACTGCATGACCTCACAATTATCTGTATTAACATTCAATTGCCACTCCTCGCAAACACAAGAGATTCTGCAGACAGTGGAAATACAAAGCAACACACACGAGATGCTGGAGGAACTCAGCAGGCCAGGCAGAACCCATGGAAAAGAGTAAACAATTGCCATTCTGGGCCAAGACCCTCTCAGCCTGAAATGTTGACTGCTCACTCTTTTCCATTGATGCTGCCTGACCTGCTTCAGTCCATTAGGTTGGAGGCTGCCCAGGTGGAATATGAGGTGTTATTCCATGAATCTATAATTCTATGAAAACATATCCCATTCCCAGTCCAACATGTCAGTCCATAGCCTCCTCTACTACTATGATGAGGCCACTCTCAGGTTGGAGGCTGCACAGATGGATTATGAGGCTTTTCTCCTCCAATCTAAGTGGCCTCATTCTGGCAATAGAGGAAGCCATGGACTGACATGTCAGAATGGGAATGGGGTATATTTTTTAAAAATTATAGAGTCATGGAGCATGAAATCAAACTCTTCCACTTATGGAATCCATGGATGAAAGGGAAGATAATCAGTCTCCCTCATCATAACCCTACACTTTGTTTATTTGCACTGCACTTTCTCTGTAGCTACAATATCTTATTCTGCATTTGGTCTTTTTACTACCTTGTTGTACTTCTGTATGACATGAGCTGACTGGATAGCATGCGAAGTTCTTCACTGTATCTCATTACACATGGCAAAAATAAACCAACACCAAGGAGCCTTTTATTGCAATGACTGTGCTGTTTGGATTCTGAATTGTTCAATCTCTGCCAATTTAACGGTGCACTATTCAGAATGCAATATTATCTGCCCTGAAGCAATGGTTTTCCATATACATCATGACCATAACAAACCTGAAGTAGTGAGACATTATCAAAAAACACAATACTGTAGAAGAGGTGTTAATAGACTGAAAAGTTTGGGGAAAAAATGACGATAGAAAACGGTGACCAAAATATCAAAATCTCATCAGTCCCATCAAAAATAAAAGCATTTACATTTCAAGTGCTTTTAAAAAATAGTACAATAGAATGCTTTAACTACAAAAGTCCTCAATTTAAAGTTTTCTTTCAACTGTTATATAATCTCCAAATAGGAAGCCCAAAGGTCAATTGGAAATCGTAGTCTGATGACTGAAGTCTTGGATCTACAAGTCTGAAGTCTAGTGGGGAAATCAGAGGCCCAATGTCATGAGCCCACTGAGGCTCAAAGGCCTGTCCTGAGGTGGAGGACTGTCTGTAGGTGGGCGGGTGGGAGGAAAGGGTCTTGTTTTGCTGTTGTTTTTTTTTTGTTACTTTTTGTGTTCAATTTTATTGTGGTCTGTGTTGTTCTGCTGAGCCTAGTGGACATGTTATGTTGGTGGCGATACTTGTGGGCTGCCCCCAGCGCATCCTTAGTCTGTGCTGGTTGTTAACACAAGTGGTGTATTTCACTGTACCTTTCCATGTACATGTGATAAGTAAATGAATCTGAGTCTGAATATGAAACGGCAGAAAGTTGAGGGTCAAATTTTGAATGATGCCCCACCTCTCAATCTAAGTTTGGAAGGAAATTGACATGAGTAGCTATGAGCATAATTTCCATGGGGTTTTCTGACAATTTCTACTGTCCTGCTCAAACTGATCTTAATGCACGAAACTACACAATCAGCTGCAAGAGCCTGTATTGTGCTGTACCAATGTTGTGTGATTCCAGTGGACTCAAAACATCCTCATCCTCTTAATATCATTGTGTAAAAATGTAGGATCTTAAGTGTACTGTTCAGGATCCTACGTGCTAGTAGGTCTAAGAGTTCCAACTATAACCTGCATAAAATCCTCATCCAGAAACTGGCCTTTCTTCTTTCCTGATAAGGAAATCAGACAGAAGCTAAGCAATTCTAACCTAACCTAATGAAGTCACTGGAGGCTATCTGTAGGACATGTTCAGTTGCTGTTGTCCCACCCATTTCCTGATGTTTCCCAAATGACAAGTGACCCACCATCTTTCTGCCTGATCACCAACGTTGTGAGTTCTACAAAGGACTGTGGGAAACGGCTGAGAGAATCATAGGGGTCTCCCTATCATCTGTCAGGGACATTTATCGGGAGCAGTGCACATGCAAGACAATTAATATTATTAAGGATCCCACCCACCCATCTAGCATCCACTTTGACTTTCTACCATCAGGGAAGAGACTCTGATGCATAAAAATAAGAATGGTCAGGACGAGAAACAGTTTCTTCCGTCAGGCCATTAGGCTTCTGAATTCTCTGCTGCATCTCATTCAAAGTGCCATTAGTTAATCTGTTCTGAACCTTACAATATTTAATTTATGTACATTAGTTTGTTTATTTATGGATTATTTATGTGTTATGTGTGTTATGTATACTATAGTGCTTTGCACACTGGTTCGGAGAAACATTTTCTCTGATGGTATATAGTTAAATGACAATAAACTTGACTTGTCTTGACTCTTCAGATATTGAAAGCTGCTTCGCTGCCATCACTTCAGGGGTAGGCTGACAACATCCTGTTTGATACACATGATGAAATGCCTGCCATCCCGTCATGATTAAGGACCCCCCATCACTCAGGATGTGCTCTCTTCTTATTACTACCACCAGAGAGGAAGTACAGGAATGCAACATTTTAGAAACATCTTCTTCCTCTCTGCCATCAGATTTCGGAACAGACAATGAACAGCCCAGCTCGTAAACAGTATTTCACTATTTAGCACTATTTATTTAATTTTTATTTATCTAGATTTCTTATTGTAATTTATATGTACTGCACTGTACTGCTGCCACAAAAAAGAAAATTTCATGACAATTATCAGTGACATTAAACCTGATTCTGATTCATATTTCTAACCTAAGTTTTCCTCCATCCAATTCTGCCAACCCAGCCATAGCTGATGGAGCTTGGAGGTAGTCAGGGAGGAAGGATTGCTGAAACAAGCAATTAGCTTTGAGATTGAACAACTTTTAAAATGAACAATGTTGGTTTGTTTATGGGTGCATAATACAGGGTGATGTAATAACATCTTCAGTTAACATTTGGCTTTCCTGGAATCTACTATCAAGATGAGTTAATAAACAGTGAAATAAGTAAACACAAATTAGTAATGCTCTGAAAACATTGCAATGATCAAATAAGTTTTAATTCCGATGTAATCTGATAAAACATAAAGAAAATTAAGTAATAATTATGACTCAACTGTATTCATTATGGCTGAACATCATGTTTTATGGCATAATTAATATGCATTAATCTTATTAGTATTTGGGTAGATGGAGCTCATCAGCCTGGGAAGGCAGTCCATCTAAGAGAGGGAAAACTCTGATTTCAAACCTCCACTGCCTTGTGGCCATGCCCACTTATTGGAAAGGCTTCAGGAGTAAACCCTGAGGACAAATCCGGAGCTGGAATCCCTAAGACAGTCCAACGTTGCTTTCAACCTTGCTCTGGCAACTCCTGCGACGTCACTGGTGCCAAGCTGTATTGGCCCTTGCCCTTCCCTTGGACAACATCGGTGTCATGGAGAGGGGACACTTGCTGCTTGGGCAACTGCTGGTCTTCCACACAACCTTGCCCAAGCCTGCGACCTGGGGAGACTGAAGCAAGACTTTCCAGGCGCAGATCCACGGTCTCACGAGACTAGCTGGTGCCATCCATTAATATTTTGCATGCACATAATTTATGCTACTGTTTCAGAGTTACTGATTAGTCCCTCAGTTTGTTTTCACATTTTGTCTGAAATTCACTTTTGAAAAGAACAATTCATGATAGTAGATAGTTATCAACTATCACATAATACACCACAGCAAATTGCTAATACTTGTCACTGTATATGGTAAATAAAGTTGATCCTGGATCATTATCATGTGTTCAGCACTGATCTCAATGGTTGTTTGAAGCTTGTGTAATTCACAGCTGGTCATGTAATCAGTTAATAATGGTGAAATATACAATTATCTTTCAATGATTCCCTGCAACAAATATATTGTTATCTTTTGGATTTGAAATTTCTGCAAAGTGGCTAATCAAAAGTTGGCATTTCCACAGACTAACTGAAAGGGAGCTTTTCTTCAATGCAGTGTATTTTCTCTACGAGGTTACTCTTTCAAAAGTAACACGCCAAAGGCAAGGAACAAGTAAAGATCAATGAATATGATATTGCTGCAAAACTGGAGTAGATCCATTATTCATGAAAGCATTACTTTAGCTTATGTTTTCAAATGTTTACATATTGAATCATCAGCTGTTGAAAAGCAACCTTTTTTTTTAACCAACAGATCTCAGAAGAATACAGAATAAAACTTAATGCACTTGTCACCGAGGTTAAAATTGCTAACTCTGCTGTTTAACATGCCTTAATTTATGTTCACCACAAAATGTCCCAGTGGGATTAGAAGATCTGTCAAAGAGAGAGAGGTAGATCCAAAGGATTTCAGAAAACACACAGGGTCAGAATATATGGAGAGAGAAGTTAAGGTTGGTGTAAAGTTGCCAGAACGCAAGCTTTCTACACTTCTCACTTCTATAAGGCAGCCAACATAATCAAGGACCCCACCCATCTCAATCATTCCTTCTCCTCCCCACTCCCATTGGGCTGGTTATAAAAGGCTGAAAGCACGCACCAGCAAGGAAACCCATGCGGTCACTGGAAGAACATACAAACTTCTTACAGACAGCAAAAGAATTGAGCCCGGATCATTGGCACGATAATAGTGCTACACTAACTGCAGTGCTACTGTACAGTCTACAATAAATCCAAAATAATTTAATGGCTTCGATTTTAACCTCTATCTTTTGACTTCATATTCTGAACTGACATCCAAGCTGTAGATTGCCCTGGTGCTCTGCAATATGCTAATTCTTAATGTCAATCACATTAAAGTCAGCAGACTTTTAAAACAACCCACATGGATAATAGCTTTCCTCCCTTACTTTTGGTGTAGTAAAAAGGCCATTCCTGCACTTGCTGCCAGTGCCCATTTTGGTCTGCCCACTTTAATCATGAATTTGGCAAAAAAACAGATGTTTGAAATAACTTTAGACTGATTTAGGACTAAAATAGGACTTGCACCTTTCTGAGTAGGACAGCAAACTCTTGAAGGCAGCCTCTGGCAATTTGCTATTCTCCAATTTAAGAAGGAAATCATCCTTAAAGACATTCTCTCATGGCAATTCGACATTAGCAAATCACACTTCTGAGGAGAGCCAGAGTACAAGAGAGTGAGACTGCCCAAAGTTGCAAAGGGATGGGATGGATTAAGAGCCCCGAGTCCATGCATTCAGAAGATTCAAAGGGACTTACTTCCACATGAATATGGAGCCACACATATGTGGTGTAATAGACATGTTGACATGACATGTAAGAGTGAATTGCATTAATCAGGCTTCATTCAGTTTTCCCGATGGTGAGTATTACTGCTTATGAGTTTTGGCTATTTTTGCTTACATTCAACCAACAGGTATAGAAAACCAAAGGGAAAATATAGTCAAAGCAAAAAAGGAGTGTTCTTCAGTTCGACGTAGCTTCATTTTAATGAAAATTATTGCAATAAATTACTAAATTCTGTTAGTGCCATCTTTAGTTGTCACATCATCTGATATTCTATGAAAATAAATATGTTCCTCTTCACAACATGAAAGTTTTCTTTCAAGTAAATATATTTCATGCATGAATAAACTAAGCCATCATTAAATAAATATCAGTTAGATTAATCAAACATTTTAAAACCAGTTTAATGTCTCAGTTCCAGCATTTCTGTACATTTTGCAGACACGTGTTCTTGAGTTCCCAGTTTCCAGGATGCCTTGCATAATGTAGGGCCTTATTCATTGCCTCACATTGCATTCCACTGTTAGTACAGAGAGAATCTGATGCAAATGCCAGCAACATGAAACTCACTGATGTCAAAACGAGCATGGCTTGTGGGATTGCATTCCTAGCTTTTCCATATACAGGCATTTCATCAAGCATTCAGGTAAAATTATTCATTTATTTATTCAGGGATACAGCACAGTACAGGCACTTCCAAACCAATGAGCCACGCTGCCCAGCAACCCATTATTTAACCCTCACCTGATCACAGGACAATTTACAATGACCAATTAACCCACCAACTAGTATGTCTTTGGACTGTGGGAGGAAAGCAGAGCAACTGGAGGAAACCCAGATGGTTCACTTGGAGACAGCACCAGGATTAAACTTTGAACACTGGAACGCCGTGAACTGTAATAGCTTTACTAAACTAACACGGTATCCTGTAAAGCAGTGAAGCACATGGAGATGCACTGGGAGTTGAGGCTTAATCCCAGCTAAGACCCTGGAAGAAATGGTAGTCCTCACAGATATTAATGACATAGGCTTCAACTAGTTGCTTCCTACCATCTCTCACTTGCTTCCTCAGATCACACCACCTCATGAGTGCAAACTAACTTGTATGCTGAGATAATGCTCCAGGGATTTTCAGGGTCAAAGTTCTGCAAATCAATTTTCAATTCATTACAGGTTAAGCATCCCTAATCCAAAATGCTTGAGCCTAGAAGTGTTTCGGATTTTGGAATATTTGCATTTCGATAATGACGTATCTTGGGAATGGGACCCAAAACTAAAACATAAAATCCGTTTACATTACATACATAGGTATATATATATATATATATGTGTGTGTGTGTGTGTGTGTGTGTGTGTGTGTGTGTGTGTGTATATATATATATATATATATATATATAGACACATACATACATACATACCCTGAAGGTATTTTTTGTATAATATTTTTAATAGTTAACACTACCTTGGTCACCCAAGAGGACAGTCAGTGGCTGTTTAGCACCATTCCCAACTCTGAGTTTATGGCTACTGGCAAGCAGTCTTTGCCTTATACTTGTTCATCACACAAATATACCAATGCAGCTATTCAGTGTGTTAGATTTTCACAGGCAACTATCTTGGCAAACACATCAATGACTTTCTCTGCTGCTTTGTGACCAGCAGATGCTTTATCATCACAAATCTTTGAAAACTTAATGTTGTGCCTTTTCTTAAGGTTCTGCAACCAACCTGCTGAATGGTCACAATTACCTTCAATTTTCAGTTCCTCGTGATAGGTCTTTGCTTGTTTCATGATCAACGTACCATTAAGATGCATATGTTCACTTTGACGCCGACAAATCCGCTTTTTCAATACACAATTGAGATCTTCATTTTTCACTTTATGCAGTGTTTTTTTCTATTTTTTCATTAACTTCTGTTCATTAAGACCATACAACAATAAGATATAGGAGCAGAATTAGGCCATTTGGCCCATCAAGTGTCCTCCGCCATTTCATCATGTCTGATCCAATTTTCTTCTCAGCCCCAATCTTCTGCCTTTTCCCCATATTCCTTCATGCCCTGACCAATCAAGAATCTATTAAACTCTGCCTTAAGTATACATAAAGATTTGGCTTCCACAGCTGCCTGTGGCAAAGAATTTCACAGATTCACCACTCTCTTGCTAAAGGAATTCCTCCTCATCTCCACTCTAAAATGACACCCCTCTATTCTGAGGCTGTTCGTTTGGTTTTAGACTCTCCCACCACAGGAAACCTCCTCTCCGCATCCGCTCTGTCGAGGCTTTTCAACATTTAATAGATTTCAATTAGGTCACTCCCTCAATCTTCTGAATTCTAGTGAATACAGGCTCAAAGCCTGTATTAAGTTTCAGTTTAATTGTCATTTAACCATACATGAGAAAGAGAGGCCTCTGTCAGTCAGAGTCGACCATAAATGTTGCGTCCAAGCTCTCCAGATACACTAGCCTGGGCAGTACAATATGGAGAGCCAGCTTTGCCCATGCAGCAAGTTACCACTGTCCTGCTTCTGATGAACCCAAAGGAATGGAAGAGACCAATACAGTTTGGCACCAACAGTGTCAAAAATTCAACATAGGACTGCCTTAGGGCCTCTGGCTCCAGATTTTTCCTTCAGGGTTTACTCCTGAAGCATTCCCTATGAGTGGGTATAACTGCAAGGCATCTGAGGTTTGAGATCAGCGTTTTCCTTCTCCTAGGTGAGCTGCCAACCATGGTTGATGAGTCCCATCTGCCTGAAGTGACTGGTTTTAAGGCACCAGTAACTCGCCTTTGCCCCTTCTCCTGTCAATAGAAGCAGTTCTGCCTGGCTTAGTAGCTAAGCCACACGTGAAGGCCAGGAGCTGGACTTGGTTGTCTGAGGCTTTTTGAGGCGCACTCCATTGGGAGCATTTAATAGCGGGAGCTTGTCCCTATTACCCTATTAAGGAACCATTTGAGAATACAGCCAAAAAAAAGTGTTACTCTGGGACCAAGATGCAAAACACTGTGCCAACAATCATGTACAGCACCAGGTACATAAGCACACATAAGATATCTGTAAAACACAGTCACCAGTATTAAATCAAATGACTAATCAACCTAAAATATTGATGTCAGAGATGGAAAGTGCGATTTGGAGTCTAAAAGTCAGAAAGGCCGGTGAAGATAAGATTTCCACTGAAATTCTGAAATCACTCGGTCTGAAGAGAAAAACGAACCATTTAGCGATATTAAACAACAGTTATATGTCAGGAACTCCTCCGGAGGACTTTCTCAAAAGAGCCAAGGACGATAAAATATAACGAACACAGGACAGTAAGCATAATGTCTCACTGCGTCAAGCTACTGTTGAAAATAATGTTTGGCAGAATGAAAGGTACAATCAGTGATGAAAATGGAGAAACGCGGTTTGGTTTCATAAAGGCGCGGGAACAAGGGAAGGAATATTTGCGATGAGAAACATCATGGAAAGATGCACTGAGGCACAAAAGACCATCTACTTATGCTTTATTGACTATGAAAAGGCACTTGATAAAGTGACACATGAGAAAGTAATAGAGGTGCTGAACAAGTATGATCTGGGATGGAAGAATGTGCAGATAATAAGGTATTGGAAACAGAAAGTGGCAGTCAGGATAGAAAATGAGCTATCACCATGGGCATATATTAAATGAGGCGTAAGGCAAGGCTGTGTTGGATTGCCGGATTTGTTCAACCTCTACAGAGAATGAATTTTTTGGGAATGTGACCATCAGGAAACAGGTATTCCAATCGGAGGCCGGAAGGTGGATAACATCAGGTATGCAGATGACACCACGTTGTTAGCTGACAGTGAATGCAAACTGAAAATTATGCTGAATAAAGTGAATGAGAAAAGCCTTGACTACGGACTTAGGATCAACCCTAAGGAAAAAAAATCGATGGTGGTAAGCAAAACAAACACTAAAGACTCATTCATGATGGTATCATTACAAGTGAATGGACAAGACATTGAACAGGCGCAAAAGTTTGAATATCTTGACAGTTGTCTGACAAATGACAGGAGATGTGAAGTTGAGATCAGAAGGAGAATAGGTATGGATAAGACCCAGTTCATGAAGCTAAAAATCTACTATGCAATCGGAAGGTAGACACCCAAAGTAGAATCTGCTTCCTCGAGTGTTGTGTATGGACAGTGCTGAGGTATGGATCAGAAACATGGACCCTGAAGAAGGATGACATGAAACAAATTAATGCTTTTGAAATGTGGTGCTATTGACAAATGTTGAAGATCAGCTGAGTAGAGAAAGTTTCAAATGAGAGGGTTTTGTCCAAAGCTGATAGACCACGGATATTGCTGGAGAAGGTTATGAAGTTAGAAGTTGCTCATTGTGGACACGTTACGCAGAGAAATAACATCTTGTTGGACTTGCTATATGGAAAGGTAGAGGGAAAGAAAGGAAGAGGAAGGCAAAGAACAACGTGGCTGGATAACATCAAGGATTGGACCAAGCTTGACAAGACTAGGGATGTTGTGGACAAGTGTCAAAACAGAGCGGCGTGGAGGGAAATCGTCCACCAACTGGAAATTCCAGATGCAACCTAATGATGACGAAAATACAGTCAAACAAAAAAAATATAGTCCAAGTCCCTGAGTCCATGAATGTGCAGTAGTCTGCCATCAAACACAATACAGCTTGTCTTTTGCTGAGTGAACACTGGAAGGCAGCACCAACACCTCCAGCTCTGACTCCGACGCCTCTCTCCTGGATACTGCACACAGGTGACACCACAGCCTGGGGCCTAGTCTTCACTATGAATGAGGCTATGCAGCTCCCTTGCTGTCTGCATCTACCACTCGCCAATAAATCAGTGAACCGGACTTGCAGCATTTTACATTATTAGTGTCCAACAGGGTCTTGCAATCACAAGAAAAGTGATTGTTCACTTGCTGTCTCGCTGCACACCACATTCGTATATGTGAGGTCACTTCTCAGAACTGTCTGTGGTGCAAAGAGACGTGGCAGGAACCTTCCCGGCCCTTTCTGGAATTTTCCATTTGTGAAGTTGTGTCAGTGCCCAAACAAACTGAACATAGAAACATAGAAATCTACAGCATATTACAGGCCCTTCGGCCCACAATATTGAGCTGACCATGTAACCTACTCTAGAAACTGCCTACTATTTTTCTCTACTATTAGTCCTCCATTTTCCTAAGTTTCATGCGCCTAACTAAGACCCTATTGTATCTGCTCTCCCACCTTCACTGGCAGTACATTCCATGCTCTATGTGAAAAACCTAACCCTGACATTCCCCTTGTACCTACTTCCAAGCACCTTAAAACTATGCCCCTCTTGTGTTAGCCATTTCAGCCATTTTCAGGGTTCGGATTTTGGAATTTCGGGTAAGGGATAACCTCATAAAGGGAAGTCACTCATTTTATGTAAAACAATGGATACAAATACATCAATCCCTAAGTAAAATGCAACAACGTTTCTCCAAGTGTCATATAATCTGCAGTGCACCATTACCTCAAGAAAGAATTTAAAACAGTGCAATTCAATAAAAATTGATTTAATATAAAATAAAACGAAGCACCCATTAACATTGATTTAATACGGCTGCAGCCGCATTAACTCTGCTTTTTCTGTATACCAGATCAGGCTGAGATAACATACAGTATTTGCTTTTACGGTCTTCTAATGCCTCATGTTAATCACAAAATCCCTTCATTCAAATTCTCTTGGGCCTATCACCAATTAACTTAGCCTATAAACTCTACTGCTTGGAACCATAGAAATGCTAATTCGATTACTTCCCTTTTTTTAGAGTGATTAACTGATAAGTATCCCAGAAAAAGTGGACATTAACAAGTGTCAGTGAGTAACAGAATATGCAAGCAATATTGTAGAAGTTTGTTCAGAGAACTCTTATGTCAGAATGCTGTTCATTGACTTTAGTTCGGCATTCAATACTGTGATCCCCTCCAAGCTGATCGCCAAACTTCGCCAGCTTGGTATCAGCTCATCCCTTTGCAATTGGACATTGGACTTTCTGACTAACAGACCCCAATCAGTTAAGTTAGACAACCTCTCCTCCTCCACTCTCATCCTGAACACCAGCGTGCCTCAAGGCTGTGTGCTGAGCCCTCTTCTGTACTCCCTTTTCACCTATGACTGCGTTCCTGTACATGGTTCATAATCATAATCACTAACTCCATAATCAAGTTCGCAGACAACACCATGGTGGTTGGCCTGATTAGAGGGGATGACGAGCCAGCCTACAGGGACGAGGTCCAGCACGTGGCCGCATGGTGTGCCGACAACAACCTGGCCCTTAACACCCAGAAGACCAAGGAGATCGTTGTGGACTTCAGGCATGCCAGGAGTCACACTCACGTCCCCATCTACATGTACGGGGTCTCTTCTTTGTATGTTAAATTTAAAATGGCTTCTTTATTATGCTAATCTTTTAAATTGCTGCGTATGTGGATTAAAATGGCTTCTATGTTATGTTAAATGCTGAGAAAGTCTCTAGCTAGACATTTGCTTGGGTTATGACAGATAGCAGGGTGCTATTAGCCAATGGGTGGTCATGTATCGTTTTTTTTTCGGATGATAATGCTGTATCATATGACTGGGGACGGGGTTTTTGACGGGGAGTCGGAGGAGAGAAGGAGAGGACGGTGGATGGGCGGGGGTTTTGGCGGGGAGTCAGAGGGGAAATGGAGAGGACAGCAGACGTGCGGAGAGGCTCCGGTCGATCACTTTGGGTGGTCCCGAGCCATGAGTCGACAGGATCCGGGTGATCGTCAGGAATTGATTGAGCTCCAATGGTTGCGCGCAAAGAACTTGAACTTTGATAAGTCTGGCGCTTTTTTCCATTACTTCTCTTCCTGTATCGAAGTTATAATAATTTCATAGACTTAGTAATATCTATAAAGCATACTTGGTAAAACGTACTGTGTGTGCTGGCTGATGATTGATGTTTGGGATTGATTTGGGTGGCATTGGTACAGCAACCAACCCAGCTGGAGGCGTCCAGGTGGGCGCCGGGTGGGATTTCCCCTAGATATATACGAGCCAGTATAGTGGAGCTTTACATACATCAACGAAACTGTAGTGGAGCGTGTATCAAGCTCAAATTCCTTGGTGTCCACATTTCCGAGGATCTCACCTGGTCCCTGAACTCCTCCATCCTGATCAAAAAGGCACCACAGCGCCTTTATTTCCTGCGGAGCATCAAGAAAGCTCACCTGTCTCAGGATACTGACGGACTTTTACTGCTGTACCATTGAGAGCATACTCACCAAATGCATCTCAGTGTAGTATGGCAATTGTCCCGTATCGGAATACAAAGCATTCTAGCGTGTGATGAAAACTGCCCAGCGGATTATCAGCACCCAATTGCCCACCATTGAGAACATCTACCATAAATGCTGCCTGGGCAGGGCGAAAAGCATTGTCAGGGATGCATCTCACCCTAACCATGGACTTTTACTCTCATCTCATCCGGTAGGCGCTACAGGAGCCTCCGCTCCTGCACCAGCAGGCACAGGAAGAGCTTCTTCCCTGAGGCTGAGACCCTGCTGAACCTCTCATCACAGCGCTAAGCAGTATTGCACCCATATTGTACTGTCTCAGTACTTTTCTATTTGTGTGCTGTAGCATTTTTTTATTCATAGTTATTTTGTAAATAACACTATTCTTTGCATTTCTGGTCAGATGCTAAATGCATTTCATTGGATTTGTATCTGTACTCAGCACAATGACAATAAAGTTGAACCTAATCTAATCTAATCTAATTACCATCAACTTGATTAAGCTGTTAAAACTTCTGAACGTGAGGTCAACAAGCAAAAGATTTTGTTAACATCTCTGAAAACCGTAATTTCTCAAAGTGGATAAACTGACATCAATTAAACATATTACCCATTGCATCTTCAAAGAGTTATTTGCATGAAACTAATATTGAAAACATGAAATGCTATCTCATTTTCTGAAGAATTTCCTGACTTGCTGAATATTTCCAATTTTTCCTATCATTTTATTTCAGTTTCGCAGGATCTGTTCTCAAGTTCTGAAATTCCTCTTACTGAACTTATTTGGCCTTTCATAACTAAAGTACTGCTTTTTCTCAGGCACAGTGAATTTATGATAGACCCCTAAATTACTGGTGAACGCAGCAGGCCAGGCAGCATCTGTAGGAAGAGGTGCAGTCGACGTTTCAGGCCGAGACCCTTCATCAGGACTAACTGAAGGAAGAGTGAGTAAGGGATTTGAAAGTTGGAGGGGGAGGGGGAGATCCAAAATGATAGGAGAAGACAGGAGGGGGAGGGATAGAGCCAAGAGCTGGACAGGTGATAGGCAAAAGGGGATACGAGAGGATCATGGGACAGGAGGTCCGGGAAGAAAGACAGTGGGGGGGGACCCCTTTCCCCACCACTACTCCGCAGCCCCGTCTTCCTCAGATCCCACTGTCAACTCCTGGGCCCTCAGAGGCTCCACGTTCCTCTCACCCCAACCCTCCCCTCTCCACTGACACCCCCAGCCTTCCCCCTCCCCCCTCTGATCCCAGCTCTCATCCGTGCCAGGTCTTTACCATCCCCTCCAACCTTCAACTGTCGGAGGCAGAACGCTCTGTTCTCAGTAAGGGCCTCACGTTTGTCCCCCTTCACCCACACCTCAGCGAGTTCCGTGTTCGCCATGATGCGGAACTTTTCTTCCGCCGTCTCCGTCTCCGAGCCTACTTCTTCGGCAAGGACTCTTCCACCCCCACCGATGAGCCCTTCTCCTGTCTTCAACCCTCCTCTTCTTCATGGACACCCCGCTCTGGTCTTCTGCCTGCTCTGGATCTCTTTATCGCTAATTGCCGACGGGACATCAACCGTCTCGACTTCACCGCACCTTGTCCCCATTCCAACCTCACTCCTTCGGAACGCTCTGCTCTCCACTCCCTCCGCACTAATCCTAACCTTATTATTAAACCCGCCGATAAGGGGGGTGCTGTTGTAGTCTGGCGTACTGACCTCTACCTTGCCGAGGCACAGCGACAACTCGCGGATACCTCCTCTTATTTACCCCTCGATCGTGACCCCACTAAGGAGCACCAGGCCATTGTCTCCCACACCATCACCGACTTTATCCGCTCAGGGGATCTCCCATCCACTGCTACCAACCTTATAGTTCCCACACCCCGCACTTCCTGTTTCTACCTCCTACCCAAGATCCACAAACCTGCCTGTCCTGGCCGACCTATTGTCTCAGCTTGCTCCTGCCCCACCGAACTCGTTTCTGCATACCTCGACACAGTTTTATCACCCCTTGTTCAATCCCTTCCTACCTATGTTCGTGACACTTCTCACGCTCTTAAACTTTTCGATGATTTTAAGTTCCCTGACACCACCGCTTTATTTTCACCATGGATGTCCAGTCCCTATATACTTCCATCCCCCATCAGGAAGGTCTTAAAGCTCTACGCTTCTTTTTGGATTCCAGACCTAATCAGTTCCCCTCTACCACCACTCTGCTCCGTCTAGCGGAATTAGTCCTTACTCTTAATAATTTCTCCTTCGGCTCCTTCCACTTCCCCCAAACTAAAGGTGTAGCTATGGGCACCCGTATGGGTCCTAGCTATGCCTGCCTTTTTGTTGGGTTTGTGGAACAATCTATGTTCCATGCCTATTCTAGTATCTGTCCCCCACTTTTCCTTCACTACATCGACGACTGCATTGGCGCTGCTTCCTGCACGCATGCAGAACTCGTTGACTTTATTAACTTTGCCTCCAACTTTCACCCTGCCCTCAAGTTTACCTGGTCCATTTCTGACACCTCCCTCCCCTTTCTAGATCTTTCTGTCTCTGTCTCTGGAGACAGCTTATCCACTGATGTCTACTATAAGCCTACTGACTCTCACAGCTATCTGGACTATTCCTCTTCTCACCCTTTCTCTTGCAAAAATGCCATCCCCTTCTTGCAATTCCTCCGTCTCCGCCGCATCTGCTCTCAGGATGAGGCTTTTCATTCCAGGACGAGGGAGATGTCTTCCTTTTTTAAAGAAAGGGGCTTCCCTTCCTCCACTATCAACTCTGCTCTTAAACGCATCTCCCCCATTTCATGTACATCTGCTCTCACTCCATCCTCCCACCACCCCACTAGGAATAGGGTTCCCCTGGTCCTCACCTATCACCCCACCAGCCTCCGGGTCCAACATATTATTCTCCGTAACTTCCGCCACCTCCAACGGGATCCCACCACTAAGCACATCTTTCCCTCCCCCCCTCTCTCTGCATTCCGCAGGGATCGCTCCCTACGCAACTCCCTTGTCCATTCGTCCTCCCCCACCCCTCCCCACTGATCTCCCTCCTGGCACTTATCCGTGTAAGCGGAACAAGTGCTACACATGCCCTTACACTTCCTCCCTTACCACCATTCAGGGCCCCAAACAGTCCTTCCAGGTGAGGCAACACTTCACCTGTGAGTCGACTGGGGTGATATACTGCGTCCGGTGCTCCCGATATGGCCTTTTATATATTGGCGAGACCCGACGCAGACTGGGAGACCGCTTTGCTGAACATCTACGCTCTGTCCGCCAGAGAAAGCAGGATCTCCCAGTGGCCACACATTTTAATTCCACATCCCATTCCCATTCTGACATGTCTATCCACGGCCTCCTCTACTGTAAAGATGAAGCCACACTCAGGTTGGAGGAACAACACCTTATATTCTGTCTGGGTAGCCTCCAACCTGATGGTATGAACATCGACTTCTCTAACTTCCGCTAAGGCCCCACCTCCCCCTCGTACCCCATCTGTTCCTTATTTTTATGCACACATTCTTTCTCTCACTCTCCTTTTTCTCCCTCTGTCCCTCTGAATATACCTCTTGCACATCTTCTGGGTCCCCTCCCCTTGTCTTTCTTCCCGGACCTCCTGTCCCATGATCCTCTCGTATCCTGTTTTGCCTATCACCTGTCCAGCTCTTGGCTCCATCCCTCCCCCTCCTGTCTTCTCCTATCATTTTGGATCTCCCCCTCCCCCTCCAACTTTCAAATCCCTTACTCACTCTTCATTCAGTTAGTCCTGACGAAGGGTCTCGGCCTGAAACGTCGACTGCACCTCTTCCTAGAGATGCTGCCTGACCTGCTGCATTCACCAGCAACCTTGATGTGTGTTGCTTGAACTTCCAGCATCTGCAGAATTCCTGTTTACGTTTTGACCCCTAAATTATCCTGGTGGACTTTTGGATTTAAATTATTGATGTTGTAGAATATAGAGTCATTGAATAGGTCTGAAGAAGTTTACCCTTAAATATGATTGTTTGAGGTCCTAATTGCTGCATGGTAAACTTCTAGCCAACTTGTAATAATGCTTTTTTTAAAGTGAGAACCGTCACTCTCAAATCATAAAATAAGACTTGTTAGAAACACTAAAAGATTGTCACTGTATGAACATTTCCTTTTCTATGTATACAGTCATTTCACCTGGTATGTGAAAATATTATAAGCTCTCTGAATGGCCAGCAAAGTTCAAAGTAAATTTATTATAAAGTACATATATGTCACCCCGAGATATACATATATACCACCTTAAGATTTTTTTTCTTGCAGACATTTACAGTAGGTACAAAAATCACAATAGAATCAATGAAGAAACTGAACAGAGCAAAGATGGAAGCAACCAATGTGCAAAAGACAACAAATTGCCCAAATACAAACAAAAAACTAAATAATAACAATAAATAAATAAATAATATTCAGGACGTTAGTTGTAGAGTCATTAGAAGTGAATCCATAGGTTGTGAAATCAGTTCAGTATAGGGATGACTGAAATTATCCTCTCAGGTTCAAGAGCCTGATGGCTGAAGGGGAATAACTATTCCTGAACCTGGTGGTGTGGGATCCAAGGCTCCTGTACCTCCTTCTTGATGGCGGCAGTAAGAAGAGAGCATAGCTGGAAGGTGAAGGTCCTTGATGATGGAAGGTTAAGGAATGAGAAGGAATCAACAAGACTGATTGATATAGGAAATTCCCGATGTTACTTTTAGACAGTAGCTCAGGATCAAGGATGTGCTTCCAATTCTATTTAGTGAGTTCTGAGGTGCTAATGTAGTCAATGTAGAAACCACAGACTCTACCACAAATTCAATTCACCTTATAACCATATAATCATATAACAATTACAGCACGGAGACAGGCCATCTCGGCCCTTCTAGTCCGTGCCGAACGCTTACTCTCACCTAGTCCCACCGATCTGCCCCCAGCCCATAACCCTCCATTCCTTTCCTGTCCGTATAGCTATCACCTTCCTCTGGCTAGAGCATTATCACTATCTGCAGGCTTCATTGTCCATTAGAAACTTCAAAAATTCTATAAATGCCACAAAACTAGTGCTATTGCAAAAACTGCCATTTAAAGTTAGTTCTGTCTAAACTTGGGCAGCAACATAACTCTGAAGCAACCATGAGATTCAGAGCTTCAAGATAAAGAGGAACATGTGTAGTGAACTTTTCCACAATAACTGCACAGATGAATTCATTTCAAACCGTGTTTGAATTGGTTTGAATAAATGCTTTATTATATGCATGAGGAACCAAGAAGAGATTAGGAATGTCAGCCCCCTCTGGAATTCTTACCTCACCAGTGGAGGTTTTGTACCTTTGCTACTTTAGTCTCCCCTGCACATATATTAGGCAACCTGTAATATCAGGAGAATTTCTCAGCTCATTGACGCATTACTTAGGAGCATCAATTGCTTCATCTTTCTTCCTGTCAAACCCCAAGAAGCAAGTTAGAATAAATCTACTCCTGCCTGATTTTTAAATGTCACAGAATTTATACTCTTCAAAAAGCTTTCATGAAACAAAATTGTTTTAAAGAATAAAGGGTTTAATTTAAATAATAAGTTACTTGTGATATGAGAACAAATAACTGATTTGAAGTAATCAGTTATAAACTTGATTACAAGATTATGATGACTCTGGTAAACAGATCAGAGAACCCAAAGAGCCCCGTTCATCAATGCATAATGATTGTATGGTTTCTCTAACCACTCAACCAATGGCCCTTTGACCACTTACAAATTCCACTGGGTTTCTAAGTCCAGATCGAATGTAAAATGTGTTTCAATGTCAATCAACCTGGGTATAGTATTTCTGTTTTCTGCACGATTTTACTTACTTATTGATTTACCTATTTATTTATTATTATTATTTTATTTTGTGTTTTTTTCTTCTATATTATGTATTGCATTGAACTGCTGCTGCTAAGTTAACAAATTTCATGTCACCTGATTCTGATTCCCCATGGAACGTCCACCATTTTCTGACATGGCTAATTCCTTAGTCAGATCCTAAAATTATGCTGAATTTCCATAGCTTTGAGATTTTCTGTCAGGCCTAATGTGAAACAAAGGCTATCCAAGACATTAGGTACAGCATGCTCTAAAACTTACCAACATCCACATAGGATGTTACTTCTTCAAAGGGCACCAAGCAGAACATTCCCCTTCTGTTATGGCTGTTGTTGGTTAACAAATAATCTTTAAGGTTAAGCTTGAAACTCTACGCCATTACTTTGTGGATGGCTATTTCTTTAATGTTCCCTTTGTATACATTTGTCCTTTTTGATGTTATTAGGTGCTCACCAGCATTAAGCAAGTTCCTCATATTGACAGAAAACACCTTACACATCCCCTCTAGGAGTTATCTTAGATGCTGTAAGTTATTGTTTTAACCCACAGCTTCTTGAGGGTGCAAATCCTCACATCTATATCAAAATCATTAACCTTGTCTGCAAAGATACTATTTAGCAACAGGTGTACATTTGGAGGAATTAACATGCAGCATTGTGGCCATAAAATACTTAACTCAATAATTTTGTTTCTCAGAAACCGACCAAAAGCTTATTAGAAAAATAACAGAGTGACATAAATTCATCCCAGTTGTATGTTTGATATCACAGATGATGAGATGTATACTTCATCAGTGTGGTGAAAAAAAAATTTGGGAGGTACCAATACTGTCACGATCATTCTTCACATGAAAATTCTATGGCTCCAGAAGACACCCATTGCTTGTTGAATAATTGGGAGAGTCATTGAAATGATTTACAGCAATGATTCATATAAACAAATACAGAAAATGTGAATTTAAAGCATCACGGTTCATTTCTAGAGGAATTGCACTTGAAAGAGATAACATTATGGTGAACTTGATAAAAAAAATGTTTCATTGTGTTCATTTTAAGTTGATGGAGCTACCTTAGCAGTTGCTGTATGTGTCACATCAGACCATAATAAAGAGAGCTCCTCACTGAACAGGATTTCATATCTTAAAATACAGATTGGACAGAGGTGCAATAATGCAAATTGGAGAAGTTGCAGAAAAAAAGATTTACTACACAAAATCTGAGCATTTACTAGTCAATGAAAGGATGATGCAGTATTTCTGCTGGTAAATGCCAGGCTGTGAAATCTTGTCCACTCAGAAGCCAAACAGAATTTTAATAGAAAAATCCCTGAGTGATACAACTGAACACAAATATTTGTCTTAGAACTTCATATTTCAAGGTGCATATTTAATTAGCTAGCTCTGCTACAACATACAGATTTTTCTCAGTAAGCAGATTTATTTCATTTTTGCCTTCAAAAAATTTTAAAAAATTATAAATAATTATGACGGACCGACCTTTACCTAGTTCTACAATATGGATTGATGGAAGCACATTGTAGCTGTTGCAACTGTGTTGGAAACATGCAAAAGGGGACAAAATAAAAACTTCGTACATGAAACTAAATATCAAAACTAAAACACCCCTGTCCACATCAACATTGACATGAACTTGTTCATTTTCAAGTAAAATTCACTAAGTGGATGGAAAGTATAAAATGTTATGAATACGCAATAGCAGAGGAAACGTCAAGGAGAAAGATATTGGATTAATGTTTCAGGTTCATAGTATTTCATCAGAACTGGAAATTGTCTGACAGGCAATAGGTATTGTCTGTAGAGAAATGGGAAATATGCAATGGAATAGAGACAGAATGGATCGGCACAGTAGCGTAATGGTTAGTGCAATACTTTACAGTCCCAGCAATCACTAATCAGGGTTCAGTTTCCCAGCACTGTGTGCAAGGAATTTGTATATTTTCCCTGTGGCTGCCTAGGTTTCCTCCAGGTGCTCCGGTATTCTTCCATTTCCAAAGGTGTACAGCTGTGGTTAGGCTGTGGACATGCTACATTGATGCCAGAAGCATGGTGACACCTGTAGACTGCTTCCAGCATATCCTCAGACTACTTGTCATTTACACAAAAGATACATTTCAGTGTTTCAATGTGCATTTGACAAATAAAGCTTATCTTTAAAACTTTAAGAAGTGAAATGTAGGGTAAGGAAGTGGTTTTGATGATTGAGTGGAAGGCAAGGATTATTAAATAAAAACATGAAGTACATTAGAAGTCGTAATGAAATGTCTCAGCCAAAAGTGTCAACTCTTTATTCCCCTCCATAGATACTGCTTGACCTGCTGCAATCCTACAGTTTTTTATGTGTATTGCTCAGTATTTCCAGCAACCACAGAAACTCTTGCGGCAAAGCTAACTAGCAATTAGAAAAAAAACTAAAGACAGACTTAGAGAAGTAATAGCAGTAACAACAGAGAAAGTACAAGCAAGGTTTGTCAGTTTTGGTTGGTTATATTCTAGGGAAATTCAAACATGTGACCTACAACAGTCCCATCCCACACTTCTGCTTCTGGAATGAGGAGAATCAAACCACGCCACTTCCATGTCCAACCTTCCTGCCAACAATGACGTTAAATGTGATAGACTTTACATTGCCTGATCGGATGGTTCTTGAATGCCAATCAGACTTGTAATCCACCTGCAGACTTAGTTAGTTACTGTATGTTATGCCACAGGCGTTGAGGGCAGCACCATGTCAGTAATAATTTTTTTTGATCAGACAGAGTTGTTAGCCCTGAGCTGAAACTCCGAAGCAGGAGGACCGGTAGGCCACTCTTAGTCTGGCCTCTACCCTTTAACCTGATTAGTATGAGTGACCCACCAAGAGTCAAAGCACAAAGTCCTGACACCAGCCGGAGCATTGAGGCATGCAATCCTCCAAACCCTGTGACAAGGTTATGGGCATCTTGGATGAACCTGTAGACTTGTTGATAAATAATTACCAAAAGTCTTCAAAAGGAATCAGAATCAGAAACAGGTTTATTATCATGACATCTACCATGAAATTTGTTAACTTAGCAGCAGTAGTAAAATGCAATACATGATAATATAGAATGAAAAAAATAAGTAAATCAATTAAAGTAAGTATATAGTGTGTGTGTATATATATATAGAATAGATTAAAAATAGTACAAAAACAGAAATAATATATATTTTTCAAAAGTGAGGTAGTGTTCATAGGTGCAATGTCCATTTAGGAATCGTATGCTGGAGGGGAAGAAGCTGTTCCTGAATCACTGAGTGTGTGCCTTCAGGCTTCTGTACTTCCCCCCGACTGAGAAGAGGGCATGCCCTGGCTGATGGGGGTCCTTAATAATGGACATTGCCTTTCTGATGCACTGCTCCTTGGAGATGTCTTGGGTAGTACACAGGATAGTACTCAAGATGGAGCTGACTAACTTTACAACTTTCTGTAGCTCCTTTCAATCTTGTGCAGTAGCCTCCATACCAGACAGTGATGCCGCCTGTCAGAATGCTCTCCACGATACATCTATAGAAGTTTTTGGGTGTTTTAGTTGACAAACCAAATCACTTCAAACTCCTAATGAAATATAGCTGCTGTCTTCCCTTCTTTATAGCTGCATCAATATGTTGGCACCAGGTTATACTCAGAGATATTGACATGCAGAAACTTGAAATTACTCACTCCCTCCGCTTCTGATCCCTCTATGAAGATTGGTTTGTGTTCCTTCATTTCACCCTTCCTGAAGTCCTCAATCAGTTCTTTCATCTTACTAACTCGGCCTTTTTCCCTTGGAGCGACGGAGGATAAGAGGTGACCTGATAGATGTGTATAAGATGATGAGAGGCATTGATCATGTGGATAGTCAGAGGCTTTTTCCGAGGGCTGAAATAGCTAGCACGAGAGGGCATAGTTTTAAGGTGCTTGGAAGTAGGTACTGAGGAGATGTCAGGGGCAAGTTCTTTTATGCAGAGACTGGTGAGTGCATGGAATGGGCTGCCAGCAACGGTGGCGGAGGTGGTTACGATACAGTCTTTTAAGAGAGTTCTGGACAGGTACATGAAGCTCTGAAAAATAGAGGACTATGGATAAACCTAGGTAATATCTAAGGTAAGGACATGTTCTGCACAGCTTTGTGGGCCGAAGGGCCTGTATTGTGCTGTAGGTTTTCTATGTTTCCCATGTTTGTATGTTTCTAATGTTGAGTGCAAGGTTGTTGCTGTGACTCCACTCCACTAGTTGGCATATCTCTCTCCTGTACGCCCTCTTGTCTCCATCTGAGATTCTACCAACAACGGTTGTATCATAAACAAATTTATAGATGGTATTTGTGCTATACCTAGCCACATAGTCATGGTTATAGAGGGAGTAAAGCAGTGGGCTTTACTCACCCCTGAGGTGCGCAAATGTTGATTCTCAGCGAGGAGGAGATATTATCACCAATCCACACAGACTGTGGTCTTCAGGTTAGGAAGTCGAAGATCCAATTGTAGAGGGAGGCATAGAGACCAATGTTCTATAGCTTATCGATCAGGATTGTAGGAATGATGGTGTTAAACACTGAGCTACAGTCAATGAACAGTATCCTGATGTAAGTGTTTGTATTGTCCAGGCCATGTGAAGAGCCATTGAGATTGCATCTGTCGTAGATCTTTTGTGGCAATAGATAACTTGCAGTGATCCATGTCCTTGCTGAGGCGGGAGTTCCTTCTAGCCATGACCAACCTCAGCACCATAGATGTGAGTGCTACTGACCAGTAGTCATTAAGGCAGCTCACACTACTCTTCTTAGGCACTGATATAAGCGTTGCCTTTTCGAAGCAGTTGGGAACTTCCGACCATAGCAGTGAGAGGTTGAAAATGTCTCTGAAAACTTGTGGCAGTTGGTTGGCACAAGTTTTCAGAGCCTGGTACTCCAACGGGGCTTGTCGCCTGGCAAGGGTTCACCTTCCTTAAAGACAGCCTAACATCGGCCTCCGAGACAGAGATCACAGGGTCATCAGGTGCAGCAGGGATCTTCACAGTTGTAATTATATCCTCCCTTTCAAAGTGGGCATAGAAGGAATTGAATTCATCTGGTAGTGAAGCATCGCTGCCATCCCTGCTATTGGGTTACACTTGTAGGAAGTAATGTCCTGCAAGCTCTGCCAGAGTTGACGTGCATCCGATGTCGACTTCAACCTCGCTCGGATTTGTCTCTTCACTCTTGAACTAGCTCTCTGCAAGGGATACCTGGTTTTCTTGTACAGACCTAAATTACCAGACACAAGACTAGCCCTCAGCATGCAACATGCCTCCTGGTTCATCCATGGCTTTTGATTTGGGAATGTACAGTAAGTCTTTGTAGGCACACACTCATCCACACAGGTTTTAATGAAGTCAGTAAAAACTGCAGCATATTCATCCATATTTCAAAGATGAATCCCTGAATACAGTCCAGTCCACCAATTCAAAGCAGTCTTGTAGGCGCTCCAGTGCTTCCCTTGTCCATACTATCTTGGGTATCACTACTGGTGCTGCAGTCTTCACTCCCTGTCTACATTCAGAGAGCAGAAGTACAGTCAGGTAATCAGACTTTCTCAAGTGAGGGCATGGAATAGCACAGTAGACACTCCTGATGGTGGTGTAACAGTGGTTATACCAAAATGACAAAATGCACATTGTTTATATATTATTCCCATAAATATCCACCATGGTTGCTTGCAGGCATCCTAAGGGGATTAATTTTCGGTTGCTGGTGACTGCAGATAACTTTTGGAAATAGTATTACCACCTTTATCTGAGGAAGAGGGAGCTTTGGTTATGATCTGGAATTTTTCATCTCATTGATGCAAGTGGAAGCTCACTTTTATTGAACTTCCTAGGAGCACTGTAGGAAGCTGACAAGAAACATATCTCTATGGTAATGGGATGGAGAATTAAAATGGCAAGGAAGCAGAAGCCGGTTTCATGTTTGTGGGTTAAATGGATTATTTGGTCTGCACAACATAAGTCACACTGAGAGCAGTGGATACTAAATTGAAATGCTTACTGGAATTAAGCAAAAGCCATCGGTATTTTGAATTAATCCCGACTCCAAAAAACATGCAATTTAAATTGAGATTTTTGCACATGCTGCCCCTAAATGGAAAAACAATAGTGCACATCAAAAGAATCTTCTGATTTTCCACAGACTTAAAACAGTAGGATTCAATTCTGTAGCCAAAAGAGAGAATAGCTGGTTAAAAGGGGAATTAATTCTGCACACCTTTTACTCACGGCTGCTGGTAATGCTGCACTCACCATCCAATTATAAAAGAGATGGGAGATCCACAGGATGTTTGAGATTTGATGGAAGTTGGTATATCTGTAAACTGATCCATCAAGTGCCTTTGGATAAAGAAAAAAAGAAACATTTGAATAACATTCTGATGGAAGGATTTGTCAGTGCAAGTAAATCAAAGAATTTGTTGCTCTGATGACCACCCTGCTCCCGCACGCTGTAAATCCAATAAACATAGAAAATGAAGCAGTACAAATGAAGAAATGGCACTTCTACCCCATAGGTAAATTCTACTGGAATGGAAGTTTGTAACCATGTATTCAAAACCTACCCACAAACTGTAAATACAACATATTATATCCCTCTCTATCCAGATTATAGATCTCCTGTCTGATTTTCTTCTTGAAATAAGATCTCTGAAAATACATATCATTCTGGATAAAAATGTACACTTGGCCTTATCCTAAGTCTGGGATGCTGTAGCTACCAATCCATTGCATTCTTTCTAAACAATTGCATATTGCACTATTGGCCATGTGGTTATGATATAAACAATAAAGAAGAATAGCCTTCCTCGTAGGCAATTCCTTGTATTGAAGACTACTTAGTTTCATCAGTTTTCTGAAGTGGCTGAGGATTGTTCTACAAATAGGATAGCAGTAGTTGATTAATATGCAAACTCATGGTCTCCATACTTATGCATGGACTTGAGGTTAGCAATATCATCTCCAATGCTTTCACTGCTCCATTGTTTGGTAACTTAACATCAACACAGATAGACTGAAAAGACAAGGTGTTGGGATCTAGGGTAGAGCTGATTTCACTCGTTCTCCGCGATGGTCACTCCTCTCTATCTATGGTGCTGAGGTTATGAAGACTGTCCCAACTGTTGTGCTCTGTACCCACTCATATGATGAACTAATAATTGAGGCTTTGGGCATACCCTGGGCTGCTCTGGGGTTTGGATCTGAGGACTCTATTTTTGGTTCAGATTGCTGTTGTTCACTTCAATTGTTTGCATGATTTCTCGTTTTTTCCCTATCTTTTGCACATTGGGTGTTGGTCTTTTATTTTTTATTTTGTTTTCTTGAATTGAGCTTTTTTTGTTCCTTGCTTTGTGGCTACTTGTGAGCAAACAAGTTTCAAGTTGTATAAGTTGCATATTCTTTGATGATAAATGTACTTTAAACTTTAAACTTTGCACCTTCTCCACATTGTCACTGTGTTCGAATATGGCCCAAGTGTGGAGCGAGAGACACTAAAGCGGGTCGATAGTTCACAGACTTCAATGAAAACAAAGTTAGAGGGAAAAGAAAATAATGCTAGGCCAAACAGGGCCATTAACTAAAACTCTGAAGTGGTAAATGAAGCCAACACTGTGGCTGAAAGGAATAACTAAATATAAAACAAATACTGCTAGTCTTCAGAGTCATTTGACTCGACAGTCCAATTTCTCAGGCAAGGCCGAATGCAAGCAGGCAGCGAAGCGTTGCTGCGCTGGGTTCAAGTCTTGACAACCACTATGACAGAAAGAATGGAGTTAAATACTATCACAATGAAATAATAATTAGCTGACACATGCATATTCATGAGCGCAATTGCTGTATATGCTGTGCTCCCAAATTTGTGGTTGTAACAGTTCTCCCCTTTCTAGGCGCAGCCCCTGAGGCGCCACAGACCTGTGTCTGCTGGAAGTCCTGGATCAGCGACTTGTCCAAGATGTCCTTCGCTAGGATCCAAGTATGTTCTTCTGGGCCATACCCTTCGCAGTCCACAAGGTACTGGACCTTACCACGTACCCGGTGAAATGCCAGGAGGCACCGCACAGTATAGACAAGGGAACCATTTACCAGGCAGGGAGGAGGGGGAGGTGGGGTGACTGGAGCCAGGGGAGAGGTAGTAACTGGCTTGAGCTGGGAAACATGGAATACTAGGTGGATCTTCAGTGATGCTGGTAGATGCAATCTATAGGACACCTTGTTGACAGCCTTTTCCACTACAAACGGTCCTACGTAGTGCAGTACCAATTTGTGACTTTTGACTTTCAGGGGAAGATCCCTTGATGCCAACCAGACCTCCTCTCCTGGCTTGAATGGACTTACCTGTTGACGGAGCTGATCAGCCTGCCGGGAATGCTGTTTCTGGGCGTGCAGCAGAGAAGCCCTGGCTTGTCTCCAGGTGCGCTTGTAGCGCTGGATCAGCTGTTCAGCAGCAGGAACTCCTCCATCGATCTCCTGATCAGGGAAGAGCGGGGTGGCAGGGGGCTAGAATCCCTTCTGGCATTCAAAGGGAGACATAACTGTGGAAGACGACTGGAGGTTATTGTGGGCAATATCTGCCCAACAATTGGGAGCTCCAGGAAGAGGGGTTAGAAGAGGCAAGACAGCACAGGATTCTCTCCAACGCCTGGTTCACTCTCTCAGTTTGGCCACAGTTTGGGGTGGAATCCAGATGACAGGCAAAGAGCAGAAAGCCTTCCAAAAGCGGGAAGTGAACTGTGGTCCAGGATCAGACACTATGTCTTGAGGGAAGCCATGGAGCCTGAACACATGTTGAACCATGAGTGTGGCAGTCTGACGACCTGATGGAAGCTTGGGGAGGGCAATGAAGTGGGCAGCCTTAGAAAATCAATCCACAATGACCAAAGTGGTGGTGTTTCCATTAACCTGGTGCAGCCCAGTGATGAAATCTACAGAGAGGTGGGTCCAGAGGCGGTGGGGCATAGGCAGCGGACACAACAGACCCTCAGGACACTGGTGTGATGTCTTGTTCTGAGCGTACGTGGAACAGGCAGATACAAAGTTGTGGACATTCTGGGACATAGAAGGCCACCAAAATCATCTCCTTATAAACTCCTGGGTCCATTGAATTCCCAGATGTCCAGCCAGATGAGAGGAGTGACGCCATTCTAACACTTTGGAACACACCGCAGCAAGGACAAACAGCCGGTTGGGAGGTCCCCCAACTGGGCCTGAGTCCGACTGTTGGGCAGCCCTCACCTCTGCTTCTATTCCCCAGATCACCGGAGCAGCAATACACGAGCGGGGAAGAATGGGCTCTGGACCGGTATTGTCCTTAGATCCGTCGAACTGCCAGGAGAGTGTGTTGGCCTTTGTATTCTTGTTCCCAGGACGATAGGTGGGGATGAAATTGAATCAGGTAAAGAAGTGAGCCCACTGGGCTTGAGTTTCTTTGCATCCTGAGTGTAGGAGAGGTTCTTGTGGTCTGTCCAGACCAAGAATGGATGCTCTGCCCCCTCCAGCAAGTGTTGCCATTCCTTCAGGGCCTCCTTGACAGCCAGAAGTTGCCGGTTCTGAGTATCATAGTTCCTCTTGGCTGGAGTTAAGCAACAGGAAAGAAAGGCACAAGGGTGCAGCTAACCATCCGTAGTCGAGCACTGAGAGAGGACAGCTCCAATGCCTACATTGGATGCATCTACCTTGATAATGAATGGCTGTGATGGGTCTGGGTGTTTCAGCAGTGGGGCAGTGGTGAAACGTCACTTTTGCTCTGAAAATCCTTGGTCGGCATCATCCGTCCAGTAGAATCCTGCCAAGGTCTTCTTGGTGAGTGCATTTATAGGAGCCGCAATAGAGCTGAAATTCCAGATAAAGCGTTGATAAAAGTTGCAAACCCCATGAAGTGCCGTACCTGTCTGACTGTAGATGGTTTGGGCCACTCTGCAACTGCCTGAACTTTACTAGAGTCCATTTGAACATTGGATGGCATAAGTATATAGCCCAAAAATGACACCTGGTCTTTATGGAATTCACATTTTTCGGGCTTGGCATACAGGTTATTTTCAAGAAGCCATCTAAGAACTGTCCAGACATGCTGGAGATGCTCCTGATGTGAGCAGGAATAGATAAGGATGTCATCTAAATACACAAACACAAACTGGTTCAACGTATCCCTGAGCACATTATTAGCCAAGGCCTGGAGTACAATTGGCCAGACCACAAGGTACTCATAGTGGCCATGAGAGGTGCTGAAAGCAGTTTTCCACTCATCCCCTTCTCTTATGCGAATGAGATTGTAAGCACTGTGCAGATCAATTTTTGGAAATATGGTTGCTCCCTAGAGATGTTCAAATGCAGACTCCAACAGGGGAAGAGGGTAGCAGTTCTTCACAGTCATTTTGTTCAGGGGCCGATAATCGACACAGGGACGGAGCTCGCCATCTTTCTTGCTCACAAAAAAGAAGCCCGCTCCTGCCGGCGTGGTAGATGGATGGATGAACCCCACAGTCAATGCCTCCTAAATGTATTCCTCCATGGCCACTGTTTCAGGACGAGAGAAGGAATAGAGCCAGCCCCGGGAAGGACTAATGCCAGGTAGGAGGTCTCTGGCACAGTCGTATGGCCGGCATAGGGGCAGGATGGTGGCCTTACTTTTACTGAAAACCTCAGGAGATCCATATATTCAGCCAGAGTCCCAGACAGGTCCACACCTTTAGCTGGCACAGAAGGGGATTCATGAAACAGAGCTTGAGCTGGACCCAGTCAGGTAGACAGGCATGCCCGTCCCCATTCTTGGAGTACTTTCAGAGACCAATCAATCCATGGGTTATGTCAGGATAACCGGTGGGGTGGGGAGGTGGGAACCAAGTACCAGTAGCAGTTCAGGCGAATCCACCAGATAGAAAGATATTTCTTTATGATGGCTGCCTTCGAGCACCAGTTGGAGGGGTTGGGTGGAAAGGTGGATCAGGCCAATGCCCAGAGGTTGACTGTCCAGTACCTTGACATTGGTTTTTTCTCTTAATTCCTGAATTTGAATTCTCCATCTTTGAGCAAGAAAGTATTCTCACACAGTCCAGCAAGGAGCTTCAAAAAGCAAGTTTTTTGGGAATTGCTGATTGGAGTACCGCACAGCCACAACAGAAGCGTTCCCGCGCAGGTCCAGTGAAGAGCTTTAAAAACCCAGCATCTATAAAAGAGAGGTACTGCCTGGTGGAGCGGTCTCTGTGGGAGTAGTCTGAGGCAGAGTAGTACGGCTTTGGCTCAACTGGGCTTCTGCGAGAACAGGCGGAGGCAAGGTTAGTAGGTAAGTTCATTCCTTATGCAAATCTTGAGACAATAGGGGGCATGTCTACAAGAGCCAGTATTCTACTCTGGTTGTCAGATGTGGGATTTCCAGGAGACTCCTAGCCTCCCCGATGGCCACACCTGTGCCAGGTGCGCCGAGATGCAGCTCCGTAGAGACCGAGTGAGCGAACTGGAACTGCAGCTTGATGACCTTCAGCTTATTAGGAAAAGTGAAGCGGTGATAGAGAGAAGCTACTGGGAGATAGTCACCCCAAGGCTACAAGAGCCAGATACATGGGTGACTGTCAGGAGAGGGAAGGGAGAGATTCAGATAGTGGGGAGTACTGCTGTGGCCTTCCCTCTCAACAATAGGTACTCCATCTTGAGTACTGTTGGGTGGGGGGGGGGGAGGGATGGAACCTACTTTGGGGAAGCAACAGCCTCTGGCACTGAGTCTGGCCCTGTGCCTCAGAAGGGTAGGGAGCTGAAGAGGATGGCAGCAGTAATAGGGGGCTCTATCATCAAGGAAACTGACAGGTGATTCTGTTGTTGCAGAAAAGAAACACGGATAGTAGTTTGCCTCCCAGAAGCCACGTCCATAATATCCTGAGAAGGAAGCCTGAACAGCCAGAAGTTGTGGTACATATCGCTACCAATAACATAGGTAGGAAAAGGGCAGAGGTCCTGAAAAAAGAATACAGGGAGTTAGGAAAGAAACTGAGAAGCAGGACCTCAAGGGAACTAATCCTGGTGTTGCTGCCTGTGCCATGCGAGAGTGAGGATAGGAATAGAATGAGGTGGCAGATAAATACGTGGATGAAGAATTGGAGCGGGAACAGGGATTCAGATTTCTGGACAAATGGGACATCTTCTGGGGCAAGTGTGACCTGTACAAAAGGGTTGGGTTGCACTTGAATCTGAGGCAGACCAATATTTCTTGTGGGCCGGTTTACTAAAGCTGTTGGGAGTGGTTTAAACTAGTATGATGGGGAATATGATAGAGCTGAGGATGAGCCAGTAGATTTATGGGTAGATGATGGATGTAACATGAGTGTAAGGAAGGACAAGCCATTGATTGGGTACAAATGTAGACAGAGCAAAGATTTAAATTGTACTACAGAGGCAAAATTCAAAAGGGCAAAGAATGCAGGACTGAAAGTGCTGTATTTAAATACGTGTAGTATTTGGAATAAGGTGGACGAACTCGTGACACAGTTGGAGATTGGTTAGTATGACGTTGTGGGCATCACCGAGTCATGGCTGAAAGAAGATAATAGTCAGGAGCTTAACATCGAAGGACATACTTTGTATCAAAAGGACAGGCAGGAAGGCATAGGTGGTGGTGTGACTCTGTTGGTTAGAGATTGAATTACATCTTTAGAAAGAGGTGACATAGGTTCTGAGTGTGTCGAACCTTTGTGAATGCAGTTATGAAAATCCTAGGGATAAAAAAGCATTATGGGAAACATGTATATAGACCTCCAAATAGTAATGAAGCTGTGGAGTTGAGATTGTAAAGGGAGTTAGAAAACGCATATAATAAGGGTTTTGTCACGATTGTAATGAGGTGCTTCAATATGCAAGGGGATTAGAAAAAAAACAGGTTGGTGTCAGATCGCAAGAGAGGGAATTTGTTGAACACCTACGAGATGGCTTTTTAGAGCAGCTTGTGCTTGAGCCTACTCAGGGAAAGGCAACCTTTTGGTGTTGCCTAATAACGAAGATGTTATTAGGGAGCTTAATGTAAAGGAACCCTTAGGAGACTGTGATCATAATATGCTTGAATTTATACAGCAATTTGAGAGAGAAAAGCATAAGTCACATGAATCAGTATCACAATGGAATAAAGGGAATTACAGAGACATGAGAGAGGAGCTTGCCCAGGTGAATTGGAGGAAGATACTGGTGGGGATGATGATGGAGCAGAGATGGCTGAAGTTTGTGGCAATAGTTCACAAGGCGCAGGATAGATATGTCCCACAGAAGAAGATGTTCTCAAACGACAGGGGTCGGCAACCGTAGCAGAATGGCAAAAATGTAGCAAATGGAATACAACATTGGGAAATGTATGATAATACATTTTGGTAAAAGGAACAATAGTGCAGACTATTATCTAAATGGAGAGGAGATTCAAACATCAGAGATGCAGAGGGACTTAGGCGTCCTTGTGCAAAACTCCCAGAAGGTTAATTTACAGGTTGAGTCTGTGATAAAGAAGGTAAATGCAATGTTGGCATTTATTTCAAAGTGAATAGAATATGAAAGCAAGGAGATAATGCTGAGGCTTTATAAGACACTAGTCAGGCCATACTTGGAGTATTGTCAACAGTTTTGGGCCCCAAATCTCAGAAAGGATGTGTTGACATTGGAGAGAGTCTAGAGGAGGTTCACAAGGATGATTATGGGAATGAAGGGGTTAACGTGTGAGTAATATTTAGCAGCTTTGGGCCTGTACTCACTGGAATTTAGAAGAGTGCATGGGGATTTCATTGAAACTTACCAAATGTTGAAAGGATTAGATCAGGTGGATGTGGAGAGGATGTTTCCTCTGGTGGGGTTATCCAGAACTAGAGGACACAGCTTCAGAATTGAAGGGCAATCTTTTAGAACAGAGGTAAGGGAGCATTTTTTTTTTTAGCCAGAGAGTAGTGAATCTGTGGAATGCTCTTGCCACAAACTGTGGTGGAGTCCAAGTCCGTGGGTATATTTAAGGCAGAAGTTGATTGTTTCCTGATCAGTCAGGGCATCAAAGGATATGGCAAGAAGGCAAGTGTATACAGTTGAGTGGGATCTGGTATCAGCCATGATGGAACAGCAGAGCAGACTCAATGGGTTGAATGGCCTAATTCTGCTCCAATGTCTTATGGTCTTATTATCTTACCCTTTTTGAGATATGGGGCCCAAAGCTGTTGATAACACTCCAAGTGCGGCCTGACTAGTGTCTTATAAAAGCTCAGTAGTATCTCCTTGTTTTTATACTCTATTCCCCTTAAAATAAATGCCAACATTGCATTTCTCAGGACCTGAGGGACTGAGTTATAGGGAGAGGTTGGACAGGCTGAAACTTTATTTCTTAGCGTGTAGGAGATTGTGAGCTGAAAACCATGAGAGGCATAGACGCTGTGAATGTACTCCATCTTTTTGTGAGGGTTGGGGATCAAGAACTAGAGGGCATAAATTTATGATGAGAGGGGGATATTTAATATGTATTTGAGGGTTGTTTTTTTTTTTACATAAACTGTGGCACGTTTGAGGAATGAGCTGCCAGAGGAAATGGTCGAGACAGGTATATTAACAACTTTTTTACAGGTCAATGAATGGGCAAGGTTTAGAAAGTTGTGGGGCAAACGCTGACAAATGGAGTTACCTTGGGTGGGGTATCTTTGTTGCCATGGACCAGACAGACCTATACAGACTCTAAATACAAGAGGAAGATATACAGTAAATAAGAGACCCTATGAAAGGAACCTTGAGGTTTTAACTCCATAGCACCCTGAAAGTGACAATGCAAGTGGAGAGAGTGGTAAAGAAAGCTTGCAACATGCTTGCCCTTATCAGTTGAAGCATTGAGTATAAAACTCAGAAAGCAATATTGTAACTGTATTAAACATTGATTAGGCTGTGTTTGGAACATTGTATGTATTTCTGTTCACCACACAACAGGAAGGAGGTGGAGACTTTGAAGAAGTTGTAGAAGAGATTCACCAAGATGTTGCCTGGATTGGAGTATATTGGCTAAAAGAAAAGGTTGGAAAATATTAGATTGCTTTCTTTGGAGTATCAGAAACTGAGGAGTGAACTAATATAAAATTATGAAAGGCACAGATCAGTTACGTTTTCAAGGACTTTCTCCCAGGGTGGAAATGTCAAATAGTAGTGAGCATAGGTTTGAAGTGAGGTGGGAAAATTTAAACAAAATGTGCAAGTTATATCTTTAAAATGGAGAATAGTAGATAAATGAAACATGCTATGAGGAGAGATGATAGCAACATTTAAAGGCATTTAGACAGTCTCGGGAATAGGCAAGGAATAGAGACATACAGACAGATGTGCAAGCAAATGGGATTAGTTAAATTAACATCACAGTGGATGATGCTATGATGGGCTAAAGGCAGTTTCCTCTGCTCTACTACTGTATGTTCTATGTTCTTGCACAATGTATGAAGTATCCCACATCAACTTAATCTTCCACAATTATAAAAGAAACATAGAAAACCTACAGCACAATACAGGCCCTTCGGCCCACAAAGCTGTGCCAAACATGTCCTTACCTTAGAAATTACCTAGGGTTCCCCATAGCCCTCTATTTTTCTGAGCTCTGTGTACCTGTCCAGGCGTCTCTTAAAAGACCCTATCATATTCACCTCCACCGACATTGCCGGCAGCCCATTCCACACACTCATCACTCTCTGCATAAAAAACGTACCCCTGACATCTCCTCTGTACCTACTTCCAAGCACCTTAAAACTTTGCCCTCTCATGCTGGCTATTTCAGCCCTGACAAAAAGTCTCTGACTATTCACACGATCAATGCTTCTCATCATCTTATACACCTCTATCAGTTCACCTTATAATGTGGAACTCAATATCTGTAAGTGCAACAGAAACAAAACAAGTTGAGATTTTCAATAACGAGTTGAGGGAAAATAACTTCTAGAGCTGTACAGCAAGAGCAGAGGAATAATGGGATGGTAGCATTGCTTTATTCGAGGCTGGCATAACCTCAGTGGGTGGGGTAGCCTTCTTCCACCAAATAACAATTCAATAATTCTATGGCTCTATACAAACATAAGAGTTCAGTGTTACCAAGTGATAGAATGTTTTTCTTCCCAAATTCTGTGATTGTTTGAGCCCAAAACCATTGTCAGAAGTAAAGCATATCATCAGATGTTTCCCGAATTGACTAATTCTATTACTAACATCTTTAAATAGAATAGGTTGCCCTTTTTCCAGCATGTAAATTAAGTAATGTGCTAGTTATATTGAGTTCTTTTATTGTTCTGCAACACTTCAACATCACTGGACGTGATATAAATACAAATGTATTGCTTGAGGAGCAGGAGGAACAATTAGAAGGGAATGGGGAATTTAAAGAAAGATCTTGACAGATGTGAAGGAATTATCTTTCGTGGGCAGCCTCACAAACTGATTACCAGGCTCAGTGTGGGAACCTAAAGGGATAAGCAGCATTTCGTCTGCCTTAGCTCTAGATAGCCTTGAAAGCTAACATTCTGACAGGTGAGAAGCACATGCCAAAAAAAAGCTCCACAAAGTTACCAGAGTCTGTGCTGGCAAGCATTTAAGTAATTAAATTGTGCAAGTATTCCTTCATGCACTTGAGACTCCCTTAATCTTCATGTTTCCCTACATCTGCCCAGGCCCTCTGTATACAAGGGAATAATGACCTTCGACTCAGATTGCCAGTGAGTCCTCGAGTAGAACAGATTGATATGATAGAACACATCGACATTTAAGAGGATGCGCCGTAGGTGCTTGGAACGCACTGCCAGGGATGGCAGTAGAAGCAAATACATAGGGGATATTTAGGAGACTCTTAGGCACATGAATAAAAGAAAAGTGGGAGGGAAGGGTTGGATTGGTATTGGAGTCAGTTAAAGTGGTGGCACAACACTGATGACTTCATCACTACTGCTTCCTGCACCCATGCTGAGCTCATTAATTTCATTAACTTTTCCTCCGACCTTTACCCTGCCCTTAGATTTACTTGGTCCATTTCTGACACCACCCTTCCATTTCTCAATCTCTCTGTCTTTCAATCTATCTACTGATATCTCTTATAAACCCTCTGATTTTCACAGCTATCTGGACTTTATCTCTTCCCACCCTGTCACTTGTAAAATTGTCATCCCCTTCTCTCATTTCCCCCATCTCTGCCGCACCTGCTCTGAGGATGAGACTTTTCATTCCAGAATTTACAAGGTGTCCTCCTTCTTCAAAGAAAGGGTCTTCCCTTCCTTCACCATCAACCCTGCCCTCAACCACATCTCTTCCATTTTGCACGTCTGCCCTCACCCATCTTCCCACCGCTACACCAGGGATAGGGTTCCTCTTGTCCTCACCTACTATCCCACTAGACTCCGCATCAAGCACAGAATTCTCTGTAACTTTTGCCATCTCCAATGGGATTGCACATCTTTCCCTCCCTGCCCCAGTTTCCACTTTTCGCAAGGATTGCTCTGTACACAACTCCCTTGTCCACTCGCTGCTCCCCATTGCTCTCTGTCCTGGTACTTATCCTTGCAAGTGGAACAAATGCCACACCTGATCCTAGATCTCCTCCCTCACTATCATTCAGGGACCCAAAAAGTCCTTGCAGGTGAGGCGACACTTCACTTGCGAGTCTGTTGGGATCATCTACCATATCCAGTGCTCCCATTGTGGCCTCTTGTATATCGGTGAGATCGCTTCACCAAGTACCTATGCTCCGTTCACCAGAAAAGGCAAGATCCTCCTGTAACTGTGACAAGAGCCCTTGACAAGGATGGCTTGGATCCAGATACTGGAGTATCTAAGGCTAGGATTGAGACACAGTTTTCAAACTGGATTGAAAATCAGCGCATAAAACAAACACCAGACAAAACAATGCATAGGCTTATGATTGAATTGAATTGACTTTATTTCTTACATCCTTCACACACATGAAGAGTAAAAATCTTCATGTTACGTCTCCATCTAAATGTGCAATGTGCAATCATAGTAATTTATAATAAATAGAACAGTCAATGTAATATAGAGGACACACAAATCAGCGCGAGTTCATCAATCTGATGGCCTGGTGGAAGAAGCTGTCCCAGAGCCTGTTGGTCCTGGCTTTTATGCTGTGGTACGGCTTCCCGGATGGTAGCAGCTGGAATAGATTGTAGTTGGGATGGTTTGGGTCCCCAGTGATTCTACAGGCACTTTTCACACAACAACCTTGTAAATATCCTGAATCATGGGAAGTTCACAACTACAGATGTGCTGGGCTGTCAGCCCAGCTCTCTGCAGAATCCTGTGATTAAGGGAGGTACAGTTCCCAGTGATGCAGCCAGTCAGGATGCTCTCAGTTGTGCCCCTGTAGGAAGTTCTAAGGATCTGGGGGCCCATACTAAACTTCCTCAACCTTTTTCAGCACACATCTGGTATGTACAAACCGCATGAGGTCCTCTGTGATGTGGATGCCGAGGAACTTGAAGCTGTTTACCCTCTCAACCCCAGATCCAATGATGTCAATAGGGTTAGCCCCTCTCCAATCCTCTGTGATCCACAACCAACTCTTCTGTTTTTGCGACACTGAGGGAGAGGTTGTTTTCTTGACACCACTATGTCAGAGAGATGACTTCTTCCCTTGTTATTGTTTGAGATAAGGCCATTCAATGTAGTGTCGGCACATTTAATTAGCAGAACCTCAGTTCAGGTGCATCTTTACTGCTCAATACTTCGCATCCAAAACATGATTGGCAATGAGCGTGACTGTCCTGAATCTTTAAAGGGGCTGTGCCAGCTGTCCAGACTCCGGGGAGTTAGAGCGTGTAAACCTCGGAAACTGGCGCAGATGGGTACGTTTCGTAACAGGTTCTCCTCCCTATGGCTAATTCCGGACAGTCTTGGCTGCTCAGAGAGAAGATGACTGTAGTCATGAATGAGAGCTGGATCCAAAATGTCTCTTTCAGGTACCCAGCACCTCTCCTCCAGTCCAAATCCTTCCCAGTCCACAAGATATTGCCCATCACCTCAAACAGTACGCAAGTCCAAACTTCTTCGTACGGTGAAAACCTGTTCCCATCAACAAACATGCATGGTGACGGGGCTGATGATGGTGGGGCTAACGGGCTGGTGTTCACAGACCTCAATTTGAAAACATGGAAAGTTAATTGAATTAAATTGAATTGACTTTATTTCTTACATCCCTCACATACATGAGGAGTAAAAATCTTTGTTACATTTCCCTCTGAATGTGCAATGTGCAAATTATAGTAATTTGTAATAAACAGTATCAACAGTAAGATATACAATAGAACAGTCAATATAGCTTAGAAATACAATTGTGTCAGCGTGAATTAATCAGTCTGATGGCCTGGTGGAAGAAGCTGTCCCGGAGCCTGTTGGTCCTGGCTTTAATGCTATGGTACCATTTCCCAGATGGTAGCAGCTAGAATAGATTGTGGTCGGTGTAACTCAGGTCCCCAATGATCCTTCAGGCCTTTTGTATGCACCTGTCATTGTAAATGTCTTGAATAGTGGGAAGTTCACATCCACAGATGTGCTGGGCTGTCTGCACCACCCTCTGCAGTGTCCTGCGATTGATGGAAGTACAGTTCCCATACCAGGCAGTGATACAGCCAGTTAGGGCACTCTCAATTGTGCCCCTGTAGAAAGACCTTAGGATTTGAGGACTTATGCCGAACTTCTTCAACTGTCTGAAGGGAGAGAGGCGCTGTTGTGCTTTTTTTTCAACCACACAGCTGGTGTGTACAGACCAAGTGAAGTCCTCAGTAATGTGTATACCGTATACCATAATGTGTATAATGTGTATAAAGCTGTTCACCTTCTCAACCCCAGATCCATTGATGTCAATAGGGCTTAGCCTACCTCCATTCCTCCTGTAATCCACAACCAGCTCCTTTGTTTTTGTGACATTGAGGGAGAGGTTGTTTTCTTGACACCACTTTGTAGGGTGCCTCGTTATTACTTGAGATAAGGCCAATCAGTGTAGTATCATCTGCAAATTTAATTAGCAAATTGGAGCTGTGGGTGGTGACACAGGGGAATGATCTTGAGGGTCCTGGGGAGCTGTAAGGTGTAGGCCACCAGGTTTACTTCCCTGAGAATCCTGAAGGGTACGAAGAACTTGCATACCATTTTGCTGGACTCCAGTCAGAGAGGCAAATCATGAGTGGACAGCCAGACCTGCTGCCCAGGCTGTAAAGCAGGTCCTCTCTACTCTTTCAATTCACCTTGGTTTCCACTTTCTTGCCCCCAGACAATCTTTGCTTGCAGCGTTGAATGAGATCTTTGGCCATAGGGACGCTAACCTCAGCCCCTTGCTCTGGAAAGAGTGATGGAGAATACCCAAACTGACATTGGCAAGGGGACATCCTGTGTGCCAACTGCTGTAAGGTGTTGTGGGAGACCTCTGCGTACATTAATTGGTCACATCACTTGTCCGGTCTTTCAGAGACCAGGCACCTTAGTTTTCGCTCCAGATCTTGGTTCACCCATTCTGACTGGCCATTGGACTGCAGGTAAAACCCAGAGGAAAAACTCACTGTTGCTCCAAATAGCTTACAAAATGTCCTCCAGAATTGTGATGCAAATTGTGGACCGCAATCTGACACAATGTCCACCGGAAAACCATGGATCCTGAAGACCTGGTGCAAGACAGTCTCGGCCATCTCCACCACAGATGGTAGTCTGTCCAAAGTGATGAATTTCCAGGCCTTCAAAAAATGATCAACAATTATTATAATCATGGTCTTCCCCTTGGAAAGAGGAAGACCTGTGATGAAGTCCATGGAGATGTGTGCAAATGGTCTGTCCAGAACAGGTAGAAGGTGGAGAAGCCCTTGAGGTTGGGTACAGGGCTCCTTGGTCCCGACACACACCTCACATGCCTGCACATACTGCCGAACTTCCTTTGTCATTCCAGGCTACAATAACTCCTCTCGATGAACTCAGGGTCCTGGCAGTTCCTGGGTGAGTGATCATTCTCAATGAATGTTCCCATTGGAGTACCTGGGACCGGATGGTACTTGGGACAAACAGCTGACCCGGAGGACCATTCTTAACAAATCTCCCCTTGTCCTTGGACCCTGCAAACAAGAGTGTCGATTCCCCATTGAACTGGCACTTTGGCTTGGGGCAAATGGCGGTAGGCTGCTCTTCTTGTTCCAGTTCATCAACCTGATGGGACAAGGTATCTGGCTTCTGTTTCTTTGACCCCGGTCGATAAGTCAGGATGAAAATAAAATGGTTAAAGAACAAAGACCACCTGGCCAGGAATTCAGTCTCTTAGCCTCCTGAATATGAGCCAAGTTCTTGTGGTTTGTCCAACAATAAAAGGGTTCTTTTCCCCCTCTAGCCAGTGTCACCATTATTCTAAAGCTAACTTAACTGCAAGAAGCTCCCAATTCCCAGTGTCATAGTTCAGCTCTGCCTGGGATAGCCACCTGAAATAGAGTGCACACGGGTGCAGTTTATTGTCCAAAGGTGACCCTTGAGACAACACTGCACCCACTCCGATGTTCGAGGCATCCACCTCCACAAAAAATGGAAGGTCTGGATTAGGTGCAACCAAAATGGAAGCTGTCGAGAACCATTGTTTGAGCTCTGCAGAAGCAGCCTCGCTTTGGTAGTCCAAACAAAAGGACTTGTGGATCTCGAGATTAGTGCCGTCAGAGGAGCTGCCACTGAGATGAAGTTTCTGATGAACTTTTGGTAAAAGTTAGCAAATCCCAAGCATCACTGGACTTGTTTCATATTGGAAGGTAATGGCCAGTCTCTGACTGCCTGAGTCATACTAGGGTCTATCCTGCGATTGCCATTTAAGATGATGAAACCCAAAAATCAAATAGTGGTTAATTAAAATTCTGACTTCTCCAGTTTGACGTAAAGTTCATGATCAAGAAGTCTCTTTAGGATATCTCTGATGTAAGCAACATGCTCTTCCATGAACTTCAAGAAAATTAGGATGTCGCCCAAGTAGACAAAGGCATACTTATGGAGAGCATCCCAGAGCATGTCATTTAAAAAGGCCTGAAAAACAGTTGGTCTATTCACAAGCCGAAGGACATGACCAGGTACTCATAGTGCCCTGACAGGATGTTGAATGCTGTCTTCCATTTGTCACCCTCCTTTCTGCGAACCAGGTTGTGAACACTCCACAAGTCTAGCTTGAGAATATTCTTGCTCCTTGGAGAATCTTGAAATCTGTGTACATGAGTGGAAGAGGGTAACAATTCTTGACTGTTATGCAATTCAGTGCTCTATAGTCAAAGCAAGGTTATAGGCTCCCATCCCTCCTCAGCACAAAGAAGAAACCAGCACTGGCTAGAGAGGTGGAGGACCAAATGAATCCCATGGCAAGAGTCTCTTTTATGTTTTCCTCCATAGTGGTTCTCTCTGGTCCTGAGAGCGTATTTAAGCAACCCCACGGAGAACGTGCCCAGCAGTAGATCCATAGTACAGTTATAGGGTCAGTGTAGTGGAAGACTCGAGGCCTTTCGCCTCCTGAAGACCTCTTCCAAATCCTTGTAGACAGAAGGGATTTCTACCGACTAGGGTACTGCAATCACCCCCGAACCCTTCTCCAAGGATGTCTCCTGAGACTTCACCGGCAAACCCCAAAGTCACCCCCATAGGTCCACAAGAGCTTTTGGTGAAAACCAAGGCAAAGTCACAGTCCAAGTCCTCATCTCTCCTCAGACATGAGCAGCAAGGCATGACAAATGGTCCCTGTCTCCTGGGACCAGGCTCCAAGGGATTCTGTTTTGGAGCCTTCCCCTCAGATGGGACCTGGCAACTGGAGCCCTTTGGCTTGGCTGCTAGTGATCTATACTGCTTGGGCACTTCCTTGGTTTGCTCCTGAACTAGCACACCCCTGATTAGACAGAGGGTCGGGACTCACATGAGCCTAGGGTTGGGGGTGGCTTGTAGGCAGGACTAGGTTTCCTGAAGGCTCCACCTTACCCTGAGCATAAGTCTCCGATAATTGCTCCACCCTTCCCCTTCACCATTCCCCAATCCTGTTATGCTCGCTCAGTTTATCTCCTTACCTTCCTCTGGTGTTCCTCCTCTGTCCCTTTCTTCCATTGTCTTCTATCCTCTCCTATCAGGTACACCTTCACCAACCCTTTATCTCTTTCACCAATCAATTTCCTAGCTCCTAACTTCACACCTCCTCCTCTCCCAGTTTCACCCATCACCTACGACCTTGTACTTCTTCCTCCCCTCCTGCCACCTTCGTACCTAGACTTCTCCTCTTCCCTTCCAGTCCTGAAGAAGTGTCTCAGCCCAAAACATTGACTGTTTACTCCTTTTCATAGATGTCGCCTGGCCTGCTGAGTTTCTCCTGCATCTTGTGTGTGTTGCACTTGATTTCCAGCATCTGCAGATTTTCTCATGTTTGTAATATTACCTCATACACCTGGAGATTTCCAGTAAATATTAACAAGCTCCCAGCGACTCCTTGTAAATATTAACATATTCCCTGAGACTTGGTTGTGATTTCTCCTAAGAAGTCTTTGTTTCCTTTTTATAGATACCCAAGGACCAACTTCCACATTCAATAATGTTTTCTTTTCTTTCAGCAGCCGACAATCCAAGAAACAGAGAACCAACTTAATTCTGAACTATGAAGTACAATAGCACTTGATAGAGATACTGATGTAGTTCACTGTGACCTTTAAATTTCGTTGTAGAATGCATGGAAGCAGAAAGTAGTACTGACTGGATAGTTTCAGAAATGGAAGAAAGCATATTACAGTGTTCTGCAGAAATCAGTCTCAGGGCTATTGCTTTTAACATACATCAATAAGCTTGATATAGACTCAGAGTCTAACTTCAATGTTTTATATAGAAACAGTGATGAGGCTAGTAACAGACTTTGAAATGGCATTTTTATACAGAATGGTGACGTAGCTGGGCACCACACATGAATTTCAGTGCAGAGAGGCATGAAATGATTTATCCTGGCAGGAAGAATAATGAGAGGGAACACAAACTAAATTGTACAGGTGTGCAGCAGCAAAGCAACTTAGGCACTGTAAGTAAACAAATCTCAGAAGGTGGCAGGGCTGTCAATTGCACACATTATTTCATACTGTTCTCCCACAGAACCTGAAGTGAAAGTGAGCCAAAGACCAAAACAGCCCAATAATAAAAAAAGGCTGATGCAAAACGAACAATTTTTGGTAGTTCTATTTCTAGTATTGCTTACTTATCCTGATGCATCATAATAAATTAACAATATTAGTTTACAGCTACATGAAATTTAAGACATAGGAGCAGAATTAGGCCATTCAGCCCATCGAGTCTGATCCACCATTCTATCATGTCTGATATCAGATCCCACTCAACATATACACCTGTCTTCTTGCAATATCTTTTGATGCCCTGATCAATCAGGAAATTATCAACCTCCCCTTTAAATATAACAACACGCATTGCCTCCATATCTGTTTGCGGCATAGGATTTCAAAGATTTACTATCCTCTGGCTAAAAAAATTCCTCCTTACCTATGTTCTAAAAGGTCACCCCTCAATTGTGAAGCCGTGTCTTCTAGTTCTGGAACCTCCACCATAGGAAACATCCTCTCTGCATCCAACTTATCTAGTCTTTTCAATATTCGGTAGGTTTCAATGAGATCCCCTCACATTCTTCTAAATTCCAGTGAATACAGGCCCAAAGCTGCCAAATGCTCCTCATATGTTAACCCCTTCATGCCCAGAATCATTCTCGTTAACCTCCTCTGGACTCTCTCCAATGACAACACATCTCTGAAATATGGAGCGCAAAATTATTGACAATACTCCAAATGTGGCCTCATTAATGTCTCATAAAGGCTCAGCATTATCTTCTTGCTTTTATATTCTATTCCCCTTGAAATAAATGCCAATATTACATTTGCCTTCTTTACCACAGACTTCTGGGCATCTTGCACAAGGACTCTTAATTCCCCCTGCACCTCTGATGTTTGAATTTTCTCCCATTTAGAAAATAGTTAGCACTATTGTTCCTTTTCTAAAAATGCATCATCATACATTTCCCAACACTGTATTCCATCTGCCACTTTTTGGCCCATTCTCCCAATTTGTCTAAGTCCTGCTGCAATCACATTGCTTCTTCAGCACTGTCTACCCCTCCACCTTCTTTTTGTATCACCTGCAAACTTTGCCACAAAGGCATTAATCGCATTATCTAAATCACTGGCAAACAATGTGAATAGTAGTGGTTCCAATACTGACCTCTGAGGAAAACCACTAGTCACCAGCAGCCAAACAGAAAAGGCTTCTTTTATTCCCACTCACTGCCTCCTGCCTGTCAGCCATTCCTCTATCGATGTCAGCACCTTTCCTGTAATACTATAGGATATTATCTTGTTAAGCAGCCTCATGTGTGACATCTATCAAATGCCTTCTGAAAATCCAAGTAAATGACATCTTCTGCCTCTCCTTTGTCCACCCTGCTTGCTACTTCCTCGAAGAACTCTAACCGATTTGTCCTCCCTCACTTACCACAGTAGCCTGGGATACATCCCGTCTGGTCACAGTGACTTATCCAACTTGATGCTTTCCAAAAGCTCCAGCCCATACTCCTTCTTAATATCTACATGCTCAAGCTCTTCAGTCCACTGCCAAGATCCTTTTCCATAGTGAATACTGAAGCAAAGTATTCATTAAGTACCTCTGCTATCTCCTCCGGTTCCATACACACATTTCCACTGTCGCACTTGATTGGTCCTATTCTCTCATGTCTTATCCTCTTGCTCTTCATATACTTGTAGAATGCCTTGGGGTTTTCCTTAATCCTGTCCGCCAAGGCCTTCTCATGGCCCCTTCTGGCTCTCCTAATTTCATTCTTAAGCTCCTTCCTGCTAGCCTTATAATCTTCTAGATCACTATCATTACCTGGTTTTTTTGAACCTTTTGCAAGTTCTTCTTCTCTTCTTGACTAGATTTACAACAGCCTTTGTACACCACGGTTCCTGTACCCTACGATCCTTTCCGTTTCATTGGAACGTACCTCCGCAGAACCCCAGACAAATATTCCCTGAACATTTGCCACATTTCTTCCGTACGTTTCCCTGAGAACATCTGTTTCCAGTTTATGCTTCCAAGTTCCTGCCTGATAGCTTCATATTTCCCCTTACTCCAATTAAATGTTTCCCTAACTTGTCTGTTCCTATCCCTCTCCAATGCTATAGTAAAGGAGATAGAATTGTGATCACTATCTCCAAAATGCTCTCCCACTGAGATCTGAGATCTGACACCTGACCAGGTTCATTTCCCAATACCAGATCAAGTGCAGTCTCTCTTCTTGCTTATCTATATATTGTGTCAAGAAACCATCCTGAACACACATAACAAACTCCACCCCATCTAAACCCCTCTTTCTAGGGAGATGCCAATCAATATTTGGGAAATTAAAATCTCCTATCACTACAACCCTGTTATTATTACTCCTTTCCAGAATCTGTCTCCCTATCTGCTCCTCTATGTCCCTGTTACTATTGGGTGGTCTATAAAAAACACCCAGTAGAGATATTGACCCCTTCCTATTCCTTTCACCCACAGAGACTCCGTAGGTTACCCCTCCATGACTCCTTCACTTTCTGCAGCTGTGACACTATCTCTGATCAACAGTGCCATGCCTCCAACCCTTTTGCCTCCCTCCCTGCCCTTTCTGAAACATCTAAAGCCCGGCACTTTGTAGCCATTCCTGCTCCTGCACCATTCAAGTTTCTGTAATGGCTGCAACATCATAGCTCCTAGCAAACCTCCCCACCAGGATATTGGTCCCCCTCAGATTCAAGTGCAACCCGTCCTTTTTGTACAGGTCACACCTGCCCCAGAAGAGGTCCCAATGATCCAGAAATCTGAATCCCTGCCCCCTGCTCCACTCCCTCAGCCACGCATTTATCCTCCACCTCATTCTATTCCTATACTCACTGTCACGTGGCACAGGCAGTAATACCGAGATTACTACCTTTGAGGTCCTGCTTCTCAACTTCCTTCCTAACTCCCTGTACTCTGTTTTCAGGACTTCCTCCCTTTTCCTACCTATATCATTGGTACCAATATGAACCATGACCTCTAGCTGTTCTCCTTCCCACCAAGATATTGTGGACGCGATCAGAAACATCCCGGACCCTGGCACCTTGAAGGGAAACTACCATCCGCGTTTCTTTCCTGAGTCCATAGAATCACCTATGACCCCTAACTATAGAGTCCCCTATCACTGCTGCCATCCTCTTCCTTTCCCTACCCTTCTGAGCCAGAGGCACAATTGCTGTCGCTTCCCCCAGGTAGGCTGTCTCCCCCAACAGTACTCAAACAGGAGTACTTATTGTTTAGGAGGACAGCCACAGGAGTACTCTCTAGTACCTGACTCTTCCCCTTCCCTCTCCTGACTGTTACCCACTTAACTTCCTTCCCAGGCCCCAGAGTGACTACCTGCCTATAGCTCCTCTCTATCATCTCCTCACTCTCCCTGACCAGATGAAGGTCTTCGAGCTGCATCTCCATTTCCCTATTGCGGTCCCTAAGAAGCTGCAGCTCAATGCATCTGGTGCAGATGTGGCCGTCCGGAAGGCTGGGAGTCTCCAGAACATCCCACATCTGACACCGAGCTCAGAAAACTGGCCTCACACACATACCTTCTGTCTGTATTCTACACAGATAAGCTACCTCACCTTGACCTTTTATTGCCTAAACCCCGATAAGCCAAAGCCTTCCTACTCTGTCTCCCACTACCCCCATGCCCGCTCCTCTGCAAAGCTGTCTTCTTTTTAAATTCTTCTCGCTGTTCTCACTGGCCAACCTCTATGCGCTTGTGCAGTCGTGCCCCGTTCAAACTGCTGAAGAAATAACCGTCACCTTTTCAACTCTGCTCACTTTTAAACTCTTCCCACTATCCTCACTGGCGGACCTCCTCGCAGTTGCGCAGTTGTGCCCCATTCAAACCACTAAAGAAATTTCCGACTGCTTTATAATCCACAAAGGTTCTGTTTGATTTTAGTTTCCAGAACCTTTTTCATGTTTCCTTTTTCTTCTTGACTAAATTCATCACCACTCAACAGCTAAGATTCACTTACCTCACCATCCTTATCACAAGGTCATAGAGCACTACAGCACACTTCAATCCATCAAGTCTATGCTGAACTATTATCCTTTTGTAGTGGTGTGCTACACACAGCGCTAGAATAACCACACGGAGTCGGTGAGTTAGAGTTGCGATGAAAGAGATTTATTCAAACTTCGCGGCCTGCTTTTAAGCCTTCCCGTTCCCGCCCTCCCTGGGGTGGGACTGCTGTGGGGAATGCATATTCCCAGACCCTTTCTGCACACGGAATTTTCCCCCAGCTGGTGAAGATGGCCTGGCGCCCTTTTTGGGGCCGGACCTCTGCCTGCGCGCGCTGTTGTGAGCCGGTTCGTGTGTGCCAGAAAGTGGGTTGCCACATAACCCCCCCCACCGAACCGGCGATACCTCCCCCAATGTCCTCAGTCTGGATCGGCCTCTGTTTGGGAGGTCTGCCCCTGCGCCGCGGTGCCTGAGCCTGGACCGGCTGCGCCAAGTCCACATGGGCCGGTTTGAGTCGGTCCACCGTGAAAACCTCCTCTCTCCCCCCAATGTCCAGCACGAACGTGGACCCGTTGTTCCTGATCACCTTAAACAGCCCCTTGTAGGGCCGCTGTAGCGGTGCCCGGTGTCCGCCCTGTCATACAAAAAGAAACTTACAGTTCTGCAGGTCTTTGGGTACGCAGGTCGGGCTCTGTCCATGCTGTGAAGTGGGTATGGGGGCCAGGTTACCGAGCCTCTCCCGTAGTCTGTCCAGGACTGCTGAGGGTTCTTCCTCTTGCCCCCTTGGGGCTGGTATGAACTCTCCTGGGACTACCAGGGGTGCGCCGTACACCAACTCGGCCGACGAGGTGTGCAGATCCTCTTTGGGCGCTGTGCAGATTCTGAGCAGGACCCAGGGAAGTTTGTCCACCCAGTTAGGCCCCTCCAGGCGGGCCATGAGAGCCGATTTCAGGTGATGGTGGAAGCACTCCACTAGTCCGTTTGACTGTGGGTGGTAGGCAGTTGTGTGGTGTAGCTGAGATCCTAAAAGGCTGGAGGTGAACTGGGCGCCCCTGTCGGAGGTAATGTGGGCCGGTACCCCAAAGCGGGCTACCCAGGTTGCGATCAGTGCTCGGGCGCAGGATTCGGAGGTGGTGTCGATGAGCGGGACTGCCTCTGGCCATCTGGTGAACCGGTCTATCATAGTTAGGAGGTACCGCGCTCCTCGCGACACTGGCAGGGGCCCCACGATATCCACATGGATGTGGTCAAACCTCCGGCGGGTGGGTTCGAACCGCTGTGGCGGAGCCTTGGTATGCCGCTGCACCTTGGCCGTTTGGCACTGCATGCACGTTTTGGCCCATTCACTGACCTGTTTACGCAGTCCATGCCGCACAAACCTGTTGGAGACCAGCTGGACGGTTGTCCTGATGGAGAGTTGCACTAAGTTGTGAATGGACTCGAAAACCCGCCGGCGCCAGGCTGCTGGGACGACGGGGTGGGGTTGGCCGGTAGCTACGTCACATAGTAGGGTCCTCTCTCCTGGGCCTACAGGGAGGTCTTGAAGCTGTAAACCGGAGACTGCAGTCCTGTAACTGGGGATCTCAGTGTCTGCCTGATGTGCCTCTGCCAGCGCTGCATAGTCCACCCCCTGGGACAGGGCCTGTATGGTAGGTCTGGATAGTGCGTCCGCCACGATGTTGTCCTTTCCAGAGACATGCCAGATGTCCGTCCTGTACTCGGAGATGTAGGACAGATGTCGCTGCTGGCGGGACGACCAGGGGTCGGACACCTTCATGAACGCAAAGGTAAGCGGTTTGTGGTCTGTGAACGCGGTGAAGGGCCTACCTTCTAAGAAGTACCTGAAATGCCGGATTGCCAGGTATATTGCCAACAGCTCCCGGTCGAAAGGACTGTATTTGAGTTCAGGTGGTCGTAGGTGTTTGCTGAAGAACGCCAGGGGTTGCCAGCGACCCTCGATGAGTTGTTCCAGCACTCCACCGACTGCTGTGTTGGATGCGTCCACCGTGAGGGCAGTAGGAACGTCCATTCTGGGGTGCACTAGCATCGCGGCGTTTGCCAAGGCTTCTTTGGTTTTAACGAAAGCGGTTGCGGCCTCTTCATCCCAGGTAATGTCCTTGCCCTTACCCGACATTAGAGTGAACAGGGGTCGCATGGTTCGGGCTGCTGAGGGGAGGAAATGGTGGTAGGAATTCACCATACCCACGAATTCCTGCAGGCCTTTGATTGTGTTGGATCGGGGGAAGTTGTGGACCGCGTCTACCTTGGCAGGCAGCGGGGTTGCCCCGTCTTTAGTAATCCTGTGGCCCAGTCCGAACTGGCATTTGGCTGGGTTGATTGTAAGGCCGAATTCGCTCAGGTGGGTGTAGAGCTGGCGGAGGTGGGACAGATGCTCCTGCCAACTACTGCTTGCTATGAGGATGTCGTCCAAATAGATGAATGCAAAGTCCAGGTCGCGTCCCACCGTGTCCATTAGCCGCTGGAAAGTCTGTGCGGCATTCTTTAGACCAAACGGCATTCGGAGGAATTCGAAAAGTCCGAACGGGGTGATAAATGCTGTTTTGGGGATGCCCTCTGAATGTACAGGGATTTGATGGTATCCCCGGACAAGGTCTACCTTGGAAAAGATCCTTGCGCAGTGTAGGTTTGCTGCGAAGTCTTGAATGTGCGGCACAGGGTAGCAGTCTGGCGTTGTAGCCTCGTTCAGTCTGCAGTAGTCACCGCATGGTCTCCAGCCCCCCGTTGCCGTGGGCACCATGTGAAGGGGGGAGGCCCATGAGCTGTCGGACCGTCGTATGATCCCCAATTCCTCCATCTTCTTGAACTCCTCCTTCGCCAGTCGGAGCTTGTCCGGGGGAAGCCTTCGAGCACGGGCGTGGAGGGGTGGTCCCTGGGTCGGGATGTGGTGCTGTACTCCGTGTCTGGGCATAGCTGCCATGAACTGCGGTGTCAGTACTGATGGGAAATCCACCAGGACCCTGGTGAATTCGTTGTCGGACAGCGTGATGGAGTCCAGGTGTGGGGCTGGCAACTATGCTTCACCCAGGGAGAACGTTTGAAAAGTCTTGGCGTGGACTAATCGCTTCCCTTGCAGGTCGACCAGCAGGCTGTGGGCACGTAGAAAATCCGCCCCCAGGAGTGATTGGGCCACGGCGGCCAGTGTGAAGTCCCATGTGAACCGGCTGGAACTGAACTGTAGCTGCACCGTGCGGGTGCCGTAGGTTCGTATTGTGCTGCCATTTGCGGCCCTCAGGGTGGGTCCCAGTTCTCTGTTGCGGTTGTCGTAACTCGTTGGAGGTGAGACGCTGATCTCCGCTCCGGTGTCGACCAAAAAGCAGCGTCCCAACTGCTTGTCCCAGACGTACAGGAGGCTGTCCTGATGGCCAGCCGCCGTAGCCATCAGCGGCAGCTGGCCCTGGCGTTTCCCGGGAATTTGCAGGGTGGTCTGCAGCGGCGGGCCTCTGTGCCCCACCGCTGGTGGTAGAAACACCATTGTTCGTTGGGCTCCTCACTCCCATCGCTGGGTTTTGTAGGCTCTGCTGCCGGGCCTGGTCTGGTCTGTCGTTGGGCACGCGGCTTGGTGATCTGTGCGACGGATGCCCCTCTCTCTTTCCTGGCATTCCACAGCACATCTGCTCGGGCCGCCACCTCCCGGGGGTTGCTGAAATCTGCGTCGGACAGCAGCAGGCATATGTCCTCGGGTAGTTGCTCTAGGAATGCCTGCTCAAACATGAGGCAGGGTTTGTGTCCTTCAGCCAGGGCCAGCATTTCGTTCATTAATGCTGACGGCGGCCTATCTCCCAAACCATCCAGGTGCAGTAAGCGGGCAGCTCGTTCACGCCGTGAGAGTCCAAAAGTCCTTATGAGCAGGGCTTTGAATGCTGTGTATTTGCCATCCTCCGGGGGCAACTGTATAAACTCCTCAACTTGTGCAGCTGTCTCCTGGTCGAGGGAGCTCAGCACGTAGTAGTAGCGAGTGGACTCCGAGGTTATCTGCCGAATGTGGAATTGCGCTTCTGCTTGTTCCAACCATAATTGGGGTCGCAGAGTCCAGAAGCTTGGCAGTTTTAACGAAACTGCGTGAACAGATGCAGCATCAGTCATCTCTGGTCCAAATATCGTTTGGGCCATCGGGGTCACCAATTGTAGCAGTGTGCTACACACAGCGGTAGAATAACCACACGGAGTCGGTGAGTTAGAGTTGCGATGAAAGAGATTTATTCAAACTTCGCGGCCTGCTTTTAAGCCTTCCCGTTCCCGCCCTCCCTGGGGCGGGACTGCTGTGGGGAATGCATAGTCCCAGACCCTTTCTGCACGCGGGATTTTCCCCCTGCTGGTGAAGATGGCCTGGCGCCCTTCCTGGGGCCGGCCCTCTGCCTGCGCGTGCTGTTGTGAGCCGGTTCGTGTGTGCCAGAAAGTGGGTCGCCACACTTTCTTCTTACTGGGATATACCCTGTCCTGTTCTCTGTGCCATTGATCTTTAAACATCTTCCTCATATCATGTATGGAATTACCCAAAATCAGCTTTTCCAATGAACTCTTCCTAGTTTCTGCTTGATACTCTGTCCTGCTGATAATTTGCTGTGCTCTGATTAAATACACTCCTGTAAGGTCCATACTTATACCTGTCTATGTTATAACGATCTTAAAATTAAGGTGTTGTGATCACTGTCCCTAACTGTTATCCCACTGAAAGGTCAGTCACTTGGCCAGTCTCATTACCCAGCACAGGTACAGTATGGCCTCTCTTCTAACTGGATTATTGATTTCAGAAACCCTTCTGGATGCACCTAACAAATTCTCCCCCATCTAAACCTCTTCCTCTAAGGAGGTCCCAGTCTATATTAGGGAAATTCAAGTCATCTGCTACAAGGCCTGTCTACCTGGCCTGGCTCATTTCCCAAAACTAGGTCCACTATGTTCTCTTCTCTAGTTGGGTTCGCCAGATGCTACTTCAAGAACTCCTCTTGGATACCCTGAAGAAATCCTACCCCATCGAAACTGTTTGCATTGAGGATGTTACAACCAATACTGGGGAAGTTAAACTCCCCCACTATGACAACCCTGCTGCTTCTGCACCTTTCCATAATTACCTAGATATCCCTTGAGTTTAATCCCATCAGAGTTATTGCACCTATCCTGTTTCTGAGGTCCACACGAGTTGCCTCTGAGAATGAACCGTTCATTGTGTACTGTCTGAGTACTGCTAAAAGATTCTCCCTTATCAGTAGTGCTACCCTTCCACCTATTTTACCCAAAAACAAAGAAACCCACAGACATTAAGCATTCAGTCTTATACCACACATATTCAGGTCTCTGTAACAACAACAACATTGTAATTCTGTGTTATGGTCCAGGGTTTAAGTTCTTCCTCCCTAACCAAAATTCTCCTGGAGTCGAAATAAGCACCTTTTAACCTGTTAGACTCACCGTATTTATTACCCTGTTTCTTGCTGTTCTTCCTTTCAATTTTACTTGTCATCCCAACCTGTAGAGCTGCTGCTGTGGTTCCCATCCCCCTGCCACTCTAGTTTAAACCCTCCTGGGTAGCATTAGCAAACCTCTTAATGAGGATATTGGCTCCTCTTCCTGTTCAGATACAAAGCGTCTTGTTTGTACAGATTGCACTTGCCCTGGAAGATAGTCCAGTGATGCATAAATATGAAGCCCTCCTTCCTGCACCAACTCCTTAGTCAAATATTGAACTACACTATGTATCCACTTCTCAACAAACATCGACAATTCCTATCCCCCCATAAACCCACTGAGTTCTTCCAAGGGATTGTTTGTTGCTCCAGATTCCAACATCTGCAATCTCTTGTGTTTCCATTGTGAGTTAGTTTATCAGGCTTTGCGTGGGATTAGTGGAAGCTAGTTATTGATCATTTTCTGCATCAGCCAAGGTCATGATGTTTGGGGTATTTTCGATTATATATCTCTGAATCTTTCATTTCATAAAATTAGAATTTCTGCCAGTTACTTAGAAGTTTTGTCTGCCACACAAGAAGTTGGAGTTTTATTAAAATTGGGTGCTTGCGTTATTGTGCATTATTAATTAAATCTGACATGGAGCCAAATAAGAGTGTTAACATTTAGGTGATGTTCATTTATACACATCTAGTTTGGCACTGTTGCTAAATCATAATTAAAGAAGTAATCAATGTGATCTGGACAAACTGTCTTTCTGGTTTGTTATAGGCAACAGTATTAATTGGTTAAAATCTTATTCCAATCTGTGGTTCCGCTTAATTTTATTTACATGCACGCACAGTAGAATGTGTGACATGTATTATTGACTGTGCTATGCTTTGTTGCTCTGGTGTCTGTTTGTAGAGTGCCCATTAGATTTAAATGAAGCACTTTGTTGGATCCCATATTAAAGTGATTCTATTTACTAATTTAATGGAAATGAGGTCCAAGTTATGCACCACTAGCTGCAGTGATTAGAAAATAACATAAACATAGGCTCTCTGTAGATAAGGATATTTAGTAGATACACATGTTGGAATAACACAAATGAGTCCATAGTAGTGAGGTTACGGAAATTAATGGTTTGGACATGATTTATGCAACTTCAACATTAATATGAAACATATTGCTTCAGCTGTCCATTGAACAGCTTTTCTGATTTTGCCAAAACAAACTGCACGGTTATCCTACCCACATCCACCATCTATTTCCATTTGCTTGTGTTACATAGGAAGCTCTACACCCAGGGAATCAGGTGAAGAACCTTCACAGTGGCAAGATCTCAGATGCCATCTTGATGGGATCCTATCCCCTGAATGTCCTAAAACACTCTGATATTCAGAGCAACTTAAAAACTCTTGTAAATGGTTTTAAAACTACTTAAACAAGTTTTTGGAATAAAAATATTGAAACACTTTTAGTAATAAATAACTATAAAAGTCAAGAGAATAGTTAAAGAAATTAGATACACATAGGTATTTTCTCCTAATCAGTTCATAAATTTCATTCATTTTGAATGATAATTCTGATCCTAATTAGGTATGGCTGGTGGAGAATTGCATAGAGTCATAGAGTTATGAAGCATTGAAACAAGCTCTTCAGCCCAACTCATCCATGCCAACTAAGGTACCTTCCTCAGCTAGTCTCATTACCTGCATTTGGCTCATTTTCTTCAAAATCTATCCCATCTTTAAACCTGTCCAGATGTCTTTCAATTATAAACAAGAGAAAATCTGCAGATGCTGGAAATCCAGGGAACACACAGAAAATGCTAGAGGAACTCAACAGGCCAGGCAGTGTCTATGGAAAAGAGTACAGTTGATGTTTTAGGCTGAGACCCTTCAACAGTCCATATTAGGGAAATTCAAGTCATCTGCGACAAGGCCCGTCTACCTGGCCTGGTTCATTTCCCAAAACTAGATCCAGTATGTTCTCTCCTCTAGTTGGGCTCACCACATGCTGCTTCAAGAACTCCTCTTGGATATTTCAAATACTTAACTTCCTCAAAGACTTTTCCTGGCAGCTCACTCCACAAACCTCTTGTTAATATTTGAGTAATCTTGCATATATATATATTGTTTGGTTAAGCATTCTTATTTGTTTAAGTAAGTCATTACAGGTTATATATAGGTGAATTGCATACATCATCACGCTATCACATGATATGTGCGTGCCTCGCTTAAAGTAAACTCAAAGTTAAACCTGCATTTCGGACCCTGTGTCTTCCTTTGAATTAGTTTAATGTTTTGAAGTTACAAAATATTACAATACCTATCACCTTCTGTGTGAAAAACCTGTCCCTCAGATCCTCTTTCCTCTCTCACCTTAAACTCACCCTTTTAGCTTTAGATTCCTTACCCTGGAAAAGTTAACTGTGATCATTCACTTTACCTGTGCACTAATGTATTTATAAAGATGTATAAGGTCACCTGTCAACCGCTTTCATTCCAGGGAAAACAGTCCCACACTATTGAATCTCTCCTCATAATTTGAGGCCTCCAATTCCAGTAACATCATTGTAGATCTAACAACCTGAGGTGAAGGATCTAAGTTGGTTTATGGGCATCTGAAATAGGGGGATGTAGTGGGTAACATTGAGGGGCTGCAATCCATATCCTTTTATTGATGGTGTTGGGATCGAGGAACACAGGACAGTCCAGGTCCATTGATGGTGTTGGGATCGAGGAACACAGGACAGTCCAGGTCCATTGAGTGGGCTGGGACAGAAGAAGACAGGAGAGTCCAGGTCCATTGAGGGGGCTGGGATAGAGGAACACAGGGCAATTCAACTCCATCTGGGTTAAAGCATTCCACTTGATTAGTATCACCTTGGACATAGAACACGTTCATTCCTGTACCACCACCAAACAGTATTTCATTTATAAAATGTATTGTAGCCACTCACTGAGGCTATTCTGACAGTAATTCCTAAACCCACAATCTCTACCATCAAGACTGACAAGAGTAGAGGAGGGCAGAAGCACCATCACCTAAAAGTCTCTCTCCATATCACATATCACTCTGACTTTGAAATACACAGCCAGGTCATTGTTGTGGTTGGTCTAAATCCACAAACTTCTCTCCCAGTATCACTGTGGGAGTACCTTCATCAGAAGGGCTGTGGTGGTTCAAGAAGGCCACTGTGTGTCCCAGGATCAAACAGGAGGCACGAGGAGGCCAGTCAGTCAGTATGCCTGGGGTTCGTAGTCCTGTCACTGGAGCTCAAAGGTCGATTGGTAGTCCAGAGGTTGAAACCTGATATGCACATCCTGGAGACTGGTGGCTTGTCCTTCCTGCATTTGGAGGACTGTCTGTGTGTGGGAGTACGTGAGAGGAAGGAAAGGACTTGTTTTGCTTTTGTGGTTTTGTTGCTTGTTGGGTTCTGTTTTGTTGTTTTCCGTGCCTTTCCACCGGGAATTGTGGTTGTGTCAGAACGTGATTGGAAAGAGTTTGCGCAGAAATGATAGAATGATCGAGAACATGGTACTGTAAAAAACGTGGTTTGGTTGTTGCAGTAAATAAAAGTTCTATGTCTTCCAGAACATGATTCTTTATTAGTAACCCATGGTACGTATAAATATAAAGAATATAACAATGGTACGCTGTGAATGACAGCAGAATGTATGGCAACACTTCCAGGCTGCCACCAGCATATCCCTTCATTGTGCAGTCATTAATGCAAAGGACACATTTCACTGTATGATTCAATGCACATGTGGTAAATGAATCTGAATATGAATCTAACTTTGTTTCTCAACAACAATAAGGAATTAATAATATTGGTCTTGCTAGCCACTTTCAAATTGTGTAAATTAATAAAAATAAAATGTCTGTCTGAGGAATTGTGCATTAATAATTGATCAAACGAGATTATAAAAACTCATATCTACTCCAATATACATCCCCACTGCTCCCCATCACTTAACTATAATCAGAATCAACTGCAATGGATTAGTGTAACTTTTATAAAAACATAGGTGTGTTGTTGTTGCGTTTTCACGCAGAAAATGAGAACGTCAAGTAAGCTAACATGTACCATACTTTAATGCTGATCCTGTAGCGTTAGTCCATTGCCAACTTCCAATGCAACAGATCAGTAATGTTTATTTTAGGTTTCCTGTGACAGACAGATTCTCCACTGCTCCTCAATATCAGTCCATCAAAAAGGATTGCAGATCAGACAATGCACTTTCCTTCAAGTAATAAATGTGCTGCTGGAGGAAATCACCAGGTCAAGCAACATTTTGTGGGCAGTGCAGGGTGAAATTTGGAAGGAATTATCAATATTTTGGGTTGAAACCCTGCACCACAACCCGAAATGTCAAAGTATGCAAGACAGACTTTTCACGCTATCTTGGTACATGTGACGACAATAAACCGAATAAATAAAAAATGAACAGCTCCTTTCCCCCACAGATGCTGCTCAACCTGCTGAGGCCCTCCACAAGGTTGTTCATTGCTCCAGATTTCATCATCTACAGTCTCTTGTGTCCCTCTCCCTTTCATCCTCAGTTTCTGTGCTCGATGTTATGGATGAAAACAATGTGATGGTATGCAATCAAGTAATCTCAGTGGCAACTGAGTATGCCATCTTTACTTCTCCAATGCCTCCATGTCAACTTTTGCAATGTTAACTCAGAACAAATATTTTTCCAACACTTCTTCATGCAATTCTATTGATTTTTTCCTTTTACATGAGTTTTGCCAAAATCACCACTGCATCAAACATGGGCAAATGGGGCTAGGATAGATGGGCATCTTGGTTGACATGGACCAGATGGCCTGCTTCTGTGCTCTATGACTCTATGATTCTATGTCCCAGCAAAGTCTAGTGTACCCATATCCTTAACTTCAAGGCTAAAAGTCCAAAGCTCAAAGTACATTTATCTTCAAAGCATATGTATTATATACAAACCTAAGATTCATCTCCTTACAGGTTGAAACAAACCAAAAAAATGCAATAGAACTCATTAAAAAAAAAGACATTAAAAAATACCAAACATGCAGGGAAAAATCATGCAAACAATAAAAGGAAGCAAATAGTATTCAGAATTGAAGTTCACAAAACCAGTCACAAAGCCGGTCACAGACAATCCAGGAGCCAGTTAGTCACAGGCCACAGGATCAGTTCAGTGCAGAGACGTGTATATGACAAATAAACCTCACAGAGCAGTGAGCTGAGCGTTGTCTCATCCGGACACCCTGACCTTTTCAAACTCTAGCCAGAGCTTAAATCAGCCAAACCTCAAGTCGTTCATTGTTCTCAGGCCTGAGCCCTGCCACTTCGATACGATCTCAGGCCCGAGCCCTGCAATCTGGATTCAGCCTACACCTGATTTTTACAATCTGGCCCATCACTAAAATTGGCCAAACTGTGGGTGGTTCTTCGTTCTTGGCCCAGGCCACGCCACCTCGACCCTGCCTTAACTCAGTTCTGCCATTTAGAATCGCCTCGAAGTCCACTCCAGAAGTGGCCAGACATTGGCTCATTCCCCACTCTTAGGCCTGAATCAACCTCAGTTCGGCCCGTACCTGCCACACCACAACAGTCCTGCACCTTCAAGTCTTCAGTGTAGGCGGTTCAAAAGCTCAACTCCAAAAGGGAAATTACAGATGTTGATTGCAGTGATCATTTTTGAGAAAAAGTGTGAGTAAAAAAGTAGTTAATAGTTGTCCTTTCTGCCTGCAAGTTGCTGTTGTGCTTCACCAGCGCCATCTTAAACATTAATGTGTGCAACTCATTCAGTATTGGTGTATGAGGTACAACCTGCAAGATGAAACCTAAAATCAATCCTGTAAACACTTGTCTATTGTGTATGAGGTAAGATCTGATCAAATTATTTAAAATGTTAAAAAGATTCAATAGAGCAGATATGGAGAAAATAATTCCACAAATGGGGTAATTACAGTTTAGTCAATCAGGAGCGAAGTCAGGAGGGACCATTTCATGCAAAGAGGAATTTTGGACTTTTGCATTTTGCAGATTTGGTAGATGGAGCGGAAGTGCAAATACAGAGTCTACTTAAATGGAAACATATTTGAGGGACTGGCTGACCTCTTTCTTACACTACATAAACGACTGGTTTCAGCAGAGATTAGGTTATCTGGATTAAAGAAGCCTGAAAAATTAGACGTATTTCTCTTTCCTTCTTTTCTACATTTGACATATTGATGCCTTAAGTGTAATTGGGGCACCCAATGGAATAGTTTTACATATAAATTACTAATCTAGAAGTAATTTTGTTGTCATAATCACATTTCAGGGCTAAGGTGGCAATTATAAACCACTAGTTTATGTTCAGCACTGATTTATTTGATCAAATTACCATTCCTAGAGCCCACTGGAAGTTCCTTGCAGTGAAAGAGGGAAAAAAGTACCATCACCCAACATGATGTTTAGTTCCAGCAAGGGATTGATAAAGCATTTTACCTGATTTAGATCTTCCCACCTTCCCCGTTGGAGATGTGTGCCATGCAAAATCATTCCCCAGAAGGTAAAACAATACAAAGGAAAGGAAATATTATTTTGCTGTTTAAGCTAGATCTCAGCACAGTATATCATATTTCTCTGGGAATAAGAATTCACAACATGTGAATTTATTTTATGTATAAGTATGAGGTCTGAGTGCAAGTCGACTAACACAAAGTGATATTCTTCTGAAGAATACTTTTATGAGTTGATCTCTATCTTCTTCAGTGTCTGCGTCCTGCTCCGGTTTTCAGCAATGCCACAGAAATTAGATGTCAGTATAAATTATGGTACAAGATGAGCCATGGGCTTGGGCTATGAAGGGTAGATCTACAAAACACAGAGCCAGTGAAAGTAATTGCTTTTGATCTTAAAGCTCTTAAGTGACAGAAATTGGTGCTGATCTGGCATTTGCGTCATGAATACTCTTTTAATTGGCAATGACTTGATCTGTTTTCTTATGCTCTCACTTCATCTTCTTGCTGTGATCAGCGGCGGTGACTCAGAAAGCAATTCTCTAAAACACAAAAATAAATAGACTCGGGTGATGCTTCGGAGGGTGATGCATGCCAGGAAAACTATGCTAAGTACAAAATAATCAAAGGCTTGATGAAGGAAACAATATGAGAGCAGGGCCTTTTTGCAAGATGAATAACACACAAGGCACAGCCGAGATACGGAAACCGTTATCCCAGGACTACTGCCTTACAGTTTGATCATTCCAAATGGGCTTTTTACCCCTGTAATGTTTTTGTCAAGCTGTTTTACCAATCTGAAAAAAAAAGCAATCATTTTTGTTCTCTTTCTGTTTGGATTACCTGCTGTGTAATTGTCTTGCCCACTAAAATGCATTGCAGAGTAGCTTGAAATTAGCATGCACATAAAAGGACAATGTACATTTTACACATAAGAATTCAGGGAAATGACCAGAGCGGTAAAAGTGGTACCAAGGGCAAAGCCTGAAACAGCAAGTTTCAGAGGCCGAGGTGATAGGGTATTGATTCTTCTCACTCCCTCAGAAAGACTTTGGAAACTGCACCATTATTAGAATTCTGTGCCTTATTTTATTTGCTTTTCAGCAGGAAAATATTTCCTGAATCCACCAGTGGCTACAACTTCATCAGTGTTTCATTAACTGTGAAGTATTTAGGGATCTCTTGCAGTTGTGAAATGTGATATCTAGTTTCATGTCTTCAGCTGTTTTGGATCACTTTATTGGGCAATAATTATGCAAGTTGTTGTTGTTGTTGTTGAAACTCTCACTTGACTTTACAGTTTCATAGATAAGATACTGCATTTTACAGCTTTGAGAAGCCTAGAGCTACATTAATGAAAATGGTAACTGAGGTGTTTGTATAATTATATTTGACCAAGTTGCAGAATGGTTGAATCCTGAAAATGTCTAGTGGACTGTGCTAGACATTCACAAACCAAGCAAACCAGTAGCAGTAATGCTGTTGTGTATCTAACTATATGTCATATATGTACGAGCCCTCAACTATCAGGTTCATGGAGCAGAGGGGATAACTTCACTCAACTTCACGCGTCCTATCACTGAACTGTTTCCACAACCTATGGACTCACTTTCAAAGATTCTTAATTTCACTTTCTCAATATTTATTGCTTATTTATTAGTATTATTATTATTATTCTTATTATGGTTCTTTTTATTTTCTTTCTTTATTTGCACGGTTTGTTGTCTTTATCAAACTAGCTGTTTACCTTCTTGTGTGAAGTTTTTCATTGATTCTATTGGGTTTCTTGGCATTTACTGTAAATGCTCACAGGGCAATGAACCTCAGAGTAGTATATTGTTAAATATGGATCCTTTAGTAATAAATCCACAATTCACTTTGAACTTTGATGCACTTTATGTCAACTTGTACATCTACAGTGTTTTTTTATTATCTGTTAATATTATTTTAAGTGCTGTATGCGATATATGTACTGTGTTTTGCACCTTGGTCCACTAGGAAAGTTGTTTCGTTTAGGTGTAAACATGTGTACAGTTGAATGACAATAAACTAGAATTTGAACTTGAAGTTGCAGTTGTATCTTCTGCTTTCCTGATTGGCTCTTCTGCTCACTCACTGAGAATGAGCAACTCTTCGTGATTTTCTGCAGGGGAAATTTCTACTTCACAGGCCTGTGGTTCTTAATATTTACAGACATTTACACCTTTAGTGTGAGGGTATTATTAACCAAATTTAATGGACGTCTGATCTTATAATGAACACTGTCCTTACAAGTAAGGAACACATTTTCATATCTGATCCTATTAACTTGATCTTAACCATGATGTGTGGACTAATTGCTACAAGATGCAAGTTTTCTCCAGCATTTTGTGTGTGTGGCTTGTGAATCTTTTCTGGACCCTGCCTAATGTCAGCACATCATTTCTTAGATCTGGAGTCCAAAACTGCTCAGAATATTCCAAATGTGATCTGACCAATGCCTCATAAAACCTCAGCATTATATCTTGCTCTTATATTCTAGTCGTCTGGAAATAAATGTTAATATTGCATTGTCTTACTTACTACCAATTCAGAGTAAGTTAACGTTTAGTTAATCTTGCATTAAGAATCTTATTCCTTGTATTTTCTATTTTCTCTTCCAACTTTCATCATCTGCAACACTTTGCTTTGGCAATAATAGAAAATGCATTTTTTAAAGATATTTTTGTACTCTTTTTTACTGACATTGCCTTAATAAAGGTATTTCTCCTGAGTTCCATTTGTAATCAAATTATAAATCCAATGTTTAGAAAAGAAAAATAATTCTGCTGCACATGGAGAAAAAATTATATTGTAAAACTGATTGCATTCTACCATGTTACATTGCAGTTTTAATTAACTCAAACACTCTGTGGCTCTACATGTCATCATTGCATTTCAGTTCATTCAATGGCAACTTCTTGTTTTCAATTAACTGTTTTGAGTTGATTGTTTTTGTTTTCCCATAACTCTATTTTGGGACCCAAAGCATTCATTGTTTTTATTCAGAAGCAGTTAATCATTGTTTTACTGCTTGTGAAACAGATGAAGTTTCCTTTAGCTTTGTCTATGATCCAGAAAGTTAATGGTCCAGCACCAAGTATGTACTGACTTACTGTCTGCAACAGTCTATTCAAGCAAGCTGTTATGTAACTGGTCACCTCTTTTCTTCCAACTCTGATTTGAATAAGAATGGGGTGAAGCAACGTGACTGCTAAATGTTTCTAATATTCTATAACCTTACGTAACCTTGCAAGGTGGACAAGAAAAGTCCAGGAGAATATACTCACTTGTCCACCCGTAGCTTTCATTACATATTGCACAAGGTCCTGGTTTGAAAATGTTTGGACCTGAATCCTGGAACACATAAGATCACGTGAAATATACCTTCACCAAACCAGTATGATTCTTCATTCAGGTGGATCATCCCCACCTGCTCAAGAGCAATTAAGGTTGGGCAATAAATTCAAGCTCAAGTTTATTGTCAATCAACAGTACACATGTATTCAGCTATATGAAAGAATATTCCTGTAGGACCAAGGTGTGAAAGACAGTCCTGGAGGAAGAAGCTGTTACCTAGTTTAACAGCCCTTGTTCTTACACTGAGGTGCCTTCTGTTTGATGGTAGGAATTCAAAGAGATTGTGGTACGCAAGGGATAAATGATATGCTCATGAATAATGTTGAAAATTAATGTATGGGATAGTTTTGGAGTTAATGTTATCATTCATGTAATCCTTTGAAATAATCTAATTAGATACATTCTCATATCTCTGAGGAGTAAGTGAACTATTTTAATACATCTCCTAAGCAGTTAACACTGAAGTATTATAATCACATTCAATGTTACGAAATAGCTTTTATATTTCCCCTACTATCAACAGTTGGGCTCACGGTGCAGAATGCACCAGGATTAACAAAGGTTAGGACAAATGAGAAATTAAGAATTAGGATAGACCAAATATTTAGGGAGGGAAACCTGAGGAAAGAGAAATGTGGGATGATTTCCTCAAAGCAATTCGTAGATCTCTAGCACCTTAAAAACATTCCACCAACTCAGAAAGAGGTAGCAGGGGTATTTTCTGCATCTATTTAATTGAATTCCTCTCAGTGTAGTCATTGGTATTAAACAGTTGTGCAAGGTTGGTGCAAACAATCAAATAAAGCAATGAGAATAATGTCATCAAAGTGCTTTGTCTTCACGGAAGGCTGACTTGCAATTTTTCAATTTTCTCTTATTTCAGACTCCCACTATTATTAAAATATCAAAGAAGTATGATGCTGAAAGGAGGAAAGTATTGGAAATGCTCAGCATGTAAGGTCATACATGGGGAGCAAGGAACAAGTGAACATTTCAGAACAAAAGTCTGTCATCTAGTGATCATCTCAGCTATGAAATTAAATCCCAGTCTGAATGCAAGAGGGCTAAAAAGCAATGCAAATCATTCCTGGGCTGAAGGATCTATTATTACTTTTCAATCTTCAACCCAGCTTTTGAGTCAATGCATCGAATCTCAGCTTATTGCCAGCACAGACCTTGTCGAATGAAGGGCACGTTCCTGAGCTGTATTATTTGGTGTTCCATGTTGTTCTATTGATCTCAGCAAGAACCCTATCTAAATGTTGCAATTGCTCTGAATATGAATGCTGAATCAGATTAACACACACAAAATGCTGGAGAAACTCAGCAGGTCAGACAGCATGTACGGAGAGGAATTAAGAGCCATTGTTTTGAGCCGAGACCCTTCATCAGGGCCTGTGATGAAAGGTTCAAACCAAAACATCAGCTCATTACTCTTGTCTGGAGATGCTACCTGACCTGTTGAGTTGCTCCAACATTTTGTGTATGTTAATCTGGATTTCTAGCATCTTCAGAATCTGCAGAATCAGAAAATTTGTGTGCAAGGGCGGGAATGAGTGTGGGCAGCATTAAATATATATCCCATATCAGCCTTGTGTATATATATCTTAAGATACATTGAGTGCATATGGTGTTGCCTCAAGGAACTATCTCAGTGTAAGTGCTGAAATAGATTGAAGCAGAGAGTAAACACTGAGTTAGTTTTGATGACATACACTGGGATAACTTGAATTCCACTTGTTTTTTTCATTCAAGACAATTATTGAAGGCTGGCCATGAAATACTTAAGGTTTGGGCAAAGATGATAAACCAAATATTAGCAGGGAAAGAGGACAGAGAAAGGAGGGGACAGACTGGTTTTGGAATCACTTCAAGTGCACCAATCAAGTCAGATGCGATTAAGGTTCATCACTCTGCTATTGATGCCTCTAAATTCGACATGTTGAGAAGCACAGAAAGGTTGTTGCCCCGCGGATCTAAATTGTTTCAATATGGGATAGAAATGACCTAGTCCATGAAAACCCTTGATATGATACCTGAAAGCAGAGAGATTTGGGAAGCTAACAGCTGACACTAGCCCACCTGTTCCACAGCCAGTGTGCCACACAGTCTCTGAGACCCATGTCAGAGCCTCTGCAGCCTTCCAAACAGTTCTTAGTTCCATTCATTGCCCTTGTTTCTAATCAGCACATCAGGGTAAAATACTTTCATTACAGATCTTGTGCTGATGCCAGCAAACTGGAAAACAATTGAGAGAGATAGGGGAAAAATTGAGAAGCTGAATAGTGCGTGAAATTATCTGTACGATCAAGAAAGCTATTTACAGCGATGTCAGAAAACAGCCGAGAGCACTAACATCAGGCAGTCCTCTCCAGCATCATTCTCTTCAATAATTAAAAAGTTTTAGTATGTAGTTTCATATTCTACGTACATCTATCAAAGACTGCTTTCCTGACATTTGTACTAGAAGCAATATGTTACGCACAGCTTATTTCTGGAATTGTATTACTTACTGTAATAGAGTCCTGTCATGTACCTCTATTGCATAGGATATACCTGCCATGGCTGCAGTGGTCTATTCAATTTCTGGTTTCATACCCTATCAAGCATGCACAAGTTGAATTTATAGGACATAAATGCAAGCAACATTGTGCCAAGGGAAGGCAGACTTCTACCCTCTGCTGAGCAGCATTGTCGCCTTCTGCTCGATTGTACAAATTACCTCTGAAATGTACAAATCATGGTTTCTGCTCAACCATTTCCTTGTATTCAGTTTGCTAGGGAAGTGAATAGGGTATCTTCCTATTAAGAGGAGCTTCGAAAATTTCAAACCTAACAATTTCATTTGTAATTATGAAATAAAAGACTTCCCTGGTATTAGTGTATTGTCCATAATAATTGTCCTTCATTTTACCAGTTACTCCTAAAACAAGAAACAAAACAATAGAAATTCAGCCCCTTATAGCCCCTTATATATTTTATTAAAAGTTATCATTAATGATCCACTTAACTGCATTTGGTTATTGCAAGTAAAGCCTCTTGAAAATAGAAATGTCTGCCCATTTTGATGTTAAGCTTCATGCTATATTATGTCAATGACAGGACATTTCAGAATATGTGATGCTGTAGAGTGTGTGTTTTCTCTCTCTCTCTCTCTCTCTCTCTCTCTCACACACACACACACACACACACACACAGCTTGTTTGTCAGTATTTATGTGTTCCCAAGATGAAACTTTCTTTGCCAGGACATAACAGATATCCTCCTTCTTCAAAGAACAGGGAACAGGCACCATCGATGCTGCCCTCATTTGCATCTCCTCCATTTCCTAAACATCTGCACTCACCCCATCTTTCCGCCACCTTAACAGTGGTAGAGTTTCTTTTGTCCTTACCCATGAGCCTCAGCTTCCAACACATTAATCTCCACAACTTCCATCATCTCTAAGGGAATCCTACCTCCCCCAGCCTCTGCCTTCTGAAGGGATCGCTCCCTCTATGAATTCTCTTGTCAATTCCTCCCTCCATCCCCACTAATCTCCCTCCTAGCACTTCTCCCTGAAAGTGGCTTAAGTTCTACATCTGCCTATTGACCTCCTCCCTCACCTCCATTCAAGGCCCCAAATTCCTCCCAGGTGAGGCAACACTTCACCTGTGAATCTGTTGAGGTGGTCTATTGTGTCTGGTGTCTAATGCAGCTCCTCTACATTGGTGAGCCCCTTCACAAAGTGGGGGACTGTTTCATCAAGTTCCTCCGCTCCATCCATTAAAAGCAGAACTTCCCGGTGGCCCAACATTTTAATTCTGATTCTCATTCCCATTCTGACATGTTGGTTCATGGCCTCCCTTGTGCCATGATGAGGCCTCTCTCAGGATGAAGGAGCAACACCAGATATTCCAACCTGATAGCATGAATATTGATTTCTCCTTCTGGTAAAAAATTCTCTCCCTCTTCCTTTTTTTGCTATTCCTCACTATTATATCTTCTCATCTGCCTATCACCTCCCTCTAGTGCCTTTCCTTCTTCCCTTTCTCCTATGGTCCACTCTCCTCTCCGATCAGATTCCTTCCTCTCCAGCCCTTTTCCTTTCCTACCCAGATGTCTTCAGCTATCACCTTCTACCTATCCTCATTCTCCTCCCTGTACCTTTTTATTCTGGTGCCTTCCACCTTCCTTTCCCGTCCTTAAGAAGGGTCTAGGCCCAAAACATCGACTCCTTGTTCATTTCAAAAGATATTGCCTGACCTGCTGAGTTCCTCCAGCATTTTGTGTGTTGATTAGTATTTGTGTTGTTACGTACCCTGTAACTGGGTTGCCAAACCAGCAGAAGTGGACCACTAGTTGGAGTCTGGATTACTAGAAACTAATAAAGTTTTATTAAGTAACACAGTACTCTAATCGTAAGGATATAAATGCAACAGGTTAGCAATGATAAAACACACATGTACACAGAACTAGGGTAATAGGAATCAACCAAGCTCTATCGCAGTCTAGGAGTAAAATGATCAGTCTTAAGTGACGCAGAGTTCAGTTCAGCTTAGTACAGTTCGCAGTTATCGCTGTTGTGCCGTTGGAGAGAGAGAGAGAGAGATGCAAATTTGATTCAGGCAGACCTTTGATGTTCTTCGCAGTTGGTTTCGGGCGGACCCTTTTATGTCTTCTATCCCGCTGTGGTCACCGACTGTGACCCCTCCGTTCCGGATACGACCGTTCTTCCGCGGTGAACCCCGCACCCAGGCAAGGGCAGACACACACACCAGGTTCCCACCGATCGTACCTTTACACCCTGTGAGCCTATGGTCGGTTCCCGCGAACCAGACCTCCAAACTCCCACCACTTGTGGGGGGACCTGCTCCTTCCAGGGGTCTCGTTATCTTGCGATCTCGTGGTGTGTCCGTGCCTTAGCGAATCTGTTCTTTTTATCCCCCTGCAGTGGTATCGCCTGTCCATCAAACTTCAAACAGTTCAGGTTCAAAGCAACTGATCTGTCAATATTCTGAATCGTGTTTCTTTTCCGTTATCTCTCTCTCCTCTCTCATTAACATTTTGAATGTTTCTCTATTGTCTCCCTTATCTCTCTCATTAGCATCAATCGTCTGATAACTTGGTTTGTCGTCACAGTGTGTAGATCTTTATTGAATCTATCGTATTTCTTTGTTCCACCATGAAAGCCTGCAAGAAAATGAATCTCGTAGTAGTATATGGTGACATATATATCCTTTGATAATAGATTTATTGTGAAATTTGAACTTTGAACATACAATGTTGGAGCTTCATATCATGTTGTATGTTGATTAACTCTCTACAGATTACAACAGCATACACTGTGTAGATGTCAAGACACAGCAACTTCCATGTCCCACAGCACTGTTCAAGTTGTTACCACAGAAATAATTCTGACCACTGTGAAGATCATTACAGTATATAATCCAGGCATTATTAATTCAATTTTAATGCTTAAAATACAAAACTTCAAAGACTAGTGAGAAAATGATCAAAAAAATATGGAGGCAAGTCAAACCGTGAGCATCAATTTATCTGAGACATTTAATTTTCTTCTATCCATTTGGGAAATCAGTAGCAGACATATTCGGTGTTCAATACCTCTGAAACCTCTAATATCAAAGCAAAAGACAGCAAACAGTTAATGTGAAAATAGATCAAAAGATTGATCATAAAAGAGATAAACAGTAATATTGGATAAAATAATGAAGCTGTCACAAAAACGCTTGCCTCTGGTAAATTAATTGCTGGAAATAGTGCAAATCATACTGGCTTACTACATAAGGTACAGGAAAGACCACCTAGAGTGAGCTTGCTACAATTTAATACCCAAAGCTGTTACCCATTCATAAGAATGGCACTCCCACCTTTGGGAAGGAACTGAGCTGCAGATCCCCATAAGTCAAATCAAGAGGAAAGCTTAATAATTTGGGAGTTATTTTTTTCCTGGAGAAATAAATTTTAAAGTAACCAATGCACTCAATATTGCACAGCAATTTATAACAAGATTCTCTGGACCAGGTTAAGAGCTGTCGTTTAAGGATGAATTCTTAGAAATATTTAGGTTCTTTATGGACTTGGCAGGAGTTAGACTTGGAAATTCCAGCTTTTGTAGATGGCATATCAAGTATTTCTTCAATGGTTTAACTCAAAGTCTCTGCACTTTGATATAAATTGCTGCATCACTTTGCACTGTCTGGACCTGTTCAGTTTTATTTTAGATTGAGTTTCACTGCATTCTACAAGTGAATTGTGGTGGCAAGATGAAGATTAAATCCCATAGAAAAGCAAAATGTTCTTTCTCCCATTAATCTCTTTGAACAACAAGACTGCATAATGGCATATAACTGGAGTGTAATCTATTAATCATATTGTATGCAATAAAATGCTGACTTAAAAGTATTTCAAATGGAACTTAATCTTCTGAAAAAATTGCCTTTGTTTAGCAGTCATTCTTTTGGAAAGTTTGATGCAATATTAAAACCACTCCAGATATTTATTTCTGATTCAGGTGTGTTTTTTAAATTTGCATAATAGTCTAGAATTATAGAAACATAGAAAATAGGTGCAGGGGTAGGCCATTCGGCCCTTCGAGCCTGCACCGCCATTTATTATGATCATGGCTGATCATCCAACTCAGAACCCCGCCCCAGCCTTCCCTCCATACCCCCTGACCCCCGTAGCCACAAGGGCCGTATCTAACTCCCTCTTAAATATAGCCAATGAACTGGCCTCAACTGTTTCCTGTGGCAGAGAATTCCACAGATTCACCACTCTCTGTGTGAAGAAGTTTTTCCTAATCTCGGTCCTAAAAGGCTTCCCCTCTATCCTCAAACTGTGGCCCCTCGTTCTGGACTTCCCCAACATCGGGAATAATCTTCCTGCATCTAGCCTGTCCAATCCCTTTAGGATCTTATACGTTTCAATCAGATCCCCCCTCAATCTTCTAAATTCCAACGAGTACAAGCCCAGTTCATCCAGTCTCTCTTCATATGAAAGTCATTATAAATTATAAAGACAAAAAATAAGCTTTTTGGCACGTACATTGAAACAGAATGAAATGCATTGTTTGTATCAAATCAAATCAGCAAGGATTGTGCTGGGGACAGCCCACAAGTGTCGGCCTTCTTCCAATGTCAAAATAGTATGCCCACAATGCACTAACCTTAACCGTCCGTCTTTGGAATGTGGGAGGAGAGCAGAGCACTCTAAAGAAACCCAAATGATCATGGGGTGAACGTAGAAACGTCTTACAGACAGCAACAGGAATTGGACTTGTGTCATTGGTGCTGAAATAGTGTTACGCTAACCACTACTCTATTGTGCCATCAACCATTTTGTAATATTAATTTACATTCACTTGCACAATTATTTTACATCCATTTGCCATTGAGCTACTAACCAAGTTGTTATTAAAGCATTAAACCATGTTGAAGCATTAATCTTTCAGACATCAGTATTTCAAAGAATGATTTCTGATGCACAGAGGGGTAGAGGCAGAACACTATACAGGGATGAAATAACTCCTTGTTGGTAGAACAAACTGGGCAATAGCAAGTCACTAATCTGTTTCATACACCAAATGATTTTATTTGCTATTGCAAATCAAACTTGACATAAAGCAGACCACTGATTTATTGTCACCTGTTTTGGGCTGCTGACGAAGACTAATTCACCTGATATGTATTTTAAGAAATGGCATAAAATGGACAATTTGCTACCCCATTAACCATCTCATTGTGTGGACAATTGGGTAATTAGCATCAGGTGTTGACTGCATTTACTAGTTGTCAGATTATCAGTCTTAAACCTATTTCATTCAAACAGCGACAGGGCTGGGATAAAGTGGGGAAAAAATAAATTGCTACTATAGGAGAATGTAGAAAACTACCTGATACAACAATTGCAATACTTAGTGACTTTTGAACTTACGTACTGTTACAACATTTAACAAGCATTTCGATGAATCTGAACAAGTAAATCTTGTCAAGTGTTGTGACAGTACCTTCCACCTCAGCTCATTACGCTCACAGCTGTGCTACCCTGTTGTAACAATATGTTGCTGTGATGCTCCATCTGAGAACCCTTGGACTTGTAAACCAAACTCCTTTCTTTTCTTAGGATTTTAGGATATCATGTTTTATATCTTAGTCTTATTAGAATTCCCAAAATATATCATTTCATTATTTTCAGGACTATGCTACTCTACATCTGCCATTTCTCTGTCCATTTTACCAAAATATCAACATCCTTCTGTAAGCCAAAATTATTTTCCTCGCTATCAAAAATGCTTCCAACTTCCATGCCACCTGCATGCTTATTAACTCCTGTTCTTCATTTACATCTGTATCATTAGTGTACATGACAAACTGCAAGGGTCCCGGCACTGATCCCTACCATACATCACTGGACACAGGTTTCTGATCGCAAAGTCAGTCCTCAACAGCCTGCGTTCTATCACCAAGCCAATGTTGGAAACAATTTGCCAAATTGCACTATGCCCACATGGACTCTTATGCACATGGGAGCTTGTAGAAGTCTTATTGAACTCATGTAGACTACATCAAGCACACACTGTCATTAACACAGTTAGTCACAGTTTCAAAAAGTAAATCAACTTAGTCGAATGGGATCTGCTTCTCACAAAGTTATGCTCATTATCCTTTATCCTTAATTAATCCTGTCCCTCCGATCCTTTTTCCAATAATTTCATTACTATTTATGTAATACGCACCAGCCTATAATTTTCTGACTTAACCCTATTGCCCTTCTTGAATAAAGGTACCAGATTTGTGTCCTTCAGTCACCTGGAACTCTACCTCTTTATTGAGGAAGAGCCAATGTTTCAAGCCAAGATGCTTCATCAGGACTGGAAAGGATGGGGGAATAAGTTTCTAGACCTAGTGAAGGGTCAAAGTCCGAAACCTCTTCTGATCTGCTGATTTCTTCCTACATTTTTTGTTTGTTATTCTGGATTTCCAGTATCTGCAAAATCTCTTGTGTTTATGATTCATCCAGCTTCATGCCCACTAAGACATTTAACGTCCTTTCTTTTCAATAGAAATTTATTCTAGAATTCCACCACTCCATTGGTTGAGGTTCCTGTTCCCCATAGTGAATGCGATGTCACCTATATTATCCATCCTCAAGCACAGATTATCTAATTAGTTCATAATGCATATCACTCTTTCCCTAGTTAGTCTCCAACTCTTAACATACTAAAGAAAATGCTTTGGCCTTTTCCTTAATCTTGCCCCTTTGTCATCCTCCAAATTAATTTTCTGAGTAGCCTGTTTCACTTACTTACATGCACGCATGTTTACACTCACACTCACACGCACTCCGACTCACACACATACACACACTCACACACACACCCACGAACACTCACATACATACACACACACACGCACGAGCACTCGTACACATACACACAATCACACACATACACACATACATGCACTCAGACTCACACACATACACACACTCACACACACGCACGAACACTCACACATATGCTCACACTCACACACGAACACTCCTACATACACACACACACACGAGCACTCGCACACATACACACAATCACACACACACACGAGCACTCGCACACATACACACAATCACACACACACACGAGCACTTGCAAACATATAAACACTCACACACATCTGCATGCGCACTCGCGCACTCACACACGCTCACACACACACAATTTATTTCCATGATTTTTCTTCTTTAAATTTCTATAAGTTTCTTTAGCCAGAGGATGGTGAATCTGTGGAATTCGTTTGGACGTGAAGTCATTTGGTATATTTAAAGCCAGAGTGACAGGCTCTTCATTAGTAAGTCATTCAAGGCTTATGGGGGGGAAGGCTAAAAAATGGGGTTGATAGGGATAATAAATCAGCTAAATTAGAATGATGGAACAGACTTGATGGGCCAAATAATCTAAATCTGCTCCTGTGTCTTATGGTTTTATGATCTTATGGTTTGATAGAGCCTCTTTCATTGGTTCTCCAAACCTGCTGTAGGCTGATTTTTTTTCTTTATCATATTCTATCTCTTGACATTCTAAGTTCGAAGTTCAAGTTCAAAGTCACCTTATCACAGTACATATATGTCACCATATACAACCCTGAGATAGATTTTCTTGTAGGCATACACAGTAAATCCACAAAACACAATAGAATCAATTTAAAACTGCACCCAACAGGATAAATTAACCAGTGTGCATGAAATAACAAACTGTGGAAATACTAAAGAAAACCTAATAATTATCATAATAAATAAGCAATAAGTATCGAGAACATGAGATGAAGAGTCTTTGAAAGTGAGTCCGTGGGTTGTGGGAACAGTACGATTTTGGGGTGAGTGAAGCTGAGTGAAGATACTCCCTCTGGTTCAGGAGTCCAGTGTTGAGGGGTAATGGCTGTTCTGGCGCTGCAGGTACTGAGATACCTTCTCAGTTCTGGCAGCAGTGAGAAGAGAGCATGTCCTGGGTACTGGGGGTCCTTGATGATGGATGCTGCCTTCCTGCGACAGAGCATCGTGTTGATGTGCTCAACGATGGGGAGGCCTTTACCTGTGGTATATTGGCTGCATACACTACATTGCCCTTTGCATTCAAGGGCATTGGAGTTTCCATACCAGGCCATGATGCAACCAATCAAAATAATTATCACCACACAGCTATAGAAGTTTGTCAAAGTTTTAGATGCCATACCGAATCTTTGCAAATTTCTAAGGAAATAGAGACACTACCATGTGCTGGGTCCAGGACAGATCCTCTGAAGTGACAACACTGAGGAATTTAAAGTTGCTGATCTTCTCCACTTCTGATCTCCCAATCTAGACTGGCTCACGAACCTCTGGTTTCCTCTTCCTGAAGTCAATAATCAGCTTCTTGGTTTTGCTGACGTTGAGTAAGAGGTTGTTGTTGCAGCAACACTGACCCAGATTTTTAATCTCTCTCCTACATGCTGATTTGTCACCACATTTGATTCGGTGAACAACAGTAGTGTTGTGAGCGCATTTAAATATGGCATTAGAACAGTGTTTAGCCTCACAGTCATAAGTATAAGCAAGTAGAGCTGGGGGCTAAATACACAGCCTTGTGGTGCACCAATGCTGATGGAGGTTGTGGAGGAGATGTTGTTGCTGATCCAAACTGACTGGGGTCTGCAAGTGAGGAAATCCAGGATCCAGTTGCACAAGGTGGTATTGAGGGCAAGATCTTAAAGCTTATTGATCAGTTTTGAGGGAATGGTAGTATTGAATGCCGAGGTGATGTGCTTCCATATAGACATATAGATCTGCTTCAACTTGCTGACCTTGTGCTGGACATAAACTTTCATCTTTTTTTTTGAAAGACTCCCACCTGCATGTAACTGCTCCAGTGTCACTTTTGCCAGTGTGTCTTATCGTACTGAGATCAACTCTCTCCAAATACACATTCTTAATCCCTTTCCATAACAATCCTAAAACACACCACCTTATGATCAGTTCCTCTCACTGTCAGACCTGTCAGTCTGAAGCAAGTCTCCTCTATTGCTCTGGACTGCCCAGAGCAAGAGTCTTCATGCAGTTCACCAGGTTCTGCTTGGAGCACCCCCAGGTTATGAGCTTTTCATCAACATACAGATAAAATTGCTATGTAAGCTAAGATGTTAAAATTGTTTCTCCTTGCATTGCATATTATTTATATTTAATTTTTAACTTTAATTTAGAGATCCAGCTAGGCTACAGGCCTTTCCAGCCCAAAATACCCACAGAGCTCAATACACATGTGTAACCAATCAACCTACTGACACATCTTTGCAATGAGAGAGGAAACTGGGGCACTTGGAGGAAACCATGTGGTCACGGGGAAAACGTACAGCCTCTCTCTGTGACTGAGAGATGCAGCTGAGATGAATGAATGACTTTACTACAGTTAAAGGCAGAGGACCTCCCAAAGTTATTTGTACTGTGTCTGCTTATACTGTGAACACATTGCCCAGTTCTTGGCAAGCTTAAGTTCAGTATTTAACAATGGTAAAATATTTTGTGGATCAATTGTAATGTCTTTGCAAATATACTACTGCGAATTATTGTAAATATAGTGTTTCTGATCTGAACTGGTCAAAAAACCAACAAATCATTCATCTGCAACGTAACTGGAGCATAAATAATAGGCAACAATATCAATGTAGTAAAATCGTTCATCCATCTCAGCTGAAACCTGGAGCAAACTAGCCACAGAGAGACAGAAATGAACAAGCAAATATCACCGGTGCCTGAGTGAATAAAACAACTTACAGACAGACACATCTGGAGGTCCAGCTCCATGACTCATCGAGACAAAACATATCATCATTACCATCATGTGCCGTGTCGTCTGACATAGGCGATCATAGTCTGTGACCATGATTGTACTTGGTAAATTTTTCTCCAGAAATGTTTTGCCATTGCCTACAGCTGGGAAGTGTCTTTACAAGACAGGTAACCGCAGCCATTATCAATACTCTTTGGAGATTGTCTGCCTGGTGTCAGTGGTCGCATGGCCAAGAGTTTTGATATACACACTAGCTGCTCATATGACCATCCACCACCTGCTCCCATGACCCCACGTGACCCTGATCGTGGAGCTAAACAGGTGCCATACCTTGCCCAAAAGTGACCTGCAGGCTTGCGGGGGGAAGGAGCACCTTACACCTTATTTGGTAGAGATGCATCTCCACCCCACCACCCTTCATATGACCATAATCTATTTCTCTCAGTTTAGAAAGATTCACAGTCCTTTAAGAGTAGGGACACTTACTCATTTTTATTATTCTCCACCCTGCCACCTAACAACACATAATGCTCCCTGAATTGCTTCATGATGCTACATTGTCATTGGAACATAGATCCTTCCTTTGAATAGTCCTCTGATCACTAAAGTAAGCAGAGTACACCTGGAACAGCTATGAAACATATTGGTACAATATGTTGTGTTTTCAAAATGGGAACAGAATAAAAGTCCTATGTGACTTAAACATTCAGAAAGAGCTGTTTTCCAAGCAATAAGATTGTTACTCCTCCTTACAGGTTGCAAGATTATCTCAAGAAGAAAATACTTTTGCACTGAGGTTAATGCTGCACTGTCCTACAACTCAGTGGCATGTTTTATTCCTGTTTGTTTTAATACAAAGATGAACACATTTAATACTGCACGTATTAGAACACTACTCTGAACACACTGGATCACATATTTCATTCTTCTCACACATGAGGGGATCAGGCCTCATCAGACAGAATTTTGTGTTGAAGAATAAATCTATAAATCCACACAGATATGGTTTAATACAAGATTATGCAGAAACGTAGGAACAAAGTAAAATTTCAGACTGTTTTAAAGGCAGAGGACTGTAGTTCACCTCTCAAAATTATTTGTACAATGTCTGCTTACAATTTACACTGCAAACACATTGCCCTGTTCTTGGCAAACTTGACTATTTAAGTCTGGTACTTACAATGGTAAAATGTTTTGTGAATCAATTGTAATGGCTTTGCAAATATACTACTGTAAATTATTGTAAATATAGTGGATCCAATCTGATCTTTTTTTTCTTCTCAGGCAAAAAGTGGAGAATGGTAACAGCTATTCCAGAGCAGTGCTGTATCTCTAAATTAAATAACATTTTTCAGAGGTGTAAGCACTGACTACATCCCTAACACTTCTGACCATTGGAGCCTTTGACATTTAATTCAACCAATATAAAACAAGCATATTGAATACCTTCTGAGACAGACGGGGCCAGGAGATCCTGCTTCTTCAGACACATGGCCCAGCTAATTACACCGAGTACCGTGGGCCTAGTGCAGACTACAGTAGAGTTACAGAGCTGAGTCACAAGCAGTCATTTCCAAAGTTTGGAAACTGCCGCAAACAGGTTACAAACTTACCTTCAACTGCCTCAGTGACCCAGTGAATAGATTGTTGCCTCTCAGTTCAATGACCCATTTTTAATCCTGAACTCCAGTGATGACTATGTGGAGTTGGCATGTTCACTTTCTGACTTGCATAAGTTTTGTCTCAGTGTTCCAGACATCCTGGTGGTAACTGGCCACTGTAAAGTTGACCTAAGTGAGTGGTAGAATCTAGTGAGAATTGATGGGGAGAGAATAGAACGGGGTTAATGTAGGATTAGTATAAATGACTCATTGATGGTTGGCACATACTCAGTGGGCCAAAGACCTGTTGTTGTGCTGTATGTCTCAAAGACTCTATGGAATATAGAAGAATAGAGTCACCAAGCATCAGCTCACGAGGATCTCTATTTCCTGCTGGGAAATAAGAACTGATGACCACATTACCATGTATAAAAATGACAAAGAGTCCTTGGGGAGGGTGCAAGAGATCTTACAAAGGTGATGGCAGAAATGCAAGGTTTGCACCCCTGAAGGGATGAAAGGGAATTTCTGCAAATAACTTGAAGATTGAGATAGTATAGCCATAGAAGCCTGAATTTTAAATGGAAGCAGGAGGGCTTCAAAGCCAACAATAGGTAAATGTACTGAACTATAAAACCTTTCAACGTCTGCATTTAACATGAAAGAGATGGATTACAACCAACCACACCATATCACCATTAACCTCTGCTCCCTGCCCTATCCTTCCAATGAGACAAATATGACTTTTTCAATGTGTCTTTTTCACTTGGTGTTATTTATGATAGTTCACAAGGGTTTCTTGAGCTTTCTAGTACTTACCGGTGAAAGTAGAGGGAAATCTCAATGGTCTGAATAGGTTCAGGCAAATCTGCCAACATCCACTGTAACTGGCAGATTTTCCCTCATGTGAGTGAAGGAAGGTTGTCTGAAAAACTCCACGATATCTGAAAAGCAGTCTCTGAGCAGAGTCAGAGGAATACAGCAGGTGGTGTCAGATCTTACAGCCTCTCAGAAATTGACCCTCTGATTGTTTGGAACTTTCCTTATTACCACATGGGGACTTCTTGTCCAAAAACAACTTCACAGCTATTTCCTGATTTTCTATCCATTAGAGAATTTGTCTCCCCATTACCACTAACCTTCAATCTCTTCAAATGGAAATCAGTTGTGCAAACAATTCTTTTAAGTGGTACTTTATCAAATACATTTTGCAAGACCATAAGCACTACATAAATCAACATTCTCTTATTACATAGTCTGTTACTTCACCAGTGATCAATTTAGTCAAAAACCATTTACCATGAACAAATCTGTGTTAACTATCATTTATAGATTCATTCTTTTCTAAATGCCAAGTGAAATTTTCTGGATTATTGTCTCTGAATGCTTTCCCACCATCAATGTTCCTGGGTGATCAATAGAACATAGCACAGTGAGTGGAGTAGCAGTCAGAGGTCTGAGTTCAATCTCTTAAACATCGAAACATAGAAAACCTACAGCATAATACAGGCCCTTCGGCCCACAAAGCTGTGCCAAACATGTCCTTATCTTAGAAATTACCTAGGGTTACCCATAGCCCTCTATCTTTCTGAGATCAATGTATCTGTCCAGGAGTCTCTTAAAAGACCCTATCGTATCCGCCTCCACTACCATCGCCGGCAGCCCATTCCAAGCACTCACCACTCTCTGCATAAAAAACTTGCACCTTTACTTTACCTTATTGTCGCCAAACAATTTATACTAGAGCGTACAATCATCACAACGATATTTGATTCTGCGCTTTGCGCTCCCTGGATAGTATTGGTAGATCCCTGGATAAATTGATAGTAAATAGTAAAAATTTAAATTATAAATCATAAATAGAAAATAGAAAAGGGAAAGTAAGGTAGTGCAAAAAAACCAAGAGACAGGTACAGATATTTGGAGGGTATGGCCCAGATCCAGGTCAAGATCCATTCAGCAGTCTTATCACAGTTGGAAAGAAGCTGTTCCCAAATCTAGCCATACAAGTCTTCAAGCTCCTGAGCCTTCTCTCGGAGGGAAGAGGGACGAAAAGTGTGTTGGCTGGGCAGGTCGTGTCCTTGATTATCCTGGCAGCACTACTCTGACAGCATACGGTGTAAAGTGAGTCCAAGGACGGAAGATTGGTTTGTGTGATGTGGCTGGGCTGTGTTCACGATTTTCTGCACCTTCTTCCGGTCTTTGATGGGACAACTTCCATACCAGGTTGTGATGCGCCCCAGAAGAATGCTTTCTACAGTGCATCTATAAAAATTAGTGAGGGTTTTAGGGGACAGGCCAAACTTCTTTAGCTTTCTCAGGAAGTAAAGGCACTGGTGGGACTTCTTGGCAGTGGACCCTGCTTGGTTGGACCAAGTCAGGTCATTTGTGATATTGACCTGACATCTCCTCTGTACCTAGTTCCAAGCACCTTAAAACTGTGCCCTCCCATGCTGGCCATTTCAGCCCTGGGAAAAAGCCTCTGACTATCCACACAATCAATGCCTCTCATCATCTTATACACCTCAATCAGGTCACCTCTCACCCTCTGTTGCTCCAAGGAGAAAAGGCCAAGTTCATTCAACCTATTCTCATAAGGCATGCTCCCCAATCCAGGCAACATCCTTGTACATCTCCTCTGCACCCTTTCTACGGTTTCCACATCCTTCCTGTAGTGAGGCAACCAGAACTGAGCACAGTACTCCAAGTGGGGTCTGACCAGGTTCCTATATAGTTGCAACGTTACCTCTCGGCTCCTAAACTCAATCCCACAATTGATGAAGGCCAATGCACTGTATTCCTTCTTAATCACAGAGTCAACCTGTGCAGCAGCTTTGGGTGTCCAATGGACTCGGAACCCAAGATCCCTCTAATCCTCCACACTGCCAAGAATCTTACCATTAATACTATATTCTGTCATCATATTTGACCTACCAAAATGAACCACCTCTAACTTATCTGGGTTGAACTCCATCTGCCACTTCTCAGCCCAGTTTTACATCCTATCAATGTCCAGCTGTAACCTCTGACAGCCCTCCACACAATCCACAGCACCCCCAACCTTTGTGTCATCAGCAGATTTACTAACCCATCCCTCCACTTCCTCATCCAGGTCATTTATAAAAGTCACAAAGAGTAGGGGTCCCAGAGCAGATCCCTGAGGCACACCAGTGGTCACCAAACTCCATGCAGAATATGACCCATCTACAACCACTCCTTGTCTTCTGTGGGCAAGCCAGTTCTGAATCCACGAAGCAATGTCCCCTTGGATCCCATGCCTCCTTATTTTCTCAATAAGCCTTGCATGGGGTACTTGGTCAAATTTGTCAAATGCCTTGCTGAAATCCATATACATTACATCTACTACTCTACCTTCATCGATATGTTTAGTCACATCCTCAAAAAATTCAATCAGTCTCGTCAGGCACCACCTGCCTTTCACAAAGCCATGCTGACTATTCCTAACCATATTATGCCTCTCTAATTGTTCATAGATCCTGCCTCTCAGGATCTTCTCCATCAACTTACCAACCACTGAAGTAAGACTCACTGGTCTATAATTTCCTGGGCTATCTCTACTCCCTCTCTTGAATAATGGAACAACATCCACAACCCTCCAATCCTCCAGAAGCTCTCCCATCCCCATTGATGATGCAAGGATCATCGTCAGAGGCTCAGCAATCTCCTCCCTCACCTACCACAGTAGCCTGCAGTACATCTTGTCTGGTCCCAGTGACTTATCCGACTTGATGTTTTCCAAAAGCTTCAGAACATCTTCTTTCTTAATATCTACTTGCTCAAGCTTTTCAGTCATCTCTACAATCGTCATGATCCTTTTCCGTAGTGAATACTGCAGCAACGTACTCATTAAGTACCTCTGCTATCTCCTCCAGTTCCATACACACTTTTCCACTGTCACATTTGATTGGTCCTATTCTCTCACATCTTATCCTCTTGCTCTTCATATATTTGTAGAATGCCTTGGGGTTTTCCTTAATCCTGTCCACCAAATCCTTCTCATGGCCCCTTCTGGCTCTTCTGATTTCTTTTTTAAGCTCCTTCTTGCTAACCCTATAATTTTCTAGATCTCTATCATTACCTCATTTTTTGAACTTTTCATAAGTTCTTCTTTTCTTCTTGACTAGAGTTATAACAGTCTTAACCCTGGCTACTGTCCGTCTGGAATTTGTATGTTCTCTCTGTGTCTACATGGGTTTCATCCAGTTTCCGTCCACGATCCAAAGATGGCAGGAGGACAGGTTTATTGTACTTTAAGTAATCCCTGGTGTGCAGGTCAAATGCAGAATGAAATGATGATAAATGTGGGGAAAATAAAAATGGGATTAATGTAGAATTAGCATCAACTGATGGCTGAGGGTTGGTACAGATTAGATGGGCTGAGAGGTCTACCTTCATGAAGTATCTCCCTACAACTAACCTTTAATTACTGAATTTTTCTCACTCAACTATTTTGCTCAAACCTTTGATATTTTACAGACGTGGTTTTCTGCATGTCCTGCTTCCATCCATGTTGTTACTGCCTCCTGCTTCGCCCTCTTCTCTGGCAAAGGTTGACACAATGTACTCATTGAGTCAGTCTTGCAATCCCCATATTTTACACAATGACTGTTAGTTTCATTTTCCATCCCACTTTGATCTGTCTGTGTGTTGGTTCTTGCACACTTACAGCAAGTTTATCTTAAATTTCAGGAACAGCACCTTATTTTCTGCTTGGGCCTGTAGCAGCCTTCTGGACTGATATCTAATTCAACTGTTTCAGGTATCTCGCTTTCTCCATTCGTAAAGAATTGTCTAAGGCTACCCATCTATAATATTAACTTTAGTTTCCTTGTCCATGAGATTACCTAATCTGCTAGGCATTTCCTGGACTGCTGACTTACATTTCACAGTCTTCGCACGTTTCTTTGTTAATTCTTTTCTCTTTCTGTAAATTCCCTCATTAATCAACCAATCAGGTGTATTCAGAATCAAAATTAGGTTTAATATCTCTGAGATATGTCATGAAGTTTGTTTTTTTTTGGCAGCAGTACATATTTCTAAAAATACATATAAATTACAATAAGAAATATATATATATATACAATTAAATTATATAAAATATATTATAGTATACATGTGTAGTTAAGTAAGTAGTGCAAAAAGAGAGCAAATGAGAAGAAAAATATAGGCTTATTGCCCATTCAGAAATCTGATGGCAGAGGGGAAGAGGGCACATCACGGGTGATGAGGGTTCTTGATGATGGATGCTGCCCTTTTAACACATCACAGTTTGAAGATGTGCTTGATGCTGGGGAGGCTAATGCCCTTAATAGAACTGCTGAGCTTGCAAGTTCGTGAGGCTTTTCCTGATCCTGTGCAATGGCCCTTCATACTAGACAGTTTTGCAACCAGCGAGAATGCTCTCTACAGCACAGCTGTAGAAATGTATCAGAGCGTTCAGGCTCCTGTCCCTGCTCCATGATGGTGGTCATCAGAAAAGGGTATGTTCTGGATGCTGAGAGTCCTTAATAATGGTTGCTGCTTTCTTGATAAACCTTTTCAAAATCTCATCAAATGTAGGAAGGCCAACATCCATGATGAAGCTGTCTGAGTCCACAATCCTCTGCAGCTACTCTTGATCCTGTGCATTGGAACCTCCATACCAGACAGTGATGCTACCAATCAGAATGCTCTCCAGTGTACATCTGTAGAAGTTAGTGATAGTCTTTGATAACATACCAAGCCTGCTCAAACTCATAATGAAGTATAGCCACCGCTGTGCCCTCTTTGTAATTGCATCAACCAGGATAGATCTTCAGAGATATTGACACCCAGCACCCTAAAACTGCTCACCCTTTCCACTACTGATCCCTCATTGTGGACTGGTGTGCATTCCCTCAACCTCCCTTTCTTGAAGTCCACAATGCTTACTCTTACTGATATTAAGAGGGCAAGATTGTTGTTGCGACACCACTCAAACGGTTGATCTATCTCACTCCAGTAGCCTCCTTGTCACCATTGTGACGAGAATACACATAGATTAAGATGTTAGCTGTCCTGTGCTGGCACCAGTGGGATCAGCAGTTGGTCTGCCACCTGTCTTCAGGAGAGAGAGAGATAAGGAAAATAATGGAGCAGCATTTGGAGATGTTAATGAAGGGACAGGAGAGAGTAACGGAAGGAGAGCTGTCAAGATCGGCTCCCCCTTTGAACCCTGAATTGTTTGAAGTGATGGACAGGCGATACCCCAGTAGGGGGATAAAAAGGGACAAGTTCGCTAAGGTAAGACACACACGACACCCCGAGGTAACGAGACCCTGGAAGCGGTGCGTCTCTCACAAGTCGGTGGGAAGTTTTTGGACGGCTGGTCGCGGGATCAAGCCATAGACGCTCAGGGTAGAAAGGCACGATCGGCGGGAACCTGGTGTGTGTCCACCCTTGCCTGGGTGCCAGGTTCACCGCAGAAAAACGATCGTATCTGGAAACGGAGGGGTCACGGTCGGTGACCTCAGATGACATCACAAAGGGCTTGCACGAAAGCTGACTGCGAAGGTCTGTGTGTGGAAGCCATTTGAATATTCATTCGTTTTGCTCTCTCTCTCCTTCCCCCCACTGTCTGCAAACTGAACTGAACTGAATTGAACTGAACTTTGCGTCACTTTGAAACTGGTCATTTACCCCTAGACAACGATAGAGCTTGATTGATCCTGTTATCTTAATTCTGTGTACATGTGTGTTTATCGTTGCTGAACTGTTGCATTTATTATCCTTTTGATTAGAGTACTGTGTTGCTTGTTTCTTTAATAAAACTTTCTTAGTTCTAGTAATCCAGACTCCAACTGAGTGATCCATTTCTGCTGGTTTGGCAACCCAGTTACTGGGTACGTAACATAAGTGGGGTTCTCATCCACGATTTTGAACGCTAAATTTGGGATGGAGTAAATTGATTGGGTCAAAATTCCCTAAAGAAAAAGACAAACAGCAGAAATGGAGGCTGAGGAATTTATAAAGGCGCCGACCTTGGAGGCATTAGAGGATGCCAGGAAATCGGAATTGGTAGCTGTGGCCAAACGGTTGAATCTTGCTAAAGGGAAGTCGACAATGAGGAGAGAGGAGATACACAGAGCTATCGTAGAGAACTATGTATCTAAAGGTGTGTTTCCCCAAGGCGAGCTGGAGGTGGTGTCTATTGAAAAACCTGCTGGAGACGCGGTACAGGTGCAGCTTGAAAAACTGAGACTCGAGCACGAGTTCCGGGTACGGCAGTTGGAGAGAGAAGAGAATGAGAGGGACAGGCAGTTGGAGTAAGAAGAGAAGGAGAGAGAGTTAGAAAGGCAGGAGAAAGAGAAACAGTTAGAAAGGCAGGAGAGAGAGAGAGAGACAGTTGGAGCGAGAGGAGAAACAGAGGGAAAGGGAATTCGAGCTGGAGAAGTTAAGGTTAAGGGCAGAGCAGGGGCTCGTGCCGAACCAAGGTGGAGGGTTCCAGGCGACCCAGGAGGTTAGGCTGGTTCCCCCATTTGACGATACTGATGTGGATCGGTTCTTTCTCCATTTCGAAAAAGTTGCTACAAGTCAGGACTGGCCGAGGGATAAGTGGGCTGTTTTGCTTCAGAGCGTACTGAAAGGGAAAGCCCAACAAGCTTCCTCAGCTTTGTCCGCAGAAGATGCCCAGAGGTATGAGGTGGTGAAAGAGGCCATCCTCAGGATTTATGAGTTGGTCCTGGAGGCATACCGGCAGAGGTTCCAGAATGCGAGGAAGCAGTGGGACCGCACATATTTAGAGTTTGCCCGTGAGATGCAGACATATTGTGAGCGTTGGTTCGCCTCGAAGGAGGTAGAAGGGGATTATGACAGACTGCTACAGCTGATCCTGATTGAGCAGTTTAAAGGTTGTGTCCCTGAGGGTATGAGACCCTACCTAGATGAGAAAGAGGCAGCCACGTTAGCCGCAACTGCTAAGTTAGCGGATGAGTATGCGTTGACGCATAAAATGAAGTTTGCCCCGAGTAAAGGCTACCAGAAGGGTAGTCAGGATGGCGGGGAGAGTCCGCCAGAAAAGTCAGAAAGTAAGCCGGGGACTAGTGAGAAGGATAAGGTAGACCGGGAGCAGTCTGGTAGGAAGTCTCCTGGAGTCGTCTGTTATAATTGCGGGAAAGTCGGACACTTTGCGTCCAGGTGCTTTGCCCCAAAGAAGGAGACGGGAAAAGGAAAAACGGCAATTTTGACTGGCTGTATCGAGCTGGTAAACGAACCGCTAGGAAAGGACAGGTCTGCCAAAGTTCAGGAAGGGCACGAGAGGTTTATCTCGGCTGGATTGGTGTCAGTGAAGGAGGGGTTAAAACCAGTTCCAGTGTGGATCTGGAGAGACATGGGAGCGTGTCAGTCACTGATACTGAAGAGTGTATTAGAGTTTAGCTCAGAGACCCAGACTGAGGAGGTCAAGGTCAAAGGTATTGGGGAAGGGACAGAGGCAGTCCCTTTGCACCAGATACACTTACAAAGCAACCTGGTCTCTGGACTAGTCACGATCGGGGTGAGGTCCGAATTACCGATGAAAGGCGTGGAAGTCTTGCTCGGTAATGACCTCGCCGGGGGAATCGTGTTCCCAGTCGTGAGATTGACAGGTCAGCCTGCCAGCATTGAGGCCCCGCCCATGGACTCACAGGTTCATCGCGGGACTGCGGTAGTAAATTTAGCTGAGACATTTCTGCCAGCCTTGTACGAGAAGGGGGTAGAAAGTGAAAAGACGGAGTGTAGTGAAACAAGAGGTAGGGAGGGAGCTGAGACAGACGTAGCATTAGCCAGGAAAGAATTTGTGCAGGCACAGGAGCGAGACGAGGAGCTGATGGTTTTGGGAGAGACAGCTCTCTCTGACGCAGAATTAAAAAGGGAACCAGTAGGCTATTGCGTGGAGGAGGAAGTGCTAAGGAGAAAGGGGAAACCAAGTACCGTGCCCGCAGATGAGGAATGGGGGTTGGTGCAAAAGAGTTATGCGGATGAGATTTTTAACCTGGCCCACAAGGTACCTCCCGGTGGACATTTTGCGGTGCTGGAGGAAACAGTTGGTGGAATCATGAAAGAGGTTTACCGGCTGCACCGGAGGAAGGATGCTATTGATTATGGCCAACGCGAACTGAGACAGGCTTTTGATATGCTAACAAACCTAGTCGGTGTTAGCGCGGAAATCAATGAAGGTAGGGTCCCCCTGATAAGAGAAAAAAAACATTTTGAAAAGATGAGTATGGTATCGACCAGATGGGAGAAGGCTATTGTTTTGGCCAGCTCTGCTGATAAGGTCTCTCCCTTAATCCCCGAACAAAGCGACTCTTTAGGAGAAGTAATTAAACGACTCGCACACGTGTGTTTGATTGTCCCGAGGCGATGCAAAGAACTGGGACGTTGGGTGGTGTTTGTTACACTAGGCCAGCCTAGTGAGCAACAACCTTATAGAATGAGTAATTTAGTGACGAAAGGGCTGACGAACACAGAGGTGTGTATTGGCGATGTAATACGGCTGTCTGAAGCCAGCCTGATAGTGAACCTTGAAAAAAATGAGTTCGGCCACACGAAGGTCACTTACCTGGGAATTGTGGTGACACAGGGGCAGCTGGCAGCGATGCAAGCTACAATGCGGGCTATCTCTGACATCCCAACCCCGACAGACAAGAGGGCCCTCAGAAGGCTCTTGGAGATGGTGGGATACTGTAGGAAGTTTTGCAATAAATCTGCGGTTACTACCCCTCCCCCTCCTACTAAGCTCTTGCGAGAGAAAACTAAGTCGGAATGGGACGACCCTTGTTATTGTGGTCCGGGACGAAACCCAATGAGAGGTTACATTAATCGCAATTCATCAGTGTTTTTGGCCACTATGAAGTTTGCTAAGTTGGAGCCTGGTCTAAGGGATTAGTAATAACACATATAAAAGGAACAGAAAATGTGATGGCTGACTGTCTGTCAGGTGTTGACAACTTCAAATTCGCTGTCTTAGCCAAATAGCTGATAAAGATGTACATTTGTGTGTATCAAATAATGTATTCATGTTTGTAATTTTTACCCCAGTAAAAATCCTTAAAGGGGGGAAGTGTGACTAGAATACACATAGATTAAGATGTTAGCTGTCCTCTGCTGGCACCAGTGGGATCAGCAGTTGGTCTGCCACCCGTCTTCAGGAGAAAGAGAGATAAGGAAAACAATGGAGCATCATTTGGAAATGTTAATGAAGGGACAGGAGAGAGTAACGGAAGGAGAGCTGTCAAGATCGGCTCCCCCTTTGAACCCTGAATTGTTTGAAGTGATGGACAGGCGATACCCCAGTAGGGGGATAAAAAGGGACAAGTTCGCTAAGGCAAGACACACACGACACCCCGAGGTAACGAGACCCTGGAAGCGGTGCGTCTCTCACAAGTCGGTGGGAAGTTTTTGGATGGCTGGTCGCGGGATCAAGCCATAGACGCTCAGGGTGGAAAGGCACGATCGGCGGGAACCTGGTGTGTGTCCACTCTTGCCTGGGTGCCAGGTTCACCGCAGAGAAACGATCGTATCTGGAAACGGAGGGGTCACGGTCGGTGACCTCAGATGACATCACAAAGGGCTCGCCCGAAAGCTGACTGCGAAGGTCTGTGTGTGGAAGCCGTTTGAATATTCATTCGTCTTGCTCTCTCTCTCCTTCCCCCCACTGTCTGCAAACTGAACTGAACTAAATTGAACTGAACTTTGCGTCACTTTGAAACTGGTCATTTACCCCTAGACAACGATAGAGCTTGATTGATCCTGTTATCTTAATTCTGTGTACATGTGTGTTTATCATTGCTGAACTGTTGCATTTATTATCCTTTTAATTAGAGTACTGTGTTGCTTGTTTCTTTAATAAAACTTTCTTAGTTCTAGTAATCCAGACTCCAACTGAGTGATACATTTCTGCTGGTTTGGCAACCCAGTTACGGGGTACGTAACACCATACAAAATTTGCCAACGATGGTTGCGTCATTGTCAAATTTATAGATGGCATTTGAGCTGTGCCTAGCTACACAACCCTGGATACAGAGAGAGAAGAGCAGTGGGAAAAGCATGCATTGCACTGCACCAGTGTTTATTGTCAGTGAAGAAGATATGTTCTGATCTGCACTATCTCTGATCTCCCAATGAGGAAGTCAAGTATCCAGTTGCATAGCAAGGTACAGTGGCCCAAACACTGAGGGCATGATAGTGTTGAACACTGAGTTGTAATCAATAAACGACAGCATGACAAGGTATTAATATTGTTTAGGTGATCCAAGGCCGAGTGGAAAATCAGTGAGATTGCATCTGCTTTAGACCTATTCCAGCAATAGGCAAGTTACACAGAGTCCAGATTCATGCTCAGGCAGGAGTTGATTCTGGCCATGGCCAAGCTCTCAAAGCACTTCATCACAGTAGATGTGAGTGCAACGGGGCAATAGCCATTGAGGCAGCTCATACTACTCTTATTGGGCACAGGTATGATTGTCACCCTTTTGAAGCAGGTGGGAACCTCTGACTGCAGCAGTGAGAGCTTGAAGATGTCCTTCAACACACCCACCAGTTGGTAGATCAGGTGTTCAGTGCCCTACTAGGTACATCAGGGCCTAGATTCTTGCGAGGATTCACCCTCATGAAAGATGTTTTGATATCGACCTCTGAGACAGAGATCATAGAGTCAGCAGTTGATGCTAGAATTCACACAGGTGCAATTTTATTTTCTCTTTCAAAGCATCCATAAAAGACGTTGATCTCATCTGGAGTAAAGTATCATAGCCATTCATGATGTTAGATTTTACCCTGTAGGAAGTAATGGCCTCCACCATGCTAAAGCTGATGTGCATCCGATTCTATCTCTAACTTCATCAGGATTGTTTTTTTTATTCTTAAAATAGCTTATCACCATTGCAAACCATGCCCCACCTTAACACAGATATTCAGTTTGTCCAACCCATCTCTCCACTACCCTCTCGTCAACTGAAACTAATTTGATTTCTCTTTTACTCAGCTTTCAAATTAAATATCTTTGCTCTGAAACATTAACTGTTTTCATTCTCCATTTGTTGGTTGAGATATTTTATTTCAGAATTTTCCATTTTTGTTACAAATTTTCACTGTATCTAGTATTTCAAAATTTATCCCTTCCCATTCCCTATCTCCTTATTATCTTGTAACACGTTCTCTTTCACAAATCCATCAATTCCTTTTTATTCTTTTGCCACTTATCTACACCAGGAGCAACCCAGAGGAGCCAATTAACTCAACATCACATCTTGTGATGTGGGAAGAAATGATACACGGTGAAGGGGAGGATGTGCAAGCTCCACCCAGACACTTCCAATATCATGGCCAGCTATTACGAAGCCTTCTTCTACCTATCTTCCTTTTGATGTTATATATAATAATTAATTATATGTAATTATATTAAATATATACCACTGGCATATAGAATTGAACTACTTATAGCACATAAGTTCAAGTTCAAATTCAAGTAAATGTTATTATCAAACTGTGCGCATGTGTCACCATATGTTTATCCTGAGATTCATTTTCTTGCAGGCATCTATAGTGCAACAATGTACAGCAGAATCAATGAAAGAATACTACACACAAAGATTGATAAATTGTGCAAATAGAAAATGAAACTAGTAACAATAAATAAACAGACAGATAGAGAGATAGTTAAATAATACCTAGAAAGAAAATAAATAGATAGATAGATAGATAACTGAGAACCTGAGTTGTACAGTCCCTGAAAGTGAATGCAAAGTGTATTTAATGATCAATTCAGTGTTGTAATGAGTGAAGGCATCTACACTGGTTCAGGAGTCTGATGGTTGAAGGGTAATAACTGTTCCTGAACCTGGTGGTGTGGGACCCAAGGCTCCTGTGTCTCCTTCCTGATGTTAGCAGAGAAAAGAGAACAGACCTGGGTGATGGGGATCTTTGATGAATAATGCTGCTTTCTTGATACCTTAAGATTATCGATACGTCCTTTAACAATGATATCCTGAAGGACTTCTTCACACAAAAAAAGGCAAAAATTTCTAATTGTATCCATCATGGAGATAGGCCTCATCAGGGTATCAGAATGTGAATGACTTTATTACCTGTATATGAAACATAACTGAATTGATTGTGATTTGGTGCCAAGCGTAAAAACACAGAATAATGTTATAACAGACAACATGATTGCATCCAACAACTTACAAGACAATAGTGCAAATAGCCAAAACAGTCACATGTGCAATGTCAATAATCACATTTATTAAACAATATCAAACATATGAACAGAATAAGAAACTATCAACAGAACAAGGAGAGCCGGAAAGGCCATTCAATGGATGTTGTGCAGGGACAGATAGGGTATTACAGCTGCGATGAGAAGCTGGATAACTATAGGAAAATAACTTCAGAGATGATGTGTAGTTCTGTTGATGGTGAACTTGTAGGTTCTTTCTGAGGGCAATTTGGCGAATAGCTAACTGCTAGGGTGGGTGGAGTCAGCTGTAATTTTACCAGCTCTTTAATTCCCTCCAGCAATGAACAGGTCCTTTAATATCTTTAACTGACAACCAATGGTCTTTTCTGCTGAGTGGACCACTCACTGCAAACTGGACTTGGGAGGGAGGAAGCAATAAGGAACCAAACTGTGACAGTGGTGTTCACAACACTCTCATTGATGGCTGAGGTAAAATTCATCAGGATACATCCTGAGACATTAAGTTTCCTACACTAGTGTAGAAAGAACAATCTATTCTGGGCTTTCATAGTGATGAGCGTAATGTGAGACAATAGCCACTTTATCATAAGACAATAAACACTTCTACTTGCTTTTATCATACATCTTAGGGTGAGTGGTATTCTGATAATTATAATTCACATTTCCAACACTCACAACAGAAATAATTATTCATGAGTATGTGGTTGCCATAATTTTTCTATTGCTCTAATGTTTATTTGCTGGGCAAAACATGGTGGGAAAGGGTTTGGCTGCTCTAAATTTATGATGGCTTTTACCTTAGTAATGATTTAGGGAAGCTTGTTAATTAATCTTTCTACAAAATGTCACAGCAGCCTGTCATTAATGGTGCAAATAATAATCAGAAACAATAACTTGTCAGCTCTGCCCCCTCCCTAGCACTCTATTTAAATTTCCAATTACAAGCTCTGTCTCAGTGGTCCAACAGTAACAACCTTAGGTGATTCACAAGGTCAAATCCATTAAAAAGCTTCACTGTACAAAAGCTAAATGATCCTATTTGATCATTTAGCCCAAGTATAAATGCCAGTGGGAGTTTTGTGACAATAATTATCTAGACTCTATTTATTGGTCTTATGTTCTACAACTCTGAGAAGCGGAACATTACATGAGCAAGTGTCTGGGTTTTAGTTCTTGTAAAATGCAATTATGCTTCTTTTGGTGCCATTGTTCACCTCATTTGGTCATATCCATACTTGGCACCTGCTATAAAATGCCTTGAAGCACAACATCTTGCCAAGTCATTCTCTGAGGTCTGATGCCCTGGCTATTGCACTGTGAGATGGGCTGTTAGATGTGTTGTCTTCAGTTACCATTCCATGAGGAATTGGATGGTATTAAGAGCACAAATATTTGACTTAATGATAGTTTCTGTTTGTTTTCTTTCCCTAGTCTTCTTTCAAATCTGGTCAGTCTTCTGAAAAGAGTCATCATTAAACAAACTTGGGATTTACAAAATTTGAAATAAATACCAAAAATGCTGGAAACATACCACAAGTTGAGCAGCATCTGTGGGAAGAGAAGCAGTGTTAAGGTTTTCAATTTATGGCCTTTCGTCAAAACATGGTAGATAACTACGTTATGAAATACAGTCAGTTCTGTTCTAGAGAAAAACCTTCAATAATTACTTGTGGAACTTTAGAAGTGAGGAGAGGCTCCTCTTCATCCTCCTCGCCAAAAGTATTGGAATCGCATGTTTTGGATGAAATTTGTATCCATGGAGTTGTTGTGTAGGAATAATTTCCATACCTTATAGCACTATAATTATGAGAACCATCATTGCCAGTATCAGAGGGAATATTGATGGGAAGGTACAGTCCAGCATGGCACCTATCAACAGCCAGTCCATTGGGTCAGGAGAGGTGTATTAGCTAATCAGCTGATGTTCGACCATATCCCTCTGCAACTGTGCTCTAAGAAATGCTTGTCCTCCCAGGATGGTTGTTCTGGTAGGTGTGCAGTTGCAGGGAGTTATTGCAAACAGTTAGTTATTATCAGAGTAATAATGCCATCTACCTTCTCTGCTGCCATCCTCTGCTAAATCCCTAATCTGATAGTTTTCCAGGATGTTTCATTTGATTTCGAGAGACTAGAATATAAAAGCAAGGATGCAATCCTCAGGCCTTATAAGACATTGATCAGACCACATTTGAAGTATTGTGAGCAGTTTTGGGCAGTTTATCTGAGAAAAGATGTGCAGGGATTGGAAAAGGTCCAGAGCAAGTTCACAAGAATGATACTGGGAAATAAAGGATTAATGTCTAAGGAGCATGTAATGTCTCTGGGCTTTACTTGCTGGAGTTTAAAAAAAGAGTTCCCATTGAAAACTATCAAATATTGAAAGGCCTACCTAGAGTGGATGTGATGAGGTCGTTTCCTATAGTGGGGTAGTCTAGAACCAAAGGACACAGCTTCAGAATATAAGCACATCCCTTTAGAACAGAAATCAGGAAGAATTTCTTCAGCCAGATGGCAGTAAATTTGTGGAATTTGATGCCACAGACAGCTGCAGAGGCCAATTAATTGGGTATATTTAAAGCGAAGATTGATAAATTCTCGATTAGGAAGAGATTCAAAGGTTATGGAGAGAAGGCAGGGGTTGAAAGGGATAATAAATCAGCCATGATCGAATGTTGGAACAGACTTGATGGGCTGAATGGCCTAATTCTGCTCCTATGTCTTATGGTCTTGTGTCACTGGTAGTTAATATTTGCCACTTCTGCAGCCTCTCTGTACCTAAAAACCCCAGTGCTGCAAAGGACTCCAACTATTACACTCCAGCAGAAACAGCTAGATTTCAGCTCCATGGATATTTTGTTCACTGAACCTTGCATATCCCAGTCCATATCCAGATAACCAATATTTCTCAGTATACTTTGAAATAAAATCAGAAAGTTCTAGAGATACTCGAGCAGGTCTTGCAGCATCTGTGAAGAAGGGAACAGAATAAACATTTTCAGTTAATGACTTTCCTATCAAAGTTGAGAAAAGATAGGAATCAAATATATTTGAAGTTGCAGAGAAGGGAGAAGGAACATGCTTCTGATAGAGTAGAGATCAAGGAACAGTGAATGAAACTTCTGAGATTTGTTAGGGATTGCTAGACATAGTACATCCTTCAGGATTTATGTAGATAGCAGGCATATATATACAAATGAATTTTTCTTTTAAAAATGATCTATTCTAAGTTAACTGCAAGCAGTCAATCAGTTTTAGATTCGGAAGAACAACTTGTAAACGAAGTATGGTCTGCTGGGCACAGGTGACTGGCTACAGCAGGAGGCTGCCTGGTCAAGAGAAGTAGCTTGTAAACTGACCAGTCCACGAGACATTTTCCTAAGCTTTAGCCAATTGTAAGATAATGGACACGCACAAAACACTGGAGGAACTCAGCAGGTCGGGCAGCATCCGTGGAAACGAACAGTCAACGTTTCGTGCCAAGACCCTTTGTCAAGACTGAAGAGGGAGAGAGCAGGGGCCCTATAAAGAAGGTGGGGGGAGGGTGGGAAGGAGAAGGCTGGTAAGGGGAAAGATCAAGGGGTGGGGGAGGGGAAGCAGGGAGGGGATAGGCAGGAAAGGTGAAGGAGGAATAGGGGAAAGCACAATGGGTAGTAGAAGGAGGCGCAGGTTTGTTTCCACAGATGCTACCTGACCTGCTGAGTTCCTCCAGCATTTTGTGCATGTTGCTTTGACCCCAGCATCTGCAGAATATTTTGTGTCTAAGACAATGGACATTTGTTATTTGGCCTGCATTAAACCAGACATTAGACATTTTCAGCTGAGTTATTTTGTAACGATGTGACAGAGATCTCAGAAGCTTCCAGGCCAGAATTTATTTTGTCACTTAGTGTGCCAAATGTGATCATCATTGTTACTCTATCAAAAACTGGGATCATTGTGTACCCAGAGTCTGCCTGCAACACACTGTCCCCAGAAGCTTTTACACCATAAATGTGAATTACTTTGTCCCAGCAGAGGTGTTCGAACATTCAGAGTTGTCTTATCAGATATAATCTGCTCCCATTGTAAATATCTAATTCAATTGAACCATTAGTCAGACTCAAAATTTTAAAGTAAATGAGGTAATTGTAGCTGTTGAAATTGTCTTGAATCATTCCTGTTCTTTAGAGTATAAAGACTTGATGTTCTTTGCATTTAGGAGATTCTAATGAGAATGCCTGCTTGGTGTGATGAATGTTATATTCACCATCTTTGGTGTCCAGTGTCAGATTCAAAACAGAATGTGAGCCCTTAGTACCAGCTGAGTGAAGATGCTTTTAATCATAGTTGATCTGCCTGGAGGAGTTCTGAATAGATGAATAGGTATAGCTAATGATTTTTTTAAAAATACCGTGCCAGAACAGTGAGATAAAAGCATTGCAGATGTAGGATTTCTGATATGTAAGAAAATGTTGAAAATATTCAGCAAGTATTGAAATACTTGTGGAGAGAGGAACACTGTTAATGCTATAGGTTGATGACTTTTTATGAGAATTCAAATGAAATCACAAGAGATTCTGCAGATGCTGGAAGTCTTGAGCCCAGTCTTGATGAAAGGTCTCAGCCTGAAACATTGACCATTTATTGCCGTCCATTGATGTCTGACTGCTGAGTTTCTCCAGTATTTTATGTTTGTTACTCCTGGAGGATTCAAGTTTACCTTGGACTCTTTTGGAACATTGTAAAAAGATATTGAAAGGGAATTCAGAGTAAGAGTAGGACCAGCATGGAAAATTATAGCGACAGACAACAGGAAGTTCCGAGTAACTCATGCAACTGAAGAGGTGTTTCATAAAAATGTCTAGCAAGACACACCAGCATCTCTACTTACCTAGAAGTTAAAGGAAATTTGGCATATCACTAAGTACTCTACGGATACTGTACATTGTTCAAAGTATCCTGACTGGTTGCTTCATGGTCTGGTACGGTAATTCCAAAGCACGGGAATGCAAGTGGAAGCAGAGGGTAGTGGACATATCTTTTTCCACCATTGAAAACATCGATATGAGCTTCTGCCTCAGGGTAGTAGCATCTACTTTCAAAGCTCCCTACTATCCAGATCATACTCTCATCTCATTGTTACCACTGGGCAAGAGGTATAGAAGTGTGAAGTCCAACAACACCAGGCTCAGAAACAACAACCTTCCTACAACAATCAGATTTTGAAACACCATGCGGCACCCCTAATCCTACCTCAGCTGTGGAATACAATGGACCACCTGCAATATATACTCACACTGTTGGAGTTACTCAGCAGCATTTATCAAAAGGAACAAACAGGCAACATTTTGGGCTGATGTCATTCATCAGGACTGGAAAGGAAAGGGGAAGAAGTCAGAATAAGGAGGTGGGCGGGGAAGGGAAGTAGTACAAACTGGTAGGTGATGGGTGAAACTAGGTGAGGGGGAAGGAGGGTAGATATAGGTGGGATACAAAGTAAGAAGCTGGGAGGTGATGGAAAAGGTGAAGGCTGAAGAAGAAGGAATTTAATGAGAATAGACAATAGACAATTGGTGCAGGAGTAGGCCATTTGGCCCTTCGAGCCAGCACCACCATTCACTGTGATCATGGCTGATCATCCACAATCAGTACCCCGTTCCTGCCTTCTCCCCATGTCCCTTGACTCCACTATCTTTAAGAGCTCTATCTAACTCTTTCTTGAAAGCATCCAGAGAATTGGCCTCCACTGCCTTCTGAGGCAGAGCATTCCACAGATCCGCAACCCTTTTGGTGAAAAAGTTCTTCCTCAATTCTGTTCTAAATGGCCTACCCCTTATTCTTAAACTGTGGCCTCTGGTTCTCGACTCCCCCAACATTGCAAACATGTTTCCTGCCTCTAGCTTGTCCAATCCCTTAATAATCTTATATGTTTCAATCAGATACCCTCTCATTCTTCTAAACTCCAGTGTATACAAGCCCAGTCGCTCCAATCTTTCAACATATAACAGTCCCGCCATACCAGGAATTAACCTTATGAACCTATGCTGCACTCCCTCAATAGCAAGAATGTTCTTCCTCAAATTTGGAGACCAAAACTGCACACAATACTCCAGGTGGGGTCTCACCAGGGCCCTGTACAACTGCAGAAGGACCTCTTTGCTCCTATACTCAACTCCCCTTGTTATGAAGGCCAACATGCCATTAGCTTTCTTCACTGCCTGCTGTACCTGCATGCTTACTTACAGTGACTGATGAACAAGGACACCTAGATTTTATCCACATTAAACTGCATCTGCCATGCATCTGGCCACTCACCCAACCTGTCCAAGTCACCGTACATTCTCATAACATCCTCCTCACATTTTACACTGCCACCCAGCTTTGTGTCATCTGCAAATTTGCTAATGTTACTTTTAATCCCTTCATCTACATCATTAATATATATTGTAAATAGCCGCAGTCCCAGCACCGAGCCTTGCGGTACCCCACTAGTCACTGCCTGCCATTCTGAAAGGGACCCATTAATCCCTACTCTTGTTTCCTGTCTGCCAACCTATTTTCTATTCATGTCAGTACCCTACCCCCAATACCATGTGCTCCAATTTTGCCCACTGACCTCCTATGTGGGACCTTATCAAAGGCTTTCTGAAAGTCCAGGTACATTACATCCACTGGCTCTCCCTTGTCCATTTTCATAGTTATATCCTCAAAAAATTCCAGAAGATTAGTCAAGCATAATTTCCCCTTCGTAAATCCATGCTGACTTGGACCAATCCTGTTACTGCTATCCAAATGTGCCGCTATTTCATCTTTTATAATTGACTCCAGCATCTTCCCCACCACTGATGTCATGCTAACCGGTCTATAATTCCCTGTTTTCTCTCTCCCTCCTTTCTTAAAAAGTGGGATAACATTAGCTACCCTCCAATCTACAGGAACTGATCCTGAATCTATAGAAAATGATTACCAATGCATCCACATGTGAAGACAGTGGAGCTTGAGAGAAAGGGAAGAAGAAGGGGCACCAGAGTGAACTGATGGGCAGGTGAGGAGAAGAGAAAGGGTACGAGGGGAAATTAATTGAAATGAGTGGCCACTGGGATATCCTGCCTTTTGTGGCAAAATGTGCAAAGGTGCTTGATGAAGTGGTCCACTTCCTGCAGTACACTGGAACTGGGCAAAAAAAAAATAGTGTTTCTTTTGCAATGTGTATTATTTTGTTTTTTTTTCTTTACTCTGTTGTATAATTTATGTCTGGGAATTGTGTGAACCTGGGTGCCCGTGATGATGCTACAGGCAAGTTTTTTGTTCTACCTGTATTGCCTAGGGCACGTACTGTGATAGTGTATAAGGCAATAAACATGACTTGACTTAACTTGGTGTCCTTCCCTTTCTCCCAAGGACAACTCTCTTCTCCTATCAGATTCCTCCTTCCCCAGCCCTTTACCTTTTCCACCTATCACCTTCTAGCTTCTCACTTCTTACTTCATCCTCCTTCCTTCAGCCACCTGGATTCACCTATCACCTTCTAGCTTATACTCCTTCCCCTCCATCCCATCTTCTTATTCTGGAATCTTCCCCTTCCTTTCCAGTCTTGATGAAGGGTCTCAGCCTGAAACATTGACTCTTTATTCCTCAACTTAAATTCTGCCTGACCTGCTGAGTTTCACCATCATTGTGTGTGTGTTGCTCTGGACTTCCAGCATTTGCAGAATTTCTTGTGTTTTTGACTTGATTTGAACTGTGTTTGATTTGTGGAGTATAGAAAGTATTGTGATGCTAAATGCAGTACGTTAAATTGTAAGAGGTGAAGTACATTGCTGCTTCACCTATTTGGTTCCATGTATGGTGAGAAAGGAGAAAAAAAATGAAAAGACAGTGCATCTCATGCAGTGCCAAAGACAAAGCAATGAGAAGCGCAGTGGTGCTGGAAGAGAAAAGGAAACAAGAGGCATCTAAGAAATATTAGAGAAACACACAGAGCACTGGAGGAACTCAGCATGTCAGGCAGCGTCTATGGAGAGGAATAAACTGTTGATGTTTTTCTCCCCCTCCATCGATGCTGCCTGACCTGTTGAGTTCCTCAGCATTTTGTGTGTTACTCTGGATTTCCAGCATCTGCAGAATCTCTTTAGTTTAGGAAATGCACTTGATGCTCGTCTTGAGCTAGGAATATTAGTGGCCCTGGGTTCGATTGTGGTTGCTGGGTCGTCTTGACAGTATCCCATCCTCGCCTCTGTGGGGTAAGTCAGGTTGGCTTTGCCGTTACGCTGCGGTTGGATCTGTCCCTTCCTGTCCTTGCCTCCGTTGAGTAAGCCCGGCCATCTTTGCCGTTACCCTGAGGCTGGACTGTTTCCTACCCTTCCCCTTCCTTCCGAAGCCTTGCCTGCAATCTGTGTCTGGAGCCTTTACTGCAATCTGTGTCTGGAGCCCTGCCTGCAAACTGTGTCTGAAGCCTTGCCTGCAACCTGTGTTTGTGTGTTACTCTGGACTTCCAGCATCTGCAGAATCTCTTTTGTTTAGGAAATGTTAGCATGAAAGGTATCGGCACCTGATCAGAATCCTCACAGGGAGCAGAGATCCGAAATAACTTTGGGAATCATTAGCCCATAATGGATATTGATCATTAATCCATTCCCTCAGATTCTGAGGTTAATATGAAATTCACACTGAATAAAATTCACTTTCAGTCTGTGTAAATCTACACATAGAAGGAAATACAACTGAAGAGAATCAGGGTTGTTTTGATGACTATTTCAACTGTTGCTTAAGGTGATCAGAGTAGGTGGGCTTAAGAATCTCTACATGATAGAATTAAGTATTGGCCAGGGGCTATTGACTTTTGACCTTCGAATGTCAAATCCTGCATGAAATCCAGTTGTGAATGATATTGAATTTTCCACAATTGTTTTTATTCCCTTTTGTATAATCCATGATTTGACCAGAACTATTTTGGACAGATGTCCCTTGAGTTTTAAGTTCTTGATATGCATCTTCCTATTTGGCCTTTTGTTTACTGTTGATGAATTCAAGCTGTGAATAATGAAGCCTACCTATTGGGCTCAGCGGTTTATTCTCTCCTCTGCTGATTGTTTTCATTTCACCTGTAAGTCTGAAGTATTCACAGACCAAAGTTTTGGTTTGTCCTGTTCTAAACTCCCAATAATTCCCAGTTAAAGCAATTTGTTAAATCTCATCTCGGTAGCTTAATTTGTTAAATTTATATTACTTTACAGGTTGAGATTAATTGTCAGATCTGACATTGAATGGATGCAACCACATCATAATTATCAGCAGTAAGAAGGTACTTGTCTAAACAATTCCTTCCCTTGTCTCGAAGAAGGTGTAGTGAGGACAGGCAATCCTCTCTGTGGTGTTTACAGGACATTAAAGGCCTTGCTGATTGCCAGAGGAAAAACATGTGAAGAATAGTGTTATTCTTACCATTAAGAAGAGAAAGGAATAAACTGAAAGTTTGCTAGTGAAGAGGGAACACAATTCAGTTAATGCAAGTTACGGTGTGTGCACAATAGGCTGCAAGGTGATCCAATAAATCATAAACACAAGAGGTTCTACAGATGCTGGAAATCTTGAGCAACACACACAAGATGCTGAGGTCGGGTAGTATCTATGGAGGGGAATAAGCAGTCAACATTTTGGGTCAAGACCCTTCATCAGGCCTGGAAAGAAAGGTGGCAGAAGCCAGAATAAGTAGGTGGGGGGGGCAGGGCGGGTTGGGTCAGGTTGAAGAAGTATATGCTGGCAGATGATAGGTGAGACAGGTAAGGGTGAAGATAAACGAGGGGGGGAGGTGATCCAGTAGTGCGGACCCAAGAGTGGTGGCATTATGCAAGAGATGATACTTCCAGAGGTTCAAAGTTCAAAGATAAAAGTTCAAGCAAGTACAACTTTTGAAAAAGAAACAAAGCCTGATGAAAGGTCTCGGCCCAAAAAGTCAACTATTTACTCTTTTCCATGGATACTGCCTGGCCTGCTGAGTTCCTCCAGCATTTTGCGAGTGTTGCAGAGCCTAATATATTTCACATATTAAGGAATTGAAGGCTTATGGGATTATTGCAGAAAAGTGACAACTGAAGTGAAAAATCAGCTGTGCTCTTACTAAGTGGCAGATCATTAGAAGTATCTAAGATGGAGGTATATCACTTATTCAAAGATCATGGAATTAAGAGTTAAAATTGAAATCAGGGAATCAGGAACTGGTGCAGAAGCTGCGGCTAGTGAAGATCAATGTTGGATCCTGAAGCTTCTGTGTTCCAAAGGCTGATTGAAACTTAGAATGTGGCATAAAACTTATAGTTTACAGATCTTTTAAGGGGGGAATACAAACAAGGAAAGCCAGAGGAATAAAGAAAAGACAAAGGAAAATGCAGTGTGGTCATCTCATACTCAGAGCAGAGATAACACAAAAACTCTAGTGATAAAAGTCAATCTAGAAAATAGCCAGATTCAAATGGCGTGACTCCTACCACAGAAAATGAAGATGTTTCCAGAAAAATATAGAAGCAACTATACCTTAATTACTAGAAAATTCACTGAACAATTCAATGTATTTAGGTGATTATATAAAAATGCAACCAAGTATAAGAGCATTAAACTACAAGAAAAATAGCAATTCTACATGCCAATCTAATATCATCCTATTAAATGGTGCAACATGATTGAGAGGCCTCCCTCTCCATTTCCCTTCAGATCTTGTGCTCAAAGTAGGAATGAGTGTTTTAATGGCCTACTCTTTCCTCTAATTATTATGCGCTTATAAGACAATATTCAAGTAATAAAAGTGTTTTATCTTGCCCTGGTTAACACCAGCAAGAGCTTCTTCACATATTTACTCGGCAGTAGGGCAGCAACTCAAGGAGGCGCCACAGTCAATATTACAATCTAAATGTCAGAGTCAGAATCGGGTTTACTGTCTCTGACATACGTCATGAAATTTGTGGTTTTGTGTAGATAGATAGATGATTATGGATAGGTATATGATCAATTGATGGACGATAAATAGATGGATAATAGATGGATGACAGACGGATGATAGATGGATGGATGATAGATAGATAGATAGATAGATAGATAGATATGAGAAGAATAGTGAGGTGGTGTCCATTGCATCACATCCTAAGCCATTCAGAAATCTGATGCTGGAGGGGAAGAAGTTGTTCCTAAAACATTGAAGGTGGGTCTTCAGGCTCCTGTAACTCCTGGATGAAGTTAGCAGTGAGAAATAGGTATATTCCAAATTGCAAGTGTTCTTAATGATGGATACCACCTTCCTGAAGCATCAAGTTTTGAAAGTGTCCTCAAATGTGAGAAGGCTAATACCCGTGATGGAGCTGGCAGAGTCTACAATCTTATGCAGTATCTTTTGATCCTGTGAATTGGCACCTCCTTGCCAGATAGTGATGCAACCTCTTAGAATGCTCTCCACCATACATCCGTAGAAATTTGCAAGAGTTTTTGGTGACATACAAAGCATCCTCAAACATCCAATGAGGTAGACCCACTGGCATGTCTTTTTCATGATTGCATCACTATGTCGAGCACAGTATAGATCTTCAGAGATTTTGACACCCAAGAACTTGAAATGGTTCTTCCTTTCCACTGCTGACCTCTCTAAAAGCTCTGGTATGTGTATCCCTTGACTTCCCCTTCCTGAAACCCACAATTATCTCTTTGGTCTTATTAACTTGGAGTGCAAGGTTGTTGTTGCAACAGCACTAAACCAGCCGATTAGTCTTAGTCCTGTCCATCTCCTCATTGCCATCTGAGATTCTGCCAACAACAGTTGTATCATCAGCAAATTTACAGACGGCATTTGAGCTGTGACTACCCAGACAGTCATGAGTGTAGAGAGAGTGGAACAGCAGTCTAAGCTCAATTCCTTGAAGTGCACCTATATTGATTATTAGCGTGGAAGAGATATTATTACATTAAGATAGAAAGGCCAGGGCAAAGTTATGGAGAAATCTATCAAGCAGTCCTTGTTGTATGGTTTGTGTCAAAAGTATGGTGAGTTTACTTTCCTTAAGTAATAAGTGTATTTGCTGTTTTCAGTAGCTTGTAATGGCATCCATAGTGCCTGTCAGCTCTAAAATTCACCACTGTGAAGATTTTTGCCAGGTGCACCAGGTCGGGTTTGGTGAAAAGGACTAAAAAAGTACAGAAGCTAGTTTAAACTTAAATACAAGGCATTGCTTGATTTGGAACCTCGCCTCATTTCAAAGAGCACAAGACAGGTCTTCAGACAACTGTCTGGTGAGGTTCAACAAAGATCCATGATGTGAGAAGAAGACATAAAAGCCTGCCACGCACAGATTATTCAACACTATCCCAATTATCTAGGCCAAAAAGTTGAGATCTGCCCTATTGTACACCAAGAATGGAAGATTGCTTACCAAGTATGGAGAAGAAATTGGTGCTAATGGAAAAAGAACTTTGAAGATGTCCTCAACTAAGCCTTGGCTCACTTCCTACAAATAGGACTTTGACTTGGAAAAGGTCTAACACCAACTGAACAACAAAGTCACAGGAACAAGCAACTTCCACTAACATCTACAAAACTTGGAGAGAAACTTCAGTCACAAATTCACACCCTCTTCACCCACATCTAGGAAGCAGAGTACATGTGATGAGAGCTCAGAGACACCATGACTGTAACCACCTTCAAGAAAGGAATAAGTCAAGCAGGAGTAACTTCAGAGGGACATCCCTACTGTCAATCAAAGAAAGCATCATCACAAAATCCCACCTCAGCTATCTTGTTTCAGAGACTAAACAGTTCTTCCCTGAAACACAGCAGGACTCTGTTCACGTAGAGACAAAGTTTTCATGATCTTCACCACATTACTCCAAGCAAAATGCAGGGGACATCATCTAACATGATATAAATCTCAGCAGTTTTATTACCTAAGACGGATACTGGACCATCCATCACCAAACAGGTTACACAAAGAAATTGGTGTCCATTTCACTAAGTCAAGAAAAGTGTGTATAGGCCTTCTCCAGATTCTGTTTTACAGTAACCTATAAGTTGATTTTAAGCACAAGTCAGAAAATACATGAAGATCATTCGATACAAAAGCTACTCCTCCACAGTACTGTAATCAATGAATAAAATACACATAAGCCTGACAAGAAAGAACAATTTCTAGAAGTGGAGAGAGAGAAGAAACTAGTTCTGCCACTCATAAAAACCTCTCTGAGGCCTCCATCAGAGTTGAACATGGATATTGCATTCTAGCTGTCTAGATATGCAAGCCAGGGCAGTACGATATGTAAATAAAACTGTTGCCTATATAGCAAGCACCACATCTCTACACATTTGATGAACCCAAAGGAATGGCAGAGCAATAGAGTTCGATACCAGCAGCATTGCAGGAGTTGCCAGTCAGCATTGAACTCAATGTAGGATTGAGTTAGAGACTCCAGCTCCAAATTTTTCCCTCGGGGTTTACTCCTGAAGCCTTCCCCATGAGTTGGTGTAGCCACAAGACAGCAGAGGTTTAAGATCAGAGTTTTCCTTCTCCTAGATGAATTGTCAACCACGGCTGACGAGCCCCGAAGCGACCGGATTTAAGACACTAGTAACCGGCCTTTGCCCCTTCTCCTGTCAGTAGGAACGGTTTCACCAGGCTTATTAGCAAAGCCACATGTGAAGGCAAGGAGCTGGACTCGGTTGTCAGAGGCTATTTGAGGTGCACACCTTTGGGGGAATTTGATAGGCAGTGGGAGCTTGTCCTCATTACCAACCCCAGGTATACCAAACTTAAGGAAGGTTCTGCCACTCTTGAAACATTTGTATGGTCATACATTGGACTTTTGAACACAATGATGCGATGAGAACATGATTATATATTGAGATATCCATATGATGGGCATTCTTAACCCAAGCCTGTAGACAAGTTTAGTTAATATATGCATTTTGTAAGTAATACATTATTTGTATGATTTCATATTGCAGGTGAATAGTTATTTCACAGGATAATTTAATATGCATTGATACTTATTAATGTCTGTTACCTTTTAAAAGAAAACGTGTTGAATGTCTATATAATTTGGATTGTACCATGTTGTATTACATCAGATGTTTTGTTGTTTCATCCACTGCTATTCTATGAGTGTTGTTTACCATTAATAAAGATAATTTATTTTATTTATTTACAGATACAGTCCAGTATAGGCCCTTCAGCCCTTCAAGCCGCGCTGCACAGCAACTACTGACAACCCCCAACTTAACCTTAACCTAATCGTGGAACAATTTACATTGACAATTAACCTACTAACCAGTGCATCTTTGGACTGTGGAAGGAATCCAGGGCACCAGAGAAAACCCAAACCTTCCAAGGAGCAGACGCACAGACTCCTTATGGAGTACACTGGCTCTGAACTCCAAACTCCAAAGCCCCGAGCTGTAATAGAGTCACTATGCTACATTTTTGCAATTAGCTAGAGATTTTCTCCTGTTTTTTGCCTGGCTAATCAGCTAAAACCATAAAGCTGTTGCAGAACTAACAGGATGCAGTTCTTTGTTGCTTGCTGGATGAACGCCACATTATGTAATCAATAGGGACAGATTTGTATCATTGCTGTGAAGGTTTATGCCTGGCAGGTGTAGACAGGAGATTCTGAAGGAAAGCATTTTGCACTTTAGTACAACTTGCCTATTTCTCCTTTCATTGTAAAATAAACAGAAATTGGACAGGCACAAGGGAAATAAGCTTACAGAGCTATGTGGATAAAGCTGGGAATGTGATTGAACAGATTGTTCTAAGTAGAGCCACCGTAGTCTCAATGGACTGAGAGGCTCTCTACTGTGCCTTAATGCCTTAATGATTTTTTTACTTTGACTCTATTATATATGCCTGCACCAGCCTCATCTAGTTTTTGTTTTATATCGAGATATAATAGTTAAACATCAATGAAAATGATCTCTCATAGTATATAGAATATGTCTTAAGCATTTATCCTTACTAATGTACTTAAACATCTGGTGAAATGACAAAAGTTAAGGTTTCTCAGAACTAAGGCAAGAATTGTATGCTACGTTATTCTATTCAGCACTGAAAAATAAGTTGGAGTCAAAGAGTAGAAATATTGGAGAAGAATCACATTAATTAAAATGCATCTAATTTAAAACAACGATCTTTCTCCCCCACTAAAATCTTCCTTGTCCTAGGGCAGCACAATAGCACAGTGGGTAATGTAACGGTTATAGTGCCAGTGACCCAGAAACACTCCCTGCCACTGTCTGCAAGGAGCTTGCACATTCTCCCAGTAACTGTGTGGGTTTCCTCCAGCTTTACTCTTAAAATAAATTACACTACCATGTGTTCCAATTGCCACTTAGCTCCCTGTATTTTTTGGCAAAGTCAAAGCAGCCAGAGACAAGGATGATGTGTTTATTCAGTACTGTCTTAAGAGAAAAGAGAATCACAGAGATGTTATTATCATATACCAACAGAAAATTACCTAAGAACATTTTTAAAAAGTGTTATAATTAGCAGTAGAAATTAGTGTTATTGTTAAAGTTATTGTTTTAGAGTACTGCTGGAAAGATTTATTGTAATTTATTGACAGAAAGATTGTCATTTTGCCAAGAAGGAGAGGATGATCATATTGATTGTCTGGAATCTCTGCATCTTCCATCATTATTTGATAGGTTGATTATTTTATAAAATACAATGAGTAATGGACTGGTAGACATTAAGTAGCAATCTTTCCCATTCTCAAATTATAAAACTGGATAGATAGTTGCTTTATCCAAATTGACAGGAATATTTTATATTTCATTCAATTTGCAATTTTTTTTATATTTCGAGGTTAATTTGCAGATCTTTCTCAAAGAAGTCAATCCCGTGGACAGAAGTAAAGTCCATGTCTCATCAGAGCAGAAATAAAAATGCAAAGTTTTTCATACCAGAACAAAAGATGTTTACTTCATATCTCAGTGCTTCAGTCAATGGTGTTATATTAAACAAAAAATATTTTGAGTGTTGGAGAAGTACCTTCAACTAAAATTTGCCTACACAGCAGACGCAGCCTCACTAGCTCTTTGTTTAATTTTGAAGCAGCAAGACAACAGCGAAACATACGTCAGGCTGTTAGTTATCTATTACTGCTCGGTGTTCAACGCCATCACCCGACAGTATTAATCAACAAGATTCAAAACTTAAACCTCTCTACCTCCCTCTACAACTGAATCCCCGACTTTGTTATTGGGAGATCAGTCAGTGTGGATTGGTACTAACACCTCCTCCTCAATAGCTGTCATCACAGGCACACCTCAAAGACATGCTTTGTCCTCTGCTCTATTCTAACCAGCTGCATCACCATCTGGTATGGACACACCAATGTACAGGATCGGAAAAGGCTGTAGAGGGTTGTAGACTTCGCCAGCTCGACCATGGGCACTAGCCTCCCTACTACTGAGGGTATCTTTAAGAGGCAGTGTCACAAGAAAGTGGTGGTTATGATTAAAGATCCTCAGAATCCTGGACATGCCCTCTTCTTGTTATTACCATCAGGATGGAGGTACAGCAGAATGAAGACCCACTCTCAGCATTTTAGGGGCAGCTTCTTCCCTCTTGCCATCAGATTTCTGAATGGACAATGAACCCATGAACATTATCTCATTAATCCTCTTTAACACTGATTGTTTACTTTTGTAACATGGTAATATTTATACATATTTTAGTCTGAATCATTGCTGCAAAGCAATAAATTTCGTGACATATATCAGTGATAATAAACATATCTGATTTTGATCAATCTATACTATATCATTACCAGTGTGATATACAATCATCAGATTACTTCAATAGGTGCAGGTTCAATACTAATGAAACAATTTTCAATATAAATTTCTGAGATTGTGCTTGAAGAGCAGGATGAGCATCCATTGCTCCGTTGGTTCATTACAAACCCATTATGATCACCTTGTGCTTGTATGTGTCCAGTGGGCCTAGATTGAAGAGTAAGAGATTGGATGTGGAGAAGAGCCAACTGTAACATTCCTGCTCTCATCCTAAACCACAAACAGTGGTGGAAAAACATTTATCCTGCCTCTCTACCAGTAACAAACTTCCTAAGCCCTGAGGATACCAGCCTGCAAATATCTCCAAAAATGAGAGACAAAGCCTTATTTAAATATTAGAATCATCAACTGGCTTCTCAGGGCATCCTAAGTATTGCCAGAATGACACACTTTAACCTCCCACCAACAGTGCTCTCTTGCAGTACTGCATTAAATTTTCAAACCCCATCTCCCAGAGTTGGACACCATCATTGCATTTAAACAACATTGATTTCTTCACCTATAATATTTTAGGGGAGTTCTCCTGATATTGGGTGATAACACAAAACACAAAGCAGCAATTTTACATCTGTCCTGATGTTCTTTGCTGTGGGTAGAAAATTCATTTACAGAATGAATAGAACTGCTGTTTAGCATTTGAACATGCATAAGAACTTAAGACAGTAAAGCAGGAGAAGGCCAATCTACCCCTTGAGCATGTTCTGCCATTCACTAAGAACATGGGTGATTGAATCTTGGCCTCATTTCCACCTCCCCCCTCCTACCCCGCCAGCCCACACCATCACACTTTGCTTAAATATCTGTCACTCTCCATTCCTGAAAATATTTTAATGACTGCTTCCACATCTGCCCAGAATTCCAAAGTTTCACAACTCTGAGAGAATTCCTGTAGATAGATAGATAAATAGATATACTTTACTGATCCCGAGGGAAATTGGGTTTCGTAACAGCCGCACCAACCAAGAATAGAGCATAAATATAGCAATACAAAAACCACCAACAATCAAACAACAAAATGTAAACTATGCCAGATGGAAAATAAGTCCAGGACCAGTCTATTGGCTCAGGGTGTCTGACCCTCCACGAGAGGAGCTGCAAATTCGATGGCCACAGGCAGGAATGACCTCCCGTGCCGTCCAGTGTTGTATCTCAGTGGAATATGGCCGAAGTCCAATAGTAAAAAGTATTCCTTCCTTCTTTATTTTGCACCACGTTTTTTGAAACTATGCCCCTTAGTTCTAGTTTTCTAGATTCTAACAGTTGGGGGAATCATCCTCTTGATATCCACCCTACCAATGCTCTTCAAAACCGTATATGTTTCAATTTGAGATGCTAAATGTGGGGTTTATTTAGATAAGATACTGCCATACAGCTAGATGTAGCCAAACTACCCAACAACACTGAGCGCTATGGCTATCGCATAGCTATGGCTATGGTGAATACTATTCACCAATACTATTCACTGAGGCAGGGACAAAGATGAAGATGTTGCTGGGATTTTGTTCTTCACATTCTTTACTAGTTGAGATAAATGGGAATGGAGAAACTTGTATTTTGGTAATAATGAAAGCAAAGTACTTGCCTGAGAGGAAACCACTTGATGGAAATAAGGTGGTTTTATTAAGTTTGTTTTATAATTTAATTAGTCATTTCTCAATTTAGTAGTTGGAGACTAGAGATAGCAACATATTGCTCTGGAATTCACAGATCAAAGTCATGGGCCCTGTCAACCAGGGGCTAATCTCTTATTCTTTCTCAGCCAGTAACCAGAAGTGCTCCTTCCCCAGGCATAAATATAACTAGAGCATTCTCACTAGCTTTCGTAAAGGTCAAAACTGATGGATGTGAAGATGCCACTAATCTGTTTTTGACGCAATAGGCATCGAAAAGCAACTGGCAAGTAACATTTGAGAAACTAAATAATGACCCACTTAAGGGTAGATATAATGCACCTTTTACAACTCCTATCTTCACAAGACTAATCTTTTAAACACCATCATATCTTTTTCTGAGCATCACATTCTTCCCTGCCTTGCATGTCCGACTGGTAAAATACTAGAACTGAATACTCAGAACTGATAAGCCAATGATTGAAATCTTATGAAGACCTTCCTTTTTTTTTATAAAAGGCTTCATGAAGCCTAATTTGAAAAAAATTGATTCCCGTCGCACTGAATTGTAGATCTTCATTATTGGATTGTGCTTTATTAGATCAACACTAACAATATAACAGCAATTTCTAAATCTTTAAGAGACTGATTTTTGAGTTAATTGTTTGATTACTACGGTACTTTCAGGAGCTTATTCCTTACCACATTTACTGAAGAAGTGGCAAAGCATTAACTGTCCTTCTTGGTTGGGGATTGTCAGACATTCACCACCCTACAACGTAGAACACAGAACAGTACCAAATAAGAGCAGTCTCTTCAGCCCTCAATGTTATGTTCAACTAATTAAATCAGCAATTAAGCTAATTAAACTAATCCCTTCTGCCTGCAAAATATCTCTCCATTCTCTGCACATTCACATTCCTGTCTAAAAGCCCCTTAAATACCTCTATTATATTTGCATCCACCACCACCCTAGCAGAGAGTTCAGGCACCCACCACTCTTCCATGGAGACAACTTACTCCGCACATTTCCTTTGAACTTACCCCTCTTAAACAAATCGACCTTGGGAAGGAAGATGCTGGCTGTCTACTCTATCTATACCTCTTTTAAACTCAGGTCCCTCCTCAGCCTCCATCGCTCCAGAGAAAACAACCCAAGTTTACCCAATCTCTGCTTGTAGCACAGCCCCAAAACTATTGTCATCTTTTATAAATACTTCTCAAAATTTCTAATAAAACAGGACTTGGGCCATTTTGAATAAGGATAACTAACATTTGTTCACTATGAGATAACTATGCTCCTCACTTTTCATACATGTCACACGAGCATCATTGTCAAGGTCAGTATTTAATGCCCATTCATAATTGCCACAGAGAAAATGATGAGCCAGTCTTTCACACTGCTGCAGTCCATGTGAGCAAAGTGCTATTGGAGTGCCAAGTTCCAGACTCGATGCTGATAAAGAGAAGTAATGTATGTACTATAGGATAGGAAGTAACTTACAGAAAGTGCAGAAGATTTTGTACTCCAGTGCCTGCCACGCTACTAATCAATCAGTTCCAGGATAGCTAGCACCCACCTGAGACATAGTGGAAAATTGCTCAGCTATGCCTTGTCCATAAAAAGCAGAACAAATATAATCTGACCAATTACCGCACCACATCCGCAGGGACTGTATGGTGGCCAGATGCCAACACTGTAACTGACAGATTCACCTCCAGCATTTAAATTGTTGAGGATGAGTTTGGAGAGTTTTCGCTTGTGTTCCTGGCCTCTTCTATCTTCAGTGCTTATTTAAAAGAGTGTTCAGCCCGGAGAAGCTCTGACTCATTAACTGTGGGAGAGAGGTCGTAATCACCGGGTTTCCTTGTCCACACTTGACCTGATGCTGATATTGGCATTGGTTTAATATTGTCACAGGTACCAAAATCCAGTGAAAAGCTTGTCTTCCCAAAAAAAATTCATTACACAGTGCATTGAGCCAGCACAAGGTAAAACAATAACAAAGCAGCATAAAGAGAAAAAGCTGCAGAGAAAGTGCAGTGCAGATAAACAAAGTGCAAACAAATCAAGTTAGCTTGTGAAGGCAGAAGTCCACTTTACTGTACAGGAGGTATGTTCAAGTCTCTGAATACAGTGGGATAGAATCTGTCCTTGTGCCTAGTGGTACGTGCTTTCAGGCTCTTGTATCTTGTGTATTTAATTTTTCAGTAATATTTGAGAGATGTTGTAAATATAGTGCTTGATTAAGCACTCTTTGTGTGCTTAAATAATTCATTATGGTTGTATGTACAAGTATGTGAATGGCATACGTCATTATGCCAACACATCATATGCCTCACTTAAAGTAAAAACAAAACTAAACACATTATCTCTCAGCTCTTTTGTTTTCCTTTCAATTAGTTTTATGTTTGGAGTTACAAGACATAACAGGAGAGGGGAGAAGAGAGAACATCCGGGGTGGGTGGGGTCTAAGATTATTCTGGCTGTATTACTGAGGCAGCGAGAAGTACAGACAGAGATAATCGATGGAAGGCTGAGTTCCGTGGTGTGCTGAGCCACGTCTGCAACTCTCTGCAGTATCTTGACTAATTAACCTACCGACCCGCTTATCTTTGGAATGTGGGAGGAAACTAGAGCACCCAGAGGAAAGCCAGGCAGTGACAGGGAGAACATGCAAACTCCTAACAGACAATGATCGAACTCAAACCGGCCTGTTGGTCCCGAAATACTGTCACGCTAACCGCTAAACAACACGCAGCTCTGAGTTGGGCTTATAATTGTCACATGTATACAGAAATACAGTGAAAAATGTTACCTTCCATGCCATCCACATACCACAGATCATTTCATTACAAATGATGAAATGGAATTGAAATATCTTTTTGATATCAACCCCTAAAGCAGTATCATGGCTGTTCTTTATGTCAACTGCAGTCTCCTGAATGAACCAATAACTCAATACCTATATGAATTCCATTGCTCACAATCTTAAATGCAGAGAACATTTTCTAGAGTAAAGGTTTCAAAGGTTTGTTGTGTCATACACAATAAAATTTAGAAAAGGAAATGAATAACATTCACATACCATCACTGTTACAAACACAGACACTCCGATCCCTATTATAGGCTCATACCCTAAAAAGGAATTGTCATCGATGTGGGGGTAGCCTATGCTCAGTGTGAAGTGCACCCATCTCACCACCCTCCAATCTAGACGTTAGAGGTCCATCTCACACCTGTAAAATGGATAATACATTACTCACAACGCTAATGGAAGATGCAGTGGTTTTCAATGAAAGTTAATTAATATTGGTACATTAATGTTTAGAATGTTTAATTGCCAAGTGTTATCAAATTCAGTGTGCTTTGCTGAACCATAAATCACATGCAAGATGCAGTTTCTGGTTATAATTAAAATGTAATGTTATCAGTCATAGTCTCTGTCTTTACTGTGGACAGGACAGTAGCATAGCTGTTAGTATAATATTATTACAGCACCTGCAACACAGGATCAATTATACTGCTGTCTGCAGGGAGCTTGCAGTTTCTCCCCAAGACCTCATGCGTTTCCTCCAATTCCAATTTCCCAGGAGCTCTCAATGATAATGTGATTCACCATTACCTTCAGTGTGCCAGTGTGTCTGAGGAAATGGTTCTTAAAGATCTGCATCTCAAGCATAGTACACCACTCCACAACTCTGACTTTCTATATGTTTCTGATACATACCACATACACCGGAAAGCACAGGAAAGATAACATCAATTCTACTGCCCTTGCAGTGCATTGTGTACAAAGCTAGGCAGGGAGTTAAACACCTTCTCAAAAATCACCCGAGCCAGAAGCTTTCTTTAGGGTTTTTAAATGAGAAAACTTTGTGAAACTGCAGAAGTTAAGTAGAACATATATCAGATTCAATACAGAACTGTCACTCACCTGAATATACTAATACTATTAGTTATTCTCATAGTCAGTGTTAAGTTAATACACACATGCAACATCCTATACACTGCCTACAAAAAGCATTCATCCCCCTCGGAAGTTTTCATGTTTTATTGCTTTACAACATTGCATCACAGTGGATTTAATTTGGCTTTTTTGACACTTGTCAACAGAAAAAGACTCTTTCGTGTCAAAGTGAAAAAAGATCTCAACAAAGTGATGCAAATTAAGTGCAAATATATAACACAAAATAATTGATTGAATAAGTATTCACCCCTTTTAACATGAAATACCAAATCACCACTGGTGCAGCCAACTGGTTTTACATCACCTGTGTTCAGTCAAGGCGTTTCAACGGATTGTAGTAAAAATACACCTATATCGAGAAGGTTCAACTCCTGGTAAGTCAGTATCCTAGCAAAAGCTACACTGTGAATACAAAAGAACACTCCAAGCAACTCCATGAAAGGGTTTTTGAAAAGCACAAGTCATGAGGTGAATACAAAAAAATATCCAAGTCACTGAATAGCCCTCAGAGTACAGTTAAGTCAACTATTAAGAAATGGAAATAATATGGCACAGTTGCAAATCTGTCCAGAGCAAGCTGCCCTCTAAAACTGTGTGACCGTCCAAGAAGGGGACTGGTGAGGGAGGCCACCAAGGGACCTATGACAACTTTGGAGGAGTTACAGGCTTCAGTGACTGAGATGGGAGAGACTGTGCAAACAGTTGGGTGCTTCACCAGTCGCAGCTTTACGGGAGAATGGCAAAGAGAAAGTACTGTTGAAAGAAAAAAGAAACATAGCATAATACAGGCAACACACATCAAAGTTGCTGGTGAACGCAGCAGGCCAGGCAGCATCTGTAGGAAGAGGTGCAGTCAACGTTTCAGGCCGAGACCCTTCGTCAGGACTAACTGAAGGAAGAGTGAGTAAGGGATTTGAAAGTTGGAGGGGGAGGGGGAGATCCAAAATGATAGGAGAAAACAGGAGGGGGAGGGATGGAGCCAAGAGCTGGACAGGTGATAGGCAAAAGGGGATACGAGAGGATCATGGGACAGGAGATCCGGGAAGAAAGACGGGGGGGGCGGACCCAGAGGATGGGCAAGAGGTATATTCAGAGGGACAGAGGGAGAAAAAGGAGAGTGAGAGAAAGAATGTGTGCATAAAAATGAGTAACAGATGGGATACGAGGGGGAGGTGGGGCCTTAGCGGAAGTTAGGGAAGTCGATGTTTATGCCATCAGGTTGGAGGCTACCCAGACGGAATATAAGGTGTTGTTCCTCCAACCTGAGTGTGGCTTCATCTTTACAGTAGAGGAGGCCGTGGATGGACATGTCAGAATGGGAATGGGATGTGGAATTAAAATGTGTGACCACTGGGAGATCCTGCTTTCTCTGGCGGACAGAGCGTAGATGTTCAGCAAAGCGGTCTCCCAGTCTGCGTCGGGTCTCGCCAATATATAAAAAGCCACATCGGGAGCACCGGACGCAGTATATCACCCCAGTCGACTCACAGGTGAAGTGTTGCCTCACCTGGAAGGACTGTTTGGGGCCCTGAATGGTGGTAAGGGAGGAAGTGTAAGGGCATGTGTAGCACTTGTTCCGCTTACACGGATAAGTGCCAGGAGGGAGATCAGTGGGGAGGGGTGGGGGGGATGAATGGACAAGGGAGTTGTGTAGGGAGCGATCCCTGCGGAATGCAGAGAGAGAGGGGGAGGGAAAGATGTGCTTAGTGGTGGGATCCCGTTGGAGGTGGCGGAAGTTACGGAGAATAATATGTTGGACCCGGAGGCCAGTGGGGTGGTAGGTGAGGACCAGGGGAACCCTATTCCTAGTGGGGTGGCGAGAGGATGGAGTGAGAGCAGATGTACGTGAAATGGGGGAGATGCGTTTAAGAGCAGAGTTGATAGTGGAGGAATGGAAGCCCCTTTCTTTAAAAAAGGAAGACATCTCCCTCGTCCTAGAATGAAAAGTCTCATCCTGAGAGCAGATGCGGTGGAGACGGAGGAATTGCGAGAAGGGGATGGCGTTTTTGCAAGAGACAGGGTGAGAAGAGGAATAGTCCAGATAGCTGTGAGAGTCAGTAGGCTTATAGTAGACATCAGTGGATAAGCTGTCTCCAGAGACAGAGACAGAAAGATCTAGAAAGGGGAGGGAGGTGTCGGAAATGGACCAGGTAAACTTGAGGGCAGGGTGAAAGTTGGAGGCAAAGTTAATAAAGTCAACGAGTTCTGCATGCGTGCAGGAAGCAGCGCCAATGCAGTCATCGATGTAGCGAAGGAAAAGTGGGGGACAGATACCAGAATAGGCACGGAACATAGATTGTTCCACAAACCCAACAAAAAGGCAGGCATAGCTAGGACCCATACGGGTGCCCATAGCTACACCTTTAGTTTGGAGGAAGTGGGAGGAGCCAAAGGAGAAATTATTAAGAGTGAGGACTAATTCCGCTAGATGGAGCAGAGTGGTGGTAGAGGGGAACTGATTAGGTCTGGAATCCAAAAAGAAGCGTAGAGCTTTAAGACCTTCCTGATGGGGGATGGAAGTATATAAGCACTGGACATCCATGGTGAAAATAAAGCGGTGGGGGCCAGATAATACAGGCCCTTCAGCCCACAAAGTTGTGCCGAGCATGTCCCTACCTTAGAAATTACTCGGCTTATCTATAGCCTTCTATTTTTCTAAGCTCCATGTACCAATCCAAAACTCTCTTAAAAGACCCTATCGTATCCACCTCCACCACTGTTGCCGGCAGCCCATTCCACGCACTCACCACCCTCTTGAGTAAAAAACTTACCCCTGACATCACCTCTGTACCTACTCCACAGCATCTTAAACTTGTGTCCTCTTGTGGGAGCCATTTCAGCCCTGGGAAAAAGCCTTTGACTATCCACACAATCAATGCACACAATCACATCATCTTATACATCTCTATCAGGTGACCTCTCATCCTCCGTCACTCCAAGGAGAAAAGGCCGAGTTCACTCAACCTGTTTTCATAAGGCATGCTCCCCAATCCAAGCAACATCCTTGTAAATCTCCTCTGCACCCTTTCTATGGCTTTCACATCCTTCCTGTAGCAAGGCAACCAGAACTGAGCACAGTACTCCAAGTGGCGTCTGACCAGGGTCCTATATAGCTGCAACATTACCTCTCGGCTCCTAAATTCAATTCCACGATCGATGAAGGCCAATACACCATATGCCTTCTTAACCACAGAGTCAACCTGCGCAGCTGCTTTGAGTGTCCTATGGACTCGGCCCCCAAGATCCCTCTGATCCTCCACACTGCCAAGCGTCTAACCATTAATACTATATTCTGCCATCGTATTTGACCTACCAAAGTGAACCACTTCACACTTATCTTGGTTGAATGCCATCTGCCACTTCTCAGCCCAGTTTTTGCATCCTATCAATGTCCCGCTATAACCTCTGACAGCCCTCCACACTATCCACAACACCCCCAACCTTTGTGTCATCAGCAAACTTATTAACCCATTCCTCCACTTCCTCATCCAGGTCATTTATAAAAGTCACGAACAGTAAGGGTCCCAGAAAAGATACCTGAGGCACACTACTGGTCACTGACTTCCATGCAGAATATGACCCATCTACAACCATATGTAATCTCAGTTAGAGTCCGCCAGAAGGCATGTGGGAGACTCCAAAGTCAGCTGAAAGAAGGTTCTATGGTCTGATGAAACCAAAACTGAGCTTTTTGGTCATCAGACTAAGTACTATGCTTTGCATAAGCCAAACACCACATGTTATCAAAAGCACACCATCCCTCCCGTGAAGCATGGTGGTGGTTGCATCATGCTGTGGGATGCTTCACTGCAACAGGCCTTGAAAGGCTTGTGAAGGTAGATGGTGAAATGATTGCAGAAAGATACAGGGACATCCTGGGGGGAAATCTGATGCAGTCTGAAAGGGAACTGCGACTTGGGAGATTTGTTTTCCAGCACGACAATGACCCCAAGCACAAAGCCAAAGCTACACAGGAATGGCTTTAAAATAACAAAGTTTATGTCCTGGAGTGGCCAAGTCAGAGCCCAGACCTCAATCCAAATGAAAATTTGTGGATGGGCTTGAAAAAGGCTGTTCATTCACAACAGACTCTGGAGCTTACAAAGAATGGTGCCAAAAAACAGAAAAAACATCTAGCAGGTGGCTGTTCTGTGAGCGAAAACATCTTGTTAAGTCCACTCGCTGGATGTTTTTTTGTTTTTGGCATCATTTTTTGTAGACTCCAAAGTCTGTTGTGCGTAAAAATCCCAAGGGATCAACAGTTTCCGAGATATTCAAATCACCCTGGGCAGCACCTAATTAATTAGCTTGTTTATTTCGGCTTTTTTCTTAAAGAAGTGCCAGACGCACTCCGGTGCGCTCCAGCTGGCACTGCACCACTGTTCATAAGTGAGTACCAGGTGACAATAATCATAAATTTTAAAAAAGCAGAAATGGCTGACTACATCGGAAAGATAGATGCATTCGATTGCACAAGGGATAATTGGATATTGCATACTGAGTGAATTGAGCAGTATTTTGCAGCAGATGAAATAGCCAATGAAAAGTGAGTGCCACTTTTGTTGAATGCATTGGGTTTAAAAGCACACAATTTGCTCTAAAGTTTAACTGTTCCAACCTAACTAGCTGAAATCAGCTTTGCTGATATCATGAAAGAAATGCAAGAACATTTAGAACTGAAACCATTCCAGAACATTTTACGGTTCTTAAGTGGAATCAAAAGCAAGTGGAGTTCATTTCAGTGTATGTGGCTAAATTGAAGAGATAGTGTAAGCATTATCAGTTCAGTCCTGAACCAGCAAAAATGGCTCCAAACTGAAGCACAGTTCACATTTAAAAGAGTGGTTAAAATCACTGCATCAGTGGAATCAGCAGATAGAGACACAACTGAGTTGTAGTCAGAATGAACACGAGTGTGAACAAAATTGCAGCTTCTAGACAGAGGGCTACCTATCTGAACAGATTGTGTTACCATTGTGGAAGGACCTCACATATACCAGACTGATGCAGGTTTGAAGGTAAAACTTGCAGAAAATGCAACAAAGTTGGATACATACAAAGAGCATGTCAGACGGACAATAATAAATGGACTGCACTGAGAAGAGAAAAAGATTAAAAAGTTGCAGTTTCAACAAGAGAACTAATCTGCATGCTGTTGATAAAAAATTTGATAATGGTGAAAGTGACACAGGACTGAATAGACTTAAGGTCTACAATGTGAAACCTAACAGAAGACAAGCACTAGGACTTATTTTGTCATGTGACTCCAAGTACCCTGAAACCTCATCTTTAATAATGGACTCCAATGAATAATGATTTAATAATGGACCTCACCGCTGAATTCAGGCTAACAGGGCTATAATTTCCCCAATAACAATGGGCAAAACTAAAGTGCCATATCCACAGTAGTTATAATAATTCAATTAGTGGTGATAAAGAGATTGAAGGTGCAACAACATGCACACTGCCAATTAAGGTTTTCATTTGAAAATAATAATAAAAAATTTGAAACCTGTAGAGTGTTCTAAGTGCATAGAAGTAAATCAAATAGAAAACATACCATCTGCAGTCATGCCTTGAGATAGTTAACATAGATATAGTAACATTGTTTTTCCACTGATTTAACTGTTCATAGATTATAATTGCAAAAGAAAAGCACATACACAACATTGTCCAACAGCAACATCTAGTGGTCTTTTTCCAAATATAGAAGCTTCAAATTCATATGCAGTATTGATCATGCGCATTTCACACCAATTGTATAGAAATTGTAACACGGAAAACTCACCATGGATTGCAACCAGCTTATGTTGACTTTTTTCATTCTCTTGGTGTCTGTTCCAGATATCATAGAGTTAAACTGATGCCTATGTCCATTTTGTCCATATCCTTCTGTAATTTTAAAAAGTTTCCAAGCTATTTCTCCCCTGTCATAATGAAAACAGTGCATTTTTTACAATTCTGTTCTATCAATCTTCACAAAAGCTATTGTGTCTGTACAACTACATATCAGATAACTCACTCGGAACTGAAGTTAACGTGTATATGCACTTTGCAGAGAACAACAAATCAAAGCGAATACAAAAGTTATCAGTCAATAATTAGTGCTAAGGGGAGTCATTGCACTAAAGGAATAGATCCATACATTACATTTCCTCCTCCTTTAGGTTAATGCAACATAGAACTGTATATATAACAAAACATTCAGTTTCCCTTTAATAGGTCATATTCAAATTAACAAACAGTGTTTTCTTGATTTTTCTATTTATAAGTAACAATCCATAACTAACTTCGCCATACTAAAGATCCTAATCTTTTGGTTGGTGACCAGTGTCTTTCAGGATAGCGCCTCTGGACCTGTGGAGTGGCATCAGGTTTGGCTGGTGTCTCGTCAAAGACAACTTTCTCTGTTACAGGTGTCACGTTGCTGTTGGTGACATGATTGTCACTGAGAGGTAAGTCTGGTGGCTGTAATATGTCTTATCTTGCTGGAAACCGTCAACTCAGGTGTGTTCTTAAGTTGAGCGTCCAGTATCTGGTCCATATGATGTCTACATGTATGATCTCCAATATCCACTGTGTACATCTGTGCCCCATTTCTTGTAGCTATCCTACTGGGTGTCCCCTTGTCTTTTCAGTAAGCAAGCACCAGAACTTCCTGTCCAACCTTGAAGCTCCTTGCTGATTTACTTGGCAACTGGCTGAAATGTGTATTCTGCACTTCCCTCCGTTGATCTGGTTTCAGGAGGTCTATGCAAGATCTCAGATTCTTGTTCATGAACAGCATTGCAGGTGTTTGATTTGTCGTTGCATGAACAGAGTTCTGTTACATAAAAAGGAAGTTGTCCACCTTGTGCTGTAGAGAAGTGTCCTCTTTGTCCATCACTTTAATGGACTTCTTGAAGGCTTGGATAAACATTTCGGCTAACCCTTTCATTGCTGGGTGGTGAGGAGCCATTTTTCTTCATGAATAGTCTGAACTCTTCTGACGTGTATTGTGATCCGTTGACACTCACAATTCGTTTGAGTACTCCATTTCTGGAGAAGATAGTCCTCAGAGTAGAATTGGTCTTTTGTGATGTGGCTGACTTCATTGATATAACGTCCAGCCACTTCAAATAAACATGCCCAGCAATCAGAAACATGAAGCCAATAAATGGCCCAGTAAAGTCAATATGCACTCTTTTCCATGGTGTAGACAACCATTCCCATTGGTGTAACAGTGTGTTTGGGGCTGCATTTAGAACTATGCAGCATCCTAAACAATGTTGGTCAAGTCTTCAAACTGCCTACCTATTTCCGGCCATCACACATAGCCCTGAGCAAGATTCTTCATCTTGAATATACCAAGGTGTCTTTCATGCAGATTTTTTTAACACTCTGGTGCACAATTTAGAGGAGAATACAACACAAGATCCACACATCAGCATGCTTTGACATACAGGTAGTTGCTCTTGTCACTCTGAGAGCTCTGGAAACATTGGATTACCATCCTTGCATGGTGGTGTCATAGACTTTTGACACTGTTGGGTCATTCCTTGTTTCCCTTTGTATTTCAGTATTCGATACCAACAACTGGTCAGCCAATGCTCTGAGGAACGCCTCTGCTGGAAGACGTTTCTTCTTCTGTTGAAACAGCAGAAGACGTGACAAGCAGTCAGCATTGTCGTGTTGTTTGGTACCCTGGCTCTCTGTGTCATAAGAGTGGGCTCCTATGAAAATTGCCCAATGTTGCAGCTGGGTACCAGACATCAAAGGGATTCCTTTCCTGGGATTGAAATGGATACATGAAACTGGTGGTCTGTTATTAGAGTAAACTTTTGTCCATGGAGGTAGTGGTGGAACTTCTTTACTCCCCATTCTGGACTAAGGGCCTCTCAGTCAATCTGTGCATAGCTGCATTCTGCATTTGACAGTGTTCTTGAAGCAAGTGTAATCGAGTGTTCAGATCCATCTTTCACAATGTGTCAGATTGGCACCAGTGCCATAAGGGGATACATTACATGCCAGTTTGATTGGCAGAGATGGGTCATAATGGGTGAGCAGTTCATCTAATGGTAATAGTCTCTTTGTTTCCTCGAATACTCTTTCACATTTTTCTGACTACTCCCACTTTGCTCCTGTCTGCAAAAGTGTATTCAATTGGTGCAGCATTGTAGCAAAATTTCGGAAAAAATCCATGGTAGTAGTTTACAAGGCCCAAGAATGACTGGAGGTGTGATGCATTTTCCAGTTTGAATACCTGCAGCACTGCTTCAATCTTCTCAATAACATGTCCACAACATGAGATTTCATTCTTGAAAAACTCACATTTTTATCTTTTCCTGCAGGCATACTCACTCAGCCTGGTAAGCACTTTGCTAAGGCTCTGGAGGTGCTGTTTATCATTTTTGCCAGTCACAATGATGTTATCAAGGTATCATTGTGTTCCTAGGATATCTTGGAGCACTTGGTCCATTGCTCTTTGCCAAATTGCTGGAGCTGATGTGATGCCAAAGATGAGACGATTATACTAGAACAGTCTCTACTAGGTGTTGATTGTGAGGAACTTCCTGCTTGACTCCTTGGTCTTCATTTGCAGGTATGCTTGTGACAAATGAATCTTTGAAAATCTCTCCCTGCCTGCTAAAGATGCAAAAATGTCTTCTACTTGTGGCAGGGGATACTGCACAGTATGCAGCACAGGGTTGATATACTTACTTCGAAGTTCTTGCACATGCAAACAGCTCTGGCCTTCTCTTTCTTGATCACTGGGACAATTGGCATAGCCCAATCACCCCACTCAACTTTGGAGAGAATGCCAGATGCCTCCAAGCTCTGAAGTTCAGCATCCACTTTAGGACACGGTGCGTAATGCACTGGGTGTGCTTTATGCAATCTTGGTGTTGCTGCTTCATCCAGTTCAATTCTGGCCTTCATGTCTTTGAGTTTACCAATACTCTTCTAAAAACCCTCTCGTTAGCATTAAGCTGCTGTGTCAGTTTCTGATCAGTGCTACCTTTTGAGCTGCAGTTGCCTGTTGATGACACATTGAGAGATTTGATTGTTGCCAGTCTAGTTGGATTTTTCTCAACCATTCACATCTGAAAAGTGCTTGCCCTTCACTTTTCAATACATAAGGCTCTAACTGCTGTGTTTTGCCTCCATACGTCACATTCACTTTCAGTTTGCCTTTGGGAGACTCTTTTTTTACCTGTGTGATCTTTAGCAACACAGAGGCATTTTCTAAAGATAGCTTAGAAAACAGACTGTTGTAATCAGTATTTGAAATTATAGAGAAAGCTAACCCTGTATCCAGCTCCATTTTTAATTTTACAATGAACTCAGCTGTTGAGATTCATACGAGTTTGCTATCTGCTTCAGTAGTCCTATACAGTTCTAGGCATAATGGCTCACCTTTTTCAGACTGTTTGTCATCTGATTCAGTTTCACGTTCAGTCACTTTATGCATTTGTTCAGTTTTGTGTTTGAATCTTTTTACTCTGGCGTTTTCCTCTTTGGTTGTGCTTTTTGTCTGACTTGTACTGATGTACTCTCTATGTGACCTTGTCCGTTACACTTTCTACAGACTCTTTCCTTGAACCAACAGTCACTTGCATCATGTGAGTATTTGCAACATCAATAACATTTTCGGCTTTTTTCACCATTTAGGGACATTTTGTGCATTTCACATTCTAAACTCTTTTTCTGTAGTTCTGCTGCATCCTTTGCAGCAGTGTCTAACGATATTGCAATGGTCAATGCCCATCCTAAGGTTAAGTCTCTTTCTGACAGTAGCTTTTAGGTGCTTCGACTATGCATTCCACATACACGCCTGTCCATTAATACATCAGAAAGCTCATCTCTACAGTCACAGCACTGGGAAAGTTTGCACAGTTCTGCAATGTACAGTTGTCCCTCGGTATCCACAGGGGATTGGTTCTAGGACCCTTGTGGGTACCAAAATCCATGGATGCTCAGGTCCCTTATATAAAATGGTGTAGTATTTGCATATAACCTATCCACATCCTCCCGTATATCTCTAGATTACTTATAATACCTAATACAATGTAAATGCTATGTAAATGTGATACAGCACGCATAAGTTTGCCATCAACAGGGATATGCTTCTGTGACATGTCCTCTAGCCACACACTTAATGTTTTCTCAGTCTTTGCAAGCACTTTGTCATGAACCAGAGAGACCATTTTTGCCATTGTAGGGGTAGCACTAAAACTTCCACAAATTTCAACTTCTTTCTGCTTTATTGTGCGAATGCTCGATTCTTTCTTACTGACCTTACAGCCCACTTCAGCAAGCAACATGCCACTTTTCAAAAGATCTAAGATTTTTATTTTCTCGGCAAGAGATAGCACTTTACACTCCCTCTTAGCCTTTGAGGAATTGCTTTGACCACTTAATTGCTTTTTAGGAGCCATTTTTTCACAGAAACAAAGAGTGCGCACAACACAAGTAGCGAACGACCGAGACGCAAGGTGAACAATGCTCAAACAACGTGTGCCGGAGAGAGACTGAGGATCTGTGAAATGATGGGATGCTACAGCAGGGTATGCCTACACATCAATTCATTCACGTGGATTAAGCGTAGTGCTCGGCGCGCGACAAATTCAAGTTTTGCTTTTTGGAACTTCCTGGAATTGTTTCTCGAACGTTTTCAATCCGTGGTTGGTTGAATCCGCGGATGCAGAACCCGTGGATACGGAGAGCTGACTGTATTCAGAAATGTTTTCATCCTTGACTAGTCCCTGTTGTGAAACCTAAATTCCTCAGCTATTACTAGTGGTTTTGGGCTCAAGTGATTTTGCAACATTGCAAACATTTTGTCAGACATCTTCCTTGCTGGCTTTTCAGGGGTTACTAAGTGCATAAGAGACTGCACGTTCTAGCACCTCATCCACATAGTTAGCATTACAATACAGTTAAACCCTCTCAGTACACAATTTCTAGTCCTCATCAGCACTATCAAATTCGTCAGCATTCCCGACTAATGCCATTGTCACGTTATTTTTACTTTAGTTTTGCTAGCTGTACATCTCTGACTGTGTACTGTGCACTGTTACTCATGTGCCCTTTTGTAGCATCCATGACCACCTTCTCCATATTGATTCAGTTCACTCTCTCCTCTCGCTGTCTCCCTCCTTTCCTCTGAATTCTGTCATCTCGCAACTGTCGGTGCAGTTGGTGACATTTGCTGATATTCAGTTTCGTGCTCATTGCCAATTTGCTGTGTCTATACACTACATATCAAATAAATAAAGGCATGTACTCAGAGAAGTTAACGTGTATATTCACTTTGCAGAGAGTGCAACAAATCAATCTGCATATGTAAATTATCAGTCAATAATTAGTGCTAAGGGGAGTCATCGTGCTAAAAGAAATAGCTCCATATGTTGCACTAGTGAAGAGAGGCTGAGCTCTCCGTCCTACCTCAATATCTACTCCATCATGTGAATCCACTATTTGACTCTGTACCCAAATGTGCCTTGACAGAGATTTGTATAAATTTGTACAAATCTTGATCTTTATATCCTATCCTGTCATGAAATCACATGAAGTAATCCGTTAGTTTAATTTTAAGTGGATTACATGGCATAATTTAAAATAGTTGATGTAGATTATAATGCAGTTGGAGACTATTTCTACTAATTATTGATTCCAGAAGAGCATACACAGATGCTGTACAAAGGGAGTAATTTAGGAAGCGAAAAGTAAAGAGGATATATAAAACTCTCTCTCCAGAGTGTACTGATAGCTGGTGCATTGACAATGCTGCATCAGGGTAACAGAGCGTTGTTAGGCAAACATGCCAAAATTACAGACCTATGCCAAGTATTTGGCTGTGGCTGTGATTTCATTTACAGTGGAACATGCTTAAGGGATTGAATGGCCATGCTTAAGGTCCAATGTACCTTTTATTGTTCAGTTCCTGTATATTCAAATGATAAGCCACAAGACTTTGGCCCCCAAACAAAAACTCTTGAATGAAATGCTACCTGAAATTCCTGAAGGGAATTTTAATGCACAAATGCACATCAATGTACCTTTGCACTGTTCCAGGGATCAAATTGTTTAAGTTTTATCTGGTTATTGTCAGTTTCAAAATTATGAAGAGAACTGTATCAAATTTCTCCTAATATTGCTAATTTTAAATTCTAGTCTGCAAGTTTACTTAACTTAAGTGTGCAAACAACTGTCAGCAGGAGATCTAGACTAGTGCTGGACATGCATTGAATCAGGAAAAATGAACGTGCCTATCGATGTCATTCCTTCAGTTCAATATATCAATGCATCATCAAATACTTTTCAGCAGTCCCCACTATCCCTCCCTCTCAGTATTAATCGTATCAATGGAATGACAGTATTGGAACAAACAGACTTGTATACCCTGGCAGCAGTGAATTACGAAGAAGAAATTCTAATCATAAACAAACCAAGGCATGAATTTACATGGCACCTTTAATTGTCTCAGAACATCCCAAAGCACATTACAGCCAATGAATATTCCTGAAGTATAACCACTGCTGCAATGTAACTTAGAAAAAAAAGACCAATCTATACAAAACAAATTCCAAGAAGAGACCGGATAATCTATTTTAATTATGTTGAATAAAGGAAAAATATTGCTCTAGATATCAGGGGATAATTCCTCAAGCATTTCTTTGAAAGATGGGAACTTTTATATCAACCAGCAAATGCAAAAGGGATTTTGATTTATTATCACAGATGAACAATATAACTTCCAGCACTGCGCCATTCCCCTAGTATTGCACTGAAGAATCAACTTAGACTGTTGTGCTTAAATGTCTAGTGTAGAACTCAACGTCACAATCCACTGACAACAATAATGAAACAAGCAATGAACCACAACCCAGACAAATACATGGACCTGGAATTTACACTTTTCTTAAAGAGCTCCATGCTCTTAAATTCCCTCAGGAATTTAGCTGTAGAATCAAGATTTAAATAAACAGACATAACACTTCATGGGGCCCACTGACCACACAAATGAAAATTTATCTGATCTCTTGTTTTAACTTAAATTATTCCAGTGTTAATTTGGACAAATTAATTCCAATGAGGTATGTGAGCAGAGATGTTCACGTGGTCATGTGTATATATTTATATGAGTGTACAGTATGTGCAGAGTATACAGTTGGACCAGCCAGTGGTGTAGTGACATTAGCACTGGACTTCAAGGTGGGTAGTCCTGAGTTAGAATCCAGCTGGGCAGCAGTAGCATCTGCGCCAAAGAAATCTAGTATCTTGCCATGAAAACCTTATGGACAACTACACTATCCATAGGGTCGCCATGTGTCGACGACAACTCATTTTCATCTTTAAATCTTTTTTATTAGTTATTATTGAAGATCAACAAAAACATTAAAGTAATCAAGTCAGCATGTCAATATGTACAACGAGAATTAAATTATCAAATAACTGATTAACAAAGCTAAACAATATATCAATAATAAGAAGAAAAAATAAAATGTTAAAACTATTTTTTGGGAAAAAAGAAAGAAGGAAAAAAGAACCCCTACTAATTAAGAAAAAACCCTACTAACAGAAAAAAAACAAAAAAAAAACCCATTGAGAGCACAACCCAGGAGCTACACGTCATAGAAGCTCCCATAGAAGAAAAACATCAATCTGTCAACCCAAATCCATTTAAACAAGAATCAGAAGGGAACCATCTTAATTAACTCAAATCAAATGATAGTAGTGGGCAAAAGAACCCCACCTTTTCTTAAAATCAAATCGAGGATCAAAAGTTTGACTTCTGATTTTCTCCAAACTAAGACATAACATCACCTGAGAGAACCATTGTATCAAAGTGGGAGCAGAGACATCTTTCCATTTCAATAAAATAGCCCTTCTGGCCAATAGTATAACAAATGCAATTACATGTTGGTATGATATAGAAATACCATGAATATGTTGAGAGATTATACCGAAAAGAACTGTCAATTTATTAGGTTGTATATTAATTTTTAAACTTTTAGAAATTGTAGAGAAAATAGATTTCCAAAACTGTTTCAATACAGAATATGACCAAAACTTATGTGTCAATATAGCTGTCTCAGTTTTATATCTATCACACTGACTATCAACATTAGGAAATATTTTAGACAGTCTCTCCTTTGTCAAATAGTAACAATGTACAATTTTAAATTGAATTAAAGAGTGACTGGCACAAATCGAAGAAGAGTTAACCAACTTCAAAATTGACGATGACTCAATGGCGCTTTACAACAACTACACATTATGTAAGTGTGTGTGCGCATGTACAGTCAGTGCAGATCAATAATCGCATCTCTTCCTTAATGATAATCAACACAAGAATGTGTACTTAAGCCCAGTGGTCTACTCTATCTACACTCATGATTGCGTGTGGCTAAGCACAGCACAACACCATCTACAAATTCACCGATGATGCCATTGTTGTTATTAGCATCTCAGAGGACAATAAGGAAGTGTACAGAAGTGAGATTGATCAGCTGGTTGAGTGGTGTGGCAACAACAACCTTGCGCTCCACGTCACCAAGATCAAGGAATTGATTGTGGATTCAACACAGGGAGGTTGCAGGAACACACATCAGTCCTTATTGAGGTGTCAGTGGTGGAAAGGGTGAGCAGCTTCAAGTTTCAGCTGTCATCTTCTCAGAGGATCGACCCTGGGTCCAACACACTGTGGTAATCATGAAGGCAGCACACTAGTAGGGGTCCTTCTTTATGAGCTTGAGGAGATTCAGTATGTCACAAAATACTCATACTAATTTCTGTGGATTTTCGGTGAAGAGAATTCTGACTGGTTGGAGTCTCCAATGCACCAGATCAGAGGACACTGAAGAGGGTTGTAGATTCAGCCATTTCTATCACAGGCACCATCTTCCCCATCATCAAGAAGATCTTCCAGAGGCAATGCCTCAAGAAGATGACATCAATAACTATACACCCTCACTTTTTGGAACATGCTCTCTTCACAGTACTACAATCAAGGAGCAGGTACAGGAGCCTGAAGACACACACAATGATTCTGAAGCAACTTCTTCCCTCTGCTATCAGATTTATCAATGGATTATGAACCCATTTTAAAAATAAATATTAGCATTATTTGGCACACATACATCAAAACACACCGTGAATTGCATCGTTTACAGACTCCAAGGATGTGCTGTGGACAGGCCACATATGCCACCTTGTTTCCAACATCAAAATAGCATGCCCACAACAGACTAATCGTAACCATGTTGGAATACGGGAGGACCCAGAAGAAATCCACACTGTCACAGGGAGAGTATATAATCTCTTTACACACAGGGTAGATTGAACCCCATTCACCCAATCGCTAGCGCAGTATAGAGTTACACAAAACGCTATGCTATCATGAGCACTACAATAATTTCCTTTGATTTTCACTATTTATTTACTTATTTTTAATATATAATAATTTCATGTTTCTGCACTGTACTGTTGCCGTAAGACAACACATTTCAGAGCAACGTTCAAAGTAAATTTATTATCTAAGTTCGTATATGTCGCAATATACTACGTTGAGATTATTTTGCTTGCAATCTCAGTAGAACAAAGGAATAAAATGGAGCAATGAAGAACTGTGTAAATGAATAAATGCATACATACATACATATATAATATACATAAATAATGCAGTGAACACGAATTGCAGAGTCATTGAAAGTTAGTCCACAGGTCATGTATCAGTTTAATAAATCTGATGCTGAGTCTGATATACATATATGTAACTTATTTTCAGTAAGTGAGTGTGAGTAATGGAGAATATTAGCGTGTGTATGTGAGTGTCTGTGTAAGGGTGGAAGGGGATTACTTAGGTAGATGTGAATGTGCATGTGTCCTTTTCCATGTGTGCATGACATGAATGTAAGTACAGGTGTGTATGGTTGAGTGCATTTGGATTGTAGATTATTTGGTGTCCTGTGTTGTGTATTTAATATTTCAGTAACATTTGAATAATATTGTTAGTATATTATTTAAATAATCATTCTTTGTTTGTTTAAACAATTCATTATGGGTTATATGTAAACGTACATGAATGGGATACATCATTATGCCACCACATCATAATTGCTCGCCTCACAACAAGTAAAAACAAACTACACACATTTATCCCTGTGTTTCCCAGGTTTTTCTTTCAATTAGCTTTATATTTTGGAGTTACAAACATAACACTGGCGATGAGGAAATTTTAAATGAACATGATGCGTCTACATACCTATTGAAGCAAAGCGAGATGTTCAAGTTTAAAGAAAAAATGCAGCACATGATTCTTAGGGAAGGGACAGAGACAGTGGAATTTTTTTAAAAGGGAAGAAAATGGACAAAATTCAAAATTCATGAGTTCATAAACAGTGAGTACCTGGTGATAATAATAATAAATAAATAGAAATGTCTGGCTACATCAGAAAGATACAAGCGTTGGTTGCCCAAAAGATCACAGGATATGGTACACTGAGCGAACTGAACAGTATCTTGAAGCAAATGAAATGCCAATGAAAAGTGAGTGCCAGTTTTGTTGAGTTCATAGGGTGGAAAGGCATACAATCTGTTTCAAAGTTTGACTGCTCCAACCAAACCAGCAGACATGAACTTTTCTGATATCTTGAAAGAAATGCAGGAGCATTTAGAACCAAAGCCATTGTTAACCACAGAACGTTTTAGCAGAATCAATGTCCATGGCTGAAATGAAGAAATTGTTGGAGCATTCTCAACTTGGTAATGGGCTTAATGATGCAGTGAGAAATCATTTAGTTTGTGGAATCTCACAAGAAAGTACAACTCACATTTAAATGAGCCATTCAAATCACTGCATCAATAGAGGTCACAGACAGAAACACAATTGCGTTGCAGTCAATTGAAATCTGAATGTGAACAAAAGTGAGCATGAACAAAATTGTGGCATCCAGATGGAGGGCTGTCTGCCTGAGCAAATTGTGTTACCATTCTGGCAGGGGCTTACATACACCAGACCAATGCAGGTTTAAAGGTGAAACTTGCAGAAAATGCAACAAAGTAGAACACATACAAAGCATATCAGGCAGACTGCACAGGGAGGTAAAAAAGATAAAAGGTTTTCAGTTTCAAAAGGAGCACTAATCTGCATGCTATTGATGAAAATTCTGATAATGATAGAGTGACAGGACTGAGTAGCCTTGAGATTTACAGTGTGTTGGAAACTAACAGGAATCAAGCAATATGGCTTACACCAGAAGAGAGGGGCAAATTAATTAAAATAGAATTGGTCTTGGCAGTTTCAGTCATTCCACAAAATGAGTTTGAATGGCATTTCAAATATACTGAAGCGAAGCCTGCAGATATCCAACTAAGAACTTATACTGGAGAAAATGAACTGATGTTAGAATGGCATTCATATTAATGCAATGCAGCAACCAACAAGTCACATTGAAGTTGTATGTGATAAAATCAGAAGGCTCAACATTGAGAGTCCATGAGTGGCTGGGAAAACTACAACTTCATTGGAGATCCATCCACCATTTGCATGCCAATCCCTGTAATAGAGTCAGCTGAAAGTGATTAAGAAAGTTACTGGATGATGCTTTAGCAGTGTTCAAGGAATATATTGGAAAATTCAAACATATCAAGGGTAAAAGAGTGTTAAAAGAAAATGCCACCCCACCCAAGTTTTACAAAGCCCATCCAGTTCCTTATACCATCTGTGATAGTTATTGAGCTAGATCACATGGAAGCTGAAGGAATTCTTTCCAAAGTTGAGTGGAGTCTACAGGCAATGCCAGTGGTCCATGTAGCCAAGAAGAATTGGTCTGTCAGGATCTGTGGTATTTTTAAGGTCACTATCAACCCAATGCTGCAAGTAGATTAATATCCTCTGCCCAGGATTGAGAATCATTTCCACAAATCTTTCTGAAAGAAAACACTTCAGCAAAGTGGACCTAGCTGAGCTCTACCTGCAGATGGCAATGGAAGAAGATTCTAAAGTGTTTCTCACTATAAGCACTCACCAAGTGCTTTATCACTGTAATAGTATTATTTTTGGAGCAGCATCTGCACCAGCTCTATGGAACAGGTGCTGCAAGACTACTCAGGCACTTAGTGTTACCTGGATGTGTCACGGTATTTGTTAAGGATGGCAAGAAACATCTCCAAAATCTCAAGACAGTATTCAAAAGATTAGAGGATTATGGGCTCAGAGCATGATGCAACAAGTGTGAATTCCTTAAAGTAAGCATCACTTGCTATGGTCACATGATCAACATCCAATGATTACACAAGCTTGCTGAGAAAATTCGAGCAGTGGTAGATGTCTCAAAGCCAAAGGACATGTCACAGTTGCAATCCTCTTTAGGATTTGTCAATTACTACAAGTTTGCTGCCAAACCTGGTTACTGTCCTCCACCCCTTAAACTCACTACTACAGGTCGGGAAGAAATGGCAATGGACAAAGCAGGGTGAGGTAACTTACCAGAAGAGGAAGGAAGTAGTAGTGTCAGACACGGTACTCACACATTATGATCCAGATTGCCTGTAATATCTTGCCTTATGATAAATTAGATTAGATTAGATTCAACTTTATTGTCATTGTGCCAAGTACAGATACAAAGCTAATGTAATGCATTTAGCATCTGACCAGAAATGCAAAGAATAGTGTTATTTAATAGTGTTAATAGTCTTCTGGGTGTTAAGGGCCAGATTGTTGTCGGCACACCACGCAGCCAGGTGCTGGACCTCATCCCTGTAGGCCATCCCGTCATCCCCTCTGATCAGACCAACAACCGTGGCGTTGTCTGCAAACTTAATTATGGAGTTAGAACAATGTACTGGAATGCAATCATAGGTGAAAAAGGAGTACAGAAGAGGGCACGCCGGTGTTCAGGGTAAGAGTGGAGGAGGAGAGGTTGTCTAACTTAACTGATTGGGGTCTGTTTGTCAGAAAGCAAATGCAGTCATGTTACATGTTATGAGTGATGGAAGTTAACACCCCCATAGTTCCATTACTACTGCAGAGAAAAATTACGCGCAGATTGACAGAGAGACTTGAGTCTGGTTTGGGGTGTAAAACATTTCATGGGAGAGGGTTTACCTTCATTACTGATCATCAACCACCAGTGTCCATTTTCAATCCACAGAAAGTTGTTCTGCTAACAGCAGCAGCACAATGCAGAGATGGGCTCTGTTTCTTGGAAGATTCAATTACAAGATTGAATTTAAGATCACAGGAGATTAGTGTGGAATCTTAAAGCACATGGTATTGGGGGTAAGGTATTGATGTGGATAGAGAATTGGTTGGCAGACAGGAAGCAAAGAGTGGGAATAAACAGGACCTTTTCAGAATGGCAGGCAGTGACTAGTGGGGTACCGCAAGGCTCAGTGCTGGGACCCCAGTTGTTTACAATATATATTAATGACTTAGATGAGGGAATTAAATGCAGCATCTCCAAGTTTGCGGATGACACGAAGTTGGGCGGCAGTGTTAGCTGTGAGGAGGATGCTACGAGGATGCAGGGTGACTTAGATAGGTTAGGTGAGTGGGCAAATTCATGGCAGATGCAATTTAATGTGGATCAATGTGAGGTTATCCACTTTGGTGGCAATAACAGGAAAACAGATTATTATCTGAATGGTGGCCGATTAGGAAAAGGGGAGGTGCAACGAGACCTGGGTGTCATTATACACCAGTCATTGGAAGTGGGCATGCAGGTACAGCAGGCGGTGAAAAAGGCGAATGGTACGCTGGCATTCATAGCAAGAGGATTCGAGTACAGGAGCAGGGAGGTACTACTGCAGTTGTACAAGGCCTTGCGGAGACCACACCTGGAGTATTGTGTGCGGTTTTGGTCCCCTAACCTGAGGAAAGACATTCTTGCCATAGAGGGAGTACAAAGAAGGTTCACTAGATTGATTCCTGGGATGGCAGGACTTTCATATGAAGAAAGACTGGATCGACTAAGATACTCATTGGAATTTAGAAGATTGAGGGGGGATCTTATTGAAACGTATAAAATCCTAAAGGGATTGGACAGGCTAGATGCAGGAAGATTGTTCCCGATGTTGGGGAAGTCCAGAACGAGGGGTCACAGTTTGAGGATAAAGGGGAAGCCTTTTAGGACCGAGATTAGGAAAAACTTCTTCACACAGAGCGTGGTGAATCTGTGGAATTCTCTGCTACAGGAAACAGTTGAGGCCAGTTCATTGGCTGTATTTAAGAGGGAGTTAGATATGGCCCTTGTGGCTAAAGGGATCAGGGGGTATGGAGAGAAGGCAGGTACAGAGTTCTGAGTTGGATGATCAGCCATGATCATACTGAATGGCGGTGCAGGCTCGAAGGGCTGAATGGCCTACTCCTGCACCTATTTTCTATGTTTCTATGTTTCTAAGGTGATGACTAATCATGGAAATTCCCATGTACTGTTGTGTTTTCCCTTGGAACGGGAAGTACCTGAAAATTTTACAAAAGAAGACACTCCTCTTGATGTATTCTCCCTATTACAATCGGACGTCTCCCTATTACGACAGAGATGATCCAGAGGGAGTCCAAAAAAAAGACCCCTTATTGTCTCAGGTATACATAGCCACCCAAGATGGCTGGAAAGTGCATCAGAAATCCAAGTCCCCCTATTTTTCCCAGCGTCAAGATGAACTTGGGGGCGGTTGCCTTATGCAGGGTTTGAGAGTTGTTGTACCATCCAAGCTGAGAGTTAAAAGTTGGAGGACCTATATGCCGGTCATCTAGTTTTGGTCAGAATAAAAGTGTTGGCTCAAAGCTTTGTCTAGTGGCCTGGGATAGACCAGCAGATCGAGCTGCACTGTTAAAGATGCCAATACATACAGAAGAAAGGCATCCAGAGATGTCTGAACCACTTCCTGCAGTCCCTGAGTCAACTCCGGCAACCATTACCCAGTGGACCCAGAACCTGAGACTGTTTCACAGTCACAAGACTCATCTGTCAAGCAGATTACTCCTGAAGAAAGATGACAAGAGTAAGTTTCCACAAGAGTAAGAAATCCACTGTCATTAAATCTTAATGGCTGAATGGGATACTTGAGTTGAGCTGCATTCTATACCAGTTTGGAGTTAATTGCTAAGCAGGGAGGAGAGTTGTGTAGTTATTATTTCAGTAATATTTGAGTAATATTGTAAATATATTGTTTGATTAAGCATTCTTTGATACCGGATTTTATGTACAAGTACGTGAATGGCATTACACCACCACGTTGTAAGTGCTCGTCTCACAAAAGTAAAAATGAAGAATGTGTTTAAACCGGCTCTCTGTATTTTTCTTTCAATTAGTATTATGCTTTGGAGCTACAAAATGCAACATCCTAATCCATATCTATCCCTCAAACAAAATGGGAGCTATCAAATGACTGTTTGCTGGAGACTGCAGTGCAAAACGAAGCCAGTACGCTTTCCACATTACACTAGTGGCTGCACTTTACAAGTATTGCTTGGCTATAAAACACTAAAGAAGTACTTGTAAAGGAAGTAAAAGGTACTATACAAGTTAAAATTCTTCCTCTTTTACAGCACATATTGAGAAGGAAAAACATATAGAGAAGAAAATCTGATAAAGATGCTCTTATTTACTGCATGTTGTGCTTGAGCCAATTATTACTGAGAACTTACTGCATTTTACAGAGAGGTTCACACTTTCAAACAGAAAATGCTGGAAATGTTTACTCAGCCTTGCTCTTTTTGCCCAGTTTGCTGTTCACCAAGCATCAGCCTTCTATTTTCCTTTGTCAATCCATATTTCACCAAATTGTGTCTAAATTACAAATGGCACCGCATATTCAAAGGTTCAAAAGTTCATTTATTATCAAAGTACACAACTCTGAAGTTATTCAATTTTCCGGGTAGCCATGGAACCAAGAAAGAAAACAAAGGCCCCCAATCCCCCCTCCCACAGAAAAAATAAGCAAATTGGATCAGGCACATTGAACCCCAAATCCCTCCCCCTGCAAAAAAATGATCAAAGACAGAACAGGCATATCAATCTCCGAATCCCTCAACCCGTGCAAAAAAAAATAAACAAAATGAATTCATCTGCACCTTTCTGTTTTGACAATAGATCTTTCACAACATTGGCTGCCTCTTTCACCTAGTCGCAATTCTTTACGTTCTCATATGCTTTGCTTCTGCCTCACTCACCAGTGATGGATATGCTTGTACAGGATTAGAAAAAGACCTTTCGCATTCTTTAACTCGTTCTTTATAAAGCTTCAAGCCTCTTGGTTCCCCATGTACTTGCTGTTTGTTAGCTGGGTGAGTGGTGGTGGAAGGGGAAAATGGGTAACAGTGAATATTCTCAGATATTCCATCAACTTCCATACATTGATAGTTGCAAATTGTGGGAAGTACTGAGGAAATTCCTGGTGTACAATCCAGCAATGCCCTTCACATGAGGAAAAGTTGTTTTTAGAGCTCTTTACAGAATGGTGGGTTGCTGTGGACACCTTAGATGAAAATGGTTTATTAGATCCAATTGAATTTATGCAAATGTCTAAATGCTCCACCCACCTGTATTCAGGCAATTGCACTGATTGACCTTTCAGTTCCATCCTCCCTCGTGGGCTTATTGATAATCACCTAAAACATAAGCGGTTCTCATGATAACAATTCCTATGCTTTAACTAGCCAGTGAATTTTCCCCTCCTGGATACTTCAAGAATTTCTGCAGAAACCATAAATTCAGAAAAACACACTAAATGCTGGAGGAACTCAGTGAGTCAAACAGCAGCATCACGGGAGAGGCTGAGACAGTCGATTTTTAGGCTGAATCTCTTCATCAGGACTGGAAAGGAAGGGGGAAGATGTCAGAGTAAAAAAGTGGGAGGAGGAGAAGTAGTACAAGCTGGCAGGTGATAGGTGAAGCAAGGTGAGGGGGAAGGTGGGTAGGTAGGGGAGAGGGCATGAAGTGACAAGCTGACAGGTGATAAGTGGAAAATCTGCTTTAGTGATCATCTGCTGCTTAAGGTCCTTTGCTGACGGTCCATTCATAGGGAACAGATCTTCAAGAGCATTTGGTTGCCACGTGGGAGTAGGATGCTGGGGACGGGAGTTTCAGGCAGCAGGGGCGTAATAAAAGGTAAAGATTGTCAATAAAAGGTGAGCGGTCTTTGAGGGGAATTAATCAATCACAAGCAGCAGTGTGCACAGCAGGAAAGATTGTTGAGGTGGGTAAGATGGGAAGAACAAGAGTCATTGAACCAATTCATTGGGGCAGAGAAATTTATCAAGGGAAGTTATCCATTCCTGTCAAATAGATCTTTTGAGGCTTTTTTTTGTTTTATTTGTCTTTCTGATTCCAGTGTACAGCTGTTTCCTTTTGTTCTCAGCTCTACTGATGAATGAATCACTTTTTTGGAACAGATTTTACTGGGGTTGTTTTCAGTTTGATAGAGTAAATAGTTCCGCATCTTATTGCATCTCTTGCTGACAATCAACAGCAAGAAAGGAAGCGTACAAGGCTTTTAAAAAGGACAGCCAGCCCTCTTATGCCTAGCAGAATTAAAGAAAAAACAGGTCAGTAATATTAGGTGAAAATACAATGCAACTAATAAAATGTAACAGAAATTGCTATTTCTTAAGATCAAAAATTAATTTGTTTTCTTTCTCCCATATTAATATCCCCCGCACATATAACCTAATGACTACATTTAATGTTAATCTAGAAAAACAAAATACATAAACCTTTTCTTTCATTACTGTTTGCGAAGCACGAGATGGTCACTTCTGTCATTTAGATAAGATGTTAAAATAGAAACTCATGAAGTTTTGTATAATTTATGTTAATTTAAGATTATGTTAATTTGTGTATGTCCTCATCAAGTAGTATGCTGTATTTCTGCTGCAGAAAGTTAATTTTCATGGCATTTATACCATGATTGTGTATACCTGTGACAACAATAAACCTGAACATGAAAAATGGTCCTCCAGAGTGACTCTAATAGATTCCACAGTGTAATTTCTAAGTTGAAGACAGAAGATCACCTGCTTGCCAAATATACACCCTTCCAACTAGTTTGCCATGTCACAATTTGCCTTGACATACAGTACTTCAGATGGGTATTTGACAGGACCTTTCATCTGGGCTCTTCAATAGTCCAAATGAAGTGTCTCAACTGTCAGATTCCCTTCCTAGATCCTTCCTGACCCATTGAGTTCCTCCAGCATTTTGTGCATTGCTCCACAGTCTAGTGGCACAAGGGTGGCATGGCAGTGTAATATCTAGCGCAATGCTTTACAGTGCCAACGGTAAGATTGTGGTTCAATTCCCTCTGCTGTCTGTAAGGAGGTTGTATATTCTCCCCATGACCATATAGATTTCCTCGTTACAGGGTGCTCCGGTTTCCTCCCACATTCCTAAGCTGTACAATTAGGCTTAGTAAGTTGTGAGCATGCTACACTGGCACTAGAAGCATAGCGACATTTGTAGGCTGCTCAGTACAAACCTCGCCAATTTGCTTTGATGCAAAATGATGCATTTCACTGTATGCTTTGATGTACATGTGACAAACGGCAGGGGGTTTCTCCCTTTTGCCACCGCTATCGGGGACTTGGGAGTTGATCGACTCGGGGACTTTTGAGACTTTTTTTACCATGCCCATGGTTTGTTCTTCATCAAATTATGGTATTGCTTTGCACTGCTGTAACTATATGTTATAATTATGTGGTTCTGTCAGTGTTAGTCTTTGGTTTATCCTGTTTTCTGTGATATCACTCCGGAGAAACATTGTAGAATTTCTTAATGCATGTATGCATTTCTAAGTGACAATAAAAAGAGGACTAAGTGTTCTCATAATCTAAATAAAGTTAAAGCTAATCTAGTGCCGTGAGTCCATTTTATCTCCACTTTATTCTGAGTACCAGCCACACCACTCCGAATAAGTGTGGCAGAAATGATTAATCAAGAAGGACCTGAGGGTGTAAAGCAGATATGGGCATTCAGAACAGTGTGATGAAGGATCTTCAACCCTTCCATTCTGCTAATAGCTACAAAATCCTGAAAATTAGATACCTTGTACGTGCCAGATTCTGAAATAAAAGTGGAAAATGCTGTAACTATTCAGCAATCAGTTAGCATCTGTCAAAAAAGCACACGTAGCTAATATTTCAGATCGAAAGCCTTCATCAAGTACAATATTTTTGCAGTGTGTATGGATGAGGTTAAAGGCTGCTTGGGGATAGCAAAATGAACAGATCTATATGGCAGAGTGGATCATTCAAAATAGTGTTGTGAAAAGCTATGCATGTAGTGACCTGGAGTATATAGTTAAGGAATAGTTAATAGTTAGCTGAGAGCTAAGTCCAGGGTTAAAGGTGCATTCCGCCCAGCTGCAGGGGAACAGATTTCAACAGGAAGGGTTCAACTGGAGCCATAGACAGGACAGAGAAGGAGGTGTACTAAATGAATATGAGTAGAGAGTCCAAATTAAAAAGCAGAACAATGAAGATTATAATTTTTGAATTATTACCTGATCCATGTGCAAACTGGCCTAGGCTTGGTAAGATCAGAGATTTGAATACATTACACAAAGATAGATGTAGGAGAAATGAGTTTCACTGGGGAACTAGAACCGGTGGTGCAGAAATAATGATTGTATTGGAATGGGCTATATTTGAATTGATCCAAGACTGGTCTCCTCATAAAATGAATAACAATTGGAGATATATGAAGCTTTAAACTAAATCATCAGGAGCATCGGTAAAGGCATTTTTGTAAGTTAAAGAGAAAGGATAACTTGATATTGCAAGGTAGCAAATTTGCTAATCATAATTAAATGTTATCTGTAAGGGATAAAGTCTAATAGTATACACCCAATTCTAGTCAGAGGAAGAAAACATTGTTAAATTATATATTTTTTTATATATCTGAAGGCACACAGCATTCATAAAGTAGATAAATTAATCAATAGAAAGGAAAAAAAAACTTAATGTCTGAAATCATAAATGTGGTTGCTAAGGTATCCCAGGACAGTGAATTTTTAGACGAGATAAGGTAAGTGGAAAAGAAACAGGGGTAGCCCTGAAAATAATAATGAGATTAAGTTCAAGTTTCTGAAATGCCAGTTCGCTGCTGTTGTTACTGCGTGATTGAGAATCTGCTGAAGGGAAGGCCTCAAAATCCCCGGCTTTGCCTGCTGTTGGCGATTGAGATTGAGGTCGAATTGTTTGGATAGAGATGGTGCTCGGTACTCGGTGTCGGAGAGCTGATTGGGGGCTCGAAGTTTTCGGACGACTCAGAGTCAGACTGTGGTCGGGCATGGCAGGGAGAGTTTTTCTTCCTTCTCCCGTCTGTGTGAGATGTGGGACATTTGAGAGACTTTGAACTTTTTACTGTGCTCATGGACTGTTCTTCATCAAGTTATGGTATTGTTGCACTGTTGTAACTATATGTTATAATTATGTGGTTTTGTTAGTTTTTTTCAGTGTTGGTCTGTGCTGTGTTTTGTGATATCACACCGGAGGAAATATTGTATTATTTCTTAATGCATGCATTACTAAATGACAATAAAAGAGGACTGTGTGTCTTCATAATCTAAAAAAATAGTTGAATTGTCATTCAACCACAGACGAGCATGCAGCTAAATGAAACAATGTACTCTGGGGCCAAGGTTGGGAAGGAAGTTGAGAAGCAGGACCACAAAGGTAGTAATTTCAGGATAACTGCCTGTGCCATGTGACAGTGAGTATAGGAATAGAATGAGGTGGAGGATAAATGCGTGGCTGAGGGATTGGAGCTGGGGGAAGGGATTCAGATTTCTGGATTATTGGGACCTCTTTTGGGACAGAAAAGTGATCATAAATGTTAGAATTTTATACTAAAATCAAATGTGTTCAAATAAATCAAAAACCAGGTCTTAACCCTAAAAGCAGAAATGTTTGAATATGAGTTGGCTGTGGTAAATTAGGAAACTACATTGAAGTGTATTAGAGTGTGACAGTGATTAACTTCAAAATAACTAACACAGGAAAGTTAAAGGTAATACTAGATAAAATGAAAAGTTTATCTGGCTGTCAGAATGCTCAGTGAGCCTGAGCCTTGGGAAATGTTTAGAATTTGGTAAAGGACTACAAATCATTGATAAGGAAAGGAAAAATACGTTGATGTGTACCAGTAATATAAATCTAGATTACCTACGCGGATGGATTTTTGGATGTTAAGGGCATCAATGGATGTGGTATTTGTGAAAAGCGGTGCTGTGGAAAAAGATCAAACACAATCTTTTTAAACGATAGAGCAGTTGCAAGGGAAAAAAGGCTACTCTGATGTTATTTCTTCTGCTCTTATTGCTTGGGGAGCTCTTGTACAGAAGCTGACTACCACTTTTCTTATATCACCATAGTAACCACACTAGTTAAAATACTTCAGTGACTTTGCTCCATTTGGCTGTTTTGCACTTGTTGAATTTATTGTTTTATTTATTATTATGAGGTACAGTGTCTAATCTGTGAGCTTCATGCAAGCAAGGGATTCCATACAACTTAGTGGGCATAACAAGAAACTAATCTGAATCTGTTTTAGAATAATATGAGACATCCTGGCACCCTGAAATTTACAAAGGTATTCCTCCTTATATGACAATATCCTAATAGTTATTTGATCTTAATCTGCATGTTGCAAATTCAATTACACAAAACATAAAAGATGCTGCATGATAACTCCTGGTCTGGTCACATCTCTCACATTATTATATCGTGATTCAATATCAAGCATCTGTATCTTCTAATACCTTTAGTTCAGTACCTCCTTTAGACTTCTTAAATTCTTGGATCTCCCACTGCCTTCCCTGTCACATTTTGGCTTAGAGAAAATGATCCTCCTGAGTCCGATGTGCTTGGTCCATGGTATAAGATAACAAGACACTAAGATATAGGAGTAGAATTAGGCCATTTGGCCCATTAAGTTTGCTCCGATATATCACCATGGCAGATCCATTTCCTTCTCAACCCCATTCCCCTACCTTCTCCTTGTAACCTTCCATGCCCTGACTAATCAAGAACCTATTAACATCTGCCTTAAATACACCCAATGACCTGGCCTCCACAGCCACAGATTCACCACTCTCTGACTAAAGAAATACCTCCTTATCTTCATTCTAAATGGACATTCCTCTATTCTGAGGCTGTCCTCTGCTCTTAGACTCCCCCACAATAGGAAACATCCTCTCCATAACCACACTATCTAGGCCTTTCAACATTCAATATGCTTCAATGAGATCTCCCCTCATTCGTCTAAGTTCCAGCGAGTAAAGTCACAGCGCCAGCAATCAATCTTCATATAAGTCTTTTATTCCCAGAATCATTCTTCTGAACTTTCACTGAACTCTCTCCAATGTCCGCACGTACTTTCTTAAATAAAGGGCCGAAGACTGCTCACAATGCTCCAAGCCTGGCCTCACCAGTGCCTTATAAAGCCTCAGCATTACATCCTTGCTTTTATATTCTAGTCCTCTCAAATTGAATACCAACATTGTATTTTCCTTCTTCACTACAGACTCAACCTGCAAATTAACCTTTTAGGAATCCTGCACAAGGACTCCTCTTTACACGTCGAGTTTTGAATTTTCTCCCCATTAGGAAAATAGTCCATGATTTTCTTTTTACCAAAGTGCATGACCATACACTTCCTGACACTATATGCCATTTTCCACATCTCATCTGCTGAAGGACTTCGTTTAAGTGCTTCTTCAGCCTCTCTGCTTCCTCAACACTTCCTGCTCCTCGACCTATCTTCATATTGTTCTCAAACCTGGCCACAAAGCCATCACTTCTGTTACCCAAATCATTGATATACAACGTAAGAAGAAGTGGTCCCAACACCGATATAGATGTACAAAACTTGGAAACTGGTAAATTATTGGGCCAGGAAGATATTGTAATACAAAACCTTCCTAGTCTGCCATTATAATGTAAATTAAAAATGCAATAACTTGAAAACTTGAAATAAGAGAAGGTGCTCATGGCTTTGTCAAGAAAAAAAAAATGGATAGCAATGAAGAGTGGCTACTCTTTCCCAGTACAGAGGGTTAAGGAATAAATACATTTATCAGAAATTGAAAAGAGAACCAACAGATGTATCAATCTCAGACAAGAAATTAATGTTTCTTTAAAAACTTCCTGTGAGAAAATATTCTGACAAGACCATATTTATTTGCATCAAATCTCTATTACAAAGATTATATGACAATCATATTGTCGTGTGCACAAATCTGAGTTTTTCTTATTAAAATCAAAGCTATGCATTATAAAACACAGCTTCTTGTGTCCGTGTCTGCTCAGCTGGCATTTCAATCTTCCTAATCCTTCCATGTCTCAGTTACCTGCCAAAATCACTTTATTTAAGTGCCTACAATGTATCAGCTTTGTAATTGTAACAGCCCATCCACACCCTAAGTCATTTTTAAGAAAGATATTGCAACAGCTGACACATTGTGTTTGATGAATTTAATATAAATGTTATGAATTCGAATGATCGAAATGAATGGCTTTTGATTATCAAAGTTGCTGGTGAACGCAGCAGGCCAGGCAGCATCTGTAGGAAGAGGTGCAGTCGACGTTTCAGGCCGAGACCCTTCGACAGGACTAACTGAAGGAAGAGTGAGTAAGGGATTTGAAAGTTGGAGGAGGAGGGGGAAATCCAAAATGATAGGAGAAGACAGGAGGGGGAGGGATAGAGCCAAGAGCTGGACAGGTGATAGGCAAAAGGGGATACGAGAGGATCATGGGACAGGAAGTCCGGGAAGAAAGACGGGGGGGGGGGGACCCAGAGGATGGGCAAGAGGTATATTCAGAGGGACAGAGGGAGAAGAAGGAGAGTGAGAGAAAGAATGTGTGCATAAAAATGAGTAACAGATGGGGTACGAGGGGGAGGTGGGGCCTTAGCGGAAGTTAGAGAAGTCAATGTTCATGCCATCAGGTTGGAGGCTACCCAGACGGAATATAAGATGTTGTTCCTCCAACCTGAGTGTGGCTTCATCTTTACATTAGAGGAGGCCGTGGATGGACATGTCAGAATGGGAATGGGATGTGGAATTAAAATGTGTGGCCACTGGGAGATCCTGCTTTCTCTGGCGGACAGAGCGTAGATGTTCAGCAAAGCGGTCTCCCAGTCTGCGTCGGGTCTCGCCGATATATAAAAGGCCACATCGGGAGCACCGGACGCAGTATATCACGCCCAGTCGACTCACAGGTGAAGTGTTGCCTCACCTGGAAGGACTGTTTGGGGCCCTGAATGGTGGTAAGGGAGGAAGTGTAAGGGCATGTGTAGCACTTGTTCCACTTACACGGATAAGTGCCAGGAGGGAGATCAGTGGGGAGGGATGGGGGTGATGAATGGACAAGGGAGTTGTGTAGGGAGCGATCCCTGCGGAATGCAGAGAGAGAGAGGGGGAGGGAAAGATGTGCTTAGTGGTGGGATCCCGTTGGAGGTGGCGGAAGTTACGGAGAATAATATGTTGGACCCGGAGGCTGGTGGGGTGATAGGTGAGGACCAGGGGAACCCTATTCCTAGTGGGGTGGCGAGAGGATGGAGTGAGAGCAGATGTACGTGAAATGGGGGAGATGCGTTTAAGAGCAGAGTTGATAGTGGAGGAAGGGAAGCCCAGTCCTTATATACTTCTATCTCCCATCAGGAAGGTCTTAAAGCTCTACGCTTCTTTTTGGATTCCAGACCTAATCAGTTCCCCTCTACCACCACTCTGCTCCGTCTAGCGGAATTAGTCCTTACTCTTAATAATTTCTCCTTTGGCTCCTCCCACTTCCTCCAAACTAAAGGTGTAGCTATGGGCACCCGTATGGGTCCTAGCTATGCCTGCCTTTTTGTTGGGTTTGTGGAACAATCTATGTTCCGTGCCTATTCTGGTATCTGTCCCCCACTTTTCCTTCGCTACGTCGATGACTGCATTGGCGCTGCTTCCTGCACGCATGCAGAACTCGTTGACTTTATTAACTTTGCCTCCAACTTTCACCCTGCCTTCAAGTTTACCTGGTCCATTTCCGACACCTCCCTTCCCTTTCTAGATCTTTCTGTCTCTGTCTCTGGAGACAGCTTATCCACTGATATCTACTATAAGCCTACTGACTCTCACAGCTATCTGGACTATTCCTCTTCTCACCCTGTCTCTTGCAAAAACGCCATCTCCTTCTCGCAATTCCTCCGTCTCCGTCGCATCTGCTCTCAGGATGAGGCTTTTTATTCTAGGACGAGGGAGATGTCTTCCTTTTTTAAAGAAAGGGGCTTCCCTTCCTCCACTATCAACTCTACTCTTAAACGCATTTCCCCCATTTCACGTACATCTGCTCTCACTCCATCCTCTCGCCACCCCACTAGGAATAGGGTTCTCCTGGTCCTCACCTACCACCCCACCAGCCTCCGGGTCCAACATATTATTCTCCGTAATTTCCGCCACCTCCAACGGGATCCCACCACTAAGCACATCTTTCCCTCCCCCCCTCTCTCTGCATTCTGCAGGGATCGCTCCCTACACAACTCCCTTGTCCATTCGTCACCCCCATCCCTCCCCACTGATCTCCCTCCTGGCACTTATCCGTGTAAGCGGAACAAGTGCTACACATGCCCTTACACTTCCTCCCTTACCACCATTCAGGGCCCCAAACAGTCCTTCCAGGTGAGACAACACTTCACCTGTGAGTCGACTGGGGTGATATACTGCGTCCGGTGCTCCCGATGTGGCCTTTTATATATTGGCGAGACCCGACGCAGACTGGGAGACCGCTTTGCTGAACATCTACGCTCTGTCCGCCAGAGAAAGCAGGATCTCCCAGTGGCCACACATTTTAATTCCACATCCCATTCCCATTCTGACATGTCCATCCATGGCCTCCTCTACTGTAAAGATGAATCCACACTCAGGTTGGAGGAACAACACCTTATATTCCGTCTGGGTAGCCTCCAACCTGATGGTATGAACATCGACTTCTCTAACTTCCGCTAAGGCCCCACCTCCCCCTCGTACCCCATCTGTTACTCATTTTTATGCACACATTCTTTCTCTCACTCTCCTTTTTCTCCCTCTGTCCCTCTGAATATACCTCTTGCCCATCCTCTGGGTCCCCCCCCCATCTTTCTTCCCGGATCTCCTGTCTCATGATCCTCTCGTATCCCCTTTTGCCTATCACCTGTCCAGCTCTTGGCTCCATCCCTCCCCCTCCTGTCTTCTCCTATCATTTTGGATCTCCCCCTCCCCCTCCAACTTTCAAATCCCTTACTCACTCTTCCTTCAGTTAGTCCTGACGAAGGGTCTCGGCCTGAAACGTCGACTGTACCTCTTCCTACAGGTGCTGCCTGGCCTGCTGCGTTCACCAGCAACTTTGATGTGTGTTGCTTGAATTTCCAGCATCTGCAGAATTCCTGTTGTTTGGCTTTTGATTATTCCTTCTCTTGTTTAAGGACGTTTAAGCCTTAAACTTTTAATCAGAAGTTACTTTACACTCAGTGGCTGCTTTATTAGGTACATCTATACACCTGCTCGTTAATGCAAATTTCTAATCAGCCAATCGTGCGGCAGCAACTCAATGCATAAAAGCATGCAGTCATGGACAAGAGGTTCAGTTGTTGTTCAGACCAAACATCAGAATGGGGAAGAAATGTTATCTAAATGACTTTGATTGTTGGTGCCAGACAGGGTGGTTTGAGTATTTCAGAAACTGCTGATCTCCTGGGATTTTCACACACAGCAGTCTATAGAGAAATGGTTCCCAAAGTTCACAATATTGCCCATCCCCCCCAGAGGTGGTGGGATTTTCTGAGGGACAATAAAGATAAAGGGGGCTGTGGGGGAACTTGGTGGCATAAGGGATTACAGGATTAATTTAAGAATTGAATTATTTAATATAAGCTGTAGCTCATAATTGATTACAATGATCACAGTAGAGCTACTAGGACTTGATGTTTCAATCCCTATGGTAAGTTGGCACTCTCAATGTTGGCAGTGGGTTTGGCGTGGTGACAGGGAGGGAGGGTAGGTACATCATCGGGGTCATCAGGTGGGCACCCTCCTTCTTTGACATTTCATTGATAAGCCCACGATGTCTCCAGAGGGCTCAACGGGTCTACCTGACGTCCCAGATACATCCCCCCCAGTTCCATACCCTCCTGTCTTCATCTTGCAGCCCAGTTGTTGTCTTTCCTTTTAATCCAGATCCAATTGCTGCTTTCTTCTGCTGCATTTGACAAGGACTTGATTGCTTGTTGGAGGGAGTGACCCCTCACCCCCATCTTCCTCAATAGACTGGTTGTAGATGTAGCAACGAATCCCCTGCATCCCACTTCTACAGGGAAAATCTTGGTCTTCCAGCCATTCTGGGCAGCTTCAGTTGCCAGTTCAGAGTACTTGGTCCTTTTCCTCTCATAAGCTTCTTCGACACCATGTAGGAATAAAGGGGGCCTATTCTGGCTGGCTGCCGGTGACTAGTGGTGTTCCACTAGTGGTCTGTGTTGGGACCACTTCTTCGTAAGTTAAATGTTAATGTCTTGGATAATGGAATTGATGGCTTTATTGCAAAGCTTGCAGATGATATGAAGATAGGTGGACGGGTAGGTAGTTGTGAAGAAACAGGCTACAGAAGGATATAGACAGGTTAAGAGAATGGACAAAGAAATGGCAGATGGAATACAGTGATGGGAAGTGTATGGTCAAGCACTTTGGTAGAAGAAATGAAAGAGTAGTCTATTTCTAAATGGAGAGAAAATTCAGAAATCTGAGGTGCATGCAAAGGGACTTGGGGGCCCTTGTGCAGGACTCCCTAAAGTTTAATTCACAGATTGAATCAGTGGTGAGGAAGGCAAATGTGATGTTAGCATTCATTTCAAGAAAACTAGAATATAAAAGCAAGGATGTAATGCTGAGGCTTTATAATGCACTGGTGAGATCTCATTTGGTGTATTGTGAGCAATTTTGGGTCCCATGTCTAAGAAAGAATGTGCTGACATTGGAGGGGGTTCAAAGGAAGTTGACAAAAATGATTCTGTGATTGAAAGGCTTGTCATATAAATAGCATTTGATGGCTCTAGGCCTGTACTTACTGGAATTCAGAAGAACGAAAGGTGATCACGTTGAAAATTATCTAATGTGGAAAGGCCTCTATAAAGTGAATGTGGAGAGGATGTTTTCTATGGTTGGGAAGTCTAAGAGAAGAGGACACAGCTTCAGAATAGAGGGGTATCCTGTTAGAACAGAGATGAGAAGGAGCTTCTTTAGCCAGAGAGTGGTGAATCTGTGGAATTCATTATTACAGGTAGCTATAGATGCTAAGTCATTGGGTATATTTAAGGAGAGATTGATGGATTCCTGAGAAGGCAGGGCATGAAGAGATATGGGGAGAAGGCAGAAAATTAGCTCTGAGAGGGAAAATGATTCAGCCATGATGAATTAGCAGAGCAGATGCAATAGGCTTATTGGTCTAATTCTGCTCCTGTATCTTATGGCCTTATAAGAAGACAAAACTACTCACAACCTCTCTGAACAATGCCCAGTAAAACTTCAAACAAGATAAGATCTGCAGATGCTGGAAATCCGAACAACAAACACAAAATGCTGGAGGAACTCAGCAGGCAAGGCAGCATCTATGGAAAAAGTACAGTCCACGGTTCAGGCCAAAACTCTTTGACAGGACTGGAGAAAAAAGCTGAGGAGTAGATTTAAAAGATGGGAAGTGAGGAGAGAGAACCACCAGATGATAGGTGAAACCTGGAAGGGGTTGGATGAAGTAAAGAGCTGGGAAGTTGATTGGTGAGATGAGGTGAGAGAAGGAAAAGGGGATAGGAAATTGAAAAGGGTGGGGTGGGGGGTATTACTGGAAGTTTGAGAAATTGACATTCAGGCTATCGGGTTGGAATATAAGGTGTTGCCATTTTTACAAGTAGTAGGGTGAGATGAGGTGTAGTCTAGGTAGCTGTGAGAGCTACCTCTGGTCTCTATCTCTGGAGACAGCTTATCTAGTGATGACTATTATTAACTCATGGACTCTCACAGCTACCTAGACTACACCTTGTTCCACCCTGTTACTTGTAAAAATGCCATCCCCTTCTCTCAATTCTCCCATCTCCTCCGCATCTGCTCACAGGATAAGGCTTTTCATTCCAGAATGAAGCAGATGTCCTCCTTCTTCAAAGAAAGATCTTCCCTTCCTCCACCATCAGCACTATCCTCAAACGCATCTCTTCCATTTCACGCACACTTGCTCTCACCCCATCCTCCTGCCACCCTACCAGGGATAGGGTTCCTCTTGTCTTCACCTACCACCCCACCAGCCTCTGTGTCAAGCACATAATTCTCTGAAACTTCCGCCACATCCAACGGGATCCCACCATCAAGCACGTCTCTCCCTGCTTCATCTCGCTCCTGGCACTTATCCTTGCAAGCGGAACAAGCGCTACATCTGCCCCTACACCTCCTCCCCATGACCATTCAGGGCCCAGTCTTTCCAGGTGAGGCAACACTTCACCTGTGAGTCTGTTGAGGTCATATATTGTGTCTCATGCTCCTGGTGTGGCCACCTGAATATCAGTGAGACCTGACGTAGATTGGGAGATCGCTTCACCGAGCACCTACACACCGTCTACCAGAAAAATCAGAATCTCCCAGTGGCCACCCATTTTAATTCTACTTCCCATTCCCATTCCAATATGTCTATCCATGGCACCCTCCACTGTCGTGATGAGGCCACACTTAGGTTGGAGGAACAACACCTTATATTCCATCAGGGTAGCCTCCAACCTGGTGGCATGAACATTGATTTCTCGAAAGTCCGGTAATGCAACCCCCCCCCCCCCCCCCCCACCCTTCAACATTCCGCATCCTCTTTTCCTTCTCTCATCTTATCTCTTTGGCCACCCATCACCTCCCTCTGGTGCTCCTTCCCCCTTTTCTTTCTTCCATGGCCTTCTGTCCTCTTCTATCAGACTCACCCTTCTCCAGCCCTGTATGTCTTTCACCAATCAACTTCCCAGCTCTTTACTTCATCCACCCCCCTCCAGGTTTCATCTATCGCCTGATGGTTCTCTCTCCCCACCTCCCACTTTTTAAATCTACTCCTCAGCTTTTTCCCCAGTCCTGCCGAAGGGGTTCAGCCTGCAACGTCGACTGTACATTTTGCCATAGATGCTGCCTGGTCTGCTGAGTTCCTCCAGCATTTTGTGGGTGTTGCCCTAATAAAACTTCAGCATTTCATTCTTTCTCTTATATTCTAATCCTCTTGAAATGAACACTGACATTGCATTTACCTTCCTCAGCACCAACTCAATCTGCATGTCAACCTTTAGTGAGCCCTGCATGAGGGCTCCCAAGTCCCTCTGCACCTTGCATTTTTTAATTTTCTCTTCATTTCAGAAATAGTGTATGCCTTTTTCTTTCTACTAAAGTCCCTACATTATGTTTTGTCATCCACTTTGGTGCCCATTCTCCCAATCTGTCTAAGTCCTTCTCCAGAGTCCCTGCTTCATCAAAACTAACTGCCCCTCCCCCTATCTTTGTATTGTCTGCAAACTTGGCCACAAAGCCATCAATTCCATCTTCTAAATCATTGACATATAATGTCAAAAGAAGTAGTCCCAATACTGACCCCACCCCAAGGAATATCACTAGTCACTGATAGCCAACTATCTCATAGGCATTCTACATTTTTTTTTCTCTCTTAAGATCCAGCATCAACCTGATTTCCCCAATCTACCTGCATATCAAAATCCCCCTTCACTATCGTAATATTGCCCCCTTTATTCCCATACTTTGTCACCTGCCATTCAGCTAATCTTCTATCCATGCTAGTATCTTTCCTGTAACGCCATGGGCTGCTAGCTTGTTAAAGCCTCTCTTTAATTCTAATATATATGAAAAACCTTTGGTATCCTTTTTCATATTATCAGCTAGCTTACCATATATCATCTTTTCTCTCCTTGTGGTTTTTTTTTCGTTGCCTTCTGCTGGTTTTTAAAATCTTTGCAATCCTCTAACTTCACATTAATTTTTGCTACATTATATGCCCTCTCCTTTGTTTTTATGCTTTCTTTCACTTTCCTTGTCAGCCACCATAGCCTCATCCTCCCTTTAGATTACTTCTTCAATTTTGGTATGTACTGTATGGCTTCCAAGTTGCCCCCAGAATCTCCAGCAACTGCCTGTTCTGCCATTATCATTGGTACTGTCCCCTTCCTATCAACTTTGGCCAGCTTTTCTCTCATTTCTCTTTTATTTGACTTTATCTTCTCCCTCTCAAACTGCAGGGTGAATTCTATCATATCATGATCACTGTCTCCTAAGGGTTTCTACATAACACCCAATCCACAATTGCCTTTCCCCCAGTGGGTTGAACCAAAATCTGCCTTAAAAAGCCATCTAGCTCACAGGCACTCCACATTTTCTTTCTCTTGAATGTAGCATCAACCTGATTTTCCTAATCTCCCTGCATATTGAAATCCATCACTATTGCAATATTGCCCCTTTTATATGCCTTTTTTATCTCCTGTTCCAATTTGTATCCTACATCATGACTACTATTCAGAAGCTTATGTATTGTACAACTTGTAGCAGTGCTTTCTTTTTACCCTTGCGGTTTCTTAACTCTACCAGCATGGATTAAGCATCTTAAGACCATATGACCAGAAGACACTGGAGCAGAAGTAGGCCACTTGGCTGATTTATTTTCCCTCTCAACCCTATTCTCTTGCCTTTTCCCTGTTACCTTTGATGCCCTGACTAACCAAGAGCCTCTCAACCTCTTTTTAAATATACTCTATGACTTGGCCTTCACAATAGTCCATGGCAAATAATTCCACAGATTCACCACCTTCTGGGTAAAAGACTTCCTTCTCATCTCTGTTCTAAATGGGCATCCCTCTATTCTGAGGTTGTGACCTCTGATCCTAGACTAACCCACTATAGGAAACATACTCTGAACATCCATTCTATCTATGCCTTTCAACATTTGATAGGTTTCAATGAGACGGTCCTTCATTCTTCTAAAGTCCGGCAAGTACAAACCCAGAGACATCAAACGCTCCTCATACATCAACACTTTCTTTCATGAAATCATTCTCATAAACCTGCTCTGGACCCTCTCCAAAGCCAGCATATCTTTTTTTAGATAAGGAGATCAACAGTATGACCAGTGTCTTACAATGCCTCAGCATCACAATCTTGTTTTTTATATTCTAATCCTCTTGAAATGAATGCTAAGGTTGCATTTGCCTTTTTTACCACCTACTCAACATGCAAGTTAACCTTTAGGGAATCCTGAACAAGGACTTGCACCTTTGCACCTCAGATTTTAGAATTTTCTCCCCATTTAGAAAAGAGTTGATGACTTTATTCCTTTTACCAAAGTGCATCACAATACAGTTCCCTACATTATATTCTATCTCCCACTTCTTTGCCCATTCTCCCAAACTGGCAAAGTCCTCCTGCAGACTCCCTGCTGCCTCAACACTACTTGACCCTCCACCTGTCTTTGTATCATCCACAAATTTGCCACAAAGCCAACGATTCCTTCATCCAAATCATTGACATATAATGTCAAAAGAAGTAGTCCCAACACCAGCCCCTATGAAACACCACTAGTCACCAGCAGCCAAACAAAAAGGGCCCCCTTTATGCCCACTCTTTACCCCTGCCAGTCAACCAATCCTCTATCCATGGTAATAGCTTACCTGTAATACCATGGGATCTTAACTTTTTTAGTAGCCTCATGTGCGGCATATTGTCTAAATTTCGATCATATGTCAGCTTCTTCTCAGGATTTGATTTAAATTTTTACCAGCAGAGCGACCCCACCTTTTCTGCCTACTTGCCTGTCCTTTCAATATAATGTTAAGCTCCCAACTATGATCTTGAGCCATGACTCTGTAACGTCCTTTGCATCATACCTGCCAATCTCTAACTGCAGCATATAATTATCTACCTTATTCCTTATACTATGTGCATTCAAATATAACACATTTAGTCCCATATTCGTCACCCTTTTTGATTTTGCCCTCATGTTACACTTCAACTCATCCCACTGACTACAATTTTGCCCTGTCATCTTCCTGTCCTTCCTCACGGTCAAACTAAACCCTGCATCTACTTGTATACCAACTGCCTCTTCCTATCACTCCAGTTCCCATTCCCCCCTAGGAGAATACACTCTGATAAAGCATCTTGTCATGTGAACAAAGTTACCAGAGAGAAGTAGCTGGTAGATATTAAGAGGTCTCTTTATTCAACAAAATGAGACACAGCAGACACCAGATTGAGGCCATTTCAGAGAAAGAGGCCTGCTTGACCCAACACTACTTGATATTTTATATGCTAAGGATCAAAGGACAATTCCATATTTATAATGCAACCTCAATGCTTCCTTTGAGCTACACACAACTTTCATACCTCCTTCTTCGCACCCACACTACAGACACCCAAATGAATTGAAATCAGCAAACATGAGAAAATCAGCAGATGCTGGAAATTCAAGCAACACACACAAAATGCTGGTGGAACGCAACAGGCCAGGCAGTATCCATAGGAAGAAGTACAGTTGATGTTTCAGACCGGGAGCCTTCGTCAGGAATTTAAATCAGCATCATCTGGTCTTCCACTTAACTGTGGTTCATGACTCTTAGGAACCCACTGTTCAGAGCTGCTTTTTAAATTTAATCTACAGGCCATATTCAGATCTGAAGGTTTTTGGCTGAAGTTAGTTGTTGAAGTTATTTGCTATATGTGCTAACCCCAAAAATGCCCTAACAAAGCAAAGAAGAACTTGGCATATTTTCTGTCACTTCATGAAAACTTCCAGAAATTAAAAATACATCAAAAAGATTTTCCCAGCATTTCACAACAAAACAGCAATGGTTTACATGCTTCATACAACATTTCATTGCTCATTGTTAAATCTGGAAAGCTCCATACAATCTGAGGAGAACTGATTCTGCCAGCAGTAAGGAAGGATCTGAGTACGATTTTTGCATAGGTCACCAGACGAAATAATTAAAACGATTCTACTCAGCAACAACACTGTTCAAAGATAAATAGATGAAAAGTCTGAAAATGTGGAGCACACATTGTGCAACATACTTAAGACAACAGAATTTGCTGTGCAGTTGGATGAGTCAACTTTGCCACACAACAATTCTTTACTTCTTGGTTATATTTACTTCATGAAAGATGAAAGCATATTTCAAAAGTTGTTATTTGTGAGGGGACTAGAAACATATATGAAGGAGGAGTCAATATTTTGGGTTGCTGAGAAATATTTTAAAGAGAAGAACATTCTACTTACCAACATTCTTGCTTGTGGAATTGATGCTACACCATCAATGACAGTCTGCCACCGCAGGGTTATCAGTTTCTTGAAAAATGCTGTTCCTAACATATTTACCATTCACTGTGTAATTCACAGATAGCATCTGTTGCAAAAATCATGTGATCAGCTGCACAAATCATTAAATAATGTTATCAAAGCAGCATATAAAGTCAATCAAGTCCCATGCTCTCAACTCTCAACTACTTCGAGAACCTTGCATTGAGAATTATGAGCAGTTTTAACACAAGCTGTTGCACACAGAAGTCAGATGACTGAAAAAGAAGCTGAGACGTTTTTGTGCTCTTTTTGAAACTGTGATAAAATTCTTTGAAGACTCGAATGCTTCATTGAGTAATCAACTCAAGAATATTTACTTATTTGTCAGAATTATTTGTGAAGTTGCAAAGTTGCAGTTGCAAACAATTTATGTGAATCTTATCAAAGTCAAATCAGTCATCTCCACATTTCTGACCAAGTTAACCCTATTAAATGCAATATTGGCCACCTGAACTTTTTCCATTCTCTGAGGGTCTCTGAGTTGGGAGAGAAGAAAGAATACCAGAATGCTATCTTCAAGTATACTGTGCCCACCTGGTTGAACTGCATAAAAACATGTCAGAAAGATTTCAGGATCCCCTTTCGTTCTATATTCCAGAATGTTAACAAATCTAGTCCTGAACACTTGTAATGAGGAATTGATGGAGGAAGAACTAATCTCTGTATAAAATCACAAACACAAGAAAATCTGCTAATGCTGGACATCCCAGGCAAAACACTCAAAATGCTGGAGGAACTCAGAAGTCAGGCAGCACCTATGGAAATAATATAAACAGTCAACATTTCCAGTACGGTTGTAAGGTCTTGCCCCAAAATGTCAACTGTTTATTCAACTCCATAGATCCTCACTACAAAATAACTTTGAACTGAAGCTGAGGTTCAAAAGAAATCTCTGAATGCTATTCTGCACTATGCAAAAAGGTGAAGATGTTCTTTATTACCATTCCAACATCATATTTAATGGAGTGCAGTTTCAGTGTAGTTTCAGTGCAGTTTCCCAACTTCTTTCAAAACAATGAAACAGACCGAAAGTTACTGATCATGGGGACCTGAGACTCTATCTGAATGACATTCAGCCTGAAGTTGAGAAGCTGATATCACTGCACCAAACTCATCCATCTCATTGAAATATGAGAAAGCAATGAAGTAGTGAATAGTTGAACTCTGATTGTATGCTCTAAATGAGGAAATTGTTTTCACTATAATTAAATCAGGAAATAATGATGGTTGTAACTTTAAGTAGATTTGAATTTTTTTTGCAATTAATTGTCACTGCTTTGAGTTTGCTGTTCCTATTTTCTTTCATTGTGCAATGTAACTCAAAATTCTTTATAGTTTTTATGTAATGACCAGAACGGGAGAGGGGTCTGTGGGGATGTAGTCTGGGAGCCAAGGGGTGGTAACCCAAAAAGGTTTGGGAACCATTGCTCTAGAGTTTGCAGAGAGTGGTGCGAAGAAGTAAAAAAGATCTAGTGAGTGGCAGTTCTGTGGGCAAAAATACCTTGTTAATGAGAAAGGTCAGAGGGGACGGCAAGAGTGCTTCAAGCTGAGAGGAAGGCAACAGTAACTCAAATAACCACGTGTTAAAACACTGGTATGCAGAAGACCATCTCTGAGCACAGAACACATCAAACCTTGAAGCAGAAGACCATGAACGTACATGGCCATGCACTTTAGTAGTAGAAATAAGTGTGCGGACGATTTTCTAAATGGACAGAAAATCCAGGAATCTGAGATGCAGAGGGACTTTGGGGTCCTTGTGCAGAACACCCTGAAGGTTAACTTGCAGGTTGAGTCGCTGGTGAGGTCTCTCATTTCAAGAGGTCTAGAAATAAAGAGCAGGGATGTGATGCTGAGGTTTTATAAGGCACAAGTGAGGTCTCACCTTGAGTATTATGCACAGTTTTGGGCCCCCCATCTTCAAAAAGATGTGTTGGCATTGGAGAGGGCCCAGAGGACGTTCACAAGGATGATTCCAGGAATAAAAGGCTTATCATACGAGGAACATTTGATGGCTCTGGGTCTCTATTCGGTGGAATTCAGCAGGATAAGGGAGGATCTCATTGAAACCTTTTGAATGTTGAAATGACTAGACAGAGTAGATGTGGAAATAATGTTTCCATGGTGGGAAAGTTTAGGACAAGCATGCACAGCCTCAGGATAGAGGGGTGGCCTTTCAAAACAGAGATGCGGAGAAATTTCTTTAGCCAAAGGGTGGTGAATTTGAGGAGTCTGCTGCCATAGGCAGCTGTGGAGGCCAGGCCTTTGGGTGTACTTAAGGCAGAGATTGATAGGTTCTTGACTGGACACGGCATCAAAGGTTACGGGAGAAGGCCAGGAACTGGGGTTGAAGAGGAGAAGATAAAAGGATCAGCCATGATTGAATGGCGGAGCAGACTCGATGGGCCAGATGGCTTAATTCTGTTCCTATGTCTTATGGTCTTATGGTCTAACATTCACTCAGTTGCCACTTTATTAAGTATAGGATGTACCTAATAAAGTGGCCACTGTGCGTATATTACAGACTGTGATAAACAGATAAAAGTACATTCACAGATAAATGCTCTAACTGCTGATGATTGGCTTTAACCCCAATGGATAAATTGGATCCTAGATGTTGTGCAGCTTAATGATTTTGTGCATTCTAGCTTCAGTTGTCAATCTTTCTGATGTCGACAAAGGAATGTTTTCCCCTTTTGCTCTGTAGTAGGCTTTCAAAGCATTCAGGAGTTCTAGTGGAGTACATGAGCACTTTTCTGTCTGACTCAATTTACTTCCCCAGATGACAAGCTGATGGAAATGATTTTACATCAGTCTGCTGCATTTAAAGTGAAATAACAACCTGTTCAGGGACTACCGTATTTTTGTTTTATTTGGTTAAAAGAATATTGGCACTCCTACAAAATTAGTGAACCTTGCATCATTCAGAAGAGTGCACACTGTCAAATATTGTGCTAAAGTTTCGGTGAAGTCTCGGGTGGTCAGATTAACACTGGCCATGATCTAAAAGCATACTGGTGAAGGAACTCAGCAGGTTGAGCACCTGTGAAGCAATTCTGGTCAAGACCCTACATCAGTGTAGAGGGGAGAGAACCAGTTCAATGAGATGAGAGGAAGGGTTGAGCTGGGGCTGGCAGGTGATAGCTATAACCGGGTAAGAAGGGGGATTATTGGCAGGTGGAGCCAGGTGGGGTGATTCAGACATTCATTCATAATCCTGGCTAACTCCCAAGCAGTAATTAGGTGGCTTAGCACTTCTGGAAGGCCTGCCTTTTATTTTAAACATTAAACCAAAATCACTCTTTATCTTCTTATGTTGATAAAACAAATCCCCTGATGTGATTTAGAAGTAGAGGAGTTAAGATTTAAGATTAGCTTTGTTTATCACATGTACAGGATTCCCCCGCCATTCGAAGGTAGAGCATTCCTATAAAATGGTTCGTAAGCCAGAATGTCATAAAGTGAAGAAGCAATTACCATTTATTTATATGGGAAAAATTTGTGAGCGTTCACAGACCCAGAAATAACCTACCAAATCATGCCAAATAACACATAAAACCTAAAATAACAGTAACATATAGTAAAAGCAGGAATGATATGATAAATACACAGCCTATATAATGTAGAAATACTTTTCTACAATCATTGCCGAACTGTGCACCGAAGCGAAAATCTCACGCAAGCGCTCTTGGCAGAAACACTCTCTCCAGAAACCTTTAAGCTATGAAGCTGCCAAATCATACCAAATAACACATAAAAGTACACAGCCTATATAAAGTAGAAATAATGTATGTACAGTGTAGTATCACTTACGGGAATTGGGAAAACAATGCCGAGCACACTGATGATGGTGTGTTAGGCTGAGTTGTTGGAGATTGGGGTGGTGCAGTGGACCCCAACCTCCAGGCCGCCGACCAATAGCGATCTGCAGAGAATGCAGCGGTGCAGCAGTAGCCGGGACGCATCCAGCATATCTTTAAGAAAAAAGCCGAAATAAACAAGCTAATTAATTAGTCGCTGCCTGGCACGTAAATGTCGGCCCAGATCAGAGGCGACACAATCAGCAATCGCCTCTGATCTGGGCCGACGTTTACGTGCCAGGCGGCACCTAATTAATTAGTTTGTTTATTTCGGCTTTTTTCTTAAAGATGTGTTGCATGCGCCCCGGATACCGCTGCATTCTCCGCAGCAATGTATCGGTCCGCAGCCCGGGGGTTCGGGTGGTGGGACACCACCAGCTCATCATCATCTGTTTCCATCAGGGCAGGCAGGTCATCTTCTTCTACCTCTGCCTGCCTCGATGTCGAAGGTCGAGGTTCGTCGTCTGCTGTGGCTGATGTGGAAGGCTTGAAAAACGCCAGTATGATTGACTGCTTAGCCTCGCGCATTTTTCTATCATCTCATGCAGTTGGTTCACGTTCAGTTCCTGGACGACTTCACTTTCGGTCTGTTCGCTACTGCATTCAATTTCGATTGTTATCTTTTCCTCTTCCAATTGCATCAGCTCTTCATCTATCAATTCTTGGTCATGGGATGCCGAAACCTCTTCAACATCATCTTCGTCAACTTCCACAAGCCAAACTCACTTTGTCCTTACTTCGTTCACCATGATCAAAATGCTTAATCATGTCTAGTTTTATACTAAGTGTAACACCCTTACGAGCTCTTTTAGGCTTTTCCGATACCTTAGAACTCATCTTGCTAACGAACGCTCAAAATAAATCGACATAAAGCACAGATGCTCACAGGCACGTGTTTAAGCAATGCCGGCTAGAATGCAGTTCTGGGGGAGGAGCCTGGCTGCTCAGGTCGCGCGCTGCCTTGTATCACGCGCTGATTTTTTTGTACGCTGCCTTTTTCTGTAACAGTGAAAACACCTTCTGTGAGCAAAAACAGGTAACTAATGTAGGTCTTTCGTAACAGCGAGGTTTCGTAAAGTGAACGTTCAAAGAGTGGGGGAACACCTGTACATCGAAACATGCAGTGAAATGTATCATGTGTGTCAAATCAAATCAGCAAAGATTATGCTCGGCTGCCCAAAAGTATCACACCACTTCTGGTGCCAACACAACTCACTAATCTTAGCCATACAGCTTTGGAATGTGGGAGAATACTGGACCATCCAAGGAAACCCATGCAGTCATGGGGAGAAAGGACAAACTCCTGCAGGCAGTGGTGAGAATCGAACCCCAGTCTTACAGCTGGCATGTAAAGTATTGTACTAATCACTATGCTACCACGCCATCCATACCTGATGGTCTAGTATAATTTCATTCCTAAAATAACATCTTTAAAACCAATTATCTAGTTATTCCTGCTTTTGGGAACTTGATACTGAATGGACAAACTGGCAGCCCCTTCAGAAGTTCTTACAAAGCATTTCAGGACACTGTGAAGTCGCAAAAAGTGTTAGAATGGCAAGTGTTTCTTCCAGAACAAAAGAGAGATGCAAAAGGTTATAATGACATGCAAAATGTTTTTACAGTTGTTGCCACTCTAGCAGGAGTATTGGTTGCCAGTGTTGGTGTGGATAAAACAATTTTAGTAAGCTGTTTTGCCTAACTTGGTCAGTTGCAGAATAATTTATTATATTTGACAATTATACACTCAGTGGCTAATTTATATATTCATGGTTTCTGCTGCAATAGTCCACCCACTTCAAGAGTCGACATGTTGTGCATTCAGAGATGCTTTTCTGCACACCACTGTTGGAGCACATGGTTATTAAAGTAACTGTCAGCTTGAATCAATCAGGCCATTCTCCTCTGAACTGTGTCATTAACAAGGCATTTTCACCCACAGAACCACCACTCACTGGACGTTTTTATTTTTCCTACCATTCTCCATAAAGTCTAAAGACTGGTGTGCGTGAAAATCCTAGGAGATCAGCAGTTTCTGAGATCCTCAAACCATCCCGTCTTGCACCAACAATCATTCCATGGTCAAAGTCACTTAAAACATATTAATTCTCTATTCTGATATTTGCTCTGAATAATAGCTGAACCTCTTGACTATATCTGCATGTTTTTATGCATTGAGTTGCTGTCACATAATTTGCTGATTAAATATTTGCATGACGAGCAGGTGCATAGGTGTGCCTAATAAAGTGGCCATTAAGTATGGAGTCACAAATTCATCCAGCACTGAAAAAGACCCATCAAATCAGCAAAAACATCAAGTACTCTGCCAATTCTGCACTGATCTATTTTATTGTTTTTCTCATGTTATTAACTGCCCTCAGGGTCTGCCACTCACCTACAACTAGGGGCAAATTACAGTGCTCGATTAACCTATCAACCTGCACATCCTTGAGGAAGCCTGAGCACTCAGAAGAAATGTACACAGTTACAGACTGTACTTGCAAACACCATACAAAGATTAGAATTGAAAGTGGGTCTCTGGAGCTGTGAGCATCATTTTTACTAGCAACATACACAAAATATTCTGAAGAAGGGTCTCAGCCCAAAACATTGACTATCTATTCATTTCCATAGATGCTGCCTGACCTGCTGAGTTCCTCCAGCATCTTGTGTGTGATGCCCAGGATTTTTGGCATCTGGAAACTTTCTCGTGTTGATATTTTTACTAGCTGTCTCTACTGTACTGCACATATTTTGAAAAGAAGTGTGAAAGTTAAAAATAATAATAAATCTTGGGTATAGATGGCACTACATGCCAAGCCTCATGATGACAAGAAGTGCACCTTCCCAGGAACATTCTGCTGCCCAGTTAGGTGTGGTTTGCCGTTTGGTGAGGAGTATACCCAATGGATGAATTGCCTAATGTTGCTCCTATGTCTTATGGTCTTATTATAGTAATGGTTCTGTTGCTGAAATGTAGCTGATAGGCAGAATAGCCTCTCTGCTGAAAAGCCACTGTCACTACGACCTGTCAGATCAGTTACAGTAGACAGCCAATGAAATAGGAGAAAGCACATAGCGGTAGAGCATAGGAATATGCCTGTGTATAGGGAGGGAACACTGGAACTTCCAGTTTTCTAAAGTCTTTCAAAAAGCTTTGTTTCATGTCAAACTCTCTGTGATATTGGTAAGTTATTGATTCTCTCAGAATTTTGACATTTCACTCAGAGATCAGAGTAGAAAATAATAGAAAAATTCAGCTAATCCTAGCCTAAATGAAAAACATGTTAAAAAGTCACTGCATTATCATATTAAGATAGAATCATGAGAAGAATAAGGAAGATTAAATAAAATTGTAAAATATAAATTAAAAATAATTTCCTTTATAGTGAAATATCCACATCAACAGAGGATCTCAATAGAATATCTGAATGGTACCTAATTTGTAAAAAAAGATGATGCAGATTATTTTTTTCTGAGTTGAACACATTTCAAATCAAGACCCTTCATCAAGACTGGAAAGGAAAGGGGCAGGAGCCAGAATAAGAAGGTGAGGAAGGAGAAGGAATATAAGAAGGGTTTCTCCTCATAATATTGACTGAACTTTTCCCTCCGTAGGTGTAGTATGACCTGCCGAGTTCCTCCAGTATTTTATGCATTGCTCAAGATTTCCAGCATCTGCAGAATGTTCTGTGTCTCAGAGGTGGATATACATGTCACCATATTCAAAAGTAACAGTGGTCCATTGAATGGCAGACCTATTTACAGGACCATGACATAGCAATGTCCCTAATTATATCACATAAAAACAAGATCAATTTAATGACAGTAGCAGATAGCCTCATGCAGTTCAACCATAAAGAACATGAAAATATGGTCACATTTAGTTTTTAACTCTGATAATAGAAGAGGAGGATTCACAGCCAATCAAATATTAGCATCACTGCATCTTTGCTGAATCTCTGTGGCCTGGGCTTTGATCAAATAAGGTGAGGGTGTTTCTGTGAGACGGGGAAGTAAAAATTCAGATGTTAAGCTGCCTTCAAGGATACATAAGGGGATAGAATCTGAATACATTTAATACTCACAAAAAGGTTTTTAAATTATAAAGACTACAACCTGAGCGGAAAGTGTTGAAGGTAACAGCCATTCCGAGATGCTTTGCTTGATAATGATAATGAGGAAGTCACAGTGTTCAGTGTACAATAGTCTCCTACCCAAAGGATGCAAAGGGCACTGTTGATTGTAGGAGACAATAGTGAGGTTCAATGCTAGTTACAATTGTGACAAGAATACACATAGATGTTAGCTGTCCTGTGTGATCAGCAGTTGGTCTGCCACCTGTCTTCAGGAGAGAGAGAGATAAGGAAGACAATGAGGCAGCATTTGGAGATGTATAATGAAGGGACGGGAGAGAGAGCTGTCCAGAGCGGCTCCCCCTTTGAACCCTGAACTGTTTGAAGTGATGGACAGGCGATTTGGAGATGTGTAATGATGGGACGGGAGAGAGAGCTGTCCAGAGCGGCTCCCCCTTTGAACCCTGAACTGTTTGAAGTGATGGACAGGCGATACCCCAGCAGGGAGATAAAAAGGGACAGGTTCGCTAAGGCAGGACACGCACGACACCACAAGGTAACGAGACCCTGGAAGCAGTGCCCCCCCGCAAGTCAGCGGGAGTTGTTTGGAAGGCTGGTGGCGGAACCAAGCCATAGACGCACAGGGTGGAAAGGTACGATCAGCGGGAACCCGGTGTGTGTCCGCCCTTGCTTGGGTGCCAGGTTCACTGGAAAGGATCGACCGCATCTGGAGGAGGGGTCACAGTCGGTGACCTCAGGTGACATCACAAAGGACTCGCCCGAAAGCTGCTTGTGAGCAATATCGCAGGTCTCTGTGTGGAAGCCGTTTTGAATGATCATTCGTTCTTGTTCTCTCTCTCCTTCCCCCCACATTGTCCATCGCCACGGCAACGATTACTGCGAACTGAACTAAATTGGACTGAACTTTGCGTCACTTTGAAATTGGTCATTTACCCCTAGACAACGATAGAGCTTGATTGATCCTGTTATCTTAATTCTGTGCACATGTGTGTTTATCATTGCTGAACTGTTTCATTTATTATCCTTTCCATTACTGTGTTGCTTGTTACTTTAATAAAACTTTCTTAGTTCTAGTAGTCCAGACTCCAACTGAGTGATCCATTTCTGCTGGTTTGGGAACCCAGTTACGGGGTACGTAACACAATAAACTCTCATTCAGACATTCCTGAGGAATATGCAAAGCTACAAGCTAAGTGAACATCTGCTCTCCCTGAACACAGCACTGCACAATCTCTCTATTGAAGGTTGCCCTGGAAGACTTCAAGAGAAATAGGATTTTTTTTTGGCAGAGGCAGGCACACCTGTCAATATATCTCATGGATTATTTACGAGATCCATCTGGTTTTGTTCTGCAACGCCACTGAGAGCTCCCGTGGACGTAGCAGCACTATTGGTTTATGCAGCATGCTGTAAAGGACTGAGGCACTCCAGATGATAAAAGTAAAGTTGACAGCTGCTCAAGTTAATATTCAATATGCTTTTCAGGCTTTGTGTGAAAGAGTTAAAGTGTGTTTGTTCAAACCACACTTCATTGTTTCATAGCTTACTACTTGTTGCAGACCACATTTACCAGCTGAAGGATCAAATCATCACCAGGATGAGATACACAGGCAACCAATATTTTCTAACTCAGGCTGTGGATTTCATAAGGTGGTGACTGCATCCAAATAACCTCACCTATTCTTCACCTACATCAGCAACATGCATATGATAAAGCTCAACAGGCTGTGGAGCTGGAGGTGATAGCCGGAGATGGTGATGTACACCAGAACAGTTGATCAACAAGTGGAGGGACTGAGAAGAAGTTTGAGGTTAGATCAGATAAGTCGAACAGGAAGAAAAGGCTGGGCCAGGTTACTGGAACTGTTGTTCTGAAGTATATTTATTGCAAGAAGTACTGTTGATAGGGCAGATGAACTTGGATTCTTGGTTAACATAGAGCGATAGAATTCAAGGATTCAATGATTTGAAGTACATTTCTTATCAAATGTATGCAGTATACCACCCTGAGATTCGTTTTCCCACAGACAGCTCTGAAATAAAGAAAACCATGGACCTGTTCAAAGAAAACGTCTAACAGCCAACAGACAAAAAAAAATCACACAGATCGGCAAAAATCTGAACAAAATAAGCGAGAAACGCAGGATATAAAACATCAAATCACAGAGTCATTGTCATCTATGGCCTCCTCCACTGCTGGGATAAGGCAACACTTAGGTTGGAAGAACAACATTTTACATTCCGTTTGAGCAGCCTCCAACCTAATAGCATGAACATTACTTCCAGTAATGCCTCCACACCCACCTTCACCATTTCCCATCCCCTTGTTCCTCTCTGCTTGCCCATCCATCGTCTTCCTCTGGTGCTCCTCCTCCCCCTTTCTTCATTCTTCTATGGCCTTCTGTCTCTTTCACCACTCAACTTCCTAGCTCTTTGTTTCATCCCTCCCCCTCCGAGTTTCACTTATCATCTGGCATTTCTCTCTCCCCTCCACCCACCTTTCAAATCTACTCCTCAGCTCTTTTCTCCAGTCCTGCCGAAGGGTCTCAGCCCGAAATGTCGACTGTACTTGTTTTCCATAGATGCTGCCTGGCCTGCTGAGTTCCTCCAGCATTTTGTGTGTGTTGCTCAGATTTTCAGTATCTGAAGATTTTCACTTGTTTGCAAACTGTCAAGGAATGTTCAGTTTAGTTCAATTTAGTGCTGTAGCGTTCGTTGGCTACTGCCCGCAGAACTAGTCCGCCCCAATCAAAATTGCACAAAATAGCAATATAAAAGGAGTAACCAGAAAAACATATAACATGAACTGCAGAGTACAATCCATAAAGGAAAAGGAAAGGTACGTCGCATCTGGAGTTTCTCTGGTTAGCGGACAATTTCCCTCCACACCTCTCTGACGTAGAGGGGAACCGTGTACGAGGCAAGTTACAGCAGTGGATTGCCATTGCTTTCTGCTGGGTGAGTTTCCAAAGAGATCACCAGCTCATAACCCAGCACGAATGGAAAGCGTGCAGGGGAGCTGGCTGGATTCGAACTCGGGACCTTTTGTCCCGAAGCCCGGCACTGATGCCACTACGCCACCAGATGGGTACAATCCATAAATCATGTCAATTAAGTCTCGCCCAAGACCCAAGATTCTGGCACTATCTTCCAGTAGCATCGAGCGAGAGGGAGGGAGGGAACTGTCAAACACAAGCACTTCTTCTGGGGGCAACGAGCAAAAGCAAGAGAGAGAGGCTGGTCAAACACAAATATGGTAAAAGACTAAACTGGGGGAAAACTAATTACAGCAGCATTATTGGTATAAAACTGGAAAAGTAGATTCCCAGTCATGACAGTACCTCCCTCCCTAAGAGATTGAGAAAGAAGGATGCCAAGTTTCAGGAACACTGGGTAACAAGAGATATCGTAGGTTTAATCATAAAGAATAGGGAAACATATGTGAGAGTTAGGAAGGTGAAATCATGAGGAATATGAAGGAAGCAAGAATTTGGAGGGTTAAAAAGCACCATGAAGTTCTTGACAAGTAGAATTATGGAAAATCCCAAGGTATTCTATACACATATTATGTATATAAAATATTTGGATGAAAATATAGGTCTGGTCAGTAAGTTTACAGACAGCGCAAAGTTTGATGGAATTGCAGGTAATAACATAATGTCTTGAGCCTTGCTGGCCTGTGCACCTGTATTTGTTTATTGTTGTCTTATCTAGAGTCATTAAGCCTTTGTGTTTTCTGTTTAACCTTCTCAAGCTTATTTTGACTGGCACGGGTTTTCCCGCACAGTAATTATTAATAATGGAATCCTGATTTGTGCTTATTGCAGGGTGCTTGTATTTCGAGAAAGTTTCGTCTCACAGTGTTGCTCAGCTGAGCCACCGATGTTCAGTTGGAATTCTTACAAATAAACTTTTGTTTCTGTCTCTGCATGGGAATCTGTTGGTCCTCCACACCTGGGTTCAATTGTTTGTCAGTGCTCACCACGACAGTAGGACCCCGGCGTAAATGGACCCAGCAGAAGTTCACCAGAGGCTTGAACATCAGTCGGCTGGAAGCGAATGCGCCTTCCATTCTCAGAGCTTCTCTTGAGGCTACGTTCAAGTTTCCCCAAGGCTACCTTCCAAGTTTCTCAAGTCCATGTTCCAAGTCCACATTCTGAGCTTCGTTAGTCTATGTTCAAGGTTGTCAAGTTTTCCTGAGTCTCCCATGGCCCTCCAGGTTTCTGAGGACTATCCCATGTTCCTGAGTTTGATTCCGTGTTCCCAAGTTATAAGCAATGTTTTTGAGTTTACCAGCCCTGTCTTGAGTTCTCCAGGGCTCCCTGGGCTGTCAGGTGCTGGCCTTAGGGAGGTACGTGCCGTCATAAGACCTGTGGGCCTGTGCACCGCTATTTGTTAATTGTTTTCTTTTCTAGAGTCATTAAGCCCTTGTGCTTTCTGCTTAATCTTGCCAAGTTTATTTTGACTGGCACGGGTTTTCTATGTACTGTAATTATTTAAAGCAGATTCCTGATTAACACTTAATGACGGGACCCTCATGTTTCAATACTGATTCGCCTTGTGGTGCTGCTCAGCCGAGCAACTGATGGTATGTTGAATTTCCTTTGAATAAAATCTATATTTCTGTCTCTACTGTACAGGGGAGTGTGTCGTTCCTCCGCACCTGAGTTCAGTCATTTATCAGCGCATACCCTGACACGTATGTTATCAACTTGTGCAAGTGGATATAGATCAGTTGGAAATTGGGTGGAGAAATGGCAGATGAAGTTTAATTTATCAGATGGACAGATGTGAAGTGGGTGTATTTTGAGAGGTTAAATGAAGAAAAAAGTAGACAATAAGTGGCAGGAGAATTGATGTACAGCGGGATCTTGAGTTGTAAGTCAAGAGCTCCTTGAAAGTGAAAAACACAAGCAGATAAGGTGGTAAAGAAGGCTTTATTTGCCTTCTTTCATTGGTCAGGATGTTGAATATAAAAGCTGACAAGTCATGTATTGCAGTTACATGAAATTTAAGTCAGGTCATATTTGATTATTGTGGTCATCTCATTACAGGAAAGATGTAGAGACTTTTGACAGGATGTTGCCTGGATTGGATAGTATTAGCCAAAATGAAAAACTAGACAATCTTGAATTGTTTTCTAAGAGTGTTAGAGACTCAACTCTAATACAATAGAAGTACATATTGAGAGGTAGAGATAGGGTATATAGTCAGTCATTTTCTCATGATAATAGTGTAAAATACCAGAGAGCTTAGATTTAAAGTGAGGAGGACAGCTTAAAGGAAATTAAGAGGCAAGTAGTTTATACGGAGGTTGGTAGGTGCCTGGAACACTTTCCAGTGGTGAAAGCAGATACAATAATAGCACCGAAAAAGCATCTAGGCAGACGCTGAACCAGGCAGCAAATAAAGGGACCGGGACTTCGTGGAGACAGATGAGATTTTTTCGAGGTTGGTATTATGCTCGGCACAGTTATGATGGGCCAAAGTACTGTGATATTGCTCTTTATTTGAAAGTGAAATCATGCTCCATCAAACTAGTTGAGGATGTTTGTGAAATTTATTATAGATAGCATTTCAAAACAGAAACTTCTTGGAGTAGTGAAAAATTGAACACAAGTTCAGGTTTATTGTCATTCAACCGTACATATGTATACAGCTAAACGAAACAATGTTCCTCGGGACCAAGGTGCAAAACACAGTACATACTGTATATCACAAACAAAACATGTAATATAATATTCACACAATAATATTAACAGATAAAGAAATGTTCTGTAGATGTACAAGCCGACATAAAGTGCATATACTGTATAGCATATAGTTAAGTATACAACATGTCTGATCTAAGTAAGCTCTTTAACTTTGTTTATTAGTTCATATCAGTATAATCCATTCAATGATCTACCTCCCTCACTTTTGAGATTTTATCTGTCACTAAAAACCCTTGGACACTGATTTCTCAGGATTATATGCAGCTGGGTTATAAAAAGATGGAAAATAGTGCAATTCACTGTTCAGGCCATCAAATATGTGTTTAGACAACATCCTAATGTGATGTGAAAAACTTAGAAAGATGTCAGTATAATCTTTACATTGACTGATACAATTTCACTATGGCACTGAGATCTCTGCTTCACAATCTCTTCTAACAAAATTTGTATTTCTGATCAGAAGTTGTTAAAAATATGTTGGAGCTTCAAGCTTGTGTTGAATTTGACACATGTCCTTGTTTCTGGACATACATTGCATTAATATTTAATGATTTAGTAATGGGATTGTTATGCCCTATTTGCCAAAGTACTGCTCCACCATCTTTCATCAGACATTTTAAAATACGTGATCAAGGCTCTCAAATGTCAAAGCCTAAAATAATATTTTATGCTGGAAATATTCAGTGGTTCAGGCAGCAACTGCAGAGAGAGAAATAAAATTTCCAATCCAGGTCGACTTAAAGTAAGTCAATCCCGCTTCTTGTTGACTTGTTCAGTGAGATCCATTCTCCTTGAATAGGGCAATGAGAAATAAAGTTGCCATGATAAAACAAATTGACTGATGTTGAGAAAAAGAAAAAAGATCAAAGAGAACTAAATCATGAACTGAAGAGCTTAGTAATATCAGTCTAATTGCTCAGGCATGTGGATGGCTAACATGAAAATGACTGGAAAGAAATTTGACTGAGATATATACTCTAGGATCTTTTTTCTGACCTTGACATGCCTTCAGTTTCATTAAATTATAGACCTTTGTAGCATAGAAACCACTTTTGAAATAGTAATCCAATTCAACAACCCACCTTTTTCATTCCCCAATGCATTTTTGAAGACTGCTTCCACTATCATTTCAGGCAGAGAATTCTTGTTGACAGTGATGGATATCAACTAATATTGTCCTATTTTAAAGGTGTGAGCGCAATCTGTGAATGATGGTCTTACATATGATCAGCACAGGCAAGCAAAGATGATTTTCTATCCCATTAGTTTAAACTTCTTGTTCATAATTGGATGTAATTTGGATGAAATGTTTCCGTAACCTGAGAGCAAAGAAGAAGGTGCACACACACTCTACATTTTTCTATCACACTTTAACACAAACTAAGAAAGTAGCAATATAACCATATCAATTCCAGATATACAATACCTGAAATAATTACTTAAAGGTAATCTAGAATATTTTATTACACAAATTTAACTACTTCATTTAAGATCATTGTTTAAAAAGTGCAAAGACACTCATATTTAAAATAAAGAAATTTCATAAAAATGATTATACAACACATGGGTATCTAACAAAATCAGAAAGATTCTCCATAATATAAAACTTTGATTTTCTAAACAAGAGTGGGGTTGTTCTGACAGTGCAGTCTTGTACAAAACGTTGAATGAGACCAGAACAACATACTTTGTAAGCTGGTTTTGTGGTATAATTCTTGACTGGTGAAAAATATTGATTTGAATTGTTGCGGAGATTAATGGTGCATTTAATGGAAGTGCATGTTATTCTAACAAAAAAATAGAATAGTGCAAGAAATGATATGGACTTTATTATGCATGTTATCATGATAGAGTTTCGAACTGACTGAATTGTTAGTGAAACAAGTTTGGAACTCACTGAAAGAGAAATTCGTCTTGACAGCTGCTTGCAAAGCTATAACTAATCAGAAGTTTGATTCTATTTGAATTAAAATAAGCCAGAGTGTAAAATGGACAACCATTTACCGTCTCCTCATTTTCCTTTGGTGCCCAAGATAAATTTCACTCTTGTCTGATTGATACTTGGTTATTTCTGTAAAAGAAATAAATCTATGAGCCAATCATATGTTTTCATTCAGCAAGTGACTATCCTCATCATTGTGTCCAATGTGCATATTACATATCAAATCTATCTCTTTTGGCTACAATTAGTAAGAATTTATAAAGTACTGTACATATTTTCCCTTTCTATCCAATTCTCTAAAAGAGCTACAATTATTAATCCTTTATTAATTAAAGAAATCTGCTTATTGATATAATTTATTGACCTAGCAATAATCAAATGCTGAAGATAATAAATATGTGTGTACCCTAAGCACATTCTACCACAATCCAAAGACTCACTAGTTAGTAGATTAATTGGTCACTGTAAATTGGCCTGTGATTAGTCGAGGGCTAAATAGGTGAGTTGTTGGGTGGTGCAGCTTATTGAACCAGAAGGTCCTGTTCTGCAGTGCATCTCTAAATAATAAGTAGTTAGTAATTACAAATATCAATGCAGTGATAGAAACATTGGTTATTAACTTCAGGGGTGGAATAAATGGAATGACAAAAGACATGTGCAACAGTGGCTCTATAGATGGCAATATACACAAAATTCAAAGTAAATTTATTATTAAAGTACAAATATGTCACCGTGTCCATCCCTGATATTAATTTTCTTGTGGGCATACGCAATAAATTCAAAAACCATAATAGAATCAATGAAAGAGCGCAACAATTGGGTATAAAGCCAATGTGCAAAACACAACAAACAGTGCAAGTACAAAAGGAAAGTAAGAATAATGTAATAAGATACTAAAGATATAATATATATCTTTCGTGTCATCCCAAAGTTGCTACTCAATAGCATTAAAAAATTAAGCCTAAAGAGCAATATTTATGTACTGTAAATCTCCAGAAAGCCACAATACTAAATTCTACTAGAACAGTCTGAAAGTTCCCAGCAATTGAGAACTGTGTGTGCTTGGCTATCCCCATACCTCAAATTTTACCAGCTTGTGCTGAAAAAAAAATCCATAATAATAATAACCAGCCTAATGGAGTATAAAATGGATAACCCGAGCAAGAAAATTAAGAAAACAGCTAAGAAAATACCTAGGAATACCATCTATAAATTTGCTGACGATACAACCAATGTTGGTAGAATCTCAGGTGGTGACGAGAGGGCGTACAGGAGTGAGATATGCCAACTAGTGGAGTGGTGCCACGGCAACAACCTGGCACTCAATGTCAGTAAGATGAAAGAGCTGATTGTGAGACTTCAGGAAGGATAAGACGAAAGAACGCATACCAATCCTCATAGGGATCAGAAGTAGAGGGAGTTAGTAGCTTCAATTTCTTGGGTGTCAAGATCTCTGAGGATCTAACCGGTCCCAACATATTGATATAGTCATAAAGAAGGCAAGACAGCAGCTATACTTTATTAGGAGTTCGAAGAGATTGGGCATGTTAACAAATACACTCAAGAACTTCTATGGTTGTACCGTGGAGAGCATTCTGACAGGCTGTATCACTGTCTGGCGTGGTGGGGCTACTGCTCAAGACTGAAAGAAGCTTCAGAAGGTTGTAAATATAGTCAGCTCCATCTTGGGTACTAGCCTACAAAGTACCCAGGACACCTTTAGCGAGCGGTGTCTCAGAAAGGCAGCGTCCATTATTAAGGACCTCCAGCACCCAGGGCATGCCCTTTTCTCACTGTTACCGTCAGGTAGGAGGTACAGAAGCCTGAAGGCACACACTCAATGATTCAGGAACAGTTTCTTCCCCTCTGCCATTCAATTCCCAAATGGACATTGAATCATTGGACACTACCTCACTTTTTTTTAATACACAATATTTCTATTTTTATACATTTTAAAAAAAATCTATTCAATATCCGTAATTGATTTATTTGTTTATTTTTTTTCTCTCTGCTAGATTATGTATTGCATTGAACTGCTGCTGCTAAGTTAACAAATTTCACATCACATGCCGGTGATAATAAACCTGATTCTGATTCGGAAATATAAGGCCCATGCAAGAAACAATCAACCTAAAAGCATTGTGGAATTTACGTCATCCGTACCTATTAAGACTTACCAACAACTTTCTTAAAAATCCTGAAAAAATGCTCAAATTTTTGACTGAGGTAAAACAAATCTCTTACCTGAAGGAGAAATCACAAATACGTCATAAAAATATTGTCCTATTACTTGTTTACAAGAAATATATAAAATTGTAACATCATGTCGCTCGCAACTGATCACCAGTCACTCAGATAATCACAACATACTTGCAGAGGAGCAGGAAAAGATGCCATAAGGGTATGAAAGGATGTAAAGAACAACTGATAATAGATTCTGTAATTCTAAATCAAGCCCGGCGGAAGAGCAGAAATCTTTTGTGTTGTTATATTGACTACCAAAAGGCATTTGATTCTGGCCCACACTCAAGGTTAATAGAAGTTCTTAATATATATAAACTACACCCAATACCTACAAGATCTGATGAAGCATTGGTGCACTATAATCACCCTATCTATTAACAACCAAAAAAGGAACAACCAGAAACAACTAAAGCATCGTATCTTGACACACTTTCTGTATGTGGACGATATGAAATTAGAAACATAGACATAGAAAACCTACAGCACAATAAAGGCCCTTTGGCCCGCAAAGTTGTGCCGAACATGTCCCTACCTTACTAGGCTTACCCCATAGCCCTCTATTTTTCTAAGCTCCATGTACCTATCCAAAAGTCTCTTAAAAGACCCTATTGTATCCACCTCTACCACCGTTGCCAGCAGCCCATTCCACACACTCACCACTCTCTGCATAAAAAACTTACTCCTGATATGTCCTCTGTACCTACTCCCCAGCACCTTAAACCTGTGTCCTCTTGTAGCAACCATTTCAGCCCTGGGAAAATTTCTATCCTGCTTTATCAGTAAAGCTAAAGCAATGAATTCAAATGGTAGAAATATTTTTTAAAGAAATAAATATGAACTTTGGACGAGATAAATGCAGAACATTAAATATAAAGAAAGGTGCAATAGAACTAGTAGAATACAAAACAGAGCAGCCGGATACAATACAATTGATGGATGAATATGGAACATAAGTATCTGCAAGCAAAGAAAACAGATCATGGTGCGATAAAAGGAAAACTTTCAACAGAATTTACTTCAAGACTTAAAAAATTTGCCAAACAGAGTTCAATAATAAAAGTATAACAAAGGCATTAAACACTTATGCTATGCTTATATTAACATAGTCTCTTGGCACTCGTCGTGGTCCAAAACTGATCTGGAAAATTCACAAATATAAACAAGAACTTAAATGAGAAATTTTAGAAAACACTGTGCACACTCGAACACACTTAGATTAACACTACCTGGGACTGAAGGTGGAAGAGGAAGAATAGAATTAAAAATTTTGCACAACAGTCTGATAACACTCCGAAGGATGTATTTTCATCAACAAAAACAGGATTCAGCACTCTACGCAAATATATGCAATTCTGATAAGAAGTGCACACCATTGATCTTAAATGAAAGTACAACCCAGAAAAACAAAGAAATTATCTCTATAGGAGAAAAAGTTAACCAAAAGAAGAGCATGACCCTCCATGGAAGACATACCAATGACCAAGGCATACTAGATGTTGACAAGAAAGCGCCAACTGCTTAGAGTATATCCTTAGAGTTGGAGACCTCTCCCCAGAAAGAGGAGTTCCTTGTGGCAATACAAGACCAGGTGGTTAACACAAAAAGTTATCAAAAATACATAATAAAATATCAACAATTTCAAGGTGATAATTGCAGAAAATACCAAAAGAAACCAGAAACAATCCATCATATTGCAGGATCCTGCCGCAGTTTAACTCAGTCTCATTAACTACACAGGCACAATCAAGTGGCAAACATCATTCACCAAAATCTTGCTTGAAAATATAAACTCATAAAAGACATCACACTTTACTTCAGAGTCTTACTTCAGTGGCTGGTAACTTGATGGAAAAGATCCTGAGAGGCATGATCTATGAACATTTGGAGAGGTGATCTATGATTAAGAATAGTCAGCATGGCTTTGTCAAAGGCAGGTTGTGCCTTACGAGCCTAATTGAATTTTTTGAGGACGTGACTAAACACATTGATGAAGGTAGAGCAGTAGGTGTAGTGTATATGGATTTCAGAGGCATTTGATAAGTTACCCCATACAAGTTTTTTTGAGAAGGTAAGGAGGCATGGGATCCAAGGGGACCTTATTTTGTGGATTCAGAATTGGCTTGCCCACCGAAGGCAAAGAGTGGTTGTAGACAGGTCATATTCTGCATGGAGGTCGGTGACCAGTGGTGTGCCTCAGGGATCTGTTCTGGGACCCCTTCTCTTCGTGATTTTTATAAATGACCTGGATGAGGAAGTGGAGGGATGGGTTAGTAAATTTGCTGATGACACAAAGGTTGCAAGTGTTGTGGATAGTGTGGAGGGCTGTCAGAGATTACAGCGGGACAGCAATAGGATGCAAAACTGGGCTGAGAAGTGGTAGATGAAGTTCAACCCAGATAAGTGTGAGGTGGTCCATTTTGGTAGGTCAAATATGATGGCAGAATATAGTATTAATAGTAAGAGTCTTGGCTGTGTGGAGGATCAGAGGGATCTTGGGGTCTAAGTCCATAGGACACTCAAAGCTACTGTGCAGGTTGACTGTGTTGTTAAGAAGGCGTACGGTGTATTGGCCTTCATCAACCGTGGGATTGAGTTTAAGAACCGAGAGGTAATGTTACAGCTATATAGGACCCTGGTCAGACTCCACTTGGAGTACTGTGCTCAGTTCTGGTCACCTCACTACAGGAAGGATATGGAAACTATAGAAAGGGTGCAGAGGAGATTTACAAGGATGTTGCCTGGGTTGGGGAGCATGTCTTATGAGAATAGGTGGAGTGAACTTGATCTTTTCTCCTTGGAGCAACGGAGGATGAGAGGTGACCTGTTAGAGATGTAGAAGATGATGAGAGGTATTGACTGTGTGGATAATCAGAGGCTTTTTCCCAGGGCTGAAATGGCTAATATGAGAGGACACAGTTTTAAGGTGCTTGGAAGTAGGTACAGAGGAGATGTCAGGGGTAAGTTTTTTATGCAGGGAGTGGTGAGTGCATGGAATGGGTTGTCATCGACAGTGGTGGAGGGAGAAACAATAGGGTCTTTTAAGAGACTCCTGGACGGGTACATGGAGCTCAGAAAAATAGAGGGCTATGGGTAACCCTAGGTAATTTCTATATTAAATACATGTTCGGCACAGCATTGTGTGTATTGTGCTGTAGGTTTTTTCTATGTATTAAAAATACAAGCCTGATCCAGTTTTAGAGTCAGAGTTCCACAAATATTACAACTGATTAATTATTACAGATAGGGCAATCCGTAATAGGTGTCTGGATATAATACTACAGGATAAACAAGCAAGAACAACTTACTTAATAAGTTAACATTCCTTTTTTCTTTTTAAATCTTTTTATTGAATAAGTATACAAAAAGGTAAGCCATATAGGCACTAATACACTGTTAGAATATAATAAAATTACAGGAGATATTAATACAAAAAAAAGATACAAACAATGTAATTTAAACATAACGTACCAAGGTAACATAATAGTATACTAATTTTAATATATATATCAATAGAGAAAAAGAAACCCCCCCCCCCAAAAAAAAACCACCGTGCAACTAACTAAAAGCAAAGCAAAGCAATGGGCTAACTTGAAACCAAACAGAGTTAAAAATCTTAAAATCACGTACTCAATCCCGACCTCCATTAAAAACAGTAAAAAAAAACAAGAAGGGTATATATTACATTAAATGAAAATATTGAATAAAAGATCTCCAGGTCTGTTCAAATTTAAATGAGGAATCATAAAGATTGCTTCTAAGTTTCTCCAAATTCAAGCATAATATCATCTGAGAAAACCGAAAAAAGGTAGTTGGAGCATTAAGCTCTTTCCAATGTTGTAAGATACATCTTTTCGCCATTAAAGTAAGAAATGCAATCATTCTACAGGCTGAAGGAGAAAGATTACTGGAAATTTTAGGTAGTCCAAAGATAGCAGTAATAGGGTGAGGAGAGATATCTATATTCAATACCTTGGAGATAATATTAAAAATGTCTCTCCAAAAAGTTCCCAGAGTAGGACAAGACCAAAACATATGAGTTAAAGAGGCTATCTGCCCCGGACATCTATCACAAAAAGGATTAATATGAGAATAAAAGCGAGCTAATTTATCTTTGGACATATGTGCTCTATGAACAACTTTAAATTGAATTAGGGAATGTTTAGCACAGATAGAGGAAGTATTGACTAATTGTAAAATCTGCCCCCAGTCATCCACGGAAATGATAAACCCCAATTCCTGTTCCCAATCTACCCTAATCTTATCAAATGGAGCTTTCCTAAGTTTCATAATAATATTATAAATCATAGCCGATGCACCTTTCTGACATGGATTAAGGTTAATTATAGTATCTAAAATGTATGTAGGAGGAAGCATTGGAAAGGAAGAAAGTATAGTACTTAGGAAATTTCTAACTTGTAGATATCTAAAAAAATGTATTCTTGATAAATTATATTTATTAGATAATTGTTCAAAAGACATAAGGGAACCATCTAAAAATAAATCCAAAAACCGTGAAATACCCTTAGTCTTCCAAATTTGAAAAGCACGATCCGTAAAAGAGGGAGGAAAAAATATGTTACCTAAAATGGGAATCGCTAGTCCAAATTGGTTAAGATCAAAAAATTTTCTGAATTGAAACCAAATACGTAAGGTATATTTAACTATCGGGTTAGATACCTGTTTAAGGCGTTTCAAATCAAAAGGAAGAGAGGAACCTAAAATAGAGCTAAGTGTATAACCCTGAACAGATTGTAATTCCAATGCTACCCATTTAGGAATGGATAGTATATCCTGGTCAAGTAACCAAAATTTCATATGTCGAATATTAATTGCCCAATAATAAAATCTAAAGTTAGGTAATGCTAAACCTCCATCTCTCTTAGCTTTCTGTAAATGTATTTTACCCAGTCTCGGGTTTTTATTTTGCCAAATAAATGAAGAAATTTTGGAGTCAACTTTATCAAAAAAAGATATTGGAACAAAAATTGGTAATGCCTGAAATATATATAAAAATTTTGGCAAAAAAAACATCTTAACTGCATTAATACAACCAATCAAAGTTAAATATAAAGGAAACCATTTAGATGAAAGTTGAATAATATGGTCAATTAAGGGTAAAAAGTTAATCTTAAATAAATCTTTGTATTTACAAGTAATTTTAATCCCAAGATATGAAAAATAATTATTAATCAATTTAAATGGAAAGTTATGATATAAGGGAAGTTGTTTATTAATCAGGAAAAGTTCACTCTTACTAAGATTTAATTTATAACCTGAAAAAAGACCAAATTGTGCTAATAGCTCTAAAACAGCAGGGATGGATTTTTGGGGATTAGAAATATATAAAAGTATGTCATCAGCATAGAGTGATATTTTATGGGACTTTAAGCCCCGAGTTATCCCAGTAATATTTGGAGATTCTCGAATGGCAATTGCAAGAAGTTCTAATGCAATATCAAATAATAAAGGACTAAGAGGACAACCTTGTCGAGTACCTCGAAAAAGAGGGAAAAAAGGTGAGCTTAAAGAGTTAGTACGGACTGAGGCCACAGGAGAATGATATAACAGTTTAATCCAGGATATAAATTTCGAGCTAAAATTAAACATTTCAAGCACCTTAAATAAGTAAGCCCATTCTACTCTATCAAAAGCTTTCTCAGCATCTAAAGAGATAACACACTCAGGAACATTTTGTGAGGGAGTATAAACAATATTTAACAGTGTGCGAATATTATAAAAAGAGTAACGAACTTTAATAAAACCCATTTGGTCTTCCGAAATAATAAAAGGAAGTACTTTTTCTAATCTATTTGCTAATAACTTAGAAAAAACTTTAGAATCAACATTTAATAAAGATATTGGTCTATAAGATGCACATTGAGCAGGATCTTTATCCTTCTTTAATATTAGAGAGATTGACGCTCTATTGAAAGATTCGGGAAGTTTACCAAGTTTTAATGAAGCCTCAAAAACCCTACAGAACCAATAGATTAATGAAGGTGCGAAACATTTATAAAATTCTATGGTAAACCCATCAGGGCCAGGTGCTTTCCCCAAATTCATAGAGAAAATAACATTCTTAATCTCATCCGTGGTAATGGGAGTATCTAACATAGAAGACATATCCTGTGAAATCTCAGGGAAGTCTAGGTTATCTAAAAAATCATTCATATATTTAGAATCTCGAGGAGACTCTGATTGATATAAGGAAGAATAAAAATCACAGAAGGTTTGATTAATCCCCGCATGATCAAGTATCAGTCGGTCATTTTGGTTATAAATCTGATTAATTTGAGATTTAGCATAATTAGACTTCAGTTGATTAGCCAACAGTTTGCCAATTTTGTCACTGTGTACATAAAATTCACTTCTTGTTTTCTTTAATTGGTTTACAATCGAGGATGAAAGTAATAAACTGTGTTCCATTTGAAGTTCAGTTCTTTGTTTATATAACTCCTCAGAAGGAGCTATAACATATTTCTTATCAATTTCCTTAATCTTGTCCACAATTACCAACTCCTCCTGCTTCAGCTTCTTCCTCAAAGCAGCAGAATACGAGATAATCTGACCACGAATATAAGCTTTAAAAGTATCCCAAAGAATGTTCACAGAAATATCCTCTGTATAGTTAATTGTAAAAAAAAGATCAATCTGTTCATTCATAAAGTTAACAAAGTCCGAGTCCTGAAGCAACAGCGAATTAAAACGCCATTGTCTATTATTTTGTGTATTGGCCTGAATTTTAATAGAAAGCTTAAGTGGAGCATGATCCGAAATGGTTATAGAGTCATAATCACATTTAATCACTGAAGAAATAAGACGAGAGTCAATAAAGAAATAATCAATTCTCGAATAGGAATGGTGAACATGTGAAAAAAAAGAAAAATCTTTTTCCTGAGGATGCAAAAAACACCAAATGTCCGTCGACCCAGAATCAGAGAGAAATGAATTAATCAAAGTTGCAGATTTATTAGGTAAGGTCCGTAGAGGAGCCGAACGGTCCAAAGCTGGAGATAAACAGGTATTAAGATCTCCGCCCCAGATCAATGAAAACTCATTCAAATTCGGGAACTGATTGAATAATGATTTATAAAATTCCGGACAGTCCATATTAGGAGCATAAACATTAACCAAAACTACCTTTTTATTAAATAGTAGACCACTAACCAATAGAAATCTACCATTCGGATCAGAAATAGTATCATGTTGTATAAAAGTAACTGAGGAGTCTATAAAAATAGAGACGCCTCGAATCTTAGCATTGGAGTTCGAATGAAACTGTTTCCCTTCCAGAATTTAAAAAAACGTAGTCTGTCCCCCCTCCGCACATGGGTCTCTTGTAAAAATAAAATTTGTGCTTTAAGTCTCCGGAACACTTTAAAAACTTTTTTCCTTTTAATAGGATGATTAAGACCATTAGTATTCCAGGGGACAAAATTAATAATAGACTCCATAAACCCTAAAGTCAACCCGCAAGTTAACATTCCAAATACACATAAATTACAGAAATCAACAAGTGAAAGATACTAGAAATATGCTGACTTAAAAGAGGAAATTGAAAGACTGTGAAACATGAACAGAGTATACCTTGCCCCAGTAGTAATATCTACAACTGATATCATCCCAGACTCACTACAGCATTAAACCATTAGGCCTACACAGCAATATTTATTCAGAAAGTCACAATACTAAACACAATTAGAATAGTCCGAAAGTTCCTAGCAATTGACAAATGAACATGCTTGCCTATGCTGTGCCTTAGGTTTTACCAGCTTGAGCTGAGAAAAAATAAAATAAAAAAATAAAAATAAATAAATAAGCAATAATAGAGAACATGAGATGGAGAGTCCTTGAAATTGAGTCCATAGGTTGTGGGAACTTTTCAGTGATGAGGCAAGTGAAATTGAAAGAAGATATCCCATTTGGTTCAAGAGCCTGATGGTTGAGGGGTAATAACTGTTTACTGAACCTGGTGGTGTGGGACCTGAGGCTCCTGTATCTCCTTCCTGATGGCAGCAGTGAGAAGAGAGCATGCCCTGGGTGATGGAAGTCCCTGATGATGGATGCTGCTTTCCTGTGACAACGCTCCGTGTAGATGTCCTCTATGGTGGGGAGGGTTTTACCCATGATGGACTGGGCCGTATCCACTACATTTTGTAAAATATTCCATTCAAGGGCATTGGTGTTTCCATACCAGGAAATGCTGGAGGAATTCAGCAAGTCAGACAGCATCTATAAACAGTCAACATCCTGCTTTAGTTCTGAAATTATCAACTCTGGTGCTGGCTGATAGATTTTAAATGTTCCCCCATGACTGCATAGGTTTCCCTTGAGTACCTGAGTTTCTTGCCACATCCAAAAGCACAATGGTTGAGAGCTGAGTGTAAAGTACTCCTTGTGTGGGTGACTGATGGCAGACTGGACAGGGACTGATGGGGTGGAAAGTGTTAATGGGCATGTGAGAGAGAACATGTTACAGGGAAAGTTGTGGATAAATTTGTGGAGAAACTGATTGGAATGCTGGTTTGATGGGCTGAATGGCCTCTTTCTTGTCATAAGGAAAAGTTGAAATTATAGTAAACTATCAGCACACACTTATTTCTAAGATCTACTTATCAACCAATGTGTTTCAGTTTGAAACCCTTCATCAGCACTGGAAAAAGAGATGAGAATTCAGAGTAAGAAGGTGGGAGGAGGGGAGGAAGAAGTACAAGGTGAAACTGGGAGGAGGGAGGAGTGAAGTAAAAAGCTGGGAAGTTGATTTGTGAAGGAAATACAGGGCTGGAGAAGGGGGAATCTGATAGGAGAGGACAGATTGCCTTCAGCTTCTACCCTGCCCTCAAATTTACCTTGTCCGTTTATAACCCCTCCCTCCCCTTTCTCTATCTCTCTGTCTCTATCTCTGGAGACAGTTTATCTACTGATATCTTTTATAAACCCATTGATTCTCACAGCTACCTGGAATATACCCCTTCCCACCCCGTCACTTGTAAAAATGCCTGTAAAAATGCCATTCTCTTCCCTCAATTCCTCCATCTTCACCACATCTGCTCTCAGGGTGAGTTTTTTAATTCCAAAACTAATGAGATATCCTCTTTCTTCAAAGAAAGTGGTGCTCCTTCCTCCACGATCAATGCTGCCTTCACCCGCAGATCTTTCATTTTGCACACGTCTGCCCTCACCCCGTCCACCCGCCACCCCACCAAGGATAGGGTTTCTCCTGTTCTCACCTACCACCCCACTAGCCTCCACATCTAGCACATAATTCTCCATAAATTCCACCATTTTCAACAGGATCTCACCACCAAGCACACCTTTCTCTCCCCACCCCACCCCCCCAACTGTCTGCTTTCTGCGGGAATCACTCCTTATATGACTCCCTTGTCCATTTGTCCCTCCTGGCACTTATCCTTGCAAGTGGAACAAGTGCTATACTTGCCACTGCACCTCCTCCCTCACTACCATTCAGAGCCCTAAACAGTCTTTCCAGGTGAGACAACATTTCACCTGTGAGTCTGTTGGGGTCATCTGCTGTATTCAGTGCTCCCAGTGTGGTCTCGTGTATATTGATGAGACCCGAGGCAGATTGAGAGACAGCTTCACTGAGCACCTGAAAAAGTGGGATCTCCAGGTGCCCATCCATCTCAATACTACTTCGCATTCCCATTCCAACACGTCAGTCTACGGCCTCCTCTATGCCGCATTGAGGCTACACTCAGGTTGGAGGAGCAAAACTTTATATTCCATCTGAGTAGCCTCCAACCTGATGGCTCATACATTGATTTCTCAAACTTCTGGTAATTGCACCTCCCCTCTTCACTATTCCCCATTCCCATTTCTCTCACTCACCTTATCTCCTTACCTGTCTATCACCTCCCTTTGGTGTTCCTCCCCTTTTTCCTTCTTCCACAGCCTTCTGTCCTTTCCTATCAGATTCATCCTTCTCCAGCCCTTTATATCTTTCACAATCAACTTCCCAGCTCTTTACTTCGCCACTCCTCCTTTCCGGTTTCACCTACCACCTACTATCTTGTACATCTTCGTCACTGCCTTCCACCTTCTGACCCTGACTTCTCATTTCTTTCTTCAGTCCTGATGAAGGGTTTTGGCCTGAAGTGTCGACTGCTTACTTTTTTCCTTAAATGCTGCCTAATCTTAATTTGGTGCCTCGCGTTTCCCTGCAAGTACACACAAGTTACACCTAACATTCATGTCTTTTTTGTTTTCCAACAAGAAGGAAATGTTATACATTTTACACCTACTGTAAGAAGTAGTCACAGCTTGGCAATGTCTAGGGCCCCAGCATTAACATCAGCCAGTTGAAATTGATTTCGCAGGTGAGGGAAGAGTCTTTAATCTACAATTCTGCGCTTGCTGATGACCACCTGCACCACAGTAAGCACTGACGTGAACTGGATGAGGACAGGAGACATTCACTCATGAAGTACTAACCGATGAGCTGCCAACAGAATTATTTGTGAGAGACCAAGCTGGGATGTCTTCACTTTTCTCGGCAACTTAAAATATGCAAGCAGGATATGTTTCTATCAGTGAACTGAAATTTGTAATGTGCTTATGGTGCACAGATATTCGTCATCTTCAGTATTTGATTAACCACTAGTTCAATAAATGCCTTAAATGAGCAGAATGTTTTGCGTACATAATTAAAAACTACCTGAACAATAATAATTGTTAGTATCTTTTATACGGAATTGTATACAAAGGGAAACATGATGTGCAATGTGCTATAACCATCCCAATATTCCCTCTCTCCAGTTGTAATCAGTGACTCAACTCCAATTGGTATTTGGCTGGGAGGTGCATACCTGCATAAGTATTCAGTACCAGTAACATTATGAACCAGTATGAACAACAGGCAGAAAACTGAAGATGCTGAAAATATAAATGTAAAATTCCAAAAATACTCAGTAGGTCACATAACATCTGTGGAGAGAGAGAGAGAAAACAGAGACAATGTTTCCAGTTATTTTAGATTGGATTTCCAGGATTTCGCATTTTTATTCCACCCTAATTCCGTGATTTTCAAACTTCTACCAAATGTTCAGGAGTCTCATTGATTTACAGACTGCATATTCTTTACTGTCTCCATCCATGAGCAAAGTTAATTTAAAAAAATACATATTTCTTTCTGTACTGATGCTCAGATTCTAAGGGGAATGCACTAAGTCGCTATTGCTAAAATGAATTTTCATCTTTCTGTGTTTCTTTCTTACTAAATTATTCCCACTTCCTTGCTTTTCAACATACTCTTGTAATTTTACTCTGAATGTTATAACCAGGTTAGCATTGAGCAGCACTTGTTGAAAAGTTTTCTAAGCTCTGCAGTGATGAAACTCCTCCCATTTATAATTATATGTGCCAATTTCTTAGACTCACTTCCATATTCCTTGCACTGGTACTGGAGGCGGTGGTGAGGAAATTATACAATGTATGAGTGGTGTGTGTGTGTGTGTGTGTGTGTGTGTGTGTGTGTGTGTGTGTGTGTGTGTGTGTGTGTGTGTGTGTGTGTAGGTTGTGCGAGCCTGTGATTTTGTGGGATTCTCCCAGATGCTCTGGTTCCTCCCAAATCCCAGCGATGTGCAGTGTTTGTGGGTTAATTGTCCCCTGGCATGTGTGCGAGAGGTGGAAGCTGGAGTGAATTGATGGGTATGTACGGAGAATACAATCAGATCGGGATAATTTTACAGTAAATAATTAGCACAAACTTGATGGGCCAAAAGGTCTGTTTCCCGACTGTGCGACTCCAAGATTTGCACAGTGAGTAGACGAGGCAGTGTATGCTGAGGAACAAAGTGGTTTGATGCAATATTGGCAGCTGGGGGACACTTCTGTTTGCTCATATCTGCATTTAGTCCCCTGAGTCATTTAAAATTTATTCCATTATTTTATCGAGAAGACACTTCTCAAATCTCTTAATCCCGATAAGATATAGAACATTAAGAACAAAAGCTTCTTGAGAAAAAGGCATGAAACATTCTTCACAGATATCACCCCCAATCAAGTTGTCCCTTGGGATAAGTCGAGCTGCCACCCGAATTTATTGTAACCAGCAGTAAGCTTCTTGGGGGTGAGCTTAACATTTTGAGAAATATCACTTTTTACCCAACCTAAATTTTCCTGTTTTGGGGGTTATAGTTACCTCAACAGTTGAGGGAAACACACAGTGAAGCCTGTCATTGAAGGACAAAGCAGCACTGTGACTCATCGGACAGAGTATCTAAGCAAGTCTTCAAAGCATTGAAAGCTAAGGGCCTAACGTAATTAGTGTAGATGAATATAATAGATGGTATGGACATGGTGGAGTTTAAGCGGCTTTTAGATGGTTACATGAATATGTAGTGAATAGAGGGATACAGATGATACTCAGAGAGAGGACATTTAGTATAATTTGGCATCAGGATCAGCACAACATCATGAGCTAAATGGCCTGAGTGGTGATGGACTGTTGCAAGTTCTATGTTCTGTATGGCTCTGACTCTTTGAGCTGTTGCCTCATAGCCAAAGATGCAAATTTGATCCTGACTTCTGGTAATAATCTGAGTGGAGTTTGCACATTCTCCCTGTGTCCCAGCCAATTATTTTCTCTGGGTGCTCCAGTGTGATCCCACAAAACATGCAAATTGGTCAGTGAATTGGTCATTATAAATTACCCCTAGAGTCTAGGTAGTGATAGGAATGTGAGAAGAATTGTTAAAATGGGATTAATGTTTGATATAAACATGAGCACTGCGTTGTGTGATTGATTTAATGGACTCCACTCTTTAGATCTTTCTGCCTTGATTCATCCCCCAACCTCATATTACAATCATTCCCTTTCCATATATTTCTATTATAGTTCATGCACTTTGCGCAAATTCATATTTGCCTTTGTAATGAAGTTCCAGGCTACCTGAGGAGGTATCATCTGTGCTCCCAAAAGTGAAACGAAACAAAGTTTAGAACATGCCTATTAATACCTCGCTGCAGAGAAGTTAGTCTCTAAGTGTGCATCAATTATGAGTCAGTTCAGATACAAAAGAACTCAGTGTGTTGTTTAAACTTGATCTCTTTGTGACCTCTGTGAAGATTACAATAGCCCGCTAAATTTTGCAGGTTTTTGGCCTTAGGGTTTAATACAGAATGGATTCCTCATTTGCACTAATCTCGTACTGCTGTTCTACTGGTGGAAATTAGCTGCAAGTCTTCAGTCAACAGTTGACATAACTTCCTAATCATGCCCTTTGGGGACACTGGTCTGTTGGGATATTTTTGAGCTGAGAAGTTCAAGTAACACTAAAGAGACATAGAACGGCATCAAACCGAAGGCAAAAGCAGAAAGAATGCAAAATTCTGGATTCTAGCAAATAAGAGAGAAAAAAAACCCAAAGCTGACAAAGCAGGTGATAAGAGCTACAAAATCAATTAACATTATAAAATAGAAGAAAAGGCCAAATGTAATAAACATAGTAACAATTAGAGTGATTTTTAGGAATTATAAATTAAATAATATACAAGTCCTAGTTTAATTGCCAATTTAAAGAAGGTGGTCAGCTCTTTAAAAACAAAAGTACTGTTTCTATAAATCTTTGATATATGCAATATTCCCCATTAATTACTTCTAACTATTCCAGTTTAGTCAGAATACACAATCATGTATGAACGGTTGCAATGAAAAGCAATATTGAAAAGAAAACCATAAGTTTAACACAATGCTTACAAGGGAAATAAAACAAAGCTCGAAGAGAAAAAGTCCATTGTAGTGCAAAGTGATCAGAGTGGTTATTGTGCTACACTCCAGTGATCAGGTTTGTGCTGAATGGTTCAGGAATTGAATGGTTGAAAGGAAGCAATTGTTTTTGAACCTGCGTATGGAGTTTGACTTTCCTCTGTGCCTTATTTTATGTTTTTGATCGGTTCAGGAATGTTTCTTGCTTTTTTTAGTAGTGTTTTTGTAAAACTAAAGACTCTTGCATACAGTATTTAAAAATTTAATTCAAGAGATGCATCAGCTTTTGTCTCTATAAAATTCACCTCAATCGAAAAAATCTATTCAAAGTAACAATTACTGATTTGTTTAAGTTTTACCTTAATTACTTCTGAGTCAAAATTAGTTTTCTTATGTGATCACAAACTCTCTTACTTCCCACTGTTTCTATCGTTATCCCATTGCCAAGCCCCAGAGCAGTGTATCTGGTATACAAGTGGGATTGTTCAGCAGTTTATATGAGGAGAGGACTTTGACGGCAATTCAGTGTTGGAAAAGGCTAATTCTGCATGGTTGATATTCACTGTTGACACAGATTTTTATCAATTTACAAAGAGATAAAGTTACCAGTAGACTTTCTTGTTGTCTCTTCAGAGACAAGAACTAGAGGTCATGGGTGTGAAGGGTGAAATGTTTAAAGGGAACTTCTTCACTCAGTGGGTAGTAAGAGTGTGAAACGGGCTGCCAGCAGGATTGGTGGATGCAGGTTCGATGTCAACATTTAAGAGAAATTTGGATAGGTATGTACATGGATGAGAAGGGCATGGGCGGCTATGGTCTGGGTACAGGTAAATGGGACTGGACAGCATAATAGTGCAGCACAGACTCGCTGTGCCCAAGACCCTGCTTCTGTGTTGTAGTGTTCTAAATGAGATGAATATAATCATACTTCTGAGAATATATGGATTGGCCTGAATATTCTTATGTCACACCTCAAAGCCTTTTAGGGTCTCATGGAGAACAACATGGATCAAAAATACAAATTGAGTCTCATGACTCATGAAAAAATTACAATAATCTCACACTCTTCCTTCCGGCCCAGAGCCTAATAAACTCTTCAAGTTCATGGCCCATTGTCTTTTCAAAAGTTCTTGTGGCTTTCCGAACCTTCAGAACTATCTGTACAGTCCAGTTTGATGTTCTGTATCTTACCGGCACACTCATAATTTATTACTTCGACAACTTTTGTATCACCTGTGAAGTACAAAATTGTTCAGTTTCTTTTCAAATAAGTGATGAGGTACTAAAGTTTGGCAAGAGCTGGTCAGAGATTGGGCACCAAAATCTCCCAGAGGTTGAATCAAGCTCCAACTTCATTTACTTGCCAAAGGAAATGTTAACTTCCTGTTTGCTCTGTCAAAGTTCCTCAGAATTTTGAATATCTCTATTGGGCCTCCCTCAGCCTGTCCAAGGAGAACATTCATGGGGGCTCTAGTCTCCCCCATTAACTCTACACTCTAATGACTACTATCCTCCTAATAATCTCTGTCAGTATTCTTGCTAGGGTCTTGAAATCCTTTCATAAGTTACGGTACCCAGAATGATACACAATACCCCAGCTGTAGCAGAACCAGAGATATGTTAAGGATCAGTATGACTTATTTTATTTTGTTCCAATGACAATATTTTACAAATACATTTTCTTGTCCTCTTCCTTCTTAATCCACAATGTCATCTTCAATGGCTTATGAATATATTCTTCTGGGTTTCTTTCAGTTTGCATTCTGTTGAAAATAGTACTGTTTGGATTGTAATTTCTTTTCACATTGAAAATATGTCCATGTCAACTTCTAATAATGTTGCACTCCCCATTGCCCCAACCTACATCCAATTATCATGCTCACTTTTTAGTGCTTTCTGTATCATCCATAATCTTCAAAACAGCACTGATTATACCACAGTCTCAGTCATTTTTTTGTAGTTTTTACCACAGGTTCAGGCAAACCCCATAGAAAACGTCTCCCAGACAGAAGAATATCAATGATACTCAATGTATTCCATCCCTTAGACAAATATGTACAAAATAATCCTACTTCTTTGGTATTATGCTTTTCTTCTCCAACTCTGTTTTAATCAAATATCTTTTGAAAATTCACTTAGCCGTTCATGATCCTACTCGGGCAACGTTGTTGCTTTATCAGTGAATTAAATGGGGAATGCCAAACATGCCTTCAATGATGTCATGCTGTTTCTTTTTCCAAGTGATCATTAGATTTGCTCCAACTGTGGTCTCTCATAGTGTTCCTGCCGATGTCATTAAACAGATTGCGCTGTAGTTGCCGGGTTTATTTCTCTTCTTTCTATTGTGTTACACTATAATGTTTGAAACACTCCAGTCCCCTGACGATAATCAAAGGAGGTAAACTGGACAGAGCACTTAAAACTTTATTTTACCTTCTGCCGTTTAAAATGTATCTCATCTGAACTGGATTTTTATTAACTTTAAATGTACCAACCAAGTTACTAAGCCCTTTCTGGTCATTTATATTCTATTATCATCACTTTCCTCAGGAGATGTGAATAATTGATCAACAAATTCTTACATTTGCTTGAAATGAGAAGTTGTCGGGAAGAGTGAGGAGTGTACAAAATCATCTTCTTCATTTGCTGCATGATCAACAGTGGCAACTGGAAGAATCCTTCCTCACATTTTTTTCAACAGAACCCAAACCAAACGATGCTACTGCAAAATGTTATCTGGTTTGTATTAGCACAACTATGTTTGCTTTTGTCATACAACAACATCTATTGAACTTTGGAGAAGGGAAATCAATCAATAGTAGGCAGAAAGGTTATACAACCATGGAGCTCAAAACATCAACCTTTGTTATGTCCTGGGGCAAATATTGAATGAGCTGTAATATCAAAGCTGAGGTCCATTGTAAATTGATATTGCTTGCTTAATTGAGCATTTATAATGCCAGAATTCAGGCTCAAAATACAGGAGCCCACCATCAACCACAATCAGTCCAATAAAAAGCCTCAATTTATTTGTCCATTGAAAATGGACTGCACTACACTGTCAACACTTTAAACCACCTTTACATGCCGGTATTTAGGTATTTATGCGCATTTAATTACATTTCCATCCTTTAACTTATAATTTTATTTCTATTTTATTTAACAAATCATCTTAAAAATCTTATGATTTCATGATCTTCTGGAGGACTCAGAAGACTTAACTCTCAAGCATGCAAGTATGGTACTTATAAGCAAATGTAGGTACATTGCTATGGACAGAAGAGAGGGAGGAAGGGAGGGTTGTTGTTACTTCAATCAGGATTGTTTGAAGAAATTTCTCCCAATTACCATCTGTATATAACCTGCAGTACCAAGGGTCCCAATACACTATGCCACTGCTATACCGTGTAGATGAGTGTGTCCTCACAATATTATTCAGTCTTCCCCAAATCAGAAGCCCTGGATGAACCAGGAGATCCACAGTCTGCTGAGGGCCAGATCTGTGGCCTTAATGTCTGGTGACCAAATAAGATACAATATACCAGAGGTCCGGGTACAATCTCCGGAAAGTCATCTCATGTGCAAAGTAACAAGTACCTGGCTAAGTACGAAAGATGTGTGCTGATCAACTAACTGGAGTCTTCACAAATATCTTTAACCTCTCATGTTGGCAATCTGATGTACACTTCTACTTCAAGCAGGCTTTGACTATATTGGTGCTCAGTAGCACTTACATCCACTGTGATGAAGTGCTTTGAGAAGTCAAGTTTGCTTACCATCACAATAGGTCCACAGCAGATGCCATTCACTGGCTCTTCACTCAATTCTGGAATATCTGAACAGCAAGGGTGCATACTTCAGGATGGTCTTTGTCAACCACAGCTTGGCATTCAATACTATCATTCCCTTAAAACTAATTAATGAGCTTTAAGACCTTGGCCTCAGTGCCTCCTTGTGCAATTGAATCCTTGATTTCCTCACTTATAGACTCTAGTGAGATTGGATTGGCAAAAATATCTCCTCCACAATTTCCATCACTACAGCTACACCGCAGGGATGTGTGCTGGGCCCCCTGCTATACTTGTTTTATACTTATGACTATGAGGTTAAGCACAGCTCCAATGCCATATTTAAATTTGTTGACCAAATCAAAGGATTGTGAAGGATCAGCATTTAGGAGGAGATTGAACAGCTGGCTGAGTGGTGCCACAACAACAATCTCTCACTCAATTTCAGCAAGATGAAGGAGGTGGTTATTGATTTTGGGAGGAGAAAATCATAAATCTATGATCTAGTTCTCATTGAGGGATCAGAGATGGAGAGGATCAGCAACTTTAAATTCTTTGGTGTTACCATTTCAGAGGTTCTGGCTTGGGTCCAGCATGTAACTGCCATTACAAAGAAAGCATGGCAGAGCTTCTACTTCCTTAGAAGTTTGCAAAGATTGGGCATAACATCTAAAACTTTGAGAAACTTCTATAGGTGTGTGGCGGAGAGTATATTGACTGGTTGCATCATGGCCTGGTATGGAAAAACCAATGCCCTTGAATGGAAAATGCTACTAAACTTAATGGATATGGCCCTGAATTCAATTCCAAATCTTCACATCTATCCACATAGATATACTTCTCCAACTCTGGTTGTTGAAGTTTACAGATTAAAGATTAGAGATGAAAAATTAGCTTTATTTGTCACATATACGTTGAAACATACAATGAAATGTGCATTTGCATCAAATTAAATCAGCAAGAATTGTGCTGGGCAGCCCATAAATAGTCATAGTCACACATACTTCATTGATCCCGAGGGAAATTGGTTTTTGTTACAGTTGCACCATAAATAATTAAATAGTAATAAAACCATAAATAATTAAATAGTAATATGTAAATGATGCCAGGAAATAAGTTCAGGACCAGCCTATTGGCTCAGGGTATCTGACCCTCCAAGGGAAGAGTTGTAGTTTGATGGCCACATGACTTCCTATAACGCTCTGTGTTGCATCTCGGTGGAATGAGTCTGTGGCTGAATGTACTCCTGTGCCCAACCAGTACATTATGTAATGGATGGGAGACATTGTCCAAGATGACATGCAACTTGGACAGCATCCTCTTTTCAGACACCACCGTCAGAGAGTCCAGTTCCATCCCCACAACATCACTGGCCTAACGAATGAGTTTGTTGATTCTGTTGGTGTCTGCTACCCTCAGCCTGCTGCCCCAGCACACAACAGCAAACATGATAGCACTGGCCACCACAGACTCGTAGAACATCCTCAGCATCGTCGGACAGATGTTAAAGGACCTCAGTCTCCTCAGGAAATAGGAAATAGAGAAATGTTGCCATACCTCTGGCACCAAAATAGCATGCCCACAGCTCACTGACTCTAACCATATGCTTTTGAAATGTGGAGGAAACCGGAAACCAGAAGGAACCTACAAACTCCTTATAGACAGGGACAGGAATTGAACTACAAATGGTGATTCCTGGCATTATTAGCATTACGCTAACCATTATGGTACCGTGCCTCCCAAGTTGAACTTGAACTCATGACTTCTGACAGAGAGGTAAGACTGCCAGCATCAAGCCATACCAGGTGAAGCCTTTGGGCTTTTCAATTGCTCATTTGCAAAGCTGGATTATTCAATTTATCCATTGCAAATATCAGGTCAATTGGTGTTAACTTTTAAGTGCCGGTGCAGAAATAATAAATACTCTGCCCCTCAAAAGATTCCTATGATTGTATGTGCATAGTATTTAGTGCCTTTCAAAAAAACAGTGTCAAATTATTGGCATCAAAGATCCTTCAGAAATCACCTTCTGTGAAAGTCCAAAACAGTTCCTTAATCAGAAATTGAAATGCAAAGTCAAATTAGAGAATTAGATTATATTGGAACTGTTTGGCATGACCACTAAGGCTGCTGTTCCAATCTCTGGAAGTTTTTCTGTGGTCTTGACACCAACCAACCTGAACTTTGGGACACATTTATATGATTTCTTATCACCTAGGTGTCATTTGATGTAGATTGAAGTTAAAAGAAAAGCTGATCTGAGGCCAATCCAGTGTTTAATTCATCTCTCAAAGATAAGCTAGTGCCATCTGTTGAGGCAGATATTTAGTGGCAGAGGCCAATCATTTCAGTCATTTTTATTACTTGAAACATAATAGGAGATGGCATGAAAGAGGAATGCAACTGGTATAAATCTGAAGTAAGATGGAAAGATTCAGGAAATTTATCATGGATGCATTTAAAATTCACACTGGAACATATATGTCTTGAAACTCCCAATTGATATGTCTGGTTTTACCAGGCATTTATATTGTGTTTCTAAACTTCCAGAGGCTGACTACAATACCCTGATCCTGCTGTACAGTCCTTTTCACATGACCAGGCTAAGTTTCTCAGTGGTTAACTATTTCACTTTCAGACGTTAGTTTCATGGCTTTTTTATGTTTGAATTGCCATATAAGGAAATGAGATAGTCACATTTTTAATAGATAAGACTTAGGAGGTTCACAAAGTTACAGCACTAGTGAATGGGAAATCACTATTGACCTCACTGGGAGGGCAGTGAAGCATCTGATTGGATTTCATAAGATGATAAGACCATAAGATATAGGAGCAGAAGTAGGCCATTTGGCCCATCGAGTCTGCTCCGCCATTCAATCATGGGCTGATCCAATTCTTCCAGTCATCCCCACTCCCCTGCTTTCACCCCATATCCTTTGATGCCCTGGCTAATCAAGAACCTATCTATCGTTGCCTTAAATACACCCAATGACTTGGCCTCCACAGCTGCTCATGGCAACAAATTCCACAGATTTACCACCCTCTGACTAAAGTAATTTCTCTGCATCTCAGTTGTAAAAGGACATCTTTCAATCTTGAAGTCGTGTCCTCTTGTTCTAGAATCCCCTACCATGGGAAATAACTTTGCCATATCTAATCTGTTCAGGCCTTTTAACATTCAGAATGTTCCTATGAGATCTCCCCTCATTCTCCTGAACTCCAGGGAATACAGCCCAATAGCTGCCAGACATTCCTCTTACAAAAACTCTTTGTTTCACTCTATGTTTAGATGTACTGTACATGTTACAAAGTTGAGTCTTGAATCTTAGATGTACATAATACTTCTGCAATTTTTTCCTGGCATTTATGCATTTTTTTATGTATTTGAAATCGCAAAGGAGTTTTGCAGTCAGACCACAAGCTAGATCCTCACATACTCTAAGGTACATTCCTCTCTTATTAGCAAGAGCAAGAAGCCCAGAGTTTAACAGTTGATCAAATCCCAATAAAGACTGTCAGCCTTTACTGCCATTATTTCCTCAGTTGTCTGAAGGAAGAAGCTGGAAGGACATGTTACATTGAATAAAAGGAAGCACTTAGGCTATACCATACATTCCACATCATTAGACATCCCAATATCCTTCCCTGCTTTTAAAATAAGTTACTCTTGCAAAGTATGAATTTTGATAATAATTTGAATATCCAAAGCTGCAAAAATTAATTCACAAAGAAAAAATGAAGAAGAAGATTGATTAAATAAATCTGTGCTGTGATAGGAGATTCAAATTGGCATTTAGCACTGATCCAGTAGAAAATAAATACATTTTCTCTCACTTCCCTTGAGATCCTGCTGAAGGAGTCGCATTGTTTTGAAAAGCAAACGCAAGGGTTGCAAAAATAAAACAATAGAATCTACTGTATAGACCAAATGGCATAGGAGAAGAATTAGGCCATTTGGCCCATTGAGTCTATTTCACCATTCCCTCATTGTTGATTTATTATCCCTCTCAACCTCTTTCTTCTATGTTCACCCCATAACTTTTGATGCTCTTACTAATCAAGAATCTATCAACCGCCACTTTAAATATACCCAACAACTTGGCCTCCACAGGCAACTGTGCTAATGAACTTCACAGACTCTCCACTCTTTGGCTAAAGATATTCCTCCTTATCTCTGCTCTAAAGGATCATCCTTTTATTCTGAGAGTGCACTCTGGTCCTACATCCCTCCATTATAGGAAATATCCTCCCCATATTCACTCTATCTAGGCCTTTCAATATTCAGTAAGTTTCGCTAAGATTCCCCACTCATTCTTTTAACGTCCATTGAGTACAGGTCCAGAGACAACAAGTGGTCTGCATTATCCATATTAACTGCTACACTTGTTTATAGATCTGTAATTTTGTAATTGTAAATGTTTTTCACCTCATAACGTGGATAACATGGAAAAAAATGAAACAACAATCTTACCATTTTGGTACAATACCAAGTCAAAGAGAGAAAGATTCAAACTTAATGCAACGTTCTTGCATTTCATACATTTCCAGGAGCTGGTTGCTGCTGGAGAGGTCAGCAACTATAGTACATCCTTCAGTGCTCTTGAGAAGATGGTAGTGAGATGGTTTCTTGAACTACAAGGTTCTCCAGGTTAAGGTACTTCCATAATATTATTTGATAAGTTACTCCAGATTTAAAATGCAATAGCAACAAAAGGTAGGTAATATATTTCCAAAACTAGATGGCATGCAGTTTGAAGAAAAACCTAAAGCTGGTGGTGATACTTAATGCACCTTCATTGTTCTGTGTGGTGGAGATCATGGTTTTCAGAGATGATATCCAAGACACCTGGACAAGAAACAACAGTGAGAAAGCATGGAATTGGGAAAGTGTCTTTTTTTTTAACGAAAATTGCCACTTAAAAGCGATATATACTATAGAATCCAATCATTCAGGACCTGAGATCAAACCAAATGTATCACATGGAGGTTATTGTTACAACAACTTCCATTTATATACAGCATTTAATAGAGCAAGAAATAACCGGTGTCACTTCACTGGTATATTATTAGTCAACAACTGTTTCTAAGTCATGATTGGAAATATAAGGGCTGATGTCTTAAAGCAGGAAATAGAGAAGAGAGAAAAATGGGCTAAGAGATTAAATGAGAGTCTATAGCCTTGGCAGCTGATGAGAGAGATGCCCAGTGTTTGAGTGATTAAATCTGAGATGATCAAAAGGAAGAGCACAGATGCAGGACTGAAGGAGATCAAAGACAAAGAGAAGGCAAAGAGTAGAAAAGGGATAGAAAACAATCTGAGAATTTTAAATTGATACTTTATTGAGCTGGAAACTATTGCACCTCAGCAAACACAGAAGTGATGAGTAAGTAGAATTTGTTGCAAGTTAAAACACTGGCAGCAAAACTTTAGATACTCTCAAGATTATGAAGAGAGGAACAATCCAACAGAATCAGAATCAGGTTTATTATCACTGACATACAGTTTATTGTGAAGTCAGTAGTGTTGTGGCAGTAGTACAGTGTAAGACATAAACATCACTATCAGCTACAATAAATACATAGGTAGGTAGGTAGGTAGGTACATAGATTGTGCAAAAGAAGAATAGCAAGGTAGTGTTCCTGGATTCATTGACCTTTCAGAAATCTAAAGGTGAAGGGAAAGAAGCTATTTCTAAAAAACTGTGTATGGGTCTTCAGGTTCCTGTACCTCCTTCCTGATGGCAGTAATGAGAAGAGGGACTCTCATATCCTGGATCGTGAGGGTCCTTAATAATGGAAGCTAGCTTCTTGAGGTGCCACCTTTAGAAGGTATTCTTGATGGTGGAGAGGTTCTACAACCTTCTGCAGCCTCTGTTGGTCCTGTGCATTGGAGCTTCCATTCCAGAAGGTGATGCAATCAGTTATAATGCTCTCCACTGTACATCTGGTGAAATTTGCTGGAGTTTTTGGTGGCATAACAAACCTCATGGGCAATGGTGCTTTGGAATAGTAATGTCTGGGGATACTAAAGACAAATATGATATATCATAGTAGCCTATAATTAGTTCAGATCCTTAGAGATTTAAACCATTATGCTTTGCTAGTTCCAAATCAGACCAATATGTTAGCTTAAATACATTTCTGCCACATTCCTACCAAATCCACTGACAAAGCATACACACACTTCTTTCATCATTTTAATTGTTCGACATTTTCTATAAGTATTATTTTTGAGATATTGAAAAGGGCCAACCTAAAAGTTAGAAAACAACACATGCCGCTTCTGCACCATTGATAATTCCCAAAGTGTTTGCTCCCCTTATGTGACCAGACTTACAGAGGGCAAATCATCAAAAACAAGTGTGCTAGTCCACGTATGTATGTTAAAACACAAATTGCTCTCCTTTGAATCAACTGTACATAGGTTGAAGGTTCTTATCCTATTCCACAATTGTCCAGTCAAAAGTCAGCTGAAGATTTGCCACTTACAAAATAAAACATTTGTTTTCAGCATCCTGTGTACATACATCTACTAATGCTTCTGGACACATCTTCAGTGATGTTCCTGGAATCATCAGGTGTTTCGGGTCTTTCAACATCATACAACTTCCTCCAGGCTGATCAGACCCCAGCTTGTGTCCAGATGGCTAGCTGCTTATGACTCCATGGCTCCCCTCTTTTGAGCCACAGCCATCTTGAGGCCCTCTCTGCCGCATCGGTGATACTACGGATGGCTCTCCTCTTCCTCTCTCCCTCGATGCCCAAAATGCTGATGTTCATGTTAATTGCACTGCTAAGAAAAGATTGGAGAGAAAACTTCAGTACTATTTGCAGTCAGTAAATCACAATTCATCTCTCAGCTATTCTACCGGAGGTAATTACATTATTAAGATCTTATTCTGATATATAAAAGGTCATAATAAGAATATATGAAATGGGTTGGCTTGTTTTGTGACATTTGCTATATTTATTATTTCCCTTTCTCAATACTGTACATATAGAAATTCACTTCCTTCCCCATTAGGACATGGCAGGAAGCATTATACATTATTTTTTTAGATTATTTTCCTTAACTTAATTCTATAGTGCTTTGAAATAGAATAGCAGGTTCCATTCACTCATCACCAGCCCAGCACATCATCATTCCCAAGAGAAGGTGCAAGTTCAAGAAGTATAGTGTGATTCTTGGAGTAAAATGTTTCTGGGGCTTGTTTTGCTTAAATTTAAAGTGTAGCCAGCTTATTTTATGTGGATCACACCTAAAGAGTTTGAGGTGAGGATCTGTCTGTGGTGCTGAAAATATTGCCTTTTTCAGGCTAAGCAATGATATGTAGCATATTTTGTAGCTGAAAGTGTATGATGCTACACAAAATAAGCGGCTGAGGAGGAAATATTGATTCTGTGACCTTAATATTGTATGACTTATTATTTCACTTATAAGTCCAATTTTAATTTAATGGAAACTTACACACCATAAAGAAATAATAATACCACTGACTTTCAAATGAAAGTGTAAACTAACAAAATCAGTGAGATATTAAAGTATGTGAAAGAAAAATGACTGGTTTTTTGTTTATCATCCAAGGTCTGCAGATAAGGCCACGTTTATTGCGTATTTCAGTTGTCATGTTAATATAGTGCTTTACTTTCCATCAGAAAAGTCAGCTTTCTTTGTCCATTGCAGTCTTTATTGCTCATTCTTAATACCCAGACTGAGTTGTTTTCAGTCAGGGAGGTGTTAAAGAGTCTCCCACATTATTATAAACTAGGCTAAATAATGATCACAGATTTGCCTCCTTGGATGGCACTGATAAACCAGATGGAGAGAGTGACTACAGCCCATTTTATCTTACTTTTCAATGAATAATCTCCTAGCTTAACTAAAATGGATTTATTCCTCAAACTCCCAAAAAACCAATAACTCACCTTTTCTAGATTTACCTGGTTGATTATATTTAGCTTGTAATAACAATATCTCTGTCAAAGACCACAATAAATTGCAGAGTTGTGAACACAGCTTGGTCCATCACATAAACCAGCCTCCCCTTCACTGACTCTCAGAATCAGAATCAGGTTTATTATTACCAGTACGCGTTGTGAAATTTGTTAACTTAGCAGCAGCAGTTCAATTCAATACATAATATAGAAGAAAATTTAAAAAATAAATAAATTACACTATATATATATTGAATAGATTAAAAATCCTGCAAAAATAGAAATAATATGTATTTTTAAAAGTGTAGTAGTGTCCATGGGTTCAATGTTCATTTAGGCAACAGAAGGGAAAGGGAAAGGAGTTTTTCCTGAATCTCTGAGTGTGTGCCTTCAGGTTTCTGTACCTCCTATCTGAAAAGGACATGCTCTGACTGCTAGGGGTCCTTAATAATGGATGCTGCTTTTCTGAGATACCGCTCCTTGAGATGTCCTGGGTACTTTGTAGGCTAGTACCCAAGATGGAGCTGACTAGATTTACAACTCCCTGTAGCTTCTTTTGGTCCTGTGTAGTAGCACTGCCCCCCCATACCAGACAGTGATGCACCCTGTCAGAATGCTCTCCACAGTACATCTATAGGAGGGTTTGAGTGTACAGTGTATTTGTCGACATACCAAATCTCTTCAAACTCCTAATGTAAGTATAGTCTCTGTCTTGCCTTCTTTATAGGTGCATCGATATGTTAGGACCAGTTTCAGTTACTAAATTTTTACAAGACTTTTTGAACCAAGAGTTTATAAGTGTTTCCAAGGTTTTGAAGGGTATAGAATAGCAATTGACAAAAATAAGAAAGGAAGTGAAAAACGCTTGTTTTAATTGTTCCTGCAATTGTGATAATGTAGTACATAGACTGGTGACAAATTGTTGTGAAAAATTAGCCTGTTTGCAATATGAAGTATTGTGCTCAAGGGTTTTCAACAGTAATGGATGCATTACAATATTTGTGTGCTAATTGCTTGATTTTGGGCTCTTATAATTTGGGCTTCAATTGTGTGAACATATCATTTAAAGCATTAGTGTAATAGTAAAATGCTTCAAGTAAATTGGATTATTTCAAGCTTCTCCTCAAATCTATCTGAACTGTGGGATATTAGGCTTATTGGATCTTTAAAGTAGAACTTTTTGGTTTTTCCTTTTAAAGGAGCAAGCCCAAATATGCACCCAGTGGACACTTTATCAAGTACTTCCTATGCCTGACCACTGAGTATATGCTGCTGCCCTTCTCCTGATATAGCCCATTCAGTTAAGGTTCAACATGTTGTGCTTTCAGAGGTACTCTTCTGCACACACTGTTCTAATGCGTGGTTATTTCAGTTACTGTTGCCCTCCTGTAAAGTTGAACTAATCTGGCAAATCTCCTCCAACCTTTCTCTCCCACAGAGCTTCCACTCACTGGATGCTTTTATTTTGTTTTTGCACCACTCTCTAAAGTCCAGAGACTGTTGTGCATGAATATCCCAGGAGAACTGCAGTTTCTGAGATACACAAAACCATCCTGTCTGGCACCAAGAATTATTGCATGGTCAAAGTCACTTAGATCACATTTCTTCTCCATTCTAATGTTTGATCTGAACAACAACTGAACCTCTTGACTAAGTCTGCGTGCTTTTATACATTGAGTTGCTGACACAGATTGGCTGATAAGATATTTGCATTAATGAGCAGGAGTATAGGTGTACTGATTGAAGTGGCCACTGAGTGTAAGACCCCAGTTTCTCTCCTGAATTAGCTAAAACTTTGCAACTATAAATGAGTAACTTTTATCTGTGGTTAGAATCACAGACATCAATACAAGTGCTTCTGTTTGCTTTTTGCGTGAAATTTTGATTGTGGGAGAATTTGATATTCAGTGATCTGTAGAACAAGGCCAAATAATGAGATTGAAAGCTGGCATTTTCTGATAGTCCAGGGTGAGTACTTCAGTAAGTTTATATAACTAAGTCTCTGGGGCTCTCAAATCTTTATGCAGCCAAAATTTCCCCTTCCAAAACATGTGAATTTCCATCCACTGTACTTACATCAAATGAATACTCTACCTTCTATTCTTAATTATAAACCAATACAATTTTTCTTGTCTTAATTTAACATTATGATATTCATTTTTTAATTCTGAATATCAAGATTTAACATAAAAAGAATTATGATAATATTAGCCCAATGTACTTGCATTACCAAGAAATGATTGACTGCAAATATCCTCTTCAGTAAATGAATTAATTCCACTAGAGTCTCAAGCATCAGTACATTTGACTATATGTCATCAATAGGTTTCTGCCTCAATAGTTGTGGTACTTGGTTCTGGAAAATGAGCATGTACAGTGGAGCACAACAAGTAAAGGAAACAGCAATCAATATAAAGCTTGGAATCGCCAATGTTACCAACATCATTTGTATTACATCACTTACAGAAATAGACAGAATAGAAAATGGAGGACAAAGAATAGAGGTAATTTTCAAAAGTATCTAAAGTAATGTGAAGAATATCAATTTTTAATGCAACAGATGATTAGAATTTGGAATGTACTTCCATGAGTAGTCATGGAGCAGCACGCAAAACACTGAGGAACTAAGCAGGTCAAACAGCATCTATGGAGGAAATTGGAAAGTCGATGTTTCAGGTCAAGACCCTTCATCAGGAAGCGGACTCAATTGTAGTATTTGAGGGGGATGTAGACAAAGATCTGAAAGGAAGTAGCTTGTTGGACTATGGGCTGAGGAATAGAGAGATGGACTGTCTGGACACTAAACAAGAATCAGTGAAGATCAGATTATAGTTCATGAATTCTTTATGAAAATCACCAAATAATGAGACAAACCCCTAGACATTTCAGCTACAATAATTATAATGTCTACAAAATATTCTTGTCCATATTTTATTACATGCAATATAAGTGCATCAATTCATATTTAATTGTCGAATAAATTTCCTGATCCTAAAATATTTATTTTATATGGATTGCAATTTTTCCATTAAAATTTCAGAATACAATGAGCCAGAATTGCTGCCATTTGTATGCCTATCGCCTGCTGTGGCTACTGATTTATAAATGCAAATTGAAATGGTTTGTTGGTATTGCTCCATGATTCAAAATGACAACCTATGGACAATGACACAGCTTTCATGCCATCATCACATGAGGAAAACCAGACAGGTTTTTAATAACGAATATTGGGCCCGGGCAAACTGCATTAAAAGTTATCAGGATAACATCCAGTAGACCAATGATGTGGAGCTATTGACAGTTGACTTATAAACAACATAGCATGCAATAAAATATCAAAATTAAGACAGTCATTCACATAATTGTTCTTAATTACATAAAGAGTTCAGCTCTGATAGTTTAGTAAATTAATAAATTATGAGGCCCACAGAGAAGACTGGTACCAGAAGAATTGCAAGAAGTACTAGAAGACCTTTATCAAGCAAAGAATTAACAAAATATATTCTTCTATCAGAATTTGATCTGATCACAAGAACAAGGAAAATGAAGAAGATGTATTGTCGTATGAAAAAGGTACAGAGGAGATTTGCCTGGCAGCAGCCTGGATTAGAGGGTATGAGATAGAAGCAGACATTAGACATTGTTACTTCTGGAGCTTCAGAGGCTGATAGGAGACCTGTTGGAAGTTTATAAAATTATGAGAAGCAAAGATAGGGTAGGAATGTCAAATCCTGGAGAACATGCAAGGTGCGAGGGGAAAAGTTTAAAGGAGGTATTTCTTATACAGATTGGTAAGTGTTTGATAATTTCACCAGAGCTTTTTGTGGAAGCAGGCATGACAATCGTGTTTAAGAGGACTTTTACAGTAGATAGACAAATGAATGTGTAAGGAAGGGAGGGATATGGATCTTATGAAGTAGGAAGAGATTTATATTGGCATCATGTTCAGCACAGGCTGAAGGGCCTTCTCCTATGCAGTGCTGTTCTATGTACTAACTATCAGTGGCAGAGACACAATAAACTTAAATGCTTAATGTTGTGTGATGCTCTAGTTTTCTAGAGAACTAATATTTGCCTTCATTATGCATTGATACATGTAGAAGATTTGGAAATATGCACGTACATTTCATTCTATCTCCCAGAAATATGTCAGTATTTTATTGCCTAAGGTTTAGTTTCAGCATTAGGCAATTGCAAATTGACTGCTTTCAGAGCAAAATATAGAAACAAACATTTTGAGATCATTTTGCATCATTTCAGAAGTTTGAGCAGGAATGATGTTCAGTGGATTACACCAACAGGCCTACCTCCCACCCTTTAATCTGCACTTAATGAAAATTCCAAACCACAGACCTGATTGGCCTCATTCCAGCATTGATTCCCAAACTACGTGATGTCATCATGTTCCTGATTCCTGACCTGATTTGGTTTCTGATTCCCAACCCAAATGGTGACATCCTGGTCCTAGTTTCCAAGCTGACTGCCCTTATCCTGGTCCTGGTCCATAGGCCATTCATGATTCCTAACCACCGCACCCCCCCCCACCCCCACCACCACCACCACAACTTTATTATTTTCTGTCAGGGTCACCTTATGTACTCCTTACGTAGCGTCACTTTACGTACACACAATCTCATCCTGTGTGTATAAGCTAATCTTATGTATTTATATTTATTGTGTTTTTTATTGTGCTCTTTATGCTTACTGTGTTTTTCATGTTGCTTCAGATCTGGAGTAACGATCATTTCATTCCCCTTCACACTTATGTACTGAAGAATGACAATAAACAAATTTTAAATCAGAATCAAAATCAGATTTAATATCATTGGCGTATGTCATGAAATTTATTGGTGATGCGGCTGCAGTACAATGCAATACATAATAATAGAGGAAAAAATGTGAATTACAGTAAGTACAGTACATATATATTAAACAGTTAAATTAGATAAGTAGTGCAAAAACAGAAATAAAAAAAGTAGTGAGGTCGTGTTCATGTGTTCAATGTCCGTTCAGAAATTAGATGGCAGATGGGAAGAAGCTGTCCCTGAATCATTGAGTGTGTGCCTTCACACTTCGTTACCTCCTTTCTGATGGCAGCAATGAGAACAAGGCATGACCTGGGTGATGGGGATCTTTAATGACGGACGCCACCTTTCTGAGGCATCGTTCCTTGAAGCTGTCCTGGATACTACAAAGGTTAGTGCTCATGATGGAGCTGACTGAGTTTACAATTCTCCACAGCTTACTTTGATACTATTCAGTAATACCCCCCATACCCATACGGTGATGGAGCCAGTTAGAATGCTCTCCACAGTACATCTGTAGAAATTTTTGAGTGTTTTTGGTGACATACCAAATCTTCTCAAACTCCTGATGAAATATAGTCTCTACGGTGCCTTATTTGTAGCTGAATCAATATGTTCAGTCCAGGTTAGATCCTCAGAGATATTGACATCCAGGAACTTGAAGTTGCTCACTCTTTCCACTTCTGAACCCTCTATGAGGGATGATGTGTGTTCCCACATCTTACCTTTTACGAACTCCACAATATTCTTTGGTCTTGCTGACATTGAGTGCAAGGTTGTTGCTGCAATACCACTCAACTAGCTGAGACCGTATATCTTGCTCCTATATGCCCTCTCATCACCATTTGAAATTCTGCCAACAATGGCTGTATCACAGATGGCATCTGAGCTCTACCTAGTGCACAATCATGGATGTGAAGCAGTGGGCTAAGCACACATCCTTGAGGTGTGGCAGTATTGATAGTCGGTGAGGTGAAGATGTTGTTTCCAATCTGCACAGATTGTGGTCTTCCAGTTAGGAAGTTGAGGATCCAGTTGACGGTATCTCAGTGATGATTCCCAATCCATACATGCATGTTACCAAATATGTGACCATACTGTCCACACACCAGGCTTGATACACAGTCTGCCCCAATCCAGCAGGCCAGACATATCTCCAGTCCATCCTTCCAAATCAAATTAAGAAGTTTTTCTGCAGGAGAGAGGGCTCCAGATTTCTGGATCATTGAAATCTCTTCCAGGGACAATGGGACCAATACAGAAGGGATGGTTTGTATCTGAACTGAATGGGAATGAATATCCTCATGGGAATGTTTGCTAGTACTGCACTGGAAGGTCAAAACTAGAAGTGCAGAGGGATGGGAACCAGAGTGCTAGAACAGATAGTGAAGTGGTTGTGAAGAAAAATGTTAAGCCTATGTACAAAGTCTGGAATCGAAAGGTCAAGCAAGGTGGGACTAATGTTCTGAGCTGCATATACTTCAATGTAAAGAGTATTGTAGGAAAGGTGGATGAGCTTAGGGCATTGGTCAGAATGTGGAATGATGGCATTGTAGTCATCAGTGAGATTTTGTTGTAAGAGGGGCAGAAGTGGCAGTTCAGTGTCCCAGGATTCCATTATTTTTGGCGTGACAGAGTGGGACAGATTAAATGGGACATGTGGCATGGCAGGAAAATCGTCACAGCAGTTTTCAGACAGGATACACTGGTGAGTTTGTCTAGGGAGACTTTATGGGTAGAACTGAGGAATAAGAAAGGTATGACCATATTAATGGGATTATATTATAGACTACCCAACAGATGCAGGATTCAGAGAAACAAATTTGTAGAGTGATCACAGACTGTTGCAAGAAATATAATGTTGTGGTAGTAAGTGATTTTAACTTTCCACATATTGATTGAGACTCTCATATTTAAAAGGCCTTATAGGAAGGATCTTGTAAAATGTGTTCAGGAAAGTTTCCTTAATCAGTACATAGAAGTCCCAATTAGACAGAATGTGATACTAGATCCACCTTTAGGAAATGAGACAGGGCAATTGACTGAAGTTTGTGTAGAGGAACACTTTGCATCTAATGATCATGGTGCCATTATTTTCAAAGTAATTATGGAAAGGGATATGATTGGTCCTCGGGTTGAGATTCTAAATTGGAGAAAGGCCAATTTTCATGGTATCTGAAAGGATCAGTTAAGATACGCACCTAACTATGCCAGCTTCCGGAGTTCAGACGCTCCTACTTTCCAGAATATTGATAGCTGGCATGGCTCCTTTAACACTCAAGCCTGCCCCACTAATTGGAAGCAATGTTTTGACACAAGGGTGTTAATATTTAAAGAGCACCTGAACATTTTATCATTTAAAGAGCACTGAGGTTCGATGCTCAGATGTCAGCTCCACTTTGGGTTCTCATCTAGCGTCTAATTTAGAACCCTTTCTTCATTTCAGTCTCAACTCGGGTCTCAATTCCAGTCTTGGATACTCCACTACTTGGGTCATAACCATCCTCGCCTCAGGATCTCTTTACAGGATCTGGCAAGTATGGATTCCGACGCATTGTTGTTTGGCAAAGGTGTACTTGTTAAGTTGGAGGCCTCAAAAAGTGAGATTTTGAGAGTACAGTTGTATGTTCCCATCAGAATACACAGCAAGGATTACAGGTTGAGGAAACCTTGGTTTCCAAGAGATATTGAGGCCCTGGTTAAGAACAAGAATGAGGTAGATAGCAGGTGTAGGCAGGCAGGAACAAATGAGGTACTTGAGAATAAAACATGCCTGAGAACAATTAGGAAGGAAGTCAGGAGGGCTAAAATTGAGGATGAGATTGCTCCAGAGGACAAGGTGAAGGAGAATCTGAAGGGCTTCTACAGATATATTAAGAACGAAAGGATAGCAAGGGATAAGATTGATCCTCTGGAAGATCAGAGTGGTACTCTCTGTGTGGAGCTGAAAAAGATGGGAGAGATCTTAATTGGATTTTTTACACCTGTATTTACTCAGAAAATGGACATAAAGTCTATAGATGTGAGGTATTGCAACATGGACCTCATACAGACTACAGAGGAGGAGCTGTAGGTAGTGAAGGTTCACAGTGAGATGCTGGAAAACATAGAACATAGATGATTGCACACAGTACAAGCCCTTCAAGCCCACTATGTTGGCCGATCTTTTGACATACTCTAAGATCAATCTAACCCTTACCTCCCACATAGCCTTCCATTTACCTATCACACATGTGCCACCTTTGTGATGTGCAGACATCATTCACAATAGCTTCAGCAGAGACTTTGGTCATTTGAAGATCAGGGCCTCAGACCTGAACAAATCTCATGGCCTTCTGGACATCAACTATCGCCTCCTTTCTGAGACCTGGACTCCTTTTCCGGACACTGCAAAGATAGCACCAGTGCCATCTTGTAACATGCTCCAAATTCACAGGAAGGATATCTGAAGCAACTTCTCTCTCACAGCTCCACTGAAGCCTGAGATATACTAGATCATTTACATTGGGCAGATCATGCCATTCGCACTCCCAATAACAGAATCTCGTAACAGACACTTTAATCTGGACTCTCCCATGAGAAGAGATCATCAGGCAGCCTAGGAAAGACAAGTAATCAAGGAAGTGATCAGTGCCTCCTTGAAGAAATGTAACACTGCCAATGACTCCTAGGATCTCTGGCCCCTGGTGCTCATAGTAGACAAAGAGCTTTCCACTTGTATTAAGAACCTTGACACCACGCACTTGGAGAAACCATATAAGTGGTAGAGGATGGAGCAGCTTGCAAACTAACATTCTGCCTATCCCATCAGAAGCTTCCTGCCCGATCTACAGTTGAGACTAAGGGTCCCGCATTGGTCTCATTAGCCACCTTTCAAATCCCAAAGCCAGAGCAGAAGCAGTAGCGGTTAGCATAACACTATTACAACATCCATGACATAGGTTCAGTTCCATCACTGTCTTGTATATTCTCCCTGTGACCGCTGGGATTTCCTCCAGATGCTCTGGTTTCCTCTCATGTTCCAAAGACGTACAGGTGAGTAGGTTAATTGGTCACATGGTGTAATTAGGCAGATCAGGGAACAACTGTTTATTTATTTATTTAACAGACCCTTTTGGCCAGAAGGGTCTGTGACCATGCAGTATTGTTAAATAAATTTTTAAAGAGCAGGTCATCCCTGATTCTTCAGAAGCGGGAAATTAAACAAGAAATGTTGGAAAAACGCAACTGGTTGGATAGCGTCAATGGAAAACGAAACAGTTATGTTTCAGTTCTACTGTCCAGCTCTTGGCTCCATCCCTCCCCCTCCTGTCTTCTCCTATCATTTTGGATCTCCCGCTCCTCCTCCCACTTTCAAATCTCTTACTAGCTTTTCTTTCAGTTAGTCCTGATGAAGGGTCTCGGCCCGAAATGTTGACCGTACCTCTTCCTAGAGATGCTGCCTGGCCTGCTGCGTTCACCAGCAACTTTTATGTGTGTTGCTATGTTTCAGGTCTGCAACTTTTTATGAGAAATAAGAAAGAGAGAAACAAACTAGTCTAGATAGCAGAGATGGGGAGGGAGGGGAAGTAGTGAAACAAGAGGAATTTATCTACGGAAGATAATATCTGTGTTGCTAACATTGCATTGACTGTGCAATGATCTATGGAGTTATAGTGTTTTACAGCAGAGAAACAGGCCTTTCAGACCAGCACATCTATACCAACCATCATGCCTATTTATACTAATTCCCCCTTCCCTGCAATAGTCCCATATCCCTCAATGTCTTGCTCATCCATGTACATGTCAAAATGCCCTTTGAATGTTGTTGTTATTATTTTTGCCTCCACCACTTCCTCTGGCAATTCATTCCAAATACCCTTTTAAGCCAATTCTTTCATCTTAATCCTATGTCCTCTAGTCTTAGATACCCCCGTCATGGGAAACGGGAAACAATCTCTGGCCATCTATCCAATCAATGCCTTTCATAATTTGACATTCTGTACTTCTATCATGTCATCTCTCAAACTCATTTGCTCTAGGCTAAAATGTCCCAATATATACAATCTTTCCTGATCATTTGTATAGCTTCAGTTTAAAATAAAAAGATGTTTGTATGAAAACTAGTTATTGTTGCCTGCCATCCTTTCTTTTCCCCCTTTTTTTATACACTGACTAACTTGTCACTTTCTTCCTTCTTTGGGCATCCCGTATTTGATAGGTCATCTGTTCCTCTTCCCATAGATGCTGTCTGACCTGCTGGTTTTATTTTCCAGCAGCCAGACCAGATCACCCTGTGTGACAGCTTGCTGACGAACACATTCAGGTAAAGCTCTTCAACACACAGGATTTCACGTTCAACAGGGCACGTACAATTCATACTGCTATGGAAACAGCAAGAGATATTCACTCAGCACTTTGTTTAACGGTGCCTATTATACATTATTCTGCAGTAAAAGGTGACATCTTCTTCATCAACCCCAGGTCATATGGGTAGAAGAAGTGGTTTTGACATGAATCCTGCCACCATTACCATAGCAACCCTTCAGTTCAACTGTGTCCATTTATGGAAGCTTTTGATCTGCTAGAGGATGAAACACATAGACACAGCCTTAAGAGCTCCGGAAAGCATAATGACTGCTGTTAGCAGCAGTATGCTGAGGTCCTGGTGGTAAGGTAGTAAATCTTCTAGGCAGACACAGAGAGGTACTATCTGCATACAGTACTTCAAATGAGTGAGCACCGTGAAAAGTACACATTAAATGGCACACGTACTGGCGAAAACTACAGGAAAAGTAACAGTCGTGGTTTCAAGACACCTATTGAACAAACCTTTGAAGTGAGAAGAAATAATTCAGCTGATTGTTATGTCCTGTGAAGATTCAGAAAGATCCCATGAGTGAGCAGCAACTTGGTTCTATGCCCTGTTTGTGACGTATCTTTGCAATCTGTGCAGCAAATCAGGATTACAATTTCCCCCCATTACACTGTTAAACTGTTGTAGAACTCGGGTTCTGTAGACCTGTAGTACAAACGGCTATCCACGCTTATATTAACTCCACTGATGTTGCCCAACCTGCTGAGCTGATACAGTGTTCCCTCTTCGTGCTTCAGATTTCCAGCATCGACGGGTTTTTGCTCCACCCTGCTGTACGTTAATGGGGATGAGTCGCCATAGCAATGAGAGACTATTGGACCCACAGCTTTGGAAATTCATCAAAAATGTGGTATCCCAGACTGCCTTGAGAGAATAAAGGCTCCAGTTGTGGGAAAAGTCCGACAGACAGAGGGGAGGGTCACCTATCTGTTAATCTGTGTTTTTTAACTGTCCATAGAACTACACTATCAAAGTTATCACATAATGAAGATTCTATGTCTGGAGTTCTGTCTCAGAACCATTAAAATGCAAATAGTCGACAATCATTTAGTCATATAAAATCACTTATAAAGAGTGCTGAAGGACTTGTTTGTTTGCAAGTAGCATAGTGTGGTCAACTTCATTTAGACATTAAAACCATGAGATACAGGAGCAGAAGTAGGCCGTTCAGCCCATCGAGTTTCCTCCATCATTCCATCATGGCTGATTCATTAACCCTCTCAAACCCGTTCTCTTGCTTTCTCCCCACAACCTTTGATGCCTTTGCTAATCAAGAACCTATCAACCTCCACTTTACATACATCCAGTGGCTTGACCTATGAGCTGGTTTGATTATGAAGAGTATGGAAAGTTATTAAACTTTTAATTCCTCACCTGTCATAAACACCCATGGTGAACAACCAATTCCATTAAAATTATTTTCACACTTGAAGAGAAGAACCTAAACATGACTACTGAAATAGGTTTACTACCTGGGATGTAATTCAGAATTTTATAGCATCAAACATTGTATCAGATAGCTGAAACAGTCAGCAGACAGGAGAGGGAAAAGATATGAAGCCCAGAAGAGGAGGTGGGTCTGCTCAGTAGTGTTAACAGGCCGTCCCTAGTTTGCAACAGGGTTCCACTCCTGAAAGCCGTTCATAACCCGAACTATTCATCAGTCAGAAATTAACAAGTGCGTGGGACGGGACAGGATCATAGGCACAGCTGCCGCCAGCCAACGTCACTGGCTCTGAATGAGGAGGTGAGTCTGCTCGGCCCTTCCAGATCTGCTAAGCTTCACCCAGTACCTGACTTTTTCAGCTCAGTATTGGAGATTAGATATAGGGAGAGAAAGCACATGAAAATGCCCCATTCCCACTCAGCAGAAGATACCCAGAGCCTTGTAGTAACTGCTAAATCCATTCCTATTCATCCTGTCAGTCTCTCAAATGCTCGTCTGTATCTATGGACTGTCCATAGGTTAGGTCTTTGTAGCCTGGAGAGGAAGTGTAGTGCAAAGGGAAAACTGCAGTTGTTCATGACAAGGAGAGAGTTACTTTAAAGATAAGGCCACTCAGCCCGGAAAGGTAGTCTGGTCAGTCATCAGAAGTTGTGTTTCCTTGGATCGTCAGCAGATTCACTCTGGGTACAGTTGTGAGTATACATAGTGTTTAACTTGTAGTATGAAGGGGTAGAGAGAAGGGAAAGGACATTCATGGGTCAGCTGATCCATCAATGCTATTTAAACCTACAATTTCATACATTCAGTCAGCACTTTATTAGGTACACCTGTATGCCTGCTCATTAATGCAAATAGCTACTTAGCCAATCATGCGGCAGCAAATCAATGCATAAAAGCATGCAGACATGGTCAAGAGGTTCAGTTGTTCTTCAGGCCAAAATTCATAATGGGGAAGAAATGTGATCACGGTGACTTTGACCTTGGAATGATTGTTGGTGCCAAACAGGCTGGGTTTGAGTATCTCAGAAACTGCTGATCTCCTGGGATTTTCACGCTCAACTGTCGCTAGAGTTTACAGAGACCGGTGCAAAAAACAAAAAAAAAATCCAGTGAGTGGCAGTTCTGTGGATGAAACCTTGCTAACAAGAGAGGTCAGAGGAGAATGGCCAGACTGGTTCAAGCTGACAGGAAGGTGATGCTCATGAAGATTTTAAAGCAACAGATGGTTTGATCTCTCAATGGATATGTTGACACTGCATTAAATTTTTTAAAAAACACACACCGAGAAAGATAGTGTTAATGTGTAAGGGCCAAAATGGGTAAAGCTACAAAACTCGCCGACTTGCTTCAATAATTTTGTACAGATGATATCTACAATGACAATGAAACCAGTCTGTTTGTATCATGCCACGTTGAATGGCTCCCTTGGCTACAAACACACACTTCCAGACTCAAAGAAAGGAATGGATCACGTAATGGATTGATTACTTACACTAGGTACCTGCATTAATTTTGTTCATTTACAATCAATCAAAGGAACAAAATAGTGTACACTGGATGAATTCCTCTGTCAAATTTCAGGAATCAATGCACAGTTTTATAGTGCTGTAGTAGTATTGCTAGTGTTCTAATTATTTCTGTATTTCATTTAAATACATAATTTGTTACTTTTTTTTTAATACCTTTTTAACTATTTCTGTGAAACTTCGGCAAATAGGGGCAGTCACTAAATTAGGCCAAACTGTACTGGTACCAAATATGTCCTAATTAACCAAAATACACCAAATAAGCTGGTTGAACATAACTTCCTTTTCGATTTAAAACATGTAAAGAAAGGAAGCAGTGTGGTGTGCTTAAGCACGTTTATGATACAACTGATGGAACTATCACTTGGGCTATACTGAATACAGCTGGTAGTTGGAAAGAATCATCGAACAAACTGAAGCACGTAGATTAAGCTAATGCATCCTCATCTAATTCCTAGAGTGCATATGAAACCAGGCAGATATACTTTTTATCATTAATTGAAATGCAATGTCAATTGGAAGTCTTATTTCCTCAACTAGTGAAAAGCAAAGATGATGATCATTTTTTTTCTCAGAATAAATGAAGCAATTTAATTTGTTCTTTTACTGCACCATTCTGTCACTGTCTGGTGAATTTCAAAATATCCTTTAGTTTAATTATTTTGTTGTTTTTTTTTATTCCTGGCCACTATTCATATATTGCTATAACAATAAGTCTGCAGTTCTGTATTGCTTCAATTATAAGAATGTGAAACCATAATAAAAGCAGACCTCTAGCAAGTGAAAAACAGAGATGCGATACAAGAATATTGATTTCAGAAATGTGAGAGGTAGCGATTAGAAAATGCCATAACATTTTTTAAATATCAATAATATAAGGACAGTGTCTTTCCATGTAGACAAAATTATAACTCATAAAGATGGTTCAAATTAACCAACACATTTCAGGATACCATTGGTTATATTGATGGTTTATAGTTCTGAAATTTGTTTATTAGAAAAAAAACTCTATTTGAGCTTCAGAATGGAAAAGACAATAAACCTGATTGACTTAAATAAGTCATTTTATTGCCACTGAAACTTTGCATTTTCTTTATTCCATTGAGATCCATTATCAAATAATTGCCTTGAAATGATGTTTTGGTCCATGTTTTGCTCCATTACTGCTGAGAAATTTCATAAAAGCACACATGATGAAAAACATAGATTTAAGCATCTCTCTAAGGGCAATATTTTCCTATTCATTGAAAGAAAACAATTAATTTTGTTTTTTTTTACTGTCATTTTAACCCAATAATTAATTTACTGCAGTTATTTTTTCAATGTATCATCTGTACAGGTGTGCATAATGGGTTCCTTTTGCTGAATTGCTTGATGTTTCAGCCCCCTGTAGGTCTAATATCAAAGCTCAGCAACAATAGGTTGCAGACTTATGTGTTCTGTTCTGCCAGGTTACCATCCATATAACCATATAACCATATAACAATTACAGCACAGAAGCAGGCCATCTCGGCCCTTCTAGTCCATGCCAAACTCTTACTCTCCTCTCACCTAGTCCCACCGACCCGCATTCAGCCCATAACCCTCCATTCCTTTCCTGTCTATATAGCTATCAATATTGCTCCAGCTTTCTTAGGAAGAGTGATAAATACTGATTTTTTTTCGTCTCTTCTGGTATTATTCCAGTCTCATAAATTTCATTAATTACGATCATTAATAATGCGCCAAAGTTCAGGCTGGCTATTTGTGACAGGTGGATTGGAACTGCATTTACTAGACTTATAAATGACTTAGCCAGAAATGGCAAAGGTTGCCACTTCCTTTCTCCCCCACCATTCATCTTCCTGTCAATAAAGTTGAAGGACACCTTGACAGCACTGTTATGTGTAATTTTGCTTATTGCAAAATAAACAAATATAGTCAAATGTAACAAATGTATAAGTGCATAAATAAATGTATAAATGAAATACACTCTACATTCATATAAAATCTCACCACATTAGTCAACACTTTACATGCAATAAGTTGCTTTGGAGAGTATTTACTTATGTATGCAGAGGCCGCAATAATAAACCAAAGCACTACCAATATCTATTTAATGATCTAGGAAGCTTTGTGCATGTAAAATAATCAGCCCCAAAATCTATAGAAGAAGGTTTGAGAATTCCAAGAGCTGATCAGATAGGTGCAATAGTGTGATTGCAGCACTTCTGTTTCTGAGGAATAGTGCCAAGCTGCAGCCTTCGCCGAGGTCATGTTTCAGACTTAGTTTTTTTTAGGTTCAGAGGAATTGTTTTGAGGACAGAGAGGGCAGTTAGGGGGCCAGATTAGATTTAGAGACAGAAACATAGGGCAGTTCGAGGTCAGGCTGAAGTTTAAGCCTCAAGCTCCACATTCAAAGGCCAGCAATATGACTGATGGAGAACTAAAATATCCATCGTGTTGATTGCTGAAGTTCCTTCTGTGATTTGGTCTCAGTGTGACCAGCTTGACAAAGTTAAAAGGAAGGTGTTGACCAAGAAAAATATGGTCTGCACCAAATACAGTATCATTACTTATAGTGAAAACAGTGAAAGGAGAAGAGCAATTCATTCCAAGTGCTTTTATCCTCATATGGATTGATTCACCATTTCTATTTAACGTCAAGCAAAATGAAACAAGATTACAAATAACAAATTGACTGTTTGAGTCCCTGCAAATGCTATTAATCATAACTACCACAAAAGTAATTCCACCAGTGAAGGAGCTGTTAAACATGAGGTGAGTCCATCTAGTTAGCCAGAAGAACAAAATTTGAGACAGCCAGTTAAGATCAGCTGTGAAAGGCATAAAAGGTATAAATTAGCTGAGGAATTGGTTGCTGTTCAAAATGGAACAAAATCTTCTTGTGGTGCACACTTAATGAGACTAAAACACAATGAAACTTCTAGGCCAATAATTTGTTTGAAATAAAAGCAGTCTGTTAAAATGGATAGAAATCTTAGAGAGGAGAAGGGATACAAAAGTTCAAAAAAATTGAAGAGTTCTTCTACATAGAAATAAGCAGAGTGTTTGATGTGACACTTGTTTGTCTGAACAGATGGAAGGTTAGTGCAACCAAGAGCGAAGAAACAACACATGAAGGTTGATACATTATGATGACAAACAAAGATTCATCACACTGACATCCCAGAGGTGGAAATGAGCTTTGCAGACTGATGGTGGGGGAGTGGGTAGACCACCAACCATATATTAAACTAAGGACAAAACTGCATGACATAGAATTATTTTCTGATGTAATCATATTGCAAAAATAAATCAAATGGACTTGACTTTGAAAATATCCAACAGACTGCTTATTCAAAGCTGGTAATATGTCACCTTTTCACAGAGCCTAATCCAAACAAGTCTCACTAACTTTTGGGTAGCCTAGAATATAATATCCTCATGCAACAAATCAACATTGCTGAATCGGACATACTGTATTCAGACAGAATTTTTGTAACTCCAGATATCCATTCTATCAGCGCCACCCAATACCTTGAATACTTTCATTATTAATATTTTCCTGAGTAGCTTTGCAATTTGAGATTAAGATGCTGCTAATTACTTTATTTAAATTATTACCAGAGATATGTTATAATAATTATGGTTTAATTTCCCATTTGATAATTTGGCAAGAGGGAGTATTTCATATTTATATTCAGTAGAGGAGTTATCTCTTATTTATATCCTAATAGAGAGTTAATTTCTTATATATATTTATTTATATATTTATATATACTCGGTTGCTCAGTAGCCATTTTATGAGGTGCCTCCTGTACCTAATAAGTTACCACTGGAAGTATCGTCATGGTCTTCTGCTGCGGTAGCCCATACACAGCAAGGTTTAACATATTGTGCATTCAGAGATGCTCTTCTGCACAACACTGTTGTAATGTGTGGTTATTTGAGTTACTTTTACTTTCCTGTCACATCCCAACGGCGGAGCAGGCGGAAGAGGAGACATCTCCCAACGGCTGCAAAGGCGGATGAGGATGCCCAACAACGGGTAGGGAGGCTTGCGAGCACGCCGCAAGAACTGCCGTAGACCCACAACACTCAGGGCTTGTCTACCTAGCGTGTGAAGCCTGGATTCGGCGGACTGCACGGAAGAAACCATCACTGGTTCAACGGGCAGAAAGGCGATTCTCAGCAATGCGTCGTGGAGCGCTAAGAGGGCACAGTGAGACGCACAGAACACTGCTGGCCATCCACTGCATCCTGACCTATCTCCAGCCGTCTCAACTATGTCTTGCCACTGGGTCCAGATAGGCCGGGACGAGAGAGTGAGGCTGACGACCTGCGCAGCTCTCCCTCACTTTAATCCAAGTCAAGCGCAAGTCATGACTTCAAACCCAACGCGCAACCGACTTTGAAGCCATGGTCATCTTCGACTACGAAGGACGAACAACAACAACCTTCCTGTCAGCTCATTCTCCTCCAACCTCTCATATTAACAAGGCATTTTTGTACACAAAACTGTGCTCACTGGATTTTTTTTTTTCACCATTCTCTCTAAACTCTAGAGACTGATGTGCATGAAAATCTAAGGAGATCAGCAGTTTCTGAGATACTCAAATCATAGCATCTGGCACCAACAATCATTCCACAGTCAAAGTCACTTAAATCACATTCTTTCCCCATTCTGATGTTTGGTCTGATCAACAACTGAACCTCTTGACCATGTCTGCATACTTTTATGCACTGAGTTGTTGCCACATGATTGGATGATTAGATATTTGCAGTAACAAGCAAGTATCCAGGTGTAACTCTGAGTGTATATATTCGTCATCAAGAGGACAACAAAAATATTATCTAAGATGTGCTCGAAGTTTTCTTGAAGAATCCTGGGGATCTCTTGCCGATGTTTTTCAGAGTCATGAAGGGGCATTTAGGTAGTATTGTGAACCTAAGATCATGCATTAGGAGCACTTTGAAGTCTTGCATAGTGACATAGTGGCAGAAGGAGCTCAGCACCTCAGGAACTACCCACACATGCACATAATCAACCACCTCCTACCCTTCCTTTCATAGGAAGAGCCACGTTGGCCTCATCAGCCAATACACAATCACAAAACCAGAGCCAAAGCAAGTCATCCTTGATCCCATGGAACTACTTAAGAAGAAGATATTATTGCTGAAGTTGTTGGCCTAGGAGAGGATGTTGACTTTTGTTCAAATGACCGTTGGTTCAAAATAAAAGTTTGCTGAAAGTGTCACAGACAAGGTCACATAAAGACAAAAAGCACAACCAAAGAGAAAAAACACACAGAGTGAAAAGTTTCAAACACAAACCTAAACAAATACATGAAGTGACTAAATGTGAAACAGAATCAGACAGCACAGAGTGTGACAAAGCTGAGCTGTCATGCCTAGAACTGCATAGCATTACTGAAGCAGATCACAAAATCACCTGGATCACAACAGATTTGTCTGGTGTAAAACTGAAACTGGAGCTGGTTACAGGGTCAGCTTTCCCTATAATTCCAGAGGCAGACTACAACAGACTGTTTTCGAAGCTACCATCAGTGATGCTAAAGACTTCCACAGATGAAAAAGTGTCCCCCAAAGGCAAAATGAAAGTGAAGGTGATGTATGGAGGCCAAACACAGCAGTTAGATCTTTTCTGTTGAAGAGTGGAGGACCTGCACTTTTTGGACGTGAATATTTGAGAAATATCCAACTAGATCGGTTCACAATCTGTCATCAACAGGCAACTGCAGACCAAATGGTGGCACTAGTCAGAGGCTGTAATAGCTGCTTAATGCTAATGAGAAGGGGTTTGAGAAGGGTGTTGGCGAACTCAAAGGCATGAAGGTCAGAATTGAACTGGATGGAACCAAGGTTCTATAAAGCACATCCAGTGCCTTACACACTACATCCTAAAGTGGATGCTGAACTGCAGAGCTAGAGGTGCCTGGCATTCTATCCAAGGTTGAGTGGAGTGATTGGGCCATGCCCATTATCCCAGTGATCAAGAAAGGGAAGGCTGACGCTGTTTACATGTGTGGAGACTTCAGAGTGAGCATCAAAACTGTGCTGCATACTGTGCAGTACCCCCTGAAACAAATAGAAGACATTTTTTCATCTTTGTTAGGCCGAGAAAGGTTTTCAAAGATTGACTTCTCACAAGTCCACCTGCAAATGGAGCTTGAGGAGTCAAGTAGGAATTTCTTCACAATCAACACTCACAAGGGACTGTTCCAGTATAATTGTCTCACCTTTGGTGTCACGTCAGCCTCAGCAATCTAGTAAAGAGCAATGGACCAAGAGCTCCAAGGTATCCCAGAAACACAATGTTTCCTTGATGACATCATTGTAACTGGTAAGAATAACGAAGAGCACCTCCAGAACCTTGGTAAAGTGCTTACCAGGCTGAGTGGGTATGATCTGTGTGCAAAGAGAGACAAATGTGAGCTTTTAAAGAATGAAATCTTATATTGTGCACATGTCATGTCAAGCAGGGCTTGCATAAGTCACAAGAGAAGATTAAAGATTTGATGAAGGCATCCAAAGCAGAAAATGTGTCACAACTCGGGTCATACTTAGGCCTGGTAAACTACTACCACCGGTTTCTTCCAAACATTGCTATAGTGCTGCACCCATTGAATGTAGTGTTGTTGACAGGAGCAAAGTGGGAGTGGTCAGAAAGATGTGGAATAGCATCAAGGAAACAAACAAAGAGACTCATAACATTAGATGAACTGCTCACCCATTAGGACCCATCTCTGCCCATCAGAATGGTATGAGATGCATACCCTACTGGCATTAGAGTGTTTTGTCACACACTATGAAAGATGGATCAGAACATCCGATTGTATTTACGTCAAGATCACTGTGGAGCGCAGAATGCAACTACACACAGATCGACTGAGAGGCCTTTAATCTAGTATCGGGACTAAAGAATTTCCACCACTAATACAACAGACAATAGTTAATGCTAGTGACAGGTCACCAGCCCCTTGTGTTCATTTTCAATCCCAGGAAGGGAATACTGGCCGCTACCCAGTTGCAACATTAGGTATTTTTCCTGGGATCCCACTCTTACGCCAGAGTTAAAGGGTGCCAAACAGCACAGCTATCCTGATGGCTTGTCACATTTTCCACTACTGGCAACTCAAGAAAGACAGTCTTCATTCGATGACCCAGCAGAAGTGTTTCACACAGCACTGGTAGACCAGTTGCTGGTAAAATAATTCTGAAATACAAAGAGAAACAAGGAATGACCCGACATCATCAAAAGACTATGACATCACTAAGGATGGCCAGTTCATGGTAATCCAATGTTTCCAGAGTTCTCACTGAGGCAAGACCAACTGCATGTCAAAGAATGTTGATGTGTGGATCTTATGTTGTGGTTCCCTCTAAACTGCACACCAGAGTGTTAGAGAATCTGCATGAAGAACACTTGGGTACAGTCAAGGTGAAGAGTCTCACCTGGAGCTACATGTGGTGGCCAGGAATAGACAAACAGATTGAAGACTTGACCAAAAGTTGTTTGGGATACCACAATGTTTAAAATGCACCCCACAGGCACTGTTACACCCGTGGGAGTGGCTGCCTTCGCCATGGCAAAGAGTACGTATTGACTTCACTGGGCCATTCATGGATTCCATGTTTCTGATTGCTGTTGATGCTCATTCAATATAAACAGAGGTTATTACAACCGCCTCAGCAAAGACTATCTCTGCTCTGAGGGCTATCTTCACCAGAAGTGGCTTACCAGAACTTATTGCGAATGACAACGGACCACAATACATGTGCAACTGTTCTTGGATAAAAATGGCATCAGACATTTCAAGTCAGCTCCTCACCACCCAGCAATGAATGGGTTAGCTGAACAGTTTATCCAAACCTTCAAGAAGTCCATTAAAGTGATGGACAAGGAGGAGATTTCTCTACAGCACAAGGTGGACAACTTCCTTTTGGTGTATCGGAACTCTGTTCATGTGACAACAAATCAAACACCTGCAATGCTGTTCATGAACAGGAATCTGAGATCTCGCATAGACCTCCTGAAACCAGATCGAGGGAGGAAAGTGCAGAGTAAGCAGCTCAACCAATTGCCAAGTAAATCAGCAAGGAGCTTCAAGGTTGGACAGGAAGTCCTAGCGCAAGATTACCAAGAAGGCAAGTGGACACACGGTAGGATAGCTATAAGAACTAGATCTCTGACGTACAGAGTGGAATTTGGAGATTATACATGGAGACATCATGTGGACTATATTCTGGACGCTCAGCCAAAGAACACACCTGAGTCAACTGCATCCAGTAAGACAGACGCCACTGGACCGACCTCTCAGGACGATCGTGTCACTAACACCTGCAGCAAAGAAAGCTGTCTTTGGCAAGACACCTGTCAAACCTAATGTCACTCCACAGGCCCAGAGGCACTATCCTGAAAGAAACAGAGCTCCACCCAAAAGACTGAATCTTCAGGATAATGAAGTTACTTATGAACTGTTACTGTGAAAACATGTTTATTTGAGTATGGTTTGTTAAGGGGAAGTTGAATGTTTTGTTACATATACAGTTTTATAATACATTAATCCAAATAGGGAGGAAGTGTAATGTATGGATCTATTTCCTTTAGAACAGTGACTCCCCTTAGCACTACTGATGGACTGATAACTTACCTATGCATATTAATCTGCTCTCTCTCTCCACTAGTTAAAGCCACCTCTGTGCCAATATTTATTTGATATGTAGTTGTACAGACACAAGTTTTGCTAAAGTTCTTCTCAGTTTCTTCTGTATTCCCTATTATATAAGCTTCTCCCTCTGCTTCTAAGTGACACATGGTTACTTTTAAATCTCTCTTCATTTTAACAAATTTTTATTAGAAAATGATTTCTTACAATTTCAATCTAATATTTTATCTTCTCCTTCTCTTTAAAATAGTTAGTAATTTTGTTCATTTCTGTATTTTCCCAAATCCTTGTACTTACCATAAACACCAGAGGTTCTACAGATGCTGTACCTCCTGAGAAACACACACACACAACATGCTGGGGGAACTCAGCAGGTCATGCAGCATTAATGGAGGGGAATAAACAGTCAACTATTTGGGCTGAGATCTTGTATCAGAACTGGAAAGGAAAGGGGATGAAGCCAGAAAATAGAAGATGGGGGTCAGAGAATGCGTACAAGCTGGCAGGTGATAGGTGAGACCAGGTGAGTGGGAAGGTGAGTGGGTTGGGTGAGTAGAGAGGGGATGAATCAAGAAGCTGGGAGGTGATAGTGGACAAAGTAAAGGGCTGAAGAAGAAATCTGATGGAAAAGGAGAGTGGACCTTGGGAGAAAGGGAAGGAGGAAAGGCATCAGGGGAGCGGGGGGGAGTTGATTATAGGTGAGGAAAAGGACTGAGAGGGGAACTAAAATGGGGAAATTGAAAAAGAGAATGGGAGGAGGAGAAATAACTGGAAGTAAGAGAAAATGATGTTCATGAAATCAGGTTAAAGCTACGCAGAGGTGTTGCTCCTTCAACCTCAGAGTAGCCTCATTGTGGCAGTAAAAGTGGCCATGCATGGCATGTTGGAGTTGGAATGGGAAGTCAAATTGAAATGGTGGCCATCGGGAAATCTTGCATTTTATGACAGAGTGAATGTGGTCAGCCAAGTATTTACTATACTTTTCAAATGGGTAATAGTCTCCTAATACAATCCTTAATCACTTTGAAGAGCCATGCATGAACTGCTTTATCAAGGGTTTCATTTCTCAATAAACTATATATTGACTGAGGAGATACCATTTCTCTCATTGCAAATCTTTTATTCTAATTTCCCAATCAAAGTTGCTCCTCATAATTATTAAACTGATCATTTAAGCCCAAGTCTCAATCTTTGGAGTGTCATCACTTGGGTGAAATTTTCATTATACATGAGCAATGCCTAAACTGATGATCCTTCAATCCCTTTAACCAATGAGCCACATAATCTATAGAACTGATGAAACACACAGAAATCTCTTTGCAAAAGGCATGATATTTTAGCAGGTTCAAGCAGAGAAAGCCAATTTGAACATAATGGCCACCCAAAGCTTATGAGCCACTTTAAGTTGATATGAATAGAATGCTTGAGTTGGCACTGATTACTAATGTTGGAAGACAAGCTGTAGCATGTCAAAGCAAACCAAATGGACAGATGTGCACAACAGTGCATATAAGGTGAATATACCAAGAGAACAAATTTACTTATGTATTAATGAGGCCTGAAGCCCCCAGTTTGAATTCCGCCAATCAGATCTTTCTTTTCTCCCCTTCCTTCTCCTTCTTCTGACTGGGAATAATAATCAAGCGTTTAAAAGAAAAGTTTAGTTTTTGTTTATTTTGATTTACCACACTACAGAAATGAGTTTTCTAGTTTTTGCAGACATTGAACACAGAGCAGCATGTTATAGGTATATTTTACACCAATGTTACCCTTGTGTAACACCTTCTTAAACATTTTATGGGTACATTGTTTAAAAAGGAAGCATGAGAGACATTAATGCATTGTAAGAGAATGTAAAGAAAAATGGGCATTGATTGTACTGCATTTCATGTACATTTTTGAATGAATAATGCCTCCATTAGAAATAAAAGAAAAATCAAGGATATTAAACATTGTGCATAATTGAAATCAAGAGAAATCTCCATGTACAATGCAGAACTATGTCTATGGTCTAGCTGCACCCTTCTTCTGAATCTTTCTACAGCTCAAGGACTATTGAGCATATCATCCCCTTCCAAAGCCACTTTCCTCACTTACTGAGTTAGACTTACTCTGCTAAGCAATACATTTATTCCACTTTCAAGTACATTTCTCCCACCACCAGGCCTTGATCATTCCATAAATACAACATTTATCCCTCATCTCCACACTGCCTCTTGGTAACATGAATTGGAGACAAGAGAAATACAAGAAATTTTGCAGATGCTGGAAGCCCTGAGCAGAACATACAAAATACTGGAGGAACTCAACAGGTCAGGCAGCATCTATGGAGAGGAATAGTCAATGTTGTGGGCCGAGACCCTTCATCAGGACTTCATTAGTCCTGATGAAAGGTCTCGGCCTGAAACATTGATTCTTCATTCCTCTTGGAGTTACAGGAGCAGCTTAATATTCATACCAATGGCTTAGCTGCTGGAGATGTAATGAAATGTTGCTTTTTATCACAAAAGCTGTTGGTGTCAATATAATTATAGATTGCACACTCAGTGACGGGGAAGGGAACTTGTATAAGCTCGATAGCATGTGGTGGCATGAAAGCTTCCTGCTGCGTTAACCTTCACTTTGAAAGCAAGGACTGGCCTTGTTCCAGATGTTGTGTGCAGATTATTAGATAATGGCAAGCCCGAACTGAAGGAATTGAGGCAGTGAGAGGCATTTGTTGGCCTTAAAAGGATTCTCTTACTCACTTAAATTATGTATCATGTTTAGTGACCCCATATTGTGTTTTGCAAACCCAAAGTAACAGTCACCATGCTATTTGTTTTGGTCTGTGGCTATTATTACCTGTCAAATGCATAAACATTTATGACATGATCTTGCAATTTACTGGATATTAAAGTCCATATTTGCTCTTTGCTTGCAAAGAGTAATTGTAATGCACTATTGCTCAGGTTCCAGGTCATTGACCAGAAACAAGATGAGCTTTCACTGCTTATCCTCTGAAACCTTTTCGTACCTTTCAACTCTTCATTTCAATTTTCTTCTTTCTCTCAACTATTTAGTGCAGATGTTTTATTTTTAAATAGTGTGTTATGTACCAGCAGCAATAGATCACAAATTGAGTCAGGTTTTAATGTTAAAACCACTATATTTATTAGTATCTACTGAAAAATATAGAAAATTAAATGAAATAAACAGAAGTTAACAGTGTTATGTGTGTGTGTGTGTGTCTCCCAAACTGTTAAGCTTAGGAACAGTTCTTAAACTCTTAAAATGGCAAACTAGAAAGTTCCAGTAATCCACAGAATAAATGAGGGGAGAAACTTGTAAATCCACATTAAAATGTAGAGAGGAGGCGATCTTGACGAATTCCACAGGTTCCATGCTGGGAAAACGAAGTAACAGTCGCCGAAGATCTTATCCGTCGAGTCGTCCTGAAATCCACGTAGAAATATCACAAGGTGACAGTCACAGAATATCCCTTAGCACAAGTGGTTACCACATAATATACCCGAAACCATGTAAGGGTTAACAAAGGTGGTCGTCACAGGGTACTCCAACAAAACCCATACGAAGTAACAGTCACACATCCAATGGGCACTTAGTGCTGTTGATCAACCCAATCCTTTGGGCATGGGGAAGTATCAGACTTTACCACATTGTTGTAGCAAGCTCCTGCGGGCAGCTTGCGGTCCAAAGCTTCCACACTCTCTCTCTTCTCTAAAAATCCCAGTGGTGTGTCGCAGCTCGTTATACTGACGTCACAGTCCCACCTCATCCAGGAGTTTTAAAGTGACACCCACAGTAAATGAAACCATGGTCAGGTAACAAGTGTACAATAACTATGTAACGCTCAGTTATATTGGCTCGTATATGTCCAGGGGAAATCCCGCCCAGCACCGGCCTGAAAGCTTCCCACGGGGTCGGTTGCTGTACCACTGCCGCCCGAGTCAATCCCAATCATCAATCACCAGCCAGCACACCCAGTACGTTTTACCAAGTACACTTTATAGATATTACTAAGTCTGTGAAATTAAATAAATTCGATACAGAAAAGGAAGTAATGGGAAAAAAAGGCGCCAGACTTATCAAAGTCCAAGTTCTTCGTGCATCAGTTGGAGCTCAGAAATTCCTGATGACCACCCAGACCCTGTCGGCTCGCGGCTCGGGGCCACCCGGACCCCGTCGACTCGCGGTTCGGGACCACCCAGAACCCGTCGACTGGCGGTCCAGGACCACCCGGACCCCGTCACAGCTCGGGACCACCAGGAGTGATCGACCGGAGCCTTTCCGCACGTCCGCCGACCTCTCGGTCTCTCGTCCGACTCGCCGACTCTCCACCATCCTCCCCGTCTCTCCTCTGACTCCTCGTCTCTCTGCCATCCTCCCCGTCTCTCCTCTGACTCCTCGTCTCTCTGCCATCCTCCTTGTCTCTCCTCCGACTCCCCGTCTCTCCTTCGACTCCCCGCCAAAAACCCCGTTTCCCAGTCATATGAGACAGCATTATCATCCGAAAAAACGATACATGAACACCCATTGGCTAATAGCACCCTGCTGTCTGTATTAACCCAAGCAAATGTCTAGCTGGAGACTTTCTCAGCATTTAACATAACAAAGGAGCATTCCCAAGTATAACATAACAAAGAAGCCATTTTAATTAGCCTACGCAGTAACATAAGAGACGAAAGCCCCTTACAACGACATCACTCTCAGGAATCCACACTCAGTGGCCACTTTATTAGGTACCTCCTGTACCTAGTAAAGTGGCCACTGTGTGTAGTTTGTGGTCTTCTGCTGCTGTAGCCCATCCACACCAGGGTTTGACATGTTCATTCAGAAATACTCTTCTACACACCACTGTTGGAATGAGTGATGATCTGAGTTAGTCACATTCCTGTCACATTGAACCAGTCTGCCATTTTCCTCTGACCTCACTCATTATCAGGATATTAATAAGAAATGCCACTCACTGGATGATTTTTATTTTTTGCACCATTCTCTGTAAACACTGGAGACTGTTGTGTGTGAAAATCCTAGGAGATCAACAACTTCTGAGATACTTAAACTCCCCTGTCTGGCATGAACAATCATTCCACAGTCAAAGCCACTTAGATCACATTTCTTCTCCATTCTGATGTTTGGTCTGAATAACAATTGAACCTCTTGATCATGACTGCATGCTTTTCTGCTTTGAGATGCTGCCACATGATTGGTTGACTAGAAATTTGCATTAATGAGGTGTACAGGTGTACCTAATAAAATGGCCATTGAGTGTGTATTTAATTTTATCCATGTATTCTAAAAATTATTTGCTGGAAATGATGTACGTCTCTGCCTAAAACATTAACCATCCCTTTGCCTCTATAGGCACTGCTGAGTTCCTCCAGATTCCAGTATCTGCAGCCTCTTTTGTCTCCACACTATATTCTAGTCTCGTCCCACCATGGTTACTTTCTGCAAAGATCTAACCAGCTTGAGTATACTGTTTCTCTGTCCCTTACTCTTAATAATGTCAGGCTAAAGCATCTATCATTTTGTTGTCTACATGCCTAATCAATTGCTCTCATAAAGTATAGTGGGATAATTGACAGCAAAAATAATTAATACCAAGCTATCTCAATAAAGTCCTGAGTTCCTCACTGAGAGGCGCTGTGCACTTCAACCAGTTCATTAAGATTCAAAGCCTCCATTGTATTGTTCACATTTCTGTTGCTTTCCCTGGAATAAACTTAAACAGTTGATCCATGAAGTTTGGAAAGTCTAAGGAATGAGAATAATAGAGCATGGGTTGATCTAACATCAACCCATGGTCAGCACTGGACCTCAAGAGAGAGAACTTGTAGAATGTCTGTGAGATGGCTTTTTAGAACAGCTTGTTGTTGAGCCCACTAGGGGATCGGCTGTACTGGATTGGGTATTGTGTAATGAACCGGAGGTGATTGGAGAGACTGAGGTGAAGGAACTCTTAGGAGGCAGTGATCAGAACATGATTAAGTTCACAGTGAAATTTGAAAAAGAGAAGCCAAAATCCGATGTGTCAGTATTTCAGTGGAGTAACGGAAATTACAGGGGCATGAGAGAGGAACTGGCCAAAGTTGACTGGAAAGGGACACTGATGGGAAGGACAGTAGAGCAGCAGTGGCTGGAGTTTATGCAAGAAGTGAGGAAGGTGCAAGACAGATATATTCCAAAAAAGAAGAAATTTTCCAATGGAAGAAGGATGCAACTATGGCTGACAAGAGAAGTCAAAGCCAAAGTTAAAGCAAAGGAGAGGGCATACAAGGAAGCAAAAATTAGTGGGAAGACAGAGGATTGGGAAGTTTTTAAAAGCTTACAAAAGGAAATGAAGAAGATCATTAAGAGGGAAAAGATTAACTATGAAAGGAAGCTAGCAAATAATATCAAAGAGGATACTAAAAGCTTTTTCAAGAATATAAACAGTAAAAGACAGGCGAGACTAGATATAGGACCGATACAAAATGATGCTGGAGAAATTGTAATGGGAGATAAGGAGATGGTGGAGGAACTGAAAGAGTATTTTCCATCAGTCTTCACTGAGGAAGACATCAGCAGTATACCGGACACTCAAGGATGTCAGGGAGGAGAAGTGTGCGCAGTCACAATTACGACAGAGAAAGTACTCAGGAAGCTGAATAGTCTAAGGGTAGATAAATCTCCCGGACCAGATGGAATGCACCCCCATGTTCTGAAGGAAGTAGCTGTGGAGATTGTGGAGGCATTAGCGATGATCTTTCAAAAGTCAATAGATTCTGGCATGGTTCCAGAGGACTGGAAGATTGCAAATCTCACTCCGCTATTTCAGAAGGGGGCAAGGAAGCAAAAAGGAAATTATAGACCTGTTAGCTTGACATCGGTGGTTGGGAAGTTGTTGGAGTCAATTGTCAAGGATAAGGTTACGGAGTACCTGGAGGCATATGACAAGATAGGCAGAACTCAGCATGATTTCCTTAAAGGAAAATCCTGCCTGACAAACCTATTGCAATTTTTTGAGGAAATTACAAGTAGGCTAGACAAGGGAGATGCAGTGGATGTTGTATATTTGGATTTTCAGGCCTTTGACAAGGTGTCGCACATGAGGCTGCTAAACAAGATAAGAGCCCAGGGAATTACAGGAAACTTACATACGTGGATAGAGCATTGGTTGATTGGCAGGAATCAGAGTGGGAATAAAGAGATCCCTTTCTGGTTGGCAGCTGTTTACCGATGGTGTTTCACAGGGGTCCGTGTTAGGGCCGCTTCATTTTACATTGTACATCAACGACTTGGATTATGGAATAGATGGCTTTGTAGCTAAGTTTGCTGATGATACAAAGATAGGCGGAGGGGCCGGTACTGCTGAGCAAACAGAGAGTCTGCAGAGAGACTTGGATAGATTGGGAGAATGGGCAAAGAAGTGGCAAATGAAATATTAATGTTGGAAAATGTATGGTTATGCACTTTGGTAGAAGAAATAAATGGGCAGACTATTATTTAAATGGGGAGAGAATTCAAAGTTCTGAGATGCAACAGGACTTGGGAGTCCTCATGCAGGATACCCTTAAAGTTAACCTCCAGGTTGAGTCCGTGGTGAAGCACTGAATGCAATGTTGGCATTCATTTCTAGAGGAATAGAGTATAGGAGCAAGGATGTGATGTTGAGGCTCTATAGATACATGAAAACATTAAAAAACTACAGCACAATACAGGACCTTCGGCCCACAAGTTGTGCCGAACACGTCCCTACCTTAGAAATTACTAGGCTTACCTATAGCCCTCTATTTTTCTAAGCTCCGTGTACCTATCTAAATGTCTCTTAAAAGACCCTATCGTATCCACCTTCACCACCATTGCTGGAAGCCCATTCCACACACTCACCACTCTCTGAGTTAGAAACTTACCCCTGACATCTCCTCTGTACCCACTCCCAAGCACATTAAACCTGTGTCCTCTTGTGGCAACCATTTCAGCCCTGGGAAAAAGCCACTGACTATCCACACTATCAATGCCTCTCATCATCATATACACCTCTATCAGATTACCTCTCATCCTCCGTTGCCCCAAAGAGAAAAGGCCGAGTTCACTCAACCTATTCTCATAAGGCATGCTCCCCAATCCAGGCAACATCCTTGTAGATCTCCTCTGCACCCTTTCTATGGCTTCCACATCCTTCCTGTAGTGAGACAACCCGAACTGAGCACAGTACTCCAAGTGGGGTCTGCCCAGGGTCCTATGTAGCTGCAACATTACCTCTCGGCTCCTAAATTCAATTCCACGATTGATGAAGGCCATTACACCATACGCTTTCTTAACCACAGCATCAACCTGCGCAGCTGCTTTGAGTGTCTTATGGACTCCGACCACAAGATCCCTCTGATCCTCTGCACTGCCAAGAGTCTTACCATTAATACTATATTCTGCCATCATATTTGACCTGCCAAAATGAACCACTTCACACTTATCTGGGTTGAACTCCATCTGCTACTTCTCAGCCCACTTTTGCATCCTATCAATGTCCTGCTGTAACCTCTGACAGTCCTCCACACCAACCACAACACCTCCAACCTTTGTGTCAACAGCAAACTTACTAAACCATCCCTCCACTTCCTCATCCAGGTCATTTATAAAAATCACGAAGAGTAAGGGTCCCAGAACAGATCCCTGAGGCACCCTACTGGTGACAGACCTCCATGCAGAATATGAACCATCTACAACCACTCTTTGCCTTCTGTGGGCAGGCCAGTTCTGAATCCACAAAGCATTGTCCCCTTGGATCCCATGCCTCTTTACTTTCACAATAAGCCTTGCACGGGGTACTTTATCAAATGCCTTACTGAAATCCATATACATCTGCTGCTCTTCCTTCATGAATACTTGAAAATATAACAATATTTTGCATGCTCTGAACACATAAAATGGTGCTATCTGCACTTTGAACCTTGCTTCTGAAATTTAGTTTCACAAATGGAATTATATTTCACATTTAAAATATATAAGGCACTGGTAAGACCTCACTTGGAGTACAGTGGGCAATTTTGGGCTCCTTATTTAAGAAAAGATGTGCTGACATTGGAGAGGGTTCAGAGAAGATTCACTGGAATGATTCCGGGAATGAGAGGGTTAACATATGAGGGATGTTTGACCACTTTTGGACTGTACTCCTTAGAGTTCAGAAGAATGAGGCGGGATCTCATAGAAATATTTCGAATATTAAAAGGCATAGACAGAGTGGATGTGGAAAAGTTGTTTTCCATGATGGGGGAGTCTAGTACGAGAGGGCATGACTTAAGGATTGAAGGGCGCCCATTCAGAACAGAAATGCGAAGAAATTTTTTTAGTCAGAGGGTGGTGAATCTGTGGAATTTGTTGCCATGAGTGGCAGTGGAGGCCAAGTCATTGGGTGTATTTAAGGCAGAGATTGATAGGTATCTGAGTAGCCAGGGCATCAAAGGTTATGGTGAGAAGGCGGGGGGAGTGGGACTAAATGGGAGAATGGATCAGCTCATGATAAAATGGCGGAGCAGACTCGATGGTCCGAATGGCCGACTTCTGCTTCTTTGTCTTATGGTCTTATTATCTAGAGAGAGCACCAGGGGTGGCAATTTATATTTGGTTTACTTAATATTGATTTGGAACTGACGAAAATATGTAGATATTTGGATCTTTCATTAGATTTCTTTATTTCAAGTTAATCACTGAATGAAACTATTTCCCTGCTTCTCCTCCACTTCAAGCCTCTGCAGTCAAGTTTCCAAGGGGAATTTTAGTCATTTGACCACCCTATCCCTTTACGACATGAAACAGGCTGTGAAGATGGTTACCAGGATTTACAGAGGGGTCTTGAACACCTGGTTGAGGGGGTTGAAGAATGGCAAATGGCATGCAACTTGGATGAGTGCTAGGTGGTCATTCAGGAAGACAAATCTGGTAGGAATCTGAGGAGTGGCATAGATGTAGGAGACTGGGACTACAAGCACATGGTTCCTTGAAAGTAGTGTCATGAGTAGACACGGTAGTGAAGAAGTTTTTTTTGCATACCACCTTTCATCAGTCAGGGCACTCAGTGTAGAAGTTGGGATGTCATGAGAAAATATTACCGAAGCTGCATTTGGAATATTATGTTCAATTTTCGTCACCCTGCTAAGAGAAAGATGCCATTAAGCAAAATGAGAGAAGAATGCAGAGGAGATTTATGACGATGTTGCTGGGACTTGAGGGACTGAGTTATGAGAGTTGTTGAACAGGTTGGGACTTCTGCGCTTCAAGCATATGAGAGTGAAGGATTATTTTCTCGGAGTGTATCAAATGATGAGGCGCATGGACATTGTGAATATACATAGAACCATAGACAAACATACAGCACAATACAGGCCATTCGGCCCAAAATGTTGTGCTGAACATGTACTTACTTTAGAAATTATCTAGGGTTCCCCATAGCCTTCTATTTTTTGAGGCTCCATGTACCTATCCAGGAGTCTCTTAAAAGACCCTATCGTATCCGCCTGCACTACCATTGCTAGCAGCCCATTCCACGCACTCACCACTCTCTCTATATAAAAAAAACTTACCCCTGACATCTCCTCTGTACCTACTTCCAAGCACCTTAAAACTGTGCCCTCTCGTGTTAGCCATTTCAGGCCTGGGAAAAAGCACTATGTACTTTTTTTCCAGAGTTTGGAAATCACAAAACATAGGTTTATGATGTGAAGGGAAGAATCAGAGTACAGTGCAAAAATCAGGCTCTTTGGCCCATTTAGTCCATTCCGAACTGTTATTCTGCCTGGTCCCATCAACTTGCACCTGGACCATAGCCCTCCATACCCTTCCCTTTTATGTACTTACCTAAATATTGCAATCCACCCCACATCCACCACTTCGCTAGCTGCTCATTCGAACCTCGCAACATCCTCTGAGTGAGGAAGATCCTCCTCGAGTTCGTCTTAAATATTTTACCTCTCAGCTTTAGCCTGTGACCTCTACATCCATTCTCAACTGTCGGAGCTTTTTCCACCCAGAGTGTGGATAGTATATAAAATGAGCTGCCAGACAAGATGGAAACATTTAAAAGGAACTTAGACTGGTATTTGGATAGGAAAGGTGTAGAGATATGGGCCAAGCATGGGTGAATGGAACAAGTTTAGATGGGAACCTTGTTTGGCATGAACCTAAGGACCCATTTCTGTATGACTTACAACTCTATGTGTTCTCACACAGGATACCAGTTCCAGTTGCCCCTTGCCTACAGTGATTTAAAGTGATCACCTCCTTTCAACTGGAATAAAGGCGAGAGAATATTTTGTCCCAAAATATGATACAAGGAATTTGAATCATGGATCCAAAATAGGCTAGGTGACTGGAGGTAAGTCAATGTGTGCTTTTCTATATGGAACTCTATAGTAAGTTATGTTTCAGCACTAATTCCTGCAGTACATTTACTGGTTGTAATACATACAATTGACATGGATGAGAATATAAATCATAGGATCAGTAAATTTGTAGATGGCATGTAATTATGCGGAGCCGTAGATGGTGAGGAAGTGGTGAAGTCATGGGAGATGGAATTTAATTGAGGTAAATGCAAGAAAATGCATTTTCTCAGTTCAAATTCAGAGAATATACAGAGTAAATGAGATTTTAGGAGCATTAATAAACTGTGAGATCTTGGTGTCCAAGACAAAAGTTCCCTGAAAGTGGTGACAAAATTCGATAGTGAAAAAGTCATTTAGCATACTTGCCTTTATTATATGGGCTTCAATATGAGAGCAGGGATGTCATACTGCAGTTGTACAAAATAAGGGTTGAGCCGCACTTAGAGAATTATGCGTAACTCTGGACACCACGCTGCAGGAAGTACGTAGTAACAATGGAGGGAGAGCAGAAGAGATTCCCCAAAATATCACTTGGAATGGAGAGCTGTGATTAGAATGAGACATTGGACAAACTGTTTTTTTCCTCACTGGAACAAAGGAAGCCAAAGTCTATAAAATGATGAGGGATGCAATAGATAGATCTCTTACCCAGGGCAAGGGAGTCTAGAATCAAAGAGCAGAGGCTTTAGGTGGGAGGGAGAAATTTAAAGGAGATCTGAAGGGTAAGTTTTCTCCCCTAGAGAGTGGCGGTTCCAGGGAACAAGCTGCCAATGGAGCTGGTAGAGGAAGCTATGATTATTGGATATGAAGGACAAAGAGACTTACAGGTGTAATCTGGGGAAATAGAATTAGTTTGCATAGGCATCGCAATGCAGCATGAGCAAGATGAACTGAAGGGATCTATTTCTCTGCTACCTGCTTCTATGTTCGTATATCTCTCTGATTCTAACTGCTTTTGCAGCCAATTACATTCTTTTCAACCACAAAAGTTTGTTTAAAAATAAATAATTTGGATACAACCAGAATTATAATGCTAACAGGAAAATCTACTGTCATATTTTTTAATTGTAATTTTTTAATGGGATGTTGCCATTGATTGCAAGGGGCACCATTGTAGTGTAGCAGTTCACATGATGCTCGGGCCATCGGGGTTCGGAGTTCAATTCCAATATCCCCTATAAGCAAGTTTGTATGTTCCTCCGGATGCATGTGGGTTTCCTCCGGGTGTTCTAGCTTCGTCCCACAAGCCAAAGAAGAACTAGTTAGTAGGCTGATTGATCATTGTAAATTGTCCTATGATTGGGTTAGGGTTAAACTAGGGGCCTGCTGGGCAGCGCAGCTCAAACGGCTGGAAGTGCCTATTCCACGCGGTATCTCTAAATAAAAAAAGCACATCTCAAAGCTCAAAGTAAATTTATTATCAAAGTACATATATGGTACCATATACAATCTTGAGATTCATTTTCTTACAGACATTTGCAGTAAATACAAGAAACACAATAGAATTAATGAAAGACCACACCCAACAGGATGGATAACCAATGTGCAAAAGACAACTGTGCAAATACAAAAAGAAAGAAAAAATAATAATAATAATACATTAATAACCAATAAATACCGAGATCATTAGATGAAGATTCCTTGAAAACAAGTTCTTAGGCCCTGGGAACAGTTCAGTGATGGGGACAAGTGAAGTTATCCCCAACCAAATGGTTGACGGGTAATATCTGCTGGATGCTTTCTATGGGTTCACCCTCCCGTTGGCCTCAGCGACGGAAATCACAGGGTTATCAGGGCCTGCGGGAGATTGAGAACATTCCTCCATGTTTTGATGGTCAAAGCATGTAAAAAAGGCATTGAACTCATCTGGGAGCAAATGTTTGTTGCCACCTGCAGTATAATCACTTGGTTTCACTTTGTAGGATGCAGTCAAGCCCAGCTACAGCTGTCGAGCAAACTTCAGTGATGCAGGTTCAGTCTGGAATTGCCAACTTCGCACATGAGATGGCTTCCCGGAGATCCTACCTAGACCTCTTATATTTTACTTGTTCACTAGACGTGAATGTCATTGATCTGGCCCTCAACAGATTGAGGATTTCATGGTTCATCCACGGTTTCTGGTTGGGGGAGACTCTGAATGATTTTGTGGGGATACACTTGTCTACTACTGTTTTTATAAAGTCTGTGAAACCATGGTGTATTTGTTCAGATCCTCAGATGAGTCCTTGAACAAAGCCCAGTCCACGGACTCAAAACAATCCTGTGACACCTCTTTGTTGTCCTTATCTCTGGAGTCGTGCTCTTTAGCCTCTACCTGTATGCATGTAGGAGGAGGACAACCAAGTGATCAGATTTCCCAAAATACATTCAAGACATGGAATGGTAGGCATTCCTAATCATAGTATAGCAGTGGTCAAGTGAGGTGGGAACTCTTGGTGCTACAGGAGACATGTTGATGATAGTTACGCAGAGATTTTTTCAAACAAACCCGATTGATGTCCCTAACAATGATTTGAAAGACTTTGGGATGGATTGTTTCTTCTCTTCTAATGACGACACTCAGTACCTATTTAACATTGGCCTTTGGCAGTATGTACACTGTAGTCAGGATCATTCAAGGAGAACTCTTGTGGTAAGTAGAATGGTCAGCACTTAATTAGTAGAAGTTCCAGGTTGGGGAAACAAGAGTCCGGGCAGCACAAAGAGTTTATCAATGAAACACCTTTTGCCTTCTCCAAATCAGCTGAACAGATTAGGAAAAAGTGAAATACATTAAAAAGTAACTTATTTTCCTCAGTATTACAACTGTAGTCTCAAAATGGACCTTTATCAAACTAACAAGTGGATAGGCTTGGTTTGATTCTGAATAGGTAGATTTTGTTATTTTCTTGGAGAGAATGAGGTTGGGAGGGGACCTCATGGGGATGTACAAAAAAAATGAGGAAGATGAACAGGGTAGATACTAGTGAACTTTTCTGATGACAAAGGTGCCAAGATCCAGAGGGCATAAATTTCGAGTGTGGGGGAAAGATTTAAAGGTCATATGAGGAAGTTTTTTTTCTTCCAGAGAGTGGATGGAATCTGAAACATCCTAACTCAGTAAATGGTATTCTCACAACAAATAAGAAATATGCAGACAAGCACTTGAAATGTCAAGGGACAGAAGGCTATCAGGTATTGGTAAATGGGATTAGTGTTGGTGAGTTTGCTGGTTTGGACATAGTGGGGCAAAGGCTCTTTGCTGTGCTGTATGACTCTGAGTAAAGACAGCCGTTGTTGCACAATTGTCCCCAAGGTGAAAGAGTAAATGATGATTGATAGCTTGGAAAAGAGGAACTACTCAATCTACACTGCTGTGAAATTGGATTTGGGAATGATTACAACCTTGTGCTGACATTACATGATTTGAAATAAGTCAATCAAGCAGCAGGGACCATATTCATACTCAGCCTTAAAAGAACTATGTGGAACATCTCCTTTTCACTCAATAGACAATTTTTCCCAATACAGCCATATTAATTTGACACATTGGTTTGGTGAAACTTGTTGTTAATCTAAGTTAGCAAAGTCTGTGTGACAATATTGTCAGATCAAATAGAGTTCAAAAATAAAGCAAGCAAACAAGTTGCTGGTAAATCTCAACAGATCAGGTGGCATCCGTGGAGCTACAGGAACAGTTAATGTTTTGGGTCGAGACCCTGCATCAGGGTTTGAATAAAACCCACACAGAGTGTTCACAATGATTTGGTTGATAACTTCAAGAATTCTATTTGTGACACAGACTCTATGTCATTCTGAAACATAGAAACATGAATAGGATAATCATAGCCCAATTATAGCTTAACATTTGCACTTGAAAAAATAGCCTTACAGGAGTTTACAAAAGACTATCAATCTGATAAGCGTTGGGAGCCATATGTAATTAACAAAATTGATTTCAGCGCAAAAGCTATTCAGTGCCCAACAAAGGACGACTCTTTTGGTAAAAATCTACCAATATGACAAAAACATAAACATTGGGATGTATTCAGAAACTCTGCTGGGAAGGTGAATGACTCAGGGCACACTGGGACAATTTAAGTGCCCATCATTTGTTATGTTTTTCCTTCAATTTAAAAGCCTCTGTGCAGCAAATTGCTGGAAGTGTTATAAAAGATAACAGGAGATCTACAACTTTGGTGACTGATGGAAACAAAAGTCTATCACCTCAACCAAATGAATTTAAAGATAAGGACGAAGGTAGAGGAACGCTGGAGATGAAGTGGGATGAGCTCGAGAATGACTGGAAAAAAAAGGGAAATAAAGAGAGAGAAAGAATGAACAGAAGAAACAAGGAAAAGGTAAGTTTTAAGATATATATTTTACCTACTTAAAACTCTCAAAATAATTTACAACCTGCAGGAATTAAGTCCATAGTTGCAATTGATCTGCTCCAGAGTATTTGGGCTGCATTCCACAGAAACTTAAAATGGGTCATTTTAAAGTCCCTGCTTAATGATGTAGGAGCATCAATTTACCTGTACCTCTGTACCTCCCCTCAGCAATTGGATCCTCGACTTCCTAACCAGAAGACCACTATCTGTGTGGATTAGTGACAGTATATTCTCCTCGCTGATGAACAACACTGGTGTACCTCTGGGGTGTGTGCTTAACCACTGCTCTTCTCTCTACATACCCATGACTGTGTGGCTAGGCATAGCTCAAATACCATCTATAAATTTGCTGACGATACAACCATTGTTGGTAGAATCTCAGGTGGTGACGAGAGGGTGTACAGCAGTGAGATTTGCCAACTAGTGGAGTGGTGCCGCAGCGACAACCTGGCACTCAACGTCAGTAAGATGAAAGAGGTGATTACGGACTTCCGGAAGGGTAAGACGAAGGAGCACATACCAATCCTCATAGAGGGATCAGAAGTGGAGAGAGTGAGCAGTTTCAAGTTCCTCTGTGTCAAGATCTCTGAGGATCTAACCTAGTCCCAACATATTGATGCAGTTATAAAAAAGGCAAGACAGAGGCTATTAGGAGTTTGAAGAGATTTGGCACGTCAACAAATACACTCAAAAATGTCTATAGATGTACCGTGGAGAGCATCACTGTCTGGTATGGAGGTGGGGGTGCTACTGCACGGGACCGAAAGAAGCTGCAGAGGATTGTAAATTTAGTCGGCTCCATCTTGGGTACTAGCCAACAAAGCACCAAGGACATCTTCAAGGAGCAGCGCCTTAGAAAGGCAGTGTCCATTATTAAGGACCTCCAGCACCCAGGGCATGCCCTTTTCTCACTGTTGCCATCAGGTAGGAGGTACAGAAGACTGAAAGCACACACTCAGTGATTCAGGAACAGCTTCTTGCCCTCTGCTATCCAATTCCGAAATGGACATTGAACCCTTGGACACTACTTCATTTTTTAAAATAAATTTGGTTTCTTTGCACAAATTTTAATCTATTCAATATAGGCAAGCTGTAATTGATTTAGTTATTTATTTACTTTTTTTTTCTTTCTATATTATGTATTGCATTGTACTGCTGCTGCTAAGTTAACAAATTTCGCATCACCTGCCGGTGAAAATAGACCTGATTCTCATAATTTGTTACAAACAAGAGAAAATCCGCAGATGCTGGGAATCCAAGCAACACACACAAAATGCTGGAGGAACCCAGCAAGACAGACAGCATCTGTAGAAAAAAGTACAGTCAACCTTTAGGACCGAGACCCTTCAGCAGGACAAACTTAATTTATTATGTGAAATGCAGAATCTTCATAAAAACAGAGAATTATAGAAAATTTATAGCACAGAAGGAAGCCATTTTTTCTCATCAGTTCAATGGTAAAGAAAGAACCACAATGTCTAATCCTACATTTTGCACGACGTCTGTAGCTTTGCAAGTTAGGGCTCTTCAAGCACATATCCAAGTATTTTTTATGTTGAAGGCTTAAACCACTCACAGATCTATAAACGCACTTACCTTTCAATGGGTCTCTTTATCCTTTTCTCTCCGATAGTCCTTTAAAACCATGGGCTATGCCTTTTGAACCCCTCAGCTAAAGGAAATATTCATTCTCTTTATAATTTATATAGTCATTTAAGTCTCCTCACAATCTCCTTTTACACATAGAAAATAACTCTGGCCTCTCCGATCATTCTTCAGGGCTAAATCTTTCCAGTTCTGCTATCCCCTCTTGCTCTCTTTCGTCACCTCTCAATGCAGGTTGTAGGCAAGCTTCTATTTTCCATTTTCCATCATTCATTTTCTGATGAAGGGTCTCAACAACTCGGAAACATTAACCCTGTTTAATTTTCCACCGAGGCACATGACTTGAAGAGTATTTTCTGAATACTCTGATTTTATTTCAGGTGACTAGTATCTGCAATACTCCATTTCCATTTTCCCTGAAGAAAACAGCAATTAGGAAATATAAGCCGATTCAAAATTCACAGGTTGTTTCTCCTTCACAGTAGACAAATGAGTTATTTACCCATGAGTATTGATATACCGTTAGCATTAGTAAACACTGGCAAATTCATTGAGAGGTGACATAGTTTTGGTTAAACAACTCATTTCATTTCTGGTAAGTTTTGTGCATCCAAATTGGTACTCAAGAGCGCCTCTGCAAACACTCCGAAGAGATCATCTTTGATACAGCTGCATATTTGAAGATTATTAAGAGCACTTCTTAGTGGAATTAATAGTAATCAGTTAATATCATTTAATCTGGCTGGGCATTTAGAGAGAAAGAAAACAAATTGAGAAGGAGGCAGTGTTTAATGGAGTTCACTGAAGCTTGTTCCACATCACTTCATAATTTAAATTGTTCTATCCCAAAGACACATGAGATGTACATTGATTTTATTCTACAGTAATTTGTGAGAGGAACTTAGTTTCTGCCTTTAACTTTCAAATGTTCTCCTGACAGTAAATACTTATGATGTGTATGAACACTATGGTCTCAGTATTCAGGGGGGGCAGGATTTGCAAGCTGGTGGAGTGACAATGGTTACAGTATGAGTGATAAGAGAAAGGAAGAATGATCACAACATGATTATGGGAGGATCGTGGTGGGAACTCTAGTGTTTAGTTGGGCTAGAGTTGTAAGGAAAGGGTCTTATCGCTGAGATAATGTGGTTACAGTTTAAATGTGAGTAGGAGATTTCTGATTGTATGTGTGCTAGGCCATTGCATTGTACTCATTCATCTGAGTCCCAGGAAATACAGCTAACCAGTCCTATCATTGTAACATGTTAAAATCTATGAACCATAACCTAAATAAAATACCTAAGTAATGAAAATCCAGCTCCAAATCAGATAAAATTAGAACAAAATTAGTCTTTTTTCCCCTCCCCTCACCTTTTTATTCTGGCATCATTCCCATTCCTTTCTAGTCCTGAAGAAGGGTCTTGGCCTGAACTGTTGACTGTTTATTCATTTCCATAGATACTGTCTGACCTGCTGAGTTCCTCCAGCATTTTGTGCATGTTTCTCTGGATTTCCATCATTTGCAGAACCTTCTCTGCTTAAAATTAGAATCAGGCTTGTTTGAGACAGATTAGATTTCAGATTCAGGGTTTTTAAAGTTTTAACATCCAGTTAAACAGCATTGTTTTTGGAAACTAATGTACCCTATGGGCAGCTATTTTCTGGTAATTACTAGTTAAGCAGCAGTGATACATTCTCTTTAGTCATGGGAAGTTCTTTTTTTAAAGTAAATCTAACTTCAATCTGCAAAAGGTAGACAGAGCAGAAAGTGTTGATGAGATGAGAATTCTTTTAATAATCTCAGCCTTGCATAGTCAATTTCAGGTAGCAAGGGACTGAGGGCACGATCCTCAAAACCAATGTAGCCCCCCTAGCCAGCCTCAGGGTCACTCGGCTCACTGTCGTCTAGAGAAACAGCCCTCAGCCCCAGCAAACTGGGTAATAGTTTGTGTGGATGCTGTGTGATGTACCTCACCCCGCCCAAATAACAGACAATACACCAGATACGATGAAATGATTTACAGTTTATAGATATTACTGGAACTATATAATTAATAGAGAATAAAATATAAAAGGAAAATAAAAGGCGCCACACTTATCAAAGTTCAATCTCTTCGTGCACAAACAGTTGGTGCTTAGGACCCTTCTTCTTCATCCTGCAACCCCTTGGACCACCTCGACCGGCTGCCTGGGACCAACAACAGTGGTGGACCAGACGCTCCACACAAGTCCGTCTCCGCCTCCTCTCCTTGTCGAGCGCCCTGCTCGGGGTCCGACCCCGTTAGCAGACATCACAGCACCTGGTCCATCCTCTGTCTCTCTCTCCCACCTTCTGCCCCAAAACCCCGCGCATACAGTATATTCAAATACACCAAAAACATAACAACTATCCCAATTGGTTCTTAACACCTTATCACACTCCTAACCCAAAACAAGCTGCTAACACCAAAACTTTCTCAGCGTTTAACATAACAAAGAAACTTTCCCAAGTATAATATGACAAAGAAGCCATTTTAATTAGCCTATGCAGTAAAAGACGAAACCCCCTTACAACAAAAAGGGCTGTCAGGATAAAATATTTTAAAATTCAGCCTAGTTTTACCATCATTTCAATCACATCACACAAGGAAATTGAAAATTAGCAATACTCGCGAATAGTATCTCCCGGCATAACTCAACACAGAAGCTCCAAGGTTTTGTTTACTTTGGCACCAAAGCTACCAGTTGGAGAAAGAACCAGGCTGGTTTCCTGCAGAATAACTTTTCTAAGCAGTTAGTGGGACTGAACATCATCTCTAAGCCCTGAGGCATCCTGACGAAGACAACTGCGCTGCTCCAAAGGGTGCTATATGAGTTTATTCTTATGCTTAGCTATTTGGCCCTATAATGAGTCAACCTACAGTAGGGAAGTGATGACCACTTCCTGTTGGACTGTTTGAGTTAATTTATTTTTATTCTTTCTTTTTTCTTTTCCAATATTAGTGTACTTGTGCAATTGTAATGCTACTATGATACTATGATTTCCTTTGGGATCAATAAAGTATCTAGCTAACTATCTATCCTGTATCCTGCATGTTATTGCCAATCTATGTAAGTGACTGGCAACCGACAGTTCCAAAAGCAATTACGGACTGTTATTCTCAGACCCCAGTACATCTGGGATTTCCACATGCTCTTGTCTCAAAGTGAGAGCCAGCCTCAGAGTTCAATCCAGCATAACCGGACCCTCAGTTTAAAGGAAGGGAGCAATGGCGTACAAAGAATTAATGCTTGTTTTTGCAAATGGCCAGAGAATTCATCCAAGAGCACTTTCTCTGAACAGTCCCTTTCATCCATAGTTCAGCATGAATTCAGAGTAAGTAACTTATCAAATGACACAAGGAAGCACCATTGCCATCCAGATTTCTTTAAGGCACATTGTTAAAGATTCAAGATCGTTTAATATCTTTTCCAGTACAAAAGTTTAAAGGAGAACTAAATAATGGTTATTCCGGATCCAAATCGACACTTAGATGCAATTAGATAAAGAACACAATGATAAAGAAACACCATAAATATAAGTACATTACATAGCTTTTATGACTATAAAGTGATGCCAGACATGGGAGTGTCTGTACATAAGGTGCATCTGATAGGAAATGATTAGTGGTGATGGAGGGTCTATGGGAGCGTGGGTTTATGGGTAGAGGCATTGATCAGCATGACTGCTTTGGGAAAGGAACTGTTTTTGTGTCTGGTGGTCCTGGCATTGATGCTACATAGACTCGTTCCTGATGGGAGTGGGATAACCAACCCAGGAGCAGGGCGGATGAATCTTCATGATGTTACTGGACTTTTCTTGGCACCTTTCTGTGTATGTCCTTGATGGTGCATAGGTTTGTGTCGGTAATGTGATGGGAAGTTTTGACTACATGTTGCAGAGCCTTTCCATCTGCCACGGTTCTTTTTCTGTACCCTGAAGTGATTGTGCATCTCAGGATGCTTTCTACTGTGCATCTGTAGAAGGATGTGAATATAGATTTTAAATATTAGCTTTATTTGTCACAAGTTAACAGAAATATCCAGAAAAATGTGTCGTTAGTGTGAAACCAAATCAGCGAGGATTGTGTGGGACAGTTTGCCAGTGTGAAAAACACAAGAGTTTCTGCCGATGCTGGAAATCCAGAGTAACAAACACAAAATGCTAGAGGAACTCAGTAGGTCAGGCAGCATCTATGGGAAGGAATAAAGAGTCGACATTTCAGGACAAGACCTTTCATCAGGAAAATGGAGCACCCGGAGGAAACCCATGCGGTCATGGGGAGAACATTCAAACACCCGGAACTGAATTCCAGTCTTACAACCAGTGCTGTAAAGCATTGTGCAAACACTATGCTATTGTCCTGCCCTTTTTGCATTTAGACCCTAGAGTCTAAGGTAATGTGCCCTTTGCAATTTTTTTAAAAAATGGTTTTATGGAGGGAAAAGAAAGTATCACACTTTTTTCAAAGTAGAAGTTTGAATGGCAGGAAATTAAACTTAATTCAATATTCGAAGAATGTGCTGAGCAGCGAAGAAGGAAGCATAATGATAGATGGTTAAATATTACTGAGTATACCCAGAGCTGCACCAAATATCGTGTCAAGCAATATTTTGCTTCAAGTCTGGCAGCATGTCTGCTTTCAATCCTTGCTGGCTAGACTAGTCAGTTATCTGTCTGGTCAGTTCCCAGCAGTAGATAAAAGTGAATACAGGGGGAGTGAATTTTAAATGCACACATCCGCATAATAAAAGGGTAATGTGTAGCAGAATAGTGGCGGCAGGCATCAGTCAGTGCATGTGAGCTCAGGTAATTGTAAAATTCTATAGCAGTATGATTGAAGAAAGTTGGCTCCTTGCTGAAGGAAGATAGTTGCACTGCATCCAAGTAATGTTAAGCAGGCTTCTTCCATATCTTATTGGTGCGTGCTCAATGAGGCAGAAAATTGCATTGTGTCATTTGGTTTCTAAATCTTTGTGTTCATTCTAATAATCTATTAGAGTTACGTTGCTTTCTAATTTAAAAAAAATATTGCTGAACAATAGGAATAAAAATAACAGATTAAATGTAAATCTAACTCAATTCTATTGCAAAGCCCATTCTCTATCACATTGTGCAGGTTGCAAATTCATATAAAGGAACTATAACCTTGTCTAATCCCAGGGATCCTATTGACACCATGAATAACAATTAATCTGGTTCACTTGTGTGAGAAGAGAAATATTAATCAAAATTGCTTTTTATGATAAAAATCACATTCATTTCTCACAAATGAAAAATAGGAATATATCACAAACGTATAAACGTTATATGGAATGATCACTTACTCCTGGGAACCTCATTTCATGTGCTGCTCTAAATTTATTGTGCTGCAGAAGAATCAGACATTTGTTAAAAATCAAGCTTCCTAATTAACCTCCCAAAGTGTGGACAGCATAAAAGTTCAATCCCCTGATCCGTTCAGTGCGGAGTGTTGAGATGTTGGCACCTCTGCAAGAAAACGTGACCAGTGGTTCTGACCACTGTTGTACAGCTTCACTGCCCCAGTGACTTCACTAACAATACTGCAAGAACCCCATTTTTCTGATGCTAGCCTTGAGATCCTGGTGGAAAAAAGGATTCCGCAGAGAAAGGTTCAGCGTGCTGGGAGCACTGGAAACTGGCAGGACCTACCAGCATCGGTTCCACCATCTTGCCCACCTTCTTTCCATCATCTCCTCCCCTCCTAATTTCCCCTGTCCTACCTCCTTCCTTTACAGGTTGCTGTATACTAGCTGGTTCTTCAGATCATTCTCAGTCCTGATGGAATATCACCTCCACCTTCTGTGCACCCTGCATGTTGCTTGACCCACAGATTTTTTCCAGCATTCTGTTTGTTTGCTTTCAGCTGCAAAGAATCACTGGAAGATGGAGGAGGAAGGGTGGCGATTCAAAGAAACCAATTCATGCAGTAACGCTCGCCAATCTGACTCCTGCACTGCAAGGATGACTTTGCATGTGCATCAAGGTTAGTTGATAAAGAAAGCAGTGAGGGGGATAGATAAGGTAAATGCAAGCAGGCTTTTTCCCACTGAAATTGGGTAGGACTAGAACTAGAGGTCATAGGTTAAGGGTGAAAGGTAAAATATTTAAGGGAAACCTGAGTAGAAACTTCTTCACTCAAAGGACAGTGCAAGTGTGGACCAAACTGCCAGTGGAAGTGGTGGATGCTGCTCAATTTCAACATTGAAGAGAAGTTTGGATAAGTACATGGATGAGAGGGATATGGAGGAGGTATGGACCTGGTGTGAGTTGATGGAACGAGGCAGAATAACAGTTTGGCATGGAGTAGTTGGGTCAAAGGGCCTGTTTCTGTGCTATAGTTCTCTATGACGCTGTACTATTATACATAACCTACTAGTTCAGTGCGTGGATGCCTGTAGTTGGAGGCTAATGACCTTGAACATACTCACGTATTTTTTCCAAAGTTGATAGCAACAACTTATGATGCTTTAATCTCACTCAACCTGTACCACATAATAAGTCAATAGTATAGTTTAAGGCACCATCTCATGCCCCTCATAATTTTATATACCCCTATAAGATCAGCCCTTACTCTCCTATGATTCAATGAAAAAGTCCCAATCTGCCCCACTTCTCCCCATAACTCAGTCCCTCGTCCCAGCAACATCCTCCTAAAACTTCACTGCATTCTTCCCAGCTGAAGACATTCTTCCTGTAGCAAAGTGATCGAAACTGAATTCAATATTCTAAAGGCAGCCTCATCAATGTCTTTTCCATCCGCAATAAAACATCCCAACTTCATGCCCTGAGGAGAAAGAGTACAAGCAATCACCTATCACCAATCATCTTCTAGCTTGCACTCTTTATTTTTTTATTCTGGCTCCTTCCCCATTTCTTTCCAGACCTGATGAAGAGTCTCAGCCCGAAATGTCAAACGTTTATTGCTTTCCATAGATGCTGCCCAGCCTGTTGAATTCCTCCAGCATTTTGTGTGAATCTTTACAAATAAGCAAGACTCAGGTGGTTAAATTAATGGTTACTGTACAGAATGGCCATTTAAACAAAAAGATCTTTACAGATTGTCTTAATTCTGCAGGTAAACACAGAACCAAAGATGCTTATTACAGTTAACAGAAATACCAGTAGATGCTTGGTTCACATATAGGCTATCAAATTCTGTAATCCTTAGCTAAACATCCCATTTATTTTATAAATATTCACAAATTAAGTTCATTTAGTATGATAGCACTATAGTCTTCAGACATTAGTGTTATTTAAATAACAGATGTAGAAACATCTCACTGAGTCATAGAGACATAGTGTCAGAAAGTATGGAAACAAGTCTTTTCTCCCACCACATCAGTAACAACCATCAGGGTCCATTGTATATTACTCCCATTTACCAGCTCCTGATGGATGGTTTTCTGTGCTTTGGTGATTTAAATGTTTATCGAATTACTACAGGCAGGGAAGGTTGTGGGGATAAGCTGCCACTACCTATCGAATGGTCTCAATGGCGTGCATCTCAAGTAGCCTAAGACAGCCATGTCCAGCTCCTGGTCTTAACATATAGCTTAGCTACCAAGCTTGGTGGAACCATTTCTACTGACAGGAAAAGGGGCAAAGCTGGTTACTGGCGCCTTAAACCCAGTCACTTCAGGCAGGTGGGGCCCGTCAGCTGGGAAGAAATTTTATCTGGAAGGAAAACTCTGATCTCAAACTTCTGCTGCCTTGTGGTTTCACTCACTCATAGGGAAGGCTTCAGGACTAAACTCTGAGGATAACTCCAAAGCTGGGGTCCCTAAGATAGTTCTATGTTGAGTTCAACGCTGACTGGCAACTCCTGTGACACCACTGGTGCCAAACTGCCATTCTTTTGGATTCATCAAATACGTGGAGAGGGGGAGCTTGCTATAGAGGCAAAGCCTTGCTCTCCATATAACACTGCCCTGGCTGATGTATCACATAGACAGCTAAGACGCAAATCCATGGTCAAATTTTTATTTGTTAAAAATGATGAGAGTCTTTGCATCCACCACCCCATCAAGAAGGGTTGTAGTTAAAATCAAATAATAATATGTGGAATATTAGAGCAACTCTTAATGTACAGCTTCAAATTGTGTATTTTTTTTGATTTATTTGAGTGGCATGTGGCTTTCTGTAAGTTTTCCCAGATATAATTTGATTGTACCTTTTCCTCACTGTAAACTGATAAAAAGTCCATGTTCAGAACTGAAGGGAAGCAAATCCAGTAGAATCACATAGCAACTTCTGGGCCCTGGAACCCACAGCAAAGGGTAAAGGAAAAGATGAAAAGAAATCTCCTTCAGAAGGTTATTGACTCACGGGCCATATGCTGTGCAACACTTACAACATTGTCTGTAGTTCAAGCAGTTTCTCTGTTATGTCTGCCTGGTTAAAGATTGAAACAGTGATGTTAAAAATTAGTGTCACAGTCATAGAGCACTACAGCACAGAAAAAGGCCCTTCAGCCCTTCTAGTCCATGCCAAATCATTATTTTGCCTAATTCAATTGACTTACTAGGACCATAGCCCTCCATACCCCTCCCAACCACGTACACACCTCTCTGGATTAAACTCCATCTGCCACTTCATCCAAGATTTTCTTATATGTTGCAATTAAACCCACATCCACCACCTCTGCAGGCATTTTGTTCTACACTCACACCACCCTCTGAGAGAAGAAGTTCTCCCTCATATTCCCCTTAAACATTTCACTTTTCACCCTTAACCTGTAGTGTCTAGTTCTAGTCTCATTCACCCTCAGTGGAAAAAGCCACCTTGTATTTACCCTATCAATACTGCTCATAATTTGGTATATCTCTATCAAATCGCCCACATTCTCATGATTGCTGCATGATACGAGATGTCAATGTTGCACACTCAAGATCCTTCCTGTGATGCTAAATTTTGTTCCAAAGTCTCAATATGGACCAGGGGCTCTATAATGAACCGTTACATTCATTTAATTATGTGGTTTAGAGACAGCGAACACCACACTGTTAGGTTTCAAGATCAGATGTGAAATATCAGATATGGCATTTCAAATTGTCAAATATTCTTACAATTGAAAAATAATCTTAAAAGAAAAGAACGAGTGCCAATCAGAACTGCTAAAAGACAAGTTTTATCCAACTACTAATAAATTGCATTGCGTCTATATTCAAAGCATGTGAATTTTTGCTGCATCCATTTCCATTGCTCCAAAATGTTCTACAAAAAAAGTTCAAGGTTCAAAGTACTGTAAGATTTATGGCACATATACTACCTTGAGATCCATTTTCTTGCAGGCATTCACAGTAAAACAAATAAATAAAATATAATCAACGAAAAGCTACATCAAACAAAAACTGACAACCAGTGTGCAGAAGAATACAAACTGTGCAAATACAAAAAATAGTAGTAATAATAATAAATAAGTGGATAGATAATACTGAGAACACGAGTTGGAGCATCCTTGAAAATGAGTCTATTGGTTGTGGAATCAGTTCAGAGTTGAGGTTATTCGTGCTGATTCAGGAACCTGATGGTTCAGGGGTAATAACTGTTCCTGACCCTGATGGTTTGGGACTGAAGGTTCCTGTACCTCCTTCCTGATGGTAGCAATGAGAAGAGAGCATGGTCTGGATGGTGGAGGTCTTTGATGATGGATGATACTTTCTTGTAGAAGGAGCACTGCCGCATGTGCTTAGTTGGTAGTGAGGACTTTGCCTGTGATGGACTGGGCTGTATCCATCACTTTTTGCAGGCTTTTCCATTCTTGGACATTTGGTGTTTCCATACCAAGCTGTTAAGCAACCAGTCGAGATACTCTCCACTGTACATTGTCAAAGTAGTGTTTCAATATGATATTTTATATTCTAAAATATTTTGCACACCAGAAAGTCTTTTCAAGGAGGTCTTTGGTGTCATATACAATAATCTACCAGCACACCTCTCCATCACAAGGTCTGACATGCGTTAATGAACTAATAGACAACTCTTTAGATGGTAGTGCTTGTGAAAGATAAAAATTGGCCCAAATACTAATTCTGAATAGTGCCAAGAATCTGTCATATTCAATGAAGGCAGAAAAAAACAGATTTTGGATTGACATCCTACCCTTGGGCAACACTCCTTGAGTAGGGTTGGTGTTTGTCTCAATTATGTAACTCAGGCAGAGGTGTTTGAATCCATGGCCTGCTGACTTAGTTTATACAAGGGATATTTTCTTGTCAGAAATGTGTTAAATTGTAGCAAAATTATATATCTGATCTTATATTAAGAAGTAAAATAAGGAACAAATGTTGACAGAAGGGAATGGAGATGCTGGAATCTGGAGCAACAAGCAACCTGCTGAAGGAACTCAGCAGATCGAGCATTGGTTCAAGCAAAGAATAAATATTCATTTGGACTTTTAAAACTTTGCAAATATTGGAGAGTAAATAACTTCTTGCACAACTCCCTTAGATGAAAGCCTACACACTCACCACAGTGTTACATAGACATGTACATGTACAAAACAAAGAGATCTGTACATGAAGCACTCCTTGGAAAACAGTGGATCATCATCTTTCCTGATAAAAGCCCCTTTTCTCTTTCAGATATTGATCGATCTGCAATGTATTTCCAGAATTTTCTGTTTTAAACTTTTTTTGTGTCCTTTAACCTTTGTCTTGCATAAATATGGCTAGGTTTTGTGCTTCATGGCTCTGACTATAGAAATGAGAAATCTTGCTTCTCAGCTTTTCAGCCTGTAATGTTTCAACATTGCACTGCATGAATTTGAATCCAGCTTTTGGATAAAATGTTATACCAAGATCCCACTACTAGTGAATGTAGGGGAACAGGAGGTTAGTGACCATAATGTTCTACTGGGATCTTGCTGGAACCCTTGCTTTTGTGACTGAGATGAAGAAGTGGAAGGGTGGTAAGTAAATATGCAGATAAAGGTTAGTGATGTTGTAATTGTGTAGAAGGTTTTCATAGGTTGAAATGGGACAGTTATAGGATTCAGAGTTGAGCTGAGAAGTGGCAAGAGATGGAGTTCAATCCTGAAAAGTGTAACACACACAAAATGCTGGAGAAACTCAGCAGGTCAGGCAGCATCTATGCAGAGGAATAAATGGTTGATATTTTAGACTGAGAAACTGATGAAGGATAATGAGTCAACTGTTTATTCCCCTCCAAAGATGCTGTCTGACCTGGTGAGTTTTCCCCCAGCTATCTATGTGTGTTACTCTGTATTCCTAGTACCTGTTTATTGTCCAGAGAAGTGTGAAGTGATTCATTTTGGAAGCTCAAACTTGAAGGCAGAATACAGGATTAATGATGGGATTCTCAGCAATGTGAAGAAGCAGAGGGATCTTGGGGTCCAAGCCACGGATCTCTCAAAGTTGCCACACAAGTTGATAGGATGGTTAAGAAGGTACATGCTCTGTTGGCCTTCTATATTTGGTGGAATTGTCTTCAAGCGTCACAAGGTAATGTTGCAACTTTATAATACTCAATTAGACCACAATAGGAGTATTGTGTTCAGTTCTGGTTGCCTCATTAAAGGAAGGATGGAGAACCTTTAGAGAAAGTGCAGAGAAAATTTGCTAGGATCCTGCCTGGCTTAGAGAACATGTCTTATGAGAAAAGTTTAAGCAAGCTAGGGCTTTTCCCTTTGGAATGAAGGAGGATGAGACATAGGAGTGTATAAGATGAGAAGAGGTAGTACCTTCCCCCTCCAGAGTGAAAATGACTAATATGGGTGGGCATAATTTAAGCTGATTGGTGGAAAGTATAGGAAGGGGATGTCAGAAGCGGACATTTTACACAGAGAGTGGTGATTGTGTGGAAAGTGCCACCGACGGTGGTGGTGGAAGCAGATATTTTAGGAACATTTAAGAGACTTATAGATAGGCATACGGATGAAAGAAAAATTGAGTGCTATGTTGGAGGGAAGAGTTAAAGTGATTTTGAAGTAGGTTAAAGGATCAGCACAACATCATGGCTGTACTGTTCTATATTCTATGTTTGACATGTGGCACTTAAAGCCTGACCTTACCAATATTTCCCCTTTAACCAATGCCACCAAACGGGATAAACCTGTTGCTTTTCCTCATTGCTTCCTTTGAGATCCTGCTGTGCTAAAATGGGCAGCCATGTTGAACAGAGGAAGCTCTTCATAAAGTAAGCCACTGGCTGTTCAGAGCTCTAAGATACCCTGAAGTTTAAGCAACACATAAATGCAAGAATTTCTTTTCACTGCAGTTTGCAAATTGAAAATACTCATGATAAATAAGAAAGAGGAATTTCCTTCTTACAAGTATCACAAACTTTGTCCCTCACTGTGTGACTAAACATCACATGCTATGCCTTTCAGCAAGCACCTTCCATTATTCACTAAAAAAAAATGCCCTTCAATACATGTTACACTGACAAAATGCTCTGAAGGAACCTGAAATGCATTATTTCTCCAAACAGTAAAACTTGTCCTTGGCAGTCTTGAAGGTGAAAATTTGAATAAAGTTGACTTTGCAGCTTTGACTTTTACCTATTATGTAAAGGTTTCGAGGTCACTTTGAGGATCCAATATATCATCGTCAGTTGGAAGGTATTTAGTACCAACCTAGGGATGGCAGTTTCAATGAAATGCGTTTGTATCAATGAATACTCGGTGGATGGTAATTCATCAGGCCCACTGACAGTGTAGAGAGGACTTGTTAAAAACAATTGATGTAGTTTAGTGGCCTGCTTCAGCTGAGGAGTCACATTCTGCCCGCTGCCTGCTTTGGCGTGTTGTCTTGCTATTGGAAAGAACAAACAATCTGCTGGAGGAACGGAACAAGTCAAACAACATCTGCGGAAGGAAATGAATTGCCAATGTTTCAGGGTCTGTGACTAGTGGTGTGCCACAGGGATCAGTGCTGGGTCCATTATTATTTGTCATCTATATCAATGATCTGGATGATAATGTGGTAAATTGGATCAGCAAGTTTGCTGGTGATACAAAGATTGGAGGTGTAGTAGACAGTGAGGAAGGTTTTCAGAGCCTGCAGAGGGACTTGGACCAGCTGGAAAAATGGGCTGAAAAATGGCAGATGGAGTTTAATACTGACGTGTGAGGTATTGCATGTTGGAAAGACAAACCAACGTAGAACATACAGGGTTAATGGTAAGGCACTGAGGAGTGCAGTGGAACAGAGGGATCTGGGAATACAGATACAAAATTCCCTAAGAGTGTTGTCACAGGTAGATAGGGTCGTAAAGAGAGCTTTTGGTACATTGGCCTTTATTAATCAAAGTATTGAGTATAAGAGCTGGAATGTTATGATGAGGTTGTATAAGGCATTGGTGAGGCCGAATCTGGAGTATTGTGTTCAGTTTTGGTCACCAAATTACAGGAAGGATATAAATAAGTTTGAAAGAGTACAGAGAAGGTTTACAGAGATGTTGCCGGGACTTGAGAAACTCAGTTACAGAGAAAGGTTGAATAGGTTAGGACTTTATTCCCTGGAGCATAGAAGAATGAGGAGAGATTTGATAGAAGTATATAAAATTATGATGGGTATAGATAGAGTGAATGCAAGCAGGCTTTTTCCACTGAGGCAAGGGGAGAAAAAAACCAGAGAACATGGGTTAAGGGTGAGGGGGGAAAAGTTTAAAGGGAACATTAGTGGGGGCTTCTTCACACAGAGAGTGGGGGGAGTATGGAATGAGCTGCCAGACGAGGTGGTAAATGCGGGTTCTTTTTTAACATTTAAGAAAAAATTGGACAGATACGTGGATGGGAGGTGTATGGAGGGATATGGTCTGTGTGCAGGTCAGTGGGACTAGGCAGAAAATGGTTCGGCACAGCCAAGAAGGGCCAAAGGGCCTGTTTCTGTGCTGTAGTTTCTATGGTTCTATGGTCCTATGGGTCCTGATGCAAGTTTTCGACTCTGAACTTGACTATTGTTTTCCTCCCCAAAACGTTGCATGACCTAGTGATTTCCTCCACCTGATCATTTATTGCTCATGAAGTGAGGACTAAGCCTTGAATATAATTCATGCCTTGGCAATGGTAACACCTGAGAAAAGGATTCTGATGGCTATTTTAAAAAGAACAAGCAAGTGGATCGTGTCTCAGTTCTTGAATAGCATCATACTGGTTAATTTATCGTCAACTGTGTTAAGTTTGAGAGGGAGTGCTGAAAGTTTCAAGTTCCTAGGTACGAACATCATCAATAGCCTGTCCTGGTGCAAACATATTGTTGTCACACCCAAGAAAAATCACCATTGCCTCCACTTCCTCAGGAGGCTAAAGAAATTCAGCATGCCCCTGTCAACTCTTACCTATTTTTATCCATGCTCTATAAATACCATTTTGTCTGGATGCACATCAGCTTGGTATGGCAACTGCTCTCCAATAACACAGCTCAGCACATCAGAGGAACCTACCTCACCTCCAAGGACCCCTTCTATACTTCATGCTGCTTCAGTTAAAAAGCCAGCATTATCAAAGACTCCATTCACTTTGCGTATTCTCTTTTCTCCCATCTCCCATCTAGCAGAAGATACAAGAACCTGAAAGCATGTACCACCAAGCTCAAGGACCGTTTATATCCCACTGTTATTAAACCCTTAAACAGACCTCTTGTATGGTAAGATTGACTTTTGGCCTCACAATCTATCTTGTTCGATCTTGCACTTTATCATTTACATATTTTGGTAATTTTTACACTTAATTCTACATAATGCATACATAAGAATTTAAACTGTAAATGCACTATCCCATATCAATAATCTAGCAACAAATTAGGTTAAAAATTGCCAAATTGCTACCAGATATAAGCTAGCAGCAGTGTTTGTGTTTGCCTTTTGCGTGTATACTCTGACCAGAAGCTTTGAAGAAAGCTCATCATTTTAAACAGCCTTTGTACAATTGTAAACCAGGATTTCATCACTCTATATCCATTCTTCAGAGATAGACAAGGAGGGAGGTGCACAGTGGATTCAGCACAGGCGGGTTGGTGATCTGAAGAGATGTAAATATGGGAAGATCACCATCTGCAAGTCTTCCTCCAAATTACCCCAATCTGGAAATAGATAAATGTTCCCTCATGGTGAGAGGTCAAAGTGCTGGAAATCTCCCTCAACTGAATAATTCATTTTTCACTTAATCGTTCATGGGTTTGGGGACTGCTGGCAAAGTTTGTATTTACTCCCAATCGTTCATTCCTCCTCTAGTTGACAGATGGGAATAGGCAGCTAAAATCATGCACTTCAATGGGTCTGGAATCATATTTAGACCAGACCAGGTAGCCAGCAGATTTCATTAATGTGAGAATGTTATTTTTTGACCACAGTTCAGCATTCAACACCATAGTTACATCCAGGCTCGACAAGAAGCTCAGAGCCCTCTGCCTTGATCCCCGCCTTGTGCAGCTTGTTCCTGGACTTCCTGTCAGATCACCAGCAGGTTGTAAGAATGAGCTCCCTCACCTCCAACCCTCTGACTCTCAATACAGGGGCCCCTCAGGGCTGCATACTGAGTACCCTCCTTTACTCCCTGTACACCCATGACTGTGTCGCCACCCACAACTCCAATCTGCTAATTAAATTTGCCAACGGCACTACATTGATTGGCCTTATCTCAAACAATAATGAGGTGACCTACAGGGAAGAAGTCACCTCTCTGACACAGTGGTGTCAAGAAAACAACCTCTCCCTCAATGTTGCAAAAACAAAGGGGCTGGTTGTGGGTTACAGGAGGAATGAAGATGGGCCAACCCCTATTGACATCAATGGATCGGGGGCTGAGAGGGTAAACAGCTTCAAGTTCCTTGGCATCCACATCACCGAGGACCTCACGTGGTCTGTACACACTAGCTGTGTGATGAAAAAGGAACAACAGCACCTCTTTCACCTCAGGCAGTTGAGGAAGTTTGGTATGGGCCACCAAATCCTAAGAACTTTCTACAGGGGCACAATTGAGAGCATCCTGACTGACCGCATCACTGCCTGGTATGGGAAACTGTACCTCCCTTAATCGCAAGACTATGCAGAGAGTGGTGCGGACAGTCCCGCGCATCTGTAGTTGTGAACTTCCCATGATTCAGGACATTTAGAAGGGCAGGTGTGTAAAAAGGGCCCATAGGATCATTGGGACCCAAACCATCCCAACCATAATCTATTCCATTTGTTACCATCCGGGAAGCGGTACCGCAGCATAAAAACCAGGCTCCGGGACAGCTTCTTCCACCAGCCTATCAGACTGATGAATCTGCGCTGATTTGAGCATACTCTATATTACATTGACTGTTCTATTTATTATAAATTACTATGTTGACACATTGCACATTTAGATGGAGACGTAACGTAAAAATTTTTTACTCCTCATGTATGTGAAGGATGTAAGAAATAAAATCAATTCAATTCAGCATTTGACGTGAACGCAGCAGAGGGGTTTTAAATAACACTTGCCAAATCTTCCAGCCTAACCCAACACACAATATTTTGCTGAATCAGTGACTGATAAGTATCCTCTCCTCTAACTACTAACAGCCCTTCAACTACTGAACCCCTCCTCTCATTGCCGGCCATGCCCCCGCTCCTGGCTGCAATCACATCTCCTCCCGACTGCTACACCACTACCTCAGGCTCCAGTCAGTCATCATTAATTTGTTAGCTTGTTTGTTATGAAGAAATGTAACCACTTGGATTTACATTTCCCATCCAATATCATGCAATTTGATGTTATGTCCATGGATCCGAGCCTCTAGATAGAAACCTCTGGATATTGGGGAAATACACTGGTATTGAAATTGGTTTATTATTATCACACGTACAATGAAGGCTCAGGAGCTTGAAGACTCGTATGGCCAGATTTGGCGACAGCTTCTTTCCAACTGTGATAAGACTGCTGAACAGATCCTGACCCGGATCTGGGCCGTACCCTCCAAATATCTGGACCTCCCTCTTGGTGTTTTTTTTGCACTACCTTACTTTCCATTTTCTATTTTCTATGTATGATTTATAATTTAAATTTTTAATATTTACTATCGATTTGTACTCCAGGGAGCGCAAAGCACAGAATCAAATATCGCTGTGATGATTGTACCTTTGGCTTTATGCTTGGGATCATTGTATTGTTGGAAACAAATCTTCTCCCAAGTGGCAGTTCTCTTGCAGACTGTATGAGGTTTTCCTCCAGGATTTCCCTGTGTTTTGCCTCATTCATTTTACCCTCTACCTTCACAACCCTTCCAGGGCCTGCTGCAGTGAAGCATCCCCACAGCGTGATGCATCCACCACCATGCTTCACAGTAGGGATTGGTGTGTTTTTGATGATATGCTTTTAGTCTGATGGCTAATAAGCTGATTTTTGGATTCATCAGACCATAGCACCTTCTTCCAATTGACTTCATAGACTCCCACACGCCTTCTGGCAAACTCTAGCCAATATTTCATGCGAGTTATTTTCAACAGCAACTTTCCCTTTGCTTTTCTTGCTTTAAGCTATTACTGGTGAGGTACCCGGGCAACAGTTGTATGCGCAGTCTCTCCTATCTCAACCACTGAAGCTTGTGACTCCCCCAGAGTTGCCTTGGGTCTTGTGGTGGCCTCTGTCACTAGTCCTCTTCTTGCACAGTCATTCAGCTTTTGAGGATGGCCTGGTCTAGGCAGATTTACAGCTGTGTCATATTCTTTCCATTTCTTGATGATTGACTTAACTATATTCCAAAGGATATTCATTAACTTGGAAATTTTCTTGTATCCATCTCCTGACTTGTGCTTTTCAATAACCTTTTTGCGGAGTTGCTTGAAGTGTTCTTTTGTCTTCACCGTATACTTTTTGCCAGGATACTGACCCACCTGCAGTTGGGCCTTCAGGTGTATTTTTACTACAATCAAGCCAAACACCTTGACTGCATACAGGTGATCTCCAAAAACAGTTCCTCATTTAACTATTTATGTGACTTCAAAAACCAATTGGCTGCACCAGTGATGACTTGGTATGTCATATTAAAGAGGGAGAGTGAATACTTATGTAACAATTATTTTGTGTTTTATATTTGTAATTAATTTAGATCACTTTGTAGAGATCTGTTTTCACTTTGACACGAAAGGGTCTTTTTCTGTTAATCAGTGTCAAAAAAGCCAAATTAAATCTACTTATGATTCAATGTTGTAAAACAGCAAAACATGAAAACTTCCAAGTGGGGTGAATATTTTCTGTAGGCACTGTACATTGGGTCTCACCGACAAAATTATACAGGAGCATCTGTGCACAGAATCTACAACAGGCTTCCAGTCACAAATGTCCAGTGAACAATTGACTTGAAAAGTGTAAACAATGGAGTGTGGAAGGGAGTTTACACTTCTCAGTTGTCAATTGTGAGAAATTTTTATGTGTTTTCCCAGTTTTCTTATGTTCTTCCTAATTAAATATTTTAAGACATATTTGGTGTACGATTAATAGATCACAGAACACCACAGCACAATACAGGCCATTTGGCTCACGATGTTCTGGCAACATTCAAGAATGTTCTAAGATCAAACTAATCCTTCCCTCCAATATATAGTCTCCATTTTTCTACTATCTATTTGCCCATCCAAGATTTTCTTAAATACCCCTAATATCCCTAATATACCTGTCTCCACCATCACCCCAGGCAGAGCATTTCATGCACTCACCACTCCCTGGGCAAAAAAAACTACCTCTGACATCTGCAACCCCAATACTTTCGACCAATCACATTATGCTTAGGCTTCCAGGTATTAGCCACTTCCACCGAGGGAAAAAGTCTCTGGCTATCCATTCCATCTAAACCTTTTTGAACATGAAAACCGGGTGATTTGTCAAAGCTCTTCAATTCATGGCGCACTTCTTATGTTCAGATCTATTCACTGAGCTATGCCTTGCTGGTAATCTCCGAGAAAACTAAGGTCCTGGAGGAAATGGGTGCTTCAGGATCAGATGGCTAACTTCGGGCAATTTGCCATGAAGTGGAGAATCTTGAACACCACTATTTGTAATCAAAAAGACACAAGAAACTCAAAGTTTCTCTTTTACACAACATTAATATTTGTTTCATGTCAAAACCAAATTTTTTAATCTTTAACTTTTTTTAAATTTGTATTAGGTTCTTAAACAGATGCACAAGGCACATTGGAAAAATTGTTTTAGTTTCAAAGGATTCCTCAATATTTTTTGCTCTGTAGTAATGGACACCACAGTTGTCTAACAGTTAGTGCAGCGCTATTACACTATAGTGTTCTGCAGTTGGCAACGTCTGTAAGAAATGTGTACGTGCTCCCCATGAACTGCATGGGTTTCCTCCGGGTGATCTGATTTCCTCCCACAGTCCAAAGACATAGTGGTTAGTAGGTTAATTAGTCATGATAAATCGTCCTGTAATTAGGCTGGGTTAAATCGGTAGTTTGCTGGGCAGTGAGGCTCGTCGGGCTGGAAGGGACTGATATGCACTATATCTCTAAACAAATAAAATACAAGTTCACAGAATGTTCCAGTGGAGCAGTATTAGTCCCTATGATGTTTTATTCTGCCATACAGAACATACTTATTTCAATGCTACTGAGTTGGTGCCCATGCTGGTAATATCAAACAAATTAAGCTGATAATTAACATTTTAAACACCCCCACCACCACCATGTCAGCTTGTCAATGTTTTACAAGAAAAATCAGCGCTTCTGCCTCCCTCCCTACAAACTGGAATTGGAGAGTGTCAGTATCAGCTTGAGGTTTATGTGATGCAGAGACTGAAGGCTATTAAACAATCAGGGAGCTGTTACTTTCCCCTATCATTATCTGTATAGGAACTAGAGATTCCTACACAGCTAATAGGTTTTCAAATCATCTGATAATTTCTGAGAAATGCAATTAAAGACTGGTTATTTGGTGCGTTTTCTTTACCCATAACAGGAATCCAGCAAATCTCTACAGATGTACCATGGAGAGCCTTCTGACTGGTTGCATCACAGTCTGGAATGGAGGTTCCAATACACAGGATTGCAAAAAGAAGTTGTAGAGGATCACAAAGGTGGTGCCATGTTACTATAACATTTTGACCTATTTAAAATAGTTAAATCAGTATGCCATTAATTCCTGCAGCCATATATCTTCTTCTATCTAGTCTACTGATGGAGATTCTAACTTGTGAAATATTTAATCTCACATAACGCAGTAGAAAGTATTTTCAGTCAGATTCCTTACACCTTCTAGAGCTGTCTGAATCAATATAACAACTTTATTTTCAAGTTCAAAATATCTGTAACCATGACTTGAAAATGTGTCAGAATCGACAAGATACGTGCCTCAAGATCAGCATCACATGTTATCTGCACTTGTGTAAGTTTTCAATGCACCACAGATGCAACATGAGAGCTTTGCATAATTTGTGGCAGATTTGCCCTTCCGTAACAGAAGTTTAACTCTTCAACTTTGGAAACTTTTTAGAAACTGTCACTCAACTATCACTCATTTTCCAGTTTTCATCCATGAAAATTGAAGTTGTACCTCTGTGGTTATATTAAAGCTGATTTTTGTTAAGCTTCATTCAGATCAAAAACAATCTCTTTCTTTTATTAATTAACAAGAGAAAATCTGCAGATGCTGAAAATCCAAGCAACACACGCAAAATGGTGGAGGAACTCAGCAGGCCAGGGAACATCTACAGAAAAGAGTACAGTCGACGGTTTGGGCTGAGACCCTGCAGTGCTGCCGAAAGGTCGACTGTACTCATTTCCATAGATGCAGATTGGCCCATTCAGTTCCTCCAGCATTTTGTGTGCATTGCTTTCTTTAAAATTAATATTGTTTACATCCTTAACTTAATAAAAGATCTTCATAATGGATATTGATTTCTGGGCAGTGCAGCGGAAGCTTCAGAGACCAATGCCCAATTCTGACATTAGGTGCTCTCTGTGTGGAGTTTGTAGACTCTTTTTTCCTCAGTGATACTTTCCTCTGAATGCTCTGATTGCCTCCTGCATCCCAGAAATGGGGGTTACTAGCTTCATTAGCCATTATATATGATGCCTAGTGTGTAACTGAATGCTAGAATCTGGGGTGAGCTAATATGAATGTGGGGAGAAGTGAAAAGTAGGATCAATGAAGGATTAGGGTACAAATGATCAATTGACGGTCAGCGTGGACTTGGTGGACCCAAGAGTTCATTTCCAGGCTTTTCACTTCTGTTTCTATGACTCCAAATAAACCAGAAAGTGAAAGAATTGCCCAACAGGTCTGATAGTCTCTGTGGAGTGGGAAACAAAGGCGATATTTCTGGTCAGTAAGCATCCACCAGTACTGGAAATTGATTGAGAGTGTGAACAATCTCACTTTATTTGAAGTTTTAGAGAAGGATTCACTTGTCACTAATTGAAAGTTAGAGATAACAAGTCCAATAGAGAGGGCATTCGAAAAGAAATTTGCTTTGATAGATAATGTAAGTCGAAAGACTTTATGCTAACTAAAGACCTTCTAGTTGTCCAGTAACCACAAATTAAAGTGCTCAGTAAGCAGCAGCAATCTCAGTATCATCTGACAATCAGCTGCAAAGACAGTAATAGAAGGGTTGAACAGGGATAAGTGCCAAGGAGAAACTAAGTAAATTAATTAGTTCCTCCTCTACCAATTTCTTCCTCAAAAGGACACATCACCCAAGAGTTCTCCAAATATGTATTACCTGTCAACTATAATGATGGGTTGAAAATGTTCTATGCACTGATAAACTATGTTCCATCTGATAGTTGGCAATGAGGGAGGATGATGTCTTCTGGTTGTTATGTATAATAGCTTTGTCAATACAATCAGAATGATAGACATTTATTGCAAAGACATTAAAATGAAGCATCTATCATTTCAATACAAGTGGAATGGGGCTTGTTTATTTAAGAAGTTATGTATGCTAAATCCCACAGGTGATGTCTATGTGTATATAGAACAAATTGTAAAAGGATGTATGTGACTGTCATTCTTGTCCTCAACACTTTTCCATGTACACTGCTGTGAGGTAATGAAGAGTGACAAACCACACTGATTTTTCCCCCTTTTCTATGTTCTGAGCAAGAAGAATGCTGAGTCTATGTGGCACTATCTACAGGGTGAAACATTTAGGGTGAATGGCCCACTTCTGTACCTAATATTTTATGTAAAAGTAAATGAGAAGCACTGGCCCTTGAAAATGATCATGAATGAATTCAGTGTTATACATCACCACAAGAAATATTCATTGCCTGGTTTAATGATTTAAGTTGGAAAACTAGAGTACTAGTGAAGTCATTGGCACAAGATCCACGTAATGTTATTCAGATTAAAAGACGCTTGATGTGATTTAATATACTGTATAGAATCCATGCTGAAATATTCCCATCCTGAAATTAAAAGCAGCTGCTGCCTCCTACATTTAAGGAGATGTGTAATCTGTTTCAGTAGCTCATCAATTTCTACCTAAAGTTTCACTCACTTACTCACAAATCTTCCACAGAAATTTCAAATCCTCCGAGGGTGGGATGCTGCTTATGTGATCTGCTTTGTATCCTGATTCTGACTTGAAGGTGTGATTGAAGTTATACTCAGCATCTTACCTCACAACCTATGAAACTGCACCACACATTTGACAAAAGAGAAAATAATTTTGCTGACAATACTGGCGCAATGCAGCCTTGAATTTGCACTTGAAAATCTCCAGCTTAAGGAGGTCAAATTCTCCACAGAAATCTCTGCTAACATCAGGATGGTTTCACCCTACCTTTCTTGTGCTTCTGCCAAATGAGCGGAACATTAGGATGAATAATTACATCTGCATACATCTTACATTGAGTCTTCATTCGATATGCAGAATTTGTCTTTGTTTTGCTGATCTTTCTCAATCCCTTTTGCATTTCAATGTGTAAAATGGTGGTAGTTGTTGAAACCAATCTGATGATTTCAGGACAGGTGTGGGATAAAGTGAGGTAGTGGTGAACATAGGATCAGAGTACATTTGGAAACAAATGCCTTGAACTAGCTGACAGATTAACACATAAATCATAGGTGAAAGTCAAGTTTATATCCCCAACAGAAACTGGAGGTAATGATAAAGATGTGGTAAGAGAAGCGACTGGCCAAGATTTCAGAAATGAAATTGTGTACCACGCACAACCAGCTGTTTAACAGTGGAGAAGCAGAATGGCGTGGCTCTCTGCATCAAAGGCCAAAGACTGAATGGGAAGGTCAAAATGTGACTGACAATAGCAATTGTCATATAAATAGTTTTGATACTGTGACTGAGGTGTAAATCTTTCAGATAAAATGGACTTGGATTTGAGGAGCTAGAATGTGTAGTTAAGGAAAGAGATTTGAGGAAGTAGATAGGGTAAGGTTAGAGATAAGTAGATTGCAAGTCAAGGGGATAAGATCATTTTCTTGGAAAGAGTGTATAGCTAGAATAAAATACATATACATTAACAAAACAGTATGCCAAAAACCTCCATTTTCCTTTCTCAGTTTCAACAACAGGGATCAGGCAAAGTGGTTGACTGAGTTTAAGTTTTATAGCTGAGATTTTGAATGTCTGCAAGACATTTAAATTGTCAGCCTAAAGCTAATTATGCATTATTTGTGAAAGGCACTGCTGTTCTCTCTTGCCAAGTTGCCAGGAAATCTTAGACCCCAGCAGAGAAGCCACAGACAGTCAGTCATAAGCAATCAGATTCATTGCTCAAGTCAGTGAAAGTTGTTCCTTTCAGATGGATGCCTCATTATGACAATGACCACCAAGATATCTTCCCCTCATTGTTCCTGTTCTCCTTTGTACATTTGTCAGTATTAACCATGAAGAAGACACATACACTCAGTGGCCATTTTATTAGGTAACTCCTATATCTAATAAAGTTGGTAATGAGTGTACACTTGTGATCTTCTGCTGCTGCAGTCCGTTCACTTCAAGGGTAACACATGGTCATTTGAGTTACCATCACCTTCTTGTCAGCTTGAAGCAGTCTGGTGAACTTTGGTTCAGCCACTTCAACTGCACTGGGGAGGAGGACCACAATATGGGGTTCTACTGCCAATGGACCACAGGAGGACTGGGCCCTCACAGATTAGGTGCATTGTCTAAGAAGGAGGCATCATAGATAGATAGATAGATAGACATACCTTATTGATCCCGAGGGAAATTGGGTTTTGTTACAGTTGCACCAACCAAGAATAAGAAATCATAAGAAAATATATTGAATTGATGGTACAATTCATGTAAAAACAGACATGTGGTGATTGTATTTGCTGTATGTATATTTTTGAAATTAAAAATGAAAATCCCTGGTTTTGGTCAGTCAATTACAAAACCTGATTAGCTGACAAGTTCCCTCCATGTGCCTTCATAGTGTTACGTAACCGGCAACAATGAATATTAATCGAGTCAGGTTATATAAAAACAACCAAACATTTACTAAACGTGAATAAACAATAAAAACATTAAAAAAAACCTTAACTGGACGTTAACCGCTATGCTGCCATTCAACAAATCGCCACTCGGTACTGGTTCTTAAAGCGATAAATGCGAAAACAGTTCTTAAAGCGATAAAGTCAAATACAGTTCTTAAAATGGTAAATTCAAAAGTCCAAAAGATTTATGCATTCAATTGGGAGAGAATTCTCTGGAGAAGGATTTCTTCATAGATACGACTTTCCTGCTGGTTGTGTCCAAAAAGATTCACGATGAAAGAAATAAACAGCTTAAAACAACTGACCTTTCTTCTGGCGAGCAAATCCTGCATGAACTACCTTGCTCTTTTGGCAGGAGTTATCTTCGATGCAGGTCGCTACTTCAATGAAGACTCAATAAGGTCGATCCTTTGTTAAACTGCCAAACGATACCAACTTCTCTTAATCCTTCAGGTCCTGTACTTCGATAAAGTCTTCACTCTCCAATACTACTGAAAAGTTACATCAACAAATCTGGCAGAAATGGGTAAACTACCAATCCAGCACTATTGTAGCTTACAGTAGAATGTAACACTCCGTTTTAAAAGTGAAACTGCATCATAAAACAAATACGCAACGGAACGGAGACACTGACTAACGTTCTAGCTGGAAAATTAACTGCGTCATCAGGGGTCTTCCCTTTTATACTTGTGGTGAACATGTCATCACATGACCTCACATCGGCCGGAAAATTACATCAGGTGACCTCCAAAAGACCATTACATCATTCTCACAAGAAAGTGACAAGATTTCCTTGAGGTATGTAACAATAGAAACATAGAAAACCATTACAGCACAATACAGGCCCTTCGGCCCACAAAGCTGTGCCGAACATGTCCTTACCTTGGAAATTACCTAGAGTTATCTATAGCCCTCTATTTTTCTGAGCTTCATGTGCCTGTCCAGGAGTCTCTTAAAAGACCCTATCATATCCATCTCCACCACCGTCACCGGCAACCCATTCCACGCATTTACCACTCTCCGCGTAAAAAACTTACCCCTGACATCTCCTCTGTACCTATTTCCAAGCACCTTAAAACTGTGCCCTCTCGTGCTAGCCATTTCAGCCCTGGGAAAAAGCCTCTGATTATCCACACAATCAATACCTCTCATTATCTTATACTCCTCTATAAGGTCACCTCTCATTCTCCATCACTCCAAGCAAAAAAGGCTGAGTTCACTCAATCTATTCCCATAAAACATGCTCCCTAATCCAGGCAACATCCTTGTAAGTCTCCTCTGTACGCTTTCTATGGTTTCCACATCCATCCTGTAGCAGAACTAGTTCTCCAAGTGGGGTCTGACCAGGGTCTCATAGAGGGAAACATTGACTCAGACCATGGGAGGCCTACGTTGGGCATTTTCATGCCTTACAAGGCGCAACATTACTTCTCGGCTCTTAAACTCAATCCCACGACTGATGAAGGCAAATGCACCATATGCTTTCTTAACCACAGCAAGGACTAAGTAATGATAGTACCTTTGTGTGTGGGAAATCATGTCTCAGGAATCTGATCTTTTTAGAGAGAGGATTATTGACATCAGGATGGTAAATATGGACTGTATGGATTTTTGTAAGGCTTTTGACAAGTTTCAAAAAGGAGGACTGATCTGAAGCTTAGATCACATTGTGAATCCAGTGTTTCACTATCTGGGTACAAAGTTGGCATGGTGAAAGGAGGTACAGGCTAGTAGGCGAGGTTTATTTCTCAGACTGGAGGCCTGAGACCAGTGGTGTGCCACAAAGATTAGTGCTGTGTCCCCTGACGTTTGTCATCGATATTTGCAACTTGTGTGATGATGCTGTTAACATGGTGGACAACAACAAAATTAGTGGTGGAGCGGACAGTGGAAAAGGTTATCTTCACAAATTTCCACATTCTATCCAGTTAGATCATCATCAGGTATGCATGGGCCATTGCACAGCATCGGAAAAAGCTGTAGAAAGTTGTAAACTCAGCCAGTCACATCATGGGCACTCGCCTTCCCAGATCCAGAACACATTCAAAAGGCGATGCCTTAAGCAAAAGCTGCATCTATCATTAAGGACGCCCATCACCCAGGATGTGCTGTCTTTTCACTGCTACCATCAAGGAGCAGTTACTGGAGCTCGAAGACACACACACAAACACACACACACACACACACACACACACACACACACACACACACGCACCACCTTCAGGAACGGCATCTTCCACTTCACCGTCAGACTTCTGAATGGACAATGAACGCATGTAACTCTAGAAATTAATTGAAAAAACAAGGCACTGGAGCAAAGACATTCGTGCACCTAGTTTACTTTTCATTAGTGAGATGTTCACATATGACGTTAAGGCATAATGGCGTATGCCATTCACTGAAATATTAAATACTCAACACTCCTTGCTGCTTAGCTATAAACTTCCACGCAATTTCAAATGCATCCCAAATGTAATACGTAATGCATTTCATATTATATACACGTACACATATATATATTTTTCACAGCATGTTATACTATACAATACAATTACTACATGACATCCACAGTGTAGTAAATTTTAAATTGTTCCATTCAGGCCTAAAGATTTAAACACTGCGGAGGATTATTTACTCTTGTAGGATCTCATCTTTCCTGACGGTTGGCAGAGGGTTTCACCTCTGCTTCACAGGTGAGATTTGTGGCTGTGAAACAATTTTAGGTTCTGGGGCCTCCCTCATGGTAGGTATACAGTTGACTCTGGGACTGCAGGAAATTGTTCTGACAGCTCTGGTCAGTTTTCTTTTCTAACAATTTACTCTTATCTCTTCAGCTGAATGATGTGTAGCCTGCAGGTGACATCAGATGTAATCTCCACTGTGTAGGAGTGCAGTGCAATTCTGACCTTAATCTTTGCAAGTACCCTCTTTTGATCACCTCTTGAGTCCCTCACCAGGACTCACACATTGAACCCCCTTATTTGAGGAGCCCTCAGTCTGTCTTAGCTGTTTGTCCTGCATACTCCTTCTGAGATTGGATTTTGAGAGATCCAAGCATGAGCACAAGGGCTGGCCCAGGAATAGCATGGTTGGTGACTTGTTGGTTATGGAGAGTGCTGCACTTGGCATCTTCCAGGTGTGCTGACATCCAGAACAATGCAGGGCAAGCTACTCGACCTGTTGATCTATCCCAGCCACCATATAAAGCTTTGAGCCAATGCTTTCATATTGACCATGCCGAAATGACTGACATGTAGCTCCTCCAACAATTTAGCTCTCATCTTGGAAGGTACAACAATTCTCAATCCCCACACAAGGCAACCCCCATCAAGGGCAAGTTCATCCCAAGCTGGTAAAAACGGGGGAACTAGAATTTCTGCTGAACATCCAGCCATATTGGGTTTCTATGTAGACCCGAGACAGTGTGGAGTCTTTTCTGGTTTCCCTTTGGATCATCTCTACTGTAACAGGGAGACTTTTGATTTGCATTAGGAAGAACACATCAAGAGGACTGTCTTTTGTAAATTTTTCAGGTATTTTCTTTTCCAAGGGTAAATGGGACAATCTATTATGATTTACGTGATTATTTGTCCTCTGAATTAGATCTTGTAATTGCGTCCTCCAAGATACAGAGCCCATCTCTGCATTTGTGCTGCTGTAGCTAGTGGAATACCCCTCTCTGGATTGGTTGATGAATACTAATGACAGCAAGCTCTCTCTCATACAGGTAATGGCTGAAAGGTTTTACACTCTAAACCAGACTCAAGGCCTCTGTCAATCTGTGCATTTTTTTTTCCTGCAGTAGTAAGGGAACATGATGCAAAGACTCTGGGGCATTCACTTCCATCACGCATAACATGAGACATGACTGCACCTATGTCATAAGGCAAGGCGTCACAGACAAGCTTCACTGGATGATGTGGATCATGATGTGTAAGTATAGTGTCTAACGTTACCATTTCCTTTGCCTTTTGGAAAGCCACTTCACACTGCTTTGTCCATTGCCGTTTCTCCTTGATCTGTAGTAATGAGTTCAAGAGGTGGAGCACAGTAGCCAGGTTTGAGAGCAACCCGTTTTAGTAACTGACAAATCCTAAAAAAGGATCACAACTGTGACCTTGGGGCATCAACCAGTGCTTGAATTTTCTCAGCACGCTTGTGTAATACTTGTGTGTCAATGGTGTGACCACAATAAGTCATGCCTAGTTTAAAGAATTCACACTTATTGCATCGTGCTCTGAGCCCATAAACTTCTAATCTATTTAACACTGCCTTGATATTTTGGAGATGTTATTTGTCATTCTCATCAGTAAAAATAATGTTGTCCAGGTAACACTGAGTGGCTTGACAGCCTTACAGCACCTGATCCATAGTTTTCTGCAAGGGAGCAGGTACAGATACTACTCCAAAAATAAGACTACTGTAGCAAGAAATCCCTTCCTGGGTGTTTATAGTACAGCGCTCACCTGTGATATTGGTAGCATAATGACCTATGCTATTCACATACTTCTGACATATAACCCATAATGAATTATGTAAATAATACTGCTTAATCAAGCAATATATTTCCAATATTACTGAAGTATTAAATACACTACACTATGAGCACTATTTCACTGTTGCTTTTCCATTTCGCTCCTTTCACACTACTTAATTTAATATATTTATTTCTTATTGTCATTTATAGCTTTTTATTATTATGTATTGCAATTTTTGCTGCAGTCACAAAACAACAAATTTCACAGCACATACCATGATATTAAACACATTTCTGATTCTGACATTGATCATTAAATTTAGAACACCAGAGCACAGTACAGGCCCTGTGGCCCATGATGTGATGCTGAATATTTAACCTACTCTTAGATTAATCTAATCCTTCCCTCCTACATAGTCCTACATTTTCCTATGATCCATGTGCCTATCTAAGGGTTTCTTAAACACCCCAAATGTAGCTGCCTGTACCACCAGCACTGGTAGGGTGTTCCACACACCCACCAGTCCCTGTCTAAAAAACTTACCTCTGCCATCCTCCCCCATGCTTTCTTCTAATCACCTTAAAATTATGCCCCTTAGTATTAGCCATTTCCGCCCTGAGAAAAAGTCTATCAAGTAGCCACTCCTCCGCTTTCACTCCAAAGAGATTTGTCCTAGCTCACTCAACCGCTCAAAAGCTGACAAGAGGATTTGGAACAACTTGGAAAATGGGCCAAAGAACGGAAAAGCGAATCTAACTTAAGTACAAGGTGCTATGCTTACTAAATTAAACCAAAGCAGGATTTGCACAATAAATATCAGGGTTCCAGAAAGTGTTGTAGAAAAGAGTATCTAGGGGCACAGGTACACATTTCCTGAAAGTAGACTCAGATAAGCAGAGTGGTGAGAAATTGTTTGGCTTGCTCTGTTTGCCCTAATTAGTCAGGGTTTTAAGCACAAGTGTTAGGATATCATCTGGTAAGACATCAATTGGAATACTGTGTACAGATCAGTCACCTGGGTATAAAAGAACACCATTAAGCTGTTAAGGATGCAGAAAACCCACACATGAGGCTACTTAATAAGACAAGACTCCATATTATTACAGGAAAATTTACTAGCAAGGATGGAGCATTGGTTAATTGGCAGAAGGCAAAGAGTGGGAATAAAGGCAGCCTTTTCTGATTGGCTGCCGGTGGCAAGTAGTGTTCCACAGAGGACGATGTTGGGACCTGTTCTTTCCATGTTGTATGTCAATGATTTGGATGACGGAAATGATGGCTTTGTGGCCAAGTTTGTGGACAATAAGGTAAGTGGAGGAGCAGGTAGTGTTGAAGAAGCGGGGAGGATGCAGGAGGACTTGAAGAATTCAGAGTAAAACTTATTATCAGAGTACATACATGTCACCACATACTACCCTGAGATTCTTTTTCTGCAGGCATACTTAGCAAATCTATAGAATCGTAACAGTACATAGGATCAATGGACAACAAACTGGGCAAATGCAGATGTAAATACGTAGTAATAACAAGAATAAAGTAACAGGATAAAAGAGTACTTAAATGAGTGCAGTTATCTCCTTTTGATCTAGAGCCTGATGGTTGAGGGCTAGTAACTGTTCTTGAAGCAGAAGGTGAAAGTCCTGAGGCACTTGCACTTTCTACCTGATGGCAGCAGTGAGAAAAAAGCATGGCTTGGGTGGTGAGGATCTTTGATGATGGATGCAACTTATCTACAGTAACGTTTCATGTAGATATGCTCAATGGTTGGGAGGGTTTTTTTCCCACACATGATGTACTGGGCCAAATTCACCTTTGTAGGATTTTCTGCTCAAAGGCCTTGGTGTTCTCATATCAAGCCATAATGCAGCCAGTCAGCACACTTTCCACCACACATCTATAGAAATTTGCTATGGTTTTTAATGACATGCCAAATCTCTGCAGATTCCTAAGGAAGTAGAGCCATTGTTGTGCTTTCTGCACAATTACATTTATACCATGGGTCCAGGACAAGTCCTCTGAGTTAGTGAATTACTGACCCTCTTCACCTCTGATCCTCTAATGATTCCTGGCTCATAGACCTCTGGTTTCATTCTCCTGAAGCCCCTTGGTCTTATTGACATTGAGAGAGAGGTTGTTGTTATTATGCCACTCAGTCAAATTTTCAATCTCTTTCCTGTATGCTGATTCAACAGCCCACAACAGTGGTGTTATCAGCAAATTTGTATATAGTGTTGAAGTTGTACTTGGCCTCACAGTCATAGGTGTAAAGTGAGTAGAGCAGGGAGGAAGTGCACATCCCTGAGGTGCTCCTGTGCTGATGGAGATTATGGAGGAGATGTTTTTGCCAATCTGAACTGATTGGGATCTACAAGTGAGGAAATCCAGGATCCAATTGCACAAGGGGGTATTGAGACCCAGGTTTTGGAGTTTACTGATTTGAGGAGATGATGGTGTTAAGTGCTGAACTGTAATTGATAAAGAGCATCCTGATGTATGCTTCTTTGCTGTCCAGCTGTTCCAAGGCTTTGCGAAGAGCCAACAACTTAGCATTTGCTGTAGACCTGCTGCTTCAGTAGGCGAACTGGAGCAGATGTGAGTCACCACTCAGACAGGAGCTGATATCCTACAACATCAGCCTCTCAAAACATTTCATCACTGTGGATGTAAGTGCCACTGCGCGATAGTCACTTAGAGAGGTTAGCATGCTTGGGAGATTAGGAGAATGGGCAAAGAAGTGGCAAGTGGAATACAGTCACAGACAAGAGAAAATCTGCAGATAAAAGCCATCGTGTAGGCACTCTAGAAATTATCCATCCTGGAATCCAGCACCAACCTGATTTTCCCCAACCTAACTGCATATTGAAATCCCCTATGACTATTGTAACATTGCCTTGTGGTATGCAGTTTCTATCCCCCATTGTAATTTTCAGGCCACGTCCTTACTACTGTTTGGGGACTCTGTATACGATTCCTAGAGTCTTTTCATCCTTTCAGTTCCTTAGCTCTAATGACAATGATTTAACACCTTCCAATCCTATGTCACCTCTTTCTAATGATTTGCTTTCATTTTTTTTACCAGAAGAGCAACACCGCCCCATCTGCCTTCTGGTCTATCCTTTCTGAACAATGTATATCTTTGGACATTAAGCTCCCAGCTATAATCTTTCAGCATGATTCTGTGATGCCTACAACATCACACATGCCAATCTGAAACTGTGCTTATTCCTTGTACTGTACGCATTCAGATACAACACCTTCAGTTCTGTATTCACTCTTTTCAATTTTTGTCACAACCTTTTGATTCCTAACTTTGTCTGAGGTCTTACCAACATCTGCCTCCACAAACTCTCCACTAACTGTTCTGGCACGCTGGTTCCCATCCCCCTGCAGCTTCAGTTTAAACCCTGTGCAGCACTAAGAAACCTTCCTGCAAGGATATTAGTCCCCCTCCAGTTCAGGTGCAAACTGTCCCTTTTGTATAGGTCCTACCTTCCTTGGAAAAGTGCCTAGTGATCCAAAATTGATCATATTGAACTGTAAAATTTTCCTAGTTCTAGCCCCACTAGCACATGGCATAAGTACAACCCTAGAGGTCCTGCCCTTTAACTTAGCACCTAATTCCCTGATCTCCCTATGCAGAACCTCGTCACTCGTCCTACCCCTGTCATTGGTACCTACATGGATCATGACTTCTGGCACCTTGCCCTCTCATTTAAGAATGCAGAGGACTTGATCTAAGATATCCCCGATCCTGGCACCCAGAGGGCAACTTTCCATCCAGGAATCTCACTCTTGCCCACAGAATGTCCTGTCCATTCCCCTAACTAATGAATCCCCTATCATCACAGTGTGCCTCTTCCTCTGCCTTCCCATCTGAGTCAGTGCCCAACCACTGTGACTTCCTTCTGTTAGGTCATTCCCCCCCATAGCATCCAAAGTGATATACCTGTTGTTGAGGGAGTGGCCACAGGGCACTCTGCACTGACTTCTCAAACCCTTTCCCCTTCCTGACTGTCACCCAGTTTCCTGTGTCCTGCACCTTGGCTGTAACTACCTCTCTACATGTCCTTTTTTTCACCTCACCAATCTCCCAAATGATCCAGAGTTCATCCATTTCCAGCTCCAATTCCTTGACGCTGCTAAGGGTGATGCATTTTACTGCACGTTTTGGTGTACATGTAACAAATAAAGCTAAATCTTAATCTTATTTTATAAGAATCCCCATCCTCACCTACAAAAAAATTGTGATAAAATAATGATTTTAACAACAGAAGGAATTTGCATGGAGTTTATTGAGAATGTCAGTTGACATCTCAAATATTGTGTGTAAATCTTTAAATAAATCTTTGCTTCCTATCACTGTGGAGCTTTGACTGCTTCAGGGTGCAGGATGACACAAATTCTTTGGTTTATGCTTCACTCTGAGCTATTGAAGCCAAAGACAAAAAAAGTGATGTTTGTATAACATCTCAAGCATCCACAGGATATCAGAGCCCTTTTTACTCAATTAATTTGTTTAAAGTTCAGTCACTGTTTATTATACAAACTGGTAGGGCAGCTGATTTGTGCACATTAAGGTCCAATAACCTGCAATCAGACAGACGTTGCATTTGGTTACCAGACTGTAGATGTTAACTGGCAAGTTATCCACACCCCTAAGGGTACTTACAAAGAGAGATTTTAAAAATTGTGATTCATGCCTTTTATAACCTCAGGATATTTCAGGAGACATTACAGCCAGTTTTATCCCTAAAGAGCAATGTATCACAGGAAACATAGCTGTCAACCTGAAACAGCAAATCTCCACAAACAGCACAATAAATAGATGTGGCATTTTTCTTGTGGTATTGATTGAAGGGCAAATATATTCCTGGAAACTATTCCTTTGAAATACCATGTTCAGATCTTTTACACCCATGGAATTAAGCTAGCTGAACTTTAGCCCAATACATCTCATCCAGAAGGTGGTTATCCTACCACAAAGTGTCAGCTTAGCTGTTCATGCACAAGTATATGGGGCACATATGAACCCGTGACGTGTTCTCTCAGACGCAAGGATGCTACCAGCCGACACACAACAGGTAAACTGGGCCTGGGTTTCGTGGAATTGTTAGAAGCTGAACATTGGTCAGAGAACTATTGCTATGTGGTAATGTTAGGTCTAGAGCCAGATATTTTAGAAGGGAGAACAGGACAGGAAACATTTCCTCGGACAGGAGTGGAAGTAGTTTCGAATTTGATTTTGCAAATGCCATTTGATATTGGGTTAATGGCTAATTTTGTATATGAGGCTGGGGTCTTTATTAGAAGATATGGGCATGAGGTAATTAGATTTAGAACAGTAGACAATCAGAGATTTATGGTTGAGGACAAGCCCTCTTCTCATTGACTACCATTAGAGAAGAGGTGCAGGAACCCGAAAACCCAAACTTGATGTTTTAGGCTCCTCTCTATTGGATTTCTGAATAGTCCATGTGTATATGAACATTACCTCACTATTCTTCTTTGCACTATTTAAAGATTTTTAAATTGCAACTTGTAGCGTTTTTTTAAAATAGTCTTGCACTGTACTGCTGCCATGGAACAACAAATCTCACAACCTATGTTAGTGATAATAAACCTGATTCTGATTACTTTTAGCACCACATGGAGAAGGATGAACTAGGGACCATTTACCACCATATAGATTCTGATTAATCTCAATCAATGCCCTGATGCACTGCTGCCCAACAGTGTGTGCGAATTATTGCCAATCCCCTTCGCTAGTGCTTTTGGAATGAAAATACTGCCCATACCACCTATCCTCTCATCTCCGGGTGGCAGTTTGGGATTGTCAACATGCAAATAAGCAGGGAAAAGTGCTCAAACTTGAGAAAATCTGCAGATGCTGGAAATCCAAGCAACACACACACAAAATGTTGGAGGAACTCAGCAGATCAGGCAGCAAATATTATTTATTACCTATTTCGCCGCTGGCATTCAGGGCAGCAATGAAGGTCCTCCATCTCTGGTGGTGTTCAGGGCTTCTTTCATCATGTCAGTAGCTATACGGCTGTTTTCACTACTGTTAGTCAGGCAAGTCCCCGGCGGAGACACAGGAATACCATCACACTTAGAAGGATACTTCATTGCTGTTTCCATCACTATTGTTAGCCCTGAGCTTAACCTCTGAATCTAGAGGGCCAGTGGATCACTCTTAGTCTGGCTTCTGCCCTTTGACCTGTTTGGCATGGGTGACACTACCAAGTGTCAAAGCATAAAGCCCTGACTCCAGCCAGCATAGCTGTCTGAGTCATTGAGGCACACAAGCCTCCAAACCATGACAGGGTTGTGGTTCTCTTGAAGGAGGCAGCACCTATGGAGAGGAATAAACAGCAGACGTTTTAAGTCGAGACTTCTCCTATTGAAAGGCCTCAGTCCAAATTTTTAACTGTTTATTCCTCTGCATAAATGTTGCCTGAGTTGCCGAGTTCATTCAGAATTTTTGTGTTTGTTGCTTACAGTTCATCTCTCATTCAAACCAACTATGGGGCATTCTCTATTTGATTAAGAAATGCCAACTCAGAAATGAGCAATAATGCTGTTAAACCAAACAGCATTTTTTACCTTATTGTAGTGGAGAAGTTGTCTCACAGTAGAAAAGCAACACTTGAAAAGAATGCTTCCTTTTCAAAGGTGGCAAATGTTTGCAGAATTAGACAAAAGCTTGCAAATGTTTAACTGGAATAAGTTGTTTGCAGCAAAAGGACATCCGGCAAGTAAGAGAGTTCAAGATCCATGTTTCTGTTAGAATGCAAGGCAAGGCTGGCAGGAACAGCAAACCCTGGATGACAGTGAATATTGAAGCTCTGGTCAGGAAGAAGAAGGAGGCATGTGTCAGGTACAGGCAGCTTGAATCAAGTGAATCCCAACAAGAGTACAGGGGTAGCAGGAGTATACTCAAGAAGGAATTCGGAAGGACAAAGAAAAGGAGCATGCGATAGTTTTGGCAGAGAAGATCAAGGGGAATTCAAAAGGATTTTCTAAGTATATTAAGGGAAAAAGAACAACTAGGGAAAGAATACACCCTCTCAAAGACCAAAATGGACATCTTTTGTGCGGAGCCATAGGAGATTTGTGAGGTCCTCAGTGAATATTTCTCCTCTGGTTTTACCATGGAAAAAGAGATGAAGAATGTAGACCTTGAGAAAGCTGAAGGGGCATGCCCTTTTTCTTTGGGCTTGTCTGCAATAAGCGGAGGAAGTACTGGCTGTCTTAAAATGTGTGAAAGTAGATAAACCTCCAGGGATTGAACAGATATATCCATGACCACTGTGGGATGCTAGTGAGAAAAATTATGGGAGCCCTGGTTGAGATATATGCATCATCATTAGCAACGGGTAAAGTGCCAGAGGACCGGAGGGTGGTGAATGGTATACTTTTTACATAAGGGTGGCAAGGTAAAACCTGAGAATTGTAGACCAGTATGCAGTAGGTACATTATCACAGGTATCTTGAGGGATTAGATAATCAGGCATTTGAAAAGACAAAGAATGATTAAGGATAGTCAGCATGTGGGAGATAATGTCACATGAATTTGACTGAGTTTATTGATAAAGTCACCAAGAGTGTTAATGAGAGCAGAGTATTAGATATGGCCTACATGGACCTCAGTAAAGCCTTTGATAAGGTACAACATAGTATGCAGATAAAGTTAGAAGGCATGGGATTCAGGGTGAGATAGCTAATCAGATACAGAATTGGTTTGCTGATAGGAAGCATAGGGTAATGGTAGAAAATTGTTTTTTTGATGGAAGTCCATATTCAGATATTCTGGGGGGCGGGGGTGGAAAGTGGGGTGCAGGATCAGTGCTGTGTCCCTTGTTGTTTGTCAATGATTTGAGTGAGAATGTACGAGGTTTGGTCAGTAAATTTGCGGATGACACCAAAACAGATCGTGTCATTGACAGCAAAGGTGTATCAGGATTGGCAGAAGGATCTTGATCAAGTGAGTAAGTGGGCTGACAAGATTTAAAGGGAACTTGGACAGGTCTATGGATGGGAAAGGATCAGAAAGATATGGACCAAATACAAGCAAATGGGTCCAGCTTACATGGGTATTTTGGTTAGCATAGATGAGTTGTGACGAAGGGCCAGTTTCTGTGCTGCATAACTATATGTCTCTAAGAATGTTAAACCATCCTTCAAACTATTCATTTAGCTGACAGTGACATGAAAGGTTGTACTGTTATTACTGTTCTGAGCTCATTTCCCAAGTGTTAGTTTTCCTGCAATTCCATGCATATTAAGTTAAATAAGTCAGAGTAGGAAGGAGATAAATGGAAGTATGAAGTATGGCCAAAAACAAATGCATTACCAGTTTTCTTGCTTGCATGCAAAGTACTGACAACTTGAAAACAAATCAAACAGCCTTGTGCTAGATCTGACCGTCAGTGAGTACACAGCCGTAACCTTGGCAACTTCTTTACCATGGCTACCTTTAAGTGCTCTGAAGCTCAGTTGTATAAAGCAAATCTCGTTGGGACTACGGAAGAAAGGGATTGGTAAAGCACACAGCAACCTTCAGTAAATCAACACTCATGCAAAATAAAATCAAACTATGTACTTAGTCTCTCTTGTACTGAAAGCAATCCACATCAAAGGTATTCCACATCCCACCTAATCTAAAAATCTTCTGCGTGTAACTTGAAATGGACAGAGCACTGCAAAATATTATCATGGCATCTTGTTATATGAGAAAATCCTGTTTCTCATACAAGTTGTTGCAAATAATACTGTTGCCTAGTATTCCACTCCAAAATCTCCTCTCATATACCAAACATGTTCAACAAAGTCCGCTACAAAGATCTTCAAGTATTGAACAACTTAACATTCAACAACAGCACTAATTAAGAATGATGCTCCTTCCAAATAGCGAACTTGCTTCAATATGAATAATGATATGGTCAGTTGAATGAAACACAGATTGTACCAATGGAAACATGCATGTTTTTAATTCAATCACTATTGTATCCATGTTCAAAGATAGAAATGAAGAGGGATTTTAAAATTTAACTGAAGGATTTGAAGCCATATGAGACAAGCCACATGGTTTCAAGGGTACTGTCAAATGCCGATGGTGGGCTAAGGAAATTCTTCAAAGATAACATCAAAATCAGAATCAGGTTAAATATGACTGGCATTTGTCATGAAATTTGTTGTTTTCCAGCAGCAGTACATTGCAATATATAATTAAAGAACTATAAATTACAATAATATATACAAGAATTGAATTAAGTAAAAAAAAAGTGATGTAGTGTTTATGGGTTCATTGAACATTCAGAAACATGATGGTGGAGGGGAAGAAACCACCTCTGAAAAGTTGAGTGTTTGTCTTCGGGCTCCCCCACCTCCACCTTCACAGTAGCAATAATAAGGCATGCCCTTGGTGATGGGGATCCTTAATGATGGATGCCGCTGCATTTTGAAGGTACCCTCAGGATGCTAGGGAAGCTAGTGTCAATGATGGAGTTGGCTGAGTTTACAAATTTTAACTGCTTTTTCTGATTCTTTGCAATGGTCTCTCCACATCAGGCAGTGATGCAACCAGCTAGAATGCTCTCCATGGTACACCAGTAGAAATTTGTGGGAATCCTTGTTGACATACCAAATTCTCCTCAAGCTGTTAATAAAATTAGCCACTGTTCCTTTGTAATTGCATCTATATGTCATCCACAGGATACAGCTTCAGAAATGTTGACATGAAATTGCTCACCCTTTCCACTGTTGATCCCTCGATAAGGACTGGCGTGTGTTCCCTCAAATTTCTCTTTCTGAAATCCACAACCAATTGCGAAACCAGCCTACCAGTTCTCACACCTGCAGGCCTCCTCATCATCTGAAATTCTGCCAACAATAGTTGTGTCATTGGCAAATTTATAGATGGTACTTGAGCTGTGCCTAGCCACACAGTCATGGGTGTAGAGACAGTAAAGCAGTGAGCCAAGCACACATTGCGATGTACCAGTGTTGATGGTCAATGAGGAGGAGATGTTATTTCCGATCAGCACAGACTGTGGTCTGCCGGTGAGGAAGTCAATGATCCAGTTACAGAGGGTGTACAGAGGCCAGGGTATTGAAGCTTCTTAATTGGAACTGAAGGTATGATTGTATTGAAGACTGAGATGTAGTAATTAAACAGCAGCCTGATGCAGGTATTATTATTGGCCAGGTGATCCAAGGTAGAGTGGAGAGTTAGTGAGATTGCATCCACTGAAGATCTATTGTGGCTAGAGGCGAATTGCAGCAGATCCAGGTCCTTGCTAAAGCAACTGTTGATTCTGGCCATGAACAACCTCTCGATGCATTTCATCATAGTAGAAGCAAGTGTATCTGAGCGATAGTCATTGAGGCAACTCTTCCTGCTCTTCTTGGGCACTGGTATGATTTTCATTATATTGAAGTATGTGGCTACCTCTGACTGCAGTGGCGAGAGATTGAAGATGTCCTTAAAGACACCCATCAGTTGGTTGCCACCGGTTTTCAATGACCTACCAGGTACACCATCAGGACCCGACACCTTGCGAGAGGTAACCCTCTTGAAAGATGTGCTGAAATCAGCCTTCAAACAGAGATCACAGGGTCACCAGATACTGCCAGGGATCTGCACAGGTGTAGTTTTTTTCTCCCTTTCAAAGCGTGCATAAAAGGTGTGGAGCTCATTTGGCAGTGGAGCATCACAGCCATTCGTGATGTTAGGTTTCACTTTGTAGGAAGTAATGACCTGCAAACCCTGCCCTGGTTGACGTACATCCAATTTGGTCTCCAACTTCAATCGAAATTGGTTTTATACTCTTAAAGTAGCCTTCCACAGGCCGAACCTTGATTTCCTGTATAGCTCTGGATCACAGTCTTGAATGTCACATGCTGTATCAATGTCTCAGCAGACTAAAAATCTCCTGATTCATCCATGGCTTTAGGCTTGGATATGTCAGGGTATGTTCTTGAAAGTACACACTCACCCACACAGGTCTGGATGAAGTTGGAGACAACTGTGGTATATTCATTCAGACTCAAATACGAGTCTCTGAATATTGGCAAGTCCACAGACTCAAAGCAGTCCTGTATGAGTTCCTCCACCTCCCTTGACCATAACCTCTTGGTCCTCACCAATGGTGCTGCGATCTGTAGTCTCTATCTGTATGCCGAGAGCCAGGTGATTGCACTTCCAAAGTGTGGGCATGGGATGGCAAATTAACCATCCTTGATGGTGGTACAACAGTAGTCAGGTGTGTTGGCTCCTCTGGTTCCACAGGTGATGTATTGGTGGTAGTTGCTCGAAGACTTCGTCAAGCTGGCCTGGTTGAAATCCACTGCAAGGATAGGGAAGGCATCCTTAAAAATTCAACAATACATCTAAAAATCTGGAAGACATAACATGCAATAGATACACCTGGAGGAAATGCGTTCAAGGGGGAGCTGCACCACATGAGAGTGACCTTCGCTGTGCAGTAGAGAAAAAGTGGCAGCTGGGACGGGAGAGACTGATCAATCAAAAGACCCAACCACCAGCCACAGCTACCACTATTCTTGCCCACATTGCATCAGAATACATGGATCCCAGACTGGCCTCTACAGCAAGATTGTATTCTTATCATTGTTCCAAGTTTCAGTTTCTGGGTGTTAATTGTTCAGAGTCACACAACATAGAAATTTGCACTACAGCCCAAATTATCCATGCCGACTCGCTGCCCAATGAGCTAGCCCAAGCTGTCCCCATTTGGCCCATAGCCACCTGAACCTCTATCATTTAAATCAATCACCTCTGATCTTCAACCTATGCCCTTTTATTTAGTACCCCCCGGGATAAAAAAACACCCAGTTGTTTCACCTTGCCTATGCCCCTCATGATCATAAATAATTCCATCAGGTCACCCCTCAATTTTCCCCTCATTTCAGGGAATAAAGTTCTGTTTTATGTAACCACTCCTTGTAACTCAGGTCTCCAAGTCCAGGCAATGGCATGGTAAATCTTTTCAATCTACTTCTGGTTGATTAACTTTTTCCTCAATGTAGTGGGTGACCAAACTCTACACGTTGCTCCAAGTGCAGCCTCACTAACATCTTATATCACTGTAACATAACTTCCCAGTTCCTATATTCAATATTCTGATTGATGGAGGCCACCATATCAAAAGCCTTCTTCACCAATCCATCTACTTGTAATGCCACTTTCAGCAAACTATGGACTTGGACTCCTGAGTAACCCTGTTCCATAATACTCTCCATAACTCTACCACTGACTGTATAATTCCTATCCTGGTTTTGTCTCCCAGTATGATGATAATATGGTATAATATATTCATATCTTTGAATTTGCAATACCTCACATTTATCTGAATTGAAAGCCATTTGCTAATCCTCAGCCCACATACCTAGCTGTTAAAGGTTCCTGTAATTTTTTCTTAATCTTTGACTACTTACAATACAATCTCTTACTACTGTCCATAAACTTACTAACCATTTTTATCCAAATCATTTATATAAATTGCAACCAAGAAAGGTCCCAGCACCAGCATCACAGCACACCACACCATGAGACACAGGTCTTCAGTCTGAGAAACAGCCCTCAACTATCAGCCTCTGCTTCCCACCACTGACCCAATTATGAATCCAACTGATTATCGTCTCCTAGATCCCATGCGTTCCTACTTTCCAAACTAGCCTGCTGTGAGGGACTTTGTTAAAGGCCTTGCTAAAGTTCATATAGGCATGATGCAGGCCCCATTATCGTTTCCCCTCTTAGTTACCCCCTTGGAAGAACTCCAAGAAAGTTTCAGACATGACTTCTCACACATTCTCCTCCTTCCAGTCACTTCTTTGGGGCTCATCTTCCAAATGATCTCCAATGGCTGCTCTTTCAATGGGCATCTAGTACATTGCCATATCTTCTTCTTAGTTTGCTGATAATTACCTTCCAATGGCTAGATGCACACCCATTAATTTTCCATAGTCCATTTTTTGCACTATTTTTCAGGCTGTTCCTTACCCAGGTTACAGAGTCAGGTACAGATATTAAACATTCACCTGACTCTGAAATTGCCCCTTTCAATTCAGTAGCATAAATAATCTGTTTGATTTTAAAACATTCCAGAATCACTGACATCTGATTGATTTCACCCAGTTTAGAATGCTGTCTTTAGCTTTGCAGGAGGGGTGGGATGGAGACTTTTCAGATAGTGTAGCTGTCTCACTGTTCCTGCAAGCTAGGAACTCAAAAAACAGTCACTTTCACCCTAGCCAACACTTCCATCCATCAACCAACCTACTGTACTCTCCACCACCACTATTTTATCATTTCTTGTCAGAGTCATGTTATGTACAGATACTCCTGCACCTAGCATCACTTTGTGTACATACAATTAGTCTACACTCGGTAGCCTCTATTAGATACAAGAGGAGAACCTGGTGTGGTCTTCTGCAGCTACAATGTTTGACATGTTGTGCATTCAGAGATACTTTTCTGCACCCAGTGTTGTAACACATGGTTTGTTGAGTTACTGTTACCTTTCTGTCAGTTTCAACCAGTTTGGCCATTCTCCTCTGACCTCTCATTAACAAGACAATTTTTCCTCCACAGAACTGCCACTCACTGGATGTCTTTTTTTTAAAAAACACCATTCTCTGCAACTCTAGAGACTGTTGTGCATTAAAATCCCAGGAGATCAGTAGTTTATGAGACACTTAAACCACCCCATCAAGCATCAACAATCATTCCACAGTCAAAGTCACTTAGATCACATTTCTTCCCCATTCTGATGTCTGGTCTGAACAACAACTGAACCTCTTAACCATGTCTACATGCTTTTCTGCATTGAGTTTCTGCCACATAATGGACGGATTGGATATTTTATTAAGGTCAGGTGGGCAGTGTACCTAATAAAGTGGCCACTGAGTATACAGTATATATTTAAACTATTTATATTTATTGTGTATTTTCTTGTATTCTTTTTGCTTAGCGTGGTCTTTTTTATGCTGCATCAGAACTGTAGTAGCAATTGTTTCATTCTCTTTTAAATGTGTACTGATAAATGACATCGAACAATCTTGAATCTCGATCCTGAACTCCAGTGCTGTTTGCGTGGAGTTTGCACGCTCTTCCTCACACCCACACTGAGTACACTGTTAGATTAATTGACCACTATAAACTACCTAAAGTGTGGGTAGGCCGGAGGAGAAATCAGGCTTGTTAATGGGCATGAGAGAGAATAGATAAGGAAATAGATGCAGTTGTTGACAATGATGGGATTAATCTGAGAGCGGTCACACCCTTGATGTGCAAAGTAGTCTTTAACTTTGTCATAAGGAATGTAGTACATCTCCAGTACTTTTTCATGCGATTATGTGACAATAGGTTTAAAGAATACTTTAAACAACTTCTCACAAAATAGCATACTGTGTAGTTGGACAAATCCTTTGTACGTTACATGGACTATTTCAAATTACATCTCCACAATCTCAATAATTAGGGAAGCAGCTTGGTACCATGATGAGATTTCTACACACTTGTATGAAGTTCAATTCACCTCTCCATTAAATCTTTAAATACATTTGTATTATTGAATCACCTAAGGCTTTGGTCAGAGGCTAAAACAGCCTTGCCCCAGATAATGTTTACAAAGTTGTGATTAAGGTTAAAAGCATCAATCATTTATGAAGCTCCAGAGGTAAAAGTATGCATCATAGCATAGTAAATCTCAAATTAATTTTCCTCACGTTTGTATAAGTGGTATTCAAATGGACACATTTTAATATATTTTGTTTGGTATTGTATAACACTATTTCAGTCCAAGGACTATGGTTGAAAAGTGAGTTGGAAAGACTTCATAATATAACATGAGTGATGTGGTTTCTTTCTCATCATCTCCTTTCCCACCTTCCATTGTCAACAGTTTGAAAAGTAGATGAGGATCTGCAGATGCAGGAAATCTGAAGTAAAATAGAAAATGCTGCAATACTCAAAAGGTCAGGTAGCACCTGTGAAAGAGAAACAGTCCAGTTCAAGTTTAATTGTCGTTCAACCATACACGTAGACGCAGCCAAAAGCTGCAGTGTTCCTCCTAGGTAAGGTGCAAAACACAGTACCAACAGTCACACACAGCACAAGGCATATAACTACGATAGCAATAAAACACACAGTCACAAATAAAACAATGATATAGCCCAAGTAACTGAGTATCATGACTTGTAGATTGATAGTACATGGGATATTGTTCATGAGCTATGTTTATGCAAGAACAAGTTCGCAGCAGTTTCTCATCACGCACTAGTGCTACCGTAGACGAAAGAAATCCAGCTCGTCTTTCACCAAGTGAACACTGGAGGGCAGGAATAGCTGGAGGGGCCCCCATCCCCAACTCAGCCATGCCATACTGCCTTCAGCGCCTCCTTCCCTGTGCAGCTGCATCAGGTGACCCCATGCAGCAATGGAGGCCACACAACTCCAGTCATCAGTCTCGGCAATGAACTGGTCCTGCAATATTCTACGCTACTAGTGTCCAACAGGGTCTCTCAATCACAAGAAAAACATCCATGACAATAATTTGCACCATTTGTTGGACTGTTCACCACTTCCGATGCCAACATTTTAGGGTGGCTGTAGCAAGCAACACAGTACGCAACAAGTCTGGTTCTACTGAGCAACTCACTGATGGGGTAGACATGCAGTACTTGATGTTCTTAGTATCCAGCAGTGCCTTGCAATTGTAAAAAAGACAAAGGATAAACAATTACACCTTAGTTTGGACCCAGACAGAGAGCACACCGCCATCTTACCATACAGTTAACATTTCAGTTCTGGGATTCTTCAGCCAGAAATGGTCCAAGGTCATTTATCAATTGGTTCCTCAAGGTTGTTATAGCTGGAGGTGGTAGTGGGGACAAGTTCCCACTTCCTATTAAATGCTTCTAATAGCATGCACTTCAAATAGCCTCTGACAACCAAGTCCAATTCCTGGCCTTAACATGTGGCTTAGCTACTAAGCCCAGCCGGAGCATGTCCACTGACTGGAAAGGGGACAAAGATAGTTACTGGCGCCTTAAAACCAATTGCTTTGGTGTAGATGGGGCATGTCAGCCGTGGCTGGCAGCTCATCTAGAAGGAAAACTATAATCTCAAACCTTCACTACCTTGTGGATATACCCACTCATGGGGAAGGCTTTGGGAATAAACCTTCGAGGGAAAAATCTGGAGCTGGAGTCCCTAAGGCAGTCCTACGGTTGATTAGCACTGACTGGCAACCCCAGCAAAGCTGCTGGTACCAAACTGTATCAGTCTCTGCCATATCCTTGGGTTCATCAGATGCATGGAGAGGGGCAACAGCTTGCTCTCCATATTGTATTACTGAGGCTTGCACATCCAGACAGCCAGGAAACAACATCCATGATCAACTCTGACTGACCGAGGCCTCACTCACATTTGTCAATTGTGCTCATGAATAAAATTCTAAAAAAAAGTGGTATTTTACAATGTTATTAAATTTACATGAACATTATATTTCACAATATTATTAAATTTTCACTTGAATTCCTTTTTATCAGATTAAAGTTGGTATTTCAAGAACTGTCTGCTGCATTTGAGAGGAGTCATCTGATGTGCATCTGAAGTTCACTGCGTACTGTAAATTTAATCTCAAATTAACTGGCAATGCATCTATGTTTGAAAAATTTATAAGGAGTAAAGCATGTGTGAAACAACCTAAAGACTATGGTTCCACTAGCTCATCTCCTGCTATCTTCCTATTCGTCATATGGAACAACAATACTCCAATAAATCATTCTCAATCACCATCTGAAACAGAGCAACTGAGCTCTTTGCATCAGCTGCGACTTTTAAACCAGCACCAACGGTGATCAAATAACAGAATGCATAACTCAGAAGCAAATCTGTAATGGAAGAGATTCAAGCAAAAAACTGAAAGAAGAATAGAGTACAAAAAAAGACACCAACTGTAGAACTATCTGAGAAACAAACCAAATATTAAGCGATGAAAATGCATGCACAGGAACTTGATAAAATAAGAAACAAGAGCCATCTGTAGCTATTCAGCACCTTCTGCCTGATCTGCTATTTAACAAGATCATGGAAGATCCTTTGCCACCAAACCATTTTCTTGTTCAATCCCAATATTCCTCAATACCTCGAATGTCCAGAAGCTACTCATCTCTGTTTTGAGGGTAAACAATCAAAGTCCTTTAGGTTCAAGCATTCCAAAGATTCACAACTCTTCAGTGAAACCATTTTCCCTATTTCATTTATGGTCAAAAGTAAAAATAACTTCCAGAGGTGGCTAGAGGATGTATGTCTCTGGAAGCTGAACATCCAAGGATACACGGTGTATCGGAAGGATAGGAAGATAGGCGGGGGGGGTGGCGTGGCTTTATTGGTAAGAAATGATATTAAATCATTAGAAAGAGGTGACATAGGATCGGAAGGTGCAGAATCTTTATGGGCTAAGAAATCGCAAGGGTGAAAGGATCCTGATGGTAGTTATATACAGGCCTCCTAACAGCTGCAGTGATGTGGACTACAAATTACAACAGGAAATAGAAAAGGTTTGTTAGAAGGGAACTGTTATGATAATTGTGGGGGATTTTAACATGCGAGTGGATTGGGAAAATCAGGTCGGCACTGGATCGCAAGAATGTCTATGAGATGGCTTTTTAGAACAACTTATTGTTGAGCCCACTAGGGGATCGGCTGTACTGGATTGGGTATTGTGTAATGAACCAGAGGTGATTGGAGAGATTGAGGTGAAGGAACTCTTAGGAGGCAGTGATCAGAACATGATTGAGTTCACTGTGAAATTTGAGAAAGAGAATCTGAAATCCGATGTGTCGGTATTTCAGTGGAGTAAAGGAAATTACAGGGGCATGAGAGAGGAACTGGCCAAAGTTGACTGGAAAGGGACACTGGCGGGAAGGACAGTAGAGCAGCAGTGGCTGGAGTTTAGGTGAGAAGTGAGGAAAGTGCAAGACAGATATATTCCAAAAAAGAAGAAATTTTCAAATGGAAGAAGGATGCAACCATCACTGACAAGAGAAGTCAAAGCCAAAGTTAAAGCAAAGGAGAGGGCATACAAGGAAGTAAAAATAAGTGGGAAGACAGAGGATTAGGAGGTTTCTAAAAGCTTACAAAAGGAGACTAAGAAGGTCATTAAGAGGGAAAAGATGAACTAGGAAAGGAAGCCAGCAAATAATATCAAAGAGGATACTAAAAGCTTTTTCAACTATATAAAGAGTAAAAGACAGGTGAGAGTAGATATAGGAATGATAGAAAATGATGCTGGAGAAATTGTAATGGGAGATAAGGAGATGGCGGAAGAACTGAATGAGTATTTTGCATCAGTCTTCACTGAAGAAGACATCAGCAGTATACCGGACACTCAAGGGTGTCAGGGAAGAGAAGTGTGCGCAGTCACAATTACGACAGAGAAAGTACTCAGGAAGCTGAATAGTCTAAGTGTAGATAAATCTCCCGGACCAGATGGAATGCACCCTCTTGTTCTGAAGGAAGTAGCTGTGGAGATTGCGAAGGCATTAGCAATGATCTTTCAAAAGTCAATAGATTCTGGCATGGTTCTGGAGGACTGGAAGATTGGAAATGTCAGTCCGCTATTTAAGAAGGGGGCAAGGAAGCAAAAAGGAAATTATAGACCTGTTAGCTTAACATTGGTGGTTGGGGAGTTGTTGGAGTCGATTGTCAAGGATGAGGTTACGGAGTACCTGGAGGCATATGACAAGATAGGCAGAACTCAGCTTGGTTTCCTTAAAAGAAAATCCTGCCTGACAAACCTATTGCAATTTTTTGAGGAAATTACAAGTAGGATAGACAAGGGAGATGCAGTGAATGTTGTATATTTGGGTTTTCAGAAGGCCTTTGACAAGGTGCCACACGAGGCTGCTAAAAGAGATAAGAGCCCATGGAATTATGGGAAAGTTACATACGTGGATAGAGCGTTGGCTGATTGGCAGGAAACAGAGAGTGGGAATAAAGAGATCCTATTCCGGTTGGCTGCCAGTTACCAGTGGTTTTCCACAGGGGTCCGTGTGGGGCCCGCTTCTTTTTACATTGTACATCAACGATTTGGATTATGGAATAGATGGCTTTGTGGCTAAGTTTGCTGATGATACAAAGATAGGTGGAGGGGCCGGTAGTGCTGAGGAAACAGAGAGTCTGCAGAGAGACTTGGATAGATTGAGAGAATGGGCAAAGAAGTGGCAAATGAAATACAATGTTAGAAAGTGTATCATTATGCACTTAGGTAGAAGAAATAAACGGGCAGATTATTTTTTAAATGGGGAGAGAATTCAAATTGAAAGTCCTCATGCAGGATACCCTTAAGGTTAACCTCCAGGTTGAGTCAGTGGTGAAGGCTGCAAATGCAATGATGGCATTCATTTCTAGAGGAATAGTGTATAGGAGCAGGGATGTGATGTTGAGGCTTTATAGAAACATGGAAACATAAAAAAACCTACAGCACAATACAGGCCCTTCGGCCCACAAAGTTGTGCCAAAAATGTCCCTGCCTTAGAAATTACTAGGCTTACGTATAGCCCTCTATTTTACTAAGCTCTCTAGTATCTCTTAAAAGACACTATCGTATCTGCCTCCACCACCATTGCTGGCAGCCTATTCCACTCACTCACCATTCTCCAAGTTAAAAACTTACCCCTGACATCTCCTCTGTACCCACTCCCAAGCACATTAAACCTGTGTCCTCTTGTGGCAACCATTTCAGCCCTGGGAAAAAGCCTCTGATTATCCACACGGTCGATGCCTCTCATCATCATCATATACACCTCTGTCAGATTACCTCTCATCCTCCATTGTTCCAAGGAGAAAAGGCCGAGTTCACTCAACCTGTTTTCATAAGACATGCTCCCCAATCCAGGCAACATCCTTGTAAATCTCCTCTGCACGCTTTCTATGGCATCCTTCCTGTAGTGAGGTGACCAGAACTGAGCACAGTACTCCAAGTGGGGTCTAACCAGGGTCCTATATCGCTGCAATATTACCTCTCGGCTCCTAAATTCAATTCCACAATTGATGAAGGTCATTACACTGCACGTTTTCTTATCACAGCATCAACCTGTGCAGCTGCTTTGAGTGTCCTATGGACTCCAAACCCAAGATCCCTCTGATCCTCCACACTGCCAAGACTCTTACCACTAATACTATATTCTGCCATCATGAACCACTTCACACTTATCTGGGTTGAACTCCATCTGCCACTTCTCAGCCCACTTTTGCATCCAATCAATGTCCTGCTGTAACCTCTGACAGCCCTCCACAACACCTCCAACCTCTGTGTCATCAGCAAACTTACTAAACCATCCCTCAACTTCCTCATCCAGGTCATTTATAAAAATCACGAAGAGTAAGGGTCCCAGAACAGATCACTGAGGCACCCCACTGGTGACAGACCTCCATGCAGAATATTAGATTAGGGTAACACTCAGTCCTCTTTTATTGTCATTTAGAAATGCATACATGCATTAAGAAATGATACAATGTTTCTCTGGAGTGATATCACAGTAAACAGGACAAACCAAAGACTAACACTGACAGAACCACATAATTATAACATATAGTTACAGCAGTGCAAAGCAATACCATAATTTGATGAAGGACAAACCGTGGGCATGGTAAATAAAGTCTCAAAAGTCCCCGAGTCGATCAACTCCCGAGTCCCCGATAGCGGCAGTAAAAAGGAACAACTCCCTGCCATAAACCTCCAGGCACCGTCAAATTGCCGATGCCTTGGAAGCAGCCGACCACAGCCGACACTGAGTCCATCCGTCCGAAAACTTTGAGCTTTCGACTAGCCTCTCTGATACAGCCTCCCGAGCGCCATCCTCAGCCGAGCGCCTTCGACCTCGCCCCAGCTGTTGAAACACGCAAAGCCGAGGATTTCGGGGCCCTCTGCTCCGGAGATTCCGGTTACCACACAGTAGCAGCGGCAGCGAAGCGGGCATTTCAGAAGTTTTCCAGATGCTGCTCTGTACTCTCACATCTGTCTCCATCAAATCAGGATTGTGCACGATCTCCTACTTGACAGATAATAGACATCACCACCGAAGTGGCCGCGTGCTGCCGTCGCGCCACCATCTTCTCCTCCTCCATCTTCCAATCATATGACCCATCTACAACCACTGTTTGCCTTCTGTGGACAAGCCAGTTCTGGATCCACAAAGCAATGTTCCCTTGGATCCCATGCCTCTTTACTTTCACAATAAGCCTGGCACGGGGTACTTTATCAAATGCTTTGCTGAAATCCATATACATCTACTGCTCTTCCTTCATGAATTCTTGAAAATATAACAATATTTTGCATGCTCTGAACACATGAAATGGTTCTATTTGCACTTTGAAACTTGCTTCTGAAATTTAGTTTCACGAATGGAATTTATATTTCACGTTTAAAATATATAAGGCACTGGCAAGACCTCACTTGGAGTACTGTGTGCAGTTTTGGGCTCCTTATTTAAGAAAAGATGTGCTGACATTGGAGAGAGTTCAGAGGGGATTCACTGGAATGATTCTGGGAATGAGAGGGTTAACATATGAGGAACGTTTGTCCGCTCTTGGACTGTACTCCTTGGAGTTTAGAAGAATGAGGGGTGACCTCATAGAAATATTTCGAACGTTGAAAGGCATGGACAGAGTGGATGTGGCAAAGTTGTTTCCCATGGTGGGGGAGTCTAGTACGAGAGGTCATGATTTAAGGATTAAAGGGCGCCCACTCAGAACAGAAATGCGAAGAAATTTTTTTAGCCAGAGGGTGGAATATCTGTGGAATTTGTTGCCACAGGCGGCAGTGGAGGCCAAGTCATTGGATGTATTTAAGGCAGAGATTGATAGGTATCTGAGTAGCCAGGGCATCAAAGGTTATGGTGAGAAGGCGGGGGAGTGGGACTAAATGGGAGAATGGATCAGCTCATGATAAAATGGCGGAGCAGACTCGATGGGCTGAATGGCCGACTTCTGCTTCTTTGTCTTATGGCCTATATGAAGAAACTATTTTGAAAACTTTTCAGTCATGTAAAACAGGATAAGTGTGTCTTTTTTTAAAAAAGAGAAAACAAGATCTTAAATTGACATCACACCTATCCATCTACTAGGATAAAAGCATCTCACGATTAATTCATTAATATTGAATGCCACTACCTCAGCCACCAACCACTCATCATCTCTCCAATTACAGGATATATGCAAATACTCCTAGATTTCTCCCCCACTTGCTGTCAATTCATTCTGGCTAAACCACATTAGATACAAAAATAACATGGAACTAAGCTCAGCATAATTTGAGGACTCAGAAGAACTGAAGAGATATTAAATTGGACAAGGGATAAAATGCAAGCTGTAGTCAATAACTAATAGTCTAACATAGGTGTCTTTACTGCCCAGGTACGCAGATGAGTGTTGGACCTGGGATAATGCACCCACCGTGGACATGTTTCAGCAGTACACAAATTGCAGTGGGTTGAGGTTGTCTGGGTGGCTGGAGCTAATGTGTGCCATGACCAGCCTCTGCAAACATTTCATGCTGATGGATATTCAATGGACAGTCGTGATTAAGGCACATCAACTTAGTCTTAGATACCAGGATGATAGTGGCTTTAAAGGGGATGAGAACCTCAATTTGGAGTACAAGGATAAAGATGTTCTATTGTATCTGTGCCTAACTTCATTGAGACTACATCTGCCACATTTTATAAAGTTTGGGCTACTGTAGCGGAGGGCAGCTCCCGTTTACCTTGGTATGTAAATTAATTGAATTAATTCTAAGGCAAAGTGGACTGAACTTTAAGAATTGAATATTGACCATACTTATGGAAAGTTGAAAAAAAAGTACTTTCATTCCATCTTTAAGGACACTCGCACCATCCAGGACATGCCCTTCTCATCACCACCATCAGGGAGGAGGTACAGGAGCCTGAAGATGCACACAGTGTTTTAGGAACAGCTTCTTCCCCATTGCCATCAGATAAACCCATGAACACCACATCACTATTTCACTCTTGTACTGTATAGTCTACTTTATAATAAGGCACTACTTTATGTTTTAGTAACACGTCGTTGCATGCGCTATTAGGCACGTATTGATCTGTATGTGCGTGCCGAGTTCAGTTTCTGCCAGTAAGGAACCATGAACCTTAGCTCCCGTCTCCAGCGGTTTTATTAATAGCATCGTTGTGTAACCAGGCCACATACACAACAGCTCTCTATCTTTTTTTTTTAAACACACTATTTATTTTTGTGATGTATAGGATTTTATTATGTATTCCTCAGAACTACTGCTGCAAAACAATGAATTTCACAACGCAAGTCAATAATAATAAATCTGATTCTGAAACTTTGGATCATCTGACAGAGAGTATACCACAGGGGGAGATTTATTTCATTCTAAAAAGTTTATTTAAAAACATGCTTATTTGATTATTTTCAAATATTGTTTTTATTCAAAGTCACCCGTTTTGACGTTATTCTTTCCATTTAACTTTGTGATACAATATTACAGAAATTTAAGGAATGCACTTTCCTTCTAAAAATAATTTACTATGACATTAATTTTACCTGCTTTCTTCTTCAGTTGCTTAATCTAACAGACAATCATTTTCCCAGATTTAGGAATCTACCACTTTACGTTCTTCATTTATACATCTGAGCAGTGACTGTTGGCAGGCTAAAAACTTTCTTGTACTTCACATTTTACATAATAGCAAGCATCTGTGTGGTGCCCTTAACATAGCCACAAAGTAAAGCCATACAAAGTGTTTTGAAGCTGGTCCAAATAAAGTGACTTCAGGATAGGTGATTCAAAGCTCGATCAAAGAGCAAAGTTCTAAGAAGCAAGAAGATTAAGTGAATTCAGGAGCTCTCCTCCTGGGCAGCTGAAGGCAATTTTCACAGACTTTAAAGTGAGGAAAATTTGGTAGTGCAAAAGAAGTTAGTATCGGAGGAACACGTAATGGATGGAGCTGGAAGATGCTGCAGAGATGGGGAGTGGTGCTAATATGGCATGGCATGAAAATAATCAGAAAAAAAAACACGTTCACTTTACAGAAGCAGCTGCTACTAATAATCAGAGACAGAACTCCATTTCTCAACTCCCCTGCTTCTTATTCACGTCAATGTCTTGATCAATATTTCTCTCTTGGCCAAGTGGTTTAACTAGTTATTATCACCCTGCTGCTAATGGGAACTAGCTTTGAACAAACCAGCTGCCACATTTCTTAAAGCAATGGTCTATGGGAAATACTGACATATTAAAGGACAGCAAAGTCAAACTAAAATACATTTTCAAAGTATACCTCTTGCAGGAATTTACAGGAAGATAAACAACTACAATAGAATTGTCAGGGAAATTCTTCCCCTCCACCATCAGATTTCTGATCAGACAGTGAACTAACTCATGAATACTACCTCACTATTTTTGCTCTCTAGTTGTAGTACTTATTTAATTTATATACACATTCAGTGACCACCTTATTTGGTACCTCTTATACCTAGTAAAGTGGCCCCCTAATGTTCCTTTGTGGTGTTCTGCTACTGTAGCCCAACCACTTCAAGGTTCAATGTGCATTCAAAGATGTTCTTCTGAACACCACTCTTGTAACGCATGGTTATTTGAATTACTGCTGTCTTCCTATCAGCTTGAACCAGTCTGGCCATTCTCCTCGAGCCTCTCTCATTAATAAGGCATTTTTGCCCACAGAACTGGCGCTCACCGGGTTTTTTTTTTTGTTTCTCGCACCATTTTTTGTAAAATCTATATACTGTAGTGTATGAACATCCCATAAGATTAGCAGTCTGAGATATTCAAACCACCCTGACTGGCATCAACCACTCCATGGTCAAAGTTACATAGATCAATTTCTTCCCTCTTCTGATGTTTGGTCTGAACAGCAACTGAACCCCTTGATCATGACTGCATACTTTTAAGCAGTGAGTTGCTGCCACACGATTAGCTGATTAGATATTTGCATGTACAAGTATACAGGTATACTAAATAAACCACTGAATATATCCACATTTCTTAGTCTAATTTATTGCTATTTGTGTATTGCACTGTACTGCAAAGCAACAAATTTTACAACTTATGTCAGTGACATTAAACTAGATTTTGATTGAGAATTTTTGAAAAGCTGTATATAAATAAATATAACACATCAATCTTTCTTTAAAGAAAATAATGCATCAGATCAGAGTTTAAAGATGGGACTTTTGGTCCTTGAAAAAACTGAGATTACGTTTAACTATGATGGCTGTTTAATGTATTTGATCCTGGATCTCTCTCTCTGTGGCTACATTTAATTAGGAGTTTTCATTTCCTCGCTCTTTACATTTATTTCTGGTTTTTGCACTACTTAATTTAACTATTTAATGTACATATATATTCTTACTGGAATTCAGTTATCCATATTTATCATGTATTGCATTGTACAGATGTCGCAAAGCTAACAAAATTTCACAACATATGCCAGTGATATTATCAAAACCGATTCTAATCTGCCGCAAACATGCACATCTCTTGCTTTTTTGACTCATTTCAAATCATGGTCGGGGACTTCAAACAAGCCTGAAATCTCTGCCCAATTATCATCAGCATATAACCTGCTGCCCCAGAGGTCCCAACATACTCGACCACTGCAATACCATAATTAGGAATGCGTAAACCGCACTTCGGGAAATCTGATCCCTTGGCTATCCTTCTTCTACCTACGTGCTGGTAGAGGCTCCAGAGTCAAGAACAACAAAAAGATGGTTGTGAGAAGCAGATGAGCAGCTTTGAGTTGGTGGACTGGACCGTGCTTAAGGACTCAAAGGATCTGAATAAATAAATCAGGATATTCTTTATCAACTACAGCTTGGCGTTCAATCCTGTCATCCACTCAAAACTAATCAATAGGCTCCAAGACCTTGGCCTCAGCCTCCGTGTGCAATTGGATCCTCGATTTCCTCCCTTGCAGATGTATTCAGTTAGGATTGGCAACAGCATCCCCTCCACGATCTCCATCAGCACAGGTGCACCGTGAGGCCACGTGTTTCACCCCTGCTCTGCTCACTTTATACTTATGACTGTGTGGCTAAACACAGATCCAATGCCATATTAGAGTTTGCTCATGATACCACTGTTGTAGGCTGACAATCAAAAGCGGTAATGAATCAAAATATAGGAGGGAGATTGAAAATCTGGCTGAGTGGTGCCACAACAACAACCTCTTACTCAATGTAAGCAAGACCAAGGAGCTGATTATCGACTTCAGAAGGAAGAAACTAGGGATCCATGAGTCAGTCCTCACTGGGGGAAATCAGGATAAAGAGAGTCAACAACTTTAAATTCCACGGTGTTATCATTTCAGAGGATCTGTTCTGGATCGGCACACAAGTGCAGTTATGAAGAAATCACAGCAACATCTCCACTTCCTTAGGAGTTTACGAAGATTCAGCATGGCATCTAAAATTTCAACAAACTTCTGTAGACGTGTAATGGAGAGTATATTGACTGGTGGCATCGTAGCCTGGTATGGAAACACCAATGCCCTTGAATGGAAAAGCCTACAAAAAGAAGTGGATATGGCTCAGTTAAGCACATCTTCATGGAGCATTTGTGCAGGAAAGCAGCATCCATCATCAAGGACCCCTACCATCCAGGACATGACCCCTTTCTCACTGCTGCCATCAGGAACCATTTATAGAAGTCTCAATACTCACACCACTAGCTTCAGGAACACTTGTTACCCCCTCAACATTCTGGCTCTTGAACTAGAGAGAATAACTTCACTTGCCAGTCACTGAACTGTTCCTACAACCTGTGGACTCATCATCTCACATTCGATATTTATGCTTTTTAATTTCTTTTGTATTTTCACAATTTGTCATCCTTTGTACATTGATTGTTTGTCCATCCTGATGGGTATGGTCTTTCAGTGATTCTATTGTGTTTCTAGGATACACAATAAAATGAATCTCAGGGTTGTATATGCTGACATGTACTTTGGTAATAAATTTACTTTGAACTTCTAACCTCAGGAGTGAGAATGTAATTCAACAGGAAAGTACAGCGGAGAGCAAGAAATCTCTATCACACCATCATCCAAAGTCAATAATTAACCCACCATAATTTTAAGTCATTTGCATTCAAAAATAGACCCATGGCTACTATCATTTCACACTAACAATTTAAGGAACCTAGGTCTTTAGAAACTTTATAAATTGTGCCACTGTGTTATGGAAATTCAATTTGAGTTTATAAAGATTCTAACTGATGATTTTTAGTTTAAAAATCTAAAACCATCAAATATAAACTTTAATAATTGTTTGGCTATCTTCTCATGTCCGGTGGCTTTTGTAAAGGAGCTCCATTTGATTGCTTGAGATAATGAGTGAGCTGATCTATTCAAAGTCAAATCCCTATTCTTTATCACCGAGAAATATGGAACTGAGAACTAGTTAAATGGAGCCATAAAATGAGACCTGACAGGATTGGCGGACAGATGCAATTACTGACTACAGATCCCATATTCTGGATGGAATAAGTCTAACAATGCTTTAATGTACTTATTTAAAATGCTGCAGACAGGGGCCCCCCCTCTCAAAAAAAGGCCAGAACTATTTGTCAAATGACACCTACATTCAAGTGACAGATCTCAGTTCATTAGAGTTATGTATTTGTTTTCCTCGCCAATGCTGGACAACATTAGTATTTCACATCATGTCCCCATTGTCTCCAAGGAAATGTTTTACAGTTGCTCCATTGTTAGGATTCCCAGGACATGCTAGCTTTATTTAAACGCTGGTCTGACTTTGCCATAAAAAATAACAGTTCATGGATTAGCTAGAAGACAACATTGAGAATGATGATGCCATTTGACATATGATGCATCCTAATGGAGAGCTATAAATATTCTGTACATACCAGGGCAGTGTACAAAGTAAAATGGTGTTCTACTGCCACCTAGAGGCATGCTTTATGTATATTCATCTTTTCATTTTGCTTCCCCTTAAAATGCAAATGTACAATAAAAATTTGTTTAGTTCCATTAGTTCCAGTGCTACAGGACTGAAAAATCAATCTTTGCTAGAGTGAAGTGCAATAACAAGAAGCATCTGGGGCACTCTTGAAATTTGACCAGGCAGGAAGCGAGTCAACCTTGCTTAACTAGCTTGATATTCCCATTTGACATGCATTGAATGGTATCATTTATTTTGCAGAACTTCTATTGAAGTGCCTTTGTGGTAAAGTGACTTCTATTATATGCTAACCTCATCCTTCCCAAATCCCAATCACCACCATCTGAGAACCAGCACCCACCCCCCATAACAAATGCTGACACTCTATTCTTCCTCTTTTCATGATATGCCACCTGCCCCAACCTCCCCACGTCCCACTCCTTCCAAATGTCCCACATCAAACTTCCCAAAATCCTTGATTGTCCAAACTGGCTGATTATCTGCCTGAATCTCCAATACCTAATCACCACAAACATGTGGCACATTGAGATGTTGAAGTTGTGCAAGACATTGGTGAGGCTTAATTCGGAGTATTGTGTGCTGTTTTGGTCACCTACCTATGGAAGAGTTGTAAACAAGGTTGAAAAAATACAGAGAAAATTTACAAGGATGCTGCTGGGTCTGAAGGACCCAAGTTATAAGGAAGGATTAAATAGGTTAGGAATGTATTCTTTAGAATTTAGAAGATTGAGAAGAGATTTGATAAAAGTATACAAAATTATGAGGGGTAAATATATGATTAATGCTAGCATGCTTTTTCCACTGAGGTTGGATGAGACTGCGACCAGAGGTCATGGGTTAAGGGTGAAAGATGAAATGTTTAGGGAACATAAAGGGGAAACATCTTCACTCAGAGGGTGGCAAGAGTGTGAAGCGAGCTGCCAGTGCAAGTGGTGGATGTAGTTCTGATTTCAACATTTAAGGGAGTTTTGGATAGGTACATGGATGGTAGGGGTGTGGAGGGCTATAGTCCCAGTGCAAGTTGATGTAGAGTAGGCAGTTTAAATGGCTTTGGCACAGACTTAATGGTTTGAAGGGCCCGTTTCTGTGCTGTACTTCTCTATGTCTCCAAGTACAGATTTGCCAACTGAACAATCCAAACCCACCATCCAAGCATACCTTCAAAGTCCAAATTCCACCCCTTCTATTCCTGATAAGCAACCACCCTCACCCCCAACCACAGAACCTACCCCCTGAACGAGCACACAATGAAGATCTCAAGTAAGGAAAACACACTCCCAATCCCCACTTCCTGAATGTTTCTAGAAGTGAAAGGAAATGATAAACTTCTAGTTTCCTAGATTAAGAGTGTGAAAAAAGAGAATCTAGTTTAGAAACTTTCCCTTTGTTACCCTTATTCAAAGCAAATTTCAGACGTGAAGTTCAACACCAAAATACTGCATACATAGAATTACATGGGAGCGACTGGCTACTTGGCCAAAACATTCCATGCTGGTAGCAATGCTCCATTCCAGTTCCTTCCACCTTTTTCATCTAAATCCGTGCAATCCCTGCCCCCTCTTTTCTCCCTCACTTGTCAATCCAACTTCCCCCCTTAAATATATCTCGTCTATTCTTTGCAACTGGGAAGAGTACTGCTGAGTTCCTCAGTCCTATAGCCCTTCATGTAAAGGAGCTCCTCCTCAATTCCCTGTTAGAGTTCTCAGACACATGGAAACATAGAAAAATAAGAGCAGGTTTGGACCTTATGACTTTTACACCTGCTTAATTGTTCAGCATGAGCATGGCTCATCTTTGATCTTCATCCATATTTCTGCTCTCTCCCATATTCCTTGATGTCTCTTATTGTTGAAATCTATCTTTCTCCTTCTTATCATGCAAGCGTTTCAGTCTTCACACCCTTACAAGATAAAGTAATCTGCAGGTTCACTACCACTGAGTGAAAAATATACCTCACCAGCTCATTCACCAAAGACTTACCTTTTAGCCACTGTGAGCCCCACTCATGGGCCAAGGACTATCCTCTTGTCTACCCTATCAGAACCATGTATGGCTCAAGAGGACTTACACTGTATTGGCAGTCCCACCATTCCAGGAATCAGGCCAGTGAAGATTCAGACCACACAAGTGATTCTATAGATGCTCAAGATCTTAAGCAACACATACAAAATGCTGGAGGACTTCAGCAAGTCAGACAGCATTAATGCAGGGGAATTAACAGACTGTTTCAGGAAGAGATCCTTCATCAGGACTAACTTCTGAAGATTTAGTGCACTCCCATTATAGAAACTAAATCCAAGGAGACTGAAGTTGCACACAAAATTCCAGGTGTGCTTTCACCAAGGCCCTGCATAAATGTGGCATGACAGTTTTACCCCGTACTCAAAACCTCTGCCAATGAAGATCAATATATAACTTTCCTTTACAGCTGGCTGTTGTAGCTGCATTCAGTGACTGGTACCCAAGAACATCCAGATCCCTTCGTACATCAACATTTCCCAATTTATTCCTAATGACAGGGTACAGCAGTGCAGCTAATACAGCCACAGCATCACTGTGTAAAAGACCCTGGTTCGATCCTAAACCTCAGGTGCTGTCTATGTGAAGTTTGGATGTTATCCCTGCGTCTGTGAGAGTTTCTTCTGGGTGCTTGGGATTCCTCTCACATCCTAAATGCATGTGGGCTGTAGGTTAATCAACCACTAAATTGTCCCTAGTACAGAGGTGAGTGCCCATGCAAAAGACACCTTTCACTGTATGTCTCAATGTACATATGACAAATAATCCTGAATCTGAAGCAGAATCTGTTGTGGGAAGGAAGAGTTAGATTGACCTAGATTAAAAGGTCAGCACAACATTGTAAGCTAAAGGGTTTGTACTGTGCTGTAATGTTTTATGTTCTATTCATGCAAGTGAATATACACAATTTCATTCCAAAATGCTTGTCTAAAATCAAACAACAGGAATTCTGCAGATGCTGGAAATTCAAGCAACACACATCAAAGTTGCTGGTAAATGCAGCAGGCCAGGCAGCACCTGTAGGAAGAGGTGCAGTCGACGTTTCAGGCCGAGACCCTTCGTCAGGACTAACTGAAGGAAGAGTGAGTAAGGGATTTGAAAGTTGGAGGGGGAGGGGGAGATCCAAAATGATAGGAGAAAACAGGAGGGGGAGGGATGGAGCCAAGAGCTGGACAGGTGATAGGCAAAAGGGGATACGAGAGGATCATGGGACAGGAGGTCCGGGAAGAAAGACAAGGGGCGGGGGGGGACCCAGAGGATGGGCAAGAGGTATATTCAGAGGGACAGAGGGAGAAAAAGGAGAGTGAGAGAAAGAATGTGTGCATAAAAATAAATAACAGATGGGGTACGAGGGGGAGGTGGGGCCTTAGCGGAAGTTAGAGAAGTCGATGTTCATGCCATCAGGTTGGAGGCTACCCAGACGGAATATAAGGTGTTGTTCCTCCAACCTGAGTGTGGCTTCATCTTTACAGTAGAGGAGGCCGTGGATAGACATGTCAGAATGGGAATGGGATGTGGAATTAAAATGTGTGGCCACTGGGAGATCCTGCTTTCTCTGGCGGACAGAGCGTAGATGTTCAGCAAAGCGGTCTCCCAGTCTGCGTCGGGTCTCGCCAATATATAGAAGGCCACATCGGGAGCACCGGACGCAGTATATCACCCCAGCCAACTCACAGGTAAAGTGTTGAAGTGCTTGTCTAAAATAATAACTCCTGTTTACATTTGAATTACTCACCTCAATGGATGAAACCAAAAGATTCAAGGATTATACAGTAGAACAGCATTGTCCACTGGCCCTCATTTTAACACTGGCAAATTTATGTAAATACGAGCGATGGACTTGTATTTAACAATAAATGTTCACTATGCATCTTTTTTCAGTCAGCCAGTACCTGGCCCTCACTATTGCCCACTGCCAAGTTTACAAGACTCCAAACTAACCATATTGAGAGCGTTGTCCCAGCTGCTTCAACTCAGTGCTCTCCTGTGAGCAAAAGACTGCTTTGGACTGCCGCTGACTGTCCAAAATACCCAGGAGCAATGAAGTTTAAGTTAAGGATTATTTGGGTCTCTCAACACTGGCTCTGTGTGAATATGACAGTCACTCCTGGCCCTAAGCCCAGGTGGTTACATGTCAAGATTGCCACGGCAATGTGTTAAACACTGTACACATGATCACAACAGACAATATATCTGTACTGAAATAATCTAAAGCACTAATAGCCAATGGGAGAAAGGCAACTGGACCAAAAAATGATGTATTAATAATTCACAACTGAACTTGGGCAAATTTCAATTGAAGTTCAGATTTTGATGAGATTTATTCAACCTCTCTAATATGTTGCTTTCATAGTCGATGAATGGATTGATTGACAAGTCATGGAACCTTCATTTTTTTAGTAGTTCATAAAAAGAGAAATTTTATACTGAAGTATAATTGTTTGAAGAAGATTGTGAGAAGTTTGAACCAGTGATGACTCATTTATTACATGGATTCTTTAAAAAGATATAGTTTTCAATAATATTTAATATATAAAGCAATCAGGCAGGGTGTAAAATAGCTGCAAAATTGTAATTGCCCATTCAAACCATATCAAGATAAAATTATGATACTAATTATATTCAGTTGGACTGCAGTACCATAATTTAATATTACTTAACCAAATTAAACAGTGATTACAGTATACAGCAATTTTAACATTTGAAATCAATTGTTTGCATGACTGTATATAATGATATTATCCCTCCCTTGATAGAGGTTGTGAAACAAAGGAGTTGTTAGTAATGCACCCTTTTGTGCAGTCTAAGATTTAGATGATATTTCAGCCAATGCTTTAGTGCGCCTCTGCTTGGTGGCTGAGTGGTAGCTTAATTAATGCAAATTCAATCTGTAATCTGTTTCAGAACCAGGTACCTTGAGATAAACATCAATTGTGATCCACTTTTCCAACAAAAATAATGGGCTAAATATGTGACTGTTTCAGGGCCAGACCTAATTGCACATTTTCATCAGTCTCTCAGAAAGATCCAATGGGCCTCTTTACCTAATGGTAATGTCTATTACCTCGGTCACTTCACAGAACTGTAAATACTTTAAACTACTTTTTATAATGCTGTTTACATTGTAAATACATGCTGGTATTTATGCATTTACAAACATTTTATTCCATACCTACAATATACTTCTAACTTTATTTTTATGTAACTCTTTATTCTGTGTAATTGTTGAATGCTGCTTTTTTGTTACATGTTGCACCAACACTCCATAGCAATTTCCTAATACATGTAGAAGTATTTGGTGAATAAGGTTGATCCTTGGGCACAAGCTTAGAAGCAAACAGCAATAGCACACTCATGGTGTATTTACTGATGCACCCCAAACAGCACCACAAGGACAAAAACAACAGATTTCACTTCCCAGAGCTGATATGGTGGGGAGAGGTGGTGGGGGGGAAGAAGGGAGGAAAGAAATCAGCTGAGGTGCCGATTCATTACTGCAAGTAAAAGCTACTTTAATGAAATTTGACACCACCATCTGATGAGATATTATAATAATGTAATACGACATAGCTAATCAAGTGCCTAAAGGAGGAAACAGAGCTAAAGAGAAAGGGTTACTGCTGAACTCAGACACAAATATCTGAAATCAAAAAACCTGACAAATGTCAACTGTTTCTCTTTCCACATGTATTACCTGATCTGCTGAGTGTTTCCATAGTCTGAGCAAAACCCCCAAAACCTCAATTTTCCATTTCCCTTCACAGATGTTGCCTGGCCTGCAGAGTTCCTCTGGCATTTTGTGTGTGTTGTTCAGGATTTCCAGCATCTGTAGAATCTCTTGTGTTTGCAGCATTTTCTGTCTTCAAATCAGAAGGCACAGATTGCCAGAAGTCACGTATGTGGAATAGAGTGTGTTCAACTAGAGGGGGCTCAGATTCCTATGTGGGCCAAAAGACAGGAGGATCTTGCAGTAATATGAAAGATCAATTAATATTCTCGCTGGTTTACTTAAAATTATTTGCTGTGTGATGCAATATCGAAAGATGATTAATGGCTGAGACAGTGAGCAGATATTCCTCTCATGCAGGAGGAGTGCTGTGGTTAAGTCTGCGACAATCACCTTCTGATAAATATATACCCTCACTTTATGATGGCGATCATTGAATAGGAAGAGGGGCACTAGCTACTTAGGTTTTCTTACTTCTCTTTCCAGCCAGGTAAAGCACAATCAATTATTTCTGCCTTCATATGTGTTGGCCAGTATTGGCCAGACTCTTACTGATGGCAATCAAACCAAAAAATTTGTCAGTCTATGTATGAAATACAATTATAACATAATAAAATTCAAGAAAAGTTGAACTTACTGCATCTTTCAATTTTTGGAAGGAGGAATCAAGGCATAGACTATTTTCGAAATGGGGAGTAAACTCAGAAATTGGAGGTGCGGAGGTACTTTGCAGGATTCCCTAAAGGTTAATCTGCAGATTGAATTGGTAGTAAGGAAGGAAATGCCACATTAGCATTCATTTCAAAAGAACAACAGTAAAAAAAGCAAGGATATAATGCTGAGGTTTTATAAGGCACTGGTCAAACCGCATTTGGAGTACTGTAAGCAGTTCTGCTCCCCCTATCCAAGAAAGGGTGTACTGGTTTTGGAGAGGGTTCAGAGGAACTTCATGAGAATGATCCCAAGAACCATTCCCAAGAGGGCAAAGGTACAGAATAGAAAGATGTCCTTTAGAACAGATGAGGAGGAATTTCTTCAGCAAGAAGGTGGTAAATCTGTGGAATTCATTGCTATAGATGGTTGAGGAGGTCAATTCATTTAAAACAGAGGTTGATAGGTTCCTGATTAATAAGGATGTCAAAAGTTACACGGAGAATGCAGGAGTATGTGGTTGAAATAGATCGTGCAAATCAGCCATGATCGAATGGCAGTGCAGACTCAATTGGTTGTATGGCCTAAATTTGTTCCCAAGTCTTATGGTCTAAACATTAACTAGTTATTTGAATAATGATTTTCTTCAGTGTTTCTGTGACACACCAGCAACATTGCACCATGCACAGTAAAGTCCACTAGCCTAGAAAGAGTGCCTCAGGAAAACTCTTATGTGCATCTTATCATCAGATCAATGGTGGCTCATACTGGTGAAAACTACACCTTCTTACATACTACTTCATAAACATCTGTGTCATTTCCACTTACATCAGCAAACTGTGCTACAAGATAGGATTGTCCTCAATGTAGTTTAAGTACAGTGCCTATAAAAAGTATTCATCCTCCCCTTGGCAGTTTTCATGTTTTATTGTTTTACATCATCGAATCGCAGTGGATGTAATTTGGCTTTTATGACACTGATCAACAACAAAAAAAAAGAAAAGACTTTCATGTCAACATGAAAACAAATTTCTACAAACTAGTCTGAATTTATTACAATATTAAACACAAAATAATTGATTGCATAATTACTCACTCCCTTCAAGTCAGTATTTAGTTGATACATCTTTAGCAGCAATTACAGCCTTGAGTCTCTGTGGATAGGTCTTTATCAGCTTTGCATATCTGGGCACTGCAATTTTTATCCATTCTTCTTTAAAAAACTTCTCAAGCTCTGTCAGATTGCATGGGGGTTCTGAGTGAACAACCCTTTTCAAGCCCAGCCACAAATTCACAATTGGATTGCCGTCTGGACTCTGACTTAGCCACCTGAGGTCATTAACTTTGTTGTTCTTGTTACGTACCCCGTAACTGGGTTGCCAAACCAGCAGAAATGGATCACTCAGTTGGAGTCTGGATTACTAGAACTAAGAAAGTTTTATTAAAGAAACAAGCAACACAGTACTCTAATTAAAAGGATAATGAATGAAACAGTTCAGCAATGATAAACATACGTGTACACAGAATTAAGATAACAGGATCAATCAAGCTCTATCGTTGTCTAGGGGTAAATGACCAGTTTCAAAATGACGCAAAGTTCAGTTCAGTTCACAGTAATCGTTGCCGTGGCAATGGACAGTGGGGGGTGGGGGGGGAGGAGAGAGAGCAAAACGAATGAATATTCAAAGCAGCTTCCACACACAGACCTTCGCAGTCAGCTTTCGGACGAGCCCTTTGTGATGTCATCTGAGGTCACCGACCGTGACCCCTCCGTTTCCAGATACGATCGTTTCTCTGCGCTGAACCTGGCACCCAGGCAAGGGTGGACACACACCAGGTTCCCGCCAATCGTGCCTTTCCACCCTTTGCGTCTAAGGCTTGATCCTGCGATCAGCCATCCAAAAGCTTCCCACCGACTTGTGAGAGACGCACCGCTTCCAGGGTCTCGTTACCTCGGGTGTCGTGTGTGTTGCCTTAGCGAACCCGTCCCTTTTTATCCCCCTACTGGGGTATCGCCTGTCCATCACTTCAAACAGTTCAGGGTTCAAAGGGGGAGCCGCTCTAGACAGCTCTCCTTCTCCTTCATTACACATCTCCAAATGCTGCTCCATTGTTTTCCTTATCTCTCTCTCTCTCTTGAAGACAGGTGGCAGACCAACTGCTGATCACACAGGGCAGCTAACATCTTATCTATGTGTATTCTTGTCACACTTTCCCCCTTTAAGGATTTTTACCGGGGAGTAAAAATTACAAACATGAATACATTATTTGATACACACACAAATATACATCTTTATCAGCTATTTAGCTAATACAGCGAGTTTGAAGTTGTCAACACCTGTCAGACAGTCAGCCATCACATTTGCTGTTCCGTTTATATGTGTTATTAATAATCCCTTAGACCAGGCTCCAATTTAGCAAACTTCATAGTGGCCAAAAACACTGATGAATTGCGATCAATGTAACCTCTCATTTGGTTTTGTCCCAGACCACAATAACAAGGGTCGTCCCATTCCGACTTAGTTTTCTCTCGCAAGGGCTTAGTAGGAGGGGGAGGGGTAGTGACCGCAGATTTATTGCAAAACTTGCTACAGTACCCCACCATCTCCAAGAGCCTTCTGAGAGCCTCTTGTCTGTCGGGGTTGGGAGGTCAGCGATAGCCTGCACTGTAGCTTGCATCGCTGCCAGCTGCCCCTGTGTCACCACAATTCCCAGGTAAGTGACCTACGTGTGGCCGAGCTCATTTTTTTCAAGGTTCACCATCAAGCTGGCTTCAGACAGCCGTATTAAATTGCCAATACACACCTCTGTGTTCGTCAGCCCTTTAGTCACTGAATTACTCATTCTATATGGATGTTGCTCACTAGGCTGACCTATTGTAACAGACACCACCCAACGTCCCAGTTCTTTGCATCGCCTCGGGACAATCAAACACACGGGTGCAAGTCGTTTGATTACTTCTCCTAAAGAGTCGCTTTGCTCGGGGATTAAGAGAGAGACCTTATCAGCAGACCTGGCCAAACCAATAGCCTTCTCCCATCTGGTCGATACCATACTCATCTTTTCAAAATGGTTTTTTTCTCTTATCAGGGGGACCCTAGCTTCATTGATTTCTGCGCTAACATCGACTAGGTTTGTTAGCATATCAAAAGCCTGTGACCGTCTCAGTTTGCGTCAGTCATAATCAATAACATCCTTCCTCCTGGGCAGCCGGAAAACCTCTTTCATGATTCCACCAACTGTTCCCTCCAGTACCGCAAAATGTCCACCAGGGGGTACCTGGTGGGCCAGGTTAAAAACCTCATCCCCATAACTCTTCTGCACCACCCCCCATTCCTCATCTGCGGGCACGGTACTTGGTCTCCCTTGCTTCCTTAGCACTTCCTCCTCCATATAATAGCCTACTAGTTCCCTTGTCAAGTCTGTGTCAGAGAGGGCTGTCTCTGCCAAAACCATCAGCCGCTCATCTCGCTCCTGCGTCTGCACAAATTCTTTCCTGGCTACTGCTACGTCTGTCCCAGCTCCCTCACTACCTCTTGTCTCACCACACTCCTTCTTTTCATTTTCTACCCCCTTCTCGTACAAGGTTGGCAGAAACGTCTCAGCTAAATTCACTACCGCAGCCCCATGATGAACCTGGGAGTCCATGGGCCGGGCCTCACTGCTGGCAGGCTGACCTGTCAATCTCACGACTGGGAACACGATTCCCCCGGCGACGTCATTACCGAGCAAAACTTCCATGCCTTTCATCAGTAATTCAGACCTCACCCCGATCATGACTAGTCCAGAGACCAGGTTGCTTTGTAAGTGTATCTGGTGCAAAAGGACTGACTCTGTCCCTTCCCCAATACCTTTGACCTTGACCTCCCCAGTCTGGGTCTCTGAGCTAAACTCTAATACACTCTTCAGTTTTAGTGACTGACACGCACCCGTGTCTCTCCAGATCCGCACTGGAACTGGTTTTAACCCCTCCTTCACTGACACCAATCCGGCCGAGATAAACCTCTCGCGCCCTTCCTGAACTTTGGCAGACCTGTCCTTCCCTAGCGGTTCGTTTACCAGCTCGATACAGTCAGTCAAAATCGCTGTTTTCCCTTTTCCCGTCTCCTTCTTTGGGGCAAAGCACCTGGACGCAAAGTGTCCGACTTTCCCGCAACTATAGCAGACGATCCCAGAAGACTTCCTACCAGACTGCTCCCGGTCTACCTTATCCTTCTCACTAGTCCCCGGCTTACTTTCTGACTTTTCTGGCAGACTCTTCCCGCCGTCCTGACTACCCTTCTGGTAGCCTTTACTCGGGGCAAACTTCATTTTATGCGTCAACGCATACTCATCCGCTAACTTAGCAGTTGCGGCTAACGTGGCTGCCTCTTTCTCATCTAGGTAGGGTCTCATACCCTCAGGGACACAACCTTTAAACTGCTCAATCAGGATCAGCTGTAGCAGTCCGTCATAATCCCCCTCTACCCCCTTCGAGGCGCACCAATGCTCACAATATATCTGCATCTCACAGGCAAACTCTAAATACGTGCGGTCCCACTGCTTCCTTGCATTCCGGAACCTCTGCCGGTATGCCTCCAGGACCAACTCATAAATCCTGAGGATGGCCTCTTTCACCACCTCATACCTCTGGGCATCTTCCGCGGACAAAGCTGAGTAAGCTTCTTGGGCTTTCCCTTTCAGTACACTCTGAAGCAAAACAACCCACTTATCCCTCGGCCAGTCCTGACTTATAGCCACTTTTTCGAAATGGAGAAAGTACCGATCCACGTCGGTATCGTCAAATGGGGGAACCAGCCTAACCTCCGGAGTCGCCCGGAACCCTCCATCTTGGTTCGGCACGAGCCCCTGTTCTGCCCTTATCTTTAACTTCTCCAGCTCGAATTCCCTTTCCCTCTGTTTCTCCTCTTGCTCCCACTCTCTCTCTCTCCCGCCTTTCTAACTCTCTCTCTTTCTCCTGCCTTTCTAACTCTCTCTCTTGCCTCTCTAACTCTTTCTCTTTCTCCCACCTTTCTAACTCTCTCTCTTTCTCCTGCCTTTCTAACTGCTTCTCTTCGTGTTCTAACTGTCGTACCCGGAACTCGTGCTCGAGTCTCAGTTTTTCAAGCTGTACCTGTACCGCGTCTCCGGCAGGTTTTTCAATAGACACCACCTCCAGCTCGCCTTGGGGAAACACACCTTTAGATGCATAGTGCTCTACGATAGCTCTGTGTATCTCCTCTCTCCTCATTGTCGACTTCCCCTTAGCAAGATTCAACAGTTTGGCCACAGCTACCAATTCCGATTTCCTGGCATCTTCCAATGCATCCAAGGTCGGCGCCTTTATAAATTCCTCAGCTTCCATTTCTGCTGTTTGTCTTTTCTTTCTTTCGGGAATTTTGACCCAATCAATTTACTCCGTCCCAAATTTAGCGTTCAAAATCGCAGACGAGAACCCCACTTATGTTACGTACCCCGTAACTGGGTTGCCAAACCAGCAGAAATGGATCACTCAGTTGGAGTCTGGATTACTAGAACTAAGAGAGTTTTATTAAAGAAACAAGCAACACAGTACTCTAATTAAAAGGATAATGAATGCAACAGTTCAACAATGAGAAACATACATGTACACAGAATTAAGATAACAGGATCAATCAAGCGCTATCGAAAAGTAAAAGTGGCAGGCCAACAAATCCAGGGCAAGCATTAAAAAGGGCCACTTTTCAGCATAATTGTATAAGAGCTAAGAGAGTTGTAAAAGAGCGCCTGAAGGCTTTGTGTGTCAATGCAAGGAGCATTCGTAATAAGGTGGATGAATTGAAAGTGTAGATTGTTATTAATGATTATGATATAGTTGGGATCACAGAGACATGGCTCCAGGGTGACCAGGGATGGGAGCTCAACGTTCAGGGATATTCAATATTCAGGAGGGATAGACATGAAGGAAGGGGAGGTGGGGTGGCGTTGCTGGTTGGAGAGGATATTGACGCAATAGAAAGGAAGGACATAAGCCAGGAAGATGTGGAATCGATATAGGTGGAGCTGCGTAACACTAAGGGGCAGAAGACGCTGGTGGGAGTTGTGTACAGGCCACCTAACAGTAGTAGTGAGGTCGGAGATGGTATTAAACAGGAAATTAGAAATGTGTGCAATAAAGGAACAGCAGTTATAATGGGTGACTTCAATCTACATGTAGATTGGGTGAACCAAATTGGTAAAGGTGCTGAGGAAGAGGATTTCTTGGAATGTATGCGGGATGGTTTTTTGAACCAACATGTCGAGGAACCAACTAGAGAGCAGGCTATTCTGGACTGGGTTTTGAGCAATGAGGAAGGGTTAATTAGCAATCTTGTCGTGAGAGGCCCCTTGGGTAAGAGTGACCATAATATGGTGGAATTCTTCATTAAGATGGAGAGTGACATAGTTCATTCAGAAACAAAGGTTCTGAACTTAAAGAGGGGTAACTTTGAAGGTATGAGACGTGAATTAGCTAAGATAGACTGGCAAATGACACTTAAAGGATTGACGGTGGATATGCAATGGCAAGCATTTAAAGGTTGCATGGATGAACTACAACAATTGTTCATCCCAGTTTGGCAAATGAATAAATCAAGGAAGGTAGTGCACCCGTGGCTGACAAGAGAAATTAGGGATAGTATCAATTCCAAGGAAGAAGCATACAAATTAGCTAGAGAAAGTGGCTCACCTGAGGACTGGGAGAAATTCAGAGTTCAGCAGAGGAGGACAAAGGGCTTAATTAGGAAGGGGAAAAAAGATTATGAGAGAAAACTGGCAGGGAACATAAAAACGGACTGTAAAAGCTTTTATAGATATGTAAAAAGGAAAAGACTGGTAAAGACAAATGTAGGTCCCCTGCAGACAGAAACAGGTGAATTGATTATGGGGAGCAAGGACGTGGCAGACCAATTGAATAATTACTTTGGTTCTGTCTTCACTAAGGAGGACATAAATAATCTTCCAGAAATAGTAGGGGACAGAGGGTCCAGTGAGATGGAGGAACTGAGCGAAATACATGTTAGTAGGGAAGTGGTGTTAGGTAAATTGAAGGGATTGAAGGCAGATAAATCCCCAGGGCCAGATGGTCTGCATCCTAGAGTGCTTAAGGAAGTAGCCCAAGAAATAATGGATGCATTAGTGATAATTTTTCAAAACCTGTTAGATTCTGGACTAGTTCCTGAGGATTGGAGGGTGGCTAATGTAACTCCACTTTATAAAAAAGGAGGGAGAGAGAAACCGGGGAATTATAGACCGGTTAGCCTAACGTCGGTGGTGGGGAAAATACTGGAGTCAGTTATCAAGGATGTGATAACAGCACATTTGGAAAGCGGTGAAATGATCGGACAAAGTCAGCATGGATTTGTGAAAGGAAAATCATGTCTGATGAATCTCATAGAATTTTTTGAGGATGTAACTAGTAGAGTGGATAGGGGAGAACCAGTGGATGTGGTATATTTGGATTTTCAAAAGGCTTTTGACAAGGTCCCACACAGGAGGTTAGTGTGCAAACTTAAAGCACACGGTATTGGGGGTAAGGTATTGGTGTGGGTGGAGAATTGGTTAGCAGACAGGAAGCAAAGAGTGGGAATAAACGGGACCTTTTCAGAATGGCAGGCGGTGACTAGTAGGGTACCACAAGGCTCAGTGCTGGGACCCCAGTTGTTTACAATATATATTAATGACTTGGATGAGGGAATTAAATGCAGCATCTCCAAGTTTGCGGATGACACGAAGCTGGGTGGCAGTGTTAGCTGTGAGGAGGAGGCTAAGAGGATGCAGGGTGACTTGGATAGGTTGGGTGAGTGGGCAAGTTCATGGCAGATGCAATTTAATGTGGATAAGTGTGAAGTTATCCACTTTGGTGGCAAAAATAGGAAAACAGATTATTATCTGAATGGTGGCCGATTAGGAAAAAGGGAGGTGCAACGAGACCTGGGTGTCATTATACACCAGTCATTGAAAGTGGGCATGCAGGTACAGCAGGCGGTGAAAAAGGCGAATGGTATGCTGGCATTTATAGCGAGAGGATTCAAGTACAGGAGCAGGGAGGTACTACTGCAGTTGTACAAAGCCTTGGTGAGACCACACCTGGAGTATTGTGTGCAGTTTTGGTCCCTTAATCTGAGGAAAGGCATCCTTGCCATAGAGGAAGTACAAAGAAGGTTCACCAGATTGATTCCTGGGATGGCAGGACTTTCATATGAAGAGAGACTGGATGAACTGGGCTTGTACTCGTTGGAATTTAGAAGATTGAGGGGGGATCTGATTGAAACGTATAAGATCCTAAAGGGATTGGACAGGCTAGATGCAGGAAGATTATTCCCGATGTTGGGGAAGTCCAGAACGAGGGGCCACAGTTTGAGGATAGAGGGGAAGCCTTTTAGGACCGAGATTAGGAAAAACTTCTTCACACAGAGAGTGGTGAATCTGTGGAATTCTCTGCCAAGGAAACAGTTGAGGCCAGTTCATTGGCTATATTTAAGAGGGAGTTAGATATGGCCCTTGTGGCTACGGGGGTCAGGGAGTATGGAGGGAAGGCTGGGGCGGGGTTCTGAGTTGGATGATTAGCCATGATCATAATGAATGGCGGTGCAGGCTCGAAGGGCCGAATGGCCTACTCCTGCACCTATTTTCTATGTTTCTATGTTGTCTAGGGGTAAATGACCAGTTTCAAAATGACGCAAAGTTCAGTTCAGTTCGCAGTAATCATTGCTGTGGCGATGGACAGTGGGGGGTGGGGGGGGAGGAGAGAGAGCAAAACGAATGAATATTCAAAGCAGCTTCCACACACAGACCTTCGCAGTCAGCTTTCGGGCGAGCCCTTTGTGATGTCATCTGAGGTCACCGACCGTGACCCCTCCGTTTCCAGATACGACCATTTCTCTGCGCTGAACCTGGCACCCAGGCAAAGGTGGACACACACCAGGTTCCCTCCGATCGTGCCTGTCCACCCTGTGCATCTAAGGCTTGATCCCGCGATCAACCGTCCAAAAGCTTCCTACCGACTTGTGAGAGGCGCACCGCTTCCAGGGTCTCGTTACCTGGGGTGTCATGTGTGTCGCCTTAGCGAACCTGTCCCTTTTTATCCCCCTGCTGGGGTATCGCTTGTCCATCACTTCAAACATTTCAGGGTTCAAAGGGGGAGCCGCTCTTGACAGCTCTCCTTCTCCTTCATTACACATCTCCAAATGCTGCTCCATTGTTTTCCTTATCTCTCTCTCTCCTGAAGACGGGTGGCAGACCAACTGCTGATCACACAGGACAGCTAACATCTTATCAATGTGTATTCTTGTCACATTCTTAAGCCATTCCTGTGTAGCTTTGGCTTTATGCTTGGGGTCACGTCTTGCTGGAAAACAAATCTTCTCCCAAGGGGCAGTTCTCTTGCAGACTGCATTTGGTTTTCCTCCAGGATTTCCCTGCACTTGCTACATTCATTTTACCCTCTACCTTCACAAGCCTTCCAGGGCCTGCTGCCCAGTGAAGCATCCCCACAGCATGGTGTAAACACCACTATGCTTACGGTAGGGATGGTGGGTTTTTGATGATATGCCAAACATAGCATTTAGTCAGATGGCCAAAAAGCTCAATTTTGGTTTCATCAGACCATAGAACCTTCTTCCACGTGACTTCAGAGTCTCCCACATGCCTGCTGGCAAACTCTAGCCAAGACTTCATGTGAGTTTTTTTTTTCCCCAACAGTGGCTTTCTCTTTGCTACTCTCTCAGAAAGCTGCAACTGGTGAAGCACCCAGGCAACAGTTGTATGCGGTCTCTCCCATCTTAGCCGCTGACACATGTAACTCCTCCCAAGTTGTCATAGGTCTCTTGGTGGCCTCCTTCACTAGCCCCCTTCTTTTACAGTCACTCAATTCTTGAGGACGGACTGCTCTAGGCAGCTTTACAGCTGTACTCTATCCCTCCCATTTCTTGATCATTGACTTCACTGCACTCCAAAGGGTATTCAGTGACTTGGAAATTTTCTTGTATTCATTTCCTGTCTTGTGTTTTTCAATAACTATTCACAGAGTTGCTTAGAATGTTCTTTTGTCTTCATGATCCTTTTTTTTTTTGCCAGGATAATGACCCTCCAACAGGTGTATTTTTGCTACAATCAAATGAAACACCTTGACTGCACACAGGTGATCTCCATTTAGCTAATTATGTGACTTCTGAAACCAACTGGCTGCACCAGTGACAGTTCAGTGTGTTACATTAAAGGGGGTGAATATTTATGCAATCAATTATTTTGTGTTTTATATTTGTAATTAACTTAGATCACTTTGTAGAAATCTGTTTTCACTTTTGACACAAAGGAGTCTTTTTCTGTTGATAAGTGTCAAAAAATGCCAAACCAAATTAACTTCAATGTTGTAAAACAATAAAACATGAAAACTTCTAAGGGGGATGAATACTTTTTTGTAGGCGCTCTAAATGAGGTGTGAGCAAAAATAGCACATTAGCCTGATTACTCATGTTCCAACCATCCGATTGCTCAACTCCCAATGTTAGTATCTCACAAACAAAATCGGCATCACAAGTTATATAAATCCTACCAAAAGATACTTTATTTGCAACTTTGTAAAACTCTGGTTAAGCCATATCTGGAGTTTTGCATACAGTTCTGGCTTTCCCACTATAGAAAGGATGTTAAGGCTTTGGAGAGGGTGCAGAATAGGTTTACCAGGATGCCGTTCTCCAACCTGATGCATGAGAGTCAATTTCTCAAACATCAGGTAATGCCCCCCCCCACCTTCACCATTTCCCATCCCCTTTTCCCTCTCTCACCTTATCTCCTTGCCCATCCACTGCCTCTCCCTGATGCTGTTGCCCTCCCCCCTTTTCTTTCTTCCATGGCCTTCTGTCTCTTGCACCAATTTACTTCCCAGCTCTTTACTTCATCCCTCCCCCTTCAGGTTTCACCTATCACCTTGTGTTTCTCTCCACCTCCCCCCAACTTTTAAATCTACTCCTCAGTTTTTTTTTCTCCAGTTGTGTTGAAGGGTTTCAGTCTGAAACATCAACTGTACTCTTTTCCAGTTGCTGCCTGGCCTGCAGAATTCCTCCAGAATTTTGTGCGTGCTCCTAGGACGCCACATAGTTTTGAGGGCATGTGCTATCATGAGAGGCTGGACAGATTTAGGCTGCTTTCTTTGGATCGGTGGAGGGAAGAGAGATGACAAAGGTTTATAAGGTTATGAGAGGCATGGATAGGTAAGACATGGAGCATCTGTTTCCCAGGGTAGAAATGTCTTAAACCAGAGGGCATGCATTGAAGGTGAGAGGCAGCAGGTTCAAAGGGGATGTGAGGGGTAAGTTTTTTTACTTGGAGAGTGGTGAATGCTTGAAATTCACTGCCTGGTATGGTGGTAGAGTCCAATACGTTAGAGGCTTTACTGAGATAGGCACATGAACATATGGAGGATGGAGGAATGTGGACATTTTGTTGGTAGGAGGGATTGGTTTTTGGGGTTTATTTACTTTACTTACTTCTTAGCTAGTTTGGCACAACAATGTAGGCCAAAGGGCCTGTTCCTGTGCTGTACTGTTATACGAGGGGTGATTGATAAGTTTGTGGCCTGAGGTAGAAGATGTCAATTTTACAAAACCTAGCACATTTATTTTTCAACATAGTCCCCTCCTACATGTACACACTTAGTGGAGCGTACGGATCCCTTCTTTGTAGAAGTGGTCCACAGCAGGGGTTGATAAGTTTGTAGCCTAAGGTAGAAGGAGTTGAGTTATTAACTTCAAACTTTCTGCATTATCACTCAAAGAGCTCAACTGTACGTGCATGTAATGAGAGCATCTTGGGCCTCCAGGTGGTCCACAGCAGGGGTGATTGATAAGTTTGTGGCCTGAGGTAGAAGGAGATGAGTTATACAGCTCTCATTACATGCACGTGCAGTTCAACTCTGAGTGAAAATGCAGGAAGTTTGAAATTAATAACTCATCTCCTTCTACCTTAGGCCACGAACTTATCAATCCACCCCTGCTGTGGACCACTTTCTGGAGGTCCAAGATGCCGACTTCGACAGAGAAGGGATCTGAATGCTCCATGACTGCTGGACTAAGTGTATAAATGTAGGAAAAATAAATGTGCTAAGTTTTCTAAAATTGACTCCTACTACCTTAGGCCAGAACTTCTCAATCACTCCTCATATGTTCTATATTTTGTAGCTTATCTAGGGCCATCAAATTATAATTGTGTCCCCTCCCATGTTACCAACATTAATAGCAGTTCATTGAAAAGGCTACTTATTCTGCTCTTGAAAGACATTTTGTTTTATTCAGGAGAAAATAGTCCACAGCAGCTTAAGAATTTTTCTTCAACAGTAATGGCAATAATATGCAAGAAACCTAGGAAGCCAGGTTTCTTCATTGTCTGTGGATCAATATCCTAGAAGTCCGTATCCATCAGAATTGTTTCAATGTTAGGTGTCATGGACAAAGGATTAATGGTCAAGCCCATATACATTTACGTATATTAGGAACTTATCATCCAATCACAAGATTCCCAAAATGAGAGAGCCTTTTAGCCATTGAGTAAACACTTGAAAATTGATCGTATTGATGTGTTAGGAACCAGATAAAGGCTAAATCAGTAAATATAGTAGGTTTTCATTCACAAAGAACACATGAATTAGCTGAGCTTTTCAGACTATCCCTTGGTTTCATGTCACTATCAACAAGACTAAATCATCATTCTAGATTTATTTAACCATATACATTTAAATTCCAAAGCTGCCACGATAGGATTGCAATACCTTCAGATCAATAGTCTCACACAACATCATTTTACTGTTGGCTCACCACCCAGCTATTTACCTCCCCTCACCTGTCTTCACCTATCACCTTGCAGTTTATACTCCTTCCCCTACCCACCCCCCAACCTTCTTAATCTGGCTTCTTCACCCTTCCTTTTCACTCCTGATGAAGGGTCTTGGCCTGTAACGTCGACTGTTTATTCCTCTCCTTGGATGCTGCCTGACCTGCTAAGTTCCTCCAGCATTTTGTATGTGTTAGTCTTTATTCTGGTTGTCTCCCCTCCACACTTGCTTTAAGGAGCTTCTATTATCTCTCTGCCTCCACAAATGCTGCCTGACCCACTGGGTTCCTCTAGCAGTTTATTTTTTGTTCCAGATTCCTACATCAGCAGTCTCATGTGTTGTAACAATAGTCCAGGATGTTGGATGCCAATCCAGTACTGATTCTGCTGCATAAACCAACAATGCAAGTCCCTCTGCCATATGAACATTTCACCTTCTTTTAAGCAAATATGAATGGGAAATAATTGATGGCTTTACCAATGATATTCACATCATGTGAGAGAAGAATAATAGAAAAGAGAAGCCGAGCTTGAATCCAAGGATATTCACTAATATTTTAACATATATTTGGAACTTGCTCAACTTGATGAAGAACAGATCAAGAAACTTTAGTGTCTCATTATTTATTATGCTATAACTTCTACAAATCTTTTGTGGAGTCAACATGCCTTACAGCCTTTAATAAATCCCTTTTATGCTCTTTAAATACCACACATCATAGGGGACATATTTCTCCCATTTCAATTCAAAGAAATGTCTGTTTATTCTTCATATTATGAGCTGTTAACAATCACATATGGAACAATGAAATGTGTATTCCCAACAAATCCAATTATTTTTGTTGGAATGAATTATCACAGACAAGCAAAGCACCTCCAGAATAATAACACTTTAACACATTACAAACAATTTTCAAGCCACTTAAGATACAGAACAATTACTAAGTTATTTAATCTACCTTTAGAATGTTTTGGAAGAAGTTTTCAAGAGCTGACAACCATCAGGATAAAAATTATAGACAGGCGGGTAAAGAAGCTCAAAGTTTATGGTAATAAAAAGAAACTTGTGTCAAGATATGAGACTTAAATGTTAGTTTACTTCTTGAAGACAAATTAAAGTATGGCACGAGTATTGTGAGTTTACAGACTAGAATACCTATGGACATAGATAACAGCCACTGAAGCTGTCAGCTCAGCACACACATCTGAGGCACAGTGGTTAGAACATAAGATATTATAAGCTACCAGGAATCTGTAAGGCACATCTGATGTGAAATACAGAAAAAAGAGAGAGTATACTGAATTAGAAACATTGTTATGCCAGTTTTGAAGTCATGCAGAAATTTGTCAGAGATGTTCACTGTGCCCAATAGACTTCCATTTTTTATCAATGACCTCCCTTCCATCGTAAGGTCGAAAGAGAGATTGTTGATGACTGCATAATGTCCAATTCCATTTTATTTCCTTCAGTATCACTGGGCTGCATGGAGTGATTTAGATAACTTTCAGGGAAGAGGTGGTAAGTGCTGAACAATGTTCATGTCATATCTGTGCCAGGTAATAATTTTCACCAAAGTGAATATATTTAACCAACTGTTCTTGACTTTCAACAGTCTTCCTTTGCCAAATAACAACTATTAACTCCCTGACAATCACTATAGACTAGAAAAAATCTGGACTGGATTTATGAGAGCTGAATTTATGATAGCAGTTCAAGTGTTGGGTGTTCTGAACTGAGTGACTCACTTGATTCCATAGACTCTTTCTTCTACTATAAGGCACAGGGCAGAAACAGGCTAGGACTGGCCAGCCAGTGATAGTAATGGACAATAGGATCTCATGCCAAAGACATGGCCATAGTAGTGTTGATACATATATGATCGGTATCCTGCAAGCATGAGAACCATTCTGTTATCCAACAACACAAGAAAACAGAAATGGAAGCCCTTCGGGCCTGTGCTGTTGTTGAATATGATCCTGGCTGATCTGTAGTAATATCTTAATTCCTCTTAGATTCCAGTTTCTCAATGCCCTTAATTCCCCAAGCTTTCAAAAATATATCTACCTGATCTTTAAGTATCCTTAACCATCAAGCCTACATGTTCTGGATTGAGGCAATGCATCAGAACTATGAGAGCAGAAGAAGATATGCTGGTATAAAGCAGTGCAAGAAGGGATGGGAGAGAGGATGGTAGATGATGAGTGGATCTCGGTGGAAGGAACCAGGTCAGAGAGGGGATAGGGGGTGTGAACAAAGGAAGAAGAAAACTAGATGGACATGTGAATGCATTGGGGAGAAGATTGCCAGGGTGTGGAAGTTACCTGAAATTGGATTCTATGCTATCCAAGCAGGATATAAGATTCCAAATTGTGTTCGGCCTCTCTAAAGCCAACCATATACTTAGCAATATCCTGCACTTTGTCCACAGTGATCATTTTGATCATCTGTTTGTATGCTACTTTAACTCTTCTTCCAGTCCTAGCTGACGTCAGCCTTCTCAATTGCTACAGAGAGGCCAAATGCCAGTTAGGAAGAACAACATCGCTTCTTCAACATGGAAAGCTTGCAACCCAATTGTTCAAATTCTGAACTTCCTATTTTTAGGTAACCCACACTTCCCGGTGTTCTCTACCCGTACACACTCACTCTTCAAATCATTTTCTTCTCCCTTTGATCTCTGCTGTCATGCCCCTTCTCCATCTGGTTTCACCCTCCTGTCATCTTCGACCCCTTCAATCTGGTTCCACCTACCATCTACCAGCCTTTCTCCACCCACCACACCATATCAGCCTGTCCCCACCACCTAAACACTGTAATATTTATCACAAACTTCCCTCTTCCCTCTCAATAACATCAATCCTTGTTCTTATCCTTACTGATTTGACAAAAGCCCTGCCAAATTTGAGAATGATCCAGATGAGTCTATGTAAGCAGTATCTGATAAGCCATTGCTCACAAAATGTAGATCCTGCCTTGAAAATGCTCTTTGTGTCACATTAGGTTCCATTATCTAAGCTATTGACCGTATTAGTTCAAATGATTAATGGAGTCCTTCTTGGTTGCTGTCTTGCTCAATAGGCTACAAGTAGAAGTGAGCACCCTTGGATATCTGAAGAAAGAAAGGCATAGAGAAAGGAGATAGCAAGGGGAGGCGAGAAGTAAGACATGTATGCTTACAGGGTCTGCAGCCTTTAAGTCAGGAGAATGTGGGATGCAGAGGATTTTATAAAGATCATTATGTCTGTGGAAACCATAACCTTTGTCAATAAGTCAATGCCATCATTGACCATGGACAGAGACCTCATCTTGCCAATTGGCAATCATTATCTTCTAGAAAAGAAAGAGAAATATGCTTGCAAGGAAAGGGTAACAGCTTTGGTCTATACTCCTTGTGCTTTGAAGTACTGCATAACTGGGAATCTCCCAGCTAATAATATAGTCACTTGATGTTGTGGTGCTGATCTCCCATTTAAGGTGATGGTGTGGAAATAGTATCTTCTTTATGAGAATTATGAATCTTTGGAATTGCCTATGCTGAGCGCTGTAAAAGTTGCATTGTTGCATATTATCAGCCAGAGCCAGATTACATTTGGATCTTTAGAGTAAGAAGAACAGGCAGGAAGCCATGATCAGATCAGCATTAATCTTCCTAAAGATCATGGTGGAACTCAAGGGGCTGAATGGCATGCTCCTGCTCTTATTCCCTTTTCTTGTAGGCGGTGATGTGACTGCTCTTGAAGCCTATATGCCAGTGTGCCTACACTGTCGATACAGATGAATGGTTTGGAGAATGATGAGTGTGCAAGGGTACATTTGAGATGAACGTTAGCTAATATCTCTGAGCTGAGAGTGTGGCAATTTTTTGGGCAGAAAAATGTTTGTAGCTGATGATGCTGTTGTCAACGTTGATATTCTACTACTTTCATCACTTTTGCATGATTTTCACTTTTCAAATTGATCCTGCAGTGCAAAAATTTGTATGAATATCTTAACAATAATCCCAAAATTAAAAATAACCCAATTGGCCCAAATTCAGCCCATTTTCCTCAGAGTAAGACCAGCCACAACCCTTCACTGTTCAATATGAATCATACACACTAAATGCCCTTGATTATTATTAAACAACAAGATTAGTAACCCTGGATTTTATGTATGGATGCCTTTCTTTATTTAGAAGTACAAGAAGAGAAGCATCTTAATGTAAATAAAGCCAAATCAGTCCTGATATATACACTGCCAAATAACTCTTATAAGAATGAAGGAGATTTTTTTGATGTCCTTTAAATATATTTTAATGATGTTCTGTCAAAGCCATTTGAATAAAATTAAAGCTCACAAGGTAATGAGCACATAAAGATCAGTGCACTGGAGATCACACGGGAGAAATTAAAAGTCTCAATGCTTTAATCAGAATATTTTGCAGAGAAACAGCTGTATTTCTCACTGTATCAATGGTGAACTGCTACCATCGTTCATGAATAAGTCTTGTTAATTTATGTCGATTTTAATGTCAGCCCTACCTTCTGCACCAACAGATCAAAGGGTGTGTGTGAATTTCCTCTAATATAAATGGTGTTTCCTTGAGACAATTATTAAATATCAAAAATGTGCATATTAATGAACCTTTAATTGCTTTGTACTTAAGTGCCAAATTTTGTTATCCTCCTCGCTGACGATCAACACTGGCGCACCTCAGGGGTGTGTGCTTAGCCCACTGCTCTACTCTCTGTATGCACATGACTGTGTGGCTAGGCATAGCTCAAATACCATCTATAAATTTGCTGACAATACAACCATTGTTGGTAGAATCTCAGGTGGTGACGAGAGGGTGCACAGGAGTGAGATATGCCAACTAGTGGAATGGTACCGCAGCAACAACCTGGCACTCAAAGTCAGTAAGACGAAAGAGCTGATTGTGCACTTCAGGAAGGATAAAATGAAGGAACACATACCAATCCTCAAAGAGGGATCAGAAGTGGAGAGAGTGAGCAGTTTCAAGTTCCTGGGTGTCAAGATCTCTGAGGATCTAACCTGGTCCCAACATATCAATGTAGATATAAAGAAGGCAAGACAGAGGCTATACTTTATTAGGAGGTTTAAGAGATTTGGCATGTCAACAAATACACCCAAAAACTTCTATAGTTGTACCATGGAGAGAATTCTGACAGGCTGCAGCACTGTCTGGTATGGAGGGGCTACTGCACAGGACCGAAAGAATCTGCAGAAGGTTGTAAATCTAGTCAGCTCCATCTTGGGTACCAGCCTACAAAGTACCCAGGACATCTTCAGGGAGTGGTGTCTCAGAAAGTCCTCTAGCACCCAGGGCATGCCCTTTTCTCACTGTTACCATCAGGTAGGAGGTACAGAAGCCTGAAGGCACACACTCAGCAATTCAGGAACAGTTTCTTCCCCTCTGCCATCCAATTCCTAAATGGACATTGAATCTTTTTTTTAATGTGCATTATTTCCATTTTTGCAAGTTTTTAAAATCTATTCAATATACATATACTGTAATTGCTTTACTCATTTATTTATTATTTTATTTTATTTATATATATTTCTCTCTGCTAGAAATATGTATTGCATTGAACCGCTGCTGCTAAGTTAACAAATTTCACGTCACATGTCGGTGATAATAAACCTGATTCCGATTCTGATTGTTATCAAAAAGGATCCTTAAGTGGAAATGAGTCAATGAAATAGAGACAACTTTGGCAAAGATGTTGATGGAAAGACTAGCTGAGTGCAGTGTAGAGAAACACACAGAAAAGGTCATCGAGACCCAATGATCATTGAGAAACAGGTGTACAGTATTAAAGATGAGGAGTATGCACAACCATGGAAATAATATAATCAAGATACATCACATGTAGGTAGTCATTGATATCAGAGTAAGTTACAATGGCATATTTTTTCTGAATACTTAAGTTCAATCTATCTAACAAAACACTAGTATTACAACACAGAGAGAAGAAGAATAGTTAACAACTATTTTAATGTACGCACATTATATAAATATTGCCTGCAAGGAGAGTATTTATTTCCATTTCTAGTTACCTTCAGACCACATTGTCATTCATTGAGAGTCAAGCTAAACTGGGTTTGTGTGGCAGAATTCCTTTCCTAGAGGATATTAATGAAACAAAGATTTCTATGGCAATACACTAATTTCTTGGCCATTATTACTGATAGCTGTTTTCTTTAATTCTGGGTTTAACTAGATTTAAGTTTTCATAGGAACTGGTGAAATCATAACTCCAAATCAGGTTATTGAACACACCTCTTGTATGCTAAAAAATAAACTCTTGATCTCCCAATCTTCCTCATCAGGTCTATCTACACTGCACTCTCTCTGTAACCTTAAAATCATGCTCTGCATTCTCTTTCTCTTTTTGCTACCTTGATGTACTTGCGTGTGGAATGACCTCTGTGGATGACATGCAAACAACCTTGATCATCTGTGGTTGATCAGACCATCCAGTAATCCTTGCATTGAATTCATGTTGGAGCATGACCAAGTAGTTAAGGCGTTGGTCTAGTGACCTGAAGGTCACTAGTTTGAGCCTCAACTGAGGCTGCATGTTGTGTCCTTGAGCAAGGCACTTAACCACACATTGCTCTGTGACGACACCAGTGCCAAGCTGTATCGGCCCGAGTGCCCTCCCCTTGGACAACATCTGTGGCATGGAGAGGGGAGACTTGCGGCATGGGCAACTGCTGGTCTTCCATACAAACCTGCCCAGGCCTGCGCCCTGGAAACCTTCCAAGGCACAAATCCATGGTCTCATGAGACTAACGGATGCCTATATAAAAAAAATTCTGATTGGCTAGTTTTGTTCTCATCGTACTAGAGTGTGATGTAGAAGATGATAATAGAATATTTAGTGATCCAGGAATAGAAAACAATGTCATCCTAACACCAAAGTCTTTCCTGACTATGGGACTCTATTTCCACTGTAACCAAGGCAACTAATTCTGTAGATGAACTCCAGATGAAGGGTCTCAACCCAAAAAAAAAATCAACAGACCATATCCCTCCTCAGAGACTGCCTGGCCCACTGAGTCCCTCCAGACGTTTGTGTCTTGCTGGAGTATGACCCACTTTGTCTATGCAAATCCACAGAAGTAGCTGACATGGTTGCAGAGAAGGCCACATCCTGCAGAAAGAGAAGAGCTTTGTTATTGGGATGCTGATACCTTCCAGTCCTGGGTTACCTGATAGTCCATTATCATTTTCAGGAATTGGCTTCAATTTGTTCATTGCTCAAGTATTATCATACCAAAGATGGCTTTACAACATGATGTCTAAGGAGTTTGGGATTGCTGGCAATGCAAAGAATTGGAAAATTTGTTTGTCTCAAACAAAAATTGACAAGATCAGAAGCTTCAGAAGTATAATTTTTACATTCTATGATTATCTGGAAATTATTTTTCAACCTAACCCTCATGGGTTTAGTAAACATGAATGTAAACTATCTTGAACAATCCAGTGTCTGTGTCTGAGTGTGAGGCCTCTGTCAGTCTGGAATTGCTGTCCAGGTATACAAGCCTGGACAGTACAAATATAGAGAGCAAGCTGTTGCCCATGTTGCAAGCTCCCCCTCTCCACGCATCTGGTGAACCCAAAGAAACAGCAGAGACTGATACAGTTTGGTGCCAGCATCGTTACAGGAGTTGCCAGTCAATATTGAACTCAATGTAGGACTACCATAAGGACTCCAGTTCCGGATTTTTCCCTCTGGGTATAGCCACACTCCCAGGCAGCGGAGGTTTAAGATCAGAGTTTTCCTTCTCCTAGATGAGCAGCCAACCACGGCTGACAAGCCCCACCTGCCTGAAGCGACTGGTTTAAGGTTCTAGTAATGCACCTTTGCTCCTTCTCCGGTCGGTAGAAATGGTTCCACTGGGCTCAGTAGCTAAGCCATACGTGAAAGCCAGGAGCTGGATTTGGTTGTCAGAGGCTATTTGAGGTGCACGCTATTGGGAGCATTTAATAGGTAGTGGGAATTTGACCACACTGCCACTCTCGGCTATAACAACCTTAAGGAACCATTGTATAATTTAATGAACAACCAAGGAGCCAGTGTATGATTTAACGAAAAACAGCACATTTTGAGGTGTTCAAAGCAAGCACAGTTTGGCAGATCATAAAACTTATTTGCAGGATGTAATTTGGGGCTAGAGTTCAAGATCAGACAATTGCTACAAGGATCACATTTCACATGAATGGAAGTGAACCAGGATGGAATTTTATGGTTGCATTTATCAGTGTGACATTGATGTTTCACTGTATTGTAATGTCAGATTATATTGTTTACAATATATATTAATGACTTGGATGAGGGAATTAAATGCAGCATCTCCAAGTTTGCGGATGACACGAAGCTGGGTGGCAGTGTTAGCTGTGAGGAGGAGGCTAAGAGGATGCAGGGTGACTTGGATAGGTTGGGTGAGTGGGCAAATTCATGGCAGATGCAATTTAATGTGGATAAGTGTGAAGTTATCCACTTTGGTGGCAAAAATAGGAAAACAGATTATTATCTGAATGGTGGCCGATCAGGAAAAGGGGAGGTGCAACAAGACCTGGGTGTCATTATACACCAGTCATTGAAAGTGGGCATGCAGGTACAGCAGGCGGTGAAAAAGGCGAATGGTATGCTGGCATTTATAGCGAGAGGATTCGAGTACAGGAGCAGGGAGGTACCACTGCAGTTGTACAAGGCCTTGGTGAGACCACACCTGGAGTATTGTGTGCAGTTTTGGTCCCCTAATCTGAGGAAAGACATCCTTGCCATAGAGGGAGTACAAAGAAGGTTCACCAGATTGATTCCTGGGATGGCAGGACTTTCATATGAAGAAAGACTGGATGAACTGGGCTTGTACTCGTTGGAATTTAGAAGATTGAGGGGGGATCTGATTGAAACGTATAAGATCCTAAAGGGATTGGACAGGCTAGATGCAGGAAGATTGTTCCTGATGTTGGGGAAGTCCAGAACGAGGGGCCACAGTTTGAGGATAGAGGGGAAGCCTTTTAGGACCGAGATTAGGAAAAACTTCTTCACACAGAGAGTGGTGAATCTGTGGAATTCTCTGCCAGAGGAAACAGTTGAGGTCAGTTCATTGGCTATATTTAAGAGGGAGTTAGATATGGCCCTTGTGGCTACGGGTGTCAGGGGGTATGGAGGGCAGGCTGGGGCGGTGTTCTGAGTTGGATGATCAGCCATGATCATAATAAATGGCGGTGCAGGCTCGAAGGGCCGAACAGCCTACTCCTGCACCTATTTTCTATGTTTCTATGTTTCTACATAAAATGATGCATTTCATCTGTTCACTCTATTAGTGAGATCCAGATATTTTGCAATACAATTTCACTTATTTCCAGTACCCAAGCAAACACTTCACCCTGGCTTAAGTGATCTACTTCCCATAACCTCAGAAACCATTGACCTTGTTTTGTAATATTAAAAAATACCCTGCCACATGTTGTTGATATTTCTGTAGAATCTCTTACCAGCACAGAGTGGTCCTCAGACTTTGCTTTAACTATGTAAATCATCCATCAAGAATTCAAAGACAGGAGACCAAGGCATTCTGTAATATTTTACATCTCTATTCACAAGTTCTTCTGTTTCACAAAAGCAACCCTACACACATGTGAATAAAGTTGATACTGTCTGTTGTATATCACTGTAGATTAATGCTCATTTCTGTGCTAGCAGGCAATTGACAGACGCACCCAAAATGCGAATTCTTCTTTCAGATTGTAAATGGTCAACAGTTCTGATGAGCAGTCACTGACCTAAAATGTCACAAGACATCTGGCCCTCATGGTGCACCTGGTAGAGCACTGTAAACCTGTGCCATCCAACTGACTGGAGTGTTCAAGGGCATTGTCAATCTCTCACTACTGCAAAAAGACATCAATCACACCAGTGCCAAAGAAGAGCAGGTGCACTGTCTCAACAACTATCGTTCAGTAGCATTCACACCTTTGGTGACGAAGTACTTTGAGGGGTTAGTCATGGCTAGAATTAAATCCTGCCTCAGCAAGGACTTGGATTCACTGCAGTTTGCCTACTGCCACAACAGGTCTACAGCAGGTACAACCTCATTGGTTCTCCTCTCAGCCCTGGACCACCTGGATTAGGCTGCTGTATAGTGATTACATTCCAGCGTAAAATACCATCACCCCCTCAGTATTAATCAACAAGCTTCAAACCTGGGCCCCTGTGCCTGGATCTTTGACTTCCTCATTGAGAGATCACAGTGTAGATTGGAAATAACATCTCTTTGCTAACATTCAACACTGAACTGATGCACCTTAAGAGTATGCGCTTTGCTCTCTGTTTCACTCTCTCTACACTTATCACCACGTGGCTAGGCACAGCTTCAATGCCATCTATAATTTTGCCAATGGAAATTAATTGGTAATATAATGTACATGGAATTAATGAATATATGAGGATATGGGAACAGAGTGGGAAAATCGACTAGATTAGAAAGTTTCCATTTTAGACTTGGGATCAGAACAGGCATAATAGAGAAAGTGCTGTAACCTCCATGATTTTTCTATCTTTATACAAGAAAAGACCCTCAGTATGAACCACTAAATATTTCCCCTAATTAATCCAATTTCTTGTTCAAGTGGATTGTGAACGTTTTGTGCAATGCAAAGCAGTATCTCTTACAGGCAGTTTAGAAAATAAACTTATGATTACCCCTGGTAGTGACCTTATCTTAGGATGTGAAAATCTAATATCATACATAAATTTACATTCATTTTCAATCTCAATAACTTCAGCAGCAAAATCCATAGTCACAGTGAATACTGCTTGGAAGTAATATTGAATATTAACATTTAGATTGGATTGCAAGGACCCACTACAAAGTTTAATATTATAGAACTCCGTAGGATTAGACATTGTGCTCAGAAAATTTGTATTCATATGGTGAGATTTGTGTCTGCATTTGATTGCCTACTGATGTTAATAAGCCTTATTTAACTATCAAGCATTTAACCCCAATAGCAGCAGAGTTCTGAATGCACAGCTCTCCCCCACAGTTCACCCACCCATCTGCTTCAGATCCAGTATCCATTGAAGTGCAGGATGACCAGGGGAGCAATAAATTCCAATACCTCACCTCCTAGAATTCCATTAAGGATTGTCCAAGAAAACAATGGGTGCTAAAATCCAAGAATTTGAGGCTATTTATCTGCCAGATCAAACAGAATCTGTACACCACAGCATCATCTGAATCTTACTGAAGCATCCACAATGATTGTCTGTCACTCTAATTCAAAGCCTTCGCCAACTGTGGTCCTTATATACTGCACATGGTGATATATGCAAGGAATGCTCTTTACAAAGTTATTTTCAATTGGCACAGGATGTCAATAATCAGCCACAGATGCAGTCTCAGTTTGTTGTGTTCAGCACATTAGTGGTATTGTTTTACTTCTAGATTATTAGCTGTGTTAGGAAGACAACAATTTGGAAAGGTAGGAACAAGAGTAGGCCATTTTCAGGGTTTTTGGGAGGGTCCTGTCATTGGCAAATCCAGAGTCCAAGGCCTATAGTTCAGGCCCTCGTTCAGGGTCTTCATTCATCAACATCTACGAGTCTGGGGTCGACGCCCGAGGTCTGAACAGAGGATCAAATCAGAGCCCAAAGGCTGATCAGAAATCCAGATAGAAGACTGAAGGTCGATCGAAACTCCAGTCTAGGCCTATTGGCTGGAGTCCCAAGTCTGCAAATCTCTGGCTGTTTGCTGGAGAAGTCGGGGCGCAGTGTCTGAGGATCCACTGGAGGCTGGAGACCAAAGATGGTCTGTCCTGGGGTTAGAGGACTGTTCATGTGCGTGGATGGGAGGGAAGAACAGGACTTGTTTTGCTGTTGTTACTTTGTTGATCAGTATGTTCTATTTTATTGTGTTCTGTGTTGTCCTACCAAGCATTGTGGGTGCTGGAAAGTGTGGGGACCCTTGGGTGTTTTGGTTGTCAACACAAATATGACATTTCACTAGATGTTTCATTGTGCCTGTGATGAATAAATCTGAATCTGAATCTGATTTTTGTAGGTCTTCAGAGCTATGCCGACATATAATAAGAAAAGAGTCTCCACATGGAGACCAGTGAAACGACATATAAACCAATGTGCCGAGATCTGTCACTCACCACATCCCAGACTTGTATTTGATTCAGTAAAATCTGGAATTTATTTAGCTGGGGGGTGGGGGCATTCACACCGTTGATGATTCAGCTCCTTATCACTTTCTAATCATTAAGTCACACAGCATTGAAGCAGCGTCTTTGACCCATCTGATCTATGCTGACCAAATGTCCATCCAAGCAGGTACTACTTGCCCTTGTTAGGCCCATATCCTTCAAAACGTTTCCTATCCATGCACAGGCACAGCTGTCTTTTAAAAATTGTTATTGTACCTGCCTTAGCCACTTCCTCTGCAAGTTCTTTCCATATATAAGACCATAAGACCTAGGAGCAGAATTAGCCCATTTGGCCTATCATCTGCTCCGCCATTCAATCATGGCTGATTTATTATCCCTCTCAACCCCACTCTCTGGTCTTCTCCCCGTAATCTTTGATGCCCTGATTAATAAAGAACCTATCAACCTCTGTCAATGACTTGGACTGCACAGACATCATGGCAAAGAATTCCACAGATTCACCACCCACTGGCTGAAAAATGTTTCCTCATCTCTGTTCTAAATGGACATCCCTTAATTTCTGGACTTCCCCACTAAACGAAACATCCTCTCTATAGCCACTCTATCCAAACCTTTCAATATTCAGAAGGTTTCAATGAGAACGCTTTCATTTTTCTAAATTCCATCAAGTACAGGCTCAGAGCCAACAAACACTTCTCATATGTTAACCCTTTCATTCCTGAGATAATTCTTGTGAACATCCTCTGGACTGTCTCCAATTTCAAAATATCCTTTCTTAGATAAGGGACCCAAAACTGCTCTTAATATTCCAAGTGCGGTCTGACCAATCCCTTATAAAGCCTCAGCATTACATCCTTGTTCTTATATTTTAGTCCTCTTGAAATGAATGCTAACATTACCTTTGCTTTCCTTAATACTGACTCAACCTGCAGGTTAACCTTTAGGGAATCCTTTACAAGAACTCCTAAGCCCCTCTACACCTCTAATTTTTGAATTTTCTTCCCATTTACAAAAAGATCCATGCTGTTATTCCTTCTATTAAATACACTTCCCTACTCTATATTCTACCTGCCACTTCTTTGCCCATTCCCCTAATCTGTCTATGTCCTTTTGCAGACTCCCAGCTTCCTCAACACGACCTTCAAAAACCATGCTGACTTTGGCCTATTTTATTATGAAGCTCCAAGTACCCCAAAACCTCATCCTTAATAACCAACTCCAACGTCTTCCCAACCACTGAGGTCAGCCTAACTGGCCTATAATTTTCTTTCTTCTGCCTCCCTCCTTTCTTAAAGAGTGGGGTGATATTTGCAGTTTTAAGTCCTCCAGAACCATTCCAGAATTTATTGATTCTTGAAAGATCATTAATAATGCCTCTACAATCTCTTCAGCTACCTTTTTCATAACCCTGGGAAGTAGTCCATCTGGACCAGGTGACTTAGTTCCTTCAGACTTTTCGGCTTCCTTAGCACCTTCTCCTTGGTAATAGCAATGATAGTCACTTCTGCCCCCTGACACTCGCACATTTCTGGTATTCTGCTAGTGTCTTCCATGATGAAGACTGATTTTTTTCACCATTTTTTGCCCTCATTATTACCTCTCCATTGTCATTTTCAAATCCTTTCGCTTAGGATCCAGTACCAACCAGATTTTCCCAATCTGCCAACATATTTAAATCCCCCATGATTATCACATGAACTTTGCCCTTTTTGACTAGTCTTTTGTATCTCCTGTCAGGGTGAATAAACTCTCCTAGGGTTTCCAGCTGGGTACAAACCTGATGAAGATGCCAGAGTTTTTCATCGAAACATTGGTTCTAATTGACACTTGTACCCAGCTGGAAGCCCCAAGAGAGTTTATTTGTCATATACACCTGGAAAGCACTAGATCCCTCTTCCCATCAGGGCCTTCTTACCCTCGCAGTTTCATAACTCAACACACAAGGATTCTATATCTTCCGATCCTATACCATCTCTTTCTAAGGATTTGATTTCATTTTTTTACCAATAGAACCATCCCATCTCCACTACCTACATGCCTGTCCTTTCGATACAATGTGTATCCTTGGATGTTAAGCTCCCAACTATGAGCTTCTTTCAGCCATGACTCAGAGATGCCCACACCATCATACCTGTCAAACTCTAAATGTGCTGCAAGGTCATCTAGCTTATTCTGTATACTGCGTGCATTCAGTTCTGTTTTCATCACCCTTTTTGATTCTGCCCCCATGTTACACTTCAACGCATCCCACTGACTGCAATATTGCCCTATCATCTGCCTGTCCTTCCTCACAGTGTATACCAACTGTCCCATTCTCAGTCCTATCACTCGGGTCCCCATCCCCCTGCCAAAGTAGTTTAAACCCTCCCAAACGGGTCTAGCAAACCTGCCCTCAAGGGTATTGGTCCCCCTTGGGTTCAGGAATAACCCATCCTTTTTGTATAGGTCATACTTTTCCCAAAAGAGATCTCAATAATCCAGAAATATGAAAGCCTGCCCCTGCACCAATTCTTCAGCAACACTTTCATCTACCAAATCTTCCTATTCTTCCCCACACTGGTAGATGGCACAGACAGCAATCCTGAGATTACTGCCCTGGAGATCCTGCTTTTCAGCTTTCTGCTCAATTCATATATTCTCTCCTCCACTCCTCCTCCCTTTTCCTACCTATGTCCTTGGTACCAATATATACCATGACTTCCAGCTGTTCACTCCCCTTTTAGAATTCTGTTGACCCAATCCGAGACATCCCTGACTCTGGCACCTGGGAGGAAACATATCATTCAAATATCTCTTTCACATCCACAGAGTCTGCTCTCTGCTCCTCTAATTATGGAATCTCCTATCAATACTGCATTCCTCTCTCCCCCCTTTCCCTTCTGAGCTACAGAGCCAGACTCAGTGCCAGAGATATCCTCACTGCAGCTTCCCCTGGTAGGTCAGCCTCCCCTCCCAACACTACCCAAAGCAGTATACTGCAGCTTAGGGGTGACTACCTCCCTGTAGTTCCTACCGTCAATCTCCTGTATCCATCAAAGGTTATTGAGCTGCAGCTCCAATTCCTTTACACAGTCTGTAAGGACCTGCAGCTCGATGCACTTCATGCAGATGTAGTTATCAGGGAAGACAGGATATAACCACATCTCACACAAGGAACATACTATTACCTCTGGATCTATTGTCAGTGCACTGGCTCTGTACTAACAGAAAAACAACTTACTAGAAACTTGCTTACTTATTTACTTAGAACCTCCAGCTGTGCTTGCCCAAGCATGTTGAACCAAAGCCAGACCACTTGAACAACACCCCACACCAACAATGACCACTCTGCTTATCTCCTTCCTTTCTATTGGCCCCGCACTGATTTCTGCCCTCTGAGGAAAAAGCCAAAAATTATCCAAGCTGTTTTTAATTCTCACACTGCGTCACCAATGAATCACCTCTCACACTGATTGCTGCCCGCTGAGAAAAAAAAGCTAAAAAGTATTTGAGCTCTTTTTAAACCTCATGCTGTATCACCAATGAATGACCTCTGGTGCTGATTGCCACACTCCAAGAAAAAAATGTGTATGCACCATCCTCTAAATAAAAAAGTTGCCCCTCAATGTCTCTATTTCAATGTCTCCCCTCTAACCTCAAATCTATGTCCCCTACTTCTTGACTCCTCATCCTGGGGAAAAGACTAAGTCCATTCACTTTACCCATGCCTTTGCTGATTCAATACACCTCTAATGTAATGCTTCCATCTCCACTGCTTACAAAATCGAAGAAAGTCTGTATGTACTGGAAAACTGAAAAATCAAAATAACAGAAAAATGGAAAAACCCAGCAGATTAGGCAACATCATATGTTGGGATACAGAATCAAAATGTTGCCTGTTTCTCTTTATGTCTGACCTGCAGAGTTTTTTCATCACTTTCTGTTTTTATCACTATTGATTACAATCCACTTCCTTCATGCCATCTGCAGATCTGGGCTGGTGACCTTTTATCCCATCATCTCAGTGAATAACTACAGCCTGAACAGAGATTCAGCCCATTATCCTAACTACCTGATTCCTGTTACTCAATTTCCCACCCCTGTCAAAAAACATTAAATACTCCAGTTCTTGAGGAACGCACACAAAATGCTGGAGGAACTCAGCAGGTCAGGCAGCATCTATGGAGAGGAATAAATAGTCGAAGTTTCAGGCCAAGACCCTTCTTCATGATTGGAAAGGAAGGGGGGTGTAACTAGAATAGGAAGGGGGGGAGAAAGGAAGGAGTACAAGGTGGCAGGAGATAGGTAAAACCAAGTGAAAGGGAAGAAGGGCAAGTGGGGTATCAACAGTATAAAGACTATTATAGAGTATTGTACCAGACTATTGATCTGGAGGGGAGATGAAGTAAGAAGCTACGAGGTGATAGGTGGAAGAGGTAAAGGGCTAAAGAATAAGGAATCTGATAGGAGACAATAGAGGACCATGGGATAAAGGAAAGGAGGAGGGGCACCAGAAGGAGCTGATGGGCAGGTGAGGAGAAAAGAAGGAGTGGTAACCGGAATGGGGGATGGAAAAAGAGAGAACAGGCAGGGGGTATAAGTTCAAAGTTCAAACTGCATTTATTATCAGTATACTATATACAACCTTGGCTTCTTGCAAGTAGCCACAAAACAAAGAAACACCACAGAACCCATTTAAAAAAGAAATGGAACCCCATACAACAAGACCATCAAATGTGTGAAAAAGAACTAATCATGAGCAAACAAATAACACACAAAATCTTTAAAATCAAACTGCAGGTTCCTCGAAAGTGAGTCCACAGCCATGATCCACCAAGGTGGGTGAAGCCGGTCCAGGAGTCGGTGGCCATGGCCACTGCCACTGAGTCAGTCAGTTCTGAGCTGTGTCGATGGTTGCAGGGCACAGCGGCAGCTGTTGCATAAATGACTAAGTTAGAGAAATCAATGTTCCCACTCATGTCAATACGTTCCACTCAATTCCAAAAGCCTCATACTTATTCACATAAATAATATCCATGGCATTCTCCTTTTCCCTACACTGAATACTTGCATTAAAAAATCAAATTTGTCAACCTTTACCTACTATTTACAAAATATCATCATCTTTCTCACATCAGGTGAAAACTTTAATGATGTCCAGCCACCATGACCAGAAGTAAAGACCCTGGTAACACTACGGCGTTTGGCTTTGTTCGCTGGGAGATTTTCTGGAATACTCACCTCAAGTCTGGCAGCTTTGTTTAAACTCACCTTGATTTTATGTTTGCTTCATAATGGAAAGCAAGCCATGATGGTAATCAAAGAGGGTCTGCAACACTCATGGTGGCATTGTGGTCAGCATAATGCTATTACTGTGGCATCAACCCAGGTTTACTTCTGCCACTCTCTGTAAGGAGTTTGTATGTTCTGTCCATGTCTGTGTGCATTTCTTCCAAGTGCTGCAGTCTCCTCCCACATTCCAAAAACATGCGGGTTTGTATGTTCATCGGTTATAGGATGAGGTTGACATTTTACAGGGTTAAACAATGATTATGGACCTCAGGGAGCGGAATTTGAGAGACCACACATCAATCTTTATTGAGGAGTCAGCAATGAAAAGGGCAAACTGTTTCAAGTTCCTGGGTGTCGAATTTCAGAGGACCTATCATAGGCCCACCATATTGATGCAGTCATGATGAAGGCAAACCAGTCGACTATACTTTATTAGGAGTTTGAAAAGACTCTAACAAACTTCTACAGATGTACAATGGAAAGCATTCTGACTGGTTTGATCATCGCCTGCCATGGAGGCTCCAATGCACGGGATCAAAAGAAGCTGCAGAAGATTGTAGACTAAGTCAGCCCCAACATGGGTACAAGTTTCACTACCATCAAGGACACCTTCCTCAAGAATGCAGCATTTATCATTAAGGACATTCATCATGGTCATGCCCTCTTCTCATTCCTGCCATCAGGGATGAGGTACAGGAGTTTGAAGACCCACACTCAATGGTTTAGGACAGCTTCTTCCCTCAACCATCAGATTTCTAAACAGACCATGAACATTACCCCACTGATCCTCTTTTGCATTTTTTATCTATTTTATTGTAACTTATAGTAATTTGTCATATCTGCATTAGACTGCTGCCTCAAACAACAAATTTCATGATTGGTGTCAATGGCATTAGACCTGATTCTGATTCTGTAACTAGAGGGCATAAGTTTATGGTGAGAGGGGGAAGATTTCAAAGGGATTTAAGGGACAGGCTTTTCCACACAGAGAGTGGTGTGTGTATATGGGCCAGAAGCAGTCAAGTGGTACTAGCTCAGGTAGGCAACAGGGGCCACGTGGAGGAGATGGGCTGAATGACTCTTTAACTCCTTGAAGAATGACTCTGTGATTCGAAATGTATTTAAAAGTAATTATCCTCACTTTTTTTGTGGAAACATCTCTGCTTTTATTAGAGAGTTACTGGCCTAATTTCCCAGGGAGATCTTTTCTCCACAGTCTCTAGCTTTTTGAGATCCTCCAACCTCACATGATCACTTCTATCTCCTCCCAAAGATGCACTAGTGAGATTGTTCTGACAGGGCACTCATTTCATTCTTCTTGCCCCAATAAACTTCTACCCATTTTGAGTCCATCCTTTTTCCCATTATCTATCTTCCTTCCCACTTCAATCACTGACAGTCCCAATGCCCTCTGCCACTTTGCCACTTTACATTTTCATAGTCAAAACTGGCTCATCTTCATCGTGGGCTTTCAATACCTCCACACCTCGAACACACAACAGGATGATGTGAGGTGCCCTCCATTTCTCCCTGAAATAGAGATCCAACCATTTCCTGTCCAGTACCACAGTAATCCCTCTGCTGAACTAAATTTCAGTTCTTCCACTCCACTCAGAGATAGCTATGGGAACTAGTGTGGGCCCAGGATATGGTTGTATTTTTTCTTTGGGATACATGGGACTTTCCTTATTCCAGTACTATTCAAAACCCCTCTCTCAACTCCTTTTCCAATACACTGATAACTGCATTAGGGAAACAAGAGACTACAGATCCTGGAACCTAGAGCCACAAAGAAGATGCTGGAAGAACTCACTGGATCAGAGAGCATCTGTAGAAGGAAATCAGTAGTCAATGTTTTGCCCTACATCTGGACAGAAATAGACAGTTATTGCTTCATGTCAAGGCAAAGGATCTCAAACCAAAAATCAACAGCCCCCACTTACTTCCACAGATGCTGTCTAACCCATTGAGTTCATCCAGCATATTGTTTGATAACTGTTTTGTTGCTATTTCATGCACTCATATAAAGCCTGAACTTTTCACTATTTTTGCTGTCAATTCTTGGCCTGTTCTCACCATCAAATGCTCCGTGTCTGACTTTCATTATTGGATCTCTTTACCTCCATCTCAGGTGATTGGTTGGCACCCGCCAACCATCACATCAACTATACTTCCTCCAATCTTACCCGTTTAATGGAGTCCATTGGATTCTCACAGTTCCTCCCTCTCTATCATATCTGCTCTCCTGACTTGTCATTCCACAAAAGTACGTTCTGTCATTCCTTTTTTCGTACATATGCCATCCCTATGCCCTAGCCGACAGAGCCCTTAACTGCACTTCACCTTTTTTCCTTCACTTCTATCCTTTCCTCCATTTTCTCCTGGCTAGAACAAGAATGAGGATTCCCGAATGTTTACCTTCCACCTGATCATCTTTCACAATGTCCACTCCATTCAATAAGTTTCTAACACCAGACGCATTTTCACCATCCCTCCTCTTTTAGTATCTTGAAGAGAACACAGCTTTTGTAATTCCCTAGTTTGTTCCTTCATCTCCACCAACCAGTTATCGTCTCAAGGAACTAAAGATGATGTAACACTTGCTCTTTTACCCCATCCGCCACCCAGAGATTCAAGTCATCCTTTCAAGTGAAGCAGTGATTCACCAGTGCTTCTCCCAATTGTTCAGTGCTTATGGTGTTTTCTCCTCCATATCGGAGCAATAAAGTGCAAGTCCGATGACCACTTTGGCAAGCACTTCTGTTCATTTACCCTCAGCACCCCATTGTCTGACACCTTAATTTTCCATTGCCTTCCTGTTTTGTCCTCTGTCTGTGACCTCCTCCACTGTTCTAACAGGACCCAATGTAAACATGAAGAGAGACATCTCACTTTCCATCTAGATACAGTTCAGCCTTTGGGAATAAATACTGAGCTCAACAATTTTAGACAATTTGTTTGATTCTTTCAGTATCAGAAATGCACAGTTCTGCTGTAACAGCCAATCTGCAGAACATCCCCAGTAGTTTTTGTTAGGTTTTAGATCCCAGCAACAGCTCTGACATGCATTTCATAGTTTTTATGTGCCCTTTGTTTTCTCTCTCTAACTTCCCTCATTAAACTATCAATAAGGCAGGCCCACAACTAATGGAATTACCTTAGCAACCCCAAATCAACCATCAGAGACATTCACTTTGTCCTGGACCACCCTCCCTAATTGAAATGAGATGTCTTGTTAGTTTTCCAGTTCTAAAGAAGAGTCCACGACCTGAAACATGAAATCTGCATCTTTTATTTCAGCAGCTGCTGCAGGAAACTTAACAGCTGATCCATTTTACTCTGATCCAAATATTACATTTAATATCATTATCCGATAAATGTTAACCTGGTCTGTATCTCCCTAGTTGTCAATTCAGGATCACATTCTTGCAGAAAATAGAGTCCACTCAAAATATCACTGCCATTCTGATGTGAGTGAGTCTGATTATCCCAATCCATATTAAAATTAAAATCCCTTCCTAAGATGATTCTGTCCTTGCTGCATACAAAAGTAATTTCTGAACTTGTGCATTCTGACACATTACTGGCAAATAGAGAAGCTAGTTACCTGCCACAGTTGTTGAGGACTGTGTCCATTTGGATCCAAGGGAACCAAGATGAAAGTTGTGCCTGAGCTATGGTCAAAGTGAGAGAACAATGGTTTTCTAGGGAACTAGGACATAAAAGGCGGAGGCAAAGATGCAACTGAGCAGAAATGCTGAAGGTCCAAAGGTAGATGAGGCCTTCTGGAATGGATTGGAAAAGAGCTGTAGTATATCCAGAATGGACTCAGAAAGTGGTAGGGTTCGCTGGAAGTCGGTGGTCACTTTTCAGGGATATTAAGGTTTAGGTATACATGCTAGCTTTGTCAGCAACCTTACATGACTAAAAAGAAATGAAAAAGTAAGATGTGAGGCTCTGGGAGAAAAATGATTGATAATAATAGTTCCAAAATAAACAAATATGTAAAAGAGCATATGAATGACTTGAAATTGTGCTGCAAGTAAAGCAAAATCCAAAGTATATAACATAAGTAAGCCAAAAAGAGAAAAACGTGCCAAGAAATTCATTCATAACTAGTAGTGCTGAAGACTTCAATGGATTGGAAGCAAAAGACAATGCAATCTTGCAAAGGAGCGGGAGCATTTATATCAGCAGAATATCACAGCTCCAAGCAAATCCCCTGCCAATGTGTCAAGTCTGTAATGAGCATATTTCTATAGAAACCTTGTTAAAGGCAATTAGCTGGAAAGCAAAAGTAATTTATATCAAAGTTATTAGGAATTAGGAAGCTGGTAAATTAAAACATGAAGCCAATTAAATACAGCAACTTGCAAGGATTTTTAAGTTAGCAATTTCTGAGAAAAGGGACAAAGCAGTAAGGCTCTTTCCTCAGCACTAAAAATATAAATAAAGAATGCTACTTTGCTACATAGAAAATCCATCAGCCCTGATTTTAACCAAACAATTTGACAGCGGTTAAGCTGATCGGGCAGCAATATACATCAGCATTTCATATATTGTCCATTACAGATGTCATTAATCCCAGTCTATACAGAAAAATTGTATTCCTTAATGTGAATCAGAGTGCTTCATACATTAGGAAATATCCAAACCATTAATGACTTGAGGGAAATAAGGTCACAAATAGACTTTAGCTGAACAGACAACTTTAGGAGAAAAAATTCTCTCTCTGAAATAGTGCTAAAGGGCATATATTGATTAGGCACCTATGATTAATTGACTTGAACCTTTATTTCATAAATTGGTATGAGACATGGTAGCTAAATAAAATAGTAACTTTCTTTAAGATCCAAAGGCTATAATAGTTTGCATTTAACGAAAACCAAAGAAAATACAGCTCAAGTAGTTAAAACTCTTATCTTCTGTCTTTGAAATGTTCAAAAGATATCAGGAGGCATAACAAGAAATTTAGTCAAATGTGATGGATTTAAAGAAGCTGAAAAATGATGGCTGAATGGAGGAGCTAGCATCGGTATTAATGACATAGTTGAAAAGAGAGATACGATCTTGTGACTTGAATTTGGGGAACAAGACAGAAGCTAAAAGAACAGGATGTCAAAATGGTAATCTCTGCATTATACGTGTTGGCGCGTGGCCAAGTGGTTAAGGTGTTGGTCTAGTGATCTGAAGGTCTCTAGTTCAAGCCTCAGCTGAGGAAGCGTGTTGTGTCCTTGAGCAAGGCACTTAGCCACACATTGCTCTGCAACGACACCGGTGCCAAGCTGTATCAGCCCTAGTGCCCTTCCCTTGGACAACATTGGTGGCGTGGAGAGGGGAGACTTGCAGCATGGGCAACTGCCAGTATTCCATACAACCTTGCCCAGGCCTGCGCCCTGGAAACCTTCCAAGGCACAAATCTATGGTCTCACGAGACTAACAGTATAGAAAAGTGGGCTAAGTCTGATGAACATATAAATGAAAGGGTGCTGTAAAAAAGATGGTTTCAAATTTCTGATTCACTGTAACATTATCTGGAAAAGGTAGGACCAATATAAGTTGGACTAGAAGTGGTCCAACATCCTTGCAGAGAGATTTACTATTACTGTTGGGGAGGGGTTAAACTAATATGGCAGGGGAATATGAAGCAGAATACATGTACTAAGATGAGAGGGGGAGATAGTCTAATATAGAAGGAAAGCTAAGTGAGTCTCATAGTCAGAGCACATATGGGCATAATAAGGGTAAGTTACAAAGTTAAATTGAGTCTGTTTTAATGCAAAGGTGCTGACTAGTAAGGCACATGATCTGAGAGCATTAATCGGACTAGAACTAGAAAGATATGATACTGTTGTTGTCATAATTGAAAGACTAGCAGTTCAATAATGTGAGGAACTGAATCTCCATGGAGACAGAGTAGGGGATACAAAAGAGGAAATTGAACTGTGATATTAATCAATGTTAATGATCAATGCAGAAGTTAAAGATGATATTCTAGAAGTCTCATCAAATGAGGCCATATGGGTAGAGCTTCGAAACAAAATGGAAGAAATAGCTCTGTAGTGTGTATAGGTCAGGGTGCCTAGCTGTCAATAGGAGACAGAAGAGCAAACCTGTAGGCAAATCACAGAAAGGTGTAAGAATAAGGGCGTTACAGTAATGGAGTCTTTCAGGAGCTTGAAAGGCTTATGTGGGTTGGAATATTTAAAGTGCATCCAAGAGAGCTTTGTGAACCCATACACAGATGGTCCTACCAGAGAAAAACCTATACTGAGGGAATGTAGCCAGACAAGTCATTTGAATGACAGTGGGAAAACATTTTAGAGATAATGACCATAAAATATAAGTTTCAAAGTTGTTAGGGAAAACTTATGGATGGACAAGAAATTAAAGTCTTAGAATTGGGAAAGGCAATTGGAAAACCAGGTCTGATTAAAAGTAGATTGCTAAAAGTTACTTACGACAGGTTCTGAATCCAACAAGTAAGTTAAATTACAGTAGTTCAGAGCCAACATTTTCATGTAATGGTGTAAAGAAAGGAAGGCATGTCCAAGGTATTTTAGATGTCAAAGGCTAACAAAGGTTGGATAAGGAATTTTTAAATCTTCACTTGTCCAAGTCAAATGCAAGACCATGAGAGGATAGGAAATGTGATAACTTTATTCAAGAAGGGCAGCAGGAATAAGCCAGGTTAATACAAGCCTCTGAGTCTTACATCAGTGGTGAGGAGGCTATAGGAAAAATAATTTGAGAGACTGGTTTAATCTACATGACTGATTAGGGGAAGATCCTGTCTGACAAGTTTGACTAATATTGTTCAGAGTAACCAAGTGTATTGGTCAGAGCAGAGGATGTACTCTATATGGAGTTCAATCAAGCTTTTAACAAGGTTCCATTGGGAAAATGGCCCAAAAATCTGGTGCTCATTGGATGCAAGGTAAGTTGTCAAATTGGATCCAAAATTGGTTTTGCAAACAGTGGCAATGGATGGCTGTTTCAATGATTTGACACCTGTAACTAATTATATATGGCAGAAATCAATGCTGAGATCATTACTGTTTGTTATATATTAAAGATTTGGATATGAATATTGGAGGTATGTTCAGCGTGGTTACAAAAGACACAAAAATTAGTGGTGTTTTTGATAGTGAGGAGGGTAGTTGTCACAGGATGTTATTGATCTGTTGGGAAAATGAGCAGAGCAATGGTAGGTAGAATTTAATCCCACAAATGTGAAAAAAAACAGAAGATATTAATTTTAACTGAAATAAAAATTACTGGAAAAGCTCAGTCTGCCCTCTGAGCATTTCTGGTATTTTGTGAATATTTCAGGTATTTATTTGGAATTTAATCCTGTTAAATGTGAGGTAATGCATCTTAACTGGACTGATAAGGGTATGTTACATACCTCAAGGAGATCTTGTAACTTTCTTGTGAGAATGATGTAATGGTCTTTTGGAGGTCACCTGATGTAATTTTCCCACTGGTGGGAGGTCACATGATGACATGTTCTCCACAGGTATATAAAAGTGAGACCCTTTGGGTGACGCAGTTAGTTTTCCAGCTAGAACATTAGTCAGAGTCTCCATTCCGTTGCATATTTGCTTTATGATGCAGTTTCATTTTTAAAACAGAGTTTTATGTTCTATTGTAAGGTACAATAGTGCTGGACTGGCAGTTTACCCATTTCTGCCAGATTTGTTGATGTACCTTTTCAGTAGTATTGGAGAGTGAAGACTTTATCAAAGTACAGGACCTGAAGGATTAAGAGAAGTTGGTATTGTTCGGCAGTTTAACAAAGGATCGACCTTATTGATTCTTCATTGAAGGAGTAGCGACCTGCATTGAGATAACTCCTGCCAAAAGAGAAAGGAAGTTCATGCAAGGTTTGCTCTCTAGAAATAAAGGTCAGCTGTTTTTAAGCCGTTTATTTTCTTCATCATGAATCCTTTGGACAGAACCAGCAGGAAAGTCACGTCTATGAAGAAATCCTTCTCCAGAGAAGTCTCTCCCAATTGAATGTATAAATCTGTTGGACTTTCGAATTTACCATTTTAAGAACTGTATTTGACTTTACCGCTTTAAGAACTGTTAGCGCATTAATTGCTTTAAGAACCAGTACTGGGTGGCGATTTGTTGAATGGCTGCATAGCAGTTAACTTCCAGTTAAGAATTTTGTTTGTTTTTTTTTACTGTTTATCCGTGTTTAATAAATGTTTGGTTGTTTTTATATAACCTGACATGATTGATATTCATTGTTGCCAGTTACGTAACAGGTAGGGCATGCACAATGAGTGGTGGAGCTTCAAGGAGTATTGTGATAGGGAGAGACCTTGATGCAAATCCAAAGATGGCAGCATGGGTAGGAAGGCTGATAGGATGGTTACCTCATTAACCAGGGCATAGAATACAAGTGTAGAGTAGTCACAACTGAGATACCATATACAGTTCAGGTCTCCAGATTATAGGAAGGGACGTGATTATACTGGACACAGAGGAGATTCCTCATTTTTTATAACTTATATTTCTTATTGTAACTTTTAGTAATTGTCTTATGTATTGAATCAGAATCAGAATCTGGTTTATTATCACCGGCATGTGATGTGAAATTTGTGAACTTAGCAGCAGCAGTTCAATGCAATACATAATCTAGCAGAGAGAGAAAAAAAAATAATAATAATAAATAAAATAAAACATAATAATAAATAAACAAGTAAATCAATTACATATAATAAATTGATTTTTAAAAATGTACAAAAACAGAAAACCTGTATATTAAAAAAGTGAGGTAGTGTCCAAAGCTTCAACGTCCATTTAGGAATTGGATGGCAGAGGGGAAGAAGCTGTTTCTGAATCGCTGAGTGTGTGCCTTCAGGCTTCTGTATCTCCTACCTGATGGTAACAGTAAGGAAAGGGAATGCCCTGGGTGCTGGAGGTCCTTAATAACGAACACTGCCTTTCTGAGACACCGGTCCCTAAATATGTCCTGGGTACTTTGTAGGCTAGTGCCCGAGATGGAGCTGACTAGATTTACAGCCTTCTGCAGCTTCTTTCGGTCCTGTGCAGTAGCCCCTCCATACCAGACAGTGATGCAGCCTGTCAGAATGCTCTCCACGGTACAACTATGGAAGTTTTTGAGTGTATTTGTTGACATGTCACATCTCTTCAAACTCCTAATGAAGTATAGATGCTGTCTTGCCTTCTTTATGACTACATTGATATGTTGGGACCAGGTTTGGTCCTCAGAGATCTTGACACCAAGGAACTTGAAACTGCTCATTCTCTTCACTTCTGATGAGGATTGGTATGTGTTCCTTCATCTTACCCTTCCTGAAGTCCACAATCAGCTCTTACGTCTTACTGACTTTAAGTGCCAAGTTGTTGCTGTGGCACCATTCCACTAGTTGGCATGGTTTGCACAAAACAACAAATTTCACAACATAATAAACCTGATTCATAATTGCGATCATAAACCAAATAAACCTGAGCTCTGCTCCTGCACCTTGCAGAAAGTAAAGCTGCTAGAACTTACAAAGAGAGAAGGGTGAGTAAACCAAAGAATTCAAGAAATACAAAACCATTAAGTGCCCAGTGGGAATAACTGCTGACCAAGTGCAGTTCATGTATAAAAACAGAAAGTGCTAGAAATGTTCAGCAGGTCTCATTGCATCTGTGGGAGTTAACATATCAAGTCAAAGCATCTTCATCAGAATATTTCAGATTGAATAATTCAAGCCTGAAACATTCTGATAAGTGTTTTCAACCTGTAAACCTGTTTCCCTTCCCACACTCGGAACTCTGCTGGGTATTTCCAGCATTTTCTGTTTTTATCATGGAGCTCCAGCATCTGCGGTTTCATTTTTTATTTACACTTTTGAGCAGTTTTGCACTTTAAGCCCAATATCCCAAGGCAAACTTCACCTCAATCATTCTGATTTGGATACAAAATGCCAGTCAGCCCAAAATGATCACGGCTGCATCAAACCACCAGTGTTGGCAGGTTTATTAAAATACCTCTAATGGGATGTAAACTTGAGCAGAAAATACAGCTTTCAAACTTGCCCTGGTGCATTTAAAGGCAGGTGATCTCTGTATATGAGAAAATAAAAATAAAGTATGTCTTCATAATTCAAAGGAAAAAGGCTGGAGGGAGTTTGTGTAGAGAACAATACCTGCATAGATAATCCTAGCTAAATGGTACGCTTCTATGGTTAGGTAATTTTGTGTATTTTTAATAAAAAATCAGGTATTATTTAATTTTTTTCTCTCCTATCTAAATTAGCTGTTTTTCATGTTCAAATAGCAATGTTGATGTCCATTTAATAGGAGTTCTAAGTCTGAGATGCTGAATCAAGGAAAAGAAAAGATATTAAGGATAATCACAGTGGTGGCTGAAAGCTTGAATGTTAAGAGGACCACAAATGGAGAAATCTGTTTTTACGAGCACCATCATTTCCAAAAAGGACAGAATAATAACACATTTCAAGGTCTGGTGTTGTCTCAAATCAAGCAGCTTTCCAGAAACTCAACTGAACATCTGTAATTTGTAACATTACCAGCTGTGCTCAGTTGGACAAAAACAACTCCTCCAGTGCAACTCATTTGTGCAACTCCATACCGTTACATTGTGATGTCAAAACATGAAGTACAATGGGTGTTATTCCCTGTGGATCTGTTCCACAGATCCAACCTATGTTGTAATTATTACAAGTAAGTTCACAAACAATGAAGTCATTGAACTGGTGGGAGATAAGAGTAAGAAACAGGAGCTAAAGTTTATCATTTGATAATTTTACTGCTGGAGACTAGTATTCATAAGGGGGTGATTCATTCAAGGGACTAAGTATGGAGTGAGGTTGAGCAAGTTGGGACCTTTTTCATCAGAGCGTAGGAGAATCTTATAAAGGTGGGTATATGAGGGGCATTGATAGGGTCAATATGCACAGGCCTTTTCCTGTTGTAATGGGCTGGATTAATTGGACCCAAACTATTCAAGTGTTCAGGAGATGTGGCAACAAGCATAGAAGCACAACAAAGTAACTTAAGCCTAATTTATTATCACAAAATAGAAAGCAGAGATAAACCACACAAAATACTACATTGCAAGTCACATAGATTTCTGCAAGGCAAAAAGATTTCAGGGCTCACAATTCTTAGTCACCACTTGATTGTTGCTGTTGTCGTGGGAATTCTGAATTCTAGCTTGCTCATGAAAGCACCCCTAGGTCTTAGGCACTGATCGCAATTTCCAGCCCTTGGTTGAAGTCCTACAAAACCAGGAAAGGCACCCCAATAAATGCGAGCTTCACAAGCACAGAGAAACCATGAGACAGACAACTCTTTGATTCAGCTTTAGCTTGGCCTGTTCACACCAAATAACCCGGTCCTCATAAATCAATTAGACATTGTAATGGTCACTCTCATCAATAGTTCAACAATGTTTTGGACACAACATTAATTTGGAAATACAAAAGTACATGTAAGTAATAAGCTCAAATCCAAACAGAATCCATCAAGCCAACTTGACAAACATTCACAATTTAATGGTGCCTGAGACTAAGAAAGAATCCAGCTACTATCAGCAGACTTTCTACAGACATTATCAGTGTTTACTCTATACAGACTCTTCAAATGCTGCAAGCTCAGAAGGAATTAGATTGTCATTTTGACCTTCCAGAAATGTATCAAATCTTTTACGAAATCAAATATAACACACCAGGGTTGGGGAATCAAGAACAGGAGGGTGTAGGTTTAATGTGAGAGGGGAAGATGTAATAGGAGCCTGAAGGGCAACATTTTCAACCAGATGATGGTCAGTATATGGAATGAACTACCAGCAGAAGTGGTGGAGGCGGGTACACTAACAACAATGAAAAGGCACCTGGACAACTACATGGATAGGAAAAATAGGGATATGGGCCAGATCTGGGCAAATGGGGCTAGCTTAGGTGGGGATGTTGGTCAGCATGGACTAGTTAGACCTAAAGACCTGTTTCCATGCTGTATGATTCTATAAGGTGCCACTTTTATCCTATGGTTTAAAATGTCCATGTCAATGTTCAATGTACATTATAGACCTGCCATTAATGTATTCATTTTAAATGGATTATATAATTTTTGTTATATGCTGAAATGTCAAAGGAAGATTAAACAAAATCCTAGTGTTATGTCTTGTATCTCGAGAAATTGCAATCTCTTAGAAAAACAGAGGGCTATTTCTGAAGTAAGTACATGTTCGGCAGAGCATTGTGGGCTGAAGGGCCTGTATTGTACTGTAGGTTTTCTATGTTTCTAAATTAATCAGAAGAAAAACACAGGAGCCAGGTTGGTGCCTACTTAGTTTCTTTCCTTTTTTAGTGAGTCACTCACATATAACATGGGGGCATAATAACATGTACCATTTGTGTACTTCATACTAAATACACTACACCCTTCCCTGCTTAGCAATAAACTCCAGCTGAAGATTTCCATTCATAGATGTAATGTACTGCTCTCTCGTCTTCCATCAGCATTTCCATGATTAGTTGTCCTCTTGAATTCAGTCTTGGAATTGTGTCCTTCCGGTAACAGAGCCTATCTCTGTATCTGTGCTGCTGCTGATAGTGAAACACCCTTCTGTAGGTTGAAAATGAACACTAGTGGTTGATGATCAGTAACAAGGGTAATCTCTCTCCCATACAAGTACTGGTTGAAATATTTTACACGCCAAACCAGAGTAAAGGCCTCTCTGTCAATCTGTGCATAATTTTTCTCTGCAGCAGTAAGGGAACATGATGCAAAAGTTCACTTCCATCACTCATAACTTGGGACATGACTGCACCTGTACCATAAGGCAAGGCACCAGTACCAGACGAGCTTCACTGGACAATGTGGATCATGATGTGAGAGTACAGTGTCTAATGTCACTATTGCACCTCACACTGCTTTGTCCATTGCCATTTCTTCCCAATCTGTCGTCATGAGTCCAAGAGGTGCAGCACAGTATCCAGGTTTGGCAGGAACCTGTTTTCGTAATTGTCAAATCCGAAAAAGGAACACAGCTCCCACACATCCTTTGGCTTTGGGGCATCAACCAATGCTTGAATTTTCTCAGTAAACTTGTGTAATCATTATGCATCGATTAGTGTGACCATAGTAAGTGACGCTTGGTTTAAAAAATTCACACGTTGCGTCATGCTCTGAACCCATAATCTTATCTACTGGAATTTTGGAGATGTTCCTTGTCATTTTCATTGGTAACAATTACGTCATCCAGGTAACACTGACTACCTGGGCAGCCTTGCAGCACCTGATATATAGCTTTCCACCAGTGTGCAGGTGCAGATGCTACTCCAAAAATAAGACTATTGTAGCAATAGAGCCCTTTGTGAGTGCTTATGGTGAGAAACACCTTGCACTCTTCTTCCATCTCCATCCGTAGGTAGGCCTCACCTAAGTCCACTTTGCTAAAGTGTTTCCCTCTAGAAAGGTTTGGAAAGATATCCTCTCTCCTGGGCAGAGGGTAATGATCTACGTTCAGTACTGAGTTGAAGGTGATCTTAAAATCACCTCAGATCCTGATAGACCTATTCTTCTTGGCTAATGGAACCACTGGTGTTAGCCATGGGCTCCACTCAAATGTGGAAAGAGTTCCTTCAGTCTCCATGCTATCTAGTTCACTGGCTACTTTACCACAGATGGAAAAAGGAAACAGACGGGCTTTGTAAAACTTGGGTGTGGCATTTTCATTTAACTCTATTTTACCATTGATATGTTTGAGTTTTCCATGCCATCCTTGAACACTGCAGTGGCATCATCCAGTAGTTTTCTCAATTCACTTTCAGTTGACTCTCTTGCAAGTGATGTGGCATGCAAAATGGTGGATGGATCTCCAATGAAGTTATAATTGTTTCAGCCAATCACTGTAAAAAATGTTATTCCCACTGAAGTTAACTTTTCTCTAGTGTAAGTTCTTAGTTGGATATCTGCAGGTATCAGTTGAGTACCTTTGAAATGCTGTTCAAACTCATTTGTGGAATGAATGACTGAAACAGCCGAACCAGTGTCCAAATCAATTTTAAATAATTTGCTGTTCACTTTCGGTGAAAGCTCTATGGCTAATGTTCAGACTGTAAATCTCAAGACTACCCAGTCCTGTGTCATTCTTGACAATATCAGATTTTTCAAAAACAGCATGCAGATTAGTGCTCTTTTTGAAACTGCAATGTGACTTTTATGTTTTTCTCTTTTCTCAGCAGACCTTTTATTTTTGTCTGCCCGATGTGTTTTTTGTAAGTGTCCTTTGTCCCATTTTTATCTTTAGACCTGCATTGTTTTGGTGTATGTGAGCTCCTGCCACAATGCCGACATAATTTACTCAGCCAGGCAGGTTTCTGTTTAGACACTGTTATTCTGTTCACCATCACTTTAATTCCAGGCAGCTCCTCAATGGAGAGGATATTTCCTATGGGGGCAGAATTCAAGATCAGAGAACACCACCTCAGAATAGAGGGGCATCCTTTTGGAATGGATATGAAGAGGAATTTTTTAGCCAGAGAGTGGTGAATCTGTGGAATTCTTTGCCACAAGCTGCTGTGGAGGGCAAGTCTTTAAGTATATTTAAGGCAGAGGTTAATACATTGTTGATTGATCAGGGCATGAAGGGAAACAGGGAGAAGGCAGGAGACTGAGGCTAAGGAAAATTGGATCAGCCATGATGAAATGGCAGAGCAGACTCGATGAGACAAGTGGCCCAATTCTGCTCCTTTATCTTATGGTTTATGGTCTTATGATCTAATTCCGTCTCTAGCTGCTGTTTCCATTGATGCAGCGATTTTTACTGCTGTTTGAAATGTAAGTTGTGCTTCAGTTAGGAGCCATTTTTGTATGCTGTCTTGTAACTTTCTACAAACTAAATGATCTCCCATCATTAAGCCTGTCACTGAACTGACAATGCTTGGGCAATTTATTCAACTGAGACACATATGCTGAAATGGACTTCCCTTCCTTTTGATTCTGCTTATGAAGCCTAAAGCGTTCTGCAATCAACAATGGTTTCATTTCTAAATAGTCTCTCTCTCTCTCTCTCTCTCTCTCTCTCTGTCTCTCTCTCTCTCTCCCTCCCTCCCTCCCCCCTCACCCTCTCCCCTTCCAAAGAAAAACATGCTGTGCTTCAGCATGCAGGTAGTTGTCTCGAGTTCATTTTCAAACTTCTTCATCACCACTGCTATGTTTTGTATCTCCAAAAATGAATCAAAAGAAAAACACAAGGGCCAGGATGGTGCCTACTTAGTTTATTTACCACTTTACCGAGGCTCTCACGTATAAAATGGTGGACTAATGACGTAAACTAATGATGTTAGACATCACGGACTGCATACGTAAAACCCATAGTGAATTATGTAAACATATAAAATACTTAATCAAATAATATATTTACAATATTACAAAAATATTACTGAAATATTAAATCATTACACCTATCAATATCCCACTAGGAATTTCAACATTCAGCTGCTTACAGCATGATTTTTCACCCAGAAATGCCGTAGATACTTTACCAATCTTTTCAATCAATTAAACCAGAATCCGATGCATTGTATTTTTGTCGACATCAAGATCCTGACATGAAAGGTTAGATGAAGGTTAACACAATTCCAAGTTAATTTCTTTCAGTTTCATGATAAGACATTACAATACGATATATCCTCAGTTAACTATGATTTATAATTAATTATTTACTATTGTAATATTTTATTGAATTGTTCATCATTTACAGCAGATTATGATAAATATGTACAAACTCCTACACCAGTAACATTGCTGACGTTTTATACTGAACTGTCATAAATCCAACATTTCCCCTCCTCAATATTCAACACAACACATTGAGATTAATGGTACAGCTACTTGGTTTGATGTTTTTCATTGTGCAATATTTACAGTAATTACATAATGTAATTTTCTGCACAATTCAAGGTGAAATATTATGCACAATAGATTACAATATAGGGAGAATGGCATTTCAAAACAATATCATTTTGAAGCCAAGAATAATAATCCAAATAACATGAATTATTACTGTGGTAATGTGAGAAGCCCAAAAATCAAGAGCCAAGGATATAATTTTAAAAATGACTAAAACTAGGCTGTTGCCATGAAACCATAGTTCACCTCATGAAAAGACAGTTATGATAGATGATTGCAATCTCCCCTAAATATAGCTGATCAATATTTGTTCTGAATGAAATCTGTCACCCTGTCTAGCTTGGCCTATCTCTGTCTCTATTCGAATGCAAAGCTTCATGTTCCTGGTTGTCAACATCTCAGAGGAACTACCCTAGGCCCCACATATTGATGCAATCTTGAGCAGGACACAACAGCAAGTTATACTTCATTAGGAGTTTGAGGAGATTTGTTATGTCACCGAAACTAAAGCAAATTTCTACAGATGTACCGTGGAGAGCATTCAGATTGGTTGCGTCACTGCCTGACGTGGAGGATCCAATGTACAGGTTGTAAACTCAGCCAGCTCCATCAAGAGCACAAGCTTCCCCACCATCGAGGATATTTTCAAGAGGCTGTATGCCTCAAGAAGGTGGCATCCATCATTAATCAGAATCAGAATCAGAATCAGGTTTATTATCACCGGCATGTGACTTGAAATTTGTTAACTTAGCAGCAGCAGTTCAATGCAATACATAATCTAGCAGAGGGAGAAAAAAATAATAATAATAATAAATAAAATAAAACATAATAAATGAACAAGTAAATCAACTACGTATATTGAATAGATTTTTTATAAATGTGCAAAAACAGAAATATTGTATGTTAAAAAAAATGAGGTAGTGTCCAAAGCTTCAATGTCCATTTAAGAATCAGATGGCAGATGGGAAGAAGCTGTTTCTGAATTGCTGGAGTGTCTGCCTTCAGGCTTCTGTATCTCCTACCTGATGGTAACGGTGAGAAAAGGGCATGCCCTGGGTGCTGGAGGTCCTTAATAATGGACACTGCCTTTCTGAAACACCGATCCCTTAAGATGTCCTGAATACTTTGTAGGCCAGTGCCCAAGATGGAGCTGACTAGATTTATAACCTTTTGCAGTTTCATTAAGGATTCTCACCATCCAAGACATGCCCTCATCTTATTACTACCATTATTCAAGAAGTACAGCAGCCAAAAGGCCTGCACTCAGCATTTTAGGAACAGGTTCTCCTCTCTGCCACCATTTCTCTGAATGGTCCGTGGACCCATGAATATTACCGTACTATCCCTCTTTCGCACTTCTTATTTATTTTAATTTTTTATTGTCACTTTTCGTAATTGTTTATGTCTTGCACTGAACTGCTGCCACAATACAAAAAAAATTCATGGCATAGAATATGTCAGTGATAATAAACCTGATTCTGATAGACTTTCGAGAGTGCCATGTATACAGGAAATGCCCACAATTGAAAAGGAAAAGAAAGATACACAGAAACAAAAGACATTTGGGCAGTAGTTAAAAACTGCAACAGAGTAGAGAAAAGCATAACATCTGCTAGCTACTTATCACTTCATTTATTCCAATGGATCAGAATCAATGTATTGGAAGCCAGATGAAATGGTGCACATACCCAAAAAGTAGACTCAGGATACTATAATCTATAAGTTTTCCATGTTTTTGCACCTTCTGCCTGATGGAAGAGGAGAAAAGAGCGAATGACCAAGATGGGAGGGGCTCTTATTATATTGGCTGCTTTTAAAATGCTTCAAGAAGTGTCAATGGAGAAAAACTAATTTCCATGATAGATTGGGTTGTGTTCAGAACTCCCTGGAACTTCTTGTGGTCTTGGACAGAATAATTACCATACCAATCTGTAGTGCATCTTTTCCTTCTTGTTAATGGAGGTCACTAAATTTGCAGGAGTTCCAAAAGATGAAATGACGTACAATGTGTTTTATGGGTAGTGATCTAGTGCATCCAGTATGGTTAAAGGAATAAGTGATTGGGATAGTGGATAACGTACTAATCAAGTGGACTCCTTTGCTCTAGATGATATTGTTCTTCTAGAGCAGAGGTTCCCAACCTTTCTTATGCCATGGACCCCTATCATTAACTGAGAGGTCCATGGACCCCAGTTTGGGAACCACTTTTCTAGAGTATTGTTGGATCCTCACTCATCTTGGCTTGCAGAGGATGTTCTATCACACTCCTGACTTGTGCCTTGCAGATGGGGAAAGGCTTTGGGTGTCAGTAGCTGAGTCATTCATTGCGGAATATCCAGCCTCTGAGCTGCTCTTACAACCATAGTACTTATGTGGCTGGTCTAAATGAACTTCTGGTTAAAGGTGACCTCTAGAATATTGATCATGGAGAATAAGCATTGGAATGACTGAATATCAAAAGTTGGAGGTTACTTTGGCCTGGAACTTTTGTGACATTAACGTTACTTGCCATTCCTTAATTATATGCTGCCTAAGACATGTAAATGGAATTCGACTTATTTCATTTCTGACACTTTATTCTCCTCAGAAGGCACCTGACCTGCTTATTGCTTACAGTGTTTTCAGTTTGCATCTTAGTTTTCTGGAATCTGTGCTATTTTCTCTTGGATCAGCATAAAGGCCTCCATCAGCATAAAGCCACTGGCAAAATCTGAACCTTCAAAGAATTTCAGTTACCTACATTACGACAAAATATCAAGGAACTTTGAAACAAAGAGTTTTGATGAATGGTCATGACTGAAAAATGGAGTGAAAGATACTTATATTTTCCATATGTTTAGATCTTCCCAAATCAGTTCAACATCAAAATTTTACAAATGATTTGGAGGTGTCTGTACTTTCTGATATAGAAGGTATTATATAGGTATAGATCTAATATACGTTTGTATATATATATATATATATATATATATATATATATAATTATATATTATATATTATGGTGGTGGCATCTGTTAGTCTCGCAAGACCATGGATCTGCACCTGGAAAGTCTTGCTTCAGTGTGTGTTAGAGCAGCGTCTGTTGTGGCTGTAGAGTCCCACATGGGAGTGACAGTCTCGGCTGCATCGACTGCACTTTAAGGCACTGTCCTCCAGTGTCGTCTTGGTGCTGTTTTTCCGATGAGTGCGCTTTTCTTCAGCAGAAAGCCTCAGCTTCTCTTCTCCTCTTTTTAGACCTCTGCGTAGTTCCACCCTTCAGTGACAGCGATCACATATATATAGATATAATCCCTTTCATAACCTTGAGATGTTCAGTCCTTTAAAGCCAGTGAGGCTCAATTATAATAACATCTGAAATGCATGGTTCAAGAATTTAACCACATTTTAAAAATGCACCAAGTGTGTACAGCAGATCTTACCAACTGTTCAGTTTTGTAACCTATGAATATCCTCCTCACTGTCAACACCAACACTTTCTATGTCACCTGTGAACTTCTGAGCATACTTCCTATCCAAATTCACACATTCATATCCAGATTGCTAATGTAGGTAACAAATGAGAAAGGCTCCAGCACCAATACCTGTTGTAGATCACTGACCAGAGGCTTCTGATCACAAAAGCAACAATCCACCATTGGCTCCTGCCCCCTATTGCACTAAGCCAATTTTGGTTTTAGTTTCTAAGATATCGTCCCCCATTAATCCATTGATGCAATCTTTGATCAATATTGCATTGACTCATCCTCTTCTACAACATCCATTTACCTTCCATTATGTTTAAATTAGAATTTTGAATTGGTTTATTATTGTCACATATACTGAGAAACTGTGAAAAGCTTGTCATGCATACAGATCAGATCATTACACAGTGCATTGAGATAGAACAAGGTAAGCACAAACAATGCAGAATAAAGTGTAACAGCTATATAAAATGCAGTGCAGATACACAAGTGCAAGATCATAATGAGCTAGGTTGTGAGGCCAAGAGCCCAATTATCATACTAGCGAACTATTTAATGGTCTTATAACAGCAAGGCAGAAGCTGTCCTTCATCCTGGAGGTATGAGCATCCAGGCTTTTGTATTGTCTGCCCAATGGAAGAGAGAAGAATAAATGTCCAGGTGGGTGGGTTCTTTGATTATGCTGGCTTCCTTACTGATACAGCGAGTCATATAGACAGAGTTCATAGAGGGGAGACTGGTTTTCATCATATGCTAGCACATCTTTGAAATGTGGGGGAAACTAGAGTACCTAGTAAAAATCCACATACAAAGAACCCAGGTCCTTGAAGTTGAGAAGCATGCTGATTAATAATTCCACAACTGAGACTGATAGATTCATGCTGGACAGGTGATTAAGTTTGATGGATGGAGATAAATAACTGATCAGCCATGTCCCTATTAAATAGCAGAAGGCCCCACTCAGATTCCAATGTTCCACATGCTCTGTTTGCTACCTCTTACCTTATATTTCTCTCCATCAGTGGAGTTCCTAGAGTCTGAATCCTTAACAACTGTCATCTCCTTTCTCCCTAGTCTTCATGATTCTCAACATTTTTAAGGCACCATTACAGACATTTTCACTGAAAATTGGCAATTTCAGGACTAGTTTAAAGAACATTTACATTTTAGTTAAGCAGCCTAATCAGGATTATTGCAGGTAATTTGGTTCAGGGCATATTTTAGATTATGAAGACACGCAGTCCTCTTTTATTGTCATTTAGTAATGCATGCATTAAGAAATGATACAATATTTCCTCCGGTGTGATATCACAAAACACAGGACAGACCAAAACTGAAAAAAACTAACAAAACCACATAATTCTAACATATAGTTACAACAGTGCAGCAATACCATAACTTGATGAAATATTTTTCTATTGTTCCAAAGGTGAGGGGAAGTATTTCCTTTATGTACAAAGAACTATGTAATTTTTTGCAACTATCTGAAGATGTCACTTGAGTTATATGCATCATTTCAATGTTACTATTCTCTTTAACGTGTAAAAGGAAAGAAATCCTGGAAATCTGAAACACAACACAGAATTGGGAAACATTCTGAAAGCCAGGAAGTTTCTATGGAAAAAAGTACAGTTAATTTTCTGTCCCTTTTGGCATTTAACTTCATCCACATTTTACCCAATCAAAGACCTTCAGTTGTGCTCTCCTTCCCATCTGACTTTTCTCTTCACCTTGTACCTGTTTTATAGAGTCATAGATCACAACAGGAACAGAAATAGGCCTTTCGCCCCATCTAGCCCAAGTTGAACTATTATTCTGCCTATTCCCATGGACTTGCACCTGGAACATAGCCCTCCACCTGGAACACTCCCATCCATATACTTAACAAGCAACTCCTAAATGTTGCAGTCAAACCCACATCCACCATTTCTACTGGCAGCTTGTTCCACATTCGCACCAATCTCTGAGTAAGTAAGTTCCCCTTTAAGTATTTCACCTTTCACCCTTAACTTATGACCTCTCTTTCTCATCTCACCCATTCTTAGTGGAAAATGTATGTTTGCATTTACCCCTCATAATTTTGTACTGTATACTCCTATCAAATCTCCCTTCATTTTCCCACTCTCCAAGGAAAAAAGTACTAACCTATTCAAACTTTCCCTATAACTCAAATCCTCAGCACCAGGAAAAATGTCACTGGCAACACAGAGCCACATTTTGGGAGCTGCTTACAAAACTTCTAACCATACCTCTTCTGAACTAATATCACCACTGCAATCTGCAGCCTGCATTTTCCCTCTTATGTAACACCTTAGCGAACCAACGATTGTACAATATCCTAAAGGACTCGGCACACTCCACTCTCAGGAAAGCATACATAGCACCTTTAAGTGGACAAAGGTACATCACCATGGCCCAAGAGAGGAAGAATGGGAAGACTCCAAGCCTGGCTAAAAAGGCAAGGTGTAAAGCTTCCTCTACATGTACAGTCTCTGGAGAAAAAGACAGAGGATATAAGAGCAAGGTTGATGTATCATCAGGAAATGAGGCATTCCTGCATTCTCTGTTTCATGGAGATGTAGCTCACCTCAGAGAGACTGCATAAGGTGGTCAGACCCAAGGGCTTCTCCATACACAGGATGGAAAGGACTGCTAATTTGAAGATGGCAATAGATGGGGGTCTATGTTTCATGATAAGCTCTTTGTGGTGCTGGGATATAGTGGTCTTGTCGCACTCTTGTTCCCCTGACCTGGGACATCTAATGATTAAGAGCTGTCCATTCTATTTATCAAGAGTGTTCTCCTCTATGACCTAGTCTGCTTTTGGGAAATCAGATCATCTGGCTGTCCTCCTCCTCCTGGCATATGCTGAGGACAAAAAACAAGACTACAGAGATAAGGGCAACAAAGAGGTGGTAACGGGAGGCAGAGAACCTCTATGGGATTACTTCAAGTCAGTGGACTGGTTAAAGTTCAAGGACTCATCAGGGGACCTGAATAAATATGCATGGTTGCACGGACTTTATAAAGTCAGTTACGGGCAAGTGTCTCCCCACAAAATCATTTAGAGTCTTCCCCAACCAGAAGCCTTGATAAACTAAGGGAATCACAATCCACTGAGGGCCAGATCAGTGGCATTCAGGACTGTTGACCAAGTAAAATACAATAGCTCCAGGTTAGACTTCCAGAAAGCCATCTCATATGCAAAATGGCAATTCTGTACCAAAGTAGAATCACAGAAGGATGTTCAACAGCTAAGGCAGGGCTTGACTGCTATCACCTCCTACAAATCATCTCCCTCTGGTGCTTCTCGTCCTTCTCTTTCTTCCATGATCTTCTATCCTCTCCTATCAGATTTCTCCTTCTCCAGCCCTTTATCTCTTTCACCAATCAACTTCCCAGCTCTTTACTTTACCACGTCCCTGTTTCACCTATCACCTACCGCCTGGTACTTCTTCCTTCCCTCTCCTCATCTTCTCCCCTTTCCTTCTAGTCCTGAAGAAGGGTCTTGGCCCAAAACGTTGATTGTGTAATCTTTTCCTTTGATGTTTTCTGACCTGCTGAGTTCCTCCAGCATTTTGTATGTGTTACATTGGATCTCAAGCATCTGCAGAATTTCTCATGTTTGTGAATAACCTTTCAAGATCTTTTTTATGAGGATTAGTGTTCAAATGTTTAAAAAAAAAATTTAATCTGAAACACCCAGCTTGTCAACCAGCATCTCGGAAAAGAGTTCTTTCGTTAGAAACTCAGTTCTGATGAAGAGTCATTGATCTGAAATGTTAACTTTGTTTCTCATTCTGCAAACTCAGCCTGATCTGCTGTGTGTTTCCAGCATTTTCTGTTTTCATTTCAGACTTGTAGTTTCTGTAGCTTTTTGATATTCAAAAAAATAATCTGGATGGATTTGTTATGCCATATACATCCACGTCAGAACTTAATGACTCAATGAACAAAGTTCTGCTTCAGATAGCATATTCACATGGATATATTTCAGCTCCACTGTGAAGTCTCTTTGAGGTATGCTTACCCTGAAGAAGTTTAAATCTTCTCTATGATAGGAGTTCAGCGAGACCCTCTCTCACTGCTCCCCATCTGTGATTTCTGCAGCTCCCTTTGACCATGTGCTCACCCACGTGTCCTTTCTAGGAACTTGTCTCCACTGTCATCTTATTTATTAGCAATTTCTTCCCCTCCCTCTTCTCTCTTTTTCCACTCCCCATTCTGGCTTCCCTCTTATTCTTTCTCCTCACATGTCTACCAGCCCCTCTGGTGCCTCTCTTCCTTCCCTTTCTCCCATGGTCCACTCTCCTCTCCTATCCAATTCCTTCTTCTTCAGCTCTTTACCTTTACCACCTATCACCTCCCAGCTTCTCTCTGCATTTCCCTTCCCCTACCCACCTGGCTTCATCTATCACCTTCTAGCTTATACTCCTTCCCCTCTCCCAGCATTCTTATTCTGGCTTCTTCTTCATTCCTTTTCAGTCCTGATGAAGACTCTTTATTCTTTTCCATGCTGCCTGACATACTGAATTCATCTAGCATTTTGAGCATGTTACTCTGGATTTCCAACATCTGCAGAATCTCTTATATTTATAATCAGCCTATAATAAAGTGACTTTCCAAATTATTTTCTTCAAAGCAATACTCACTCCATCATTGATACTACCAAGTACTGTGTACAGCAAATTCAATAAAAATCTGATTATAATTATTTATAATTTCTTCTTTTGTTATGCTTTTGTGCAGTTCCCCCTCTATAGAAATTGGCAAAGTTCTCATCAAGCATTGTCATGCTGTTTATTCACTGTAGCAGAGAAGCATCAGTATGTACAGATCAATAGGGATAGATAGAACCGCATGATACAATTTCTTCTCTTCAGGGAAGGATGCCCAGTGTAATCTGTTGTACAGCTCAATATTTTGAATCAGTTTACCCTGTGCCTTTGAAGCTACAGTTCAAATGCAGACAAATAATGAGAATACAGACTTAACAACATAGGGTCACAAGAGAGGTGAGTGTTTGTACCTTCTTAATCTAGCAGTTCACTGACATGATGCTGTAGGACCCATCAATTACTATTTGAGAGCTTAACTAAACGATCTGGTGCTGTGCATGGGAAAGAGCTGCCACAAAGGGAATTGTGGACAATTTCATGTATTGTTCCTCAGCATTGCTAATCAGTGGTCTGGTTGGAGAAGGAGTGACAATGGGAAACTTTGCCAGGTTCACAATCATTACTCTGCAGAAGTCAAGGCAACCTCAAGATCTCTGCATGTGTGTGTCTGGAAGTGCTGGTGATTGTCTGCCTCAAAGCCTCCAGACTGCATTCCAACATAGTACCTACTGTAATAGAGAGAGCAATGCAAGAGCATGAAGTTGGACTCATTGTTCACTGCTCTCCCAGGAACAAGATTTAAAGAAAAAGGTTCAAAGTTTCCCTGGCAAAGCTGAGGAAGCACAAAGATGTATTTCCCATTTGTTTTAACTGATGAGAACAATACCAAACACTGGCATAGGGTTAACTTTATTTTAAAGGGGACTTTCAAAATTTTTCTTTTATAACTCTTCAAATACATTGATTTCAATGATCGGTTGTTTTATTTTAAAGTGTTTAAAATGTTTGAAGCACAGATTTTTTTTATCAGGAAGAAGCCATTGTTGGCACCCATCCCTTGCAGAAGTCCTGTTCATTTTGGAAATTGGACTGGATACCTCTGCTTACAACTCACCTTACACTAACATCATCATGCATCACACACAAAATGACATTGATAACATTATCTATTCATTAACAGAAGATGAATTAAAAAGTAATGACTTATAACCTTTATGAGGCACTTATAATGCAACAAGAAAATGCATCACAATGAGACCTATGGAACCTGCAAAAATTAAATCTTTCCCTCCACATCCTTCAAATTTTTTTACCTCTGTGACAGTATTGGGTCTATTACTGCTAGGTTCTAAACTTGAAGACCTTAAGCCCTATGCTACCAAGGAGGAGACACTTCCAGCTAACAAAGTAGTTTAAATGCAAATCAATCACGAACAGAAGAAAATCTGCAGATGAATTAAACACAGTTCATTTATTTTCAGTGATATACATTTAAATCCAAACAATATTCTTAAAACACGTTTAAAACTCACAGCAGGTTTCTATCTTATCAAAGATTTCCAAATTACAAACCATTTCTAAAGCACAGAGATTCCCAAAACACAGGTACAATTCCTCTAAGCTAAAAAGACATACCCACAAGCCACAGACAAACCAATCACCCGCCGCAGAAGTCGAAAGCAGAAGAATGGATTCTAGTTCACCCCATATTATTGTCATACTTCTTGATGTTCCTGGACCATCCTCATAAACCTGAACTTCTTTCTTCCTTTATACTGTCTTTTTACCACGTAGGTGACTTCACACACATGTGGATTTTTTTTTCAGATATCTTTTAACATAAGAGGTGTAAAAGCTTCTGGAGACAGAGATCCCAGGTACCCATATGTTGACTCCATGAGTCCAGCTATTAATAGATCAGTTATTTGATATACCAAGTGGTATATTTGATATAGCAATCTGGTCTGCAAGCTTCCTTGAACTAAACAACTTAGCCAGTGTTACCTAGTTTGAATCAAGCCCAATTAAATAACCCATTGTCTTATACTGTGTTTTTTTAAACAACTAGTCCAGGTGCTGTGGGGCCAACAAGCCTGTAGCTCCATATAATGCTTGTTTTCAAAGCTGTCCCTTCAACTTCAAATTGATTACTGCTTGTCGTTTACATTAAGAACTGAAAACTGGCTCCCATTTACAATAAGCAGCTAAACAAAGAATGCTGATTGGAAGTTTAACTTTTCATATCTGCCGTGTTTCAAAAGCTAAGCCTGGCAAGAAACAAGGCCTCCCATGGCCTTGACAGTAAATATTTATCACAGCACTCTCCCACCAATGCAGGATACTATTTGTATGTGCTGAATAACATGGAATCATAAAATTATCACAGCACAAGGGGCCATTCAGCCCATTAAGTCTATATTAGGTTTCACCCAGTTTCATTCAGTTGTTTCAACACATTCTCCATAGCTTTGCACATTTTTCCTCAGCATGTATTCATCCAACTCTTCCCTCATGGCTACAATGCAAATAACCTCCACGACTTCTGCAGGCAGCTTATTTCAAGATCCAAACAAATGCAACATTAAAAGTTTTTCCTTATGTCACTCTTAATTTTCCGCACCTGTATTTTGTACCTTGCAATTTTTCATACGTTAAAATCATTTTCTGCCAATCCTCAATACAAACCTAAGTGCAGATCTTGATACTGACTGTGACATCACTGGCCCCAATGTTGCTGTTTCTTGCATGATCTTGGAAAACTACAGGAAGTTGCATTCAGCATTCCAGCTGAGTGAGGATAAGTTCAAAGAAGATGTGCGGGGCAAGTTTTTTTCTCACTCAGAGCGTGATGCATGCCTGGATTGTGCTGCACACAGTGTGCTGAAGGCAAATACAATAGGAACGTTCGAGATGCTCTTAGGTAGGCACGTGAATATGCAGGAAATGCAAGGATATGGACATTTTGTAAGCAGAATGGATTGTCGAGCTTTTGATTATAAATTTATTTAGTTTAGCACAACATTGTGGGCCAAAGGGCCTGTTACAGTCATGTACTATTCTATGTTCTATGAATTGGAAGTGCTCCTGTTTGTGGAGCAGGTCCCAATTTATGAGATTTTGTTGGCCACCAATATTGTCTCTGACGTGAATTCCAACTAAAATCTCGTTCCTCAAAATTTTGACCCACTTAGGACCACAGTGGTGTTCAAACAATCCAACATCTCTCAAGGCACTATTCTCATCACATCCTTAGATCCACACCCTGTGCCATTCATCAGCATGTGTAGGCTCTTAATGCCTTTTTGCAGCAATAGCAACTCACCCTATCTCAAAGCTATTATGGTCCACCATTCCACTTTATTCTTCTATGAATTTAGTGCTGCAGCATATGACTTTTTCTCTTTTTTTTAAAGAAGTCAAAGATTGTAAATTCTAACATCTCTTGCATTCCGATTTCCCTCCTGATCTTCCTCTCTCTTCACTTTCTTCAGGCCCACCCTCTTTCATGTTTCCACTTTCCTTTCTGATCTCCACTTCTCAGATCCCTAATGATTACTTCTCAGCAGAGGCCTCAGCTTCATCCCATCTCAATGAATTCAATTCGCAAAGTTAAAAAAGACCAAAGTTCAAAGTAAGTGTTATTGTCAAAGTACATATATGTCACCATATATGAGATTCATTTTCTTGTGGGCATACTCAGCAAATCCACAGAATAGTAACTAGAAAAGGATCAATGCAAGATCAGCAGGAGTGCAGAAGACAACAAACTGTGCAAGTACAAAGATAAATAAATAGCAATAAGTAACAAGAAAATGAGATAATGAGATAGAGCCCCTGAAGGAGAAATCATTGGTTGTGGGACCATATCAATGATGGGGCAAGTGAAGTTGAGTGTAATTATCCCCTTTTATAGAGTCGAAGAGTCACAGAGAAGAACTGCACAGGAACAGGTACTTTAGCTTAGTCTATGCTGAAACTATTTAAACTGCCTACTCCCATTGACCTGCACTGGGACCACATTCCTCCATATTCCTACTATCCATGTACCTATCCAAACTCCTCTTAAACATTGAAGTTGAACTTGCATGGACCACTTATGCTGGCAGCTCATTCCACACTTCCTTGATCCGCTGAATAAAGAAATTTCCCCTCATGTTCACCTTATACTTCTCACCTTTCACCGTTAACCCATGATCTTCTGGTTGTAGTCCCACCCAACCTCAGTGGAAAAAGCCTGCTTGCATTTACCCTATCTATATCCCTCATAATTTTGTATCCTTCTATCAAATCTCCTCTAATCTTCTATGTTCTAAAGAGTATAGTCCTAACCTATTCAATCTTTCCTTATAACTCAGGTCCTCCAGAACCTGCAACATCCGTGTAAATTTTCTCTACACTCTTTGAACCTTGTTGACATCTTTCCTGTAGGAAGGTGGCCAAAACTGCACACAATACTCCAAATTATGTCTCACCAACATCTTATATAACTTCAACATAACATTCCATCTTCTGTATTAAATACTTTGAATTATGAAGGCCAACATGCAAAAGCTTTCTTTACGACCTTATCCACCTGTGATGCCACTTTCAACAAATTATGGAAATGTATCCCCAGATTTCTTTGTTCTGCCACACTCCTCAGTGCCCTACCATACACTGTGTAAGACCTACACTAGTTGGTCCTACCAAAGTACAAAACTTGTCTGCATTAAATTCCATATGCCATTTTTCAGCCCATTTTCCCAACTGATGCAGATCCTTCTGCAAGCTATGATGACGTTCCTCACTGTCCACTACACACTCAATCTTGGTGTTATCCGCAAATTGCTTGATCAAGTTAACCACATTATCATCCAGATCATTGATACAGATGACAAACAACAAAGGCTCCAGCACCGATCCCTGCGGCACACCGCTAGTCAGAGGTCTCCAGTCAGTGAGGCAACCCTCTTCTACCACTGTCTGGCTTCTCCCACAAGGCCAATGTCCAATCCAATTTACTACCTCATCCCAAATGTCAAGCAACTGAAACATCTTGACCAGCCTCCTAAGCAGAACCTTGACAAATGCCTTGCTAAAGTCCATGTAGACAACATCCACTGTCTTCCCTTCATCCACTTTCCTGGTAACGTCCTCGAAAAGCTCTATAAGATTGGTTAGACATGACCTACCATGCACAAAGCCATGCTGACTATCCTTAATCAGTCCATAACTATCCAAATATTTATATATCCAGTCCTTTAGAATACTTTTCAATAACTTTCCCACAACAGATGACTTACCAGCCTATAATTTCCTGTTTTTACTTTAGAGGCTTTTATAAACAGTGGATCAACATTAGGTATCCTCCAAACCTCTGGTACCTCTCCTGTCACTAAGGTTGTTTTAAATATCTTTGCTAGGGTGCCAGCAATTTCTGCACTTGCCTGCCATAGGATGCAATGAGGCCCAAGGGATTAATCCACTTTGATTTGCCTCAGGGTAGCAAATATCTCCTCCTCTGTAATCTGTACAGGGTCCATAAAGTTGATGCCATTTTGTCTCACTTCTATATACTCTGCATCTATCTCCATATTAAATACGGGTGCAATTAATTAATTTAAGATCTCCCCCATCTGTTTTGTCTCCACACATGTCTTTTAGAGGACCAATTTTGTCCCTTGCAATCCTTTTTCTCTTAACATCCTCTAGAATCCATTAGGATTTTCCTTAACCTTGTTTGCTGGAGCAACCTCATGCACTCTTTTAGCTTTCCTGATTTCTTTCTTTGGTGTTCTCCTGCATTTCTTGTTCCTACTTGCCTATACCTGCTATGCACCTCCTTTTTTTCTCTTAACCAGGGCCTTAATAGCTCTTGAAAGCTAAGGTACCCTACACTTGATATCTTTACCTTTTATTCTGATGGGCACATACAAGCTTTGTAGTCTCAAAATTTCATTTTTGAAGGCCTCCCACTTTCCAAGTACACCTTTGCCTGAAAACAGTCTGTCCCAGTCCACACTTGTCAGATCATTTCTGATACCATCAAAATTCGCCTTTCTCCAATTTATAATTTCAACCTGTGGACCAGACCTATCTCTTTGCATATTTACTTTGAAACTAATGGTATTGTGGTCATTGGATGCAAAGTCTTCCCCTACACAAACTTCTATCACCTGCCCTGTCAGATTCCCTAATAGAAGATCCAGTGTTGCACACTCTGTCATTGGAACTTCTATGTACTGATAAAGGAAGCTTTCCTGAACGCATTTGACAAACTCTACCACATCTAGTCCTTTTACAGTATGGGACTCCCTGTCAATACCTGGAAAGTTAAAACTGCCTGCCATAACAACCTTATGTTTCTTGCAACAGTTCAAGAGCCTGATAGTTGATGTGCAGTCACTGTTCCTGAACCTAGTGGTGCAAATTCTGAGGCTCTTGTACCTTCTACCTGATGGCAGCAGTGAGAAGAGAGCATGGCCTGTGTGGTGTGGGTCTCTGATGATGGTTGCTGCTTTCCTACGACAGTGTTTCATGTAGATGTGCTCAGTGGTTAGGAGGGCTTTACCCGTGATGAATCCATTACTTTTTGTAAGATTTTCATAAGCATTGGTGTTTCCATTTCAGGCTGTGATGCAGCCAGATTATATACTGTCAACTACACACCTGTAGCAGTTTGTCAAATCTCAACACGGCATCAAACTCTTCTTCTGCTGTTTCTGCCTCTGTGCCTGTTTCTTTAGCCAGGAGTTTTCACTCCAAACCATGGACCATCTTACCCATTTCCAGTACTCCTAATCCACCTGGACTCTTCCCTCGGGTCAATTTCCCTCTCTAGATCCATTCATTCTAACTGCTCCCGTGACATTGACCACTTGACTTTTCAATTTCTCTGTCAAGCCCTAACCTACCCCTCTTCTGAAACCAGAGCACTGTACAGCACTACACTCAACACCACCCTGAACTTCTGTAGCCCTCTGTTCACCAAGAACCAACTCCAATACCATCTTCAATTCCACTGAGAAAGGTAGTGCTGCTGTGGGCCAAGCAAACAGACCTCTATCCGATCTGACATCAGCTCTCTACACCTCCTCTTACCTCCCTTTGGATCATGACCTCCACTATCAAATATTAGGCAATGGTCTCCCATTGACTTTATTTTCTCAGGAAAAGTTTCCTACACAGTTTCAAGCCTTATCACATCCAGGCCTCACACAATTCACTATAGTTTAACAATGTTATATCCGTTTAGACAATTACATGAAAAGCCAGGGAATAGAGAGATACAGATCACATGCAGGCAGATGGGATTAGATTAATATGGCATTGTGGTCAACACAGATCTGGTGAACTGAAGGGCCCATTTCTGAACTGCACTGTTCTGTGCTTCTATGCCCTGGCACATTGCTGCTTTCTGGACTCAATATATAATCATAACTTCAGGTAACTTAATTTCTCGGTCTGTATCAGTCCTCCATTTGAGATATTTGTTCATTTTATTTTCCTTTGTTTTCTTTCTTCTCTCAACAAATGGAGGAAATGACCAGCTTGACCTGACCTCCTGCTCTGTATTTCACAACTCTTACATTCCTCTGTCTATGTTCTCACTCTCTAACAGTTCCAGTTCACTCCTGGACCTAATGGTTTTGCCTATAGTTTATACCTACAGTCACCCAGGTATTAATCTATCGAAAATGCTCATTCTTCCCCCACTCCCACAGTTTAACAAATGTTTTTTCTCTTCTTCCAGTTCTGACGTATGATCTCTGGTTTGAAATGTTAACTCTAATTTCCTTCCCACATGCAGGCAGGCTTGCTGAGTATTCCCAGCATTTCCTGTTTTTATTTTAGATTTTCATGGACACTGTTGTAAATTTGGTTAGAGCCAACCTTATCATCTTTTAGTGTGGACTCAATTCAGTGTGCCAAAGCAGGATTGAGCAAGTCAACAACAGGTAATTTCAATATCTAAGCACAACAGGTTTCAGTACAGCAGTAAATTACAGGTAGTAAACACTCTGGCAAATAAATGCATTCATTTTTAAGATGGTAGCCATATACAATAACAAATAAAAATTTAAAGTCTTCAATCTTTTAGTCAGCAGTGCTCCGAAAAGTGCTGAAAGAAACAATTTGACTGAAGCTATGTCAGACTTTTAGTAAAAGAGTGGGAACTTTTCAGGTTGGCTTCATAGGGGTGGCATTGGTCTGCTTTTCACATTATATGTGGGTGACCTGAATGACAAAATTGATGGCTTTGTGTCCAAGTTTGCGAATGATACAAAGGTATATGGAGGGGCAGGTAGTGTTGAGAAGGCAGGGAGTCTGCAGACGGACTTGGACATATATTAGGAGAATGGGTAAATGAAATAAAGTGTAGGAACATGTATGGTCATGCATTTTGGTAGAAGGAATGAAGATATAGGCTATTTTCTAAATGCAGAGAGAATTCAGAAATTGGAGGGGCAATAGAACTGAAAGATTACTGTGTAGGTTGAGTCAGCAGTAAGGAAAACAAATGCAAAGTTAGCATTCACTTTGAGAGGAGCAAAATTTAAAAACGAAGATGTAATGCCAGGGTTTAATGAGACATTGGCCAGACCACATTGAGTAGTTTTGGACCCCATATCTGAGAAAAGACATGCTAGCATTAGAGAGGGTCCAGCAGAGTTTTATGAGAATTATTGCAGGAATGAAAGGTTTCATGTATGAGGAGCATTTTACAGCTTTGTGCCTGTACCTGCTGGAGTTCAGAAGAATTGAGGGCGGATCTCATTGGAACCTACCAAATATTGTATGGCCTGGCTAGAGTGGGCACAGAGAGGATGTTTCCAATAGTGAGAAAGGTGGGACCAGAGGGCACGGACTCAGAGTAGAAGGTTGTATCTTTAGGATAGAGACAAGGAGGATTTTCTTTGCTAGAGGGTGGTAAATCTGTGGAATTTATTTCCACAAATGGCTAAGGAGGCTGAGTCACTGGAATATTGAAAGTGGAGGTTGATAGTTTCTTGATTAGTAGGGGTGTCAAAGGCTATGGTGAGAACACAGGGGAATGGTGCTGAGGGGGAAAATAAATTAACCATGATTGAATGGCAGAGTACACTCAATGGGCCAAATGGCCTAATTCTGTTCCTATGCCTTATGATCTTATGGTCTTACGGCTTAACTGTGGACAATTGTCAAATATAGATGTTTCTGATTGTATCTGACATTCACACACATTTAAACAGTATTAATAATAGATTAAATTCATAAAATGTAAATTATTAGTATTCTATTAATGTTACTAATGGCATTCAAGTTGCAATTAGTTGATAAGTTTAAATATATTTGAAAGCTCTAGTATTAAGTCATCTGCCAGAGTAAATAAATGTCAGATTTATTGAAGGAAAACTTCAAATTTTTAAGATAAAACAGGATGGACAGAACACCAGAGTACTTTACTTCATTAATCATTTAACATTGAAACCTGATGGATATCTTACCATTTCTAATGAAGATTGATTTTAAATCCTGGAATAAGTTTGAAAAGTTTTGTAATGTCAAATTATGTACAACTACAGAATAAACGTTCCTTGGCCTATCATCTCATCGAGGAGTACAATCACATGATTCTATTTCTATATTTGGAATCAGACAAAGCACTCTGAAATTCTTTCTCTGTCCCTTCAATCTGAAGGCCTAGTAATTGGATCATGCCTGAGTTTGATTAATCAGTTTCTTTAGTTGAGTGCACAAAGAAACTGCAAATGAAGTTTATTGATTATGATATAACTGGAGGAGTTTTTTTTCTATCTATTCATTTTAGAGACTGTAGCCATTGCTGACAAGGCCAGCTTGCCATCAACGTTTGTCCTTGAGAAGGTGGCGTTAAGCTGATCTTCTAGGAGCTCGGCTGAAGAAGGTGACTGAGGATGGAGTTCCAAGATTTAGACTCAGTAACACTGAATGTCAGAAAGGGTAGAGAGTAGTGCTGGGACACTCTACTCTTTATATAGGCATCCGTTAGTCTCATGAGACCATGGATTTGCGCCTTGGAAGGTTTCCAGGGTGCAGGCCTGAGCAAGGTTGTATGGAAGACTGGCAGTTGCCCATGCTGCAAGTCTCCCCTCTCCACACCACTGATGTTGTCCAAGGGAAGGGCACTAGGGCTGATACAGCTTGGTACCGGTGTCATCGCAGAGCAATGTGCAGTTAAGTGCCTTGCTCAAGGACACAACACGCTGCCTCAGCTGAGGCTCGAACTAGCGACTTTCAGATCACTAGACCGACGCCTTAACCACTTGGCCATGCAGGACACTCAATGGCTTCATTATTAGGTACAAGAGATGCAGTACCTAATAAAATGGCCGCTGAGTGTATATTTGTGGTCTTCTGCTGTGGTAACCCAACTACATCGATTCGACATGCATTCAGAGATGGTCTTCTGCACACCATTGTTGTACTGTATGGTTATTTGAGTTACTGTTGCTTTCCTGTCATCTTAAATTACTCTGGCCATTCTCCATTGACCTCTCATTAACAAGATATTTTCGCCCACAGAACTGCCACTCACTGGATTTTTTTTGTTTCTCGCGCCATTCTCTGTAAACTCTAGAGACTGTTGTGCATGAAAATTCCAGATCAGCAGTTTCTGAGATACTCAAACCACCCTTTCTGGCACCAAATATCATACCATGGTCAAAGTTACTTAGATCACATTTCTTCCCCATTCTGATGTTCGGCCTGAAAAACAACTGAACCTCTTGACCATTTCTGCATGTTTTTATGCATTGAGTTGATGCCACATGATCGTCTGATTAGATATTTGCATTAACTAGCAGGTGTACAGGTGTACCTAATAAAATGGCCACTGAGTGTACATCATGAGCTCATTCCTCCCTCCCATCCAATGTATCTATATGAAACACTGCTGCTAGAAGGCACTATCACCAAGGAATCACATCATCTACACCAGGGGTCCCCAACCTTTTTTGCATTGTGGACCGGTTTAATATTGACAATTTTCTTGCGGACCGGCCAACTCGGGGCGGGGAGGTGGGGGTAGGGTTGCCAATGGACAAGAATAGCAGTCAAATACGTTGAGTTTACCCCGAGAAAGACTGCAATGACCATGACGCCTTGCACGGGCACCAGTGCGCATGCGTAAGTGGCGCATGCGTGTACCTTCCAATTTTTTTCTACAAATCCTTTTTGGCGATTCTGATCGGGTGGGGCACGGGGGTGTGAATCACGACCGAAATATAGGTGATAAGAGGCTAATACACTCAATTTCGTTTCTAAAAAGGTTAATCTAATGAATTTAATATTAAACACACCGCATATTTTCCTCGCATGAATATAGTGATAAGTCAATTATCAGGGGAGCTTGAAGTAAGTGTTGAACGAACTTTCAGTGGAAGTGGTAGAGGCAGGTTCGATATTATCATTTAAAGAAAAATTGGATGGGTATATGGACAGGAAAGCAATGTAGGGTTATGGGCTGAGTGCAGGTCGGTGGGACTAAGTGAGAGTAGCGTTCGGCATGGACTAGAAGGGCAGAGGTGGCCCGTTTCCGTGCTGTAATTGTTATATGGTTATATAAGTCAATAGCATCATAACATTTTAAGTAACGTTTGGATATTAAACACACAGCACATATTTTCCCCGTATGAACATATAAAATCATTGCAACACACCAATATCGCTGAATCAGTGGGAGCCCTGGGCTTGTTTCCCTGCAACAAGACGGTCCTATCGGGGTGATGGGAGACAGCGATACTCGAAGGGGTTCCTTATGTCCAGTCTATTCCGTAATTTAGTTTTCTGCATTCATTGCAGAGATACATTGGAAATGGAAGCAACGTTTTCAGTGCTTTCGTGGCTATCTCAGGATACTCAGTCTTGACTTTGATCCAGAATGCCGGCGGAGATGTTATGTCAAGCATACTTTTCAGCCTGCCGTCATTTGCAAGCTCGAGGAGTTGATCTCCTTCCCACGCTGACATGGATGGCGCGTGTGTAATGACCTCACGTGCGTTCAGGCTCAACAGTGGGCGTGACAAGGAATGAGGAAAGGTGCAGCTGACTCATATCGCCAAATCATATTGTTTCTTCGCGGCCCGGTAGCACATGTTCTGCGGCCCGGTGGTTGGGGACCGCTGACCTACACCATGCCATCTTAACACAACTATCTTCAGGAAAGAAGTACAGAAACCAGGAGTCCCTTACCAGCAGGTTCAGGAACAGCAACTTTATCATGACCATCAGGTTCTTAAACTAACCTGCTGAACCCTAACCATATGTCGGCAACTGAGCACTATGGACCACGTCTTGCGCTACCATATACTTGTCTCCAATTGTGTTTTCTTCACTAATGTCTCATTTTACACAGTATTCTTTCTTCATGGTTTTGTGTAATTATATTCTGTATGTTGCCAGAATCTACATGCCAGTGATACTGTCGTAAGCAAGTTTTTTTCATTGTACCTGTACTCCACTGCACATAAAGATTAAAGAGAAAGATATTTTAATGATTAGTTTTTAAAGATTGACTTCATTTGTCACATGCACAGAACATTGGAACTAACAGTGAAATGCATCATTTGCGTCAAATCAAATTAGCACAGATTCTGCTGGGGGCAGCCTGCAAGTGTTGACACACTTCTGGTACCTAAGAAGCACGCCAACAACTCACTAACCCTAAAATTGTTGGAATGTGGGAGGAAAGCAGAGCACCCAGAGGAAACCCACCCGGTCATGGGGAGAACATAAAAACGCCTGATAAGTAGCGGCAAGAATCAAACCCGGATCTTAAATCTGGTGCTGTGATAGCAGTGTGTGAACCAACACTCTGCTGTGTCACTTCATCACAATAAACTTCCTGCAAGCTTCCCATCTCCCCAAGTGATCTGAAATCAGTTTCCAAGTATGACGGGAAGAACATGCAGGCATTGTTACTAAATACTACCTACAAGATCTTTATTTCCAAATGTCAAAACTATCATTGTTCTTTTGATTGCCACCAGCACATTCAGTGACTTACAATAATTTCTGAGGATTGTTTCATTGTTCTCATTGTGCCTGCTGAACCACTTGCTGATGATCAAGGACAAGGCTTTTTGTTTCCTGCCCCTCCAAACTTGTATCTGCATACCCTAACTCTGTTTTATCCCCCTTGTTCAGTTCCTTCCTACCTACATCCATGACACTTCACACACTCTTCATCTTTACAATGATTTCAACTTCCCTGACCCCCATCATCCTATTTTCACTATACATGCCCAGTCCCTATACACCTCCATCTCCTACCAGGAAGGTCTCAAAGCTCTTCATTTTTTTCTGGACACCAGACCCAACTGGTCCCCCTCCACTACCACTCTCCTCTGTCTAGTGGAACATCCTCACTCTTAATGATTTCTCCTTTGACTCCTTCCACTTCCTTCAAACAAAATGTGTAGGAATGGGCATTTGCATGGGTATCAGCTATGCCTGCCTTTTTGCCAGCTACGTGGAACAGTCTGTATTCCAAGCCTACACTGGTGTCCGTCCCCCACTTTTCCTACACTACCTTGGCAACTGTATTGATGCTGCTTCCTGCATCCATCCAGAGCTTGTCAACTTCATCAACTTTGCCTCCAACTTCCACCCTGCCCTCATATTTACCTGGTCCATTTCCACGACCTCCTTCCCCTTTCTCAATGTCTCTGACTCATCCTCTGGAGTCAGCTTATCTATTGATGTTTACTATAAACCCACGGACTCTCACAGCTACCTGGGTTATACCTCATCCAACCCTGTCACTTGTAAAAATGCCATCCCCTTCTCTCAATTTCTCTACCTCTCTGAGAATGAGGCTTTTCATTCCAGACCTAATGAGATGTCCTCCTTCTTCAAAGAAAGGGGTTTTCCTTCCTCCACCGTCAATGCTGCCCTCACCCGCATCTCTTCCATTTTACACACATCTGCCCATACCCCATCTGCCACCTCACCAGAAATAGGGTTCCTCTTGTACTCACCTACCATCCCACCAGCCTTCATGTCCAGCACATAATTCTCCGCAACTTCCGCCATCTCCAATGGGATCCCATCACCAGGCACACCTTTCCCTCCCCCCCCTTTCCACTTTCCGCAGGGATCGCTACCCACGCCACTCCCTTATGCATTTGTCCCTCCCCACTGATCTCTCTCCTAGTATTTATCCATGCAACAGAAACAAGAGCTACACCTGCCCCTACACCTCCTCCCTCACTACCTTTCAGGGCCCCAAAAATTACTTCCTGGTGAGGCAATACTTCACCTATGAGTCTGATGGGGTCATCTATTGTATTCAGGGCTCTCGGCATACCCTCCTGTATATCGATGAGGCACGACGTAGGTTGGGAAACTGTTTTATTGAGCACCCACGCTCCGACCACCAGAAAAAGCGAGATCTCCCAGCGGCCACCCATTTCGGTTCTATTTCCCATTCCCATTCTGACATGTCAATCCGTGGTTTCCTCTACTGTCGCGATGAGGCCACACTCAGGTTGGAGGAGCAACACCTTATATTCCGTCCGGGTAGCCTCCAACCTGACGGCATGAACATTGGCCTCTCAAACTTCCAGTAATTGTCTCACCCCTCACCATTCCCCATTCCCCTATTTCACCTTATCTTCTTAACTGCACATCACCTCCTTCTGGTGCTCCTCCCACATCCCTTGCTTCCATGGTCTTCTGTCCTCTCCTAATGGATTCCCCCTTCTCCAGCCCTTTATCTTTTTCACCAATCTACTTTCCAGCTCTTTACTTCACCCCTCCCCCTCTCCCAGTTTCATCTATCACCCACTACCTTGTACTTCTTCCTCCCCTCTTCCCACCTTCTTACTCTGACTTCTCATCTCCTTTTTCCAGTGCTGATGAAAGTTCTCAGCCGGAAACGTCAAGTGTTTACTCTTTTCCATAGATGCTGCCTGGCCTGCTGAGATCCTCCAGCATTTTGTGTATGTTACATTGTGTTTACGTGTTTAATTCCATGTGCAATGTCTTTACTCTCTAGTGAGAGGGAGAGTGGTTAAGTCACTAAAATGGTATCCAGAACCCAGAATCGCTGATCCTGAGATATATGTTGGAACCCCTTCACAACACCTTCCACTCAGATAATTAAATAAATTTGGGAAGTTGTAAAAACCCATCTTGTGATGGCCTTTCCCAAGAGGAATCCTATCTCCCATTTTTAACTAGTCTTGCCTGCAGCTGACATCAGACCAATCAAAGTGATCGACTTTTTAACTACTTCAGTCTGGAGGCAATCAGAGCTGGAAATTAAATGCTGGACTTGCAAGTGTTGTGAACAAATAAATGAAGAAAACACAACAATTGAGATAGCAGACTCCACACAGACCTTTTGAACTTTCTTCTTCAAGTTCAAGAAGTTCAAAATAAATTTATTATCAAAATACGTATGTAATGATAATAATAAGTACTTTATTGATCCTGAGTGGAAAATGATTTCATTACAGCAGCAGCATTTATTAAAAAAAACACTTAGCAATGATAATAATAAATATAATAATAATAATTTATAATAAAGTACAGAATAATAATATACACAGTAATAATTTACCAATGTGCAATACTGTGCAATGATAATGTACGAAATAATAAAACAGAGATTATTGTACTATGATGTGTGCTGTCCTGTCACACAGAGATGAACTATTGTATATGTTTATTGCATTGGCTAGGAAAGTTTTTCTGTAATGATCCTTGCGACACCTTTGCTCAGATGCTCCAGCAACACTTAAAACCAAGTGGATAGTCTCAAATATCATGTAGAAATTGAAACTTCTGCAGCCATGGCATTTGCAGCCTTTACTTCTCATCCTTTTCTTGATCTGAAGAGAATGATGACAACAGATTACTGCTTAAAATAATACTAAAGGTGGTTTTGTTTTTATGCAGTGTGAAATTCCACTCTTTGTATATTGTGTTGGCAGTAAATTTAATTGGTTTATAATTTAACTTGTAAGTGTATTACAAATCATGTGCCAATTAAATGTTGGTATGAAACATATTTTCCTGAGATTAAATTAAATAATAAATTGAACATCTGCTTGCAAAGGTACATCTAATTTGCATTCTCAATGTGTTTAGTCAGCCTTAGTTAACTATCTTCACCAAGTTTACTTGTGGGAATAAAGAGGTAAAGCTATGCAAAAAGTGGTTTTAATTTGCTTCCTTCTGATTAGTTTCAGGCATCAAGTAACTCTATGCAGAGATAAAACGAGATAATATTTCGGGAAAATGACCTCTCAACAGTTCTGTTGAAAGGTCATCAATATGAAACTTCAATTCTGTTTCCCTCTGCGTGGATTCTGTTGGACCTGCTGAGAGTTTCTGGCATTTTCTCTTTTATTTTGGACTGTCAGCAGCTGCAGTCAATATATGGAAGATCCTACTCACCTCATTATAGGAACGCTGTGGAAGCTTTAGAGAAAGCACAGAGGAGATGTACCAGGATGCTGCCTGGACTAGAGGGTGTGTCTTACGAAGGTAGGTTGAGTGAGCTAAGGCTTTTCTATTTGGAATGAAGGAGGATGTGAGGTGACTTGATAGAGGGGTACAAGATGATAAGAGGCATAGATCAAATGTATGACCAGAGGCTTTTTTTAACCCATTGTGGAAATGGCTAGTACCAGGAGACATAGTTTTAAGATGATTAGAGGAACATATAGTGGGGAGGCCAGAAATAAATTCTTTACACAGAGAATGGTGGGTTCACGGAATGACCTGCTGGGGTGGTGGTAAAGGCAAATACATTAGGGACATCTAAAAAGCTCTTAGATAGACACATGGATGATAGAAGAAGGGATAGCTATGTAGGAAGGAAGGGCTAGATTGAGATTAAAAGCTCAGCACAACAATGTGGGCCAAAGGGCCTGTACTATGTTGTAATGTTCTATGTTCTGTGTTTTACTCATGAGGGTGCAATACAGGACCTCTTTTTAGGGAAGGAGACAGGGCAAGTAACAAATGGCAGTCAGGGAGAACTTCAACTCCAGTTAACTTAGTTCTATTAGTTTTAAGATAGTGATGGATAAAGATAGGACAGGTTCACAGGTTTGGGTCCTAAACTGAAACAAGACTAAATTGGGAGAAATTAGCGAAAATCTGGCTGAGGTTGATTTGGTGGGCCTGTTTAAAAGGAAAGGAACGAATGGCAAGTGAGAGACTTTTAAGAGTCAATAACAAGAGTCCAAGAGCAACATATTCATGTCATGGTGACGGATGAGCATGGCAAGATTGGGGAAACCATGCCTGATGAGAGACAAAGATTTTCGTCAAGAGAAAGAAGGAATTACTTCCAGGAGGTCAGAAATAAGTGATTTTCTCAATGACTATAGAAAGATTAAGTATGTTCTTAAGAGGGAAATCAAGTGGGTGAAGAGAGGTTATGAGATAGATCTAGCAGTTAAGGTTGAAGAAAACCCAAAAGGTTCTAGAGCTATATTAAGAGTGAAAGGGCGGCTTGGGAGAGAGTAAGTTTTCTTAGAAATCAGCAGGGTCTATTCTATGTCTCAAACCACAGGAGATCAGTGGGATTTTAACTGAAAATTTCTCCTCATTATTTACTGAGGAGAAAATCATGGCTGCTCTAGAGATGAGGAAAACAAGTGGAAATGTTTTGGAGCATACTTACATTACCAGCAAGGAGGTATTTGCTGCTTTACAGTGCATTAGGGTAGATAAATCTCCAGGGGCTGACCAAGTGCATCCTTGAACTGTGTGGGAGGCAAGGGAGAAAATTGCAGAGACACTTGCAAAAATATTTAACTTCACTGACATTGGAATATTAATTCCTCTGTCTCCACCGCATCTGCTCACAGGATGCTTTTCATTCCAGAATGAAGGAGATGTCCTCCTTTTTCATAGAAAGGGTCTTCCCTTCCTCCACCACCAATGCTGCCCTCAACCACATCTCTTCTGTTTCACACACGTCTGCACTCACCCCATCAGCATCTATGGAAAAGAGTACAGTCAACGTTTCTAGCCAAGATCCTTCAACAGGACTGGAGAAAAAAGATGTGGAGTAGATTTAAAAGGTGGGGGAGGGGAGAGAGAAACACAAGGTGATAGGTGAAACCAGGAGGGGTGAAGTAAAGAGCTGGGAAGTTGGTGAAAGAGATACAGGGCTGGAGAAGGGGGAATCTAATAGGAGAGGACAGAAGGCCATGGAAGAAAAAAAGTGGGGAAGAGCACCAGAGGGAGGCGATGGGCGGGCAAGGTGAGAGAGGGAAAAAGGGATGGGGAATGGTGAAGGAGGTGGGGGCAGGCCTTACTGGAAGTTCAAGAAATCAATATTCTTGCCATCAGGTTGGAGGCTACCCAAGTGGAATATAAGGTGTTGTTCCTCCATCTTGAGTACAGCCTCATCGCGACAGTAGAGGAGGCCATGGATTGACATATCAGAATGGGAATGGGAAGTGAAATTAAAATGAGTGGCCACTGAGAGAACTTGCCTCTTATGGCGAATGGAGAGTAGGTGCTCGGCGAAGCCATCTCCCAATCTACGTTGGGTCTCGCCAGCATAGAGGAGGCCGCATCTGGAGCACCGGACACAGTATATGACCCCAGCAGACTCACCTGGGAGGACTGTTTGGGGCACTGAATGGTAGTGAGCAAGGAGGTATAGGGGCAGATCCCACTTGCAAGGATAAGTGCCAGGAGGGAGATCAGTGGGGAGGAACGAATGGACAAGAGAGACGCTTAGGGAGTGATCCCTGCGGAAAACAGAGAGCGAGAGGGGAGGGAGAGATGTGCTTGGTGCTGGGATCTGTTTGGAGATGGCGGAAGTTCCAGAGAACTATGTGCAGGACATGGAGGCGGGCGGGGTGGTAGGTAAGGACAAGAGGAAAAGATGGGGTGAGGGCAAACGTGTGTGAAATGGAAGAGATGCAGTTAAGGCCAGCGTTGATGGTGGAGGAAGGGGAATCCCTTTCTTTAAAGAAGGATGACATCTCCTTCATTCTGAAATAAACAGCCTCATCCTGAGAGCAGATGTGGCAAAGATGGAGGAACTGAGAGAAGGGAATGGCATTTTTACAAGTAACTGGGTGGGAAGAGATATAGTCCACATAGCTGTGAGAGTACGTGGATTTACAATAGACATCAGTAGATACGCTGTCTCCAGAGACAGAGATAGAGAGATCAAGAAAGGGGAGGGAAGAATCAGAAATGGACCAGGTAAATTTGAGGGCAGGGTGGAAGTAGGAAGCAAAGCTGATGAAGTCAATGAGCTCCACATGAGTGCAGGGAGCAGTACCAATGCAGTCGTCAATGTAGCGTAGGAAGAGTGTCAGGCGGACACCAGTGTAGGCTTGGAACATAGACTGTTCCACATAGCTAAAAAAAAGGCAGGCATAGCTGGGACCAATGTGAGCACCCATGGCTACACCGTTGTTTGAAGGAATTTGGAGGAGCCAAAGGAGAAATTATTAAGAGTGAATACAAGTACCACTAGGTGGAGGAGAGTGGTGGTGGTGGAGGGGAACCGGTTGGATCTGGTCTCCAGAAGGAAATGAAGAGCATCGAGGCCTTCCTTGCTGGGGGATGAAGGTGTATAGGAATTGGACATCCATAGTGAAAATAAGATTATCGGGGCCAGGGAACTTGAAATCATTGAAAAGACCCAAAGCATGTGAAGTGTCGCAATGTAGGTAGGAAGGGAATAAATTAGGGGGTATAATGCAGAATCAAGGCATGCAGATATGAGCTCAGTGTGACAGGAACAAGTTGAAACAATGGGTCTCCTGGACAGGTCTACCAGGCTTGTCCGTCTTGGGTTGGAGGTAGAAACAGGACGTGTGGGACGCAGGAACTATGAGGTTGGGAGCAGTGGATGGGAGATCCCAGAGCTAATAGGGTCGGTGATGGTGTGGGAGACAATGGGCTGGTGCTCCTTAGTACAGTAATTAAGAGGTGGTGTCTGAGAGTTGTTGCTGGGCCTCAGCAAGGTAGAGTTCGGTACGCCAAACTACTACAGCACCCCCCCTTATCTGTGGGTTTGATGGTGAGGTTAGGATTAGCGCGGAGAGAGTGGAGAGAAAAGCGTTTGGAAGGAGTGAGGTTGGAATAGGAGAGAGGAGTGTTGAAGTCGAGACGGTTGATGTCCCGTCGGCAGCTGGCAATAAAAAGATCCTGAGCAGGCAGAAGACCAGAGTAGGGTGTCCAGGAAGAAGAGGAAGTTGAAGATGGGAGAAGAGGTCATCGGCGCGGGGTGGAGAGTCCTTGCCAAAGAAGTAGGCATGGAGACAGAGGCAATGGAAGAAAACCTCAGTGTCATGGCGGGCGCAGAACTCACTGAGTGTGGGTGAAGGGGGGTGAAGGGTGAGGCTCTTACTGAGGACAGAACATTCTGCCTCAGAGAGAGGAAGGTCAGAGAGAATGGTGAAGACGCGGCATGGATGAGAGATAAGTAAGTTGATAGTGTCTGAGGAGAAGGGAGGTTTGGAGTGTTCAGGGATGGTAGGGTGAGAAGATGGATTGGCAAATGGATTTCATCGTGATGCATTTTGGAAAGTCAAGTCACAGCAAGACTTATACATGGGGTACTAGGGAACGTAATGGAGCAGATAGACCCAGAAATATGAGTGAACAGTTCTTGAAAGCAGCAGAACAGGTAGACATGGTGGTGAAAAAGGCTGTCAACATGTGGCCTTCGTGAGTTGGCTGCAGAAGATAGGAGTAGAACATTACAACTTGTTAGTGAAGCCGCACTTGGAGTACTGTGTATTGTTTTGGCCACTCTGTTTTAGAAATGACTGGTTAAATTGGAAAGGGTAAGAGGAGATTTATGAGGATGGTGCCAGGACCAGAAGGCCTGAGTTGTGGCCAGGATAGGTCTTTATTCAGAATCAGAATCGGTGTATTATCATCCGCATGTGACGAGAAATTTGTTAACTTAGCAGCAGCAGTTCAATGGAATACATAATCTAGCAGAGAGAAAAAAATAAAATAAAACAATAATAAATAAACAAGTAAATCAATTACGTATATTGAATAGATTTTAAAAATGTGTAAAAACAGAAATACTGTATATTAAAAAAATGAGGTAGTGTCCAAAGCTTCATTGTCCATTTAGGAATCAGATGACAGAGGGGAAGAAGCTGTTCCTGAATCACTGAGTGTGTGCCTTCAGGCTTCTGTACCTCCTACCTGATTGTAACAGTGAGAAAAGGGCATGCCCTCGGTGCTGGAGGTCCTTAATAATAGACGCTGCCTTTCTGAGTCACCGCTCCTTAAAGGTGTCCTGGGTACTTTGTAGGCTAGTGCCCAATATGTAGCTGACTAGATTTACAACCTTTTGCAGCTTCTTTCGGTCCTGACACCGAGGAACTTGAAGCTGCTCACTCTCTCCACTTCTGATCCCTCTATGAAACATAGAAACATAGAAAAAAGGTGCAGGAGTAGGCCATTCGACCCTTTGAGCCTGCACCGCCATTCAGTATGATCATGGCTGATCATCCAACTCAGAACCTTGTACCAGCCTTCCCTCCATACCCCCTGATCCCTTTAGCCATAAGGGCCATATCTAACTCCCTTTTAAATATAGCAAATGAACTGGCCTCAACTGTTTCCTCTGGCAGAGAATTCCACAGATTTACCACTCTCTGTGTGAAGAAGTTTTTCCTGATCTTGGTCCTAAAAGGCTTCCCCTTTATCCTCAAACTGTGACCCCTCGTTCTGGACTTCCCCAACATCAGGAAAAATCTTCCTGCATCTAGCCTGTCCAATCCCTTTAGGATTTTATATGTTTCAATAAGATCCCCCCTCAATCTTCTAAATTCCAACGCGTATAAGTCTAGTCGATCCAGTTTTTCATCATATGAAAGTCCTGCCATCCCAGGAATCAATCTGGTGAACCTTCTTTGTACTCCCTCTATGGCAAGAATGTCTTTCCTCAGATTAGGGGACCAAAATTGCACACAATACTCCAGGTGTGGTCTCACCAAGGCCTTGTACAACTGCAGTAGTACCTCCCTGCTCCTGTACTCAAATCCTCTTGCTATGAATGCCAGCATACCATTCGCCTTTTTCACCGCCTGCTGTACCTGCATGCCCACTTTCAATGACTGGTGTATAATGACACCCAGGTCTCATTGCACCTCCCCTTTTCCTAATCGGCCACCATTCAGATAATAATCTGTTTTCCTGTTTTTGCCACCAAAGTGAATAACTTCACATTTATCCACATTAAATTGCATCTGCCATGAATTTGCCCACTCACCTAACCTATCCAAGTCACCCTGCATCTTCTCAGCATCCTCCTCACAGCTAACACTGCCACCCAGCTTCGTGTCATCTGCAAACTTGGAGGTGCTGCATTTAATTCCCTCATCTAAGTCATTAATATATATTGTAAACAACTGGGGTCCCAGCACTGAGCCTTGCGGTACCCCACTAGTCACTGCCTGCCATTCTGAAAAGGTCCCATTTATTCCCACTCTTTGCTTCCTGTCTGCCAACCAATTCTCTATCCACATCAATACCTTACCCCCAATACTGTGTGCTTTAAGTTTGCACACTAATCTCCTGTGTGGGACCTTGTCAAAAGCCTTTTGAAAATCCAAATATACCACATCCACTGGTTCTCCCCTATCCACTCTACTAGTTACATTCCCAAAAAATTCTATGAGATTCGTCAGACATGATTTTCCTTTCACAAATCCATGCTGACTTTGTCCGATGATTTCACCGCTTTCCAAATGTGCTGTTATCACATCTTTGATAACTGACTCTAGCATTTTCCCCACCACCGATGTTAGGCTAACCGGTCTATAATTCCCCGGTTTCTCTCTCCCTCCTTTTTTAGAAAGCAAGGTTACATTAGCCACCCTCCAATGAGGATTAGTATGTGCTCCTTTATCTTACCCTTCCTGAAGTCCACAATCAGCTTTTTCGTCTTACTGACGTTGAGTGCCAGGTTGTTGCTGCGGCACCATTCCACTAGTTGGCAAATCTCACTCCTGTACACCCTTTCGTCACCACCTGAGATTCTACCAACAATGGTTGTATCGTCAGCAGATTTGTAGATGGTATTTGAGCTATGCCTAGCCACAGAGTCATGTGTATACAGAGAGTGGAGCAGTGGGCTAAGCACACACCCCTGAGGTGCGCCAGTGTTGATTGTCAGCCAAGAGGAGGTATTATCACCAATCCACACAGACTGTGGTCTTCTAGTTTGGAACTCGAGGATCCAATTGCAGAGGGAGATACAGAGGCCCAGGTCCTACAACTTCTCAATCAGGATTGTGGGAATGATTGTATTAAATTCTGAGCTATAGTCGTTGAACAGCATCCTGATGTTGGTGTTTGTGTTGTCCAGGTGGTCTAAAGCCATGTGGAGAGCCATTGAGATTGCATCTGCTATTGACCTATGGTGGCGGTAGGCAAATTGCAATCTGTCCAGGTCCTTGCTGAGGCAGGAGTTCAGTCTAGTCATGCCCAACCTCTTAAAGCATTTCATCAGTGTCGATGTGAGTGCTACCGGGCGACAGTTGTTAAGGCAGCCCACGTTATTCTTCTTAGGAGAATTAAGGAGCGATCAGATAGAAATGTTTAAAATTATGAGAGGCAAAGATAATATGGATGGCAATAGCCTTTTTCCCAGAGGAGTACAAACTAGGGGGCGTAGACTAAGGGTGAAAGGAGAAGAATTGAAAGGGACCTGAGGGGGATAGTCTTCATGCAGAAGGGGGTGAGTATATGGAATGAGGAAGTGATTGAGGCAAGCACATCACAATCATTTAAGAAGCACTTGCATAGGTAGATGAAAAAATACAGGAACTTGGGACTAGTTGCATAGGCATCTTGATTGGCATGGACTGATTGGGCCAAAGGGCCCATATCTTTGCTGCACTACTTTATGACTCTTTCATCCTATTTAGTATTTCTACTTTTGTATTACATAACACTTTGGTTTAAGGAGAAGATTTTGGTAAAGGATCCTATTAGGTGACGTGTTCTACTGAAGAATGAGAGGTTAATTAGTCTGACTGAACATTCTCCAGTTGCAAGTAATTTGTGTCAATTATGTGGGATCTTTTAAACTCATGTTCAAAACAAGCTATTGTCTGATAAGAGGCACTTTACTATATATGAAGTTGCTGAAATGTCATGAGAAACCAGGGTGACTGTCGATGATTCATATGTCTTTTGTCAATTGAGGAAGAGTTAGCAATGGTGTTTAACTCATGAGATGCCAGATGAACTGGGCCGGTCAGGCAACATCTGTGGAGGGAAATGGACAGTCACTGTTTCTGGTCTTCATCTAGATTGAAAGATGGAGGGAAAGTAGCCAGTGTGAAACAGTGAAACGAAGGAGTGGAGCAAGAGCTAGCAAGCGATAAATGGATCCTATCTGCCACATGGAACAGTAAGATAGTCAGCAGACTGCAATTATAGATGGAGCTACACAGAGAAATAAACTTAGGAAATAAAATTATGATTTTGTAACAAATGTAGATTAGTAGCCTTAGGTTGAGCCCATAATAAGGAATTCCTGATGCTTCTCCTGTATAATGAGTGAACCAAACTACTGTGATGAGTATAAGGGTCAATAGTTTGTGGGTGGATTGCCAAAGAATGGTCAATGAGCATACAAAAATGTTCATAGACCGATGAAAAACTCTTTAGGCAAGTAATGGTCTATCTAGTAAACTGCTGTCTTACAGCACCCAAAAAACTGCATTTTATTCTGACTTCTAATTCTGTCTACAGGGATTAAAAATTAAATATACTGGGAAACATCACTTTATAGCACCAGTGACCAGGGTTCAGTTTCCGCTGCTGTCTGTAAGGAGCTTGTACATTCTCCCCGTGAACCACTTGGGTTTCCTCCAGGTGCTCTGGTTTCCTCCCACAACCCAAAGATACGCCGGCTAGTAAGTTAGTTCATCACTGGAAGCTATCCTGTGATTAGACTAGTGTTAAATAGGTGTATGGCTGAGCAGTGCAGTTCGTGGTCTGGAAGGGCCTGGTCTGTACTATATCTTGAAATAAATAAATAACTCAGCAGGAGAAGCAATAGCGGTGGACAGAGAAAAGATTTGCAATTTAGGTCAAAGACTGTTATAATCAGCTGTAGATATCTAATAAACATTCATCTTATTGATACAGGTAGTGTCTGAACTGTTGGTTTAAAACATCTAGCAGGAGAGCACAGAAACAACACAGATCAAATTATGTGTCTGTTCAGCTTTGATTCAGCAACAGAGCAATGGTTATTACTACTGATGTATTAATATTCAATATCGGATTAAATTATATCAAATTAATTGAAACCTCAGAAAGAAAATATGAGTGGTTTATTTCCAAAATGTATTTCTTGTATAAGAGATGAATAATGGAATGATTAATTTAAACAGTAAAGAATGAGGTATAACATTGTGGTGAAAAAAGAGGTCATGTTTTACTTGCGATCACAAAAAATAAGGCTAGAGGAGCAACATACAACCTGTTGGAGAAACTCAGTGGGTCAATGTGAAATGCAGAAGTTCCTTTCCCTTCATAGATACCGCTTGATCATCTGAGATCATCTAGCAGACCGTTTGTTTCTCCAGATTTCAGCATCTACGGCGTCTTTATCTCCAAAAGGCTAGAGGGATCTGAAGAACAAATAAACAAATCATTAGAGTGAAGATTAATGCTAGGGAAATGGAAACCAATCACAGCGATTTACTGATTGATGAATAGAATTAAAAACCTGCAGGTTGTACTAATTTTAACCTTTGTTTAAACATACTTGGAGTGCAGTCAAAAGTACTAACTCCCATGTTATAGAAAAGACACAGGCATTAGGACAGGTTCAAAAAAAATGCATACAATAATGACACAAAGAAAATGAAGCTATCCTCAACTGGGAAAAAATGTGCTTTCAGAAAGAAAAAGCTAAGCGTGGTTTAAAGAAACATAAAATTATAAAAGCTTTGGACAGATGCAGAAGGGAAGAGAATTAGATAAAGTGCTCACCAGTAAATCGAATAAGAAATGTAGGAGAGACCCTGAAAGTGGTCAGAATGTAAAAATGGCTCCTGTAGGAAGCAATTGAGTTGGACAGTGTATTAACATATTTTGGAAGGTTATGTGAACACAGGAGAAGGAAATAGAATATCAATTGAATCGAGTCCATTGAAATACAGTCTCTTGTCATGCCTACCCAACAGCGTGAACTGGATGAACCACAGCCCCACTTCTTTACTTTTCATTTTCTGTTATTCTGCGATTTTCTCTGTGAGTGTTGCTGCAAGAAATATCACTCTGAATGGGCAGAGCTAACATCCAGAATTCTTTTATTGAAAGCACCCATTTTAACCTAAACAGCAAGGTCTTACAACATGGTACATTAGTTCTTAAAGTTGTACTTTACAGACTATACATAGACTGTCTCCCCTTCACAAAATCATGCAAACCATTAACTATATGCACAAGTATAATTATGCTATCAGGTAGTTGCTTGGGTATATAAAATTATACTATTAATTATTTATAGGAGTTAATGTAACCACAGCCTCTTGGTTGTCTCTAGTTATGGGCTGTGTTTGGCAACTCTGAAATGCCTACCGTAAATCCTATAATCCCTTCTTCATGCAGGTCTAATAAACAGTTGATCTGGCATCCTGATCCACATTTATTGCATGAACACAGTCATCTGCTGGATATCATTAATTCAATGGGAAGTTTTTGGTTGCTACTTCCTTAAGGTGACAAAGCTGTAGCCTTTGGTCCAACACAGTTGAATAATTCCCAATGAGGATGAATTGAAATATTCCTTTGAAGAATTCAGTGGTAGTTTATAATGCTATTGTTCTCACCAGTCTCTCAATGTCTCCAATCCTTCTGCCAGCAACAATAATATCTTCCCATCCTCCCATGTTGTCATCTCCTTTGTATAGGCTCTTGACAATTTGTTCACCTTAATAAACAACTCCACACAGTATACATATAGAAAGAATGACCAAATCTTGTTTTGCTTAACTTTAAGCTTTGAATGTACTTTCATGGTCTTCTGCTGCTGTGACCCATCTGCTTCAAGGTTCAATGTGTTGTGCATTCAGAAATGCTGTTCTGCACACCACTGTTGTAATGCATGGTTATTTGAGTTACTCTCACCTTCCTGTCAGTTTGAACCAGTCTGGCCATTTTCCTCTGACCCCTCCCATTAACTAGGAAATTTCACCCACAGAACTATTTTTTTTATTTCTTGAATGATTTTCTGTAAACTCTAGAGACTGTCGTGTGTGAAAATCCCAGGAGATCAGCAGCTTCTGAGGTATCACCCGCAATCTTTCCATGGCCAAAGTCACTTAGATCGCATTTGTTCCCCGTTCTGATGTTTGGTCTGAACAACAACTGAACCTCTTAACCATGTCTACATGCTTTTATGCATTGATTTGCTGCCAACTAATTGCCTGTTTAGGTATTTGCATTAACAAGCAGGAGTACCAATGTATCTAATAAAGTCGCCACTGAGTCTATATACACTATCTGAGTATTTCAATTATTATCTACAATATTGATAGTGATGTTATTCTGCTGAAGAAAATAAAGTGATTGTACTGCAGTTTCTATGATGTAATTATGATTATACTCTAGGTAATCATTTAACTTCATATCCTTTCGGCATCAGCAAACTGTCAACAATACACTTGGTTCATTTTTTTGTTCTTTCTAAGCCATTAATTTCAGGTTTACTGCTCCATTTCTTTCAAATATTATTCATTAATTCTGCCATGCACAGTTTTATATTCTCAAGATTAACTGAATGCTTTGGTTTGCAATAAGATGGGGTTTTTTTATCCCTTAAATTAGTGCACATAAACAAATGTCGTAATCATGATGGAGGCCCTGGAATTTGGGTGTTCTGTGCCCTGATGCTGGGTGGTCAATGTACAGTGCCGTATTTTTGGGTGTATATCATGTAGCCACTGGTGTTGGGTGTTCGTACAATACCGTAACGTTGAATGTGTACAATATCCAGGCTCCTGGTGCTGCGTGCTTAATGTGCAACCCCTCCCAATGTTCCATGTTCAATTCAGAATCCCCAGAATTTTGTTGTTCTGAATGCTCTCTCCCTTATTCTGGGTATTCAGATATGCCCCTTGTTGTCTGTTGCTGTGATTAGAGCAGCTTTATCAGATTTTGAATCATCAAGACATACAGTTTTGATACATGTACTTTGTGTCAAATCAGATCAATGAGGATGGTGCTGGGCAGCCACAAGTGTTGCCATGCCAACGTAGCATGGTCACAACTCACTGAGCCTAACTGTACATCTTTGGAATGTGGGAGGAAACCAGAGCTCCCGGAGTACACCCACACGGTCACAGGGGGACGTACAGACTCCTAACAGACAACGCTGGGAATCAAACCCCAATCAGTGATTGCTGGAATAAGCTGTGTATTAAGAAATCGAGGTGTACTGGAAGAACTGATACAGAAAACTAGTAATGGCCTTATTAAATGGCAGAGCAACATGCGAGGCTGCTTTTATGCTGTTATGGTCAATTTTAATAGATTTTCAATGTCTCTGAGTTTCGAAATGTTTCCAGCTGTTAAGGACATTTTATTGGTTAAGTCTCTGAACTGTGACTTGGATGTGTTTCTGTCTCACCAATGTACCTGAGGGTAAAGAGGCTCAGGGAGGTCAATCTCTACATCAAACTCAGGCAAATGTGAGCTTGCTGCGATGGTGTTGGGGAGTCCGTGCAACTGTTCCAGTACTTCCCAGAGGCTCTGATGACCAGCAGTGAGGATTTCAATACCTAACACTGCTAGAATAAGATGGACAGGTGAAGAACACTGCAGCAGGAACTTTTAAGGCAGAAATCGCAAAGAGGCTTGTGCATGCACACAGTTGTGACAATCAATTTTTTGTTCAATACAAAAGTGCAAAATCAACCTATATATCTCCAGTACAAAGCACAACAATTACAGTCCATATCTGATGAAGAAAACCGCTTTCATTCTTCCTTGATGACCTATGTACTTGCACTGAGGCATGTTGTGCAATGACAGCAATCAATGTTGATTTGAGATTCTCTTATCCACCACTATAAGCTGATCTTTAATGCAATTAGCTCATATTACTACATATTCATACAAACGTTTGTACATACGAAAAAGTGATCCAATGCCCAATAGACTGGCTCTATCCATTTGACTGTTTAATAAATAGCATATGAGTGATGTGGTCACTTAATATTTAAGTGGTGAAGCAAACCCTCCCCTGCCTATGAATGTGGTAAACGATAGACAGTATCACTACACTCTGTTCAAAGCATAGATTTAATGGAGATGATTTTCTCTCTGTAAAGGCATACAAACCTCAAATTCAATTTTCAGCATTGCACTACCCACAAGAAAATAAATATACAAACATTTATTTAAAACATTAATACCTTTGTCAGTATTATACTGTATAAACATGTTAACATGTTCATTGCGAATATCATATAATCCATTTTCAAACCCTCTATAACCTGAAATTGTTAGTTTTGATTATAAAGTTATGAACAGGCAACTCAAAAGTAAGAGTATCTTCCTCTGATGTTCCTTTTCCTATTTCTACAAGAACATAAGATATGTTACAGCATCTTCGTCGCAATGAATTTGCCAGACCACTATCTGAGATTTTGTTTTAAAAAGATAGGCAATATGTGTTCCTAATGAATGAAATGGATGTTACTGCCCATGAGAAATCCTTGAGTTGACAGGAGAATTAACATGTCAACAGGAAAGTAAATGTAAAAGGACTTTCTTAAACATTAGATATAGAAAGGTTCGAGCTAACTAATATCACAGAGCAGAATGGATAAGTAACAGTATTATAATGGGCCTTTCAAACATAATTGATAGCGACACACATGTCAGCAGTTCAATACTTGTATTTTCATGTGGCAAAGTAATTTTTCTTGGTTATAAAAGCTTCTTGGTGTATTTGTCCCCTAAAGTCATTGTCTTTGGCAGATCTGTTCACTCAGATTAAAAAGTCATTTCCATTATCCAGTCAGTTTTAAACTCCAAAGCAAATGGAAAATGAGATTGAAAATTATTTATAAAGTGAATGCGTAGTCACTTTGAGCAATAAGATTTAGTATATCTAAATTCAGAAGAGATTTCATCTTCACTCTCACTGGCCCTCATCATTTCTTCAAGATGACAGTCTCTTGGTTAATCCAAAGCCTTAATGCAATGCTATCATGAAAGCCTGTATAATTACATCCAAAGACATCAACCTTGGTGTTAAAATAAAAGTCATACACTGCACAAGGCCAAAAATTTGGCCATAATCCAGGCTGCATGAGGTTTCTCATTTGTGATGAAAAGTTAGGTGAACAATTGAAAAGGGTGATAAATCCAGCTCAAGAATTTCAAGTTACAATGGAAATCAGGAGTATATTCCACAGTACAGGAGCACAGTGCATATCTTTACAAATCAAAATTCTTTTCTGGGTAGTTTGGATTAATAGAGCATTTTCACTCTCTGTTATATCTGGTTACCTGATATAATACAACCATAAATTTACAAAGATGTTAAAGCCAGATGCTTTTACATGGGTGACCAATGCTTTACTACAGAAATATATTGGTGATGAGCAAAAAATTGCAGCAGCCTTCAGCTTTCTTGGACACATATCAAACCTGAAGCCATTAAAGCTCTTCAAGGCTACAGTCTTTTACTTAGAGGCTGTTGCAATGCCATGGAAGCAGTGCAGTACCTGTGTGAGCTGGACATACCTGCTAATATGACAATTGTTGTAAAGAAATGTCCCTGTGTGCTTAGGGATAATGCAGAAAAGTGGTCTATAAACTGCAAGAAAAGCACAACCATAAGATTACTTCCACTAAAATTGTTAATTTTATAGAAAGAAAAGTGAAGGCTGATATAGAACCACTGTTTGGGAATATACATGAGGCTACATCACCAGCAACAAGCAAAGGTGATAAAAAAAAACGAAGCCACAAATTTGTTCTAAAGTTAAAGGAAGCAACTTTGCCACTACAGTGGCTATTGTGAAAGGCAAAGCTAAAACTGAGCCCAGAAAGTGAAATGGTCTCATCAGCCAAAAGGATTTGCCTGTTCTGCCAGGGTGAACATACTTCGGATACATGCTGTCAGCTGGAGAAGAAGGTTCATAATGAGAAGATTGCCTTCCTAAAAGAGAATGGTGTCTGCATTGGTTGTTTGTGTACAGTACACGTCACCAAGGATTGCAGGAAGCATCTTTCATGCAAAGTATGCAGTGGCAAGCATCCCAACATGTTTCATATTCTCTCTGATGAAAAAGGTGCTGATTTGAAACAAGCTGTGAAAGAATTAAGCACAGCAGTGAGTAATGCTCTGGTATCTAGTGGCCTTACAAGAGCTGGTGATCATGATTGAAAACTTGCTATAATTCCAATTCAGGTGAAGACCAAGAAGACCAAGACAGTGTTTTCCTCGATCAGGGAAGTACAGTGGTGCTCTGCAATGAGCCTCATGAACAAGCTCAACCTGAAAGGAATGAGAGCATACATTCTCTTACACAGTAAGCTGTGAGTAGCTACGTTGTTTCAGGATTAGAAGTGGCTGGTTTAGATAGTGTAAACTACCGTGGACTGCCTAGCATTTATACACAGGAAAGTATGCCTATCCACAAAGGGAACATTCCATATAAAAGGGATCTTCTGGTATGGTCTCACCTGAAGCATATTCACTTGCCAGAAATTGATTCCAAAATTGAGCTGCTGATAGAGACAAACGTGCCTGAAGTCTTGGATTTACGGTGATTTTGGAAAGTGAATATGTAAAATGTTAATGATGGACCCTATGCAATCAGAACAATATTGTGTTGGACTGTTAATAGACCACTAAAAGGTGGTGAAAGAGATTACCTTCTGGCGGAGCTGCCAGTTAACAGATCTTTAATTTCAAATGTAGATGAGCTTTGGCAGCAGCAATTCAAGATAGATTTCCCTGAATACAGTCAAGAGGAACAATGCGGTTTGTCAAGGGAAGTTCACAAGTTAATGGAGTTGGTGGCAAATTCTACAAAACTAGTGAATGGTCACAATGTGATTAGTTTGCCTCTGAGAAAGGAGGATATTAATGTGCCTAATAACAGGAAGACTGATAGGCAATGTGCTCTGAACCTATAGAAGAGGTTCAAGAAAGATTTGTTATTTCACACTGACTACACAACTTTTATGAAGGATGTCATCTCCAAAGGTTATGCCAAAAGAGTGCCAGCAGAGGATCTGATATACAGTGATGGAAAGTCTGGTATATTCCACATCACAGTGTTCATCACCCCAGAAAAGGGAAACAGTGTTGTGTTTGACTGTAGAGCAACTTTTCAGGGAATATCACTTTTTATTCAGTTGCTACAGGGACCTGATCTTACTAGTTCTTTGATTAGAATTATAACCAGATTCAAAAATGATTATGGTGGATTATGGCGGATATTGAATTAATGTTTCATCAGGTTAAAGTAGCAGCAGAAGATGCAGACTTAGTCAGTTTTCTTTGGTGGCCTGATGATGACCTCAGCCAAAATATGGTGGACTTTAGATTAGTGGTACAACTCTTTGGAGCAACTTCATTACCAAACTATGCCAATTTTGTACCCATTTGTGCTAAAGGCAACTTTTGACTCATGAAGAGGATAAGGAACTGACGTAGTGTGCTATCTGTAATACCAGAAGAGCAGAGTGAAAGGCATGAAGGATGTGGATCTGGATCAAGATATTCCTTCAGTTGAGAGCGTACTAAGCGTGCAACGGTGTTTTCAGTCAGAGACTTTCAAGTTTATGACCACTTACCAGAAGGGGAATCCTCTCCACAGTTAGTTTGATCTAAGCCCCATTAGAAATCTTGAGTCCAGTGGTGTTATCTACTAAGAAGATCCTACAATACCTATGCAAGAAAGGGCTTGGATGTATTATATCAACATCAGTCACTCATGAGTAGACAAACTGGCTGGAAGAACTTTGCCAATTGGAAGACTCCAAGGTACCTAGATATTTGAAACCCTTGGATTTTGGTGAATCTACCATTCGTAGTTGCACCATTTTATAGACATGAGTGAAGATGGCTATGGAGTAGTGACCTACCTATTACTGCATGACACGTGTTACCAGGTGCACAGTATTTTTATCATGGGAAAATCTAGGGTAGCTCCGTTGAAGATGGTTTCAGTCCCTTGCATGGAGCTAATTGCTACTCCAATGGCAAGCCGTATGAAAGTATTACAGAGGAAGGAGTGGCATATGCTGCTTCAGGACTCCGTTTTTTGGACTGATAGTACTTCCATGCTGAAGTATATTAATAATTAGACTTCCAGGTTCCGAATTTTCATTGTTAACACAGTTTCAGAAATTCTTGAAGTTTCACAAATTTCTCACTGGAGCTATGTGAATACTTCAAGCAACCCAGCAGATGTGACCTCTAGGTGGCTTTTCCGAAGAATGAGACTTGGGTGTCAGGGCCTCAATATGTTTAGAACTAAGGAATAGATTGAGGTGATATCTTTTTGTTGACTGTTTAATTTTGTTTATCCGTGTACATTTAACTTCGCTTAACTTCACTTAATTTTGCGAGTATTAGTCTCATTAGTTTTATCATTTCAAGATTGTTTGTTTTGCTAGTTTCTTAATAAAGGATCAAATACATTTCTTTGACCATGAACATTATTATTATTGAATTCTATGGAAAACGTGTCAACCAGTATTAAACCCCAACACACCCCATTCCCCTCCCAAGCATGCCTGGTCTCTAGCTGCTACACGTAGGACGACAGTTAATGTAACTGGTTCCCTATACTACTTAAGTTTTGACATTCAATTCTTTTGGAGAAGGTTCTCACTTTGATTGATTGTAGTTAAGTAATGATATTTGATATCTGTTCACTTATGGCAGGAATTTGAATGCTGAATGGAATTTAACCAGCAGCAATTAGGACCCATGCCACCAGGTTGAGGAATAGTTATTACCCTTAAATTATCAGGCTCTTGAACCAGTGCAGATTTCATTCACACAACACTGAACTGATTCCACAACCTATGGTCTCACTTTCAAGGACTCTACAACTCATGTCCACAATATTATTTATTTATTTGTTTGTTTATTTATCTATGTATTTATTTGTTTATTTTTTTTTTAATTTTTGAATTTGCATGATTTGTGGTCTTTTTTACATTGGTTGTTTGTCTTTATGTGCAGTTTTCTCATTGATTCTATTGTGTTTCTTAATATTTGCTGTGAATACCTGCAAGGAAATGAAACTCAGGGTAGTATATGTTTACTTATACTGCATATTAAATATATTTACTTTACTTTAAACAAATTGGAGTCTGAAAGAAGTTTTAACAAACTAGCTCTGTGCATTCATCTAATGATTGTTTGTAACCTTAAGATTCCCAGTGATAACCAAGAAGGGGCATGAGAGAAAATTGTATTTGATGATTTACATGTCGGGTGACTTCAACATTCCTAGAAGTGTAAGCTCCTGCCCCAGTTCAATATGGGCAGAAGAGCTGCAGAAATCAACTACTAGCTGAGACTAAGTGGGGAATAAACTTCGATAAAATGTCCCTCTCCTGCCACGCAGTAATATATTTACGCAGAATTATGAGTCAGAAATGTGCAAAGTGTTAAGCAAGCTGTTGTCTCTGCTCACCCAGACCAGGCTTAAAAGCAAACCTTATTAGTGAGATTAATATTATATCAGGTTATTTAGCACAAATGTAATTCTAGAATTATTGATATTATTCAGTCTAACTGCATATCTAATTAATTCAATTTACTTAGTATAGATTTTGCTAGGAAAACTATAAAGTAAATTAGCTTGTATTTTACTGGATCTTAAAAAACATACACTGTTCAGGGATTACAGTCACCTATTTAAAATGTGTATCAGCAATGCAGCAAATGTAATTACATACATCATTTATATTGTTATTTGGATTGTGTGGCAGGGTAGAGCCCATTTAATTAACATATAATTCACCATTCACTTCATCCACAGTGTGTCACTGTGAGTGTAAAAAATTCTGTTCTCATGATGCAAAACTATAATTTATTTAAAGTTTCTTCAACGGCACCTCCCAAACTCTCAACCTCCTCCATCCAAAGGAAAAAATACAGTTCGCACACAGAATCACCAGCATTTCCCAAGACAAGTGCCATCCTGACTTGGAGTCATGTCATTTCTATCACCTGCTGCACTCTAGCAATCTTCACAGGCAAAGCCCTCCCCACCATTGAGCACATCCACAAGGAGCACTGCCACAAGAAAGCAGCATCCATCATCAGGGATCCCCACCCTCTTGGGCGTGCTTTCTTCTCACTACAACCGTTGGCAGGAGACTTAGGAGCCACACCACCAAGTCCAGGAACAGTTATTACCTTATAACCACCAAGCTCCTGAACCAGCATGGATAACTTCGTCCCCTCAATGCTGACCCGACTCCACAACCGATAGACTCACTTCGAAGACCTCTGCAACTGACATTTTCGGTATTACTTATTTACTTCCTTTTTATTATTTGCATGATTTGTCTTCTTTTTCACATTGATTATTTGTCAGCTTTTGATTATGTATAGTTATTTATCAATTCTATTGTATTTATTTTCCTGTAAATGCCGTAAAAAAATGAATCTCAAGGTAGGTATAAGGTGACATATACATAATAATAAACTTACTTTGATTTTGACTCTGACCTGCCAGAATTACAGGCTTAAATCCCTAAAGAGATCACATCTGCACAAGAAAGGAACTCATCATCAGCACTCAGGGGAATTAGGGATTAGCAATACCCGCATTCCATGACGATATTTTTCAGAAGTATTATTTGTAGAATTATTTATTCTGAGAAGCCTACATTGAACCTACCTAATTAACGGGAACACAATAAGATTTTATAACAGAGAAGCAGGGATAAGCTATTGTCCCTTGTGTCTGTTCCACCATTCAATGAAGTCTGGTTGATCCTTTACTTGAGCACCAGTTTCCTCCATGAATACCATATTGCTTAATTCCATTATATTCCATTGACTTCTGATCACCATCTGCAGTGTTCCCTTCAAGCTGCACATCACTCTCACTTGAAAATGTATAGTCATTCCTTTGATGTTGAATACTGGAACTCTCTACCCAACAGACAATGGAAGCAGATGAAGAAGGCATCTTAAGGTATCACTGTCACATGACATTTCTCAATTATGCTGCTGGCCTTCTGGTAAGATGGCAGCATGTATGGTCAGAATGACTTCTCCGTGACCAACCGTAGGTGTAATTGTTTGTCCTTTACGTCTTCTTTGTGATCACAAGATACTGCTGCATATTAAGAACAAGAGGCCTACCCCATCAGCGAGTTGCTCGACAGTGGAGGAGCTAGACTTGCTGCATATTACATTGCCACCTGCTACAGGAAGGTGTCAGAGTCGGTGCATGGAGGCGGTACGCAGTCTATCAAACGGTGCAGGTGATTGTCTTGGGCATTTTTCTTGTGATCACAAGACACTGTAGGACATTGGTAATGTAGAATATGGCAAGTCTGGTTCACTGGTTCGTTGGTGAGACCAGCGACAGGAGAGCTGCATAGCCTTGATTGTAGCACAGTCCAGGCCCTTATGCCGTGGGGTCACCTGTTGCAGCTGCCCAGGGGAGGAGATGCCAGAGGCAATGTGATGCGGCCGGCATCTATACTGGTTTGAGGGCCAGCCCTACCCATTGGTGCTGCCCCTAGTGTTCACTCAGTGGAAGACAAGCCAGACTGCATTTGTCTGTGGTGCACTAGTGCATGATGATCGGATTACTGCAGGCTTGTTCTTGCTGCCAACATTCCAAGCAGCATAAATCAACAAGGCAATCTACATTCAGAGACTTAGGCTATATTTTTTGTGTGACTGTATGTTGACTATGATTATTATTATATGTGCTACATGTGCTTTGTCATGTGTACAACTGTTGATACTGTGATTTGCACCTTGTTTTGTTTGGCTGTATTGATGGGTATTCATGATTGGTTGAATGACAACTAAATGTGAACTTGAACTTTCCAACTCCTGTACCTGTAAAGAAACACCAATTGTATATCTTTATTCCATATTCTTTGATACCCTAACTCAACAAGAATTTATTAATTTTAGTCTTAAGAATTTCAGCCTACCCAAAGCATCCTCAGCCTTTTGTCATAGAGAAACTCAGAAATCTACTGTCCTGTGAAAGCAAAACTGCAGCCTAATTTTATAAAGATAAAGATTAGCTTTACGTGTCACATGTACATTGAAATATACAGTGAAATGCATCACTTGCATCCAATCAAATCAGTGAGGATTGTACTGAGCAGACAATAAGTGTTGTCATGCTTCAGGTGCTAACTCACTAACCCTAACTGTACATATTTGCAAAGTGGGAACGTTATAGGAATCAATCCTTGTAATAGTGATCAATGAAGCACAGAGAGAATCTCCATTTACCGACAAGTACCTTTATTGTCTGAACTAACAAGTATGTGAATTCATACACAAAATAACTGTGTACACGCTCGCTAAGTTTCCCTGACTCTCCTGAATAGTCAAAGAATAGCTAAGGTATTACCCAGCCAAAGGAGTCTATGCTGGCCAGGCATTCCTCCTAGTGGTAACTCACTCTCTATGTGTTCCACACAAGGTCACTCACTCTCATATCTGCGATGGTTATTCTTCAAGGTTACCACTGCCAGCACACATGAAGCATCCACTTTTATATTCATTCATTTTCAATTCAAATATTCCATTCCAGTGTCATTGGCTACAGGTCATGTGTCTGACCTTTAACACCCTGTTATTGGATCTTCTCCAGGCCAGCATCCATTTAATGCCCTCTTCCCAGCATGTGACAGTTGGTAATTTATGGCTCTTTGTTCTCAATCACACAGGGCACTCATTGACTCCAACAGTCAAAAACCTGCATGTTATATCCAACCAAAGGACATTTCGCAAATAATTTCTTATTTAGAAATTATCTCTAGTCCAGCAGATTACCTGGAGCATCATTGTGTCTTCTTCAAAACACTGATCAAGCCAAACAACTGAAGCTCACAAAATGGAGAATAGTGTGTCTTCATGAAATGAATGGCAGCCTCCATCCCCAAACACACAGCAAGAAACAAGACAATTGGTCTGTGTACCGTATAGCCTTCATTATAATAAGGGACTACTTTATGTTTTAGTAACACGTCGTTGCATGCGCTATTAGCCGCATATTGATCTGTATGTGTGTGTCAAGTTTGGACACTACCAGTAAAGAACCATGAAACTTAGTTCCTGTCTCCAGCATTTTTATTAATAACATAGTTGTGTAAACAGGCCACATACACAACAAATTGGTGACGAGAATTATCAACCTACATCTTATCGGAACACCGTGTCTTAGTTGATAATGACACTGGGAGGAGAAGAGAGAGAAAGGAGATGAAAAGGAGCGACACATGCATCTAGATGGAGTGCACTCCTTGCGCAAGCAAAAAGGGACACGTGAGTCAAGTGAAACGTGCAGTGACTGCAAGGAGCTAGCTAAAAAGAAAACAAGAAAAAATGGGGCTAAATTAACATAACAAAGATGGCGATGACTGGAACCATTACAGCATTTGATAATGGAATTGAAAACTGGGTAACTTACATTGAAAGAGTAGAGTTATATTGAGGCTAATGGTGTTAATGATGAAAAGAAAGCCAGCGTCTTACTCAGTGTTATGGGAGCAAAAACATACGGGCTGCTACGGAGTTTGTTAACCCCTGAAAAGGCAGCTGACAAAATGTTCAAGCAAATAGTAGACACTCTCCAACAGCATTTAAACCCCAAACCACTGGTCATTGCTGAAAGATTTAAATTTCACAAGCAGAATCAGAGCAAAAATGAAAGCATTTCTGAATATTGTGCTAAATTGCACAAATTATCAGAAAATTGTCAATTTGGAGCTGGTTTATTGGATGCATTGAGGGATAGATTAGTGTGTGGCATGCACTGTGAAACCACACAGAAGAAGCTCCTGTGTGAAAAAGACCTTACATTAGAGAAGGCGCTGAACATTGCAATATCATTGGAAACAGCAGCACGGGGTGCTTCAGAGATACAACAAAAATCTCTGGAATATGCTACAAGTAAAATGTCACTGAACAGAAGTGAAGGAAAGAAATGTTACCATTGTGGGAACATGTCACATGACCCTGATGACTGCTGGTTTAAAGACAAAGAATGCAGAAACTGTGGCAAACAGGGCCACACTTGCAGAGTATGCAAAGCTAGTAAACAACAGAAAAAGGACAAAATACATAGAAACACAAAACCCCAGGAAGGAAAACACAACAATGTACACAAAATGAAAGAAAGCAGTTCTGATGAAAATGACTCAGACAAAAGTGAATTGTCTTGTCTGCAACTTCACAGCGTGAAAGAGACAGATGATCGAAGAGTAAAAGGATCACTCCACAAGTGGCAGGTGTGAGACTGAAAATGGAGTTGAACACAAGCTCAGTTTTAAGAGTGATCTCTGTACACAACTACAAACGACTGTTTTCTCACATACCTCTGAAACAAACTAAACTACTGCTAAAGACTTACACAGGACAGAGCATCCCAAAGGTAAAATTAAAGTGACTGTGGTGTATAGAGACAAAACACAGCAGCTGAACCTCTATGTACTGAAAAATGGAGGACCACTGTTGCTGGGATGTGAATGGCTCAGGAAAATCCAGTTGGAATGGCACACCATCAAGGCACTAGTTGTGTCAGCAATGGAGGGCAGCAAGACTACATCTGAGAGATTGTCAGAAATACTTGCTGACTCTGAGGAAGTGTTCATAAAAGGAATAGGAACACTTCAGGACATGAAGGCAAAGATTGAGATTGAGGAAAATGCATGTCCAACATTTCACAAAGCCAGGACAGTGCCTTATGCAATCTGTCCTACAGTAGAGGCAGAACTGAAAAATCTGGAGCTGACTGGGGTCCTGTCAAAGTGGATTGGAGTGAATGGGCCACGCCTACTGTTCCAGTGATGAAGAAAACCTCCAGCACAAAACCAGGAAAACCAAGCAAGGTGCGCATATGTGGTGACTTTAAAGTGTCTGTTAACCCAGTTCTCCGGACAGTACAGTATCCTCTACCTTGTATTTTGCTTCCCTGTCAGGAGGGGAACATTTCACAAAAATCGATTTGGCCCAGGCTTATCTCCAAATGGAAATTGATGAAGCAGCCAAGAAATACCTGACAATAAATACACACAAAGGACTTTACCAGTACAACAGGCTGGTGTTTGGGATAGCATCAGCTCCTGCAACCTGGCAAAGGGCAATGGACCAGATCCTGCAGGGGATTCCAGGGCCTCAGTGTTACCTGGATGACATCATTGTCACCGGTAAAGATGACGACAAACATGTTTCTAACCTTGAACAAGTGCTCACCAGGTTATGAGAATATGGGCTCAGAGCTAATCGACAGAAATGTGAGTTTTTCAAAAAGGAAATTTCATACTGTGGGCATGTGATCAACAAGGATGGCTTACACATGTCTCGAGACAAGATAGAAGCGGTGCTGAAGGCACCACCACTGAAAATGTGTCTCAGCTGAGAGTATTTCTTGGTCTAGTGAACTATTACCACAAGTTCTTGCCTAACCTATCCACACTCCTACACCCACTAAATGCACTATTACAGACAGGGACACAATGGAAGTGGACTGAGAGCTGTGAGAAAGCATTTCAAGAAGCTAAAAGACTCATAACTTCGGAAGGAGTGCTCGCGCACTTTGTACCATAGTACCAAAGTGACAAATTCCCCCATGTCTTCTAACACTACTCCTACCCTGTTTGTGTTATGCTAAGTCTCACTACATTTAAGCTCTGGTGTAGTTTCAGTTAATTGAGGTTGTGGACTGGTCATTTTCCTGGTGGTTTTGAAAACCCTGAAAGGGCCTGGGCCCTGACAGAAACTCTTTCCTGTGTCCCTTAGTGCCCTTTCTATTCTATTCTCCTGTGTACTAAATCCTCCTGTGGACAGTTTATAACAATGGAAGCACCCTTCAAGAAATGCTTGAAGAGACCACCCCAATCGATATATCTCTTGTGTAGATCACCACCCCACTCAATAGTCACATGCATATGATGCCATAAAACTGTATTTTTACCATAGCCATCATCACCTGAAGGCTGCTCAATAACTGATCCTAAAAACTGACTTATGATTATCCCCTCCAGGTTACTAAACAATCTCAGCTCTAGAATTTTATTACATTGGAACTGTACTTCTGTGACTTCTGGATACTTATCCACCCACATCTACCACAGCATATTACAAATTCGAGTCTCTATTTCTCCCGCACGTGTCCATTAAGAAAAACATTTTTTGATCACCGAATGTTCTTCATATAGTGAAGTTGTTGTTCAGGCCACTGTAATGGTTTTGTAGCACAACCAACAATAGCCCCAGGCATGGTTAATTCCACTCACAATAAAATACATTATCCTCTTCATGTTGAATAAATCTGTAACGCACAAGGGTAATTTCAGTTCTTACTTCCAGTTTCAATCTTAAATTACTTTAAGTCCATATTTTCTATCTGTTTTTCTAAACCATCCAATCCAAACTCCCAATTGTCTTTGCACTCGAGCTGTCCATCTTTTCTCATCTAATTTTGTTTCAGAATAGGGGAAGTAGGAACCAATGTATTTTTTTTTCTTTTCTTTATTTTCTTTACAAAACTCCGCAGGTTCTCAGGCTGAGAAAATGGAAAAACTCCTCTTCGGTCAGATCTGTCGCCATCTTCTAGGAACAGCTGTTCCAACCCCAAATCTTCCAAATCAAAACTACAATGTACATACATCGATTGCCAAGTCTCCAGAATTGGGATGATCGTTTACGTCAATTGTTATGTGCCAATGATGATAATTTTCCTGTTTCTCCCCCACCAATTTCAACTGGTCTTAGTCAGGAAAACTTCCACCCACTTGGTGAATGTGTCTGCCACTACAAGAATATATTAGTACCCTCCTGCGGTGGGTGGCAAGGATCCAACATAATCTACCTGCAAATTAGTCAAAAGCCCTTCCACCGGTCTAGTATGTAGGAGAGCTCCTTTCTTGACATTTCTGTTCAGATGATATTGTGCACAAATCAAGCAATTTTTGACATAATTTTCCACATCACCCTTCATCCTAGGCCACCAACAGGAGGAAACCAGAGTATCCAGAGTAAATCCACACAGTCACTGGGAGAACATATAAACTCTGTACAGACTGCAGCAGGAATCAAACGCCTACCTTACAGCTGGTGATAACCGCAACGTCACCTTGCCATCCCATTCAGTAGATTCTACTTCTGTATGTTGGCTTCTAAGATTAAGGTTATTCTCTTTTAGTTTTGGCACACTTTGAGTGCAGAGAGGGAAACATTGCTAAAAGTAATTCAAAGCCTCCCAATCGTTACTGCTTCAAATGGCTAAGGCAAGATAAAACTCTACTGAAAGAAATTGAATCATTGCTGGGAACAGGCTTAGCAGAATATTGAAATTGAGGTGATGTAGACCTCACTTGGGGGTGCCTCCTTTCTGCAATATTTTTCCCAGGCATTTTCATCAAACATTTTCCCTAAGTAGCTCATGACGAAATTTGTAAGTAAATAACAGCCCCTGTTGAGCATAGATGAGCACAAAGAATATGCCAGTACATTGTTCTTGACAAAGTTATTGAGTTGATTTATTCAGCCCTGTGGACTGCACTCCATTTGTTTGCCTGCTGTCCATTTCCGTCCCTGTCTGCCTGCTGTGATTAAGCCAGTGCTGCTCTTTCAGAAGGAGAGTTAAGCATTCCATTGGGCTTGCTGTCGGATTTGATGATGCCCAAAATGACTTTGAAGAAGGTGAGTAACAGAATGGAACCAAACACATACTCACAATGAAAAGAAAAACAAATGATCATATTACCATAAACTGAATAATCCATCAGTCTGCAGCAGTGCTTTTCCGCAAGATTTTACGCTTGAGTTAATAAGTTTCTCAGCCAAGTTCCCTGCCTTTTCAAAACCTAAATTAATCAGTTAGAGCTACACTAATATCCATAGACTCTCATAAATCTCACTGTAAGCTTTTGATAGGTTGGAATGTTGTAGGAAGCTTACAATCCAGTCAACATGAATTGAGTACATCATATATACCATCTAGAAGGAAAGAGAGAGCATAGTTTGGAAAATAAAACTACATCAAGCAAAATCCTATGATTGTCAGAATCAGGTTTAATATTACTGACATGTTGTGAAATTTGTTTTGTGGCAGCAGTAAAGTGCAATACATAAAAACAAACTATCAATTACAATAAGAATATATACCTATGTAAATATATATATATTTAACATAAACCTGAAGATTTAGTGGCGAAGGTTTATTTTCAATTTTCTAATATCAAGAGGTTAGTTTAGAATAATTCAGGTTACACTAGATATACAATGGATTCTGGTTAATTGGGACACATTTGTTATCTGAGATATGAGGAGTAAATATTTTGCAGAGTCTTTCTGTGAACCTTACTGGAAAACAATGAGGACACGTTAGATGAGGATCTTGATTTTGGAGATGTAAGTGAAGTAAACATTTATGTTTAGCCCCAGAAGCCAAGTAGTTCTTCCACTCCAACCTTGGGAAAAAAAAATCCTGGTCTGCTCCCCAAATGGAAACCACCTTATACTTCTAATGTCACAGGATGATGGCGTGCATGGATGCATCAGTTAGTCTGGCTCCAATTAATGGTGAAATTTCTTGTCCTTCTTTGGAACTTCTATGACTGGAAACAGTGGTAATCATAAAAAATACTAAAATCTGCTCGTCTATCTCACTAGCGAGTGGAATAATGAAGTTGCTCTGCAGTTACAGACTAACGTGGGGAGTGGGCTCTCACCCGTGCTGCTGTCTATGACAACTACTCAGAGAAGTGCCCGTTGGAAGTGATGCGCTCTAATGCAGAAGAGCAGTAAGCGCACAGGTATTAAAGCAAGACTTAAAATAGATCCCTGCAGTCCCGTGTTCCCATCGATTATACTGATTGTTGGAAAATAAACTGGATTACCTGCATCTACATCTGAACCTACAGGAGATGAGGGACTGTTGTACACTCATCCTGATAGAGATGTGGCTTCAAATCACCTTTCCAGGTTTGGCCATCCAGCTAGAAGACCTAATCTCCTTTTGAGCAGACAGAAATGCTGTGATCTCCAGTAAGACCCATGGAGGTCTGCGTATCTACATCAATAAGAACTGGTGTTTGAACGCCTCGGTAGTAACGGCCCACTGCTCACCACAGGTAGAGTTTTTAATGGTGAAGTACCGCCACTTCTACTTACTGAGGGAGTTCACCGCTGGGGAAGCACTGCAGAAGCTCTATGATGTAATCAGAAACCTTGAAGCCACTCAACCCAAAGGTGTCTTCATTGCTGCTAAGGGCTTCAATCATACCAACTTAAAAACAGTCCTGCAAAAGTAGCTGCATCATTGGATGGTACAGAAGCTGCAAGGCATCTGTCCACAAGATCCTACGGAGGTCAGTAAAAGCTGAGCTTATCATCGGGGTCTCTCTCCACCTATTTGTGACAGTTACTGGGAACATTGTAAACAACGGGCCCAAAGCAATGTTGAGGATCCCTATCACCCATCCCACCAACTTTTTGACCCACTACCATCAGGAAAGAGGTTCGGAAGCATCAGGACTAGGACAGTCAGACTGGGTAACAGCTTATTCCCTCTGCTGTGAGACTAATGAAGACTCTGCCACCACTGAAGTCTCATCACTAGGCTAGCAAGCAGTTTACTCTAATGTTTACGGTTACTGTTTACCTGTGCTGTGCTTTCCTACATGCATTTTGAATTACAGTTTATGAATCTATTTATAGCATAATACTGTGATTTATGTGCTGTGTATGATATACCTTGTGTGAGAGCACCATGTCCCAGAGGAACATTGTTTCATTTGGTTGTATATACATACAGTCACATAATAGTAAAATTGAACACTCGAACACAAGAGATGCTATTTAAAAACTGTACACTCTAAGCACAGTGTAGTGTCTAATGGGCACACGATGTGCACTACTTGTTTAATTTAATCATATCTGCAAATGGAGAGCAAAAATATGAGGTACTGTTCATGGATTGGTTCATTGTCCATTCAGAAATCTGATGGTGAAGGAGAAGAAGTTGTTCTCTAACATTGAGTGTGTGCCTTTAGGGTCCTGCAACTCATCCCTGATGGTAGCAATGAGAAGAGGGCGATGGTGATCCTTCATGATGAATGCCAGCTTTTTGAGGCATTGCCTTTGGAAGATGTCCTCAATGCTGTGGAGCTGTTTGAGTTTGCGACCCTCTGCAGCTTTTTATGATCCTGTGCAGAGGCACCTCCATACCAGACTGTGATGCAACCAGTTCAAAGGTTCAAAGGTACAATTTAATGTCAGAGAAATGTATACAATATACATCCTGAAATGCTTTTTCTTCACAACCATCCACAAAAACAGAGGAGTGTCCCAAAGAATGTTAGAACCCCAAAGTCCCCCACAGCTCCCCCCTCCCACACGCAAGTGGCAGCAAACAACAACACCACCAGCAAAAAAAAGCATCTGCACCCGCCACCAAGAACTCAAGCGTGAGCAAAGCAACGGTAAAGACACAGACTTGCAGCTACCCTAAAGGCTACATTGTTCACATGGTATTTGACATACCACAGGTTCTCTCTCTTCCTAATACGGGAGAAAGAAATGTCTCCGTTTTCACAGCGAGCGGGGAGACAGAACAAACAACTGAAACACGAGGAAATTTGCAGATGCTGGAATTTCAAACAACACACACAAAAACTGCTGGTGAACACAGCAGGCCAGGCAGCATCTATAGGAAGAAGTACAGTCGACGTTTCGGGCCGAGACCCTTCGTGAGGATTAACTGAAAGAAGAGATAGTAAGAGATTTGAAAGTGATTTCAAATTTTTCAAGATTTGAAGAGATTTCAAATCTCTTACTATCTCTTCTTTCAGTAAGTCCTGACGAAGGGTCTCGGCCCGAAACGTCAACTGTACCTCTTCCTATAGATGCTGCCTGACCCGCTGCATTCACCAGCATTTTCTCTGTGTGTTGGTTGATAACAAACAACTCGATGGTTTACGATGTTAAAAGTCCACCATGTCGCTTTTTTCAAGCTCTGTGCGCAAAGATCACGATCACGAGTCTCTGCGCACACAGTTGCAGATATTCTGACTCCCCCAACAACACACAGGTCTCCTGTCGTGACACCGACCCTCGATCCAACTGCCTCCAGAGCCCCGAGATCCTAGGCTTCCAAAGCTGAGCCGAAAACTTAGGCCGAGCCCTTGGCATGCTGAACAACAACGACCGGTTATGAAACCCCAAGAGCGGGTCCCATTCCCGCAAAGAACCATAGTCAGCATGTAACTCCAGGTCAGGGTCTTCAAAAGAAGCCTGAAAGGGAAAAATATAGATATTAAAGATGGAAATACAGCTGTTTCTGAAGATGTAAGCAAAGGAGACACCATTTAGTGCCATCATCACTCCGCTCCGCCTTCTTAATTAGAATGCTCTCCATGGTAGCTCTGTTGGAGATCCTGAAGACCTCTGTAAAATGCCGAGGCATACTATGCCAGAGTTCTACATTTGGCTGGGATTCCTTTAACAGGTTTCAGACCATCTGTAATAGTAACGTGCAACAGATTATCAAGAAGGCAAATGGATTGTTGGCCTTCATTGCTAGACTGGTTAAATTGGTGAGTATGGATGTTATGCTGCATCTGTACAGGGTACTTGTGAGGCCACACCTAGAGTACTACAAGCAGTTGTGGTCTCTTTACTTGAAGAAAGGCATACTGAAATTAGAGGTGGCGCAGACACTGATTTCAGAGATGAGAGATTAACTTTTGAGAAGAGGTTGAGTTGCCTGAACTATTCTCACTGGAATTCAGAAGAGTGAAAGGGGATTTTATAGAAACATAAAAAATTATGGAAGGGGTACATAAGATAGAGGCATGAAAATTGTTTCCACAGGTAAAATTTCACAACACACTATACATCAATGATAATAAACCTCGTTCTGAAATGAGACTAGAACCCAGGAGCATAGCCTCAAGATTCAGAATAAATTTAGGATGGAAATTTTTTAAAACTTTTTTCCAGAGAGTAGTGAATATGTGGAATTCCTGCCCAGTTAAGCAGTAGTGGCTACCACATTAAGTATATTTAAGGCACAGTTAGACAGATTTTTGCATAGCAGGGGAATTAAGGATTATGGGGAAAAGGCAGGTAAATAAAGCAGGTCCTCAGCCCGATCAGCTAAAATTTTATTGAATGGTGGAGAGACTCATTAGACAGGCATCCTAATCCTGCTCCTGTGTCTTACGTTCTTATGCAATGTAGGAAAGAGGTGAGTGTCTGTTGATGCACCTGCCAGTGGTCCCATGATATTAGTCAATTTGTGGTGACAACACTGGGCAACAAAGCTAGAGCTCCTTTTTCCTACTTTGCACTAAAGAAATGGAAAAGATTAGTTCAAATTTTGCCCATATTTTGTTTAAATATCCTGAACAAATTTCATGACATATGCTGGTGATATTAAACCTGTTTCTGATTCAGTATATTAGAAACAAATGAAGTCAAGAAAATCTGAAATGTTCCTTGAAGCTGAATACAACAGCTGAAGATGTATGTAGCTCCTAAGAATTTTCTGCGGTGACCAAGCACAGCATAGTGAAAGGATTTGAAATTCTGACAGCTGTCACTCCCTTCAAACTGAACTGCTGATTGCTTTCAGTTTTACAGAGGGGATAGCTTTGGCTCAGATTCATCATTATGCTCCCCACACACTCAGATTCCTTTCCTGGTATTTGTTAGCGTAAATCCACATGAGGATTTGTGACATTTCACAGGATGGACAATTGCAAGAAATTCTTACTGAGTTTATTAGATATAAATCAATATAAAAACATGACCTCACAACACAAATTGAACTTCAAGAGAAGTGGCTTTAAGCAGAGTCATCAGTTTTCACATGAATATCTTAGATTTAAGCATGTTTGGTTATGCTTAATTCCTGCAATTTAGTTCTGTTCCATCATACGTCAATTCTTAGCACAGTGTGATACCTGTACATTTGCATGTAAATATGTTTATGAGTTAGTGGTACGGCATGTGTTTGTTGTTGCTAGTCTGCAATAAAGTATAAACCTGCATCTTGAAGTTCCTGTGTCTCATAATTCGAAGAAGGAAGTCTGAGAATCGGAGCGGGAGTGCGGAGGAAGCCATTTTTGAATTTTTCGGGTTTTTTTCCCCATCGGCGTTCAGAGAGGCGGGACTGCGCAGGCGTGTGATGTCAGGCAGTGAAGCGCAGAAGATTTAAAAGGAACACAGCCTCATACAGCGGGCAGCGTAGTTTGCGGGCAGCGGAGTGAGCCGGGAGCAGAGTGAAGGCTTAAGGGCTTTGGCTCAACGGGCTTAGGCGGAAACGGGCGAGGCGAGGAAGGTTTGGTATTCATTTTTGGTTGTTATTTGAGGAGGGGGGCAGTATGAATGTGAGGGCAGCTTGTTGTTCTCGGTGCCCGATGTGGGAGGCCCTAGAGTCTCGAAGCCTCCCGGACGCCCACATCTGCGCCAGGTGCGCCGAGATGCAGCTCCTAAGGGACCGCATTAGGGAACTGGAGCTGCAGCTCGATAACCTTCGTCTGGTCAGGGAGAGTGAGGAGTTGATAGAGATGAGATACAGGCAAGTGGTCACAGGAGGCAAACAAGTGGGTCACGGTTAGAAGGGGGAAGGGGAAGGGGAAGAGTCAGGTAATAGAGAGTACCCCAGTGGCTGTGCCCCTTGACAATAGATACTCCTGTTTGAGTACTGTTGGGAAGGACAGCTTACCTGGGGGAAGCGACAGTGGCCGTGCCTTCGGTACAGAGTCTGGCCCTGTAGCTCAGAAGGGTAGGGAAAGGAAGAGGAGGGTAGTTGTGATAGGGGACTCGATAGTAAGGGGGTCAGATAGGCTATTCTGTGGATGCAGTCCAGAGACCCAGGTGGTAGTTTGCCTCCCTGGTGCCAGGGTCCGGGATATTTCTGATCGTGTCCAGGATATCCTGAAGTGAGAGGGTGAGGAGCCAGAGATCGTGGTACATGTAGGTACCAATGACATAGGTAGGAAAAGAGAAGAGGTCCTGAAAGGAGAATATAGGGAGTTAGGAAGGGAGTTGAGAAAAAGGACCGCAAAGGTAGTAATCTCGGGATTACTGCCTGTGCCACGCAACAGTAAGAGTAGGAGTGCAATGAGGTGGAGGATAAATGCATGGCTGAGGGATTGGAGCAGGGGGCAGGGATTCAAGTTTTTGGATCATTGGGACCTCTTTTGGCACAGGTGTGACCTGTACAAAAAGGATGGGTTACACATGAATCCTAGGGGGACCAATATCCTGGCGGGGAGATTTGTGAGGGCTACTGAGGTGACTTTAAACTGGAATGGTTGAAGGGTGGGAATCAAATTAAAGAGACTAGGAGAGAGGAGGTTAGTTCACAACAGGGGGATAGGAACCAGTGCAGAGAAACATAGGGGTGTAAAATGAGGGTAGAAGCAAAAAGTAGTAAGGTGAAAAGTAAAAGTGGCAGGCCGGCAAATCCAGGGCAAAAATCAAAAAGGGCCACTTTTCAACATAATTGTATAAGGGCTAAGAGTGTTGTAAAAGCGAGCCTGAAGGCTTTGTGTGTCAATGCAAGGAGCATTTGTAACAAGGTGGATGAATTAAAAGTGCAGATTGTTATTAATGAATATGATATAGCTGGGATCACAGAGACATGGCTCCAGGGTGACCAAGGATGGGAGCTCAACATTCAGGGATATTTGATATTCCGGAGGGATAGACATGAAAGAAAAGGAGGTGGGGTAGCATTGCTGGTTAGAGAGGAGATTAACGCAATAGAAAGAAAGGACATTAGCCGGGATCGATATGGGTAGAGCTGCATAACACTAAGGGGCAGAAAACACTGGTGGGAGTTGTGTACAGGCCACCTAACAGTAGTAGTGAGGCTGGGGATGGTATTGAACAGGAAATTAGAAATGTGTGCAATAAGGGAACAGCAGTTATAATGGGTGACTTGAATCTACATATAGATTGGGTGAACCAGATTGGTAAGGGTGCTGAGGAAGAGAATTTCTTGGAATGTATGTGGGATGGTTTTTTGAACCAACATGTCGAGGAACCAACTAGAGAGCAGGCTATTCTAGACTGGGTATTGAGCAATGAGGAAGGGTTAATTAGCAATCTTGTCGTGAGAGGCCCCTTGGGTAAGAGTGACCATAATCTGGTGGAATTCTTCATTAAGATGGAGAGTGACATAGTTCATTCAGAAACAAAGGTTCTGAACTTAAAGAAGGGTAACTTTGAAGGTATGAGACGTGAATTAGCTAAGATAGACTGGCAAATGACACTTAAAGGGTTGACGGTGGATATGCAATGGCAAGCATTTAAAGATCGCATGGATGAACTACAACAATTGTTCATCCCAGTTTGGCAAAAGAATAAATCAAGGAAGGTGGTGCACCCGTGGCTGACAAGGGAAATTAGGGATAGTATCAATTCCAAAGAAGAAGCATACAAATTAGCCAGAAAAAGTGGCTCACCTGAGGACTGGGAGAAATTCAGAATCCAGCAGAGGAGGACAAAGGGCTTAATTACGAAGGGGAAAAAAGATTATGAGAGAAAACTGGCAGGGAACATAAAAACTGACTGTAAAAGTTTTTATAGATATGTGAAAAGAAAAAGATTGGTTAAGACAAATGTAGGTCCCCTATAGACAGAAACAGGTGAATTAATTATGGGGAGCAAGGACATGGCAGACCAATTGAATAATTACTTTGGTTCTGTCTTCACTAAGGAGGACATAAATAATCTTCCGGAAATAGTAGGGGACAGAGGGTCTAGTGAGGTGGAGGAACTGAGGGAAATACATGTTAGTAGGGAAGTGGTGTTAGGTAAATGGAAGGGATTAAAGGCAGATAAATCCCCAGGGCCAGATGGTCTGCATCCCAGAGTGCTTAAGGAAGTTGCCCAAGAAATAGTGGATGCATTGGTGATAATTTTTCAAAACTCTTTAGATTCTGGACTAGTTCCTAAGGATTGGAGGGTGGCTAATGTAACCCCACTTTTTAAAAACGGAGGGAAAGAGAAACCGGGGAATTATAGACCAGTTAGCCTAACATCAGTGGTGCGGAAAATGCTACGGTCAGTTATCAAAGATGTGATAACAGCACATTTGAAAAGCGGTGAAATCATCAGACAAAGTCAGCATGGATTTGTGAAAGGAAAATCATGTCTGACGAATCTCATAGAATTTTTTGAGGATGTAACTAGTAGAGTGGATAGGGGAGAACCAGTGGATGTGGTATATTTGGACTTTCAAAAGGCTTTTGACAAGGTCCCACACAGGAGATTAGTGTGCAAACTTAAAGCACACGGTATTGGGGGTAAGGTATTGATGTGGATAGAGAATTGGTTGGCAGACAGGAAGCAAAGAGTGGGAATAAACGGAACCTTTTCAGAATGGCAGGCAGTGACTAGTGGGGTACCGCAAGGCTCAGTGCTGGGACCCCAGTTGTTTACAATATATATTAATGACTTAGATGAGGGAATTAAATGCAGCATCTCCAAGTTTGCGGATGACACGAAGCTGGGTGGCAGTGTTAGCTGTGAGGAGGATGCTGAGAGGATGCAGGGTGACTTGGATAGGTTGGGTGAGTGGGCAAATTCATGGCAGATGCAATTTAATGTGGATAAATGTGAGGTTATCCACTTTGGTGGTAAAAACAGGAAAACAGATTATTATCCGAATGGTGGCCGATTCGGAAAAAGGGGAGGTGCAACGAGACCTGGGTGTCATTATACACCAGTCATTGAAAGTGGGCATGCAGGTACAGCAGGCGGTGAAAAAGACAAATGGTATGCTGGCATTTATAGCGAGAGGATTCGAGTACAGGAGCAGGGAGGTACTACTGCAGTTGTACAAGGCCTTTGTGAGACCACACCTGGAGTATTGTGTGCAGTTTTGGTCCCCTAATCTGAGGAAAGACATCCTTGCCATAAAGGGAGTACAAAGAAGGTTCACCAGATTGATTCCTGGGATGGCAGGACTTTCATATGATGAAAGACTGGTTCGACTAGGCTTATACTCGCTGGAATTTAGAAGATTGAGGGGGGGATCTTATTGAAATGTATAAAATCCTGAAGGGATTGGACAGGCTAGATGGCTAGATGCAGGAAGATTGTTCCCGATGTTGGGGAAGTCCAGAACGAGGAGTCACAGTTTGAGGATAGAGGGGAAGCCTTTTAGGACGGAGATTAGGAAAAACTTCTTCACACAGAGAGTGGTGAATCTGTGGAATTCTCTGCCACGGGAAACAGTTGAGACCAGTTCATTTGCTATATTTAAGAGGGAGTTAGATATGGCCCTTGTGGCTAAAGGGATCAGGGGGTATGGAGGGAAGGCTGGTACAGGGTTCTGAGTTGGATGATCAGCCATGATCATACTGAATGGTGGTGCAGGCTCGAAGGGCCGAATGGTCTACTCCTGCACCTATTTTCTATGTTTCTATAACAACTATTATAGATAAAGCATACTAGCACAAAAAAAACAGCTTACCTGTACTCTACTGAACAAAATGCTGTAAGTTTACTGAAAGGTGATCAATCTTTTCCCTGCTAGGCAGGGAACTATTGCTTCCAGAGTACATAAACATTTCCATTTCTCTTTGCAGCTCTTTTCATTTTTCACTTGCAATTGATGACTAATTCTCCCCCTCATCTGTAAGTGACAAAACTTCTTTCAGTAACATAATATTCAATATGGATGAAATCATTAATGTCACCAGCATCAAAGATGATTATTATCAAAGTATCATTAACTTGAGCAGCATAGGGGTCTTTCTTTCTGGTGGACCTTTTTGCAATAACTTTCTAATTGGACAAGTTCTAGCAAAAAAAAGAGAAATAACCAGATACTATGAAGTTTGCCTGTGCCATGATCACAATGTAACAATGGAAGTATTCTGACATTACCTTTGTGACAGATGTAGTATAATGATGGTATTGTGGAAAGGAATCCTGTCCTCAGTAAAAAGTTATTTTTCCCTGTTCAACAAAGGTGTTCTTGCTCGCTTCCAGGGGCTGCAGAACTTCAGATATATTAAGAAATTATAGAATAAACAAGAGAAAATCTGCAGAAGTTAGAAATCTGAGCAAAACACACAAAATCCTGGAGGAACTCAACAGGCCAGGCAGGATCTAGGAAAAGAGTACAGTTGACATTTCAGGCCGAAACCCTTCGGCAGGACTGTAGGAAAATAGCTGGAGTAGATTTAAAAGGTGAGGGGAGGGGAGAGAGAAACACAAGGTGATAGGTGAAACCTGAAGGGGGAGGGATGAGGTAAAGAGCTGGGAAGTAAATTGGTGAAAGTGACAGAAGGCCATGGAAGAAATTAAAGTGAGGAGGAGCACCAGAGGGAGGTGATGAGCAGGCAAGGAGATAAGGTGAGGAAGGGAAAAGGGGAAGGGAAATGGTGAAGGCGGGTGGGGGGGCACTACTACAAGTTTGAGAAAACAAAGTTCATGCCATCAGGTTGGAGGCTACCCAAACGGAATACAAGGTGTTGTTCCTCCAACCTAAGTGTGGCCTCATCACAACAGTATAGATTATCAGAATGGGAATGGGAAGTGGAATTAAAATGGGTGGCCACTTGGAGATCCTGCTTTTTCAAGAGGGCGGAGCGGAGGTGCTCAGTAAAACGGTCTCTCAATCTACGTTGGGTCTCACCAATATACAGGAGGCCACACCGGGAGCACCGGACACAATGCTACCACCAGACACAATTGTAGAATCTATGTTAGCATCCTTAGGACTGATTATATTAAGAAGAGTGCACTGAGCTGTTGTAACTTGAAATATTATGCATAAAAGGATGGTGCAAGCAATTCAATAATGCCTTCAAAAAGGAATCAGGTAAGTAGTTGGAGTGAAAAAGATTATAGATCCATAGGAGTGGGCACAGGAATGGGAAGAATGGATTAGTTTTCGTAAATGACCATCTCAATATATCTGGGCCCTGGAGCCTCTGTCTTTTGATTTAGAGATACAGCATGATAACAGGTCCTCCTGTCCCAGTGAGCCCATGCCGCCCATTTATATCCACGTGACCAGTTAGCCAACTGACCATGGAAGAAAACTGAAACACCTGGAGAAACCCATATGGTCAGGGGAAGAACGTACAAACCCCTGAAGACATCGGCGGAATGGAACGCAGGTCACTGGCTCTGTAATAGTGTTGTACTAATCGGTAATTGACCGTGCCACCCACTCTTCCTGTGCTGTCTTGTCACATGATTCTACTTAGCGAGCACACCTGCCTTCTTTGTAATCATTTTCAGTTACAGAGAAGAAAATGGGACAGGCCTGTCTATGCTGTGAAAAGCCAGGGTTTCCGATTATCAAGAGATTGACATGGAATCATCAGGCAAACCTGCTGAAAACTCAATCAACATTTTGAACTTCCAGGTAACACCACAGGAATCCATGGCATCCAGCCAAGACTGCCCTCCACATGAAGCAATTGTTATTGATTCATATTGTGAAAGTTGATCACAATTATAGAAGTTACATCCTCTGTTTAAACTTTCCTTTCAATTTGTTATCATCAACAAAAATAAAATGAACCTGACGAGCAGCATAAATGTAGTTGTGATTTGAAACCATCTTATGATGAAGCCAGTTTTACTGCGGGAAATGTGTCAAGGCTACTTAATCTAGCAAATGTTAGCTCAGTACAGCAGATGTTATAGCAACTTGAGAAACAGATGAGAGTTTCAACATAAAAAGGTCAGGCTGGAAATTAGAACATGAGAAAGATTTTAACAACAGGCCATTCAGCCCAACAATCTTGCAAAATTCCTATTCACATAGTGTGTTTAGATTTGAAAGTCTCTATGGTGCTACTCTCAACTACACAACTCGGTAGTTTGTTCCATGTGTCCACAACTCGTATGTAAAGAAAGGCTTCCTGATGTTAGTCTGAAATCTTCCTTTAACCAGTCTCCACCTATGGCCCCGTGCCCTTGATGATGGATTAATTTTGAAATAGCAGCTGGCATCCACTTTATTCATACCCTTAATGATTTTGAACATTTCTATCATGTCTCCTCTCATTCTACATCTACTTAGGCTAAAAAGATTTAATTCTTTCAATCTTTCTTCATAGTTCATACCTTGCAGACCTGGAATGAGGCTAGTCGCCCTTCTCTGAACTCTCTCCTGTGCCTTCACATCCCTCACAAAATATGAAGACCAAAGTTGTGCAGAGTATTCAAGGTGCGGCCTCACAAGCGTATTATACACCTTAAGGAAAACGTTTCTAGACTTGAACTCCACTGAGCACAGTATATAGACCTATATTCTATTAGCCTTCCTGATCGCTTCTGTGCATAGTCTGGATGTTGACAGTGATGAGTCTACCAGGACGCCCAAGACCTTCTCATGCAGTGCACTTTCTAACTCAAGACCCCCCCCCATTGTATATTTATATCTAATATTTCTACTTTCTATATGTAATGTTTTACATTTAAATACATTAAATATCTTCTGCCATTTATCTGTCTATATCTAGATTTTGTTTAGATCTTACTGTATTGATTATGCTACCTGAATGTTATCAGCCCACCCCTCTAATTTTGTGTCATCTGCAAATTTTACTAGCTTATTTGTTATGTACTTATCCAAATCATTAATGCAAATTAGAAACAGCAATGGACCCAAAACTGATCCCTGCCGAACCCCATTTTAACATCTTCTAGGTGTAAAAATTATCCTCTCTCCATTACTCATTGTCTTCTTTTTTGAGCCAGTTCTGCAACCATTTGTACACCTTACCCTGAAACCCTACCTCTTATGAGGTACCTTCTGAAAGTCGAAGTAAATGACATCAACCACTCTTTTGTTTTCATAAGTTTTAGTTGCCTCTTCATAGAACTCCAGCAGAACATGATTTCCTTTTTCTAAACCCATGCTGGCTTTCTGCAAACATGTCTGCTCTTATCAGCTGCTTTTCCATCTCATTCTTTATTATTGTTTCCATCAACTTACCTATGATATACGTTAAGCCCACTGGTCAATTGTTACCAGGGTCAGTGTGGTCATAGTGGTCTCAATGTCACACAAGAGACTGCAGTATCTGGAGCAACACACAAAACAAAGGGAAAATGCAGTGGGGCAGGAAGCATCTGTAGAGGGAGACGGGCAGTCGACATTTCAGGTCGAGACCGAAGATTGAGCCATTGAGTTAATGCAATGTTCTGTGTGTTGGGTCTGAATATCATACCTGTTCTGTTCAGGCTGTAAGGCAAACAACTTTCATTATCACACCACTCATACATCGACTGAAGTTACTTAATCCGGGGGCAATGCAAAAGAAAGAAAAAAATGCTTTTTATTAATCAAAAAGGGACTGCACTTAGTGGCAGGAAGGTGAAGATGCTGATTTAAACTGATAGAGAAAAGAACTGGAGGCAAAATAAGGAAAACAATGTTCATGCAATGAGTTGCTGTGATCTGGAATGCATTGCCTGGAAAAAAAATGTGAAGAAAGCAGATGCAGCAGTAACCTTAGATAAATATTTGAAGAAAAACCCCTTGCAGAGCTACAGAGGTTGAGAGGTTAAATGGATTACTACATACTGCATTAAAGTGTTGCAAAAGGAACAAAAGCACAAGAAAATCAGAGCGAGAGAATGCTGCTCAATCCCATCATTCAATATGATTATTGCTGATCCTCCCCCACCACCGCCCCCCCCCAGGACCCAGCTCCTCTTCTGTCCCTGTTCCTCACAGTCCTCAATTGTCCGAACACTCAAAAATGTATCGACTTCCTCTTTCACCATCATCCTTGGGGAGACAATTCCAAAGATTTATTGCAATCTGCAAGAAGATATTCCTACACATCCCAGACTTAAGTGACTGCCCTTTATCCTATACCTGTGTCTCTTGTTTGATACTCTACCATTCAACATGCACCCTGTCATATCCCAAAGATCAAATTATTTTCAATGTTCATGAAAGGATAACACATTCATCCTATGAATTAGCCGAGTGAATCTCTTCTGGCTGCATTCAAGAGTGCCGTATCCTTTCGCAATATGAAACTTGTATCGGAAGGGGCCAAATGTTAGGAATTGGAATCACATCAAATTAGTATCTTGGTCAGCATGGACAGGTTGAGCTGAAGGGTCTGTATCCATTCTCTATGAATGTAAGACACAAACCAGCACACTTTACTCCATAAGACCATAAGACATAAGAGCAGAATTAATCCATTTGGCCCATCCAGTCTGCTCCGTCATTAAATCATGACTGATCCTTTTCATTCCCCTCCTCAGCCCACTCCCTTCTCCACCTAACCTTTGATGCTATGTCCAATCAAGAACCTATCAGCCTCGGCCTTAAATGCACTCAGTGACCTGATCTCCACAGCTGCCTGTGGTGACGAATTCCACAAATTCACCAGTCTCTAGCTAAAGAAATTTCTCCACATCTCTATTTCAAAAGGACGCCCCTCTATCCTAAGGTTGTGGCTCTTGTTCTAGACTCCCCCACCATGGGAAACATCCTTTCATTCCCAGAATTGTCCTTGCAAACCTCCTCCGCAACACCAGCACATCTTTTCTCAGTCAAAGAGCCCGAGATCCGAGGAAGACCAATATTCTTTACCAGCGCTGTTGGGAGTTGTTTAAACTAATATGGCAAGGGGATAGGAACCAGAATGATAGAGCCGATGATGAGCCAGCACATTTACAAGTAGATGATGCATGTAATATGTATGCAAGGAAAGACAAGCCAATGATTGGATACAAATGCAGACAGAGCAGAGAGTTAAATTGCACCACAGAGCTCAATTCAAAAGGGTGAAGAAGGCAGGATTGAAGGTGTTGTATTTAAATGCATGTAGCATTCGAAATAAGGTGGACAAACTTGTGGCGCAATTAGAGATTGGTCAATATGATGTTGTGGCATCGCTGAGTCATGGCTGAAGCTTAACATCAAAGGATATACTTTGTATCAAAAGGACAGGCAGGAAGGCATAGGTGGTGGCGTGGCTCTGTTGGGAAGATATGGAATTACATCTTCAGAAAGAGGTGACATAGGGTCAGAGAATGTTTAATCCTTGTGGCTGGAGTTAAGAAACTGCAAGGGTAAAATTATGGGAATCATACATAGGCCTCCAGATAGTAGTCTCAAGTGGCAGGGGTAGGCAACCGTGGCTAACAAGGGAAGTTAAGGACTGCATAAAAGCCAAGGAAAGAGCATATAATGTAGCAAATGTGAGTGGGAAATTAGATGATTAGGAAGCTTTTAAAATCCAACAAAAGGCAACTAAAAAGCTATAAGAAAGGAAAAGATTAAATATGAGGGCAAACTAGCCAATAATATAAAGCAAGATACTAAAAGTTCTTTTCAGTTATGTAAAGAGTAAAAGGGTGTTGAGTGTTGATATTAGACTGCTGGAAAATTATGCTGCTGAGATAGTAATGGTGGGACAAAGAAATGGTAATGAACTTAATAAGTACTTTGCATCAGTCTTCACTGTGGAATACACTAGCAGTATGCCAGAGGTCCATGAGTGTCAGGAAGCAGGAATGAGAGACATTGCTATTACAAAGGAAAAAGTGCCAGACAAACTCAAAGATTTTAAGGTGGATACGTTACCTGGACCAGATGAACTACATCCCAGAGTCCTGAGAGAGGTTGTTGAAGAGATAATGGATGCATTGGTCACGATCTTTCCAGAAGTACTTGATTCTGGCATGGTGTCAGAGGACTGGTAGATTACAAATGTTACTCTGCAATTTAAGGAGTGTGAAAGGCAAAAGAAAGGAAATTATAGACTGGTTGGCCTAACCTCAGTGGTTGGGAAGTTGTTAGAGTCTATTATTAAGGATGGAGATGAATGATAAAATAAGTCAAAGTCAGCATGGCTTCTGTGAAGGGAGATCTTGCCTGACAAATCTATTAGAGTTCTTTAAGAAAGTAACAAGCAGGGTGAACAAAGGTGAGGCAGTGGATGTCATTTATTGGATTTTCGGAAGGCATTTGATAAGGTGACACACATGAGGCTGCTTGTATAAAGTATAAAGTATAAAGTTAACAAGATAAAATCCTATCGTGTTACAGGAAAGATACTGGCATGGATAGAGGATTGACTAACAAGCAGAAGGCAGCAAGTGGGAATATAGGAGGCCTTTGCAGGTTGGCTGCCAGTGACCAGTGGTGTTCTTCAGGGGTCAGTATTGGGACCGCTACTTATCATATCATTTGTCAATGATTTAGATAATGGAATTGATGATTTTGTGGCAAATTTTGCAGATGATATGAAGATAGGTGAAGGGGTAAGTTGTGCTGAGGAAGCAATGTGATTGCAGCAGGATTTAGACAAATTGGGCAAAAAGGTGGCAGATGGAATACAATGTTGGGAAATGTATGATAATGCACTTTGGTGAAAGAAACATTAGTGCGGACTATTACCTAAACAGGAAGATAGTTCAAACAACCCAGGTGCAAGAAGACTTAGGACTCCTCGTGCAAGACTCCCAGAAGGTTAATTTACAAGTTGAGTCTGTTGTAAAGAAGGCAAAAACAATGTTGGTATTTATTTCAAGGGGAACAGAATGTAAAAGCAAGGATATAATGCTGAGACTTTATAAGACACTAGTCAGGGCACACTGAGTACAGTATTCTCAACAGTTTTAGGCCCTATATTTCAGAAAGGATGTGATGTCATTGGAAAGAGTCCAGAGGAGGTCACAAGGATGTTTCCAGTAATGAAGGGAATAACATGAGGAACTCTTGGCAGCTTTGGGCCTGTACTCACTGGAATTTAGAAGAATTCATTGAAACCTACCGAATGCTGGAAGGACTAGATAGGGTGGATGTCAAGAGGATGTTTCCTATGCTGGAGGTATCCAGAACTAGAGGGCACAGCCTTAAAATTGAGCGGTGACCTTTTAGAACAGAGGTAAGGAGGAATTTTTTTAGCCAGTGAGTAGTGAATCTGTGGAATGCTCTGCCACAAACTGCAGTGGAGGCCAAGTCCTTGGGTATATTTAAGGGGGAAGTTGATAGTTTCCTGATTGGTCAGGGCATTAAAGGATATGGTGAGATCCAAGATCAACCATGATAGAATGGTGGAGAAGACTCGATGGGCTGAATGGCCTAATTCTGCTCCTATGTCTTATGGTCTTAAAACTGTTCACAATACTCAAGGTGAGGTCTTATAAGTCCTCAGTTTAACATACTTGCTCTTATATTCTACACCTATGTCAAATGGTCTTAATGGTCTACCTCTTGAAATCAATGCAAACATGGCATTTGTCTTCCTCACTACCAACTCAACCTGCAAGTCAACCTTTACGGTGTTCTGCACAAGGACTTCTAAGCCCCTTTGCGTCTCAGATTTCTGCATTTTCTCCCCTTTTAGAAAATAGTCAGCACATTTATTTCTTTTACCAAAGTGCGTGACCATGCATTTTCCAACATTATATTTTTCTTACCACTTATTTGCCCATTCTCCTAATCTGTCTAAGTCCTTCTGCAACTGTCCTGTTTCCTCAACACTACCTGCCCTCTACCAATCTTCATATCATCTGCAAACTTGGCAACAAAGCCATCTATTCCATCATCTAAATCACGAATATACAGCATAAAAAGAATACCGTCCAGCCAACACTCTGTTGACTTCTAACAATACTTGTCTGTATCTCCAAACAATAGCCAGGATGTGAGCTACAAATTATAATGGGAAATAGAAAAGGCATGTAAAAAGGGCAATGTTACAAGTATAATAGGGGATTTCATGTGCAGGTTGATTGGGAAAATCCAGTTGGTGCTGAATCCCAAGAAAGAGCATATGTACAATGGCTATGAGCTGGCTTTTTGGAGCAGCTTGTGGTTGAAACCACTAGGCAAATGGCAACTCAGGATTGGATATCATGCAATGACCCAGATTTGGTTAGGAATGAGAAGGCAAAGGAATCCTTAGAAGGCAGTGATCATAATATGATAGAATTTACCTAACATTTGAGAAGGAGAGGCTAAAATCAGTTGTATCAGTATTACAATGGAGTAAAGGGAATTGCACAGGCATGAGGGAGGAGCTGCCCAAAGTTGATTGGAAGAGGACACTAGCAAGGATGACAGCAGAACAGCAATGGCTGGTGTTTCTGGGGTAAATTCAGAAAGCGCATGAAAGATACATCTTAAGGATGAAGAAGTATTCTAAATGGAGGATGAGGCAACTGTGGCTAACAAGGGAAGTCAAAGACAACATAAAAGAAGAAGAGAGGCCATATAATATAGCAAAAATTAGCAGGAAGGTGAAAGCTTGGGAAGCTTTTAAAAACCAACAGAAGGGAACTATAAAAGTCATAAGGAGAGAAAAGTTGAAATATGATTGCTACCTGTGCCATGCACTAGTGAGGCCAGAACAGGAAGATCAAACAGTTAACACAGGAGCTGATGTAGGAGGAAGGGCTTCATATGTTTGTATCATTGGGAAGGTAAGCCCTCTAGAGAAGAGATGGTTTGCACCTAAACTGGAGGTGGAACTAATATCCTAGTGGGAAGGTTTGCAGGTACTGCACAGGGGGAGGGGGTTTAAACTAGATTTGCAGGGGAATGGGAACCAGATTGCCAGAACAGATAGTAGAGTGGTTGTGGAGACAGATGTTGTTAAGATCTCAGGCATAGTCAGGAAGCAAAAGGTTGAGCATGGTGAGACTAATTTCTGAGTTGCATGTATTTCAATACAAGAAGTATTGTAGGAAAGGCAGATGAGCTCAGGACAATAATCAAAACATGGAATTATAATATTATAGCCATTAGAGAGACGTGGTTGCTAGAGAGACAGGACTGCTGCTTAGACTGCTGAGTTCTTCCAGCATTTTGTGTGTATTCTGGGGATCCATTGTCAAAGAGCAGAAGGGATTAAAGGGGGAGGGGTGGTGTTATTAGTCAGGGGAAATGTCATGGCAGTGTACAGTCAGGACAAACTGGAGAACTCAACTAGTGAGGCTTAATGGGTGGAACTAAGGAATAAGAAAGGTATGACTCTGTTAATTAGGCGATATTATAAACTACAAAACAGTCCACAGATTTAGAAGAACAAATTTGTAGAGAGATCGCAGACTGTCGCAAGAAACATAAAGTTGTGATAGTAGGTGATTGAACTTTCCGTATATTGACTGAGTCTCCCATAGTGTGAAAGGACTAGATGACTAGTCCTTTTACTAGAGTTTGTCAAAGATGTTCAGGAAAGTTTCTTTGATCACTACATTGAATTCTCAATGAGAGACTGTTCAATACTTGATCTCTTATCAGTAAATGAGACAGGGCAGTTGACAGAAGTTTGTGTTGGGGAACACTGCAACTAGTGATCATAATACCATTAGTTTCAAAGTAATTATGGAAAAGAATTGCTCTGGTCCTTGGATTCTAAATTGGAGAAAGGCCGGTTTTAATGGTATCAGAAAGGACCTGGCAAGTGTGGATTGGGACTGGCTGTTTTCTGGCAAAAGTGTACTTGGTAAATGTAAGGTCCTCAAAAGTAAAACTTTAAGACTATAAAGCTTGCATGTGCCTGTCAGAATAAAAAACAAGGATAACAGGTCAGAATCAGAATCAGATTTAATATCACCAGCATAGGTCATGAAGCTTTGCGGCAGCAGTACAATGCAATACATGATAAATACAAAAAAACTGAATTACAGTAATTATATTTAAATTTATTAAATAGTTTAGTTAAAATAAGTTGTGCAAAAACAGGAATAAAACGAAGTATTAAGATAGTGTTTGTGGGTTTAATGTCCATTTAGAAATTGGCTGGCAGAGGGAAAAATGCTGTTCCTGAAGGTTTAGGGAATCTTGGTTCTTGAGAGATATTGAGGCCCTGATTAAGAACAAACAGGGGGCGCTTAGCAGGTTTAGACAGGCAGGAACATATGAGGTACTTGAGGAGTATAAAAAATGCAGGAGAAGACCTAAGAAAGAAATCAGGAGGGCTAAACGAACACATAAGGTTGCTTTAACAGAAAAGGTGAAGGAGAATCCTAAGGGCTTCTAGAGATATGCTAACAAAAGGATTTCAACAGACAAAATTGGTCACTCCACTCTCTAAGAAGGGAGAGAGGCAGAAGAAAGTAAATTATTGGCCAGTTAGCCTGACTTCAGCAGATGGACAAATGGAGTCTATAATCAAGGATAAGGTTTCAGGGTACTTAGAAGCATGTTATATAATAATCCCAAGTCAGTTTGTGTTTTTTTTTTAAAAGGGGAAATCTTGCCTGACAAATCTGTCGGGATTCTTTGAGGAAATAACAGGCAGGATAGTCAGTGGATTTTGTTTATTTGGATTTTCAGAAGGCCTTTGACAAGGTGCCACATATGAAGCTGCTTAACAAAATAAGAAACCAGGGTATTACGGGAAAGGTACTAGAATGCATAGAAGATTGGTTGACTGGCAGGAGAAAAAGAGTGGGAATAAAGGGGGCCTTTTCTGGTTGGCTGCTAGTGACTAGTGGTATCTTGAAGGGGTCAATGCTGGGACCACTTCCTTTCATGTTGTATATCAATGATTTGGATGAAAGAATTGATGATTTTCTGATGAATTTTGCAGAGCATACGAAGATAAGTGGAAGGGCAGGTAGTGTCGAGGAAGCAGGGTGTCTGCAGAAGGAATTAGAGAGATAGGGGAAATGGGCAGGAGAACTAGAATACAACAGCGAGGGTGTAATGCTAAGACTATATAAGGCATTGGTCAAACCACATGAAGTATTGTGAACAGGCCCCTTATTTAAGAACATTTGTGCTCTATTGGAGAGGGTCCAGAGGAGGTCCATGAAAATGATTCCAGGAATGAAATAGTTAACAAGGAGGCATATTTGATGGCTCTGGGTCTTTACTTGTTGAAGTTTAGAAGAATGAGGGGAGGATCTCATTGATACCGATTGAAAGGTCTAGGTACAGTGGATGTAGAGAGGATGTTTCCTATAGTAAGAAATTTTAGGACCAGAGGGCACAGCCTCAGAATTGAGGAATTTCTCTTTGGAACAGACATAAGGAAAAAATTTTTTAGCCAGAGGGTGGTAAATCTGTGGAACTTTTTGGCCGGCTGTGCAGGCCAAGTCATGGGGTATATTTAAGATGGAGGCTGACAGGTTCTTGATTAATCAGGTGTCAAAGGTTATGGTTACCAGACAGGAGAGTGGAGCTGAGGAGGATAATAAATCAGCTGTGATGGAATCGCAGAGCAGATTCAATGGGTTGAATAGCCTGATTCTACTCCTATGTCTTATTGTCTTATATCTCAGCTTGCATCAGATGTAATAGATTAATGGCCTTTCTTCTGTGCTATATCACATGTACCGTACATATGAAAATAGGAGCAGGAGAAGGCCACACAGCCCCTCAATCATGCAGCATAATTACAGTTGATCTTCCCAGCCTCATCTCCTCTTTTCTGCCAGATATTCATAGTCCTTAATCCCCTGATCTTTCAAAAATCTATCTGCTTCTTTGTTCAGTACCCACATCCTTCTCAGGTAGAGAATTACAGAGAAGGCTCTACTCACCACAGTTTTATCTGGCCATCTCCTAATTGTAATTACCTCCCCCCCCCCATTGTGGAATTATCTGAATATCTAGCCTATTATGGCCCCACAGGATCTCCCCACATTCTTCCAACCTCCAAAGAGCACAGGTTTAATTCCTTTAATGCTGGTGGATGAACAACCATCTCATCCCAAGTATTAAGCTGATGAATCTTTGCTGAGCTGCCTTCAATACCGGTGCATCTTCTCTTAAGTCACGCATAGTACTCCAGATGCAGCCTCACCAGTACCCGGTACTACTGTATCAATGCTTTCCACATTTTAAGCTACCACACCAATACGCTATATTGACAGTTTGAGCACCAGAATAACGAAATCCCTCTGTACTTTACTCACCTGCAAGCCTTATTCATTTTAATAATTGTCTGCCCTGAGCTTCTTCTTACTGAAGTGCATGACCTCACATAATCTCACAATAAATGTCATTTATCTGTATCATGCTGAATAGTTGAAACATCCTTATCAGAACAACCTCCAAGCTACTTTTTGATATTGGCAAACTTGGATATCTTCCACTCTGCTGTCTCCTTCAGCCTATTAATATAAAGTGGAAATTATTGACGACTAAGATATGTTCCTTAGATCACCTTAAGTCATGTGTCCTCCCAGCCTATAAAAGAACCATTTGTTGCTTTTCTCTTTCTTGAATCTTTAGTCCAAGCTAACACACTAATCCTATTACAAAGAACTCTTGTGCATCACCCTTTTAAGTGGCACCTTGACAAAAGTCTATTGAAAATCCAAATACCCTACACTTATCATTTCCATTCTGTTGACTCCCCTTGTATTGTCCTTGAAGAAGATTATGCAATGAAGAAACCTCAATTAACAGCCTAAAAGATATAGTAATATAAACTCTTTAGTGAATTAAATTATACAGCTGGTTACATTACCCAGCAGTCTCCTTTGCAAGTTAATGAAGGAATGTCTTCATAAGCCACCCTAGGATTTCCTAATAACTCCTGTACTCTCCAAGTGACCATCAATGTATCTTTAACAATGCTCTTTAAGAGTGCATAGAACTCCATTTAAACTAATTGGCCTGCATTATTTAGGATCTGGCTTACACCTTCTAAACTATTGCATCACCTCTTTCTCCAGAAATTAAAAATCACAATGAGTAATAAACAATTCAACAATTTGTGTTACAGTAGCTTCAATCATTTAATAAATAATCTCACAGCCTGATCAATATTAAGAGCTTTAATATCAGCCAGGGCCATTTTGACTTTATCTTCCAGGAGTTATATTTTCGGAGATATTCTATCATTCAGTAGTGACAATGTATCATCATCAGTAGTGAAAATAAATGCCAAGCAACCATTTAACACGTCTGTAACAGGAACAATATCCATCCATGTAGTACTTTCAATGCAATTGAATATCTTAATGCATTTAATCAGATAAAATTTAATACTAACTTACATAACAACATATTCAAACAGGTGGCCAACATTTGATCAAGCAGTTATAAGATCGTAAGTCATTGGAGCAGAATTAGGCCATTCGACCCATTGAGTCTGCTCTGCCATTCTATCATGGTTGGGTTATTATCCCCCTCAAGCCCATTAACCTGGCTTCTCCCTATAACTTTTCACACCTTCACTAATCAAGACCCTATTGTAGGTTTTTGCAAATAAAACAAAGTGAGGCATTTTATGTTGAATGAAACCCGTTATGCATTTTATTGAACTCCTAAATCTACATACAAAAGCATGCTAAAACTCTTTATGTAATGGCACCATCATGTCAGACCAGCCTCTTAAAGGGAATCCAAACTCAAAGTCAGTGTTTGTGAATTATGTACATTTCTCCCAATTGTGTTACACTACACAGGCCCCCCAGAACTCATTAAAACCACCATTGTGATCCTATCTGGAGCTCAGAACAAGCCACCCGGTTTGTGTCCTGTGATCCATGGACAGAGGAACAGCAGGTGCCTCTGGCTCGAATAAAGCTGTGCTGACACGCTCATAGTCACGTTGTGACGCCAAGGACAACTTCTGTTTAAATATATTCAACGACTTGGCCTCCATAGCCATCTGTGGCAATGAATTCCACAGCTTCACCACACTTGGGCTAAAGACATTCCTCCTCACCTCTGTTTTAAAGGAATGTCTTTGTATTCTGAGTCTGTGCCCTCTACTCCTAGGCTCCCCAACCTCCTCTCAAGGTCCACTCTATCTGGGCCTTTTAATATTTGATAGGTTTCAATGAGATCCCCCCTCATTCTTCTAAACTCCAACGAGTACAGGCCTAAAATCATCAAATGCTCTACACATTAACCCTTTCATTCCTGGGATCATTCTCTTGACCCTCCTTTTACAAAGTTATGTAAGAGTGATTCCAACAGTAAGTTAGTATCTTCATTCTTCATCATAAATTGCTGTGCAGAGACCCAATGCAAATTTGCATCAATGCTTGATTCCTCAGAGGACAGAAACATTCTTTTCTACTGCCCTTTTGCCTGTCCAAGGTACAGGTTTTGTTAACAGCTATAATTTCTACCTATCCCTATTCTTTTGAACGTCCTTGGATGAATCTTTGATTTGAGTCCTATGAGAGCACTTGTGTCATCCTTGATGTCTTCAGCGACAATGCACAACTCATAGTGAACGAAAAAATTCCTGTCCACAGATATTGTGGGAAATTCATTGTCAGTGCTGAGCAGTTCAAGGACCAAGGGTCAACTTTATTCACCATATACGATTACATATATTAGGAGTTTGCTGTGGTGTGTTTGCATGACATGCAACAATATTCAGCTATCATAAAAAATAAGGAATTACATAAAAATAAAGTTAGAAGTACAGATATGGAACAAATCTTCTAAAATACATAAATACCGGCATGTATTTCCAATTTTAAAAGGTTTATAATAAGCTGTCTGAAGTGTTTACAGTGCAGTGATTGAGATATTAGATAGAGGGGGCGTGGGAGGAGGGCTAGGTAGAATGGTTGATCAGATTAACTGCCTGGGGGAAGAAACTTTAGGATGGCGTAAAGTTTCTGTTTTAATAGCCTTATATTGCTTTCCAGAAGAGTGCTTTGCAGGGTGGGTAGTATGTATAGTGCCTGCAATCATTTTTCCTGCCCACTTCTCAGTCCTAGACTCACACAAGTCCTGCAGTGACTACACCCAATTACCTTTTCTACTATGCTAACAGTTTGCTGTAGTTTTCAAATATTTTGATAGGATGCCACACCAAACCAGACTGTAATGGCTGATGTGAGGTTGCTGTCTACGATGGCTGTGTAGAATTACACCAGCATGTTCTGGGGAAGACGGAATTTTACCAGCTGCCACAAGAAGGACATCCTCTGCCAAACCTTTTTGTTAATGAAGGAGATCTGGTTTTCCCATATGTAAAGTAATGATGCTACTAATGATCATGTTAATAATAATGATTTATATTATCAAAAATAGATTTTGACTATCTACCCTATATACTTCCATCAGGTCACGCCTCAGCTTACTTTGCTCCAAGAAAATCAAGCCCTATCCAATCTTCCCCATAACTGGCCTTCCATTCCAGGTGACGACCTGGTGTATGTCCTCTCCAGTGCAACACAAAGCCCCGGGAGTAGACTAACTAATGTTCTGAAATGTTGAGGCATAACCATCCAATTCATATATGTTCATGGCTTTCTGCTGCTGTGACCCATCCACTTCAAATTTCAATGTGTTGTACATTCAATGCTCTTCTACACACCACTGTTGTAGCACATGTTTACTTGAGTTGCTGTCGCTTTCCAGACAGTTTCAACCAGTTTGACCATTCTCCTCTGACCTTTCTCATTAACAAGGCATTTTTGTCCACAGAACTTCCACTCCATGGACGTTTTTGTTTGTTTTTTGCACCATTCTCTTTAAATTCTAAAGACTGTTGTGCATAAAAAACCCTAGCAGATTAGCTGTTCTCAGATACACAAACGATCCCATCCGGCACCAACTATCATTCGACAGTCAAAGTCACTTAGATCACTTTTCTTCCCCATTCTGATATTTGGTCTGAACAATAACTGAATCTCTTACTATTTCTGCATACTTTTATGCATTGAGTTGCTGCCACATGATTGGCTGATTAGTTATTTGCCTTAATGAGCAGGTAGGTGTACCTAATAAATAGGCACTGAGTACCTAATAAAATAGGCACTGAGTGCATATGCTGACCTATTAAGATCACAGTGCCATTTTCCTTCTTCACCAACTTATCAACCTATGTTTCAACTTTCAAGGAACTATAGATTTGTAGTTCAAAGTCTCTCTGTTCATTCTTAGTGTCCTGCCATTTACTGCATATGTCTTACCCATATTTGCATGCCAAATAACTAGAATGGATATTAAAGATAGCACATTAGACCTGAAAATCTACCATTTAAATTTTGCAACAGAATATGAAGGCCTGGCAGAACCAATGCCTTGTATCACTATCATCCAACTTCTCCACCCCCATTTAATATAAAAACAAATAATAAAATAGAAAACCCACTTGTATGCAATAGTCCTCCTTACCAGTAAAAATAATCAAATCAGGTCTTTATTAGTAAAGGAATTGAGTTGTGTTGCAGTTTTATAAAAATCTAGTTAGACTGCATCTTGCATTCAGTTCTGTTTGCGTCATTATGGGAAGAATGTAGAGGCTTTTGGAGGGTGTACATAAAAGATTTACCAGGACGGTGCCTGGGTTGGGGGGCATATTCTATAAGGAGGAATTGGACAAAGTTTGGATGTTTTGTCTGGAGCAGCAGAGACTGAGGGGAGATCTGATAAGAGTTTTGTAAGCTTATCAGGGCACAAGGTAGGTAGCAAGTATCTTTTTGCCAACATTGAAATGTCTAATCAGGCTTTTTATCACTAACATATGCCATGAAATTTGCTTTTTTGCTGTAAATACCAGAGAGTAGGGAATTTAAGGTGGGAGGCAATAAGTTCAAAGTAGATGTGTGAGGCTTGGAATGTGCTGCCTGGAATGGTGGTGGAGGCAAATACAATGGCAGCAGAAAAGATTAGCTGAGCATTTGACTGCAAATTGAATTAGTTCCACACAACATTTTTGACTGATGGGCCAATTCCTGTGCTGTACTGTTCTATGTTCTAATTATATTTCTATGACTTGCCATGACCAGCACCAGTTAGCTGCTCAACTGGACACAAAGTGACAGCATACTTGTCAATGACTTTAATCTACAAATATAATTACAATAGGATTAGCCTTTAACCTGATAATGATTGTTACTTGTTTATTTTGTTATTAAAATTACCATGAACTTTGTCAATTACAAACTTAAACTGTAGAGTAATCCTTCCCTGTCTCCCTCCCTCCCCCTCCCTCCTGGTCCAGGATTATAACATAAAGACAATGAAAGAGATGCATGAGGGTCTGTGGGAGAGGATGGATTAGAGAGCAGGATATTAATTCATTATTAAAGCAAATGCGGTGATGTTTACTGAATGACAGTGCTGGCAGGGTCTGTTCTTCAAATCAAACCTAAAGTGTTTTATTTATTTTTACCTTTTTCATTTCTGGAAAGGCTGTGATGGTTTTAGTTAGTTGACTTAGTTTTGTTTAATCTCATCTACAGTACCAAACATTTTTTAACCGAGAATGATTTGTCCATTCAGATTTTGGTTGTATGCTGGAAGACTCCTTTAAGCTCCTATTAACTATCCTAAAAAAAGGTCATCATCCTGAAATATAAACTCTGCTTCTTTTTCCACTAATGCTGCATATTTCCATCATTTAATACCTTTGTTGACCCTGTGCTGTTCGTAAAATTTAAAATCTTTTAGTCTCTCATCTACGAGCATCAATTTCCAGGTTCTGTGGTTTTGCACTGGATTGTTTCAAACAGCAGCCCAGCCTCAGCTGCAATCATTTACAAATGATACTGAAGGGTTAAAGTATGAGAAGAGATCACTCTTCCCTGAGTTTAGGATCTGGAGGTTGGTTTAATCGAGTTTGCTAAAATGATAAAGAACTTGGTAGAGTTCATGGAGGAAAAAATTATTTCCTGTGATAGGAGACACCACAGCAAATCGGGACAGAATTAAAGATGGAATACTCAACAGTGAAATCAGGATCCATACTTTCAGGCAGTGGAGATCTGAAGCTTTCCCTTCACAGGCTGTGTGTAGACAATTGAGGCTGATAGATTTTTGTTGTGTGTTGGTGTCTAGGGATGTGGAGCAAAGGTAAATAGTGCTAAGGTTCAGATCAGACATGACCTAATTGAATGAGGGAACAGGCTCCAGATGCTGAATGGTCTCACCCTAACCCTAGGTTACCAGGAGCCAATTTTAACTGCTGTCAACTCTGATTTCCACAGAGACCCAACATAACTTTAATGAAATCAGTGCCGATTATGGAGTCAATTCTGTTTCAGAAGAGATGCAAGAATTAGAGTGCTTTTGAGTATTGCAGAGTAAAGGTATTTTTTTAAAGCCATTTCATCCAGCCAGAATTTGCCCAGCTCAGCAAAGCCCAGAGGTCTGGATTTTACTTCAGCTATTAGCTTTGCACTGTCCAAGGGCTACAAGTGACACCAGGATTTATTTTACAGAAGTAACTTTTTATTTGTTAGAATAATAGATGCTTAGAAGGAACTTATCAATCACCCCTGCTGTGGACCACTTTCTGGAGGTCCAAGACACTAACTTCTACAAAGAAGGGATCTGTATGCTCCACAACCACTGGACTAAGTTTGTACATGTAGGAGGGGACTATGTTGAAAAATAAATGTGCTCGGTTTTCTAAAATTGACTCCTTCTACCCTAGGCCACGAATTTATCAATCACCCCTCGTACTTATGACAATGAACTGGCTGTGACTATGTGCTGGAAACAGAGTGAACCAACAGATTGATTCACACCTGGGGCCTGGGTTAAATCCAGCACAGGCTGAGAAAATGACACCTCCCTTGACGTTGCCTGGTAGGTGCAGGAGAGGGAAATTTTCACCTGGTAGAATAGAGCTTGAGGTTATGTCAATCTTTCTCTCTGACCTGTGTGACCTGACGGTGGACTCTGGGATATCCAAAGAGGAAAAGTCCTGTGTTCCCTAGCATTAGCTTTATTCACACTGATGAATAGTAAGTAAAATCAGTTTCTCAAAATTTCTGGCTGCATTCCAAATCATTTAAAGCAATTATATAAAATGTGCATTACGAATGAATCTGTTGGGAGCTGCCACGTAGAATAAGACACATTAAGTACACTGCAGCAACATTTAACTAGACGTAATGTTCATCGACCTTCTGAAGGGCACCACAGGAAAACTCCTGCAGGGTGTACAGTTTCCTCATTACAATTTCCTAGCTCTCTCTTACAAGATGTGTTGTCATGGACTGTCTTTTTTAGAAATGAGAGATTTTGACAAGTCTCACATGGGAGACTGGCCCAGAAAGTTAAGGTGCAAGGATTTCAAGTCATGTTCGCAAACTGGATCCAAAGCTGGCTTTGTGATCAGAGGCAGAGGGTTCTTTTTCTGCCTGTAAGTCCATAACCAGTGCAACACTGCAAAGGTGGGTTCTGGGGCCTTTGTTCTCTGTAACATATACAGTACAATTGACTTGGATGAGAACATGGGTGGTCTGATTAGCAAGTCTGCAGATGATATGAAATATGTGGAATTGTAGATAATGAAGAAGGTTGTCTAAGCAAGCAAGAGGTAATGCACTTTAAGAAGTCAAATTCTGGTAGGACATATGGAATAAGTGGCAGGGCCCTAAGGAGTATTGACGTTCATACGGACATTGGGGTACAAGTCCACAGCTTGACGTACAGGTAGATAGGGTAGTGAAGAAGCCATCTGGTATGCTTGCATTCATAGGCTGAAGCACCAAGTGTAATATTTGGGGTATTACATTACAGCTGTGAAAAAAACATTGTTTCAACAGGGAGTATTGTGTTCTGAAGAATGGTCTCAACTTGAAATGTCGACTGTTTACTCTTTTCCATAAATGCTGTCTGACCTGCTGAGTTCCTCCAGCATTTTGTGTGTGTTGCTTTGCAATATTGTGTGCAGCCCTGCTCACTGCACTACAGGAAGTACACAGTAGCAATAGAGGGAGTGCAGGTGAGATTCACCAGGACGTTACCTGCAATGGAGACCGCCGTCATAAGGAGAGATTGGATTGGCTGAGCTTATTCTCTCAAAAATTTAGGAAGCTGAGGGGTGAACTTACAGAGGTTGATAAAATTATAAAGGAGACAGATTGGGCAGATAGAGTCCTTTTCCCAGGGTAGATGCCACCTGGAACATGAGCTTTAGGCAAGATGGGAGAAAGGTATTGACTTACTACAGAGAGACGAGAAATGATAGAAACAGCTGAGGAGAAAGGGGAAGCAAAATCCAAAAGTGACAACAACACAGACATTGCAACATTGCATATACCAAGACTTTCCCAAGGATTCCCCTAGTGTGACAGTGGAAGCTCCAATAAGAACCCCACTAGCTTGCAATGGAGCAAATGACGGTGCACAAAGAAATTCCTATCCATACAGCACCAGAAAACATCAATGATGAGGGTAAATCTATTGGATAAATCCAGGAAAGGAAGGGAAGAATGAGAATCTGATTTATTATGAGAGAGATATGCCATGAAATTTGTTGGTTTGCAGCAGCAGTACAGTGCAATATATAAAAGTAAAGAGATCAGGTGCAGAGATTTAATAAAGATTCCCTGATGAAAATAACAGATTAAGGTGGACCTAATGTGCAATGTTATCTTGTAGAGTGCAGTAGACCCGCTGCTCATCTCCACAAGCTATTTAGTTTAATAATGCATTCTGGTGGGTTCAATTGTTGGCTCTCTTCTGATATCTCACTGAGTAAATGAGAGAAAGGCACTGGGACAGATATGAAGAAAGCCTTGAGAAATGGGACATGGATTAGTGTCCCCCATTGTTTCTTCCCACATTATCATGGATTTTGTGACTGTGATCACTTGCAAGTTATTGTTGTCATTTTATACCACTCTGACCATCCCTTTACCCCACCACATCTAACTGCTGCTGTTATATTTACAAAGTTCTCAAAAATATTTGCAATTCTCTGCTTCCTTCTTTTTAAAATTTGTGTTTCCAAATTTCATTATAGTGCTTTAAGTGTATTTTACCTTTAGGCAGTAACCTGCCTAAATTACGATCATCCACTGGCATTAACATCAACCATTATGAAATGCTTTGAGCGGCTGGTCATAGAACACTTTAAAGCCTTTCTCCTGGACAAATTGGATCCTTTCCACTTTGCTTTTCGCTCAGATTCATCCAATGCTGATGCAACAGCCTCTGCCCTCTATTCTGTCCTGTGCCACCTGGAAAATGGGGTCTTGTATGCCAGACTGCTGTTTATAGACCTCAGTTCAGCATTCATCACTATTGTACCCCAAAGACTGATGGAGAAACTGTCCTCACTGGGTCTCAACACCTCCCTCTGCAATTGGATACTGGTCTTCTTAACAGTAAGGTCACAGTCAGCCAATGTGGGCAGCAACGTCTCTTGTCCCATTACGCTGAGCACTGGCGCTCCCCAAGGCTGTGTGATCAGCCCACTGCTGTTCACACTGCTGATGCACGATTGTCGCAGGATCCAACTCAAACAGTGCCATCAAGTTTGCAGATGACACAATGGTGGCTGGCAGGTTAATGTGAGAAGACCAACCTAAGCCTGAACGTGGAGGAGACAAAGGAAATCATTGTGGGCTTCAGGGAGGTGCAAGTGACCCATCCCCCTCTGTGAATACGTGGCTCCTCTGTAGACAGAGTTAAGTGCAACAGGTTCCTGGGAGTTCACATCACAGATGACCTCACCTGGTCCCTTAATATCAACTCCCTGAACAAGAAGCCACAACTTCCTAAGAAGATTGAGGCAATCAAGGCTCCCCCATCCACCGCCCCCCCATCTTAACTGTGTTTTACCGGAGCAACGTTGAGAGCACCCTGACAAGTTGCACCTCCAGCTGGTGTGGGAGCAGTCGAGCATCGGACCAGAGATCCCTACAAAGGACTGTGAGAACAACTGAGAGGATCATAGGGATCTCCCTACCATCCATTGGGACAGTTATCACAAGAGCAGCATACGCAGAGCCCTTAGTATTATTAAGGACTCCGCTCTTCCCTCCAGCAACCTCTTTGACTTTCTACCATCAGGCAGAAGACTGTGATGCACAAAAACATTGGTCAGGGTGAGAAAGTTTCTTCCCCAGGGCATTAGGCTTCTGAACTCCCAACTGCATTGTATTTGAAGTGTCACTGGTTATCTGATCTGTACTTAACATAAAATCTGTATTTATCTGTATTTAACATAAATGCACTTTAGTTTGTAATTTATGTGTGATTCACCTGTAGATTTTATCCCTACCTTCATAAGCTATTGTTTGTTATGTGTTTTACACCTTGGTCAGAGAAATGTTGTCTTGTTTCTATATACATTATATACATGTAGGTAGTTAAATGGCAATAATCTTCACTTGACTTGACTGTCTCTTTGGCACAAATATGTAATTGTTCTCTTGTCTGCTCCACCCTTCAATACAGTCAGAGGTATTCCTCCCCACCCCTCAACTCGTCTTCTGTGCCAGTTCCCCATAGACACTCCTTCCTTTATTTTACAACAGTTTACCAATGTCCTCTCTAAATGCCCTCAACAGCCCCCAGCACCCTCTGCAGTAAAGGTTTCCAGTGAGATTAACAGGGGGAATGATGGAATTTTCCATTTGCGTTGGTTCCAGTGGCAGGTTACAGGATTGGAGGTCTGAAAGCAAATTATCCAAAAACTAATGTTCGTTCAGACCCACTGCACGGCAGCCAGAGGTGAAGTGTTGAAAATAAAAGAGAAGTCCATAAAATCTGGGTAGCGATCTGAGCATTCAGTTCACATTTCCCTTTAGGCAATCCCTCCAGGTTGAGCATAACTTGCTTCAGGAACAGCTTCTTCCCCTCTGCCATCCAATTTCTAAATGGTCATTGAACCCATGAGCACTACCTCAACACTTTTTTAAAAATTTCTGTTCTTTACTTTACTTTATAGTCACCAAACAATTGATACTAGAGTGTAGAATCATCACAGCGATATTTGATTCTGTGCTTCGCGCTCCCTGGAGTACAAGTCGATAGTAACCATAAAAAATTTAAATTATAAATCATAAGTAGAAAAATAGAAAAGTGGAAAGTAGGGTAGTGCAAAAAAACCGAGGCGCAGGTCCGGATATTTGGAGCGTATGGCCCAGAACCTGTCAGGATCCATTCAGCAGTCTTATTCAAATTGGAAAGAAGCTGTTCCCAAATCTGGCCGTACAAATCGTCAAGCTCCTGAGCCTTCTCCCGGAGGGAAGAGGGACGAAAAGTGTGTTGGCTGAGTGAGTCATGTCCTTGATTATCCTGGCAGCACTGCTCCGACAGCGTGCGGTGTAAAGTGAGTCCAAGGATGGAAGATTGGTTTGTGTGATGTGCTGGGCTGTGTTCACAATCTTCTGCAGCCTCTTCTGGTCTTGGACAAGACAACTTCCATACCATGTTGCGATGCACCCTAGAAGAATGATTTCTACTTGTACTATTTACCTTAACATAACTATTTTTTTTAGAGTATGAGAACACTCAGTCCTCTTTTATTGTCATTTAGAAATGCATACATGCATTAAGAAATGATACAATGTTTCTCCGGAGTGATATCACAGAAAACAAGACAGACCAAAGACTAACACTGACAGAACCACATAATTATAACATATAGTTACAGCAGTGCAAAGCAATACCATAATTCGATAAAGAGCAGACCATAGGCACAGTAAAAAAAAGTTCTTAAACTCCCGAGTCGATCGACTCCCAAGTCCCCAATAGCAGGCAGCAAAAGGGAGAAACTCCCTGCCATAAACCCCCAGGCACCGTCAACTTGCCGATACCTTGGAAGTAGCCGACCCCAGCTAACCCTGAGTCCATCCGTCTGAAAGCTCCGAGCCTCTCCGATGCAGCCTCCTGAGCGCCATCCTCTGCCGAGCGCCTTCAACCTCTCCCCAGCCACTGAAACACGTGGAGCCAAGGATTTTGGGGCCTTCAGCTCCGGAGATTCCGGCTACCACACAGTAGCAGCGGTAGCAAAGCAGTCATTTCAGAAGTTTTCCAGATGTTCCGCTGTACTCTTACGTCTGTCTCCATCAAATCAGGATTGTGCACGGTCCCCTACTTGACAAATAAAAGATATTCATCACCGAAGTGGCCGCGTGCGCAGTCGTCGCACCGCCATCTTCTCCCCCCTCCCGGGTGGATTTAAGATACATATATATAATTACTGTAGTTCAATCTCTTTTTCTTCAGTGTTTATCGTTGTACTGTTGCCACAACGTTATCCAATGCCTTGACATATGCCAGTGATATCAAACCTGATTCCATACCATTTCAGATTCAGAGTTGACCGATGAGATCAATACCATGCAGAGTCTGACAAGGTTTGCTGGTGGGGAGGGGGTAGTCGGTTGTTGGGTAATGCACTCCTTCCAGTGTTATACAGGATACCTGTGCAGAATTCCCAGTGGCATCCCACAATATTCCTTCTCCAATTCGAAATTCATGCATAACATGACATGCGTAACCAAGACCAAAAATCCACAGTAAAGCCATTGGCATTTTGGCTTATTTAAGTCTGAACACAAAATACAGAGTTTGGAAATAACAATTGACGTGTGAAATGATTTGGAGTTACAAGAGACTGCAGATGGTAAGAGCCCTGGTGGGGATCCAATATGGGCCAGCAGCATCTATGGGGGGAAATGAACAGTCAACATTTCCGGTCAGGGCTCTTCATCTGGACTCATAGATGGATCATCTGGATACGTGAATTAGTGACTGAAGTATAGTTTTCAGTATGACAATAATGAAAGGACGTAAAAGTATGTGCTGGATAATGCCAGAGATCAAGGGATTAATGATAATGAAGGGAGGGCAGCAAAGTGCTTTTTCAATGATGGTTTTAAACTGTTATTTACATTAATAACAATTAAAATAGTCTTTAAGAACCTCCTTCGAATAAATCAGTCTACTGAATATGAACTATACGAGAAGTTGAATGTGTGTCAGTGTATGTGACCCAATGGTAGTTCTGAAAGTACTGTCACAAACCTGCGCAAGATGTAACAATGGTTCAGTTTTACAATATTAACTAAGGTGGTACTTTTCACATGAAGGTATATTTACACGGAATCCTCTGGTTTAGCCAGAAATCACTGGTGTTTCCTTCTTTTCAAATGCTGTTTTTTTTCTGTACTGTTGAGAATTTGGTACCAATATTAGTATCAGAATCAGTAAAATTACTATGTTACAAAAATAATTAATAGGTTCCGGTAATGTCATCGTCCAAAATGGCAGCTTAAATCAACAGCTCCTCCGGAAAAACGCATATTTTGCCCCGTTAATCCATCAAATACAAGATCTTTCGAAGATATCTGAATTGATAAGGGGGGCAAAAATGGAGAAAAAGAACGGAGATAAAAAAAACCATCACTGCAGAGCCTGTGGAAGAGAGAGGTACAGCACGTGGCTCTTCTACACGTGCACGTAGCATTGAAGCTGACGGAGGCCTCCTACAGGCAAAGCGGCAAATATAATAAGGATTCTGGAAGAGATAAGGGAAGTCCAAAAAGATATAAAGCAGCAACTTAATGATATAAAGTCAGAACTGGCCAACGTCAATCGGAAAATAGCAGTGGCAGAGACTAGAATTAAGAAGGTGAAAGATCGTGTGCAAAACCTGGAACTAAGAAAGCTCACCAGCGCCTTTACTTCCTGAGAAAACTAAAGAAATTTGGCCTGTCCCCTAAAACCCTCACTAATTTTTATAGATGCGCCGTAGAAAGCATTCTTCCAGGGTGCATCACAACCTGGTATGGAAGTTGTCCTGTCCAAGACCGAAAGAAGCTGCAGAAGATCGTGAACACAGCACAGCACCTCACACAAACCAAACTTCCGTCCATGGGCTCACTTTACGCCACATGCTGTCAGAGCAGTGTTGCCAGGATAATCAAGGACATGACCCACCCAGCCAACACATTTTTCGTCCCTCTTCCCTCCAGGAAAAGGATCAGGAGCTTGAAGACTTGTACGGCCAGATTTGGGAACAGCTTCTTTCCAACTGTGATAAGACTGCTGAATGGATCCTGACCCGGATCTGGGCCATACCCTCCAAATATCCGGACCTACCTCTCAGTTTTTTTGCACTACCTTACTTTCCATTTTTCTATTTTCTATTTATGATTTATAATTTAAATTTTTAATATTTAATCATTTTTACTATTTTAAATATTTTTAATATTTAATATTCGTAATCAAGGGAGTGGAAAGCGCAGAATCAAATATCGCTGTGTTGATTGTATGTTCTAGTATCAATTGTTTGGCGACAATAAAGTATAAAGTATAAGTAAGACAATAAAAATATTAAATCAACAGAAAAGTAAATTGCTTGACCAGGAGGGAAGATCGTGACGGAAAAATATCAGGATTTATAATGTTCCCAGAGGAGTGGAGGGATTGTCGATGATGGACTTTGTAGACAAGCTGCTGCGGGAAGCACCGGAGATTCCCCAGACTATAGAGATTGAAATTGAAAGGGCACATCGTTCACTCGTCCCACGGCCTCCCAGAGACAGACAAAGTAAACCGCGCTCGATAGTACTTAAATTCCTTCGATTCAAGAGCAAAGCGGAGATTCTACGAAGGGCCTGGGGTAAGAAGAGGGTTTTTTGGAACGGGAAGTTAATATACTTCGATCATGATTACCCCCTGGCAGTCCTACAGAAACGGAATGAATATTCCGAAGCGAAACAAATATTAAAGCAAGAAAAGATTAAATTCCAGACCCCGTAACCTGCTAAACTGAGAAGGGATGCGACTGTACCAGACGGTGGAAGAGGTGACTACAGACATGAACAACAGAGGACTGCCCATTAGCGTGGTCAACCAAGGGAAACTCTGGCTGAGCAGTTGTCCCGAACTGCTTGGGAAATGGTGAGAGAACCTAGGAAGCAGGGGACAGGAGCAGGACGAGAGAAGGATATTAGGAAGAGACTGTCAGTTCTCCAAGGGCAGCCCTCACCTCCTCCAGAAGAGCCATAACTTTAAAAGTGCTGATAAGCTAAACGGAAGCAAAAATAGATGGTGATATACCTATCTTGAGAAATACATGTTATAATGTGGATTTTATATTACTCCAATTTTTTTAAATTCATTTATTCATTTCTTTTTCCCCACCTAAATGAGAATATATACATGGGAGGAATACACAGGGAAATCATTTCTGTGTAATGGACATAGTTTTTTTTACTTACTTTTATAGGTACTGCAGTGGGGGCCCTCAACCCACAGGTAGGAGGGGCTATCCCCCACGGCTAGACTTTTCTTCTAGCCCAACCCAGGGTCATCGAGAGACCCCAATCTTGGAATCACACCTTCATTACCTTTTTTTTAAATTATTCTTATTTTTTATTTTTTCAGGGAGTAGATCGATTAAACTATATTCTGCAAATTTCAATGATATACTAACAGATATCATTGGCTAAGGACAAAGTAAAATTCATTTCTTTTAATGTCAATGGGCTGTTGAATCCAGTCAAGCACAGTAAAATTCTATCAAAAATGAAAAAAGAACAAGCCCATGTAGTATATTTACAGGAAACTCACTGAAGTGATAATGAGCATGGAAATTTAAAGAGAATGGGCTTCACTAATTCGTTTTTCTCCTCATATAAATCAGGACATAGAAGAGGAGTTGCTATTCTCATCTTAAGTAAGCTAAATTTTGAAAAAATATTCGAAATGGGAGATAAGGAGGACAGATATATTCTGGTAAGGGGGAATAAGACGGAAATCCAGTTACTTTATTGAATATATACGCGCCCCCAGGAAGTGATAATAGTTTCTTCCAGAAAATTACTAATATTACGGTAATGGAAACAGAAGGTCTCTTGATATGCGCAGGAGACTTAAATTTGCCATTACAACCAAAGTTAGACTCTTCCAATAGAAAAACTTATGAAACAAAGTCTTTACATAAGAAAGTTAACACTCTTTTTGAGGATGTTGGTCTAATTGATATATGGAGGGACCTTTTCCCCGACAGAAGGGACTACACTCATTATTCTGCCCCCCATTCTGTATATACAAGAATAGACAATTTCATAACATTTGGAAAAGATAAAGACAAAATAAACACCTGTGGAATTGGGACAATAGATGTAAGTGACCATGCACCTATATATTTATGTTGATTTTGACCTACAATCAAAGAATACTACTTGGAAACTAAATTCAAGTCTACTCAATGATCCCTATTTTAAGGAACAAATTAGAAAAGGAATTGATCTTTACTTGGAATTCAATGATAATGGAGAGATTTCACCTCCCATTCTATGGGATACACTGAAGGCTGTCTTAAAAGGGAAAATTATAGCGATATCTTCATATAAGAAAAAAAATAAGGAATAGATTACAAAATAAGCTGAAGGAACGAGAAGAAAGCACAAATTGAGTTTGGCACAGGATACACTAGAGGATATTTTAAAAATTAGGAATGAAATTAATAGTTTGGCTACACAAGAAATTAGAAAAAATTTACTGTTTCTGAAACAGAGACTCTGTGATAGTGGATCTAAATCTATGAAAATACTGGCGTGGAAACTGAAAAAAAAAAGCAGAAAATACAATTCATAGAATAAGGGATCAAAGAACAAAAGTGATAAAAAAAAATAAGCTAAGTGAAATACAAGAAATTTTTTAAATGTTTTACAAAACTCTATATTCCGAAGTTCCGGGGGGAGCATAACCCAAATTGACACCTTCCTGAATTCTTTAGAGTTACTCACTTTAAGAAAAGAACAAAACAGAACGATGATTGCTGACATAACTGAAGCTGATCTAGAAACTGCAATTAGTAAGCTTAAATTAAGCAAGTCACCAAGATCAGATGGATATACGGCAGAGTGGTATAAAGAGTTTAGAAGTGAGTTAATTCCTACTTTAGTCCCCACACTGAACTGGACCCTAAGAAAGGGACAAATACCACCCAGCTGGAAGGAGGCAGTAATCTCAGCTATACCGAAAGGCAGCAAGGATAAAATGGAATGTGGGTCATTTAGAGCAATATCTGTTCTTAATGTGGATTATAGAATATTTACCTCCATCATGGTCAAACGATTAGAAGAGTTTCTACCCACACTGATACATAATGATCAGACAGGTTTCATACAACAACGCCAAGTACAAGACAATATACGAAGGACACTTCACATTATGGATCATGTTAAAAAAATGAAATTGAAGCAATAGTGATAAGCGTGGACACTCAAAAGGCATTTGATTCGGTTAATTGGAATTTTCTTTACAGAGTTATACATAGATTTGGACTACATGACACAATTATTAAAACCATACAGGCACTATACAACAATTCTACTGCCAGGATTAAAATCAATGGATATTCATCTACTAGTTTTACCCTAGAAAGGGGCACGAGACAGGGTTGTGCATGGTCACCGCTACTCTTCGCATTATACTGGAACCATTAGCTCAATACATCAGACAAAATGAAGATATCAGGGGAATTACTATTAAACGGACAGAGCATAAATTGGCCTGTTATGCGGATGATATTTTGATCTATCTAGGGCAACCAACATACCCTTTACCTAAATTGATGCAATCCTTTGAACAATATGGCCAATTATCAGGATACAAGATCAACATAGATAAAACCCAACTACTTTCATAGAACTATAGCCCACCAAGAGAAATTGAAACTAGATATCCTTGGGCATGGCAAACAGAGCCCATCAAATATTTGGGCATCATTTTGCCAAAAGATTTGGCAAAATTATCAGACTGCAATTATCAGCCTATATATAAAAAAATTAAGGAAGATATTGCAAGATGGAACCTAATTCCTTTTCTTGGTCTCACTTCAAGGACTGAATCTATTTTAAAATGAATATACTGCCCAGACTACTATATCTCTTTCAGACCCTACCAATAGAGATTAACCAAAATCAGTTCAATGAATGGAACAAGATGCTATCAGGATATATATGGCAAGGTAAAAGGCCTAGGGTTCGTCTCAAAACTTTGCAATTAGCCAAGGAAAAGGGGGGATGGGGCCTACCTTCTCTTAGAGTTTATTATTTTGTAGCACAGTTGAGAGCTGTGATATGCTGGTGCAACCCATCATGTGGCGCTCAATGGAAAAACATTGAGGAGAGGATACTCTCCATCCCCATACAGGCAACTTTGGCTGATAACAACCTATAAAGTTACATAAATAATATTGACAACCCATGGGTGAAATGGACTCTTAAAATATGGAAAATTATTATTAGAGAATATAAACTAGAGAGAGACATTGCAATTCTTAAATGGTGTGCATATGACTCGGATTTTACGCCGAATAAACTGGATACTAGATTTAAGGACTGGACGGCTAAAGGAATAACAGCTATTTGCAATATAATGAAAGAAGGAACACTGTTCAGTTTTGAAATGCTCAAAGAGAAACACTTATTAGAAAAACAAGACTTTTACTGGTATTTACAGATACGACAGTATGTTAATACGACAGATAAAAATGTAACCAACGCAAGTACATGTCTGATGGAGCTACTTAGAAAAGCATATAATTCAGACAACAGTAGTAGAATAATTTCAAGCATTTATAAGGGCTCGTCAAATCTTAAAACACATTCGACTTCATACATTAAAACAAAATGGGAGAAGGAAGGAGGGATAATAATATCTGAGGAAGACTAGACAATAATATGGAGGTATCAATGGAAGTGTACCAGTTCACAGAAATGGAGGGAGTTCGGGTGGAAAAACTTAATAAGGTATTTTATTACACCCTCTCAGAAATCCCATTACAATAGTAACTCCCCTGCTTGCTGGAGAAATTGTGGAAATCAAAATGCAAACCATTTTCATATTTTCTGGGAATACCCTGTTATCAAAGACTATTGGAGTGGGATACATAATGCCTTACAAGACATCTTTAAATGTGAAATACCCTTAGAGAGTTAGACCATATATTTTGGGTATCTACCTGAAGAATGGTTGAAAAGAGATAAATATTTAATGAATGTACTGCTGGTGGCTGATAAAAAGACCCTTACCAGGAAATGGTTATCTCAGAAGAGTCCAACTTTAAATGTACGGATGGAAATTACAATGGACATTTACAAAATGGAGAAGATAACAACATCAGTTAATCATAAGTTGGAACAATTATATTCATACTGGAAAAAATGTTTTAACTACATAACACCTCATAGGCCTGATTTTATTCTCACAAGTCAATGAATATGTTGTAAAAAAAAGATCACTCCCTTTCTATAAGTGTATACCTCAGATAAATATTATGTGGAGATTTGTGACAAATATGATTATATGAGTGTATAAGTGTATACCTCAGATAAATATTATGTGGAGATTTGTGACAAATATGATTATATGATATATATGTACAGTATCTGAAATACATCTTATGGAAATGTTTGTTTGATGATGAAATTCAATAAAAAATAAATTATAAAAAAAACAAAAATAATTAATAGTGCAAATGACAAATAACGATGTTTGTGCGTGGACCATTCAGAAATCAGTTGGCAGAGCAGAAGAAACTGTTCCTAACATGACAAGTGGGGTCTTCAGTATCCTGTACAATGGTAATAACACAAAGAGGACACTTCCAAGCTGAGGGTCCTTGATGATGGATGTTGCACTTCCTCTTGAAGATGTCCTCGATTTTGGGGAAACCTGTGATGAAACTATCTGAGTCTCCAACCCTTTGTATCCTCCTGCAATCCTGTGCATTGGGGGTTCCATAACAGGCTGTGGAGCAACCAGTCAGAATGCTCTCCACTGTGCACCTGTATAAATTTGCAAGAACCTTTGGTGAAATACCATATCTCCTCAAACTCCAAATAAAGTAGAGTCATTCTTACAATGAGCAGGTCATATTGTAGGTATGACTGTCCAATCCCAGTTGCCTTTGAGAAGATCATAGCAAGCTGTTCTATAATCACTTGAATCACTGGAATTTCAATGCTAACTGAACAATCATTCAACCACTTCAGAGGACAGTTTAGACCTTGGGACAATGAAGCTATAGAGGGATAGAAACAGGTCAAGTGAATGAGCATGAAGTTAGCTGATAGAGTAAAAGGTGGGAAAATGTGATATTACTCTCTAATATCAATGAAAATTATACTTAGATGATGTGAGACTACAAAATGTTGCTATACAAAGAAATTTATGGAAATCTTAGTACATGAAGTGCAAAAGACTAGTATGCAAGTAAAGAAAGAAATTAGGAAGGCTAGTGAAATATTGGGCTGTATAGCAAGGGGGAACTTGTAATAAATATGTTGTTACAACTTTACAGGGTGCAGTTAAAACCACATGTAATACCCTGGGAAAGGTTTCACTGCTAATGTGATGGTCTTTCTGTAGCAGCAGTGTTTGGGTTATGGTTAGAGATAACGGGTGCTTTGGAATGTGAGCCATCCAATGAGGGGAGTGTTTTCTTGTTGTGTGCCTGACACTGAGGTAATCTGGGTCTTTTGTTTGGCGGGAGATGGAGAGAGAAGATGCCAGAAAGGAGAGGTCGTAGACACCAGAAAGGAGTGGACTTGGAATGGGGTCAGGAGTCGACGAAGCCTGGGGAAATCGATGGAGGACCAGCAAAGGGGAAACCATGAGCTCCAGCTTGTGCACATTAGAGCGTTTCATTAAAATGGGCCCTTTTCATAGAAACAGAGAGAACCTACAGCACAATACAGGCCCTTTGGCCCACAATGCTGTGCCGAACATGTACTTACTTTGGAAATTACCTAGGGATATCCATAGCCCTCTATTTTTCAAAGCTCCACGTACCTATCCAGGAGTCTCTTAAAAGACCCTATCATATCTGCCTCCACCAACATTGCCAGCAGCCCATTCCACACACTCACCACTCTCTGCGTAAAAACTTACCCCTGACATCACCTCTCTATCTGCTTGCAAGCACCTTAAAACTGTGCCCTCTCGTGCTAGCCATTTCAGCCCTGGGAAGAAGCCTCTAACTATCCACACAATCAATTTTCTTTTTGTTTTATTTCACTAACCCTTTAGTCCAAGTAAGAATTATAAAGCTAAGTCATTTAATTGTATATGGTGCGCTGCCTGTTATTTCATACTACTGATTTGTATCAGGATAACACATCACACAGCATCAACACAAACAGGAGGTTTTGCACCTCAATCTCACACGTTTGGTCGGGCCAGATATTGTCTGCCCTAGACTTATGCAGTCGTCAGAACCTGAGGGTTCCACACTTAGAGTCATTATTGAAACATACTGTCTAATTTCCAAATGAGATTGATCTGAAGGATTTAGAAGGACAATTCCCTGAGTACCTACTAGGGAATAATTTCTAGTACCTACTAGAAAGGGGGAAAATATTCAGAGTGACGAAATGAGGAGAAACTACTCCTCTCAGACTTGTGAACCTTTCTCTATCCCAAAGAGCTGTGGATAAAGACTTAGTGAACAAATTCAAGTCCAAGAGTGACAGACATTTTAACTACAAGAAAGTCAAAGACCCCAAAGAGAATAGGAAAGTGGAATTGAGACCAAAATTTCATTATAGTGCCGGTTCACAGGTCTCCTGCTTCCTATGTGCCTATGGCAATGGATAAAATGTACAAATTTTATAACTAACTTCAGATGTTCAGATTATCTCAGTAGTTAGTCCATTATAGTAACACAACTATTGCATTGCAACATTCAAGCACGGTGGCTGTAGAAGCAATGGTTCTAATCTTCCATTTTGGAGTTCTTCAGGATGCAGAATGACTGGTTTCGAGGTGGCTGACATTGTCAATATGGGACCCACAAACTCTCCCACAGATGGAACAGGAGTCACCAGATGGGATGGGTGAGTGGGTGATTTGTGAAGTGTTCACAGAAGCCTTACACCACTAAATGTACTTTGATAATAAGTTTACCTTGACTTCGAGTAATTTTTTTTTTAAGTCTTGTGCACTTTACTGCTGCCGCAAAGCAACAAAGTTCATGACATGTGTCAGTGATAAAAAACCTGTCTTATTCTGATTTTGTCTCCACAAAATCCCCCAAATTCAATTTGCTTCAATACCGCCATAGCAATTATGGTCTTTACTATATTGTTTAAAGGAAGAGTTTAAATCCAGGAAAAGAACCAAGGAGCACTGGATGTTACAGAGACAGTTTATTCGACCTTCAGCCCTTTCTGTCACCATTTCCACTTCCCTACCACCCAGTGGGGATCCACTCCTGGAACAGGTAAAAAAAACCTTTAACAGTCCAGAGTGCATCTGAGTTTCAAGCCTTGCATGTTAATAACAGAAAAATTGGAGAGAACAAAGAATTGTACAATACTGACCCTCAGTGGATTATTGAAGTGCTTGTGTTCTGGATCGTTTGTTCTATGCAAAATAAGGCAAAGTGATCCTCAGCACTTCGTATAAAAGATGAGCGCAATTAAGATTATTTTATGTACCAATTGCACCATCTAGTGGTGATTGTCAATAGTGCACCTGCTGCAGTACTGTGTATTCACAGCTACTGTAAGAAACAGTGAAGTTCAAGTTCATGTTTATCATTATCTGACTGCACCAATATACAACCAAATGAAACAATGTTTTTCTGGGCCATGGTGCACCCACAAAACATACATCACACACAGAACAAAAAAAAAACAAAATATACCATAAAATAAAAAAAATAAAACATAATTCAATGTGCATGTAGTGCTCAGCACAGGTAAACAGTAAACAGTACAGGAAATAGTAAACTGTTTGCTGATCTCATGACAGGACCTCAACAGTGGCAGGGTGGGATACTCCTATATCTCTTTCCACAGTAGTGGGTCAAAGAGATTGCAGGAAGGGTGGTAGGGATCCTCAACAATGCTTTGGGGCCTTTGTTTGCAATACTTCAGGAAAATGATGTAAATAGGGGGAGCGAGACCCCAATGATCTTCTTAGAGGTTTTTACGGTTCTCTGTAGGGTCTTGCAGTCCGATGCTTTGCAGCTTCCAGATCAAACAATGATGCAGCCAGACAGGTGCTCCTTTAGAAAGTTGTTAGAATGGAGGTGATGTGCCTTGCAAGCCTTAGTCTCCTCAGAAAGTGTAAGTGTATGGTTCAAGTTAATTCATCCATTATGTACACACCAAGAGAGCCTGCGCTCTTCACTCTCTGCAGCAGAGCCATTGATATGCAATGGAGAGTGATCAACCTGTGGCTTCCTGAAGTCCACAATCATCTATTTTTTATTGTTCATGTTGAGACTCAGGTGGTTGTTCTCACACCACTTGACAAGCCTCTCTGCCTCTTCTCTGTATGCCGACTCATCATTGTTGCTGATGAGGCCAACCACTGTTGTATCATCAGTGAACTTGATGATACGGTTTGAGCTGGATCTGACAGTGCAGTCGTGAGTCAGCAGCATAAACAACAGCAGGCTGAGCACACAGCCCTGGGGGGCACCAATGCTCAGTGTGATGGAGTTTGAGATCTTGCTGCCAGCTTGGACTGACCAGGGTCTTTCCGCCAAGAAGTTCAAGACCCAGTTACAGTGGAGGGTGTCAAGTCCCAATGGGGACAGTTTACCCACCATGTCTGAGGGATGATTCTGTTAAACGCTGAGCTGAAGTTGACGAACAACATCCTGGTATATAAGTCATCGTTTTTGAGGTGGAACAGGACAGAGCGGAGGGCCAGCGCTATGGCATCATCAGTGGACTTTTTGAGTGGTCAGCGAACTGGAAAGGGCCCAATGCAGCCGGAAGATGGGATTTTACACAGTCTATTACCAGCCGTTCAAAGCACTTCATGATTGTTGAAGCCAGTGCCACTGGGCTGTAATTGTCTAGGCACATTACCATTGCTGTTTTGGGCTCAGGGATGACGGTGGTGGCTGTTTTTAAGCCTGCAGGCACTGTGCAATATTTCAGAGAGATATTAATAATGTCTGTTAAGACCTCTGTTAGCTGGGCCACACAGCCCCTCAGCACCTGATTAGTTATGTTCTCCAGCCCTGCACTTTACACGGGCATCCCCCTCACCTCAGCTGCGGCCAGTCAGGGTGCTAGATCCCCCAGGGAGGGGGGACTTTCCTAGACGTTACATCATTCAGAATGCAGAGAAGGCATTCAGCCTATCAGAAAGGGAGGCATAACTATTGTTGATGCACAGGGTGGACTTGTGGCTATAGTTGGTTTCCTTGCCACATGCGCCACACGTCACTGTGGCGCGCAGGGATAAGGAAATTTGATATGTAGTCTGAGTATCCAAGTATTGGTATAGTTGAGATCTAATGTATTCTCTCCCCTGGTTGCGAAGTTGACATGCTTGTAGAACTTCGGCAGAACTGTTTTTAAGTTGGCCTGTAAACCACCAGTAACAATGAAGACACCATCAGGTGAGTGGCTTCGGGGTTACAGATGGGAGACACTGGGTCTGCAGGGATCCATTTTAAGTCTTGCTTGAATACCAGTGCACTTACTTGTAACGGCCATTGTAGTAGACCTCGGCATGGAGAAAGGGCCCACGTTAGTGTGCCACCTTTGTTATTCCGCTCACTAATGAGGTGCACTTGCAGACTTTAGTATTCTTTATGACCAGCAGTGTTCCCAGGCATAGAAAATTCAAATAGCACAAAAGCTTTCACTGTTGACTGGAGTCACAGTGGGCACTGTGTCCATGAGCACAGCCATCTTGTAACGTAAAGATCATCAGTTTGTTTCCACCTGGGGTGCAGACCAGGATTTCTTTTCCCCCCACGGTCAGAGCAGAAGAATTCCTTGACCTCAAAGGTGGTTTCTGGGGCTAAATATACCCACATATTATCTCCAAAATCAAGATCCTCTTCTAGCCTGCCCTCATTGTTTTCCACTAAGGTTTACAGAAAGACTGCAAACTATTTACTCCCAATATCTCAGATGACAAAGGCAATTATCAATAAAGTTCACCACTAGTGGAATCCAACAGTGGAAAAAATCAAGACATCAGATGTGGAATAAAATTCACCAGCTGTGATCCCTGCCTGCCACTCTGCTTCTGAAATCAAGGCATGGGATATATTTCAGCAACACTGTCTCAAATCCGCCAGGCTGAATGCATGCAATATATGGAAGAAGCTGGATGATCTTGTAGCACAGTTAGAGACTGGCAGATACGACGTTGTGGGCAACACCAAGATACCGCTGAAAGAAAATCATAGTTGAGAACTTAACATCCAAGGATACATCTTGTATGAAAGGACAGGCAGGTAGGCAGAGGAGGTGGCATGGTTCTGTTGGTAAAAAATTGAAATCAAACCCTTAGAAAGAGGTGACAGAAGATTGATAGGTTTTGAATCCTTGAAGGTAGAGTTAAGAAACTACAACTGTAAAAAGATCCTGATGGGAATTATATACACTCCCCAAACAGTAGCCAGGATGTGGGATATATATTTCAACAGGAAATAAAAACGGCATGCATTAAGGGAAATATTATGATAGTCATGATAGATTCCCTTTATGCAGATAGATTGGGAAAATCAGGTTGGTCCTGGATCCCAAGAGAGAATTTGTAGAATGCCTACAAGATGCTTTTTTAGAGCAGTTTGTGGTTGAGCCCCCTATAGGAAAACCAATTTTGGATTGGGTATCGTATAATAAAATCAGATTTGATCAGGGAGCTTATGGTAAAGGAACCCTTGGGAGCCATTTGATCTCCTGAAGTGCAACACCTCATACTGGGCCAGATTAAACTCCATGCCCTATTTCTCCGCACTTAACTGCGTTCTGATCTATATTCCACTGTAACCTTTGGTAATCTTCTACGCTATCCGTAACACCACCAAACTTCGGTGTACTTACGCCAAATTTCAGCTTCCGCTCTGGCATTTTATTTGGGAAGAGATTTTGAGTACCACAGATTGTATGTTTTATCTCAAACACACACAATAAAAATGCTAGAAACACTCAGCAGGTCAGCATTTTTTTAAATATTTTTATTCAGACATCTGTCATTTGTCCTGACGAAGGGTCTCGGCCTGAAACGTCGACTGCACCTCTTCCTACAGATGCTGCCTGGCCTGCTGCGTTCACCAGCAACTTTGATGTGTGTTGCTTGAATTTCCAGCATCTGCAGAATTCCTGTTGTTTGTTATTTGTTTATTTTCAGTTATTTTATCTTTTATCTCATTTCTGATGAATATTACAAAAACACTTAATGCTAACACCAATTTACCTACGAACATATGTGTCCCTGCCTAGATTATCGACTAGTTGTGGGATGTTCCTGGTAAATTTATTATTGTCATATGTACCAAGGTACAGTAAGAAACTTGTCTTGCATACTGTTCTTACAGATCAATTCATTATGCAGTGTACTGAGGTAAAACAATTACAAACTGCAGAATGTGCAGTGCACATAGACAATAAGACACAAGGTCACAACAAATTAGATGGTGTGGTCAAGAGTGTCATCAACAATTGAATCAGCACCCATCTTTCTGATGGAAGAATTCATCACTATACTTCATCATTTTTAACCATGTTCCCCTCACATAAAGGAAGACAGTTGTAATTGTTAGAAGTCAATTATCCCAGCCCAGCACATCACTGCACATCTTGAGCCTACAAAAAACTATTTTCAGCTATTTTAATCAATAATCTTTCTCCCATCATAACACTAAAAATTGGGATATTCACTGATGAATACACAATGATTCATTCTAGACACACTCACCACAAAGCAGTGCTGCCCATGCCATATGAAATAGATTTGGACAACATTCAGACATAGCCCAACAGTTATCAAATAACATTCTGGCAATAACTAACTCCAAGTAGAGAGACCTTAATTTCTTACCTTGAGATTCAAGAGCATTACCATTGCTGCGTCACCCAACGCTGCCATACCACCATTGACCAGAAACTCAACACTACTAGCAATTCAAAAACTGTGGGTGCAAGAACAAGATAGAAACTGGGCATTCTGGAATGAGTGACTCAGCTCCTGACAACCCAAGGACTTTTCAGCATCTTCAAAGCACAATTCAGGAACATGATGAAATGCTTTCCACTTCTCTATAGCTCCAAAAACTCTGAAGAAACTCCACACCACTCAGGATAAAGCAGATACTCCTAAAGCAACTCCAAGTCAAGTGGTCCCCTACCATGAAGAAAAGCAATGAAGGGAAGTCGTTGCTCACTGCCACTTACACAAGGGAGGAAGGGGAGCTGGGGGATCTTTGGGGTTCTTGCGCTTAACTGTCATTCGTGCTTTGGGGTACTCCTTTTTGTGAATGCTTGCAAAGAAAAAACATTTCAGGATGTATATTGTATACATTTCTCTGACATAAAATTGGACCTTTGAGCCTTTGAACAACACTGAGGTCACCTTCACCAGGAGCTCAGCAAATCGAGAAGATGGGTCATCGTCGGGTCTTACCTACTCCTGGAAACTACAGGAGAATATTAGTTGTTTGTGCCCATCTGTTCCCTTTTGTGAGCTGATGTCTTCTTCGGTCTCCATTCACACACACACAGACCAGTTTCTTGACTGACATAATAGTGGTGATTTTACCTGGTGTGTAGATGCCTTATGATTATATTCCTTCTTTGCTCAAAGAGTATTCACCTGGAAGCCAATTACATTTGGAATGAAGGGAGCAACATTAGATAATTAGCATCAACATAGTAATTAAATCTGAATTAAAAACAAACATAATTTTCAAACAAAATAAGAAAAGCACACAGTGAACAGTAATGTACTATCCATCTTTCTTAATTACTTGAGTCCTGTTTACAGTACATACATTCCTCGGGACCATATAATACCATCCCAATTACATTATCAGAGTGGATAATCACCAATGCAAAATGGGTCTATTCAAGCATTTTTCTATATTGGAAATATCTACATAAAATATTTGAAGCTTTGCATTAGCATTATCTAAGTGCTATAATTACTTTAATTATACAAGCAATGAATTAAGTGTAAATGTGTTATTTATAATATACGTAGCATATATTTTAAAAAACTAATTGGAAGTATAATAAAAGTCTGAAAATGGTGCTGGCAATAGCTCAATGAATCATTACCGGCATCAACCATTGAAGGGCACTGCTTGCTCTTTGAAGAAATGTGAACATGGAATTTCACTTCATTAATGATCAAATGAAAATAAAACATAACTAGAACATAGAACAATACAGCAGAGAACAGGCCCTGCAGCCCACGAGGTCGGGCTAAACTAATTAAACTACCACCTGCATGGTCCCTCTTGGCTCTCCTAATTCCTTCCTTGAGTTCTTTTCTAGCCTCTAAAAATCATTTGGTTACATTTTCAAAGAACTCTAAGATTTGCATGTGTTGGTTGTTAACACAAACACATTACACTATATCAACACACACAAAATGCTGGAGGAATTCAGCAGGCCAGGCAGCATCTATGGAAGAGAGTACAGTTGACCCGAAGGGAGGGGGGGGATGAAGTATGGAGCTGAGAAGTTGATTGGTGAAAGAGACAGAAAACCATGGCAGAAAGAAAAGGGGGAGGAGCACTAGAGGGAGGCAATAGGTGGGCAAGGAGATAAAGTGAGAGAGGGAAAAGGAGACAGGGAATGGTGAACGAGGGGGAGGTGTGACATTACCAGAAGTTTGGGAAATCAATGTTCATGCCATCAGGTTGGAGGCTACCCAAACGGAATACAAGATGTTGTTCCTCCAACCTGAGTGTGGTCTCATCGCGACATTGGAGGAGGCAACAATTGACATATTGGAATTAAAATGGGTGGCCACCGGGAGATCCCACTTCTTCCGGCGAGCAGAGCCTAGATGCTTGGCGAAGTGGTCTCCCAGTCTATGTTGGGTCTCACCAATATACAGGAGGCCACACCAGGCACACTGGTACCGCAGCATTAAAGCCAGGAGCAACAGGTTCTGGCAGCATCTCTAGGAAGAGGTACAGTTGACGTTTCGGACCGAGACCCTTCATCAGGAGGGTAAGGGGTGCTTTGGAATGTGAGCCATCCAATGAGGGGAGTGCTTTTTCAGCTATGTGCCTGACACCAAAGTGATCTGGGTCTTTTGTTCGGCAGAAGATGGACAGCGAAGATGCCAGAAAGGAGGGGTCGCAGACACCAGAAAGGAGAGGTCGTAGACACCAGAAAGGAGTGGACTTGGAGTGGGGCCAGGAGTCGACGAAGCCCGGGGAAATCGATGAAGGACCAGCAGAAAGGAAATCATGAGCTCCAACTTGTGCACTGTTTCATTAAAATGTGCCCTTTTCTTTTTGTTTTACTTCACTAACCCTTTAATCAAATGAAGAATTATAAAGCTAAATCATTTAATTGCAAATGGAGTACTGCCTGTTATTTTGTGGTACTGATTTGTAACAGGGTAACACATCACACAGCATCCACACAAACGGGAGTTTTCGCATCTCAATCTCATACGTTTGCTGGGGCCAGAGATGGTCTTCCCTAGACTTAAGCAGCCGTCAGGACTTGAGGGCTACACACATTCAGATGGAGACGTAATTACTTCTCATGTATGTGTAGGATGTAAGAAATAAAGTCAATTCAATGATGAGTCCTAGAGAAGAAAAAGTTATGCAGCAGAATGACATTGATGCATTATCCATTTTATAATAGACATTAAATGATGCAACATAGCTACAATGGCAATTTTTTCAGTAAGAAATTTAATATTTTTTTTTAGAAAAGAAACATGCAATTGTCAAGAAACACAGGTAGATGCACCATGCTTTTCAAATGTACAGGACAAAGCAATATATACATAAATTTCACAATATACAAATACTTTCATAAGGTAGTTTAATCCTTTTAAGATGGTAATTAAGATTTGGCAGAAATTCTGTAAAATAATTTTGGTTGTGAGAATCTATTAAATATTTTGTCATTTCTAATGATAATCCCTCCCTCAAAAAGATGTTAAATTATGAAGACTGAGTAATAAACTAAAAATTAACATCTTCACAAAAAAATAAAATGTCTATCCTTATCTTACAAAAAATATAATGAAACCTTGGCTTTTTCTTATCCTCCACTGTAAGTGAAGTTTGGCAATTGAACTTGCATACTTCAGCCACTAATTCAGTACACCAAGATTATGTCTGCATTTCAGAATACTTTTTCTACATATATTGCAAATTTACAAATTCCTATCCCTTCCCCCAAGTGCATAAGTTATGTATAACAATTTTAAAAATAAAAATTTCTAAATAACACACAAGCATAATGCTTGACATGAGCATTCTGTGCTTGCCATGCATATACAAATGTGCTACAGTGAATTTGCAAATCAATCTGGAAACCTTTTAAAATCGGAAGCACTATTAAACAGAGTTGAGGAATGAAGGTCTCTTCTAAAGTCACTTCCATGTCTTTAGATATACTTATGCCATGGTATATCCATAGCTGCCGCAGTGTAATGCCACGAGAATTCGATCTTTCAGGTTTTCTTTGCTGGGATATTCTGGCAATTTCAACATGTTAATGCTGGAAAAGATGATTTTGAAATGTTTGCATTAAATTTGTATAAAGATCTGAATTGTACCTATTAATGTTTTAAATGCATCAAAGAACAAGGTAAGCTTCTGAATTTATGAATTACGATTCATCCTGAGATCCGACCGTCACAGAAATTTGTTGTAAAGAAACAGCTGAGGAGGAAATAACACAATGATTGTTGGTCCAGTCAATATTCCAGCTTATAGTTCTGGAGAATTGAGCTCCAGAACACTCTGCATTTTAAACCAAGTTGTTCCTATAGTTACAGTAATGGCACCCAACATGGAAAAATTGTCAACATCCTGTACAAAAAAAAAGTAGGACAATCTGGCTTACCACTGCCATGTACGCTCTCAGTCATCAGCAGATAATAGAAGATGTCATCATTTTAACTACACTCAAGAAGCTCAACATCCTACAAGACACAGCAGCCCACCCACAACCACTCACTCCAGCACTGATACACAGGACTAGCAACGGGTACCATCTACAAGGTGCCTTGTAGTAACACACAAAGACCACCACCTGAAAGTTGCCTTCCAAGCCATGTAGAAATATATTGCCGGCATTGGGCGAAAATCATGGAAATCTCTCACTAACCTCATTGTAGGTATACCTACACCTCAAGGACGGCAGCAATTCACTGCCATTTTCTTAAGGACAATTAAGTGCTGACTTAGCTGCAAATCCCAAGTCCCCTTCAATGAATAAACAAAAAAAATACTAAGGCTGTGGCAGAAAGTACCCAAAATATCTTGGGGCATGATGTCAACTGTTAATCTAATGAAAGTCAATTCTAAAGGTGTTTTATGGTCTATTTGCATAAATATTAAACTTAAGTAAATCTCAGACATGTAATATTTTATGGTTTGTCAATTAGATTTGATTTACAAATAGAGAAATATAAAAGTAAATACCATTGTACATTTCATTGTGGTGGCAATTCTTTTTAATCACAGAAAATTACTGCCTACTATTCTAGCTACATGAGAGCCCATAAATACATTTATCTAACAGCTGTTAAAAGTGTGCAAAGAATACCTAATAAATGACAATACTGACAATTAGTCTTTAAGAAAATGGCTGTTGGATTGCGATGATTTTATTGGAGAAATTTCTGCCTTGACTTAACAAAATTTCAGAGTACTTTAAATGCTTCCAATACATTGTTTCATTTATTCTTCTGCTGGCATTTATCTTCCTGTCACAGCATTTAATAGTCTAAACAGACTATCATCTTGAAATCAATTCATTTTTATGAAACCAAGGACAAACCATAGTTTGAATGACATTTCTAACAGATACAGATGGAATTAAGAGAAAGATTTATATTGACTTATAAATTTAATAAATCAAATGCTCCCTCCATTTTACAATGCTCATAGATTCTACATACCAGGTACTGGATGTTGGTAAGAGGTTAGAAGTGTATGGTACAGCAGCTATCGTGAACTTCTGCAATCCACTGCCACCCATAAGGTAAGCAAAGCCACCATGTGGGACCCTTGAGCTTAGAAAATGAAAAGTTTAAGAACATAAATAAACACAATCTGTTCATTTCCGTTAAAACATACTTGTATCAAAGTAAATAAAAATGTTACACTTTGTACAAAGCATGGTACTGTAATACACGTTTCTACGTACTGTTAGCTTCAAATAATCAATCTGCAAAGGAAAGAAATACTAGAGCAGCATTTCTGCTATTTCCAACAGCACCACTCAGTGCAGCATAGCTCCTAACATCAAGGGTATCAAGTTAATAAAACCAACCCTCCGCCAAACATCAAACACACATGTAGATGAGCCCAAAACCAAGAAATTGCAGAGTTGTGGACACAGCTCAGTCCAGCGCAAAGACCAGCCTCCCCTCCCTGAACTCCATCCACACTTCCTGCTGCCTCAGAAAAGCAGTCAGCATAATCAAAGACCACCCCTATGCCTCACCATTACTCCACCCCACCCCCACCCGATCACTCTCTCTTCTCCCTTCTATCAGATAGAAGATACAAAAGCTTGACAACTTTTAACCACTCCACTTTACGCCATCAGGCTACCTGGACGAAATAGGGGTGCTGCCCCTCCACCCTGAGAGCATCCTCATTGTGGCAAAAGAGGCCATGGACCAACATGTCGGAACGGGAATGGAGAGAGGAATTAAAATGGTTAGTCACTGGGAAATTCCACTTTTGGGGGATGGAGCAGAGGTGCTCATCAAAGCTTGATTTACATTGGTACTCACCAGTGTAGAAGAGGCTGCATCAGGAGCATCAGATCGGTAGCCTCGAACCTGATGGCATGAATAACGGTTTCTCCTCCCGGTAATTTTATTTCTCTCTTCCCACCTTCCCTATTCCCCACTCCAGCTTCTTAGCTCTTCTCCTCACCTGCCTATCACCTCTCCCTGGGTACCCTCCTCCTTCCTTTTCTCCCATGATCCACTTTCCTCTCATCAGATTCCTTCCTCTGCCGTCCCTTATCTTTCCCACCCACCTGGCTTCACCTATCAGCTTCTAGCTGTTCCTTCTTTCCTTCCCCCTTTTTATTCTGGCATCTTTCCCCTTCCCTTTCAGTCCGGAAGGTGGCTCAGCCTGTAACTTTGACTGTGTGTTAATTTCCATAGATGCTGCCTGACCTGTTGAATTCCTCCAGCATCTTGAGTATGTTGCTCTGGATTTCCAGCATCTGCAGAATCCTGTGTTTTCTGGATATCATAAGCACGGTCTTTCTCCAAGCTCCCTCAGCTTATACAAACATGCACATCCACACCAAGACTTCATGCTGTAGCTCATGATCACCAATTAGCAAAGGCTCAGACAATCCAGATATTCCAAATCACCAGCACATAGAGAACCAAAGGGCATTATTCAGAGTCATGTGATAAACAGGGACAAGAAAATGATCTGCGGTGTCCACCAGTTGAACTTGTGATCTGCAGTAAATGCCAACAGGTCAATGCCTCAATGGTTAATTCCCAACAACTCAACTGCTATGCAGATTTAGGATATCGATGTACTCACTCACAATTCATCTGCCATAATGGCTTCTCAGTAAACTTGATTAAGTAACGCCATTGACAACTATTCCAGACTGCTCCATCAAGCCAGCCCATCGAGGGCAATAGCTTCTGTGGTCAAACTGAAACAGTAGTCTTTTAGCAGCCACAGGAGAATCATGCCAGCACATTTTAACCAACTTAATTTTTTTTTTTTAGGAAACCACTGAACACGCCATCGCCGATTAAGTGGACAGTGAGAACTTGCACTCATTCCATGGTAGCATAGCGGTTGGTGCGGTGCTGGGCGGGCAGCGTGGTGACAAGGGCCAGAAGGGCCTATTCGTGTTGCTCTCAATAAATAAGCTGTACACAAGGAGAACAGCATGGCCTTCGTCAGCCACAATTCTGAATTCTAAACAGAGAAATGCCATTTTCATATAGATTTGACTAGCAGTTATGGATATTGGCTATTTGGTAAACTGTGAATGTCTGAATTCCTTACTTGCAAAATCAATCACCATTCACAATTACAGGTGTTATAAATTAATTGAAAGTACAAGTTAACAACTTGATGATACTTTGAAGTTGGCAAAGTAATTGTCACTTCATTGGTGTGCATGTCCCTTGCATCCCTCTGTCATATTCTTACCTTGTCTCAGTAAGCCTCAATGGCTCTGGTAAACTGCTGTGCAAAGGGAAGCTATGCTTCTCAAAGACCTTTCTTGCCTGGGCTGTCTGCACTCTATCTGTAATCTAACCTTATCTGGACATTAACCCTTGCCTTACTGCAACTTCCACAAAAAGACCTATTCAATGTGCATCCCTGGATACTCATCAACCACATCAATTGATCTGGTGTCACACAAAAACCAGACTGGGCAAGGATGGCAGATTTTTTTGCTTGAAGGATATTAGATAGGTTTTTACAACAATATAGTTCTTCTGCAGTCCTCATTACAAATGACCAGAACTTTCATTCCAGACAATTACTCAGATTTAAGTTCAACAGCTAACATGCTGTGATCTGAATATCGGTCTCTGGATCACAAGTTTGGTACAAGCTCAATTTAATGTTAATAGACAAGTAATGACATATATTATTTGATTTTGCATTTCACATAGCATTACCCATATACTGGCACTGCTTAGAACAGATTCTTTCACTGCACAACAAAACATGATGTAGCACATGCTAGAACTGATGCACATCCTGCAGTACTTTACTCAAGTATAGTTTTTAATGATATGCCTTTCATGCCAATGTGCTCAAGGAAATCCTAACTGCAACAAGGTAATGAAGGAGGATTTTCATATAAAAATCACGACGTCACTCAGCAGAGCAGTGAAATAATCTGACAGATGCCATTACTGCTTGTTCATTCTGACAATGATTAAATGTGACATCCAAAGTGAAGTTTACTTCTAGGTCAGAAGTTTTCTCCATCAACTGATCCATCCTTGCATAATACCAACCTCCCACAGGAGTCCGAAATACAAGCATGATCTGATGTTGAAATTAAGCATCTGCTCTGCAATATCTGTTCCCAGGTGCCTACACTCATGAATGGGATTGAACACAACACAAAAAGATGAAGGTGAGATCATAATTCTTGCTAATAGGGTGAAATATGATCCTACTACCACAGGGACATCAGGAAGTTATTCATGCGTAAAAATCAGTATGTGAGGCTCTGGAAATCAGCATGAGAGAATATAAAGCTTCAGTTAGGCCACATTGGAATACTGTATTCAATGCTGGTCACCCCCATTATAGAAAGGATATGGAGACATTGGAAGTGGTGCAGGAAAGGATCATCAGAATGCTGCCTGGATTTGAGAGTATTAGCTACAAGGAGGAAATGGATAGATTCTCTGGAGCATCAGTGCCTGAGGGAGACTAGACAGAAGTTTATGAAATGAGAGGCATAGATAGGATAGGTAGTCAAGAGTCCTTTCCAAGGGTAAAAATGGCAAAGACTGGAGGCCATAACATTAAGATGAGATGGGGTAAGCTTAAGGAGATAGGCAGGGCAAGTTCATTTTCTACAAGAGGAGTAGGTGCTTGGAATGCACTGCCAGGCATGGTGATGCAAGTAGACACAACAGTGACATTTTAACAAATGTGTAAATGAAGAGGATGAATCATAGACAGGAAAGCTGGGATTAGCTTCATTTGGCATCATAATCAGCACAAACATCATGGCCCAATGGCCCTGTTCCTCTGCTTTAATTTACAATATTTTATCTCTCTCCAAGCTGTACGTTCGTGACAATGGGTGTAGAGAGTGTCACTTTGTTTGCAGTGGGATGGAGGTTTTGCAGGTTGCATGAACAAGCATTTATCTTTGATTAGACACTTGGTCAATGCCTGGCTCCTTGGCTTAGCAGAACAAAGGATATCCCGTTGGTAACCTCCATCTATTAGGATAGCACTAACTGCTGTAGATCCCTGACAGAGCCAACCACCTCAGTATTAATAAGTCATGGGATTGCAATGAAGTATGGCATTCGATATCAAGAACTTCCTATGATCCATGCAACACACACAAAATGCTGGAGGAACTCAGCAGGCCAGGCAGCATCTATGGAAAAGAGTACAGTTGACATTTTGGGCCAAGACTCTTCAGGAGGACTGGAGAGAAAAAAAAAATGAGGAGTCAGAATTAGAAGGTGGGGGGAGGCAAGGAAGAAACACAAAGTGATAGGTGAAACCGGGGGGAGGGGAAGTGAAGAGCTGGGAAGTTGACTGGTGAAAGAGGTACAGGGCTGGAGAAGGGGTAATCTAATAGGAGAGGGCAGAAGTCCATGGAAAAAATTAAAAGGGGAAGGAGCAGCGGAGGAAGGCAATGGGAAAGCAAGGAGATAAGGTGAGAGAGGAAAAAGGGGATGGGAAATAGAGAAGGGGAGGCCATTACTAGGAGTTCGTATGATATGTACGATTGAATTGAATTGACTTTATTACTTACATCCTTCATATCCATAAGTAAAAGTCATTACATTACGTCTCCGTTCAAATATGCAATGTGCAATTATAATAATTTATAATAAATATTATGTACAACAGGGCAGTCAATATAACATAGAAATACAGTTGCATTAGCATGAATTAAGCAAGTCTGATGGCCTGAAAGAAGCTGTCCTGGAGCCTGTTGGTCCTGCCTTTTATGCTGCCTTACTGTTTCCCAGATGGTGGCAGCTAGAAGTTTGTGGTTGCAGTGACATGGGTCTCCAATGATCCTTCGGGCCCTTTTTACACACCTGTCTTTGTAAATGTCCTGAATAGTGGGAAGTTCACATCTACAGATGCACTGGGCTGTCCACTTCCCTCTCTGCAGAGTCCTGCGACTGAGGGAAGTACAGTTCCCATACCAGGCAGTAATGCAGCCAGTCAGGATGCTCTCAATTGTGCTCCTATAGAAAGTTCTTAGAATTTGGGGGGGCCACACCAAACTTCTTCAACCATCTGAAGTGAAAGAGGTGCTGTCGTGCCTTTTTCACCACACAGCCGGTATGTAGACTATTTGAGATCCTCGGTGATGTTTAATCCAAGGAACTTAAAGCTGATGTCTTGAAAATTCATTCACAATGAACTCACCCTAAGAGTCGTTGCCTCGAACTTTAAAAAGTTCCCAAGCCTCTCTGAATACTCTACCATATCTACTAATTCATACAGCACGAAAAGTCATTTTAACCCAACTCGTCCATGCTGACCAAGGTGCCCTCCTGAGTAGTCCCGTTTACCTATATTTGGTCCATATCCCTTGAAACCTTTTCGATCCATCAATCTGTGCAATTATCTGTTAAAGTTGTTATTGTACCACCCTCTACTATTTGCTCTGACAGCTCAATCCATACACCCACCACCCCCTGTATCAAACACCTGTTCCTCTGGTCCCCTTTAAATCTCCCACCCCTTCACCTGCAACCTATGTCTTCTAGTTTCAAACAGCCCTACCCTGGGAAAGACTGACAATGCTCCAAACCTAGGCTCCTCATGATTTTATAAACCTCTGTCAGGTTACCCATCAGCCTCCATGACCCAGAGAAAATAGTCCCAGACAATCCAGCCTCTCAAGCCCCAGCAACATCCTCAACCTCACAAATTTTTTCTGCATCCTCTTTAGCTTAATCTTTTAATATGGCAACCAGAACAACACACAATGCTATAAGTGCGATCTCACTCGTGTCCTATACGGCCATCGATCCCAAAGCCTTTTGTAATGGAGTAATGCTAACGTTGTTACCATTGAGGCACTCACTGAATAAGTAGCTCAACTGATGACTGCTGCAAAAAGCAGAGTGTTTGTTTTAGCATATTGGATATTAGCTTATTTGAATAATTCTGCAGTCAGTACTGACACTATCCTGTCAGATCTCCTGATGTCAGCAGAAAGTCTTTTGAAATCAGAAATAAAACACAAACTAGAACTCTATGATCGATCTACTGAGACTAAACATAATAGCTGTCATGTGTAGCTTTGAGCGACAATTTATGTTAATCTGGGTGAAAACATGCAATGCAATTATGACAAAGCGCATTCAGAAAATGTCAGTAATGCTCCTATAGATTTGTGATCAATTGCGTACCATGCAATTTCAGAACAAAGAAAATTAAATTAATGGAAGTTACTTCAGGTTAAAATCAACTTTGGTTTGCATTAGCCTGAAAAACTGCTACTCAGTCCAGTATCTGGCCAGTTTTGTTTACATTTTTAATGCCAGTTTTCCCCATCAAGATCCACTAAGTACATTCAGTGGCCACTTAGGTATCTCCTACACACCACTGTTGCAACACATGGTTATGAGTTACTGTCGCCTCCTTGTCAGCTTGAACGAGTCTGGCCATTCGGGAACAATGGCGCCCGTTGAAATGCCACTCACTGTTTTTATTTGTTTTTCACACCATTCTCTGTAAACTCTAAAGAATGCTGTGCATGAAACTCCCACAAGTTCATCAGTTTGAGATATTCAAACATCTCATCCAACACCAACAATCATTGCATGGTGAAAGTCATTTAGATCAGATCTTCCTTCATTCTGATGTTCGGTCTGAAACACAACTGAGCCTCCTGACTATGTCTGCATGCTTTAATGAGTTGCTGCCACGTGACTGGCTGATTAGATATTTTCATTAATAAGGATAGGTGAACCTAATAAAATGGCCACTGAGTGTATGTTACAAATTGTGATCACAATTGGATTGTTTCATACTCCAATTGACCAAAATCAATTTTAAAAATATTTACCAAAATAGATTTAAATGTTCATAAATACTATTGGAAATCTTCACGATGACAACCCCGAACTATTTCAAAAGCTGAAACAAATTCCATTTCATTTGACTTTAGTGCATTAGTTTTTTTTCCTCAGCCACTTGCCGTCTCTTCCTTCACCCAAGCATTCCAATAATTAGAAAGTCAATTAGCAAAGTCAGATATATTTGCAGATCTGAACGGGTGCCTGAAATTATGTCGTCACATGGCTTTATGAATCAATTTTAATCAGTTTGCCTTACCTGCCTGTAACAAACTGTAATAGTAATACACATTCTTCTTGAGTGAACTCTTTGACAACTTCCCAGAACCACTAGAAAAAAAGATTTGAGTTGACATTACACAGGAGATTCTGCAGCTGTTGGAAATTTTGAGCAACAAACACAGATGACTGCTTTGAGATAACATTAAGTGATATTTTTAATGGGTGGAAAAGGTACCTGTGTGTACTTTACACAACAGACAACTTTTCTATAAGGGGAATAAACTGTTCTCTGGCTTTTAACCAAGGACAGCATCAATTTTAAGCAACGTTTTGATGACAAACCCTGCCATTTTCACCAGGGATGATGCCTGATGGAATGGCAGAGCTTGTCATTAAAACGTTGATTAAAATCAATACCTGTACTCAGCTGGATGCCCGAGAAGGGTTTATTTGTCATATATGCTGGGAAAGCACTAGGTCCTTTTTCTATAAGGGCTTTTTAAAATATTGATAAATTATATTGTACTAGCCCTAGAATGAATAGAGTTCATTTCCCATGCCTTCTGAATATGGTAGTTAGCTCAGTTCACTGAAATCTTGAGATTGCCATAGTTTTTGATGCAACTAAGTGCCTTAAGGCTAAACTGCTCCATAAGGTAGGAAGGTAGTAAGAGTGAACTATAGTGGAACTGGAGTCCCATCTGGCACAGGTAAACATAAAAGTTTCTTACGTAAATAATGTATGACTACAATTGAAATACTTCATTGCCTTTTATCATCTTAGTTTCAGATTTTTGAAAGCAAAAAAATTAAATTCAAATTCTCAAGATGCCATGTGATGTATGAATTTGTGAACTAGTATTGTTGATCTCTGGATCACTCTACATTATGATAGACTATATCCGATGTAATGCGAAAGGCAGAATATACCTGCTGAAAATCTGAAGGTTTATTTCAATAATGCAAACACTCACTATGGATTCTTAATAGACTATAAACATGGCCTTACAAAAAAAGTTTTATAAATACAAAGCACTAAATAGCAGTTAAATGCCAATTTAACTGAGGAATTCATAGTCATGGCAACATTAATGCTGACTTTTTCTTTTTCTACAATGGCTATTTTACTTGCTGGGTGTTTGCACCATTCTTTCATTACAGATATCCAGCAACTACATCCAATGCCCTGTTTTACTGTTCCTGAATCATGTTTCTGCTCCTGCCTTCCTTCATTTACATCTCTTCCAGACAGATAATCTGTACTGACAAGACTTCATATCCTCTGTCACCCAGCATCATCACCATTTTGTATTCACCAACATCATCATGAAATACTTCTTGTTCCACTTCTCTCCAACACAAAAGACATTTTTAACTAGTTCTGATGAAAGGTCACAAACCTGATACATTAACTTTTTCTTCTCTCTACCTTACCTGCTGTGTATTTCCAGTATTTTCTGGTTTTTCTATTTCATCAGTCCAAAAGTCAAAGATAAATGGAAAGGAAATATTTTGTACATCTTCAGCCCAAAATGGTCCATGCCAACCAAGATGCCCCACACAAACTCATCCCATTTGCTAGCATTTAGCCCATTTCCTTCTAAACCTTTCCTATCCATGTACCTGTCCAACAGTCTTCCAAAATACACTACACGCATTTTCAATTACATTTTATTAACTTAATTATGGTAATATTTTTGTAATATTAGGTGCTATGTGTGATATATGTTTTGTGGGTGCACCGTGGTCCAGAGGAATGTTGTTTTCTTACATTCAGATTATAATACACCTGAAAAGTTATGTAAATGCCTCAATAACTTCCTCCGGCACTAATTCCACAGTGATACCAGACTTTCTGTAAAATTAAAAATTGAGTCCATCTTATAATTTTTTCCTCTCAACTTAAACCCTCATTTCTTGATTCCTAACCCTATCTACGCCCCTAATGGCTTGAAACAGCTTTGTAAAAATCACTGTCCCTTACAGTCTACAAAATAAAGTCTAAACCTATCCAACCTCTCCCTATATCTTAACGCTCAAGTACTGGCAACATCCTTCTAAATTTTTACCACAATTTTTTTTACACTCTTACTATTTTAATATCCTTCCCACAGCAGGCTGACAAAACTCAACACAATACTCCAAGTGTGACCTCCCAACTTCTATACTCAATGTCCGCACCTACGCAGGCCAGTGGGCCAACAGCCTTCTTCACTACCATGACTACACGTGATTCTACTTAAGTGAACCACTATACCACCTACTTCAGTTTAATTTTCAATTTACTAACCATTAAGTTACAGTTAAGTTACTTGACATAACCATATCTACATTGCTCAACAGTAACACATATCCAAATACTTTACTATAATCCTGAATACATAAGTCATTGAAGAGAGTAACATTTTCCCCCACTAATGTTAACTAGAGTTAGTGCATTATATTTACTGCGTTATCTTCCACGTATGGCAAATATTTATACTTTAATACTGCACAACTATGTAACAATGCAATCCACATTCAAGAAACTTAAGCGACAGCACAAAGAGTGAAGTGCAAATTAAAAATGTTTTGCAAGTTTCTACAATTTAGATTTTCTTTTCCTCGTATGGAGACTTCCTTCTATCTTCAAGTTTGTTTTTTTTAAACATCTTTTAGGGATACATTCCTGTACTATATGCTGATAACAGAGCTTAAATATAGCCTTCTTGAAGAAAAGGTACACAGCTAATGAATTTTATCTTGCAAGCTGTACTCAGTACCTTTATCACTGGTTCTTCTTTATCATAGCCACTGGTGTATTCTGTATTGTGTTGCCAGTCAGTCACGTCAATCTCCGGCATCCCTGACAGCAGCAATTCCTTAAGAGAACAATTTGTCATTGTTATCTGTGCAGCCAAGAAATAAAATTCAGACCAGAAATAAAATGCAAATCAGAAATTAAATGTAAACATTTGCATTGTGCCAATTCCATGTTATCCTTTCATCAAAGCTGTTTAATTACTTTCCTCAATATTATTATATCTCACCTTGAAAGGTTAATGAAAAAATTGTTTAATATAACTTCAAGTCTATCAGACATCACTTCAGGAACATATTATTTAAAAAAGTTAGCCTTGCACAATTGAAGACGATCTTCATAAGTTTTTTATGCAAGTAACTGAGGTAGACACTGATACTTTCAAAGTCTGACATGTCCTCTCATAGTAATGAGGTCATTTCTTTAAATTTTTATTATTTCAAAAGGGAAAGAAATAGTCCCAACTATCTAATATAACGATTCACCAATTGATTTTCATGAAGTCCAAAAAAATTAAACAAGCTCGGATTTAAAAGTATTTTTATGCTATCTGTATTTACAGCTTCACTGTACGTAAATACTAACCAAACAGTAACCGATTAGCTGTGGAGGCAAAAGAGACTGCAGATGCTGGAATCTGGAGTAACAACCAGCATCTGTGGAAGGAAAGAAATTGACAATGTTTTGGGTCAAAACCCTGCACCTGCTGTGGAAAGACTTATCAACCCATGCACTTAAAATTATTGTATACATTTGGCAAAATACTTTAGAAAAAAAATTAGAGGACAAAGACATTCTTTTTTTATTCAGCTGAAATACTGGTCAAGGTTTAGACATGGCAGCATGTGTGGGACTGTCAAGAGCATTTTAAAAAGGAGGACAAAAATGGAAGCAGTGGTCTAGAAAGCAGCCATTTGCCAAGGGGACTTTGAAGTCAGAGCATCAGGCTTCAGCAAGAACAGTTAATAGTGATCAGGTTTTTTTTTGTTTTTCTCTCGGTAGGAACTGGTGTTAGAGGATTATGGAAGCAAGGGCAGCGATATGCTCCTCCTGCAAGATGTAGGAGATCACTTCCAAAATACCTGCAGGAAGTATGTCTGCCACAGAACAAATGAAGCTCTAGTAAAATTTACTATGGAGCAACTGAGACATGGAAAATGTCATAGATAGTATATTTAGTGTGGCAGTCACAGAAAGGAGATAGGTAACCTCTGCTTCAAACAACAGACAAAGGGATGGCCTCTGAGAGGAAAAGCAGAAGCGGTAACTAAGTTTATGATGCTACCATTGACTGTTCCACCATTAGGCGAGGACAAAGTCTAGCAACAGCATTGGAAGGAAATAAGTTAGCCCACGAGCAAGACTCCAGAATATACATTAGTTCCTTGTTGCCAGAGTCAGGAGTGTCTTGGAGTGGACTTGGAATGTCTTGAGATAGGTGGGACTTGCACAAGGTCAAATCTAAACTGGAGGGGGACCAATATCCTTGAAAAGCAGTTTGTTTATGCTGCTCAAAAGTGTTTAAACTAATTTGGCAGAGACATGAGTTCAGCAGCAGTGTGGTTGGCAGGAAGATTGACTCAAATGTCAAGGATAAAGTAAGCTCAGTAGGCAAAGTAGACAGGCATGATAGATGACGTTGGTGAGCAGGAGAAGATGGTGTGTGGTAGGCTCAACTGCGTTTACTTTAATGGAAGGAGACAAGTCAGATAAGCTTAAAGCATGGATCAGTACATGGAACTATGACTTTACTGCATGAGAAAAGGGCAGGACTGGCAGCTTATTGTTCTGCAGTATAGAAGTTTCAAGTTTCAAAGCAGGATGCAATAAGGAAATACATAGAGAGGAATCATCCAAAGACACTAGAGGGCAATCACTTTGTGAGGGTAATACTATGGTCAGTGGGAATCAGAAAGAAAAAACAGTTATTTAAGCAAATTGCAGCTAGATGTAAAAACAATAGAGTATAATAGTGGAAGATTATAGTGTTGCCAATTTTGACTGAGATTACATAACATGGGACAGAGTTTGTCAAATCTATCAAAGCCAAATTTGGAGCCAACATGTAGATAGCTTTTAAGAAACCAGGCTGTTCTTAACTTTGTCTTAGGAAATGAAATGAGGTACATGGTGAAGGTTTCAATTGGGGAATATTTTGGGAATAGTGACTATAATTCTGTTCATTTTATGGCAGTTACAGAAAGGTGAAGGTTAGTCCTTAAGACAAATCGTGGCAAGGCTGATTTGAATGGAGGAAGAGAGGACCTAGTGAAAAGGAGCAAACAGTTGTGAGTAAAGCATTCGATAAGCGGCGATTTTTGAAAGTCAGTTAGCAAGAGTTAAGGTAGTATGTTTAGGTAAGGGTAAAAGGAAAAGATGGCAAGATTATAGCATTTTGAATGCCAAGTTATTGATTGTTTGATCAAAAAAAGTGAAGCACATGACAAGTACTAACAAATACAGTTGAGTCCCCTGGGGACTATAAGGGTGTAAAAGAGTGTTGAAATTGGGAGGGCAAAGAGAGGCCAAGAAATATCCTTCGCAGGCAAGACTGAGGCGAATCCCAATTCATTCTATATTACAGGTACGAGGACATCGTGAAAAAGAGTGGTTGCCTTGGGGATCAAAGGGATAATGAATTTTTAAAGCCGGGGATGTAGGCATAGTCTTTAATGAATACTTATCATCAGTACTTACAAAGGACGCAAACAGTAGAGAGTAGAGGGATACATTGAAGGTCTGAAGTATGTCAATACAAGATGTGTTAGATGTCTTAAAAGATACAAGGTAAATAACTCCCCAGATTCCTATGCGATACATCCCAAAATGTAATAAGAAACAAGGGAGCTAGACCCCTGATGGAGCATTCTACATTTTGATTAGGCACAAACAAGGTAACAGATTGGAGGATAGTTAATGATGTTCCTTCATTTAAGAGTAGCAGAGATAAGCTAGGTAACCGAACACCTTCACCTTGTCCGCTGCAAAAAGCAAGATCACTTGGTGTGTATCCATTTCATTGAACTTCCCATTCCCATTCTGATATTTCTGTTCATGGACTCCTGTACAGCCATAATGAGACCACTCTCAGGTCGGAGGAGCAAAATCTCATTCTGTCTGGGTAGTCTCCAAGCTGATGGCATGAACATCGATTTCTCTAGCTTCTGGTAATTTCTCCCCCCCACCCCCAACACCTTCTTTCTTTTTCCATTCCCCATTCTGGTTCCCCTCTCACCCCTTGTCCTCTCCTCACCTGCCCATTTTCTCTCTCTGGTTTCTTCTCCTTCCCTTTCTTCCATATTTCACTGTCCTTTCTTATCAGATTCCTTCTTTAATCTTTTATATCCCAGATTCTTACTTCATCCCCTACTGTTCTCCCACCCACCCACCTTACCTTCATATTCTGGCTTCCTTTTTAGTCCCGACGAGGGGTCTTGATCTGAAACATTGACTGTTTATTCTCCTCCACAGATGCTGCCTGATTTGCTGAGTTCCTCCAGCACTGGTGTGTGTGTGTGTTGCTCAAGATTTCCAGCATTTCCAGAATCTCTTATATTTATAAACTCAGGCCAGTAAACCTTCCATCCACGGTAGAGAAATTACTGGAGACAATTCTGAAGGATAGGAATTCATTTGGAAAGGCAAGGACTGATTAGGAATAATCAACATGGCTTGTGCAGGGTGTAGTTCTATCTCACTAATTTAATTGAATATTGTGATGGATGATGACGGTAGATATTGTCTACATGAATCCAAGGCATGGTAGGCTGGTTCTAAAGGATAAAGCAGCTAGGATCCAATGGAAACTGGCTAATTGGATCCACGATGCCTTGGTGATAGGGAAACCACTGGCTTCCTACCTGATGGTTTGGTGACTAATAGTGTCCTCCATGAATCAAAGCTAGGCCTTTACTGATGTGACATACATTAGCAATCTGAATGCAAATGTAGGAAATACGATTAGTAAGTTTGCAGAAAACAAACCCGATGGCATGTAAATAGCGAGGAAAGTTACTTAAAGCTACGGCAAGATATAAATCTGACGGGACATTTGGCAAGCATTGTGATTGGAATTTAATCCTGATAAGTATAAAGTGATGTATTTTGGCAAATCAAAAGGGGAGAACGTGTACAGCAAATGTTAGAGCACCAAGGAATGTTGATGAACAGAGAAACTAGAGGTGCAAATCCATGGTCCCCTAAAATTGGAAACATAGGTCAACAGGGTAGTGTAGAGATCAGGACAATAAATATGCAACGCAAGTCCTTATAATGCAACTTTACAAGCCACTTGTTAGGCCACACATGGAATACTATTTGCATTTCTAGCTGCCACAATACAAGGAGGATGTGATTGCACTGGAGAAAATGCAGAGAAGGTTCACTAGAATGTAGTCTGGATTGTTTGACTTGGTCGAGGATAGGATTACTTTCCATGGAGCAAAGGAAGATGAAGGGTGGCAGAAGTATATAAAAATACAGTAGTTAAGGTTAATAGTAAAAAATCTTCCGCCCATGGAGTACCAAAAACAGAAGCACATAGATTCAAGGTAAGGGGAAGGAGTTTTATAAGGAAACTTTGTTTTTATTTTCACAGAGCAGTTGATACCTAGAATCTGCTGCCAGTGGTGGTAGAATCAGATAAAAGCTGACACATAGAAACTGCAGTCCTAATGTGGACAAGTAGGATTAGTGAAAATGGGTTAAGCGGGCATGAAAGTGGTAGGCTAAAGAGACCACATCTAATTCTGCAACCTAATAAATTAGCTTGATTGCACTTTTAATCTGTTCAACATTTATGCATACTCCTCTAAATCCTTTCACCTTTATTAGCAAGTTGGAAATTCAGCATAGTATATGAAGGTATTCTAATTTTTTTTGATTCACGATTTTCACAATAAGACATCATCTACTGGGGTATGCATCTTTGATTTGCAAAGGTAGATTTGGCTGTAATGAATAGCACGTCATTCCCTGTCCATACAAATACATTTCACTCAGACTTGACAATTTATCGAATTTTGCTGAACTTCTCCCAAGAATGCACTCTCCTAAAAGTACAGACAGAAATGACTGTACTGTGGAAATAATTCGGGGGTGGGGGCGGGGGACATGATCATCTCAAGTACTCCTTGCTCTCATTATTCTTTTCTTCTTCTTGATCCACTCCTTAATCACTTATATTAATTTTAACAATGGTTTAGTAAATTGCAAAATACAATGTGCACTTACCAGCTCATATTCATCAAAAAGCTGAACGAGGGATGCTGGGATGAACAGGTGAAAGCCTTGCAAAAATGCATTTATCTGAGGCTGAATAGCACGAGTCATTCTTAATTCAGTAACCAGCTGGACGTACTCAGCCTACAAAGAAAGGGTAGCTATTTAATGGTCTGCAAATTGGAAGTCCATTAGCTGAAATAATGCACAAAGGTCAACAAAACTAGCACTTTTATGTATTTGATCCTTTCAATTATCTTTTAATCATTACAACAAGCAAGTTCTGTTGCGTTATTAATGAATCAATAGTGCAATACAAAATGTTGGTATTAATAACTTAAAAAGGGATTCAACAGCAGTACTGAAACTTCCTGAACTTATAGATCGTGGAGACTGGGGAGGCAAAATACATTTGACATTCAATCAAGCAACAAAACAGAGTTGTGAAAGTTTGCTTTATCTAGCATCCTGTACAACTGTAAGCATTCAAAAGTAGAGGTAAATTAATTGGGAACATATGCCTCGTATTCAAACTCTTCATAAATGTATACAATCACCAAGAATTTGAGAAACAACCTACTGAAAAACTGCCCTGTTTTTTGCCTTTTTACAAAATTATAATGATTAAAACATTATTGGCATTTTGGCACATATTTCAATTAGACTGAAAAAGTAATCAGACAAGAAGACCACTGAATCCATTGAAGTTTCTGATGACAAATGATTCTTTAAGGAAAGACCAATTTCCTGGAGCAAATATCACTGCTCAGATAAAACTGCAAAACTAAAAACATTAAGAGTCAAATTCAAAAGACCTGAATAGCTTTTAAGTCACAAAGTTTTTAAGACTTTTTCAGTCCAAAATGAATAAACACTTTTTCCAATAAAATACATCCACCAGTTTTTCTGTTTGCTCATTCACTAAACTCTTTGCAACTTAATGCCTCTACAAACACAACTCATGATGGTGGAAAACAAAAATACGTGATTTTTCTGTCCCGTCATCCAAATGCCACAGAGTAAAGGAAAAGATATCAAACTATCAAAACATTAACAAGTGTGTAAGTTCCAAGAAAGCATGGGTTAAAGACAACCATATGACATAGGAGAAGAAATAGGCTAATTTATGATCTCTCTCAATCCTAATCTCCTGCCTTCTCACCGTACATTTTCAGCCCTAATCCAGAGCCTGTCAACCCCCACTTTGAATATGCTCAATGACTTGGCCCCCACGGCTGTTTGTGACAATGAATTCCACGGGTTAACCACCCTCTGGCTAAAGAAATTGCGTCTCATCTCTGTTCTAAATAGATGTCCCTCTACCATGAATCTCTGTCCTCTAATCCTAGACTCACTCAATATAGGAAACATTCAAAATATAAACATTCAATATTCCGTAAGTTTCAATGGGATCTTCTAAACATAAGAACAGGCCCAGAGCCATCAAATGCTCCTCATACTTTAACTCTTTCATTCCCAGAATCATTCTTGTAGATCCCCTCTTGACTCTCTCCTTGGATAAGGGGCCCATAACTGCTCATAATACTTCATGCAGTCTGACCAATGCTTTATAAAGCCTCATCATTACATTCTTTGTCCTATATTCTAGTCCACACAAAGTGAATGTTAAAATTGCATTTGCTTTCCTTATCAACTCAACCTGCAAATTAATCTTTAGGGAATCCTGCACAAGAACCCACAAATCCCTTTGCACCTCTTCATTTTTAAATTTTCTCCCCATTTAGAAAATAATTGACAACTTTATTCCTTCTAGCAGAATGCATGACCTTACACTTCCTAACACTACATTCCACTTGCCACTACTTTGCACATTCTCCCAATCTGTCCAAGTCCTTCTGCAGACTCCCTACTTCCTCAAAACTATCTTTCCCTCCACCTATCTTTGTATCATCTGCAAACCTGGACAAAAAGCCATCAATTCTGTCATCCAAATCACTGACATAACATGAAAAGAAGTGGACCTAACTCTGACTCCTGCTGAACACTTGTCATCAGCAGCAATCAGAAAATGCCCGCATTATTCCCACTTTTTGCCTCCTGCCAGTCAGCCAATCTTCTCTTCACGCTAGTAACTTTCCTGTAATACTCCCTTATGTATAGCACCTTGTCAAAGGCACATCCACTGACTCACCTTTCCTCACAGAATTCGAACAGATCTGTCAGGCAATATTTCCCTTAAGGAAATCATACTGTCAATGGCCTATTTTATCATGAGCCTCAAAGTATCCTGAAAACTCACCCTTAATAATGGACTCCAACATCATCCCAACCACTGAAGTCAGTCATACTAGCTTCTTCTTCTTCTGCTTCCCTCCCTTCTTAAAAGAGTGTAGTGGCACTTGCAATTTTCCAGTCCTCTAGAACCATTCTAGAATCTAGTGATTCTTGAAAGGTCATTATTAATGCCTCCACAACCTCTTCAGCTACACTTTTCAAAATCCTGGGGTCTTTTCATCTGGTCGAGGTAAATTTGCTACCTTCAGACCTTTCAGCTTCCAAAGGAACTTCTGCTTATTAATAGCAATTACATTCACCCTGCTCTCTGACACTCTAGTCTCTAGCATTCTGCTAGTGCACCCCACAGTGAAGATTGAGGCAAAATACTTGTATTCATCTGCCATTTTTGTGTCCCCCATTCCCCATTACTAGCTCTCCAATGTCATTCTCCAGTGATCTAATATACATTCTCGCCTCTTTTTTACTCTTTATATATCTGAAAGAACTTTTGATATCCTTGTATATTATTAGCTAGCTTTCCTTATTTCACCATTTCTCTCCTGATGGCTTTTTAGTTGTCTTCTATTGTTTTCTAATACTTTCCCAATCCTCTAACTTCCCACTAATTTTTGCTACATTATATGCCCTCTCTTTTCCTTTTATGTCTTTGATTGCCCTTGTCAGCCACTGTTGCCTCATCTTCCCTTTAGAGTGTTTCATCTTTGGGATTTGCCTTCCTGCGCCATCCAAACTCCAGCCATTGCTGTTCTGCCATCACCCCTGCTACTGTCCCAGTCAACTTTGCCAGCTTCTCTCTTATGCCTCTGGAATTCTCTTGGCTCTACTGTAATACTGATACATCTGACTTTATCTTCTCCCTCTTAAATCGCAGAGTGAATTCTATATTATGATTATTGCCTCCTACCCAAATTTGGTTCATTACACAACACCCAAACCAGAATTACCTTTCCCCTAGTGTACTCAACTACAAGCTGCTCTATAAAGCCATCTCACAGGCTTTCTACAAATTTCCTTTCTTGCAATCCAGCACCAACCTGATTTTTCCCAATCTACCTGAATATTGAAGTCCCCCATGACTGCCCTAACTTGCCCTTTTTAGGGCAACACACACACAAAATGCTGGATGAAATCAGAAGATCAGGCAACATCTATGGAAATAAATAAACAGTCAACATTTCAGGCCAAGACCCTTCTTTAGGACTTTTTACATGCATTTTCGATCTCCCACTGTAACCTGTATTCCAGATCCTGGCCACTATTTGGAGGAGTGTATATAACTCCTATCAGGGTCTCTTTACCCTTGCAGTTTCTTAACTCTACCCACAAGGATTCAACATCTTCCAATCCTATGTCACACCTAAGGATTTGATTTCATTTTTTAACAACAGAACCACCCTACCTCCATCTGTCTGTTTGCTTGTCCTTTTGATACAATATGCATCCTTGGATATTAAGGTCTCATCTATGATCTTCTTTCAGCCTCACTCAATGACGCTGATTTCAGCTCATTCTGCTGACTACAATTTTTTCCTATCATTTGCCTGTCCTTCCTCACAGTCTCACTGCACTCTGCACTGCCAAGTCTTTCAAAGGCAGAGGTGGAATACGCTTCAAGGTTTGTACACCTTGTGGTGTTCAAACGGAGCGATTCCGTCTCAGACCTGTTCACACGACCTGGAACACCTTGCCATTCCTCTGCAACTGGATACTTGACTTCCTAACCAGAAGATCACAATCTGTGCAAATTGGTAATATCTCCTCCTTGCTGACGATCAACACTGGCACACCTCAGGGATGTGCGCTTTGCCCACTACTCTATTCCTTCTACACCCATGACTGTGTAGCTAGGTACAGCTCAAATACCATCTATAATGATACAGCTGTTGCTGGCAGAATTTCAGATGGTGACAAGACGGCACACAACAGTAAGATATATCAGCTAGCTGACTGCTGTCACAGCGACAACCTTGCACTCAACATCAGTAAGACCAAAGTGCTGATTGTGGACTTCAGAAGGGGTAAGACAAGGAATCAGAAGGGGGAAAAGTGACCAATTTCAAGTTCCTGGGTGCCAATATCTCTGAGGATCTAACCTGAACCCAACATATCAATGCAGCTACAAAGGCGGCACAACAGTGGGAGTTTGCGGAGATTTGGTTTGTTACCCAAAGCACTTCTAAATTTCTACAGTTGTACTGTTGGGAGCATTCTAACTGGCTGCATCACTGTCTGGTATGGGGGGGGGGGGGTGGATACTGCACAGGATTGAAGTAAGCTCCAGAGAGTTGTAAAGTTACGTCAGCTCCATCACAGGCACTAGCCTTCATAGTATGCAGGTCATCTTCAATCAGCGATGCCTCAAAAAGGCAGTGTCCATCATTAGGTACCCCCATCACCCAGCTCATGCCCTTTTCTCAATGCTACCATTAAGAAGATACAGAAGCCTGAAGGCACACACTCAACATTTCCCCTCTATTATTATGTATTGTATTGTACTGCTGTTGCAAAGTCAACAAATTACACAACATATGCCGGTGATATTAAACCTGATTCTGATCTACTTGCATACCAACTACCCCATTCTCAGCCCTATCACTTTAGTTCACATACCCTTGCGAATTAGTTTAAACCTTCCCCAACAACTCAAGCAAATCTGCCCACAAGGATATTGGTCAAATAAAACTCACTCCCGGGGAGTCTTGTTCTTTTCCAATAGCTCCTGCCTTGCAACGATGTTTCTCTTTCACTCACTACTTCAAATTATGACTCACTCCCGACAAGACTTGTTCCTTTCAAATGTCTCCCTACATTCAACGATATACATCTCCCTCTCCTTCAAATTAATACAACATCCAGGCAAGGATAGCCTTGGGTAGTTGCAGTCAAATCAGACCTTTGAAATCAGACCACCGGAACCAACCTTGCTCGCTGCAGACGAGATAATGTGTCACCAACCTAGATGAACTTAGCCTCCCTGTACACAATAGGGCAGGGGTCCCCAACTTTTTTGCACTGCAGACCAATTTAATATTGACAATATTCTTGCGGACCGGCCCACTGGGGGGGGGGGGGGGGGGGGGGAGAGGAGGGTTGCCAATGGACAAGAGTAGCAGTCAGATACGTTGAGCTTACCCCGAGAAAGACTACAATGACCATGAAGCCTTGCGCATGCGTGACCTGCACATGCGTGTACCTGCCAATTTTTTTTCTGCAAATCGTTTTTGCCAATTCCGTTCGGGGGGGGAGGGGGGTGTTCATCACGACCGGAATATCAGTGATAAGTGGCTAATACACTCAATTTCATTTCTAAAAGGGTTTATTTAATATTAAACACACAGCACATATTTTGCTCGCATGAATATAGTGATAGGTCAATTATCAGGGGAGGACAGGGGAGCTTGAAGTAGGTGTTGAATAAACTTCCAGTAGAAGTGGTAGAGGCAGGTTTGATATTATCATTTAAAGAAAAATTGGATAGGTATATGGACAGGAAAGGAATGGAGGGTTATGGGCTGAGTGCAGGTCGGTGGGACTAAGTGAGAGTAGAGTTCAGCACGGACTAGAAGGGCAGAGATGGCCTGTTTTCGTGCTGTAATTGTTACATGGTTATATAAGTCAATAGCATCATAACATTTTAAGTAACGTTTGGAAATTAAACACACAGCACATATTTTCCCCGTATAAACACATAAAATCATTGCAACACACCAATATCGCTGAATCAGTGGGAGCCCTGGGCTTGTTTCCCTGCAACAAGACGGTCCTATCGAGGGGTGATAGGAGACAGCGATACTCGAAGGGGGTTCCTTATGTCCAGTCTATTCCGCAATTTAGTTTTCGTTGCATTCATTGCAGAAAACTCCGCTTCGCAGAAAGAAGTTGGAAATGGAAGCAACGTTTTCAGTGCTTTTGTGACTATCTCAGGATACTTAGCCTTGACTTTAATCCAGAATACCAGCAGTGATGTTATGTCAAACATACTTTTCTGCCCGCCGTCATTTGCAAGCTCGAAGAGTTGATCTCCTTCCCGCGCTGACATAGATGAAACGCAGGTAATGACCTCGCATGCGTTCAAATTCAACAGTGGGCGTGACAGGGAATAAGGAAAGGTGCAGCTGACTCCTACCACGAAATCATATCGTTTCCTCCCGGCCCGGTAGCACATGCTTTGCAGCCCAGTACCGGTCCATGGCCCGGTGATTGGGGACTGCAGCAATAGGGGGTGCCAGAGGCAGACAAGATAGGAATAATGGAAGGATAAGAAATACACCCAACAACTAAAGGGCGATTGTTTTACTGACTTCTATGTGTTCTTGCTTGACAGCGTGTAGTTTCTATTGACTTTTAACTTCTCTATTGTGAATGGTAAGTAAGGAATTCAAACAATTTACCAAATGGTCAATATCGGTAACTGATAAGCCAATTCTGTATAAAAATAGCCTCCATTTAGGTTTCAGAACAGTGTGGGTGACAGGGGCCATTCTGTTCTCCTTGTGCACAAGTAATATGAAATATTTTTGAGTTGTAAGAGTGCATGTGTTCTGGACCCAGTTATTTTATTATCAGCATAGATACAAATAATTTCACAAATAATACACTACCGCATGTTTGACCAAATCATTGTTTTGGTGGTTGTTATATTCAGTATTATCTGTTTGTTGCCCTCCAATACTTAGACAAGATTCAAAAGCCCTTTTGCAAATGGAGTATTCACTGACATTTTGAAACACGTTACATGTGGTAAAATCTGGAATCTACATACTGATAATAAAGTCTTCGCTAATCAGTAAACGTTGCAACCCTCGGTCCACATCAACTCTAATACAATTAATGACCAAAGATGATGTGCAAAAAACGTCTGCCACGTGAAAAGAAAGAAATATTATCATAGCCAACTTACCTTATTTTCCTGTGTCACAAGTATACTTATGCCTCCAGGTTTTAAAGGTACTTCTTCCATTGCACCAAATACATCAGTCTCTACAGAAAAAGTAAGTTCCAGCCCAAGGTCACTAATATCATTATCCAGAATCCACTGAAGGTTTTTGGCATATTCTGGGTCAATGGATGCCACATCTTGATAATTTACAGGGATACCTGAAAACATATACACACCAGGACAATCTTTCAGCCACAAAATGCTATGATGCCAAGTAGATACAGAAATCAAATTATGAATCCAACTAAAGCTAAGTCCTTGTACATGTGTGTCATTATCAGATCTTAAGTCACACTTCAATTCAGTAACGACTTTGAAGTGTAACCTAAGATTGCTATAGTTTTTCAATCACCATTCTTGTTGGATAATAATTGATTTTCTTTTTGCCTGCCTTTGATGAATCTAACATTGTAACCTTCTCTTATCTACATGTTACAATGGGACATGGATAAGATACTGATCTGGGCTGAAAGTGGCAGATAGAATTCAATCCAGAAAAGTGTGAAGTGATAAGCTTTGCAAGGTTGATCTTGAAGGGTTAATGGCAGGATTATTAACAGTGTAGCGGAACAGAAGAATCTTGGAGTTCACGTCCACAGATCCCTCAAAGTTACCATGCAAGTTGATAGGTTGTTAAGAAGCAACAGGGTGTGTTGACCTTCATAACTCACGAGACTGAGTTCAAAGCAGCTCTATAAAACTCCAGTTGGGCCACACTGATCAGTACAGGCTGCCTTACTTTAGGGAGGGTGCTGAAGAGATTTACTGGGATGCTGCCTGGATTAGGGAGCATGTCTTATGAGGAAAAGTTAAGCAAACTAGGGCTTTTCTCTTTGGAGAAAAGGAGGATAAGAGGCAACTTGAAAGAAGTGTACAATCTAGGCTTAGATGGAGAGGAAAGCCAGCACCTTTTTCCTCAAAGCAGCTAATATGAGAATGCATACTATTAAGGTGATTGGAGGGGGGGAATATCAGAGGCAAATTTTTTTTTAAAAACATATAATGTTGAGTGTGTGGAAAGTCCTGCCAGGATGCTGGTAAAGGCCAATAAATTAGGGACATTTGAGAAAAGCTTAGATAAGCACATGGATGAAAGAGATGAAAGACAAGTGGAGTACTATGCGGGAGGGTAGGCTTACGTTCAACTTGGAGTAGGTTAAAAGGTCAACAAAACACTGTGCCCAAAGGACGTATATTGTGCTGTACTATTCTGCATCTTCTATGTTTTATTTGTTTCTCACATTCTCCTCATGACACTATTCCAGCTCGACCATGAGGATGAAAGAGATGATTATAGATCAATACATCATTTACAAAGGCCAAATGGATCAGTGGTGATAGCATCATTAGAAGTACATCTTTTGTGATAATAAACTTCAAATACATTATTTGAGCAGTCTTTAATCTCTCAACTTTCTTGCCACAATAACTTGTTCAGAAACCCCACCCTCAGAACATGAAGGAGACTTCTGCATTCAAGATCAAAAGGCATTAATATACTTGTCAGTCTTTTATGCAGTCGCCTTCAAACTTACTGACCCTATGAAATCCCAAATACCTTAATTAAAATCTCTTTTGATCAAACTTATTGCCACCTTTTTTGGATTCAGCATCAAGTTATGTTCCTATGAAAAACCTTGAGATGTTAGCTTATGTTCCAGATGAAATCAATTTTTTACCGCTGTTACAAAAGGCAGCTTCCCTCAGCCTCAAAGACTATATTCACGTCTTCCTTTTTGTTCCCATTTTCATTGGAGATGGCCTGTACTTTCATCATGTACATGTGTGACCCAAAACCAAAATAACACGAGTTATTGTTTAGTTTCCCACCCATGAATTGCTATTCTTGAAAACCAAAGAACAGTTCTAATTACAATATGAATTTCCAAACACAATTCTTACCAAGTATATGTTTGTAGAATGAACGTGTAAAGTAGATGTTAACCAGTTGTCGGTGATAAAGTGCCAAACCTAGAATCTGCCCTGCAAACCGGAAATAATTCAAATGGTCTGGATTCACTGAGGAATTGCTGTTTGGCTGGAACGTAGTTCCTAAATAAAAAAAATCAACTTACTTCCTCAATTTAATTGATAAAGCAAATATATACTCGAAGAACTTTTGTTCAAAATTTACATTAAAATAGTTATCAACAAATTGAAAAGGTTGAAATTTTTTAAATCTCAAATCAATATTGATAATGAAGGTAGCTTTTATCAGTGTACCAGGAACGTACCATCTGCTGACTGAGTGAAGAGAGCATAGTCTGGGTTAATTATTTCACTGGACAGTATGTCGAACCATTCACGCACCACTCCTTGGCCCTGAATGCAAAAAGGGGAAGAATTCAAAGGGAAAATTTAACAGTAGGGTCCCTAGTCCTTTGCTCCCATTCCCCTTTCAGCAAAGTATGCCCAAATGCATCTTAGTTGAAGCAATTGAAAACCCTTTCCATAAGACCATAAAACATAGGAGAAGTTGGCCATGCAGCCCATTGAGTCTGGTCTGCCATTTAATCATGGGCTGATCCAATTCTTCCAGTCATCCCTACTCCCTTGCCTTCTCCCCATACCCTTTGATACCTTGGCTAATCAAGAACCTATCTATCTCTGCCTTAAATGCACCCAATAGCTTGGCCTCCACAGCTGCTCATGGCATCAAATTCCACAGATTTACTACCCTCTGACTAAAGTAATTTCTCCGCATCTCATCTCTGTTCTAAATGGACATCCTTCAATCCTGAAGTTGTGCCCTCTTGTCCGAGACTCCCCTACCATGGGAAATAACTGTTCAGGCCTCTTAACATTCAGATACTTTCAATATTATTTAGAAAATTTCACAATAACTTCCAAAATCATTGTGATTGGGAAATTAGATTTACAGTGTAAAGGAATTGTTCATCCCACTGTGCTCATGCCAGCTAAAAAGTGATTTGAAGTTAATCCTACTTCACAGCTCTTGAAGTATTTAATCTTTTACCTGTATACACTGCCCTTAGGATATGAAGAGGTTCTGTTTCTACAGACATCTGGACGCCAATTTGCCCATAGGTCGGAAAATACACAATTCACTGATACTTTAATGATAGCTCCAATATAGTATAATGAATTGTGGTGGTAGCTAATTAACAGTAGCATGTATTTGTCTTCCACTGCCTGGCTATGATGGTAAATAATGAGGATGTTAGAATAAACTCTTCTCGGGCTTCCAGTCAAGGTACAAGTGTCAATTATAACCGACATTTCTATAACAAACTCTGCCACCTTTTTCAGGGATGATGCCTGAGTGTAGTCCAGTAGTATTTATACCCCCTCCCCTGCCCCCACCCCCCCATCTGTCCCTCCTAGTTGGTTAGTCCCCATCCAATCAGCCGGTTTCTGCTCTCCTACACCATTTGCAATCAAATTCCAGTTCTTCCTTACAGCAAGACCTCAGTCTTTATTAAAATTCTTTTTCCTCTAGTTTTATTTCAAGAAAGTCTTGCTCTAAGTAAGAACTAGAATTCGATCGTAAACAAAGCAGGAGAATGGAAACCTGGTTGGATGAGGACTAACCAATCAGGAGTGTCGAACTGCAGGGGTATAAATACCACCGGATTAGATATGCCCAGGCATCATCCCTGAAGAAGATGGAAGAGTTTGCCATCGAAGCGTTGGTTATAATTGATACTTGCACCTGGCTAAAAGCCCAAGAAGAACTTATTCATCATATACACCAAGAAAGCACTAGATCTTTTTTCAGGATGTTACAGTCCTTTTTGCCAAAGTATTAATAAAAATAATTGCTTGTCAATTTCCAAAGCAATTCTAAAGTGGCCTCCTGCCATGAAACTGGCAGCTTGTGTTCTTAAAAGATGATAGTATCTGATGCAAACCACACAAAATGTTGGAGGAATCCAAAAGGTCAAGCAGCATCTATGGAAATTAATAGACGGTCGACATTTTGGAATAAGACCCCTTTTTCAGGACTGAGAAGGAAGGGGGAAGATGCCAGAACAAAAAGTTGGTGGGATGGGAAAAAACTAGCTGGAAGGTGATAGGTGAAGCTTGGTGGTTGGGAAAGGTCAAGGGTTGGACCATAGGAGAAAGGGAAGAAGGAGATGACTCAGGGGAAATAATAGGCAGGTGAGAAGTAGTAAAAAGTCAGTGGGGAATAGAAAGGGAAGGGAGTATTTGTTTAGGAAGGAAAAAAATCTATATTTATGTCATCAGGTTTGTAGGGTACCCATACGGAATACAAGATATTGTTCCTCCACCCTGAGGGTGGCCTCATCTTGGCACAAGATGCAGTCATGGTCGGACACATCGGAAGGGGAATGGGTAGGGTATTGGAATTAAAATGTTTGGACACCGAGAGGTCCTGCTTGTGGTAGATGATACGAGTGGTCCTCAGTTTACGACGGTCTCGTCAATGTAGCAGAGGCTACATCAGAAGCACTGGACACAGTAGACGACCCCAGCTGATTCACAGGTGAAGTGTTGCCTCACCTGAATGGACTGTTTGGGGCCCTGAATGGAGGTGAGGGAGGTGTATAGGCAGCTGTAGCACTTAGGCCACTTGCAGAGACAAGTGCAAGGAGGGATAAGTCGCAAGGGACAAATGGACAAGGGAATCGCAGAGGGAGCGCTCCTGGCAGAAAACTTTGGGGGGGGGGGGGGAGGTTTGTGAGTAAAGATGTAGGATCCCATGGAGATGGCAGAAGTTGCACAGGATGATGTGTTGGATACAGAGGTTGATGGGGTGGTAAGGACAAGAGGGACTCTATCACTATTAAAGCGGCAGGAAGATGAAGTGAGCACAGATGCATGGGAAACGGAGGAGATGCGAATGAGGATAGCATCAATAGTACAGGGAGGGAAACCACATTCTTTAAAGGAGGTCATCTCTGAGATTCTGAAACTGAAAACCATGTGTAAGGGGGTTTCGTCTTTTATGTTACTGTGTAGGCTAATTAAAATGGCTTCTTTGTTATGTTATACTTGAGAATGCTTCTTTGTTATGTTAAACGCTGAGAAAGTTCTTGCGCTAGCAGCTTGTTTTGGGTTAGAGTGTGATAAGGATATGTTACGAACCAATTGGGATAGTTGTTATGTTTTTGGTGTATTTGAAGATACCGTATGTGCGGGGTTTTGGGGCAGAAGGTGGAAGAGAGAGACAGAGGATGGATGAGGTGCTGTGAGCCCTTTAACGGGGTCGGACCCCAAGCGGGGCGATCAGTGAGGAGAGGAGACGGAGACGGACTCGTGTGGAGCATCTAGTCGACCACTGTTGTTGGTCCCAGGCGGCTGGTCGAGGTGGTCCGAGGGGTCGCAGGTGAAGAAGAAGGGTCCTGAGCTCCAACTGTTTGTGCACGAAGAGTTTGAACTTTGATAAGTGTGGTGCCTTTGATTTTCCTTTTATATTTTATTCTCTGTTAATTATATAGTTCCAGTAATATCTATAAACTGTAAATCATTTAATCGTATCTGGTGTATTGTCTATTATTTGGGCGGGGTGGGGTACATCACATTGCATCCACACAAACTAATTACCTAGTTTGCCAGGGCCGAGGGCTGTTTCCCTAGACGACAGCGAGCCCAGCGACCCTGAGGCTGGCTGGGGGGGCTACACTGGGGGCTCGTCCGGGATTGGATCTACTGGTATGCTGTGTGGTGGCCCTGTTTAAATCAGTGATGTGTGTCTCTGTGGGTTATTTGCTGGTGATTGCTGCAAGTGCAGTGGGTGAGGTCTTTGTTCGAGTTCAGACGAACATTTACGAGTTGGAGGTGGAACTCGGGGCTTCTATGCTGTTGGGAGAGAGAGGAAAGAGTGGTCTGATTTGGAGGTAGTGTCTGCGAATAAATGTCCTAGCTCTGGCAGGCTCCACCTGGCATTTGGGATAGTGTCCACCCCTAGAGGGGCGGAGGCATGCGAGACGCGGGTGGAGCGGATCTCTCAGTTGTTAGATGAATGGCAGTGTTCGGTTCAGGGAGAGCGACGGGGATTGGTGGAAAGTTTAAGTAGGCGGGTTGGTCCCCTGAAATGATCCCCCCTGGCACAGCAAGCAACTTAGCTGCCCTCCTAGCCAGAGAAGACGCACTAAAAACTTTCCCCCCCTCTTTCAAATAACTGACAGCTGTCACTATGGTGTAAGTGAACCTGACAGCTCTAACACCGTCACCAACCCGTTCAGCTGATCACAGAGGTGTCGGGAAGCTTAGTGGAGGCCCAGTGGGGAACAGCTTGGGGTCTCTGGGGAAGCACATTCCCAGCAACGTACCAATGAACTTCCGAAAGGAAAAGACCCTATTCCTGAAGGCTTACAGGGACAACGCCCCAGGGTGTCGTTACAGATAGAGAGAAGCGATGCTAAAGCCATCCTCGACCCTGGGGCGCAGGTCAAGTTGTTGTACAGTTCGTTTTACAACCAGTGTCTGAAGCATTTATCCTTGACAACTGCAAGGGCACCGGAGACTTTGGGTACTAGTGGCAGTAGTTATCCAGAAGATGATGATTGGTTAATGACCCTGGAGTTCATGGGGGCATTGTCTGGGCACCCAGCCTGTTGAGTTGCTTCTGAGGACATGTGTAGTAGCCTTGAGCCGGTACCGAATTTAAATGAGACCCAGCGGTGTTACGGCCTGGGGAAAGTAGCTGAGGGTGAGATCCTCTTAGTAGATGCTCCGAACTACCACGAGGGAGGGGAGTTGACCGCTGAAGACACCTCAGTGAGAGAGAGGTCACGGCAACTGGACCCTGGCGGCGTGGAAGATGAAGGCAGCGTGTGTGTGGATTATGCGACGTGGTTTAATGTGCTGGATCTGAGGAGTGGATGTTGCCAGATCCCGAGGAGTGCGGCTGTCCAGCCGAAGACGGAGTTATTAGTTCCCTAGGATTCTTCTGATCCGAAAAGATGCCCAAGGGCATATCCGGAGCCCCTGCATCCTTCCCGCGGGGCATGAGGAAGACCATGGGGTAAGTGAAGGTGTGTGGAGTTTTGGCGTATGTAGATGACCGCCTAGAGTTTGGATTCGCCTGGGGGGATTATGACAAGAGGTGAGTGGCTGAGCCCGGGTGACAGAAGTGAAGTGTCACATGTGGAGGAGTTTTTGGCCGGAGGAGTTTGGTGCAATGTGAGAAAAATGACCAGACATACCAGTTGAACTTCCTGGTGTTGGAACAGACGGTGGTGGACCTGGGGATGGAAACACAGGTCGTCAATCTGAATGAGACACAGGGGAAAGAGGGGATCTGCACCGCTGAACTGAGTGCTGAGAAATGCCAGCCGGAGACTGAGTGCCGCGCTTGTGGGACGACCATTGCAGACTTGGAATTCACGCTCGTCAACGTGGAGAAGGAGCAACTGGATTCTGAGCCGACACTGCAGTCTTGTACTGATAAATTAATCCAGCAAGAAGAAACAACGACCCACCTTCGAAGGGATCAGCAGAAACTCAAAGACGTCGATCCAGAAAGGATTGGAAGATTTACAAGATCAAGGAAGTGTTCTGACTCAAGCCAACAGAAAACCAAGAGCCCAGGGAGGGGAGTTTGACTACACTCCCGAGGAGGTGAAGAAATGGAGGACAGATCTCGGAAAACGGACACGGACGCTTGAAAGGAACCTGAAGACAACCATCGACAGTTTAAATGAAGTGGAAAAACTGAAAGTTGACCTGGAAGACGTCATCAGGAAGAAAAAACTGGAGGCTGAACATCCTTTAACTGCTGCTTTTCAGGTCAGGGTGGAAGAAGCTAGTAGGATATCTGCGTCTCAGATTGAGATGGCCAAGAACCCTGAGCCGGAACTGCTGAGGCTGTGGCGAGAGTTGAAGGAGTCCCCAAAGAAGCTGACGTCTCGACTGCAGGAGGCTGAAGGGGTAGCCCCGGCTAAATGTTTCAGTTTGGAGAAACTCAAACAGCAGCTACCGATCGGGAGAATGAGGAAGAAAACGGATTCGAAGGATGTTGTGCTGGACATGTGGTACATGCTACCTTTCGCTAATTTCCCCGTGATTGAGGAAGAGACCTTTGGCCCTTCTCCCACGAGTCAGGTGTAGTGAGGAGGGCTAGCTGTGGGCAGTCTGAGTTACGGCAGGAGCAGGAAGGAAAAGTAGCGAGGCCCTGGACACGGGACAGGGGTCGCCGAGTTGTAATGGTGGCCTGAGTGAGAGTGGGACAGGCGTAAGGTCCACTGTTTGGGGAGCACTGTCACTGTGTGTATCTGTGTATATGTGTGTTGTGTGTCTGCAGGACTGGTTGGCGAGTTATTTAGAAGTCATGAGGACATGACTTTGTTTGGCAGGGGGAGAGTGTAAGGGGGTTTCGTCTTTTATGGTGCTGCATAGACTAATTAAAATGGCTTCTTTGTTATGTTATACCTGGGAAAGCTTCTTTGTTATGTTAAACGCTGAGAAAGTTCTTGCACTAGCAGCTTGTTTTGGGTTAGAGTGTGATAAGAATATGTTATGAACCAATTGGGATAGTTGTTATGTTTTTGGTGTATTTGAAGATACTGTATGCGCGGGGTTTTGGGGCAGAAGGCGGGAGAGAAAGAAAGAGGATGGACGAGGTGCTGTGAGCCCGCTAACGGAGTCGGACCCCGAGCAGGGTGATCGGTGAGGAGAGGAGACAGAGACGGACTCGTGTGGAGCGTCTGGTCGACCACTGCTGTTGGTCCCAGGTGGCCGGTCGAGGTGGTCCGAGGGGTCGCAGGGTGAAGAAGGGTCCTGAGCTCCAACTGTTTGTGCATGAGGAGATTGAACTTTGATAAGTGTGGCGCCTTTTATTTCCCTTTTATATTTTATTCTCTATTAATTATATAGTTCCAGTAATATCTATAAACTGTAAATCATTTCATCGTATCTGGTGTATTGTCTGTTATTTGGGCGAGGTGGGGTACATCACATAGCATCCACACAAACTAATTACCCAGTTTGCCGGGGCCGAGGGCAGTTTCCCTAGACGACAGCGAGCCGAGCGTCCCTGAGGCTGGCCAGGGGGGCTACACATGCATTGGGAACAGATATGGCAGAGGTGAGGAAAGGGAATAGCATTTTTACAGGAGGTAGGGTGGGAAGAGATATAGTCAAGATAACCACAGGAATCAGTAGGTTGGCTCCAGAAATCGAAACAGAAAGATCAAGAAAGGGAAGGGAGGTGTCAAGAGGTGGACAAAGTGAATTTAAGGGTAGGGCAAAAGTTAGTAATCTGACTACTGCAGAGAGGTTACACGTAAATAGATCTTTTGCATAATTAAGCTCAAATTGTTCGTAAACCAGGGCCTGCACTCTCTCCTCCCTAGTTCTAACCACAGCAAAATTTTCTATCCAGGTTTTTTCCCCAAGAGAACTGAGGCTCAAGGGTATCCTGGAAATTTCAGGTATCAACTCACATTCTATCAAGAGATCTATTCAACATAAACATAATCAGGTATTTAGCATACTAGCAATTATAGCAATGAAAAATCAATCTACATGTAAAGCAGGCCAATGCAAATAAATATTTAAACTTTTCTAGTATTACTTTGTCAAACTGTTTCTTCAATATTGCTGCAGCATTGAAAGTGACCGGCCAGATTTCTCTTTCAAATGGCACAGGGTCAATGAATTTCTTTATCTTGAATTTATGTGTAATTTATCTGAATAATTTTAACAAAACTTCTCAGTAGAATAAAATTAGGATCAATAAATTTACATGTTGTTTTCTAAGTGCATAACCATACCTTGGAGGAATGAGGACCTTATAAGGGTGTACAAAATTAAGGGGCTCAAATATAGAAGTAAAGTTATAGAAGATATCTAAAACCAGATTGGGTTAAGGGATAGGAGACCTAGAGGGGATCTAAAGAAAAGGATGGTTGAAATCAGGAATACTGCTTAAAGGTATAGCTGGCACTGTCAACATTTTTGAATACAGGCAAATCTTGAATCAGCAGGGCACAAACTGTTACCAGTGTATTTGTAATAAGGATTAGTAGACATGGATGTTTGATGGTTGGTATGGACATGGTGGACCAAAGGGCCTTTTCAAATGCCACATGATTTGTTTCAGCAAGAATACTATAAGTAATCAGGAAAATGAACCGATCCAACACGATATATTGTTTCTCAGAGCCCGTCAGAAATTCCGATGTAAAATTTTAAATGGTAATCTTAATTGAAAACATTAACGCACTATCGACTTAAATGTTACAATATCACTGATGACATCAAAATTATGTAACAATCTGATAACTTGATGTATTTGTAAAATGTATAGAATTACATAGGTACCAGAAATTATTTAAATCATTCTGAAAGGGAAACAATGCATACCATCCCTTCTTCTCCATGAAAACGCACAGCGACACCTTGTTTCAATTTTTCATAGCTTGCTTTTGAAACAACCTCACAACTACTCTGGAAAATTGAATCTACAAAAAGAGAATCCATGTTATTATTGCAATTTCCAAAGAGTTAGAAAATTGATGTGACAACAAGTTATGATGTAGCCAAGCTCTCAACTGAGGAGTGTGCCAGAGGTCATGCTGAAATAATAGCATTACCCAAGGCACTAATATCAAGGGAGATGCTGCCTCAAGGCATTAAAAAAACTAACTTAACAATACAATATTATTACTGCAGTTTTCAAAGGGTACGGGAATTGATGTGATCAACTGAAGTGACAACAAATTATAATGTACACTGCTGGATGTAATGGCCTTCAAACCTTCCCTATATACAAATCAGCCCCAAACTTGTAGCTGAACTTCTGATAAACAGTCCCTCAGCAGCCTATTTCCTCTATTCTAATTAGTCACGCAAAGCTGCCAAAAACAAAGCAAAAATTCTTTCCTAGTTCTAACATCACCAATTTTTTTTCACCTCACGAGGGATACTGGAGTACAAGCTTATCCACCAAGGATGCTTTCCACATGCACCTGTTCAAACTGATTTTCATCACAGTTTTATTACTTAAGGGGGAATAGGATTGACAGTCCATTATATTTAGATCAATAAACCAAATATCTCCTACACTATGAAGAGACATAATATTGCACATACAATAAAGCAATTTTAAAATATACATCTGAATTTTGGTCTGGGTTATTAATTTCACACAGAGATCATGCAAGTTTTTAGATTTTCTTTTGGTGATGCATATGCAAGCTATTATTTACATACATATCATTTATTTACATGACACGCAGCAACTTCCAGCAAGAAAGCATACAGTGAAACCACAAGTTAAGGAAGATGTCAGAAATTCCATGCTTTGACAAAAGGTACATGATAATGGCATATTGTTGCCCAGCTCAACACTTAGACATATTAAAATAGCTTTATATTGCTGTATCAACAAATAGGTAATAAGCAAAGCATGCTGGAGCTTGCTAAATCTATGAAATGCAGTAGATTCTAGTTAATCAGGCTATCAGTAAATCGAGCAGTCGCTTATTTGGGACACTAAACTGCTGCCAAACAGTTTCTAAATAATGGCAGTCACGTGCACTTGTGTGGCCTCTAGATACTAAAGAGTTTATAAATAGCGTCAGTTGTATGTTTGTGTTCAAAAAGCAGTGATTTTTGTCAGTGATAGTGAGAAATGAGCAGTAAGACAAATCTGGACCGTTTTGCTCACTGTGATTTCAAGCTTTCAGGTGCTGGAAACAGCCAGCAGTGAAAATGGATTGATTTCACGGCTTCAACAAGTTAGGAACCACGCAGAATTTGAAGGTGTCAACAATCATCTTGAATATTACAATGAAAATGAACATATTGAGGATGCAATCGTCAATAGCATTGTTTGAAGGCAGGCCATTACCTGCACTAGGTGCCTGTGCTGATTTTGTTCATTTATAGTCAATCAAAAGAACACGGTAGCATACACTGCATGAATTCCTTCATTGATAACTATTAGGAACTAATACAGTTTTATACTGCTGCAGTAGTATTGGCTATGTTCTAATTTGTGCTTTATTTCATTTAAATACATAATTCATTACTCAGTCAAACTGTACTTTGTCTTTTTTTAAATACCTTTTTAACTATTTCCATGAAACTATGGTTAATTAGGGCAAAATGTACTGGTCTCAATCCTTCCCAATTAACCGGAATCTACTGCATATCCAGTGTAACCTTGATTATTCCAAAATAACTTCTTGATATCGGAAAATTGAAAAACTAACCTTCACTACGAAATTGCCTAATATCTTCAGGTTTAAATTACTGATAGGAGATAGAAAAATGTTTCCCGTGACCCTTGTATCCCAATTGTTATTTTACTTTCCATTTGTGATTGGATATTGAAAATACTACAGTAACCTAAGCCTTGTCCTACCCTTCACACTGTCAGTTCCTCTTCAACCTCTCTGCAACTTAAAACCAACTTGTTTGCTCAGATTCCCACTTCCGATTAAATGCCTTCAACCCAAAATTTTACCTCTTTCCCGAGCTACAGATGTTGGCTGACCTGTTGAGTATTTCCTGTATTTTTATTTCAAATTTAGAGAATCTGCATTTTTGTTTTTGTTTTTTCAAAAATACAATATATTAAAATCCAGTAGACAATATACACCTTAAGGACAAAAGAAATAAGAATAGCAAGTAGCCATATAGACTCAGAGGAGAATACACCGTCATTCAATAATGCCTAATCTTATTTTGACCTCAGGGTCAACTTTCCAATACCCATAAACTTTAAATTCCCTGTCATACAAAAATCTGTCTCAGCCTTCAAAACGTTCAACAACTCTGCCTGCTCTAGAAAATGTATAACTCTAATAGTCAGCCACTCACTAAATCAAAAAAATGACAAATGTGTTAGCAAAAAAGGAAAATAGTGTGACTCACTTCAAAGCCACTATGCAAACCAATGTTCCCATAACCCTGCTCAATCCTTCAGATAAAGAATGGTAGAGGAAGGGAACAAAACCAATTTCTCTTTTTACCATTACAATCCCCATTCACTACAAAAAGAGAAATGGCAGTAAACCTTAGAGCAGTGGCAGCACACAAATAGAACAATATAGCTAGGAACAATGTACAATGTTATGCCAAAATCATTAAAATAATGCTGCTGAATTAAACGAATTGCTTCTACCTGCACACAGCTGCATCTTAAACACCTCTGTAGGGTCTGCCCCCACCATAATGCCTAGCAGTGTATTCCTTGACCTGCACATCTCCTTCGAACTTTCTACCTCTTGCTTTAAATGCATGCCTTCCAGAAAAAAGATAATGGCTGTCTGCTCTACCTTTGTCTCTCATGAAGTGATAAACTTCTATCAGGTCTTCTTTCAGTCTTTGCCACTCCAGAAACGAAACTACAGGTCAACCCTCACTAATCCAGCACCATTGGGACCTGAGGAGTGCCGGATTAGTGAAAATGCCAAATTACAGAAGGATCACATTAAGCATAATCAGTGCCGGATTATCAAAAGATCCGAATTACAGGTAGTCGGATTAGTGAAGGTCGATCTGTAGTCTGTCCAACCTCTTCAGAGCACATGCTCTCTAATCCAGGCAGCGTCCTGGTGCCTTTTTCTGTGTCTATCAACTTGGGCAGCCATTTTCAGAGAGCTACAAACTTAGACTACAGGATTCTTCTGCACATCAATTCTATCCAGTGTCCAACCATTAACTGTATTTTCTTTTATATTTGACATCCCAAAATGCATCACTTCACACTTAACCAGATAAAACTCCACCTGCCATTTCCCAAATACAAATTACTTACATCATGCTGCATCCTTTGGAACTCTTACACTATCCACAATGGCACGTCTTCGTGTCATCTACAGACTTGCTTACCCACCCGTACACGTTTTCAATCAAGCCACTTACGTAAAATTACACAAATAGCAGAGGTCTCCACAGAATACCACTAATCAGATTTCCAGCCAGATTAACTCCCAATGGCCATTACCCTCTGCTTCCACTGCAAACAAATTCTGAATCTAAATGGCTAAGTCACTGTGGATCCCATGTATCTTAAGAATTAGATAGAACCTGAAGGTAGCCACTTCTTTAAGTCTTTACAAGCTATCCTTTTATTAATGTATGAAATATTTTAAAATCTTCATACATTCTCTCTGCCTCAAACAACTGCCAAAAATGTAATACTTCATCTTCACTTGGAAACAGCAAAGTGGGAGAGAGAATTATGAAATTGGACAAGGATAATCACTGGATCAGGAAAGCTGCCAAAAGACAACTTTCCTGGTTTGGGGATAACCCAACCTATTAAAATACAGCACAAATGCAGGCCCTTTTACCCAAGCAGTCCATGCCCACCACAGTGCCCATCCAACTAGTCCCATTTTTTGCATTCAGTCTATAAGCCTGTAAGTCCTGTCCCTTTGTGTACTTATACAAGTGTTCTTAAATATTACTATTGTACCTGCCTCAAGTATTTCCTCTGGTAGCTCATTCCAAGCTTTTCCATCTTTAGGATATAAAACTATCAGTGATTTACCTATTTCTAGCAAATGCAAATAAAACTGAGTAATCACATAATAGATAATTTCTGAATTCTTTCCATTTAACATGTTGTAATTTAGTTTTGAGTGAAGAAACCTTTACATCATATTGAAAGAAAACCTGAACCACCTTTTTTTTGGTTTCATTAAATGAGAATTTTCACAGTTTAAATACCTTTATCAAAGTGACATGATCCCAGATAAAGCACTTCATCGAAATAAAATTTATTTAGATAACATTTTCAAATTAACTGTTATTACTATGGATAAAATAAACAACTTTGAGTACCTCGATGAACAAGCAAGATATCATTTTCATTAACAGGCCTGTGTACCATGTCAGAATCAGGATGATTGGCATGAAGGTGTTCATAGAACCACTCGCATCGATCTTTGAAGGGCTAGATGATAAGAATGAAAAATATTTAAAGAATGAATATTGATTCTCTGGAAAAATACACAATAGGTCAAAATCCTCAGGTAAAAACACGAAGGCTATGATGTCTTCATTCATTGTTATCCAACATTGGACCTCAGTCATTATTCCCCACTGCTCCAAACTAGTTCAGAATAACAAAGGAGGTTTCACAACTGGACAAGGTCATCAAAAAGACAAAAAATGAGGAAGAACAGAGAAAGTGATCTCACTAGAAGCCAAGTTTTCAGCCTGCCATTTCCTTCCATCTTCAGCTACAAAATAATTTACTGGCTAAACGTTAATAGTAATTTTAGTTAGAATCAAAGGTTTGTAGCACAAACAGAGAGATGAATTTGTCAACTAAACTTCACAGATTACTAACACTGGGGGGGGGGGGGGAACACTACATTGGAATTAAGAGTATGACTTCAGTCAATCTTCTGAACACCCAGAGAAATAGAACAGCATAAAATAAGTGGTTAAATAGAACAGCCATCTGCTGTTTAAGATCAGAAATTGAACTTGATAAAATCTCTACATTTTATAAATTTAGAAACTGAAGCAAATTTACAATGAGAAATTAACCAATACCTGTGCTTTGATGATGTGCATGAACCTCGACATCAACTCAGGGCACTCCAGAAGAAAGTGAAAGTGGTCAAATATTATTATAGGGTTTCTGCAGCAAATAATAATAATATTTTTAAAAAGATAACTACAATAAAGTAAACAACAAAGGAGACACCTGAAAACATCTGCTCACCTTGTCACAAAACATTTCAAAACATCATCATGCCTACACACAAATTCAATGAAGCGAGGTGATGTCATTCTGTAAAAACAAAATGTACGATGTTTTACGCAATCAATGACACTAGAAAACAGCAAAAAAAATGTGATTACATGACTGAGGTGATAACAATACAAAGGGGATACTAAGCTATGTAGTCATACCTAAGGCATAAGAACTACCATCAGAAGCTTAGGAGATCTAATGTGATCTAGCTGAATATCTTCGGTATTTCCAATCATCAACAGAAGGGAATTTCTCCTCAATTATAGACAATTCAGAGACACTGGAATATATCCACTGTATACGTGATATTTTCTCTCCCAATGGGTATACTATTCCTGAAATATTTACAACTTTGGTACTTATTTCCTTCATCCTCAGACTGTTATCATGTGGTTCTTTTCCACGCTCCTAAGCTTTCCAACTTGCTTCTTCAACTTTTCTGAAATCTCACACAATGTTCTGGAAACTCGACATTCTGATGACTTCCCATCCAGTAATTCTGAAACCATGCACCTCCTCCACTGTAACGTTATTTGTCCCTCTGTAATGAGCTTGACCAGCACTGCTTTAAAATCATTTTAACAGTATCTGCCTTATTTCTAAACATCGGGTCTTACCTGAAGATCAAATCTATATATTCTGTAATAACTAAATTTCAGTGTAAATGTTTAAAAATGGAACAAAATAAATTTTAAAAAATTACAGATGTTGGAATTCTGCTAAGGTGAGTACTTGCAGCAATTTCTGGTTTTATTCTAAACTATTTGCCAGTTATTATGCAAGTGGAAAGCACAAGTAGCAGCATTACATCTGCCCCTTAAGCCTGTCTTACCATTCAGTCACACCATGACACAAACTTAAGCACAAAACCACTTTCCTACCCTAGCAGCATACCCCTCAAATCCTTGTTATTCTAGTATTTATCAATTTCTACCCAGACAATATTCGACAAGTACCTCCACAACTTTCTGGAATGAAGAATAACAATACTTGCGACCTTCAATATTCCTCAACTCTGAAATGAGATGCTGTCAATCTCCCGCGGAATCTGTTTCATTAACAGCTGTGCCCTACTTATAAATTATTCTGTCATAAGCAAACGTGGCAATGGTATATATTCACTTAATTCATCAATATAGATAATAAACTCTCATGATCTATGATAGCTCACAAACCACTGATCACCAATCAGAAAATAAAACATTTATTCCCATTCTTTTCTGTTAGCTAGGTGCCTTCTATCCATATCAATAAATTGCTCCCAACACTGAACTTGCATTTTATGCAATAACATCTTCTGGCACCTTATCAAATACCTTCCAAATACTCAATATCTTACGCCTGCTGTTCCTTTATCCATCCTATCCACTATACCTTGAAAGAAATCCAGCAAACGCATCAAACACTATTTCTCATAAAATCATGTTGATTCTAAAAATAGTTTACTACTGACTCCCCAATGGCAGCTGCCAAGCTAATTGGCCGATGTTTTTATGCTTCCTGCCCCTCCCTTTTTGTACCTTTGCATCACGTACATGGTATTCCAGTCACATGACATCTCAGCAAAATGTAGGGAATTTTGGAAGATTACAATAAATGTATTCACTAGCTTCAATGTCATAAAATACTTTTCAGGTCCAGGGAACTCGTCAATCTTAAGTCCCATTCATTTGCCTATAATGAATTTTTGCTAGTTGGTAATTATTTTAAGCTCTTCCCTCACAAAATTCCCATGGTTAACTACTATTGGGATCGTTTGATGTCTTTTATTGTGAAAACCCATTTGGAACCTCTGCCATTTCTCAATTTTATTTATTAATGCCTCAATCTCATCTCCTGAGTGACAAACTTTAGATGCTCTTTCTTTGTTGTAAATAGTTCTTATTCAGATGGTTTTACCATACAGCAGGGGATGAAGTTGAAATTAAGGATATGATCAAAATTAATCCCAAGTTTCTCACCCCTGTGGCATCTGACAGGAGCAACACATATAAAACGCTTGGATCACGGCACTCAGTCGATTTGCTGTCATAGAAATTACATCTAAACCATCTGAACTGGCATCCTGTATCTGATCTTCACTGTCTTCTTCCTTCTCAGAGCTGGCACATTGATTTTCCAGGACCTCCTTCCTTACAGTATCAAGAGTCTGTGCATTTACAACAGCTCTTTGCTCTTGGGCTCTCTGTTTCAGTAAAATGGAAGCAATATTTTTAGAATCCATTGCAGAGTCTTCTTGATTTTTCTTCAATTCAGTAGCAATGAGAACCAGCCACTCATCCAGTGAATGCCACAGCAGCTCTAATGGCTGTAAAAGCAAAAAAAAAATTAAAACCATCACAAAAACAGCACTTTATTATGGAAGTTTTCTGCAAATTCACTAAGGTTTATAATGCTAAAAAACAAGTACTGTATTTGATTCTATTTTCTGGAACCACATCAATCCTATTAAATGCCAATTGTAGTGACTTGCATCTTAGAAATGCTACAACGGGAAAACCAAAGACCTGTAAATCTCTGCCACATGAAGTTTTTCAGGTTTATGTGGGGATTTTCTAAGTTTCTAATGCTAAAAATGGAGAAATACAGTGCTGTGCAAATGTTTTGAGCACATACATCCAGCTAGGGTGCCTTAAGACTTTTGCACACCCTATTTGTCCATGTCAAGCAGAGAGCATGTTTATAAATCTGATAGAAGCAAAGGACACACACAAAATGCTGGAGGAACTCAACTGGCCAGGTAGCATCTATTGGAAAGAGTAAATAGTCAACATTTTGGGCCGAGACCTTTCATCAGGACCGTAGCTATTGATTGGGTAGGGTTCATCATCAGCCTTGGAGATGGATCATTTGAATATATTCATGGCAGAGGCAGATAGACAATCAAGCTACAAGGTAACATCTTAGGATTATATCGAAAATAGAGAATGGCTTTGTTGAGAAGACCCGATCTTATTTATTAACACCCAAAGCTCACAGGCCAATTGGCCTACTGAGGTTATGCTGTTTAATGCTTTAGGTTTATCTCCCAGCAAAAGAATCCTGTTCTTCAAAATGGTGCTATGGAACTTTTATTCTCCCACTCCATCACAGAGGCCTGATATTATGTGCTCAAGTCACCTTAAAAAGACCAACATTCTGAAACACTGAAAATCGTTCTAATACAAGAATCAAAAAGAGGGTATTCTTCTGCCATTGAAAACAAGGGCTGTTTTTAGATCTCAAGACAATTTTCCAGGCCTACCCCTACATCCTTCAGCTCCTCAACATCCAGAATTCTAATGATCTCTAAAGAAATTTCACCTAGGCTCAGTCCTAAATTGCCTACCCTATATTTTTAATGTAACTCTTTCATTGCCCACAGAGACTGGAATTATCTCTGCAATGACATTCAAGGACCTAACTACACTGATGGCTCGGACAGCCCTAATGTTTGGACTCTAGTCCTCACTGGCTATCAAAATAGTTTCATGCATTCAATTCTGTGCTGATAGCTACAGTCTTATATTGAGTCACTGCAAACCCCTAGTAGCCAAAATCTCAACTGAGATCTGTACCATGGGTCACGCTGAAATAATAGCATTGGCCTAGGCACTAATATCAAGGGAAAGGAAGGGAAGGGAAGACCTGCCTCAAGGTATATTGGAAAAAAAACTTAGCAAAACAACTTTAAGAACCAGAGCAAATCAATGCTTTATTTGAAATGTATGAAATATATTAACTAGAAGTCTGCTTCAAAACTTAAAGCTGAAGATTCTTCATTTTGGAAAACTGAAACCATTTAATACATTAAAATTAAATGTATTTTTTTTGATCTGCAGATTCCTTATGACACATCCCAGATGAGGGAAAGTAAAAGTTATCTAATTAAAGATTATGCTTCATATGACTTGTAAACATGTACATACTCCGTTAACCAAACTTACTTCTTTTTCAAGAGATGTCTGATTAATGTTTGCATGCTTTGTGAAATTCAGCTCTTTTACTTCAATCTTCCTAATAACGTCATACAATTTTCTGACCTTGAAAACTTGGCTTCGTGGAGTTTTATTTCCATTGTAAGCCATATCATTTCCATTACTAGGAGAGGATGGGCCTAGGCGAAATACATGACAGAAAAGACGCACTATCTTCAACAGACTCTTCATCTGTGCTTCGTAGTTACTTGATATACTGAGAAAAGAGAATAACTAGGATTTATAATGAGACTGTAAAGGTTTTGCATAACAAATATTCCAAATAAATATTTTTAATTGTTGCAGAATGGAATACACTCAGTCTGAATGAATATTAGCCAATTGGTATGTAGGAATTCAAAATAATAGGTCAATGTTCTTTGGGTCCATGACTACAATGATGTAGAAATAACAAGCTCAAATACATACAAATCAGAAATACAGATACATAATCACCTTTGCCGTTGTTTGAACATACCTATAACTAAATGTTCTATAACAATCAAACATTTTTGTACAAGCAGCTTACAATACAGAGCAGCTTTCTACAGACCATTCTATCATATTGATTTTATCAGATTAAAGTGCTTTCACCTCGAAGACCAAGCAAATAGTATTTTGGTCCTTCATTACTCTGGACATCTCACAATTAAGCGTTAGGATGATTACATTACAGATCTGCACATACAGCTGAAGAAATTTGGAAAAATCATTTTGGAAACATAGCCCAGACAATTTCTTACTAATTAGAATGTTATATTATGGGTGAAAAAAGCAAATCAGAACTAAAATAATTAAAATATCTTTTGATGTTTAAAAAAGTACCTCAACTCACCTGAGTAGCTTGTGACCATTTGTTGTGGCAACCTCAGCAAGACTGGTGAGGATCTTCTGATACTGGTTCTCATTCTGTGGACACAAGTGCTCAAGAACCTTGCGTAACTAAATGCAAAAACTTAGCTTTAGTCACTTAATTTGTCTAAAATACTTATAATGTATTCTGCACAGCTACCAGAAATACAAAATTTTAAAAACTTGTAACAATCACCATCACAAGTGATAAGGTATTAGAAAACTGATGGGAGTAAAGGAAGACAAGCCACCAGGTCCAAATGGCTTGCAGATCATTTTAAAGAAAGTGGCTGCAGAAATCGCAAAGGAATTGGTTAAAGTTTTACAAGGTCATTTCCAGGAAGGTACCAACTGGAAAACTGCAAGTGTGACTTCATTGCTCATGGAAATAAGACAAAAAGCAGTTAGGGGTACAGTGAAAAATTCTGTCCTCTAAAGAACAGCATACTGCATTGAAAGCATTACAAAAAGATTCACGAAGCTGATGCATGGATGAAAGGGCTGTCGTATCACAAGTAGCCAAAAGATTATACTCTTTAGTGAATGAAGAGTGATCATATTGAAGCATGAGATTCTGACTGGGGCATCACAGGGTAGACACGACTATGTTTCACCTTCTAGCTTTCCTCCTTCCCCTCCCACCACCTTTTTATTCTGGCATCTTCCCCCTTCCTTTCCAATCTTGAAGATGGATTTCAGCCCAAAACATCAACTATTTATTCATTTCCATAGACGCCACTTGACCTGACAAGTTCCTCCATCATTTTCTGTGTTGCTACTTTGAATTTGCAGCATCTGCAGACCTTTTTGAGTTTACATTTTCACAAGTCAGTGAAAACACAAGACGTAGCTACAGTATGAGGGGATGGTTGCTTAAACATTAAGCATTAGATGTGCTCAATATTTTTCATATTGACAAGTCTCTTTTTTGAAGATAAGCTCTACTTAAAGTGAAATTTAACAAGTCTCTTTTGTTAGAATTAAACAGAAGATCTGAAGAGTATCTAGAAAAAAATGGTTTCTCTAACCGAGAAGAACTGCAGTGAATTCACGAATTCAAAAATTGAGAAAGAGTGGATAGGAAAGTAAATACCTATTGCAATAACCACCAATGGGGTTTCCACCTTTAAGACAGGCACTAACTAATAAAACTATATAACATAAATCTTTAGAAGTATAATGTTAGAAAATTTACATCACTTCAGTATCACTGAATATTTAATCCAATTCTACTTATAGAATCCAATATAGAATCCAAGTTGGAATACTACATCAGTGAAAGTTTAAAGATTACACAGGTCATTAATCCAATATTACAAGTCACATTGTAACATCTATTACAAAGGCCAAAACTATTCCATAATATCAGCACCATGATTTAAGTGTCTTTTCAGAGAGGAAGAAAAGGCCTAGTTTTTAAAATCACTCCCAAATGATCAGAATCATTGAACAGAACTGAGGTTCCATATTGTAACACTAGATGGCGCAGGATGACATAATATGACAACTGTATATACACACACACACATTTTAGTATTCACTGTAAATTGTGCAAGTACATTTAAAATAAGTAACTAATCCTGTTAAGTTCGACTTTACCATGTTTTCCTTGATATCCTCACTCTGTGTCATCTGGATAAGTGTTTGAAAGAGCCGGGGATGGTGTTGGATTAAAATTTCACACGTTTCCCCATATCCACCCTGAAGAAGCAAAAGCATCATAGCATTATTCGTGACCAACTTGCTAAGAAAATAAAGTAAAACTTTGAGCAGATAATTATGAAAAGGGCAAGCGTGAGGAATTGTGCAGGAATTATGTTGGACCCGTCAATGGCATTCCAAACTGGTTGCCTTCTTAAGATACTAAGTCCACTGGAGATAAGTAGAAATTTGTTAACTTGAAGGGCAGCAAATCAGGAGGGCTATGACAGCTCAAATACTGAGCATGCCTAAGAAAAAAAATTATAGATTTTTGAATAAAAAGGAATTAAAGGTTGCAGGGAACTAGCACTGAGAAATAAAAATCAAATTGAAAAGTAAAGAAAACACAAAGAAGCAAATGACCTACTCATTTCTGCTCCTTGTGTTCCTACAAATTAGTGCAACAACTGTAACTAAAGCAATTGCAAATTCCTGGCTGTTAAAATTATACACTATGAAGAGGGGATGAACTCTGGTCACTGCAAGGATGGTTTAAGCTTATGCATGATGCTAACTTTGCAGAAAAATGAAATAATTCCATAGATAGCTTTGCATGTCTTTAAATAATTCTGACAAAGCTATACAGAATGCAAACATTGTTTTCTCTTGCTAGGGTGTCTAAAACTTCTGCCCCATTACAAGACTGCAATAGGAAGTTTCTTCACCCCAGGGAGGGTGAACTTGTGGAATTCATCATTAGAGAACAAGTTGCTGAATATACTTTGAGACTGATATACTTATGCAAAAGGCAGAGAGAGATATATAGAAAAAGTGACAGCATACCTCGAGATGATTGATTTGAGATATTATCAAAATGAATAGCAGAGAAGGCTCAAAGCTCAACCTATCTACTTCCGTGTTTCTAATCAAAGTCGCATGTCCATCAATAGTTTAATTCAGAACCACAGAAACTTCATAATTCACCTATTAGAACCTACGCTAAAAAATATTATATGCCTCAACTCTAATTTCTATTCCTCCTATGGATGGAAAATAGGAGGACCTTTCTTAAATTGCTATATCAGAAAAAACAATACGGTGTTATACCTGCACACAGAGATCCAGTGGAGTAACACCATTGTTGTCAGGTAAGTATTTGGCACCTCTTGAAATCAAGATCTGCGCTGTATCCCTTTGACCATGGCTGCAATAAATTGACATAATATCAACTTCAAAAAGGTATAATCAGGAGCATTACAAGACACTGAAACTAACCCAGCTTTTTCTGTGGCAGCCGATGTGGGGAATAAGGAAGCACAGCAGCACTTGGGAATGTGGAAAGATCTTTCTCTCCTTTTTAATTCAAGTCAGAATCAGAATGTGGAAGCACAGGAGACTGCAAATGCAGGAATATATATAGAACTTGACAAATGAACAGAGTTAAAATCTGGCAAGCTCAGCAGCTGACAGGTCTTAAAAGCAGCTGCACTGATTTTTTGAAGTTTCCTACATTACCAATGGATCTCACAGACTGGACAACCACAAAACATTCAAGTCAAGAGGGAAAGAGGGACAGAAAGCACGAAATTGAAGGCCATTAGCCTATTATCAATAAAGTATCTGCAGCAGAACATTTATAAAATCATAAAATGATTAAATAGCATTGATACGGTTTAATGAAAGGGGAATCCTGTTTGATGAATTAGAAAGCTTTCTCATGATACAACTAGCAAAGCAGAAAATCATTAGGTGTAACACAGTTAATAACTTACAACAGAAATAACCGTTCATAGCATTGGAGGTAATACATTAAAATTAGTATTTACAAGAATAGCTCACTAAAACTATAATCAGATAAATGGATTTTTTTTTACGATTTGAAGTTGTTAACCTATGAGATGCCAGTTTAGGGCTGGAACCACAATTATTTGCAATCTATAAAGGGCTTAGAATACAGATGACATTTTGTGTCTGCTATCCCATTCAGTAATATCATGACTGATGTGATTAACTCCATTCTCCTGCCTGCTGCTCATAAACCACAACTGCTCTTTGATCAATAGTGTACATACCTGACTGTATTCAATGATTCAACCACCACAGATCTCTGGGATAAAGAGTTCCAAAGATTTATCGCCAATCTAAGAAATCTTTGCTCACCTTAAATTAGAATATTTTTCCCTGAAACATTGCCCCCTCATCCTTGAATTCCCCAAGTGAAAAATCCTCTCACCTAACCCTCCCTACCCAAAATTCTTCCCCCCACTACGATATTTCATTATCCTAAATCCTTGACAAGTATAGTTCAAACCTATTCTTCCCAAGAATCAACCTAAAGCACCCCACACAACCAAGTTTGCCAGTGTTACAAAAATTGACACAAAATTTGTGAGGACAGAATCACCAAATGGGTGAGAGCTTAAGCTGTCAAGCAAGCCACAAAAAAATACTTATGAAACAGAACATTATGCATTTAATTCAGACATTAAAACCTCACGCTGAATGGACAAGGATAAGAGGTAAAACAGGAGATATCCCTGTTTAATTACTGGAGCAATTTTGAAAATGCCATTAATTACTTAATGCCATCAACAAACACTGGACTTCCAGATACGATCTGCTAACGTGAAGAACTATATGGTGGCAAGACCACAATCTTTGCCCTAACTCTACCTTACTAGTTCAGGATTAAAGAGAATAACTTTCCTGTTTTACCTCTTCTTGGGGGGAGAGAAAGGGGATGTTACAAATAGAGGAATCTATTATGTGGCAGGTAATTTCATATAGTACTGAGCTTCAAGCCATACGGGGAAACATACAAATCCGGTGCAGGCCACATGGCCAAGCCTAGTTACTAGATGACAATACTGTCATTGAAGGAAATACTCCAATTACGGAGTTTAGTTTCAATTCACAGACACTCCCAGTTAGAACAACTTTGCCTAATGCTGTTTTAAAAGTTTGCATAATTCAAAACATCTTTTTAAATGCTGGTCTTCAAAATGAGAAGCCATATTCTATTAGTGGAAATCAACCCATAAGACCTAGTGCAAAAGCAAACAATTACAGATTTAAATCTGACCTAAAAACACAATTCTTTAAAAAAAATTGCATGGTACCTGCAAGCGAAGTACAAAGGAGTAGCGCCTGATACATTAGGCCTGTTAATATCCGCACCACTGTCAAGAAGACAAAGTACTGTCTGTGAAGAAAAAAAAAGATGAGATAACTGCCAGATACCAAAACTAAGAATAATCTCACTGCTGTAATATACACAAAAGGGCCAGTGAAGCTTCAAACAATTTCTTCCACAAGAACAGAAAAACTGTTTTCGCATGCTGGCTGAAGGAGGGAGGTGAGTGAGGACATCAAGTCACTGCAAATAAGAGCTTGTACAATCAACAGGACAATAAATTTAACATGATTAAAGCTAACAACATCAATGACTTAACAGAGTAAGAAAACTTTTCTATGGCAAATGGGATTAGAGGGATACAAGATAAACGGCAAGAGCAGCAAATGATATCCGGATGAAAAACTTCACACAGTTATGATGTAAATGCATGGTTTGAAAGAAAGATGGAAGGACATTATTCAATAGCATTTTTCAACAGGGAATTGAATTAATATTTCAAAGGGTAAGATTTAGAACAATGGTGAAAAGCTAATTGGAAAGATCTCCAAAAAAGAATATATGCAGAGACACATGCCTAATTGATTGTTTCTGTGCTACATCAGCCTATGATCTTGCACAGTGCAGCATTCCAGCTTCTGCAGTTTGATATCAATCCAAACTATGTCAAATTTGAACTCAGTGTCCTGCTTCAGGGTCAAATATATCACCACTAACCAAAGCAAACAAGTCTTTATTTAATTCATGACAACACTACTGTCAAAATTTACCCTTATTAAATAATGCAGTTTTACCTTGGAATGAGCTTTAAAAATTAGTAAATAGATAGTCCTAATACAAAGGATGTTGTTCTGGATTTTATCTTTGCAATGGAATCTTGCAAGTACATGAAGTGGTTTTGTTATGAAGCCCAGTTTTGATTTCTTTGCAGTAGGGAACCCTAAGGAGTATTTGATATGGGTCTTATGACTGAGCTTATGACTAAATCAATTTCCTGAAAAGATCAACTGATGTGCACATTTAGCTTGTTGATGTCCTCACTCAGGATCACCAATTCGCCACTTATCATGTATATTCTAGCTGGTGAAATAGTGGTTGTTAAAGGAAACAAGACCCAGACCACAACATACTTTACAAAGCGAAGTGACAAAGAACTGAATGCACCAGATAGACTGACAATGAAATGTCACGTCACGAACACCAAAGAAATTGTAAAATATAAAAGACAAAAATAATAAGAGCACAGCAGAAAGCACTGAAATGTTTTCAGCAAGGCCAACCTGATCAGTTAAATTTCCAGTTATCGTATTTACAAGATGTGTGTATCTTCATGTTGATTTATATTGTGTCCTCCCATTTACCAGCCATATTCCCCCATTCCCTTCATATTCATGTGTCTATCTAAAAGCCTCAATTCTAAACTACTCACTTCCACTACAAGCCCTGGTAACTCATTCCAGGCACCCTTCCACTCTCTGCGTAAATAAACTTGCCCCTCACGTTGCCTTTAACTTCAACCCTCCAACATGAAAAGTCTGTCCTCTGCTGTTTGACATTTCTACGCTGGGGAACAGATTCTGACTGTACCCTACCCATGCCTCTAAATTTTAAAACCTTCCAAGTGGTCTCCTCCAGCCTTGAATACTCTAAGAACAACCCAGGTTTGGAGCTCATATATTTTAATCCAGGCAGTATCCCAGCAAACCTCTACTGCACCCTTTCTAGCCTCCTATAATGATGATACCAAAACTGCACAGAATATTCCAAGTGCAGTTCAATTAAAGTTTTATAGGGCTGCAGCATCACTTCTTTACTCTAATACTTAATGCCCCCACCAACATAGGCAAGCATGTCATATGCCTACTTCACTTTCAGTGGACAGTGGACTGTGGACTTGGACTCCAAGATTCTGCTGTACCTCAGTACTATTAAGGGACCGACCATTACCTGTATACCTCATTATTTCTCCCTTCCCCTTGACAAGATTAAACCCCGTCTGCCACTTCGCTGCCCAGACTTCGACACATAATTTAGAAATAAATGCGATGCATTCAAAAATACTCATGAATTGAAATTTCATTTTAAAATACATTATGTTGTCCATCTAGATATTTAAAAGCAGTATTTTTCTGTTTGACAGTTGCAAAAGCAATTCAAAATGGCATCAAACCATTGCTTTTCTTTTAAGGCTTTTGTACTAACCGTCTTATGCCCATTCTGACAAGCCACATGTAAAGCAGTCTGGCCCATTGCATCTTCAACATCCACATTACTAACATGCTGCAGTAGATCATGAAGAAGCTCAGTGCGTCCATTGACAGCCAGCCAATGAATCTGCAGCAAAGAAATTGCTTTCTTTAAATTGTTGCAATTTACTTGTTGCGATATACTTAATTGTAAAATAATTGGATTTCTGTGTATAAAACCAGAGATAAACAGCAAAGACCGTGCATTTCTTGCAATTTCCAGTTGCTTCAGCAACCTGAGAGATCTATAAATTCTTTTCTTTAAATCCCAAAATCAAGATTGATGCCATGTAGCATTATTTATTCTATATTTGCTAAAACTTCATTTACATAAAAGGTATAAATCAGACTTTGACATCACAAATTGGAGTAGCTTTATTAGAAAGTTATGGATCAAACTACATTTTCTGCATACATCTCCAGACCCCAAATTAGCACACAGTTAAATAAGTACAAAAGCTACTGTAAAGCCAATTAACAAAAATGCAATTTTCAGCAATAATCTTCTTTAATAAATTGCAAATTAAAATGGAACAACTTGAATCAACTCCATTTACTTATCTTTTGCCCCCTGAAGCCTCTGAACATCCTGCTCACTGCATATATGGCATTTTGCTTCACATCATCATCGAACTTAAACATTACACTTACTTGGTTTTCTGCATTAATTACACATAAAATGTGGTCTGATCTTTATCTAAGTCACAATAATAGCCAGAACATAATCTGCCTAAACTATTAACACACAAAAAATTGTACTTCCTCTCCTCAATGCTGAGTACACCATTTAAACAATCGCAGTCTAAGTTCAAAAAAGTATGTAAACCTCTTGGGGCAAAGCCTTCTACAAAAGCTATTTGGAGTCAGGTGTTCCAATCAATGAGATGGGATTGGAGGTGTGGGCTGTCAAGGTGCCCTGCCCTATAAGAAAAGACACTCAAAGTCAGGTTACTGACAGAGCCTGCTCTTCTCAAGAAAGGCCTGTTTATGTGCACCATGCCTCGATCAAAACAACTTCAGAGGACCTTAGAAGAGCTGCAGAGATACATGAAGCTGCAGAAGACTACAAAAGCATTCCTAAAGACCCGAGTGTTCATCAGTCCACTGTAAGAGAAAATATCTACAAATGAAGGAAATTCAGTACTGTTGCTACACTCCCTAGGAGTGGGCAACCTGCAAGGATCACACCAAGAACACAACACGCAATGCTGAAGGTGCTGAAGAAGAATCCAAGGGCAACAGCAAAAGATCTGCCAAAATCTCTAGAACTTGCATCCACCATAATAAAACACTGAACAAGAATGGTGTTCATGGAAGGACATCACAGAGGAAGCCACTGCTCTCCAAAATAACATTACTGCATGTCTCAAGTTTGCAAAAGACTACCTGGATGTTTCACAATGCTTCCGGGACAATGTTCTTTGGACAGGCAAGACAAAAGTTAACTTTTTGGCAGAAATGCACGCACCTTTGTTTACAGGAAGAGGACACTGCCCATCAACACCAAAATCTCATCCTAACTGTGAAGCAATATGAGAGGACCATCATGGTTTGGGACAGCTTTGTTGCTTCAGAGCCCAGACAGCCTACAATCACCGAGGGAACAAAGAATTCAAAATTGTATCAAGACACTTTACAGGAGAATGTCAGGAGAGCGGTCCGTCATCTGAAGCTGAATGGAAGTTAGATGGTGCAACAAGACAACCATCTGAAGCACAAGAGTAAATTAACAACAGAATAGTTTAAAAGGAAGAAGATTTATGTTTTGAAATGGCCGCATCAGAATCCAGACCTTACCCAATTGAGATGCTGGGGCATGACCCGAAAAGGACTGTTCAGGCAAGGTATCCCAGAAATATTGATGAATTGAAACAGTTTTGTGTGGAGGAAAGTACTAAAATTCCTCCTCGCCATTGTGCAAGTCTGATCAGCAGCTACAAGAAACGTTTAGTGGAGGGTATTGCTGCTAAAGGAGATTCTACCAATTATTAAAAACAAGTGTTCACATACTTTTTCCAGCCTGGACTGTAAATGATTAAACAACGTGTTCAATAAAGACATGAAAATACAACTGTTTATGTGTTATTAGTTTAGGCAGATTGTGTTTGTCTATTAACGCAACTTAGATGAAGATCAGACCACATACGAGTAATTAATGCAGAAAACCAGGTAATTGCAAAGAATTCACAAACTTTTTCTTGCAACTATAATTCCCTCATCCAATTATTGATATAGACTGAAATCCAGGCACACCACCACCAATGCTTCCAGCACCTAACTCATCACTTAACCCCAACTCAAAAATGAAACCCTTTTTCTTCTATTCGGTGCATGATTCCATGTCAAATCTGTTTAATAATCATGTGGCGTTTTGCAAATCCAAATAGATATCAAACGGTTCTTGTTCATCTATTCTGGTTTCATCCTCAATTTAAGAATTACCTGACACTATTTCCTTCCCACAAATCCAAATGTCCCGTTTCCGTGCTGTATTACTCTGTGACTAGTGTAACATTGGTTTACTGTAATCTGTCCAAAAATCAGTTTCAGGTTTATTATCACTGACATATGCTGTGAAATTTGTTGTTCTGTGGAAGCAGTACAGTGCAAGATATAAAAATTCCAAAGTTACAGAAGTAAAAAGCCGGCTAATAGTGTAGTGGGACCCGCGCTAGACTTAAAAGGCGAGTGAAACATAGAAAACCTACAGCACAATACAGGCCCTTTGGCCCACGAAGTTGTGCTGAACATGTCCCTACTTAGAAATTACAAGGCTGCCCTCTATTTTTCTAAGCTCCATGTACCTATCCAAAAGTCTCTTAAAAGACCCTATTGTATCCACCTCCACCACCGTTGCCAGCAGCCCATTCCACACACTCACCACTCTCTGCGTAAAAAACTTACTCCTGACATGTCCTCTGTACCTACTCCCCAGCACCTTAAACCTGTGTCCTCTTGTGGCAACCATTTCAGCCCTGGGAAAAAGTCTCTGACTATCCACACTATCAATGCCTCTCATCATCTAATACACCTCTATCAGGTCACCTCTCATCTTCCGTCGCTCCAAGGAGAAAAGGCCGAGTTCACTCAACCTATTCTCATAAGGCACGCTCCCCAATCCAAGGCAACATCCTCATAAATCTCTTCTGCACCTTTTCTATGGCTTCCGCATCCTTCCTGTAGTGAGGCAACCCGAAATGAGCATAGTACTCCAAGTGGGGTCTGACCAGGGTCCTATATAGCTGCAACGTTACCTCTCGGTTCCTAAATTCAATTCCTTTTTTTTTTAAATTTTATTTTTATTTGGATAAGGAATTCACAAATATCATGTACTTTTTTCACACATATAACCTTTTCCATTTTTTATATGTATAAAACTATAATTATTTATACATTCTTAAGTACACATTGAGATGATATAAAAGGAAATTAGACATTTAAATAGATAATTATGTACTGTGGTAATTCTAATCTATTAGGCTAAGTAATGGTATTAGTTGTTAAGAAAAATGGTAATAATAGTTTCCATATAACTCTTCTGGACCATTTCCACTGGTCCAAAATGTTGTATATAAGCCTATGTATCAACCATTGTAGGTGTTTATATCCTAATTTGTTCATGCTTGCTCCTGCCCGCAGACATAATTATCCTATCCTTATGTACTTATTTACTTAATTTTTTCATTTTTTATCCCTTTCCCAATTCTTTCCCTTTACTTGTGTTAATTCTCTATTTTCCAAAAGAAAACAAAAAAAAAGACAGTTAGACTAGGGGTGCTTACGTTAGCAATATTACTGTGTTGATGAGAAGAGCAGTATAAATCATTAGGAGAGTCATCTAAAGTCTGCTCGCATTGGGGTTATATATTCAATCCATTTATTCCAGATTTGATAAAATTTTTCTTTTTGAATTCTCAGGGAGTAAGTCAACTTTTCCATTTTAAATATTTCCAAGATAATTTCGTGCCAATCTTCTAATGTAGGTGGTATTGGATTTAGCCACTTTCTAGTGATTGATTTCTTACTTGCCGCAAAGAGGGCCTGCAGCAACTTTATATCTTCCTTCTGTTCAAGAAACAATACATGCCCCAAATAGAGCGACTCAAAGTTCAGAGGTATATGGGACCTAAGTATCTTAACTAATGTTCTATGAATACCTTCCCAATATAGACTTAATTTAGGGCAATCCCAGAAAATATGAAAATGATTTGCCTCCTTGGAGCCGCACCTTCTCCAACACGTCACGTTTGTATCTTTATATTTTTCCTGATATGGGGTCTTGAAGTATCTTATAATGTTTTTCCAACAATGTTCTCTCCAAGTCAAAGAATTAGTCGAGGACCATTGAAAGCTGCAGATTTTCCCCCAAGCCTCCTCTGTAAGTACCAACCCCGCTTCTTTCTCCCACTTTATATTAAAGAGAAGTGGGAGAAAGAAGCGGGGTTGGTACTTTCAGAGGAGGCTTGGGGGAAAATCTGCAGCTTTCAATGGTCCTCGACTAATTCTTTGACTTGGAGAGAACATTGTATAATGCACTCTCCCATGCTAAAAATGTAAATACACTATATTAGTGTATTTACATTTTTAGCATGGGAGAGTGCATTATATAATTGAGAAACTGATTTACTAGGTATTGAACTGCAAGCCGAATTCAGAATCTTGAAAAATTCTAATTCTACTGTTGATAGGTCTGTATATCTACAACTCTGGATAACATAGTTTCGTACTTGAAGGTACCTAAAAAAGTCATTATGTTCTAGGCCATGTTTGTCCTGCAGGATTTGGAAACTTTGTAATACTCCTTTATCTATAAATGAGAGGTAGGTTGTAAGACCTTTCTTTATCCATAGCTCAAATCTTTTATCTCCTCTGTTGGGAAGGAATTCGGTATCATATGCACACCATCTAAAGAGTTTTAACATGTTATTAATTCCACATGAATTAACCACCTTCTGCCATACTTTTAATGTAAGATTTATCCAACTGTTTTTTAAATTTTTCCAACTGGGCCATCAATCCTTTGTCAGCTATTGAGGCCTGTAGAGGAAAACTGTCAACTAATCCAAATTCTATTTCCTTCCATCTAGCCTTATATTCCCTATTACACCAATATAACAGAGTGGTTATCTGTGAGGCATAAAAATAATTTCTCAGGCAAGGAAGAACCATACCTCCTCCTTCCTTCCCTAAATGTAAGGTGTTATATCGAATTCTAGGTTTCTTTCCTTGCCAAATGAAGCGGGAAATCCATTTGTCCCATTCCCTGAATTGATTATCTTCCACCTCCACCGGTAAAGTACAGAAAAGATACAATAACCGAGGAAGAATATTCATTTTTATAGTATTTATCCTTGAATTTAAACTTAAAAAGGGGATAAGATTCCATCTATGCATATCTGCTTTTATCTCTGAGATTAATGGCCCATAATTTACCTGTGACAGTGTTGAAAGATCCTTCAGCAGGGTTATTCCTAAATATTTTAATGATTTAGCTTCCCACTTAAGATCATATGTATCCTGCAATTTTTTGGATGGTGTATAATTTAGGGACATAACCTGCGTTTTCTTTACATTTATTTTATAACCTGATATTTTCCCAAAGTCATCCAACAGTGTAAACAATCCTATAAATGATTTTTCTGGTTCACTCAGATAGACCAAAACATCATCTGCGAATAACGCCACTTTCTGTTCAATCCCTGCCACCTTGATACCTTTTACAATTTCGCTCTGTCTTATTAGTTGGGCAAGCGGTTCAATATATAGCGCAAAAAGGAGAGGAGAAATTGGGCATCCCTGTCTAGTGCCTCTCTCTCAGATGAAGGAGTCAGAGAGGTCCCCATTTATCTTAATTCCGGCTGTAGGGCTGTCATATAGAGTCTGAATTATTTTAATAAACTTTTCTTGAAAGCCGAATCTTCCTAACACTCTGTATAGGAATGCCCAACTAACCGAATCAAAAGCTTTCTCAGCGTCCAATCCTACTACCATTGTCTGTCTCGTTCTTATTAACCTGTTCTAATATGTGCAGAGTTCTCCTTATGTTGTCCTGTGTTTGTCTTTGTTGAATAAATCCAGTCTGGTCTAAGTGGATTAGGCCAGGCAAAAGCTTTTCCAATCTGCGCGCTAATATAGATGTAAATAGTTTGTAATCTAAATTAAGAACACTAATTGGCCGATAATTGCCACATTCTAGTTTATCTTTACCCTCTTTAGGAATAACTGAAATAATCGCTTCTCTCCAGGAAGGTGAAGTTTCTCCTCTCTGCAAGATCCAATTAAAGGTGTTAAGTAGTAATGGGGCTAACTGTGTCTTCAGGGACTTGTACCACTCTGAGGTAAACCCATCAGAACCTGGGGACTTTCCAGCCTTTAACCTAGAGATGTTCTTTAACAGCTACTGGTTCTAATAAACTTTCATTTTGTAAATCTGTAAGTTTAGGTAGATCTAAAAAATTCAATACACTGTCTATATAGGGCTCATTGGGGGCCCGGGGTTGGGAGTACAGCTCTCGATAATATGTTTCAAAACTCTCTTGAATTTTCCCTATTGTACTCTCCACAAGCTTTGTCTTTGGATTCTTTATTTTATGAATTGTATTGTCTGCTTGTTGTTTTCGTAATTTATATGCTAATAATCTAGCTGATTTACCTCCTACTTCATAATTCTTTTGTCTCAGGTAAAGAAAATTCCTTTGAGTTTCCAACGTATAAATATCGTCAATTTCACTTTGCAATTTCCTAATTTCCGGTTTTCGATTTGAATTACTTTTGTTGCTATCTACAACTTGAAGTTGTTTTAATTTTCCTTGAAGGTCTGCTAATTTTTGTGCATTGATTTTTTTCATGTGAGTGGTAATGGAAATAATTTTCCCTCTCAGTACAGCTTTCAATGTATCCCATAAGATCACTGGTGATGTTTCTCCCGTGTCATTAAGGTCTAGATATTCTTTGATTTCTCCCCTTAATCTCTCCATTACTTTCGGGTTATTGAGTATATGTGAGTTTAGCCTCCATAGTGTTTTCCTCATTTTCCTTTCCAGGATTAGAGACATAGAGACTGGGCTATGATCCGATAGATCAATTGTTGCAATATTACAGTTTTTTATCCTGAGTCTATCTGTATTAAAGATAAAGAAATAGTCTATCCTTGAATAGGCTGAATAAGGGAAAGAGTAATGTGTATAATCTTTACTAGTAGGGTGTAATTCCCTCCAGACATCTATAATTCCCAACTCCTCCATCAATGAATTCATTTTCCAAGTCAGAGGTTTATTCTGAGTAACTATTCTTGAAGAATCTAATACAGGATTTAATCTAATATTAAAATCCCCTCCACAAATTACTACTCCTTGAGAACTGACCATTAGGTCAAAAATGTGTCTATAAAATAACCATTCACAACCTGGAGGAGCATAAACATTCAGCAATGTTATTTCTGTACCTTCTATTCTTCCTGTGATTTTTACAAACCGTCCTTCTTTGTCTTTAGTCTCTGAAATATGTTCATAATTAAGAGTACTTGATATTAAAGTAGCTACCCCCCTTTTGTGACTCAATTTATATGATGAATAAAATACATGCTTAAAGCCCATTCTTTTTAATTTTCCATGTTCAGATTGGCTCATATGTGTTTCCTGGAGGAAAGCTATTTGTGCTTTCTCTTTTTTCAATTTAGACATAATCTTATTTCTTTTAATTGGATTCAAAACCCTATTAACATTATAGGAAATTATTTTTACCAATTCAGTTTGCATTTTTCTCTAGTAGAAAAAAAAACACTCTCCTTTTCTAACCAAACAGTAAGCAATCCCTTCTCAACAGTAAACCAAGACATATAACCACACTCTAGACATTTTTGAACGTGCAACATTTGAACGTGTAACATTTTTCCCGACTTCCTGAGTGAATATTCCTGCCTGAGCACCGACCCCCCTCAGTTCAGAGGGATAACCTCTATCTTCACCCTGTGTTAGAGGGCCCTCAGCAGTTTGAATAATCATAGAGGATTTTCTCCTATTTATGTCTCGACCAAATTGCTATCATTCAAGTTATTCCGCCTAGTTTATTTTCAGTTACCAGTTTTCATTTTACCTTTAAGTCCGATTTACTCTTTTCAGTCATTTCTCTTAATTAATCTGTATTCTCTGTACATTCGCGTCTGAATATTTGCAGCTTTTCCTTGTAGTTTGACACTCTGGTTCTTGTGGAGCGTCCTCGCCCCACTAACTGCCACGACTTCTGCCGAATCCTCTCCAGTAGCGACTCCGGTTGGGTGATAACTTTAATAGGTAGTCCCCGGTCCGCCAGGTCCGACGTTGCCTCCTCCACCGTAGGGTAAGTTTTTGTCCCTTCGTCGTAAAAGACTCTCAGCCGAGCTGGATACAGGGTCTGGAATCTGATGTTGTTTTCCTTCAGGACTCTCCGTGTTTCCGTATATTCCTTCCGTCTGGCAAGAATCCCCGGTGCGTAGTCATGGTCTAAACTGATTTTACAGTTGTTCCACATGAAACCTTTATTTTGCCATGCCCTTTTAAGCACCTCTTCCTTCGTTCTGTAACTGAGAAATCTGACTAGAATTGATCTGGGCTGGGCGCCTGCCGGGGGCTGTGGTGCCAACGCGTGGTGAGCTCTTTCTATCTGTAGGTCTTTTGCGGCCGGTATATCAAGGTTCTCTCTAAGCAGCTTCTCTATGAAGGGAATCATCAATCCGGGTTTACCTTCGTTTCCTTCGGGAACTCCGTAAGTCCTCACATTTTCCCTTCTTGAGTGGCCTTCTTGATCTATTAGTTTCCACCGGAGCTGGTCTTGCAGCTTCAGCATTTCTGCTATCACTTCCTCGGCGTTTTGTAGCTTCTCTTCAATTCCAACAATCCTCGCTTCGGCTTCATCTATCCGCGAGTTAGTTTTTACTATTTCTCCTTTAATATCTTCCAGCTGTTTGCTGTTATCTTGTCGGAACTCGCGAATCTCTCCGAGAATCAAAGACAGAGTCACCGATTCCCCCTCATTAACTCTGTCCTGGCTTGCCGTGGGGGAGCTAGGCCCGTCGCCTTGCTGCGTCTCTTTATGTTTATCAGCCTTCGGAGTGGACTTTTTAATCTTGTTGTTAGACATCATCCTTGCCCCTTTTATTAATATAGTTATGCAATATTAAGTATTTGTCTAAATTCGATTTTGGGGCAGTTTACCTTCTTTTTTGTCGAGAGACCTTTTCCTTACGCCACCATTCCCTTGATGACCCGGAAGTCCCCTAAATTCAATTCCATGATTGATGAAGGCCAATACGCCGTACGCCTTCTTAACCACAGAGTCAACCTGCGCAGCTGCTTTGACTCAGACCCCAAGATCCCTCTGATCCTCCACACTGCCAAGAGTCTGACAAGTGGTCCTGGATTGGAATCCAGCCGGCCTCTTTCACACTTTCCATCCATGCTGGGTCAAGCATCGAGCTAGCAACTCGGCATCATAATAATAGACAAAGAAGCTCAAGAAACGGCATGGTTGTCTCCTGATGTGCCACAGAGCGTGGAGAAGAAGAACAACAACGTAAATAAATAAATACATAATGTGAAAGCGAAAAAATGAGATAGCATTAAAGGACCATTCATAAATCTGATGGTGGAGGGGAAGAAGCCAATTCCGAAACATTGCAGGCTCCTGTACTTCCTCCCTGATGGCAGAAATGAGAAGAGGCATGTCACAGACTGTGAGGTTTCTTGAGGTCCCTTGAGGTTTTTGTGGCATCACCTTTTGAAGATGTCCTTTTGCTCATGATGGAGCAGGCCAAGTCTACAACCCTGTCCATAAGACCTATTATACTAGGCCATTTAACCCAATGAGTCTGCTCCACCGTTCCATCATGGCTGATTTATTGTCCCTCTCAACTCCATTCTCTTCTCTTCTTCCCATAAACTTTGACGCCCTTACTAATCAAGAACTTAACAACCTCTGCTTTAAATATACTCTATAACTTGGCCTCAACAACCATCCGTAGCAATGAATTCCAGATTCACCACGCTCTGGCTACACAAATTCCTCATCTCTGTTCCAAACAGATGCCCTTGTATTCTAAGGCTATGCCCTATAGTCCAGGCTCCCTCCCACTATAGGAAACATCCTCTTCAAATCCATTTATGTTGGCCTTTCAATATTCAATTGGTTTCAATGAGATACCCCCTCATTCTTCAAAACTCCAGAGGGTACAGGCCCTGAGCCATCAAACGCTTCTCTCCAGTCCCTTTCAATTGTGCACACTGGAGCCTTCATAGCAGGCAGTGATACAACCCGTCAGAATGTTCTCCGCATAAATATATAGAAATTGGCTAGCTTTTGGTGACATACCAAATTTCCTCAAACTCCTAATAAAGCACAGTTGCTGCCATGCTTTCTTTGTGATTGCATCAATGTGTTCGGCCTTGGACATATCCTCTGAGACGTTGATGCCCAGAACCTTGAAACTGCTGACCACTAAATAAGGACTGGTGTGCATTCTCTCAACCTACCCTTCCTGAAGTACACAATTCCTTGCTCTTGTTAATGTTGAGTGTAAGTTTATTGTTGCGACACCAGTCAACCAGCCAATTTATCTCACTATCACCAGAGATTCTGCAATCAACAAATTTATAGATGACATTGGAGTTGTGCCGAGCCACACAGTCAGGAGTGTAGGGAGAGTAGAGCAGTGGATTAAGCCTACCACTTTGTGTTTCACCTGAGCTGGTTATCAGCAAGGAGATGTTCTTACTGATCCACGCTGACTGTGGTCTCCTGATGAGGAAGTTGATAATGCAGTAGCAGAGGAAGATACAGAGGCCCAGGTTCTAAATTTTGTTAATTAGTACTGAGGGGATGATTGCATAGAATGCTGAGCTGTAATCAGTAAGGATGAATTAAGAGCCAGAGAAATTGTGCCTGCTGTAGACCTCCTTTGGCATTCAGCAAATTGCAATGAGTCCAGGTTCTTGCTCAGACAGGACTTAATTATACCCATGACCAAATTCTCAAAGTACTTCATCACACTATAAATGAATGCTACTAGGTCAGCGGTCCCCAACCACCAGGCCGCGGACCGGTACCGGGCCGCAGAGCATGCGCTACTGGGCCGCGAAGAAGAGATATGATTTGGTCAGCTGCATCTTTCCTCATTCCCTGTCACGGCCACCGATCAGCCATTACGCATGCGAGGTCATGACCTTCGCGTCATCCGTGTCAGGGCGGGAAGGCGATCAACTCCTCGAGCTTGCAAATGACAATGGGCTGAAAAGTATGTTTGACATAACATCTCTGTCGGCATTTTGGATCAAAGTCAAGGCTAAGTATCCTGAGATAGCCACGAAAGCGCTAAAAACGTTGCTTCCATTTCCAACATTTTTCTGCGAGGCGGAGTTTTCTGCAATGAATGCAACGAAAACTAAACTGCGGAATAGACTGGACATCAGGAACCCCCTTCGAGTATCGCTGTCTCCCATCACCCCTCGATAGGACGGTGTTGTTGCAGGGAAACAAGCCCAGGGCTCCCACTGATTCAGCGATATTGGTGTGTTGCAATGATTTTATATATTCATACGGGGGAAATATGTAATGTGCATTTAATATCCAAATAGTACTTAAAATGTTATGATGCTATTGACTTATAAGTGACTTATATAACCATATAACAATTACAGCACGGAAACAGGCCATCTCTCCCCTTCTAGTCCGTGCCGAACGCTACTCTCACCCAGTCCCACCAACCTGCACTCAGCCCATAACCCTCCATTCCTTTCCTGTCCATATACCTATCCAATTTTTCTTTAAATGATCATATCGAACTTGCTTCTGCCACTTCTACTGGAAGTTCGTTCAATATTTCAAGCTCCCCTGATAATTGACTTATCATTATATCCATGCGAGGAAAATATGCGCTGCGTTTAATATTAAATTCGTTAGATAAACCTTTTTAGAAACAAAATTGAGTGTATTACCCACTTATCAACTATATTCCGGTAGTGATTAACACCCATCCCCACGAACAGAATCGCCAAAAAAGTATTTGCTTTGGGGGGCGGGAATCGGCATGTCACGACGCGCATGTGCATTGGTGCCCGCGCAAGGCTTCATGGTCATTGTAGTCTTTTGGGTAAACAACGCACTTGACTGCTACTCTTGTTCGTTGGCAACCCTACAACCGCTCACCACCCCCCCGTCGGCCAGTCCACAAGAATATTGTCAATATTAAACCAGTCCGCAGTGCAAAAAAGGTTGGGGACCCCTGTACTAGTTGTTAATCGTTGAGGCAGTTCACCTTGCTCTTCTCGGGCATTGCTATGAATGATGCTTCCTCGAAGCAGGTGGGAACTTACAACTACAGCAGTGAGAGGTTTAATGTGTCAGTGAACACTCTAACCAGTTGATCAGCACAGGTTTTCAGTATGCTATTAGTGCATTACACCTTGTGAGGTCTCACCCTCTTGAAGGATGTGCTAACGTCAGCTTCGGAGACAGATCACAGGGTCACCAGATGCTGTGAGGATTCACACAAGTGTAGTTTTATTCCCCCTTTCAAATCATCCATAAAAGTCATTGAACTCATCAGGGAGCGAAGCATCACTGCCATTTATGATGTTAAGATTTCGCTTTAAGGGAAATAATGGCATGCAAACCCTGCCACAGCTGTCATGCATCCAATTTTGTCTCTAACTTCACCTGGAATTGCCTATGGCCTTCGGTAGGTTGTACCTGAACTTCTTGTAATAAGATCATCAAACAGGTTAACATAAAACGTAATAATCTTTTGTGTGTTTTTCAATCTTGCCAGTTATTTGGTTTTGTAGAACAAGTTAGTTTTGAAAAGAGATCTCTTCATTCACAGAAAGAATGCAACATGGAAGGAGGCCTACCGTTACCTATAAAGCACTTTCAATATTCTGAAATCATGAAAGGCACCTTTTCTAAAATGTTAATCTACATATTCATTTAACAATAAATAAACAGAAAAAATTACACATTGTAGCTTGCTGCTGTAATGGCTAACAGTAAAGGAAAAATACAAGATTTTATACATACTGCAGTCAGTCCTTCATTGTTGCAGATGTTCACATCAGCACTATACTCCAGTAATTTTCCCATACACTTTTTCTGCCTGTAAATAGAATACATCCTTTGACAACACTTCCATTGGTTAAAATGAAAACAAAGAACATGAATGAGGCTCATTCACTTCCACACATACATCAGTGATCTTACCTTTTTGTCTCTTCCACAAATGCATTATTGGTAATGTCTAACCAAACTCAATGGACAAAAATATTGTCTATCTTAATAACAAGAGTTGCAATGAAAGATTAGCTTTATTTGTCACACATGCATCAAAACAAACATGCACAGTGAAATGAGTCATTTATCTCAAATCAAACTAGTAACGATTGTGCCAGACAGCCTGCAGGTGCCACCACACTTCCAGCACCATCACAGCATGCCCCAACTCACTAACCATAACCCATACATCCTTGGAATGTGGGAGAAAACCATAGGACCCGGAGAAAATCCACGCAGTCACAGAGAGAATGTACAAACTCCTTACTGACAACAGTGAGAATTGAATCCTGATCTTACTACAGCTGCCACAATAAAACATTGCACTGTTACACATCGTGCGGCCCCATACCATCATCATCAATGCCATCTTTGACTTTTGCCATCATGACCTGCAATTAACCTCAATTCCAATTTATGAGGCTTCTATCTTGTGTGGTTGGGAAATGGAGACCTTGCATGATCTGGTGTGCACTTGGCCTTCTTTCCACTAAAGTTGTCAGTTTTCATTCTTCACCTATTGCAACTTGACCCATTATGAATGATCATACACTAACTAAAATACAATTTCTTCACCAGAGTCAAGTCCCACAGGATCCAGTTACTTTGAAATGTTCTGAAAAAAACTCAGCAACCTGTAACATTAACTGTGTCTCACTCAAATGTTCTGCCTGACCCAAGTAGATCCACTTTATATTTAAGGTCACCTCACATGCAAATATTTGTCCTGACCTCATTAATGACCTTCAGCACAATACAACGAAATCCACCAACACCAGATTTCTCCTCTCTCAACCCCAATTCTACCTGCTCCATTGATGGTACTGCCTGACTCCCCTCAGTTTCTACACTTAACTGGTTTTGGATGGAAATCCAACCAACTCAGTGTTCTCAAAGAGGGCTGATTTGACAACTTTTGGTCCGTTCCTATAACAGTACTGTGAAATTTACAGTGAAATTTTAAATTTCTACTGTATGAAATTAGTGGAAGAAGCCAAAAAGAGGCCATAGATATAGGAGCAGAATTAGGCCATTTGGCCCATAGTCTTTTCTGCAAAAACAGTACTCTACCTAGACCAAAATGTACAACTGAAAAATACTTGACAGTTGGCTAACGTTTCAAACATTGGGCATGGTTATTGCCGCAACAGAGAATTATTCTTCTGAAATACTATAGGCACAATGATTGCACAACTATTAAATAACAAGAATCATTGACACATACAGCTGTGGAGGCCAGGTTATTGGGTATACTTAAAGTGGATGTTGAAAGGTTCTTGAATAGTAAGGGAGTCAAAGGTTAAGGGGAGAAGACAGGAGAATGGGGAAGCAGACTCAATGGGCCAAATGGTCTAATTCTGCTCCTATGTCTTATAGTCTAAGATCAATAACTAAATCACCTGGGCTATCGATCCTGAGTAACAAATTCAAATACTATATCAGTGGAAGGATTTCAATTCACTTAATAACCTGGGCTACAAAATTACCAAACTGTTATAATAGCCTTCAAGCAAGGAACTCTGCTGTCCCTGTGGTTTAGTCAATATGTGAATTCAGCTGAAAATTTCAAACAGCTGCATTTTTTTTTTAACTTTTCATCTTCAGCTGCTTCATCGATGGTCATCATTCAAACACAAAGTCAGAAATGAGGATATATAGCAGTCCTATAAAACACACCGTACAAATAACTGTACAAAGACTGATGGTACATGCATAAAGTGACGCTAGGTAATGTATAGATAGCGGTGGTGGTAGGCTGGGCTAATAGCTGGAGTTGTTGATCAGCCCTGACGGCTTGGGAAAAGTACTGTCTGGCACGGATACTACATAGCCTCCCTGATGAGAGTGGGACAAACAGCCCATAAGCAAGGTGGGTGGGATCCTCATGACCCCACTGGCCTTTTCCAAGCATCTTTTTGTATGTCCTTGATGGCAGAAAGCCTGGTGCCAGTAAAATGTGCTGCACAGTTTTAATTACCCCACTGTAGAGCCCCACTGTAGGCAGCAGTGCAGTTTCCATACCAGACTGTGATGCAGCACGTTAGGATGCTCTCCACTGTGCAACTGTAAAAGATCATGACCATTGATGTGCATATATCAGCTCTCTTCAGCCTCCTCAGAAAGTAGGAGCTTTGGTGAGTTTTCTTGACTGTGGGGAATGTGTTCTGGGACCACAAGAATTTGGATATTTATGCACTCTCAGCAGATTCCATTGCTACGCTGCCAATGTGAAGGGGGGTGAGTGGTGTAAGCTTTTCTGAAGTTGATAACCATCTCCTTTGTCTTGCTGACATTGAGGAAGGGGTTATTTGCCTGGCACCAGGTCTCGAGCTCTTCCACCTCCTCTGTGCAGGTCTTCTCATCATTGTTGATGACAGCCACTTTTGTCTTGGGCGAACTCAATAATGTGATTGGTCGGGTGTTTGGTCATACAGTTGTGTGTGACTGTAGTGTATAGCAGTGGGCCCAACACACAGCCTTGGGACAGTATCTATTGAGGATTATGGGGAGGGAGGAACGGTTGTACATCTTGACCATCTGAAGTCTATTCATTAGGATGACCAACACCCGGTTTCACAGTGCTGTATTCAGACCAACGTCATTATCATCACTCTGTGTCCTACCACAATGTATTGAAGATAACCAATGTCCAGAAACTCAGTTTGACTTGCCATATAAATACCACGTCCACAAGAAAAAATCAGAAGTGACAGCAGACCTACCATTTTATACTTTATACTTTATTGTCACCAAACAATTGATACTAGAACGTACAATCATCATAGCGATTCTGTGCTTCCCGCTCCCTGGATTACAAATAGATAGTAAATATTAAAAATTTAAATTATAAATCATAAATAGAGAAATAGAAAAATGGAAAGTAAGGTAGTGCAAAAAAACCGAGATGCTGGTCCGAATATTTGGAGGGTACGGCCCAGATCCGGTCAGGATCCGTTCAGCAGTCTTATCACAGTTGGAAAGAAGCTGTTCCCAATTCTGGCCATACGAGTCTTCAAGCTCCTGAGCCTTCTCCCGGAGGAAAGAGGGACGAAAAGTGTGTTGGCTGGGTGGGTCGTGTCCTTGATTATCCTGCCAGCACTGCTCCAACAGCGTGCAGTGTAAAGTGAGTCCAAGGACGGAAGATCGGTTTGCGTGATGTGCTGCGCCAAGTTCACGATCTTCTGCAGCTTCTTCCGGTCTTGGACAGGACAACTTCCATACCAGGTTGTGATGCACCCTAGAAGAATGCTTTCTATGGCGCATCTATAAAAATTAGTGAGGGTTTTAGGGGGCAGGCCAAATTTCTTTAGTTTTCTCAGAAAGTAAAGGCACTGGTGGGCCTTCTTGGCAGTGGACTCTGCTTGATTGGACCAAGTCAGGTCATTTGTGATATTGACCCCAAAGAACTTAAAGCTTTTGACCTGTTCCACTTGCGCACCACTGATGTAAATTGGGTCGTGCGGTCCGCTACTCCTTCTGAAGTCAACAACCAATTCCTTCATCTTGCTGACATTGAGGAATAGGTTATTGTCTTCACACCATGCCACCAGGTTCTTAATTTCCTCTCTGTATTCAAACTAATCATTACCCAAGATACAGTCTACAATTGTTGTGTCATCAGCAAACTTATATATTGAGTTCGATGGAAACTTGGCTACACAATCATAGGTGTACAGTGAGTACAGCAGGGGGCTGAGTACACAGCCTTGTGGGGCACCCGTGCTCAGAGTGATTGTAGAGGAGAGCTTGTCCCCTATTTTTACAGCCTGAGTCCTGTCTGTGAGGAAGTTGACGATCCAGCTGCAGATCTGAGTGCTAAGGCCCAGGTTCCGGAGCTTAGGCATCAGTTTATTTGGAATGATGGCATTAAAGGCATTGCTGTAGTCGATGAAAAGGAGCCTTATGTATGCGTCTTTATTCTCCAGGTGTTCTAAGGAGGAATGTAGGGCCAGAGAGATGGCATCTGCCGTTGACCTGTTGCTCTGGTAGGCGAATTGCAAAGCGTCAAGGTTGACCAGTAGACCATGGTTGATGTGTGCCATAACCAATCTCTCAAAGCACTTCATAGCAATTGATGTCAGAGCCACAGGTCGATAGTCATTCAGGCATGCCACCTTGCTCTTCTTCGGCACTGGGATTATCATTGCCTTCTTAAAACACGAGGGGATCTTAGACTGAATTGAGGAGTAGTTGAAGATGTCAGCCAACACTCCAGCTAGCTCGCTTGCACAGGCCCGGAGAACCCGTCCTGGGACGCTATCTGGGCCCGTCGCCTTCCTTGGATTTATCTTCAGGAAGGCCTTTCTAACATCCTCCTCGGTGACAATGAATCTCGATGCCACCAGGTCCAGTTCATCCGGAGGGAGCAGGACGTTCATCTTCTGTTCAAATCTTGCATAGAATACGTTAAGTTCATAAGGAAGAGAAGCGCCACAGTTATTGATATTCCCAGCCTTTTCTTTGTGCCCAATGATCTCATTTAGACCCTGCCATAGACTACTGGCATCCCTTTGGTTAGCCTGCGCTTCCAACTTGGTCGATATTGCCTCTTGGCGCCCTTAATGGCTTTCCGGAGTTCACGCCTGGATTCCGTGTCGCGACTGGTATCCCCAGACCTAAAAGCCTCAGCTCTAGCCTTTAAAAGGGACTTGACCCCATAATTTATAAATATCTGGGGAGCATTCTCTCTGAGGATAGCGGCATTGATGATAACATCCAGTGCCACATTAAACAGGCATCAGCTGCCTTTCGGAGACTTCAGCGTAGAGTCTTTCAGAACAGAAGCCTTCATCCCTCCACAAAGGTCGCCATATACCAAGCAGTCTGTGTCACCACCCTCCTTTATAGCTGTGAAGCTTGGGTAACCTACAGCCATCACATCAAGTCCTTGAAGTGCTTCCACCTAAGCTGCCTCCAGTGCATCCTGGGAATGACCTGGCATGAGCGGGTACCTCACACTGAAATACTTGTAAAGACCAACTGCAGGAGTATTGAGGCCATGATCACCCAGCGTCAGGGGCACGTGATAAGGATGCCCCCATGTTGGCTACCCCACGGAGTGTTATATGGCCAGTGTTATATGGTCGACGCTCAGCTGGAAGGCCAAAGAAGCGCTATAAGGATTAGATGAAGAATTAAGGAAGTGCAAGATCAGACCCGAGGACCTGGAAGATGTTGCTGCTGACCGTACCACGTGGTGACAGCTGTGTTGGGACGGGGTTCATATTCTGGAGATGGAAAGAACAACCAGAAGACAGCAGAAGAGAGCCAGGAGAAATGCAGCCATGGTTGCCACCACAACCACATATACATGTCCCACCTGCAATAGAGCTTGTGGGTCCAGGATAGGACTGTATAGTCATCAAACATCTCACTGTTAAAGGAGTGGACATCGTCATCGGATTTCGATGGACAACCGAAGAGAAGAGACCACCCACACTGGATCCCCTATAATTCGCCTACCGAAGGAACCACTGTATCAACAATGCCATAGCCACAGCACTACACACCATCCTCACTCACCTGGAGAAGAGAGATGCATACGTTAGAATACTGTTTCTGGACTACAGCTCAGCATTCAACAACATAATTCCTTCCAGACTTAACAGGAAGCTCAGAGACCTCTGCCTTGTGCAGCTGGCTCTTGGACTCCCTATTGGATTGCCAACAGGTGGTAAGGGTGGGCTCCCTCACTTGTCCCTTGTCCCTCTGACCCTCATCACAGGTGCCCCCCAGCGTTGTATCCTGAGTCCCTTTACACCCACAACTGTGCTGAACACACAGCTCCAATCTGCTGATCAAATTTGCAGATGACACGATATTGACTGGCTTTATTTCTAAAGAAACACCCTGACACAGTGGTGCCAAGATAACAACCTCTCCCTTAATGTCCAAAAGACAAAAAAGCTGATCGTAAGATTACTGGAAGAATGGAGACAGGCTCGCCCCGATCAACATCAACAGGACTGCAGTTGAGAGGGTGAGTAGTTTTAAGTTCCTTGGTATACACCTCGCCGAAGATCTCACCTGGACTGTGCACATCTCTTCCACCTCAGACGATTGAAGAAGTTCGGCATGGGCCCCCAAGTCCTCAAGATCTTCTACAGGGACACCACTGAGAGCATCCTGGCTGGCTGTATCACCGCCTGGTATGGGAACTGCACCAACCTTGATCACTGGGCATTGCAGAGAGTGGTACGGACAGCCCAGGGCATCTGTGGATGTGAACTTCCCTCCACTGAGGACATTTACAGCAAAAGAGGCGTAAAGAAGTTCTGAAAGATCATCGGGGACACCAGTCAACCCAACCATAAACTGCTTCTGTCTGACAAATGGTACCATAGCATTAAAGCCAGAACCAACAGGCTACGGACAGCTTCTTTCTACGTGCCATTAGAATTATAAATTGACATGTCTATACACTGTGACGGAGTCATAATGCAAAGCTTTTTACTCCCTCACATTGTGGGACAGATGTGATTAGATGAATAGATGAGCAGCATCCACAAATGCACTGAAGTTACATGCCTAGGTTATTACAACAGTATCTCCTAAATGGATAACACCTGAAAATTTCTCCCCAAACTGCATACCACATTGATTTGGAAAGTACAGTAGGGTTAAAATCCTTCAACTCCCTACCCAAGAACAGTATAGGAATACTTTCACCAGAAGGGCTCCTCTGCTTCAAGGCAGCTTAACATCACCTTCACAGGTCCTATCAACACTGCCCAGATCCCAAAAATTGAAAAAAAAAGCAGCAAAATCTTAACAAGTGAAGCAATCCATGTCCACTAGCTGCAAGACAATGGGCTGATAGGTGATAAGTAATCTATGATACGTACCAGGCAATGATTATTACAATAAAAAATCTAACGACTTATCTTGACATCATACGGCATTACAATCATCGAAAAACTGCAACGAGAATCTCATCTGGGCCAGCTACAAAATACTATGGCCACATGGGTATCCAGTGGCAAGTGATTTGCTCCTCACTCCACGCACATAAATTCGGCATGCAATGGAATACTCTCCCTGTCTGGAAGAGTATAGCTCCAACAACTGTCTGGAATCTCAATACACAATACTCAATACAATGTCAAGACACATAAACCTGTTTCACTGGCATTAAGTTCATTTCAAACATTCATCTCCCCACCACTGACATACTGTGGCTGCTGTGCATTATCTACAAAAATGTACTACACTCTACTTGTCAAATCTACACTTTGACCAGTGCAGGATTCTCCCCAATTCTTAAAAACCACTCCGACATTTTCCCATTCTTTCACAGTTGTTGGATAACTGATTTCCATTGCATAATTCATAGGAGAACCTTCATTGTAAGGACAAGGATCGTTTAAGATGGTGCTCATCACCAAATACAAAGGACAGACACACAAATACACTGGTGGTGACATTTGGATTACAAAAAAAAATAATGGAATCCATTGCTATACAGGTAAAATGCCACATTGGTGGCATAATTCGATTGCTTAATCTAATTAATACATACTTCTACATGACAAATCTTAGTATTTCATTATATTCCAAATAAATCCTTAATAAAAGATACCAGGTGGAAAAAATACTAATGTATTAAAAGACTTTAAAAGCCTCAGCATACTCACCCATTTCGAGCTGCTAGGTGAAGGGGAGTGCATCCAGAAATATCCTGGTAGTTTGGATTTGCTCCTTTCTTCAGAAGCAGAATAAGGCATTCAACAGAGCCACAACTGAGGTGTAAAGAAAATAGTCATTATTAGGCATGATTACTTTTATTTTATCACTGCAATTTTATTCCAGTAGTTCATAATGCCAACTTTCAGATTTCAGGAAGAGAAAAACACCAAGAGATAAGTCACAAACACGAGGAAATCTGCAGATGCTGGAAATTCAAGCGACACACACAAAATGCTGGTGGAACGCAGCAGGCCAGGCAGCCTTTGCCCTGACAAAGGGTCTCGGCCCAAGACGTCGACTGTACTTCTTCCTATAGATACTGCCTGGCCTGCTGCGTTCCACCAGCATTTTGTGTGTGTTGAGAGATAAGTCACAACACTTTCACTTTTAGGGGTATAATAAATGAGATTTAAGTAGAATGGACCACAACATTCCTGCCATTCCCACCACCCTTATTTAAAATACCCATTAATAGTCCAGTCCTAAAGGTAGCCAGATAATTTTCCAGGTAAACTGGTTTGGAGTACATTTTGTCCAATTTAGCCAACTTTTGTTCCACCAAAATTGACAATATCTATGGAAAAGATTGACTTGAACCAACTCTATGTCCAGCCCCGTAATCTAGCACAACTGTTAAACACATTTAATGGAAGACAAAATGAAGTTTGTAATAAAGTAATAGCAATGTAAATCATAAAAATAGCAAACTCTCTAGAATCTTACTTTGCAGCAATATGCAACAGGCTTCTCTTGACACGACCAAAAGCATAATTGACATCAAATTTTGAATTTGTCAACAATTCTGAAACGGACCTTAAAAAGAAACAATATAACACAATATTGCAAATAGTTTCAATGATATGCACAAAACTACAATAGATTTCCATAATAACAGCAAGTAATACAATTACTTTTTTAACTTCTTCAGGGAAACTCGTTAGCCTTCACAAATAATAAAGAACAATGCTTAAATTAGTGGCAATGCACACAAAGGAACTCAACAGGCCAAGCAGCATCTGTGAGGGAAATGGAAAGTCAGCATTTCTGGTCAAGACCCCTTATCAAAACTGCTTAAATTAGTTAGTTCTCCTTGTCCAATTACATAGGAAAATGAATTATTGCAAGAGTTATAATAGCCCAGAATTATCATGAAAGAACTTCAACTTGAACCAAAATCAGGGAGAGAAATAGTTAAATAGCAGCAATACAATATCACAACACAACCATAGCCATAGCCTCTGAAACAAAGATTAATTTTAGCCTCCCACATATTCAATGAAGTGAAATGAAAGTTACTCAGACTTGGTCCATTGTACTTCCGGCCATCCACATGACTCCCTCCAAAATATGAACCTGAGGTAGTTTGCTGGGACAGAACAAGGAGTCGTTTACATTGCATTTACTCACACTGTTCTTGATACTCAAAATACACAATAAATACATTCAGGAAGAGTAATCTTCTAATGGCACTACCAGGACAATTACCATGACAACAACTTTTAATTTAGATTTAACAAGCCCTCATGAAAAAATGACATTAACAGTAAAAGGTCCAATTACTTTAATCTTCATAAAATATGTAAACATGTTTTATCCTTGTAGGTTTTAAATTTTCATTCTATTAGAATATTATCATCACGCAATCTCCCTTTCCATTTAGTCTCAAATAACTGAAATGTATTGGACTACGAAGCTCACCTGTGCTGATCAGCCATTACCATTGGCATCAACGTATAAACTGCGGTTTCATTATCTACAAGCACAAAATACCTGTGGTTATTTCAGCTAAAAGAAACACTGCTACATTAATACATTAAGCCCACTGCTTCATCAGATTCAAACATCTTCTCTTTACACAGAGATATTCTTTATTTCATATTTTCATTTCTGTATTTCCCCATCCTTATTTTCTTATGGAATTTGAAATAAATGTTTGTAGTAACACAAGTTAAGTTTAAGAACCAGGATTCCTAACTTTTGTTCTTTCAGCTAAATAATAAAAGGTGAACTAGCTTAAGTCCCTTTGTAAGGAGAAAAATGCATTCAATTTTCCACTTCAATGATATCTGCTGTAGAGTACATTAGCAGAGTATGGGGCAAGTGCATTTACTGAAACAGAACAGACAGATGCCTATACTGTATTCACTCGTATCACACCACTCCTGATTTAGGAGTCCTTAATACAATGCCTTAAGAAATCAAAGCACAACTTTAAGAGTCCAACCTGATTTTAAAACTTCACACCATGACCAAATCCCATTGCAAAGCTTTCACACTGCATACTGCCCAAAGTTGTAACTTTCTCCTAATGAGTACAATGCAAAGTTCAAAAGCAGATTCTGCAAGATAGAAAAGCATGTATTTGACTGTCCTCATTCACTGAGTAGGCAAAACAGTTTGTGGTCAGCATCATTCTAGAGTAGTAGGTATCAGCTGTTGTAACAGTACCACTTCACTAACTTGGGGTAGAGACAATTTTAGAGTCTAATGCTTAATCCACTCCTGTCATTTCCCTCACAGGAAGCGCCTCACCTCAATCACTCTCATCCCCGAAGTCTGCATGCTTCACTAAATCTATCATAAAGCAGCTCCTGCCTCACTTCATATATTTTCTGCAGCTGGCTCAATGTAGAGCACTCTGCCACTCTGCCATGTTGAACTAGTATTACTTTATACAATGAATTCACATTTCAACTTGGATCTTAAAAGAAAACATGAGTTTTTTTGGGGGGTATTCTGATATTTGAGTTTAAAAAGCGAGTGAGATAACTACGATTCAGGGCTGTGTTTAGATTTTTGTTTGGGCCACAAGTGTGCAGGCGGAAGAAGCTGATATGTGATTTCTTTAGTTCAATTGAACCTAAGGTGCGCACACATCTATTGTTACTAGCGCACAAAGGAATTTAAACTGTACGCAAAAGGTTGTTACCATCAACCTCATTGGCATGCAAATATATTTCATGATCATAATCAATCACATTTCCTTTCCCAGTTTCTCATGTAGAAAGGGTTTCTAGTTATATTAACAGCAAAAGGATAGTGAGTGATGAAATTGGTCCCTTAGAGAATCAGAGTGGATGGCTATGTGCGGAGCCAAAAGAGATGGTGGAGATTTTGAACAATTTCTTTTCTTCGGTATTCACCAAGGAGAAGGATATTGAATTGTGTAAGGTAAGGGAAACAGGTAGGGTAGTTATGGAAACTATGACGATTAAAGAGGAGGAAGTACTGGTGCTTTTAAGGATTATAAAAGTGGATAAGTCTCCGGGTCCTGACCAGGATATTACCCAGGACCTTGAGGAACGCTAGTGTGGAAATAGCAGGGGCTCTGACAGAAATATTTCAAATGTCATTAGAAACGGGGATGGTGCCGGAGGATTGGCGTATTGCTCATGTTGTTCCATTGTTTAAAAAGGATTCTAAGAATAAACCCAGCAATTATCAGCCAGTGAGTTTGACATCAGTGGTGGGTAAATTGATAGAAAGTATTCTTAGAGATAGTATATATAATTATCTGGATAGACGGGGTCTGATTAGGAACAGTCAACATGGATTTGTGCGTGGAAGGTCGTATTTGTCAGATCTTATTGAATTTTTTGATGAGGTTACTAGGAAAGTTGACAAGGGTAAAGCGGTGGATGTTGTCTATATGGACTTCAGTAAGGCCTTTGACAAGGTTCCACACGGAAGGTTAGTTAGGAAGGTTCAGTCATAAGGTATTAACATTGAAGTAGTAAAATGGATTCAGCAGTGGCTGGATGGGAGACACCAGAGAGTAGTGGTGGATAACTGTTTGTCAGATTGGAGGCCGGTGTCTAGTGGTGTGCCTCAGGGATCTGTACTGGGTCCAATGTTGTTTGTCATATACATCAATGATATGGATGATGGGGTGGTAAATTGGATTAGTAAGTATGCAGATGATACTAAGATAGGTGGCATTGTGGATAATGAAGTAGGTTTTCAAAGCTTGCAGAGAGATTGCCAGTTAGAAGAGTGGGCTGAAAGATGGCAGATGGAGTTTAATGCTGATAAATATGAGGTGCTACATTTTGGTAGGACTAATCAAAATAGGACATATGTGGTAAATGGTAGGGCACTGAAGAATGCAGTAGAGCAGAGGGATCTAGGAATAATGGTGCATAGTTCCCTGAAGGTGGAATCTCATGTGGATAGGGTCGTGAAGAAAGCTTTTGGTATGCTGGCCTTTATAAATCAGAGCATTGATATAGGAGTTGGGATGTAATGTTGAAATTGTACAAGGCATTGGTAAGGCCAAATTTGGAGTATTGTGTACAGTTCTGGTCACCGAATTATTGGAAAATTGTCAATAAAATTGAAAGAGTACAGAGAAGATTTACTAGAATGTTACCTGGGTTTCACCTCTTAAGTTACAGAGAAAGGTTGAACAAGTCTTTATTCTTTGGAGCATAGAAGGTTGAGGGGGGACTTGATAGAGGTATTTAAAATTATGAGGAAGACAGATGGAGTTGATGTGGATAGGCTTTTTCCATTGAGAGTGGGGGAGATTCAAACAAGAGGACAGAATTGAGAGTTAAAGGGCAAAAGTTTAGGGGTAACATGAGGGGGAACTTCTTTACTCAGAGAATGGTAGCTGTATGAAACGAGCTTCCAGCAGAAGTGGTTGAGGCAGGTTCAATGTTGTCATTTAAAGTTAAATTGGATAGCTATATGGACAGGAGAGGAATGGAGGGTTATGGGCTGACTGCAGGTCGGTGAGACTAGGTGAGAGTAAGAGTTCAGCACGGACTAGAAGGGCCGAGATGGCCTGTTTCCCTGCTGTAATTGTTATACGGTTATATGGTGTTGACAACGTGGAGTTTGCAATAATTTGTCTGCAGATACTCCAACAGGCTTACTTATACTGCTTTTATTGAAGAAATTATTCAGTGCACACATTGCTGTCACTGGGCAAAAGAATTGCACAGCACAAGATTTTTGCGCACACTGGCCATTACAAATTAGAAAGAACATTGGTCAGGCCCTACCTCCACACCTCCCCCTCACCACCACCCTGGGGTCAACCCCACCCTCTCCTCTCCACTCACCCTAGGGATCAGGCATCCTATCCTCTTTCCCCTGCACTGAACTGGCAATCAGACTCCCTTTCCATTGCTCCCCAGACCTGGGCGATCAGGCCACCCCTTTAATTTTCCCCCACCGCCCTGGGGGTCGGGTAGGGTCAGGTCAACCCCCCCCCCCATCATTACAATGGGGGTCAGACACCCCTTCTGATTCCTCAACAACCCAGGTGTCAGACCGCTAATCCTTTTCACCCACCACCCCGGGGATCAAGCCCACTCTCCCCTTTTCCCCACTACCCTGGGGTTCAAGCCGCCTCTCCTCTTTCCCCACAACGGGGGTCAAGCACCTTTCTTCCTTCCCCCCGTCCCACCACCCACCACCGTGGAGTCAGAATGCCCGCCGCCCGCCCTGACCACCGTGATGGTCAGTCCCCACACGTTCTCCTCCTCCACTGCTCGAGGGTTCGTACCACTCGCCTCCCCCTGCGGGTCCCGCACATTCTGTACCTTCGGGAAGCTCCACGGTCCGAGCCCGCCTCAAAGAACGGGTCAGCCGGTTCAACTGCTCCATCGCCCGCTCCATCATCTGCCGACGTAGCAAGTGGAAGAAAGTACGGCCCGAACTCTGGCCTCCCACCCTCCGATCAGGACCTACCACCGCTCCGCATCGTCCGGCTCACGTTCAAACCACAAGCCGAACCCCAGGCCGTTCGTGCCGTCTTCGTCATCACACTTCCGCCTCCTCCGCACACGCCATTGGCTGCAGCACCGACGCGAATCAGCGCGTGGCACTGCGTTGTTTTGGGACTTGTAGTTTTCAGTAGTCTCCAATGAATGATGGAAGTGGGAGTTCGCTAAAAAGTCGTTGGTTTCAATACTTGACTCTAAATCTCCAATTATCTTCTTTTGATTTGAGGTCATCAGAATCAACCGTGCAATTTCTGCGTGTGTGCAAATTTACAATGAGCTGTGTCCAGCACCCATACGCTCAACATTACCTTTCTACAGGTTTCAGCTCTTCCTCGCCAGTTGTGCGCCAAGTCTCATTCATCCAACAACACAGTTCCTGGAGGGCAAACTAAAAAATGTCCATTCATTTGTTCAAAACCTTTACTGGCGCTGCTTTTCACAGTCTCTCATTCACTCCTACAACCCAGTAAGATTTCTGCACTCTGTGAAAACATACACATTCTTTCGATTTCTGAATGAACATTTAACAATTATATATTTTTCTCACCCCTTATGGGCGATGTATATGTGTATTCCTCCCTCAATCTCAGGTCCTCTGCCAGAGGCATGGCAGCCTCAGGGTTCGGCGCAGTATCTTTGCTGTTCCTAGTAGTGCGCTATTCTGGACTGAGATCTCAGATGCTGTTCCTGCGATTTGTTAGAGCCATCCTCCCAATCCAGGTGTCACGCTCCAAGTGCTCCTATCACAACCGGGATTTACTCTGGCTTTAACCTTTCACGTCCTCTCTATCTGCTCTTTCAAGCCCTGGTATTTCTCCAGCTTCTCATATTTTTTCTTCCCGATATTACTGTCATTCGAGATTGCTACATCTATTACTACTGCTCTCTTCCGTTATTACTATGTCTGGTTGATTGTCCAGTACCTGCCTATCAGTCTGTATTTGGAAGTCCCACGTGATCATAGCTCTGTCATTCTCCACTACCTTCACGGGTGTTTCCCATTTGGACTGGGGAGTGTCCAATCCATACTCAGAGCAAATGTTCCTGTACATAATTCCTGCAACTTGGCTGCGCCGTTCAGTGTGTGCTGTTTTTTGCCTGCGTCTTGCACCCTGCTACTATGTGCTGGATCGTTTCAGCAGATTCTTTGCACAGTCTGCATCATGGGTCTTGTCTGGTTTGATAGATCCTGCTTCTATTGCTCCTGTGCTCAGTGCCTGTTCTTGTGCAGCCATGAGCAGCACCTCTGTGCCATTTCCAGCCATTGGTAGGACTTTCTTATGTCAGCCTCCTCTGGTATCTGGCGATGGCACATCCCATGCAGCGGCTTGTCCTGCCATGGCCTCTGGTCCTTTGGCTCTGCTTCACCCACTTCTATTTCCATATCCACCGCCTGCTGTCTGAGGTATTCTCCAAGCAGGTCATCCTTCGGGACCATCTTCCTGACACACTCATAGATGTTTCGCTTTTCTTCCAGGACTATGGCCTTGACACTTCCGAGTCCCCATCCTCCTTTATTCCAGCAGGTGTACAGTCACTCAACTTCCGACTTTGGATGGAATCCTCTGTGTAAGTAATTTCCAGGTCCTTATGTCAATGGCTTCTAGTTCCTTACTTGGCCAGCAAACTATTGCGGCTGGGTATCTGATGACTGGTAGGGCAAAAATGTATTGATGGCTCTGATCTTGTTCTTCCCATTCAACTGGGTTTTTGGGACATGTCTCACACTTTGGAGGTACTTGGATGTTGCAGCCTTTGGCTTCCACATGCCTGCCAGATACCCAGGCATTTGTAGATGTCCTGTACATCTAGCATGTGGCCTTCAGGTAACTCAAATCCTTCAGTTTTTACAGGTTTGCCTCTTTTCGTGACCATCCAGCTGCACTTTCCCAGTCCAAATAACATCCCAATATCTCAGCTGTACACCCTTGTCAGGTGGATTAGTGAGTCAATGTCTTATTTCTGGCATGCAGCTTGATGTCATCAATGTACAGGAGGTGGCTGATGGTCACTCCACTCTTGAACCTGTACCCATATCCATTCTTTGATATGATCTGACTGAGGGGGTTCAAGCCTATGCAGGACTGCAATGGGGATAGCGCATCACCCTGGTACATTCCACATCCGATGGACACTTGTGCCATTGGCTTTGAGTTAACTTCTAGCACTGTCATACAACAGCCCACCGAGTTCTGATGAAGGTCCTTAGCGTCTTGTTGACCATGCATGGGGCATCGAGTTGTACGCTTCCTGGTGGTTGATCCAGGCTGTGCTTATGTATATACTTACTGTCGTTCACACTTTTTCTATTATCATAGATTGCATTGTACTGCTGCCACAAAGTTAACATATTTCAGGACATATGCCAATAATATTAAACCTGATTCTGATTCTGATAATGTAGTGACCAGAAGTGAAATATTCTGAAATATTATATGCTATTTTTTTCTTTTTGTTTATATTAACATAAACATGGAACAGTACAGTGCAGGACGGGCCTGTCAGCCCACAAAGTTGTGTGGAACCAATTAAACCAATGACTCCTAATTAATCTAATTCCTCTTTCCCACACATTGACCATATCCTTCTCTTCTCCATGTATTTGTGTTCCTTAAACACTTCTATATATCTGCCTCTCCCACCACCCCTGGGAGTGCATTTCAGGAGCCACTAATCTCTGTATATCAACTGCCACTCTGGAGAAAACAGCCTCAGAATTTCCACCCTCACCTCGTAGCATAAGATCAATTCATTACAACAGTTATTGAAGTCGTACAAGGTAAAATAATAACATAATGCAGAATAAAGGGTTACAGTTACAAGAGAAGGTGCAGTGCAATTAAAGAGTAAAGCATAAGGTCATAATGTGGCAGAGTCCATGGAGGGGAGGTTGGATTTTGCAAAGTGCTGAGTTGTGGCAGGCATTTTTTGCACTCTACAGGCAGGACAAATAGATGGGCAGTTGGTATACACATAGATGAGTATGTAGTGAGTCTGTGAGGAAGGGCAAGCAGATGATGGGACAAAATTGCAGTCAGTGGGATGAAGTAAAGTGTAACATGGGGGCTGAATCAAAAAGGGTGATGAATCCAGGACTGAAGGTGTCATATTTGAATGCAGCATCCAAGGTAGGTGGGGTAGCTCTGTTAGGAAAACATGTTTTCATAACCTTAGAAAGAGTTGACATCTTGTGTAGAATCCTTGTGTGTAGAGTTGAGAAAATGTAAGTGTGAAAGACATTGATAGTGTTATATACAGGCTGCTGAACATTAGCCAGGATGTGGGCTACAAATTACAAAAGGAGAAAGCAATGACATGTAAAAAGGGCAACGTTACGACAGTGATGGTGACCTCAATATGCAGGTAAACTGGGAAAATCAGAACACCTATGAGATGACTTTTTAAACCAGCTTGTGGTTGAACCCTCAAATGGAAAGGCAATTCTGAATTGCGTGTTGTCTAATGAACCAGATTTGATTAGGGAGCTTAAAGTAAAGGAACTCTTAAGAGGCAGTGATCACAATATGATAGATTTTGTAAACTCATCCAGGAGGAAGTTAGAACAGCTGTGGATGAAGAGAGATCTACCAAAGCAGTGGGCATGAAGCAGCAGGGAGCTTGGACCAGATGGAAGCAGGCCAGAGAAAGGAGAGTGACGTGACAGCGAGCAGAGCCACATTGAATTATGTTCCTTGTCCAGGCGTATGACATTTTGCCCAGACCATTAAACCTGCATAGCTGGGGGAAGGTAGATGCCTGTTCAAGGAGAGAAACGTCTGAGTATGTCCTGAGCTGCTGCCTGAAAGCTCTTGGAGAGGACCAATACTGTTGGAGACATGGCCTGGTATTGAAGACCCCTGCAGAGGCAATCTTCTCAAGCCTCAGTAACAGCAAACAATCTGAATCCTGCAAATGAGCCATCACCTTTGTGAGAGATAGAGAGCAATCACAAGCATGAGTAAAGCCACCCACAGGGATTCTAGCATCTGCTTACGGCTGGCAGCTCATGACTGACCTGCAGAAACAACTAAAGGTCTCACAGCACATCATCAAAACCACCTTGAAACCAGACATCCTCCTGGTCTCAGAGGCAGCAAAACACATCATCCTGCTGGAGCTAACAGTGCTGTTCAAGGAATGTCTGGAGAAGGCCTGTGAGAGGAAGTGGAGAAAACCTCAAGATGGCTCTGGATGAAGAGAGCCAGTCATTGGGGATCTGCAGCACATGCTACCTGAACACAAGTCGTCACTTGATCAACCATAGCTGGGCTGTCTGGGTGAGGGTGTCTGATGTTGAAACACTTGAAACACCCAATGACCTGAGATTACATCACTGATGATGTGTTCAGAGCACCGTGAAATGTATTCTTCAAATCACTCTGCAGTTTGAGGGGGAGAAGATAAAATTAGATGTACAGTATAAGAATCAGAATCAGAATCGGGTTTAATATCACTGGCATATGTCATGAAATTTGTTGATATGTGGCAGCGGTACATTGCAAAACGTAATAAAAACTGTAAAATACAATAAGAAGAATATATATTTTAAAAAAGTTTAATGAAATAATAAGCAGTACAAAAAGACAGAAAAAAAGTAGTGAGGTAGTGTTCATGGGTTCAATGTCCATTCAGAAATGTGATGGCCGAGAGGAGGAAGCTATTCCTGAATCATTGAGTGTGTGCCTTCAGGTTCCTGTACCTCCTTCTTTATGATAGCAATGAGAAGAGGGAAATTCCTGGGTGATAGAGGTCCTAATGATTGATACCTTTTTGAGGCATTATCTCTTGAAGATGTCCTGGATGCTGACAAGGTTATTGCCATGATGGAGTTGACTGCGTTTACAACTTACTGCAGCTTTTTTCAATCTTGAGCAGTGCCCCCCTCCACCACCAGTTAGAATGCTCTCTGCGGTGCATCTATAGAAATTTACAAGTGTCTTTGGGGATATACCAAATCTTGTCAAACTCCTAATGAAACATAGCCACTGTCATGCCTTATTTGTTACTGCATCAATATGTTGAGCCCAGGATAGACTTTCAGAGATGTTGACACCCAGAAATTTGAGATTGCTCTCTTTTTCCTCTTCTCATCCCTCAATGAGGACGGTGAATGTCCCCTCATCTTACCGTTTCTGAAGTCCACAATCAATTCTTTGGTCTTACTGATGTTGTGTACAAGGTTGTTGCTGTGACATCTCTCAACTAGCTGATCTATCTCGCTCCTGTATGCTTTCTTGTCCCCATCTGAAATTCTGCCAACAATAGTTGTGTCATCAGCAAACCTACAGATGACATTTGAGCTGTCCCCAGCCACATTGCCGTGGGTGGAGACGGAATAGAGCAGTGGGCTAAGCACACATTGTTGAGTTGTGCCAGTGTTGATTATATCAGCAAGGTGGAGATGTTATTTCTCATCTGCATAGACTGTGGTCTGCCAGTGAGGAAGTCAAGGTTCAAATTGCTGAGAAAGATACAGAGGCACAGGTTTTGGAGCTTTATTACACTGTATCAGAGTTACAGTGGAGTAAAGAGAGTTACCAAAGCATGAGAGAGGAGCCAAAGATGATTGGAAGGGACACTGGTGGGATGGCATTTAATATACCAAAAATTGTTGCAAGTTAGAGAATTGGGAAGCTTTTAGAAAGCAATAGAAGGCAACTAAAAAAAAAGCCACAAGGAGAGAAAGATGAAATATGAAGTTAGGCTGGCTAATAATGTAAAAGGGGATACTAAAAGACCTCTTCAGATACTTAAAGAGTAAAGGAGAGGTGAGACTGGATATTGGACCGTTGGAAAATGTCACTGAAGAGGTAGTACTGGGGGATAGAGAAATTGCAGATGAACTTACGTATTTTGTGTCAGTCTTCACTGTGAAAGGCACTAGCAGTATGGCAGAAATTTGACAGTGCCAGAGGGCAAAAGTGAATGTAGTTGCTATTACTAAGGAGGAATTGCTAAGGAAGTTGAAAGGTCTGAAGGTAGATAAGTCAATGGGACCAGATGGACTACACCCCAGGATTCTGAAAGATGTAGCTGAAGAGATTGTGGAGGCATTAGTATGATCTTTGAAGAATCGCTGGAATCTGGAATGGCTGTGGAGGACTGGAAAATTGAACCGTCACTCCACTCTTTAAGAACGGAGGGAGGCAGAAGAAAGGGAATTATAGGCCAGTTAGCATGACTTCAGTGGTTGGGAAGCTGTTATTAAGGATGAGGTTTTAGAGTACTTGGAAGTACATGATAAAATAAGCCAAAGTCAGCATGGTTTCCTTAAGGTGAAATCTTGCCTGATAAATCTGTTGGAATTCCTTGAGGAAATAACAGTCAGGATAGACAAAGGAGAGTTAGTGGATGCTGTTTACTTGAATTTTCAGGAAGCCTTTGAGAATGTGGCACACATGAGGCAGTTTAACAAGATAAGAGCCATAGTATTACAAAAAAGTTAGGATATTGGCTGACTGGCTGGAGACACAAGTGGGGGGATAAAGGTGGTCTTTTCTATTTGGCTGTTCGGTGATGAGTGGTGTTCCTCAGTGGTCGCTGTTGGGACAACTTCCTTTCATGTTATATATCAATGATATGGATGACGTAATTGGTGGCTTTGTGTCCAAGTTTTCAGACAATATGAAGATAGGTGGAGGGGCGGGGAGTGTTGAGTAAGCGGGGAGTCTGCAGAACTTGGACAGGCAAAGAAGTGGCAGATGGATTACAGAGTAGGGAAGTTTATGGTCATGCACATTGGTAGAAGGAATAAAGGCGTAGGCTATTTTCTAAATGGGGAGAATATTCAAAAATCCAAGGTGTAAAAGGATGTGGGAGTCCTCATGCAGGATTCCCTAAAGGTTAATTTGCAGGTTGAGTCAGTGGTGAGGAAGGCATATGCAATGTAAGCATTCATTTTGTGAAGACTAAAATATAAAAGCAGCGGGGCGGCGTCACGTGATGACGTGGGATTGAGACGTGTAAATCCAGCTCTCCCGTAAAAAATCAGCAAAGTACCGTTTAAACAAAGTAAAGTTAATAAATACTTTCCGAAAACTACTTATAAACTTCGTAAGACTACTCTACGATATGCCTCATAAACCGCAACAGAAGAAGTCTGTTGTTGTGAAGTCGCCGCGAGATGGGAAGAAAAAAAGGCCTATTGCAGCGATGGAGCCTCGGATTCAGGTTGGATCTCCTTCAGAGGAGACACATTTTATCTCTGGCGTAGAAGAACAGGGAGCAATGGCGGCGGTAGCGGTCTCTCGGAAGAAAATGCCGGAATTGCGCATGCGCAAACCGACACAATTTAAACTACAAGAACCGACGGCCACGGCAACTGAAAGTGACTCAGAGTCAGAACTGGATATCGCAGAGAATACAGATGAAGAAGAGGAGGAAGAACTGGAAGAGATTGGAAGTAAAGGAGACGATGGAGACATAAGAAAAGCTTTATTGCAGTTAACGGCTGAATTAAGAAAATTAAGAATAGAGGCTAGAGACGTAAAGATGTGCTATGATAAAGCTATGAAAAGACAGGATAAAATGGATAAGAAACTTCAGAAGATGGAAAGAACAATCGAGCATATTAACGATAGAGTGGAAAAAACAGAAAATAATGTGCTTGTCTGGAACATGGAAAGAAATTGACTCTTGGAGAAACTGGACATGTTGGAAAATTTTAGTAGACATAATAACATTAAAATTGTTGGTCTCAAAGAAGGTATAGAGGGAGATAATCCAATAGAATTTTTCAAAGATGGATCCCGAAAACCTTGCAAATGAAAGAGGAAGACCGATCAACTGAAATTGAGCAGGTACATAGAGCTCTGAGACCAAAACCACAAGATGACCAATATCCACGATCAATTTTAATCAAATTCTTAAGATTTCAAGACAAAGAAAGGATTCTACAGACGGCTGCCCAAGATGCCAAGAAGAGAAAAGGGCCACTGATGATAGAGGGAAGAACATTTTTTTCTACCCTGACATAAGTTATGAACTTTTGAAAAGAAGGAAGAAGTTTAATCCAGTGAAAAAAGCTCTATGGGATCACGGTTATCAATTTATATTGCGTTATCCTGCAACCTTGAAGATTTTCTTGCCTGGTGGAGAAAAAAGATTTTTTGACGATTACCGGAAAGCGGAGGAGTTTGTGCGAGATTCTTTGAACATTCACCAGATACAAGAACAAACTTAGGGGAGTGAGATGGATTGAAGATGAAGACTGGATCAAGGATTAGGCCTGTTGAATTTTTAGGCGGATGAATATATAAATATATTATTAATTATATGAGGGAGGGGAAGAAAGGTTAAAATTTGAGGAATATTTGCTGGGAATAATAACATTAATTTTTTTCTATATATATATATAATTTTTTGTTACGGGGGAGCTGGAAGAAACACTGTCCAATCGCTACATTATTCATGTGTGCAAGCATGGCAGTAGCCACAACCCGCACAATGGAGGGGGGTAGTGTTGTGTATCTTTTCATTCACAACATTAGTGGGGGGGGGGTATTTTGTTTTTTCTTTTTTTGTATCTTATCCATCTTTTTTTTTCTTTTTGCCTGGATGATTGGGAGGGAAACACATAGCAACATGGTGAAGTTCAAAGAGATTCCCCAGGGAACTATGAGAGTTGAGAAGCTAAATAATGTTTTAGATTTTAAGAGATAAATGTGTAACACTTTTGAATATTTGGAGCCCTTATTTATAGCTCCGATGATGAAGATCTGGGTTCCTTGGGGGAAAGTAACAAATACATATGAAATTTATTTTTATCCCATGGAGCATGTGCAAACCTTCCAATATTCAGGTGGTTCCTTTTTTTTTTCTTTTTTTTCTTTTCTTTTCAGGTAGGAGAATATATCGGGGGGGGTTAAGGAGAGGGGGAGGGTAGATTTTTTTTTAAGTATCACTTGAAAACTCAATAAAATTATATTAAAAAAAAATAAAAGCAAAGATGTAATGCTGAAGCTTTATAAGACACTGGTGAGGCTTCACTTGTGTGAGCAGTTTTAGTCCCCTTATTTAAGAAGGGATTTGCTGACATCAGAGGGGTTTCAGAGTAAGTTCATGAGAATGATTCTGGAAATAAAAGGCTTATTGTATGAGGAACAATTGATGGCTCTAGGCCTTTACTTGCTGGAATTTAGAAGAATGAGGGGGGATCTCATTGAAACCTATTGAATATTGAAAGGCCTGTACAGAGTGGTTGTAGTGGGTGAGTCTAGGACCGGAGGACATTGCCTTAGGATATCCATTTTGAATGGAGATGAGGGGGAATGTTTTTTGCCAGAGGGTAGGGAATCTGTGGAATTCATTGCCACAGATGGCTGTAGAGGCCAAGGCATGGGATATATTTAAAGTGGTTCTTGATTAATCAGGGCATCAAAGATTACGGGGAGAAGGCAGGAGAATAGAATTGAGGGGGATAATAAATCAGCAATAACAGAATGGCAAGGCAGACTCTCTGGGCTGATTGGTCTAATTCTGCTCCTATATCTTATGGTCTAACAGTTGCAATACCAAACCATGATGCTTTTGGTGGGGTATAAATAAAAATTGTTGAGAGTCAAAGGGGACAGGCCAGATTTCTTTATCCTCCTAAGGAAGCTGAGGTGCTGCTGTACTTTCATGACCATGTCATCTTTGTGGTTGGACCATGACAGCTTATTGGCAATGTTCACTCCTAGGAATCTGAAACTTTCAACCCTTTTAACTCAGCACCATGGATGTAAACAGGAGTATGTGCTCTGCCACCACCCCCACCCCCTGCCCCACTTCCTGGAGTAAATGACCAACTTGTTTGTTTTGTAGACATTGAGGGAATGATTGTCAATGACACCACATCATTGAGCTCTCATTCTTTTTTTATGTACTCTAAGACATCTTTATTTCATTTAAGGCCACTATGGTGGCAGCATCTTCAATGATGTAGATTAAGTTAGAGAAGAATCTGGCCACACAGTTGTGAATGCACAGGATCTGATGACATAGCTCTGTGGGGCACAAGAGATGAGAATCATTGTTTTGGAGGTGTTGCTGCCTATACATACTTAGTGTGTTCTGTTAGTCAGCAACTCAAAGTTCAAGTTGCAAAAGGAAGTGTCATCTCCCAAGTCTAAAAGTACGAAGATGAGTTTAATTTTGATCATCACACCATAGGAAAGGTTTAATCACATTGGAAAAGGTGCAGAGGATATATGAGGATGTTTCTGGGGCTGGAAGATGATAGGTATTATTTATTTATTGAGTTACAGTGTGGAGTAGGCCCTTCTGGCCCTTTGAGCCACGCCACGCAGCAAATCCCCAACTTAATGCTAACCTAAACACAGGACAATTTATAATGAGGAAGTACTCAATAGGTTGAGATTATTTTCTTTTGAACAGAAGAAATTGAGAAGAAACTTGAATGAGGTGCATGAAATTATTAAGAGATGAATCGGGTAAGTAAATAAGAAGAATATATTTCCCCTTATCATGGAGGTAAGTAAAAAAAACAGGAGGCATAAGTTCCAGAACTGACTGACTTTAATTCAGGTTTTTAGCATCCCAGTCAGATTATTGAACATTCTTACCAAGTAATTTGACATTTGCTAATTGGGGTAACAAGATTTTTACAGTTTTCTAAAAAGCCTTGAAGTTATTAGCTAGAATGATGTTGTTCACTTATAAAGAATTTAATTCAGATATTAAAAAATGTTTTAGCAAATTGCCCAAATAAAAATTCAAATATCTTAATTTCACTCTCTGAAGCTAGATACTTCTGCAGATGACTACATATTTTATTTCATATCCAGCTTTTTAATCTTTCATGGCTTCCCCTCTACCAACGCTACTAAAATCCCAGCATTCCTAGTGTTTAGCATTCCACAAATAGTCGGATGTGCTTTCAGCTGCCTTGACCCCAGCTCCATAATCAGAATCAAGTCTACTATCCATGACATATGTTGTGAAACTTGTTGTTTTGCAGCAGCAGTACACTGCAAGACATAAAACTTATCGTAAGTTACAAAAATTAAAAAGTGCATAAGAGAAATAATGCAATCTTGTTCATGGACCATTCAGAAATCTGATGGCAGAGGGAAGAAGCTTTTCCTAGAATGTTGAGTGTACGTCTTTAGGCTCCTGTAGATATGCCCCAGTGGTAGTAATGAGAAGAGGCTCCTTTCAGTACTATTCATTGGCACCTCCATACCAGCAGATGTTGCAACTGTTCAGCACCACCATACATCTGTAGAAATCTGTGTCTCTTTCTCCTCCAAGATGCTCCCCTTGCCACCAAATCTAAATCAGCTTAATATCAAACCTTGTTTCCGATTAGAGCCGTCAAGTGGCTTGGACATCACAATATTAAATGCATCAATATAAAACAGAGTTGTTGCTGCGAAGAAACTCATATTCCATTTCATTACATTATCTTATCAGTTTTCATTCAGCCGCTTTGAACACGCATCATCTTCAGGCACATCCATGGGAGAGAAGTTCATTTTCCTTTTGGAGCGCATGGCAGCTTGCAGCCATAAACATCTGACTGAAAGCTCAATTTCCTCCAGCAAAGCTTCCAGTCAAGGATGTTTACAGCAGCACATACTGTCAAGCTACTTGAGTAGATGCTGCTTTCTCCTCATGCAATATGTCATTCCAGCTAGCAGGAATAACCAGGAGGTTCAATGTAGCCTGAACAAAACAGAAAAAAAACATTAAAAATCAACCAATTGGGTATTTACTGCCCAGGCCACAATTAGAGCACAGAGCAAAAATGCAGGTCAACTCAGGAAGACAACATGCAGTATGGTTAGCAAGTTTATATGGCTACGGAGGCTAAGTTACTACATATATTTAAAGTGGAGGTTGATAGGTTCTTGATTAGCAAGAGCATCAAGCGTTATGGAGAGAAGGTAGGAAAATGGGGTTGATAGAGATAATACTTCAGCCATGTGCATAGGGCAGAGAGACACAATGGGCTGATTGGCCTAATTCTGCTCCTATGTCTAATGATCCTATTATAAATATTCAAATAAAATACTCTTGGAACTTCATGGTAGTAAAGATTAACTATACTGATTCCTTGGTCCATTCATACCGTGGGCCACCACAGTAGCATAGCAGTTAGCGTGACACAACTACGGCTTGGGTGTCCTGAAGTTTGGAACTCAATTCCAGCACCATTCTGTAAGGAGTCTCTGTACATCCTTCCCCAGGACTGTTTGGGTTTTCCCCAAGTGCTCCATTTTCCTTCAACAGTCGAAAGATGTACCGGTTAGGTTAATTGGTCAATATAAGTTATCCCATGAGTAGGTGAGGGTTAATCGGGGTTATGGGGTTGCTAGTGTGGCGTGGCTCGAAGGACCTACTCTGCATTGTATTGCCGAACAAGATAAATAAGCATTGAAGCTGAGAGCCAAAAAGAGTCAGGGAATACTACCTGATTAATACTTTATACTTTATAGTCACCAAACAATTGATACTAGAACGTACAATCATCACAGCCATATTTGATTCTGCGCTTCCCGCTCCCTAGATTATAAATATTAAATATTAAAAATAGTAAAAATTAGTAAATATAAAAATTTAGATTATAAATCATAAATAGAAAATAGAAAAGGGAAAGTAAGGTAGTTCAAAAAAACTGAGAGGCAGGTACGGATATTGGGAAGGTACGGCCTAGATCCAGGTCAGGATCCGTTCAGCAGTCTTATCACAGTTGGAAAGAAGCTGTTCCCAAATCTGGCTGTACAAGTCTTCAAGCTCCTGAGCCTTCTCCCGGAGGGAAGAGGGACGAAAAGTGTGTTGGCTGGGTGGGTTGTGTCCTTGATTATCTTGACAGCACTGCTCCGACAGCATGCGGTGTAAAGTGAGTCCAAGGATGGAAGATCGGTTTGTGTGATGTGCTGCGCCGTGTTCACGATCTTCGGCAGCTTCTTTCGGTCTTGGACAGGACAACTTCCATACCAGGTTGTGATGCAACCTAGAAGAATGCTTTCTACGCTGCATCTATAAAAATTAGTGAGGGTTTTAGGGGACAGGCCAAGTTTCTTTAGTTTTCTCAGGAAGTAAAGGTGCTGGAGGGCCTTCTTGGCAGTGAACTCTGCTTGGTTGGACCAAGTCAGGTCATTTGTGTTATTGACCCTGAGGAACTTAAAGCTTTTGACCTGCTCCACTTGCCCACCACCGATGTAAATAGGGTCGTGCGGTCCGCTACTCCTTCTGAAGTCAACAACCAATTCCTTCAACACACATCAAAGTTGCTGGTGAATGCAGCAGGCCAGGCAGCATCTCTAGGAAGAGGTACAGTTGACGTTTCAGGCCGAAACCCTTACGAAGGGTCTCGGCCTGAAACGTCAACTGTACCTCTTCCTAGAGATGCTGCCTGGCCTGCTGCGTTCACCAGCAAATTTGATGTGTGTTGCTTGAATTTCCAGCATCTGCAGAATTCCTCGTGTTTGCGTTTTTAAAAACCAATTCCTTCGTCTTGCTGACGTTGAGGGATAGGTTATTGTCTTCGCACCATGCCACCAGGTTCTTAATTTCCTCTCTGTACTCAAACTCATCATTACCCGAGATACGGCCTACAATTGTTGTGTCATCAGCAAACTTATATATTGAATTCGATGGAAAATGGCTACACAATCATGGGTGTACAGTGAGTACAGCAGGGGGCTGAGTACACAGCCTTGTGGGGCACCAGTGCTCAGAGTGATTGTAGAGGAGAGCTTGCCCCTATTTACACAGCCTGGGTCCTGTCTGTGAGGAAGTTGAAGACCCAGCTGCAGATCTGAGCGCTAAGGCCCAGGTTCCGAAGCTTAGGAATCAGTTTATTTGGAATGATGGTATTAAAGGCAGATCTGTAGTCAATGAAAAGAAGCCTTATTTATGCGTCTTTACTCTCCAGATGTTCTAAGGAGGAATGTAGGGCCAGAGAGATGGCATCTACCGTTGACCTGTTGCTCCGGTAGGCGAATTGCAAAGCGTCGAGGTTGACTGGTAGGCTGTGATTGATGTGTGCCATAACCAGTCTCTCGAAGCACCTCATAACAATTGATGTCAGAGCCACAGGTCAATAGTCATTCAGGCATCGAATATTAATAATCCAACATACCTTAACTTCTGTCACAACTCCAGACAGACCAGTTAATTTGAAGTTGTCGTTGGTATAATCTGGTTTTGCACAGCACAGTGGCAGAAAGGAAAATCCCAGGTATTCCATACAAATTGCACAGCCTGCAATACTGCAGCATCCACTGGCATTGTCTTTATGATAGGTATCATTCTTTTTCCAATTACAAATACATCCTTTGGCCTTCTACATTATTTGATTCAAAGGACCAGGTTTTAAAATATTCATTTGCAAAATTTTTAATAAATTCAAAGATGATTCATCCTTCTTCTTCAACCCTTTACCTTTTCGACCTATTACCTCATAGCTTCTCACCATGCCCCTCCCTCATTTCCTACCTTCCCTCTTCACCTCTCACCTTCCAGCTTGTACGCCTTCCCCTCCCCTCACCTTGTCATTCTGCACTTTTCCCTTTCCTTTCCAGTCCCGATGAAGAGTCTTGGCCTAAAACGTCGACTGTTTTTTCCTCTCCAAAGATGTTACCTGATCTGCTGAGTTCCTCCAGTATTTTGTGTGTGTTACTTCAGATCTCCAGCATTTGCAATGTCTTTTGTGACAATGACTTGCGGTGTCGTTTTTCTTCCCTGCCAGTCAAAATCTAAACCTAAGATCAGAACTTTAAAAGCTGCTCCTCGAAACTCAGCAGGCATGAAACTACTTTCTTTAAAAAGTGAAAGAACCAATCATTGGAGTTCCAGTTCATGATTCAAACAGGATTGTTGAGCAGCAGTTCAATTCCTGTAACAAAACTTCCTTTGCTGAAGCAACAGAGAATTAAAAGACTAAATTTCCTAAAACTAGGTGGAGCAGATGTACAATTCTGGAATTGTCTAACATTGATTGTGCGCTATCAAAGCTTTCTGGCAACCCACATATTTTTATTGGCCTAGTCAGTAGCAGAACAAAGCAGGGCTTCATTGCAGCAAAGCAATCCAGCATTCCAAGAATGCTTTAACACTTGGCATGCTAAACAAGGTTCGAAGAGGTTGGACAATATAGAAACATAGAAAACCTACAGCACAATACAGGCCTTTCAGCCCACAAAGTTGTGCCGAACATGTCCCTACCTTAGAACTACCTAGGCTTACCTATAGCCCTCTATTTTTCAAAGCTCCATGTACCTATCCAAATAGTCTCTTAAAAGACCCTATCATATCTGCCTCCACCAACGTTGCCAGCAGCCCATTCCACACACTCACCACTCTCTGAGTAAAAACCTTACCCCTGACATCTCCTCTGTACCTACTCCCCAGCACATTAAACCTGTGTCCTCTTGTGGCAACTATTTCAGCCCTGGGAAAAAGCCTCTGACTATCCACACAATCAATGCCTCGCATCATCTTATACACCTTTAGCAGGTCACCTCTCATCCTCCGTCGCTCCAAGGAGAAAAGGCCAAGTTCTACTACTACTAATACTACGTTGACTCAGGCCTAGGGGGCCGGTGTCGGGCACTATGACGGAGCCTCCACTTCTCCCTCTCCCTTATCAGTGTGTTCAGTTCATCTACATTAGTCGCGCCACTGTCTTCTAGGAGCATGTTAACCATAGTCTTGGGAAGGCGCCCAGGGTTCATCCTCCCGTGCTTGGGCTCCCATATGATGACTAGGCTGGCAGGTAGCTCGGGGTGGCGTAAACATTGCCCCGCTAGTTGCAGTCTTCTCACCTTGATTTTAGTGGAGAGCTCGGTAGGTTGTCATACAGCTCAACGTTCAACATGTGCTGTTGCCAACTCACATCAAGAGCCATCCGGAGCATTCGTGTATAGCAACCATCTAGAGACTTTCGTATCGTCTTGGTGAGTGTCCACGTCTCACATCCATACGTGAGAATGGACTCTATGACTACTATGAAAATCCTCTCTTTAAGCCCTCTGGTCAGGTTCGATTTCCAGATTTCCTTCATGTCGTTCATAGCCCTCCACGCCAGCGCCTTCCGTATCTTTATGCCCTCCTCATCATTCTTGACCCGAGGTGCTTGTAGTCAAAGACTTTGTTAATGGTATCATTCTCTACTGTCTTGAGAGTACCTTTGTCGCAGTTAAACGCCATGTTCTCTGTGCTTTTAGTGTTCAGGTGAAGTCCAACTTTATTGCATTCAATTTCCACTTATGTCATCTGCAAAATTGAGATCTGTGAGTGTAACTGGTCTGACCCTTTTGGTTCGTCCTGGTTTTATGGTAAAACCAAGCTTGTCATGATCTTTGGTAGCTTGACGCAGAGCGTAATCAAGGACGATTATAAAGATGTAGGGTGCCAGAGTATCTCCTTGCAGCACACCAGCTAGGAGCTCGAACACTGCTGTTTCTCCATCTGGTGATACAACTTTCGCCATGGTTTTGGTATAGCTGGACTCTATTGCTCTCAGTAGATGGTCTGGCACTCCATAAGCATTCAGGATCTTCAGCATTTTACCTCGGTGAATGGAGTCAAAAGCTTTGCGAAAATCGATGTAAGCAAGCATGGCTGGTAGGTTGTTCTTCTTGACTTCCTCGATGATCCTACGGAGAGCAAGTATTTGCATTACTGTTGTGCGCTTCTGCCGAAAACCATTCTGATTGAATCTTAGCTTAGGGTCAATGGTGGTGCGGATCCTGTTCAAGTTCATCCGATTGTATAACTTTGCTAAGATGCAGGTCAAGCTGATACGCAGTAGTTATCTGTCTTTGTGAGAGATCCAGACTTGGGGACTGGGATAATGTTCAACAGTAACCACTGTTCTGGTTTGTCAACTTTCATCAGTGTCGTATTACATATGTCCAGCAAGATGTTGTCCAGGTCTCAGTTCTTCAGGATATCTGGTGGTATCCCATCTGGTCCAGCGCTCCTGCCCTGTTTGAGTGCATATTTGGCCTTCTTCAGTTCCTCAATGGTGAATGGGCCGTCATTGATGTTGACTGCGTTAATATTGTGGGTATGTCCTCTTCTTCTTCTGTGATTGTTGGAGGGCTTCCCAGCAGGTTCTTAAAGTGGGCAAACCATGTCTGGACACGGTCCTCTGCTGTTTTACCACTTATTTGACCTGATGGGGACTTCTTCCGTCTACTGATCTCATTGACTAGGCGCCATGCTTCTCCATGCTGCATGTCTTCATTAGCAGCTTCTATCTCTCTAATTCTCTCAGCTAGTTCCTCTTCCTTCAGTCGGTCGTAGGTGGCAAAGAGATTCTTCTTTGCTGTCTTGAACTTGTCTCTTAGCTCTTCTGTTTTGCTCCTTCTAAGTTCGGCGTGACAAGCGTTGACCACACTTCTTGCTGAGACGACGTCAGGATGTTTCGAGATCCGACTCTTCTTGATTCACTTCACAGTAGGCAAACTCTTTGTTGCATCTGTGTGTGCGTCTATGAGCCGTTGATAGCGGTCGGTGGCAGTCTCTTCCTCCCCCCTTTCCAGTGGGTCGAAGCGATTTCTCACCTCCATTGTGTACTAGGCTTGAAGAACAGGTTGTGAGGAGAATGCCTTCCAGTCTATCTTCTCCTTGGGACCTGTGGCTTTGAGTTGCTGCAGGCTCAGTCTCACTTGCATTGACACTACTCTGTGATCAGAACTGACTGAGTTGAAGGTGCTGTAGGCTTCTGTGTCGATCACACAATTACGCCATTTTGTTCTTACGAGGATGTAATCAAGCTGTTTCCTGTAGATTGAGGCTCTGTTTTCATATGTCCACAGTTTACCAGCTTGCTTCTTGAATTGTGTGTTGGCGGCAATGAGACTGTGTTCCTGGATGAAATCAACTAGATATTGTCCATTTCTGTTGGTAAAGTCTTGGTATGAGTATGGAACATCTTCCAGTCCGACCTGGGCATTAAAATCGCTGAGCACAGCCAGGAAGTTATGTGCCGGTATTGAAGTGACAGCTTTGTGAAGCTTACTGTAGAAGGCCTCCACCTCTTTCTCCTCGCTGCAGTTGTGTGGGGAGTAACAGATGATGACAGAGTTCACTCAACCTATTCTCATAAGGCATGCTCCCCAATCCAGGCAACATCCTTGTAAATCTCCTCTGCACCCTTTCTATGGCTTCCATATCCTTCCTGTGGTGAGGTGACCAGAACTGAACACAGTACTCCAAGTGGGGTCTGACCAGGGTCCTATATAGCTGAAAAATTACCTCTCGGCTCCTAAATTCAATTCCACGATTAATGAAGGCCAATGCATCGTATGTCTTCTTAATCACAGAGTCAACCTACGCAGTAGCCTTGAGTGTCCTATGGACTTGGACACCAAAATTCCTCTGATCCTCCACACTGCCAAGAGTATTACCATTAATACTATATTCTGCCATCATATTTGACCTACCAAAATGAACCACTTCACACTTATCTGGGTTGAACTCCATCTGCCACTTCTCAGCCCACTTTTGCATCCTATCCATGTCCCACTGTAACCTCTGACAGCCCTCCACACTATCCACAACACCCCCAACCTTTGTGTCATCAGCAAACTTACTAATCCATCCCTCCACTTCCTCATCCAGAAGAGTAAGGGTCCCAGAACAGATCCCTGATGCGCTCCACTAGTGACCGACCTCCATGCAGAATATGACCTGTCTACAACCACTCTTTGCCTTCTGTGGGCAAGCCAGTTCTAGATCCACAAAGCAATGTCCCCTTAGATTCCATGCCTCCTTACTTCCTCAATAAACCTTGCATGGGGTACCTTATCAAATGCCTTGCTGAAATCCATATACGCTACATCTACTGCTCTTCCTTCAATGTGTTTAGTCACAGCCTCAAAAAACTCAATCAGGCTAGTAAGGCACGACTTGCCCTTGATAAAGCCATGCTGACTATTCCTAATCATATTATACCTCTCCAAATGTTCATAAATCCCGCCTCTCATGATCCTCTCCATCAACTTACCAAATACTGAGGTAAGACTCACTGGTCTATAATTTCCTGGGCTATCTCTACTCCCTTTCTTGAATACAGGAACAACATCTGCAACCCTCCAATCCTCCTGAACCTCTCCCGTCCCCATTGATGATGCAAAGATCACTGCCAGAGGCTTAGCAAACACCCCCTCCCCCCCATCTCCCACAGTAGCCTGGGGTACATCTCATCCGGTCCCAGAGACTTATCTAACTTGATGCTTTCCAAAAGCTCCAGCACATCTTCTTTCCTAATATCTACACGCTCAAGCTTTTCAGTCTGCTGCAAGTCATCGCTACAATCACCAAGATCCTTTTCCATAGTGAATACTGAAGTAAAGTATTCATTAATTACCTCTGCTATTTCCTCTGGTTCCATACATACTTTCCCACTGTCACACTTGATAGGTCCTATTCTTTCATGTCTTATCCTCTTACTCTTCACATACTTGTAGAATGATTTGGGGTTTTCCTTAATCCTGCCCGCCAAGCCCTTCTCATGGCCCCTTCTGGCTCTCTTAATTTCCTTCTTAAGTTCCTTCCTATTAGCCTTATAATCTTCTAGATCTTTAACATTACCTAGCTCTCTGAACCTTTTGTAAGCTTTTTTTTTCTTCTTGACTAGATTTATTACAGCCTTTGTACACCACAGTTCCTGTACCCTACCATAACTTCCCTGTCGCATTAGAACGTACCTATGCAGAACTCCACACAAATATCCCCTGAACATTTGCCTAATTTCTTCTGGACTTTTTCCTGAGAACATCTGTTTCCAATTTAAGCTTCCAATTTCCTGTCCGGTAGCCTCATAACTCCCCTTACTCCAATTAAATGCTTTTCTAACTTGTCTGTTCTTATCTCTCTCCATTGCTATTGTAAAGGAGATAGAATTACGATCACTATCTCCAAGATGCTCTCCCACTGAGAGATCTGACACCTGACCAGGTTCATTTCCCAATTCCAAATCAAGTACAGCCTCTCCTCTTGTAGGCTTATCTATATATTGTGTCAAGAAACCTTCCTGAACACACCTAACAAACTCCACCCCATCTAAACCCCTTGCTCTAGGGAGATGCCAATCGATATTTGGGAAATTAAAATCTCCTATCAAGACAACTCTGTTATTATTACAACTTTCCAGGATCTGTTTCCCTACCTGCTCCTCGATATCCCTGTTAATATTGGGCGGCCTATAAAAAACACCCAGTAAAGTTATTGACCCCTTCCTGTTCCTAACCTCCACCCACAGAGACTTCGTAGACAGTCCCTCCATGGCGTCCATCTTTTCTGCAGCTGTGACACTATCTCTGATCAACAGTGCCACACTCCCACCTCTTTTGCCTCCCTCCCTGTCCTTTCTGAAACATCTAAAACCCGGCACTTGAAGTAACCATTCCTGTCCCTGCGCCATCCAAGTCTCTGTAATGGCCACCACATCATAGCTCCAAGTACTGATCCACAATCTAAGCTCATCCGCTTTGTTCACAACACTCCCTGTGTTAAAATAGACGCATCTCAACCTTTGGTCTGAGCACGTCCCTTCTCTATCATCTGCCTATCCTCCCTCTCGCACTGTCTCTATTTGTGAGCTTTCTCTATTTGAGAGCCAACCTCCTCTTCCCCAGTCTCTTCAGTACGGTTCCCACCCCCCAACAATTCTAGTTTAAACTCTCCCCAGTAACCTTAGCAAACCTCCTCGCCAGGATATTGGTCCCCCTGGGATTCAAGTGCAATCCCTCCTTTTTGTACAGGTCACACCTGCCCCCAAAGAGGTCCCAGTGATCCAGAAATCTGGATCCCTGCCCCCTGCTCCAATCCCTCAGTCACGCATTTATCCTCCACCTCATTCTATTCCTATTCTCATAGGAATAATGTTTGAGATCTATGAGTATAACACATTATTCACTAAGGTGATTTAACTCTAAGTACTGCAAGTTGTAAAACATGAAGAATTATTTGCTTGTGAATAATTGGAAAGTCAACAAAATATGAAAGATCAAAGTAGTTCAGAAACTAAATTTTAAGATATTTTGTTAAAATATGACAATGTTTCTTCAGTATATAATATATAATTCATTACAGCAAGATGCATAAAATAGATCAAAGTCAGATGAGGCCATTAGAAAAACAGGATAATGTTGTTCATTGCTTATTGCTGAACTTGTCATCGGCTTGAAAGGAAGATTCAAAGGTATTCACTAAACAACAATTGTCTGCTTTATTCCTATTATTTAAATTTATTCTTCTCAAGTCTGGTGCTCAAATTCTGGAAGCACTAAAGCAGCGCCTATCATGATATACCCATCCACTGCTAACAATACAAATAAGAAAGACACCTTTAAGATTGCTTTTCTATTTGTTTAAATCTGTCACAGCATTTTTTGCACTCCAAAGTGTCTCCATATTTCATATTATGACATTCTTTGACTCATCAAATCCATACCAGCTCACAGAGCAACTCTGCTACCCTAAGTATTTCCCAGAAACTTGTGCTCTCTCAACAACCCATCAACACCTGCCACCCACCTGCATCAAAGGGGATACTCAGAGTGGCTCATTAATCTGCCAGCATGCCCATGGGATATGGGAGGAAAAGTACACATTCATATAGAGCTCCGATTGAACCTGGGGAAGGAGGGCTATTGGTTAGCAGCACTATCTGTTACGCCCCAATGGCACCCCGAATTACTCCAAGTTCTATGTTTCTTAATTCTGCTCACTAATTATTTTACCAAGGGAGCATATCAAAAGCCTTCTGAAAGTCCAAATGCATAATGTGTATTGGTTCACCATCCGTTGTACAAGTTACATTTTCAGAAAAAGGCAAGATATTTTTAAAGTAAGATTTTCCTTTCATTAGCCCATGCTGACTTTATTCTATGCATTAATATGTTGAGTGTTCCGTCATTGTATTTTTCGAAGATACTCTTATATTTGCCCTATAATTATATTAAGTGTCCTTGGCTGTAATCCCTATTTTCCCCCCTCCTTTCAACATGATAAACTTACATTTGCCACCCTCCATCGTATCAGAACTGCTCCAGAATTTAAAGAATATTGGAAAACACTTGATATTTGGAAAAAAAAGTATGTTTGCCACCATAAGCCAAGGCATTGTGTATAAGAGTTAAGTGGTCCTGTTGCATTGAATGAGAACATTGATTAGATGGCATTTGGAGTTTTTGTATGATTCTGGTCAACACACTATGGAAAGAATGTGGCTACAATGCTAAATATGCAGGAGAGATTCACCAGAGTGTTGCCGGAAATGGAAGGCTGGAGTTGTAACATGAGATTGGATGGGTTGGGTATATTCTCATTGGAATATGGGAAGTTCAGTAATGACCAATAAGGAAAGGCTGTGCTGGTGAATTGAGGCAATGATGAAATTCACCATTCAATGTCTACCATTCATTGGGAACTGACTCCCAAATAAGTGGGAAGTCATCAACACTTTCTAGCTAAGTTTCTCCATGTACCTTTATTGTCAGAGGGAGCTGCTGTACCACGAGGACAAACTTAAAAGTGTTTTGCTTTATGGATACTAAATAAAAGGTCCTCCCTACATTAACTTTGGTGTGCATAAAGATCTGTTTTGCATTGAGGAAAATCAAGGTGAGGGTTTTTTTTAATTTTATTTCCAAATATAGCATAGATGACATTTGACACTAGTCTGTACTGGGACTGGGTCTATGGTGTATCCTTTGTTAGGATCACAGCTTACATGCCATCATATAGCAAAATGAAAATTGAGAAAAAAATCTAAGTGTAGACAAATTTGGGGATTCCTCCAGAGTCCTACCTTGGTTGACAGTCAATGGCTTTCTGTAAGATTAAGATACAATGTGTGATACTAATATTTCTTCTGTAGTTTTCACATGATGATGATCATATTCATTGTGCCTCCTATCTTGAAGATGGTCACATTTAATAAGGTCCAATATTCCCTGGCATATCCTCCTTTTCCAAGATGAGGAAAACAAGGCTGTGAATTCATGCCAAATGCTCCAAATTTTGGAACTCAGCAGGAACATCATTTGCTCTGTAGGCATTGATGCTTTTCAGCTGAAAAGTAGATTCCAAACTTTTGTTAAGGTAGCAGCAAGATAGGATTTAATCATATGGGATGGAGTCAAGGATGCTCAAAAACACGGACTCAGTAGGTGGATTTTCAAACTATTCCTTCTAGGGGCTGAAGACCACCTCTCCGTCCTTGATAAACTCATGACTATTCTCTTAGTGAGATGGACTACTGGATGCTTAGGGCTGCTGATGGACTGAGTGCCTGTGTCATGGTTGCCAGTGAGTTGTTGGACCTCCTCCACAAGTTCCATCCATTATCTGCCCTTTCTTGCGAGTTTTCTGGAGGTACTTTGCTTTAGGTAGCTGTGGAGCTCTTATTTTGCCATTGCAAGGCATGGTAGACTTTCCAAATGAATATATGTGTGACCAAATATAGGAACAGGATTAAGCCATTCAGCCCATCAGTCTGTTTGCCATATAAAAAGGTTAGCGCTGCTTTCCCAGCTCCATGTGGAAATCTTTTAAGTCCTTGCTTGTCAAGAATGTATCTACTGCTGTCTTAAAATTATTGAAAAGCTTTGCATTCACAATATTTGAAGCAAAACAGTTGCAGAGTCTCAAGACCTTTTGACAAACCATTTTGCCTTATCTTTCTAAAATGGGAGATCCCTTATTCTTAAGTGGTGATCCACGGTCACGTCCTTTCCAGCTCCACCCTGTTGAGATCTTTTAGAAACTTAAGTTTCAAACATCCTTTCTCAGTTCTCTGTATGCCAGCAGGTACAGATCAAACCCTTTCTCAAATTCGAAGTGTGTATTCCAGTTACTAGTATACATTTTTTCTCAACTGCTTCCAATACTTCTGCTTCTTCCTTAAGGAAAGCAATAGTGTGAAAACTACTCCAGATATGGTTTCATCCAGCCTTAAGTAACCTCTCTTTAGTATATAATTTAGCTTGCAATAAAGAACACTATTTTCTTTCCAATTTACTTACAGCTGCATACCAGCCTTTTGCGAATTATGTTACGAGGACATTCAGATCTCTCTGTGCCTCAGAGGTCTGCAATCTCCCAAGAACATCTTGTGCTTGCACAATTAGCTCTCCCAAATCCACATTGTTATTAACCCAGTCCTGGTGTTTTCTGATCAAAGAGGCATGATTCTCTTCATGAATGTGAATTACAGAGGACTTCAGGGCAGGTCACTTTGAAGCTAGGGTTAGTTGGGATGGACAGATTGTTTGAGTAGATCTTCCTTTGTAGGGCCTTTAGCACTTTAGCACTTCGGCATTGATTTTCTTTTATCAGCATTTATGGTCAATACAGTAAGTGTTGGCATTTGTCATTTCAGACATGCTTCAGTCACTCATTTGGATGATGATACAAAGTCTGGAGGTGTGGTAGACAGTGAGGAAGGTTTTCAGAGCCTGCAGAGGGACTTGGATCAGCTGGAAAAATGGGCTGAAAAATGGCAGATGGAGTTTAATACTGACAAGTGTGAGGTATTGCACGTTGGAAGGACAAATCAATGTAGAACATACAGGGTTAATGGTAAGGCACTGAGGAGTGCAGTGGAACAGAGGGATCTGGGAATACAGATACAAAATTCCCTAAAAGTGGCGTCACAGGTAGATAGGGTTGTAAAGAGAGCTTTTGGTACATTGGCCTTTATTAATCAAAATATTGAGTATAAGAGCTGGAATGTTATGATGAGGTTGTATAAGGCATTGGTGAGGCTGAATCTGGAGTATTGTGTTCAGTTTTGGTCACCAAATTACAGGAAGGATATAAATAAGGTTGAAAGAGTGCAGAGAAGGTTTACAAGGATGTTGCCGGGACTTGAGAAACTCAGTTACAGAGAAAGGTTGAATAGGTTAGGACTTTATTCCCTGGAGCGTAGAAGAATGAGGGGAGATTTGATAGAGGTATATAAAATTATGATGGGTATAGATAGAGTGAATGAAAGCAGGCTTTTTCCACTGAGGCAAGGGGAGAAAAAAAACCAGAGGACATGGGTTTAGGGTGAGGGGGGAAAAGTTTAAAGGGAACATTAAAGGGGGCTTCTTCACACAGAAAGTGGTGGGAGTATGGAATGAGCTGCCAGATGAGGTGGTAAATGCGGGTTCTTTTTTAACATTTAAGAATAAATTGGACAGATACGTGGATGGGAGGTGTATAGAGGGATATGGTTCGTGTGCAGGTCAGTGGGACTAGGCAGAAAATGGTTCAGAACAGCCAAGAAGGGCCAAAAGGCCTGTTTCTGTGCTGTAGTTTCTATGGTTTCTATGACATGATGTAAGAGGTGCTGAAGATAAAGGCTCTAAGTATATCATTAGGTGAAAGACTCCAATGCAGTTAGTCATCCCTTTGCTTCCTTGCCAACCATACCTTTTCAAGCTCAATGTCATTTCTGACCCTGAGAAGATTAATCTGCCTCTGTTTATGTCTCAGAGCCAAGGATTACTCAAGAATTGAGTTTATACACAATGGGTCATGGTGAGCTGGTTTCACAACAGAAGATGTTGGAGGGTGACAGGGCATAAATAGAAAAGAAAAATATTGATGCTGGAAAACTGAAATAATGAATGAAAATGTTGGGAGATATTCAGCAGGTTGAATCTCTGGAAAGCTGTTGAGATTCCTGAAGCAGGATTTCCAACAGTTCCTTTTCCACTGCAAATATAGTTCAAGCCACCGTGTTTCTGCAGCAGAGTGTTTCTTGCTCTGTGCAGTTAGTGTTACAAGACCATGACCTTTCATGATTACATTAACTCTGTTTTTCCCCTTCTCTATCAAAGCTGCCTGACCTGCTAAGCAGCTGAGGGGAAGCTGTATGACTCCACATTAGAATTGAATAATGCACTATCGAAACAACCCTTGGTTTCCCAAATTTCACACCGACTATCAAGCACCCACTAACACTAATTACATTCAATTATCCGCTAACGACATGGTGTCATGACAATAATCATTTTCTTAATGTAACAGAACAAGAGAGTTGGTCATTGACTTCATGAATGGGGCCGGGACATACACTTCCATGTATATCAACAGTGCTGAGGTTAAGAAGATTGAGAGCTTCAAGCTCCATTTTTATTTGTGAATCACATGCTCCAAAAAAAAACTAGGGAAAATTGTAAAGCATGAAAAAAATAATCAAAAACTTTTGGTAGTTCAAAAGTATTCAATCCCCTTTACTTAATACTTAATTGAACCACCTCTTGCAGCTACTGCAGCCAGTAGCATTTTTAGAAAAGTCTCCATCAGCTTTGCACAACGTGATGGCACCCATTTCACCTTGCAAAATTGCTCAAGCTGTACCAGGTTAGTAGGGGAGCGGCAGTGGACAGTAATCTTGAGGTCTTGCCGGAGATGTATGATCAGGTTGTTAAGACTTTGACTGGGCCACTTGGGACATCAATTTTCTTCATTTGAACCACTCCATGGCTGCTCTAGCAGTGTGCATTGGGTTCTTGTCCTGCTGCAAGATTAAGCTTTCTGGCAGAGGCTAGCAAGTTTTTAATCCGGGATCTCTCTGTATTTAGCAGCATTCATCTTCCCATCAATCTTAACCAGATTTCTAGTCCCTGCTGCTGAAAAGTATCCCCATAGTACGATGCTACCTCCACCATACTTTACAGTAGGGATGGTGTTACCTGGCTGATGGATATTATTAGATTTACGCCACACTGACCACTTACTGTTCAAAACAAAAAGTTCCACTTTAGTCTCATATGACCACAAGACCTTCTTCCACATCTTTATAGTATCTACCAAGAGATGCTTTGCAAAGTCTTTACAGGCAAGGATATGCTTTTTTTATTTTAGCCGGGGCTTCTTCCTTGCCACTCTTCCAAAAATATCCTTCCTGTGCAAGGCTTTAGGGACTGCAGAGGCATGAACTTCATCTCCAGTTCCAGCCAGTGACTACTGCAGCTCACTCAGTGTGACTGTTGGTGTCACAGCAGCCCTCTTACATTCTTCTCCAGCTTAAGCTTAGAAGGGCATCCTGACCCAGGTTGTGTGGCTGAGGTTTCATATTTTTTCTACTTTTTCATGATAGACTGCATTGAGCTCTGTGATATGTTCAGTGCCTTGAGATGATTTTGTACCATTCCCCAGATTTGTGCTTCTCTATTATCATTACCATGACTTGTCTTGGATATTCTTTTGTCTTCATTTTGGTTTGGTCTGTTGAAAATCTACCATACTGTTGGATTGAAACTTACAGAGACGGGGAATTCTTATGAATTCATTGAAAATAGGTGATTCTCCAATTTTCTACATCAACAAATTGGATGATTTGGTAAGGTAATATATAGTATTGCACCTGAGGAAAGTTAGGAATTACAAAGGGGACAAATACTTTTTCAGCCTCCTAATATTGGCTTATTATTTTTTAGTAAATTGTTGACAGGCTTTGGAATTTTTCTTTTGATTTAACATGAAGGGCAATGTTTTGTAGATCAGTTCAAAAATCTTACTTCACTATTTTAAATTAAGAAAATGAATCAGGTTTATTATCACTGGCATGTGACGTGAAATTTGTTAACTTAGCAGCAGCAGTTCAATGCAATACATAATCTCGCAAAGTTAAAAGATAAAGTAAAAATAATAATAAACAAGTAAAGCAATTAAAGTATATATATATATATATATATATATATATATATAGAATAGATTTAAAAAATACAAAAACAGAAATAATATATATTAAACAAGCTTCTTTCAGTGTTCACAGGTCCAATGTCCATTCAGGAATCGGCTGACAGAGGGGAAGAAGTTGTTCCTGAATCGCTGAGTGTGTGCCGTCAGGCTTCTGTACCTCCCTCCTAATGGTAACAATGAGAAAAGGGCATGCCCTGGGTGCTGTACGTCCTTAATAATAGATGCTGCCTTTCTGAGACACTGTGCCTTGAAGATGTCCTGGGTACTTTGTAGGCTAGTACCCAAGATGGAGCTGACTAGATTTACAACCGTCTGCAGTTTCTTTCGGTCCTGTGCAGTACCCCACCCTCCATACCAGACAGTGATGCAGCCTGTCAGAATGCTCTCCACAGTACATCCATAGAAGTTTTTGAGTGTATTTGTTGACATGCCAAATCTCTTCAAACTCCTAATGAAGTATAGCCGCTGTCTTGCCTTCTTTATAAGTACATCAATATGTTGGGAGCAGGTTAGATCCTCAGAGATTTTGACAGCCGGGAACTGGAAACTGTTCACTCTCTCTACTTATGATCCCTCTATGAGGATTGGTATGTGTTCCTTTGTCTTACCCTTCCTGAAGTCCACAATCAGCTCTTTTGTCTTATTGACGTAGAGTGCCAGGTTGTTGCTACGGCACCACTCCACTAGTTGGTATATCTCACTCCTGTATGCTCTCTCGTCACCACCTGAGATTGTACCAACAATGGTTGTATCGTCCGTAAATTTGTATATGGTGGCATAGCTCGGCTATGCCTAGCCACACAGTCATGTGTATACAGAGAGTAGAGCAGTGGGCTAAGCACACACCCCTGAGGTGCGCCAGTGTTGATCGTCAGCGAGGAGGATATATTATCACCAATCTGCAGATTGTGGTCTTCCGGTTAGGAAGTCAAGGATCGAATTGCAGAGGGAGGAACAGAGGCCCAGGTTCTGCAACTTCTCAATCAGGATTGTGGGAATGATGGTATTAAATGCTGAGCTATAGTCCATGAATAGCATCCCGACGTAGGTTTTTGTGTTGTCCAAGTGGTCTAAAGCCATGTGGAAAGTCATTGAGATTGTGTCTGCCATTAACCTATTGTGGCAATAGGCAAATTGCAACGGGTCCAGGTCCTTGCTGAGGCAGGAGTGCAGTCTAGTCATGACCAACCTCCTAAAGCATTGCAGAGTGCTACCAGGCGATAGTTATTAAGGCAGCCCACATTATTCTTCTTCGGCACTGGTACAATTGTTGCCCTTTTAAAGCAAGTGGGAACTTCCACCCATAGCAGTCAGAGGTTAAAACTGCCCTTGAATACTCCCTCTAGTTGGTTGGCACAGGTTTTCAGAGCCTTACACATACTACATCGGAACCTTCCACTTTGCGAGGGTTCACCCTCTTTAAAGACAGCCTAACATCCGCCTCTGAGACAGAGATCACAGGGTCATCAGGTGCAGCAGGGATCTTCACAGCTGTAGTTGTGTTTTCCCTTTCAAAGTGTGCATAGACGGCGTTGAGTTCATCTGGTAGTGAAGCATCACTGCCATTGGATTTTGCTTTGTAGGAAGTAATGTCTTGCAGACCCTGCCAGGGTTGCCGTGCATCCGGTGTTGCCTCCAACCTCATTTGAAATAGCCTTCCGCAAATCATACCTGATTTTCTGGTTCAGGCCTGGGTCACCAGACTTGAATGCCACAGATCTAATCTTCAGCAGACGATATACCTACTGGTTCATCCACAGCTTTTGGTTTGGGAATGTACAGTAAGTCTTTGTGGGCACACACTCATCCACACAGGTTTTAATGAAGTCGGTAACAACTGTAGCATACTCACCCAGGTTTGAAGATGAATCCCTGAATACCTCCAGTCCATCTATGCAAAGCAGTCCTGTAGGCACTCCTGTGCTTCCCTTGTCCAAACCTTCTTGGTCCTCACTGCTGGTACTGCAGTCTTCAGTTTCTGCCTATACACAAGGAATAGAAGTACAGCTAGGTGATCAGACTTCCCAAAGTGAGGGCATGGAGTAGCATGGTAGGCATTCTTGATGGTGGTGTAGCGATGGACCAGTGTGTTGTTTCCTCTGGTATTGCAAGTGATCTGTTGATGGTAATTGCTTAAAGATTTTTTCAGACTGGCCTTGTTAAAATTTCCCAAAATGATGGCGAAGGCATCAGGGTGCGCTGTTTTGTGCATGTTGATCCCGTTGCTCAGATCATCTAAAGCCTGCTTGACATTGGCCTGACGTGGAATGTAAACTGCTGACCCCAGAGAACTCCCATGGTAGGTAAAAAGGATGGCACTTTACTGCTAGATATTCCAGGTCTGGTGAGCAAAATTGGAACAGCACTGATATATTTGTGCAGCAAGATGAGTTGATCATGAGGCATACTCCTCCACTGTTGAGAGACTCTATAGATCTATCCTGATGGTGTATAGTAAACCCGTCAATCTGAATCGCTGCACCTGGTAGAGAAGAGGTTAACCAGGATTCCGTGATACAAAGGACACAAATGAGACATTAAAATGTGACACCATCGTGGGGGCTGAATACTTTTTCAAGGCACTATATATCTTCTAATTTTTGATGTCCCAACACTGATAGAAAGACTGAGTGTGTTCACCATATCCACAACCCTCATGATTTTATACACTTCTGTAAGACCACATCTAATTTTCCTATAGCTTCTAAGTCCTAGTATGTCCACCCTCTACTTACCACTCAGGCCTTCAAGTCGCAGTGCAATCCTTGTAACTCTTTTTCTGCACTCTTTCCAGTTGAATAACATCTTTGTGATAGTAGGGTGACCAAAGCTGAATACAATGTTGTAAGTGCAGCCTTGCCAGCATCCTATGCAACCACACCATGACCTCCCAGCTTTCATACTCAATTCACTGACTGGTGAATGCCAATGTGTCAAAATCCTTCTCCACCACCCTGTGAATAAAACTCCAAGGCCCCTCTACTCTACCACACTTGCCAGAGCCCATGGCCATTCACTGTGAAATTTCTACTTTACCTTGATTTGACTTTCCAAAAAGCAACACCTTACACTTTTCTGAATTAACTCATTTTTCATTTTATTGTGGGCTTACTAAATAAATCCACAATAGAATAATAACCATAACAGAATCAATGAAAGACCACATCAAATTGGGCATTCAACCAGTGTGCAAAAGATATCTGTGTAAATAAAAAAAGAAAGAATAATAAATAAATAAATAAATAAATAAATAAATAAGCAATAAATACGGAGAACGTGAGATGAAGAGTGAGTCCATAGGTTGAGGGAACATTTCAATGATGGGCAAGTGAAATTAAGTGAAGTAATCCCTTTTGTTTCACAAGAGCCTGATGATTGAGGAGTAATAACTGTTCATGAACCTGATAGTGTGAGTCCTGAGGCTCCTGTACCTTCTTCTTGGTGGCAGTAGTGAGAAGAGAGCATGTCCTGGGTGCTGGGGGGTGGGTGGGGGTGTCTCCGATGATGAATGCTGCTTTCTTGCGACAGCGCCCTGTGTAGATGTGCTCAGTGGTGGAGAGGGCTTGATCCATGAGAGACTGGACTGTATCCACTACTTTTTGTAGGATTTTCTATTCAAGGACATTGGTGTTTCCATACCAAGCTGTAATGCAACCAGTCAGTATACTCTCCACTGCACATCTACACAAGATTGTCAAAGTTTTAGATGTCATGCTGAATCTTCGCAAACTTCTAAGGAAGTAGAGGTGCTACCATGCTTTCTTCATAATTGCACTTATGTGCTGGACGTAGGACAAGTCCTTCAAAATAATAACACTGAGGAATTTAAAGTTGCTGACACTCTCCACGTCTGGTCCAGTCTCAATATAGAAAGGAATCCTTTTAGAACTGTGCTGAAGAGGAATTTCTTTAGCCAAAGAACAGTGAATCTGGGGAATTTGTTGCCACAGGCAGCTGTGGAGGCCAAGTCATTGGGTATATTTACAACCGGGACCTGATGGTCTGCATCCCAGGGTACATAAGGAGGTGGCTTTAGAAATCGTGGACGCATTGGTAAACATTTTCCAATGTTCTATAGGTTCAGGATCAGTTCCTGTGGATTGAAGGGCGGCCAATGTTGTCCCTCTCTTCAAGAAGGGAGGAAGAGAGAAAACAGGGAATTATAGACCGGTTAGCCTGACGTCAGTGGTGGGAGAGATGCTGGAGTCAATTATAAAAGATGAAATTACGACACATCTGGATTGCAGTAACAGGATCGGTCCGAGTCAGCATGGATTTACGAAGGGGAAATCATGCTTGACTAATCTTCTGGAATTTTTTTGAGGATGTAACTATGAAAATGGATAAGGGAAAGTCAGTGGATGTAGGGTACCTGGACTTTCAGAAAGCCTTTGATAAAGTCCCACATAGGAGATTAGTGGGCAAAATTAGAGCACATGGTATTGGGGGCAGAGTACTGACATGGATTGAAAATTGGCTGGCTGACAGAACAAAGAGTAGCGATTAACGGCTCCCTTTCGGAATGGCAGGCGGTGACCAGTGGGGTACCGCAGGGTTCAGTGCTGGGACCGCAGCTGTTTACAATATATATTGATGATTTAGATGAAGGAATTAAAAGTAACATTAGCAAATTTGCCGATGACACAAAGATGGGTGGCAGTGTGAAATGTGAGAAGGATGTTATGAGAATGCAGGGTGACTTGGACAGGCTGGGTGAGTGGGCAGATGCATGGCAGATGCAGTTTAATGTGGATAAATGTGAAGTTATCCACTTTGGTGGAAAGAACGGGAAGGCAGGTTATTATCTAAATGGAGTCAAGTTAGGAAAAGGGGAAGTACAACGAGATCTAGGTGTTCTCGTACATCAGTCACTGAAAGCAAGCATGCAAGAACAGCAGGCAGTGAAGAAAGCTAATGGCATGCTGGCCTTCATAACAAGGGGAATTGAGTATAAGAGCAAAGAGGTCCTTCTGCAATTGTACAGGGTCCTGGTGAGACCACACCTGGAGTACTGTGTGCAGTTCTGGTCTCCAAATTTGAGGAAGGACATTCTTGCTATTGAGGGAGTGCAGCGTAGGTTCACAAGGTTAATTCGCAGGATGGCGGGACTGTCATATGTTGAAAGATTGGAGCGACTGCGCTTGTATACTCTGGAATTTAGAAGGCTGAGAGAGGATCTTATTGAAACATATAAGATTATTAAGGGATTGGACATGCTGGAGGCAGGAAGCATGTTCCCGCTGATGAGTGAGTCTAGAACCAGAGGCCACAATTTAAGAATAAGGGGTAGGCCATTTAGAACGGAGTTGAGGAAAAACTTTTTCACCCAGAGAGTGGTGGATATATGGAATGCTCTGCCCCAGAAGGCTGCGGAGGCCAAGTCTCTGGATGCTTTCAAGAAAGAGATGGATAGAGCGCTTAAAGATAGCGGAATCAAAGGTTATGGAGATAAGGCAGGAATTGGATACTGATTGTGGATGATCAGCCATGATCACAGTGAATGGCGATGCTGGCTCGAAGGGTTGAATGGCCTACTCCTGCACCTATTGTCTATTGTATAACTGAGGTTGATAGATTCTTGATTAAATAGGGCATGAAAGGATATGAGGACAAGGCAGGAGTTTGGGGTTTAAAGGGAAATTGGATCAGTCATGATGAAATGGCAGAGCAGACTCAATGGGCCAAATGATCTAATTCTGCCCCTATATCTTATGATCCTCTGACAAGGACTGGCTCATGGACTTCTAGTTTCCTTCTCCTTGGTCTTGCTGACATTGAGTAAGAGGTTGTTGTTATGGCACCACTCAACCAGATTTTCAATCTCCCTCCAATATATTGATTTGTCACTCCCTTTGATTTGATGTATGACAGTGTTGTCATCAGCAAACTTGAATATGGCATTGGATCTGTGCTTAGCCACAGAATCATAAATGTAAAACAAGTAGAGCAATGTCTAAGCACACGGCCTTGAGCTGCACCTGTAATGATGGAGATTGTGGAGGAGATGTTGTCTGCAATCTGAACTGACTGAGGTCTGTAAGTGAGGAAATCCAGGATCCAATTGCACAAGGAGGTATCGAGGCCAATGTCTTGGAGCTCATTAATTAGTTTTTAAGAGGATGATGGCTTTGAATGCTGAGCTGTAGTTGATAAAGAACATCCTAATGTACACATCTTTGCTGTCCAGATGTTCCAGGGCTGAGTGCAGAGCCAATGAGATGGAATCTGTTGTGGACCGGTTGCTCTTGGAGGCAAACTGAAGCAGATCCAAGTTGCTTCTCAAGCAGGAGTTGGTGTGTTTCATTTCCAATCTCTCAAAATATTTCATCACTGTGAATGTAAGTACTATTGGACGATCGTCATCGAGGCAGGTTATCAGGTTCTTCTTGGGTACTGGTATAATTGAAGCCTGCTTTATTAAATAGTAATAAGCCATTGACTAGACCAATGAAGTTGGCGGAGTAGATGACAACTTGAAGAGGGGTGCATTACAAGATGAAATGTTGCAGCTATATAGGACCCTGGTCAGACCCCACTTGGAGTACTGTGCTCAGTTCTGGTTGCCTCACTACAGGAAGGACGTGGAAACCATAGAAAGGGTGCAGAGGAGATTTACAAGGATGTTGCCTGAATTGGGGAGCATGCCTTATGAAATAGATTGAGTGAACTTGGCCTTTTCTCCTTGGAGCGATGGAGGATAAGAGTCACCTGATAGAAGTGTTCAAAATAATGAGAGGCATTGATCGTGTGGATAGTCAGAGGCTTTTCCCCAGGGCTTTAATGGCTAGCATGAGAGGGCATAGTTTTAAGGTGCTTGGAAGTAGGTACAGAGGAGATGTCAGGGGTAAGTTTTTTATGCAGAGAGTGATGAGTGCATGGAATGGGCTGCCGGTGGCGGTGGTGGAAGTGGAAACGATAGGGTCTTTTAAGAGACTCCTGGATGGTTACATGGAGTTTAGAAAAATAGAGGGCTATGGGTAAAGCCTAGGAAGTTCTAAGGTAGGGACATGTTTGGCACAGTTTTGTAGGCCAAAGGGCCTGTATTGTGCTGTAGGTTTTCTATGTTTCTATTAACTGCTTGGTGGCAACAAAGGTAAGTTGGAGCTTATGAAATTTTCATAGTAATGCAGTTCAGGACGAGGGTAAATACTGCACAAGTTTATTACATTATAGGGTTTATGCAACTATTTACATTGAACACCTTCAGATTAAGGATTAGCAAGAATAAACTAAAACGTAATGACAGAATCCATTAATAAAATTAATGCATGCTTTGTTTCGAGACATGACTGCAGTGAATTGTCGAAACGTTTCTTTTCTCACCTGGCCTTGTACCTCGGAAAATGACTCTCCTCCGGGGTCTCTGCCCTCAAGGTCATGTGCGATTCAGACGTTCCAAAACAAAATACAATCTCAACTTAAAATCAAACACATATCTTAGAACATGATAAGCTGTAGGCTTTTCCTGCTGCCGCAGAAAGCGGAACAGCAGAAAATTTGCTCTCTTTTAAGGTAACGTCTGTCCTTCATTTGTGACAGCCGCGTCGCCACCAATCCCAAACTCCGATGATTAAGAGAGATTACTACACTCACACCGTTGAAAATACAAAATAAAAATGAATTTCAGGGGTGAGGTAACCACAAACAAAAGAAAATAACATTTCAAACTTTGGCGAGTTTCACTTCAGCGGCCGGCGGCACGAAAACCCTAGGCACTGGGTGCGCGACTGGCCACGGGCAGCAGAGGGAGTGTCGCGCTCAGCGGCAGGCGGATTTCAGCATCAGTCAACCCTCACAGCGGCGGAACTCCGAGCATCGCAAGGAAACTCGGGCAACTTGCAGGAGTAAGCACCCTGTCCTTGGACAATCTACGGTTCAGAATTACAACTAACCCGGTCTGAGTGGGACAGGGGAGATAAGACATTGTTTTATTTCTGTTTATCCCCATTCTCTTTACTGTATTTCTCCACGCCAACACCAACCCCAGACTACCCGCTCCTCTCCTGAGCACCAGAGGGCGGGCGATGGGGGAAGCGCTGGGAAATCCGCAGCAGGAAGGTCGAATGTTGCCTTGAGTTGAAAATGTTAATCAGTTTGGATTTAGCTAGACTAGAGGAACACGAGGGAAATAATTTAATGGTAAGAATCAAAAGACTGCAACCAGATTCTGGCAGAGCGCAGAGATTTTAAAATCGGTTAAGTGAATGTGGAAACACGCAAATTGCTGGAGGAACTCAGCAGGCCAGGCAGCACCTATGTGGAGGGGGGTGGGGGTGGGGGAATACATTTCAGGGAGGTAGATACCCCCCCACTGTCGACCTCCAAGGGTGTATGTAATACTTTGTTTCGTGATTTTGTCCAATCTGTAAACCAAATTGGGTATAGGCAGAAAATGTGACATTAAAAATATGTACTTATATTATCATGTTTATTCTATTACAACTTTAAGCAAGTCTACAGGGAGTTTGGCCTCATCACCATAAGACCATAAGACAAAGGAGCAGAAGTCGGCCATTCGGCCCATCGAGTTTGCTCTGCCATTTTATCATGCGCTGATCCATTCTCCCATTTAGTCCCACTCCCTTGCCTTCTCACCATAACCTTTGATGCCCTGGCTACTCAGATACCTATCAATCTCTGCCTTAAATACATACAATGACTTGGCCTCCACTGCTGCCCTTGGCAACAAATTCCATAGATTCACCACCCTCTGACTAAAAAAATTTCTTCGCATTTCTGTTCTGAATGGGCGCCCTTCAATCCTTAAGTCATGCCCTCCCGTACTAGACTCCCCCATCATGGGAAACAACTTTGCCACATCCACTCTCCATGCCTTTCAACATTCGAAATGTTTCTATGAGGTCTCCCGTCATCCTTCTAAACTCCAAGGAATACAGTCCAAGAGCAGACAAACGTTCCTCATATGTTAACCCTCTCATTTCCAGAATCATTCTAGTGAATCTTCTCTGAACCCTCTCCAACGTCAGCACATCCTTTCTTAAATAAGGAGACCAAACCTGCCCACAGTACTCGAAGTCTCACCAGCGCTGTATAGCGCCTCAACATCACACCCCTGCTCCTATACTCTATTCCTATAGAAATGAATGCCAACATTGCTTTCGCCTTCTTCACTACTGACTCAACCTGGAGGTTAACTTTAAGGGTATCCTGTACGAGGACTCCCAAGTCCCGTTGCATCTCTGAACTTTGAATTCTTTCGCCATTTAAATAATAGTCTGCCCGTTTATTTTTTCTGCCAAAGTGCATAACCATACACTTTCCAACATTGTACCTCATTTGCCACTTCTCTGCCCATTCTTCCAATCTATCCAAGTCTCTCTGCAGACTCTCTGTTTCCCCAGCACTACCAGCCCCTCCACCCATCTCTGTATCGTCAGCAAATTTAGCCACAAAGCCATCTATTCAATAATCCAAATCGTTGATGTACAATGTAAAAAGAAGCGGCCCCAACACAGACCCATGTGGAACACCACTGGTAACCAGCAGCCAACCAGAATAGGATCCCTTTATTCCCACGCTCTGTTTCATGCCAATCAGCCAATGCTCTAACCACGTATTTAACTTTCCTGTAATTCCATGGGCTCTTATCTTGTTAAGTAGCCTCATGTGTGGCACCTTGTCAAAGGCCTTCTGAAAATCCAAATATACAACATCCACTGCATCTCCCTTGTCTAGCCTACTGGTAATTTTTTCAAAAAATTGTAATAGGTTTGTCAGGCAGGATTTTCCTTTAAGGAATCCATGCTGAGTTCTGCCTATCTTGTCATATGCCTCCAGGTAACCTCATCCTTGACAATCGACTCCAACAACTTCCCAACCACCGATGTCAGGCTAACAGGTCTATAATTTCCTTTTTGCTTCCTTGCCCCCTTCTTAAATAGCAGAGTGACATTTGCAAATCTTCCAGTCCTCCGGAACCATGCCAGAATCTATCGACTTTTGAAAGATCATCGCCAATGCCTCCGCAATCTCCACAGCTACTTCCTTCAGAACACGAGGGTGCATTCCATCTGGTCCAGGAGATTTATCTACCTTTAGACTATTCAGCTTCCTGAGTACCTTCTCTGTCGTAATTGTGACTGCGCACACTTCTCTTCCCTGCCACCCTTGAGTGTCCGGTATACTGCTGATGTCTTCCTCAGTGAAGACTGATGCAAAATACTCATTCAGTTCCTCCGCCATCTCCTTATCTCCCATTATAATTTCTCCAGCATCATTTTCTATCGGTCCTATATCTACTATCACCTGTCTTTTACTCTTTATATACTTGAAAAAGCTTTTAGTATCCTCTTTGATATTGTTTGCTAGCTTCCTTTCATAGTTAATCTTTTCCCTCTTAATGACCTTCTTGGTTTCCTTTTGTAAGGTTTTGAAAACTTCCCAATCCTATGTCTTCCCATTAATTTTTGCTTCCTTGTATGCCCTCTCCTTTGCTTTAACTTTGGCTTTGACTTATCTTGTCAACCACGGTTGCATCCTTTTTCCACTCGAAAATTTCTTCTTCTTTGGAATATACCTGTCTTGTACCTTCCTCACTTCTCGCATAAACTCCAGCCACTGCTGCTCTGCTGTCTTTCCCACCAGTGTGTCCCTTTCCAGTCAACTTTGGCCAGTTCCTCTCTCATGCCACTGTAATTTCCTTTACCCCACTGAAATACCAACACATCAGATTTCAGCTTCTCTTTTTTAAATTTCACAGTGAACTCAATCATGTTGTGATCACTGCCTCCTAAGGGTTCCTTCACCTCAATATCTCTAATCACCTCCGGTTCATTACACAATACCCAATCCAGTACAGCCAATCCCCTAGTGGGCTCAACAAAAAGCTGTTCTAAAAAGCCATCTCGCAGACATTCTACAAATTTTCTCTCTTGAGATCCAGTGCTGACCTGATTTTCCCAATCCACTCGCATCTTAAAATCCCCCACAATTATAATAACACTGCCCTTCTGACAAGCCTTTTCTATTTCCAGTTGTAATCACATCCCTGCAGCTGTTTGGAGGCCTATAAATAACTGCCATCAGGGTCCTTTTACCCCTGCTATTTCTTAGCTCAACCCATAAAGATTCTGCACCTTCCGATCCTATATCACCTCTTTCTAATGATTTAATATCATTTCTTACCAATAAAGCCACGCCTCCCCCCGCCTACCTTCCTATCCTTCCGATACACCGTGTATCCTTGGATGTTCAGCTCCCAGAGACATGCATCCTTTAGTCAGGTCTCAGTGATGTCCACAATATCATACCTGCCAATCTGTAGCTGTACGACAAGATCATCCACCTTATTCCTGATGCTGCGTGCATTTAAGTACAACACCTTAAGACCAGTATTTGATACTTTTCACTTTGATTTCACTGCAACTTTATTGCACTGCAACTCTATTGCACTGCAACTCATCCCAATGGCTACAAATTTGCCCCATCACCTGCCTGTCTTTCCTGAGATATTTACTGCTCACTATCTCAGATTTATTTCTGTTTTTCCCTTCCTCTGCTCTGTTATTCCAGTTCCCATACCCCTGCCAAATTAGTTTAAACCCTCCCTAACGGCTCTATTAAACTTTCCCGCCAGGATATTGGTCCCCTTCGGGTTTAGGTGTAACCTGTCCTTTTTGAACAGGTCATACTTCCCCCAGAAGAGATCCCAATTATCCAAGAATCTGAAGCCCTGCCCCCTGCACCAGTCTCTCAGTCATGCATTCATCTGCCTGATCCTACTATTCTTGCCCTCGCTAGCACGTGGCACAGGTAGCAATCCCGAGATTACTACCCTGGAGGTCCTGTTTCTCGGCTTCCTTCCTAACTCCTGGAAATCTCTCTTCAGGACCTCCTCCTTTGTCCTATCTATGTCATTGGTACCAACACGTACCAAGACAACTGGCTGCTCACCCTCCCCCTCTAGAATATTAAGGACCCGATCTGAGACATCCTGTACCCTGGCACCTGGGAGGCAACACACCATGCAGGTATCTCTATCAGGCTCACAGAATCTCCTGTCCGTTCCCCTGACTATGGAACCCCCCATGACTACCGCATTTCTCTTCTCCCTCCTTCTCTCCTGCACAATAGCGCCAGGCTCAGTGCCAGAGACCCGGTCACCGTGGGCGTCCCCTGTCAGGTCATCCCCCTCAACAGCATCTAGAACAAGATATTTGTTGCTGAGGGGACAGCCACAGGGGTGCTCTCCACTATCTGGGCATTTCCCTTCCCTCTCTTGACAGTGACCCAGTTTTCTGACCCCTGTAGCCTAGGGATGACTACCTCCCTGTAGCTCCTGTCTATTACCTCTTCACTTTCCCTGATAAGCAGTAGGTCATCAAGCTGCAGCTCCAGATCCCTAACACGGTCTCTGAGGAACTGCATCTCGGTGCACCTGGTGCAGATGTGGCCATCAGGGAGGCTGGAGGTCTCCCAGGATTCCCACATCTGACGCCCTGAACAAATCACTAACCCTGCAGGCATGCTATCTAATTCTACAGGAATAAAACAGGAAAAATAAGTCTACTCACCCACTTACCTCGCCAAACAGATGAACTTTTTAAACCGTTAGCTCGTACCGTTAGCTGTGAGAGCCCTGCTGTTCCTGTCTGTCCGGGCCGATTCGCGAAAGGGGGGGGGAGAAAAAAAAAAGAGTTGGCGCTTCACTCTTGCCTCTTCTCGTTTACCGCTGAAGCCCGTTGAAGCCAAAGCCCTACATTCTGCTCTCACTTACTCCGCTGCCCGCTCCAACAGCTGCCCGCCGTATAGGGTGGTCTCCTTTTTAAACTCTCCACACGGTCCTGTTGACGTCATGCGCCTGCGCAGTCTCACCCTTCTTGCACTCGAAGAAATTTTTTTAAAAAACTGCCTTCCTTCAGAATTCAGCTCCCACGACGCTCTGTAGTCCCGATCCAAAAGAGAGCCGTTGGCAGCAACCTGCCTTTTTAAACTCCCCGCGCAGTCCTGTTGACGTCACGCGCCTGTGCAGTCTCACCCTTCTTGCTCTCGAAGAAGTTTTTTTAAAAAACTGCCTTCCTTCGGAATTCAGCTCCCACGATGCTGGGCACGAAGGACATCAATAGCGTAGCTCCTTAGCAGCTAGCCAGCTGGTTTAAATAACGTTAGCTATGCTAATGAACGAATGACACCTGTTAAACTCACCTCAACATGTCTTTTACATTTTAACCCACCATGGGCAATAGAAAAGTCACTAGCAAACAGTGCAGCGAGCAACACTGTCATTATTTTTGAGGTCGACTGTAAAGTCCGCTCACAGAGAAAATTGATTGGACTACGTAGCACGAACAGAGACCAATCAGGATGCTCGCTCTCCCTCTCCAAAAAATCGATTTCCGGGATATTGTAAATAATTTCCGGACGTCAGGGAGCTGCTATTAATATGTGGGAGAGTCCTGGGAGAGGTGGGATGTCTGGTAGTATCACTAAATTTGGTTGCAACTAATTTCATTGAGGAACTGGGTTGTAGACCTGTCTGTGAGAGCCTTTGCCACTGCTCTACTTAACAACAGAAGGAGCAAAGAAAAATGCCTCAACCAGTCACCAACATTCTCATCTCAGCCACTTTTCCTTATTGATCCCAATTTTCCCAACTTGGTTCCAGTTACCAATCTAAAAGAAGCTTCTGACGAACAACCAGCATACCAGAAATTATATTGCTTAAGAACACTTCCTTCCAGTTTACATAGAAACATAGAAAATAGATGCAGGAGTAGGCCATTCGGCCCTTTGAGCCTGCACCACCATTCAGTATGATCATGGCTGATCATCCAACTCAGAACCCTGTACCAGCCTTCCCTCCATACCCCCTGATCCCTTTAGCCATAAGGGCCATATCTAACTCCCTCTTAAATATAGCCAATGAACTGGCCTCAACTGTTTCCTGTGGCAGAGAATTTCACAGATTCACCACTCTCTGTGTGAAGAAGTTTTTCCTAATCTCAGTCATAAAAGGCTTCCCCTTTATCCTTAAACTGTGACCCCTCGTTCTGGACTTCCCCAACATCGGGAACAATCTTCCTGCATCTAGCCTGTGCAATCCATTCAGGATTTTATATGTTTCAATAAGATCCCCCCTCAATCTTCTAAATTCCAAAGGGTATAAGCCTAGTCGATCCAGTCTTTCATCATATGAAAGTCCTGCCATCCCAGGAATCAATCTGGTGAACCTTCTTTGTACTCCCTCTATGGCAAGTATGTTTTTCCTCAGATAGGGGACCAAAACTGCACACAATACTCCAGGTGTGGTCTCACCAAGGCCTTGTACAACTGCAGTAGTACCTCCCTGCTCCTGTACTCGAATCCTCTTGCTATGAATGCCAGCGTACCATTCGCCTTTTTCACCGCCTGCTGTACCTGCATGCCCACTTTCAATGACTGGTGTATAATGACACCCAGGTCTCATTGCACCTCCCCTTTTCCTAATCGGCCACCTTTCAGCTAATAATCTTTTTCCCTGTTTTTGCCACCAAAGTGGATAACCTCACATTTATCCACATTAAACTGCATCTACCATGAATTTGCCCACTCACCTAACCTATCCAAGTCACCCTGCATCCTCTTAGCATCCTCCTCACAGCTAACACTGCCGCCCAGCTTCGTGTCATCCGTAAACTTGGAGATGCTGCATTTAATTCCCTCATCTAAGTCATTAATATATATTGTAAACAACTGGGGTCCCAGCACTGAGCCTTGCGGTACCCCACTAGTCACTGCCTGCCATTCTGAAAGGGTCCCGTTTATTCCCACTCTTTGCTTCCTGTCTGCCAACCAATTCTGTATCCACATCAATACCTTACCCCCAATACCGTGTGCTTTAAGTTTGCACACTAATCCCCTGTGTGGGACCTTGTCAAAAGCCTTTTGAAAATCCAAGTATACCACATCCACTGGTTCTCCCCTATCCACTCTACTAGTTACATCCTCAAAAAATTCTATGAGATTGGTCAGACATGATTTTCCTTTCACAAATCCATGCTGATTTTGTTCGATGATTTCACCGCTTTCCAAATGTCCTGTTCTCACATCTTTGATAACTGACTCTAGCATTTTCCCCACCACCGATGTTAGGCTAACCGGTCTATAATTTCCCGGTTTCTCTCTCCTTCCTTTTTTAAAAAGCGGGGTTATATTAGCCACCCTCCAATCCTCAGGAACTAGTCCAGAATCTAAAGAGTTTTGAAAAATTATCACTGATGCATCCACTATTTCTTGGGCTACTTCCTTAAGCACCCTAGGATGCAGACCATCTGGCCCTGGGGATTTATCTGCCTTTAATCCCTTCAATTTACCTAACACCACTTCCCTACTAACATGTATTTCCCTCAGTTCCTCCATCTCATTGTACCCTCTGTCCCCTACTATTTCTGGAAGATTATTTATGTCCTTCTTAGTGAAGACAGAACCAAAGTAGTTATTCAATTGATCTGCCATGTCCTTGTTGCCCATAATCAATTCACCTGTTTCTGTCTGTAAGGGTCCTACATTTGTCTTAACCAATCTTTTTCTTTTCAAATATCTATAAAAGCTTTTACAGTCAGTTTTTATGTTCCCTGCCAGTTTTCTCTCATAATTTCTTTTCCCTTTCCTAATTAAGCCCTTTGTCCTCCTCTGCTGGACTCTGAATTTCTCCCAGTCCTCAGGTGAGCCACTTTTTCTGGCTAATTTGTACGCTTCTTCTTTGGAATTGATACTCTCCTAATTTCCGTTGTCAGCCACGGGTGCACTACCTTCCCTGATTTATTCTTTTGCCAAACTGGGATGAACAATTGTTGTAGTTCATCCATGCAATCTTTTCCCAATCAAATATCAAGCACACTCGGCCAATCAGCTCCTGAGTCTGAGAAAGCTTTGTGTTAAATTATTCATGAGCAGGAAAGGTTTGACAACTATCAGAAATCTGTTGTCTCATTTAAATATAAACATTGCTTTTTAATGATCACTTGTTTCTCAATTAAGCAGAGTAAAAGCTCCGCTTCCCCCAACCCCTTCGACTTGGTCCTTCCAAGAACCATATTATTTTTGTTTTGATCCCAGGATCTGACTCTTCGTTTAAAAAAAGCATTTTTTCCCTCCCAAATTGCTGCCTGACCAACCAAACGTGTCTGACTCTGTGTTTGCTTCCAGTTTAATTGTTGACAAAGTGTCTGTCAATGATTAGTCTTTTTTAATATTAACATTCACAATATTTACCAATAGGTTTCAATAGGTGCATTTAATGTCAGAGAAATGTACACAATATACACCCTGAAATTCTTTTTCTTCACAAACATCTACGAAAACAGAGGAGTGCCCCAAAGAATGAATGAGAGTTAAATGTTACAACCCCAAAGCCCCCTCCCATGCATAAGCAGCAACAAAGCAACGGCCCCACCTCCCCCACCATCAAAAAAGCATCAGCACCCCCTACCAAGCACTCAAGTGTGCAACAAAGCATCAATAAAGACACAGACTTGCAGTACCCCAAAGACTACTCATTCACCCGGTATTCGACATACCACAGGCTCACTCTCTCCCTGATAAGGGAAAAAGAGGTATCCCCGTTTCACAGCGAGAGGGGAGACATATTAAAACAACTCGCCAATTTATGGTGTTAAAATCTGTTGTGTTGCTTTTTCCGAGCTCTGTGCCCAAAGAACTCGGGTCTCTGTGCCCAAAGAGTCATGAAAATATGGCATCCTCAAGGCACACTAATTTTCTGGGCCATATCCTTGGCATATCGAAAATCAGCCAGTAGTGAGACCCCGAGAGTGGGTCCCATATCTGCAAAGAGCCAAAGTCGGCGTGTAACTCCAGGTCAGGGTCTTCAAAAGAACCCTAAAAAGGAAAAAGAGAGATATTAAAGATAGAAATAGAGCTGTTTCCGAAGATGCAAGCAAAAGAGTCGCCATCATATTAGTAGTAGTCATACTTCATTGATCCCGGGGGAAATTGTTTTTCGTTACAGTTCCACCATAAATAATAATAGAATCATAAATAGTTAAATAGTAATATGTAAATTATGCCAGTAAATTATGAAATAAGTCCAGGACCAGCCTATCGCCTCAGGGTGTCTGACCCTCCAAGGGAGGAGTTGTAAAGTTTGATGGCCACAGGCAGGAATGACTTCCTATGACGCTCTGTGCTGCATCTCGGAGGAATGAGACTCTGGCTGAATGTACTCCTGTGCCCACCCAGTACATTATGTAGTGGATGGGAGACGTTGACCAAGATGGCATGCAACTTAGACAGCATCCTCTTTTCAGACACCACCGTGAGAGAGAGATCATACTTCAATTTAAAACTTTAACATACTTGAACACGAGGTTCTGCAGATGGTGGAAATCTAGAGTAACAAAAATAACATGCTCGAGGAGCTCAGCAGGTCAGGCAGCATTTATGTAAAAGAATAAAGAGTTGACATAATAAAGAGTAAATGACAGGTGAGAGTAGATATAGGACCGATAGAAAATGATGCGGAGAAATTGTAATGGGAGATAAGGAGATGGCAGAGGAACTGAACGAGTATTTTGCATCAGTCTTCACTGAGGAAGACATCAGCAGTATACCGGACACTCAAGGGTGGCAGGGAAGAGAAGTGTGCGCAGTCACAATTACGACAGAGAAAGTACTCAGGAAGCTGAATAGTCTAAAGGTAGATAAATCTCCTGGACCAGATGGAATGCACCCTCGTGTTCTGAAGGAAGTAGCTGTGGAGACTGCGGAGGCATTAGCATGATCTTTCAAAAGTTGATAGATTCTGGCATGGTTCCGGAAGACTGGAAGATTGCAAATGTCACTCCGCTATTTAAGAAGGGGGCAAGGAAACAAAAAGGAAATTATAGACCTGTTAGCTTGACATCGGTGGTTGGGAAGTTGTTGGAGTCGATTGTTAAGGATGAGGTTACAGAGTACCTGGAGGCATATGACAAGATAAGCAGAACTCAGCATGGATTCCTGAAAAGAAAATCTTGCCTGACAAACCTATTACAATTTTTTGAGGAAATTACCAGTAGGCTAGACAAGGGAGATGCAGTGGATGTTGTATATTTGGATTTTCAGAAGGCCTTTGACAAGGTGCCACACATGAGGCTACTTAACAAGATAAGAGCCCATGGAATTACGGGAAAGTTACATATTTAGAGCGTTGGCTGATTGGCAGATAACAGAGAGTGGGAATAAAGGGATCATATTCTGGTTGGCTGCCAGTTACCAGTGGTGTTCCACGGGGATCAGTGTTGGGGCCGCTTCTTTTTACATTGTACATTAACGACTTGGACTATGGAATAGATGGCTTTGTGGCTAAGTTTGCTGACGATACGAAGATAGGTGGAGGGGCTGGTAGTGCTGAGGAAACGGAGAGTCTGCAGAGAGACTTGGATAGATTGGAAGAATGGGCAGAGAAGTGGCAAATGAAGTACAATGTTGGAAAGTGTATGGTTATGCACTTCGGCAGAAAAAATAAACGGGCAGACTATTATTTAAATGGGGAAAGAATTCAAAGTTCAGAGATGCAACGGGACTTGGGAGTCCTCGTACAAGATACTGTGACGAGAATACACATAGATTAAGATGTTAGCCGTCCTGTGCTGGCACCAGTGGGATCAGCAGTTGGTCTGCCACCTGTCTTCAGGAGAAAGAGAGATAAGGAAAACAATGGAGCAGCATTTGGAGATGTTAATGAAGGGACGGGAGAGTTTAACGGAAGGAGAGCTGTCAAGATCGGCTCCCCCTTTGAACCCTGAACTGTTTGAAGTGATGGACAGGCGATAACCCAGTAGGGGGATAAAAAGGGACAGGTTCGCTAAGGCAGGACACACACGACACCCCGAGGTAACGAGACCCTGGAAGCGGTGCGTATCCCACAAGTCGGTGGGCAGTTTTGGAAGGCTGGTCGCGGGACCAAGCCATAGACGCACAGGGTGGAAAGGCATGATCAGCGGGAACCTGGTGTGTGTCCGCCCTTGCCTGGGTGCCAGGTTCACCGCAGAGAAACGATCGTATCTGGAAACGGAGGGGTCACGGTCGGTGACCTCAGAAGACATCACAAAGGGCTCGCCCGAAAGCTGACTGCGAAGTATATCGAAGGTCTGTGTGGAAACCGTTTGAATATACATTTGTTTTGCTCTCCCTCTCCTTCCCCCCACTGTCCATCTCCCACGGCAGTGATTACTGCGAACTGAACTGAATTCAATTGAACTGAACTCTGCGTCACTTTGAAACTGGTCATTTACCCCTAGACGACGATAGAGCTTGATTGATCCTGTTATCCTAATTCTGTGTACATGTGTGTTTATCATTGCTGAACTGTTGCATTTATTATCCTTTTGATTAGAGTACTGTGTTGCTTGTTTCTTTAATAAAACTTTCTTAGTTCTAGTAATCCAGACTCCAACTGAGTGATCCATTTCTGCTGGTTTGGCAACCCAGTTACGGGGTACGTAACAATACCCTTAAAGTTAACCTCCAGGTTGAGTCAGTAGTGAAGAAGGCGAATGCAATGTTGGCATTCATTTCTAGAAGAATAGAGTATAGGAGCAGGGATGTGATGTTAAGGCTCTATAAGGCGCTGGTGAGACCTCACTTGGAGTACTGTGGGCAGTTTTGGTCTCCTTATTTAAGAAAGGATGTGCTGACATTGGAGAGAGTACAGAGAAGATTTACTGGAATGATTCCGGGAATGAGAGGGTTAACATATGAGGAACGTTTGTCCGCTCTTGGACTGTATTCCTTGGAGTTTAGAAGAATGAGGTGAGACCTCATAGAAACATTTCGAATGTTAAAAGGCATGGACAGAGTGGATGTGGCAAAGTTGTTTCCCATGATGGCGGAGTCTAGTACGAGAGGGCATGACTTAAGGATTGAAGGGCGCCCATTCAGAACAGAAATGCGAAGAAATTTTTTTAGTCAGAGGGTGGTGAATCTATGGAATTTGTTGCCACGGGTAGCAGTGGAGGCCAAGTCATTGGGTGTACTTAAGGCAGAGATTGATAGGTATCTGAGTAGCCAGGGCATCAAAGGTTATGGTGAGAAGGCGGAGGAGTGGCACTAAATAGGAGAATGGATCAGCTCATGATAAAATGGCGGAGCAGACTCGATGGGCCGAATGGCCTACTTCTGCTCCTTTGTCTTATGGTCTTATGGTTATGGACATTTCAAGTCAAGACTTGATGAAGAGTCTCAGCCGGAAAAATTGACTCTTTATTCTTTTTAACATATTGTTCAAGATTACTCCAGCTGCTACAGCATCCATCAGTTCTAGGAAGTGTTCAGAGAGACTGGTGTTCTTTCTGTTCTTCAGGAGAGGGATAGGCAGTGGCTTGGTCAGATCAGCTGGCAGCCCACTTCAACAGGCCTAGGAGGCAACTAACAAAGAGGCCTTTACCCAACCACCCCCTACACTCACACCTGAAGTCTAAAGAAACGTTAGAGTGCACTGAAGTGCAGCCAAATCTTGAGCAGCAGCTCCTTTTGAATACACATTGCTTAATGATTTGATATGTATGAACAGTACAAAAAACAAGATATTCACTGTAACCCAGTACCCTGAGAATGATGATCTAATTCCAGTTTTCTTCAACTGAATACCACAGCAACAACATGTGCTACTGAAGTCAAAGAAACCTTGCTCAAAATGACTGAGTAAACTCTGTGCACATTTCCTTTCATAGTTGCTACTTGTTCTTTGGCAGCTGGATCAAGTCATTACTGTTCTTTTGTCAAATAACATTTTTGTCTCTTAGTTCTTGGCCCCTGCACCACTGGGAATGGTTTCTTAAGACATTCTGTCTATATTCTTTACGATTTTAAATACTTCTGTTCCAAGAAGAAAGGTTGAAGTATTTAAATGGGGAGGGCCAGACTGACTGATGCACTGCTGATCAATTGAAATCAGATTTAAACAAACCATACCTCTTATACCTGTGCAATTGTGATGAAAAGATAAAGCTGTAAACCTGCTGACACAGCTCCCAAGCCAACCTATATTACCCAAGTATGATTGTCCCAAGTAGAGATGCATCATTTTGATTTATAGTTGCTGAACCATCGTTGACTGACTGTCCGAAGACAACAAATTTCAGCGTCCCCATTGAAATAGCACCATCAGATACCCAGAGAGAGCTGCAACTGGCCAGGGAAAAATGCACTTTATTTGGCCACACTACTGTGCAAGATCTGTTGGAGTCCTGCAGGATGTTTCCCATGGTCAAGTGGAAAGTCAGCACTGCTACTGTCACAGCCCATCGGAAACTTCCAGACCTCATCAAGTTGCTCAGAAAGGCTGTGAGAACAGAGGTGGTGACAGTGGAGAATGGAATCAGAATCAGAATAGAGAACTGATCTGGAAGACTTGGCACCACATCTGCTCCCAAGTTGGAAAATGAAATGAAGGAGTGTTGCGCAGTGGTTGGCATGACAGTGTAACAGTCAGAGCTGCTGGTTCACAGCACAGGGACACTCGTCTGATCCTGACCTCAGCAAGTTCCTCTCAGTGCTCTGGTTTTCTCCCATGTTCAAATATAAACTAATAATTTGTCTCCAGTTGAATTAAGCTGGTTTATTATTGTCACATGTACTGAGGTACAGTGGAAAACATTTACATATCATCCATACAGATCATTCCATTATAACAGTACTGTACATTGAGGCAAGTGAAATAAATTGGAGTTGATGGGCATGTGAAAAGAAATAAGCTTCGAGGAATAAGAGGGGAAGAATTCATGAGGGGTATAGAGAGAATGATTGCACTCAGTCTTTTTCCATGGTTGAGGAATGATGAGCAAGATGACAGAATTAAGGTGAGAGGGAAAGTATTTAAGAGAAGCTTGAGAGGCAACTGTTTTTACACACAGTTGTATGTATGTATGTCGAATGGGTTGCCTGAGGAAGTGGTTGAAGCAGGTATAATACCAACTTTAAAAAGACAATTGGATAAGTACATGGATAGAAAAGGTCACAGATCATACTCAGGCAAAGGGTACTAGCTTGAAAAAGGGATCTTGGTTGGCATGGACTAGTTGATATGGACCTCATGGGCCAAATGGCCTTTTGTGTTATTCTGATGAGATACTGGTGACTTCCAACTACAGCAAGAAGCAGACCAGAGTTTTGTCTGCCCATTACCTGGAATGTCCATGCTTGGACCAGGATGTCAGTAAGGAGGCCCAAGGGAATGCAGGTGCTGGAATCTAGAGCAAACGCAGACTTCTGGAAAAGCTCAATGGGTCATGCAGCAACTGAAGATGCAAAGGGGATGTCAACATTTAGGTTTAAGACTTCAGGCATGCTAGGAGCCACACGCCTGTCCCCATATACATCAACAAACCTGTAGTGGAGTGTGTATCAAGCTTCAAATTCCTTGGTGTTCACATTTCTGAGGATCTCACCTGGTCCCTGAGCTCCTCCATCCTGATCAAAAAGGTGCAACAGCACCTTTACTTCCTATGGAGCATCAAGAAAGCTCACCCCTGTCCCAGGATACTGACAGACTTTTACCGCTGTACCATTGAGCATACTCACCAACTGCATCTCAGTGTGGTATGGCAATTATCCCGTATCGGACCGCAAAGCACTCCAGCGTGTGGTGAAAACTGTCCAGCGGGGATTATCGGCACACAATTGCCCCCCATTGAGAACATCTACCATAAATGCTGCCTGTGCAGGGCGAAAAACATTATTAAGGATGCATCTCACCCTTACCATGGACTTTTTACTCTCCTCCCATCCAGTGGGGCTACAGGAGCCTCCGCTCCCACACCAACAGGCACAGGAAAACCTTCTTCCCTGAGGCTGTGACCCTGCTGAATCTCACATCACAGCGCGAAGCAGTATTGCCCCTCATATTGTACTCTCTCAGTATTTTTATATTTGTGTGCTGTAGCACTTAGTTTGTATTCACAGTTATTTTGTAAATAACACTATTCTTTGCATTTCTGGTTAGATGCTAACTGCATTTCATTGGCTTAGTGTCTGTACTCAGCATAATGACAATAAAGTTGAATCTAATCTAATCTACATCAAGGTTGAGAGTGTAGAGTGTCACTGCGAGTATAAAGAAGTGAGAGGGAGGGCTAAGAAAGTGGTAGGCAGGTAATAGGTAGAACCAGATGAGGAGGAAGATGGATGGATAGATGGATGGAGGTTGGGGAGAGGAGTAGAGTCAGGGATTGGTGGGTATTGGGTAGAATCAAATGAGTGAGAGAGAAAGAGAGAGAGATAGAGGAGTTAGAACAGCTTCAGATAACCTGCACTCCCTGTACTCCCTTCTTTCTCATTCTTATTCTTCAACTGCACCCCCACCTCCATCACCAATTTTCAGTCGCTCTTCCACCTGGTTCTACCTGCCCTTCACCCACATACCACTCCTTCAAGTTTTCCTATCTGCTCCCCCGCCCCCCCAGCTGGTTCTTCTGCCCTTTATGGGGTGGTGCAGTAGCATAGCACTTTGCAGCACTAGTGATCAGGGTTAGTAAATTGTAGGCATGCTACTGTATATTGGTGCCAGAAGCATGGTGATACTTGTGAGCTGCTCCCAGGACATCCTCGGACTGTGTTGGTCATTGATGCAAATTGTGCATTTCACTGTTAAAGTGACAAATAAAGCTCATCTTAAACTTACCGCATCTCTCCCTTGTCTGGTCCTACTTGCCTTCCTTACCTATCAGATTCCAGAAAAGGCAGCCTCCTGTTTCCATTTATCATCCTTTATAGCCTCTGTCTCTCCCTCCACCCTTTTCTCCCCGGCTCCATTTATTCACTTACCTGGTTCCACCTAACATTGCCTCAGCAACCCTTTCTCCCTTCTTGTTATATTGACTGTTTTCTCTAAACTCTCAATCCTGATGCAGGGACTTGATTGAAAATGCTAATTACTCCTTTGCCTCTTCAGATGCTACCTGACCCAAGGAGTCCTCCAACAGTTTGCTTTTCACTCTCAGTGAGGAAAATTTGAGCTTTCCTTTGTGCTCTTCAATGGAAAGATCCCCATGTTTAGTGAGCAAAAGGGCAGCAAGTTGTCCCTGATTTCTGAGAATATTATATGTGCATTGCAGGAGCTGTTTGGGAGTTTCGGATCAAATTCCCTATGTCATATTGGGACTAAATCCAAGTTAACTGGTGAAAGAAGACCAGGAGAAGTACCAATGATTGCAGCCCAGGAAGAGCAAATCTTGGTGCACTTTTAGTGAATGAGTTTCCAGTTCATTTCACTACCTTCTTAACTATGATTTTTCTTCGGTTGTGAAGCATCTTTGAGTTGCAAAAAGCAGGCATTCTATAATTGCTCCACAGTAACTGTAGAGGGCAGTGATACACCCTTATAAAGGAAAGAAAGAATACTCAAATGTGTTGTCACATCAGTGAGATCAATCTGCTCAATCTCAGCATACGTGTTTTGTTGGAGGAAGCTGCCATTGCCGGAAAGTCAATCTGAATTGTGAGATGCAACACAATTCACCTACAGGTCTTTGGAAAAAAATGAATACTTATGTTCCCCAAATACTTCAAAATTTCATACCAACACAGAGTTATTTCCATCAACTTTACAAGAGGATAACATTAATGGTTAAATCAGTCAAGGACGTGAATGGTTGCAGAACTTTTAAGGGGGAAAATGAACGCCAGAGTTGGTTGTATACATTGGCACCAACATAGGCAGAAAAAAGGGTAAGATTAAAGTCAAACCTGAGTATGACTTGGAGTAAATGGTAGGGCCTTGGGGAGCGGGGTTTTGTAGAACAGAGACTAAGGCATTCTTGTATATAGTTCCCTGAAAATGACAACTCATGTAGAAGGGGTAAGGAGAAAACACTTGATATTCTTGCCTTTATCAATTAAGGCATTGTGTGTGCAGGAGTTAGGATGTCATGTTGCAACTGTACAAAATGTAGGTGTGACTATACCTGAGGTATTATGTGTCTGGTCAGCTCACTGAAGGAAGGATGTCATTAAGTAGTGAGGGTTCAGAAAAAGTTCACAAGGATGTAACCAGGACTAGAGCACTTGAGTTACAGGGAGAGAATGGATAGGCTGGGAATTTTCTGTGGCGCGTTGAAGGTTGAGAGCTGAGCGGATAGAGGCACGTAACATCATGAAGGACATAGGTAACAGAACATTTTATCCCAGGTTAGGGAGTCCCTAACTGGAGGGCATAAATTTAAAGTGAGAATGGAGACATTTACATGGAATCTGAGAGACATCTTTTTCCACACAGAGGCTCATGGGTTTGTAGTGGATCATGGGTAAAGCCCTCCCCATCATTGAGCACTTCTACTTGAAGTGTTGTTGCAGGAAAGTAGCATCTATCATCCTGGATCCCCATCACCCAGGACATGCTGTCTTCTTACTGCTACCATTAGAAATAAGGTACCGGACTCTCACTACCAGGTTAAGAAACAGTTATTAACCCTCAACCATCAGGCTCTTGAACCAGAGGGGATAACTTCCCTCAATTTCATTTGCCCCATCACTGAACTGTTTCCACAAGCTATGGACTCACTTTCAAGGACTCTTCATCTCATATTCTCAACACTTCTTGCTTATTTATTATTATTATTATTATTATTATTACTACTACTACTTCCTTCTTTCCTTTTGTATTTGCGCAGTTTATTGTCTTTTGAACAGTGGTTGTATGTCCTATTGGTGCAGTTTTTCATTGATTCTATTATGGATATTGGATTTATTGAGTATACCCACAAGAAAATTAATCTCTAGGTTGTATATGGTGATATATATACATATATATACTTTGATAATAGATTTGTGTTAAACTTTGAAGTTAGTCTTCATTTCTTAAAATGTAAATGAAAAGCAGCTTAGTTTAAAAAAAACTCTCTTTACAGCTTTGCAAATTGGCTCTGCATTTTGAAGGCTCTAAAGAGTCATTGCACCTGCTTATTATTGCTCAAGAGTGGGTATAAGACAATGAGTTGCCTCAAATGGACAAGCTGACTCTTAAATTGCTTAGTTCAAGGAGGCTTGCAGAACAGATAGATCATATCATTTAACAATTCAATAACTGATGTGTTTATATTTGGAAGAGGTTTATGTACTCAGAAATTAGCTAAGATCTGTGTCTCCAAAATAATGCTTTTGGACAGAGGAAATATATGCTTGTGAAGTCACCCAAGAAGTGGGAAAAGGATATAAATGTACAGAGCAGTTCAGACTTATTAGGAATGGAGTAAGGAAGATCAAGAAATATGGAAGAACTAAAATCTATCCTTCCAATGTCAGTTTCTGTATACAGACAACTTGTTGTCTGCATCTTTGGTATACCTTTTTAGCTTATAGTAATTGTATCTGCTTTGGAAATCCTTAATCTCTTGTGCTTGGGAAATGCTCTGTGCTTTGGAAATGGTTTCTACTTTAGAAATGGCTTGAAACTGACAAATAAACATTTAAGATAGAAATCCTCTGCGTTTTAAATGTATTTTAAGAGTGTTGTGTGGATTTAAATGTGCATCACTAAATAAATGAACTCTGTTTTTAACTACTTTGTTAGCTGGAAGTATCTTCTCCTTGGTGGGGGAGAAGGGATCCACCACTCAAATAGTGGGTATTGACAGCTAAACTTGCCATGGAAAATAAACAGGGAAGCAAACTAGTCTTTGAAGATTGTGTAGTTACAGTGTAATCTCCATTTAGTGAGAGTACTTGTAGCTATTTGTATCCAATGGGGCTTCAAGTCTTTGAGTTCGGAGCTTCACAGACAGCAAACCCAATACCATCACAATGTATGAGAATATGAGGAATAGTAAGTATGCAGATGATACTAAAATAGGTGGTGTCATAAATACTGATGAAGTGTATCAGAATCTGATTTCCTATCACTAACTTGTGTCACAAGATATTTTGTTGCTTTCCAAAAGCAGTACAGTGTAAAGTCATAAATATAAATTACACAACTAGTGTAATGAAAAAGGAATAATTATTTGTGGGTTCATGAGCTGTTAAGAAATTTGATGCCAGAGGGGAGGAAGTTGTTTCTAATATTGTTGAGTGTAGGTCTTCAGCCTCCTGTACCTCCTCGCCAATCATAATGAAAAGAAGGAATGTCCCAGGTAGATGTTATTCTGAGGCACCACTTCTTGATGCCCTTCAATGATGAGAAGTATTGTGTCCATGATGTAGCTGGGTGACTCTACAGCCTCTTTCAATCCTGTGCCTTGGAGCCCCCATACCAAAGAGTTATTGAAACCAGTCAGAGTGCTCTCTACTATACATCTGTGGAAAATTGCTAGAGCCTTTGACATACCAAATCTCCTCAAACTGCTAAAAAAGTAGGGCCACTGGCATACCAGCTTCATGACTGCATCAACGTGTTTGGTCTAGGATAGATGCTCTGAGATGTTGGCAGCTGGGAACCTGAAGCTGCTTTTTCTTTCCACCACTGACCCCTCAATGGTTTGGGGTGGGGTTGTGTGTGTGTGTGTGTGTGTGTGTGTGTGTGTGTGTGTGTGTATGTGTGTGTGTACTTAACTAGCCGAACTATATCACTCCCGTTTGTCTTCTCATCTAATTTGACATTTAGAACAACATTTTATAATAAAGGCTCTTGGACAGGTACATGGGAAGGAAAGGTTTAGAGTGAAACTTTGGCAAATAAAACTAGTTTCAGATGGGTATCTTGTTCAGCATGGACCAGTTGGGCCGAAATGCCTGTTTCAGTGCTATATGATGAATTTTCTGACCCATTGCTGCATGTGCAGATGACATGGCCTTGCATTACAGAATATCACAATAGGGACACTTTTCTCAAATGCATCTTCCCACAAAGTGAAGGGTTGTGTGTCCAACTCACCTCCATGCATTAAAGTAATGCAATTTAGCATTCCTCTTTCTGCCTTATCATGCCCATACCTTCTCCAAAAGGTAAAGATTAGCTTTACAGTATTTGTGATAGTACACTGAAACATACAGCGAAATGCATCAAGCCAAATCAAATCAGTGAGGACCACGCTAGACAGCCTGCAAGTATTGTTGTGCTTCCGTTACCAACATGGCACGCCTACAACTCACTAACCTCAACTGTACATCTTTGGAATGTGGGAAGAAACCAGAGCACATGGAGAAAACCCACATGGTCATGGGGAGAACATACAAACTCTTTACAGATGGGTCGGAATTGAACCCTGATCGGCGAAAGCTGGGGCTGTAAAGCAATGTGCTAACTGCTGTTTCTGTACCACCCCTACTGGACAGACATAGTTTTTCTTCCATACTTGACCTGAACCTTGCCTCCAATTATGCATTCATTCTTTCCCCCACCAAGTTAACTTAAACTCTCCCCAGCAACTTTAGCAAACATCCCAGCAAAGATATTGGACCTGCTCTAGTTCAGGTACAACCCAACCTGCATGTGTAGGTACTACATATTTCTAAAACATCCCAATGATCCAAAAACCTAAACCCTTTCTCTTACACTAGCTGTTTAGCCACTTCCTATTTTCCTCTTCCTATAGTCAGTAGCATGCATCACTACTGGTAATCCAGCAATTACAACCTTGCAATTCCTGCTCTTCAATATACTACTTAAATCTAAATCTGTGTTGCAAGACTTCATTTTTTCCCTGTGTCATTGGTACCAACCTACTCCACATTCACTCACTGACACCGCTCCCCCTTCAACATGTCCTGCGGCCATTCCAAGACATGTCTCTTGCAGTAGGGAGATAGTCTATCCTATGAGGGTCTCATTCATAACTGCAGAATGCCTTGTCAGTTTCCCTTATCATTAATCTCCTGTCATTGTTTCTTCTACTCTCCTGCTGCACAGCAGAGACAGGCATTATGCATAACCTTGGCTTTTGCTGCTTTTCACTGAATTACGTCTCCCTCCCAACAATATCCAGCACAGCATTTGAGTGGAAGGGACCACTGTACACCTCTCTACTCCTACTTTTTTCCATTTTAGCGACCACTATTTTCCCACCTGTGCAGCCGTTACTTACAGTGTAACTACCTCACTAAAGAAAGTTGGTCAAGAATGTCTGCCTGGTATGGAAATGCAAGGCATAACTGACCACAAGACCCTGCATTGGATTGTGAGAGCTGCCAAGAGAGTCATCACGGTCTCTTTCCCTCCCACCCTCCCCCCCCCGCCTCCCCCCCATTCAGGAGATATACCAGAAGCTCTGTGTTTTCAGAGCCCCCAGCATTGTCAGGAACCCGTCTCACTGATCCCACAATCTCTGACCTCATACTGTCAGGCAAAAGGTATTGCAGTATCAGAACAAGGACTGTGAGGCTGGATAACAGCTTCTTACCCCAGAATGAGACTTTTGAACACCTTGCTGGCACCCAGTACACATTATTTATGACATTGCCAGTAGCATCATACCGCTGTATGTTTAACTATATGTTGTATATGTACCTTAAGTCGCCCTGCATATCTACTGATGTTTTATCAATTAATATTATTGTGTTAATATTATGTGCTGTATGTGATATATTTACAGTATTTTGCGCCTGGGCCCTTGTGAACATTGTTTTGTTTAGCTGTGTACATGTGAAATGTTGAATAGCAATAAACTTGAAATTGAACTTCAACTTGAACCTGATGCAGCTTCACCAATGCCTTGTATGATAATAGTATGACATCCTGATTTCTGCACTTAGTGCCCTGAATGATGAAGGCTAGGGTGCCAAAACCCTTCCTCTCCAACCTGTCCACCTGCAACACTACTTACACAGAACCAGGTAAATGTACTCCTATGTCCCTCTGTTCTGCAACAACACTCCCCAGAGCCCTGCAATTCACTGTGAAAATCTTACCATCGTTTTTCTTCCCAAAATGTAACATCTCGCACTTATTTGAATTAAACTCCATTTGCAATTCCTCAGCCTATTTACCCAGCTGATCAGTATGGTTCTGTAAATCCTGATAACCATCTTTACTGTCAACAACATCTCCTATTATCATGTTATCTGCAAACTCACTAACGGTGCCTTGTACATCCTCATCCAGATCATTAACATAGATGACAATGAAGCATCACGTTGTGGAACTTGGTCATTTTATTTCTAACTGGTCGTACACTGCATCCATCACTTGTCCCCTTCTCGCATCTGTTCAAGTTTAAATTAATGTTGGGCATTTGACTACTCCCTCCTCGTCCTGACTTATGATTATTTCATGCTTAATTAGTCAAACTTCTTTTGAATATTATTCTGATTTGAAAAGTTTTGGAAAGAAAGCACTCAAATTCACATGATGCCTGTTTCTACCTGTGGACGTCCAAGAGCACTTCAAAGCTAATGAATTCTCTGTTGATTTGTGGGCGGGCAGCAGAGGATTTCAGCTCAATCTGTGTCCGTTCCCTTGATGTTGTTTAAAAATAAAATGCAAAAGGATTGAGGAGGCAGCACTGCAAGATGTTGCATCTTTCTTTAAAATATGAGTCATGGAATCACGGAGCAATACATTACAGATATTGGCCCTTTGGCCCAACAAGTCCTTGCTGAGCACTGTGCCACATAGCTAGTTTCAGTTTCCTGCACACAGAATCCACTGTTTTACTCTCTCTCTCTACTGATTTCTGTGGTCAAACAAAGCTCAAATCCCATCGATTAAATTTGCAAATGACCCTACTGTTGGTAGAATCTCAGGTGGTGATAAGGAGACTCACTGGAGCAAGACAGATTGGTTGGTTGGATGCTGTTGTTAGAGCAACCTTGCATTCAACATCAGCAAGACCAACAAACTGATTGTGGACTTCGGGAAGGGGAGCGTCAGGAGAAAACACACACCAGTCTGCATTGAGGAGTCAATGGTGGAAAGGGAGATAAGCTTCATGTTCCTGGGCATCTATATTTATATCAAGGGGAAACGAATACAAAAGTAAGGAGATAATGTTGAGGCTTTATAAGACACAAGTCAGGTTGCACTAGGAGTATTGTCACCAGTTTTGGGCCCCATTTCTCAGAAATGGGGACTAATATCCTTGTGGGTAGGTTTGCTAGTTCTGCTCGGGGGGTTTAAACTAGATTTGCAGGGGGAGGGGAACCAGAGTGTTAGAGCAGATAGTGAGGTGGAGGAGGATAAAGGTCAAGTGAGGACTGCATGTATAAGGTTCGTCCATCGTCATCGATGAAGACCTCAACACCATTAGTACTTTTTACGAGGTCGAGTTGCTAGCTCGGCACTCAAACTGGCACAGATGGAAAGCGTATCTGGGAGCGGCTCGATTAGATTAGGACTCCGGAACCTTTGTTCCTGGAGTCCGGCGCTGATGTCACTGTGCCACCAGCCGGCGTGATGGTGTCGAGACTAGTGCTTCATTTGGATTTAAGTGAGGGGGAGTTGCGCAGCGTCAGCCTCACTCTCTCTTCCCAATTTCCATCTGGATCCAGTGGCAAGACTAGAGTCGAGATGGCTGGAGATGGGACTAGGCACAGTAGATGACCAGGACGTCTTCTGTGTCTTGTCCTGCTCTACACGTTCCACAACGCTTGCAGAGACGCCTTCTTGACTGTTGGACATTCCATTGGTCTCATCCGCTCAGTCTGCTGGAGTCTGTCTTCACATGCTGAGATAGACAACTCCCTATCTCACCAAGGGTTTGAGACCCGTCGGCTACCCTCACCTGGTTTAGCCGGCTTGTCGAAGCCGTTGCCCGGAGTGTGGCTGCTGTCGCATGCGAACAGCTATGGGGAGCCACAGGTGAGAGCTGAGTTCCAGGTGGGGACCAAAGGTGGACAAACTGCCTTGAGAAGGATGTGACATGTTCCCGCACCAGAGGTGCTACCCTTCCCTGACGCCCCATACACCCCAACTGCATGTATAGACAGTAATCAAAGGTTTGTATGTGATAGAAATGTTCTCAGGTGTATCTATTTCAATGCAAGGAGTATTGTAGGTAAGGCAGATGAGCTTAGGGCATGGATTGACACATGGGATTACGACATTATTGCTATTAGTGAGACTTGGTTGCAGGAGGGTCAGGACTGGCAGCTTAATATTCCGGGGTTCTGTTGTTTCATACGTGACAGAGGGGGAGGGATGAAAGGGCATTACCAGTCAGGGAGAATATCACAGCTGTGCTTAGACAGAACAGCCCAGAGGGCTTTCCTACAGAGGCCATGTGGGTGGAGCAGAGGAACAGGCTAGGGATGACCACACTAATAGGGTTGTATTATAGACCGCCCAATAGTCAGAGAGAGTTGGAAGAGCAAATCTGTAGAAAGGTAGCAGACAAATGTAAGAACAGAAAGTTGTAATGGTAGGGGACTTTAACTTTCCACATATTGACTGTGAAAGGGTTAGATGGCATGGAGTTTGTCAAATGTGTTCAGGAAAGTTTTCTAAATCAATATATAGAGGTACCAACGAGGGAGGATGCAATACTTGATCTCCTATTAAGGAACCAGACAGGTCAGGTGACAGAAGTATGTGTAGGCGAACATTTTGGGTCCAGTGACCATAATGTCATTAGTTTCAAGTTAATTATGGATAAGGATAGGTCTGGTCCTCGAGTTGAGATTCTAAATTGGAGAAGGGACAATTTTGAGGAAATGAGAAAGGATCCAGGAAGACTGGATTGGGATAAGTTGTTTTCTGGCAAGGATGTGTTCAGTAGGTGGAAGGCATTCAAAGGTGAAATTTTGAGAGTGTAGAGTTTGCATGTTCCTGCCAGAATTAAAGGCAAAGTTAACAGGCATAGGGAACCTTGCTTTTCAAGGGATATTGGTGATCTGGTTAAGAAAAAGAGAGAGGTGTATAGCAGGTATAGGCAACAAGGAAAAAATTAGGTACTTGAACAGTACAGAAAATGTAAGAAAATACTAAAGAAGGAAATCAGGAAGGCAAAAAGAAGACATGAGGTTGCTTTCGTAGATAATGTGAAGGTAAACCTGAAGTGTTTCTACAAGTATATTAAGAGTAAAAGGACAGCAAGGGACAAAATTAGTCCCCTAGAAGATCAAAGTGGTCGTCTATGTGTGGAGCCTCATGATATGGGGGAGGTCTTAAGCAATTTTTTTGCATCAGTATTTACTTAGGAAACTAGCATAGCGTATATGGAAGGAAGGGAAACAAGCAGCAGTGGCATGGAACATATAGAGATTAAAGAGAAGTAGGTGCTTGCTGCCTTACAGCGAATAAAAGTAGATAAATCCCCTGGGCCTGACATGATATTTCCTCTGACCTTGAGAGAGACTAGTGTAGAAATTGCAGGGGCCCTGGCAGAAATATTTAAAATGTCCTTAGCCATGGGTATGGTGCCAGAGGATTGGAGGGGAGCTCATGTTGTTCCGTTGTTTAAAAAAGACTCCAAAAGTAAACCAGGTAATTACAGGCCGGTGAGCCTGACATCAGTAGTAGATAAGTCATTGGAAGGTGTTCTGAGAAATCAGATATACAAGTATTTGGACAGCCAAGGGCTGGTTAAGGATAGTCAGGATGGCTTTGTGCATGGTAGATTGTGTTTAACAAATCCTGTAGAGTTTTTTGAGGAGGTTACCAAGAAAGTAGACGAAGGAAAGACTGTGGATGTTGTCTACATCGAGTTTAGTAAGACCTTCGACAAAGTCCCATATATATCAGTCCTGACAAAGGGTCTCGGCCTGAAACGTCGACTGCACCTCTTCCTAGAGATGCTGCCTGGCCTGCTGCGTTCACCAGCAACTTTGATGTGTGTTCCCATATGGGAGGTTAGTTCAGAAGGTTCAGACACTAGGTATCCATGGAGATGTTGTAAACTGGATTCGAAATTGGTTGTGTGGGTAAGACAGAGAGTGGTAGTGGATGATTACTTATCAGACTGGAGGCCTGTGACTAGTGGTGTGCCTCAAGGTTCTGTGCTGGGACCACTGTTGTTTGTTGTCTATATCAATGATCTAGATAATAATGTGGTAAATTGGATCAGCAAGTTTGCTGATGACACTAAGATTGCAGGTGTTGTGGACAGTGAGGAAGGCTTTCAAAGCTTGCAGAGGGATCTGGACCAACTGGAAAAATGGGCCAGAAATTGGCAGATGGAATTTAATGCAAACAAGTGTGCGGTGTTGCATTTTGGAAGGACAAATCAAGTAGGACATACACAGTAAATGGTAGAGCACTGAGGAGTGCAGAGGAACAAAGAGATCTGGGAGTTCAGATACATAATTCCCTGAAAGTGGCATCATAGGTAGACAGGGTTGTAAAGAAGGCTTTTGGCATCCTGGCATTCATAAATCAAAGTATTGAGTATAGGAATTGGGGTGTTATGGTGAGGTTGTATAAGACACTGGTGAGGCCAAATTTGGAGTATTGTGTACAGTTCTGGTCACCTAGCTATAGTAAGGATAGCAGAAAGATTGAAAGAGTGCAGAGAAGATTTACAAGGATGTTGCTATCTTCAAGAGTTGAGTTACAGGGAAAGATTGAACAGCTTAGGACTTTATTCCTTGGAGCATAGAAGAATGAGGGGAGATTTGATAGAGGTTTACAAAATTATTAGGGGTATAGACAGAATAAGTGTGAATAGGCTCTTTCCACTTAGATTAGCAGAGATAAATACGAGAGGACATGGCTTTAGGGTGAAAGGGGAAAAGTTTTGGGGAGAACTTCTTCACTCAGAGAGTGGTGAGAGTGTGGAACGAGCTGCCATCTGATGGAGGGTTATGGACTGGATGCCGGTCAATGGGACTAGCGGAATAATGTTTCGGCACAGACTAGAAGAGCCAAATGGCCTGTTTTCTGTGCTGTAGTGTTCTATGGTTCTATGGCTCTAAAGGATGTATTGTCATTGAAGAGAGTCCAGAGGAAGTTCTTGAGGATGATTCTGGGAATGAAGGGGTTAACATATGAGGAGTGTTTGGCAGCTTTGTGCCTGTACTCACTGGAACTTAGAAGAATGTGTGGGGATCTCATTGAAACCTACCGAATGTTGAAAGGTCTAGATAGGGTGGAAATGGAGAGGATGTTTGCTATGGTGTGGGTATCCAGAACTAGAGGGCACAGCCTCAAGATTGAGAGGTGACCCTTTTAAACAGTGGTAAGGAGGAATCCTTCTCACCAAAGGGCAGTAAATCTGTGGAATGCTCTGACACAGACTGCGGTGGAGGCTAAGTCCGTGGTTATATTTAAGGCAGAAGTTGATCGTTTCCTGATCGGTCAGGTCATCAAAGGATATGGCGAGAAGGTCGGCATATGGGGTTGAGTGGGATCCTGGATCAGCCATGATGGAATGGTGGAACAGACTCGATGGGCTGAATGGCCTAATTCTGCTCTGATGTCTTATGGTCTAACATTTCAGAGAATTTATCTTCAGACCAACACATAGATGCAATCATGAAGGAGGCATGCCAGCAGACCTACTTTGACAAAAGACTTGTACACAGTTCCATAGATGTAAAGCTCAGATCATTCTAACAGTAGCATCATGGATTGGTATGGAGGCTACATCGGGTTATTTACTCAGCCAGCCCCATCACGAACACAACCTTCCCCACCATCAAGGAGATCCTCAAGAAGCAACGTCTCAAGAAGGTGGTATTCATCATTAAGGTCCTCACTATCTGGGACACACTCTTGTCTAATTTTACTACTATCAGGATGGAGATACAGGAGCCTGATCACCTAATACTGAGTGATTTAGGAACACTTCTTCTCCTCTGCCATCAGATTCCTAAACAGTCATATGAACACATGAATCCTACGTTGTGATTCTTTCTCTATTCCCAATTTATTTTTGTAATTTATTGACTTTTTATGTCTAGCACTATTCTACTGTACAATGCAAAGACATTTCATGTCATATGTCAGTGAAAATAAATCTGTTTTATCTCTCTAAGCCACACCCCTGTATGTAACTATCCAAATGCCTCTTAAATAACATTATTGTACCTGCCTCAGCCACTTCCTCTGGCAGCCCGTTCCATATCCTCCTCATGCTTTGTATGAAAAAGTTGCCCTTCAGTTCCCTTTTAAATCTTTTCCCCCTCTTCCTAAGTCTGTTCTCCCTACGTCTGGTCTCTCCTACCCTGGTTACCTAATCTAGGCCTCTCGTAATTTTTATCATTTTTTTCTTCACTTCACTCTTTGCAGTTTAACCACATCTTTGCTATGCAGGGATAAAAACTGTACAAGGTTCTCCAGGTGTGGCTTCACCAATGACTTAAACAACTGTAACATAATATCCCAACATAATGTGACGCCCATTTCAACGAACTATGCAGTTATACCCCTAATCACTTTGTCCCATTGCACACTGTAGTGCCCTGCCATTCATAGTATAGGTGCTAAGTTGGTTTGACTTTCCAAAATGTATTACCTGACACATCTGTATTGAAATCCATTTGCCACTCATTGGCCTACTTCCTTAACTAATCAAAATCCCCTTATAATCTATGATAACCTTTTTTCACCATCAGCACCACCTAATTTTGTGTCATCCGAAAACTTATTGATCAGCCTATTGCATTTGCATCCAAGTGATTTAATATGACTTAACGAATAACAAGAGTCCCAATGCTGATCCCAGGGATACCACATAATCAGCCTCCATTCTGAGAAATCACCACCTTCTGCCAATTTTGGATCCACCGAATTAGCTTTCTTCTCAATTCTGTGGGACTTAAATTTCCAGATCAGTCACTGACGTGGGACCTTGTAGAAGGCCTAACTAAAGTCCAAACAAAATCCACTACTCTACACTCATCTACCTTTTTGGTTACTTCTACTCAAACAAGTTCATCCAATACGAATTTCCACAACTAAAGGCATGTATCCTAATCAGACACTGTTTATCCAAATACTGTCCCTCAGAATTCCCTCCAGTATTTTCCTCACTTCTGATGTCCATCTGACTGGCCTGTAGTTGCCAGGCTTGTCCTTGCTGTCTTTCTTAATTAACAAAACATTATTAGTCACCTTCCGGTCTTCGGGCATTTCACTAGTCGCTAACCATGAAGCAAGTATCTTTGCAAGGGCATCAGCAATTTTCTTTCTAGTGTCTCACAAAGGTCAGGCCCTGGGGATTTATACACCATAATTCACCGTACGGCTACTAGTAGGTCCTTCCTTGCAATAAGGTGGAAATGTAAACTCATTTTGGAAATCTTCTATTTCAACAAGTATGACTGTTCCATCAAATATGCTGCACCATAATAGCTGTATCATTCACTGAAAAGTATTTCTGAATCTCATATTAGGCATGTTTATCAAGAGCTTTGCTTGCCACTTTATGATGGTCTTAGCTTGTCCAAACACTGTCTGCTATGTCACTGGATGAGCAATCCGTGACTTTTGACCAATTATCTAAAGTTTTGTATTCTGATCTGCCAGAACAGATGTGGAGTTTAAATTGAATTAATTATGTGATCCTAGTATCATTAGTGATGATCCTGAAATAAGCAGATTGCTGAAATGGCTCATCTGGCTCAGAAATGAAAGAAAATCTCCTGCCCTCGGTGTCTGGCAAATATCCAAGTCCTGAGCCGGCGCAAAACTGTGCGCTTGTCCCTTTGGAAAAACATAAGAGAAGCTGTAGGGCCTCATCACTGAATGGTAATATTGAATCCAGCACTGTTATCCTGGTAAAGTCATCCTGAAAGGCACGTGCCTCCTACCTAAAATGAGAAGATTGCTGCATGGTCTAATCAAGCAATTCCCCAATATAATTGGAACCAAAGAACCACATCATTATGGCCAGTTTTTGTTGTTGAACTTGTTGGATCTTCATGTCATTGATATCACCAATGTTACAGAGGGGATTTCACTCAGGTCCACTGCACGAGTAGAAAAGCCAGCAGTGGGTCATTACAGTGAGGAAGAACTTTGCCCAGCAACCAACAGACATTTGAAATTGATTAGCAAGAGCAAATTAAAAGAAGGCAGGGGAGAGTGCATCAGTCATTGTCAGAGTGGTCATCTTGAGGCTTTCGCTCTTCGAACTTCAGCGAAGAGAGGCTTCAGTCAGAGAAATCAAAGGAAAGAAAAGCTCAAGGTTAAGTTTTTTTTTCTTTCCCTTCTTTATATCTGCTAACCTAGGACAGTAGAGATGCCAGCCAGGATAGTTGAATGCTCCTCTTGCTGGATGTGGGAAGACAGGGAGATCTCTGACAACTACAACTGTGAGAAGTGCATCTAGCTGTAGCTTCTAACGATCCATATTAAGGAGCTGGACTTGGAGCTGTGTGATCTCTGGATCATTCGGAAGGCTGAGGGTGTGATAGATAAGACGTACAGAGAGGTATTACATCCAAGGTGCAGGACAGAGGAGACTGGGTGACAGGAAGGGGCAAGGGGTTACGGAGCCTGTGCAGAGTACCCCTGTGGCCATCCTCCTCAACAACAGGCATATCACTTTGGATACCGTTGAGATGAGGTTGACCAACAAAGGAAAATCACAGTGGTCGAGTCTGTAGCACTGAGTCTGGCTCTGTGACTCAGAAGGGAAGTGGGGAGGGGGAAGAAGAGGCATACTGTGATGATAGGGGATCCATTCAAGGAATGGACAGGAGGCTCTGACAGCAAGAATGTGATTCCCTGATGGTATGTTGCCTCCTGGGAAGCAGGATCCCAGTCAGCTCAGATTGAGCCCTCAGCATTCTTAAGCAGGAGGGTGAACAGCAAGAAGTTGTGGTCCACGTAGGTACCAATGACATGGGTAGTACGAATAACACGGTCCTGCACAGTGAGTTTTGTGGGAGGGGGGAGGGGTGTCAGAATCTAAATAAAAGGACAGGACCACCAGGGTTGTGATCACAGGATACCTTTAGGGAATCCTGCACAAGGACTCCGAAGCCCCTTTGCTTCTCAGTTTTTTGTATTTTCTCTCCATTTAGAAAACAGTAAACGTTTCATTTCTTCTATCAAAGTGCATGACCATATACTTCCCAACACTGTATTCCATCTGTCATTCAATTTCCCATTCTCCTAATCTGACTGTCCTTCTTTAGCCTCTCTACTTCCTCAAAACTACCAGTCCCTCCACCTATCTTCATATCATCTGCAAACATTTCAACAAAGCCATCAATTCCATCATCCAAATCATTGACATATAACGTAAGAAGAATCAGTCCCAACACAGACCCGTTTGGAACACCACTAGTCATCGGCAGCGAGTCGGAAAAGGCTCCCTTTATTCCCACTCTTTGCTTCCTGCCAATCAGCCACTGCTTTATCCATGCTAGAATTTGTCCTGTAATACCATGGACTTGTAGCTCGTTAAGTAGCCTCATGTGTAGTACCTTATTAAAGGCCTTCTGAAAATCAGGTACACAACATCATATCCTGCTTGTCACTTCTTCAAAGAATTCCAACAGATTTGTCAGGTAAGATTTTCCCTTGAGGAAACCATGCTGACTGTGGCCTATTTCATCATCTGCCTCCAAGTACCCCAAGACCTCACGCTTAATAATCGACTCCAACATCTTCTCAGCCACTGAGATCAGACTAACTGGCCTATAGTTTCCTTTCTTCTGCCTCTCTCCCTTCTTGAAGAGTGGAGTGACATTTGCAATTTTCCATTCTTCCAGAATCATTCCAGAATCTAGTGATTCTTGAAATATCATTACTAATGCCTCCATGATCTTTTCAGCCACCGCTTTCAGAACTCTGTGGTATACACCATCTGGCCCAGGTGTCTTATCTACCTTCAGACCTTTCAGTTTCCCAAGAATCTTCTCTGTAGTTATGGTAACTTCACACACTTTATGCTCCCTGACATCTGGAACTTCCACCATTCTGCTGGTGTCTTCCACAATGAAGACTGATACAAAATACTTATTCAGTTCGTCTGCTATTTCATTGTCCTCCATTACTATCTCTGCAGCATTGTCTTCCAGTGGTCCAATATCCACTCTCACCTCTTTTACACTTTATATATCTGAAGAAATTTTTGGTATCCTTTTTAATATTACTGGCTAGCTTACTTTTGTATTCCATCTTTACCTTAATGACTTTTTAGTTCTGTTGGTTTTTAAAAACTTCTCAGTCCTCCAACTTCCCACTTTTTTTTACTCTATTATATGCCCTCTCTTTGGCTTTTATGTTGGCTTTGACTTACCTTGTTATCCATTGTTGTGTTGCATTTCCTTTAACGTTTTACTACATTCCATGCAATAGGGTGCCAGCAAACTCATTGCTTTATGTGGTGCATGCCTGCCATTCTAGTTAGGTTTCTATGAGCTCTTGATACATGGATGTGAAGTTTTCAATTTAGTAGGGTTTTACTACAGCAATCCTAGAGTGTGGGCTTTGATGACTAAGGTAAAGGAAGTGTAAGTATTTATTAGTTCACTAAGTTCATCCAAAGTTAATAGTCAAAGCTAGCATTATTTTCAGTCAAACTCCTGCAAACCTTAAATTGCTGAAGCTTGCAGTTAGAGCTGAGCAGGTAAACAAGATGATTTTTGTGGTGGCCTCCCTTTGTGATTGTAATTGTAACCATATCATTGAAGTGAACTATGTACAGCTGTTTGAATGAGAGCTGTCTGAGTGGATTAAAAAAAAGACACAGAGAAACCACAGTGTGGTTTTCTACAATGAATTTTGGAGTGCAGCGTTCTCAGAATGTGGGCTTTATAAATCAGAGAGCTTCAGTAAGGTGGAAGATTGGTGTGCAGCAATACATCATTCATTCAGTGAAATAAAAGTAAAAGCTGGAACTATAAATTGCAGTAGAGTTAGTCCTTATTCAGAGTATAAAGTTTTCCGTTAGTGCTAAGTGTGAAATCAGCACTTCAAGTCCCAGGTTCAGGGATATGTCACGCTGCAGCTCCTGACTGACTGCACTGTTCACTGGAGCCTCAGTAATGCTTCCAGCATCATCTAAGATCCCACCCACCTTGGACATTCTCCCTTCTCCCCCTCCAGTTGGGCAGAAGATACAAAAGCCTGAAAGAATGTACCAACTGGCTCAAAGACAGTTTCTATCCCACTGTTATAAGACTATTGAACTGTTCCCTGGTAAGATAAGATGGACTCTTGACCTCATAATCTACCTCAGAATGACCTTGCAACTTTCAGTCGACCCACACCGCACTTTCTCAGTAACTCCAACACTTCATTCTGCACTCTGTTGTTGTTTTGCCTTGTACTACCTCATTGCACTGGTTGTAATAAGTTAAACTGTGAATCATATATAAGACAAGTTTTTCACTATACCTCAGTACATGTGACAATAAAAACCAAATTGCAATCTGTGGACAATGTATGACAGGTTTATCACACTACCATGGAATGATGCCATTATTATGGAAATAATACAGATGAGCTTTACAAGGTTGTTGCTAGGATTCGAGGGATTGAGAAGATCGGGACATAGGAGAATGAGGGAAGGACCTCTTTCTGTTTTGTGTGGTTAAAAGAGAAGCAAAGTGTTTATATATCACCATGGCCCAAGAAACTGATGAACCAAAAATTCTAAATAATAACAGAAGATGCCTCAACAGGTCGGGTAACATCTATAAAGATAGAAAAACAGATTCGTCATTTCAGATCCATGACATTTGAACAAAATTGGGTAAGCCTAGAAAGTAGGCATGTTCTTGCAGAGAATTGGAGGGTTGAAGAGACTAGCGAGAATGTTGATGGCTGGTGAAGATCAAGAGAAGGTGAATAGCACAGAATAATGTGGCTAAGGGAGAATGATGAAAGCTCTTTCAGGATCAGATCACTTCGGGGTGATCAAGTTGAATACGAGGCATCGTCTGTCTTTATTTAGGTTTTTTGTTTAATCACTGCTTGTTAATGGCAGTTGATCTGAATTTAGAAAGTGTTGGAATGGATCTGATTGGCTGAATTTTTTTTATGTCAGAAGAAAATATAGGAAATTGTTGAGAATTATTTTTTAATTCCTGTTTTAAATAACAACTTTTTTCTATTGCCCCAACTGTCATGCTAAAGTTTGAACTCGTGTATTTAGCAAGGAATCGAGGTCTACATTAATTCTTGAACAGGCAAAAGGAAACAATGTAGAACTGTTGCTAGGAAATATGTTGTCATGTGACACAAGGAATACATCATCAGTAAGTTTGATGGTTTACAATTCAAAAATGAAATTGTAAGCAGTAATTATGCTCCAAATATAAGAGCAGCTGGATGTGAAGATGGAGTGGGATAGATTGAAGTACTTATTAATGGGACATTAATGCAATGCCTTGCTGGCCAGTGGTGTAGAGGTTTCCACACCGGACTTTGAGGCGAGTTGTCCCAGGTTCAAATCTGGCTGGCTCTTTGCATGCTTGCCATCCATGCTGGGTTGAATGTCGAGCTAGCAATTCAGCCTCACAAAAAAATACAGAAAAATGCTAAGGAAATGGCAAAGATTACTGCCCAATGCGCTACAAAGTGTGGGGAGGAACAGCAATGCAATGCCTCAACTGGATTAACATATAGAATTTAGGTTTAATCATGAATTATAGCCAAAAAATGTGGGCAGAACAAAAATGAGATTAATGTAGGATCAGTGCAAATGGTCGTCAGTATAGACTCAATGGGCCAAAGGAACCTGTTTAATTATGACTTCTAAGTTCAAAGTAAATTTATTATCAAAGTACACATCACCATATACTACACTGAGATTCATTGTCTTGTAGGCATTCATAGTAGAACAAAGAAATACAACAGATTCAATGAAAATCTACGCACAAGCAAAGACTAACAAGCAACCAATGAGCAAAAGAAGACAAACTGCAAACACCAAAAAACCTAATGATCAACAGGTAGATAATGATGAGAACATGAGTTGTAGGATCCTTGAAAGTGAGACCATAGGTTGTGAAATCAGTTCAGCGTTGAGGCAAGTTAAATTATCCACACTACTTTATGAATCTGCTGGTTGAAGGATAATATCTGCTCCTGGTAATGTGGGACATAAAGCTCCTAAGGATTTCTTCACAAACTTCTAAGACTTTACTTCTACTTAGCAATATGCAACCCAGATACATTAGGATTCTCCTACCCTTCCCCTCTACCTTCTTCTTCTGGCTTCTTCTCCCTTTCTTTTCAGTCCTGATGAAAGGACTCAGCAGAAATGTTGATGGTTATCCCCTCCATTGATGCTGCCTGACCTGTTGAGTTCCTCCAGCACTTTTGTGTCTTATGTTAGGATAGGCGTGGCAAAACTTTTGAATTAGGAAGGCCATTTTCACATGAAAAGTCCGGTCTGAGGTTGTTACCAACATGTGTATGTCCATTATCTGCTGGTACACAAAAGCTTTTTGATGCATGCAGCATAAGCTGCAATGTACAATGCATATTAAACATCAGTTGCACTGTGCAAAGAAGGACTGTGATCAGTACAGGCTCCAAACAGTGAAGTAGGTGTTCATCACTGAATTGACGCCTCTTTCCACTGTCTGTTGAAGAGCCTGATCTGGCCTGAGCCTTCACAGAGTCTGAGTTTTCTGTGTCAGCACAGTGCGGCAACTGCCGGTGCTACTGCCTTAGAGCAACAGTAAGCTGGGTTCAATTCTGCCTCCAATCTGTATGGAGTTAATTCTCTTGTGACCACATTGATTTTCCTCAGATGTCTGCTTTCTTCCCTCATTACAAATGAACGTGTGGCAGGTAGGTTAATTCAGACATCCCACCCTGTAAAAACTCATTTCGGGGAGGTAGCACCCCTGCCCCACCCCCAGTTAATCTCCAAGGGTGTATGTAATACTTTGTTTAGTGGTTTTGTCTAATCTGTAAACTACGTTGGGTATATGCAGAAAATGTGACATTAAAATATGTACTATATTATATTATCATGGAGTCATTTTTTTTTCTATTACAACTTTAAGCAAGTCTACAGGGAGTCTGGCCTCATCACGTAGGACATCAATAGCGTAGCTCCTTAGCAGCTAGCCAGCTAGTTTAAATAACGTTAGCTATGCTAATGAACGAATGACACCTGTTAAACTCACCTCAACATATCTTTTGCATTTTAACCCACCATGGGCAATAGAAAAGTCACTGTTGCAAACAGTGCAGCGAGCAACACTGTCATTATTTTTGAGGTCAACTGTAAAGCCCGCCCATAGAGAAAATTGATAGGTCTACTTAGCACAAAGAGAGACCAATCAGGATGAGCTCCCTCTTGCTCTTCCTCTTCCTCTCCCTCTCCCTCTCCCTCTCAAAGAAATCAATTTCCAGGAAATTGTATGTAATTTGCGGGCGTCAGGGAACTGCCATCAATACGTGGGAGACTCCCGTAATTTCCGGGAGAGGTGGAATGTCTGGTTAATTGGTCATTTTACATAGCTTCATTTGTGGAGATGTTGATGGGAGGCAGAACCTGAAGGGAGCTGATGAGACTGTGGATAAAATAAGTTACAGGAACACATTCATTGGTATGAGATTGCTTTGTGAGCTGACAGAATGGCCTTCGATTTTATAAGCAATTTGAAAATATTTTCTTCCACATGTATCTTCTTTAACTTTATTTCTTTGATATAGTTTCCAATCCATTCCTCACCTTGCTTCCCCAGCCAACCATTTCCTAAATAACTTCCTCTTCTTTTCTCTACAACCCTTCATTCATCTCTCTCACCTCTACCACATCCTGCTGATTGATTCTCCCACTCTCTCCACAGACAAGTCTGGATATTCATTCTTATCTCCTCCTACTTCAGATATTATTCCTCTCAACAAATCTATGATACCCACCCCCACCCCCCCCGGACTCATCCACTCTCAGCCTTGGAAGTCCATTCAACACATCCCCTGCAATCTCCATGTCAAAATAATAGGAGTTCCCAGAAGAAGTGACGGCAGCCATAATGTCTTTGGACTAATACACTATAACATATTGGAACATGAATATCAGGCTTGGTCAGCTACTTAAGAGTTGCCACATGCCATAGTTTGAGTGACCCTACACTGAGATGTTGTTTGCTACGAAGAGCTGTAATTCAAGTAAATAATTGTTCTTTTTCATCAGATCAATGTGTTGAAGAGAACTCTCGAATACAGAACAGGCCCTTTATCTATGATGTCTATGTTGACTATGATGCCAAGTTGAACTAAGCCTATCTGCCTGCATGTGATTTGTCTCCCTCTATTCTCTGCACATTCATCTGCCTGTCTAAATGCCTCTGAAACATCCCTGTCTTGTCTGATTCCACTGCAACTCCTGCTAACTCATTTTGGACACTTCAAAATTTCTGTGTGGAAAACCTACTTCTGCTTTAAGCTTTGTTCTATGAAAGAACTGTTTTAAATAATAGTGTCAATGAGATAGGCTGTTTCTGGCCATTGTGAGGTCTCAAATGGTAAGATATAATACTCTAGAATAAGAGAACAGAAACCAACCTAAACAGAAGTGTTATGTTTTATGGTGCATTGTTAGGCTGTGAAATTTAATTCCAGATCAATGGCTAAGGGAAAATCTATAAACCTATAGATGGGGTGGAGGTGGTTGAAAGCAAACAGAGACCCAATGTATCCCTGCGTCCAAATGGTGACTTGGCTATTTGGATTCTGAATTGGTTTGCCCATAGGAGACAGAAGATAATGGTCATTGCGACTTAACCTGGCTAGAGGTCTGTGACTAGTGGCGTTCAAAGGTTTCAAAGGCACATTTAATGTCAGAGAAATGTATACAATATACATTCTGAAATGCTTTTTCTTCACAACCATCCACAAAAACAGAGAAATGCCCCCAAAGAATGAAGGACAGTTAAATGTTAGAACCCCAAAGTCCCCTCAGCTCCCCCCTCCCACATGTAAGCAGCAGCAAAGCAACCAGTTAAAAAGAAGCATCGGCGTCCATCTCCGAGCACTCAAGCATGCAGCAAAGACAGACTTGCAGTACCCCAAAGACTACTGCTTGTTCCCCCGGTGTTCGACATACCACAGGCTTTCTCTTTCCCTAATAAGGGAGAAAGAGGTGTCTCATAACATAACAAACAACTCGCTGACTTGTGATGTTAAAAGTCCGTAGCGTCACTTTTTCTGAACTCTGTGCCCAAAGATCTCGGGTCTCTGGGCACACAGGCAGAGATCGTCCGACTCCCACGACACACTGGTTTCCTGCTGGCACACTGACCTTTGGTTCGTCCGTCTCCAGAGCCATGACATCCCAGAACTCTGAAGGTGACCTAATCTCTTAGGCCACATCCTTGGCATATTGAGAGCGGGTTCCATTCCTGCAAAGAACCGAAGTCAGCATGTAACTCCAGGTCAGGGTCTTCAAAAGAACCCTGAAAGGGAAAAGTAGAGATATTATAGTTGGAAATAGAGCTGTTTCTGAAGATGCAAGCAAAGGAGTCGCCATTAGGCACCATTGTCTCCTCCTACGCTCCACCCAAGTTCTGCAGCAATCATACTTCGATGTTTGTAATATACAGTAGATTCTGGTTAATTCTGGTTATTTTGTCCCAATTAAATTGATGCCCCAATTAGCCAAATTTTCATGGAAATAGTTAAAAAGGTAGAAAAAGACAAACTACCATTTAACTAAGTAAAAAATTATACATTTAAATGAAATAGAGAACAAATTAGAGCATTACCAAAACTACTACTATACTATAAAAATGGGTATTAGTTCTTAATAGTTATCGACGGAAGAATTTATTCAATGCTGATAAAGGGTTTTGGTCTGAAAACATCAACTGTTTATTCGTTTCCATATTTGCTGCCTGACCTGCTGTGTTCCTCCAGCATTTTGTATGTTTTGCTTTGGATTTTAAGCATCTGTAGAATCTCTTGTGTTTATGGAATTCATCCAGTGTATGGTCTGTGTTCTTTTGATTGACTGTAAATGAACAAAATCAGCACAGATGTCTAGTGCAGATACTGGACTGCCTTCAAACAAGTTGGATGATTGTATCCTCCAAGTCTTAATTTTCAATGTAATAGTCAAGATGATTGTTGATATCTTCAAACTCTTCATAGTTCCTAATTTGTTGAAGTTGTAAAATTGTTTTATTTTCACTCCTGGCCATTTCTGGCATCTCCAAGCTTGAATGCTTGAAACCACAGTGAGCAAAATAGTTCTGAATTGTCTTGCTGCTTATTACTCATCAACTATCAGTGATTTTTAAAAATGCTGCTTTTTAAATGCAAACAAGTGCAAATGACACTATTTTATCACAGTTTTCTAATATATTTTATAACATCTCACTCTAAGAATTGTGTAGTGTCTAATAGCCACAAAATAAATATCCCAGCTGAAAATATGGATGGGTGTATTACAAAGGTCTCTGACAATACAAAAATTGCTGTTGTTGTGGAGATTACTGAAGAATATAGTAAGACATAGCTGAGGTGCATGTACGCACAGAGAAATGGCAGATGGTGTTTAATCCATTTAAATGTGAGGGGTTGCACTTTGGGAGATTAAATATAAAGAGACAGTACACTGTTCACGTCAAGACCCTTAACAATGTTTACGTACAGAGGGAACTTGGGGTCCTAATCCATAGTTCCATGAAAGTGGCTACACAGGACGACGAGGTGGTAAAGAAGGCATATGACATGCTTATCTTTATTAGTCAAGGCACTGTGTTCAAGAGTCAGGAGGTTATGTTGCATCCTTATGAAACTATGGCTCGACTGCATTCAGAATACGTATTGTATTGAGTTCTGGTTGCCCCATCAGAAGTTTTGGAGAAAATGCAGAAGAGTTTTATCAGAATACTATTTGGTTCTAAGGACACATGATATAAGGAAAGATCTGCCAAACTTGAGGGTTATTTTCTCCAGAGTGGCAGTTACTGAGGGATAACAGTTTACAAGACTATCAGAGGCATAGATAGAGTAGACAGCTGGTATTTTTTTTTTACCCAGGATCAAAATGTCTAATACCAGATGGTAAGTATTTAAGTTAAAAGGAGATGTGCAGGGTAATTTTTTTTTAATATAGAGAGTGGTGAGTGCCTTGAAATGCACTGCCAGGGGTTGTTGTAGAGGCAAATACAATACATGCATTTCTAAGTTCCTTGGATGGTCATATGAATGTGCAGAGAATGATAGGAGATGGACATTGTGTGGGCAGAAGGGAATAGATTAGTTAGGTATTTAATTACTGTTTTAATTATCTCAGCACAACATTGTTGCCAAAGGGCCTGTCCCTGTGTTTTACGATTCTATGTTCTGTGTCGAGCAAAATTTTGTGGGATTTGAACTGTTCGATCACATGGAGAATTACTATTGACTCAGGTGGGTTGGACCCAGTGGCTGATTCTGTGTTGTAGTTCCAGTGACTTTACATGGTTTTATTCAAATAGTTTCCAACCATCATTATATGTCTGATCATAATTAATATGTATTTATTTTGATAAATTATGTCAAATAGAAACATTATTGTCTCCCACAAACATATCATCACAATAGAATTATGTTCTGTTATTTTTCTTCTGAGTTTTTGCCATAGTTTTTACTGTTCTTTTATAAGCATTCAATTAAAAAAAACTAAATAGGATTTAATTTTTAAAAATAATTGTAATGACGCTGCAGATGACGGGTGATAGTGGTCTGAGCAGTGCTTAGTTTCTCACTCCTGACTGACACATACTTCCATTGACACTAAAACTTTGGATGACAATATAATAATTATTGGTGAAAGAAATATTAATGCTATGAAATTGATGTTACAAGCCTATTGCAAGACTACAATTAGCCCTTCCTCTTCAGAACTGTCTTGCCTTATCTCATCATCATCTTTTTTATATGGCTTTGCTGACAGTATTGGGTGAAGGAGTTCTCGGAGGGCTTGCACAAGCTTCTATTTGGCCTAAATTTGTGATACATACAGATGAGTCTGATGTTGTACTTTCATGCACTGTTGATCGACATCATCATGCTGACTTTAAAAAGCCTATCAGTCATTTGTTTAAATGTGTACTATGTGAAAACTTTCCCATGGTTATTGGTTGAAACATTCCCCGAGGAGTCACTAAAATACTTTTAATCAACATGGCATTTTCAGTACATACAGAAATAAATAAGATCAGTTTCCTGTCAAATCTATTCAGCGTTCGATATTTTTTCTGAAAGAAAAATCCCCAAATAGTTCTGTCAGAGACAAAATTCAATACCCAGCTTTGTTCACTCAAATTGTCTTTACTTCACATTTATCTAAAAGGTGTGATTACTTTAATATTTCCAGCACATATTGTGCAGCCTCACAGGAGTGACCAGTATCCTTCTTTCTATCAGTTTCCATACAGGAGGTACCTAATAAAGTAGTCACTGAGTGTATGCCTGTGGTCTTCTGCTGCTGTGCCCAACCACTTCAATGTTTGGTCATTTGTGCATTCAGAAATGCTCTTCTGCACACCATTGTTGTAATGTGTGGTTATTTGAGTTACTGCTTCCTTCCTGTCAGCTTTTTTACAAAACTATAATAGTTTATTTACACAACAAATACACAAAGTATAAACATTAAGTATTTACAAGACAGTGAATAATTCAAACTAAAGTATAATTACTACCATCTATAAAACAGTCAATTCTTCGGAAAACCCCCACTGTACCCATTGCGACCACGTCCTCCCTCTCCAACGACAGTTGGGCACAAATGTTTCCTCAGAAGAAGGGCAGGCAGAATCCTCAATTTTCCACTGCCTAGACCCGTAAATGACCATCTTGGCCAGGCCCAAAAGCAAGCCCACAAGTAAATCTGCTTTATGACCCACCCTTTTCCATACTGGGTGTCCGTATATGAGGAGCATGGGGCTGAAATGCAACCAGAACTGAGCAGCAGCCCCCTCAGATATCTTTCCTGTCAGCTTGAACTTGTCTTGAATTCTCCTCTGGCATCTCTCATTAGCAAGGATTTTTCACCCACAGAACTGAAACTCACTGGATATTTTTTCTTTTTCGCACCATTCTCTGTAAACTCTAGGGACTGTTATACATGCATATCCCAGGAGATCAGAGATTCTCGTACCACCCTGTCTGGCACCAATAATCATTCCATGGTCAAAGTCACTTGGATCACATTTCTTTCCCGTTCTGATGCTTGGTCTGAACAACAACTGAATCTCTTGACCATGTCTTCATGTTTCTATGTATTGAGTATGCATGATTGGCTGATTAGATATTTGCATGAATGAGCAGGTGGACAGTTGTACCTAATAAAAGTGCCACTGAGAGCAAACCTGCTCTGCAAGTTAATGAGAAGAACCCAAGTCATCTCAGCCAAGTATGATGGATGTCAGAGCCATTGGGCGGTAATCATTAAAGTAAGTTATTTTACTTTTCCTTTGGCACTGGGATGATAATGGTCTTCTTAAAGCAGATGGGAACCTCAGATGGAATAGGAAGAGGCTAAGGATGTCTGAGTTTAAGTTATTAATGTAACATAGTAAACAAACTGGTTCTGTAAAATACTGGTAAAAATACTGTGTCAAAAGAAAGACTCAACTTATTTAGTACATAGAGCAGTACAGCACAGGAATAGGCCCTTTAAGACCATAAGGCATAACAAGTTAGACTATTTGGCCCATCAAGTCTGTTCTGCTATTCCATCATGGCTGATTTATTATTCCTTTCAACCCCATCCTCCTGCCGTCTCCCCATAACCTCTAATACCCTAACTAATCAAGAACCTACCAAGTTCTGCTTCAAATAAACTCAATGACTTGACCTCTACGGCTGTCCATGCCAATAAATTCCACAGATTCAGCACCCTCTGGCTAAATAAATTTTTCCTTATCTCTGTTCGAAGTGACATCCCTCTGTTCTGAGGCTGTGACCTCTGGTCCTACACTCACTCACTATAGAAAACATCCTCTTCACATCCACTCTGTCAAGGCATTTCAATATTTGATAGGTTTCAATGAAATCTCTATTATTCTTCTAAACCCCAGTGAGTATAGGTCCAGAGCCATCAAATGCTCTTCATACTGTAACACTTTCATTCCTGGAATCATTCTCATGAACCTCCTCTGGACCCTTTCCAAAGTCAGCACAGGTAGCACATCTTCTCTTACATCATCATCATCATCATCATCAGGTGCCATGCCCAGTTTGAGCTTTGACTGCCATGGCCCACACACTGTGTGGATCAATTCATTGGTTTTCATTTCCAGTTCTCTGGCTGCTGTCTCCATCATCATGCAAATACAAGGAAATCTGCAGATGCTGGAATTTCAAGCAACACACATAAAAGTTGCTGGTGAACGCAGCACGCCAGACAGCATCTCTAGGAAGAGGTACAGTCGATGTTTCACCGAAGCTCCATCCCTCCCCCTCCCGTCTTCTCCTATCATTTCTAATCTCCCCCTCCCCCTTTCAAATCTCTTACTAGCTCTTCTTTCAGTTAGTCCTGACGAAGGGTCTCGGCCCGAAACGTCGACTGTACCTCTTCCTAGAGATGCTGCCTGGCCTGCTGCGTTCACCAGCAACTTTAATGTCTGTCTCCATCATCGTTTGTCTTTGTCTTCCTCTTGCTTTCTTCCCTTCAATCTTTCCCATAACTACGGTGCATTCTAACTCCTCTTTCCTACATAAAGGATTTAAAACTGCTCACAATACTCCAAGTGCAGTCTGACCAATGCCTTATAAAACCTCAGCATTACATCCTTGCTTTTATATTCTTGTCCTCTTGAAATTAATGCTAACATTGCATTTGCCTTCCTTGCCACCAACTCAATCTGCAGATGAACTTTTAGGGAATCCTGCGTGAGGACTCCCAAGTCCCTTTGCATCTCTGATTTTTAAAATTTCTCCCCATTTAGAAAATAGTCTACACCTTTATTCCTTCTACCAAAGAGCATGACCATACACTTCCCTACACTATATTCCATCTAATATTTCTTTGCCCCATTTCCAATCTGTCCAAGTCCTTCTGCAGAATCCCTGCTTCCTCAACATTTCCTGTCCCTCCATTTATCATCTGCAAATTTGGCCACAAGGCCATTAACTCCATTATTCCAAATCATTGATAATTTAACGTGAAAAGAAACAGCCCCAAAATTGACCCCTGCAGAACACCACTAGTCACCAGCAGCCAACTAGAAATTGCCCCCTACATTCCCATTTTTTGCCTCCTGCTAGTCAGCCAATCTTCTGTTCATGCTAGTACCTGTCCTATAATACCGTGGCCTCTTGTCTTGTTAAACAGAGTCATGTGCAGCACCTCGTCAAAGGCCTTCTGAAAATCCAAGTAAAGAACATACGCCAACTCTCCTTTGTCTATGCTGTCCGTTATTTCCTCAAAGAATTTCAACAGATTTGTTTGGTAAGATTTCCCCTTGGAAGCCGTGCTGACTTTGGCCTATTTATCATGTGCCTCCAAGCACCCAAAAACCTCATCCTTAATGAACTCCAACATCTTTCCAACCACTGAAATTAGGCTAACTGCCCTATAATTTATTTTCTATTGTCTCCTAAAGAGTAGACTATGATGTCTATGCTGACCAGTATACTACTTCAACTACTCATCTGTCTGGACATGGTCTCTAAGCCCTCTATTCCCTGTCTTTTCATGTGCCTACCTAAATACCTCTTGAGCATCACTATCATATGTGCTTCCAGCCCTTCGCCTGGCAGTGTCTTCCAGGCACCTACCACTCTGTGCATTAAAACAAAACTGCCTAGAAATTATCCTTTAAACTTTCCCCCTTTCATCATAAAGCTATGCTCTCTGATACTATACATTCTCCATCTTAGAAAATGACTGTGACTTGCTACGCTATCTATGGGTCTCTGTGTTTTATATACTTCTGTGAGGTCACTCTTGAGCCTCTGATGTGGCAGAGAAAACAACCTCATCTCTCCTTATGGCCAATACTCTCTTATTCAAGTAACATCCTGGTGAACTCTTTAGCATCCACTCCAAAGCCTCCACATCCTTCCTGTAATTCTGTGACCAGAAATTTGCGGAATACCATAATGTGCACAAAATTCACATAGTAAAGGAACACAATAAATGCACACACACAACATAATACATACAAAATGTGGCTTAAACAAAGTTTTATATACCTAGAGTTAAAGAGGAAAGAAACAGGCTCTTTGACCCATCTAGTCCATGCCGAACTGTTAATCTGCCTAATTTCATCGAGCTGCACATGGGCCTTACCGCCCATATTCTTCCTATCCATGTACTAATCCTATCTCCTCTTAAATGTTGCAATTGAACCCGCATCCACCACTTCTTCTGGCCACTCATTCTACACCAGCACCACCCTCTGAGTGAAGAAGTTCCTTCTCAAGTTCCACTTAAATATTTCGCCTTTCACCCCTAATTTATAGCCTCTAGTTCTAATCTCACCCACCCTGAGTGGAAAGTGTCTGTTTGCATTCACCCTATGTGCTCCCTTGTGGTTGATGAAGACAAGTATGTGAGATACTGCCCTTACTACACTATCTACCGGTGTGGCTACTTTCAGGAAGCTATTGATTTGCAGCAAAATATCCCCCTATATGCCAATGCTCTTGCTATATACATTCTTCATCCATTTGACCCGCCAAAGTGCAACATTTCATAGTTGTCCAGTTTAAAGTTCATCTGCCATTTCTCTGAGCATATTTCTAGCTGGTATATACTTGCTGTATTTTTGACAACCTGCTAAACTTTAAATGTTTAATTACATTCCTGATTGGTCAGAATGTATTGATCTAGAAAGAATCTCACCAAAAGAAACAAAGTTTAACGAAAACCTGGAGTCTAGCGAGCATTATTAGGCTGGTTAATCATATCCAAGTGCTGTGCAATATTTTAACCGTAATACCCTTCATGTAATCAGAACATTCCAAAGTATTTAAGTTTATTTAACCATGTTTTAAACATAATTGGTTTCATTCTGTGTTATTGGCAAACATGTCAGGAAATATGGTCTAATGCTGCACTATCAAGCTAATCTGCTGTTTGAGAAATGCACTTTACGTCGCTATGGTGGTAGGCCAATTGGCTCCTTGAGCCTGTTTCGATGACAACTGATCTGTATCACATTCCCATTCTCCTGCAATCCTTATTTAATGAAAATATCCACCGTATTTTTCAAAATGTCCACGTCTGCTCTTTTGACTTGTTCTCACCTGTAAACAAAACATTTTCTAATGTTCTCAGCTGAAAAAGTCCACTTCTGGCAACAGTGCAACACTACCTCAGTATTGCAGTGAGATGCCAGCCCAGGTAAACCCATAGCTTCCACTCTTAGGAAGACAACTGGTTTAGTGTCATGTGATCCACTTTGTTTACCCTAATAATCACTTGACACAGGTCAACTTGTACATAGTAGACTGGTACCGAGTCATCTTCGATTCTATACAAGAATTGAGACTTTTAGGGATGTGATTGATGAAGGCAAACCTGTGGATGTTGTCTATGTGGATTTTAGTAAGACATTTGACAGGGTCCCTCATGGAAAGCTCATAGAGAAAATTAAAATGCATGGGATCCACAGTGACCTGGCAGTTAAGATTCAGAATTAGCTTGCCCATGTAAGACAAAGGGTAGTGGTTGATGGGACTTATTCTGGCTGGAAGTCTGTGACCAGAGGTGTTACATAGGATTCAATACTGGGATTGCTGCTGCTTGTGATATAAATGGACAGTACACTGATAAAGGCCAAACTTTGAACAGTATTGATGTACTGAGGATCTTGCTGTTCAGGTCAATAATTCCCTGCAAGTGGTTGCACAGGTGGTAAAGGTCAGCATGCTTATCCTTATTTGTTGGGGAATTGAGTTCAGAGGTCAGGAAGTAATATTACAGTTTTATGGAATTCTGGTTAGGCTGCATCTGGAATATTGCATTCAATTTTGGTCACTCCATTGTAGGAAGGATATGGAAGCTTTGGAGAGGAAGCGGAAGAGGTTTAACAGGATACTGCCTGGATTACAGGGCATGTTCTCAAATGAATGTAAGGACAAACTAAGGTTGTTTTCCCTGGAGCAGTGATGGAGGCTAAGGAGAGAGCTGATAAAAACTTGTAAGATTTGAGAGGCATAGGTAAAGTAGAAAGCCGGTATCCAGCTTTCAGTGTTTATAATGTTTAATATTAGAGGCCATGCATTTAAGGTGAGGGGGTTAAGTTCAAATAAGATGTGCAGGGCAAGTGTTTTTTTCCCACATAGAGAATAGTAGATATCTGGAACATGATGCAATGCATTGCTAGGGTGGCAGAGAATGGAAGGATATCGACACTTCAGTCATCCACATTGCTGTTCCCACATGCTTTAAATCAGCTACCATCATCCCTATAACTTCACACTAAATGATCTCCATCCAGTGGTGGTACACAATCATCATGAAATGCTTTGAATGGCCGGTAACAGCACACATGGAAAAACTCCATTCCTGCCACATTATACTCTCACCAATGTACTTATTGACAGAACCACTCTACAACAGATGCCATAGCATCTGCCCTGCGCCTGGCCCTGACACACCTAAGAAACAAAGACTTTTGTGTCGGAGTGCTGTTTCTGGATTTCAGTTTGGCATTCAACACTATTGTCTTATGGACCTTGGTGAACAAACCCTTACTTGGTCTAAATACACCACTGTGCAGCTGGGTGTTGGACTTCCTTTGATAGTCAGGATATTATCCTTCTCCCTCTCCACCACCCACAACAAGGGTGACCCCCCCCTCCCCAGGACTGTGTGCTGATCCTACACTCTGCTCACACAACTCCATGGGCAAACACCTCAGCAATCACATTGTCAGTTTTACCAATGACTCAACATTGATGCTGCTCTTCAGCAACAAAGATGAGACAGCCTACAGAGAGGAGATGAAGAGCTCAAGGCCTGGTGCCAGGCAAATGACTTCTTCCTCGATGTTCAAGAGACGAAGGAAATGGCTATTGACTTCAGGAGAACTGGAAATACCCACAACCCTCTTTACATCAGTGGCACAGCAATGGAAACTGAGAGGAGCTTCAAACTCCTCTTAGTGTACATCTTACACAACCTTTCATGGTCCCAGAACACATTCTACATAATCTGGAAAGCTCACCAATGCCTCCGAGGAAGCTGAAGAGAGCCGGATTATGCACACCTATACACATTCTATAGATGTGCAGTAGAGAACATCCTAACAAGCTGCATCACTGCATGGTATGGAAACTGCACTGTGGCAGACAGGAAGGCTCCACAAAGGGTAGTTAATACTGCCCAATGCATCACCAGCGCCAACCTGCCCGCCATCAAGGACCTATATATAGAAAGGTGCTGGAAAAGACTCGTAACATCAGAAACGATCCTACCCATCCTGCTTTGTTCTGTTTGTCGCACTCCCACCAGGGATGAGACTACATAGCATCCATGCTGGAACCACTAGACAAAAAAATAGTTACTTTCTCTAAGCAGAAAGGCTGATCAACACCTCCACCCAATAATCTACCCCTCCAAACCCCCAACCATTATCATTTCCTGTCAATTACATTGTGTACAGACACTCCTGTGCCTAGCATCACTTTATGGACATACGATCAATCTACATCTATAATCTATCTCATGTATTTATATTTATTGTGTTATTTATCTTATTGTGTTTTTTTGTGTGCTACATTGGATCTGGGGTAACAATTATTTCATCTCATTTACACTTGTGTACTGGAAATGATATCAAACAATCTCGAATCTTGAATTCTGCTGGCTGAAAGGATTAGGTTAGTAAAGCTATTTAATTAGTTCAACACAATATCATGGGCCAAAGCGCATGCTCAAGTGCTGTACTGTTCTATGTTAATAATAGTAGGTTATGAGAAACGAGGCTGGTCAAATGAAGGAAGTGTCACCTCATTCAGCCATTTGGGACTAGAGATCATTTTCTCTTAATTTTAAAATAGTTGTGGACAGGCCCATCTTTTTCCATAAGTTAAAATCATACATTTTGATAAAACAAACATTATCACAAACGAGGCTGAAGGGTTTCAGCCCGAAATGTCGACTATACTTTTTTTTCCATAGATGCTGTCTGGCCTGCTGAATTCCTCCAGCATTTTGTGTGTGTTTAGAGGCATTGTACAGGCAATTGCAATTGTTGACTGTTAGAGGGTGTTTGCTGATAATGGGACGACCGGCGGATTGGAGGGCTTTAGAAGTGTGATATGGGAAATTGCTGTTGGGATTAAGGGCAAGACTGGCAGGAGTAGTGATGAAGGATACTGAGGTTGTCGGCAGGGAAAATGAGACACAAGTCAGATCTAGGCTAGTGAGATAAAGCAAATCCCTTACTTGAGAGAGGAAAAATTAGATATGGACACCCAGTTCTCAATGTTTTAGAAAAGATAGTGGTTAAAAGTGATGGGGGGAGTTGCAGTATTAATCAGGGACAATATCACAGCTGCATTCAGAGGGAACATAATGGAAAACTTATCTATGAGATTGTTTTATTAGAGAAAGGGATGTAGCTGAACCATGGATCACAGAACCAAGAACAGTACTGCCTTTGGCCCATGATTCCTGTGTCAAACATAATGCTACATTCAGGTAAATCTCTTTTGCCATGATTCACATGCTTCTATTCTTTGCATGTCTATCTAAAGCCTTATTAAACAATATTACAGTACCTTCTTCCACCACCACCTCTGGCAATCTGTTGCAGGCACCCACCACTCTGTTTAAAAAGACTTGCCCCACACATCTCCTTTAAATTTTCCCTCTCCCACCTTCCACAATTCATTCCAACAAGCACACATAAAAGTTGCTGGTGAACGCAGCAGGCCAGGCAGCATCTCTAGGAAGAGGTGCAGTCGACGTTCAGGCCAAGACCCTTCGTCAGGACTAACTGAAGGAAGAGTGAGTAAGGGATTTGAAAGTTGGAGGGGGAGGGGGAGATCCAAAATGATAGGAGAAGACAGGAAGGGGAGGGATGGAGCCAAAAGCTGGACAGGTGATAGGCAAAAGGGATACGAGAGGATCATGGGACAGGAGGTCCGGGAAGAAAGACAAGTGGGGGGGGGTACCCAGAGGATGGGCAAGGGGTATATTCAGAGGGACAGAGGGAGAAAAAGGAGAGTGAGAGAAAGAATGTGTGTATAAAAATAAGTAACAGATGGGGTACGAGGAGGAAGTGGGGCATTAGCGGAAGTTAGAGAAGTCGATGTTCATGCCATCAGGTTGGAGGCTACCCAGATGGAATATAAGGTGTTGTTCCTCCAACCTGAGTGTGGCTTCATCTTTACAGTAGAGGAGGCCGTGGACATATCTATCCACGGCCTCCTCTACTGTAAAGATGTCTATCCACGGCCTCCTCTACTGTAAAGATGATGTCTATCCACGGCCTCCTCTACTGTAAAGATGATGTCTATCCACGGCCTCCTCTACTGTAAAGATGAAACCACACTCAGGTTGGAGGAACAACACCCTATATTCCGTCTGGGTAGCCTCCAACCTGATGGCATGAACATCGACTTCTCTAACTTCCGCTAATGCCCCACCTCCTCCTTGTACCCCATCTGTTACTTATTTTTATACACACATTCTTTCTCTCACTCTCCTTTTTCTCCCTCTGTCCCTCTGAATATACCCCTTGCCCATCCTCTGGGTACCCCCCCCCACTTGTCTTTCTTCCCGGACCTCCTGTCCCATGATCCTCTCGTATCCCTTTTGCCTATCACCTGTCCAGCTCTTGGCTCCATCCCTCCCCCTCCTGTCTTCTCCTATCATTTTGGATCTCCCCCTCCCCCTCCAACTTTCAAATCCCTTACTCACTCTTCCTTCAGTTAGTCCTGACGAAGGGTCTCGGCCTGAAACGTCGACTGCACTTCTTTCTAGAGATGCTGCCTGGCCTGCTGCGTTCACCAGCAACTTTTATGTGTGTTGCTTGAATTTCCAGCATCTACAGAATTCCTGTTGTTTACAATTCATTCCTTCCAGTATTTGACATTCCTGTGCTGGGAAAGAGATTCAGACTGTCTACCCTTTCTCTTGGCTCCCTCTTCAGACTCTGATGGCCCAGAAGAAACAACTGCAACTTGACCAATCCATACCTGAAGTCCATACAGTCCATACCTGAAAACCTTGGAAAGGTTGTATTCTTTCCAAAGCCTCCAAATCTTCCTGTAATGAGGCAACCAGAATTGCACACGGTACCCCAAGGGTGGCCTAATTGAAGTTTTATTGAGGTGCAACATGTTTTCCTGACTCTCATGCTCTCTGCCCCAGCCAATGAAGGCAGGCATGCCATACACCATCTTTACCACCCTATCTATTTATATGGCCACTTTCAGCAAGCTATGAACTTGGATAGCCGTAGAGTTATGGCACGAAAGTTAGCTCACCATTATCTTGTAAGAAGGCTCTTTGGAAAGAGTGAACACAACTCTAAGTTTCAAATGAGTTATGGAAAAGAATTACAATGTAAAGGAAGTTAAGGTCCTGAACTTGGAAAAGGCTGACTTCAATGTTGTGAGACAGGATCTTACAGATTAGACTGGTGGCAGCTACATGCAAGTTGTTCTACATCCATTGAATTGTAGTCAAAAGTGAAGCAGTGTAAGTTCAGAGTCAACATAGTCATGTAAAGTTAAAACTGAACAGCTCTGCTCATCTCTGCTGCTCACTTGCTGACTGTTCACATATTCTCATTTTTTTTAAATATGTTCTTATGCCCTCTATTTTTTCTTGGAATTGAGACAATAAAATCAACGTTTTCATAATCATGGATGAAACTAGACATTAATTTGGCAAATCAGTATTATGGAAAAAGAAATTGAAATATGATTGAGTTCAAATGGACACTCATAAGGAGTGAGAGGGGAAAAAACCAGATGAATCATTTCATTCCAATGGTAATCAGGTTTTGAATATCAGAGGATATCCATAATTTGTGTGCCACAGCAGAAACTTGCCTTATCATCATATAAGCCCAGTATTCAGATAGGATACTTTCTATGGTGCATCTGTAAAAATTGGTGATACTGAATTTTTATAGATGCACCACAGAAAATATCCTGTCTGGATCCATCACAGCTTGGTGTCATGGCTTGGCTTTGGCCAAGAAAGCAAGAAACTACAGAGAACTGTGGACACAGCTCAGCAAATCACAAAAAGCAGCCTCTCTCCAGGCTGAAGGTCCACCTGTTCCCACCCCTCTGCACTGACCTTCACTCAGCACCACCCCATCCACACTTCCCTCACGACTACTTCAACGGTCCTTGCCACTCAACACTCTCCTTGCTTCTCCCATTCACCCTTCATTCCTCTTGCTCCATCTCAGCACCTTCTTCTCCACAAACACTCATCCTCAGCCTCACTGCTCTGCCCTCCTTTCCCAACCATCCTCTCTCTCACCAGCCAAAATCTTAAACAGCCTTCTGCCCATACATTTCCCACAGCTGCCCCGCCAGTAAACCAACACCACCCACCAATATTCTCTTCACTCCCACTTCCACTCTTGCAGTTTCTTGTGTCTTGGGCATACCAAGTCCTGATGCATCCAGGTGGATATTGTATATGGTGTATACATTTTTAAAAAACGGTTAAAGAATTTCAACAAGTTCCCCCATAGACTCTCACCTGTTTTTATTGATGCACCATGGAAAGCATCTTATTTAAACGCATCACAGCTCAGTATGGCAACTGCTCTGACTGAGATCGCAAAAAAAATTGCTGAGTGGTGGACAGGACTCAGCACATAATGGGAAAACAGCCTCTCCTCCATGGATTCTGTCTACACTTCTTGCTGCTTTGTTAATCTAAGACACCACCCCAGAAACATACAAGATGCTGGAGGAACTCAGCAGGCCAGGCAGCATCCAGGGGAAAAAAGCACAGCCAACCTTTCGGGCTGAAACCGTTCGACAGGACTGGAGGAAAAAAAAAGCTGAGGAGTAGATTTGAAAGGTGGGGGGAAGGGAGAGAGAACCATCAGGTGATAGGTGAAACTTGGAGGGGGAGGAATGAAGCAAAGAGCTAGGAAGTTGATTGGTGAAAGAGACAGAATGCCATAGAAGATCCCCCTCCCATCAGTTAGAAGACACAGAAATCTGAACGCTTGTACCACTGGGCTCAAGGATAACTTCTATCTCACTGTTATAAGGCTATTGAAAGGACCAGTTATATGAATAAAATAGATATCTCTTGAGCTCACCATCTAATTTGTCATGACTTGCACTTTATTGTTGGTCTGCACTACATTTTCTCTGTAATTATAACACTGTTCTGTTATTGTTTTTCCTTTGTACTACCTCCATATACTGGTGATGAAATGATCCACATGGTTGGCATACAAAACAAAGCTGTTCACAAGACCTTGGTGCATGTGACAATTAAAAATCAAATTACCTGTCAAATCCATGCTGACCTTCAAGTATCTATGCTAATCCCAGTTACCAGCTCTTGACCATTAAGCTACCATAAATTGATGACTTTAGTGCTCATCGTTATACTTAAATGCAAGAAAATCCGCTTCCAACACTAACACGGACACTTCATTTCTCCAACCCCTCCCTTCCTCAGGTTCCCCACAAATTTTTCCACCCATTACTCTGAATCCATGCCTTCTAGTTTTAGGTCTGGTTTGGGCAGGGAGAGGCAGCGAAGGGCGCGGGTGGGTGAGAGAGTAAGGGGTTCGGGGTAAGTTGGAGCGTGTGGCCGGTAAGGCAGCAGGTGTGGAAACAAAGTGGTGCCGGGGCGGGGCCGGTGTGTTGGTGGTGGACGGAGAGAGAGGGAGGGGCCGCGGGGGCGGGGCCGGTGGCGCGCGTTACCCGCTCCCGGGCCGGGCCGCGCCGCGCGCGGCGGGGGGTGGGTTGGTGGGGGGTTAGGCCCCGCCCCGCCCCGCCCCCCTCCTGCCCACCTTGCCAGCGCCCAGCCGCAGCATCAGCACCGCGCCGAGCCGAGTCGAGCATCAGTCCGGATTGGGCGGAGGGCTAACCGTGCGGCTGCACCCTTCCTCGGCAATCGCAGTGGTTTCTGGAGTGCGGCCGGTCGGGCGCGGAGATGTCGGCCTCGCTGGGCCCCCGCGCCCCCGCCACCGCCACCGTGCCCGACCTGAGCCATCTGACCGAGGAGGAGCGGAGCATCATCATGGCCGTGCTGGACCGGCAGCGTGAGGAGGAGCGCAAGGAGGAGGCGATGCTCAAGTAAGCGCCGTGCGTGGTCCCTGCTCCAGGTGATGCCCGGGGCTCCACTACTTCCGTTGGCCGGCCGGCCGGCTCTGTGGTCGGGGGACGGCCGTTACCTGGCGGGATGGGGTCGTGCCACCCAGTGTGGCCCCTTTCATTCCGTTGATGCCGTGGGGAGTCGAGTTGGCACTGGTGCCGTGTGAGATGAAGGGGGGCGGTAGTGGAGTCCGGCCATATCCCGGTACCCCGACCCCGACCCCGGACCCGGACCCGGACCCGGACCCGGCCCGGCGGCGCCGATCTCTGCGGCTGGGTTGCCCTGTCCCACCCCGTTCCCCCAAGCAGCGCACCCTGTTGTGCGGGAATACATGTTGTCTCATCCCATTATAGACGTGGGTGGGTGGGTGGGATGCATTTGGATGGGGTGGGTGTGTTTAAAAAGACACCATTAAATCTAGCAAGGCGAATACACTGTTGGACCGCTCCCATTTTCTTTCAAAGAACCTTTTTATTTACAATTTTCCATCAGTCTTTTTTAAAAAACTAATTTATTTTATATGTTCATGTATCAACTACTGCATCACAGTTTTGTCGTCTGCATTGGTATACTTGTGAATTCAGTCTTTTTTTCAGAATTTAGAGTAATTTTGTATTGGCTGACCCGTAAATGATGTTACATTGTGGCTGAAACCTAGCTGTCAAAGCGCTTGCGTATGTTTAGCATTAAGTATTCAAGGCCGAGATCAAAGAATGTCACAACTGTAGTGTGTTTCGTGATTATCTGTGGGTGTGTCTAATATTTTAATACCTGACGTTGTGCATAATCTCTGTGTTTTGTCAATACTGCTAGAGTTGTTGGAAGAATTAAAAATATTTATTCAATGTGTCAAATTGTGTGGCAAAGCACTCAATTATGTTGAATAACAGAGCAGTTTCAAACTAGTGGCCACTTCATTGATTTCAATTTCATTGTCTCTAGAAAGGCCAACACTTCCTCTACTTCCCTTGAAATGTCAGTATCTTCAATTCCGTGTTATTTGTCAGGGTACAGTAGTGAAATGGGTTTGGATGGCTGACAACTTGTCAGTGATGTTCGGGAGATCAGGGAAATAAATCTAATAAAACAAGATAACCCCTTGCGCAACAGCTTTCTATTTTGTATTTTATGTTAATTATGGGGTTGGTGTGTTGAGAAACAGTCCTATTGTTTAAATAACATTTTGTACAGCGGCATACATGGGGAAAGCAAATTTGTTTATCCTTACAGTGATTTAATCTGTACATTTTTAATATTAGTTGTCAAATGAATGACACATTGTTTTGTGGATTTAACTCAAAAACTATCTAGTATGCAACCAAAGACTCTGAGAAGTTAATGATTTTTATAAGAGACTAAAATTTTACTTAATATTTTAAATAAAATTAGTCTTTACCTTAGTTTCCCTTTCCCTTGATTTCCTGCCAGAATTCAGAATATGCTAGTACTCCTTAAGTTTCTTAAGACACTGATTTTATTGGATGAACAGGGATTTCCTTTAACCAGATGTCAAGAACACTAAACCAATTGTCTTCATCTTCTGCCACAAGCAATTTTTCCTAAACCTCCAAATCCATACTTTTCCTTAACTGTTTGAGATTGCAGCATGATCTGTGGACCCCACCCATACACTGATAAAGAGGATTTTCACCTCCATGGCATTGCAGACTCTGCCGTGATTCGTCTAATCCTTTACTGATATCCATGTTGTTTTTACCAATGTGTTTAACTTCCAACAATCTACAGGATGTCCTCGTTTGTTTTTCCCTTCATGAGGGTCTGGTCTTTATTATCTCTTCCATATTTTAAACCCTCCAGGAAATCTTGCATCTCAAATTTTGCTATAATAACTCCTTATGTTTTAATGTACCATTAATGTACTTTGACAGGTCACAAGTATCACCTTTCCCTTTTGGAGTGTCATGTCTAATGCTGTTTTGTGATAATGCTTCTGTGCATCATCTTGGGACATTTTGCAGCAGCTACATAAGTACAACTTGTTTTTGTTGATTGTCATGATGTTCTTTTGCGTTTAAGTGTTCACTCCACAATGAGTTTTAATCTTGTCCATGAAATGGGAAATGGTGAGTTTAATGACATCCAGTGCAAACATCTTTGAGCATTATTGATATATTCAAGATGGGTAAAGTATCAATTCATTGGAGAATTCAGCAAGATCACATGATATGGTAATTTTTAAAGATGTAACATTCAAGTAGTTAGGAATCTGTTCTGAAATATCTAGATTTTGTTTATTTTAGGTTTAGGATTCATGTTAATGTAATAAAAGTGAAAATGTGACAAATGATGTTGAGATTGGACATGCCATCAAAAATTATGGGAAGATGGCAGGAGAATGGGGCTGAGAGGGAAAACAAATCAGCCATGATTAAATGGTGGAGTAAACTTGCTGGGCCGAGTGGCCTCATTCTGCTCCCATGTCTTATGGCCTTATTTGGTATGGGTGCTTATTACCTAATCAGAAGATCTGCTTGTTATTTAGCCGTACAGCAGGTTTCATCTGTGGAATATGGTTGGTATCTTGACTTCCGTCTGCCTTTATTTGCTGGTCTTGTCCATGTGACTATGCATGTCTGTTGATGAGCTGGTAGGAAATAACCAGATCAGCAACTACTGTGCCAAAAATGCATACACTACGGCTGTTTACGTTTTGAAGCTCTGACTGCAGTATTGGGCAAGTGGGGAAAATGTAACAATTAGTTTAATTTTTGTCTGTGTGACAAATTGTATCTTGAGTTTCTGTACACCATTCAGGTGCTATCTGTGGCGTTGTCTGCTCTGATACTGATAATGTTCTATAATTGTATAGTATGGCACAGGTTTGAAAAGTCCTGTGTTTTGTTTCTGATTTCACGTAGTGACTCGCACAATTCACCTGATAATTCGCTGCCTGTGCAAAACTGCTGCCACAACCAGAAAAATCATAGGGACAAGAGAAGGCTATTTGCCCTGTTTGAGTCTATTCTGTCAGTAAATTAGATCATCTTTGGTCTGAGCACCAACTCCTGTAAATTACCATGTTTCCATATGTCTTGTGTTGTGCACAATTCTATCCATTTAAAAAAAATTAACTCTAATTATCACCTTGATCTGGATGAGGATGCTGAATGTCAGGGAAATCGGTCAATATTTTTGCTTTTCATTATTGCCAAATAACTTCCTTCCTCCAGGAAATGTTTATGTCTGCTTCTACTTTGTAGAAGACAACATTTATTTAGTAATTGTCGGTGGCCTATATTTATGAAACAATATTCTTATAAACACATTGAGGTTTGGGGCTATAATGTTTAAAATATCTTCCCAGTCATTGAAAGTGCCTTCCTGATTATTTGAACCAACCAAAAGCCAATTTTTCTGAGAGTGTCAGCAAGTAGTCTTGCAGATTTCTAATTCACCGTAGCTAACTTTGAGCAGGCAATCAATCTGAAAGTTCTGTGCTATGCAGATTAAATCTGGTTCCAAAGTGTAACTATAGGGTGTGTGCTTGAGGCTGCTTTCAGGTGCTTTGTTGTGCCAGAAACAAGAATCATACAGAAATGACCTAAATAAAGACTGCTGTGGTGTAAGGCTTATATAAAAGTTCTCTATGCTAAATTGGAATCTATACATTCTCTTGTGGGGTGTATATTTGTTGATAATCCGTGGGGTTAGTATAATTAGAATTGGGACATATTCTTGCAGAATGCAGTTGCTCACAAATTGGTTTGGCAGCATGTTTTCCTTTTTGTGGCAACAGTTCACACTTAGCCATTTGGAAGCATTGAGTGAGTCACGTTGGTTTTTAATTCCACATGATATCATAAATTTTGTATTGCTAATAAATTTAATTCACTATAGAAATCTCAACCAGATTAAAAATAGAAGGAATGCTCTTTGTACTGTACTATAACTGCCTATACTCACCCCTGTTTCTCATTAGGGTTAGGTTGGTAGATTGGAAATTAACTAATGAGGTTAGTTCCAAGTCAGTCTCTCATTGTGTTGCTGGGAATGGAATGGAATCTGCCAGACTGTGCATTGATAAGTAGTAGCCTCTCCTTTCAGTGAACCAGGCTCTGCTGGGATTTTTCAGTCCGGATGATTGATTTTTATGGTAAGAAATTTCAGATTGAAAAAGCAACAGTGCTGTGTGGTTCATTCTGGGATTTAGAGTTATTGACTCGGACAGTATGGAAATAGGCTCTTCAGCACACTGTCTGTGTTGAACATTACCTATTTTTTTTTTTACTCCAATCCAACAATAATCCCTCTTTTTTTCATATTCTGTCCATATTTACATTTACTGCCCTAGATTCTACTCCTCCCCTCCTTCCAAACGCAATAAGGGTAATTTGCAGTGGTCAACCTACATGCAAGCATTTGGGACATCAGAGGAAACCCATGTAGTGAAATTATGCAAGCTCTATTTCTACTGGATATATCTGAGGTCAGGATTGAACCTGGTTCTGGAGTTATGAGACGGCAGCTCTACTAACTGTGCCACGGTCCCTATGCTGGTGGGGAGGTGGGAGGGTGGAATGGAAATGAGAGCTGCCTTCAATTTCAAGTGATGTTAACTTGATGTTAAGTTTTTATTACTCCACAAGAAGTAACTGATATTACATAAAATATGTATGCTGGAGATACTGAAATGGAGAGAAAATGCAGGAAATGATCAGCAAGTCAGGCAACAGCACGTCTTTATAGCAACCCTGGCCTTGCTTTTCGGCGAGATTCCTTTTTCCCATTTGTTTCTCCTTACCCTGTCAGCCATTTAAAGCTGATTTGTTTCCCTGTTTCTGATGATTTTTGACTTGACATATAAATTCTGTTTCTGTCTCCAAAGCTGTGTTCTGACCTCCTAGGTATTCTGAGCATTAAGTAAATCTTCTGTTTCATCGAGGTGAAAGTTCATTTAATTTGTGGAATCTACTGAGTTTGGAGAGGTTAACCTGCATTATAGTCTTGGGTATAACTCTAAACTGCAACCGGTGATGAGGCTCTGATTGGGGACTTTCAGAACTTTGGGGAAAGTGGAGTTACCCCTTAAGGCTGATATATACTTGTGTGTCAAATGGACGGCATAGGTACGGCTTAGCCGCGAACCCTACGCAGTGCCTTCGCGGATCTCTACGCTGTAGCCTGAGGCACACCTCTCCCAAAACGTAACTATGCGTCGCAGCAACGTAGACCGCAACAACTGTGATTGGTCCACTTGGTAGCATCGCATTTCCTCCTACGCTGCAGTAGCTTCCCATTGGGCGACTGAAGGGCAGGAAAGGAACTCTGGCTGCAATGCTTTCCATAAAGCTTTACAGACCTCCGAAATTATGGAGGACACATTTTGCTTTTATGAAAAAAGACGCTCGCTTTAAACTTGTTTACCTCGAGAAGGACTACCATGACCATGAAGCCTTGCACAGGCAGGTGTGTGCGCATGCATGACATGCCTGAATTGCAGAGCACAAGTATAAATGCTCACAATGGCATAGCTCACTTGCGCAGGCTAGGACGTTTAGTCATTCATTACTCCCAGGGAGTGCTCTGACCCGAAATGGTAGCACCTGCAAGGATTCCTGCTCAGGATACGAGCGAAGGCCAACGGCTGATCCGACAGGTTCAGTAAGTGAACTTATGACGGAGAAGGCGGATGAGCTAGGACCTTAAGTGTCAACGGCTATAGTACAGGCGGATGAACATTTGGGAAGAGAAATGGCGATTTCTTTAGTTCGCTCAACGGAAGGCAATAGCAAACCACCATTTATTTACATTTATCCAGTTATGTTATATGGCTCAGAATGTTGGACAATATCTAGTAACCCGAGGAAATGAATTGAAGCAGCAGAGATATGGTTTTTGAGGAGGATGTAAAGAATATCATGTACAAAATGAATATCTAATGAGGATGTCATGAACAGAGGAAACACAAAAAGAGAAATAATGTATTAGGTCATGAAAAGGCAACCTGTCTTCATTGGACTTGATTAGGAAAGAGGAGTTAGAATGCACAGTAATTATGGGAAAGATTGAAGGGAAGAAAGCAAGAGGAAGACAAAGACAAATGATGATGGAGACAGCAGCCAGAGAACTGGAAATGAATACCAATGAATTGATCCACTTGACCCGAAACAGGAGTGTGTGGGCCATGGCAGTCAAAGCTCAAACTGGGCATGGCACCTGATGATGATGATGATCCTGCATTAACCATCTTTGCTGCTTTGAATCAAAGACAAGTAACAATAAGTCATTAATATTAGATGGAACGCTGCATGTGAAATGCACTACTTGAGGCCAACAAAGATAAAACTGAAGCATAAACATATAAAAATATATTTTGATGAAGATTAACCCACACTTTATAAAAAAGCAGAACAAAAATCCTGCTGAGCACCTGGTTATTTATAATCTTTGGGAACAAAAATATTTACTAATGAATGTAAGTACAAAATCGTAGAATTGTACATGACAGAAATAAGCTCTTTGCCGCACAACATACATGCTAACCTTTTTGCCTGTCCATACTAATCCTATCTGCCCACTTTAGGTCTGGCGCCTTCAATGTCATGCCTATTTAATTCACTGTATAAATGTCTCTTAATGTGTCTAATCTACCGTCTTCTCTGACAATGATTTCCAGCTATCATCCACCCTATGAGGATGTCTGTCTTACTGGGGTGGGGTTGTGGATGGAAACTTAGTGCTCGGATACCCTCTTAAACTCCTTCCTCTTGCTTTACACCTATGCTCTTTTGTTTTTGTTACCCCATGGGACGGAAATAAATTGTAACTTCTAAATATGTTCTGTGGAGAGTACATCGACTGGCTGCATCCCAGCTAAGTATGGATACACCAACACCCTTGAACAGAAAATCCTACAAAAAGTAGTGAATACAGCCCAGTCCATCATGGGTAAAACTGTCCCCACCAATGAGCATATCTACGTGGAGCATTGTTGCAGGAAAGCAGCATGCATTGTCAGGAAACCCTCCCAACCGCCCCCCCCCCCCCACCCCACCAGCCAGGACATGCTCTCTTCTTGCTGCTGCCATCAGGTAAAAGGTACAAGAGCCTCAGGACTCACACCACCAGGTTCAGGAACAGTTATTACCCCTGAACTATCAGGCTCTTGAACCAGTGGGGATAATATCCTTCAATTTCACTTGCCCCATCACTTAACTGTTTCCCACTACCCATAGACTCATTTTCAAGGCCTCTTCATCTCATGTTCTCAATATTTATTGTTTATTTATTTATTAATAATTTTTCTCATTTTTGTATCTGCACAGTTGGTTGGCTTTAGCATACTGGTTGTCCGCCCTGTTGGTGCGGTCTTTCATTGATTCTATTATGCTTATCGGATTTATTGATTTTTCCCACAAGAAAATGAATCTTGGTTGTATATGGTGACATATATGTACTATGATAAATTTGCTATGAACTTTATAGAGTGGTAGCAGAACAGTTGCCTCTACAATTCTATGGCTGTAAGTTTAGCAACAAAATCTTGGTTCACTCCATCTGTGGTGATTATTAAGCAGCTAATGCAAGAAATAGAAGCAAGACTAGGCTATTCAATAAGTTCATGACACATTTTTTATCTTAGCACCATTTCCATGCATTGACCCCATAATCAATTGAATCCTTAAACATCTGAATATACATTGGTCTCTATCAGTGATATTCTTAGTGACTGAGCCTCCTCAGCCAGCTGGGTAGATGGAGAATTCCAAAGATTTGATAATCTCTAGGTCAAAAAATTTCTTCTTAGTCCCAAATGGTGAGCTTCCTATTTTCAGAATACTAACCCAGATTATCCCAGCCCAGCCAGAGAAATCAACAACTCTGCGTCTACTACTCTGTCAATCCCTATGAGAAGTTTCACTGTTACAATGAGAACACATCGCATGCTTCAAAACGCAAGAGCACGTGTCCAGTCATCACAATCATGTGATAAGTTCACTATCTCATGAAACAATCTGATGAACCTTTGCTGTTCTCCCTCTGTTGCAAACATATTAGAATATAGTACATCACAACCTTCTAAACTATTCTAATGTCAATCTAATAGCCCTCCATTTTTCTTTCATCCATGTGCCTATCTGTAAGTCTCTTAAATGTCCCTAATGTATCTGCCTGTTCCACCATGCCTGGCAGCGTGTTTCCATGCACTCACCGTTCATTGTGTTTTTTTTAAAGAACCTCCTCTGAACTTCCCTCTATGCTTTCCTTCAATCATCTTAAAATTATGCTCCCTCATTCTTCTAAGTAGAAAGATCAAACCTGTTCACCACAGTCATACCAGAGCCCAACTTCATCTTTACTCTTGTCCTCATTTACTTTCCTAGTCACTTGCTGTATGTGTACATTAAATTTCAGTGATTTATATAGAAGGACACCAAGTCTGTCAGAACATCAGACACTTTTCAGTTGCTCATAGTTTTAAAAATACTTAGCTTTTCTTTTTCTGTTTTCAGGGAATAGCACTTTCAGTTTTTCTATTACAGTCATATATCCCTTTCGTGGAATATGTCTCCGCCGCCAACTTACTCCAGTTGGCTTTAGGATTCGTTTTTGAGCCTCTCAATTTGGACCTTCTGAGGATCCCAGGTACTCACATTTTATTGACTCTGCCTCCCGTCGCTTCTCCCGTCAAGCTCTGAAGGTGACCCTCCCTGCCGTGAGGTGGTACTTGGCGTCCCTATCCCAGACCCTTCCACACCTCAGGAACACTTTCTTCGCTGTTTGTAATGGTCCTGCCCGTTATTTCATCCTCTGTTGGATCCATAAGTGCAATCGCTGTTTTTTTGACTTGTCATGTGAGGCAAGGATCACAAGATCTTACATCTGCAGATCCCAGGGCCTGTTGGCCCCGACACTAGCAGGCATTAACTTCAGATTGCAGACTCTGCCATTGATCTCGCCGGACTCCAGCAACGACCATGGACACCTTCAAAGCGATTGCACAACCACCAAATGCGACTCCAGCCTTGAACTCTAGGCCGTGTCTTTATGTTCTGTTATTGTGACTCCCATCTCCCCTTCCCCCACCACCACTGTGCAATCCTGTCTCCCTCAGATCCCACCGTCAGCTCCTGGGCCCTCAGAGGCTCCATCTTCCTCTCATCCCAACCCTTCCCCCTCCACTGACACCACCAGCCTCCCCCCTCTGATCCCACTTCTCATCCGTGCCAGGTCTTTAACACCCCCTCTGACCTTCAGCTGTCTGAGGCAGAGCGCTGTGTCCTCAGTAAGGGCCTCACCTTTGTCCCCCTTCACCCACATCTCAATGAGTTCCGCGTATGCCATGACGCTGAACTATTCTTCCGCCGTCTCCGTCTTCAAGCCTACTTCTTTGGCAAGGACTCTCCCACCCCCACTGATGACCCCTTCTCCCGTCTTCAACCTTCCTCCCTTCATGGACACCCCGCTCTGGTCTTCTGCCTGCTCTGGATCTCTTTATTGCTAACTGCCGACGGGACATCAACCATCTCGACATTACTGTACCTTGTTCCCATTCCAACCTCCCTCCTTCCAAACACTGTGCTCTCCACTCCCTCCACACCAATCCTAACATTACCATAAAACCCGCTTATAAGGTGGGCACTGTTGTAGTCTGGTGTACTGACCTCCACCTTGCAGAAGCACAGCTACAACTCGCTGATACCTCCTCTTATTTACCCCTCGATCATGACCCCACCAAGGAGCACCAGGCCATTGTCTCCCACACCATCACCAGCTTTATCCGCTCAGGGGATCTTCCATCCACTGCTACCAACCTTACAGTTCCCACACCCCGCACTTCTCGTTTCTACCTCCTACCAAGATCCACAAACCTGCCTGTCCAGGTAAACCCATTGTCTCAGCTTGCTCCTGCCCCACCAAACTGATTTCTGCATACCTCAACACTGTCTTTTTCCCCCTTGTTCAATCCCTTCCTACCTATGTTCGTGACACTTCTCACGCTCTGAAATTTTTCAATGATTTTAAGTTCCCTGGTCCCCACTGCTTTATTTTCACCATGGATGTCCAGTCCCTATATACCTCCATCCCCCACCAGGAAGGTCTCAAAGCTCTCTGCTTCTTTTTGGACTCCAGACCTAACCAGTTCTCCTCTACCACCACTCTGCTCCGTTGAGCAGAATTAGTCCTTACACTTAATAATTTCTCCTTTGGCTCCTCCCACTTCCTCCAAACTAAAGGTGTAGCCATGGGCACCCGTATGGGTCCTAGCTATGCCTGCCTTTTTGTTGGCTTTGTGGAACAATCCACGTTCCAAGCCTATACTGGTATCTGTCCCCCACTTTTCCTTCGCTACATCGACAACTGCATTGGCGCTGCTTCCTGTACACATGCTGAGCTTGTTGACTTCATTAACTTTGCCTCCAACTTTCACCCTGTCCTCAAGTTTACCTGGTCCATTTCTGACACCTCCCTCCCCTTTCTGGATCTTTCTGTCACTATCTCTGGAGACAGCTTATCTACTGATGTTTACTATAAGCCTACGGACTCTCACAGCTACCTGGACTATTCCTCTTCTTGTCCTGTCTCTTGCAAAAGTGCCATCCCCTTCTTGCAATTCCTCCGTCTCCGCCACATCTGCTCTCAGGATGAGGCTTTTCATTCCAGGATGAAGATGTTCTCCTTTTTTTTAAAGAAAGGGGCTTCCCTTCCTCCACCATCAACTCTGCTCTCACGCGCATCTCTCCCATTTCACGTACATCTGCTCTCACCCCATCCTCCCGCCGCACCACCAGGGATAGGGTTCCCCTTGTCCTCACCAAGCACCCCACCAGCCTCTGGTCCAACATATAATTCTCCGTAACTTCCACCACCTCCAACGGGATCCTACCACTAAGCACATCCCCCCCCCCCCGCTTTCCATAGGGATCGCTCCCTACGTGACTCCTTTGTCCATTCGTCCCCAATCTCCCTCCCGGCACTTCTCCTTGTAAGCAGAACAAGTGCTACACATGCCCTTACACTTCCTCCCTCACCACCATTCAGGGCCCCAGACAGTCCTTCCAGGTGAGGCGACACTTCACCTGTGAGTCGGCTGGGGTGATATAATGCGTCCGGTGCTCCCGATGCGGCCTTTTATATATTGGCAAGACCGTTTTGCTGAACACCTACACTCTTGTCCGCCAGAGAAAGCAGGATCTCCCAGTCCTCTACTGTCAAGATGAAGCCACACTCAGGTTGGAGGAACAACACCTTATATTCCATCTGGGTAGCCTCCAACCTGATGGCATGAACATTGACTTCTCAAACTTCCACTAATGCCCCACCATCTGCTCGTACCCCATCCGTTATTTATTTATTTATATACACACACATTCTTTTTCTCTCTCTCCTTTTTCTCCTTCTGTCCCTCACTATACTCCTTGCCCATCCTCTGGGCTTCCCCCCTCCCCCTTTCTTTCTCCCTAGGCCTCCTGTCCACGATCCTCTCATATCCCTTTTGCCAATCAACTTTCCAGCTCAGCTCCATCCCTCCCTCTCCTGTCTTCTCCTATCATTTTGGATCTCCCCCTCCCCCTCCCCCTTTCAAATTTCTTACTATCTCTTTCAGTTAGTCCTGACGAAGGGTCTCGGCCCGAAACGGCGACTGTACCTCTTCCTATAGATGCTGCCTGGCCTGCTGAGTTCACCAGCAATTTTTATGTGTGTTGCTTTGGTTTTTCCAGTTTGTATTCCATTTGCCATGTTCTCACCTGTTTATGTAACCTGTTGGTAATCTCCCAAACTGTGCTGCATCTTGCATCTTCCTTGAAAACCTTTATCTTTGTATTACCTCGATTGCGTTCAAAATGATAGGTTCTCAGCCAGAATACAGTTATGCTATTGATTGCAAGAGTGCACTTACAGGGCAAACAAAAAAGTTACCCCAAGCCAGGGCTGTCCCTGAATTAATCATGAGCAGTCTAAGTGTACAGCTTTACATTATTTTTCAATTCAGCATATACGGTAAGTATCAGTTCATATTTGTAAATTAGTGGGGCATTTCTTCACATTGCTGTGGATGGGCTGTCAGCACAAATTCTGATTGTGCTTCAGAGTACGTTCTAGGCCTTTTTTAAAGAAAGGAAACATTCTGTGCCTTTTTTTTAACCACCACCTATATTCTCTGAGGAATAGCACAGTAGTGGTGCTGCTGTCTCATAGTTCAATCGGTGGTCATTTACTTTTGAACTGCCTATGGGATCTTTGTGGTGTCAAATTTCCCATGCAACCTATTTCATTAGTTGTAAAGTGCTTTGGGGTATCGTCAGATAGTGAAAGTTAAATTGTGCTAAATCATTCTTGTTTGTGTTTTTGCAAGTGTGGTGTTGGAGAAAGCATTTTTGTATCTCATTGCATTTGACCAAAAAATGTTAGTGTGTCTAAAATTTTCCTCCAACACTGCAGGACGTTTATGACAGCCACGTGAAATCTTGTTCCCATTATTGTTGGAGAAACCTAACCCAGACCAGATAATGACTTTGTAGAGAAAAGACCCTGGGTTTCTAGTTGCCTGGCACTTTAATTCACCAGCTACTCCCACTTTGACCTTTTTGTATGGGCTTCTATTATAATGAAGTCCAATGTAAATTTGTGGGAATGGAGGGAAACCAGCCTCTGGATGAATGGATTATAACAGAAATGACCAGTTCCAACAGAGATAGAAAAAGCAAATTCCATTAAAAATTGGGAATTAGATATTGAGTCCAGAAGGCTTAAACATACCCAGACAAAAGATGTGTTATTCCTCAAGCTCGCTTTGAGCTATGTTATACCATTCATGAGGCCACAGAAAAATGGGATAGGGTAGAAGCAGAATGATGTATTGAAGTGAAAAGCAACTGGAAGCTTTGTGTCATTCATCTGAATTAAAAGCAGGTTCTCCACAAAGTGATGCCAAAACTTAATTTGGTCACTTCAATGTGGAAGAAACTCCATTGTAAACATTGTATGCAGGATATTTGATTAGCAGCAATGGGAAAGAAGCAGAGTTCTATCAGGTGTAAGTGAAGGTCACCACATCCCTCATCCTTGCTTGTTCTAGATCCACCTAGACATTCTGCTATATTAGGCAAAGCAGAGTGAAAACACTCAGTGGCTGAGAAGGTCTCTTCTTTCTGTTACAGGAGATTTTGTTAAACCTAGAGAACAGAAGGTGAATGGCAAATCTTCTCACAAATGACAATAAATTACATAAAATATATCTCACCTGTCAAGATTGCTTGTGCAGTGTGTTCCTTTTTCATTCTTCCTTTAGATATTGCAGTGGTAGTTTAGTGAAGTACTTGAGGGGTGACTGATTTGAATAGTGATCTTTAAAATGTTTTAATCGGGTCACTTTGCAAAAAGTTGTATTAATTAACAAATTGATTATGTATTGATAAGGAGTGGCAAACACTGTGCCACTCACAAGTGCACACTTGTTCTTTCACTGATGCTCAGGCACATGCTTGTGTATACACCTGGTTACAGGTGTCTTTTTCCCTCTTGTTTCCATTACCTTTACCCACCTTCACAGATCCTTCATTCCCACAGGACCCTCTGTTCTGAACCCTATAATTTCTCCAACCTTCCTATTTCATCACCTCTGCTCCTTCAGTTTGCAATTTTTCCTACTCTGGCTTGTTACCTGCCAGATCACTAGCCATACTTCTGCCTCTTGGATGTCAGGTGAATTCTAGTTGTGTAATGAATTACTCAGCTCCTATGGTTAATTGCAAAATTTCTATTTTGCTTTCTCAGTGTCCCCATTACTGTTTTAGCTGTCCCTCAGAACTGAAGATTGTTGAGCTGGCTGCTAAGCCATACGTGAAAGCTATAGATGCTCTACGTAGGCAAGAAGTACTCGGTAAGATGAGATATTTGTAATTTTGACTACTCCATTTTAGTTTTGAATGGTGATTGTCCAGGGATTCCCAAATATTGGTGAATATGTTACTAGGAAATTTGAAAAATCATTTTTGTACTGTTTCTCAATTTCTTGCTATGATGAGATTTGGAGTGGAGTGCCTGTTGTGGAAGATATGCAGGTGACTTGGCCAGGTTGAGCCAACTAAGTGTAATTACTGTTTCAAGCTAGGCATGCTGTCTAAAAGACAACACCAATGTCAGTTCACTTACTATGCCAGTGATTCATTAGGTTTTGTGGAGAGATAACGTTGCCTGTACTTTGAGGTGCCAGCTGTAAACTGTCTGTCTCCTATGTATACTTTAATCTATGGGTTGCTAATGTTCTTTTATTCAAGAGAATGGTGATAATCCTGTAAATTATAGACTATTGAGCAGTAGGGAAACTAATAGAGAGGATTCTTCAGGATATGATTTATAAGCATTTGGAGAACCATGGTCTAATTAAGGACAGTCAACATGGCTTTGTGTGGAGCAGGCCATGTCTGATTAATTGTGATTGAACTATTTGAGGAGGTGACATTGGTGATTGAAGAGAGAGAGAGCAATGGATGTTGTATCCATGGATTTTATTAAGACATTCAACAAGCTTCTGCATGATATTCTCATCCAGAAAATGAAAAAAAATGGTGATCTGGCTGATTGGATCCAGAATTGACTTGCCCACAGAAGTGGTGGATGGGTCTTATTTTGGATGGAGGTTGTGATAGTTGATGCTTTACAGGGATTTGTACTGGGATCTCTGTTATTTAATGTATGATTTTGGATAAAAATGTGGTAGGTAAGTGGATAAGTTCACAATTAACAAAAAGATTGGTAGCATTGTGGATGGTGTAAAAGATTAGCAAAGGATACAGTAGGATATTAATCAGTTGCAAATCTGGGCAGCTGGAGGCAAGTGGGAGCTGTTTCACTTTGGGAGATCCAACATAAGAGTTCACAGTTAATGTAGGACGCTTAACAGTGTTGATGAACCTAGGGTCTCGGGGTTTGGGTGCATCGCTCCTTTAAAGTAGCCTCACACTTTGATAAAGCAGTAAAGGTGTATGGCATGTATGTCCTCATTAATTGAGACACTGAGTTCAATAGTCAGGAAGTTATATTGCAGCTTAATAAAATTCTGTTCAGGCCACATTTAGAGTATTGTATTAAAATCTCATTATAGGAAAGATGTGGAGGCTTTGGAAAGGGTGCTGAGGAAGTTTGGATTTTTTTGGGTTTAGAGGACATACTAGGAGAGGTTGGACAAACTTAGACTATTTTCTCTATCGTGGCAAAGGCGAAGGGAAGACTTCAAACAAGTGTATAAAATTATTAAATAAAGTAGATAGCCAGTATTTTTGCCCAAAATTAAAGTGTCTTGTATTAGAAAATATTAGATATATGTACTTAAGGTAAGAGGAGATGATTACAATGGAAATATGTCGTGGGTGCCTGAAATGTACTGCAGGAGTAGTGAAAGGGATAAATAGCAAATAAGTGTTTAAGAGACTTTGAGATAAGTACGTGAATATGCAGAGAAGAGAGGGATGTGATCCATGTGCAGGGAAGAAAGATTAGATTAATTAGGAACTATTGGTTTAATTTGTTTGGCACAACATTGAGAGCTAAAGGGACTGTCCTGTGCTGCACTGTTTCATGTTCTATACAGGAGGGCAGGAAATCTGTGCTGCGCACTGTGGATTGTAACTATATGTGCTGTGTGTGACTATATTTAATGTATTTTACCTTGGCCCCAGAGGAACCATGTTTCATTTCGCTCTATACGTGCATATGATTGAATGACAATAAACTTGAATTTGTGATCTTGGTGACAGGTCTTGGCCAGCTAATGCTTCCTTGTTTGAAAAAATTTAAGTGCTCTATTTCCTTGTATTTGGCTAAATATTTTTGTTTTTTTGAAGCTGTATCTCTAATGCAGGTGAAGCAGGGTTTTTTGCACTTGGATTGTTTTCCAGGAGCAAAGGAAGTTGAGTGGAAACCTGAAAGAGATGTACAAATTGAGGGAAGTGGACAAGCAGATGAAGGAAACTTTTATCCCCCATAGCAGAGATGTCTGTAACTAGATAGCATACACTTCAAGCAAGGGGTAGGAGGGTTAGTGCAGATATGAGGAGGAAGTTTATTCACTTAAGAGGTAGTTGCAATCCAGAATGCACCACATGAATGGGAGGTGGAGGGATGTACTCGCCCAGCATCAAAATAGTACAGACCATCCTTGGGTAATGAACGGGTCAGGTTTTTATCATTGTCTATTAGTTGATTTTGTCTACAAGACAGAAAATAACCAAATGTTAATAGTATTGTAGTAAATGGCATCAGAAGTACACATGGCTAATGGAAGGAGCAATTACTAAAAGTGGAGGGAGTGAGCGAGGAAACTAGTTCTGTTGTTTGTAGGAAAAAAAGCATGTTTGTACATTGAACTTTTGAATTTATTAATATTATGGAAGTTGTTCATATGTAGGGGTGGCCGTAAGTCGAGTGCTCAGGACGCAGCGATGGCCCGTATATGGATTAGAGTGTCGAATTGTTATTTTTCTTGTAGTTTAACTTTCCTATGCTTGCTTATTTTTTTTATGAAGTGTGTAATTGTTCAATGAATTTCAGTAATTGTAGTATTGCTGATTCTGATTTTCTAGAAGTTTCTCTGCAGCCTGTGTCACCCACTGACCTTGATTATTTCATAGGGTATTCCTTATCACTGGAATGCTTTGTTACCTCTCTAATCTGAGCTAGTTTTTAGTGCAAGATGGCTGTAACTTCTTGTTTCTTTTTTTCAACCACCTTTGTTCTTTGTCCTTATAACACCTAATAAGTGGCCATAACCTCACCAAGTTTATGCCTCATTCCTGACTTCTGAAGAACCTCTGGATCAAATATCATCACATCCAGCGCAAGATTGTAATAAATGGCATGAAAAGTACCCAAGACTGATGGGAAAGAACAATTGTTAAAAATGGAGAGAGAGAGAGAGAGTTCTGTTGTTATAGGAAAAAATATGTTTGTACATTGAACTTTTGAATTTATTAATACTATAGGAGCTTGTTCATATGTAGGGGTGGCCATAATTGAGTCTTTAGAATTCATTGATGGTCTGTATTTACAAACATTTGTAGGTAAGCACAAGGCCAAAAATGGCTTTGGATGAGTCTGGTAATTGGGAATAATATCTAGGGGTACTTGATATTCGGCATGGACGTAGTGGGCAGAGGGACCTGTTTCTCTCTGGTAGAACTCAATGACTGTAACTTTGTGACTCTAAAACTGGCAGATAACAGAGGCTTTATCTCAGGATACTAAAGGCTAAGGTGACGAATCTATTCTCTGACTGTTCTGAATTATTTACGTCTGAATACTGTGACCATTGATTGAATATATTTAAGGCTGAGGTAAATATATTCTGGATTATAAGGGAATTGAGATAATAGGAGTTGGGAAAGAAAGAGAAGCTTCAATGAAGATTAATTCAGCCATGATGCAAAGGGGAAGATGTTTCAAGGGGCCAGATGGTTGACACCTGCTCCAGTTTCTTTTGTATTATTCTATAAAAAATGGAATAATCTCATGAGTACAGACATAAATCTAAAGTAGATATAGGCAAATTGATGGAATGAGGAGACATAAAGCTGACTGAGTTTAATGCACTAGGTAAGAAAAACAAAGATAATGGTTGCATGGAAAAATGAGCTGGATGCTTTTGTTGAGATTTTTAAAGGTGGCAAGATGGGGTATGAGTTGTTTCTTTTAAATGTCCAGTTCGATTCCCAGGCTTTATGGGAGTGTGGAGGGAAAAAGGTTATCTTGAATCTGTACAAAACACAGTTGACTGCAGCTGGGCTACTGTATACATGCTACTATTACCACAGCATATGATGTATATAAGTTAGAGATTTGGAGAGAGTGCCAATAAGATTTAACAGAATGGTCACAAAGTTAAGGGACCTTAGTCATGTGAGTAGATTGGATAAATTGCGATTATTTTCCTTTTGAACAGTGAAGGTAAAGGGGTAATTTGATAGATCTTCAAAAAACATTCCAGAGAATGGATAAGATAAATAAAGGGTTTACATTTGCACAATTGAAAAGTAGAAGATCTAAGATTGACTTGAAGAACACGGTTTTCTTGCATTGATTTGAAACAGTGGAGGAAGCAGATTCAATCGTCTCTTTAAAAGAAGTTAAATTTAAATTAAGTTTTAAATGGTATTTGAAAGCAGGGGTGGGGGAGTGTCCAAGTGCGTAAGGAAAGAGCTGTAAAGGTCAGTTGGACTGGACTGGACTGGGCTTGTCTTGTAGGGAGTGCTATTGTTTAGATGATCTCAGTGGGTTTTTTCCATATTGTAATGATTTTTATCATGTCTGTATTGTTCTTTGACCTACAGGAATTTAAGAGAAATAGTAAAATATTGTAAGTACTGGAAATCTGAAATTGAAAAAGGAAGTGTAAGAAACCAGCAGGCGAGGTTGCATCTCTGGAGAGTAACACAATTGGATTGGTGGCCTTTCAGCAACCCTAAGTTCAAGGAAACTTTCAACTGCAGCGGTACCTTCTGTCAACTATAGTTTTGGCATGTCATTTGAAGGAATGATGTATGCGTTGTTTGCAAGTTTGCCTTTTAGAGAACCTCTAAGCTGGAAGTAAAAAAAAAATTAAAAACTCCCACTTTCCCATAGGATTAATTTTTATTGCACTTTGTATTGAGTTCCCATTTTCAGATTTGAATGACATTGTTTTAATATACAGAATGAAGCATAGATTAGCATAACAGTCTGGCATATGAAACAGGTATATTAGATGCAATCGGGACATTATGGGTTTAGTTGGTGTCATTGCTTGCTTAGTTCCTGCTACTTGGATGATGCCAGGTATTTATAGAGTGAAATAGATTGTGGAAAATAAGTGATGCAGAGTGTGTAAGTTAATCATTAATTTCCTCTTTAAAGCTGTAGCTACTTTATCAATAATGGGATTGCAGCAAAGTAGGCTCTTTCATTTTTTTGGGTGTGTGAGAATTTTGTGTTATGGATGAATAAAGTTGATCTGTTTTAGGGGGTGCTTTTGGAGAAGGTGGAATCTTTCCCAACTGAACAAATCATATGATATTTTACCCAGGTGGACTAATCTTGTGATATGTGGTGCAGAAGTGTGTCACTTTTCCACAGTTCACAAATGATGTGACATCTTGCAGAGATGGTGAGCAGCAGACCAGATAGCCCCACAAACAACTTGCAAAGGAAATAGTCACAGAGTCATATAGTATGAAAACAGCTCCTTGACCCACACAAACATCAACCAACCATATACATAAACATTACAGAAATCCTGTTTAATTCTCCTTATGATTGCATCAATTCTGTGCAGATTCAGCCACTTATCTAGATAGTGAGGCAATTTACAGTTGTCATTTAATCTACCTTAGCTTAGCTTTGGGATGTTGGAGGAAACAGAAGCATCCAGAGGAAGAACATAGTCATGGGAAGACAGTGCAATCTCCACGTAGACACTGAAAGAAGTCAGGATTTATGACAGATTTTGTTCTCTTTCTGCATTATATTTTTGAATGTATAGAATAAATAATTGTAATTTATACTCTATTTTATCTATTACTCTGTACTGCTGTTGCAAAACAGCAAGTTTCATGACTTTTTAGTGATGATTCTGATTCAATACAGGTGCCCCCCGCTTTTCGAACGTTCGCTTTACGAAACCTCACTGTTACGAAAGACCTACATTAGTAACCTGTTTTCGCTTTCAGAAGGTGTTTTCACTGTGACGAAAAAAATCAGCGCATGATAAAAATCAGCGCGCGCCCCGAGCAGCCGCTCCTCCCCTGGATTCAGAACTGCATTGCTTTAACACATGCCTGTGAGCAGCCGTTTGCAAGATGAGTTCTGAGGTATTGGAAAAGCCTGAAAGAGCTCGTAAGGGTGTTACACTTAGCATAAAACTAGACATAATTAAGGGTTTCGATCGTAGTGAACGAAGTAAGGACAACGTGAGTTTGGCTTGTGGAAACTGACGAAGATGATATTGAAGAGGTTTTGGCATCCCATGACCAAGAACTGATAGATGAAGAGCTGATGCAATTGGAAGAGGAAAGGATAACAATTGAAACCGAATTCAGTAGCGAACTGAACGTGAAGCAACTGTGTGAGATTTTCGCTGCAATGATAAAGTACGACTTTAATTTTGAAAGGATACGGAGGTTTAGGGGATATTTGCAAGATGGTTTTAGTGCTTACAAAGAACTGTATGATAGAAAAATGCACGAGGCTCAGCAGTCAAGCAAGCCTTCCTCATCAGCCACAGCAGACGACGAACCTCGCCCTTTGACATCGAGGCGGGCAGTCATAGGAGAAGATGAGCCGCCTGCTGTAATGGAAACAGACGATGATGAGATGACACCCCAGTGTCCCACCACCCCAACACCCAGGCCCCGTACAGATACTGATTCACAGAGAATGCAGCGGTAGCTGGGACGCAGCCAGCACATCTTTAAGAGAAAAACCGAAATAAACAAGCTAATTAATTAGGTGCTGCCTGACACGTAAATGTCGGCCCAGATCAGAGGCTTTTTTCTTAAAGATGTGCTGTGTGCCTTCCGGCTACCGCTGCATGCTTCGCGGCAATGTATCGGTCGGTGGCCTGGAGGGCGGCGGCCACTGCACCACCCCAACCAGCAACGACTCAGTCTAACACACCATCATCAGTGTGCTCTGCGCTGTCTTCCCAATTCCAGTAAGTGATACTACACTGTACATACATTATTTCTACTTTATATAGGCTATGTATTTTTACTTGTTATTTGGTATGATTTGGCAGCTTCATAGATTAAAGGTTACTGGAGAGAGTGTTTTTGCCAAGAGCGCTTGCGTGAGATTTTCTGCTGAGAGCGCTTGAGTGAGATTTTCACTTCGGAGAACAGTGCCGGCAATGATTGTGGAAAAGTATTTCTACTTTATATAGGCTGTGTATTTATCATATCATTCCTGCTTTTACTATATGTTACTGTTATTTTGGGTTTTATGTGTTATTTGGCATGATTTGGTAGGTTATATTTGGGTTTGCGAACGCTCACAAAATTTTCCCATATAAATAAATGGTAATTGCTTCTTCGCTTTACGACATTTCAGCTTACGAACCGTTTCATAGGAATGCTCTACCTTTGGATTGCGGGGGAAACCTGTACTTCAAGTGCTGCCTCACTCACATCTATATAATTACAATGTAACTGCCAACTCCTATACGCAATGCCTAGACTGATGAAGGCCAATATGCCAACTGCTTTCTTCATCACCCTATCTACCTGTGACACCATTTCAGCAAACTGTGCACTTGCACTTCCCAGGGCCCCACCGTTCACTGAATAATTCCTCTGCTGGTTTGTTCTCCTTAAATGCAATATCTCATATTTATCTGGATTGAAAGCCATTTGCCAGTCTGTAGCTCAATACCTGGCTGATCAAGATCTCCCTGCAGTTTTTCATAACCTTCTACAGTACCTACAACACCACCTCAATTCAATTTCAATTTATTATCATTCAACTGTACAGATGTGTACAGCTAAATGAAACAATGTTCCTCAAGGACCAAGCACAAAACACAGTAGATATATCACTTGTAGAACATAAAATAATATTAACAAAATAATATTTTGGTATCAGCCAAAAACTTACTAACTGTGCCATGTACATTCACATCCAAATCCTTTTATAAATTACAAACAACAAATATCACAGCACCAACCCCTGTGGCAAGCCACCAGATGCGGGCTTCCATTTTGAGAAACAGCCCTCGACCATAGCCACCTGCTTTAATGCATTTTGAGCTTTCCAGTACCACCTCCCTGTTCATTTGTAAGTAGCCCAAGACAACATTAATCAATTGTACAGAAAGCAAAGAAGAGTTTAATGTAGAGACAGTCTCTTATGTTAAATGATTTCTTTGTCAAGACGTGGGGCAAATTACAAAGCCTCATGATTTGAAATTAGAATGTTCTGCATTGACGTTCTTGGAAAATGCATGGAATGAGGACGTGGAATGTGTAATTTCTAAGAGAATTTGCTCTTACTGTTACAAAGAGCGTTTGCAGATTTTGGGGTTGTTTTGGTGTGGTGTGCAGATTGTGCAATTGATATCCAGTTTACCCGCTGTCAATAGATCGTATGCTTGATTTTGATTATTGAGTCTCTCTTTAAATGGAACAGTTAGCCATCATAACTGGCATGAGCAAATTATATGCAGCTCTCTGGAAGGGTGAGAAATGCAGCGAGGCAGATATTTATCTTAAATGGAAGTGCAGAATATTAAATGGAGAAGCAGCTTTAAGCATTGGAACATTTTGTGAATGTACAGAGCAGTAAAGTTTGGAACTTGGGCCTTTCCACAGGACTGAAACTCCAGCACATAGTCACTAATATCATCAATTGTGACTGGATTGTACCTTTGCTCCTTGCCCTTGGTGCAGGACCACAGTATCCCAAAGCTATTCCTCTCATTTTTTGTTCCCTTTCTTGGCTCTATCCCTTCCTAGCAAAAACCAAAATAATATTACTGTAAAAGCAAAGGACACAGGACAAAAGCAAAGGAGAATGACATAGATAGGAAAAGGGAGGAGGTCCTGAAGGGAGATTTACGGGAGTTAGGAAGGAAACTGAGAAGCAGGACCTCTAGGGTAGTAAGCTCAGGCTTGCTACCTGTGCTATGTGCTGGCGAGGGCAAGAATAGTCAGATCAGGCAGATGAATGTGTGACTGAGAGACTGGTGCAGGGGGCAGGGCTTCAGATTCTTGCATCATTGGGATCCCTTCTGGGGGAGCTATGACCTTGTCAAAAAGGACGGGTTACACTTGAACCCGAAGGGGACCAATATCCTGGTGGGAAGGTTTAATAGAGCTGTTAGGTAGGGTTTAAACTAATTTGGCAGGGGGATGGGAACCGGAATGACAGAGCGGAGGAAGGGGAAAACAGATATAAATCTAAGATAGCAGTAAAGATGTCAGGAAGGACAGGCAGGTGATGGGGCAAATTTGCAGCCATTGGGATGAGTTGCAGTGCAATCAAAGCAAAAAGTACCAAATACTGGACTTAAGGTGTTATACTTAAATGCACACAGCATAAGGAATAAGGTGGATGATCTTGTGATACAGCTACAGATTGGCAGGTATGATATTGTGGCCATCACTGAGATGTGGCTAAAGGATGCATGTCTCTGGGAGCTGAACGTCCAAGGATACACGGTGTATCGGAAGGATAGGCAGATAGGCAGAGGGGGGTGGCATGGCTTTATTGGTAAGAAATGATATTAAATCATTAGAAAGAGGTGGCATAGGATCGGAAGGTGCAGAATCTTTATGGGTTGAGCTAAGAAATCGCAGGGGTGAAAGGACCCTGATTGATGGTAGTTATATACAGACCTCCTAACAGCTGCAATGATGTGGACTACAAGTTACAACAGGAAATAGAAAAGGCTTGTCAGAAGGGAACTGTTATGATAACTATGGGGGGATTTTAACATGCGAGTGGATTAGGAAAATCAGGTTGGCACTGGATTGCAAGAATGTCTATGAGATGGCTTTTTAGAACAACTTATTGTTGAGCCCACTAGGGGATTGGCTGTACTGGATGGGTATTGTGCAATGAACCAGAGGTGATTGGAGAGATTGAGGTGAAGGAACCCTTAGGAGCCAGTGATCATAACATGATTGTGACTAGTGACATCCCTGTGACTAGTGGTGTACCACAGGGATCAGTGCTGGGTCCATTGTTATTTGTTATCTATATCAATGATCTGGATGATAATGTGGTAAATTGGATCAGCAAATTTGCTGATGATACAAAGATTGGAGGTGTAGTAGACAGCGAGGAAGGTTTTCAGAGCCTGCAGAGGGACTTGGACCAGCTGGAAAAATGGTAGATGGAGTTTAATGCAGACAAGTGTGAGGTATTGCACGTTGGAAGGACAAACCAAGGTAGAACATACAGGGTTAATGGTAAGGCACTGAGGAGTGCAGTGGAACAGAGGGATCTGGGAATACAGATACAAAGTTCCCTAAAAGTGGCGTCACAGGTAGATAGGGTCGTAAAGAGAGCTTTTGGTACATTGGCCTTTATTTATTGAAGTATTGAGTATAAGAGCTGGAATGTTATGATGAGGTTGTATAAGGCATTGGTGAGGCCGAATCTGGAGTATTGTGTTCAGTTTTGGTCACCAAATTACAGGAAGGATATAAATAAGGTTGAAAGAGTGCAGAGAAGGTTTACAAGGTTGTTGCTGGGACTTGAGAAACTCAGTTACAGAGAAAGGTTAAATAGGTTAGGACTTTATTCCCTGGAGCGTAGAAGAATGAGGGGAGATTTGATAGAGATATATAAAAATATGATGGGTATAGACAGAGTGAATGCAAGCAGGCTTTTTCCACTGAGGCAAGGGGAGAAAAAAAAAACAGAGGACATGGGATAAGGGTGAGGGGGGAAAAGTTTAAAGGGAACATTAGGGAGGGCTTCTTCACACAGAGAGTGGTGTGAGTATGGAATGAGCTGCCAGATGAGGTGGTAAATGCGGGTTCTTTTTTAACATTTAAGAATAAATTGGACAGATACATGGATGGGAGGTGTATGGAGGGATATGGTCCGTGTTCAGGTCAGTGGGACTAGGCAGAAAATGGTTCAGCACAGCCAAGAAGGGCCAAAAGGCCTGTTTCTGTGCTGTAGTTTCTATGGTTCTATGGTTCTATTGAGTTCACTGTGAAATTTGAGAAAGAGAAACTGAAATCCGATGTGTCAGTATTTAAGTGGAGTCAAGGAAATTATAGTGGCATGAGAGAAGAACTGGCCAAAGCTGACTGGAAAGGGACACTAGCAGGAAGGATGGTAGAGCAGCAGTAGCTGGAGTTTATGCGAGAATTGAGGAAGGTGCAAGACAGATATATTCCAAAAAAAGAAGAAATTTTCGAATGGAAGAAGGATGTAACCGTGGCTGACGAGAAATCAGGGCCAGAGTTAAAGCAAAAGAGAGGGCATACAAGGAAGCAAAAATTAGTGGGAAGACAGAGGATTGGGAAGTTTCTAAAAGCTTACAAAAGGAAACTAAGAAGGTCATTAAGAGGGAAAAGATGAACTATGAAAGGAAGCTAGCAAATAATACCAAAGAGGGTACTAAAAGCTTTTTCAAGTATATAAGGAGTAAAAGACAGGTGAGAGTAGATATAGGACCGATAGAAAATGATGCTGAAGAAATTGTAATGGGAGATAAGGAGATGGCGGAGGAACTGTGAGTATTTTGCGTCAGTCTTCACTGAGGAAGACATCAGCAGTATACCGGACACTCAGGGGTGTCAGGGAAGAGAAGTGTGTGCAGTCACAATTACGACAGAGAAAGTACTCAGGAAGCTGAATAGTCTAAGGGTAGTTAAATCTCCCGGATCAGATGGAATGCACCCTCATGTTCTGAAGGAAGTAGCTATGGAGATTGCAGAGGCATTAGCAATGATCTTTTAAAAGTCAATATATTCTGGCATGGTTCTGGAGGACTGGAAGATTGCAAATGTCACTCCACTATTTAAGAAGGGGGCAAGGAAGCAAAAAGGAAACTATAGACTTGTTTGCTTGACATCGGTGGTTGGGAAGTTGTTGGAGTCGATTATCAAGGATGAGGTTACAGAGTACCTGGAGGCATATGACAATATAGGAAGAACTCAGCATGGTTTCCTTAAGGAAAATTGTGCCTGACAAACCTATTGCAATTTTTTGAGGAAATTACAAGTAGGCTAGACAAGGGAGATGCAGTGGATGTTGTATATTTGGATTTTCAGAAGGCCTTTGACAAGGTGCTGCACACGAGGCTGCTAAACAAGATAAGAGCCTGTGGAATTATGGGAAAGTTACATGCATGGATAGAGCGTTGGCTGATTGGCAGGAAACAGAGAGTGGGAATAAAGGGATCCTATTCTGGTTGGCTGCCAGTTACCAGTGGTGTTCCACAGGTGTCCGTGTTGGCGCCGCTTCTTTTTATGTTGTACATCAATGATTGGATTATGGAATAGATGGCTTTGTGACTGCGTTTGCTGATGATACAAAGATAGGTGGAGGTGCCGGTAGTGCTGAGGAAACAGAGAGTCTGCAGAGAGACTTGGATAGATTGGGAGAATGGGCAAAGAAGTGGCAAATGAAATACAATGTTGGAAAGTGTATGGTTATGCATTTTGGTGGAAGAAATGAACGGGCAGTCTATTATTTAAATGGGGAGAAAATTCAAAGTTCTGAGATGCAACAGGATTTGGGAGTCCTCGTGCAGTATACCCTTAAGGTTAACCTTCAGGTTGAGTCGGTGGTGAAGAAGACAAATGCAATGTTGGCATTCATTTCAAGAGGAATAGCGTATAGGAGCAGGGATGTGATGTTGAAGCTCTATAAGGCACTGGTAAGACCTCACTTGGAAGTACTGTGTGAAGTTTTGGGCTCCTTATTTATGAAAGGATATGCTGACGTTGGAGAGGGTTCAGAGAAGATTCACTAGATTGATTCCGGGAATGAGAGGGTTAACATATGAGGAACGTTTGTCCGCTCTTGGACTGTATTCCTTGGAGTTTAGAAGAATGAGGGGGAACCTCATAGAAACATTTTGAATGTTGAAAGGCATGGACAGAGTGGATGTGGCAAAGGAGTTTCCCATGATGGGGGAGTCTAGTACGAGAAGGCATGACTTAAGGATTGAAGGGCACCCATTCAGAACAGAGATGCAAAGAAATTATTTTAGCCAGAGGGTGGTGAATCTGTGGAATTTGTTGCCACAGGTGGCAGTGGAGGCCAAGTCATTGGGTGTATTTAAGGCAGAGATTGATAGGTATCCGAGTAGCCAGGGCATCAAAGGTTATGGTGAGAAGGCGGGGGAGTGGGACTAAATGGGAGAATGGATCAGCTCATGATAAAATGGCGGAGCAGACTCGATGGGCCGAATGGCTGACTTCTGCTCCTTTGTCTTATGGTCTTATAACATGGTGGATTAAGTCCAGTGTCATTAGTTACTGTCATGGTCTGGTGATATCGTTGTAGTCTCTCACTTCGATGATATTATCTAACAGGTGCCTGTGCTTGCACCCAGGATGTTGCTATGAAGTCTTGTGCTTGGTGATGAAGTGGGGGTTGTTTATGATGAGACTGAGTATTTTGCTAAGAGGAGGACTTTTTTTGTAGTGCGCATCCCCGCCTTCTTTCTTGCTAGGGATTGCTGAGCTTAGCAGCACACACAAAATGCTGAAGAAACTCAGCAGGCAAGGCAGCTTCTATGCAAAAAAAAGCATGGGAAAAAACTTCTTTTTCCATAGATGCTGCCTGGCCTGCTGAGTTCCTCTAGCACTTTGTGTGTGTTGCTCAGATTTCCAGCATCTGTAGATTTTCTTTTGTTTGTGATTTGATTGCTGAGCTTAGCTAATTTTTGCTGGCAAAAATTATTCCACTTCTTTTCTTGTTTGTTCCTCCAGAAGGTGTACCTGCCATCTTTGTGAGAATCGTAGAGTTCTGCATGCATCAAGCATGCAGCATTTGTGCCTAGGGTGTCCATGCCAGCAATCAAGTATTGATCTGCAATAATCAAATTTTCTCATAGGTGACCTGTACACTTGTCTGCAATAATGTTTCAAGTATTTATCATCTAAATATTAGTGAAGTGTGAGGGCACAGTAAAACTGATAATCTGCTGTAAGATTTTTCAGAAATTAAAATGGTTGGTCATTTTTCTGATTATTTCCCCCTTTTCTGAACTTGCTGGGGCCACTGGAAATTTATTGTACTACTGTGTGTTTTTTATATTAAATGAATTATAACTGTGGTGCTCAAATTGCAGTAATACCTAGTAATCTGGAAAAAATTGCTCATTGGGAACCACAAAATTCTTAAAACTGCTGGATTATAGGAGTATTATTTTTTTTTCTGACTCTAAGACCCCTTCAGGCAGATTCCAGTCATTTTCTGGGCAAAATCAATCTTCTTAATGTTTTAAACCATGGTTTAAGCCTCTGCTCATTTGATACTTCTGCTGTGGAGAAGGGTTTCTTAATATCTGCCATTTCTGATTTCAGCTGACCAGATCTAGCCTGCTTGTTTCACTCAGGGCTGCAATATCAGAGGATCATGGAATTGCAGAGAGCTAGCGTGGAACTATGCCTTTCATCCTCTGAGTCTCTGATAACCATCAAGCATCCATTTCATCCTCCTCATAGTTCCCATCCATTATCTTCCACATTTTATCATTTATCTACACAGCAGGGCCATTTGGGGTGGCCAGATGACTTACCAACTTCATTTCTGCCAGGCCCCAGGGCCACCTCTCTCTCCTGCCCTATGCTCTGAATTCACCTTGACCACCTCATCATCCCCATCCCTCACCTCTGATATGGATATTGGGAATGCTATCCCTTTTTGTCAATTTCTGTTTCTGCTACATCTGTTCTGTAAATGAGTCATGCTGCTCCTGGGATTCTGAAGTGTCCTACTTCCAGACCCATGGCTTTCCCTCTACTACAGTTGATGGAGTCTTTATGTAGAACTTCCACATTTCTGCCGTCACCCCATCTCTCCACAGGCAGAACAGAAATAAGGAATTCTGCGGTTCTCATTCGTCACCCCACCAGCTGCTGCATCAAACACATTTCTGTCCGCTTCAATGTTCTCTCTCTTCATGGCTCCTTCGTTGGCACCTGCTGCTTTTCCCTACAACCATAGGAGATTCACGTTAGCTCCTTGTACTCCACTGTCCAGTGACTGAAACAGCCCTTCCTAGTGAGGCAAGGATTCACCTGCAGCTCATCTAACCTGATCTACTGTGTTTGGCTTCCAGTGAATTCAAGCATAGACTAGATGGCTGTTATGCAGAGTTCATGCATGCACTCTACAACAGCCATCTCGAGCTCCCATTTCATGTTATTTTAAAGTCATTCCCAGTCCCACGGTGACTTGTCTGTCCTCTGCTTTCTCCATATTTACAGCGAGGCAAAGTACAAATTGGAAGACCTGCAATACATCTCAAATTCTGATTGAGAGCTTCCTACCTGCTGATGAACATTGAAATTTCCAATTTCAGGTAACCCACACCCCCAGAGTTCTCCTTCCACACATACTCATCTGTCTACCTGGTTGCTTTCTGTTGTCCATTTCTTCACCATTTCCTCCCTGTCAGGTTCCACGTATCACCTACCAGCATCTATGATGCCTCCCCTCCCTTGTACTGCTGTATATTGTTCATCATTTCCCTTGTCCTGATGCAGGATCTTGACTGAAACAGTGACTTGCACTTTCATCTGCCACAGATGCTGCTTGACCCACTGTGTCCTTCCAGAATCTGTTTTCTGTTCCAAATCCCAGCATCAGTTTCTTTTGCCTTCCATTTATCAACTTTTCTTTTGGGATGTGGGTGGAAACTAGAGTACTGGGTTGGAAGCCCACATGATCAGAGGGAAAATGTGCAAACTCTGCATGGGCAGCATTGGAGATCAGTACTAAACTCCGTCTCAGCGGCGGTGAAATAGTGGGTCTCCTGACAATGCCACTGTTAAATTATCATTGTTCCTAAGCTATGAAAGCAGAATGGCATTCATATCTGAGACTTAAGATTGTTCTTTGGGCCATGACACTGTCGATCCTGAACTTCATTTCAGGGAATGGAAAGTGCTGTTACGTGGTTTTCTTTTAATGTGGAATATGAGCTGCCACATTGACCTAAAAAAGTGATGTCTTGATGCAAAGGTAAAAATGTATATAGTCTGCTCTTATCATCATCTTTAACCTTGCCACAACATGCTAATGTCAACAGAAGCATTGCGGCAAGAATTTCAATGTTGGAAACTCTCAATGACCCCTCAGAGGTAGTTCTTCTTAGAGAGTGCCTAGCATACTATCTGACAGGTTTGAGTCAACCAGGCCACAGGGCCACAGTGATTAGCACCTTTAAAGAGACTTGAATCAGCACTGGTTCAGTGAGAATGGTCAGAAGCTAATTAACTGCTAAAATAAGGCTTTCCTGCATTGGAAGCTGCAATAATCCTCCAAGGGAAGGGCTGCACTATCTCACAAAGTACTTGCAAACATCTGCTCTATCTCTTATGGAGTCTCCAGGTCCTGCATTACATGTCAGTCAATTCAGATCCTGAGTGCTTTGAGGTTGACTTGCTTCCAGAAGTACCACCTAAGAAGAAGGTAGAATGAATGCCAGGGTGATAATTTTTGGACCTGTTGGTAATTTGCAAAATATTCCATAAATATTAAAAAAAAACTATTTTCAGACTTCTTATATAAACTACAGAATTGATTTCTTTTTCTGCTCAAGCTAAGATAATCTAGTTAAGATGGGTTAATTACTGCTTTTGATATTTGGGTACTTTATTTGGCCACAAGTACTTTATCAGTGTTGTTAAACTTCATGATCCTGACCATAAATACAAGTGTACATTTGAGAGTCTTCCATTTATAACATTGATTTAAAATTATGATTAGTGCTCTGGTTTTTGACACCTACTCAAACAATTAAATAAATGATGAGTTAGTAAACACTTGGATGCCATCGTCTTGTGAATTTGATCGTTATTTGGAAAGTGCATCCCTAGGAGTAACTTGAATGACCAAGGTTTTTACTTTGAAGTCTGATACAGCATTAGTGCTTAATAATGTAAGCTGCAAGAGAAAATTTTGAGACGTAAGAGGCAAGGACATCTTTTTAGAAGTTATGCATTAAAAACACATTCAGTAGGCCAAATTATCTTTTCTTATGTTTTCTCTACTGCAAGTTACTCTTGGAGAGTGGTATATCAATTTCAGAATCAGGTTTAATCTCAGTGGTATCTGTTGTGAAATTTGCTGTTTTGTGGCAGCAGTACTTTGAAATATATTATAAAAAATTTGATTACAATCAGAAATATATAATTTAATTACAATCAGGAATATATATATATCTATATATAAGTAGTCCAAAAAGACAGCAGAAAAAGAGATAAAAATAGTACATGGGTTCATTGTCCATTCAGAAATCTGATAGCAGAGGGGAAGAAGCCATTCTTAAAACATTGAGTAGATGTTTTCAGGCTTCTGTACCTCCTCCTAATAGTAACAATGAGAAGAGGGCATGTTCTGGGTGACTGGGGGGGGGGGGGGGTCCTTAATGATGGATGCTGCTATTTTGAGGCATCGCCCTTCGAGGGTGTCCTTGATGCTGGGAAGCCTATTTGCCATGTCGGAGCTGGCTGAGTTAACAACTTTCTGCAGCTCTTTCCGATCCTGTGCAGTGGCTACTCCATACCAGATGGAGGTGTTCTCCAGTTAGAATGCTCTCCATGACAGATCTATAGAAATTTGCAAGAATTAAGTTTATCAGCAAAATTAATGATTTGGATAAGAATATGGGAGGTATATTAGTCAGTTTGCGGATGACACTAAGATCGTGAACAGTGAAGAAGGTTATCAAAGAATTAAAATGGGATCATGATCAATTGGCATAGTGGACCAAGGAATGACAGATGGAGCTTAATTCAGGTCAATGCAAAATGTTGCATTTTCGTGTGAAAAATCAGAGCAGGACTTGTACAGTACATGGTAGGACCCCGGGGAGTGTTGTAGAACAGAGAACTAGGGGTGCAGGTACATAATTACTTGAAAATGAAAGAGGTGGTGTTGAAGAACAAACTTGGTGCATTTGCCTTAATTGGTCAGAATACTGGACATAGAATTTGAGGCTTCATGGTATAGCAGTACAGGATGTTGGTAAAAGCATGTTTGGAGTACTTCGTATAGTCTTGATTGTACCTTCTGCTATAGGAAGGATGTCGTTAGGAAAGGGTGCAAACATGATTTACAAGATATTACCAAGACAGAAGGGTTTGATTTATAAGGAGATGCTAAATAGATTAAGACTCTTTTGGGCCTGGAGTGTACAAGGCTGAGGGTTGACCTTATAAACCTTTATAAAAAAACATGAAAGGTACAGGTAAGTTGAATGCCACAGTTTTTTCCCTCATGAATGACTAAACCTAGAGGGCATAGGGGTTGAAGTAAGAGGGGAAAGATTTAAATGACTTGGGCAACTTTTTTCTACATGGATCGTGCATATGTGGGATAGGCTGGCAGAGGAAGTGGTAAAAGTGGGTATGATTACAACATTTAAGACATTTGGACAGTTACATGAATAAGAAAGGTTTAGAGGAATATGGGCCAATTACAGGTAAATGGGACTAGCTCAGGTAGGCAGCACTGGTTGGAATAGACAAGATGGGCTGAAGGGCCTGTTTCCATGATGTATAGCTCTGTGACTTAATGAATAACAAAAGGGCAGTGATGTAGAATTAAAAAGAACTTAATGCTTTTCTAAAAAGGATGTACAAGCAGAGTGACCTGCAGGTAGGTATGTACAAATAATTTGAAAGTAGGGTAGGTTGAGAAAGCATACAATAAGGTGCACACTGTTCTCGCTAATAGAGGTACAGAAAATAAAAGTAGTAAAGTCTATTATAAAATAATGGTCTGGCCTCAACAGGAGCTTTATTTTTCCAATTCTTGTTGACATTATTTAGGAAGAATGTGAAGGCATTGGAGAGATCCAGGAGATGGGTATTAGGTTAGGTTAGATTATGAAGGTGGTTGCTGGGATGAGGGACTACAAGGATTAATTAGAGAGGTTGGGACTGTTTTCTTTAGAAAATCAAAGGGTGAGGGACGATTGAAGAATTACACAAAATCGTAAGTCTGTATAAATGGATAGTGGGAGGCTGATCCCTTTGGTGGAGAGTTTCAAGGTGAGAGATCACACGTATAAAAGCAAAGGGGAAGAATGGCGTGAGGAAAAAAACATTTTGTGCAGTGTGTAGTTGGAATCTGAAATGCACTGCCTTCAGTTGTGGTGGAGATGGGTTGCATTGTTTCCCTCGAGTAAATTGAATAAACATGCTGATTTTAAAAAAATTCAAGGGTATGAAGGTAAACCAGTGGGTTGAACTAGTGAATTCTCTGGTAGAGAAGCAGCATGATAGCATGGGGTGAATTGCTGCCTGTTTTTCATAACCATTGTGATTCAGGATTTCTAATTGTCTTTGCTTAGATGAGAGATTGTCATCACATGTCACTACTGTGCTTGAAATAGTTTTATTAACACTATGCCTGTCACACTAATGTGGTGGAAAATAACAGTATCTACATTGTGCACCTATTTGAGCTGGTCATGCAGAAAGTGTTGTCTAGTGCCAAGCAGGGCCAAACACTCACAAAAGAAGTAACTTGGTATTACAATTTATCTGTGGAAATAAGATGCAGCATATAGCAACCTCACAGTAGTAACTCTGCTCTGTGAGTGATTTGAGTTGATGTGAACGGCAGATAATTAGGATTGTATCTCTGCCTCACAGTGGATTTGATACATGAAAAACTAATCATTTGATTTTTGTAAGTCAAATATAATAACGAAATATGGGCATCTAATGGCTCCCTGGAGTGTAGGAGGCTGAAAAGTGATTTAAAGATTTATAAAATCATGAGGGTCATTAAGTGAGCAGCTTAGTCACTTTCCAGGACAGAGGTGTCCAAAGCCAGAAGGCACAGGTTTAAAGTCAGAGGGGAAAGATTTAAAAGAGACTTGAGGGGCAAGTTTTTCTACACATCAGGTGGTGGGTATATTTAGCAAGCTGTCATTTGGTCATGGATCTGAGGGATATGGGCCAAATGCAGGCAAATGGACTAGCTCAGATTGGCAGTTTTCCCTCTTTGGACAAATTGGGCCAAAAGGGCTTGTTTTGTGCTCTATATGTCTATGACCACGGGTTCTTCCTGAGAGAAGTACATGTTCACTGGTTTCCATGTTATTCTTTTGGGAGGGAATGCATGTTCAATTAGGACCAAATATCAATTGGCACAACTATTTGCACTAATATATAAAAAAAAAATTGCATGCCTTAGCCCATCTTCAAATTTGATAGGTGCAATCATTTGCATAAACCAGGTGCGAAAACATTGGCAAGCCATGTCACTATATCTACTTTCTGAAGTAGATTTTTTTTCTGGATTTTGCAAATATTGAAATCTGATCCAGTTTTAAAAAAAATTGTTTTGCTATGTGAGTGAAGTTTGTTCCTGTGTTGCAGTTCAGTGGCCGGGACAAACTTTTCCATGCATTAACACAGAGCTCTTCCATTGTTTAGATTGGTTTGAACATGATGTGAAGTGTTGATTTATTGCATGGAAAGCCACTGATGCATGATGCATGGAAATTACTTTCTGGCAATCTCAGGAAATTTCTTACTACCTCTAATAACTGAAAACACCAGTGTTTAAAATCACAGCTGAGTTAGTTATGTTGGTGTTTTCAGTCACCTTGGCTGGGTTGTGGGCAGTGTGAACTATACCCCAGAAATGTGCTTTTTGACCGCTGTCAATGCCAAATATCAGGTACCCATCTGTGTTAATCCCACTTACCAGCACTTGGTCTGTAGCCTTCTGTTCATTTGCAATTAAAGTGCATTTGTAGGCACTTAACTGTTATGAGTCTCTGCCTCCATCATGTTCCCAGACTGTGTGTTTCAAATTACAATTATCATTCCTTGGATCCCCTCTTAATCTCTTGGCTCTCGGTAAAGATATACAGTATACAAAATAATGACAGGTATAGACAGTGTAGGTATGAAGAAACTTTTCCTCAGGATAGAGGTATCAAAGACAAGTGGACATGCTTTTAAGGTGACTGCCAGAGATCTCTCCTCCTAACAGAAACATCCCATCCCAGGCAATGTCTTGGTGAATTGTCACTGAGCAATGACATTCTGCAATAATACAGCAATAAGAAATGCCCACAATATCCACCTGTAACCAAACCATTGTTGTACACTGTAGATTTATAGAGTTTTAACATGACCTCACTGCACTTTCCACGTGGGACCATGTTAGAGACCTTAATGATGTCTATGTAAAGCACACCAGCTGCACTGCTCTCATCATTATATTTAGTTACCTCTTCAAAAGCTTAAACTGAACAAAGAGTTTCTTTAAAGATCAACTGCACAAATTACAGGACAGGCACCATGCTAGTGTAGTGGTTAGCATGATGCTATAATAGCTCAGAGTGTTGGAGAATGGAGTTCAATCCAGGCATACTCTATAAATATTCCCCGTGAAATGCATGAGATTTCTCTGGGTCCTCTGATTTCCTCCCTCAGTTCAAAACCATACCAGGTAGATTAATTGATCATTGTGAATTGTCCTGTGATGAGGTTAGGTTGAAATTGGGGTTGTTGGGGGTTGCTGGGTGGTGTGGCTGGAAGGACCTATTCTGCACCATATCAGGAAATAAATAAAAAATATGGATGTCATTACTTTGGCACACCCTAGGCCGAAGAGCCTGTTCCGATACTGTACTGTTGTATGAATTGGTGAAAAATTTTGCTGGTTATCGCAGCCTCCCCCAAGTGAAAATAAATCCCGATTCTCAGAGAACTTTCCAGTAATATCCTACCACTGCTGTTAGATTAACTATTGTTTGATACCTGGCTTGTACCTGCTATTTTTCATAGGTATCATGTTTGTTGTCTTCTAGTCATCTAAGTTCCTTCCTATGGCCAATGAAGATTTAAGCATTTCCATCAGACCCTGGCAATCTCTATCAGGCTCCCTGGAAATTTATCCACTCATATGCCCATTGAAATAGCTAATATCTCCCATGCTCCACAAAGAGCTTGCAATTTTGGTCCTTAATGGGCCTCCCTCTTTCCCAGATTACACTCTTGCTCTTTATGTATTTAGAAAATGTCGTAGTACTTCTTATCTGCCAGTGACATCTTGTTACCTCTGTTTTCCCCACTGACATTTTTAGCATCCTCCCCTCCCCCCTTTTATACTTTTGAAAGGTCTCCCTGGTTTCAGTCCTGGACTTTTAACACTCCCCAAACGTAGATTTATTTGTAAGTAGCTGCTCTCAGTTGACGTTTGTTAGATTGCCGCACAATATTGTAAACTTCTTTCCTGCAATCCAAACTATTTTCATTCCTTTCCACAACTACTTTGAAACATACTGAGTTGTGGTGACTATCTCAAAAATGTTAATGAAAAATGCTTGACCATTTAGCTGGTTTCATTTCATAGGTCTAATGTGGCCCTGTTCCTTGTAGGACAAGCTACATATTGATGCACAGAGCTCTTCTGAATGCCTTTTTAAAAAAAAAACACCTACCCTGTCTAGTTCTTTTACACTAAGGCATCCTAGTAAACGTTCAACCCTTGTTTTTGTTCCAGAACCTTGCCTGTGTGCCTTCATTTGAAGGGCATTCGAAAGCCATTCTCATTCTGGTTACTACACCAGTTGTGATAACTTTAGAGAGGGTGCAGAATAGATTCATAAGGGATGGGACATCTCATTTGCAAGAATGGACTGGAATGGAGGTTTTTAAGAGCAACAATTTTGAAGTATATAAAATAATGAAAGGTATAGATGGGATAGCCTGAAGGAGTCTTTCCCTCCACCCCACATATCACAGGTGAGTAAAACTAGAAGACATAGATTTAGGGTAGGCAGTATAAGATTTAAAGGGGAAATCAAATTCACCTGTCGAATGAGTACCTGGAGTGGATTGCCTAAGCAAGTTTTTGTAGCTGTCCTTGCATCAACTGTCTCAGTGACTGTAGCAATATCAAATTCCCACATGTTGATTAATGTTCTAAGTTGTCTGCTATACCAGATTAAGCTATGTCATCTGTTACTTAAGTATCTAAATTTATACAGATACAATTTAGCCTTTTAAGTTTCCCATGCATCTTGTCATGTCCATCCTGCTTTGCCTATAGGTCTGACCTAGCTTTTCTTGTCTATTTGTGGACATTTAAAGTTTTTTGAAGTGTTTACCAACAGGTTTGACAAGGGAGGGCTGCAGATGTTGTCTACACTGACCTTAGCAAGGCTTTTGACAAAGTGCCACATGGTAAGCTGCTCTAGAAGGTTAGATTTAAGGAGACAGGATGTTGATAGAGGGTCATTTTTTTTAGATTGGAGGCATGTGACCAGTATTTGCCACAAAAATTAGTGCCGGAGGTTTGTCATATCTATAGTAAACACAGTGAAGATGTTTGCCATTTATCCCAAATCCCACTAAACCAGTGGTTCCCTAAGTGGGCAAAATCACTCCCCCCAGGGTGGTGTAAGTTTCTAAAGGTGCGAAAAAGATAGAGGGCAGTGAGTGAACGCTCGCTAGTGCAGGGTGGGCAGCTGAGGTTTTACAGGCTTAATTTAGGAGATGAATTACATTACTAGCGCTTGATCCTCAGTGCCCCGTAATTGATTACAATAATCACGTAATCACCTCCTCACTGACTGTTCTCTTAGACTTTGCTCAAAACACATTATAGTTTTTGAAGAGCAATGTGACACTTCTGTATTTGGCATACCATAAGAAATCTGGTTTTGCCTGAGCTATAATGACATTGTAATGAAATTCCCTTTATTGATTGTATCACTTGAGGTTTGAATTAAAGAATAGATGATTGACCATGGTCATTACTCCATAATGAAAGTGGCAGAAGTAGACCAAATGAAAAAGAAAGTTATAGTGTGGAGTATCTGAAATATGGATATATTCTAGAACCAAGCAAGCAACCAACAGCAGCCAATGTGTCCATTGAGTGAAAACGTTTTTTCAAATGAGGCAAGAAATTGAATTGAATTGACTTTATGACTTACATTCTTCATATACATGGGTAAAAATCTTTATGTTACTTCTCCCTCTGAATGTGCAATTTATAGTAATTTGTAATAAATAATATGCACAACAGGACAGTCAATATAACATAGAAATACAATTGTATTAGTGTGAATTAGTCTAATGTCCTGGTGGAAGAAGTTGTTCCGGAGCCTGTTGGTCCTGGCTTTTATGCTGCGGTAACGTTTCCTGGATGGTAGCAGCTGGAACGGTTTGTGGTTGGGGTGACTTGGGTCCAAAATGATCCTTTGGGCTCTTTTTACACACCTGTCTTTGTAAGTGTCCTGAATAGTGGGAAGTTCACATTGTGAATAGTGGGAAGATACTCTGGGCTGTCCGTTCCACTCTCTGCAGAGTCCTGTGATTGAGAGAAGTAGAGTTCCCAAACCAGGCAGTGATGCAGCCAATCAGGATGCTCTCATTTGTGCTCCTGTAGAAAGTTCTTAGGATTCATACCAAACTTCTCCAGCCTTCTGAGGTGAAAGAGGCACTGTTGTGTTTTTTTTCACTACACAGCCGGTATGTACAGAGCACGTGAGATCCTTGGTGATGTGCATGCCGAGGAACTTAAAGCTGTTCACCTCTCAAACCCAGATCCATTGATGTCAATAGGGATTAGCCTGTCTCCATTCCTCCTGTAGTTTTCATCCTCCTGTGTCAGAGTGATGACTTCTTCTCTGTAGGCTGCCTTGTTATTATTTGAGATTAGACCAATCAATGTAGTATTGTAAACAAATTTAATTAGTAGATTGGAGCTGTGAGTGGCGACATAATCATGGGTATACAGAGAGTAAAGAAGGGGGCTTAGGACATAGCCCTAAGGGGTACCTATGTTGAGGGGCAGAGGTGAGGGAGCGACTCCTCGAACATTTGAAAAGAATACACTTTGATAGACCAAAGAAGAACTTGTCTATTTTCTGTCATTTTGTGAAAACCTTCAGAAGCAGAAAATACTTCAAAACATGTTTTCCCACACTTCAGAATAAGACTGTGATGGTTTGTGTGCTTCATACAACATTTCCATACTCTTTGATAAATCTTGAAAGCCTCACAGGTGGAGGAGAACTGATTCTGCCAGCAATAAGGGAGGTTCTGAATACAGATTTGCATCAGTCACCAGACTAAATAATTAAAGCGATTCTGCTCAGCAACAACTCTGTTCAAAGGTGAGTAGTTGAGAATGTGAAACACACATTTCTTAACAAACTTAGAACAACAGAATTTGCTCTGCAGTTGGATGAATCAACTTTGCCATGCAATGAATATTTGCTTCTTGGTTATGTTCACTTCATAAAGGATGAAAGCATGGTTCAAGAGTTGGTATTTGCAAGGGACTAGAAACAGATACGAAGGGGGAGTCAATATTTTGGGTTGAATGATTTTCTTTTTCAAAGGAAGAATATTCTACTTACCAACATTCATATCTTGTTGCAAGAAAAACTTAAGTGATTGGCTGCACAAACCATTAAATTCTGTTATCACAGTGATAAATAAAATCAAATTCCATGCTCTCAATTTTTGACTATTTTGAGAGCTTTGTCTTCAGAAGGATGAACAGCTTGCTGTTGCTCACAGAAGTCAGATGGCTCTCGAAAGGAAACTGCCTGAGACACTTTCATGAACTTTTTGAAACTGTGATAAAGTTATTTGAAGAGTCAAATGCTTCATTCAGTAATCTACTTAAGAATAATAAGCATAACTTTGCTTATTTATCAGTTATTTGCAAAGTTTAATGAAATCAGTCTTTAATTGCAAGAAAATGATGTGAATCTTATCAAAGTTAAATCAGTCGTTTCCACATTTCTGTATGTTAACCCTATTTAAGTGCAACACCTGGCAGTCACAACCTTTTCCAGTTTCCGAGCCTTGCTGAGAAAGAAAGAATACTATGTGATGATCTTCACCTATACATGGGTGAGCTGTATAAAGACATATCAGAAGGATTTCAGGATCTTCTCTTGATTCAAATTCCAGACTGGATGATAAATCTATTCCTGAGCACTTGTAATGAGGAATTAACAGGAGGATGAAGGTAGAATTGATCTTGCTACAAAATGACTTTGAGCTGAAGCCAAGATTCAAAAAAATCACATCAAGACTTTCGGTTGCAGAAATAAATCTCTTTAACCTGGACTGTGGAAAAATATAAAGATAGTTTTTCTCGCCTTTCCATCATCATATTTAATAGAGTGTGTTTTCAGTGCAGTCGCCCACCGTCTTCAAAAGAATGAAATAGACTGCAAATTACCAAACATGAGGATCTGACACTCCTGAGTGACATTTAGCCGAAAGTTGAGAAGCTAGTATCACTGCACCAAGCCCATCCAGCTCAATGAAAGATGAAAAAGCAATAAACTAGTGAATAGTTGGACAACTAATGTACGTTCTAAAATTGTTGATGAAAATTGGTTTTTATTGCACTTAAAGATATCGTTTTGTAGCTTTAAATAGATTTGAATAATTTTTGCAATTATTTGTCACTGCTTTCAATTTGCAGTTCCTGTTTTCTTTCACTGTGCACCATAAGTTAAAAGTTGTTATAGTTTTTATGTAATAGTTAGAAAGGGAGATGGTGGGCTGGGGATGTGGTCTAAGAGCCAAGGAAGCAGTAACCCATAAAAGTTTGGGAACCACTGCTCTAAACCTTTCTTATCCAAGTCACCCTTTTACTGAAGCCCTGTCATTCATCAAAGGCTTCACTTTTGAGACTGCTGCACTCAGAATCTGCTCTGCAAAAACATTACTGTTATTAATCCACCTGTTCCTGATGTAAAATGTTCCTGATGTGGATGAGCTTAGAGCGTGGATTGATACCTGGAAATATGATGTTGTAGCTATTAGTGAAACATGGTTGCAGGAAGGGTGTGATTGGCAACTAAATATTCCTGTGTTTCGTTGCTTCAGGTGTGACAGAATCAGAGGGGCAAGAGGAGGAGGTGTTGCATTGCTTGTCAGAGAAAATATAACAGCGGTGCTCTGGCAGGATAGATTAGTAGACTCGTCTAGGGAGGCTATTTGGGTGGAATTGAGGAATGGGAAAGGTGTAGTGATGCTTATAGGGGTGTAGTATATACCACCTAATGGGGAGTGAGACTTGGGGGAGCAGATTTGTAAGGAGGTAGCAGATATTTGTAGTAAGCACAAGGTTGTGATTGTGGGAGATTTTAATTTTCCACAAATGGACTGGGAAGCCCATTCTGTAAAAGGGCTGGATGGTTTGGAGTTTGTAAAATGTGTGCAAGATAGTTTTTTGCAGCAATACATAGGGGTACCGACTAGAGAAGGGGCAGTGCTGGATCTCCTGTTAGGGAATGAGATAGGGCAGGTTACGGAGGTTTGTGTTGGGGAGCACTTCAGGTCCAGTGATCACAATACTGTACCATTAGTTTCAATATAATTATGAAGAAGGATAGGACTAGACCAAGGGTTGAGATTTTTGATTGGAGAAAGGCTAACTTAGAGGAGATGCGAAAGGATTTAGATGGAGTGGATTAGGACAATTTGTTTTATGGGAAGGATGTAATAGAGAAATAGAGGTCATTTAAAGGTGAAATTCTGAGGGTACAGGATCTTTATGTTCCTGTTAGGTTGAAAGGAAAGGTTAAAAGTTTGAGAGAGCCATGGTTTTCAAGGGATATTGGAAACTTGGTTCGGAAAAAGAGAGGGATCTACAATAAATATAGGCAGCTTGGAGTAAATGAGGTGCTTGAGGAACATAAAGAATGTAAAAAGAATCTTAAAAAAGAAATTAGAAAAGCTAAAAGAAGATACGAGGCTGCTTTGGCAAGTAAGGTGAAAATAAATCCAAAGAGTTTCTACAGTTATATTAATAGCAAAAGGATAGTGAAGGATAAAATTGGTCCCTCCGAGAATCAGAGTGGATGGCTATGTGCAGAGCCAAAAGAGATGGGGAAGATTTTGAACAATTTCTTTTCTTCAGTATTCACTAAGGAGAAGGATATTGAATTGTGTAAGGTAAGGGAAACAAGAAAGGTAGTTATGGAAAGTATGATGATTAAAGAAGAGGAAGTACTGGGGCTTTTAAGGAATATAAAAGTGGCTAAGTCTCCAGGTCCCGACAGGATATTCCCTAGGACCTTGAGGGAAGTTAGTGTGGAAATAGCAGGGGCTCTGACAGAAATATTTCAAAAATGTCATTAGAAATGGGGATGGTGCCAGAGGATTGGCGTATTGCTCATGTGGTTCCATTGTTTAAAAAGGGTTCTAAGAGTAAACCTAGCAATTATCGGTCTGTGAGTTTGACGTCAGTGGTGGGTAAGTTGATGGAAAGTATTCTTAGATATGGTATATATAATTATCTGGATAGACAGGGTCTGATCAGGAACAGTCAACATGGATTTGTTTGTGGAAGGTCATGTTTGACAAACCTTATTGAATTTTTTGAAGAGGTTACTAGGAAAATTGATGAGGGTAAAGCGGTGGATGTTGTCTATATGGACTTCAGTAAGGCCTTTGACAAGGTTCCACACGGAAGGTTAGTTAGGAAGGTTCAATTGTTAGGCATTAATATCGAAGTAGTAAAATGGATTCAGCAGTGGCTGGGCGGGAGACGCCAGAGAGTAGTGGTGGATAACTGTGTGTCAGATTGGAGGCCGGTGTCTAGTGGTGTGCCTCAGGGATCTGTACTGGGTCCAATGTTGTTTGTCATATACATTAATGATATGGATGATGGGGTGGTAAATTGGATTAGTAAGTATGCAGATGATACTAAGATAGGTGGCGTTGTGGATAATGAAGTAGATTTTCAAAGCTTGCAGAGAGATTTAGAAGAATGGGCTGAAAGATGGCAGATGGAGTTTAATACTGATAAATGTGAGGTGCTACATTTTCGTAGGACTAATCAAAATAGGACATACATGGTAAATGGTAAGGCATTGAAGAATGCAGTAGAACAGAGAGATCTAGGAATAATGGTGCATAGTTCCCTGAACGTGGAGTCTCATGTGGATAAGGTGGTGAAGAAAGCTGTTGGTGTGCTGGCCTTTATAAATCAGAGCATTGAGTATAGGAGTTGGGATGTAATGTCGAAATTGTAGAAGGTATTGGTAAAGCCAAATTTGGAGTATTGTGTACAGTTCTGGTCACCGAATTATAGGAAAGATGTCAATAAAATTGAGAGAGTACAGAGGAAATTTACTAAAATGTTGCCTGGGTTTCATCTCCTAAGTTACAGAGAAAGGTTGAACAAGTTGGGTCTTTATTCTTTGGAGCGTAGAAGGTTGAGGGGGGACTTGATAAAGGTATTTAAAATTATGAGGGGGATAGATAGAGTTGACATGGATAGGCTTTCTCCATTGAGAGTGGGGGAGATTCAAACAAGAGGACATGAGTTGAGAGTTAAAGGGCGAAAGTTTAGGCGTAACATGAGGGGGAACTTCTTTACTCAGAGAGTGGTAGCTATGTGGAACGAGCGTCTAGCAGAAGTGGTTGAGGCAGGTTTGATGTTATTTAAGGTTAAATTGGATAGATATATGGACAGGAAAGAAATGGAGGGTTATGGGCCAAGTGCTGGTTGGTGGGACTAGGTGAGAGTAAGCGTTCGGTACGGACTAGAAGGGCTGAGATGGCCTGTTTCCGTGCTGTAATTGTTATATGGTTGTTGTTAAAATACAGTTGAAACATTTTGGTGTCTGGTTTTAAATTGTGATGTATTACAAAGGAGTCTTTACAGAAAGTTAAATGGAGTTTAGTAAAAATAATCTGATGTATTAGCTATCCCTGATGAATATCAGTTATGTATATGGGATACTTGGGGGCAGGGGGGGGAAGGAATGTGTTTAGAAGTGAGGATGCAAAGTGTATTACTTCCTCTTTACTCATCATTAATTGCCTTGGGGATGGGTGTAGATGCTCATTGGGTGGTCTGGTCAGACCTGCAGTATCCAAGCATCCAGTTTGGATGGGGAAGTCTCATATTTCTGCAATTTCAGTGTTTTGTAAATACAGTCGGCCCTCCTTATCTGCGAGTTCCACATGCGCGAATTCAACCAACCGCGAATCGAGAAAAACTGGAAGTGCTCTTCCAGCACTTGTTGTTCGAACATGGACAGACTTTTTTTTGCTTGTCATTATTCCCTAAACGATGCAGTATAACAACTATTTTACATAGCATTTACATTGTATTAGGTATTATAAGTAATCTAGAGATGATTTAAAGTATACGGGACGATGTGCGTAGGTTATTGTGGATCAGGATCGAAAAAAAACTGGGAGTTCTCTTACTAAGTGAGTCGGAACAGGTACACTCGGTATTATTTAGTGTCAGTTAGTCAAACATTTGTCTTAGTATATAGTATATATTTTACCTTTCTATGCATATAAAACACTGAAGAAATGTATGTTTCAGCTCTGGGCTCGGGAACGGAAATTCCCGAGTTCGATCCAGTGACAGTCCGCTCCCGAGTGCCGGGTTGATGTGAAGGATCAAAAACCCCAAACCCCAAAACCCAATAATTAAACCACTGCGTTGCTTAGTAATAATTGTAGCTTTCATCGGGGCAGGTCCTTTCTCACTTTATCCTTTAAAATTGTTTCAATCGTTGACTGACTGTAGCCTAATGCTTTTCCAATGACCGATGGCGTTTCACCTCTTTCCAATCGCTTTATTATTTCCACTTTATTTTAAATCGTGATCGTGATTATTTTCGTGAACAGAAACACTGCGGATTCAGAGCTCCACCACCGGGTCCTAATGTCCACCGCACTGAGACAGGTTAAATAAGGTCCAGGGTTCCACCGGGTCCTAAGGTCCACTGCATTTAGACAGGTTGAATAAGGGACTTGAGCATCCGCATTTTTTGGTATCCGCGAGGGGTCCCGGAACCAATCCCTCGCGGATAAGGAGGGTTGGCTGTGTACTTCTGAGTGCCAGCAGTAGCTCACAATGAGATTGTCAATGATTTCAGATTTTACACTATGTCAAGATTTCCCTGTCAGTAGTAGTTTAATTGGTAGCACCTTTGTCTATGTCTGGAGCTAATGGAGTTCACACTACAGTTGTACAGAACCTGTGTTGGCAAAAGGATAGGGTGCTTACCTGATGGCATGGTCAATATTATCCCACAATCAGTGTTTGTAGAAAGTTAATACAGTAAAACTGATAATTCACTATCTAACTTTTCAGAAAATTCAGTGGTTTAGCATTCTTGACACCATTGTCAGTGGTTTGATAACAAATGCTGCTTCCTGCACTACTCTCTCTGCTTCACTAGGATTCAGTCCGGTGATTTCTCCTTTTTGATGGAGCCTCAGGAAATTTTCTGATTCAATTGCATGTCTTTTTTTTAAGTACAAGAGTTGTGTTGAAGTTTAAACACAATAGCTGATGTTCTGGAAAATCTGCTGATCTGACACCACCAATGTCCCAAGTGTGGTGGATTTTTACTGTATTATGGAATTGTAGAAGTTGATAGCACAGGAGACCATTCAGTTTTTTGTTCCTTTGGTAAGAAATATATTCCTACTTTCTAATTCTATGGGTAACGTTAGTTCAAGTGAATCCCCACTCACTGATAAATTTACCTGGTTTCTGCTTCTACTACTACTTTTGTTAGCAATATGGAACACTGAATGGTAGCAAGTTTCTTCCACTCACTATTTTTTTAAAAATCCTTTCTTTCTCTCTAACCATTCACTGACTCTGTATTCCCTTGTTATTCCCCTTCCTCTTAGGGCAATAGACAATTCTTCTTCAAGCTGTCACAGCTTTGCATAATTGTCTAAACTTCAATGATATCTTCAGTGCTTCTCCAGAAAGGAAATATCCAACCTCAATATAATTATAATCTCCCAGAATTGGTCACATGCTCGTAACCTCCCCCCCCCGCCCCCACTGCATCCTCTCTAGCATAGTTACATGCTTCCTAAAGTGTATTAAATCAGAGCTGATAGTTAGGCCTCAGCTCTAACACTGTAATGTACAGTTCCGGCACGACCAATTTGCTCTTGTTTTCTTCATCTAAAAAGCAAGCATCTGGTATGTATGCCTCTTATCTCCTTGTCTATCGATTGTGCAGAGACTATGAATATACACTCTGATTCTTCTACCTTTCTTAAGGTGCTACCTTTTACATTCTTTTCCTTTATCTGGTCATTAATGAAATAAGGTATTTGAACATCAATGTGTGCTGTATTGCTTATGTATTTTATACAGTAGATGTCTTTCCAACATACCTGATTGCAAGTAAACTATATTTGTTATGAAGGGAACTAAATTAATTTGAATCCCTTTTCACAGGAAGCAAAATAATGACATTGCTCAGGATTTTCAACAGTCAATAAGAAACCTTATAAAAATACTTTCCTGGCCAAGACCCAACTGCAAATATTAACAGCTGTACTATTCTCAGATTTAAATCTGTTTGAGCCAACAGATCTCTCACTGTATTGAATGTAGAAACATAAATCTTTTTGATTATCTTTGCTGTAGACAAATATATCAGTGCTGCTGTTACATTTGTATAACTCGTGTTGTACAGTGAGTAGATTTTATACCTAGTTTAAGGATGTATCAAAAAGAAGTAGCCTTTAAAATTCAGCGTGGATTTGTTGGGTCAGTGATTTTACGTACTTTGAAAGAAGTGAAGATTGTAATATTTTCTGCACTTTATGTGGCACATCAAAGAGTGCGTCCTTGTTTCACTGACTGTGAGCCTTCTGCTTATCCCAGTTTTTTGCTGTGTTCTTCCCTTTTTAGAGTTGCCTGTAAAACCTGATCTGAATAGGAAAGAAACTGCCAGAAATTGCATGCAGAATTTGGAAAATGGGTTACGGGGAAGTTGTGTTAATTCTCCTTGTTCATTGCCTTCCCTGAATATCTATGTTATTCTCCCATTCCCACTCCCCCATTGAACGTCATCCTACTTCATTGTAGCAACACACATCAAAGTAGCTGGTGAACGCAGCAGGCCAGGCAGCATCTCTAGGAAGAGGTACAGTCAATGTTTCAGGCCGAGACCCTTCATCAGATCTTCCTAGAGACGCTGCCTGGCCTGCTGCATTCACCAGCTACTTTGATGTGCGTTGCTTGAATTTCCAGCATATGCAGAATTCCTGTTGTCTACTTCATTGTACTCTCTTTTGTGGAAATGTTCTGCTCTCTTCTACGCTAGGTGAGAAATTTCCATATAGTGGACTGTAACTTCATTGTCAAAAAGATTTACATTTGCTTGAAGTCCTGAGGCAATTCATTTGCACAATTATTCAATCCTCCATTTGACATAAATCCTTTGAAAGTTGCATTCACTTGGCTTCAGTGCATTTTAACTAAGGTCCACACTTTAAAAAGACAGTTCTAACTGGGGCACAACATACTGACAAAGAGCCAAAACTTAAAGCTCTCATTAGTGTCTAAAATTCTCCACTTCTGACATAACCAGCACATTCCCAAGCAGCCTTTTGAAGATCATCTCTGCAGCAGCATTACCCACAAAGTCAGACAGTATTAGTATTGGTTCATTATTGTCACATACAGAAATGCAGCCAAAACCTTTTTGTGTGCCATTCAGACAGATCGTAATTGCATCAAAGAAAACAGAACACAGAATATAGTGTTGCAGTTAGAGAGAAAGTGAAGTGCAGAACAAATAAAGTGCATTGGCTATATTTGGTATTTAAGAATTCATTCTTTAATTTGTAATGCTCAGGGCTATTGGCTTGTGTTTATCTAGGGGAAACCTCGTCTGCCCACCAAACCGTGTCTCACGTTTGCGTAGCTGCTGTTATAATGCACCCTGGTACAAACCCACACATCAAATATCAGACAGCACACAATGAACGATTTACAGATTACACTTTATAGATCTTACTGGAACTATGTAATTAATAGAGATACAATATAAAAGGGAAGTAAAAGGTGCCAAACTTATCAGAGTTCAACCACTTTATGCACGACTGTTGGAGCTCAATTAACGGGATCTTCCGTCCACCAGTCGATCTCCTCTGACTTCCTCGACCCGCCGCCTGGGACCACCCATGGTGTTCGACCAGAGCGCGTTCAGCACGTCCTTCCTCTTCGGTTCTCCTCCTGAAAAACCCACGCACTCACCCAGGTTCCCACACATACAGATAGAATAACATAACTTCCATTGGTTAGTTCCTCCGTTATCTATAACTATAACCCAAACATTTCAGCTACAGAGAACGTTACTTCATAGTTAACATTGCAAAGAAGCCATTTCATTATTATCTTCAGAGGAGCCATTTTTTAATTAACAGTTAACATTGCAGTTAATATTACTGAGAACCCTACAAAAATATGAGAGATCTGCTGAAGAGTTTGATAACAGTGGGATAGAAGCTGTCTTTGAGACTGGTTGTTTCCAGCCTCGGGGTTTTGTCTCTTCTGCCCAATGAGCTGTGGAAGAAGAGAGGATGACAGAGGTGGCTGGAACCCTTGATTACATTGGCTGTTTTCCCAAGGCAAGGGGTTGGATCAATGAAAGGGAGTCAGGTTGATGTGATAGTAATTTTTAACCACTTTGACTTTTGGATATTCTTCAATCTAAAAGAGCAGCATTTGATAATTGTTCACAATGTATCTATGCACAGTGACTTGCCAAATAACATTTACAGTGGATTCTGGTTAATTGTGCCATTGGTTAAATGGTGTAGCTGTTTCTTTGGGACAACTTTTTTTAAAATTAATTTTTTTATAAGTTTCTACAATGCAGCAAAAAAAACAGCAAAAAGAAGATTTATACAGTGCAAAACAGACATATCAAATTTGATATGTTTGTAACAGTTAAGGAAGAGTACCCATAATAGAATCGTATAAAGTTAGTTACCACCCCACCCTCCCACTACCCAACTCCAAGCCAACCTTACAATATATAGAGAAGTTAATCAGAACTTTTATCACCACAGAGCTGTATCTATAAAAAGGAATATTGCCTACTACCTGAGCTATAATAAGTTTACAGGTCAAAAAAATGTAAGTCTTAACTGAAAGAAGCTGGAAGTAAGGGATTTAAATACAAAAGAAAAAAAGGAGGGATAAACCCTTAATCTAAACGGGAATTATGAAAATATTCAAGAAAAGGTCCCCGCACCTTTTGGAACTTTATATCCGAATTAAGAAGTGAATAATGAATCTTTTCAAGGTCTAAGCAGGACATAATATCTCTGAGCCATTGAGCATGAGTGGGTGGGGCAACATCTCTCCACCTAAGAAGGACTGCACATTTGGCCAAAAGAGAGGCAAAAGACAATGTACGACGTTTAGCTGGACTCAGATGCACGTCAACTTCTCCCTAGGTGCCGAAAAGAGCAATCAGAGGGTTAGATTCCAAATAACAATTAAGTATGTGGGATAAAGTTAGAAAGACATCTCTCCAAAATTTCTCCAAGCTAGGACAAGCCCAGTACATATGAATAAGGGAAGCCTTGCACCCCCCCCCCTTTACACTTGTCGCAACGGGGTCTAATATCAGGATAGAACCGCGATAATTTAGTCTTAGACATATGAACCCTGTGTACAACTTTAAACTTGTGGCAGTGGCGAGCACATAAAGAAGTTGAATTAACTGACTTGAGAATTGAATCCCAAACCTCGTCAGACAGAGAAAGATTTAAATCATGCTCCCAGGCAGTTTTAATTTTGTCAAAGGGGGCTCGCCTCAAAATCACTAACCTATCTCGAACAGTGGATATTAAACCTTTACCCAATGGGTTCATTTGAAGGAACATATCCACAACATTTTTATCGGGTACCTCAGTAAAGTTTGGTATCTATGAAAAAATCTTCAAAGCACCTAATGCCCTTTCTGTGCCAATCTTCAAATGTGAAATCCTGCACAGGAAGCTGAAAAAGATGATTTTATAGGACTAGAGAGAGAGAAACCATAAAGACCATTACATTTTCTGAACTGAGCCCATATTCTCAGAGTGTGTCTGATAACAGGATGAAATTATTTGACCCCTTAGATATGCTTTCATAGCATCCCAAACAACCTGACTTGAGGTTTCAAATGACGTATTAGTATTTTTTTTAAAAAAAGTTATCTGGTCCTCCATAAATTTTACAAAATTATTATCCGACAACAAGATTGGATTAAAATGCCAATGCTTACTCATTTGGGGGAAACCAGGAAGAATTATAGACAGGGTGATTGGGGCATGATCTGAAATCAATATAGTCTGATAGTCACAAGAGCGAACAGATGGAATTAGCTGATTATTAATTAAAAGAATAATCAATTCTAGTAAACGTGTGATGGACATGTGATAAAAAAGAATAATCTCTCTCATTTGGATGGAGAAAATGCCATACATCGGAGATACCATAATTGGAAAGGAAAGACTGAATTGATAAAGCAGATTTACTTGGTAGTCTAGGAATAGAGGACAATCGATCCAAAACTGGATCTAACCAACAATTAAAATCACCGCCCAATATGAGAGAATATGAACTCAGCTTAGGCAATAAAGAGAAAAAACGATCAAAAAAACTCCACATCCTCCGAATTGGGAGCATATAAGTTAGCCAAGACTACCAGTGTGTTATATAATTTCCCCGAGACAATAATAATTTAGAAAAGTCTCTCACTTAGAGAGATTGGCAGCAGTTAAAACTAAGTGAGAGACTTCTCTGAATTGCTCACAGGTTTAAATGTAGGAATTGCGCGAAATGTAGTTTCAGTACTTATGAGTTTGTTTTCTAATTTCTCCAACAAAACTAAGAGAAAGTTCGGAAGTCTGCATGATGGCACTGGAATGGCAAAATAAGAGATTACATGAGAGTTTTCCCCATTACCATGGTGACAGAACCAAGTACAATGCATTCCAGTTAATTGGGACACATCAGGACCCATACATTTTGACCCAATTAATGGCTGCTCTAGTTAGCCGATGTTTCATGGAAATAGTTAAATGGTAGTTCGTTATGCCTTTTAACTGAGTAACTTAAGCATTTAATTGAAATACTGAACAAATTAGAACACTACCAATATTACTAGGGTATTATAAAACTGTATTAATTTCTAATAGTTACAATGGAGGAATCATCACTGCTGTGTTCTTTTGATTTACTGTAAATGAACAAAATCAGCGCAGACAACTAGTGCAGATAATGGACTGCCTACATTGCCTTTCTGTATAAGGTCAAAATATAAAACAAAATGATCAAAAATCACTGCTATATGAATCACCATCTGTCAACGCAAATGGATAATGTAACACTGTGTTCAAAGAAATTGTTATCCCTGATCATTTTCAAGATGGCAAATGAATGTGGGAGAATTGTGAAAGACATGACTAAAGAGACCTGTAAGATTTTATTTTTCAGCACCTTTCTTGTTTCGAGTGGCTAATTTTATTTGTTACTTAGGAGTTAAAAGTGGTTGTAAAGAAGACGTTTTAACCAATTTTCATCCACTGTTGTCCTTTTTGCCCATAATTTCTTAAACACATCTCCTACTCCTATTATCAGTTTTATTTTGTTCATTTTAGTCTGGATATAATTTAATTTTTGGTGGTCATTTATTTTTGTCTTCTGGAAATTTATTAGTGAATGTTGTCACCAACCTTTTATAAGAATTGTCTTTCATTTTCTAACCTAGCTGCAGATATTCCTTCTGGAGGCCAAAATATTTCAACATTTTTGTTTTAAGCTACTGACCCATTCTAGTTCTAGTTACATCTCTTACTTTTTTGGCTGCAAGCTGAGCATTTACCAAACAGTCGAGTTTTAAAAAAAGTCAAAAAATGGATAAGCTACAGGTTCATCAACAGTGAGTACTGGATGATTAAAAATAATTTCTAAAAAGAGCAGAAATGGCTACATTGGAAAGAATGATGTGTTTGATTGCATTAGAGATAACTGGATTTTGTTTACTGAACAGATTGACCAGTATTTTGAAACAAATGAAATAGCCAATGAGGACTGAGTACCAATTTTGCTTAGTGCATTGGATTTAAGTGCCTACAGTTTGCTTAGAAGTTTAACTGCTCCAACCAAACCAGCTGAAATGACCTTTGCTGATATTGTGAAAGTAATACAGGACCATCTAGAACCAAAACCTTAGTTGTTTGCAGAATACATTAGGTTTTATAAGTGGAATCAAAAGGAAGGGAGGTCCATTTCAGCTTGCGTGGCTGATTTGAAGAAATTGTCTGAGCATTGTCAGTTGGTAATGGGCTTAATGATGCACCGAGATTGTTTAGTTTGTGGAATCTTAGAAGAAAGTATTCAAAATGGCCTCTAACTGAAGCACAACTTACATTTAAAAGAGCAGTTGAAATCGCTGTATCAATGGAAACAGTAGACAAAGGCATCATTGAGTTGCAGTCAGGAATGAAAGTGAGCATGAACAAAATTGCGGCGTCTAGACGGAGGTCTGCCTGGCCAAACAAATTGTGTTACCGTTGTAGCAAGGGCTCACAGTACTAGACTAATGCAGGTTTAAAGGCGAAACTTACAGAAAATGTAACAAAGACACATACAAAGAGCATGTTGGGCAGACAAAAAAAATGGACTGCAAAGGAAGCGATTAAAAATAAAAAGTCTATGAAAAATCTTATAATGAGAGTGACACAAGACTGGGTAGCCTTGAACTTTGCAATGTGAAACTAAAAACAGATAAGCAATATGGCTTACTCCAGTTGTGACTGACTGACTTACAGCCTGTTATGCTGTTGTGGTTTAGGGCAGCAATAAAGGTCCTACATCCCTCCCTGTCCTTGGCCACTGAGATGTAGAAGGATTCTTCATTGCTGTTTCCATAACAGATGTGTTTTACCAGTCAGGGTTGTTAGCCCTCAGCTGAACCCCCGAACATGGAGGACCAGTGGGCCACTCTTAGTCTTGCCTCTCCCTTTTGACCTATTTGGCATAGGTGACCCTACCAGGAGCCAAAGCATAAGGCCCTGACTCCAGCCAACATAGCACTCTGGGCCATTGAGGCCATTGAAGCCTTCAGACTACGACAATGTTGTAGTCCTCTTGGAGAACATCAGAGTGATTGGCAAATTAATTAAAATGGAATTGGACACTAGCTTGGCTGTTTCAGTCATTCCAGAGAATGAGTTTGAACAACATTTCAAAGATACCAAACTGAAGTCTGCAGATGTCCAGCTAAGAACTTATACTTGAGAAAAGTTAACTCCCGTGGGAATGACATCCGTGATGTTACAACAACCAAGCATATTGGGCTTTGTATATGGTAAAAAGGGAGGGCCAGCATTGGGGGGGGCATGAGTGGCTGAGACAACTACAACTTGATTGGAGATCCATCCACAATTTGCATGCTATATCCCCTATAAAAGTCAACTGAAAGCAAATTAAGAAAGAGACTGGATGATGCCACAGCAACGTTCAAGATGGCATTGCAAAACTCAAACATATCAGGGGTAAAATAGTGTTAAGTGAAAATACCACACTCAGGTTTTGCAAAGCACATCCAATTCCTTGTACCATCTGTAGTAACGTAGCCAGAGTGCAAGGTGGCAAGATTGCATGGGGGCTGAAGGGATTCTTTGCAAGGTTGGGTGGAGTCTGTGGGCAACACCAGTTGTCCCAGTTGCCAAGAAGAATGGGTCTGTCAGCATCTGTGGTGACTTTAAAGTCACCATTAACCTAGTATTGGAGTATATCAATATCCTCTTCCCAGGATAGAGGATTTTTGAAGACTTTTATGGAGGAAAGCACTTATCTGAGGCCTACCTACAGATGGAGATGGAAGAAGGGTCCAAAGTTTCTTGTCACCTTAAACACTCACAAAAGGCTTTAAAACTGTAGTAGGCTTTTTTTTTGGAGTAGCATCGGCATCTGTACTCTAGCAAAAAGCTATGGACTAGGTGTTGCAAAGCTGTCCAGGCACTCAGTGTTGCATGGATAACATCATTGTTACTGATGAGGATGACAAGGAACATCTCCAAAATCTCTAGACCATGTTAAAAAGATAAGAAGATTCTGGGTTTAGAGCACAATGCAACAAGTGTGAACTCTTTAAACCAAGCATCACTTACTGTGGTCACAACCTGGTCAAGCTGGCGTTAGTGTACAACGCTCAGTGGCCATCTTCCAGATAGCCCACAAAAATGTCTATTTTACTTCTTTTGTGTTTGTTTTCCATCTTTAAATGTGTTTCTGGAGCTCTTAGAGCCTGACATCTACTGTGATCCTTTCCTGTCTCTTGAGAAGATTCCAGGAAGCGAGTGTGTACTTGGACGGCCTCAAAGCAAAGAAACTTGGAGATTGGGTGTAAGCCGATATTTGACTCCATTTCACCAATTAAAGTATTAAGGAAGATCAAGACATCAAAGCGAATATGGAAGGCAACAGGAGTTCAATGCCAACAGCCTGCCTTGTCTGTGAGTGACCTATCGCTGTGTGGCTTGCTGTGGCAGGTGGTTAGGCCTCTGCGCTCATGTGGTGCCCCTTTCTTTTGACAGTGATGTTTGATGTTACCGTGGTTCTGCGTTTATGGATTGGACTGTTGGATTTACAGACTGTGGACTTTTTCAGACTTGTGGTTTTAATATTCTATGGTTTTCACCCACTTTCCATTTTGTTGTGCGAGGGAAAGGGGTTTGAGTTTGATATTCTTTTTGTATTCTGTCAGTTTTTTTGTGTGAGGGAAGGGTTGCTTGGGGGTCAATGTTCTTGCTGCATTTTGTGTGCGTGTGTGTGTGTGTGTGTGTGTGTGTCTGTGTGTGTGGGGGGGGGGTCGATGTTCTTTTTGTGTTTTGTGCTGGGCAGGGCGTTTGGGGGTTGATGATCACGATGCCGTTCTTTTTTGTGCGGTGGATTAGGTTTGATGTTTCTCTCTGAATGACCTTAATGTTCTTTCTTTGCTTTATGCCTATCTGGAGAAGACTGCTTTCAGAGTTGTATATGGATACATATATTGATAATAAATGTAGCTTTGAACCATTGGTACACAAGCATTATGAAGTGCGCTGAGAAAATTCAAGCAGTTGTGGATTCCCCAAGGCCAAGTCAAGTCAAGTTTATTGCCATTTCGATCATAAGCTGCTGGTACAGTAGACAGTAAAAACGAAACAACGTTCCTCCAGGACCCTGGTGCTATATGAAACAACACAAAACTACACTAGACTATGTGAGACAGCACAAGGCTACACTAGACTATGTAGAACAACATAAAAACTACACTAGACTACAGACCTGCACAGGACTACATAAAGTGCACAAACCAGTGCAGGGCAGTACAATACTTACTAAACAAGACATTTGGCACAGTAGAGGATAAATTACAATATAATAATAAATGATGTAGATGTCAGTCTAGTCTCTGAGTATTGAGGAGTCTGATGGCTTGGGTGAAAAAACTGTTGCACAGTCTGGTTGTGAGAGCCTGAATGCTTCTGTACCTTTTGCCAGATGGCAGGAGGGAGAAGAGTTTGTGTGAGGGATGCGTGTGGTCCTTCACAATACTGTTAGCTTTGTGGGTGCAGCGTGTGGTGCACTAGTGGGGAGAGAGACCCCGACAAATTTCTCAGCTGACCTCACTATCTGCTGCAGTGTCTTGCGATCTGAGACGGTGCAATTCCCGAACCAGGCAGCGATGCAGCTGCTCAGGATGCTCTCGATACATCCTCTGTAGAATGTTGTGAGGATGGGAGGGTGGGAGATGGACTTTTCTCAGCCTTCGCGGAAAGTAGAGACGCTACTGGGCTTTCTTGGCTATGGAGCTGGTGTTGTGGGAACAGGTGAGATTCTCCGCCAGGTGAACGCCAAGAAATTTGGTGCTCCTAATGATATCAATGGAAGAGCTGTCAATGTTCAGTGTAGAATGGTCACTCCGTGCTCTCCTGAAGTAAACAACTATTTCTTTTATTTTGTTCACATTCAGAGACAGGTTGTTGGCTCTGCACCAGTCTGTTAGCCGCTGCACCTCCTCTCTGTATGCTGACTCGTCGTTCTTGCTGATGAGACCCACCATGGTTGTGTCATCGGCGAACTTGATGATGTGATTCGAGCTGTGTATTGCTGCACGGTCATGGGTTAGCAGAGTGAACAGCCGTGGACTGAGCACACAGCCCTGGGGAACCCCCATGCTCAGTGTGATGGTGTTGGAGATGCTGCTCCCGATCCAGACTGACTGAGGTCTCCCAGTCAGGAAGTCTAGGATCCAGTTGCAGAGGGAGGTATTCAGGCCCAGTAGTTTCAGCTTTCCAATCAGGTGCTGAGGAATGATTGGGTTGAATGCTGAACTGAAGTCTTGAACAGCATTGGAACGTATGTGTCTTTTTTGTCCAGGTGGGTGAGGGCTAGGTGGTGGCGATGGCGTCTGTTGAATGGTTGGGACGGTACACGAACTGCAGGGGGTCCAGTGAGGGGGGCAGCAGGGTCTTTATGTGCCTCATGATGAGCCTCTTGAAACATTTCATGATGATGGATGTGAGAGCAACGGGACGGTAGTTGTTGAGGCAGGACACTGAAGACTTCTTCGCCACAGGGATGATGGTGGCGGCCTTGAAGCATGTTGGAACGACGGCGCTGCTCAAGGAGATGTTGAAGATGTCAGTGAGAACATCTGCCAGCTGGTCTGCACAACCTCTGAGCACTCGGCCAGGAATATTGTCTGGTCCAGCAGCCTTCCGTGGGTTGACCCTGCGTAGAGTTTTCCTCACATCGGCCACGGTAAGACACAACACCTGGTCATTGGGAGGAGGAGTGGTCTTCCTCGGCCCCACGTCACTTTCTGCCTCGAAACGAGCGTAGAAGTTGTTCAATGAATCTGGGAGGGAGACATCACTAGCAGAGGCAGGTGATGTTGTCTTGTAGTTGGTGATGTCCTGAATGCCCTTCCACATGCGCCGTGTGTCGCCGCTGTCCTGGAAGTGGCTGTGGATTTGCTGGGCATGTGCACGCTTTGCCTCTCTGATGGCTCGGGACAGTTTGGCCCTCGCTGTTGTTAGGGCTGCCTTGTCGCCTGCTCTGAAGGCGGAGTCATGGGTCCTCAGCAGCGCACGCACCTCCGCGGTCATCCATGGCTTCTGGTTAGAGTGTGTAGTGATGGTCTTGGTCATAGTGACGTCATCAGTGCACTTGCTGATATAGCTAGTCACTGATGCCGTGTACTCCTCTAAGTTGGTAGAGTCGCCATCGGTTGCAGCCTCCCTGAACATGTGCCAGTCAGTGTGTACAAAGCAGTCTTGGAGAGCAGAGATGGCTCCTGCTGGCCAGATTTTCACCTGCTTCAGATCTAATCTGGACCGTCTGACGAGTGGTCTGTATGCTGGGATTAGCATAACAGAGATGTGGTCTGAGTAACCGAGGTGGTTACTCCGGACATGTTGCAGTAGTGGTCCTTTTTAGGATTTGTCAATTACTATAACAGATTCCTGCCCAACCTGGCTACTGGTCTTCATGCCTTGAACTCATTACTACAGATTGGGAAGAAATAGCAATGAACAGAACAATGTGAGGTGGCTTTCCAAAAAGTAAAGGAAATATTGATGTCAGATACTGTGCTCACATATTATGATCCACATCGTCCAGTGAAGCATGCACTATTTGGGATTCCAACACATCCAGAAGAAAGGTGTCCAGAGCTAGCAGAACCATTTCCTGCAGTCCCAGATTCAACTTGTGTAACCACCATGGAAGAGGCCCTAAAACCTGAGATAGTTTCACAGCCACAAGTCTATACTGCCAAGCAGAGTGACCTCCTTTGACATTATCTCAAGACATTTTCTCACAAGAATAAGAAATCCTCCATAGTGATTAGACCTTTCAGCCTGAATGGGGCAATCTAAAATTTACTATGCTGTGGCTGACTATATAGTAGTTGATTTATATAGCACACTGTGTATATAGTTGAGATGCATTCTGTATTGATTTGGAGTTTATAGCTAAGCAGGGAAGGATGTTGTGCATTTAATATTTCAGTAACATTTGAAAAATATTGCAAATATATTTGATTTATAGTTGAATCTTTGTTTACATAATGCATTGCATGTTATATGTAAAAGTACATAAATGGCGTATGTTATTATGTCACCACGCCAAACGTGCGCACCTTGCTTAAAGTAAAAATGATGTTAGACTCACATTTTTGGCTCCATGTTTTCTTGCAATTAGTTTTATGTCTTGGAGTTGCAAAACTTAAGAATCAATGTGCGAAAGAAGACAGACTTGAAAATATATACTGAGAACATGAGTTGTGGAGTCCTTGAAAATGAGTCCATAGAGCGTGGAATCAGTTTAGTGTTGAGGTGAGTGAAGTTATCCAACTTATCAATGGTCCTATCAGGAGCTTGATGGTTGAATGGTAATAACTGTTTCTGAACCTGGTGGTGTAGGACCTAAAGCTCTTGTACCTCCTTCCTGTTGGCAGCAGTGAGAAGAGAGCATGGACAGGATAGTAGGGATCTTTGATGAGGGCTGGTCCTTCTTGTAGCAGCATTCTTTGTCAATGTACTCAATGGCAGTGAGGACTTTTCCTGTGATGGACTGGGCCATATCCAGTGTGTTTTGTAGGCTTTATGTTCTTGGGCATTGGTGTCTTTATACCGGACTGTGGTGCAACTAGTCAAGATATTCTTCATTGTGCATCTGTGGAAGCTTATCAAAGTTTTAGATGATATGTCAAATCTGCGACTTATAAGAAAGTAGAGTCGTTGCCATGCCTTCTTTTTAATGGCACTTATTTGCTGGACCCAGAACAGATCATCCAAAATGATAATGCCAAGGAATTTAAAGTTATTGACCCTCTCCACCTCCAGTCTTCTCATAAGTACTAGCCCCTGGACATCTGCTTTCTTCTTCCTGTACTCAATAATCAGCTGTTTGGTTTTGCTGACGTTGACAGAGTGGTTGTTACCATAGCACCGTTGAACCAGATTTTCAATCTCTCTTGTACACGCTGAATCTTGTATAAAATCTCCCTCCTATATGTGAAGTGTTTTCACCACTCAAACACGAGGAAATCTGCAGATGCTGGAATTTCAAGCAACACACATGAAAGTTGCTGGTGAACGCAGCAGGCCAGGCAGCATCTCTAGGAAGAGGTACAGTTGATGTTTCAGGCTGAGACGTTGGTCCCGACGAAGGGTCTCGGCCCGAAACGTCAACTGTACCTCTTCCTAGAGATGCTGCCTGGCCTGCTGTGTTCACCAGCAATTTTTATGTGTGCTGTTTTCACCACTTTGTGTTTTGCTTTCAATTTTCCAGTTCCTTCAGGTTTTTAATGTCTAAGGTCAGGTGTGTACGAGGAACCTGGCAGAATGATGAGGAACAGGTGGGAGAAAATGAAGCTGAGAAATTATGAAAACATTAGGCCAGTTAGTAGCGGAGCATTTCACTTAACCCTGGTGTGAAATGAGGTACAACGCTACAGTAGCATAGCGGTTAGTGTAACGCTATTATAGCTCGGGTGTTGGGGTTTGGAGATCAATTCCAATGCCATCTGTAAGGAATTTGTACATCCTCTCCATGCATTGTGTGGAATTTTTGTGGGTGCTCCAGTTTCTTCCCAGAGTTCAAAGACGTACTGGTTAACAAGTTAATTGGTCATTGTAAATTGTCCCGTGATTAGGTCAGGATTAAATCAGGGGTTACACACAAAATGCTGGAGGAACTCAGTAGGCCAGGCAGCATCTATGAAAAAAAATACAGTTGCCGTTTTCTGGGGCTGAAACCCTTCAGCAGGATGGGAGATATAAAGCTGAGGAGTAGATTTGGAAGATGGGGGGAGGGGAGAGAGAAACGGCAGGCGACAGGTAAAAGTTTGGGGAGGGATGAAGCAAAGAGCCAGGAAGTTGATTGGTGAAAAAGACAGAAGGCCATGGAAGAAAGCCGGTGGGGGGCGGGGAGGAACACCAGAAGGAGGCGATGGGTGGGTGGGCAAGGAGATAACATAAGAGAGGGACAAAGGGATGGGAAATGGTGAAGGGAGGGTGGAGGCATTATTGGAAGTTGGAAAAATTGATGTTCGTGCCATCAGATTGCAGGCTACCCAAACGGAATATAAGGGGTTATTCCTCCAACCTAAGTGTGGCTTTATCCCAACAGTGGAGGAGGCCATGGATGGATATATCAAAATGGGAAATGGAATTAAAATGGGTGGCCACAGGGAGATCTTGCCTGTTCTGGCAAACGGAGCACAGATGGTCTGTGAAGTGGTCTCCCAATCTACGTAGGTTTCATCGATATGCAAGAAGCCCCACTAGGAGCACTGAACACAGTACATGATCCCAAACAGACTCACAGGTAAAGTGTCGTCTCACCTGGAAGGACTGTTTGGAGCCCTGAATAGTAGTGAAGAAGAAGATATAGGGGGCAGGTGTAGCACTTGTTCCGCTGACAAGGATAAGTGCCAGGAGGGAGATCAGTGGGGAGGGACGAATACCCAAAGGAGTCATGTAGGGAGCGATCCCTGTGGAAAGCAGAAAATGGCAGGTGGGTAAGGAAAGATGTGGGATCCAGTTGGAGGTGGCAGAGGTTTCAGAGAATTATGTGCTGGACGTGGAGGCTGGTGGAGTGGTAGGTAAGGACAAGAGGAACCCTGTCCCTGGTAGTGTGGCGGAGGATAGGGTGAGAGCAGACGAGTGTGAAATGGAAGAGATGCATTTGAGAGCAGCGTTGATGGTGGAGGAAGGGAAGCCCCTTTCTTTGAAAAAGGAGGACATCTCCTTTGATCTAGAATGAAAAGCCTCATCGTGAGAGTAGGTGCAGTGGAGATGGAGTAATTGAGAGAAGGGGATGGTGTTTCTACAAGTAGCAGGGTAGGATGAGGTATAGTCCAGGTAGCTGTGAGAATCCGTTGGATTATAATAGACATCGGTGGATAAGCTGTCTGTAGAGGTAGAGAGAGTGAGATCGAGAAAGGGATGAGAAGTGTCAGAAATGGACCAGGTGAATTTGAGGGCAGGGTGGAAGTTGGAGGCAAAGTGGATGAAATCGACGAGTTCAGCCGAGGTGCAGGAAGCGGCACCAATTCAATAGTTGATGTCGCGTAGGAAGAGTGCAGGACAGTCACCAGTGTAGCTTTGAGGCCTTCCTGGTGGGGGATGGAGGTGTATACGGACTGGACATCCATAGTGAAAATAAGGTGATGGAGGCCAGGGAGCCTGAGATCCTTGAAAAGATCAAAGTGGGAAGAAGGTTGCTGTGCAGTAAGAGGGCTATTCTGCACTGTATCTCCAATAAATAAAGATAATGAAAAAATATGTACTTCATGGAGAATTTTGACAGTTGGCACTTAGCAAGGATAAACAGAGTGATGGGGTATTGAATTTAGTATCACCAAATGAAGTAGTTTAGTGGAAGGTGTTTCAGTGGAAAAAAATTTTTATAGTAGTGATCATGATTCAGTTTGATTTAACATGGCTATGGGAAAGATAAAATAGAAGTAAATATTCCCAACTGGGGTAATGCCGCTTCAGTAAAAGTAGACAGGGAAGCTGTATGAAGGTAAATTAGTCTTCGAGATTGGAGGTATTTAAGCAGGAGATTTAGGGGTCTACTTGACATATTCCCACAATGAATTAACATGAGATTGCCAAATCTAGTGTCCCTGGATGACTAAGAGCACAGTGAGTAAGATTAGACAGGAAGAACTGGAACTTGAATGAGATACAGAGCTGCATGTAGTGTATTGTACCACTGCTTTATATAAAAAAAAGGATAAATGGCGGAATTACAAACCAGTTGGTTTAACTTTGAAGGTAGACTAATATAGCAGTGCATTACAATAGACAGTTAAGTCTTCATTAGATTATTCAAGGACAGAATACAGGGATTTGTTGGGATGATGGTGTCTGTGAGCAGGAGGTGAGCTAGTTGGATTAACTGTATTGAATTTTTTGCGGTGTGGTGAAAAGAGGCATTGATGAGGACAGCACTCCTTGTTTGTAACGCAGGAAGAGGCTACAGCCCCGCTCCCAGAGGAGCATTCCTATTTGTGCCATTTCCCTCCCTTTATTTCTTTGTAACTCTGCACCTTATTCTCTAACATGCCATTGTTTGCCTTTTTTTTATTAAGTGCAATCGTGAACAATAGCCAGATCAGAAATGCTGATCAAGTCAACTAGTTCCCAAAGAGAACTCTGATAGGCCAATCACATGGTTCACTGCTGCTCAGCGATGGAACACAAAAAAAATCATATGTACAATTAAGAAACAGTAGAAATACTGGAGTCATGATGATCATGATGAAGTCTGCTGGAGAGAGACATTTATACACATGATGTCCTCCATAATTCAAAGAGATTGAAGGATAAGTTTGCAGGGTGACAAAACGTGGCAGGAGCACTTGGAACTAAAAACTAATTCCTACTGGGAGAAAACAGCACCTGTTCTTTCCGCACTGTTCTCCAGCAGTTTAAGGACTAAGTCCAGCTGGAACATAATTCCCAAGTGCTCTTGAAAATCAGGTATTAACCCTACCTACTAACAACCAAGCATTGCCATCCTGGTCCCCTTCATGATAGCTAATGAAGAAGCATGTGACTTCCCTCCCAGAGATGATAGATGTTTGTGCACTCGACTCTTGAAGGCTTGGACCCTATCGTCGCAGATGTTTCCAACCACAGCATCTGGAAAGCTGTTCCAAATTCTGATAGCACAGTGAAGGAAGCTTCTATCCAGTGTGTAGGTTCTCGCATCAGGGATAGAAACAGCATGAGCAGGCATAGATACACTTGATCGTGTGGTGTGCCGTCTCTCATGAGATGAAGGCAGCATGATGTGAAGGTCTGCAGGGCTGTGACTGGTGTGTATGTTGTATAGCACAGTAGCTGCAGCAGCCTGTCGTCTGTGGAGGAAGCTACTGATGGCTAGCTTCTCACAAGCTGTGGCTTCAGGATTACCCTCAGGGTTAGCATGACAGCATGCTGGAATGAAACTGCATCATCCAGGGAGGTTCACCTGGTCATGGAGAAGACATGAAAATTCTGTGTTTGTGTCTCAAGTGGTCAGGATTGAAAATATGTTCCTGGAGCAGTGAAGCAGCAGAGCCAACTGCTGTGTCCTTGCTGTGAGATGTATTGCACATGGGTTTTGGTAGAATTGAGGGCAATACAAGGATGCAACTGGTAGAGAGAGGGGTACAATTATAACCTCTAAAATACGTTTGGACTGGTGTGGAAGACATAATACAAAATGGGCTAAGTGCAGGCAAATGGGAATGTCTCTGGTAAATAACTTGATTGGGTGGAAAATTTGGACCAAAGGGTCTGTTTCCATGCTGTATAATTCTCTGATTCCAAAATTGTAATGATATGGGGATCGTGAGAAACTCTTTCCCTATAGTAAAGACTTTTAAAACCATAGAGTGAAATACTGCTTTCTGCATGGAGTTTTCACGTTCTCCCTGTGACTGTGTGGGTTTCCCCTGGGTGGTATGGCTTTGAATCCCATCCAAATACCTATGGAATAGGTAGGTAAGTACATCAACATAATTTGTCTCGAGCGGTAGAATCTGGTTGAAGTTGATGAGAATGTGAGGAGAAGAAAAAGTGGAATTAATGTTGGATTAGTGTAAATGAGTGATGGTTAGTATAGACTAGGTTGGTGGAAGGACTTGTTTCTATGCTGTATGTGTCCATGACTCTAACACTTGCCTTCACCACTTTCTTTGATGGCACACAATGTGGACTTGGTGTGGAATGGTTAGCAACACTGTTTTGGATATGGTACAATAAAATTCTGATAATCCTGCTCTGTTGGAATTTGTTGTTTGTCAAGCACAACTTTTAGACCCAAACATACATTAATTTCACTCTATTTTAAGAAACATAGTACTTAATACAATCATTAATTTTCCAGTGAACCTGTTAACTATAAAGGGATCAGAAATGTGCAAGTACTCCAGACCCAAATGCTAGCCATAAACTTACACAGGTTGTTGAATCTCCCCCCACAAGTTACTCCTTCGGGTTCTGACTCCTAGACTCCCAGCAATTACCATCAACAGCTCACTTGCAATACCAAAGGAAACAACACACTGGACCATTGTTACACTATCAAGAATGCCTACCGTGCTATTCCACGCCCTCACTTCGGGAAGTCTGATCACCTGGCTGTACTTCTACTCTCGAAGTATAGGCAGAGACTGAAGCCTGCAGCACCGGTAGTGAGGACCAAGAAGGTTTGGACAAGGGAAGTACAGGAGCGCCTACAGGACTGCTTTGAATCAGTGGACTGGACTGTATTCAGGGATTCATCTTTGAACCTGGACGAGTATGCTGCAGTTGTTACTCACTTCATTAAAACCTGTGTGAATGAGTGTGTGCCTACAAAGACTTACTGTACATTCCCAAACCAAAAGCCGTGGATGAACCAGGAGTACGTTGTCTGCTGAAGGCTAGATCTGTGGCATTCAAGTCTGGCTACCCAGGCCTGTACCAGAAAACCAGGTATGATTTGTGGAGGGGTATCTCAAGGGCGAAGGGACAATTTCGAATGAGGTTGGAGGCGATATCAGATGCACGGCAACTCTGGCAGGGACTGCAAGACATTACTTCCCACAAAGTGAAACCCAATAGTATGAATGGCAGCGATGCTTCACTACCAGTTGAACGGGAGAACAACTACAGCTGTGAAGATCCCTGCTGCACCTGATGACCCCGTGATCTCTGTCTCAGAGGCCGATGTTATACTGACTTTAAAGAGAGTAAACCCTCACAAGGCAGAAGATCCCAATGGAGTACCTGGTAAGGCTCTGAAAAGCTGTGCCAACCAACTAGCGGGAGTATTCAAGGACATTTTCAACCTCTCACTGCTACAGGCAGAAGTTCCCACTTGCTTTAAAAAGGCAACAATTATACCAGTGCCAAAGAAGAATAATCTGGGCTGCCTTAACGACTATCGCCTGGTAGCACTCACATCAACAGTGATGAAATGCTTTGAGAGGTTGGTTGTGACTAGACTGGACTCCTGCCTCAGCAAAGACCTGGACCCATTGCAATTTGCCTATCATCACAGTAGGTCAATGGCAGATACAATCTCCATGGCTCTTCACATGGCTTTAGACCACCTAGACAACACAAACACCTACTTCAGGATGCCGTTCATTGACTAAAGCTCAGTATCTAAAACCATCCTTCCCACATTCCTGATTGAGAAGTTGCAGAACCTGGGCCTCTGTACCTCCCTCTGTAAATGGATCCTCGACTTCCTAACCAGAAGACCACAGTCTGTACGGATTCGTGATAATATATCCTCTTCGATGAGGATCAACACTGGTGCACCTCAGGGGTGTGTGCTTAGCCCACTACTCTACTCTCTGTATACACATGACTGTGTCGCTAGGCATAGCTCAAATACCATCTACAAATTTGCTGATGATGCAACCATTGTTGGTAGAACCTCAAGTGGTGATGAGACGGCGTACAGGAGTGAGATATGCCAACTAGTGGAATGGTGCCGCAGCAACAACCTGGCACTCAGTGTCAGTAAGACGAAAAAGCTGATTGTGTACTTCAGGAACGGTACGACGAAGGAACACATACCAATCCTCACAGAGGGATCAGAAGTGGAGGGAGTGAGTAGCTTCAAATTCCTGGGTGTCCAGATCTGAGGATGTAACCTGGTCCCAACATATCGATGTGGTCATAAAGAAGACAAGACAGCGGCTATACTTTATTAGGAGTTTGAAGTGATTTGGCATGTCAACAAATACACTCAAACACTTCTATAGTTGTACCGTGGAGAGCATTCTGACAGGCTGCATCACTGTCTGGTTTGGAGGGGCTACTGCACAGGACCAAAAGAAGCTGCAGAAGGTTGTAAATCTCGTCAGCTCCATCTTGGGCACTAGCCTACAAAGTACCCAGGACATCTTTAGGGAGCAGTGTCTCAGAAAGGCAGCGTCCATTATTAAAGACCTCCAGCACCCAGGGCATGCTGTTTTCTCATTGTTACCATCAGGTAGGAGATATAGAAGCCGTAAGGCACAATCTGAGTGATTCAGGAACAGCTTCTTCCCCTCTGCCATCTGATTCCTAAATGAACTTTGAAGCTTTGGACACTACTTCACTTTTTTTTAAACATACAGTATTTCTGTTTTTGCACATTTTTAAATAACCTATTCAATATTTGTAATTGATTTACTTGTTTATTTATTATTGTTTTATTCATTATTTTTTTCTCTCTGCTAGGCTATTTATTGCATTGAACTACTGCTGCTAAGTTAACAAATTTCACGTCACATGTCGGTGATAATAAACCTGATTCTGACTTGCTTCCTCTCTGGTTCCTCAATTTGTGCTCCGATTGCTGATTTGTTGGAGTTTCACTGTAATGATTGCAGCTTTAAGAAGTAGAGGAGCTGATCTATCTCCAGGAACCCAAATAAAAAGTGCTTTGATGCCTCTTAGAGAGAATATGATTACATAATAGCTCTGTAACTCAAAGAATAAGCTTGAGGTCACATCTAAAGTCCGGAGTAAATGGGTTAGATCGGATCTGAGGAAATTTCTTTTCACCTAGAGCATGGTTGCAGACTGGAACTCACTGCCTGAGGAAGTGGTAGAGACAGATACTCTTGAAACATTTAAAATATATCTGGATAAGCATTGAGTTGTCAAGGCGGAGAGGCTGTGGAAAAATGCTACCTTAAGCCATTATGTAACTACTAGATTTTTAGGTTTATTCATTCGCATAATGCAGAATGGCTAGGCAGGGCTGCATTTATTATCCATCTTTCATTGCCTTTTGAAATAGTCAGCTGTTTACTTGAGCGTCTATAGACCTGGTAAAGCTACACCTACAGTGCTGTTGGGAGGGAGCTCCAGGATTTAGACCCAGTGATGAAGGAACAGTAATATATCCCAATTCAGTTTGACATACAACTTGGGGAACCTGCAGGTCATGATATACACATCTGCCTGCTATCCCTGGTGTTCATAGCGCAAGAAGGCACAAATTGAATTGTCTGTTGAGTAATGGTAGTGTATCTTGTAGAAAGTGCATACTGTAGCCGCTGTATACCAGTGGAGGAGGGACTGTGTGTTCAGGGTGGCAACCTAGAAAGTTGATATGTCCAGGATTGCTTTGACTTTTTGGGAGTACAGTCGTTGGAACCTAATTCATACATACAGGTGGGGAGTATTTCATCACAGTCCTGACTTGGCTGTTGCAGATAGCTGAAATGACTTTAGGATGGCAGAAGCTGAGTTGTTTTGAAGGTTATGGATTGGTAGGAACAAATAGTTCTTATGTGTCAGTTTGTAATATTTACTCTTCTTTATCAGCTTTATTTTTAATGCTACTAGCTATAAATCTAAATACAAAATTTGAAGCAGGTCTGAATACTGAACAATGCAAGCGCCTCAAAGAGAGTGTTGGTTGCACAAATCACCCAGTTACTACTGACACTTTGAATCCCCTCAGACATTCATTAATGCTGCCATGATGCTCCTACTATCTACCTACACTCGAGCAACCAATTAGCCTAACAAGGAGCACACCTTTTAAGATATGTGACGAAACGGGAATACTTGCGTGGTCGAATATTCTAATGGTAACACTCCTGTTTCCCTGTCACGTGTGAAATTATCATTCCCCCTGCCTTTACATCTGCATCTTAATGTGTATCACAAACAATATTGTGACAAACCTTGGGATAGCTACATGGACATGTCATCTTTATATTACTACCATCAACAAAGAAACCCAGTACTTACAAGAAGTATTCACCCCACCCTTGGAAGTTTTCATGTTTTATTGTTTTACAACATTGAATCACAGTGGATTTAATATGGCTTTTTTTTGACACTGATCAACAGAAAAAATACTCATTTATGTCAATGTGAAAACAGATCTGTACAAAGTGATCTAAATTAATTACAAATTTAAAACACAAAATAATTGATTGCATGTATTCACCCTCTTTAATATGACACACCAGATCATCACTGGTGCAGCCAGTTGGTGTTATAAGACATAATTAGTTAAATGTAGATCACCTATGTGCAGTCAAGGTGTTTCCATTGATGGTAGTAAAAATGCACATGTAGCTTGAAGGGCTAACTGCTGGTGAGTCAGTATTCTCGCAAAAAGTCCACCTTGAAGACAAAAGACCACTCCAAGCAACTTCACAAAAAGGTTTTGAAAACCACAAGTCAAGAATTCGAAAATCTGCAGATGCTGGAAAGGTCAGGAGCACAAGTCAGGAGATGGGTACAAGAAAATTTCCAAGTCACTGAGTATCCCTTGGAATACAGTTAAGTCAATCATCAGGAAATAGAAAGAATATGGCACAGCTGTAAATCTGCCTAGAGCAGGCCATCCTCAAAAACTGAGTGACCATGCAAGAAGGGGTCTAGTGAGGGAGGCCACCAAGAGACCTATGATAACTCTGGAGGAGTTGCAAGTTTTAGTGGCTGAGATGGGAGAGACTGTGCATACAACAACTGTTGCCTGGGTGCTTTATCAGCCACAGCTTTATGGGAGAGTGCCAATGAGAAAGCCACTGTTGGGAAAAAAAAACTCAGATGAAATCTCAGCTAGAGTTTGTCAGAAGGCATGTAGGAGACTATGAAATAAGCTGGAAGAAGGTTCTATGGTCTGATGAAACCAAAATTGAGTTTTTTGGCCATCAGACAAAACACGACATTTGGTGTAAGCCAAACACTGCACATCATCAAAAACACACCATCCCTACCATGAAGCATGGTGGTGGTTGCATCATGCTGTGGAGATGCTTCACTGCAGCAGGCCCTGGAAGGCTTGTGAAGGTCGAGGGTACTTGTTACATACACCTGTTAGGGTGCATTCTCCAGTTACCTTATAAGGTAACCGTGGCCTTCAGCCAGGAGCAGATGTAATCAGGTGGTTCCTAACCTTCACCGAGTGTTTCGACCCTTAACCACGACACTCTCCAGTTGGTGGGCCGGCAGTGGTGGCCAAATCACTGCCCATCTGCTCCCGGCTTCCAGCTCTCCTCCTCTCGCCTACTTCAAATCCAACAAGAAGCTCGTTCTGCCTCTTCCCCCATCCTACGAGCTGCTTGTTTTTTGCTCCTTTCGTCCAGGCTCAGATCTGACAACAACCGCCATGCTGATTTGGCTGGGAAACCTCTGCAGCCAATCTCCACAGGGAACAACCATGCCTGCCATCCCTTGTCTTTACACTCCTGCAGTAAGGGCTGGTACTTCAAGGCCTTTCTCTCGTGGGCCTCTTCCCATCCATCCTCCCACGGCACAGTCAACTTGACCAGAATTATTTTCTTCCGTTGACCACAGTACGATGTCCGGGCGTAGGGTTGTGTGCACCACATCCAGGAACTGCAACCTCCTTCCCACATCGACCCTCATCTCCCAGGACCTGGCCGTTAGCAATAGATTGGGCTTTGGTTGTTTGGTTACGAAACGCCTAACTCCCGCTTTGATGAAGGTGATGGCCTTCCTCAAATCTGTGCCAGCTGTCCTCTTCTTGCATCTCTCCCGCTCTAGTGTGTCAGCAAGAGCCAGAAGCACCTTATCATGGCGCCACCTATACCGTCCTTGAGTTAGAACTGTTTTATACCTGGACAGTATATGGGCCAGTGTCCCCTTTTGACCACAGAGCTTACAGCTCAGGTCCTCTCTCATCCCCCATGTGTACAGATGTAATGGTGAAGGAAGGGTGTCATACACAGATCGCAAGAGGAAGGAAATACAGAAGGGCTCCAGTCTCCATAACTCTGCACATGAGATCTTGCGTTTAGGCAAATTCCATTTTGTCCAGGCACCCTGGGACCCTTGTTCCACTGCCTTTGAAATCCGATTCTCTTCCTCACAGATCCGTACTTCTGCCTGTATCATGTCTCTCCTGTTCCTTATACTTGCGTTTCCCCACTTCTGGAAGTAAACTGAGCCGAGGCCTTGCCGCCCGACGCAGGGATTGCCGATGATATGTCGCAGCTTCAGAGAACATACTGCCTCCTCCACAGCTGCGTTGGCTGCCCACTTATGCCCAGATCTGGTTGTAACACCTGCTTGCTTTACCAAGACATCATTAGAATCTCTCAAGCTTAATAAAGCTCTGCATTTTGCCACCTTGAATTCCTCCCCAACAGATGACAGGGGAAGCTGCAGTTGCCCAGAACGAATGTAAAGGCCTACTGAAAAGAAGCTTGGGGGAACTCCCAACCATCTCCGCAGGTGCTTGTTGGTTTTCCTCTCGATGCCCTCTACGGCAGTCATGGGGAACTCATAAATTGTGAAGAGCCAGAGAAGCCTAGGCAGAATGCCGTATTGGTACAGCCAGGTCTTGAGTTTACCCGGAAGTCCGGATTTGTTGATCTTCTTCAGCCATTCCTCTGTCTGCTTCACAGCATTGGTGACATTGGCCCCATCTGTCAGTGACACATTAAACCACTTCCCCAAGCATTTTATTGGGTTATCTTCGATGGAAGAGATGACCTCACCCTGAACCTGGAGGCTAAACTTGCTAGTAACTTTGCCCTTTCTGATCACCATGCACCTGGACTTCTTAGCCTTGAAGGACATCCTCGCCCAAGTGGTTACATTACCCAGGGTTTCCAATACCCATCTTGCTTAGACATGTTACACAGTTGTTATAGTGATGTCGTCCATGAATCCTCATAGAGCCAGCTGAACAATGCCTGACTCCAGTGTTGGGCCGCGGGTTACATGTTCTGCTGCTGATAATAGGAGGTTCATTCCCATAATAAATAGGGCGGGGGAGATGGTGCACCCTGTTGGAATCCCCTTCTGGAGGTCCTGCCAACTAGTCGTGAAATGGGCTGTTGTAAATCTGAGTTTGAATCTTTCTAGGTAGCTAGTGATCATGTCTCGAATAGCCACTGGGATGTAGTAGTGGTCGAGTCCTTCTAGGATGAGGTCATGTGGAATAGACCCGTAGGCGTTTGCGAGGTCTAACCAGACAACTGTTAGGTCTCCTTTTTCCTGATTGGCCTCACGGATCAAATGGCTAATCATTGAGGTGTGTTCCAGACACCCCGAAAAGCCTGGAATACTGCCTTTCTGAATGCAGCAAAACACAGGGAAATCCTGGAGGAAAACCTGTTGTATTCTGCAAGAGAACTGCGATTTGGGAAAAGGTTTGTTTCCAGCAAGACAATGACCCCCAAGGAATAAAGCCAAAACTACACAGGAATGGCTTAAAACAACAAAGCTAATGTCCTGGAGTGGCCAAGTCAGAGTCCAGACTTTAATCCAATTGAGAATTTGGACTTGAAGTAGACTTCATGCACAATCTCCATGCAATCTGACAGAGCTTGAGCAGTTTTGTAAAGAAGAATGGGGAAAAATTGCAATGTCCAGATGTGCAAAGCTGATAGAGACCTATCCACACAGACTCATAGAACATAGGTATCTACAGCACATTGCAGGCCCTTTGGCCCACAGTGTTGATGTGCAGAGGAATCTTGGGGTCCATTTGTGTAGCTCCCTGAAAGTAGTTGCACAGGTTGATGGGTGGTAATGAATGTGTCAGGAAGTTATATTGCAGCCTTATATTGGTCTGGTTAGGCTGCATCTAGAGTATTGTATTTATTTCTGGTCACCCCATAAAAGGAAGGATGTAGAGACTTTGGAAAGGATACTTATGTATATTAGGATGCTGCCCATATTAGAGAGAGGGTTATGCTTTGAGAAGAGGTTAGACAAGCTTGTGTTGTTTTCTCTGGAGCGATGGATGTTGAGTGGGGACTTGATGGAGGTTTATGAGGTTGAGAGGTATAGATAGAGAGCTGGTATCTTTCTCTTAGTGTTGAAGTGTCCAATACTTGAGGGCATACATTTAAGGTGAGGTGGGGAAGTTGAAAATAGATATGCTGGACAAACTATTTTATAGAGAGTTGCAGGTGCCTGGAATTCACTGGCAAGGATGGTAGTGGAGGCAAATACAATAATGTAATTTAGGAGGTTCGTGGATAGGCACATGGATTTGCAGAGATTGGAGGGATATGGACATTGTGTGGACAGAAGGGATTAATTAGGCACTGTAATTACCAGTTTAATTAACTTGGTCAGTATTGCAGGCTGAAGGTCCTACATTCCTACATTCTAATAAGGGTCCTAGCATTCATTGCTATGGTGCTTCCAATCAGAAAACAACTTTTTACCATCCTATAATCAAGCCAATTATGATTCTAATGTGCTGACTTACTTCGGAATCTCTTGCCTCTAATTTTAAGGACCATTTTCCTGTATGGGACCTTGTCAAAGTTCTTATTGAAGTCTGTATAGACTACATCAACCACACTACCCATATTAATACATTTTGGTTACCGACTTAAATTAGCAGGACAGGATCTTCCTGAAAAATAAAAATCATGCAATCTATCTTTAATTAATGCCCTCGTTTCCAAGTGTAGGTTAATCTTGTCTGTCAGAATCTTGCAAATTAATTCCTAGCACTAATGTTAGACTTACAGCACTGTAATTACTTTACTTCTCCTCTTGAATAAAGATACCACACTTGTATCCTCGAGTCTTCTGGCACCTTGCCTGTGGCCAGCAAAGATTTAAAAAAAAAATTTTCAGGCAGCTCATCAGGCCCTGGGGATAACTCAGCCATTCAAACAGTATCTGTGCAAAGAGAAACTAGCATACATCTCAGGTCAGTAATCCTTCCACAGAATTGGGATATCCTGGGGATTTATGTATCTTTAAGCCTATCCAGACATTTACTACCTTTTATCTTTTAAATATTAATATTCTAGAATTTCACTGAGTCTTCGTTTTCCCCTGCACCACCAAATATGTTCTTGGTGAATTTTGACTATATACAGTACAGCACATGAAATGCCCACTAAACTACAGTGGATTCTGGTTAATTGGGACACATAGGGACCAGTACATTTTGGTCCAATTAAGCGGCTGCCCCAATTAGTCGAACTTTCATGGAAATAGTTAAAAAGTATAAAAAGACAAATGGAATAAGAAATTATGTATTAAATGAAATGCAGAACAAATTGGAATGCTAACAATGCTATTTAGTAATATAAAAGTAATAGTTCCTAATACTTACCCACGGAGAAATTCATCCGTGTCATGTTCTTTTGACTGTAAATGAACAAAATCAGCATAGACACCTTCACACAGTGCTGTCGACAATTGTATCCTCCAAATCTTCATTTTAATTGTAACATTCAAGATGATTGTTGAAACCTTCAAATTCTTAGTAATCCAGTTGTTTCAATTTCACTACCGGCTGTTTCTGGCACCTCCAAGCCTGAATGCTTGAAACTGCAGTGAGCAAAACAGTTCTGAGTTGTCATACTGCTCATTTCACACCAACTATCGGTGACAGAAATTGTTGCTTTTTGGAGATAGACACATGTAACTGACATGATTTAAAAGCTGTTTGCTTGAAGCACTGTATCTAACAACCATGCCAGTGCACGTGCCTGACATTAGGTAGAACCTGTTCAGCAACATTTTCCTGCCCCAAATAAGTGGCATAATATCCTAAATAAACAAAGGGTATGTCAGCTATTTTCTCAATTAGTTTTTTGTCCTTTGAGTTGTCCAGAATAAGCAGCTGCCCTAATTAACCAGAATCCACTGTATATAAAACTTGCCCTGCACTTCTCCTTTGAGCTTGCCCTTTTTACTTTAAATGCATGCCTTCTGGTATCAGGCACTGGGCAAAATATATTGGTTTGTCTACCCTAACTATCCTTTTCATAGTCTTGTAACTCTCTTTCAGATCTCCTCTCAGCCTCTGCAATTCCAGAGAAAAAAAAATCAATGTTTTTTTTTCCAATTTTTCCTTATTGCACGTGCCTTTTAATCCAGGTAGATTCCTGGTAAGCCTCTAAAAAGTCACCACATCCTTCCTTAGTATAAGGGGATGACCAGAATTGAATGCCATACTCCAGATACAGCCTAGCTAGAGTTTTATAAAGGTGCAACATAATTTGACTCTTGAACTCATTCCTTGATAATAAAAGCAAATACGCCGCACACATTCTTTACTACCCAATTAAGCTGTGTAGCTATGGACTTGAAGCTCCTGAATACTCGGTACATCAACATTGTTAAGGGTCTTGTCTTACTCTATTTATTTACATTTGATCTTTCAAAGTGCAATATTTCACATTTAGCTAGATTAAACTTCATCTGTCATCCTCCTCTCATATCTGCAAATGATCTATTATATATCCCATTGTATCCTTTGGCAATCTTCAATGCAAACACCAGCAATCTTTGTGTCATCTGCGAACTTACTCATTTGTCCTGTGGTATTTTATATATCTAGGTATATAGACAGATCTATGAAAAACAACAGAAGTCTCAGTACAGATTCCTGTGGGACGCTGGTCATGGACCTCCAAGCAAATAAGTCCCATCAAGCACTATCCTCTGTTTTATATGAACAAGCCAATTCTCAATCCAAATGGCCAATTCATGCATTCAGTTATTTTTCTGGCTCCTTTATGATCAGGTTCAGATTCATTTGTTACATGCACATTAAAACAAATAGTAAAATGCATAGTTTGTGTTGATAACCAACACAATGTGTATTGCATTGAACTGCTGCTGCTAGGTTAACAAATTTCACGTCACATGCTAATGATAAACCTGATTCTGATTCTGACAATCTAAGGGTGTGTTGCAGACAGCCTGTAAGTGGCACCACACATTCTGGTGCCAAATAGCATGTACACAGTGTTAAGTAGGACAAGACAAGCAACAGCAACAACAGCAAAACAAGCCCTTTCCTCCCTTCCGTGCGCACGCATTCTCTCTCTCCCTGTCTCTCCTCTCTCTCTCACCTCTTCAATCCCAGAAAAGGCCATCTCTGAACTGACTCACAGACATCAGACCTCTGACTTTCCCAATGGACTTGCAGATTCAGGGCTTCAACCATAATTCCTCAATTTCCAGAATCGCCTTTGACTTCTGTCTTCAACCTTTGGGCTTCGGTCTTCAGTGTCGACCCCAGGTGATGTCAGACCCCAAACTCCAGACTCACCATCTAGGATTTCTTGCTTCTGAAACCTGCTTCTGAAACCTGACATACACTTTCTTTTTCTTGACTACAGTGCCACAACTAGAATCAGAATCAGGTTTAATATTCACTGGCATAGGTCGTGAAATTTGTTGTTGTGCAGCAGCAGTACATTGCAATACGCAGTAAAACTATAAATTACAGTAAGAAGTATATATCTTAAAAAGTTAAGTAATGCAAAATGAGAAAAAGAAGATAGTGAGGTAATGTTAATATCCATTCAGAAATCTGTTGGCAGAGGGAAATAAACTATTCCTGAATCATTGAGTGTGTGCATTCAGCCTCCTATACCTCCTCCCTGATGGTAGCAATGAGAAGGGGGCCTAGCTGCTGCTGCTGAACTCTAATAGGTCATTCCACCACCACCTCCCAACTGAACTCCCAACATTATCCTCGGGGATATACTGGTTGCTGAGGGAAATAGACATGGATAAGAATTACTCAGTGATGACCTTGCCTATATCTGTTGGCTCCTCAGTTTGCTGCATCTCTTTCCCATTTTGCCATGTTGTCCTTAATATACTAATATTTGTCCACCAGTAACATTTTAAGTCCACAGACAGATGTGTACACACATTTTTTATATTCCTGTCAGGTTTACCTTTTTTCAGTTCTGTATATCTGTCACATGCTTCCCTTTTGGTAATCCAAAGTTCGTTCTCTTGAGATCCTCGGTCCCTTGAATGTTGTCTGTGTCATTCACTCTCTGGGGTCATGCTGTTGAACTCTCACTATTTCACTTTAGAATGACTTGTGTCTGATGTCAATCTCCCTGCAAGTAACTGCTCTCAGTCTGCTTTTGCCAGGTCCTGTCTTCAAATTTTGAAATATGCCTTGCCTCAATTCAGGACCTTGGTTTCTGGACACTCCATTCTCTTTCCAATTATCCTGGAATTATAATAATATTTTTTCTGATTTCTTTCCCATGACACAAAAGAGAATTTACGCAGCCCTAGCTGAGATAAATGTATAATCACAAGCAATAGGTGAAATGCTAGCAGGGTGTCTTTATTTAAAAAAAATAGTCTGCAAATAAAAACCTGTTGTGTATAGACCACATAGCCTGACATTTGTTTGTTACTGGAGGGGTTTCAATGGGATTTGATTTGCCTGCATTTGGAAAAACAGATTGATTAGGGATAGTTAGCACAGCTTTGCGTGCGGAAAATCATATCGTATGAATTTGATTGAAGTTTTTGAAGTAACCAAGAAGATCATTGAGGGTTAGGTTACAGATATGGTCCAAATGGACATCAATTAGGCCTTTGAAAAATTTCTGCATGGTAGTCAGCTATAGAAAGTTAGATTGCATGGGATGCAGAACGAGTGAGCGAATTAGATACACATAAAAACCGCAGGGAGAACTCAACAGTCAGGCAGCATCTATGGAGAGGAATAAACAGTTGACATTTTGGGCTGAGACCCTTCATCAGGACTGGAAAGCAAGCAGACAGAAGCCAAAATAAAGTGGTGGAGAGAGGGGAAGGAGTACAAGCAGGTTGGTAGTAGGTAAGACCAGGTGAGGGGGAAAGTGGGTGAGTGAGTTCCTCCAGTAGTTTGTGTGTGTTGCTCTGGATTTCCAGCATCTGCAGAGTATCTTATGCTTATAATTAGATACACAATTGGCTCAGTGGTAAGAAGAGGAGGATAAAAGTGGAAAGTTATTTTTCACACTGAAAGCCTGTGACTAGTGCTGTTTTTCAGGAATTGATGCTGGGCCCATTGCTATTTGTCATCAATATCAGAATGAGCCTGCATGGTTGGTAAGTTTGCTGATTACTAAAATTGGTGGTGTCATTGACAATAAAAGATGAATATCAGGGACCTTAGTCAGCTGGCTAACTGGGTCAAAGAATGGTAAATTGAGTTTGGATTAGATTATGAAGACACGTAGTCCTCTTTTATTGTCATTTAGTAATGCATGCATGAAGAAATGATACAATATTTTCTCCGGTGTCGTATCACAGAACACAAGACAGACCAAGACTGAAAAAACTGACAACCACATAATTATAACATAAAGTTACAACAGTGCCACAATACCATAACTTGATGAAGAAGTCCATGAGCACAGTAAAAGTTCAAAGTCTCTCAAATGTCCCACATCTCACGCAGATGGGAGAAGGAAGAACTCCCCTTGCCACGCCGACCACAGTCTGACTCTGAGTCATCCGAAAACTTAGAGCTCTGATCAGCTTTCCAACACCGAGTACTGAGCGCCATCTCTGTCCGAATGATTCGACCTCAACCTGGGTCGCCAACAGCAGGCAAAGCAGGGGATTTTGAGGCCTACCCTCCGAAAGATTCCTGACCGTGCAGTAACGACAGCAGCGAACGAGCGTTTCAGAAATTTCTCCAGATGTTCCTTTGTGCTTTCGCGTCCATCCTCTATCAAATCACAATTGTTCACGGCCCCTATTTAACAGATACAATATCATTTTTCACCGGAGGGCTGCGCACGCGCGCTGTGCACTGCTCCCGTTCTTCTCCTGTATTTAATGTGGATAAATATGAGGTACTAAATTTTGGGAAGACAAAGTTAGGGCATTCACAGTGTATGGTAGTGCCATGGAGAGTGCTGCAGAAGAGAGGGGCCTAGGAGTACAGGCACCTGGTACCCTGAAAGTAGTGGTGCAGATAGATAGGGTAGTGAAGAAGGTTTTTCACATGCTTTCCTTCAGCAATTATGGTAATGAATTTGAATGTTGCAGTTGTATAAGGAATTGCTGAAGCCACATTTAGAATATTGTGTTCAGTTTTGGCTATCCTGCTGTATGAAAGATGCCATTAAATTGGAAAGAGTGCAGAGAAGATTTATGAGGATGTTGCCAGGATTCAAGGACTGAGGTATGGAGAGAGGTGCAAGGGAGAATGAGCGGTGGTCTTAAAGAGTTGTATTGAATCATGAAGGGCACATGCACACTTTTTTTTCCAATGTTGGAGAACCTAGAACTAGACATAGGTTCAAGGTGAGAGGAGCTTAAATAGAAATTTGAGTGTCAACTTTGTCTACTCAAAGGGTGGTCAATATGTGGCATGAGCTGTCTGAGAAAGTGGTTGGGCGAGGGACATTAATAACATTTACAGTGCATTTGGTCAAGTACATGAATTGGGAAGGTTTAGAGGGATATGGGCCAAACTTGGGCAAGCTTAGACTAGAACCCTGGTCAGCATGCATCATTTGGTTTGAAGGACCTGCTTCTGTGACTTCTGATTTTAAGCACTTACCTGGCTTTATTCCCTGAGGTTAGGTCCAGTGCTCCCTCGCAATCTCTCATGAATACAGTTTTTTTTTATATAAAAAGAATTCCATTCCCCTCTGAGTCTTTCATATGAAGGTGATCACAAATATTACTGGGGAAATTGAAATCTCCTGTTGCAATAAGAGTATTGTCACAACTCTGATTTCATACTTATCTGGTCCTCCATCCTCCTCTTGATGCAGAGGCTTCTTCTCTATGTGATCTGAGAGCTGTCAGTGCCTTGGTAGGCTGAATGACAGTATTCTGTATCAACATAGAGCATGAAAGCTATATTGAGGTTTCCTCCCATGGGAGAACATAAAAATATGGTAGAGGGAAACCTGTTCATATTCATCTGTACTGTGCTTGTCCTAGCTTGGAGAAATTCTGGAGAGACGTCTTTTTAACTTTATCCCATATTCTTAATTGCTACTTGGATCCTAACCCTCAGATTGCTCTTTTTGGCACCTCAGGAGAAGTTGACACGCATCTGAGTCCAACCAAGTGTCATACATTGTCTTTTGCCCCTCTTTTGGCCAGCTGTGCAGTCCTTCTTAGGTGGAGAGATGTTGCCCCACCCACTCATGCTCAATGTCTCAGTGATATTATGTCCTGCTTAGACCTTGAAAAAATTCATTATTCACTTCTTAATTTGGACATAAATTTCCAAAAGGTGCGGGGACCTTTTCTTGAATATTTTCATAATTCCCGTTTAGATTAATGGTTCATCCCTCCTTTTTTTGATGTGTAGACATATTATAGCTTAGGTAGTAGGCAATATACCTTTTTATAAATATAGCTCTGTGGCGATAAAAGTTCTGATGAACTTTTCTATATCATAAGGTTGGCTTGGAGTTGGGTAGTGGTAGGGTGGGGTAGTAACTAACTTTATACGATTGTACTATGGGTGCTTTTCCTTAACTGTTATGAACTGTACATTTGATATGTTTGTTTTTCACTGTATAAACCTCTTTTTACTGTTTTTGTTGCATTGTAGAAACATAAAAAAAATTAATTAAAAAGTATGGTAGCGGTAGATAACTCCTTGATAAGCAAGAATCAAATGCATTTAAAGTGTCCCGTTCCTGCATTCAACACCATTATCCCTTCAGTATCTCAGTATTAATAAACAAGATATATATATATATATCACTCTATTTTGTTGACTTTGACTTGCAGGAATAGGTTCTCTACAGCTGTGTTGCCTGATGAGATCACTGATACCACAAGAAAGTAACATCCATTGTCAAGAGCTCCCACCAAACAGGCCATGCTCTCTTCTAGCTGATGCCCTCAGGAAGGAGTTATAGGAGTCTTGGGTCCCACACCACTAGGTTCAGGAACAGTTATTATCCTTCAACCATCGGGCTCTTGCACCAGTGTGAGTAACTTCACTCACCCCAACACTGAAATGGTTCCTCAGCCTATAGACTCACTTGCAAGTACTCTACAACTTGTGTTCTCTCTATTTTCTATCTGTCTTTCTTTTGAACCTTGGTTATTTGTCAGACTTTGTGTGTAGGTTTTCAGTGATTCTTCTGTATTTCTTTGGTCTACTGTGAATGCCTGTAAGAAAATGAATCTCGGGAGTATGTAGTATATAGCATGTTTGTACTTTGATAATAAATTTACTTTGAACTTTGAACTATCACTTTTCCCCTAGAAATGCACCCACGTGGCCTGTGGTTTTCCTTCAGAAATTGCCTTGGGCTGTCGTGACCAGGGACTGATGAAAACAGTCTACATTACCATTACTGCCTTTGATATATTGCACAATATTATGTCTGTGTCTTGACCTATTTAAAACATTTGTAGATTTGACAAAGGGACCACAATCACTTGTGCTTTTTCTGTTTGCACAAATGCTGCCTGAGCTGCTGAATATGTCCAGCGTTTTGTGTTTTTTTAAAGCACCCATATTCTTCCTCACTGCTAAGACTAACTTTCTATTTCAAACCTACAGTCAAGAGCATTTTCTTATCAGTTGTTTCACAGTCTAATCTGTTCCTAAACTGATGGTCCTGTAAGTTTCCAAAAGTGCTTGGTTTCACCAGTTGCCTCCTTTGGAATCTGGTTATGAGAATCAGAATCAGGTTTATACTTACTGGCATGTGACGTGAAATTTGTTAACTTAGCAGCAGCAGTTTAATGTAATACATAGTCCAGCAGAGAGAAATAATAATAAATAAAATAAAACATAATAAATAAACAAGTAAATCAATTACATATATTGAATAGATTATTAAAAATGTCCAAAAACAGAAATACTGTATTTTAAAAAAGGTGAAGTCGTGTCCCAAGCTTCAAAGGCCATTTGGGAATTGGGTGGCAGAGGGGAAGAAGCTGTTCCTGAATCACAGAGTGTGTGCCTTCAGGCTTCTGTATCTCCTACCTGATGGTAACAATGAGAAAACAGCATGCCCTGGGTGCTGGAGGAGTTTAATAATGGACGCTGCCTTTCTGAGACACTGCTCCCTAAAGATGTCCTGGGTACTTTGTAGGCTAGTGCCAAGATGGAGCTGACTAGATTACTACCTTCTGCAGCTTCTTTCGGTCCTGTGCAGTAGCCCCTCCATACCAGACAGTGATGCAGCCTGTCAGAATGCTCTCCACGGTACAGCTATAGAAGGTTTTGAGTGTACTTGTAGACATACCAAATCACTTCAAACTTCAAACTGTTGGGACCAGGTTAGATCCACAGATCTTGACACCCAAGAATTTGAGGCCGCTCACTCTCCCTACTTCTGATCCCTCTGTGAGGACTGGTATGTGTTCCTTCGTCTTACCCTTCCTGAAGTCCACAATCAGCTCTTTTGTCTTACTGACGTTGAGTGCCAGGTTGTTGCTGCAACACCATTCTACTAGTTGGCATATCTCACTCCTGTACGCCCTCTTGTCACCACTTGAGGTTCTACCAACAATGGTTGTATCATCAGCAAATTTGTAGATGGTATTTGAACTATGCCTAGCCACACAGCCATATGTATACAGAGAGTAGAGCAGTGGGCTAAGCACACACCCCTGAGGTGCACCAGTGTTAATCGTCATCGAAGAGGATATATTTTCACCAATCCGCACAGACTGTGGTCTTCCAGTTAGGAAGTTGAGGATCCAATTACAGAGGGAGGTACAGAGGCCCAGGTTCTGCAATTTCTCAATCAGGACTGTGTGAATGATGGTATTAAATGCTGAGCTATAGTTGATGAACAGCATCCTGAAGTAGGTGTTTGTGTTGTTTGGGTGGTCTAAAGCCGTGTGAAGAGCCATGAAGATTGCGTCTGCCATTGACCTGTTGTGATGATAGGCAAATTGCAATGGGTCCAGGTCTTTGCTGAGGCAGGAGTTCAGTCTAGTTATAACCAACCTCTCAAAGCATTGCATCACTGTTGATGTGAGTGATAGTCATTAAGGCAGCCCACATTATTCTTTGGCACTGGTATAATTGTTGCCTTTTTAAAGCAAGTGGGAACTTCTGCCCATAGCAGTGAGAGGTTGAAAATGTCCTGGAATACTCCTGCTAGTTGGTTGGCATAGATTTTCAGAGCCTTACCAGATACTCCATTGGGATCTTCTGCCTTGCGAGGGTTCACTCTCTTTAAAGACAGTCTAACATCAGCCTCTGAGACAGAGATCACGGGGTCATCAGCTGCAGCAGGGGTCTTCACAGCTGTAGTTGTTCTCCCTTTCAAAGTGTGCATCGAAGGCGTTGAGTTCATCTGGTAGTGAAGTATCGCTGCCATTCATACTATTGGGTTTCACTTTGTGGGAAGTAATGTCTTGCAGTCCCTGCCAGAGTTGCCGTGCATCTGATATCACCTCCAACCTTGTTCCAAATTGTCCCTTCACCCTTGAAATAGCCCTCCTCAAATCATACCTGGTTTTCTGGTATAGACCTGGGTTGCCAGACTTGAATGCCACAGATCTAGCATTCAGCAGACAACGTACTCCTGGCTCATCCACGGTTTTTGGTTTGGGAATGTACAGCAAGTCTTTGTAAGCACACACTCATTCACACAGGTTTTAATGAAGTCGGTAACAACTGCAGCATACTCATCCAGATTCAAAGATGAATACACTCCAGTCCACCGATTCAAAGCAGTCCTGTAGGCGCTCCTGTGCTTCCCTTGCCCAAACCTTCTTGGTCCTCACTCCCAGTGCTGCAGCTTTCAGTCTCTGCCTGTACTTAGGGAGTAGAAGTACAGCCGGGTGATCAGACTTCCCGAAGTGAGGATGTGGAATAGCATGGTAGGCATTCTTGATGGTGGTATAGCAATGGTCCAGTGTGTTGTTTCCTCTGGTACTGCAAGTGACCTGTTGATGGTAATTGCTTAGTGATTTTTTTTCTGACTGGCCTGGTTAAAATCTCCCAAAATGATCATGAAGGTGTGAGGCTGCGCTGTTTTGTGCATGTTGATCCCATTGCTCAGATCATCTAAAGCCTGCTTGACGTTGGCCTAAGGTGGAATGTAAACTGCTTCCAGAATGACCCCAGAGAATTCCCATGGTAAGTAAAAAGGACAACACTTTACTGCTAGATATTCCAGGTCTGGTGAGCAGAATTGGGACAACACTGATGTATTCGTGCACCAAGAAGAGTTGATCATGAGGCATACTCCTCCACCTCTACTTTTGAGAGACTCTATAGATCTATCCTGACGGTGTATAGTAAACTCGTTGATCTGAATCGCTGTATCCAGTACGGAAGGGGTTAACCAGGATTCCGTAAAACAAAGGTCGCATGTGGACCTAATATCCCTCTGATACAGCACCCTGGCTCTGAGATCATTGATTTTATTCACCAGAGACTGCATGATCTCCAGCAAGGTCTTCGGGTTAGGGAGTTTAAAACCCTGTTTCCTTAAACGTACTTGTAATCCTGATCTTCGCCCATGCTTTCTCCGAGGTTTTCTCTGTGGGCCCTTCCAACCACAGACTGTTGTTTCCGTTGGTTTTAAGCAGCGATAGTTTGTTTAAACGCATTAAGACATCTTTATTGACTGTACTGACCTTGGAAGCAGTTGTGCTTTTTAGCTGTAACAGGCTGAAACGGGAATCATATCCATTGAGAGTGCTGCTGCTACTCAAGTTGCGCCTAGGCGCCCCGGAAGTCGCTAATTTCTAGCTTTAAATTAATTTGGATGGTGCTGTGTTAAATCATAACTTGAATTTTTTGATCACTCAATCAAATGACATTTCAGCTGCATTATGTACTGCCAGTGAAGCAGCAAATGTGCAGAAAGTGTCCAGATTCACATTTAAGGGAGCATTTTTATCTGTTGCTTTAATAACATTTGACAAACGTATTTTAAATTCTGTTGTATATACTGAGTCTGTTTTTCTTGAGCTCCATTTCCACCTTTGTTACTTGCATTTCAAGATTTATCCTTGTGTTTTGTCTTCCTTTCTTCAATTTGCAGGTTCACCACCTCACTGGAGTATCAGTTGGCATCCTTGTTGCCAGTGCTGTGTAATCGGTGGTTGTAACTCTTCTGTGGAATCTATAATAAATTCAATTGTACTTGGCTCATTAAAGGCACAAGTTAGTATTGTAGCTGTCATTTCTCCAAAAGAAGTCTTGTACGTGGGATGCCGCTACATTAAATGGATGGCACAACTTTTGAAGTTGATAGCCAAACCCACAGACCTTCCAGTATGAGTTTTCTGTAACAGCTGGTGTAAATGAGCTAATACATACATCACGAGGAAGAAATATGCAATTTCTCCTATACTTCGTGGCACCAAGGTAGACACAGGTAAGGCAATCACTTCCTATTAATCATCTTTCATTCTTCACTGGATAATGAATTGTTGCTCCTCCATGTTGAAAAACACAGGAAGAAGCACTGAAAGTAGCAAGAGTATAGAATGTACTCTAGTTGGGTTGTGGTGGACTTCAGTGTCCATCATCAGGAATGGTATGGCAGTACCAGTACTGAGTGAACTGGCCACCCTGAAGGCAGTGCTGCCATTACTTGAATATGCAGCAAGTGGGAGAGTGTTATATTAAACAAGTGATAAACCTACTTTGACCTTGCCAGTCTACTTGTAGCTTATGCAAACATCTTGTAATAGCATTTATTTAACTATATAGTTCTAAAGTTTTCTGCTGACCGGAAACTCGGCTGAAACAGCCACAAGTACCTTGGCATCAAGGACAGTGAGTGGCTTGATGTACTGGAGAAAAAGTGACTTTCTATTTGATAGCTGGATGGCTTTCTATTATCTGCAAGGCACAAGTCAGGAGTAGTTTGGGTGACTGCAGTGTCAACAACTCTTGGAAGTTTAATTCCATCTGGATAAGGCATCTCAGTGGACTGGCACCCTATCAACCATCCTAAACCTTTATTCCTACCAGCAACAGCGTCCAGATGCAGGAATATGTACTAGTATCTACAAAATGCACTGCAGTTGCCCATGTTACTCTGACAGTATCTTTCAAACTCATGAGCTATACCATTGAAAAGGACCAGGGCAGTATGTAGATGGAATGATGTAATCTGTAGGTTCCCTTACAAGTCACAGACCATCCTAACATCAAAAAAATTTGGATCTCATTTCTGAAACTCTCTTCCCTTGAGCACTATGGGAAACATTCACTTGAAAACTACAGTGTTTGAAGGTGGCAGCTCATAACTACCACCTTGGCACCAATGGTAAACGAACAACAACTGCAGATCTTGTCAACTTTGCCCAGATCCTGAAAAATTATTAAGTAAATTAAATAATAAAAAAGTTGTATGGACTCTGTCATATTTTAGTAATGCAGTTTGATTGGCAGCATTTCAAAATTTCCATACATGCTGCCTGACCTGCTGAGTTCCTCTAGCGTTTTATATTGTTACGGAGTTAAACATAGAAACATAGAAAATAGGTGCAGGAGTAGGCCATTCGGCCCTTCGAGCCTGCACCGCCATTCAGTATGATCATGGCTGATCATCCAACTCAGAACCCTGTACCAGCCTTCCCTCCATACCCCCTGATCCCTTTAGCCACAAGGGCCATATCTAACTCCCTCTTAAATATAGGCAGTGAACTAGCCTCAACTGTTTCCTGTGGCAGAGAATTCCACAGATTCACCACTCTCTGTGTGAAGAAGTTTTTCCTTATCTCGGTCCTAAAAGGCTTCCCCTTTATCCTCAAACCGTGACCCCTCGTTCTGGACTTCCCCAACATCGGGAACAATCTTCCTGCATCTAGCCTGTCCAATCCCTTTAGGATTTTATATGTTTCAATCAGATCCCCCCTCAATCTTCTAAATTCCAATGAGTATAAGCCTAGTTCATCCAGTCTTTCATCATATTAAAGTCCTGCCATCCCAGGAATCAATCTGGTGAACCTTCTTTGTACTCCCTCTATGGCAAGTATGTCTTTCCTCAGATTAGGGGACCAAAACTGCACACAATACTCCAGGTGTGGTCTCACCAAGGCCTCGTACAACTGCAGTAGTACCTCCCTGCTCCTGTACTCGAATCCTCTCGCTATAAATGCCAGCATACCATTCGCCTTTTTCACCTAAGCTTTATAATGTACTGTGTAATTTTTGATTACATTTATACCTCGGGTATATATGTGCATAACATTAAACCTGAGTTCGAAGAAAAATCTTTGTCCATTAAGTTAGTATATAAATCCAGTCAGTCATCTTCCCCTAAATCCTATGCATTCTAACTTTCCAGACTAGCCTGCCATGTGGGATCTCGTCAAAGGCCTTGCCGATGTCCATGTGGATAATATTCACTAAATTACCTTCATCTATCATCTTGGCTACTTCTTCAAAAAGCTCTTGAGATTGATCAGACATGATTTTCCACATACTGTACTCATGCCCACTATTCCTAATTAGACCTTGCCTATCCAAGTCTTGATACATTCTGTCCCTTGGAATCCTCTCCAGAAACTTACCCACCATTGATGTCAGACTCATCGGCCTTATAGTTTCCTAGTTTGTCTTTGCTGGCATTCTTAAATTATGATACAAATATTACCCACCTTTCAATCTTTAGGAACATCACCTGTGGCTAAGGAGGAGCAAATATCTCTTAGAGGACCCCTGCAATTACTTCCCTTGCATGGGGATCCTGTGGATTTATCCATAGAGCATAGAACATTGAACAGTACAGCACAGGACCAGATCCTTTGACCCATGATGTTATGCTGAACTAATTAAACACCTCATTAAATCAATCTACCGACACATCTGTCCTTTTTTCTGAATATTGAGCTTCAAGAGACAGTCAGCACTAGGGCCCTCACCACCTGGAACATGCCTTCTTCTCGTTGCTATCATCATGGAGGGGGACACAAAATAATCTGCAGATGCTGGGATCAAAGCAACTCAAAGGAGTCCTGACGAAGGGTTCTGGCCTGAAACGTCGACTCATCATTTCTACGGATGCTGCCCGACCTGCTGAGTTCCTCCAGTGTGTTGTGAGTGTTGTTATCATGGAGGGGGTACAGGAGCCTGAATCCTCATATTCAATAATTCAGAAATGACTTCTTTACCTCTGAAAAGTCCACGTACACCATCTCATTTTCTTTGGCACCACTATAAATTACAAAATAAATAAGTAATTTTGTCTTTGCACCGTACTGCTGTTGCAAACAACAAATTTCACATCACATAAGACAGCGATAATAAACCTGTTTCTGATTTGTGTATATAAGAGCCTCTTATCAAGTTTGTTTCCACTACTACTACTACCCTGGCAGTGCATAGCAGGCATCCACCACACTCTGCATATGTAAAAAAAAACTTGCCCAAGCATCTCCTTTGAAGTGACAGAAACTAGAAAAAGATAGCAGCTGTCAACTCTCTCGATGCCTCTCATAATCTTATAAACTTCTAACAGATTTCTCCTCAGCCTCACTGCTCCAGAGAAAACTACACATATGTCTAACCTGTGCTTATAGTGCATGCCCTCCAATCCAGGTAGCATCAAGATAAATACACACCCACAACCTCTAAATCTTTTCTGTATCCTCTCCAAATCCATATCCTTCCTAAAGTGGGGTGACAAAAATTAAATGCAGTCCTCCATATGTGGCCTAACTATATAGACAATGTTTCTAAGTCATTGAGTGAGAATCTTCATGTTCCTGTACTAACTCTGTTATGGTAGTATTGTCAGAGTGCTACTTATCTTTGTATCATCTGCAGACTTACAAACCCACTCATCCACATCTTCATCCAAGTCTTAGAATCATATAGTTTGGAAACAGGCCCTTCTGCCCAACTTATCCATGCGGACTGTGTTGTTCAGCAAGCTTGTCTCATCTGCTGCATTTTGACCATAACCCTGTAAACTTCTCTTATCCATATACTTAACAGATGGCTTTTAAATGCTGCTAATGTGCTCACCTCATCCACTATTGCTGGCAGCATGTTCCAAATATGCACAACCCTTTGAGTGAAGAAACTACTGCTGATGACCCTTTTCAGTGTTTCACCTCTGATCTGAAACTTGTGTCATCTTATATTTAGTACACTCTCACTGGGGAAAAAGACTATGTGCTTTCATCCTGTTTGTGCCCATGATCTCTTACAGCTCTATCAGGTCAACCTCATTCTCATACATACCAAGGTTTACCTCTCCTTGTGACTCAGGTCCTTGGGCCCAGGCAAAATCCTATTAGTTTTTTCTACACTCTTTTTAGTTTAACTACATCTTTCCTGTAACAGGGTCACCAAAACTGTACACAATACTCCAATTTTCAGCCTCACCAACCTAATGTTTAACAGCAACAATATTTCCCAACTCCTACAATCCACTGTATAAGTCGTTCCCTCGTTTGATCTACCAAAATGCAAAACCTTACACTTACCTGGATTGAAAGTCATTTGTCAGTCCTGAGCCCACATACCAAGCTGATCGTGATTCCCCAGTAATTTTTCATAATTTTCTACACTATCTTCAACACCAGCCATTTTAGTATTTTACACAGACTTACTATGCCTCCCTACCTTGCAGATTCACATCTAAATCATTTATGTAAATTATGAACAATGAAGGTCTCACCACTGACTCCAGTGGCAGGCCACTGGATATACTAATAGTGTAGCTAGGGAGAGAATAGTTCCCCTTAAACATCAGCATGGCTGCTTATATGTGGAGCCGCAGGAGTTGGACAAGTATAGATTTGTCCCCACCAAGGAGATCATTGTGGACTTCAGGCATGCCAGGAGTCACACTCACGTCCCCATCTACACAAACGGAGCTGTAGTGGAGCGTGTAGCAAGCTTCAGATTCCTTGGTGTCCACATTTCCGAGGATCTCACCTGGTCCCTGAACTCCTTCATCCTGATCAAAAAGGCACAACAGCGCCTTTATTTCCTGTGGAGCATGAAGAAAGCTCACCTCTGTCCCAGGATACTGATGGACTTTTACTGCTGTACCATTGAGAGCATACTCACCAACTGCATCTCTGTGTTATGGCAATTGTCCCGTATCGGACCGCAAAGCACTCCAGCGTGTGGTGAAAACTGCCCAGCGGATTATCGGCACCCAATTGCCCTCCATTGAGAACATCTACCATAAACGCTGCCTGGGCAGGGCGAAAAGCATTATCAGAGATGCGTCTCACCCTAACCATGAACTTTTTACTGTCCTCCCATCCGGTAGGCGCTACAGGAGCCTCCACTCCCACACCAGCAGGCACAGGAAAAGCTTCTTCCCTGAGGCTGTGACACTGCTGAACCTCACATCACAGTGCTAAGCAGTATTGCATCTATATTGTACTGTCTCAGTACTTTTATATTTGTGTACTGTAGCACTTTTTTATTGGCAGTTATTTTGTAAATAACACTTATTCTTTGCATTTCTGGTCAGATGCTAACTGCATTTCATTGGCGTTGTATCTGTATTTGGCACAATGACAATAAAGTTGAATCTAATCTAATCTTACCAATCCCCCTGATATAATTTCTGCATAGAATCATAGAAAAGTACAGCACAGAAACAGGCCCTTCAGCTTGTCCAGTCTGTGCCGTACTATGTAAACTTCATGGTCCCATTGACCTGCATACAGATTGTTGCCCTCCATACCTCTCCCATCCATGTACATCTAAATTTCTCTTGAACATTGAAATCAAAATCTCATCCACCGCTTATGCTGGCAGCTCATTCTACACATTCACAACTCTGAGCAAAGAAGTTTCCCCTCCTTAAACATTTCACCTTTCAAAGTACATGAATTACCAGCTGTGTACATACACCTATTGATGCTTCTGGACACATCTTCAGTGATGTTCCTGGAATCATCAGGTGTTTCGGGTCTTTCAACATCATACAACCTCCTCCAGGTGACCCAGCTGGGGCTGATCAGACCCCAGCTTGTGTCCAAATTGATAGCTACTTATGACTCCATGGCTCCCCTCTTTTGAGCCACAGCCATCTTGAGGCCCTCTCTGCCGCATTGGTGGTACTGCGGATGGCTCTCCCCTTCCTCTCTCCCTCGATGCCCAAAATGCTGAAGGCTCTAACTGAAGAACAGGCTATGAATCCCCTACAACCAACCTCCACCTGGAGACACCATGCTCTCCATCCAGCCTGCTGACAGTTGCTGACTAGTCCTGTGTACCTGGAGAGCTTCCTTTCAAAGGCCTCTTCCAAGCGATCTTCCCATGGGACTGTCAGCTCCAGCAGCATCACTTGCTTAGTAGACTCAGACACTAGGACAATGTCTGGTCGCAGGGTGCGATGTGGTTGGGGAACTTCAGCTGCCATTCAAGGTCCACCAACAGCTGCCAGTCCCTTGCAGAGGTCAGAATGCCTGCAGATGTTCTTTTGGCAGGTATTGGCTGCTCCCCAGCTCTGACAAAGGCAATGGTCTGCTTGGAGGATCGGGACAGCTTCGCCCACTCACCTCCTGCACTGACGGCTTCAGTGATGGTCTTCAGGACCTGATCATGCCTCCACCTGTACCGTCCCTCACCCAGTGCCCTTGCGCAGCCACTGAGGATGTGCTCCAGGGTTCCTCGCTTGGAGTACAGTGGGCACACAGATGACTCTGCCTTGCCCCATGTGTGCAGATTTGATGGGCTTGGAAGCACATCGTACACTGCCTGGATGAGAAATTGGATGCGGTGTGGTTCGGCTTTCCAAAGATCAGCCCAGGTCACTTTCCTCTCAACCGCATTCTCCCATCTTGTCCAAGCTCCTCGTTGCTTCATTCCCACCGCCTTGCAGGCTCTCATCTCCTCCTCTACTGCTCTCTCCTCCTCCTGAACTAGATGACGCCTTTCCTTCCCTCTGGTGTCCATTTGGGGAGTTGGAAAGGATCCTAGCCCAGCTCGACCTCGTGTGACCACTCTCACCAGCCTCCTGTGACGCAGCCTTGCCTCTGCCTCCTGAACAGCTTCCTCTGCCCTCCACTTCCTGCCAGTACTTACTTGGATCCCTGCTCTAGCCACCTTCGGGTCACTTGAGTCCCTATATTGTAGCACTTCTCTGGCTCTTGTTACCTTGAATTCTTCCTCCAAGGATTTGAAGGGCAGTTGCAGTTTGTTGTGGTCTCCGTAGAGTGCGATGCTGCTCAGGGTCTTTGGCAGCCCCAGCCATCTCCTGAGGTGGTTGCTAACCCTCCTCTCTAAGGTTTCGACTGTAGAGATCGGAACTGCATAGACGAGGAGGGGCCACAGGATTCTGGGAAGAATGCCATGCTGATACACCCAGGCTTTAAACTTTCCAGGTAGGCCAGACTTGTCCACAGATTTCAGCCAGCCATCCAACTCGGTGCAGGTTGCCTGAATGGATGTTGTGTCCCTTAAAGAGCTGTCGAAAACTTTGCCTAAGCTCTTGACTGGCTTTTCTGTGATGGTTGGGATGGCTGTGCCTGCGATGCTGAACCGGAACTTGTTCTCCGCCTTCCCTTTCCTCAGCACCATCGATCTTGATTTGGCAGGTTTGAAATGCATCCGGGCCCATTCCACCAGCTTTTCGAGACCTTGCAGAATCCACCGGCAGCCTGGGACTGATTCTGTGGTGACTGTGAGGTCATCCATGAATACCCTGATAGGTGGTTGCCATTGAGCGGAATTCATTCTGGGCCCTCTGGACTCTGGTTCAGCAGACCTAGTGAGCATGTTCATGGCTAGGGAGAACAGTGTCACTGAGATAGTGCACCCTGTGATGATGCCGATCTCCACCTTGTGCCAGGTTGATGTAATTACTCCTGAAGAGACCCTCATCCTGAAGTTGCTGTAATAATCAGTGATAAGGTCTCTGATTCTGTTGGGGATGTGATATTTGGTCAATGTGAGCTGCACCAGCTTGTGCGGAATGGAGCCATATTCATTTGCCAGGTCGAGCCACAACACTGACAAGTTGCCCTTATTCTCTCTGGCCTCCCTGATGAGCTGTGTCACCACACCGATGTGCTCCAGACAGCCCGGCATCCCTGAAATGCCCCCCTTCTGGACTGATGTATCAATATAGGTGTTCTTTGCTAGGTAGGTGCACAGCCAGTTAGAAACGGCACTGAAGATCTTCGCCTCGACACACAGCAGAGAGATGATGCGAAACTGATCTATCTGGGTGGCATTTTCCTCCTTCGGGATCCACACCCCTTCAGCCACTCTCCACTGTTCTGGGATCTTCCCCCTTCTCCAGAAGATTCTCAGGATCTTCCACAGACGCGGCAGGAGTTTGGGGCAATTCTTGTACACTTTGTACGAAGTGTTGCTTGGTCCTGGAGCCAAGCTTGCCCTTGCTTTGCGGACGACCTCTCTGACTTCCATTAGTTGCAGCTCTGACATGTCAAACTGCACATCTGGTTCAGGTGGGTCTATTTGGATGTCGCACTCTCCCAACTCCTGCTCTCTTTCAGGATCGTTATATATCTTCTTCAGATGTTGGTCTATGTCTTCCTGCGAACAGGCCAGCTTCCCACTGCGCTTCTCCCCCAACAACTTCTTGGTGAACTTGAAGGAGTTGGCGATAAAGGCAGCACGTTTTCGGGCCCTTTCACGACACCGCCTCCGATGCCACTCTGCCTGGCGGAGGACCCTGATCTTCTTTCGTAGTATGCACATCACCTGGCCTAGCCAATGCGCTCCTCTTCTCCTGCCTCCTTGTATTGGGACTTCAGCACTTTCATCTCCTGCCTGATGTTGTGGATCCTCAATGCTCTTTGGTTCTTCGAGTAAGATGTTTTGGAGTCTTCCTTCTCCTCTTCTCCGAACCGTTCAGCGGCGATACTGACAATAATTGTTGTCGTGGCTTGCAGCTTCCTATCAACCCCTCCCTTTGCCTTTGCCTCCAGAATTTGGTTAACATCTTCATCAAACTGCTCCCACAGTGAAGTCATGTTAGCTGCAGGCAATTTGATCCGCCTCCTGTTAGACCTCATGTTAGAGGGATTAGTTTGCAACACTTGGAGGTTCCGGGCACTATGGGGTGACTCCGGGCCTGGCCCCTCCTTCGTCTCACCAGGTTGGACACCTGCGCATTGTGCTGCTCCTGTTCCCACCAAACATTTCATCCTCGCTTGGTGGATCTTGAAGCCGCGATCGTTCTTGCAGATTTTGCCACATGCACACTGCTTCCTCATCGTCGTTTGTTCATTGCCTGGGTCCGATGTTGTTGTGTCCATCCGACTGGGGTGCTCATCCTTCCCCCCCCCCCTCTTGGGCACCCCTGGGGGTATCTTTCCCTTAGATTCATTGTAGCTTTTGTGGGGGTCCTCGTCTCAGAGGACACAGATTGAGTTGCCAACCTGTTCTGCCCCAGTTGCCGTCTCTCTGGGCTGTCACTGACTGTCCAGTCGTCACCACAAAGTGTAGTATGTATACATTATACAGCGTGGAGACTTGTCTCCTTACAGGTAGTCACAAAACAAAGAAACTCAAAAGAACCCATTTGGAGGCGGGGGAAAGGACCATCAAACATCAATGTGCAGAGAGAAAGTAAAACAAATCATGCAAACAATAAAAGTAAACAAATAGCATTCATAACAAAAGTGAGTCTATAGACACAAAGCCCAGAGCATCCAGAATGGGCCTCAGTCTTAGCCTCAGTTCAGCGTACAACTGAGTAAACCTTGTGGAGCAGCAAACAGAACTGGCCTGACCCTCGCCTCTTGTCCTGACACCCTGCTTTTTCAATCCATCTGCTTGTGCTTAAATTGTCCAAATATTGGGTTGTTTATCGTACTAGGACCCAGGCCCTGTCACATCAATGTGCTCTAGACCTGGACCCCGCTGCCACGTTTTGGCCTGTACGGTCCGTACCTGACCTTTCCAAATCGTCCTGGCACTTAGATCGATCAAATCTTGCTCACAGCTTAGGTGAATAGGCTTCAGATCTGCCTCTCCTCTGCTCTGACTTTGCATCGCTCTGCTTGCCCTGACTTTGTCTCAAATATGCCTCGGCCTTGCCCTGATTTTGCCTTGAACATGCCTCGACTTCACCTTGCACCTACACACTTCGACCCTTGATTCAGCCTCTCCTTTGCTTGCCTATCCATTGTTTGTGGTGATCATTTACCATAAACTTTTCAAGTAAAAATGTTATTGATAAAGTATTTGGTTGTATTCTTTGTTTTGTTTGCCGCTATAAGTAGTCACTGGGTTTCACTCGTGCCATCTTTCATGCTTAACCCATTACTTCTAATTGTATTCTCACCCAACCTTGGTGGGAAAAAGCTTGCTAGCATTTACCCTATATATAACTCTTCATAATTTTGTATACCTCTATTAAATCTCCCCTCAATCTAATATGTTCTAGGGAATAAAGTTCTAACCTATTTTATCTTTTCTTATAACTCAGGTCCTCCAGTCCTGACAACATTCTTGTAAATTTTCTCTGTACTTGTTCAGCCTTATTTACATCTTTCTTGCAGATAGGTGACTAAAACTGCACACAGTACTCCAAATTAGGCCTCACCAACATCTTATAAAACTTCAACATAACATCCCAACTCTTGTATTTGCTAATCCAGTCAACCACGTTATCATCCAAATCATTGACATAAATGATAAGCAACAACGAACCCAGCACCAATCCCTGTGGCACTCTACTAGTCACAGTCCTTCAGTCAGAGAGGCAACCATCCACAACCATTCTCTGGCTTCTCCCACAAAGCCAATGTATAATCCAATTTGCTACCTCATCTTGAGTGCGAAGCAACTGAACCTCCTTGACCAACCTCCCATGTGGGACCTTGTCATGTGCCTTGTTAAGGTCCACGTAGACAACATCCACTGCCTTTCCTTCATCAATTTCCTGGTAACTTCCTCAAAAATAGTCTATAAGATTGGTTAGACATGACCTATCATGCACAAAACCATGCTGACTATCCCTAATCGATCCCTGTCTATCCAATTACTAATATATCCGGTCTCTTAGAATACCTTCCAAAAACTTTCCCACTACTGATGTCAGGCTCACCAGCCTATAATTTTCTGTTCATTCTTAGAGCCTTTCTTAAACAATGGAACAATAATAGCTACCTCACTTGTCACTAATGATGGTTTAAATATCTCTGCCAGGACCTCTGTAATTTCTGCACTTGCCTCCCACAGGGTCCAAGGGAATACCTTATCAGGCCCTGGGGATTTTTCCTTCCTAATTTTCCTCAACTCAGCAAACATCTCCACCTCTGTAATCTAGACAGGGTCCATAACCTTGCTGCTGCTTTGTCTCAGTTCCGTAAACTCTGTGTCCATCTTGCTTGTAAATACAGATGCAAAAAATCTATTTGAGATCTCCCAATCTCTTTTGGCTCCATGAATGGATTACCATACTGATTCTCCTTCACCCTGTCTGCTAGAGCAACCTTATGCCTTCTTTTAGCCCTCCTGATTTCTTCTTAAATGTTCTCTTGCGTTTCTTGTGCTCCTCAAGTTCCTCATTTGCTTCTCCCTGCTGATACCTGCTATGTAACTCTATCTTTTTCTTAACCAGGGCCTCAATATTTCCCAAAAAAAAAACAAGGTTCTGACAGTACATGTAAGCCTTATACTCTCAAAAATTTTCCTTTTGAAGGCCTTCCAGTTAGCAAGTACACCTTTGCCAGAAAACAGTGTCCCAATTCATATTTGCCAGATCCTTTTTGACACCATCAAAATTGGGTTGAGATTCTAAATTGGAGAAAGGCTGAGGAGCAGACCGACCTTAAAACTAATGTCATTATGATCGCTAGCTGCAAAGTATTTCCCTACACAAACTTCTGGCACCTGCCCTGCCTCATTACCTAATAGCAGATCAAGAATCACATACTCTCTCATTGGGATTTCTATGTACTGCTTAAGGAAGCTTTCCTGAACACATTTGACAAACTCTAACCCTTTTAGTCCTTTTACAGTATAGGAGTCCCAGTCAATATGTGGAAATTTAAAACAACCTAGTATCATAACCTGATGTTTCTTGCAACAGTCTGTGATCTCTCTACAAATTGGTTCCTCTAACTCCTGCAGGCTGTTGGGTGGTCTATGACATAAGCCCCATTAATGCGATCATATTTTTCTTATTCCTTAATTCCACCCATATAGCCTTACTAGATGAGTTCTTCAATCTGTCCTGACTGGGCACTGCTATGATGTTTTCCTTTACCCGTAATGCCACCCCTTCCCCTTTCATATCTCCTCCTCTATCATGTCTAAAACAGTGGAACCCCAGAATACTGAGCTGCCAGTCCTGCTTCTCCTACAACCAAGACTCACTAATGGCTACAATATCATAATTCCATGTGTTGATCCATGCCCTGAGCTCATCTGTCTTCTCTACAATTCTTTTTGCGTTGAAACATATGCAACTCAGAACATTAGTCCAACCATGCTCAACCTTTTGCTTCCTGACTTAGAGGTCTTAACAACAACTTTCTCCACAGCCACTCTGTTATCTGTTCTGGCATTCTACTTCCCATCCCCCTGCAACTCTTGTTTAACCCCCCCCCCAGTGAAGCAGTAGCAAACCTTCCCACTCAAGTTTAGTTTCTAACTCTCTGTTCTGTACAGGTCCCCCTTCCGTGGAAAAGAGTCCAATGATTCAAAAAATCTGAAGTCCTCTCTCCTACACCAACTCCTTAGCCACATATTAAACTGTATAATCTTCCTATTTCTGGCCTCACTAACATGTGGCATGGGTAGCAATCCTGAGGTTGCAACCCTGGAGGTCCTGTCCTTTAACTTAGCATGTAGCTCCCTGAACTTACTTTGCAGAACTTTATTCCTCTTCCTACCCATGTCATTGGTACCCCTAGATAGATTACTACCTTTAACTGCTCAATCTCCCACTTGAGAATGCGTAGGACTCAATCTGAAATGTAATATAAAGCTGCAACATACAGTAACTTCCTGTCTCTTGAATTGGATGAATAAAGCCAAGCATGCCATATACCTTCTTTACCATAATCTCAATTTGCGTGGACACTTTCAGGGAGCAAAGGATGGTCAGCACAACTTTGTTGATGGGAGATCCTGTCTTATTAATTTTATTGAGATTTTTAAAGAAGTTACAAATATATATTAATGAGTATTGGGTTGATGAAGTCTCAATGGATTTCACTAATGCCTTTGATAAGGCCCCACAGAAAATTCTAGTCCCAGGCCATTTGATAAATTAGACCTATAGTTTTCTTGCTAAAAGGGTGCAGAGGGTGATGATAAAGGGTTACTTATGGGATTAGAGACTTGTGATCAATTGTGCATCTTAGTGATCCATGGCTTTTTGCTATTGGGTTTGAAAGTAAGAGGTGTGGTCAATAAGAGTACAGATGACACAAAAATACTGGTATTGTTACCAAGGAGGAAAGTTATAGAATGATATTGATCAGCTGGTAAATTGGATGGAGCAAATGGACCCTAATCCTGATAGGTTGAATGGATGTATTTTGGGGGGCTGTGTGTTATGTTGATAAGGGAAGAACATACATCATGAATGGCAAGGTACTTAGGAGTATTAAGGAATAAAGTACAAGCCTCTGAAGGTAACAGTGCAGGTGATGAGGAAAGCATGTGGGTTTCTGGCTTTCATTAGCCAGGTCATAGAATGTAAGAGCATGGAGATCACTTGATTGTCTTTGTTTAGGGCAAAGTTGAAATATGTTTACTGGACACTGCACTATTTTAGGAAGGAAGTGTTAGCACTATAGCGGGTGTAGTGGATATTTACCAGAACATTACTTGGGATGCAATGTTTCAGTTATAAGGAGAGGTTATAGGCTGGGTTTGTTTTCCTTGGAGGGAAGGAGGCTGAGGTGGTACCTGATAGAGGAATGCAGTATTTTGAGCGGGTATAGATGGTGTGGATAATGAGAAACCTTTCCCTATAATGGAGACATCTAAAACAAGAGGGCTTAGATTTAAGGTGAGGAGTAAGAGAGTTAGAGGATCTGAAGAAGGAGTGTTGTTCACAGAGCACAGTTACAATCTAAGAAAGTGGTGGCATAAGTATTCCCTTTGCATTTTAAAAAAAATATTCAGATGAACATTTTAATTAGCAAGGCTAAGAAGGATACAGACTGAATGCTGGTAGATAGGAATGCTGTCGAAGGTACTTGATGGTTGGTATAAATATGATGGGATAAGGGCCTCTTTCTGTGCACTGTGAGTCTGTAAAATAGTTGTGTACTCCAGTATATCCGTTGTTAAACTGGTTTAAATCCACAGTAATGACAGTGGAGAATGCAGATACTGGAATCTGGAGCAACAGGTAATCTATTTGAAGAACTCAATGGGACAAACAGCATTTGTAGGAGGCTGGGGTCTTTCACCTATTTTTCAGTTGACCAGTGACCTCAGACCTCTTACTCACTATTCCTCTTCTCTTTCTGCTGGTCATCTCACCTCTTCATTGTTTATCCTGAAACAGAGTGTCAACCCAAAGCATTGATAGCAACACACATCAAAGTTGCTGGTGAACGCAGCAGGCCAGGCAGCATCTGTAGGAAGAGGCGCAGTCGACATTTCAGGCCGAGACCCTTCGTCAGGACTAACATTGATAGTTCCTTTCCTCCCACTAATATTGCTCAACTCACTTAGTTCTTCCAGTAGATTGTTGCTCTAAATCCACAATAGTGCATGAATCTAATGCTTTGTGAATTTTTGTGGTACCAGTACTGAAGTTAATTGAATCTGTCTAATCATAATTAGTTAAAGTGAACTGTTTGGTTAATCCAGAATACGTGTAAACCACAGATTCGCATGTGGACAGTGGGCTTAATGTTTAATATACTTCAAATATACTTGGAGGTAATTGCTTGTTTGTCCTTAAGTACTGTATATTTTCAGTTAAGTGAGTTTATTATTGTTGTGCTACTGATAAAGCAGTCAATAATTCCTTAATGCTTTGTAATTATTTAGCCATAGAGAGCATTTTGAAAGAAAGGCCCAATTTAAAAGATTGCCCTGCTATTTTCAAAGTTCAATTTTGGCTTATTTGTTAAGAATCATGCACATAGTACATATAACTTCAGATTTTAAAAACCTATTTGATTAATTTCAAAATTTATATCATAGTACCTAAACATAAACATTTGCACTGGGTTGAATAGATATTGTACCTTGTTATTAATTTGCTTTGAAATACAGAGACACTTTAATCAAAGCATCTTTTTAAAAAAATTACAGTCTTAGCATCTTGCAATTACTTGTGTAGGCAGGAAGAAATGCCTCACCCTAATTATGATAATTATTAGTTTTGTTCACCCATTATCTACACATGAATGTACCACTCTGCCTACATTTACAATACATTCCTGCTTGCTAGATGGGGAAGCATTCTGATGTTTTGCCTAAATAAACACAGAATACAGAATAGGCACAGGTACAGACCCACAATGTCTTTGCCAACTATGATGCCAGTTGTAACTCATCTTATCTGCCTGCATATGGGTTATATCCGTCCATTCCTTGCCTATTCATGTACCTGTCTAAATGCTTCTTAAGCATCAAATGTTATGATCATATCTGTTTTCACCACCTTCCTGGCAGCATATTCCAAGCATCTATCACTGTCAACATTGGACATAGGAGCAGAATTAGGCCATTTGGCCTATCGAGTCTGCTCCACTATACCTTAATGGCTGATTTATTATCCCCCTCAATCCTATTCTCTTGCCTCTTCTACCTAACTTTTGACACCCTTACTAATCAAGAGTCTGTTGATCTCAACTTTAAATATGACTAATGACTTGGCCTCCACAGCCACCTGTGGTAATGAATTCCACAGATTCATTCCTCCTCATCCCTGGTCTCAAGGGACACCCTTGTATTCTTGGCTGTGTCCTGTGGTCCTCCCCCACTATAGGAAACATTCTTTCCAAAACCTACTTTATCGAGGCCTTTCAATATTCAATATGTTTCGATGAGATTGCAACCCCCCATTCTTCTAAACTCTAGCAAGTACAGGTCCAAAGCCATCAAATGCTCCTCATATGTTAACCTTTTCATTTCTGAATCATTCCCGTGAAGTTTTTTTGGACCCTCACCAATTCCAGCACATCCTTTCTTTAATAAGGAGCCTAAAATTACTCTCATTACTGACCATGCCTCAATAAAGCCTTAGCATTACATCATTGTTTTAGATTCTAGTCCTCTTGAAATTAATGCTAATGTTATATTTGCCTTCCTTACCATTAACTTAACCTGCAAGATAACCTTAAGGGAATCTTGCATGAGGACTCCCAAGTCCCTTTGCACCTCTGAATTTTGAATTCTCTCCCAGTTTATAAAATAGCCTACGCCTTTGTTCCTTCTACAAAGGAATGTGACCATACAATTCCCCACGCTATATTCCATCTGCAACTTCTTTGGCCATTCTCCCAATCCATCCAAGTCCTTCCGCAGACTCCCTGCTTCAGCAGCTCTCCCTGCCTCTCCACATATGTATTCATATTGTCCACAAACTTGGCCACAAAGCCATCAATTCTGCCATCCAGTTATGAATATGTAACGTGAAAAGAAGCTGTCCCAACATCGACTCCTGCAGAACACCACTAGTCACCAGCAGCCAACCAGAAAAGGCCCCCTTTATTCCCATTTTTTGCCTCCTGCCAATCACCCAGTATTCTATTCATGCTATTATCTTTCCTGTAATACCATGGACTCTTACCTTGTTAAGCATCCTCATGTGGCAACTATCAAAGGCCTGCTGAAAATCCAAGTAAAGAACATCCACTGACTCTCCTTTGTCAATCCTACTTGTTATTTTCTCAAAGAATTTGAACAGGAAGCTTTTCTGTCTTTGACTTTTTTTATCATGTGCCTGCTGGATCCTGAAAACCCCATCCTTAATACTGGACTCCAACAGTGTCCCAACCACTGAGGTCAGGCTAACTGACCTATAATTTTTTTTCTTTGCCTCCCTCACTTCTTGAAGAGTGGAGTGACATTTACAATTTTTTAGTTTTCCAGAACCATTCCAGAGTCTAGTGATTCTTGTAAGATCATCACCAATGCCTCCACAATCTCTTCAGCCACCTCTTTCAGAACCCTGGGGTGTACATCATCTCTTGTACAGGTGACTTATCTACCTTCAGACCTTTCAGTTTCCCAAGCACTTTCTCCTTAGTAATAGCAACTACTCCTCAACTATCAGTGCATATGTGTATTATGTTAATAAATTTACTTTGAACTTCTGCCCCGACACTTGAATTTCTGGCATACTGCTCATGTCTTCCACAGTGAAGACTGATGTAAAATGTTTACTATGTTTCTCTGCCATTTCTTTGTCTCCCACGACTACCTCTCCAGCATCATCTTCTAGCAATCCAATATCTATTCTCAACACTCTTTTACTTTTTATGTACTTAAGAAAAAGTTTTGGTAACCTCTTTTATATTAACATCCTGGTTAATGTCTTTTGCACCTTCTTGAAAATCTCCGCAACTCTCCTGTAATGAGGCAACCAAAACTGCGCACACTATTCCAAAATCACTCAACCAAAGTTTTCTACAGCTGCAACATTGTCAGCTTCAATACTCAATGCGTAAATAGGCAATAGGTGCAGGAGTAGGCCATTCGGCCCTTCGAGCCAGCACCGCCATTCACTGTGATCATGGCTGATCATCCACAGTCAGTACCCCGTTCCTGCCTTCTCCCCATATCCCTTGACTCTGCTATCATTAAGAGCTCTATCTAACTCTTTCTTGAAAGCATCCAGAGAATTGGCCTCCACTGCCATCTGAGGCAGAGCATTCCACAGATCCACAACTCTCTGGGTGAAGAAGTTTTTCCTCAACTCCGTTCTAAATGGCCTACCCCTTATTCTCAAATTGTGGCCTCTGGTTCTGGACTTCCCCAACATTGGGAACATGTTTCCTGCCTCCAGCGTGTCCAATCCCTTAATAATCTTGCAAACACAAGGAATTCTGCAGATGCTGGAAATTCAAGCAACACACATCAAAGTTGCTGGTGAACGCAGCAGGCCAGGCAGTATCTCTAGAAAGAGGTACAGTCGACGTTTCAGGCTGAGACCCTTCGTCAGGACTAACTGAAGGAAGAGCTAGTAAGAGATTTGGACCAATCCTGTTACTGCTATCCAAATGTGCAGCTATTTCATCCTTTATAATTGACTCCAGCATCTTCCCCACCACTGATGTCAGGCTAACTGGTCTATAATTCCCTGTTTTCTCTCTCCCTCCTTTCTTAAAAAATGGGATAACATTAGCTACCCTCCAGTCCTCAGGAACTGATCCTGAATCTATAGAACATTGGAAAATAATTACCAATGTGTCCACGATTTCTAGAGCCACCACCTTAAGTACACTGGGGTGCAGACCAGCAGGCCCTGGGGATTTATCAGCCTTCAGTCCCATCAGTCTATCCAACACCATTTTCTGCCTAATGTGAATCTTCTTCAGTTCCTCCGTTACCCTAGGTCCTCCAGCCACTGTTATATCCGGGAGATTGTTTGTGTCTTCCCTAGTGAAGACAGATCCAAAGTACCTGTTCAACTCGTCTGCCATTTCCTTGTTCCCTATAATAAATTCACCTGCTTCTATCTTCAAGGGCCCAACTTTGTTCTTAACTAATTTTTTCCTCTTCACATACCTAAAGAAGCTTTTACTATCCTCCTTTATATTCTTGGCCAGCTTGCCTTCGTGTCTCATCTTTTCTCCCTGTATTGCCTTTTTAGTTATCCTCTGTTGCTCTTTAAAAGTTTCCCAATCCTCTGGCTTCCTGCTCATCTTTGCTATGTTATACTTCTTCTCTTTTATTTTTATACTGTTCTTGACTTCCCTTGTCAACCACGGTCGCCCGTTACTCCCCTTAGAACCTTTCTTCCTCTTTGGGATGAACTAATTCTGCACCTTCTGTATTATTCCCAGAAATACCTGCCATTGTTGTTCCACTGTCATCCCTGCTAAGGTATCTTTCCAGTCAACTTTGGCCAGCTCCTCCCTCATGGCCCCATAGTCCCCTTTGTTCAACTGCAATACTGACACTTCCGATTTTCCCTTCTCCCTCTCAAATTGTAGATTAAAACTTATCATATTATGGTCACTATCTCCTAATGGCTCCTTTACCTCGAGTTCCCTTATCAAATCCGGTTCATTACACAACAATAAATCCAGAATTGCCTTCTCCCTGGTAGGTTCCAGTACAAGCTGCTCTAAGAATCGATCTTGGAGGCTCTCCACAAACTCCCTTTCTTGGGGTCCAGTACCAACCTGATTTTCCCAGTCTACCTGCATGTTAAAATTCCCCATAACAACCGTAGTATTACCTTTGCGACATGCCAATTTTAACTCTTGATTCAACTTGCACCCCCTATCCAGTCTACTGTTTGGGGGCCTGTAGATAACTCCCATTTGGGTCTTTTTGCCCTTACAGTTTCTCAGGTAAATGGGTGAAGGCAAGCATGCCATGTGCTGCCTTTACCACCCCATTTGTTTTGCCACCTTCAGAGAACTTTGAAATTGGTCCCAAGATTGTTCTGTACATCTGTGCTCCTATAGGTCTTGCCTTTTACTGTATACTTTCCTCTTGTATTTAACCTCCCAAAGTTCAATACCTTACATTTGTCTAGAGTAAGCTTTGTCTGTCATTTCTCTGCCCAAATTCCTGGCGAATCCTTTGATAACCTTCCTCGCTCTCCTCATCTCTGCTACTTTTTGTGTCATCTCCAAACTTACCAATCACCCATCTACAATTTAGTGTGAATCATTTGTGTAGATCACAGATAAGAGTTTCCTGCTTTTACAGCACCTAAATCTCTCTACTTAGTGTAGCAATGCTCATGAAGGCTGACTAAGCTGGAAATCAGCAAGTTGTTTCAATGGATGAAGTGCTGAATTTAATATTTGGAAATGGAAAGAAAATGCTTAAAACACTTAAGCATGCATTCAGCATCTTTGGTCAACAGTGACATTTATCCCCAGCTTGAGAAACTTAACAGAGTCAATATTAATTTGCTCTTTCCAGATTCCTTTTAACTTTTTTTTTCAAGCACTTTTCAATGTGTGTTGATATCCAGTAACCTGGTAAATGAATTTGACAGCCTTGCAACTCTGAAAAGATTCTTCCCTCACCTTTGTCCTTGATTATTTGCATGTAATCTTGCAGCTGTGATCCGTATTTCTTAATCCCTCAACTATTGGAAATGTTTTTCTCTTCTGTCACCACCCCAAGTTTTTATAATTTCTTTTATACCTCTCCATAATTTATGCATGTGCAAAAGTTTAAAGAAACCTTGTTAATATAGTTTTATCTGACAGCAGATCTTAATGAATCTGCATTGCACCCTCTTTAGAGCTTCACTATTCTTTGCATAGAGTGGATCCCTGTACTGCCTAGATTATTAATGATCCCCTGTTCCATAAATATTTTTTCTATGTAGCTTGACAAATGTTTCTCTTTTGAATATTTATCCAATACTCCTTTGAAACCTACTATTGAATTGGATTCCACCACCCTTTAGGATATTTTATTTCATATTAGAGTCCTAGAGTAATGCACATGTAAACAGACCATTTGGCCCAAGTTGTTCATGCCGACTACAGCATTCTCCCTGCTAGTCTCAGGTGCCCAAGTTCAGCCCATAATGCTCCAAGCCTCTCCTCTTCATATATCTAGTCAAGTGCCTCTTAAATATTGCATTTTACCCACCTCAACCAGCTCTTCTGGCAGCTCACTCCTAATACTCATGGCCCTCTGTTAAAAAAGTTACCTTTCAGGTCTTTTAAACCTCTCCTCTCTTACCTTGTCTCAGTGCGCTCTAGTTTTGGTTTCCCCAACTGCTTCCATTCATTTTAACCATACCTCTCATACTTCTATAAATTTTTATAAGGTCATCCCATTCTGCTGCACTCAATGGATTAAAGATCCAGCATGGTTAACCTCTTCCTGTAACTCAGCCCTTTAATCCTGGCAGCATCCTTGTAAATCTTCTTCATTCTCTCCAGCTTGACAACGTGCTTCATACATTTGGGTGACCAAAATTAGACGCAATACTCCGTGTGACCTCACCAGTTTTTTACAACATAATGACCCCATTTCTAAACTCAGTACCCTGACTACTGAAAGCCAGCATGTTAAATGCTTCCTTCACTACCCTGTGCCTTGTGTGGCTGCTTTCAGTGTTCTGTGCATTTGTACTTCCAATTCCCTTTGTTCTACAACTTTCATCAGTGCACTGCCATTCACTGTATAACTATATAGCAATAAGCTGCATAGTCTTTCCAGCATCTTTTGCCACCTTCAAAAATTGGTATCTCATAGTCATAGAGATGTATAACCTCTACAATCAGTTTGGCCCATACTTTCCAGTGCCAACCAAGATGTATATTGAAGCTAATCCCATTTCCCAGCACTTGGCCCATATCTTCTGTACTCCTCCATATACCTACACACATATTTCTTAAATGTATTAATATATTTGCGCCAACTACTTCCCCTGACAGTTGGTTCCAAATATTTGCCACCTGTGATGTAAAAAGAAAAGTTGCCCCTCAGGTTCTTATTAAATCTTTCACCTTAAACCTCTAACCTTAAAACTATGTCCCAGAGCGTATGACTCCTGTAACAAAGACCACTCGCACTAGCTAAGCCTCTCATTATTTTATACGCTTCTGTGCGATTACTATTTGCATTTACTCTCCAAGGAGTAAAGGTCCTGCCTGTCTAACCTCTCCCTCTAAATCAGTCCCTCAAGTCCTAATAACATCCTTATAAATCTTTTCTGTACTCTTTTCAGTTTACTCACATGCTTCCTATCATAGGTGACCAAAACTGAACACAATAATCCAAGTGTGGCTTCATCATCTTGTACAATCGTAGCATAACCTCCCAACTTCAGTTAGTGCCCTGAGTGATGTAGGCCAGCCTACCAAAAAGGCTTCTTCACTGCCCTATTTACGTTTGACTCCACTTTAAGGGAATGTTCCTGTACTCCAAAGTCCCTCTGTTCTTAAACCCTACCCAAGGACCTTCCGTTAAATCTAACAGTCATACCTTGATTTGTCCTCCCAAAATGTAACACTTTGCATTTATTTGAATTGAATTTCATTTGCCATTACTCAGCTCACCTACCCAACTGATCAAGATTCTCCTGCAATTCTTGATGCCTCTCTTCCTTATCTACGATCTACCTATTTTAGTGTCCTCTACAAACTTACTAACTGTGCCAGAAGATAGTACTCGGTGGTTAAATTTCCTTTGTTGTGAGTCCGTCTCTTCGTTGTTGAGATCGGTGTTATCCATGAGCCCTGTATTGCTAAGTTCAATTCAAGGTAGATGCTAACTGATGAAAATCTCTAACGAATCTAGAAAGAAGGACTACTCTCAGCCCTTTCTTCGGTTTTGTATCTCTGCAGACTTTATTTGCTTGGGTCATAGATTTGCTTTTGACTGTGTGATACATGTCCTTGGCAATACATTGTCACATACCTTACCATTTGTACCAATCCCCAATCCCTCTCTGTTTTACTTTGCATTGCATTTTATTGATCTTACTAATAGAGTATACTACACCCTGCCTTGTGTAGCTGGATCCTGGACTTCCTGTCAGATTGCCGGCAGGTTGTAAGAGTGGGCTCCCTCACCTCTGCCCCTCTGTCCCTCAACACAGATTCCCCTCAGGGCTGTGTCCTAAGTCCTCTCCTTTACTCTCGGTATACCCATCACTGTGTCGCCACCCACAGCTCCAATCTGCTAATTAAATTTGCTGACGGTACTACATTGATTGGCCTATTCTCAAATAATAACGAGGCAGCCTATAGAGAAGTCATGACCCTGACGCAGTGGCGTCAGGAAAACAAACTCTCCCTCAGTGTCACAAAAACAGGACGATCAATATAGCATAGAAATACAATTGCATCAACGTGAATTAATCAGTCTGATGGCCTGGTGGAAGAAGCTGTCCTGAACCTGGTTGTGGTCTACAGGAGGAATGGAGACAGGCTAGCCCCTATTGATGTTAATGGATCTGGGATTGAGAGGGTGAACAGCTTTGAATTCTTCAGCATGCACATCACCAAGGATCTCACGTGGTCTGTACATACTGGCTGTGTGGTGAGAAAAGCACAATAGCGCCTCTTTCACCTCAGATGGTTGAAGAAGTTTGGTACGGGTCCCCAAATCCTAAGGACTTTTGACAACAGCACAATTGAGAACATCCTGACTGGCTGCATCCCTACTTGGTATGGGAACTGTACTTCCCTCAATTGCAGGGCTCTGCAGATGTGAACTTCCCACCTCAGGACATTTACAGAGACAAGTGTGTAAAAAAGGGCCCGAAGCATCACTGGGGACTCGAGTCACCCCAACCACAAACTGTTCCAGCTGCTACCATCCAGGAAACAATACCATAGCATAAAAGCCAGAACCGACAGGTTCCGGGACAGCTTCTTCCACCAGGCTATCAGACTGATTAATTCATGCTGATGCAATTGTATTTCTATGCTATATTGATTGTCCTGTCATACATACTATTTATTGCAAATTACTATAAATTGCACATTGCACATTTAGACAGAGACATAACGTAAAGATGTTTACTCCTCATGTATGTGAAGGATGTAAGAAATAAATTCAGTTCTTGATCTGTGTCACCAAGTACTTCATAATCTCATCCTTAACAATTGACTCCAACACCTTCCCAACCACTGAGGTCAGGCTAACTGGTCTATAATTTCCTTTCTGCTGCATTCCTCCGTTCTTAAAGAGTGGAGTGACATTTACAGTTTTCCAGTCCTCTGGCACCATGCCAAAGTCCAATGATTCTTGAAAGATCATTACTAATGCCTCCATAATCTCTACCGCTACCTCTTTCAGAACCCTAGGGTACAGTTCATCTGGCCCGGGATACTTGTGTACCTTTACATGTTTCACCTTTTTGAGCACCTTCTCCCTTGTAATAGTAACTACACTTACTTCTCTTTCCTCACACCCTTCAACACCTGGCACACTGCTAGTGTCTTCCACAGTGAAGACTAATGCAAAATGCTCAATTAGTTCATCTGCCATCTCCCTGCCCCCCATTATTTCTCTGGCCTCATTTTCTAGCGGTCCTATATCCACTCTCATCTCTCTTATTTTTTTATAGACTTGAAATAGCTTTTTCTATCCACTTTGATATTGTTTGCTAGCTTGCTTTCATAGCTTTTGCATGGTTTTATGCAGAGAAAGTCACAATGTTGTACAGACTTGATTGAGTTTTAGAGGAGGTGCTGAAGGTGATTGATGAGGGTAAAGCAGTGGATGTTAGCAGAGTGGTGGTTGCCTGGAATGTGCTGCCAGAGGAGATGGAAGCTAATGTGAGAGCAACATTTAAGAGGCATTTAGGCAGAAGGTCAAAATGGCAGGGAATGAAGGGATATGGACTATATGCAATTGGATGGGATTAGTTTAAACTGGCATTGTGGTCGGCAAAGCCCTGTTCTTATGCTATGCTGTTCTGTGTTCTATGTTAAATTTTATTGTGATGCTTTGAAATGAAATTACAAAATATCTAACTGAAATGCTCAAGGCAATGCAATTGATATACAGTATTAATGCACTGGAATGTCATTAATTTGTTAAGATCTCTTATTGGTCACATACAAAGTAAGTTTCTTCCTATGTATACCTGTACAATATTGTGACTTAGTTTTGTTCTTCCTCCTGCACCATACTACTTAGTAAAGATGTGAGACACTTGAAAGTGTGGTGCTGATATCTAGTATCTTAATTCAGCCATAGGAGTTTTGGCATTACTGGCAAGGGTAGCATTCATTGTCCATCTCTGACTTCACCTGAAAAGGTACTCATGAGCAGACACCTCAAACTGCTGCAGTTCATTTGGTGAAAATGCTCCTGAAACTGCTACAATTCTTTTGGTGAAGATGACCCTCCATTGCTGTTCAGAGCAAATATAGTTTCCTTAGTCCTCAGATACCACCCCATGAATCTATGCATCCAACATATCATTCTGCCATTTCCAAAGAGATCCCTCCACCAGGCACACCTTCCCCTCCACTCTTCACTTTCCACTCTTCCCTCATTGATTCTTCTCCAGACACTTATCCTTGTGACAGTGCAAAGCGCTTCAACTGCTCCTTCATTTCCTTCGTCACCACCACTCACAGCCTGAGGCAGTCCTTCGTATGTGAATCTATCAGTGTCATTTACTGCACACTGTGCTCCCAGTGCAGCCTCTTCTACATTGGTGAGATCCAACGCAGATTGGGGAATCGCTTTGTTGAGCACTTCCAGTTTTTCAGCCATACCAGTGGGGATTTCGGAGGCCAGCTATTTTAATTCACTTTCCATTCCACACCAACATGTCTCTGTGTGGCCTCCTCAACTGCTTAGGTCAGTCTAGATGCAAATTAGAGGAATAACGCCTCATGTTTTTCTTTGGTAGTTATCAATCTGACAGTGTTAACATTGATTTCTCTAATTTCTGGTAAACAAACCCCTCTCTCCCTTTTTTCCTCTATTTCACTGGCCCCCATCACCTATCTCTATTCTCTCCCCTAACCTCTTAATCTGCCCATCATCCTCCAATTGGTTTCCCTCTTCACCTCCATCCCTTTATTCTGTGATCTACTGTACTATCCTATCTGATTCCATTTTCTTCTGCCTCATGTCATTTCTATCACCTCTCAGTTTCTTACATCATTCCCAATCTCAGCCCTCCCTCACTTGCCAGTTGCCATTTATCACCTGGATTGACCTATGGCCTGCTAGCTTTTATTGCTTCACCCAGTCTCCCTATCTTATTGTACTGACTATTTCCCCTCTTTCTTTCTAGTCTTGATGGTCTGAACCTGAAATATCTACTGTCCATTTCTGTCCATAGATGCTGCCTGACTTGGAGATTTTCTTCAATATTTTGTGTGTTGCTTCAAATTTACAAGTACAGTTGGCCCTTCGTATCCGCGGATTCAACCAACCGCGGATCGGGATCGAGAAAGAAAACACAGAAGTTCTCTCTCCAGCACTCGTTGTTTGAGCATTGTTCGCCTCGCGTCTCGATCGTTTGCTACTTGTGTTGTGAGCGAGAGGAAGGAGTTTAAGGCTGGTAAGGGATGGCTGGCTAGTTATGTAAAGCACTACAGCCTCAAGAACTTAAAGATCACGGGAGAATTGGCATCGGCTGATGCCGAGGCAGCGTCAGTGTTCCCAGAACAGCTACGATGGTTGTGTCTGTACTGAACATGTACAGACTTTTTTTCCTTGTCATTATTCCCCAAGCAATACAGTATAACAACTATTTACATAGCATTTACATTTTATTAGGTATTATAAGTAATCTAGAGATTTAAAGTATACGGGAAGATGTGCGTAGGTTATATGCAAATACCACACCATTTTATATATGGGACTTGAGCATCCGCGGGGTGCCCCGGAGCCAAACCCCCGCGGATATGGAGGGCCAACTGTATAAACTAGGATAGTAATTTAAAGGAAATGTAGGAGAAGTTTCGAAAATGCTTTTGGAGAAATTTTTGGCTGGTTCTCGGAATATTTGTTTCCAGGGATGATCGTAGAATCAGATAAAATAGTGATATTCAAGAGATCTTTAGATAAACATGTGATAGGCAGAAAATGGAGGGAAATTGATCATGTGCTGGCAGAAGGGATTAGTTTAATTTGGCGTTATGCTCGGCACAGACTGTCATGGGCAGAAGGATCTGTTCCTGCTACTGTACTGTCTATATGCCTGGACTACTTCTTGCATGACTCTAGATAAGCCATCCTAAATGCCACAGATCTATTCTTTAGCAGATTATAAATCTGGTTCATCTAGGGCCTCAGGTTGGGGAAGACTTTATTTTGTGGGTTCACACTCAGTTCTTAATGAACTTTCTGGCATTGGTGGCATACTCATTCAAGTCTGTTGAAGAATCCTTGAACATGGTTCAGTCCACCAATTTGAAGCAGTCTAGTATTCAGTTCTCTACCTGCTTTGAATAACTTTTTCATAGCTTTCACCTCTGGTGCCACACTTTTCAGTCTCTGCCTTAATGCAGGAAGAAGAATGATTGAATTTACCAAAATGTGGACAAGGTCTGGAAAGGGAGGCATTCCTAATGGTGACGTGGTAGTGATCAAGTATGTTTGGTCCTCTGGTTTTGAAGCTGAGCGTTGAACAGGCAGCTGAAAGTAGATTTTGTTAAGCTTCCCTGGAAGAGTTGCTTGTGATGATGAGGAAGGCATCAGGGTACACTGTTTCATATTTGTTAATACTGTCTGAGGTGAGATGTAGACTAAAGTCAGGATGATGGTCGATCACTTCCTCAATAGGTAGCGAGGTTAGTACTTAACTGCCAGATGTTCCAGGTCATGGGAACAAGAATGAGACAAGAGTATCACGTCCCAGCATCATGAGGAGTTTATCATGTAGCAGAAACCCCCACCTTATCTTTTCCACTGGATGGAGAAACTCTTGAGCTGGAGCACCATGTCCTGAGATTTGGGAATGGGCCATGTTTCATTGAAACAGTGAACAACAGTCCTTTATAACCCTCTGATATAGCAGTCAGCTGTTTTGTCCTCCAGTGATTGCACATTCATGAGAAGGCTGCTGGGTGATGGTTGGGGTGGGGGGAAGTGGTCTCATGCCCCAATGCTTCAATCTTACGTGAAATTTTCTCTTGTGACCATGTTTTTTGGAACAAAAGAGGTCTCGGTTGTGTTTCCAGGTGTTGTTACTGTCTGGAAATTGGGTTTGCCAAGTTCAGTGGGTCTTTCCAGTGATTGTAAGATTATAAATATATGTAAATGGTTTTAAAGTCCATTTATTTTTGAAATGTTTCTGCCTGTAGATTCAAGCTTTCGAACATAGAACATAGAATAGTACAGCACAGTACAGGCCCTTTGGCCCACAATGTTGTGCCGACCCTCAAACCCTGCCTCCCATATAACCCCCCCACCTTAAATTCCTCCATATACCTGTCTAGTAGTCTCTTAAACTTCACTAGTGTATCTGCCTCTACCACTGACTCAGGCAGTGCATTCCACACACCAACCACTCTCTGAGTAAAAAACCTTCCTCTAATATCCCCCTTGAACTTCTCACCCCTTACCTTAAAGCCATGTCCTTTTGTATTGAGCAGTGGTGCCCTCGGGAAGAGGCGCTGGCTATCCACTCTATCTATTCCTCTTAATATCTTGTATACCTCTATCATGTCTCCTCTCACCCTCCTTCTCTCCAAAGTGTAAAGCCCTAGCTCCCTTAATCTCTGATCATAATGCATACTATCTAAACCAGGCAGCATCTTGGTAAATCTCCTCTACCCTTTCCAATGCTCCGACATCCTTCCTATACTGAGGCGACCAGAATTGGACACAGTACTCCAAGTGTGGCCTAACCAGAGTTTTATAGAGCTGCATCATTACATCACGACTCGTAAACTCTATCCCTCGACTTATGAAAGCTAACACCCCGTAAGCTTTCTTAGCTACCCTATCCACCTGTGAGGCAGCTTTCAGGGATCTGTGGACATGTACCCCCGACCCCTCTGCTCCTCCACGCTACCAAGTATCCTGCCATTTACTTTGTACTCTGCCTTGGAGTTTGTCCTTCCAAAGTGTACCACCTCACACTTCTCTGGGTTGAACTCAATCTGCCAGTTCTCAGCCCACTTCTGCATCCTATTGATGTCTCTCTGCAATCTTTGACAATCCTCTACACTATCTACAACACCACCAACCTTTGTGTCATCTGCAAAATTGCCAACCCACCCTTCTACCCCCATATCCAGGTCGTTAATAAAAATCACAAAAAGTAGAGGTTCCAGAACCAACCCTTGTGGGATGCCACTAGTCACAACCCTCCAATCGGAATGTACTCCCTCCACCACCACCCTCTGCCTTCTGCAGGCAAGCCAATTCTGAATCCATCTGGCCAAACTTCCCTGGATCCCATGCCTTCTGACTTTTTGAATAATCCTACCATGTGGAACCTTGTCAAATGCCTTACTAAAATCCATATAGATCACATCCACTGCACTAACCTCATCTATATGCCTGGTCACCTCCTCAAAGAACTCTATCAGGCTTGTTAGACATGATCTGCCCTTCACAAAGCCATGCTGACTGTCCCTGATCAGACCATGATTCTCTAAATGCCTATAGATCCTATCTCTAAGAACCTTTTCCAACAGCTTTCCCACCACAGACGTAAGGCTCACTGGTCTATAATTACCCGGACTATCCCTACTACCTTTTTTGAACAAGGGGACAACATTCACCTCCCTCCAATCCTCCGATACCATTCCCGTGGACAACGAGGGCATAAAGATCCTAGCCAGTGGCTCAGTAATCTCTTCCCCCGCCTCATGGAGCAGCTTGGGGAATATTCTGTCAGGCCCTGGGGACTTAACTGTCCTAATGTATTTTAACAACTCCAACACCTTCTCTCCCTTAATATCAACATGCTTCAGAACATTAACCTCACTCATGTTGTCCTCACCATCATCAAGTTCTCTTTCATTGGTGAATACCGAAGAGAAGTATTCATTGAGGACCTCGCTCACTTCCACAGCCTCCGGGCATATCTTCCCACCTTTATCTCTAATCGGTCCTCCCTTTACTCCTGTCATCCTTTTGTTCTTCACATAATTGAAGAATGCCTTGGGGTTTTCCTTTATCCTACTCGTCAAGGCCTTCTCATGCCCCCTTCTTGCTCTTCTCAGCCCCTTCCTAAGCTCCTTTCTTGCTACCCTATATTCCTCAATAGACCCATCTGATCCTTGCTTCCTAAACCTCATGTATGCTGCCTTCTTCCACCTGACTAGATTTTCCACCTCATTTGTCACCCATGATTTCTTCACCCTACCATTCTTTATCTACTTCTTCACCGGGACAAATTTATCCCTAACATCCTGCAAGAGATCCCTAAGCATGGACTACATGTCCATAATATATTTCCCTGCAAAAACATCATCCCAGTTCACACCCACAAGTTCTAGCCTTATAGCCTCATAATTTGCCCTTCCATAATTAAGAATGTTCCTGTCCTCTCTGATTCTATCCTTTTCCATGATAATGTTAAAGTCCAGGGACCGGTGGTCACTGTCCCCCAGATGCTCACCCACTGAGAGATTTGTGACCTGATCTGGTTCGGTACCTAATGCTAGATCTAGTATGGCATTCCCCCAGTCAGCCTGTCAACATACTGTGACAGGAATCCGTCCTGGGCACACTTAACAAACTCTGCCCCGTCTAAACCCTTGGAACTAATCAGGTGCCAATCAATATTAGGGAAGTTGAAGTCACCCATGATAACAACCCTGTTATTTTTGAACCGTTCCAAATTCTGCCTCCCAATCTGCTCCTCGGTATCTCTGCTGCTGCCAGGGATGCAACGGGACTTGGGAGTCCTCGTACAGGATACCCTTAAAGTTAACCTCCAGGTTGAGTCAGTAGTGAAGAAGGCGAATGCAATGTTGGCATTCATTTCTGGAGGAATAGAGTATAGGAGCAAGGATGTGATGTAGAGGCTGTATAAGGCACTGGTGAGACCTCGCTTGGAGTACTGTGGGCAGTTTTGGTCTCCTTATTTAAGAAAGGATGTACTGACGTTGGAGAGGGTACAGAGAAGATTCACTAGAATGATTCCGGGAATGAGAGGGTTAACATATGAGGAACGTTTGTCTGCTCTTGGACTGTATTCCTTGGAGTTTTAGAAGAATGAGGGGAGACCTCATAGAAACAATTCGAATGTTGAAAGGCGTGGACAGAGTGGATGTGGCAAAGTTGTTTACCATGATGGAGGAGTCTAGTACGAGAGGGCATGGCTTAAGGATTGAAGGGCGCCCATTCAGAACAGAAATGCGAAGAAATTTTTTTAGTCAGAGGGTGTTGAATCTATGGAATTTGTTGCCATGGGTAGCAGTGGAGGCCAAGTCATTGGGTGTATTTAAGGCAGAGATTGGTAGGTATCTGAGTAGCCAGGGCATCAAAGGTTATGGTGAGAAGGCGGGGGAGTGGGGCTAAATGGGAGAATGGATCAGCTCATGATAAAATAGCGGAGCAGACCCGATGGGCCGAATGGCCGACTTCTGCTCCTTTGTCTTACGATCTATGGTCTTATGGGGCCTATAGAATACTTCCAGTAGAGTAACTGCTCCCTTCCTGTTCCTGACTTCCACCCATACTGACTCAAAAGAGGATCCTGCTACATTACCCACCCATTCTGTAGCTGTAATAGTATCCCTGACTAGTAATGCCACCCCTCCTCCCCTCCCCCCCCATCCCTTTTAAAGCACTGAAATCCTGGAATATTGAGAATCCATTCCTGCCCTGGTGCCAGTCAAGTCTCTGTAATGGCCACTACATCATAATTCCATGTATGTTTCCATGCTCTCTGTTCATCACCTTTGTTCCTGGTGCTTCTTGCATTGAGGTACACACACTTCAGCCCTTCTACCTTCCTACCTTTACACCATTTATTCTGCTTCTCTTTCCTCAAATCCTCTCTATATGTTAGATCTGGCTTTATTCTATGCAGGTCTTTCACTGCTCTGTCGCACTGGATCCCATCCCCCTTGCAAATTAGTTTAAACCCTCCCAAACTATGCTCGCAAACCTACCTGCAAGGATATTGCTCTCCCTTGAGTCCAGGTGCAACCCATCCAATCTGTACAGGTCCCACCTTCCCCAGAAGAGATCCCAATGATCCAAAAATCTAAACATAGAAACATAGAAAATACATAGAAACCCTACTCCCTGCACCAACTCCTCAGCCACACATTCAACTGCCATCTCCTCCAATTCTTACCATCACTATCGCGTAGCACTGGCAGCAATCCTGAGAATGCCTCTTTAAGAGCTCGAAGTTGATTATAAAGGTATCCTGTTGCCGGTGTAATATTGCCTATCTCCAGCACCATATTTAGAGAACAGCTGCTTTCAAGATTTGGGAGATTAGATTTAGGATGGAGACGAGGAGAAACTGCTTTTCCCAGAGAGTAGTGAATCTGTGGAATTCTCTGCCCAGGGATGCAGTAGATCTCATTAAATATATGTAAGACACAGTTGGATAGATTTTTGCATAGCAGGGGAATTGAGGGGTATGGGAAAAAGACAGGTGGGAGAAGCTGAGTCCATGGCCAGATCAGCCATGACCTTATTGAATTGTGGAATAGGCTTGATGGGCCAGATAGCTCCTATTTCTTCAGTTCTTATGCTCTTTGAGAGTTTGACACTTTCACATGACATCATTTGCCCTGAGTTGGGTACGACCAGCGGATGGCCTGTTCAAAGAACAAGACGACAGGTACACCTTCTGGAAGGTCAGAGCTTTGTCCTCAAGAATGAATTGGTCAGTGTCTGGTTCTATCTTATCAGGATAATACGGCTCTGCCCAACACACAACCATTGTCAATACATGCACCACAAGTTTGGAAGCTGTGAAATAGGCCATGCAGGACTTCTCCTCTAACCTGTTTGGAGGGAGGGAAATCTGGTCACCATTTCAGAGGAAAATAAACTGATCTAGTTGGGTATTTCTAGCATTAGGGCCGAAAAAGATGCAACTCTTTGATAAGGAGAGAAAGCTAACTGCAGTGGGGTCCTCATTCTAGCAAAATGCTTTCAGTATGGTCTGAGAGTCAGCAGGCCTGTATGCCTCTAAAACTTTCCTATCTATGTATCTGTCCAGCTGTTTTTTAAACGCTGTAATTGAACCACTTTCACTGGCTGTTCGTTACACGTACCTGCCACACTCTTTGTGAAAAAAATTTAATTCTCAGGTTTCCTTAAATTTTCCGCCTTCACTTAAAGTTTATGCCTATACCTGGCTACCATGGGAGAAAAAATGTTACCATTCATCTACTTATGCCCCTGTTTGATTTATAAACCTCCATGAAGTCACTTTTCAGCTTCCTGAGTTCCAGGAAAAATCATAATGCAGCCCTTACAGTTTCTCCTTGTAACTTAAATCCTCCAATTCCAGAAATGTCCCTATGAATTTTTTCTGCACTCTGAGAAGCTTAATGACATCCTTCCTGTAATTTGGCATCATGATCAGCACAGACACTGTGGATCAAAAAGCCTGTTCCTACTCTTCCATAAACTTGAAATTCTACAGATGCTGAAAATCCAGAGCAACACACATAGAATCATGGAGGAACTCAGCATACCCCTCCATAGATGCTACCTGACTTTCTGAATCCCTCTAACATTTTGTGTGTTTTCTTCTGTTCTGTAGATAGGTGAGTATGGGAAGATGGGTAGTGGGTGGTGGCTCCATATGTCACTACTGCAGGGCGTGATGACCCTGCCTTACAGGAGTCACAGGCTCAGCTGGCTCCGGCTGACAGTACCCGGTATGGGCCCCTATCCAGGGTTATGGATCTCACTGCCTTATGGGTATCTTCGGGAGAAGAGAAGGCTAAAGAGTAAACCCTACACAAATCCGGAGTGGAGCCCCTAAGACGGTTGGATGACGTATCACGTCACCTCCCGGCAGCTCCTGCAGCCAAGCTGATGCCAAATGTACTGCTTCGCATTTCTTTGGACCACATCCGCGAGGCCGAGAGGGGTATCTTGATATCCGGGCAGCCCAGGATTTCCATATTCATCGCCCAGGTCTGTGCCCCGTACGGGCGCATCCATTGTCTACTTAGACAGATGGAGCCATGATAGATAGGTGACCAGAACTACATTAATACTCCCAAATTTCACATCAACAGTGTCAAGTACAGTTATAACATGATGTACATTTGTATCAAACATCCTGACCAATTAAGGAAAGTATACTGAATGCCGCCTTCTACACCCTATTTCCTGTGTGAGTACTTTCAGGGAAGTACTATGTACTTGTACCCCTAGATCTCTCTATTCTACAGCACTCTTCATGGTCCTATCATGCACTGTGCAAGTCCTGTCCCGGTTTAACTTCTCAAAATAGAACACCTCACACTTTCTTGAGTTAAATTCCATGTTCTGTTCCTTAGCCCACTTTCCCAGCTGACCAAGATTTTGCAGTAATCTCAGATGACCTTCTTCACTGTCCTCTACATCACCAAATTCAGTGTCATCTGCAATCTTACTAATTATGCAAACTATATTCTTATCCTATATTCCAAGTAGTTAATCTAGATGGCAAAGAAAAGTCAATCCTGCAGCACTCTGCTTACTCCTCACTTGCCTTACTTCTCCATCTTCATCATCTGTACCCTGGAACATTGAGGCACCAGTGCTACCCATCCTGCAACCATATTTCTGTAATAACTCTAATATATCAGGGTTTATGTCTGAGAACCAAGTCTCTAATACTACCTCTGATTTGTTTCACCAAGCTAATGTTATGACAAATTGGCTAAATCACTCTGTATTCCAAGTAATCTAACCTTCCAGACCAGTCTATCACAATCTACAGTACATAGACAATGTCAAGCACCCTGCTGTCATTTAGTCCACTTGGTTACTTCTTCAAATATTAAAATCAAATTTGTGAGATATGGTTTCCCACACACAAAGCCATGATGATAATCACTAATAATCCTTGCCTTTCCAAATTCAGGTCAATCCTGCCCTTCAGAATCTCCTTCAGTAACTTTCCCACTATTGATGTTCAGCTCATTGGCCTGTGGTCCTTTGGCTTGTCTTTGTAGCCCTTCTTCAATAAAGACACAACGTAGCCAGGCTTCTGATACCTCACCCACGGACCCAGAAATTTCTTCCCCAACTTCTCAAGGAATTTATTCACTTTAATGTACTTTAAAACTGTCAGCACCTCTGTTTTTATAATGTGGATATGATTCAAAACATCACCATTCTTTTTCCTGAATTCCCTGGCTTCAACAATCTTCACCACAGTAAATATGGATGAGAAGTTTCAAAGGTATTGAACATAGATATTTCTCCCCATCCTATTACTGCTATCTTTGGATTACCTAAAATTTCCAGTAATCTTTCCCCTTCAGCCCGTAGATTGATTGCATTTCTTATTTTAATGGTGAAAAGATGTATTTTACAACATTGGAAGGAGATTAATGCTCCAACTACTTTTTTTTGGTTTTCCCAGAGGATACTATGTTTAAATCTGGAGAAAATTAGAAGTAATCTTTATGATTCTTCAGTTAAATTTGAACAGTCTTGGAGATCTTTTATTCAACATTTTCATTTAATGTAACTTTTTTTTCTTTCTCTGGCCATATTTACATTCCCTTCTTGCTTTTTAACTGTTTCTAATGGAGGTCGGGTTTGAGGACGTGATTGTTTTAAGTTGTTTAACTCTACTTGATACCTAGTTAGCCCATTGCTTTCCTTTGCTTTTTAGTTTAGTTGCACAGTGGGTTTTTTTTTCCTTATTGACATATTTGAAAATTATTACACTATTATATTACCTGGTTATCTTATATCTAAACTGCACTGTTTGTACTAACTTTTTTTTTGTGTATTAATATCTCTTGTTAAGTTATATTGCAACTGTGTATCAGTGCCTATATGGTTTACCTTTTGTGTACTAATTCAATAAAAAGATTTAAAAAGAAAGAGAAGTTTAAAAAATTGGAAAGGGATAAAAAAATTAACTTTGGGCAACATGGAAACAAAATTGAAAAGAAGGTTGGTGAATATAGGGCTGACGGTGTTATATTTGAATGCATACAATATACAAAATAAGGTAGATGTACTTGTAGTGCAGGTAGAAATGAGTAGGAATGATGTTATAGGCATCACAAAATCCTGGTTGAAGGAAGATCACAGCTGGCAGTTTATCATCCAAGAATACACTTCAATCAAAATCACAGGCAGGTGGGCAGAGGGGGTTAGTTGCTTTGGTTTTAAAAAAATACAATCTAAAAACCCTACAAGGGACATTGGATATAGAATCCTTGTAGGTGGGTAAAGCTCAGAAACTACAAGGATAAAAAGATGCCGATGGGAGTTATATACAGCAGGGGTCCCCAACCTTTTTTGCACCGCGGACCGGCCGGGGGGTGGGGTGTAGGTGTGCCGATTTTTTTTTTTTTTTTTTTTTTTTTTTACAAATCGTTTTTGGCGATTCTGTTCAGTGGGGGGTGTTAACCACGACTGGAATATAGGTGATAAGTGGCTAATACACTCAATTTCATTTCTAAAAGGGTTTATCAAACGAATTTAATATTAAACACACAGCGCATATTTTCCTCGCATGAATATAGTGATAAGTCAATTATAAGTCACTTATAAGTCAATAGCATCATAACATTTTAAGTAACGTTTGGATATTAAACACACAGCATGTACTTTCCCCGTATGAACATATAAAATCATTGCAACACACCAATATCGCTGAATCAGTGGGAGCCCTGGGCTTGTTTCCCTGCAACAAGACGGTGCCATCGAGGGGTGGATGGGAGACAGCGATACTCGAAGGGAGTTCCTTATGTCCAGTCTATTCTGCAATTTAGTTTTCGTTGTGTTCGTTGCAGAGACATGTTGGAAATGGAAGCAATGTTTTCAGTGCTTTCGTGGCTATCTCAGGATATTTAGCCTTGACTTTGATCCAGAATGCCAGCAGAGATGTTATGTCAAACATACTTTTCAGCCCGCTGTCATTTGCAAGCTCGAGGAGTTGATCTTCTTCCCGCGCTGACATGGATGACGCGCAGTTAATGACCTCGCATGTGTTCAAGCTCAACAGTGGCCGTGACGGAATGAGGAAAGGTGCAGCTGACTCATATCGCCAAATCATATCATTTCCTTGTAGCCCGGTAGCCATGCTTTGCGGCCCGGTACCGGTCCGTGGCCCAGTCGTTGGGGACTGCTGATATACAGGCTTCCAAACAGTAGCCAGATTGTGGGGTACAAATTACAATGAGAGATAGAAAAAACATGTGGGGTGCAAATTACAATGGAAGTTAGAAAAGGGAAGAGTTACAGTGGTCATGGGGGATTTCAATCTGCAGGTAGATTCGGAAAATCAAGTTGGTACTGGATTCCAAGAGAAGGAATTTATTGAAGGTGTCAAGATGGCTTTTAGTGCAGCTTGTAGTTGAGCCCAATAGAGGAAAAACAATTCTGGATTAGGTGTTGTGCAATGAAACAGATTTTATTAGGGACCTTATGGTAAAGGAACTCTTAGAGTATAGTGATCAAACTATCATAGAATTTATACTGCAATTTTAGTGGAGGAAGCTAAAATCAGTTGTATTGGCATTACAATTGAGTAAAGATAACTACAGAGCCATGAGAGAGGAGCTAATCAAAGTACATCCCAAAGGAGAAGAAGCAGCATTGTAAATGGAGGATAAGGCGATTGTGGCTGACAAGGGTAGTCAAAAACAACATAAGAGCTAAAAGAGACGTGTACAATATAGCAAAAGTTAGTGGAAAGCTTTTAAAAATCAACAGAAAGCATGACAAAAAAAACAAGGAGAGAAAAGATTAAATATAAATGTAAGATAGTTAATAATATAAAGGAGGATGCCAGAAGATTTTTCAGATGTATAAAAAGAGGTAAGAATAGATGTTGGGCTGCTGCCTAAAATGGTGCTGGGGAGGTGGTAATGGGGAACAAAGAAATGGTGGAAGAACTGAATAATTATTTTGCATTAGTCTTCACTGCGGAAGACACCAGAGAATGCCAGAAATTTAAGAGTGCTAGAGTGCAGAAGTGGGTGTAATCACTATTACTAAGGAGAAGGTACTTGGGAAGCTGATAAGTCTGAAGGCAGATAAGTCACCTGGACTAGATGGACTATACCCAGTGTTCTGAAAGAGATAGCTGTAGAGATTGTGGAGGCACTAGCAGTGATCTTTTATGAATCACTAGATTCTGGACTTGGTCCGGAAGACTGGAAAATTGCAAATGTCACTCCACTCCTTAAGAAGGGAGGAAGACAGAAGAAAGGAAATTATAAGCCTGTTAGCCTGATTTCAGTGGCTGGGAAGATATTGGAGTCTATTATTATGGATGAAGTCTTAGGGTACTTGGAGGCACTTGATAAAGTAGACCAAAGTTATCATGGTTATCTTAAGGGGAAATCTTACCTGACAAATTTGTTGAATGTATTTGAGGAAATAGCAGGCAAGATAGATGTTATACCAGGACAGATACTAGCACGGACACAAGATTGGTTGACTGGAAAAAGGCAGGGAGTGGGGATAAAGGGGGCCTTTACTGTTTGGTGATGTTTTGCAGGGGTCATTGTTGGGACCACTACTTTTCACATTATATTTTAATGATTTTGAGCCCTTGTTTAAATTTGAGAAACGGTATTCCCAAGACAGCCAACCCCCGATGAAATTTGTAACAAACTGAAGCATGACCTTCTTACATTTGTATTCAGTTCCTACCTGTGATAATTAATCACAACCTGCATAGTAGTCTTTTGAGAATCATGGTTGAAGACCCTCAGATCATTGTGGATTTCAGAACTCAGTTAGATGGAGAAACAAAGCACAGTTGAATTATCCAGGCTACATTAAGTCTCAGACTGCAGTAGTTACATAAAAATAACAAATACATGCCATAAATATTGAGATCTTGTTTGAAAATGTGTACACGGAAAAAACTGAAATACAGTAAATGAAAAATTAGGTCGTAGATTCTGGGCAATTGTAAGTCATTTGTGACTTATAGATCACTATTTCTAGCCAATTTGCAATCTGGTTTATTAAGCATCATCTTTCATGAATCATTTGCCTGCTTGTATAATTGAATATAAAAAAAATCAAAACATGCTTTACATTTTCAATGTATAATAGAAATTAAGAGCAGGAAGGTTATAATACAATCATACTAGCAGAGTCACAATCATACTGTGTGCATTTATTATGCCAGAGAGTCTTGCAGAGGAGATTCACTGAAATATTTGGAGGTCAAATATGATGACAGAATATAGTATTAATGATAAGATTCTCGGCAGTGTAGAGGATCAGAGGGATTTTGGTGTCCGAGTCCATAGGACACTCAAAGCTGCTGCGCAGGTTGACTCTGTGATTAAGAAGGCATACGATGCGTTGGCCTTCATCAACCGTGGGATTGAGTTTAAGAGCCGTGAGGTAATGTTACAACTATATAGGATCCTGGTCAGACCCCACTTGGAGTACTGTGCTCTGTTCTGGTCTGCTCTGTATAGGAAGGATGTGGAAACTATAGAAAGGGTGCAGAGGAAATTTACATGGATGTTGCCTTGATTGGGGAGCATGCCTTACAAGAATAGATTGAGTGAACTTGGCCTTTTCTCCTTAGAGCAATGGAGGATGAGAGGTGACCTGACAGAGGTGTATAAGATGATGAGAGGCATTGATCGTGTGGATGGTCAGAGGCTTTTTCACAGGGCTAAAATGGCTAACGTGAGAGGACACAGTTTTAAGGTGCTTGGAAGTAGGTACAGAGGAGATGTCAGGGGCAAGTTTTTTATGCAGAGAGTGGTGAGTGTGTGGAATGGCTGCCGGCGATGGTGGTGGAGGTGGATACAGTAGGGTCCTTTAAGAGACTCCTGGATAGGTACATGGAGCTTGGAAAAATAGAGGGCTGTGGGTAACCCTAGGTAATTTCTAAAGTAAGTACATGCTCGGCACAGCTTTGTGGGCCGAAGGGCCTTTATTGTGCTGTAGGTTTTCTATGTTTTTATGTTAGGATATTGTTTGCGATTGAGCTTCTCCACTGTGAAGAGAGACTGGATCAACTAGATCTGTTTTCCTCAAAGTTGAGAGAGGCTGATGGATAATCTGATTGAGAAGTACAAAATTGATGGGTATGGATAGGATAAATCATGAAAAACTTGATCCTTTAGCAATTGTCTACACCAAAGCACTTAAATTTAATGAAAGAGTTAGAAGAGAACTGATGAAGATATTTTTTATCACCCAGTAGATCATTTGGAACCTGGAACATAGTGCCTGAGGGAGTGCTAGAGGTAGGTACTCCCACAGCAAGTATTTAGAGAAGCACTTGAATCACTAAGAAGCAAAAGGCCATGGGCTAATGCTGGGAAGTGGTATGCTTTCCAAGACTTCTTCAATAGGCTAGGCAGCATCAGTTGAGAAAATAAGATAATTAACATTACAGAATTTAACTATCCTCAAAGCACATTGGAGAAGATTGCGTTCTCCCCATTTGCCGCCTGAAGATTTGCAAGTTCTTATATGCTTTTTAAATTACTGACCATCCTTTGCAGTTTACTCAATTGGGCTTTTTCTGTATAAAACAAGGCCATCAACTAAGGTGTTAATTCTGTTTCTCTCTCTAGACTATCCAAACTGTTTAGTACTTCCAAAGTTCTTATTTTTCGAATTTCCAGCATCTGCACTCTGATGTTAATTAGATAAACTGTTTAAAATTTTTTTCCACCATAATGGTCTTCATTTTGAATCATTTTAAAAACCTAACAGCTTGCGCCCACAAATGTCTGCTCCAAAATTCTGTGCCCTACCCTATGTCATCTTGGTTTCTTTGGTTTTCTGCAAAAAAGGAAATGGGATTAAAAAGTTGAGGTAGTTTGTTGTTGGGGAAAATCTTATAGCCATGTGGGTCCCTGGCTGCTCTCCAATAACCCCATTGGGTTAGTGGGCACATCAAGTGAAAAGGAATTAAGTAAACAGCTTGCACTCATTGCCTTGTCTCACAGAAAGATGAGGTCCAAATTCATATGCTAATAAGGTGATCAATGGACTGAAAAGGGAAGCAGACTGTGACAACTGTATCTTCAGGGGACTAGGAGAGAAAATGATATGCTTTGCCATGCAGCACGAAGAATTACCTGGTCAGATTGATGGTTGCCATATCCTATTGCAACCTGGATAAGGTGTGGATGACAACTTTCATCTTGAGATTCAATGTAATATCATGTTTTAAGCTTCATTCTATGCATTGCTGAAGACCAGTGGAAAGACAGAATCCATATGGAAGAAAAAGTTAGCCTGACCAACAAGCATTTTTCTTGTAAAGCACTGGAAGAATTCAGCAGGTCAGGCAGCATCTGTGGTTAGAAATGAATAGTTGATATGTGATGCTGCCTGATCCGTTGAGTTCCTTCAGTGCTTGGTTAGCTCCAGAGACAAGCATCTGCAGACGTTGTTTCCACATGCCTTTTTCATTGCTGTAGAACTAGATGTAAAACTAGTTAGCCACCTAGTCCAATGAAAATTTTCTCTTTTTGCTGATGTAATTACTTAATGTATTCTAAATCATTTATTTTTTTCTCTCAGGTCTGAGAAACACTCAGTCAGTTCTGCCTATAATCTTTGTTACTTAGTTATGTTAATATGAACCTTGTCCTTTGCCTCAATATCTACAACTGAAACTTATTAGGAATGTAAGACTTGGTAATTAAGCTGTGAATAGCAATATTTTTAACTATAATACTGTTTGGTTTAATTTTGAACGTACCTACCAGATGATGTGATCTCAGTGTAAGAAACATGAAACATTAAGAAGTTATCACTTTGTAAAATTAAAGACACATGAAAATTCATAGGAACTTTTCTGACCCAGGCTTCTTACAAATTTTACTCTTATATTTAGAGCTAAGTTCAGTGTCTAAGATAGCTGTGGCTTTTAGTCATTGGATTTCCTGATAAACAGTTGGATAAAAGCCATCCAACTGAGGCTGAAGAACTAATGATTTAAAACGCTGTAGGAAGTAAAATTGTATACTTAGAAATGCCTGCAGCTCATTACTCTTTTATAATTCCTCATAAAGACAGTCAATTGGCAAAGTCTATTCTCTTTGTACTTTTGACATTTGCTCATTTTCTATCAATTCAGCCTTGAAAAGATGAGGGAATCATACATTTGTACAGCACTGAAACAAGCTCTTTGGCCTACCATGTCCAATCTGACTCTTTGCCCATGTACATTATTCTTCTGCTTATTTAATTGTTTGCATAAACTATTAGTAAACATTTCACCACCACCTCTGATAGCAAGCTTCAGATATGCCAAACTGTGTTTAATGTATATAAAAATTCCCCTAAATCCCCTTTAAACTCCTTCCTCTCACCTTAACCCTTTAAAACTCTTCCTCTCACTTTGGTAGCCTTACCACAGGAAAAAGATGTTGGCTATCTACCCTATATATTGTCTCTTAATTATCTTTCTCAAGTCACCACTCAGTTTTATTCACTCCAGGGAAAATAAGCCCAGTTTATTGAACCTCTCCCCATAATTAAAGTCCTCCAATTCTGGAATATCCTGGTGAATCAATGTTCAGCTCTCTCCAGTGCAATCACAACCTTGCTAAAGTGTGGCAACCAGAAATGCACACAACATTGCAAGTATTGTTTTACTAATGTTTTATAAATGTGGAACACCATGAAACATGGAACAGTGCAGTGCAGGAACAAGGTTGCAAAATAACTTCCCACCTTAACCTGTGCCCCATTCTATGAAGTCATGATGCATGGCATATGCAGTTTTCTCTTTCCTAATGACTATACTGCCACTTGTAGGGAACCATGGACTTGAACCACAAGGTTCCCCTGTTTTTCAATATTTCTTAGCTTTCTACCATTATCTGTATATGCCTTAGTCTATTTCACTTCACAAGATTCATCACATTGCATTTGTCAGGATTCAATTCCATTTGCCAATGTTCAGTCCAACTTATTAATCATACCCTCTGTAATTGCACCCAAGCTGTTATACATACCATATACCATAAGATTTCTACACTTAACCTTGCACTACACCAATAGTCATACACTTCCAATTAGAAAAGCATCCTTCCAGCATTATCTTCACTGTTTCCTGGTTATCCTCTTGCTCCTGATCAGAATCAGGTTTATTATCACGGGCATGTGACGTGAAATTTATTAACTTAGCAACAGCAGTTCAGTGCAATACATAATCTACCAGAGAGAAAAAAGATAATAAATAAAATTTTAAAATAATAAATAAGTAAATCAATTTTGTTATACGTATATTGAATAGATTAAAAAGTGCAAAAACAGAAGTACTGTATATTTAAAAAAAAAAGTGAGGTAGTATCCAAAGATTCAATGTCCATTTAAGGAATCGGATGGCAGCGGGGAAGAAGCTGTTCCTGAATCGCTGTGTGTGTGCCTTCAGGCTTCTGTACCTCCTATCTGATGGTAATAGTGAGAAAAGGGCATGCCCTGGGTGCTGGAGGTCCTTAATAATGGAAGCTGCCTTTCTGAGATACCACTCCTTGAAGATGTCCTGGGTACTTTGTAGGCTAGTATAACCAAGATGGAGCTGACTAGATTTACAACCTTCTGCAGCTTCTTTTGGTCTTGTGCAGTAGCCCCTTCACGCCAGACAGTGATGGAGCCTGTCAGAATGCTTTCCATGGTACAACTATAGAAGTTTTTGAGTGTATTTGTTGACATGCCAAGTCCCTTCAAATTCCTAATAAAGTATAATGTAGTTGCCGTCTTGCCTTCTTTATAACTACTTCGATATGTTGGGACCAGGTTAGATCCTCAGAGATCTTGACACCCAGGAACTTGAAACTGCTCTCTCTCTCCACTTCTGATCCCTCTATGAGGATTGGTATGTGTTCCTTCATCTTACCCTTCCTGAAGTCCACAATCAGCTCTTTCGTCTTACTGACATTGAGTGCCAGGTTGTTGCTGCGGCACCATTCCACTAGTTGGCATATCTCGCTCCTGTACACCCTCTTGTCACCACCTGAGATTCTACCAATAATGGTTATATCTTCAGCGAATTTATAAATGGTATTTGAGCTATGCCTAGCCACACAGTCATGTGTATATAGAGAGTAGAGCAGAGGGCTAAGCACACATCCCTGAGGTGCGCCAGTGTAGATTGTCAGTAAGGAGCATATGTTATCACCAATCCGCACAGATTGTGGTCTTCCAGTTAGGAAGTCGAGGATCCAATTGCAGGGGAAGGTACAGAGGCCCAGGTTTCTACAACTTCTCAATCAGGATTGTGGGAATGATGATATGCTTATAGAGTGACTTGGGATTCTCCTAAACTTTTTTTCATACTTGGGGAATCAGGAGCTAGAAAGAATAGGTGGAAGATGATAGGAAAAAAACTTAAAAGGGATCTGAGAGGTAAAGTCTTTATGCAGATGGTGAAGCGTATATGGAAAAAGCTACTTGAGGAAGTGGTTGAGGCCTGTCCAATTACAACTGTTAATGTTAACTCTTGATTAAAGACAAACTTGTGTGGGTAAAAATGCTAGAACTATTTTATTTACAAATTTACAGAATGGTTTCAGTTTGACCATATTTTACTCGGGACCTTCAGCCTGCTAAGATCATGAGTGTGTGTGTCCTTTTCACCAATGCCACTTCTGGTTCTGGGTGAGCTACCTGTATTGCACACTGGGAACTCAGATTCTTTATTATGGATACATATAATAACACATCTTCTCCTTTAAAGAAAACAAACACGATAGTATGTCCTCATAAACCTGCAAGACACAATAATGCTTTCCAGTAAAGATATTTACATTGACCAATTGTCGTAAGCAAATGCAGTACCATATTCACTCAATCACTCTCAATCCGTCTGTATGGTGGCTTAATGATCCCTTTTGGACTGCTATTTGTTTCCACAGATGTATTGTTTTCCTTTGCTGCATTGATACTAGTGTTTTGAGAACTCTGATCTATGTGTTCATTTCTTTCACATCCTTCTGCCAAGATCCTATCTGCTTATCTCTGTTCTTTTTCTTGCTGTGTGACCATAATGTGCTCCACATGCCTCATAATGGAGCCCTGGACAGCATTGATGTGATCAGTGAGTCTTTGTACCAGTTCCAGCTGGGTCTTTCTCAATTCATTCAGTTCCTTCTGTTGATTGCATTTCACAGATAGCAATTCCTCTTGTTGGTCTGCATTAAACTGTTGCTGTTGTTCTGACCTTTGGGTCTGTATGGCCTCCTCATTTTCCTTTTTATCTTTCCTCTTCAGCTTTGGAGAGGATTATGGAGATATTTGTGATTCGCAGTCTTTAACTGGCTGAGTACCAGATTTTGATCCAAGGCTGCATGATATGGAAGCAAGATTGGCAATTTCTTCTTCATGATCACTTTGTTTAGCACTGGCATCCTGATTGTTATGCTGGTGTAGCTGGTACGGATGTCTATGGAAGGTGGAGTTCTTGTGCTTCTGCATAACCTCTCTGGAGCTCTTATGATTATGCTACAAGTTTCTCAAGTTACATCAGATAAGCATCTGAGCCCCTCAAGGACATCCGTGTACTCTTCCACAAATGAAGTGTGGTATTTTAGTCTGTGAAGCCACTATGACAACTCTTTTCACCTGTTTGAGCTTTTCACATGCACTCAGATCTAATATTGGCTGTACTGTTTTTACTACAACCAGTAGCTGTGCCTTTAGGTGCTGCCCCTTGTGCTTGAAGGCCACTATACAGCACCCTTTTACTGGAATGTTCTCTACAATATAGCAGTCACTTTTAACTTCACTGGGTAAACCTTACTCGTTACTTAGAGAGTCTAATTATACACAGACAACAGATTCACCCGAGCTTTGGTGTCAAGCTTGAATGGAATTAATGTCTCATTCATAGTCACTAGAACAATCCATTCTGTTTTACGAGCAGTCTGTAGAGAATCTACAAAGTCTTCCTCCATTTCCTCATTAACCATGTGCACCTTTCACTTGGTAGCCCCAGCTTTGCAACATGTTGCAAAATGATTTTTCTTTCCACAATTATTACAGGACTTTCCATAAGCAGTACACTTCTTTGAGACGTGCCTACCTCCATATTTGCCGCATTTACTGTTTGATCAGTAGGGAAATACCTTGTGCTCTGCCCCTCTGTTTGATCAGTAGGGAAATACCTTGTGCTCTGCCCCTCTGTTTGATCAGTAGGGAAATGCCTTGTGCTCTGCCCCTCTGTTTGATTGGTAGGGAAATACCTTGTGCTCTGCCCCTCTGTTTGAACAGCATGTACTGTTGTTTTTGCCCTGTGCAGGTCCTTATCTTGTGCTCGGTCTCTGCTACCCTACACATCTTCAGAGCTTTTTCCAGTGTTAAATCTTTTTCATGGAGCAGGCGTTCTTTAAGCCTTTGACTCTTCAAATTTTGTCATCAGCTGTTATAGATGTCCATAGCACCTTCGCCAATTACATGTAGAAAGGTAGACACTTTCAACATGTCCTCTGCCCTGCCAACTCTGTTTGCCACTGAATATATATTGAATCACTGCTGGAAGCACTTCAGTCATCAGTTAAGTTCCCGGTAAACTGCATAGGTGGGGGAGGGCATAGATTATCCACTACAGAATTTTCGGGCTCTCATCTAGGATTCTTAGTGAATCTGATGAACTTAGGCAGCTTTAAGACACAATGCGTTCTCTGGGCAACACACTTAAATGCTGGAGGAACTCAGCAGGCCAGGCACCACCTATGGAAAAGAGTGAACAGTCAATGTTTCAGACTGAGACCTTTCATCAGGACTGGAGAAAAAAGATGAAGTCAGAGTAAGAAGGTGGGGAAGAAGAGGAAGGAAAACAAGGTAGTAGGTGCACTCCACTAATCCTAACCTCACCATTAAACCCACAGATAAGGGAGGTGCTGTAGTAGTAGCGGTCTGACATCTACCTTGCTGAGGCCAGGCAACAACTAGTAGACACCTCCTCTGACTTCCCCCTCGAACAGGATCCCTCTAAGGAGCACCAGGCCATTGTCTCCCACACCATCACTGATCATATTAACTCTGGGGAATCTCCCTTCCACTGCCACTAACCTCACAGTTCCCTCACCCTGCAGCTCCCAATTATACCTCCTGGCTAAGATCCACAAACATGCGTATCTAGGTAGACCCATTGTTTCTGCTTGTTCCTGCCCCATGGAACTTGTATCTGCATATCGATTCAGTTTTATCCCCCTGGATCAGCCCCTTCCTACTTACATCCGTGACACTTCACACACACTTGATTTTTTTCAATCATCTTAAGTTTCCCTGACCCTGATCATCTTATTTTCACTATGTCCAGTCCCTATACACCCCCATCCCCCATCAGGAAGGCCTCAAAACTCTCTATTTCTTTCTGGACACCAGGCCCAACCTGTTCCCCCCCCACCACCACTCTCCTCTGTTTGGTGGAACTGGTCCACATTCTCAATAATTTCTCCTTTGGCTCCTCCCACTTTCTTCAAACAAAAGGTGTAGCCATGGGCACTTGCATGAGTCCCACCTATGCCTGCTTTTTGTCAGCTAATTGGAATAGTCTATGTTCCAAGCATACATGGGTATCACTCCCCAGCTTTTCCTATCCTACATCAATGACTGCATTGGTGCTTCTTCATGCACCTATGCAGAGCTCGTCGACTTCATCAACTTTGCCTCCAACTTCCGTCCTGCCCTCAAATTTGCCTGGTCCATTTCCAACACCTCCCTCCCCTTCTTGGATCGCTCTGATACTATCTCTAGAGACAGCTTATCTGATATCTTTTATAAACCCACTGATTCTCATACCTACCTGGACTGTACCTCTTCGCATCCTGTTACCTGTAAAAATGCCAATGCTTTCTCTCAAATCCTCCGTCGCTGCTGTATCTGCTCTCAGGATGAGGTTTTTCATTACAGAACTAAGGAGATATCCTCCTCCCTCAAAGAAAAGGGCTTCCCCTGCCCCACTATCAACACTGCCCTCACCTGTACCTCTTCTATTTCGCACACATCTGCCCTCACCCCATCGTCCCGCCACCCCACCAGGGATAGGATTCCTCTTGAACTCACCAACCATCCCACCAGCCTCTGCGTCTGGCACATAATTCTCAATAACTTCCACTATCATCAACAGGATCTCATTGTCCAGCACATCTTTCCCTCCCGCCCCCCCGACATTCTGCTTTTTGCAGGGATCACTCCCTTCGTGACTTCCTTGTCCATTCATCCCTCCCCTCTGATTTGATCTCCCTCCTGGCACTTACCCTTGTAAATGGAACAAATGCTACTCTTGCCCCTACATCATCTTCCTCACTACCATTCAGGGCCCCAGATAGTCGTTCTAGGTGGGGCAACACTTGTGAGTCTGTTGGACACAGGCCCTTTGCCGTAACTGGTTTTGCTGACCAAAATGCTCCATACAAGCTAGACCCATTTGCCAGCATATTCTTCTAAACCTTTCCAATCCATATATTGGTTTATTATTGCCACATGTATCAAGATAAAGAGAAAAGCTCATCTTGTATACTGTTTATACAGATAAAATCATTACACAGTGCATTGAGCTAGAATAGGGTAAAAATAATAATGTGGAATAAAGTGTAAAATTTACTGAAAGAATACAGTGTCCATAAGCAATAAAGTGCAAGATCATAACAAGTTAGATTATGAGTCCAAGAGTCCATCTTACCAGTCTGCTTATTATCTCTGAAACTTCTAAACCCCAGAACATTAAGAAGCCTGTCCCATCCTATCCTCAACCACATTCCTGGAAAGCTATTGCGAGTGCTAAGAAACAATTTCGAACTAATCAGGAATCACAGAAGGGCACCCGCCAACTGTAGCAGGGCTTGCACAATATTACTTTCTACAAGGCAAGATCAACTAGCTTACGTGGCAATAACCCATCACTCCCAAGTGAGCTCAATGCCTTCATACATGCTTTGCTACGGAGAATTATGATACATTCATGTGAGCTTCTACATCTCCAGATGGCCCTGGAATTTCAGTCTCTGAGGCCGACATCTGCTCATCCTTCTAGAAGGTGAATCCTTGAAATCTGCCTGAACCATGCAGCTTCCTGACTGATTACTGAAGATCTGTGCAGAACAACTGGCTGAAGTATTCACAGACATTTCAACCTTTTTGTTACTGCAGTTTGAGGTTTCCGCCTACTTCAGAAAGGTGACTTGCTTTACCCATTTGGTGGCACTTACATCTGCTTAATGATGTGTTTCCAGATTTTAGGGTGTGCAATAACTCCTGCCTCTGATGACCTGGACCTGCTCCAATTTGCCCACTGTCACAACAGCAGATGTGATTTCTCTGGCTCTACACTCTGTTGTGGACCATATGGACAAGAGGAATTCATACATCAGTGATGTTCATTGACTACAGCTCAGCTTTTAACACATCATCCCATCCAAACTCACCATCAAGCTTCAATACCTGGGGTCTCTGTACCTCCCTCTCTATTCACGTTACACTTACTAATCATAGCTCCGGTGCCATTATTAAGTTTGTTGACAACTCTGCTGTCATTGGCTAAGTCAAATGCAGTGACGAATCAGCAGATAGGAGGAGACTGAAAATCTGGCTGAGTGGAGCCACAACAACAACCTCTCACTCAGTCAACAAGACCAAAGAGCTGATTGTTGGTTTTAGAGTGAGAAAACCAGAGGTCCATGAGCTAGTCCACATCAGGGGATCAAAGGTGGTCAGCAACTTTAACTTCCCGATATATTCGTTTCAGAGGACCATTCCTGGGCCCAGCATGTAAGTGCAACTACAAAGAAAGCACGGCAGCATCTCTGCTTACGAGTTTGCGGAGATTTAGCATGACATCTAAAACTTTGACAAATTTCTATAGATGTGTGGTGGAGGGTATATTGACTAGTTGAGTCACAGTCTGGTATGGAAGTACCAATTCTCTTGAATGGAAAATCCTACAAAATGTACTGGATATGGCCCAGCCCAACATGGGTAAAGCCCCCTCCCCTCCATCGAGCACATCTACACAGAGTACTGTTACAGGAAAGCAGCATCCATCATCAGGGACTCCTATCAGCCAGATCATGCTCTCTTATCGCTACTGCCATCAGGAAGAAGGAGCAGGAGCCTCAGAATTTGCACTACCTGGTTCAGGAACAGTTATTACCCCTCAACCATCAGGCACTTGAACCAGTAGGGTAACTTCACTTGCCTCATCACTCATAGCCTATAGGCTCACTTTCAAGGACTCTTCATCTCATACTGTCAATATTTATTGCTTATTTATTTATTTTTTTCTCTTTTGTATTTGCATATTGGTTATTTGTCCACCCTTTTGGGTGCAGTATTTCGTTGATTCTATAATGGCTCGGATTTCCTGAGATGTCCACAAGAAACCGAATATCAGGGTTGTATATGGTGATGTGTACTTTAATAATAAATTTACGTTGAACTTTGAATACTCAGCAGATCTCAGGATTGATAACAATATCTTCTCCTTACTGATCATCAAGGCAGTTGCACCTCAAGGTTGTGTGCTTGATGTGTGCTCCCTGCTCTTTTCTCAATCCACTTATGACTGGCTAAGCACAGCTCCAATACCATATACAAATTTGCCAACGATGCCACTGTTGTTGGTTGAATCACAGCTAGTGATGAGTCAATTACGGGAGTGAGATTGGGCACCTGATTGAGTGGTGCCAAGTTTTAAATGTCTCCAAGTATTCTAGTAGGTTTCTACAGATGTATTCTGACTGGGTGCATTATGGTTTGGGATGTTAATTCAAGTGTATGGGAACTTAAGAAGCTGCAGAGAGTCGTGGACTCAGCACAATGCATTATGGACACATTCCTCTTGACTGTTGCCTCAGGAAAGCAAATCCATCATCAAAAATCCCCACCACCCAGGCTGTGCCATTTTCCTGCAATGACTATTGGGCAGGAGGTACTAAAGCCAGAAGTTCCATGCCTGTAGTTTCAAGAACAGCTACCTCCCCCTTGGCTGTTTTGTTCATGAACTAACTGGTACAACCCTAGCTGTTACAATTCAGCAACACTCTTGACCATTTTACACTAAAATTGATGTTTTTCTTTTGATCTGATTGTCTACTTTGTTGTAAAATTGTGTCTAATAAGTTATCTTGTGAATGCTGCTTTTATGATACCTTTGCACATGATGCTGCTGATGCAAGTAAAGTTTTCATTGCACCTGTGCTTGCATGTACTTGTGCATATGACAATAAACTCAATTTTGACTTTCTTTCTGTGACTACAATAAAGTCATAGTTCTTACCGCTGATTCATACTCCTTGCTTTTGAGGTATGTGTAGTTAAGCTTGCCAGCCTTCATATGCTTCGACTGTATGCTTCCTAACATGCCTCTGTTTTGCCAGCTGGGCCTGCCTGCTTGATTTACCCTCTACATTTTTCTCCCCATCCTACTCTTGGGCTTCACATGCTCCCCAACTACCCCTCCTCCCCCCAGCCATTAGTTTAAACCCTCTCAAGTACTGGGAGTAAACTTCCCTGCAACCCATTCTTCTCATACAAGTTCCATCTACCTGTGAAGTGATCCCAGTAATCCAAGTATCTAAAGCCCTTCCCCTTGCAGTCTGTCTAGCTACATGCCCATCCTCTATCGCATCCTCCAATTCCATTGTCACTTGCATTAAAATCTTGAAATATATATTTTCCCGTTTATCAAATTCACTGGGGGTAGAAACACATAGGTAAAATTGTGCAGGTAATGAACAGATCACATAAGAAATGTATGGAGTGGCATACTTGTGGTCCACTGTGATAAGAGAAGCACCCAACAACATGCAGGTGTTTGATAAATTGTCATTTCATAGAGTAGTAAAATTTAAGGCCATGAGATTGAAAGGACTAAGGCAGTATAGCGATGAATATTTTTCAGACTGGAAGGATGTTTGCTTCACTATGGGTCAGTTTTGGCTCCACTGCTCTTATTGATGCATGTTAATAAAGAAGATGTAATTTCAAAGTTTACAGATTGCAGAAGCTTGGAAATGATATAAGTAGTAAAAAGTATGTAGACTTGCAAAATGGTAGATACATGAAAAATTCAGTTCAATTAGCAAAGTGTGAAGTTGCAATTTGGATGCAAAAATGGGACAGTAAAATAGAATCATAGAGTGATGTGTCAAAGGAGGCCAGTTAGACTATTGCACCTACGCTCTAATTTGTGATTTGGTTTTAAGATGAATCTTACTTTACTATTTTGTATGTTTCCTTGAAGTATTTATCAATTCCTCTTTTGATCCTATCCTTGGATCTGCTTCCAAGCCTTTTTCGGACACAGTTTTCAATATTTAGAACAAAATGCAGAATAAAACAATTATCTAAGTTGCCTGTAATTTTTTTGCCACCAACCTAGATCTTGTTGAGTTTATTTCTCCTGCTGCCACTGGAAGTAGTTCATAGGAATAATCCCACGTTAAGTAAAAACTACTTGCTCTTGGCACCATTCCAGCAAATCCCTTCTGAAACCAATCCAATGCCTGGACATTCTTTCTGAAGTGTGATGATTAAATAAGATTAACCAGCTGAGTTTTTTCCAGTGTACTATAAAGTTGATGTGGAGAGAAGGTTTTATTTTTATACACAAAGTGGGTGCCTGGAAAGAACAGCCAGGGTTGTTGGTGGAGGCAGATATGATAGAATTGGTTGAGGTCCTTAGAGACAAATATACAGAGAATGGAAGGATATGGATCATGTGCAGGCTGAAGTGATTAGATGTTATTTGTTTAATTAGTTTGGCACAACATCATAGGCTAAAGAGCCTTTTTCTGTCTGTGCTGTTTTCTGTTCTATGTTTAATCACAACTTCAAAACAGAACAAAAACTTATTGTTTATAAGGTGCTACGAGACCCATCATGTCTTTCATGAGATGACCATAAACAGATTTTTTTTGTTCCAAAACTACAACTTCCCTATGAGTTGGCAGTCTTTAGATTAAAATTCTCAATGGCATTTATGTGGGTTGTTAGTGCTTCCTCCTTATCTAGGTACGATTTTATAAAGGTTGCACTGTCATACTATTCAGGAAATCTTTAACCCCCAACTTCATTTTAGAGATCTGATGTCTTTTTGTACCTTTTTGTGTATTGTTTTGAAAGCAAAACTTTGGAAGTAGGTGTTGACTAACAAAGCAGAGGCCCACAACATTGTCACACTGGACTCTATACCAAAACCTCAGACTCATTTTCATAGTGACCTTGATGTCTTTGTGGTCTACCGGCACATTTGATTGTTCGCCTATTCTTCCATTGATTGGTTTGAGCTTGGCTTAATTTAATTTCAGGTCAACCTCTTTCAGCTGCATTTTTGTGAACTATCTAAAAGAGGGATTTAATTACATTGGCACCCTTCTCACTGCAAAAAAAAAAACCAGTTTACTGTGGAGTAATCCTGAACTATTGCTTTTTTTTTAGAGTGACAGACTGAAGATTTTTGTTTACTTTTCAATATGAGGTTGTTACTCCAGTGTCTCTATCTTTGTCATTATTTACAAAATGTGGAAGTGGGTTTTCGCACAGAGACCTGAGGTTATATGTTGAAAAAAGCTTTGGAAGGTTATGGAATGAACTCATGAAACTGTTCAATGAAAAGGTAAAGTGGACCCTTCACTTTTATAAATAGGATCATTGAATACAAAAGAAAAGGTTTTTTGGTTTTTTTTATATATAAACCACTGGAGTGTTGTGTGCATTTCTGATTGCCTCATTACAGGAAGGATTTGGAGGCCTTGGAAAGGGTACAGAAGGAGTATGATGCAAGAGATTGCAAATGCTGAAATCTTAAGCAATACACAATCTGCTGGAAGATCTCAGTGCGTCGCACAGCATTGGTGGGAGGAAAGAAAATATCAATGTTACAGGCCGAAACGCTGCATTAGGACTGGGATAGAGGAGAAAGGTGGCCAGCATGTGGAGAAGAAGGGGAGTGGCAAAAAAGGACCCTGACGCAATTAATGAACTGAGGTGAGGTGGAAAAAGAGATGGAACAAGGTAGGGGGAGAGGAATGTGAAGATGGGAGACAACTGCTGGAGGAAGATGGCAGGAACATGGTTGCTGGATTCTAAAGAATGGGAGCCATTAGAGGAGAAAAAAAGAGGTTGACCAGATGGGGGGGATGGTGAACCTACATGAGTTAAAGGGGATGCCAGGGTAGGGTGGGAATTGGGACAAAAATGTGAGAACGGGAGAATTAGAAGGAGAATAGGGAGCTGATGCTGAGATGGGAAAAGGAAAAAAGGGTGACTTAAAATTTGAAAACTCTATATTCATACCATTGACATGGAGGAGAGTTGAAATGCTCAGCAACTGAGGGCTGTGGATGGCCATTGCACACTGAGCATAGTTGTTCTGTGAAACGGTTGCCTAGTCTACATTTGGCTTCACTGATACAGAGGAAACCACATCAGGAGCACCAAACACTGTATTTGGCCATCTCATTTCAAATGCAGGGTTTTGGTTCAAAATGTCAACAATTTCTTTCTTCCCACCAAGGTTTCTTGACCTGCAGAGTTCTTCCAGTAAATTATGCGTTTTACCGGGATACTGTGGGGATTTCAGCTTATGAGCTATAAGGAGAGGTTTGACAAACTTGTGTTTGCTCTGGAGCATTGGAGGCTAAGGAGAGACCTGACGGATGATTATAAAATTATGAGAGGGACATATAAGTTAGGAACTAAGAGCCTTTTTTCTTAGAGTAGAAATATCACTTAGTAGAAGAAGTGTATAGTATTTAAGGTGAGGGGGCAAGTTTAAAAGAGATGTGCAGGTCAGGTTGCTTTTATGAAAAACAGAGGGGCATGTAGTGGCACGGTAGCATAGTTGTTAACATAATGCTATTGCAGTGCCAGGGACAAGGGCTCAATTCCTCCTCCATCTGTAAGGAGTCTGTACTTTCTCCCTATGATTGCCTGAGATTTCTCAAGGGACTGGCTCTTCAGCCCATAGTGTTGTGCTAAGCTAACTAAGTTAGCAATCTATATCTGTGAAATAATAATCCAGGTCTTTGGATCATCGTTCTGATAGTTTAAAAAGGTGTGAAGAAATGAACACAATTTTTTAACACATGCTTCTTGACACATGCACAGTTGACGCAGCTTTGTGGTACAATACAGTTTACAGAAGAATGCAACCCCTATATCTTTGATTAAAGTTTCCCCACAATCGATAAATTAATGCATTATTATGAGATTCAATGTTAGTACAACACACAGACTGATAAATATGCTGATGTAAATAAAAAGAAGAAAGTTCCTCTGGGTTTATTTCTACAGAACTTTCATTAACTCTAATTTAACTAGAATTTTTAAGAAAGAAATTAATGTCAGTGTCCATGCAGGTAAAGTTGAACAGTGCTCCTGAAGTAAGGAAAGACATTTCAGTGAATCTGCTGATGTGCCAACTGAAAGCTGATCAGCTTATAGGTACTAGTATTTAAACTATCAAGGTGATAATCCAAAGACTTGGGTTCATATTACACAGCTACAGAACATAGAGCAGTACTGTATAGGAACAGGCCCTTCAGCCCAGTGTGCCTGTACCAACCTGTATGTGTAACTATTCCCATTTGCCTGCCAATTATCTGTATCACTCTGTTCACTTGTTAATGTGTATGTCTAAATGCCTCTGAAACCTTGCTTTAATATTTGTTTATACCACCTCTACTGTCAGCACATTCCAGGCACTTACTACTGTGTGTATAAAAAGCTTGCCTCCTAAATCTCCTTTAAACATCCCCTGCCTTACTTCAAACCTCTACCCTCTAGTGTTTGATTTTCCTACCCTGGGTAAAAATCACACTGACAATCCATCCTATCTATGCCTCTCAGAATTTTATCAACTTCTCTTAAGTTAGGTTTTCCATCAACTTCTAATGTTGATGTTCCCAACTTGTATGTTCATGCCTTACGTACTTTTTTGGCACCCTGTCTATTTGTGAAGACAAAATTTCCAATCTTATCATGACACCTGTGGCGTTTAATTCAGTTCATTATCTGGAAGTAAACTTTATAACTACCCTGAGTAAATTTGACCAAATTGTCTGGCTAAATCCACAGCAATGTGGGTTGATTTGTAACAGCCCAATCCAGTGACTCAGCAAACTACTTGGCTGTGCCGAAACAATATATTATACTGTATGTTCAATAAAATAACCCATCGTTACTTTCTTGAAGAAATTGGGAATGGGATGAACACTGGCCTTGTCAATAGTGTACAAATTCGTAAAAAGTAATAGGAAAAAGCTAACGAGGAGGTCTGAGTGCATGAAATTTAGCCTATCTGGACATTAATAAATTCAATGCAATGCAGTGGTGTCAGCCCCAGAATATGAGGAATAATATATCTAACTAGGGATATAACTAATCAGCTATGACAGGAAACTCAGACTCAATATGAGAAGCAACAAACAGCATCACCATCTATTAAACTGAAACTGAGCACCAAACTAAGGTCTACTTCAATGGCTCCTTTCAGGGACCAGCAGAAGATGTCACCATGGTTAGCGATGCCATGTCTTGGCTTTATCTGCACCCAGGCATCTCAACACCAGGATGCACCAACTGCTAGGCAAGTCAATCTGCTTTTCTTTACTGATATTGTGCTCTACTGTCTCTTTTGAAGTTATTTTTCTGAGAATGAGGGAATGTAAATATTTGATTGTTTGACAAAAAAAAACTACAGACCTGATGGTACAAAAGGTTTCATTCTGTGTCATGATGATTCTCACTGTTTTTTTGCAAAACTCACCTTTGTTGCCCTGATTTATTATGAACATAATGGTGTGTATTGGCAGCTTGTTTCAGCTGAAGGATAGCCACCCCACCTATTGTTAAAATCTTGCAATCTTATGTTAGGTGTAGTATATTCAATACAAAGTCAAACCAATCTATTCAAATATAAAAGATTGCTTAATCAGGGCCTTAGAGAACACTTTCCTGTGTTAATTTTTCCATTTTGTTGAAAGTCAGTTGGCTTTATGACAATTTAGTGATTCAGTCTGAACATGAATTAAACAAATCACAGCATGCTTTGCTGCTGCTTTGCCTGTTCATACTTTTGCTGAATGTATTCCCCTTTGTCCCTGACCAACCTCTCTGCCTCTAAACTTTCAGGTCTCTCTGAACCCTATTTCTGATAACAATTTGTATTGAGTTCACTTGTTACCCTACACTAGCTGATCTACCTTGATGTCTGACAGCAATATCTTGATTGTGGGTTCAAATTGCTCCCTGGCTTTATTTCACTTCAACCTAGTCACCTCCAACTCAACAACCTTCCTGAAAATTAGAATTCAACCAGTTACATCCTTATCAAGAAACTTGATTGTGCAGCTGAGTTTTTGACCATACTTTTCGCATGAACACCTCTCTAAATCTCTCTTTAAAAGGTACTTCTTTTTTAACCTGGCTGTTGTTCTAATGAATGCTTTTATGGTTATATGGAGTTTTTTTCCTCATCATGTTCTTGTAAAATACTTAGGAATTTTATTTTGAAGATGCTGTATTAATGTGTATTGTTGAAATAAAACATAGAAGAGTACACCACCGGCCTTTACTCCACAATGTTTGTGATGACTATGATACCAAATGGAACTAGAGCCATTTGTTTACACATAATCCATACATCTCACTCCCTCCATGTTCATGTGTCTGTCTGAACAACTCTTAACTGCCACTGACATGTTTACTTCCCCTGCTACGCAGCATGTTCCAGGTATCTACTAGTCTCTTTGGAAAAACAAAACTTCGTTAGACTTTAAGGAGATGCCCACCAGTATTCACCATTTCTACCCTGGGAAAGAGGCTCTGACCATCTTCCCTAAATCTATGCCTTTCATAATTTTATAAATTTCTGTTAGTTATCCCCTCAGTCTTCGACACTCTTGAGAAAACTATCGAAGTCAGTCTAAGTCACCCCACTCAATAGCTAATACTCTGTAATCCCAGCAGCATCCTCTGCACCCTCTCCGGAGCCTCCACATCCTTTCTGTAATGGGGCAACCTGAACTGCATACAGTACTTCAAAAGCAGCCTCTCCCTTCTCCCTTTTCCCAATCAACTGTCCAGCTCTTGGCTTCATCCCTACCCTTCCTGTCTTCTCCTATCACTTCGGATCTCCCCCTCCCCCTCCGCCTCCCACTTTCGAATCTCTTACTATCCCTTAGTCCTGACGAAGGGTCTCGGCCTGAAACGTCGACTGTACTTCTTCCTATAGATGCTGCCTGGCCTGCTGCATTCACCATATTTTTTGTGTGTGTTGCTTGAATTTCCAGCATCTGCAGATTTCCTCATGTTAACGAAAATTTTGTTTCTTTGACTACTCCCTTCACCAGTTAAAGCTTGTTTCAGTCTTATAATACCACTTACACAATTTTCTCCTGTACACAGTAGATCCTTATGTTACGATAGAAGGCAAGGGAGCATTGAAAGCCGGCTCTGGCATTGAAGGACAGGATGCAAAATCTTAATCACACAGCCCCCAACTTTCTCATTAGTGGGAAAATCACTTCTCCTGACTTGTGACAAACTGACTAATTCTCCTAGTACCGTGAAAACATGAAACACAGGCGAGATGAGAAGAGTTGATAGATAAGTGCAATAAAAATTTAAGCTGATAGTTAAACTTGAAGCATCAGTTTTGTGGCTCCCTCTATAGATCCCTGAACTACTGAATGCTTCCTGCATTTCTGTTTTTATAGTGGGTTCAACATTTTCTGTTTTGATTAGGCAATAATGATACCAATTTAATGCAAATAGTCAGCAATGAAGGAGACTTTGATTGACATGTGGATATGATCAATATTGCAAAATTCTGAAGGGACTAAAGATTCTAGCCCTTGTATTACTGTGGTTTCTGTATTTATTCTCCTGATCGAAAATCTTTTCTCTATGTTTGATATAATTTTTGTTTTCTTTGTGAAGTTTTCTTTTATTTAACATATAAATATGCTGTTGATGTTGTGTTTACCAGTAGATGTGTTGGTATGTTCATGCTGGTTCTCCAGTTACTGTTTTAGCATAAGTGATAACATTTAACAGTTTCTGGTAACATTGAGAATCATTCCATTGGTGCAGAATCATAAGATATGGTACCAATTCCTAAATTGTGAGCTGTAACCACTGTTAATTATATTATTTTGCCTTGTTATTGAAAAGCTGCAAAATTTGAACACTTTGAATTCAAGGCTACTAGTTGCCTTGAATAGGGGATTGTTAAAAATGCCTCTTCAGCATTGCAATAGTAGCTACTTCTACCACCTCCCTGATACCTAGCAATTTCTGTGTCATACAAAGAAGTACTTGCCTTACACACCACCTTTAATCTTCCATCTTTCCTAAATCCATGTACTCTAATATTTAACATTTTTACCCTGAAAAAGATGTTCTATTTATCACAATTATGCATCACATAATTTTATATACTCACATCAGTTGCCCCTCAGACCCTGATCTTCAGACAGAATAACCCATATGTGTCCAACCTCTACTTACAGCTAATATTCTCTGATCTCTCTAGTCATGCTTAAAATCAGTCACCATCATCCCTGAACCAAAGAACTTTGCACCTTCAGAACCAAATGGCTACTGCCTGGTGGCACAGATACCAATCATCATGAAGTGCTTTGAATGGCTGGTAATAGTTAAAGTTAAAGTCTGTCCCAAGCCTTATAGGCTCATCAGGCCGGTGCTTATGCCAGCTTCCGTGGCGTGAAGCAACTGAGAGTACGAGACTCCCGCCCCCCCCCCCCCTCACCCCAGATAGGACGCTAGTCTATCACGGGGTTAACCCCCAGCATTTTGCCGGTACCTATTTTCAGCTGGGTGGACTGGAGCAGTGTGTGGTTAAGTGCCTTGCTCAAGGACACAACATGCTGCTTCGGCTCGGGCTCGAACTCACGACCTTCAGATCGCTAGTCAAATACCCTAAATGCTTGGCCACAATCCACAAAATGCTGGTAATGGGACATATGAAAACCTGCATTCTTGTCACATTAGGCACTCAGTATATGCTTCCTGACTGAACCGCTCTACAACAGATAGCATCTGTCAAGCACCTGGCCCGGACACACCTAGTAAATAAGGACACTTATATCAAAATGCTGTTTCTGAATACAAGTACAGCATTCAATAGCATTGTCCCACACACCATGGTGAACAAACTCCTTTTCGGTACTTCTCGGTCTAAACACACCACTGTGCAGCTGGGGTCCTAACCAACAGATCTCAATCAGGATGCACAACCACTCTTCCTTCCCCATCATCTTCAACACTGGGTCCTGTCCCCTTCCCCCCCAAGTTGTGTGCTGAGCCCATCACTGTACACTCTGCTCACACGCAACTTCATAGCCAAACACCCGAGTACTCAGTGTCAAAATCGCCTTTGACAGGACAGTGGTGGTGCTCATCAACAACAATGAGAGAGGAGGTGGAATAGCTTGAGACCTGGTGCAAGGCAAATAACTTCTTCTTCAATGTCAACAGGATGAAAGAATTGGTTATTAACTTTAGGAGAACTCATACCCCTCGTTAGATTGGCGACAGAACAGTGGAAACTGAGCAGTTTCAAATTCCTGAGAGTGAACATCTTGCACAGCCTGTCATGGTCCCAGAACACATCCTACACAATCAAGCAAGTTCACCAATGCTTCTCCTTTCTGAGGACGCTTAAGAGAACAGGACTATATGCACATTGTTACTTTATAATTTCCTGTCAGACTCACCTTATGTTCAGGCACTCCTATGCCTAGCATAATTTTATGGACGTACAATCAATCTATATATGTAAGCTATCTTATCTATTTATATTTATTGTGTTCTTTCTTGGCGTTCTTTATCTTATTGTGTTTTTTTGGTGCTGCATCATATCCAGAGTAACAATATTTCGTTCTCCTTTACACTTGTGTACTGGAAATGACATTAAACAATCTGAATTTACTGTAGGGAACACCTTGGAGAATCACTTTTGCACCCTTCCAATCCTTCATTTCTTTCCAGTAATGTAGCAAGCAGAACTGCGCACAATATAGCAAATGTGACCTACCTAAAGTTTTGTACAGCTGCTGCAACGCAATTTATTTGGTCAATGCCCTAACCGGTGAAAATAAACAATGTTTTCTTTACACCCTATCCAGTTGTGTTTTCACATCTTTGGGGAGCAATGGACCCAAGATCCCCCCCCCCAATTATCATTGCCCTCAGGAGTCCTGCCATTTACAATATACTTTTCTGCTTTCCTCTTACATTTGACTTCCCAAGATGCACTTCCCCAGATTTGTCCAGATTAAGTTCTGTCTGCCATTCCCAAATGCCTCCTGACCTAGTCCTGAGCGTGGTGTTTACAGATTTCAGATATGCTGTAAAGAATTCTTGGTGAATTTGTGTAATATATCTGGTATATATATTATGATGGTATATCATGTTTTCACAAAGTGCTAGTAGGTACTTTGCTTCTTTAAGCTCTATGGTTTGAGCTTCTTGAGAGCCAGTGAAGTTGCAGACATCTAGTCAAGTACAGGGTACATAATCATGCCCTTGTCATACCTTTAAGGTGGTAGACAGACTTTAGTGGGAATAGAATGCTGAGTGACTCGATTTCTGAGCTACTCTTGTAATTGCAGTATTTATGTCAAGTTGAGTTTCTGACCAGCGGTCACCCTTAGAATATGAATGGTGGGGAAAAGATGACATTGCCATTGACTATTAAGTGGAGATAGTTACCCACATTCTAGTTAGAGACTTTTGTCTTGTGAACTTAACTGTGATTCAGTTGATGTGATAGAAGAAGTCAGAGGGTGATCGTGCAGAGATGTTTTACAGATTGGAAGCCTGTGGAAGATTGGCAGTGGTGTGCCACAGGGATTAGTGCTGTGTCCACTGTTGTTTGTCATCTGTGTTAACAATTTGAATGAGAATGTTGTTGGCATAATTAGTAAATTTGCAGATGACACCAAGATACGGTATAGTATATAGTATACATTAAAGAGCGTTATTTTGGAATAAAACTGGATCTAGATCAACTGGGAATAGGGCCTATTATTGGCAGATGGAATTTAACTCAAACAAGTGTGAGCTATTGCATTCAGTAAGTAAACGAAAAGCAAAACTTGCGTGGTAAATGGGAGGAACTTGGACAGTGTTATAAAATGGAGAGACGATACTAAAGAGGGACTGCAGATGCTAGAAGTCTTCAGAAATATGCACAAACTACTGGAGAAACTAAGCAGTCAGTTACATCTATGGAGAGATATGAACAGTTGATCTCCTTCCATAGATGCTGCCTGATTTCTTGAGTTCCTCCAGCATTTTGTGTGTGTGTTGATGAGAATAAATGTATATAGTTCATTGAAAATGGATACACAGTCATGCAGGTCTGGCATTGAATAAAAGATTTAAAGACATTGTTCCAACTGAAGGGGACTTTGGTAAGACCACACTTGGAGTATTGTGTACATCTCTGGTCACCCAACTGTAGGAAGGATACTATTAATTTGGAAAGGGTGCAGAAAAGATTCATGGAATTGTTACTCAGACTGAAGGGTTAGGACTTTTTCCCTGGTCTTACAGAGATATATAAAACCAGGAGGGGTGTAGATAAAGTAAATGGTCAGTCTTTTTTTCCAGGAGAGAAGGATCAGAAACTAGTTAACTTAGATTTAAGGTGACAGAGGCAAAATTTAATAGGGATCTGAGGGACAAGTTTTCACACAAGTTCCCAGATGAACCTGCAGAGGCATGTCAATTACAATGTATGGACTAAACACACAGGCAAATGGGATAAGGTCAGATAGATTCTTTAGTCAGCATAGATAGAAACGTAGGAAGCCTACAGCACTATACAGGCCCTTCAGCCCACAAAGCTGTGCCGAACATGTCCTTACTATAGAAATTACCCAGGGTTACCCGTAGCCCTCTATTTTTCTAAGCTCCATGTACCTATCCAGGAGTCTCTTAAAGACCCTATTGTACCTGGCTCCACCACCGCTGCCGGCAGCCCATTCCACACACTCACCACTCTCTGAATAAAAAAAAAACTTATCCCTGACATCTCCTCTGATGGATTGGATTGAAGAGCCTAGCCTGTCTCTGTGTTATGACTGTCTGACTGTTACCTGTAATGTTTAGTTGGTCATGCATGAATATTATCTAGCAGAATTCCCCTGTTAAATTATACAGAAACAAATTACTTCTAGTTAAACATGAAATTTATGGATAAAGCAAAAGGGAAAGAGTGTGCAGGAGAGATTACTTGAAGTCTCCAGAATAAAGAATAAGACAAGTTTAGAAAGGGCAATTGCTTCAAGAGAAAATCTGCGGATGCTGGAAATCCAAGCAACACACACAAAATGCTAAAGGAACTCAGCAGGTTAGGCAGCACCTACGAAAAAGAGTAAACAGTTGATGTTTTGGGTTGAGACCTTTTAGAAAGGGATAAGAATTTAACTTCAAGCAACATGGAAATAACGTGGAGACCACATTGAAAAGGATGATGAATGCTGGAGTGAAGGTGTTATATTCAAATGCATACAGTATACAAAATAAGGTAGATGATCTTGTAGCTCAGTTAGAAATTGGCAGATGTGAAGTTATGGCATCACAGAATTGTGGTTGAAAGAAGATCACAATTAGGAACTTAACATTGAAGGATATACATCGTATCAAAAGGACAGGCAAGTGGGCAGAAGGCACGGGTAGCTTTGTTGGTTACAAAATGAAATGAAATCCTTAGAAGTGTCATGAGATCAAGATGCTTAATCCCTGTGGGTAGAGATGAGAAACTGCAAGGATAAAAAGACTCTGGAGCGAGTTGTATACAGGCCGCTGAACAGTTGCCAGAATGTGGGGTACAAATTGCAATTGGAGTTAGAAAAGGGATGAAAAAATGGCAATGTTATGATGGCTGTGGCATATTTCAATATGCAGGGTAGATTGGAAAAATGAGGTTGGTGCTGGATCCCAAGAAAATGAATTTGTAGAATGCAATGTGATGGCTTTCTCAAGCAGCCCATTAGGGAAAAGGCATCTCTGGATTAGGTGTTATGCATTGAACCAGATTTGATTAGTGTGCATAAGGTAAAGCAAAGGTTAGGAGGTAGTGATGATAATAGACTAGAATTTATCTTGTAATTTGAGAGGGAGAAGCTAAAATCCGATGTATCGGTACTGTATTACAGTTGAGCAAACGTAACTGCTAGAGTTAGGAGAGGAGTGGCCAGAGTTCATTAGAATGCAACATTAGCAGGGATGGTGGCTGAACACCAATGGCTGGAGATTATTATCGATGAGGTTTTGGCGTACTTGGAGACACATGATAGAATATCTGGAAGTCAGCATGGTTTCCTTCTGGGGAAGTCGTGCCTGATAAATCTTTTGACTCCTTTGACAAAGATGATGTTTACTTGCATGTTAAAAAGGCCTTTCAAAATGTGCCACACATGAGGCTGCTAAGTAAGGTAAGAGCACATGGTATTACAGGATCGATACTAGTGTGAACAGAAGATTGGCTAACTGACAAGGAAAAGACTAGGGATAAAGGGGGCCTTCAGTGGTTGGCTGCTAGTGACTAGTGGTGTTCCAAAGAGTCAGTATTGGGTTTGCTGCATTTCATTTAACGATTTGGATGATGAAATTAATGGTTTTGTGGCCAAGTTTGCAGATCTTACAAAGATGGATGGTGGGGCAGGTAGTATTGAGGAAGCAGTGAGTCTGCAGATGGACTTGGACAGATTGGGGGGAATTGGACAAAGATGTAGCAGATGGAATGCAGTGAATGGAAGTGTGTGGTCAGGCACTTTGGTAGAATAAAGATATAGATGACTTCCTAAACAGGGAATGAATTCAGAAATTGGAGATTAAAAGGATTTAAGCCACCTAGTGCAGGATTCCCTGAAGGTTAATATGCAAGTTGAATCAGTAGTAAGAAAGGCAAATGCAGTGTTAGCATTCATTTCAAGAAGACTATAAGAAGATTAAAACCAAGGAATACTGTGACTTTATAAGGCATTCATCAGACCACGTTAGAAAGTATTGTCAGCAGTTTTGAGCCCTGTGTCTAAAAAAGGGTGTGCTCTCATTGGAGAGGGTCCAGAGAATCCTGAGAATGAAAGGGTTCAAGTATGAGGAGCGTTTGATGACACTGGGCCTGTACTTGTGGGAGGTTAGAAGAATGAGGTGGGTTTTCTCATTGATACCTACCGAATATTAAAAGGCCGAGATAGGGTGGAAGTGGACAGGATTTCTTTAATTGTGGGGGAGTCTCAGACCCAGAGGGCAGTGAATCCATGGAATTCATTGCCACAGATGGCTTTTGGAGGCTAAGTAATTAGGCATATTTAAAGCAGAGGTTGGTACGTTCTTGATTAGTCAGGACATCAAAGGTTATGGGGCAAAAGAGGACAATGGGGCTGAGAAGGAAAATAAATTAGCCAAGACAGAATTGTGGAGCAGACTCAGAGGGCCAGTTGGTCTAATTCTGCTCCTGTGTCATAGGTTTTATGGTTGTTGCTCTGCATAATCTGGTGAAAAATATGAAAATGTTTTCTGATGAAGTTGGTGTGCACTTCAAATTTGTTTTCTCAGTTAATCTGTGAGAAAAGATGGTGAGTGGGATGGTGTTTTTTCATACAGATAGAAGAGTTATTCCATTGCCAATTCTAAGCCAGTCACTTCATTCCCTTGCCAGTCAATGACGAGAAACTGTTTTATTGATAACCATAGAGTGAAACTCTTGCACTTGATAACCTGATGAAAACATTCACATCCTGTTTGTTGACAATTCAGTATTTTATCAATTGTCAAATATGAAGAGCTGTCAATACAAATTAATCTCTAATCCAAACATGCCAATTGAGCAAAAAAATCAATGAATTATTCCTGTTTCCATTCCATCCTTAACAGCCCCATGTTCCTGACTGGACTTCAGGATAGTTGGTATTTATGCTATCAAATCTTCTTAAAAGCCTGAAGCTCTTTCTTTTCCAGATTGACACTTTTTAAAACCAGCTAATCATGAAAGTTTTAGTAGTCTGAGTAGGAATATTTTGCACACCTTTGCTGCTACAACAGAGGAGAAAAAATTAACTTCTTAACATTGTCATACCACTCTAAAATCTTATAGTTGTAGCAGAATTTAATTAAAGGCGGATCAAGTTTCTAGATTTTTAACTGCAAGTAGCCTTTTGGTGCTAGTAGATTTCAGAGCTTTTCCTCCAACTGTATTATTGTCAATGTGGCAGAGGACCTTTCTTTGACTTCCATGGCAACATATGTGAGGTTAGTAATCACCACATGGTGAATCAAAGGTGTCAGCACAAATCCAAATTAATCACCAGGAGGAAAAATGCTTCGTTGTTTCTGCTGTTTTTGTAATCTGTTAACTTCACAGCTCTTAGAACTGCAGTCTTAGCTTTTAACACATTAAGTAGCTGGGTTTAGATTTCCCAATTGTTATTTTTGTTGTTATTTGGTGTGTGGTTAGCATCTCATGTCTATCAAAGTTAAAATAAATTTATTATCAAAGTACATGTATGTCACCGTGAACAACCTTGGGGTTCATTTTCTGGTGGGCATACACAGTAGATCCAAGAAACACAATAGAATCACTGTGAAAGACCACCCTTAATAGGATGAACAAACAACCAATGTAAAAAAAGACAACAAATTGTGCAAATAGTGAAGAGAGTAGTAATAATATAATAAATAAGCAATAAATATCAAGAACATAAATAAAGAGTTCTTAAAAATGAGTCTATCGTTTGTGGAAACAGTTCAGTGATGGGGCGAGTAGAATTGTCCTCTGTGGTTCAAGAGCCTGATGGTTGAAAGGTAATAACTGTTCCTGAACCTGGTAGTGTGATTCCTGAGGCTCCTGTACATTCTTGCTGATGGCAGCAGTGAGAAGAGAGTATGGCCTATATGGTGGGGGTCCCTGATAATGGATGCTGCTTTCCTGCGAGAGTACTCTCTGTAGATGTGCCCAATGGTGGAAAGTTCTTTACCCATGAGTTACTGAGCTCTATCCACTACTTTCCTACTTTTTGTAGGATGTTCCATTCAAGAGCACTGGTATTGTCTAACATATGAGTTGTTGCTTTTTTTTCCTGCTAGTTAATAATTTTAAACAACTCACACCATTGCTCTTTAATTTAATGATAAGAACTCAGTTCTATTGGCATTTCTACCAGAAGCATGCAGCTTTGTTTATTATTTTACCCAATGGAAATAAGGTGGATGCATGAATAAAGCGGTTGGCTGATGGAGATTAGTGGTGTTCTGCTGGAGTCAGTGTTGGGACCACTTCTTTTCACATTATATGTCAGTGATTTGGATGATGGAATTGATGGCTTTGTGGCCAAGTTTGCGGATGATATGAAGATAGTTGGAGGGGCAAAGAAGTGGCAGATGGAATGTAATGTAGTGAATTGTATAGTCATGCATTTTGGTAGAAGGAATAAAGGTATTGACTATTTTCTAAACAGGGAACAATTTCAAAAAGCAGAGGTGCAAAGGGAGTTCTCGTGCAGGATTCCATGAAGGTTAACTTGCAGGTTGAGTCTGTGGTAAGGAAGGCAAATGTGATGTTAGCATTCATTTCAAGAGGTCTGGAGTATAAAAGCAAGGATATAATGCTGGGAGTTTGTACAGCATTGGTCAGACGACACTTGGAGTATTGTGAGCAGCTTCGGTGCCCTTATTTAAGAAAAGATGGGCTAGCATTGGAGATGGTCTAGAGGAGGTTCACGAGAATGATTCTGGGAATGAAAGGGTTAACGTACGAGGAGCGTTTGATGGCCTGGGCCTGGACTTGCTGGAGTTTCGAAGAATGGGGCGGGGGGAATCTCATTGAAATCTATTCAATTGAAAGGCCCACATAGAGTGAATGTGGAGAGGATGTGTCTTATAGTAGAGGAGTTGAGGACCTGAAGGCACAGCCATAGAGGAATGTCCATTTGGAATAGACGTAAGGAGGAATTTCTTTTAGATAGGGGGTAGTGAATCTGTGGAATTCATTGCCACAGGCAGCTGTTGAGGCTAAGTCACTGGGTATATTTAAAACAAAATTTGATAGGTTCTTGATTACTCGGGCATCAAAGGTCTTAGAAGATTCAAGTTTGTTTGGAAGTTAGCATATTCACTTGTTATGTGGAAGATATATAGTACTTTACCCATTTACTTGGAGTTAAAGAGTCATCCATATTACTTAGATATGACTTATCTTTATAAGATGGTGCCTCTGCACTGCACAACCTGAAGCTGAATTAACACTAGGCATTTGATGGGATAGTAAGTGAGGACCATCCCACGTAAGTTTACTGGTAGGAAGAATAAGAAGAAACAATGATAACTAAATGGTGCAATTTCAAATGGTCAATATTATTAAAGAGATTTGGAGATAGTTTGAAGGTGGCAGAACAAGTTGAGATAGATTGTTATTAAAGATTGTTATTAAGCTCAGTAGAGTGTGGTGTTCAGTTCTGGAGGTAATGGCAACACCATGAAGTTGGTGCAGAAGTGATTTTTTCCAATCAGAGTTGTAATAAGGGATTTTTGGATATATGGAGCAGCCAAAGATCAAATTTGAAGGGAAGATATTGTAGAGTTGCTACAAATGGTATTGAGAAACTTAATCATTACTTCCACTGTTTCCAGCCATAAATGTGTCTGTAACCAAAATAATGCATATTTAAAAATTGTAGAAAAAGAGATAGCATAAAACTACTTTTATCTAATGAGTAATTGTTGTCTGGAATGCAACCTGCCAGAAAGAAGGGAAGGCTGAGATTTAGTGGTGACTTTCAAAAGAGAATTGCATGAAGACTTGAAGAAAAATTTTCCAGTGCTATGATGAAAGAGCAGCGAGCAGGATTAACTAAAAATTTGGCACAGGTTCAATAAATAATTGCCCCCTGTGCGATATTGTTTAATAACACATTTAAACTGCATGCATGTACTCTTAATATATTTTATTTGGACATTCAGATATCTTCCGTTATCCATGTAACTGAAGAAACACCTGGAATGAATCTGTCTGGGATCTTTTCTGCACTAATATGCATTACTGCTTACCAATCTTAATCGCATTGGCTTCAGTTTATTTTTAAGCAGCACAGAGATTAGAGCAACAGACTACCATGATAAGTTATGCTTGGTGATTCATAACTTGTAATTAATAATGTGAATTTCATTTAATGAAATTAATTGATTTACAGAAGATAGCACTACTGAATGTGTGCAACAGTTTTCTGGTGGTCAAAAAGCTAAGAAGTCCAATTAAAAACATCACTTAAAAATACCTTTTCTGAGGTAAATTGTGATAAATTATTGCTGCAAACAGTGAAGGGGAGAGCAATAGCTAGGTGAGTTCGGGAGATGAGCCGAGATTGTGTGTTGCAGATGGAGTTCTGATACCTGTGCAGTTGGCCCAGGAGCAAGGTTGGATCACTCTGGGTGCTAAAAGGAGAAGTTGGGGCCCGGGCAGAGAAGTTCTGAAGCTTGTTCAACTGGCCCAGGTGTGAGGTTGGATTGCTGTAGGCGCTAAGCTAATTTGAAGAGATGAGAGTGGTTTAGGGCTGGGCGATAGAATCTGGGCCCGGAGCAAGGTGCTGGGCAGCATGGTCCAGGTCTGGAGACTTTTGCAGCAGTAACCAAAGGTCCTAGCATCTCCAACATCCATCCTGCCCTCAAATTTATTTCATTTATCTCTGACACCTCCCTCCCCCTTCTTGCTCTGTCTCTCTCTATCTTTTATAGACCTACTGACTCTCACAGTTATCTTGACTATACCTCTATAGGGACTCCTTAATTTCATTAGACAGAATTCACCCAGACTTTTAAGGGTTAAGTTCGCCCTGTATGTTACATTTTATGTTATTATTTTGGCAGTTTTTTTTCTGATATTTATAACGTCGCCATTTGTTTGCAGGAAAGCTAAACTGTATGTTAGAAGTACTTAAACTCGTCAATTTTTGCTGACACTCCTACACCTCTTTCCACCCTGTCACTTGTTTAAAAAAAATTTTATTCCCCTTTTCTCAGTTCCTCCATCTCCTCTCAGGATCAGGATCGTTGTTGCTCTCACCCATATCGCCTCCATTTCCTGCACATCCACCCTCATCTGCATCTCCTCCATGTCCTGAACAATTGCCCTTACCCCATCCTCCTGCTGCCAACCTGTGATAGTGTTCCACTTGTGCTTCCCTACCACCCCATGAGCCTTTGTATCCAGCATATTATTCTTTGTAACTTCTGCCATCTACAACAGGAACCTACAACTAAACATATCTCCCTCCCCCCCCCCCCGCACTCTCCATTTTCCATATGGATTGCTCTTTACGTGACTTCCTTGCCCACTTGTTCCTCCACGCTGATTTCCCTTTTGGCAGTTATCCCTGCAAGCAATGAAAGTGCTACAGCTGCCCCTTTACCACCTCCCTCACCACTGTTCAGGGCCCCAAACAGTCCTCCTAGGAGAGCAGTGTTTCACCTGGAAGTCTGTCAGGGTCATTTACTGTGTTGGGTGCAGTCTTGTTGCTATTTACATTAATTCTGCTTCCCATTCACATTCTGACATGTTGGCCCATGCGCTCCTCTACTGTTGAAGGAGCAACACCTCATGTTCCATCTGGACAGCTTCCAACCTGACTGCATGAATACTGAATTCTGATATTTCTCCCCTCTCCCCCTTCTCTCTTTTTCCTTTCCCCATTCTGGCTCCCTTCTTGCCCTTCTCTTCTGACCAGCCCATCACCTCCCCCTGGTGCCTTTCTTCCTTCCCTTTCTCTAGTGGTCCACTGTCCTGTCCTATCAAACTCCTAGAGCCCTTTACCTCTTCCACCAATCACTTTTCAAGTTCTTACTTCATCCGCCCTCTCCCATCCATTTACCTTCCCCCTCACCTGGTTTCACCTATCACCTACCAGCTTGTACTCCTTCCATCACCCCACCTTCTTATTCTGGCATATTCTTCGTTCCTTTCCAGTGCTGATGAAGGGTCTTGGCCTGAAACATTAACTGCTTATTCTCTTCCATAGATGCTGCCTGACTGCTGAGATTCTTCAGCATTTTGTGTGTGTTGCAGAAAAAAGGGAAGGCAGGCCATCAGCTGTGTTCCTGCCCTGACATTCAATAAGAACAGGGTGATCTTGCGCCTTGGCTGCACCTGACGTTCAATAAGAACAGGGTGATCTTGCTCCTTGGCTCCACTTTCTAGGGACATTGGGTCTGATATATTGACTATTAAGGGGTGTAGCTTGTATTGCCAAGCAGAAAGATTATTACTTGGGTTGTGTGTTAATTCACAAACAAGAGAAAATCTGCAGATGCTGACAGTCCAAGCAACACACACAAAATGCTGGAGGAACTCAGCAGGCCAGGCGGCATCTATGGAAAAGAATACAGTTGACATTTTGGGCTGGGACCCTTCATCAGGACTGGGAAAAAAAGATGAGGAGTCAGAGTAAGAAGGTGGGGGGAGAGGAGGAAGAAACACAATGTGATGAGTGAAACCGGGAGGATGGAGGGGTGAAGTAAAGAGCTGGGAAGTTGATTAGTGAAAGAAATACAGGGCTGAAGAAGGGGGAATCTGATAGGAGAGGACAGAAGGCCTTGGAAGAAAGAAAAGTGGGAGGAGCACCAGAGGAGGGTGATGGGCAGGTGAGGAGATGAGGAATAGTGAAGGGGGGGCATTATGGAAGTTCGAGAAATCGATGTTCGTACCATCAGGTTGGAGGTTACCCAGATAGACTCTAAGTTATTGTTCCTCCAACCTGAGTGTGGCCTCATCGCAACAGTGAAGGAGGCCATGGATTGACATGCCTGAATGGGAATGGGAAGTGGAATTAAAATGGGTGGCCACTGTGAGATCCCACTTTTTCTGGCAGATGGAGCGTAGGTGCTCAGCGAAGCAGTATCCCAATGTACGACGGGTCTCACTGATATATAGGAGGCCATACTGGGTGCACCAGATACAGTAGATGACCCCCAACAGACTCGCAGGTGAAGTGTCACCTCATCTGGAAGGACTGTTTGGTGCCTGAATGATAATGAGGGAGGAAGTGTAGCGATCCCTGCAGAAAGTGGGGGTGGGAGAGGGTAAGATGAGCTTGGTGGTGGGATCCCATTGGAGATTGCAGAAGTTACAGAGAATTGTATGTTGGACGCGGAGGGTAGTAGGGTGTGCTGCTTGTGGTGAGAAGGGAACACTCCAACATATTTTGAGTGCATGCAGAGTCAATCTTTCCAGCGGCATATACAATTGGAGACATAACAGTGTTCTCAAAGTTGTAACAGAAGCGGTTGAGCAGAGACTACTGCAGCACAACTTATCTCATGCCCCATGCTGCACTCAGTTAAAGTGTATTAAGGTGAAGTTGGACAAACTTGGATCATTTCCTCTGAAGCATCGGAGGCTTAAGGGTGACATAATAGATGGTACAGTTGATGTTTCTGGTCGAGACTCTTCAGCAGGACTTTGCTTGGATTTCCAGCATCTGCAGATTTTCTTTTGTTTGTGATTGGATTAGGTTAAATTAGCTTCATGGTCAAGAAAGACATTGCAGGCCAAATGGTCTTTTCCTGTATATTCGATGTTTTAAGTCTGGCACACTCATTAATTCAACATGTAACTGGGCTTGGGTCTGTAATGTGGGTAGATTTGTAGTAGAGTTGGGTCCAGATTGTTTGCACATTATCCTCCTTCCTTTAAAGTCATCTGGTTCACTAAAACTTTATTATCGTGTAACATGTATTAAAAAAAGTGAAACGAAAGTGTGCTTGAGTCTTAGTAGGAATCACATTCATTCATCCAGAGAATCGACTAGTCTGGCACTATCAAAGTCCCAAGGGTGCAAGATTCTCAGGGTTTTATTGTAATTCCTGCAATGTTGCAATAGACAAATACTAACAAGTGATAAATTAATTGTGTGAATGGGATTGTTGATCCTGGTAGTATACCCAATATACGGTAAATGGGCCTGAGTTTTCATAATTATTATCTTCCTTGCCAATTTCCCCAAATGAGAGTTTGGGGATGAATAATTAATTTGTATTGATAGGTTGCTCATTTTTACAAAGTGCTTCTTCATGAAATATAACTATATAACCCTTGAAATTCTCCCACTTACTTCCTTGTAACCTATTCTCTTTCACATGTCTATTAACATTTCTATCATTCTCTTACTACCCACTTATATTACAGGTAATTTACAGCAGCTGGCTAACCTTACAACCAGCATGGTTTGGGAAAACCCACAAAGTCATGGACAAATGTGCAAACTCCACCCAGACAGCATCGGGGTTCAGGATTGAATCTGGGTCACTGGACCTGAGGTGGCAGCATGAATTACAGAGCAGTTGTGCTCTCCAGGATTCGCATGTCTAACTGAGCCTCATTCTGCATCTTTGCATGCTTTAGTTAAATCATTGGTTAGCAATGTGCACTAAAGTTTTATCTTGCAATATTTGAAGTCACAGATGTGTATTTGAAGACTAAGATGTGGTAGTCAGTCATTGTCACAATCATAATGTGTAAGTCATGGCTTGTGTTGAATTAAATGGAATAATATAAAATGGTTCCTGTATGACCTATGCAAGCTCGAAAAATAACACTTAAATTTTCTAACTGGGCACATTGCTGCCTTCTGGACACAATGTTACAACTTGGAACAACCTAATTTTTCTCTCTGTATTAATCCTCCATCTCCATCCTCCATATTGGTTCAGTTTTTTAAATTCCCTTTTTTACCTTTTCCTTTCCTCTAGGACTGGAGGACTTACCCACTTGGACCTGCTGGGCTTGTCTTCCTGTTCTGAATTTTGCAACTCCCTCACTCTCAAAGATTCAAAAAACTTATTGTTATTCTATCCATACATCAGCTCTGCAGGCCAGAATGAGACAGCGTTTCCCAGGAGCAATGCAATCATAACATAACAAACGCAACACTAAATAATGAACATAACAATAAATAGTAAAACACAACAGCCACATGTCAGTTAAAATCAGTTATAAGTGTCCAGTGCAAGTTAAAAGTGTCCAAAGCAGAGTCAGGTGGAGCAGCTATTTAACAGTCTGACTGCCTGTGGGAGGAAGCTGTTTAGTAGCCTTGTGGTTTTAGTTTTGATGCTCGTGTAACGTTTGCCTGATGGCAGAAGAACAAACAGTTCATGGAGAGGGTGTGAGGGGTCTTTAATGATGTACCGTGTCTTCTGGAGGCATCGACTCTGAAAGAGGTCTTGGACAGAAGGTAGGGAGACCCCAATACAATTATTTTGTATTTCCAGTTGCATCCATTCACTCAATAACCACATAACCGTGTTTATAGCCTATTCCCTTCCCAAGGTCACCTTTGATTTACCCTGTCCCAGACTTCGTAAATCTTAACAACCTTCTTTAGTGTCCTTCCCAATTCTGATGGAAGGGTCAATTGAAATGTTAATGCTATTTCTCTTCCCAAGGATGTGCACTGACCTGCTGAGTATTAAGAACAATTTATGTTTTTATTTTAGATTTCAAGCATCCACCACTTTTTTTTCCATTTTCATTGATTGAGCCCATGATTCTGATCCCAAGCTGTTTCTCACTTCTTGGTTTATTGACTATTTCACTTCCAGTTTGCCTTTTTAAAACTTCCTCTGAAAGACACATCAGCTCTGCACAATAAAGCCTTGAGAAGCTGAAAGAAACTATGTAGGGATGTCTTTCCTTCATTAATGTATCTGCTGCCAAGACTGGTGTTACATTTATACACTGCCTTGAAAATGTATTCAATCCACACAACTATTTTCACATTTTACTCTCATTTTCTAAATTTAAAATATATTGAAGAAGGATTTTTGAGCTAATCTACAAGCATAATGCATTATGTCAAATCAAAAGAAAATTTCCAAATTCTGTTAACAACTACTAAAAATTAAAAACCAAAATTGTTAGGCTGAACATGTATTCAACTCTTTTGTAATTATTTTGTAATTAAAAGAAAAAGATTGGTTAAGACAAATGTAGGTCCCCTACAGACAGAAACAGGTGAATTGATTATGGGGAACAAGGACATGGCAGACCAGTTGAATAACTACTTTGGTTCTGTCTTCACTAAGGAGGACATAAATAATCTTCTGGAAGTAGTAGGGGTCAGAGGGTCCAGTGAGATGGAGGAACTGAGGGAAATACATGTTAGTAGGGAAGTGGTGTTAGGTAATTTGAAGGGATTAAAGGCAGATAAATCCCCAGGGCCAAATGATCTGCATCCCAGAGTGCTTAAGGCACTCCCAAGAAATAGTGGATGCATTAGTGATAATTTTTCAAAACTGTTTAGATTCTGGACTAGTTCCTGAGGATTGGAGGGTGGCTAATGTAACCCTGCTTTTTAAAAAAGGAAGGAGAGAGAAGCCGGGGAATTATAGACCGGTTAGCCTAACATCGGTGGTGGGGAAAATGCTAGAGTCAGTTATCAAAGATGTGATAACAGCACATTTGGAAAGCGGTGAAATCATCGGACAAAGTCAGCATGGATTTGTGAAAGGAAAATCATGTCTGACGAATCTCATAGAATTTTTTGAGGATGTAACTAGTAGAGTGGATAGGGGAGAACCAGTGGATGTGGTATATTTGGATTTTCAAAAGGCTTTTGACAAGGTCCCACACAAGAGATTAGTGTGCAAGCTTAAAGCACACGGTATTGGGGGTAAGGTATTGATGTGGATAGAGAATTGGTTGGCAGACAGGAAGAAAAGAGTGGGAATAAACGGGACCTTTTCAGAATGGCAGGCAGTGACTAGTGGGGTACCGCAAGGCTCAGTGCTGGGACCCCAGTTGTTTATAATATATATTAATGACTTAGATGAGGGAATTAAATGCAGCATCTCCAAGTTTGCGGATGACACGAAGCTGGGCAGCAGTGTTAGCTGTAAGGAGGATGCTGAGAGGATGCAGGGTGACTTGGATAGGTTAGGTGAGTGGGCAAATTCATGGCAGATGCAATTTAATGTGGATGAATGTGAGGTTATCCACTTTGGTGGCAAAAACAGGAAAACAGATTATTATCTGAATGGTGGCTGATTAGGAAAAGGGGAGGTGCAACGAGACCTGGGTGTCATTATACACCAGTCATTGAAAGTGGGCATGCAGGTACAGCAGGCGGTGAAAAAGGCAAATGGTATGCTGGCATTCATAGCAAGAGGATTCGAGTACAGGAGCAGGGAGGTACTACTGCAGTTGTACAAGGCCTTGGTGAGACCACACCTGGAGTATTGTGTGCAGTTTTGGTCCCCTAATCTGAGGAAAGACATTCTTGCCATAGAGGGAGTACAAAGAAGGTTCACCAGATTGATTCCTGGGATGGCAGGACTTTCATATGATGAAAGACTGGATCGACTAGGCTTATACTGTCTGGAATTTAGAAGATTGAGGGGGGATCTTATTGAAACGTATAAAATCCTGAAGGGATTGGACAGGCTAGATGCAGAAAGATTGTTGCCGATGTTGGGGAAGTCCAGAACGAGGGGTCACAGTTTGAGGATAAAAGGGAAGCCTTTTAGGACCGAGATTAGGAAAAACTTCTTCACACAGAGAGTGGTGAATCTGTGGAATTCTCTGCCACAGGAAACAGTTGAGGCCAGTTCATTGGCTATATTTAAGAGGGAGTTAGATAGGGCCCTTGTGGCTAAAGGGATCAGGGGTATGGAGGGAAGGCTGGTACAGGGTTCTGAGTTGGATGATCAGCCATCAAATGGCCTACTCCTGCACCTATTTTCTATGTTTCTATTATGCAAGCATTCCTCAGGTGCATTATACATATTATCTTACCAACTCACCCAATTTTTTGATTATGCAAAACATTAGATGATGACTTGTTTGTAATGAATAAATGCTCCTTCTCTCTGTAAGGGTCATCAGTATGGTAGGTTTTGAACAGACCAAACCAAAATGAAGTCAAAAGGGCATTGCGACAAGTCAGGGAAATGATTAGAGAATCCTGAATCTGGGAGTGGTATAAAAACATCTCAAAACACTGAACGTACCCCAGAGCTCAGTGCAATCCATTGTGAAAAAGTGGAAAAAATATGAAACTACAGCTACACTGCCTAAGTCAGGCCGTCCCTCTAAACTTAGTCACTGGAGAAGAATGACACTTGTAAGAGAGACTACTGAGATGCCAGCAGTCAATCTGAGTGAGCTGCAGAAATGAGTGGCTGGAATTGGAGAAGACATTCACGGCTCCACAATCTCAAAGGCTTGGCACAAAAAGGGTATTTGTCGAAGAGTGGCAAGGAAGAAGCCCTGGCTAAAGAAAAAGCATATCCTTGCTTGGAAAGACTTTGCAAAGTGTCACTCAGAAGATACTATAAAGATGTGGAAGAAAGTCTTGTACTTGCTTAAAATTACTATTGCATAGTTTGACTATGATTTTTGACTTTTTTAATTGGTGTCAATTTCATGCAGTTTCTCTGTTTTTTGATATCTGTTGAAGGAAATGTCTTAACTTAAGCAGTTGGGTTATGAAATTGTGACCACCAAGTTTACAGACCTGATAGACTGTGAGCAATCATAGTTTTATATGTAGAGTTTTATACAGCAGGTGACTCATTAGCTTATTCTTGGAAAACAGGCTCGTTCTTCTCAGGATGCAGACAAAACTGGTCAAGATTATTAGCACTGTAGTTTAGATTTTTGTCAGCTGCTATATTTTTCAGACAAATCTCAGCGTGAAAGCTGTTGATTGAAGCATTTCCCCAACTATATCGTCTTGTTATTCCAGTACACCATGTCATAATGATATGAAAAGCAAAGTTTTTATTGTTTTATTTTCAACTATTAGTTATGATTTTGGAGATGGATAAAAGTCAGTGTCCAGTCCTGCTGTAAATAAATAGGATAGTGTTCTAAGATACTGTTTTTCCCTCTACAGAGAATGCTATTTGTAACCTTCAGGTAACTTGATTTGCAAAGAATAATCTAAGAAAGTTTAATTATTCTTTGAACATGTGAATATTTAAGAAAGTTTCTTGTAAAATATCCTAAAGACATTATCTTTTGTAGTAGGAGGCATAAATTTGTTTTTAAAGGTGTGCAAAACCATAATTACTACTTTGCAAATTCTTTGGTGGTAAAATAACTTTATATATTGCTTACTGCCTGTTACATCGCTGGTGTTAAGGGCAACTCTGAAGGTCTCTGTCTGTCTTTGGCCATCTTCTCTATTGTTCCCCAGGTGTAGTCAGGATCCTCATTTCTGCCTGTATGGTACAGTGCTAAGTTGCCTTTGGTCTCCCACATTTTCTCTGCCCTTCAAGGGTCCAGTGAAGTTCTGTCTTGATGATGGAGTTGGCCTCTCTTCTCATCATGTGGCAAATACATCCCCAATGTTTCCTCATGGTGGTTCTGGCCATGTCCTATTGATGTCACTAAAGGAGTTAGGGTGTTGTTAGAGATCTTTCTTGGCCAGAAAATACAGAGGATCTTCTGGAGGCTGTTGGTGCGGAATGACAACAGCTTGGCAAGGTTGCTCTCTGTCATGCTCAGCATTCTGACCCATACACTGTGGACAGTACAGAGCTCTTGTATAGCTTCACCTTGGTGTGGGTGCTGTACTTGGTTGATCCCCATATGTTGCTTATTGATCTGAAGACATCTCTAGCCTTGTGAGTCTGCACTGGATGTCATTATTGATCTCACCATCCTGCCGAATTATGCTGCCCAGATAGGTGAATCTGTTGGTGCTAGGTAAGTCAGCACCATATGTCTTGACGGGAGGAGGAGATTTTACATTAAGGGTCATGGTTAATCTTTCTCTTGCTGACTCTTAAGTCCAACCTATCCACCAAAGGTACACGGGTGCTGGGTTGTCTCTTGCACGTGCTGGTGTGCATGTGATTGTAATATGAGGTCATCCACAAAGTTGAAGTCTTCTAAAGTAGAGAATAGTGTCCACCTAATGCCTCTCTGCTTATCTTTCGGTGTTTGCCCACTAACCCAGACAATCACCAGGTTAAAAAATATTGCTGACATTACGCAGCCTTGCCTGACTCCTGTCTTGACTTCAAAGCTCAAATTGTAGCCCCCGATTGTGCAGGTGAAGTTAGCATAGAAACTCTGTATAAGCTGTCTATTTTTGGAAGGAATCTTGTATGATCTGAGAATTTACCATAGGCTGCCCCTGTGGATGCCATCAAAAGCCTTTTGAAAGTCCACGAAATTAACATACATTTGTCTCTGCCACTCTGTGCACTGTTCTACGATGTTACGCAAGGTAAAGATCTAGTCGGCACAGCTTCTGTTCTTCCAGAAGCCAGCTTGCTCTTTTCTTTAGCACACATCGACAACATCTTTAATCCACTGGACAATGACTTTGGCAAGAATCTTGCTGGGTACTGACAAAAATGTGATGCCATGCCAGTTGTTGTAATCACCTAGCACTCCTTTCTTGGAGATCCTAACAATAACTCCCTTCGTCCAATCCTTGGGTACTCGTTCCCATTTCCAGATTATAGTAAACAGTGGTTGCAAGATGGTTGCTGCAACTTTTGGTTCGGCTTTGAACAGTTCGGTGTACAAATTGTCATGTCCTGGAGCTTTGCTGTTCTTCAATGATTTATTCGCAGCAACAATCTCTTCTTTCTTGGGTGGATCTGTGTTGATGTTGAGATCCTCTGCTGCCACTTGTGTGTCAGGTTCTTCATCTAGTAGTTGTCGATTCAGCAATTCTCTGAAATACTCGTGTCTATTGTGCTTCTTATTTTTTTCTCAGTTATCAAAAGTAGACCGTTCTTATCTTTCACGGGACCACTGGATCTGGCTTGGAACTTTCCGCATACTAATTTTGAAATCTTATTTATATTTCTCTGATTACTTCAAATAGCTGTTGTTTTGGCCATCTCTGCAAGGTCTTCCATGTGGACTCTCTTATCCTTTCTTACAAGTTGTTTCACTTTCTTGTTAGCTTCAGTATATGTTATTTGAAGTTTCACCTTAATTCGTGTTGACTTTGCATCTAACACTTTCTTCTTAATTTTCCATCTTTTTCTAAGGTTGTCTCCGTTTTCGGTTTTATCCCTTCTTTGTTCTTTGCAGCTCTGAATCCGAGACAAGCCTCACTGCTCTCCTAGAAGACTAAGACAATCCATTTCCACGTTGTGTTGATCTTGTGTGGTGACACATCCTCATCAAGGTCTTGCAAGGCCTGGAATCTGTTCTAAAGCTGAATAGTGAAGGCAGATCTCACACTGTTATCCTTGAGCTTCTCAACATCAAACTGTCTTCTCAGCACTGGGATTCGTAACTTTGCATATGGTTTCCTTAAATTATTTTAATAAGTAATTGGTTTTAATAACTTTGATAATCAACAATTTTAATCTTATGTGATCTTTCCAGGATTTATTATACATTCTATGCAATGGTGAAAATATTTGTTAAAACTATGTTATTTTAGATTAGACATCCGTAGAAATGATATTGTTTATGTTGATGCCAGAGAAAGCCTAGAGCTTCCCATGATGTCCAGGAATGATAGAAAAGGGAATTTGTTCTCCACAGAACTTGTATATCTCTTGTGTCACTGGCTCAAGCTGCTATTTTCATACTGGCTGCAAACTCCAGCTTAATGTATGTTTATCTTATCCACTAGGCTCTCAATATATTGCAGTTGCTCAAGAACTGAGACGTCAACTTGACAATAAAATGATTCATGATTTACCTTAAATGTTCCCAGCTAAAATATTTTGTAAGAGGTACGCAAGTACCAATAGCAAATGTCACCACGTTGACCTTAAGCAAATGTTTTAGCAGTGTGTAGTCAGTGTTTGCTTAGTCATACTCTGGTGTTGCTGTTGGAATCAATATCTTTGCATCCTGTTTCACAGTTGTGTAAAAACCAAGGAACGAAAACAGCGTGGTGATTTCAGTCTTCATCAATCAAACATATATGTTATTTATGTGCAGGTGGGAGAAAGTCACTGGAAATTCAAAGAGGAGTGTCCAGTAAGTGTGATGCCTGACAACTGGTTGCACTGGACAAGCAGTAACAGATTTTTTTTCAAGAAAGATGAACTAAATTTGAAGCAAAATTGGAAGAGTGGAAAATATAGAATGGTAGGATAAAGGAAAAAGGATGACTTTAAAAAAGAATTAAGTTAGACAGTCTGAAGCTGTGTGATACTGGGACCAAGGTTCCCTTTAGCAGACAGTCTGGTAATGAACTGATATTTAATCCAGTGTGAGAAATTTACTAATTTTTTTAGGGTTGTAATAATGTGACTTATTCTAGCTTGAGGTTTAAATGTGGATGGATAGGCCAGTAAGTTTGCAGATGATACAGAGATTGGTGGTATTGCAGATAGTGTGAATTGTCAAAGGATACAGCAGAATACAGATCAGTTGCAGATATAGGTGGAAAAATGATAGATGTAGTTTCATTCAGCTAAGGGCAAGGTGTTGCACTTTGGGGATCTTGGGATCTATAGCTCCCTGAAAGTTGCTGCATAGGTTGATAGTGTTAAAAAGAGGCATATGGCATGCTTGTTTTATTTAGTCAAGGCATTAAGTTCAAGGTCAGGAAGCTACGTTGCAACTTTATAAATCTCTAGTTAGATGGAATCTGGAGTTTTGCACTCAAGTTCTTATCAACCCATTATCAGAAGGGTGTGGTGGCTTTGGAGAGGGTGTAGAAGAGTTTACCAGGATGGTGCCTGGATTAGAGAACATATATAAAGGAGAGATTGGGCAGACTTTGGTTGTTTTCTCTGGAGTGCCAGAGAGGAGAACCAACAAGAAGTTCATAAGATTACACAAGGCATAGATGGAGTAGGTGATCAGTATCTTTTTCCTAGGATCAAAATATCTAGTATTCGAGGGCATGCATTTAAGAGTGAGGGGGTGCTCAAATGAGATGATATACAGAGAGTGAAGGTGCCTGAAATCCTGCTTTCTTGTAAGGTAATTTGGGCAAAATAATTGAGGCATTTAAGAGACTCTTGGATAGTCACATGAATAACGCAGAGAATGGAATGATATGGACATTCTGTAGGCTAAAGGGATTAGTTAAATTAAGCATTTCATTACTCATTCATTTAGTTTGGTAAAATAAAATGGGCTGAAGAGCCTGCCCTATGCTGTATGGTTCAATGCTCTGTGGCTGTAATTTGCAGCATAATTTTGGGGGAACTCGTCAATGCAGTGTATTTGAATTTTCATAAGGCTTTTAACATGTTGCCACTCAAGAAGTTTTTAAACAAGATTTAGAACATTTGGAATTCCGGTAATATTTTGGCAGGGATTCAGAGTTAACAGACACAAAATGGGGAGCTGAAATAAACAGCACACACAAAATGCTGGTGGAACGCAGCAGGCCAGGTAGCATCCATACGAAGAAGCACAGTTGACATTTCAGGCTGAGACCCTTCGTCAGGACTAACTGAAAGAAGAGATAGTAAGAGATTTGAGAGGGGGTGAGGGAGATCTGAAATGATAGGGGAAGACAGGAGGGGGAGGGATAGAGCTAAGAGCTGGAAAGTTGATTTGCAAAAGGGATACAAGGCTAGAGAAGGGAGAGGATCATGGGATGGGAGGCTGAGGGAGAAAGAAAGGATGAGGGGAGCGCCAGAGGAAGATGGAGAGCAGGCAAGGAGTAATTGTGAGAGGGACAGAGAGAAAGAAAAAAGGAAAAAAATAATAAATAATAAATAAATAAATAAGGGATGGGGTAAGAACTGGAGGACGGGCATTAACAGAAGTTAGAGAAGTCAGTGTTCATGTCATCAGGTTGGAGGCTACCCAGACGGAATATAAGGTGTTGTTCCTCCAACCTGAGTGTGGCTTTATCTTGACAGTAGAGGAGGCCGTGGATAGACATATCAGAATGGGACGTGGAATTAAAATGTGTGGCCACTGGGAGATTCTGCTTTCTCTGGCGGACAGGGCATAGGTATTCAGTGAAATGATCTCCCAGTCTACGTCGGGTCTCACCAATATATAGAAGGCTGCACCGGGAGCACCGGATGCAGTATATCACATCACCCGACTCTCAGGTGAAGTGTCGCCTCACCTGGAAGGACTGTCTGGGGCCCTGAATGGTGGTGAGGGAGGAAATGTAAGGGCAGATGTAGCATTTGTTCCGCTTACAAGGATAAGTGCCGGGATGAATATCATTGGGAAGGGATGGGGGCGGACGAATGGACAAGGGAGTCGTGTAGGGAGAGGTCCCTGTGGAAAGCAGAAAGAGAGGGGGAGGGAAAGATGTGCTTGGTGGTGGGATCCCGTTGGAGACGGCGGAAGTTACGGAGAATTATATGTTGGACCCGGAGGCTGGTGGGGTGGTAGGTGAGGACAAGGGGAACCCTATCCCTAGTGGTGTGGCGAGAGCAGATGTGTGTGAAATGGGAGAAATGCATTTGAGAGCAGAGTTGATGGTGAAGGAAGGGAAGCCCCTTTCTTTAATAAAGGAAGACATCTCCTTCATCCTGGAAGGAAAGGCCTCATCCTTCCGCAGATGTGGCGGAGACAGAGGAATTGCGAGAAGGGGAGGGCATTTTTGCAGAGACAGCATGGGAAGAGAAATAGTCCAGGTAACTGTGAGAGTCCGTAGGCTTATAGAAGACATCAGCAGATAAGCTGTCTCCAGAGATAGAGACAGAAAGATCAAGAAAGGGGAGGGAGGTGTCGGAAATGGACCAGGTAAACTTGAGGGCAGGGTGAAAGCTGGAGGCAAAGTTAATGAAGTCAACGAGCTCAGTATGCGTGCAGGAAGCAGTGCCAATGCGGTCGTTGATGTAGTGAAGGAAAAGTGGGGGATGGATACCAGTATAGGCTTGGAACATGGATTGTTCCACAAAGCCAACAAAAAGGCAGGCATAGCTAAGACCCAACGCAGACTAGGAGATCGTTTCGCTGAAAGACCAAACGCAGACTGGGAGACTGTTTCGCTGAACACCTATGCTCTGTCCGCCAGAGAAAGCAGGATCTCCCAGTGGCCACATATTTTAATTCCACATCCGATTCCCATTCTGATATGTCTATCCATGGCCGCCTCTACTGTCAAGATGAAGCCACACTCAGGTTGGAGGAACAACACCTTATATTTCGTCTGGGTAGCCTCAAACTGATGGCATGAACATTGTCTTCTCTAACTTCCGTTAATGCCCATCCTCCCGTTCTTACCCCATCCCTTATTTCCTTCCTTCCTTCCTTTTTTTTCTCTCTGTCCCTCTCACAATAATTGAGGCCTGCTCGCCATCTTCCTCTGGTGCTCCACTGCCCCTTTCTTTCTCCCTAGGCCTCCCGTCCCATGATCCTCTTCCTTCTCCAGCCTTGTATATGTTTTGCCAATCAACTTTCCGGCTCTTAACTCCATCCCTCCCCCTCCTATCTTCTCCAATCATTTCGGATCTCCCCTTCCCCTCCCACTTTCAAATCTCTTACTATCTCTTCTTTCAGTTAGTCCTGATGAAGGGTCTCGGCCCGAAACGTCGACTGTGCTTCTTCCTATGGGTGCTGCCTGGCCTGCTGCGTTCCAACAGCGTTTTGTGTGTGTTGCTTGAATTTCCAGCATTTGCAGATTTCCTTGTGTTTGAGCTGAAATAAACAGGTTGTTTTGGGCTTGGGAGTGGAGATGAGTTCTCTGTCAGAAGTATGTGTGGGTTTTGGAGAAATGCAAAAAGACAGATGGATATGGACAAAACAAGCAAATGGGTAAGACATGACAGATGGCGTATAATGTGAAGGATGTGTGTCCAGCTTTCTATTCCTGCCTTCAATGAAGGCTGCTTTGTGTTGCTGCTTGCAAAGGCAAGAAATAGTGACAGAATTATCAATAATCATCCTTTACCGAAACCTGTGTTGGATCTGCAATCCAAAGGTTTTCAGAAGTCAGGAATGAGGCATAAAACTTATTGGTTACAGACCTTTTACAAGTGTTGTAAGAATGAAGACTGAACAAAGAATGCCAAGAGAACAAAGATACCACAAGATACTCATATTCAGACTAGAGATAACAAAATTCCAGTGATAGTAATTGATCTATAAAATAGCCAGGTTCAAGTGGCATGACACCTGTTACTGAAAACTAAGAAGGTTCTAGGAAAATACAGAAGCAACAGTACTGTAATTGCTGGAAAATTCACTGAACGATTACATGTATATAGGTAATTATATAAAAATGCTAGGAAAATTAAACCAAAATGAAAGTATAGGAAAATAATGTTTCTATACCCCATAAAATAACAGTTCTGCATGGTACAGGGACCACTTCATCAAGTACCTCTGCTCCATTTGCCTAAAGCAGAACTTCCTAGTGGACACACATTTTAATTCCGATTCGCATTCCTGTTCTGACCTGTTGGTCTATGGCTTCCTCTTATGCCACGATGAGGCCACCCTCAGGGTGGAAGAACAACACCTTTTGTTCCATCTGGGTGGCCTCCAACCTGAGGGCATGAATATCAATTTCTCCTTCCAGTAATTTTTTCCCATCCCTCTTCTCTATCTTTCCTAGTCTATTCTCCTCTCTGGTCTCTCACCTCTTCTGCTCACCTGCATATTGCCTCACCCTCGTGCCCCTCCTCCTTCCATTTCTTCTATGGTCTACTCTCCCGTCCTGTTAGATTCCTTCCATTCCACCTGCCTGGCTTCTCCTATCACCTTCTAGCTGTCCTCCTTCCCCTCCCCCCACCTTTTTATTCTGGTGTCTTCACTCTCCTTTCCAGTCCTGAAGAAGGGTCTTGGCTCAAATCATCGACTGTTTGTTCGTTCCATAGATGCTACCTGGCCGCTGAGTTCCTGCAATATTTTGTGTGTGTTGCTTTGGATTACCAGCATCTGCAGAATTTATTGTGTTTATTCTAACCCAGATCCAACAACAGTAAAATTTAACCAATGCTGGTGTCCAGATTTTAAGGACTGTATACTCTTACACCTACTGTATTTAAAAATAGACCTAAATATAAGTCTTGATGAGGACATGAAGAATCAGTCTACAAAGGTGTTTGAGACAGATTGTGTGAGTAGTAATGGTAGACAGAGCATAATGTGGGGGAAGAAGAGATAAGTAAATTATATTTTTAACAGTGTGAAATTGTTATCTACAGAGAGCTTTGGTATCCTTATACAAGAAAACTATCATACAGTCTCAACAAGAAATTAATGAGGCAAATGAAATGTTGGTCTTTATTAGAAGAGTACTAAAATAGAAAATACAGAAGTACTGAAATCTCTAAAACTTCCATCAGCTGCATATTTAAAATAGATGTGATACAAATAGAGATGTGTGTACATTTTTGGTCACCTTATTTAAGAAGGGATATACTTTGGAGGTAATCCTTTGAAAAGGGAATTACTTATGTGAGAAGGTTAGATTGTATTGCCATGCTAACATGTCAGTGCTGCCATCAGGAAGGAGGTGCATGAGCATTGGATCTCACACCACCAGGTACAGGAACAGATTTTACAGATGCCTGAACCGATATGGATAACTGAACTGATTCTACAACCTATGGTTTCGCTTTTGTGGACTCTACAACTCATTTTTTCAGTATTATTTATTTCCTGTTATTATAATTTGTTTTTTTTGTCATATTTGCAGTTTGCCTTTTGCCCATTGGTTGCTTGTCAGTATTTTTTGTGTCATTTTTCATTGATTCTATTGCATTTCTTTGTTCTTCTGTGAATATCTGCAGTACATTGGTCTTTAGAGGAATGAGAGATGATCTTATTAAAACATGGAAAAATCTAATGGAACTTGACAGCTTGAATGTCGAGAGAATAATTTTCTTGGCTAGGTGTCCTTGTGGTAAAGGGTCAACTCTAAGGTGAAGCTGGACAGGAATTGCTTTGGAGGATTGCTGTGAATCTTTGGAATTTACAGCCCCGGCGAACTGTAGAGGCTTAGTTCATTAATGTATTTGTGAAGGTTGACAGATATTTGGACAATCAAGGACTATTAGCTTCGTGCAGAAAAGTGTTGCTGAGGGTAAAATTAGGTCAATTGTGGAGTAGTCTTGAGGTGCTCTACAGGCCACTTCTCTCATTTCTTATGATTCTGTGTAGGTACGGTCTTAACACTGCTTCAAAGAGAGCACCTTGATTCTTTTAAATTCTAGTTTCCTTCGTTCCTCCAGAAAAATTTCTATGACATAGAAAAAAACATAAAAAACAATATAGAAAACCTACAGCACAATACAGGCCCTTTGGCCCACAAAGTTGTGCCAAACATGACCCTACCTTAGAAATATGCTAGGCTTACCCATAGCCCTCTATTTTTCTAAGCTCCATGTACCTATCCAAAAGTCTCTGAAAAGACCCTATCATATCCGCCTCCACCACCGTTGCCGGCAGCCCATTCCACGCACTCACCACTCTCTGCGTAAAAAACTTACCCCTGACATCTCCTCTGTACCTACTCCCCAGCACCTTAAACCAGTGTTCTCTTGTGGCAACCATTTCAGCCCTGGGAAAAAGCCTCTGACTATCCACACGATCAATACTTCTCACCATCTTGTACACCTCTATCAGGTCACCTGCCATCCTCCGTCACTCCAAGGAGAGAAGGCTGAGTTCACTCAACCTGTTTTCATAAGGCATGCTCTCCAATCCAGGCAACATCCTTCTGAATCTCCCCTGCACCCTTTTTATGGTCTCCATATCCTTCCTGTAGTGAGGCGACCAGAACTGAGCACAGTACTCCATGTGGGGTCTGACCAGGGTCCTATATAGCTGCAACATTATCTCTCGGCTCCTAAATTCAATTCCATGATTGATGAAGGCCAATATACCATACGCCTTCTTAACCACAGAGTCAACCTGTGCAGCTGCTTTGAGCGTCCTATGGACTCAGACCCCAAGATCCCTCTGATCCTCCATACTGCCAAGAGTCTTACCATTAATACTATATTCTGCCATCATATTTGAACTACCAAAATGAGCCACTTCACGCTTATTTGGGTTGAAGTCCATCTGCCACTTCTCAGCCCAGTTTTGCATCCTATCAATTTCCCGCTGTAACCTCTGACAGCCGTCCACGTTATCCACAACACCTCCAATCTTAGTGTCATCAGCAAACTTACTAACCCATCCCTCCACTCACATTATCCACAATACCTCCAATCTTACTGTCATCAGCAAACTTACTAACCCATCCCTCCACTCACATTATTCACAACACTTCCAATCTTAGTGTCATCAGCAAACTTACTAACCCATCCGTCCACTTCCTCATCCAGGTCATTTATAAAATTCACGAAGAGTAAGGGTCCCAGAACAGATCCCTGAGGCACACCACTGGTCACTGACCTCCATGCAGAATATGACACGTCTACAACCACTCATTGCCATCTGTGGGCAAGGTCAGTTCTGGATCCACAAAGCAATGTCCCCTTGGATCCCATGCCTCCTTACTTACTCAATAAGCCTTGCGTGGTGTACCGTATCAAGTGCCTTGCTGAAATCCGTATACACTACATCTACTGCTCTTCCTTCATCAATGTGTTTAGTCACATCCTCAAAAAACTCAATCAGGCTCGTAAGGCACGACCTGCCCTTGACAAAGCCATGCTGACTATTCCTAATTATATTATACTTCTCCAAGTATTCATAAATCCTGCCTCTCAGGATCTTCTCCATCAACTTACCAATCACTGAAGTAAGACTCACTGGTCTTCAATTTCCTGGGCTATCTCTACTCCCTTTTTTGAATAAAGGAACAACATCTGCAACACTCCAATCCTCTGGAACCTCTCCTGTCCCCATTGATGATGCAAAGATCATCGCCAGAGGCTCAGCAATCTCCTCCCTCACCTCCCACAGTAGTCTAGGGTACATCTCATTAGGTCCTGGCGACTTATCCAACTTGATTCTTTCCAAAAGCTCCAGCACATCCTCTTTCTTAATATCTACATGCTCAGGCTTTTCGTTCCACTGTAAGTCATCACTACAATCACCACGATCCTTTTCCATAGTGAATACTGAAGTAAAGTATTCATTAGGTACCTCTGCTATTTCCTCTGGTTCTATACACACTTTCCCACTATCACATTTGATATGGCCTATTCTTTAACATCTTATCCTCTTGCTGTTCACATACTTGTAGAATGCCTTGGGGTTTTCCTTAATCCTACCAAGCCCCTTCTGGCTCTCCTAATTTCCTTCTTAAGCTCCTTTCTGTTAGTCTTATAATCTCCTATATGACCTCCATGAAAAACACTGATTTTTCATTTATGACTCCAGGCAGGGAAAAAATAATTTAATATAAAATCGTCTGCTCAGTTACAATTTGATATTTTCAACCAGTACAAAAAATATTCTGAAACTTGTCATTTCCATGTCGTTGTTGGGGTAGGAATGTTTAGAAGAAAACAAACAGGGAGAGTTATAAAGTAATTTTCAATTAATTACAAATGCTTGTACACCATGATTCCAACTTATCCCTTTAAGTGGAATGGTCAGGAACTTGTGAAGTAGCCAGGTCAAGGAAGGACAAGACTGGAAAATTGCTCTCTACTATGGTCACCGTGAACAGAGCAGATTACACACATCTCTTTAGTATTACAGAATATCTGCTGTATAAGGTGATGAGCTCCTGAAAGCATACATAAAATTGGTCTTTCTTGCACTCAGCAGCCAATTTACTTGGTAAATTGTTTTGAGTTATTCATTGCTGATCTTGAGTTATACATTGAAGATTGCTGAATCTTCACAAACTTTCTTAGAAGTTTGCAAATATTTGGCAAGTTACCAAAAAACTTTGATCAACTTGTTTATATGTGCATTGGAGAGTATGCTAACTGGTTACACCATAGCCTAGTATGGAAACACTAATGCTCTTGGAAAAAAAAGGCCTACAAAAAGTAGTAGATCCAGCACAGTCTACAAGGAATGGGGTTGGAGGGAAGTAGCATGTAACAATGACCACCATCATCTAATCCAGGCCATGTTCTCTTCTCGTTGCTGCCTCAAGAAAGAAGTACAGAAACTTCAAGTCCCACACAACCAGATTCAGGAGCAGTTATTACCCCTCAACCATCAGGCTCTTAAATCAGTGTAGATAATTTAACCACCCCAGTGTGGCGGCATCCATCATTAAGGGCTTCCATCATCTAGGGCATGTCCTCTTCCATTACTACCATCAAGGAGGAGGTGCAGGAACTTCAGGACGAACTTCAAAAAATTTTAACTGCTATATACTGTTGCCACAGAACAACAAATTTCACAACATATGCTGATGATATTAAACCTGATTCTGAAATGATTCCACATCCTATAGACTCACTTTCAAGGACTCTACAACTTATGTTCTCGGTATTTATTTATTCTTATAATTTTCTTTTTTGTATTGCATAATTTGTTGATTTTTACACATTGATTGTCTATTTTTATGTGCAGTTCTTTGTTGATTCCATTTTTTGGGGGGTATTTACTATGAACGCCTGCAAGGGAAAGAATCTCAGAGTAGTATATGGTAATATATATGTACTTTGATAATACACTTATTTTGATCCCTCCTTTATCCTTGAGAAGATAGTGAAGAGTTCCTTTTTCTGAACTCTTTTGTTACAGGTACTCCTATGGTACTGTTTAGCATGGAGGTTCAAAGCTTGGATTTGCCATTAATGGAGGAATGACAATGCATTTATAAACCTGGATAATACTTAACTGGGAAAGGAGACTGCAAATGGTGGCTGTTGCAATGTGCTTGAAACAACTGTCCTTTTTAGTGGTAGCGGTTTGCTTGGGAGAATACCTGCAGTGCATTTTGTAAATGGTATGCACTGCAACCACAATACGTAGATTGTGGAGGGAATTAGGGAGCTTGTCAGTTGTGCTGCTTTGTTCTGTAGGTGTTAAGCTTCTTGAAAGTTGCTGGAACAGGCTTTCACCAAGCATTTAGAGATTAATTCATCACATCGCTGACTTATGCTTTGTAGATCATGGAATGGTTTTAGGGTATATGGAGGTGAGACGTAGTTGTTAGAATACCCAACCTCTGATCTGTCCTTCCAGCCATGCATGTAGGTAGCTGGTGCAGCTGATTTCGAATGAATGATGACCTGCAAGATACTGATGGGATATAGTGAATAGTGAGTCGTATCAGATGGTTATTTCTGCCTTTTTATTACTATCTTGAAGTGAAGTTATCCACTTGATTGATACTGATTGGCGAGTATCAATTAGGTAGTTAATTTACTATCCTTTTACCTTTAATTCCTTGAGTTCTTAAGTTACATTTGCTGGTGTTCGACATAGAAGAACATCCAGAGTATGATTAGTACTCTGAAGGGGTTTGCGGGGGGAATGGATGGTAGTGGAGGTGGAAACTAAATGCTAAGTGTGGCAAGAGAATTAGGACCTGTGGAATTCTTCTCCTGCACTCTGTGGGAAATCAAGGAAAACCATTGTTTCAGATATCAACAAAGTGTGTCCAACTGCAACTTCTGAAGCTGTGGAATTTGCTATGGAATATCGAAATTTAAACAGCACAGATCAGAATATTATAGCACAGGAACTGGTCCTTTGATCTGCAATGTTGTACCAAACTAATTAAGGTCATAATTGCCTAACTAAACTAATTCAGTCTGTCTACACACTGCCCATTTCCCTCTATTATCTAAACATTCATGTGCTTAACTAAGAGCCTCTTGAACACCTCTGTCATATTTGCTTCCACTAGATTGGTAGACCAACATTTATGATGTCAATGAATGAGACAGAATGGAAACAAGTCATTTGGCCAGCCGTGTCTGTGCTGACTAGTGGGCATCCATCTGCATTAGTCCCATTTTCCAGCAGACTTTTAAAGTCCTAGCAATTTAAGTGCTTGTCTAAAGACATCTTCAATACTATCAGTAACATTCTCTCTCAAGCAGTGTGCTTCAGATATGTATCACTTTCAGGGTGAAAAATGTTCCCATCAGATTCCCTCAAAGTCCTTTGCCCATTACCCTAGATTCTCAAATTTTATGTATCTACTGTGCATCCAGTATATATCCTGCAACTTGATTATTATGTATGTCAATCATGTCTTCTCAGTCTACTCAGCTCCAGGAAAAACAAACCCAGCCCCTTCAGTCTTTCACAGGGTACGCGGGTTGCTGAGGGACATTGAGGCTCAGGTCAAGAAAAAGAAGGAAGTACATATTAGGTTTAGGAAGAAACTAGCAAAGGCAAGTACTGACAGGGATGTGAGAATTTATAATGGAGCTTAAAGTAGTGGTGGGAGAATTAACCAATTACTTTATCCATATGGAATAGGAGTTTTCATACAGAATCAGATCTAGAGTATGAGGATCTGAAAGTAAAAACAGTCAACAACATTTTAGAGAATAGAGACAAAGGAGACTGCAGATGATGGAATCTGAAGAGACAAAACAAACGGTTCGAGGAATTCACAAATGAAAACATCTGCAGATGCTGGAAATCCGAGCAACACACACGAAATGCTGGAGGAAAGTACAGTTGACATTTCGGACAGGACACCAAAGGATTTCGGCCCAAAACACTGACTGTACTTTTTTCCCATAAATACTGCTTGGCCTGTGGAGTTCCTTCAGTATTTTGTGTCTGTTAGAAGAATTGGAGGAATTTAGTGGGTCAGGCAGTACCTGAAAATATCCATTTTTGTCGACAAAACAGAAAAGACCATTTGTGGATGGCGAGAGATTGGACAGTGTTGATGTTCACAGAGACTTGGTTATGCTTGTTACACAAGTTTCTGTTGGCTATGCCAAGCCAGCAAGCAATAAGGAGGGTATATATATATATATATATATACTTTAAAAAAAGAAGCTTTTGATTGCAGAGGTTGCTCTTGTTTAGGGCCTAGATGCGACTGCACCTGAAATATCACACACGTCACCTTACCCAGAAAAGCTTGCACTTGACAAGATGTGAGTGGAACAAAGATTCATCAGGTTGGTTCCAAGGATGGTGGATTCACTCTATAGGGAGAGTAGACTCCTTATATGGTGAATGTCAAACTTGCTGTCCAGTTGAACACACTGGAGAGAGTTTGATAGGCCAGATAATTCCCCTAAAACCAGGAATCAGAATGTACAATAAACTGTTTAGGACCGAGACCAACTGACAGAACAGGACATGCAAGCCCCAAACTCTTGACATCACAGTTTTAAAGACTCTTTCAAAGTCAATTTTGCCTGCAAACAATCTCATCAAATAAAACACTGCAGGATCCCAACTAATGGCTCTAAAATTTGCTCTGCTCCAGTTCAGGATCCAAACCTATAAATTGGTCATATCTTTCTCAATAATTATTTTAAAAGTAAAAGAATTATGGTAACTGGACTCAAAGTGCTCTCTGACAGATACTTCGCCCGATTACCCTACCTCATTTCCCAGGAGGAGGTACAATGTTGCACTGCCTCTCCTTATTCCTTCCGTATATTGATAATGAAGCTTGCTTGGACGCATTTCACAAAATCCACTCCTTCCAAGTCTTTTATATTATGGTTGCCCCATTCATAGAGAAGTTATAATCTCCCAGTAATATTACACTATTGTGTTAACAACTAGCTAAAAGCTTTCTATGTGTCTGTTCCTCCAATTGCCACTGACTGTAATACACTCCGATCAGAGTTACCATCCTCCTCTTGTTTACCCATATGACCTCACTAATGATCCCCCAAGAATATCATCTCTAATGACCATTGTTTCGTCCTCTAACAGAAAGAAGGCAACTCCCCCTCCTCTCTTATCTGCATCTTTATCATGCCTGTCTCATCTGTGTGGTGAAACATATGATCAGTCGTGCCTTTCCCTTAGCCATGTTTCTATTATAGCTATGATATCCCAGTTCCCAGAGCCAATCCACACCCTGAGTTCATCTACCTTACCTGTCAGGCTCAAGCCTCTTACACAGACATAAATGCAGTTTCAACAAATAATCTTTTCTCTCCCTTTATTGTGCTTCTGTCTTTCTGTTGACTAAATTTTCTCTCATTGGGTATAGTATTATCTCCACTGATTTCTCATCAGTCACTCTACTACTCGGGCCCCACCTCCTGCAACTCCAGATTAAATCCTCCTGAGCAACACTAGCAAATCTCCCATCTAAGATAGGTCTCCCTCCAGTTCAGGTGCAACTCATCCTCTTGTACCTTTTCTAGTGATCCAAGGATCTCTGCACCAACTCCTCAGCCACATTTTCATCTGAGCTACCTTTCTATTACAACCCTCACTAGCAGGTGGCACTCTGAGAAGTGATTACTACACTTGGAAGTCTTGCTCTAACACCCTGTATTCACTGCAAAGGATATCATTCCTCTTTCTACCCGTGTTATTGGTACCAACGTGCACCACCTTCTCCAGATTACTCTTCACCAAGAATCAGAATCAGTTTTGTTATCACTGAAATATGTCATGACATTTGTTGCTTTGCAGTAGCAATACTGTGCAATACATATAATGTACTATAAATTATAAAAGTTTTGGGAAGGAGGGGAAGAAGCTGTTCCTATTAGTTTTATTAGTAATAGACTCATGCTTAACTATAACGAACTTAAAATTTATATGGTTACTGTCCCAAAATATTTTCTGTACTGAAACTTCAAACTCCTGGCCAGGATTATATCCCAAAATAAGGTCTACAATGGTTCCATCCCTGGTTGAGTTGTCTACACGTTGCTTATAGAAGTTCTCCTGAATGTGCATAACATATTCTGTCCCACCTTAGTCCTGGCACAGAGAGTATAAATATCGGGAGTTTAGGTCATTAAGAAAGAAATCAGGAAGTAGACATGAGAGATCCTTGGCAGATAAGATTTAAAAAAAATCTAAGAATAGGTACCCTTAAGAATTAGTATGGTCATCTCTATGTGAAGATATGGGGTAGGGGAGTTCTTAAGTGAATACTTAGCATATTTACAATGGAAAAAGTTATGGAATCTAGGGATCATGGAATTCAGGATGAACCAGCAGACTGGACACAAAATCGGCTTGGTGGAAGGATTCAGTGAGTGGGAGTGGAGGGTTGTTTTGTGATGGATATACACTGTTCAGGGCTATGGGGCAAGGGGGAGGTGTGTGCCTTTTTGCCAGGATCAACTTTCTAGCACAGTAGCTGATACTTTTAGGGATCAAAGAATATTTTTTGAGTAAGTTAAGTTCTCAACCAATATACCTTGCTTAGCTTATTGTCATAAACAAGAACCAATTTTTAGTTCTGCATGTACGTGCAAGCAATAATCAGTCTGAAAGTTCAAAGTACTGTGCTTTTATTACCAATATATGTATACTGCATGTAATCTTAAGATTTGTCCTCTTGCAAGCATCCACTAAACAAAGAAACATAATAAAACCCATTAAAAAAACCCCACACAACGAAGGTCGTGAAACACACAATGTGCAAAAAATAGTGATCAAATTATGCAAACAATAAAAAGTAAAGAAAAAAACACACAGAACATGAACCTCGAAGTCCCTAAACATGAGTCGACAGCCATGGAGCTTGTTCAGTCCTGTGGCGAGTGAAACTGGTCCAGGAGCACAGTGGCTGCAGGCAACAGCCACAGAACCAGTTCAGCACTGAGACGCGTGCCAATGTTTGCAGGCCACAGCTGCAGAGATAGTTAAGCACTGTAGTGAGTAAACCTCATGGAGTAGTGAGCTGGACATCGGTTCGACCTTCACCCTCGGCCTTGACCTTTTAATCTGACTCGATGCTTAAATCGGCTCACTTTCTGCTCTCATGCCCAGGCTCATCTGTTCAGAACTTCACCGACAGCAAACCCAATACCATTACAGTTTTGCAAACTGGAAGCCTGTGATCAGTGATGTGCTACAGGAATCTATGCTGGGTCATCTATTGTTTGTCGTACATATGACCAAATTGGATGAGAATACAGTTGGCAACAGTACATTTGTGTTTGATACAAAAATTTGACAACCTCTTCACTGTCCACAATTCCACCAATTTTTGTGTCACCTGCAAACTTACTCATCAACTTACCTGCATTTTTGTCTAGATCACAAATGACAGGACTCCTTTGCAGAATATCATAGTTCACATAGCCGCAGTAGCCCCAATCAGCAAGGACTGAAGCTCGGATGGTGTGTATGGGTTATCCTGTTCATAGTCCCCAGTGTGTGAGCCAGATCATGCAAGGCTGTCGGCAGGTTAAAATAGATCAAATTAAAATAGAAAGATTTTATGAATGAAATAAATCCACAATTGAATCCCTACAAACAATACCCTTCAGTATTCTTGGACCTGACTTCCTTGGAGTTTTCAGAATAGCCCAGCCATGTTCAACAAAGCAACATCGCAAACCTTAATAAGTTCTACCTCGTGTTTAGTGCAGTGTAATCCTATAATATGTAGGTGTGTAATATCTCGACTACACCTCTTCCTACCCCTACTCCTGTAAAAGTGCTATCCCCTTGTCTCAGTTTCTTTGTCTCCACCGCATCTGTTCTCAGGATATGGCTTTCCATTCCAGGACATCAGAGATGTCCCCCTCCTTTAAAGAACAGAGTTTCCCTCCCTGTACTATTGATGCTGCCATTACTCACATTTCCTTCATTTTCCATACATCGTTGCTTACCCCATCTTCCCACTGTCGTAATAGTGATAGATCCCTCTTGTCCTTACCTACCAAGCCATCAGCCCCCGCTTCCAACACATTGTCCTCCGCAACGTCCGCCATCTCCAAAGGGATCCTACCACTAAATATATCTTTACCTACTCCCCACCCTTTTTGGTAGGGATCACTCCCTTTGCAATTTCCTTGTTCATTCATCCCTCCCCACCAATTTGCTTCCAGGCACTTGTCCCTGCAAGCGGCCTAACTGTTACACCTGCCCATACACCTCCTCCCTCACCTTCATTCAGGGCCCCAAACAGTCCTTCCAGGTGAGGCAACACTTCACCTGCAAATCTGCTGGGGTTGTCCATTGCTTCTAGTGCTCCTAATGTAGCCTTCGCCACACTGGTGAGACCAGTTGTAAATTGGGGAACCACTTTGTAGAGCACCTCCACTCCATCCGCCATGAGCGGGACTTCCTGGTGGTCAAACATTTTAATTCAAATTCTCATTCCCGTTCCAATGTGTCGATCCATGGCCTCCTCTTGTGCCAAGATGAGGCCACCCTCAGGGTGGAGGAGAACACCTTATATTCTGCTCGAGTATCCTCCAGCCTGATGGTAGGAATATCGATTTCTCCTGCTAGTGAGCAAAATTTACACCCCCTCCCCACTTCCTTTATTTTCCACTCTGACTTTTTACTACTTCTCACCTGCCTATTAATCCCCCATGGATCCGCTCCTCCTTTTCTCCTATTGTCCAGTCTCCTCTTATATCAAATTCTTTCTTCTCCAGCCCTTGATCCTTCCCATCAACTTGGTTTCACCCACTACTTTCCAGCCAGCTCTCTCCCCTACCCACACCTTTTTATACAGGCATCTCTCCCTCCCTCTGGCATCGTCAAGAAGCGTCTCGGCCTGAAATGTTGATTGTTTACTCTTTTCCATTAATGCTGCCTGACCTGCTAAGTTCCTCCAGCATTTTGTGCGTGTAATATGTAGACGATTTATTAATTGCCTCAGAGAACAAAGTAAGGTGATTGCAAGTGTTCAGGAAATATTACAACACTCAGCGTTTAAGATCCAAATAGGAAAACAAACAGTGTGGTACCTGGCACATATTATTTCATGGGAGGTAGGTTAGGTCAGAGGATAGGCGAACAGTAGTCAGCTCTATGCCTTGTTGAGTCAATGCAAGGAGAATAAGAAATGGAATGGGAATGTATAACATTATACGTGTGTTTGCAGCACCCATTGTACTGATACAGGTCTGTAATAAAAGAAGGGAAGCCATCTCTGGAGGAAGTCAAGTGGGAGCCATTTGAGGAGAAGGTCTTTACAGATATTAAGAAAGCCCTTGTGTTTGCACCGGACTTAGGAATACCAACCGTGACTTTCCCCTTTCAGCTCAGTGAGAGAAGGTTTTACAATGCAGTAGTGGTTTTACCTCATAGGGATCGAAAAAGTAGCTTTGTATTCAACAAAACAAAGGTTTCAAAGGTACATTTAATGTCAGAGAAATGTATACAATATACATCCTGAAATGCTTTTCGTAACCATCCACGAAAACAGAGGAGTGCCCCCAAAGAATGAATGACAGTTAAATGTTAGAATCCCACAACCCCCCCCCAGCTCCCCCTTCCCACGCATAAGCAGCAGCAAGCAATGATTCCCCCCTCCCTTCCCCACCAGCAAAAAAAAAGGATCGGCACCCACCTCCGAGCACTCAAGCATGCAGCAAAGCAACAGCAAAGACACAGAGTTGCAGTACCCCAAAGAATACTCGTTCACCCGGTATTCGACATACCACAGGGGCTCTCTCTTTCCCTGAAAAGGGGGAAAGCAGTGTCTCCATTTCACAGTGAGAGGGGAGACATAACAAACAACTCACTGATTTACAATGTTAAAAGTCCATTGCTTTGCTTTTTCTAAGCTCTGTGCCCAAAGATCTCAGGTCTCTGGGTACATAGCCAGAAATCTTCAGTTTCCCACGACACACTGAATTCTTGCCAGGACACCAACCTTCAGTCTGCCCATCTCCAGAGCTACAAGATTCCGGCCCTCCAAAGGTGAACTAATCTCTTAGGCCGCATCCTTGGCATATCCAATAATGACCACTCGTAAAACCCCGAGAGCTAGTCCAATTCCTGCAAAGAACCAAAGTCAGTGTAGGACTCCAGGTCAGGGTCTTCAAAAGAACACTGAAGGATAAAAATAGAGATATTAAAGATGGAAATAGAGCTGTTACCGAAGATGCGAGCAAAGGAGTCAGCATTAGGTGCCATTGTCTTCTAAGCTCCTCCTCTTTTAGCAGGCCTTCCCTGGTGTGTAACATTATGGGTTGACAAACTTGAATAAATGGTGGAACAACTCCTTACACTCCTGAATACAGGGAAGATAAGTTCAGTTACTGACAGTTGGAGTGCACACTGCAATTCTTGTCCCTAAAGGCAAATTGTAACCACAGTATGAGACATTGGAGTAAACACAGTGTGTCATTTGAATGGAGGGGGAGATATACAACTGCTAGATGGAAGTTTGAGGAAGATACTGATGTAAGGGAAACACCCCCAGGATGGGAAGTGGAGCAAAGTTTTACGGATGGGTTCTGGAGGATAAAATGGAAGCCATGGACTAAAAAAAGCAAAGCAAAGAAAAGAAAAGGAAATCTGTCTTCAACACCATCACTGACCTCATCATCTCTAGAGAATTCCTATCCGCTACCACCAAAATCATAGTTCCCTTACCCTACATTGCTTGCTTCTAACTCCCACCGAAGTTCCACAAACTTGACTGTCCAGGTAGACCCATTGTCTCTGCCTGCATCTGCTTCTGAACTTGTGTCCTCATACCTTGACCCCAGTCTATCCCCCTTGGTTCAATTCCTTTTCCATCTATATCTGCAACACTTCTCATGCTCTCGATCTCCTCAGTAACTCTCAGTTACCTGGTCTGACCACCTCATTTTCACCACTGATGTTCAGTCCCTATACAGCGCCTATAAAAAGTATTCACCCGCTCCTTGGAAGTTTTCATGTTTTATTGTTTTACAGCATTGAATCACTGTGGATTTAATTTGGTTTTTTTGACATTGATCAACAGAAAATACTCTTTCATGGCAAAGTGAAAACAAATTTCTACAAATTGGTCTAAATTTATTCTAATTATTAAACACAAAATAATTGCATAATTACTCATCGCCTTCAAGTCAGTATTTGGTAGATGCACCATTGGCAGCAATTATAGCCTTGAGTCTGGATACTGCAATTTTTCCTGATTCTTCTTTACTGAACTGCTCAAGCTCTGTCAGATTACATGGGGATCATGAGTGAATAGCCCTTTTCAAGCCCAGCACTCTAACTTGGCCACTGTAGGACATTAACTTTGTTGTTAAGCAATTCCTGTGTAACTTTAGCTTTGTGCTTGGGGTCATTGTCTTGCTGGAAAACAAATCTTCTCCCAAGTTGCATTTCTCTTGCAGACTGCATCAGGTTTTCCTCCAGGATTTCCCTGTATTTTGCTGCATTCATTTTACCCGCTACCTTCACATGCCTTCCAGGGTCTGCTGCAGTGAAGCATCCCCATAGCATGATGCAGCCACCACCATGTTTCACAGATGGGATGGTGTGTTTTGATGATATGCGGTGTTTGGCTTACATCAAACATAATGTTTTGTCTGATGGCCAAAAAGCTCATTTTTTGTTTCATCAAACCACAGAATCTTCTTCCAGCTGACTTTGCAGTCTCCCACATGGCTTCTGGCAAACTAGCCAAGATTTCATGTGAGATTTTTTCAACAGTGGCTTTCTCTTTGCCACTCTGCCATAAAACTGCGACTGGTGAAGCACCCAGGCAACAGTTGTATGTTCAGTCTCTCCTATCTCGGCCACAGAAGCTTGTAACCCTTCCAGAGTTGTCATAGGCCTCTTGGTGGCCTCCCTCACTAGTCCCCTTCGTGCACAGTCACTTAGTTTTTGAGGACAGCCTGCTCTAGGTAGATTTACAGCTGTGCCATATTCTTTACATATTCTTACTTGATGTTTGACTTGACTGTATTCCAAGGAATATTCAGTGGCTCGGAAATTTTCTTGTATCCATTACCTGACTTGTGCTTTTCAATACCCTTTTCATCAAGTTGCTTGGAGTTTTCTTTTGTCTTCATAGTGTAGTTTTTGCCAGGATTCTGACTCCCCAGCAGTTGCACCTTCCAAATACAGGCATATTTTTACTACAATCAATTGAAACACCTTGACTGCACACAGGTCTCCATAAACAGATGTCTATTTAACTAATTAGATGACTTCTTAAACCTATTGGCTGCACCATTGATGATTTGGCATGTGCTATTAAAGAGGGTGATTACTTATGCAATCAATTATTTTTAGTTTTATATTTGTAATTAATTTAGATCATTTTGTAGAGATCTGTTTTCACTTTGACATGAAGGAATCTTTTTCTGTTGATCTGTGCAAAAAAAAAGGCAAAATTGAATCCACAGTAAAACAATAAAACATGAAAACTTCCAAGGGAGGTAAATACTTTTTTACAGGCACTGTACACTTCTATCCCTATCAAGAAGGCTGTAAATCTCTCCACATCTTTTTCAATAAAGGAACTAAACGGTTCCCCTCCACCACCACCCTCCTTCGTCTGACAGAACAGGTCTTCACCTTCAACAATTTTTCCTTCCGCTCCTCCCATTTCTTCAGAGTCCAGGGGCACACACATGGACCTCAGCTATGTCTGCCACTTCATTGGCTACGTAGAGCAGTCCATGTTCCAAGCCATTCCTGGTAATGCTGCCCCAACTCTTCTACTGCATTGACGACTGCATTGGTGCTGCTTCATGCACCCCTGCTGAGCTCATCAGTTTCATCAACTTTGCCCCTACCTTTCACCCCGCCCTTAAATTTAGATGGTCCATTTCTGTCACCTCCCTTCCTCTTCTTGATCTCTCTGTTTCCATCTCTGGAGACAAACTGTCAATCAACATCTTTTATAAACCTACAGATTCCCACAGTTATCTTGAGTATACCTCTTCCCACCCTGTCTCCTGTAAAAATGCTATTCCCTTTTCTCAGTTCCTTCATCTCTCCTGCATCTGTTCCCAGGATGCGGCTTTCCATTCCTGGTTGTCGTAGATGTCCTCCTACTTCAAAGAACAGGGTTTCCCTTCCTTCACCATTGATGCTGCCCTTCCCTGCATCTCCTCCATGTCCTGAACATCTGTGCTCATCCCATCTTCTCGCCACCCTAACAGTGATAGAGATCCTCTTGTCCCTGGCTACCGTCCCATGAGCCTCCGCAGCCAAAATCCTTGTTCACAATTTCTGCCCTCTTCAAGGGGATCCGACCACCAGACATATTTTACCTTCCCCCCCCCCCCGCTCCACTTTCCACAGGAATCGCTGCCTCTGTGATTTTCTTGTCCATTTGTCCTGCCCCACTATTCTCCCTGCTTGCACTTATCCCTGCAGGTAGGGTAATTGCTACACCTGCCTACTCACCTCTTCAGTCACTTCCATTCAATGCCCCAAACATTCCTTCCAGGTGAGGCAACACTTCACCTTCTAATCTGCTGGAGTCATTTATTGTGACGAGTACTCCCAATTCTGCCTGCTCTACATTGGTGAGACCCTTCATAAATTGGTGGACCGTTTTGTTAAGCACCTACTCTCCAGCCACCAAAACTGGAACCTCCTGGTGGCCAATCATTTTAATTCTGATTCCCATTCCTGTTCCCGAGAATTGGTCCATGGACTCTTCTTGTACCAAGATGAGACCACTCTCAGGGTGGAGGAGCAACACCTTATATTCTGTCTGGGTAGCCTCTAATCTGATGACATAAGTATTGATTTCTCCTTCTGTTAAAATAAAAATTCCCTCCCCCTCCCCTCTTTTATTCTGCACTCTAGCCTCTTCATTCTTCTCACCGACCCTGATTTCCCTCCTTCCCTTTCTCCTATGGTCCACTCTCCTCTCCTATCAGATTCCTTCTTCTCCACCCCTTTATCTTTCCTACCCAGCTGGCTTCACCTATCAGCTTCAAGCTATCCTCCTTCCCCCCCCCCACCCCCCACCTTTTTATTCTGGCATCTTCCCACTTCCTTTCCAGTCCTGAAGAAGGGTGTCAGCCCGTAATGTCAACTGTTTATTAATTTCCTTGGATGCTGCCTGACCTGCTAAGATCCTCCAGTAATTTGTGAGTGTTGCAAATGAAATCACTAGGTAGATCTCAGGGTACAAAGAGCGCTAGAAAAACCTGACCCAACAGAAGATAAAACTATCAAAGTGAATTTAATTACATTATATGGAGTGTGGATGCAGAGGAGTCGGAGAAGTGGAGCAAAGGCAGAATAAAGGAGTAGACAGATGGTAGCTGGACCCGTGGGAGGCTGACAGTAGCTGTAGCCCCAGCATATATGAGGCAAGTACTGAGAAAACAATATCGTGGGGCATCATATTAGAGAAGGCACAACATGACTACTCTCCAGGCAGGCCTGGTGGTGGGCAGAGATGTAGGAAAACTCTTGTCAAAGTGAATTATCCATTGCTAATCTAACCAAGTTCAATGCATAAAAATGCAGCTAGCCAACCAGCTACACCCAGGAGTCCATAAGATCATAAGATACAGGAGCAGGAGTAGGCCATTTGGCCTACCGAGTCTGCTCCGCCATTCAATCATGAGCTGATCCAATTCTTCCAGTCATCCCCACTCCACTGCCTTCTCCCCATACTCTTTGATGCCCTGGCTAATCAAGAACCTATCTATCTCTGCCTTAAAAACATCTAATAACTTGAGTTCTGAGAGAACATCCAGATGAATGTCATGGGGCGATTGCTTATGAGTTGGGGAAAAAGCTGTTTGATTACCAGAGTCTCTCAAAAGCAGACGTGGAGGAGATGTGATCAGCTCTTCTTAGTACATAAATATATCAGTGCTGTCCCAATTCTGCTCACAAGACCTGGAATATCGAGCAGTAAAATGCCGTCCATTTTACCTACCAGCAGAAATTTCTGTGATCATTTTGGCAGCGGTATACATTCCACCTCAGGCCAATGTCAATCAGGCTTTAGATGATCTGAGCAATGAGATCAACGTGCACGAAACAGCGCACCCTGATGCCTTCACCATCATTTTGGGGGATTTTAACCAGTCCAGTCTGAAAAAATAATGAAGCAATTACCATCAACAGATCACTTGCAATAATACAGGAAACAACACACTGGACTATAGCTACACCACCATCAAGAATGCCTATGTTCTTTTCCACGCCCTCAATTTGAGAAGTCTGATCACCTAGCTGTACTTCTACTCTCTGAGTATAGGCAGAAACTGAAGACTGCAGCACCAGTAGAAAGGACCAAGAAGGTATGGACAAGGGAAGCACAGGAGTGCTTTGGTGGACTGGACTGTATTCTGGGATTCATCTTCGAATCTGGATGAGTATGCTGCAGTTGTTACCAACTTCATTAAAGCCTGTCTGGATGAGTGTATGCCTACAAAGACTTGCTGTATGTTCCCAAACCAAAAGCCATGGAGAAACCAGGAGTCTGAAAACTAGATCTATGGCATTCAAGGCTAGAGACGCAGGTCTGTGCCAGAAAACCAGGTATGACTTGCAGAGGGCTATTTCAAGGGCGAAGAGACAATTTCCAGTGAGGTTGGAGGTGACATCGGATGTACGGCAACCTTGGCATGGTTTAAAAGACATTACTTCCTACAAAGCGAAACCCAGTAGCTTGAATCGCAGCGATGCTTCACTACCAGATGAGCTGAACACCTTCTATGCCTGTTTTGAAAGGGAGAACAACTACAGCTGTTAAGATACCTGCTGTACCTGGTGACCCTGTGATCTCTGTCTCAGAGGCCGATGTTAGGCTGTTTGTAAAAAGGGTGAACCCTCACAAGACGGAAGGTCCGGACAGATTACCTGTTAAGGCTCTGAAAACTTGTGCCAGCCAACTGGTAGGAGTATTCAATGACATTTTACACCTCTCACTGCTACAGGCTGAAGTTCCCAGTTGCTTCAAAAGGGCAACAATTATACCAGTGCCTAAGAAGAATAATGTGAGCTGCCTTAATGATGATTGCCCAGTAGCATTCACATCTAGAGTCATGAAATGCTTTGAGTGGTTGGTTATGACAAGACTGAACTGCCTCAGCTTGGACCTGGACCCACTACAATTTGCCTGTTGCCACAATAGGTTAATGGCAGACGCAACCTCGATGGCTCTTCACTTGGCCTTAGACCACCCGGACAATACAAACACATATATCAGGATGCTGTTCATCGTAGCTCAGCATTTAACACCATCAGTCCCACAAACCTAATTGAGAAAGTACAAAACCTGGACCTCTGTACCTCCCCCTGCAATTGGATCCTCAACTTCCTAAGCGCAAGACGACAATCTGTGCGGATTGGTGATAATATCTCCTCCTTGCTGATGATCAACACTGGTGCACCTCAGGAGTGTGTGCTTAGCCCACTGCTCTACTCTCTCTATACCCGTGATTGTGTGGCTAGGCATAACTCAAATACCATCTATAAATTTGCTGATGATGCAACCATTGTTGGTTGAGTCTCAAATATAGAGGAGAGGGCGTACAAGAGTGAGATATGCCAACTAGTGGAGTGGTGTCGCAGCAAAAACCTTGCACTCAATGTCAGTAAGACGAAAGAGCTGATTGTGGATTTCGGGAAGGGTAAGATGAAGGAACACATACCAATCCGCAAAGAGGGATCAGAAGTGGAGAGAGTGAGCAGTTTCAAGTTCCTGGGTATCATTATGTCTGAGGACCTAACCTGGTCCCAATGTATCGATGCAGCAATAAAGAAGGCAAGACTGGGACTATACATCATTAGGAGATTGAAGATATTTTTTTAATGTCAACAAAAACACTCAAATCTTCTATGGATGTACCGTGGAGAGCATTCTGACAGGCTGCATCACTGTCTGGTATGGGGGGTGGGGGGGGGGGGCGGTGCGGTGGCTACGCACAAGACCGAAAGAAGCTGTGGAGGGTTATAAATTTAGTCAGCTCCATCTTCGGTACTAGCCTACAAAGTATCCAGGACATCTTCAAGGAGCGGTGTCTCAGAAAGATAGCACCCATTATTAAGGACGTCCCGCACCCAGGGCATGCCCTTTTCTCACTGTTACCATCGGGTATGAGGTACAATAGCCTGAAGGCATACACTCGGTGAATCAGGAATAGCTTCTTCCCCTCTACCATCTGATTCCTAAATAGACATTGAACCTGTGAATACTACCTCACTTTAAAAAAAATATATTATTTCTGTTTTTGCATGATTTTTAATCTTTTCAATATACGTATATTTTATTTATTTATTTCCTCCTTCTATACTATGTATTGCATTGAACTGCTGCTGCTAAGTTAACAAATTTCACGACGCCTGCCAGCGATAATAAACCTGATTCTGATTCTGATCACTTCACCCATTGTGGCAAGGCTTTCATGACAAGAGACTGTACAACTCACAGGGTAGCATAAATACCAACTGGTTGGTGAGGCTATGCCTTGAGTATGGGAGCACCTTTTAAAGGTGTATAACATTATGAGGGGCATAGCTAATGTGAGCACATGTTATTTTTTTTACCATGGAAAGGGAACAAAAGACTAAAAGACATGGGTTTAAGATGAGGGGAAAGATTTAAAAGGGATGCAAGGTACACATATGGAACTTTGGAATGAACTGTCAGAGCAAGTCATTGATGTTGGTATAATAACAAAATTTAAAAGACATTGGAACAGGTAGATGGCAGTGAGCTGTGGTCTCCATCGAAATTATGGGCTCAGACTTGGTTGTTTTTTAAGGTAATTGAGATGGTTTTGGAGACAAGGGAAGTTAAAGTTCAGGTTAGGGTTTAGGTACAGTGATGTGTGAAAGTTAGAGGTCAGATTAAGGATGTGGAGGAGTTAGAGGTTAGGCCTTTGCTCACTGTTTGAAGACCAGTGATGAGGATCAGAGATGAAGAACATCCACAGTTCAGGCCTCTGCTCTGTGTTCGAAAGCCAGTGAAGTGGACAAGAGATGAAGGACATCCACAGACCAGTCCTCAGCTCTGCACTCAGAGACTATATAAACATGAGGCACAAAGGCGGGTCAGTTGGCATGCTCAAAGTTCGAGCCTCAAGTTCATCTGGCATTCCTGTAATTAGCTCGTCCAGGTGTCAATACTGAAGATCGAAGGTTGATTGAAAGTCTGGAAGTTGAAGCCTGATGGCCAAAGCCTGGAGACTGGAGGCCTGTCTTGGACTGTCTGTGTTTGGGTGCGTGGGAGGATGAAAGGGGTTTATTTCACTGTTGTTTTGTTGCTTGTTGTGTTGTGTGTTCTGCTGAGCATTGTGGGCGTAGCTATATTTGCACTGGAGCGTGTGGCAACACTCGTGGGCTGTCCCCAGTACATCAATAGATTGTGTTGATTGTTAACGCAATTGACACATTTCACTGTATGTTTCAATGTTCTGTACATGTGATAAATAAATATGAATCTAAATGGATAGGAATGTTTCAGAGGGTTATGGGAAAAATTACAGGCAATAGGACCATCTTAGATGGGCATCTTTATCAGCGGGATTGAAGAACATGATTCCATATTACTATATATTGTGCCCAGGTAAGGTAACCCTTCCCAGGTAGATTCAAATCAGACAGACATTTTACAGGGAAAGTGAAGAAGGAAATGTGCAAGCTGCCAGGAATTTGACACTGATTTCATGTCCCCTACCATCCCCAGGACTCAGGAATGGTAGAGAGAAATAGATTTTCTAGAAGACACGTTTGTGATGAATACACACCTTTTACATCTATTAGCTTCAGTCTCCAGTGGCTTAGTCACAGTTGCAACACATCTACCTACGCTGCATGCTTTTCAGGAGCCAATTAGCCTGACAGCATATCTTTGGAATGTGGGAGGATATAGGAGTGCCTGGGGAAGCCTGTGCAATCAGGGGAAGACTGCAGACTGCATACAGACAGCACCCAAGGTCAGGATCAAATCTCTGATGCTTGAACTCTGAAGTAGCAGCACTAATTGTTGCACCATTGGTGAGGACCCATATTCTGAAATTATTAACTAAGGGAATTAATTCATGTTGAAAGGAAAAATCTAACTCTTGTAAATAAGATGTATTAATGAGGCTACTAGAAAATCTGGAAAGGAAAGGAACAAATGTGGCAGCTATTTTTGTTCCAACTAACATTGATTTTCCTTTCCGGTGAGTTGATTTTAGTGCCAAATTATATTATGCTGTTTACTTGGCATAGACTTGATTCATACTTTGTACTGGGAAAATTAAAGAGAAAATCTGACCTCAGTGAACTACTACAATAGTGCAAGCTTTTGTCACAGACGGGATAGTGAAGCAGTTTCTGTCATATCCATTTTTATTTTTCATCCTCTGCTTTATGGAAGTATGTAACCAACAGGAAAACTCATTGACAATCAAGAGGCACTGCTTGAGGCTGCACTGCATACATGTTGAACTGATGGGAATGAGATGAGTGGGCAGCTGATAGTCATTGATCGCCAGTCATTCATAAAACAAACCGCAGAGTTAAGAGGAGGAGCCGGAATGAGCAGTCTTTCAGACCATTTATAAGAACTTACAATTTACATAATATTAAGTGATTACAGAGGCTGTGCAGCTGGTGTGAAATGGGTATAATGAGGAGATGTATTATAAATCAGCATATAATTAAAATCAAAGGATTGGAGTCTGAACCAATGCTTTTTTATGGTTATGAACTAAACATAGTAATTAAACAATGAATGTCTGTTCTGTTACTGCAAAGCACAAATCCTTCGAAGGATACAGTGCATTCATTTTATGATTTAAAAGAATTCTTGATCCTCAGAGGTCATGTATATAAATGAGTAGATGGAGTGATGAAGGTTAATAATCCAAAAGATAAACTTGGTTTCTTTCATCGTAGGTGCTGCCTGACATGCAAAGTATTTGTAACATTTTCTGTTTGTTACTACAGGTTTATAGTATCTGCATTTTTTTTTGGTTTTTACATTGTTTGTTGTGCTTTTGCAACAGCAAGGTTGTAAGCATGTCAAATTAAAATCTCTCAAATTTACTCTGGAATTGACTGCTTGTTAGCCGTCACACTACTGTGTGTATGTTGCATGGAATATTATGGCATTTGGCAGAATAGAAGGACGCTATTCAGAAAATTGTGCCCCTGACTTGCTGTTTTCTTTTAGCTTCTTGAATGTTGCTTTGAATTAGCTGTTGGCTTAGTGCTTTACCATGCTTTAATTCCATGTCCCTCAAGCATTTCATCCATGATCCTGTTGAAAGTTACTGTTTGTCCTCCTTCATTTCAGGAAGAGCAGTTTTGATCATAAAAGCCACCTATGTAAGGGAAAATGGGGAGAATAGGTCCACAAATGTGTGGTTGTCTATGTGTGGGCACATGGGAGGTAAATGTGGTCTTACATGAAAATCATGACCTACTCAGGTGGGTTTAAATGTTCAGCAGCAGGATTGTGAATCAGAGTACCAGGTTAGAAAGTGGAGGGATTGAGAAGAAGGTAGATGTCATGACAGTAAATCCAAGGAAGAACAAACAGGAGCAAGGTAATTGATATAATGGGTTGAAATGTTTAAATGCTAGAAGTATTAAAGGCATACGTGATAAACTTAGATTATGGATCAGTAGATGGAACTATGATTATGTGTCCATTACAGGTTGAGAGAACACCCAACGGGGACATAGTTGGGAGCTCATTATGGGTAGAACTCAAAAATTAGAAAGGTACAATCACTGATATGATTATATTACAGACCCCCCTTCCCCCACCATACCCACTGAATCATTAAGGAAAACATATCCAGGCAGATTAGGGAACCATGGAAAATAATAGGGTTGTTAAAGGAGGTGACTTCACAGATTAGCTTTATTTCTGACATGTACAATGAAACTTCAAAAGATACAGTGAATACTGTCAATTGCATCAAATCAAATCAGCCAGGATTGTGCCGGACAGCTACCACACTTAAAACATGAAAAAGTACAGCACTGGAATAGGCATTTGGCCCACGAATTAGTAATCAAATGGCCAACTAAACTCATTGCTTCTGCCTACACAACATCCATATTACTCCATTTCTCATATAGATTCATGTGCCTATCTAAACATCCCTTAATAGCCTCTAATGTATATATGTCTACCACCTTGGGAAGTACATTCCAAGCACCCTCTGTGTAGTAAAAAAAAAACAAACAAACAAACTTGCTCCTCATATATCCTTTGAAATTACTCTCTCTCACCTTGAATGCATGATCGCTGGTATTATAGACATTTCAACCCTGGGGAGAAAGATACTGTCTGTCTATTATATTTATGCCTCTCATAATCTTATAAACCTCTATCAGATCTCCCCTCAGCCTCCGGCATTCCAGAAAAAACAACTCAAGTTTGTCCAACTTCTTGTTATAGCACATTCCTTCTAATCCAGGCAGCATCCTGGCAAACCTCTTCTGTACCCTCTCCAAAGCCTTGATGTCTTTCCTTTGATGGGGCAACCAGAAATGTACGCGATACTCCAGATGCAGCCTAACTGGAATTTTATAAAGCTGCAACATAACTTCCGGACTTTTGAACTTAGTGCCTTGTCTAATATAGGCAAGCATGTTGTATGCTGCCTTGACTACCCGATCAATGTGTGTAACCACTTTCAGGGAACTATGAACTTGGAACCCAAGATCTTTCTGCTCAACAGCATTGTTAATGTCTTGCCCTTAACAGTGTACTGTCTCTTTCAATTGGATCTACCAAGGTGCAACACCTCACATTTGGCCAGATTAAACTCCATTTGCCATTTCTCAGCCCATATCTGCAACTGGTCTATATCCCACTGTATTCTCTGCCAGTCTTCTTTGCTGTGCACAACCCCACCAATCTTTTTATCATCTACAAACAATAGAGTTCCCAGTACAGATTCCTGTGGAACACCACTAATCATTGAACTCCACCTAGACTAAGTCCCATTGACCACTACCCTCTGTGTTCTTTGAGCAAGTCAGTTCTGAATCCAGATGGCCAATTCATAGATCCTATGCATCTTAATCTCCTGGATGTGACTGCCACTTTACCAAAATCCATGTCAAATACTTTACCAAAATCCATGTAGACAACATCCACAATTCTACCTTCATCAATTACCATTGTCACCTTATCAAAAAACTGAATCAAGTTAATACGATGCAACCTGCTCTGCACAAATCCATGCTGGCTGTCCCTAATTAGGCCCTGGTTTTCCAAATTCTCATAAATCCTATCCCTGAGAATTCTCTCCGGTAGTCTCCCTACCACGACATGAGACTCAGTGGTCTGCAATTTCCAGAATAATGCCTATTTTCCTTGTTGAATAAAGAAGCAACATTAGCTACTTGCCAGTCCTCACCTGTGGGTAGAGAGGACACGCAGATATATTGGCCAGTACCCCAGCAATCTCATCTCTCACCTCTCTCAATAACCTGGGGTATGTCCGATCAGATCCTGGGTACATATCCATGCTTTTTTGAGAAACCTAACACTGCCGCCTCATTTACCTCAAAATGCCCGAGCATAGTAATATGCTCAGCACTACCTCCTTATCCTCCATGTTCCTGATAAATACCAATGTAAAGTATTCAATAAGGACTTCACTCATATCCTCTGCATCCAAAAAAATTTTCCTCTCTTTGTCCTCAAGTTGTCCTACCCTCTCCCAAGTTATCAATTTGATCTTGATGTATGCATAGAATGCCTTAGGATTCTCTTTAATCCTCTTTGCCAATAACTTTGCATGGCCCTTCCTGGCTTTCCTAATTCCCTGCTTGAGATCTTTTCTGGCTTCTTTATAATCCTCAAAGGGCTCTGTTTGATTCTAGCTTCCTAAGTTATACATACCTTTGCTTTTTCTTCTTGACTAAATTCATCACATCTATTAACATTCAAGGTTCTCTTAGCTTGTCCGTCCTTCTTACTAGAACATACCTGTCCTGTACTCTGTTCAGATGGTCTTTGATGTCAGATGTGGAGTTTCCCAAAAATCGCTGTTCCCAATTAACTCTCTCTAGTTCCTGCCTAATCCTCTTGTAATCTGTCCTGCTCCAATTTAAAACACCCCCACATGGTCCATACTTACTCTTAACTCTTGCTATCTTAACACTCCAGGGCATTGTTCTTGAACTGCTCATCTACTGGTCACCCAGCCAGGATCATTACCAAACAGCAGGTCCTGTCCAGACTACATATATTAAGAAACCATCCTGAATGCACCTAACAAATTCTGTTCCACCTAAGCCTCTCGCATTAAGAAGGTCCCAGTTTATATAAGGGAAGTTCAAGTCCCACATGATATCAAACTTATTGTTTTTACACCTTTTCTTAACCCGTCTGCATACTTGTTCCTCCATGTCTCAGTGGCTATTGGGGTGGGGTCTGCAGTCAACCCCATCAGAGTGGATTGTAGCCTTTTTATTTTGGAGTTCTGTTCATAAAGAATCAGTGGACAAGTCCTCCGTTTGTCCCCTCTGAATGCAACTGTGATATTGTCCCTGATTAGTAGTGCAACTCCCCCCCCCACTCCACTACCACCCTTTTTTAACCTCCCTGTCTATCCTTTCTAAAATATTGAAACCATGGGACAACGTGAAAAGGAGAGAAAATCAAAAAAGACGATGAATACAGGACTGAAGGTGTTATATTTGAATCCACGCAGTATATAGAATAAGGTAGATGAACTTGTAGCACAGTTAGAGATTGGCAGGTAGAAAAGGACTTTAACAACCAAGGATACATATTGCGTTGAAAGGATAGCAGGTAGGCAAAGAAGTAGGTGGCTGTATTGGTAAAAAAAAAAAAAAATGAAAGCCAATTCTTAGAAAGAGGTGACATAGGATTGGGTAGTGTAGAATCCTTGCGGGTAGAGCTAAGGAACTGCAAGGGTAAAAAGATGCCGATAGGACAAGCCTCTGAACAGTAGCAAAGATGTGGGCTACAAATTAAAACAAGTGAGAAAAGTTATGTCAAAAGGCCATGTTATAGCAGTCATAGGGTACTTCAGTATGCAGGTAGATTGGGAAAATCGGGTTGGTACTGGATCCCCAGGGGGGGATTCTGTAGAATGCCTACAAGATGGTTTTGTAGAACAACTCGTAGTTGAGCCCAATAGGGGATAAACTATTCTGGATTGGGAATTGATTAAAGAGCTTAAGGTAAAGGAACCCTTAGGGAGCCAGTGATCATCATATAATAGAGTTTACCCTGCAATTAGCGAGGGAGAAGCTAAAGTAAGATGTGTTGGCATTAAAGGGGAGTAAAGAGGCATGAGTGAAGAACTGGCCAAAATTGATTGGAAGGGGTCACTAACAGGGCTGATGGCAGAACACCAGTAGCTAGAATTTCTGGGAGCAATCGGAAGGCACAGTATAGATACATCCCAATGAAGAAGTAGTATTCTAAAGGCAGAATGACTCAACTGTGGCTAATAAGGGAAATTCAAGCCAATGTAAAAGCCAAAGAGAGGGCATATAATAGAACAAAAATTAGTGGCAAGTAAGAGAATTGGGAAGCTTATAAAAAAAAGCACAGAAGGCAAAAGTCATAAAGAGAGAAGAGATGGAATATGAAGGACTTAAAGAAGATACCAAAAGTTTATTCAGATATAGAAAGAGTAAAAGAGAGGGGAGAATAGATATCAGACTGCTGTAACATTATGCTGGAGAGGGAGTAATGGGGGGGCAAGGAAATGGTGGATGAACTGAGCAGGCATTTTGCATCAGTTTCACGGTGGAAGACACTAGCAGTGTGCCAAAAATTTGAGCGTGTCAGGGCACAGAAGTGAGTGAAGTTGCCGTACTAGGGAGATGTTCTTTGGACAACTGAAAGGTCTGAAGGTAGAGAAATCACCTGGACCAGATGGTCGATGCTCCAGGGTTCTTAATGAAGTGGCTGAAGAGATTCTAGAGACATTAGTAATGATCTTTCATGAATCAATAGATTATGACATGGTTCCATAGGACTGGAAAATTGCAAATGATACTCCATTCTTCAAGAAGGGGGAGTGACAGAAGAAATGATATTGTAGGTCAGTTAGTCTGACCTCAGTGTTTGGGAAGATGTTGGAGTCGATTGTTAAGGATGTAGTTTCAGGGTACTTGGAGGTACATATTAAAATAGGCTTTAGTTTTCCTAAGGGAAAATCTTGCCTGATAAATCTGTTGGAATTCTTTGAAAAAATAACAAGCGGGATAGACAAAGGAGAGGCAGGGGATTTAAAAACGCAAGCACAAGGAAATCTGCAGATGCTGGAATTTTAAGCAACACACATAAAAATACCTGGTGAACATATTGTCTACTTTGATTTTCAGAATGCCTTTGACAAAGTGCTGCACTTGAGGTTAATTAACAAGATACGGGGCCATGGTATTACAGGAAAGGTACAACCATGGATTGAGGATCGGCTGATTGGCTGATTGACAGGAGGCAAAACAAGGGAGTGCTTTCTGGTTGGCTGCCGGTGACTAGTGGTGTTCCATTGTGGTCTGTGTTGGGACAATTTCTGTGTACATTATATGTCAATATTTTGATGATAGATTTGAAAACTATGAAAACTATGTGGCCAAGTTTGCAGACAATATAAAGATAGGTGGAGGGGCAGGTAGTGTTGAGAAAGCAGGCAGGCTGTAGAAGGACTTAGACAGATCAGGAGAATGGGCAAAGAAATGGCAGATGGAATACAGTGTTGGGAAATGTCTTGTCATACAGTGTTTCCTAAATGGAGAGAAAATTCAAAAATTCAAGTCGTAAAGGGACTTGGGAGTCCTCTTGCAGGATTCTCTAAAGGTTAATTTTCAGGTTGAGTTGGTGGTGAGGAAGGCAAATGCAATGTTAGCATTCACTTTGAGAGCACTAGAATATAAAAGCAAAGATGTAATGTTGAGGCTTTATAATGCACTAGTAAGGCCTCACTTAGAGTATTGTGAGTAATTCTGAGGCTCCTTATCTCAGAAAGGATGTGCTGACATTGGAGAGGCTTCAGAAGAGGTTTATTAGAATGACTCCTGGAATGAAGGGGTTACCCTATGAGGACCGATTGGTGGCTCTGGGCCTGTGCTCACTGAAATTCATATGAATGGAGTGGGGGTGGAATCTCAATGAAACCTTTGAATGTCGAAATGCCTCGATAGAGTAGATGTGGAGATCATGTTCCCTATGGTAGGGGAGTATAAGAGCATAGGGCACAGCCTCAGAATAGAGGGACATCTATTGAATAAAGGGAGATGAGCAGAATTTTTTTTTTAGCCAGAGAGTGGTGAATTTATGGTATTCATTGCCATAGGTGGCTGTGGAGGCCAAGTCATTGTGTATATTTACGGATTGTTGATTAGTCAGGGCATGAAGGGTTACAGGAAGATGGCAGGAGATTGGAGCTGAGAGGGAAATAGATCAACCATGATGAAATGCTGGTGCAGACTCAATGGGCCAAATTGTCTAATTCTGCTCCAGAATGTTTTGGTCTTATTAAGCACACATTTCAGCCCCTCTCTCAGACAACTTTTTATAATGGCCACAACATCATAGTTTCACATACTGATCCATACTCTAATAAGTTCATTGCCTTTGCCCATAATGTTCCTAATATTAAAATGGACACAATTCAAACTAGTGTTAATAACACCATTAGTTTCAAGGTAAGTATATAAAAGGATAGGTCTGGTCCTTGGGTTGAGATTCTAAATTGGAGAAAGGCCAATTTTGATACTATCAGAAAGGATCTGCCAAATGTGGATTGGTACAAGCTGTTTTCTGGCAAAGGTGTACTTGGTAACTGGGAGCCCTTCAAAAGTGAAATTTTGAGAGTAAAAAGCTTGTGTGTGCCTGTCAAAATAAAAGGCACAGATAAATAGTTAGTGAACCTTGGTTTTTGAAAGATGTTGAGACCCTGGAGACAAAAGGAAGTGCATAGCAGGTATAGGCAGTTAGAAATAAGGTACTTGAAATGCAAAAAAAAAACTTAAGAAAGATATCAGGAGGGCCAAATGAAGGCTCTGGCAGACAAGTTGAATGAGAATCCTAAGGGATTCCACAGGTATGGTAAGAGCAAAAGGATTGTAAGGGACAAAAGTGGTTCTCTGGAAGATCAGAATGGTAATCCCTGCGTAGAGCCAAAAGAAATGGGGAGATTGTAAATGGATGTTTTGCATCTGTATTTACTCGGGAGACAGAATCAGCCTATAGAAGAGAGACAGAGTGGCAGTGAGGTCACAGATTACAGAGAAGGTACTTGCTGTCTTGAGACAAATTAGGGTTGACAAATTCCTGGGGCCTGAGAAGGTATTCCCTCTGACCCTGTGGGAAGCAAGTGCAGAAACTGAAAGGGCTGTAGTAGAGATATTTAAATCATTGTTGAGGTACTGGAGGAGTGGAGGATAGGTAATGTTGTTCTGCTGTTTAAGAAAGAATAAAGCAGGAAATTATAGGCTGGTGAGCTTGACATCAGTAGTGTGAAAGTTATTGGAAGGTGTTCTGGGGGTCTGGTTAGACAGGGGCTGATTAGGGATAGTCTACATGGCTTTGTGCTTGGTAAGTTGTGTCCAACCAATCTTATTGAGTTTTTTGAGGAAGTTACCTGGAAAGTTGATGAAGGCAAGGCAGTGAATGATGTGTGCTTGGACTTCAGCAAGACATTTAACAAGGTCCCGCATGGGAGGCTGGTCAAGAAGGTTCAAGCTTGGCATTAAAATTGCGATAGTAAATTGGATTAGACAGTGTCATTGTGGAAGAAGCCAGAACATGGTGGTAGATAGTTGCCCCTCTGACTGGAGGTCTTTGATTAGTGGTGTGCTGTAGGGATCAGTGGTGGATCCATTGTTGATTGTCATTTATAGCAATGATCTGGATGATAATGTGCTTAACTGGATCAGGAAATTTGTGGATGACACCATGATTGGGAGTGTAGTGGGAAGAGAGGAATACTGTCAAAGCTTGCAACTGGATCTGGATCATCTGGAAAAATGGACTAAAAATGCAGACAAGTGTGAGTTGTTGCACTTTGGGAGGACCGAACAGGGTAGGTTTTGTACAGTGTGCATTAGGGCACTGAGGAATGCGGTAGAATGAATGGATCGGGGAATAGAGGTCCATAATTCATTGAAAGTGGCATCACAAGTAGACAGGGTCATGTAGAAACCTTTTGGTAAATTGGCCTTCATAGCTAGACTATGACATCCATAATCACTTCATAGTACAGATGCTCTTTTGAGAGCTGCATCACTGCATGGTATGGAAACTGCAGTGTGGCAGGCAGGAAGGCAGTCAAATCTGCTCAACTCATCACCGGCAGCAACCTAACCACCATCAAGGGTATATATACAGAAAGGTGCAGGAAAAGGGCAAGTAATATCATGAAGGATCTTAACTGCCCTGTGCATGGACTGTTTGCCCCACGCCCATCAGAGAGGATGCTACGAAATATCCATGCCAGAACAATCTGACTCAAAAACAGATATTTACTCAAGCAGTAAAGCTGATGATCACCTTCACCTATTAGCCCACCCCTTTACACCCCCATCCAGCCCTACTTTATCATTTACTGCCAGGAGGAGCATTCCACTGCCTTAGTGTTTCCAGCACCAACGTAACGTGCCCAAAACTTACTAACCCTACCCGTACAGTTTCTGAATGTGGGAGTAAACTGGACAACCTGGAGGAAGCCCACAAGATCATGGGGGAACACACAAACTGCTACAGGCAGCGGATGATGTTGAACCCCGATTGGTGATCTTTGGCACTGTAAAGTGAAGCGCTAACCATTATGTTATCATGTTTTCCATATAGTTTTGGTATCCTTAGTGCAAGATGTGTTAGAATACATTAGGGTTCATTGAAGTGAGTTTCTTAAATCGGTGTGAAAATTGTCCAACTCAAAGAGGATCTTTACTGGACCTAGTGTTGAGAAATGAGCCTGGCTAAGTGATTGATTTTTCAGTAGGAAACATTAAGGACACAGTTATCACAACTCCTTAAGTGTTGAAATAACTAAGAATAGGATAACTATGAACCTTATGAGAGGGTGTTGAATTGGGACAGGTTAAATTACCCAAGTATTAGGCAAGGATGAGGAAGAATTAAGTGGAGATACCTGTTTTGGGCACATCCACATCTGGCACATGGCAGTTGTTTAAAGAACAATTTCACAGGACAGTTATGTTCCAGTAAGGAAGGACAAGGATGGCAAGGTAAGGTAACCTTGGATGATGAGAGGTGGCAAGTTTAGTCAAGAAGAAAAAGGATGTGTATTTAATATTCAGGAAGTTAAAATCAAAGAAAAACCCTGAGACTTGTACTAAGCTAGAAATGAATTTAGGAGCGGAATTTAGAGAGCCAAGGGGAGCCATGAGTAGTCTGACTCGTAAGATTAAAGAGAATACCAAAGGATTCTATACATACTGTACATCAATTGCGAGGATAGGATCACTAAAGGATAAAGAAGGGAATATGTATGGAAGCAGAGGATGTTGACAAGGTCCTAAATGAGTACTGTGTGTCCTTATTTATGAAAGAGAATGACGTGGAGTACAGTAAGCTCAATATGGAGTGTGACGATATGTTGGGATAATTTGAGATACAGAGATTGTGTTGAGTCTCTAGAAGAACATTAAGGAGGATAAAGTCCCCAGCTTCTTAGTTTGGAAGATAAGCTTCATTTCTGTAGGAAGTTGATTGCAGGTAAAATGCAATAATTTGTAGTTATTATAATGTAGGCATCCGTTAGTCTCGTGAGACCATGGATTTGTGCCTTGGAAGGTTTCCAGGGTGCAGGCCCGGGCAAGGTTGTATGGAAGACCGGCAGTTGCCCATGCTGCAAGTGTTCCCTCTCCATGCCACCGATGTTGTCCAAGGGAAAGGCATTAGGACCTATACAGCTTGGCACCGGTTTCGTCGCAGAGCAAGATGTGGTTAAGTGCCTTGCTCAAGGACACAACACGCTGCCTCAGCCAAGGCTCGAACTAGCGACCTTCAAATCACTAGATGAATGCCTTAACCACCTAGTCATGCGCCAAGTTATTATAATGAGATTTGTGTTATAGTAGGAGATTGACAGGGGTGCTTTGTTTGGAACAAAGAGAGGGGTGCTTTCATTGAGCTGTTTGAAAGTGAGAGGTTATGATACGAAACAGATGGAGTCAGTTTCCCTTACATGAAAGTAAAGTAACTAAGACACATATTCTAAGTTAATTTGTAGAAGTATAGAATAAGAGGTGAATGAATGTTGGTGATATGGAACCCGTTGTGAGAAATGGTGCTTCACTGCGTGTAAAAAGTAGTTGGATAAGCACTGGAGCTGGAAAGAGGGAGTACCCTAAAATCCATCTTTGATTTACGTATACTTTATGGGCTAAATTGCCTCCCTCTCTGCTGTAATATTCACTGATTTTATTAATATGGTACTTGGTTGATTTTTATAGTATTAATGATTCCATTCTTTTCAGACTTCCTGGTTTTCAAGCTCTCCCCCTTGAGCAATTCCACTGTTTTGTTTTTATCTTGTAAATCCAATGCCTTCACACCTGGGTGTGCACCACCTGTTACATGCTGTGTTCATCTGTTGAATGCAATCTGTGCTCTTTCAACATGAGCAGTAGAAATTCAGGCATGGTGATTTGGCCTTTGCTTATAGCTTCCTGCAACTTAATGCTTTCCTTTCATGTTAAGTACAATATTTTTTTTCAATTTGTTCTTTTTCCATTCCTCATTTGTCACCATAGTTCCCTCCCCCAACACCCATTATAGTTTTTGTTTACCCACTTCTACTGTTTTCTACTTTACAGCCTTGTTCAGATCCTTTTGTTTGAACGTCCTGCCAGTCAGACATTCTTCCAGTGATATGTTGTCATATTTTGTGTTTTTTTTCCTGCATGATTTTACTTTAGCTTCTGCCAATACCTTGGATTACTTTCTTCCTGAGTATTCACTGGCAGTTTATGGACAACATGAGGATAGCTGGGGAAAGAGTGGGGCCCATTCCACGCTAAGGGCATATCCATGTATCAAAGTTATTAAGGTCTGAAATATTTTTCCATATTACTATGAAGGAAGACTTGTAGCTGGAAATTTCTGGAAGAGAGATCACAATCAAGTCCAATTTTATTTTAAGTCCAAGTTTATTATCAATTGATTGTACAGGTGAAACAACATTTCTCCGGACCACAGTGCACCCATAATACATATATCACACACAGCACAAAAAACAAACTGTTACCACAAATAAATTAATACAGTATAATTCAAAATGCATGTGAAGTGCACATTACAGGTAAAGAATAAACAGCTCACTGTCCTGGTAATGAGACCTTGGTGGTGTTAGTGTCATGGTCCGGTCCAAAGTCCGCATTCTGGTTCACGGTCCGGTCTGCGGACTCCGGACTCTGGGTCTTCTAGCTGACCCTGGTTTCAGATGGACTTAACCATAAGCACCTGATGCTCATCTTGGGGCTGGGAATATAAGTGGCCCTAGGATCAAGTGTGGGGGCTGGTTCGTCTCCTCAGTCTCCCCTTGGAACAACCCACTGGTGGAAGGCTAGTGCAGTCATCGAGCTATGGATTTGGCCGCCAAGGTTACCGGCCGCCTCAAGTCTTGGAGCCACCCCGGACCTAGCTCCCTTCCTGTCCCTTGTCTCCATTGGGTAAGCCAGGCTGATTGCCATTACCCTGCGGTTGGTTCTGTCCCTTCCTGTCCCTTGCCTCCATTGGGTAAGCCAGGCTGATTGCCATTATCCTGCGGTTGGTTCTGTCCCTTCCTGTCCCTTGTCTCCATTGGGTAAGCCAGGCTGATTGCCATTATCCTGCGGTTGGTTCTGTCCCTTCCTGTCCCTTGCCTCCATTGAGTAAGCCAGGCTGATTGCCATTATCCTGCGGTTGGTTCTGTCCCTTCCTGTCCCTTGCCTCCATTGGGTAAGCCAGGCTGATTGCCATTATCCTGCGGTTGGTTCTGTCCCTTCCTGTCCCTTGCCTCCATTGGGTAAGCCAGGCTGATTGCCATTATCCTGCAGTTGGTTCTGTCCCTTCCTGTCCCTTGCCTCCGTCGGGTAAGCCAGGCCGTTTGCTATTACCCTACGGTTGGGTCTATTCCTCCCTGTCCTTGACTCCGTGGGGTGGAATCCCACGTCCTGCCCAGGAGTTGCCTCGAAGTACGCTGGCCTCATCATGTCCTCGTCTAGCCTCCAAGAACTCAAGCCTCGCCGCGTCTTCGCCTGGTCTCCAGGAACCCAAGCCTCAGGACCCCAGCCTGTAGCCTCAAGCCTCAAGCCTCAAGACCCCAGCCACATCCTGTCCTGTAGCCATGTCATGTTCTTGCCTAGTTCTGGGGTCCGAGCCCGAGGCAAGACCCAAGTTCTGCGTCCTTGTCCAGTCTCTGGCTCGGAGCCCAAGCACTGGCTTCTAGTCCAAGTCCTAGCCCAAGTCTGCGTTCTTGTCCCTGCTTGTCTGTATCCCGTCACGTCCCTACTCTAGTCAAGTCCTGTTCCTAGTACTTCAGTGTCTGTGCCTTGCACTTCGGTCCATTCCCAACGCCCCCACATTGTGACAGTTAGGGTATACGTTAGTCTCCGTCTTGGAGAAGAAGCTGTTTCCCAGTCTGGCAGCCCTCATCTTGATGCTCTTGTATCTCCTTCCTGATGGTAGTGGGTCAAAGAGATGGTGGGTTATGTGTTAGGGATCTTCAACAATGCTTTGGGTCCTTCATATGCAATGTTTCCAGCAAAAAATGTCACAAATAGTGGGGAGGGAAACCCTGGTGATCCTCTCAGCGGTTTTTACTGTCCTCTGTCAAGTCTTGCAGGTACTGATCCCCCCCAGGGATGCAGCCAGACAGAACACTCTCAATGGTACTTCTGTAGAAAGTTGTTAGAATGAGGGCGGGGAGCCTTTTATTCCTCGATCTTCTCAGATAGTGTAGATGATGCTGTGCCTTGACTAATGGGGAGGTGTTTGGGTCCAGGTTAGATCGTCCATTATGTGCACACCAAGGAACTTTGTGCACTTCATTCTGTCCACTGATATGTAATGGAGAGTAGTCAACCTGCGCCTTCTTGAAGTCCGCAATCATCTCTCTTGTCTTGTCCACATTAAGACTCGGGTTGTTGTTCTCACACCATTTGATAAGCCTCTCTGTATGCCATCTCATCGTTGCTGCTGATGAAGCCGGCCACTGTTGTATCATCAGTGGACTTGATGCGGTTTGAGTTGATTCTGGCAGTGCAGTCGTGAGTCAGCAGCATGAGCAGCAGTGGGCTGAGCATATAGCCCTGGGGGAACCAGTGCTCAGTGTGATGGAACTAGAGATATTGCTGCCAATTAGGATTGTCTGCAGTCTTTCCATCAAGAAGTTCAATATCCAGTTACAAAGAAGGGGTGTTGAGTCCCAAAAGGGTTAAACCTAGTAGATGAACATCAGCCTAGCAGATGAGACATTGTTTTCTAGGTGGGACAGGATGGAGTGGAAGGCTAAAGCTGTAGCATTCCCAGTGGACTGCTTTGAGTACTAGGTGAACTGGAAAGGGTCCAATGTAGCTGGAAGGTGGGATTTTATACAATCTATTACCAGCCACCCAAACCTCTTCACAGTTGTTGAGGTCAGTGCCACTGGGCAAAAATTGTTTAGGTCAATTACAGTTGTCTCTTTTGCACCAGAATGATGGTGGCTGCCTCGAAGCCTGCAGAGACAGTGGATTGTCCTTATGTGATATTCCTTGTCTAATATCATTAGCAATAGTGTTATTCTGGACAGTATTGTCATTAAATAGTAAGTATTAGATGTCTCAGTGGACATAAAAGTACTTAAAACCCTGGAATTTGGTGAGATGCATCCCAGCCTGCTGTGGGAGCTAAGGAAGGAGATTGCTAGGGCTTCATTGTAGATTATTAAATCTTCAATGGCCACTACTGAGGTGCTAAACGACTGAAGGACAGAAAATGTGGTTCCTTTATTCAAGAAGGATTGTCGTTCCTTTTCATGCCTTGTCCATTTACTTTATACAAGGCAGAATTGTTAGCTCGACGCTCAACCCAGCACAGATGGAAAGTGTGCAAGGGAAGAGGCCAACTAGATTCGAACCCAGGACCATTTGCTTTGAAGTCCAGTGCTAATGCCACTTCACTATCAGCCAGCATTTAAGAAGGATAGCTGGGAATAGGCCAGAAAGTACTTCATCAGTAGTAGGAAAGTTATTGAAAATTTTGAGACACAGAATCAGTCTAATTTTGGAAAAGAAGGGATTGATCAGAAATTTTTTTTGTAAGCTCCATGCCCAGTGACTATATGGGGACCACCCGATTTGTTTATTTTCCCTGAAACCTAATTTGCTTCTATATTTCCCAGTTCTGATGAAAGATTGCACACCCAAAATGTTCACTGTTTCTCTTTCCACACATACTGCCTGACCTGCTGAGGTTTTTTGAATTTTTTTATATTTCAGATTTCCAGAATATTCTGTTTGCTTTGCTTGTTTTTTATTATCTGAACCTCTTTCAAAACATAGGAATGCAAGTCATCAGTTGTTTGGGATGTACTATCTTTAGAAACATAGAAACATAGAAAATAGGTGCAGGAGTAGGCCATTCGGCCCTTCGAGCCTGCACCGCCATTTATTATGATCATGGCTGATCATCCAACTCAGAACACCGCCCCAGCCTTCCCTCCATACCCCCTGACCCCCGTAGCCACAAGGGCCGTATCTAACTCCCTCTTAAATATAGCCAATGAACTGGCCTCAACTGTTTCCTGTGGCAGAGAATTCCACAGATTCACCACTCTCTGTGTGAAGAAGTTTTTCCTAATCTCGGTCCTAAAAGGCTTCCCCTCTATCCTCAAACTGTGACCCCTCGTTCTGGACTTCCCCAACATCGGGAACAATCTTCCTGCATCTAGCCTGTCCAATCCCTTTAGGATCTTATACGTTTCAATCAGATCCCCCCTCAATCTTCTAAATTCCAACGAGTACAAGCCCAGTTCATCCATTCTTTCTTCATATGAAAGTCCTGCCATCCCAGGAATCAATCTGGTGAACCTTCTCTGTACTCCCCCTATGGCAAGGATGTCTTTCCTCAGATTAGGGGACCAAAACTGCACACAATACTCCAGGTGTGGTCTCACCAAGGCCTTGTACAACTGCAGTAGTACCTCCCTGCTCCTGTACTCAAATCCTCTCGCTATAAATGCCAGCATACCATTCGCCTTTTTCACCGCCTGCTGTACCTGCATGCCCACTTTCAATGACTGGTGTATAATGACACCCAGGTCACGTTGCACCTCCCCTTTTCCTAATCGGCCACCATTCAGATAATAATCTGTTTTCCTGTTTTTGCCACCAAAGTGGATAACTTCACATTTATCCACATTAAATTGCATCTGCCATGAATTTGCCCACTCACCCAACCTATGCAAGTCACCCTGCATCCTCTTAGCATCCTCCTCACAGCTAACACTGCCACCCAGCTTCGTATCATCCTCAAACTTGGAGATGCTGCATTTAATTCCCTCGTCCAAGTCATTAATATATATTGTAAACAACTGGGGTCCCAGCACTGAGCCTTGCGGTACCCCACTAGTCACCGCCTGCCATTCTGAAAAGGTCCCGTTTATTCCCACTCTTTGCTTCCTGTCTGCTAACCAACTCTCCACCCACACCAATACCTTACCCCCAATACCATGTGCTTTAAGTTTGCACACTAATCTCCTGTGTGGGACCTTGTCAAAAGCCTTCTGAAAATCCAAATATACCACATCCACTGGTTCTCCCCTATCCACTCTACTAGTTACATCCTCAAAAAATTCTATGAGATTCGTCAGACATGATTTTCCTTTCACAAATCCATGCTGACTTTGTCCGATCATTTCACCGCTTTCCAAATGTGCTGTTATCACATCTTTGATAACTGACTCCAGCAGTTTCCCAACCACCGACGTTAGGCTAACCGGTCTATAATTAAGTATATAGTGAGACCCTTATTTTACCAAAGATACTTTCCTTCTTTTCCTCATTCACTGTAGACTAGTTTTTCACTGTGTTTGAACACTAAGGTGTCCACGTAATTAAAGCCAAATCTACATAAATTCAGTGAGACAATTGACAAGATATCATATAGAGAAGGCTGATCTAAAATGTTAAAGTCCATGTGATTCAAAGTAATGTGGTAATTATATCTAAAACCAGCTTGATAATTGGAGATAAAGTAATGCTGGAGGGCTGCTTTTGTGATTGGAAACTGTGACCAGTGGCAAAACATGGAGTCTGGTGCTGTTATTGTTAGTTTATTATATACCTGTATAACTTGATGTGAATGTAGGAAGCATGAATAATGACTTTGCAGATGACATGAAAATTGGTGTGTTGCCAATAATGAGGAGGATTGTCTCAGGCTACGTCTAAGCTACGCCGGTTTCAAGTAAAAACGATAGGCGTCCACACTAAGCATTTTTCAAAATATCTCCGTCCACACTAGGCAGATATTTGGGCGAATCTCCTCCTACTGGGCATGCGCAGGACACACAGAAAACAAGCGAAGAGGAAACAGTATACTTGGTGCGCGTTTGTCCAGTTATAGAGTAGAAAAACTTTAAAGGAATCGCTCTAATTGCTGTTGGCTCTCGTGCAGGAGGACTTAAAACTAAAAAAAACAAATACTGGAGCGTATGGAGGCAACCGACAGGGAGTTCACGGACAGTATGACCCGGCTGACAACGACCATTGAAATACTGACTAACTCTGTTGCATTAGTAAAGCACCTTGTTAATTGTATAAAACATTTTTAAAATAGTCAAAAAAGTTCACTTTACAATTTAACTCTCACGCCTCTCACACAGACCACGCGTTATAACAGCCGTACGGCGGTGCTTGCGTAGTACCAAGCAGAAGCAGAAAAAGCATTGTTGTTATGGTGTTGTCATGACAGCATTTTTAAATCTCTCTGTTTACCCTGTACACACTACAACGGATATTAGGCGTTTTCAGATTTATTCACTCTGGAGACCGTTTCTGAAAATCTCTGTTTTCGGGGGATGAAAACGCTGTTTTAGTGTGGACAGAGGGTCAAAACGAAGAGGAAAAGCTTCATTTTCAAAATTATCCAGCGTGGTGTGGATGTAGTCTCAGGCTTTAAGAAGATACTGGTCGGTTGATATATAGGGCAGAACAATGGAGTGGAAGTGTGAAGTAATGCACTTTGCGAGATCAAACAAGAGTAAGTCTTAAACAGGGTGCCTTTGGGAGAATTGAATAGAGAGTCCTTTGTGTACAAATCCAAAGATTCCTGAAAGTGGCAGCATAGTGTAGTGAAGAAAGGAAACAAGATGTTAGTCTTCATTTGCCAGGGCGTAGAATATAGCAGCGGGGAAGTTATGGTACAGCTCTAAAAAACATTGGTGAAGCTGCAACTGAAGTTATGCCTGGTTTTGGTCACCACAGTATAGGAAACATGTTGATTGCTCTGGCGAGGATGTAGAGATAATTTACCAGGAAGTTGATTGTATCTCATTTATGAAGAGGAACTGGATGGCTAAGTTGTTCTCCTTGGAGCAGAAAAAGGAATCTAGCTGGACAGGTTGATGGGTTGGTAAAAAATGCATTTGGCACACTTGCCTTTATTAATCTCAACTTTCTTATCTGCTTTAGGATCCACTACTTAGGAAAAGAGGCAGGAACATGGAGCATATAATCAGGAAACTACAAGGAGCAATTGATGAAGTGGTGGAGTGGGGTTATGATTAAGGATGTAGATTTTCAGTAGAAAAAACTCAAACTGTATTTTTCATCAGGAAAAGAATGGAGATAGGGAAGAAGTTAAGGATGTATGGGATTGAATTAGAAAGGGTTGGATCATTTAAATTTCTGGGAGTTATATTTGATTCACGATTAACATGGGCAGACCATATCAGGAAAGTTGAGGAGAAATGTAAAGAAGTAATAAACGTGATGAGATGTTTGACTGGTAGGGAATGGGGAGCAAGTTGTTCAGCGTTGAAGAGAATGCATGTGGCTTTAGTGAGATCTGTGTTGGACTATGGGAGTATAGTATATGGATCAGCAGCTAGGTCTCTTATAACGAAACTGGATGTGATTCAGGCTCAGGCCTTGAGAGTGTGCAGTGGGGCTTTTAAAACAACAGCAGTATCAGCCCTACAGGTAGGAATGGGAGTAATGCCTTTGGAACTAAGAAGGATGCAATTGATGGCAAACTACTGGGCTAATTTGCAGGGGCACAATGATTCTCACCCTTCAAAAGGAGTGTTGCAGGAGTGCTGGGAAAATGGGAGGTTTCAAAGGGATAACTTTAGTCGGGTAGGGAATGATATTGCTAAAGAATGTGGAGTGTTTGATCTAAGGATAAGTCCTTCAGTAGTTTATCCGGTTGTAGCTCCATGGAAGCTTGTGTGGCCTATCATAGACTGGCATTTGTTAGAGGTAAAAAGGAAAGGAAAATATAAAACTGATTTGATAAGTGCATTTAACTGTCATGTGATGGAAAAGTATAGTGATTTTACTCAGATTTATACAGATGGTGCTAAGGAACCTGAAACAGGAGTGACAGGGTTTAGGGTGGCTATACCAGCAAAAGAAATTGGAATCAGCAGAAGAACATCTAATAAGTTAGGGGTGTATGCAGTGGAGATGCTGGCAGTGTTGGTTATGTTGCGATGGGTGGAGAAAGCTGGACAAGTCAAAGTGTTGATATGCTCAGATTCATCCTCAGTTCTAGCAAGTTTAAGGTCTTTTTACTCAAACAGTCGGCAAGATGTACTTTATGAAGTCCTTCAGTCAGTCACAAGAATTACAAATCAGGGAGGTCAGGTAAAATTTCTATGGATTCCAGCACATGTTGGGGTGAAGTGGAATGAAAGTGTGGATGAGTTGGCAAAGAGGGCATTAAAGAAAGAAAATACAGAAATGCACATTAGTATTTGTAAAGCCCAGGTTAAGTGTGTAATCTGAGGAAAAAATCAACCAATGTGGCAAGAAAGATGGGATAGGGAGAGGAAAGGGAGGCATTTATATCAAATACAAAAGAGTGTTGCAGGTACTAGGGTAGGTAGTGGATACAGAAGAGAGGAAACTGTGTGGACTAGGTTAAGGCTGGGGCACTGTGCATTAAACAAAACATTGAAAATGATAGGGAAACACCAGACAGGATTGTGTGAGGAATGTCAGGAAGAGGAGTCAGTAGAACATGTAGTTCTGAGTTGCAGGAGTATGGGATACAGAGAGAGATGATGAGAATTAATCTAAGGGAATTGGGGGTGCAGGAATTCACATTAAATGGGGTTGCTGGGCATGGGTGAGACAGCACAGGTCAGGGTATTTTTTAGCTTTCTTAAGGGATACAGGAGTTTTTTATAGGATATGATGGATAAGCAGGAATAGGGTACCAGGATGGCCAAAGATGGGAGGATAAAGTGTAGGTTAGGGTATGTGTGGGTGTGTGATTGGGTGAAGGGATTTAGAATGTAAGTCTCTTGCACACTCCGGAGCAGAAGGTGGCGGTAATGCACCATTAAGGTGGGTGCCAACCGCTGTTAAACAAGACGGAGAAGAAGAAGAGATCCATTACCATGCCAGATTAGTTTAAACTCTCCAAAGTAGTACTAGCTAATCTTCCCATTAACTACCCCTTCTCCAGTGCAGGTGCAACTCGTTTGTACAGATCACCCTTGTACAGAATTCCCAACAGTCCAAGAACCTGAATCCCTCCCTCCTGTATCAGCTGTTCAGCCACATAGTCATCTGACCTCTCCAACTATTGCCACCCTCGCTATCATATGACACTGAGACTTTTACAGAGGTTACAAACCTTGAGGTCCTGCTTGTTAACCTTCTGCTTAAGTATATTCACTCTGCAAGAGTTCATCCCTTTTGCTATTCATGCCAGTACTGATGTGTATAATAACCTTGTGGAATCCTCAGATCCAGACTTGAACTTGGTACGCCAAGGCACAATATTATCCTGGAATCTTGTTTGAATGGTGGTGATGAAGGTCAATTAACATGAACATAAATCTATTGTCTTACCCTGCTTAGTTCCATACACAATGACTGGTTTCAATTGGCTTTGAAGTATCAGTGTTTACATGGTTTCATTGTTCAATAGAGATTCATAGCTCAGGTATCAATAGATGAGTTTGCTTGACAATATGAAATGCTACTCTCAACATGGCTCTGACAATGAAACCACTGTTCTTAAAAGACAACAGTATCCGATTACTGCAAAGAAGTTACATATAAACAGATAAATTTTTCAAGACTGATTCATATTTGAATATAACAGTATTTAAGGGACCTTGTTTGTATAGATGTCCATAATCTGAGTGTTCATGACCCTAGGAGGGCCTGTACATGCAAGTTTTCTCTCCAAATTCATTCCCTTTGATCTTATGGGCTTTTTAGTACCCAGCTGCTGAATCTTAAAAGCTTCTAAGTTCTCTTGCTGTCACTGAATATTGCCTAAAATATAATTTACCATTGTCCTTTGTTAACCACAGATTGTGTCTCTTTCTCTTTTTGATTGGGACAAACTCACACCGAGCATTATAGGCTAGCTGTTTGAATATCTACCTCTGTTTATAATCTTGTTTACCCAGTCCACCTCAGATAAAGTCTCCCTCATTTCATTATAAATGTTTTCATTTAATTGAAGACACTGGTTGTGGACATGTAGTGTTCATCTCAAACTGCATTTGGAATTCTAGCATATTGTGGTCACTACCCCCTAGGAGATTCTTAACCACAAGATCCCTTAGTAATCCTTCCTCATTACAAAACAACAAATCTAAAATAGTCTGTTCCCAATTACATTCCGCAATGTGCTTCTCTAAAAATCAATCTATGACGCTTTCTACACATTCCTCTTCTACAGTACCTTTGCCAGGTTGGCTCATTGTATAGGTTAAAGTTTCCCATAACTGCAGTTTCTTTTAAAACAAAGCCTTGATACAGAGAGCTTAAACAAGGAATTGGGGGTCCAAAAGGGGCCATGGCATTTCCTTTGTGAGTAGGATTAAGGAGAATCTAAAAACATCTTATAAAAATATTTAAAGCAAGATGGAGGGAATAGGACACTCAGGGGCAATCGAGGGAATTTATGTCCAGCACCAGAGGAAGTGAGCAAATTAGTAAATGATTACTGTACATTGCTATTTATCAAGGAGAAGCACATGGAGGCTAGAGAGATCAGGGAGGGGTATGCTAGTATTCCAGGGCACATTGATATCAAGAAGGGGGTGATTTGGTGCATTTTGAAGAACATTAAAAATGAACATTAGGGTGGATTTGTTCCCAGAGCCTGGTGTGATCTGTCCTGGATTATGGAGGGAGGAAATGAGAAGATTGATGGGTCTGGACAGAGATCCCTTTACCCACAGGTGAGATCCCAGAGGACTGGAGAGTATCAAATACTGTTCTTTGATTTAAGAAGGACAATGGGTATAAGCCAGGGAACTCTAGGCCGGTGAGTGGGAGGTAAATTATTGGAGAAGCTTCTTAAAGATATGATTTACTCACATTTGGAAAAGCAGGGACATATTTGGATATTTGTTGTTTACATATTTAGATATAGTCAGCATAGCTTTCTGCATGGCAGGTCATCTCTTACCAACTTGATTGAGTTTTTCTGAGGAGGTGACAAAGATGACTGATGAGGGCACAACAGTGGTTGTCGTCTGCATGGACTTTAATAAAGCATTCATCAATGTTCTGCATGGTAGACTGATCTGGAAAGTGAGATCCATGGAAATCTGATATATTGAATTAAAAGTTGGCTTGGCTCTAGAAGACAGGATACTGATGAATGGATGTTATTCTTACTGAAGTCTGTGACTGGGGTGTTCTGCAAGGATTTTGCTGGGACTTCTATTGTTTGTATTATATTTAAATTATATAGATCAATATGTTTTTAGATGTTTAGTTGGTTTGCAGACAGTACAAAATCATTGGAATTGTGTATAATGAGGATGGTTGTCAAAGGATAAGCAGCATATAGTTCAGTGGGAAATAAGGTGGAGAAAGGGCATTTAGGGTTTAATCTGGACAAACATAAGGTGATTCATTTTGAGGTCAAATGAAAGCAGAACAGATGTAGTAAATGGCAGGATCCTTGAGCGCAGTGATATACAGAGTGATCCTATGGTAGAAGTCCACGGCATTCTGGAAGTGGCAACACAAGTGGATAGGTGGTAAAATAGACCTACTGATCTGTTTCCTTAAATCCATCAGTCAGGGTGATAAGTTTAACAGTTGGTTATATTGAAAATGTACTATATAAAAGTGCGATGAGACCCCATTGAGAACATTGCATTCATTTCTGGTTGCCACAATACAGGAAGGATGTACATACTTTGGAGTTGGGTCAGAATGGATTTACCACCATGTTGCTTGGATAGAGAGAACTAGCTTTTAGGAAAGAATGGACAATTGTGAGGTGCTGCACTTTGTCAAATGTAATGGGGAAGTATGTGTCTAATAACAGGATGGATCCTTAACACTGTTGATGTACAGAGGAAACTTGGGATCCTAATCCATAGTACACCGAAAGTTTCTAGTAGAAGTAGAAAATAGGGTGATAAGGCACATGGCATGCTTGCCTTTACTGGTAGGAGTACTGAATAAGGAAGTCATGTTGCAGCTATATATTGCGTTGGTTATGCACACTGGGATTACTGTATGCATTCCTGGTTGTCCTTTTCCAGAAAGTTGTGAAGGCTTCAAAAAGGTGGCAGAAAAGATTTTTATTTCATTTTTATGACCTTTTCATTTCTAACTGCTGGTGTTACATCAACCATTCTCCATTGACTTCTCCATTCTCCTCACCCACTCTGATCTTGCTGACTCTGAACAGACTACAATTCTCGCTCTCTGTACTAATCGCAACCTTGCCATCGATCTGCAGACATGGGTTGGTGCCATTGTAGTCTGGTTGACTAACCTCTACCTTGCAGAGGCCAGATATTAACTCTCAGATACCCTATCCATGCCTGGACCAGGATCCCATGATGATCATCAGTCCACTGTCTCCCATACCATTACTAATGTGATCACTCCTGGAGATCTCCCCTCCTGATAGTTCCCATCCCTGTAGTTTCTATCTTCTACCCAAGATTCACTAGAAGGCCATTTTACCTGCTAGTTCTTGTCCTACTGAATTAAACTCATCATACATCAACTCCATCTTGTCTCCCCAGTTCAGTCCCTTCCTACATAATCTGTAATCTCAAATGCTTTCTCATGTCATGAGCCCACATCACCTCATTTTCACCTTGGAGGTGTGGCTGCAATATTTTGTCTTTGCTGCCAGGAAAGCCTGTGAGCTCTCTGTTTCTTTCTAAAGCACAGACCTAACTAATTTACTTCTACTAACAGGGTGGTTGAACTTGTGCTTACTCTTAATAATTTCTTTTTTGACCCTTCCACTTTCTCCAATCAAAGATGAGGAAGTCATTTATATGCAAATCCCCCAGCCTTATTTACGGCATCCATTGCTCCTGTGCATCTTTGAGACCAGGAGCAAACTGAGCAACTGCTTTACTGAGCACCTGTGCTCCATCTGCTGTGTTGTCTGGCTTTTGGATGCAAGCCATTTTAATATTCCTCCACATTCCCACACTGGCATGTCTATCTTGAGTCTACTCCACTGCCCAGGTGAGGCTAAAAGCAGTAGTTTGTACACTTGCCCCTACCCCCACCTTCTTATACTGGCTTCTAACCCCTTCTTTTCTAGTGCTTGATAAAGGGTTTCAGCCCTAAAATGTCAACTGTTTATTTCCTTCAGTAGATGCTGGCTGACCTGCTGAATTCCTCCAGCTTTTCTACAGCAACCGTAGAATCTCTTGTGTCCCTGTGCTTACTATTCCATCTGGGTGGTATCCAAACATTGATATAAACATTGAATTCTCCATTTTCAAGTAAACTACTCCTCCTCTGTCCCTTTCCTCTCTCCTGATCTATGCAGTTCCCCCAATACTTACCCTATCATCCAGTTTCTTTCCCCTCTTTCACTCATTCCATCTGCCGATCATCCCCACACTCTTCCCACTATCTTCTGATATGCCCATCTGTCCTCCCAACAAACCTTACTTTATTCCATGCTGCGCCTTCCTCTCCTATCCAACTACATTTTCTTCAGCACTTTTGTTACTTAAACATATCACCTCCAAGTTCTGGCCACTCTCTCTTCCATTTGCCTATCACTCTTCCTCACCTTTATCCACCTATTTCTTGCTAGCTCTTGCCTCTTCCCTTCACATTTTTTATACTGACCATCCCCCCTGTATTTTTCAGTTAAGATAAAGGATCTTGACGCAAAATATTGACTATCTGTATTCCTCCACAGATGTTGCTTGGCCCATTTCTCTGCTGCATCTTGTGTGTCAGCAGAAGAGGTGTAACAGGATGTTGCCTGGATTAGAGGGGTACAAGCTATAAAGAGAGGTTGGACAAACTTGGATTGTTTACCCTCTCAGGAGAGACCTGATAACCTTATGAGACTATGAAAAGCATAGATAGATGAGACAGTCAGTAACTTCTCACCAGGGTTGAAATATCAGCCATTGAAGGATAGACATTTCAGATGAGGAGCGAAAGTTTAAAGCAGATGGTGGGGCAAGTTCTTTTGCTTGGAACAGACTGGCAGGGGTAGTTGTGAGGGCAGATATAATAGTGACTTTTTAGACACTATTAGATACTCACATGAATATGCAGGAAATGGAAGGACACACACAAAATACTGAAGGAGCTCAGCAGGCCAGGTAACATCTAGGAAAGGAGTAAGTAGTCAAAATATCAGGCCGAGACCCTTCATCAGGACTGGGGGTTTTCTTGTGTTTGTAGATTAATTTGACATTGTGTTTGCTGCAGACATTATATTCTTGTGCTTTATGTGGATAGATCAATTTAGTTTAACTTTTTTAAAGCTAAAATTAAATTAGCTTTATTTGTCAAACGTACTTCAAAACTTTGAAACATACACAAAATGTTGGAGGAATTCTGATGGTCTGGCAGTATCGACGAATAGAAATAAAGAGCTGACGTTTTGAGCTGAGACCCTTCATCTAGACTGGAAAGGAAGGGGGAGGAGGCCAGAGTAAGGTGGTGGGTGAAGGGGAAGGAGTACAAGCCAGAAGGTGATAGGTGAAGCCAGCCAAAGGGAATGGTATTTGGATGGGGGAGGGAGGATGAAGTGAGATACTGGGAGGTGATAAGTTGAAAAGGTAAGGACTAAAAAAGAAGGAATGCAGCAGACGAGGAGAGTGGACCTTGAGGGAAGGAGGAGGTGGGGCACCAGAGGCAGGTGATAGGCAGATGAGGAGAAGAGAAAGAGATAAGAAGGTACCCAGAATGGACAATGGAAAAGGAGAGAAGGGTGAGGGGTGAGAAATAACTTGAAGTTAGGGAAATCGATATTCACCCCGTCAGGTTGGAGGCCACTCAGATGGAATATGAGGTGTTGCTCCTTCAACGTGAAAGTGGCCTTATCGTGGCAGTAGAGGGGGCCATGGACTGACATGTTGGAATGGGAATGTGGATTGGAATTAAAATGGTTGGCCACTGGCAAACCCTGTTTTTTGTAGACATAGCAAAGGTGCTCGACAAAGCAGACCAGCAGTCTAGGTTGGGTCTCATTGATGTAGAAGAGACTGCACTGGGATCACCAGATGCAGCCGATTACTCCAACAGACTTGCAGGTGAATTGGAACCCATTTTTTCTATGACAAGCTGTGAATCACAGGTCACCCATTTCCAATTTGCAAGTGACCCGGGTTTTAATACTGAAATTATTATCCTCATTGGTGAAAATCTCTTGAAATTTTCTATTTTGCCTGACCACCTCAGTCCTTCAGAATCTTCTTCCTCATTCTAACTATATCATTACTGCATCCATAGACTACAACCACTGGATCCTCCCCTGCCCATTCCAAGTTTTTCAGTCCGGAAGAAATGTCCTTAACCCTAGCACTAGGGTTGACAATTCTTGGAACTCTTGCAGTAGAGAACATGTCTAATTCTCTAATGATGCTATCCCTTGCGACTACTACATTTCTTATGTCTCTCCCCATTTATTATGGCTTATTGTTCCATAGTGTTATAAAAGTATTACACATTTCCTGCACTCCCCACCTTGGTGCCTAGTTCCTCCAACAAATTATTTGTTGCTCCAAATTCCAGCATGTGCAGTCTCTTGTGCCTCTAGCTCCCTCTGCCGGCTTCTTCTGTATTCACACAGTTTTAAAACAGAACAGTACAACTGAACAACAGGTCCTTCAGCCTACCGTGTCAGCGCTGAACATGAAGTCGGTTTAAACTGCATGTAGTCTACTGTATATCCTCAGTTCCTTGCCCATTCATATTTCTGTCTAACTGCCTCTTAAACTTTGCTATTATATCTGATTCCACCACCCTGACTAGTGAAGTACAGCATGCCAAAAGCCTTCTTCACGTCCCTATATACCTGTACTCCACTTCTAGTGAGCCATGTACTTGTCCCTCTGTCCAGGGACGCTCTGTTCTACAGTGTTCCCCAGGGTCCTGTGAAAGTCCTACCTGGATTTCACTTTCCAAGATGCAGCACCTTACACTAATTCAATTTACTGCTTGCCATTCCTTGGCCCCCTTACTCAGCTGATCCAGATCCCCTGTGATTTTTGATAACCTTTTTCATTTACCACTCTACCACCTATTTTAGTGGCATCTGCAACTCATTAATTTAAATGGCAAACAACAATGGACCCAGTACCGACCCCCGAGGCACACCACTGGTCATGGGCTTCCAGTTCGAGAAACAACCTCCTACTAGCACTCTTTGATTTCTACCATCAAGCCAGTTAACAAGCTCTCCTTGGGTTCCATGTGAGCTAACCTTCCAAAGTAACCTATCATGTGGAACCTTATCAAAGGGCTTACCGAAGTCAACTTAAACTACAGGTGCACATTCTTTTATCCGAAATTCTGAAATTCAGAAAGCTCCGAAAACCAAAGTTTTTTTTTGCCAACAGCTGACGTCACTCAGGTGTGACGTGGCAGCAATAGCAGAGGCTGCCAGATGTCAGTTGTGGCTCAGCGCTCATACTGGTTACACATGCATTTGCTGTTCGCTGATATTTTGTGTTCACTATTGACGTTGTGTTTAATTTCAATGTGAAAATGTCAAAAAGAGCTGCAGATACCCCTATGGGTAACAATGAGAAAAAGAGAAGAAATCTTCTCTATCAATAACACAGAAAGTGGAGTTATTGCAGAAGCTTGATCGTTGTGTGTCTGTGCGGCGTCTTACTGAAGAAAATAGTGTTGGAACTACCACTGTATATGATTTAAATAAACAGAAAGACAAGTTACTGAAGTTTTACAGTGACAGTGACATTCTACATTTATTCCAATAAGTCATTTACCATGTGTTTGATTCGGTTCATTTGAAGCTGTATATTTTTATGTTTTATTGAATGATTTCATTGAAAATAAAATTTCTTCTTGTCATTATTCCCTAAACAATAGAATATAATAATTATTTACATAGCATTTACATTGTATTAGGTATTATAAGTAATCTAGAGATGACTTAAAGGATACAGGAGGATGTGTGTAGGTTTGGTGTGCCGCTGGGTCCTAAAGTCCACCGTACTGAGACAGGTTAAATAAGGGACTTGAGCATACGTGTTTTTTGGTATAGATGGGGGGGGGAGGGTCTGAAATCTGAAAAATTCCGAATTCTGAAATGCAACTGGCCCCAAGGATTTGGAATAAGGGATTGTGGACCTGTACCATCCTGTTCTCATGAACTTCCTTGGTCACCTTATCAAAAAAAAATCAATCAATTTTATAAGACACTATCACCCATGCATGTGTTGGCCATGTGTTGGCATGTGGCCAAGTGTTTAAGGCTTTCGTCTAGTGATTTGAAGGTCGCTAGTTCGAGCCTTGGCTGAGGCAGTGTGTGTGTCCTTGAGTAAGGCACTTAACCACACATTGCTCTGTGACGACACCGGTGCCAAGCTGTATGGGTCCTAATGCTCTTCCCTTGGACAACATCGGTGGTGTGGAGAGGGGAGACTTGCAGCATGGGCAACTGCTGGTCTTCCATACAACCTTGTCCAGGCCTGTGCCCTGGAAACCTTCCAAGGTGCAAATCCATGGTCTCATGAGACTAACAGATACCTATATCTCCCATGCAAAAAACCTTGCTGACTGCCCCTGATCAACCACTCTCTTTCCAGATGTATGCACATCTTTTTTCTCAGAATACTCTTCAGTATCTTGCCTTCAATGATTGTGACAAAGCTGATGAAGCGTAATGATGACTGGTATTTTGGTAAGTACAAGGCTGGTACCATAGGACTCAGGATTTAGACTTTGAACTTGTGTGTATTTAGCCTATATCACACTAAAACTTGCCTGTCCACATACTGATCCAAATGACTTTTAAAGTTTGTTGTTGTACTGCCTCAACAAGTTCTTCTGGCAGCTTGTTCCATATACGTATCACCCTCTGCATGAAGAAGTTGTCCCTCAGGTCTCTTTTGAATCTTTCCCATTTCATCTTAAGCCTAAGGTCTCTAATTTTTGGCTTCCATTTTCCTGGGAATAAGTGTGCATTTATCCTATCTGCCTCTCATGATTTTATCAACTTCTGTTAAGTCACTCCTTAAGAATATTCTGAGGATTGAAGTCTTAGCATGCTTAATTATCTCTATAACTCAGGTTCTGAAATCCTGGTAAAAATCTTGCAAGTCTTCTTTGCACTCTTCCCAGGTTCAGAATGTCTCTCCTATAACAGGATGACCAAAACTGTACACATTGACCAAAACAATCTCAGTAAATGTTAATGATTTAGATTTAGACCACAAGAGATAGGAGCAGAATTGCGCCATTTGGCCCATTGTGCCTACTCCACCATTTCATCATGGCTGATCCATTTTCCTTCTCAACCTCATTCTCCTGCCTTCTGCACATAAAATTTCACGAATCAAGGACCTATTAATCTCTGCCTTAAATGCACCCAGTGACCTGGTCTCCACAGCCACCTGCGGCAACGAATTCCATAGATTCATCACCCTCTGGCTAAGGAAGTTCCTCATCTCCATCCTGAAGGGACATCCCTCTAATGAGGCCATTCCTTCTGTTCCTAGACTCCTCCACTAGAGGAGACATCCTCGCTACATCCACTCTATCTAGGCCTTTGAACATTTGATAGTTTTCAATGAGATCTCACCTCATTCTTCCAAGGTCCAGCGAGTTCAGGACCAGAGCCATCAAACACTCCTCATACTGTACATAACCTTACCACTTCTGGAATCATTCTCGTGAAGCTCCTCTGAACCCTCTCCGATGCCAGATATTTATTTAGATAAGGGGCCCAAAAGTGTTCACAATACTCCAATCCCTTATAAAGCTTCAGCAACTAGTCTCCAGCAGCCAACCAGAAAAAGCTCCCTCTATTCTCTCACTACCCCCTGCCAATTACCCAATCCTCTACCCATGCTAGTATCTTTCTGTAATACCATGGGTTCTTATCTTCTTAAGCAGCCTCATGTGTGGCACCTTATCAAAGGCTTTATGAATATCCAAGTATACAACATCCACTGATTCTCTTTTGTCTATCCTGCTTGTTATTTCTTCAAAGAATTCCAACAGGTAAGATGGAAGGAAGGGAAGACTCGACTGAGGATATAAAATGAGAGGCAATGATGAAGTAAAAAATCAGGGCTTATCCCTCTTAAAAGCAGTGGAATATGATGATTAGGGGGAGGATGAGGAAAATTGATTTTATACCAAATTTAAAATGCAAATTTAAAGATGGCACCGGTAACTGGCGAGTTTGCACGTGCTCTCCGGAGCAAACTGCCCTCTCCACTATCCTAAAGTATAAAGTATTATAGAGTGGGGTAAAATAAGAGGAGCATTGGAGTTCCGCACTTGCATCACCCTCCGAGTGAAGAAGCTCCCACTCAGATTCCCCTTAAATATTTCACCTTTCACTCTTATCCTGTAACCTCTAATTCTAGTCTCACTCAACCTCAGTGGAAAAAGCCTGCTTGCATTTACCCTATCTATCTATATCTCAATTTGTATACCTGTATCAAATCTCCTATTGTTCTCCTAGACTCCAGAGAATAAAGTCCTAACGTCTTTAACCTTGACCTATAATTCAGGTCCTTAAAACCTGGAAACACACTGCACTCTTTCAATCTTATTGTTATTTTTCCTATAGGCAGGTGTCTGAAAATGGGACACAATTAGGCCTCACCAACGTCTTATACAACTTCAGCATAATATTCCAACTCCAATACTCAATACTTGGATTTCTGAAGGTCAGTGTGCCAAAAGAGCTCCTTAAGACCCAGTCTATCTGTGACTCTACTTTCAAGGAAGGGGGATGGGAACTGGAGTGAAAGGGCTGAGGATGCGGCAGTTGGTATACAAGTCAATGCGGTGTGTAATGAGACTGTGAGGAAAGATAGGCAGATGATAGGGCAAAATTCCAGGCAGTGGGACAAATTGAAGTGTAATATGAGAGCAAAATCAAAAAGGTGATGAATACAGGACTGAAAGTATTATATTTGAATGCACACAATATATGGAATAAAGTAGATGATCTTATAGCATAGTTGGAAATTGCCAGATATGACATTGTGGGCATCGCTGTCGTGGCTGAAAGAAGATCATTGTTGGGAGCTAAATATCCAAGGATACCCATTGTATCAAAATGACAGACAGGTAGGAGAAGGAGTTGGGGGTATCTCTGTTAATAAAAATTGAAATCAAATCTTTAGAAAGAGATGACCTAGGACCAAAAGATGTAGAATCCTTGAGGGTGGAGCTAAGAAACTGCAAAGGTAAAAAGACCTTGATAAGCCTCTGAACAGTAGCCAAGTTGTAGGATATAAATTACAATAGGAGATAGATAAGGCATGTAAAAGGGGCCATGTTACGATAATCATGGGGGTTTTCAATATACAGGTAATTTGGAAAAGTCAGATTGGTGCTGGATCCCAGGAGAGAGAATTGTAGAATACCTAGAAGATGACTTTTTAGTGCAGCTTGTGCTTGAGCCCTCTATGGGAAAGGCAATTATGGTTTTGTTTTGTGTAATGACCAGTACTGATTAGGGAGCTTAAGGTAAAGGAACCCTTAGAAGAAAGTAATCATAATATGATAGAATTCACCCTGCAGTTTGAAAGGGAGAAGATAAAGTCAGATATATCAGTATTACAGTGGACTAAAGGGGATTACAGCGGCATGAGAGAGAAGTTGGCTGAAGTTGATTGGAAGGGTTCACTTTCAGAGATCACAGCAGAACAGTAATGGCTAGAGTTTCTGGAGCAATTCAGAAAGTACAGAATAGATACATCCTAAAGATAAAGTATTCTAAAGGGAGGATGAGACTACCATGGTTGACAAGGGAAGTCAAAGACAGCAATAAAGCAAAAGAGAGGGCTTATAATATTGCAAAGTTTAATAGGAAGTTAGAGGATTGGGAAGCTTTTAAAAACAACAGAAGGGAACAAATAAGGCCATAAGAAAAGATGAAATATAAAGGTAAGCTTGTCAGTAATATAAAGAGGATACTAAGTTTTTTTTGGATACTGTATGTACAGAGTAAAGGAGCGGTGAGATTGGACTGCTGGAAGATGGTGCTGGAGCAGTAGTAATGGGGTGACAAAGAAATGGCAGCAAAACTGAATAAGTACTTTGCATCAGTCTTCACTGTGGGAGATACCAGCAGTATGCGAGAAACTTTGAGAGTGTTAACGGGACAGAAGTGAGTGTGGTTGCTTTTACCAAGGAGATGGTGCTCGGGAAGCTGAAAGGTCTGAAAGTAGATAAGGCAGCTGGTCCAGTTGGACTACACCCCAGGGTTCTGAAAGAGGTAGCTGAAGATATTGTGGAGGCATTAGCAATGATCTTTCAAGAATCACCGGATTCTGGAATGGTTCTGAAGGACTTGAAAATTGCAAATGAGATGAGAACAGATGAGGGGGAATTTCATTAGCCAGAAAGTGGTGAATCTGTGGAATTCACTGTCAAACACGGCTGTGGAGGCCAAGTCATTGGGTATATTTAAAGCAGAGGTTGATAGGTTCTTGATTAGTCAGTGTATGAAAGATTACAGGGGAGAAGGCAGGAGATTAGGGTTGAGAGGGATAATAATTCAACAATAATAGAATGTTCAGCAGATTTGATGGGCCAAATGGCCTAATTCTGCTCCTGTGTCTCATGATATTCCCAGATCTCTCTGTTCTACTGCACTCCACAGCGCCCCTATAAGCTCAATAACCGGTAACATTAAAAACAAAGCTGTTGAAGAGGAATGAATATTGAAAGAAGAAATTCTAAAACTTTTGTCCCTACCAGTCCACAACAGTATTAACCTTCAAAATGACCCACCCTGTAAAAATCTCAAAGCCCTCTATTATGTACAACACAAGTTCAGAATGTAATTAAACACTCCCCACCTGAGTTTGTTCTGGAAGAATACTGTGCTCATGCTGTTGTGTTCAGCATATATACATCACTCACACTGCCATCTTCAGGAAATGCACTTCACTCACATGTCGGATTCAGAAAGGGTACGTCGCTCATGGTGCTGATATTAAGAAATTCAAACCATTCACAGTGCTATATGCACAAGACGCAACTCACTCTTGCCATTGGACTCGTGCCCTGCCAGCTTCTAAGGAGTGCACCACATTCTTGAGGCTGGGTTCAACAGAACTTTCACTTGTATTGCTGGCTTCAGGAAATGCACTTCATGCTCACTGCCAGGTTGAAGATCCAAACAAAACCCACGTCGTGATTTGACAGCAAGCATCACTCACATTGCTGTGTTTGAGAAATGCACATTATGCACACAATCTAGCTCAGAAACCCACATTACTCATACTGCTGCATTCAGGAAAAGCCCATCACTTGCACTAGAGATGCTGCCTGGCCTGCTGCGTTCACCAGCAACTTTGATGTGTATCACTTGCACTGTTGGGTTCAAGAAATAAGGATGTAAATCTATGGAAGTACATAGGCAGTTCGGCTATGTCTTAATGCATTGAATTTAATACATGTTTCAATTCGAAAGAAACATTAGTTAGACCACATTTGGAGTATTTTTTTTGCAGTTGTGTTCATCGTACTATAAGGGAGTCATAGTGACGGAGAGGATACAAAGGAGCTTCACCAGGACGTTACCTGATACAGAGCGTTTCAGTTGTAAGGAGAGATTGGATAGGCTGTGCTTGTTTTCCCTAGTGTGGTGAAGAGTGACCTGAGGTATACAAAGTTTTGAGGAGGGAAGATATGAAGAATCTTTTTCCCATAGAGGGGTGTCTAAGCCAAGAAAGCTGAATGTGAGAGGCAGGATCTGAGGTAGAACGTTTTCACACAGTGTTGTTGAAATCTGGAATGTGCTCCCTGAGATGGTGGTAGAGGAAGATATACTTACAACAATCTATACAAGAACTTGAAATGTGAGTGTATAGAGGGCTATGGACCTAATTTAGCCACATGTGATTAGCATAAATGGGTGCAGAGATAGCAGGCTGAAGGGCCTGTTTCTGTGCTGTACAATTAGCTGATTAGGGCATTGCGCACAATGGTATGTTCAGGGAATGTATATTATCCACATGGCTGGATTTGATATACAGTACTTGCTTTACCCATGCTACCAGATTCAGGAAAAGCACATCTCTTAATTGCCTTGTCTACACTTGGCGTCACTGATGTAGAGGAGGCCGTATAATGCGGACTGAATTCAATAGACAAGGTTAGAGGAGGAAAGTATAAATCTTTGACTCTTCTGGAAGGGCTATTTAGGTCCCTGACCACACCTCCTCCCACCTTGTCTCTTATAAAGGTCTGCGACTCTAACACCATGCCTGTTTCCTCTGTTTTCCTTTTTTCTCTGCATCTGTTTTTAAGATGGGGCTTTCCACTTTAGGATTCCTGAAACGTGTTCCTTTTTCAGGAAATGTAGCTTCCCACTGTTACAGCTGATAGAGTTATGCTCCTCCACTTTGGTTAATTTAGTGACATTCTTAAACTAATTCACAATATTTTCAGAAATCTTAAATATTTTACAAACCTTAAAAATGTTAGCCCGCTAAATGTGTCATACCAGCAGATGATCTGAGAATGATCCCAGGAATGAAGATGTTAATACATGAGAAGCATTTGATGGCTCTGGGCCAGTACTGGCTGAAGTTTAGAAGAATGAGGGGAATCTCATTGAAACTTAACAAATATTGAAAGTCCTGGATAGAATGAACATGGAGAAGAAGTTTCTGGTAGTGGGGGAGTCTAGGATCAGAGGACATAGTCTCTGAATACAAGCACATCCCTTTAGAAAAGAGAAGAGGAATTTCTTTAGCCAGATGGTGGTGAATCTGTGGAATTCATTGCCACAGATGGCTGTGGAGGCCAAGTCCTTGGGTTTATTTAAAGCAAAGATTGATAGTTCTTGATTAGTGAGGATGTCAAAGATTAAGGTGGAGAAAGCATGAAAATGGGGTTTAAGGAATAATACATCAGCCGTGTTAGAATGGCAGAGTAGCTTGTTGGGTCGAATGGCCTAATTCTGCACCTCTGTATTCTGGTCTTATGGAAGCTTCGGGTGAATATTTTCAGAACATGGAACTTGAACATGGCCTCTAAAATCTGGAATTGACAATGGAGAACAATATTTAAACTGCAAGAATGTTCACATACTTATAGAACTGCCGCTTATTTATTGTATGGCTACTCGGACTTGCAGAAGTGATCTGAGTAGCACTTTGTTTAAAAAAAAAATATTAAATCATATCAAAATAAATGGAAAACTCATTTTGGTGTGAATATTGAAGAGAATGTCTGTATAGAAACTATACAGATCCAACAATACATGAGATAAATTCAGTGTAGTTTTAAGCTACATAGAGCAGGCAGTCATCCGATCAGTCCAGAATCTCTTGCTTGACCAAGAGGAAGAAAACTCATGTCTGCCCCTGATAAACTAATATGCCCTAGCAGAGTTTACAAAAAAACTAAGTTTACAATGGGAAGGCTATGCAATCGATTTCATTGATAATTTTCTTTGAAACCAATGATCCAGACTGTACTCTGAGTGCTTATTGAATGAGCTGAGTTGTTCCTGTACTTGATTGTGGAGACAATCAAGTTTTGCGCATTCAAAGAATCAGCATTCTACAGGCACCCTCATGAAGAATTGTCACTTCATAAATGTGTGTGTTAAAGCAACAGATATTCTCAGGAGGGAGACAAATAAACTTCTCTATTTGCTACTTCGATGAAAAAGCAGAATATATGTTTTTATATTGTAAGAAATTGCGTTAATTTTGGTATTCAGTTAACTAGTTAAGCTTGTTTTTTTGCAGTGTTTAAGTGGACTGTATCCCTCTTGGTGGTCTTTGGAAACAAATCAACAAATATTAGAAGTGAGAGCTGCATACTACAACATTTTAAATTTTGCATGTGTTTTAAGTTACTCCAAACCAATTCCAGTACCGTTTGCACATTTAAGTTGTGTATAAAGTCCACATATGAATATTAAAGATTGTTCATTTAACTTATATTTTTAAAAATTTGATTTGGAATAAAATGTGATTTTAAAATCCACTGGCTCATTTGTAATTGTGTTTGTCTGTTTCTCCCTTTATAGTCTTTAGAATTGTTAGCTTGTTACATGTGTGCAGCAAATTGTCGTTGTCTGCATCCCTTTATGTCTATCTTGTGTTCCGAGGTATGTGAGGCACTTGAAGGCAAGTGAGCCTTTGACCCAAAGCAGACTATCTGAAAACAGAAAAATTGAAAGCTCTAATATTCTTGTGATAGCTCCCATTAAAATGATGTTGCTGATAAAGGAGGGAACATGTGCTTGGTGACGCAGGATGTGGGCAAGGTTCAAAATCAGCACTTTGTGACGGTATTTACTAAGGAGAAGGATGTGGGCGATTGCAGGATCAGTGTGCTAATAAGGCATTATAAGATGAATAAGGAGTCGGTCTTAGGTTTCTTAAGGACATTCAGATGGATAAATCCCCAGTAGCTGATGTGGTAGACCTCAGGTTACTGAGAGAGGCAAGAGATAAGATTGCCAGGGCCTTGACCAAGATGTTTATGTCCTCTCTAGCCACAGGCAAGTTCCCAAAGGACTGTTGAGCAGTTAATGTTGTTCCATTATTAAAGAAGAAAAATATCACTGGTAAGGGAGCTATTGGAATGGATTCTAAGGGATTGGATTTATGAGCATTTGGAAAACCATTGCCTAATTAAGAACAGCCAGCATGGTTTTGTGCAGTCTCCTACTAACTTGATTGAGTTTTTCAATGAGGTGACAAACATGATTGATGAAGGTTAAGCTTTGGATTTTTTTCAACCTGGATTTTGGTAAGGTGGTTGACAAGGTTCTTCTTGAAGCTCATCTAGAAGAATATGATGCACGTAATCCATGGTGACCTGCCTATTTGGATTCAGAATTGGTGCCCTGCTGGGATCCGTACTGTGACCTCTACTTACATATAAATGACTTGGATGAGTTACCAGGTGGATTACTAAGCGTGCAGATGATACAAGCATTGTGGATATTGTAGACAATGGTCAAAGTTTACAGCAAGGTATAAATCAGTTGCAGATATGGGTGGGAAAAATGGCTGATGGAGTTTAATTCCAGCCAAAAGTGAACTGTTGCAATTTGTTAGAACAAATGTAAATGGACAGTATACTGTTAATGACAAGATCCATAACAGTGTTGATGTACCTCCTTTGGATTTTGGAGTCCAAATCCATAGCTCTCTGAAAGTGGCTGCACAGATTGATAAAGAAAGCTATTATGAATGCTTGCCTTTATTGGTCATTGCATTGAGTTCAAGAATTAGGAAGTTATGTTTCAGCTTCATAAAACTCGAGTTAGACTGTATCAGGAATATTGCATTTTGTTCTGATTACCCCTGTTATGGGAAGTATGTGGAGGGTTTGGAGAGGATGAGAAGAGGTTTTCCAGAATGGTGCCAGGATTAGAGGGCATGTGCTTTACGGACAGTTTGGCCAAACTTGGGTCACTTTCTTTGAAGTAGTAGAGGGGAGACCTGATAGAAATTTATAAGATTTTGAGAAGCATAGACAACCGGTATCTTTTTCCCAGAGTTGAAATAATTAACGGAGGCATGCATTTAAGTGAGACAGGGTATTTTCAAAGGTGGTGTATAGGGCAAGTTTTTTTTTAAAAAAACATAGTCAGAGGTGGGTGCTTGGAAAATGCTCCCAGGAGTGGTATTGGAGGCATACAATAGAGATGTTTAAGAGGCCATTAGACAGGGATATGGGAGGGATATGGGTATTGTATACACAGAAGGGATTAGTTAAATTAGGTATTTAATGCTAGTTCGGAACAACATTGTGGGATGAGGGCCTGTATCCTGTACTGTACTGTTCTATGTTCCATGTTCTATAGAGTCAGTGTTATATATCGCGAAACCTGCATCCATCACAAGATTTGCACTTAGATATTATGTATTTGTTAGTATATGCAATGTGTGTTACATTCATGCATCTTCAAATATGTGTACGTATTTGAAATACATGTAATTCTTTGTTTCCTGTTGCATTCTGTGGTTTTTGATTAAATCTTTGTGAAAGCAAAATATGAAGCTCGTCGTCCAGAAAATAGCTTTTGTTTAAATTAATCATGCATTCAAGATAGATTCATTTTTGAACTCAGCCCAGAGGAGACCAGCAGAAGGGATACTGTTTCTTCAGCTCAGTACAACGTGCAGTACAGTATATCCTGTAACAAGATTACAAAGGATAAAATAATAATACAAACTATGACTTTTATAGCTTACCCCAATGGAATGAATTGCCATCAAGACCAACGAAGAGACTCAGCAAGAGGTATTCTTCACCAGATCTGGACCAGTATGTTTTGTTTTATCCATTCTACATTTTACAAACTTGTGTTCATAATGCTTTGTGAAAGAAATACAGTACTTAAGGACCTTGAAAGAAGCCTTGTTAATTGATTAAATTATTTAACTGATTTCATTGGTGCTGCTATTTCACAGTAAACAGTCAAATGAGACATTAATTATGAGCTCTTTAATTTTGATTACTGTTGTAAATTATTAGCCAGTTGTTACTTGTATAATTTGTTATTCGAACTTACAGATTCTAGTTACTTTCTTTTCAGTGGTGTGGTACATGCATTTTTGTATGTGATATGGACAATTTGTTGTAGGGCTCTGGCTGTGTGGCTGTGAACTCCCAGTTCATTCGTAGATCAATCTCAGAATTGCCCAGAATATTACAATCAAATTTTACAGACGGACAAAATTAGTGATGAAGCTGATTGCAAATTTTGCACAAAATTGCTGCATTCAGTGAAGCAATACTGAAAAAGTAGTTGGTATAACATCAGTCAGGTAAACTGAATAATATGACATCCAGTTTACCTGTGAACTAAGCCAAGTATGTGGGTCATCACCATTCAATTCAGAAATGAACAACACAGGATAAAAAAAAGACATCAGAAACTAAACAGTAAACTAGGTACAAATGAAATGTTGAAATAAGGAAGGTATATAGGTAACCAAATTTTGCTGGAAGATTAAAATTAGGCATCAGTTTGTAGAATATTGTATTTAAAACTGTATCTTTTATCAGTTTCTCATATTCCCATTGTATCATTATATAGTGTTAAAAGTACTCTAATAGAGTTATATAACACTACAGCACAGAAACAGGCCCTTCAACTCAGCTTATCATTGCTGATCCATTAATATACCTTGTCCCAATGACCTGCACCCAGACCATTGCCATCTATACTCCTCCCATCCTTGTACCTATCCAAATTTTTCTTAAATGTTGAAACCCATGTACAACACTTGCGCTGGCCGCTGATTCCAATTCTCACTGCCCTCTGAGTGATGAAGTTCCTCCTCAGGTTCCTCTTAAGCATTTCACCTTTCACCCTTAACCCATGACCTCTAGTTGTAGTCTCACCCAACCTCAGTGAAAAAAGCCTGCTTGTAATTACCTTTTATATACTCATCATAGTTTTCTATACCTCTACCAAATCTTCCATGTTCTAGGGAACAATGTCCTAACCTATTCAGCCTTTCCCTATAATGCAGGTCCTCAAGTCCAGGTAACACCCTTGTAAATTTTCTCTGTACTCTTTCAACCTAATTTATATATTTCCTGTAGGCTGGTGACCAGATCTGCACACAATACTTTAAATTGTGCCTCACCAACATTTTATACAACTTCAACACAACATAACATCTCCTGTACTCGGTACATTAATTTATGAAGACCAATGTGTCAAAAGCTTTCTTTACGACCCTATCTACCTGTGCCGCCTTTTTCAACGAACTATGGATTTGTATTCACAGATCCCTCTGTTCTACCACACTTCTCAGTGCCCTATTGCTCACCATGTAAATCCTACCCTTGTTTGTCCTCTTTAACGTACAATACCTCACACTTGACTGCATTAAATTCCATCTGCCAGTATACAGCCCATTTTTTAAGCTGATTGAAATCCTGCTGCAAACTTTGATAGTCTTCCTTGTTGTCCACTACACCCCTAATTTTGGTGTCATCTGCAAATTTGCAGACCCCCTTTCCTACATTATCATCTAGATCATTGATATAGATGACAAGCAGCAACGGTCCCAACACTGATCTCTGTGGTACACTACTAGTCACGGGTCTCCAGTCAGAGAAGTAACCATCTACTAACACTATCTGGCTTTTCCCTTGAAGCTAATGTCTAATCCAATTTACTACTTCATCTTCAATGCCAGATAAATGAACCTTCTTGACCAATTTTCCATGTGGGACATTGTCAAATGCCTTGTTAGAGTCCATGTAGACAACATTCACTGCCTTGACTTCATCAACTTACCTGACAACTCCCTCAAAAAAACTCTGTAAGGTTAGTTAGAGATGACCTCCCATACACAAAGCTATGTTGACTATCACTAATCACTCTCTGTCTATCCAAATACTTGTATATCCAGTCCCTTACAATGCCATCCAATAACTTTCCCACTACTAATTTTAGTCTCACAGGCCAATAATTTCCTGGCTTATTCTTAGAGCCTTTCTTGAACAATGGACAACATTAGCTATCCTTCAATCATCTGGCACTTTACCCGTGGCTGACGATGTTTTACACCTCTCTGCTAGGGCCTCTACAATTTCTGCACTAGCCTACCACAGGATCCAAGTGAACACATTGTCACACCCTGGGGATTTATTTACCCTAATTTGCCTCATGGCAGCTTCTCCTCCATAATCTGTATTGGGTCCATGACCTCGCTGCTGCTTTTCCTCACTTCTGTAGACTCTGTGTCCATCTCTTGATTAAATATAGCTGCAAAAACTCTGTTTAAGATTCCCCCCATCTCTTTCAGCTCCACACATAGATTACCACTCTGATCTTTCAAAGGACCAATTTTGTCCTTTGCTATCCTTTTGCTCTTAAAATATCTGTAGACTCCCTTGGGATTCTCCTTCACCTTGTCTGCTAGAGCGACCTTATGCCTTCTTTCAGCCCTCTTGATTTCCACCTTAAGTGTCCTCTAGCATTTCTTATAGTCCTCAAGTGATTCATTTGTTCTTACCTGCCTATACCTGCTATACAACTTTTTTTCTTAACCAGGGCCTCAATATCTCTCAAAAACCAAGGTTTCCTAAATCTGTTGTTCTTGCCTTTTTATTCTGAAAGAAACATACGAAATGTGCACTCACAAAATTTCACTTTTAAAGGCTTCCTACTTACCAAGTACACCTTTGTCAGAAAACAAACTGTACCAATCCACACTTGCCAGATCCTTTTTGATACCATCAAAATTGGCTTTACTCCAAATTAGAATCTCAACCCAAGGACCAGTCCTACCCTTTTCCATAATTACCTTGAAATTAACGACACTATGATCACTAGATGCAAAGTGTTCCCCTACAAAAACCTTTCTCACCTCTCCTGTCTCATTCCCTAATAACTCATATCACACTCTGTCCAGTTGGGAGTCCATGAAACTTTTCTGAATGCTTTTGGCAAAGTCCTTCCTATCAGCCCTTTTACAGTATAAAACCTACCATCACAATGTTAAGTTTTTTACAGCAGTCGTGAGTTCTCTCTACAGATTTGTTCTGCTAAATCCTGCAGACTTTTGGGTGGTCTATAATATAATCCCAATAACGTGGACATACTTTTCTTATTTTTCAATTCCATCCATAAAACCTTACTGGATGAGCTCTCCAGTCTGTTCTGTCTCAGCACTGCCGTGACATTTTCCCTGACTTGTAACGCCACCCCTCCACTTTATCACATCTAAAACAACAGAACCCTGGAAGATTGAGCTGCCAGTCCTGCTGCTCCTGCAGCTAAGTCTCACTAATGGTTACAATGTCATAATTCAATGCGCTAATCCATGCCCTAACTTAATCCGTCTTTCCTGCAAACCCCTTGTATTTAAATATATGCTGCTCAGAACATAAGTCACACCATGCTCAACCTGACTTTATATGTAGGCTTAACAACATATTTCTCCACAACCACTCCACTACAGTATCTATTCTGGCACTTTGCTTTCTACCCCCTTATAACTCTAGTTTAAACTTCCACAACCCCTCCCCCACATGGAGCACCAGCAAACCTTCCTACTAGGATATTAGTTCCCCCCTCCAGTTCAGGTGCAAACCATTCCTTCTGTACAGGTCCCACCTTCCCTTCCCTGTTAAACTATATGATCTTCCTATTTCTGGCCTCACTAGCATGTGGCATGGGTAGCAATCCTGAGATCACAACCCTGGAAGTCCTGTCCTCCCTGAACTCACTTTGCAGGACCCCATCACCAGTCTTACCCATGTCATTAGTACCTATATGGAGCATGACCTCTGGCCGTTCACCCTCCCACTTAAGAATATTGTAGGCTCGATCCAGAATGTCCTTAACTCTGGCACCTGGGAGGCAACATACCAGAGCCAGACCTCTTCTAAGTCATCCCCTCAATAGTATCCAAAGTGTTATACCTGTTGTTGAGGAGAACAGCCACAGGGATACGCTGCAGTGGCTGTCTATCCCCTTTCCCCCTCCTGAAGATCACCTAGTTACCTGTGTCCTGCACCTTGTGTGTAACTGCCTCCCTCTGTGTTCTGTCAATCAACCCCTCAGCCTCCCGAATGATACGAAGTTCATCCACTTCCAGCTCCAACTCATTAACACAGTCTGTTAGAAGCTGCAGCTGGATGCACTCCTGCAGGTGTATTTGTCAGGGACAGTGGAGGTCTCCCTGTCTTCCCACATGTACCAAGAGGAGCATTTCACTATCCTGTCTGGCATCCCCACTGCTCTAAATGCATAATAAGAAAAAAAGAATAAATATCGAAAAAAATAACCTCCCTACAGCCTCTACCTCTCCTCTCCGAAGCCATGATGAGCAAAAGCCTCAACTCCCCACTCTGACACTGGCCCACTCTGTTTAAACCTAAATTCTCCTTAGTGGGGTTGCCAAGTGCCTAGTTATGCGTAATCCAATGTCTCCTGGGGAACTGTGATGCGCAAAATGTTCCGTCTGCCCCTGCTTGCTTCTTTTAAACTCTCCACCGACACTATTCAACATCTCCTTGGGAACTGTGGCATGCAAAATATGTTGACTGTCCAAGCTTGCTTCATTTTAAACTTTCTCATACGCAGTCCAATGTCTCCTCAGGAACTGTCGTGCACAAAATGTGCTGGCAGTCCCCGCTCGCTTCTTTTAAACTCTCTTTCTTTTGTGCAACCAGTGTCTCCTAAGGAACTATGGCACATTTTTGTAAACTGTCATAAACTAATGTTTTACAGATATAATGATCTTTCCAAGATTTATGTGAATCTGCAGATTTATAATGGTTTCAGTCATTGTGACATTTGATTAAACAATAGCCTGCAAAGTCACTATGGTTAGGCAAGAATGTGGAACTGGTGTTACAGTAGGTTCAGCAGCAATCTGATTAAATGCTGCAGCAGGATTGAGGGTTCAAGTGGCCTGTCCTGCTCAGAATTCTCATCTGCAATTATATCTTCAATTACTTAAAGGATACATTCCTTTGTTAATAGCACAAAATCCCATGATAATGTGGCTAGGCACAACTCAAATGTCATCTATAAGTTTCCTGATGATACACCTATTGTTGACAGAATTTCAGATGGTGATGAGGAGGTGTACAGGAACGATATAGATCAGCTGGTTGAGTTATGTTGCAACAATAACCTTTCAGTCAACATCAGTACAGCCGAGAAAGTGATTGTAGACTTCAAGGAGGGGATTTTGTGGGAACACACACCAGTCCTCATCAAAAAATCAGCAGTGGAAAGGCTGAGCAGTTTCAAGATCCTGGGTGTCAACATCGCTGAAGATCTATCCTAACCCCAACATAATTGATGAAATTACAAAGAAGACATGCCAGCATCTATATTTCATTAGCAGTTTGAGGAGAGTTGGTATGTCACCAAGGACACTCGCAAATTTCTACAGATGAACCGTAGAGAGAATTCTGACTGGTTGTATCACCATCTGGTATGGAGGGGCCGCTGCACAGGATCAGAAAGAGCTGCAAAAAGTTGTAAACTCAACCAGCTCTGCCATAGCCTCTCCAGCATTGAGGCCACCTTAAAAAGGCAATGTCTCAAGAAGACAGCATCCATCATTAAGGACCACCATCACCCAGGACATTGCTCCCATGAAGGAGGAGGAATAGGAGACTGAAATCACAAACTCAATGTTCAGGAAGAGCTTCTTCACCTCCACCATCTTATTGCTGAATGGACAATGAACCCATGAACACTACCTCACTATGTTTTCCTCTCTTTATGCACGACTTATTTAATTTAATTATATAAATATAAGACCACAAGATATAGGAGCAGAATTAGGCTAATTTGGACCATCGAGTCTGCTCCGCCATTTCATCATGGCTGATCTATTTTTCCTCTCAACCTCAATCTCCTACCTTTCCCCTCCGTACCCCTTCATGCCCTGACCAATCAAAAATCTATCAACCTCTGCCCTAAACATACCTAAAACCTGGCTTCCGCAGCTGCCTGTGGCAACGAATTCTGCAGATTTACTACACTCTGGCTGTAAGAAATTCCTTCTCGTCTAAAAGGACAACCCTCTATTCTGAGGCTATATCTTTTGGTCTAAGACACTCCACCACAGGAAACATCTTCTCCACTTCATTCTATCAAGGCCTTTCACCATTTGATAGGTTTCAATTAGGTCACCTTTCATTCTTCTGAATTCAAGTGAATACAGGCACAGAGCCATCAAACGGTCTTCATATGACAAGCTTTTAATCCTAGAATTATTTTCATGAACCTCCTTTGAAACCTCTCCAGTTTCAGCACATCTTTTCCAAGATGAGGGCCAAAAACTGCTCATAATACTCCAAGTGAGGCCTCAACAGTGTTTTATAAAGTCTCAAGATTATATCCTTGCTTTTATATTCTAGTCTCTTGAAGTGAATGCTAACATCACATTTGCCTTCCTCAGCACAGACTCAACCTACAGATGAACCCTTAGGGAATCCTGCACCAAGGACTCCCAAATTTCTTTGTGTCTCAGATTTTTGTATTTTCTCTCTATTTAGAAAGTAGTCAACCCTTTCATTTCTTCGACCAAAATGCATGATCATGCCCTTCCCAACACTGTATTCCATCTGCCACTTCCTTGCCCATTCTCCTAATCTTTCTAAGATCTTCGGTAGCATCTCTACCTGTCTCTCCACGTATCTTTGTATTGCCTGCAAACTTTGCAAGAAAGCTATCAATTCCATCATCCAAATCATTGACAGACAACGTAAAAAGAACCGGTCCCAACACACCACAGATCCCTGTGGAACACCACTAATCACCGGCAGCCAATCCCTTCTTCCCACTCTTTGCCTCCTCCCAATCAGCCACTGCTTAACCCACGCTCGAATCTTTTCTGTAATACCATGCCTCATGTGTGGCACCTTGTCAAAGATCTTCTGAAAATCCAAGTACACAATATTAACCGAATCCCCTTTGTCTATCTTGCTTGTTACTTCTTCAAAGAACTCCAACAGATATGGTTTGAAAGAAGAGTTAAAGAAGCCGCCTTTGTCAAACTGGAAAACCCATCACTGAACAAAGCTGGTGGGGTACAACACCACCTTTCAGCTACTTATGATGCAGTCCTAGCATCTCTACCCCAGTGTCTCCACAACAGTTTACACCTCCATTTATGCAAAGATAAGACAGATTACCCTCTCATTACTTGTACAACTCTAAACGACCTCATGTGATTGCTATACTTTTAAACAGCTCATAGACTTTTTAAGCTGGAAACTACCCTCCATGGACCAGAACTGGAGAAACCTCGTGGATGAGTGGCAAAACGGTTCCTATACAACACAGCAAGTGCAGTTGCCTTGATTTACTACTGTTTGGTACCCTCTTGATACAATATGTATCCTTGGATATTAAGCTCGCAGCTATAATCTTCTTTCAGCCATGATTATGATGCCTACAAAATCATACTTGCCAATCTGTAATTGTGCTACAAGTTCATCGACCTTATTCCATATACTGCGTACATTCAAATATAACACTTTCAGTCCTGTATTCGCCCTTTTTGATTTTGTCCACCTTTTACATTGCAAATCATCCTGTTGACTGTAATTTTGCCTTTCATCAGCCTCTCCTTGTTAGGAGTCTCACTGTACATTGCCTCGGTTTGTAACCCAACTACCTCATCTTCAGCACCATCACTCCAGTTCCCATCCCCCTGCCAAATTAGTTTAAACCCACCTGAGCAACTCCAGCCAACCTGCCCGCAAGAATATTGGACCCCGTCAGATTCAGGTGTATCCCATCCCTTTTGTTCAAGTCATACCTTACCCAGAAGAGATCCCAATGATCCCTAAATCTGAACCTGTGCCCTCTGCAGCAATTCCTCAGCCACACATTCACCTGCCAAATCATCCTGCTCTTACCCTCACTGACACATGGCACAGGCAGCATTCCAGAGATTACTATGCTGGAGGTCCTGTTTCTCAGCTTTCTACCTTATTCCCTATAATCTCTCTTCAGGAGCTTCTTGTCTTGTCTCCCTATGTCATTGGTCCCAATAGGTACCAATACTCCTGACTGTTTACCCTTGCCTTTGAGAATGCCATGGACATGATCCAAGGCATCCCTGATCATTGCACCAGAGAGCTAACATACGGGGTGATTGATAAGTTCATGGCCTAAGGTAGAAGGAGTCAATTTGAGAAAACTTAGCACATTTATTTTTCAACATAGCCCCCTCCTACATGTACACACAGTCCAGTGGTCATGGAGCATACGGATCCCTTCTTTGTAGAAGTGGTCCACAACAAGGGTGATTGATAAGTTCGTGGCCTAAGGTAGAAGGAGATGAGTTATTAACTTCAAACTTTCTGCATTATCACTCAGAGTTGAACTGCACGTGCAGTTCAAAATGTCTTGGACCTTCAGGTGGTCCAGAGCAGGGGTGATTGATAAGTTTGTGGCCTGAGATAGAAGGAGATGAGTTATACAGCTCTCATTACATGCACTTGCAGTTCAACTCTCTTGAGTGAAAAATGCAGAAAGTTTGAAGTTAATAACTCATTTCCTTCTACCTCAGGCCACGAATTTATCAATCACCCCTGCTGTGGACCACTTCTGGGGGTCCAAGATGCCGACTTCTACAAAGAAGGGATCTGTATGCTCCATGACCGCTGAACTAACTGTGTAAATGTAGGAAAAATAAATATGCTAGGTTTTCTAGGTTTTCTAAAATTGACTCCTTCTACCTTAGGCCACAAATTTATCAACCACCCCTTGTACCATCCAGGTGTCTCTATCACACCGCAGAATCTCCACTCTGCTCCTCTGGCTAAAGAATCTCCTATTAACATTGCAGTCCTCTTCACCTTTCTATATACAGATATATGTCTATATATACTGTAGGTATATAGATATGGTAATTTATGGTTTTTAATATTATGTATTGTATTGCATTGTACTGCTGCTGCAAACACATACCAGTGATATTAAACCTGATTCTGATTCTGAGTTTGTAGTCAGTCCCATACTCTTCCTATAGATGACTTCTCTGCCTAGAGCCAATAGAAGTGGGTTCCCCATTTGGGAATACAGGTCTACAGTCCCTTATCCGAGATCCTTGGGGTGAGTTACATTTCGGAATTCAGAATTTTTTGGATTTTAGACCCCCCCCCCCCATACCAAAAAACACGTATGTTCAAGTCCCTTATTTAACCTGTCTCAGTGCGGTGGACTTTAGGACCCAGCGGCACACCAAACCTACGCACATCCTCCCGTATACTTATCATCTCTAGATTACTTATAATACCTAATACAATGTAAAAACTATATAAATAGTTGTTATACTCTATTATTTAGGGAATAATGACAGAAAATTTTATTTCCAACAAAAACATTCAATAAAACATAAAAATACACAGCTTCAAACGAACCGAATCAAACACATGGTAAATGACTTCTTGGAATAAATGTAGAACGTTACTGTCACTGTCACTATAAAACTTCAGTAACTTGTCTTTCTGTTTATTTAAATCATATACAGTGGTAGTTCTGACACTATTTTCTTCAGTAACACGCCGCACAGACACACCACGATTAAGCTTCTGCAATAACTCCACTTTCTACGTTATTGATAATGATAGATGCTTCCTTCTCTTTTTCTCATTGCTACCCATTGGGGTATCTGCAGCTCGTTTTGACATTTTCACAGTGAAATTAAACTCAAAGTCAACAGTGAACACAAAATATCAGCGAACAGCAAATGCACGTGTAACCAGTACGAGCTCTGAGCCACAACTGACGTCTGGCGGCCTCTGCTAGTGCTGCTACGTCACACCTGAGTGACATCAGCTGTTGGTGAAAAAAAAACGGTTTTCAGAGCTTTTTGGATTTCAGAATTTCGGATAAAGGAATGTGCACCTGTATAAATCAGTGCTGCACAGAAAATCTACATGCCGGCTGTCATTGTCAGTTGGGAAATCGTAGGAAGAACCGTCATAGAAGACAATAAGTACTACAGCACAGAAACAGGCTCTTTAACCCATCTTGCCCACATCAAGTGGCTATTCTGTCTCATCCCATTGAATCATATCTGGACGATAGTACTCCATTTCACTTCCATCCATGTACTTAGCCAACCTTATCTTAAACATTTCAATCATACCTGCATTCACTGTTTCTGCTGGCAGCTAATTCCACATTTGCACCACTCTCTAGGTGAAGAAATTCACCCCCAAGGATCCCCTTAAATATTTTGCCTTTCACCCTTAACCTATGACCTCTAGCTTAGTCTCACTCAACCTCAGTGGAAAAAGTGTGCTTGCATTTACCCGATCTATACCCTTCATAACTTTGTACATGTCTAACAAATTTCCCTTTATTCTCCTACTCTGCAAGGAGTAAAGTCCCTAACCTATTCGGTCTTTCCTTATAACACAAGTCCTCTAATCCTTGTAGATTTTCTCTGTATTCTTTCAACTTTATTTACATCTTTCCTATAGGCAGGTGACCAGAACTGCACACAGTATTCCAAATTTGGCCTCACTAACATCTTATATAATTTCAATATAGCATCCAAACCCCTCCATTCAATATTTGATTTATGAAGCCCAATGTGTCAAAAAAGCTTTCCTTCTGACTCTATCTACCTTTGACATAGTCATTGTGAATGAAGTAACAGTAGCACTTACATCCATTGAGACGTCGGCGATGAAACGTGTCAACTGCTGCTTGAGAAGCAACTTGGATCCACTCCAATTTGCCTACCGTCACAATAGGTCTACAACAAATGCCATTTCATTGGCTCTTCACTCAACCCTGGAACACCTGGACAGCGAAGACGCATACACAGGATGCTCTTCATCAACTATAGCTCTTCATTCAATACTATCATCCCCTCAAAAGTAATCAATAAGCTTCAGGACCTTGACCTTAATACCTCCTTGTGCAGTTGAATCATTAACTTCCTCACATGCAGACCCAGTCAGTTCAGATTGGCGACAACATCTCCACCACAATCTCTATCAGCACAGGTGCACTGCAAGGCTGTGTGCTTAGTCCCCTGCTCCACTTGCTTTATATTTATAACTAAGCACAGCTCCAATGCTATATTTAAGTTTGCTGACAACACCACTGTTTCTGGTGATTCAAAAGTGGTGACGAATCAGCATATAGGTGGGAGATTGAAAATTTGGATGAGTGGTGCAATAACAACAATCTCTTCCTCAATGTCAGCAAAACCAGGGAGCTGATTATTGCCTTCAGGAGAAAGAAACCAGAGGTCCATGAGCTTAGGGGATCAGAGGTGGAGGGGATCAGCAACTGGTGTTACCATTTCAGAGGATCTGTCCTACGTAATACCATAATGAAGACTGCATGACAGCGCCTCTGTTTCCTTAGAAGTTTGCGAAGGTTTGGCATGACATCAAAAACTTTGACAAACTTCTATAGATGTGTGGTAGAGGGTATATTGACAGGTTACATCACAGCTTGGTATGGAAACATCAATGCCTTTGAATGGAAAAGCCTATAAAATGTAGTGGATATGGCCAGTACATCATGGGTAAATATCCTCCCCACCATTGTATATATCTACACGCAGTGCTGTCGCAGGAAAACAGCATCCATCATCAAGGACCTCTACTATACAGGCCATGCTCTCTACTCACTGTTGCCATCAGGAAGAAGGTACAGGAGTTTCAGGGCCTACACCACCAGGTTCAGGAACAGTTATTACCCTCAACCATCAGGCTGTTGAACCGGAGGAGATAACTTCACTCACCTTCAATTACCCTGTCATTGAGTTGTTTACACAATCAATAGACTCACTTTCAAGGACTCTTCATCTCATGTTTTCAATATTTATTGCTTATATATTATTATTATTATTTTTATTTATTTTTCCTCAGCTCAAGCTGGTAAAACCTGAGGTAAGGGCATAGCCGACCATGCTTATTTGTCAATTGCTAGGAACTTTCGGACTATCCTAGTGGTGCTTAGTACGTGGCTTTCTGAAGACTTATACAGAAATTACTGTGCAGCCCTAATTGTTTAATGCTATTGTGTAGTGCCTTTGGGATAACACCAGTTGTAGATATTACTATCAAGACATGGATACCTTGTTCATGTTCCAAAGTCTTTCAGTTTCCTCTTTTAATTCAGCATATTTTGGTGATTTTCACTGACTGATTTTGTAAGTTGTGTGTGTTCGGAATGGCTATATCTATTAAATTAGTTGCTTTTGCCTGTTTGTCCTGTATTATTATAATGTCTGGATGGTTATTATGGATGGTCCTATCTGTAATGACTGAGCAGTCATCATATAATTTGTGGTATTCTGACTCTAAAACTGGATCAAGCTTGTACTTATTGTAAGGTGTGATTTCTTTTATTTTTTGTATTTTAAAGCAAGATTTTATGAATGATATTTGCCACTTGATTGTGCCTGTGTAAGTGATCTGATTGTGTTAAACTGCTGCATTATTATTATTATTTTTATTATCTTTTGTATTTGCACAGTTTGCTGTCTTTTGTACATCGGTGGTTTGTCCGTCCTGTTGGGTGTGGTTTTTCATTATTGTGAATCACTCTGGGCACTGAGCTGATTTGAAGAACTTGAGGGTGGCTTTGGGCTGGGCGGCGAAATCTGGACCTGGAACGACTTTCAGGGCGGTGTGGTTTATGCCCTGAGCCCTTCACAATAGCCGGGTCCTTCTGTTGTTTGGTCAATTTAAACACCTGCCCAGATAGACTGAAAAGACAGGGTCTTAGGATCCGAGGCGAGAGCCGATTTTGCTTGCTCTCCATGCTGGTCACTCCTCTCTCCATGGCACTGATGCTGTAAAGACTGCTTTGTCTGCTGTGGTCCATACCTGCTAACATGATAAACTGATAGGCGAGCCTTTGGGCCTACTCCAGGCTGCTCTGGGGTTCACATCTGAGGACTCAATTTGGTTTACAATGTTGTTCGCTTCAATTGTTTGCATGATTTGTGTGTTTTTTAAAAATTCTTTCTCTTGTACGACTGGTGTTAGTCTTTTACTCTTTTTATTTGGGCTCTTTCGAGTTTCTTGCTTTGTGGCTACCTGTAATCAAACAAATCTCAAGTTTGCCTAACTTACACATTCTTTGATAATAAAATTACTTTGAATTGAATTGAATTAAGATTCTTTGATTACCTGTGATTGCCACAAGAAAATGAATGGTACTTTTGATAATAAATTTACTTTGAACTTTGAAATCACTGGACTAGCAATCAGTGCTGGTTAGAAAATCACAGAGTTCATTGTCAGTTCAGTCACAATTTTCAGGATAGTCAGTCATTGCCAATTAAAAATTTACAGCTTTAGGGGATGGTTAGTTGAAAAATTTCCAGGCAATAGTCATTGCAAGTTCAAAAAAAAAACACTTGACCAGAAGCAACACTCAAAGAATGCCAGAGGAACTCAGCAGGCCAGGTTGCAACTATAGAAAAAGAGTACAGGTGATGTTTTGGGCTGAGACCCTTCAGCAGGACTGAAGGGAAAAAAAGTGAGTAGATTTAAAAAGTGGGGGATGGGAGAGAGAAGCACAAAGTGATAGGTGAAATTGGGAGAGGGAGGGATGAAGTGAAGCGCTGGGAAGTTGGTGAAAGAGACACAAGACTGGAGAAGAGGTATCTAATAGGAGAAGACAGAAGGCCATGAAAGAAATAAAAGGGGGAGGAGCACCAGAGGGAGGCGATGGGCAAGCAAGGAGATAAGGTGAGAGAGGGAAAAGGGGAATGGGGAATGGTGAAGGGGGGAAAAGAGGGCATTTCCAGAAGTTCCAGAAACGCCACCAGGTTGGAGGCTACCCAGATGGAATATAAGGTGTTGTTCCTGCAACCTGAGTGTAGCCTCATCCTGACAGTACAGGAGGCCATGGATTAATATATTCGAAGGGGAATGGGAAGTAGAATTAAAATGGGTGGCCACTGGGAGATCCCACTTCTGCTGGCAGGTGGGGAGTAGGTACTTGGTGAAGCGGTCTCCCAATCTATGTCAGGTCTCACCAATGTACAAGAGACCACACGGGGAACACTGGACACAGTATATGACCGCAATAGACTCACAGATGAAATGTCACCTCACCTGGAAGGACTTTTTGGGGGCCTGAATGGTAAGGAGGGAGGATGTGTAGGGGCAGCTGTAGCATTTCTTCTGCTTGCAACGGTAAGTGCCAGGAGGGAGATCAGTGGGGATGGACGAAAGGACAAGGGAGTTGCATAGGTAGCGATCCCTGCAGAAAGCGGAAAGTGGGCGTGGAGAGAGAAAGATGCACTTGGTGGTGGGATCCTGTTGGAGATGGGGGTCGCAGAGAATTACATGCTGAAGGTGGAGGCTGGTGGGGTGCTGGTGAGGACAAGAGGAACCCTATCCCTAGCAGGGTGGCAGGAGGTTGGGATAAGTGCAGACGTGCGTGAAATGGAAGAGATGTGATTGAGGGCAGCATTGATGGTGGACGAAGGCAAGCCCCTTTCTTTGAAAAAGGAGGACATCTCCTTTGTTGAGGAATGAAAAGCATTCTGAGAGCAGATGCAGTGGAGACGGAGGAATTGAGAGAAGGGGATGGCGTTTTTACAAGTAACAGTGTGAGAAGAGATATAGTCCAGGTAGCTGATAGAGTCCGTGGATTTATAATAGACATCAGTAGATAAGTTGTCTCCCGAGATGGAGACAGAGAGATCAAGAAATGGGAGGGAGGTGTCGGAAATGAACCAGGTAAATTTGAAGGCATGGTGGAAGTTGGAGGCATAGTTGATGAAGTCGACAAGTTCCGCATGGGTACAGGAAGCAGCACCAATGCAGTCGTTGATATAGCATCAGAAAAGTGGGAAACGAACACCAATGTAGGCATAGAACATAGACTGCTCTACGTAGCTGACTAAAAGGTAGTTATAACTGGGATCCATGTGAGTGCCCATGGCTATACCTTTTGTTTGAAGGAAGTGGGAGGAGTCAAAGGAGAAATTACTAAGAGTGAGGACAAATTCTGTTAGATGGAGGAGAGTGGTGGTGGTGTGGAACTGGTTGGGTCTGGTGTTCAGAAAGAGCTTTGAGGCCTTCCTGGTGGTAGATGTGGGTGTCCAGAAAGAAATGGAGAGCTTTTAGTCCTTTCTGGTGGGGGATGGAGGTAACCAGAAGTATCAGTTATAAGCCATTCACCTTTGCATACCTACTGTGCTACTAAATAAGATCGTGTCTGATCTTTTACTTCAGCATCACTTTCCTGCACTAACCCCATATCCCTTGATTCTTTGAATATCAAAGAATATCCATTTGTAAGCAGTTTAAAAATCTTCAACAACTCAGCCTTTATAGTCCTTTGAGCAATGCTGTGCTTCCCTCTGTGAAGAAATTTCTCTTCTCAGTCCTGAACAGATGGCTCTTATTTTAAGATCGTAACCTCTGGTTCTAGATATCCTTGACAGTAAATTATAAATTATATGTGTATCTTGTTAAGCTTCTTAAGAGGACGATGCGTTGCGTTGAGATTGTGCCTTATTCTGTTGAATTGAGAAGAGGTTAGAGCATGTAACAGTACAACTCAGGAATGGGCTCTTTAACCACAATGCACTGTACGCAGTGCCAAATTGAAGCAAATCTCTTCTGCCTGTATGTTCAAAGTTCAAAATAAATTTATTATTGAAGTATGTATATGTCACCATATATTGAGATACATTTTCTTGCAGCATTCACGGTAGAACAAAGAAATACAATAGAATCACTGAAAAGCTACACACAAAGACTGACAAACAACTACTTTTTTCAAAAGAAGAGGGTGAAAATTCAGATTAATAAACAACCAAATAAATAATCCTGATAACATGAGTCCTTAAAAGTGAGTCCATAGGCTATGGAATCAGTTCAGAGTTGAGGTGAGTGAAATTATCCATGCTGATCTATGTCCCTCCATTCCTTGCACATTTATGTATCTGTCCAGCAGCTCATTAAATGCTACTATTGTATCTGCTTCAATCACTACCCCTGGCAGCCTGTAACAGGCACCCAGCATTCTGTGCTTTACTAAAAAATTTGACCCACACATCTCTTTTAAACTTTTGCCATCTCACCTGGAATGCATATCCTCCAGTACTTGATATTTTTTACCTTGGAGAAAGACTCTGACTGTTTACTCTACCTTTGCTTCTCATAGTCTTGTAAACTTCTGTGAGGTTCCCCCTCAGCCTGTAAAGCAGAGGTCCCTAACCACCAGGCTGTGAGGAAACGATATGAGTCAGCTGCACCTTTCCTCATTCCCTGTCACGCACTGTTGAACTTGAACATAGGGTTGCCAACTGTCCCATATTTGCCGGGACATCCCATATACTGGGCTAAATTGGTTTGTCCTGTATTTCCCCCGTTAAGGTAGAGCGTTCATATGAAACCTTTCGTGTCGAAATGGCGTGAAGCGAAGAAGCAATTACCATTAACTTATATGGGAAAAATTTTTGAGCCAAAAAATAACGTAACAAATCATACCAAATAACACATAAAACTGAAAATAAATAACATTAACATATAATAAAAGCAGGAATAATATGATAAATGCACAGCCTATATAAAGTAGAAATAATGTATGTACAGTATAGTTGGGAAGATGAAGGCAAAACCGATTAGTAGGAAAAAAATTTGGCACGTACGCACATGCACACATCACATGCGCACGTCATGCATGTGCACACAGGTGCCGCACAAGGCTTCATGGTCATGGTAGTCTTTCCTGGGATAAAGTGTCCCAGGATTTGACTGCAACTTTTGTCACTTATTTGGGAGTGAGAAAGTTGGCATCCCTCACTGTAGATAGATAGACATACTTTATTGATCCGGAGGGAAATTGGATTTTGTTACAGTTGCACCAACCAAGAATAGAGTAGAAATATAGCGATATAAAACCATAAATAATTAAATAATAATATGTAAATTATGCCCGTTGGAAATAAGTCCAGGACCAGCCTATTGGCTCAGGGTGTCTGACCCTCCAAGGGAGGAGTTGTAAAGTTTGATAGCCGCAGGCAGGAATGACTTCCTATGACGCTCAGTATTGCATCTTGGTGGAATGAGTCTGTGGCTGAATGTACTCCTGTGCTCAACCAGTACATTATGTAGTGGATGGGAGACATTGTCCAAGATGGCATGCAACTTAGACAGCATCCTCTTTTCAGACACCACTGTGAGAGAGTCCAATTCCATCCCCATAACATCGCTGGCCTTATGAATGAGTTTGATTCTGTTGGTGTCTGCTACCCTCAGCCTGCTGCCCCAGCACACAACAGCAAACATGATAGCACTGGCCAGCACAGACTGGTAGAACATCCTCAGCATCGTCAGACAGATGTTAAAGGACCTCAGTCTCCTCAGGAAATAGAGACAGCTCTGACCCTTCTTGTAGACAGCCTCAGTGTTCTTTGACCAGTCCAGTTTATTGTCAATTCGTATCCCCAGGTATTTGTAATTCTCCACCATGTCCACACTGACCCCCTGGATGGAAACAGGGGTCACTGGTGCCTTAGCCCTCCTCAGGACCACCACCAGCTCCTTAGTCTTTTTCACATTAAGCTGCAGATAATTCTGCTCACACCATGTGACAAAGTTTCCCACCGTAGCCCTGTACTCAGCCTCATCTCCCTTGCTGATGCATCCAACTATGGCAGAGTCATCAGAAAACTTCTGAAGATAACAAGACTCTGTGCAGTCGTTGAAGTCCGAGGTGTAGATGATGAAGAGAAAGGGAGACAAGACAGTCCCCTGTGGAGCCCCAGTGCTGCTGACCACTCTGTCTGACACACAGTGTTGCAAGCACACGTACTGTGGTCTGCCAGTCAGGTAATCAATAATCCATGACACCAGGAAAGCATCCACCTGCATCACTGTCAGCTTCTCCCCCAGCAGAGCAGGGAGAGAAACTGACAGCTGTAAAAGACATGTTGAGGAGAGTTTAACCCTATTTGAACACCCTCCCACACCCCCGGGGCCGGGTCGGCCGGTCCGCAAGAGTATTGCCAATATTAAACCGGTCCGTGGCGCTTCGATCCATCTAGTCCCTGCTGAACTGTTATCCTGCTTAGCCCCATTGACCCAAACCTTGATTACAGCCCTCCGCCCTCCTTACCCCTCCTATCTATATACCCATCTAAGCTTTTCCTAATATTGAAATCAATCCTGAATCCACCACTTCTGCTGGATGCACTTTCCACACTCATACCACACTCTGAGTGAATGTTTCCCTTAAATTCTTCACATTTTAAACTTAACCTATGACCTGTAATTCTAGACTCACTGAAAGTCAGTGGGAAATGCCAGCTTGCACTTAACATTTGCTTGGATTAAAATCCACCTGTCATTTTTCAACCCTTGTCTGTAACTGACCAATATTCTGCTTTATGCTTTGGCAGCGATAACTTCCAAATTGACCATAACTCCAATCTCCAGGTCATCTACAAACTTACTAGCCAACCCAGCTACACATTTACCCAGATACGTATTACAATCAAGAACCCAGCAATCTTTTGTCTTGTTTTTTTTTTCAATAAACTTATAGCTTCTCAAAAGACCCAGCTGCACCACCTTCCTGATTTTGGCCCTGTCTAATCATTCCTCTCCTCATCTGGAAGTGAGGTCACATGGGATCCAGGGTGAGCCTGCCAACTTGATACAAAGTAGCTTGAAAGTGTTAGAGGATGCTTTTGGAGGTCACTTTATGATTCGAGGCCTGTGACCAGTGCTATGCTGTAGGGATCAGTGCTGGGTCAATTGGTGTTGTCTTACATATTAATGATTTGGATGAGGATGTAGTTGGCTTGATTAGAACGTTTGTGGATGACACTAAAATTGGTGGAGTGTGCTGAACAGTAAAGATATTAAAACTGTATCTAGATCAACTGGTAAGGTAGGCCAAGGAATGGCAGATGAAATTTAACAGACAATTGTGAAATGATTGATCTTAGTATTCCAGAATTTTGCTGTTTTAGAAAAGAAAGAGAGGGAGGTAAGAGAGGTGGGAGAGTTGCACTAATTATCAGGGACAATATCACAGCTGTACTTGTAGGATACATAATGGAGGGTTCATCCACCTAATCTATTTGGGTAGAAAAGTGCATACTGATATACAAGGGCATTTTGAGATTTAGTAAGATCTTTGACAAAGTTCCTTGGGAACCATGGTGACTTGGCCATTTGGATTTTAAATTATTTTGCCCATAGATGACACAGAGTATTCCGGCTGAAGATCCGTGACTAGTGATGTTCTACAAGGACCTCTACTGGGAACTCTCATGTTATATAGTGACCCACATGAAAGTGCATTTGGGTGGATTATTATGATTGCAGACACTGCAAGGATTGATAGTTTTGTAGATAGTGTAGAAGATTGTCTAAATAGACAACGGTATATATCCGTTGTAGATATAAACAAAGATATGGTCAATGTGAGGTGATACATTTTGGGAAATCAAATATAAATGGACAGTACATTGATAATGGTAAGACCCAAAAATGTTGGTGTACAATGTGATCTTTAGGTTCAAGCCCATATCAACCTGAAACTGGCAGCACAACTTGATAGGCATATGACATGCTTGCTTTTATTAGTTGAGACATTGATTTCAAGAATTGAGAAATTATTATGCAGCTTTCTGAAACTTTAGTTAGGGCACCGATGGAGAATTGCATTCAATTCTAGTTGCACCATTAAAATAGGGCTGTGGAAGCTTTGGAGAGGATGCAGAAGAGGATGGTGCCTGCATTATAGAGTGCATGTGCTATCAGGAAAGATTGGACAGACTTCCAATTTGTCTTCCAATTTGAAAGAGGTTATCTTCTGTGGGGTGGGAGAGGCTAGGGATGGACCTGATACATAATCTGATAAATTACTGAAGCATAGACAGGGTATACAAAGGAATTATCATTATTTTGAGTCTAAATCCTGTATCAGGATGTCAAGTTGCCACTGGAGGAACTTAGTGCTTTGATTAACGGGCACAAGATGGCACACCTTGCTGCCTTCCCATTAATGTGAGGGACTTAAAGCAATCTAGCTTAAAGAAGCCTCTGCTGAACCATTACAGCATGTCATCTGCGACACAAGAGGACCCAACACACGTGATCACTGTCAGTCCTTCATGAGCATCTATTAATCCATCCCATGCCTGAACATCAGGAAATCTGACCATCTTACCGTGCTTCTACTTCCTCTCTACATATAGAAACTGAAGAGTGTGGCACCAGTTGTGTGAACCACGAAAGTATGGTCAAGGGGAACAGAGGAGTGTATATAGTTTTGTTTTGAATCAGTGAGCATTCAGTGATTCATCAATGGATCTGAATGAATATGCCAGTTATCACCAACTTCATCAAGACCTGCATACATGAGTGTGTGCCCATACAAACTTAACTTTCTCAAACCAGAAGCCCTAGATGAAGCAGGTGATTCATAGTATGCTAAGAAATAGATATGTGGCGTTTAGCTCGAGACCAACATGATTAGATTGGGATTGGTAATAACAAGGCCTCCGTCGACAAATGTGCACCACAAGGCTGTGTGCTAAGCCGTTTGCTCAACTCATTTTATATTTGTTGCCGTACACAGCTCCATTGTCATATTCAAGTTTGCTGATGACACCTCTGTTGTAGGCTGAATGAAAGGTGGTGACAAATCAGCATATAGGAGAAAGATGGAAAAACTGGCTGAGTGGTGCCATAGCAACCTCTTACTCAATGTCAGCAAGAGCAAGGAGCTGATTATTGACTTCAGGAGGAGGAAATGAGACAGTCGCCATCAGAAGATCAGCAACTTTAAATACCTCTGTGTTATTTCAGAGGATCTGTCCTGGATCTAGCATGTAATACCATTATGAAGAAAGAATGACAGTCCCTCTACTTCCTTAGAAGTTTGCAAAGACATCTAAAACTTTGACAAAGTTCTATACATGTGTAGTGGAAAAAGTAGTGGATATGATTCAGTTCAACACCAGGTAAGGCCCTCCCCACCATTAAACATATCTACATGAAATATTGTTGCAGGTAAGCAGCATCTACCACCCAGGACATGCTATTTTCTGGCTTCTGCCATTAGAAAGAAAGTATAGGAGCCTCAGGACTCACACTACCAGGTTTAGAAACAGTTACTGCCCCTCAACCATCAGGCTCTTGAATCAAACGGGATAAACTCACTCAACTTCACTTGCGCAATCTTTGAAATATTTCCATAACTTATGGAGTCACTTTCAAGGATTCTTCATCTTAATATTTATTGCTTATTTATTTATTATTATTACTTCTTTCTTTTTGTATTTGCACAGTTTGTTGTCTTTTGCACACTGGTTGAACACCAAAGTAGATGCATTCTTTCATTGATTCTATTATGTTGTTACTGTATTATGGATTTGTTGTGCATGCCTGCAAGAAAATAAATCTCAGAGTTGTATATGGTGTCATATATTGTTAACAATGGTGCTGTCTTGCTCTGGGTTGGCCCGATGGCTTTCTTGATCCCCTCGTACACTCCATGGATGTTGCCTGTGTCAAATGATGACTGAATGCTTTCGCATAGTTGTAGCCAGTAGTCATTTGCACAGCGTCTGGCTGTTTCCTGGGCCTTGCTTCTTGCTGTCCTTAGCGCTTGCAGTGTTGCCTGGGTGGGGTGGCGTTTGTGCTGTAGTAGTGCAACACACTTCACCATCAACCATTACCATCAACAACTACGAGCTGGAGGTAGTTCACAAGTTTACATACCTTGGCTCCACCATCATGGACAGCCTCTCCCTAGATGCTGAGATCAACAGACGGATCGGATGAGCAGCCTCAACATTCGCCAGGCTGACAAAGAGAGTCTGGGAGAACAGAAAGCTGACGACGCACACCAAAGTTGCAGTATACAGGGCCTGCGTCCTCAGCACACTGCTTTACGGCAGTGAGACCTGGAGCCTCTACTACAGACAAGAGCGGCGTGTCAACGCCTTCCACCTTCGCAGCCTGCGACGCATCCTGGATATCACGTGGAACTGACCGAGTCACCAACAATGAGGTCCTGGCCCACGCCCAGATACTCAGCCTCTTCACCCTGCTCTGACAACGCCGTCTCCGCTGGCTGGGCCACGTACACCGCATGTCAGATGGGAGGATCCCGAAAGACCTGCTGTACGGGGAACTGGCCTCCGGCAAGAGAGCACAAGGGTGGCCCCATCTTCGTTTCAAAGACGTTTGCAAGAGAGACATGAAGTCACTGAAAATGAACGTAGAGAGGTGGGAGGACATCGCAAGTGATCGCTCTCACTGGAGGCTGGAACTACGCAGAGGTCTAAAAAGAGGAGAAGAGAAGCTGAGGCTTGCTGCTGAAGAAAAGCGCACTCATCGGAAAAACAGCACCAAGACAACACTGGAGGACAGCGCCTTCAAGTGCAGTCGATGCAGCCGAGACTGTCACTCCCGTGTGGGCCTCTACAGCCACAACAGACGCTGCTCTAACACAGACTGAAGCAAGACTTTCCAGGCACAGATCCATTGTCTCATGAGACTAACGGATGCCACCACCACCACCACCATTGTTAATAAATTGACTTTGAACTTTGAACTTGGAACTTTGTTGCTGCCATCAGGCAGAAAATACTGGAGCCTGAAGACCCCATGCATCAAGGTTTAACAACATGCTTCTTCCCCATTGCCATCAGATTTTTGAACTGACCTGAACAATCTTAACTCTACCTCAGACTATATTTTTTTACTCTTTCTCAGTCTTGTAACAGTGTCATTGTTTAATTTTCACACATTTAATGTGTGTATAATTGATGTTAACCAAGTTTATGTTGCATTTGTTCTTGTTTGAGCTTACTTACTTAATCCCATCACCCCGACTGGGGCATAGGCTGCTGAAAGCAACTTGCCAGAGCCCTCTGTCCCAGAATAGTCTTTCCCCAAGTATAGCCCATCCTGTCCCAGGGATGAGGTCCCTCGAGTCTCTGTTGGTGATTCTATAGCTCTGTTTGTTACGGGAGGTGATTGCTAGATCTATGACCTATTGAATTATTTAACAACTTTCCATACCATGCACAACACTGCCAATTTTTGTGCTGACTGCTAACTTATGAATCAGCCTGCCAATATACCATAAACAACAGAGATCTTATCACTGATCTTTGCAGAACATTGCTTCAAGAAGCATCCCTCATCAAAGATCTCCACCATCCAGGCCAGGCATTTTTCTCACAGTTCCCATTGGGCAAGAGGAACAGAAGCCTGAAGTCCCATACCACCATGTTCAGGAACAGCTACTCCCCTTCAAATGTTCAGTTCTTGAACTAACCAACAGAACCCTATTCACCACTGCAGTTTAGCAACACCATGACTACTCTGATCACTTTGCACTAAAATGGATTTTAGACCATAAGACCATGACATATAGGATCAGAATTAGGCCATTTGGCCCATTGTGTGTGTTCCGCTATTCAATCATAGCTGATCCTTTTCTCCCCTCCTCTGCCTTAAATACACCCAACAACCTGGCCTCCACAGCTGCCTGTGGAATTAAATTCCACAAATTCACCACCCTCTGGCTAAAGGAATGTCTCCGCATCTGGTTTAAATGGACGTCCCTCTATCCTGAGGCTGTATCCTAGACTCCCCCATCATGGGAAGCATCCTTTCCGCATCTACTCTGTCTAAGCCTTTCAATATTCGAAAGATTTCAATGAGATCCCCCTTCATCCTTCTAAATTCCAGTAAGTACAGATCCAGAGCTATCAAATGTTCCTCGTATGATAACCCTTTCATTCCCAGAATCATCCTTGTGAACCTTCTTTGAACCCTCTCCAATGCCAGTACATCTTCTCTTAGATGAGGAGCCCAAAACTGTTCACAGTACTCAAGGTGAGGCCTCACCAGTGCCTTCTAAAGCCTCAGCATCGCATCCCCGTTCTTGTATACTAGACCTCTTGAAATTACTGCTAACGTTGCATTTGCCTTCCTCACCACTGACTCCACCTGCAAGTTTTCTGCACAAGGACTCCCAAGTCCCTTTGCATCTCAGATTTATGGATTTTCTCCCCATTCAGAAAATAGTCTGCACATTTATTTCTTCTACCAAAGTGCATGACCATGCATTTTCGAACATTGTATTTAATTTTCCACATTGTGGCCCATTCTACTAGTCTGTTTATGTACTTCTGCAGCCTACCTGTTTCCTCAATGCTATCTGCCCCTCCACCAATTTTCATATCATCTCCAAACTTGGCAACAAAGCCATCTATTCTATCATCTAAATCATTGATATACAGCATAAAAAGAAGCGGTCCAACACCAGTCCCTGTGGAACACCACTAGTCACTGGCAGCCAACCAGAAAATGACCCTTTTATTCCTACTCACTGCCTCCTACCAATCAGCTAATGTTCTAACCATGCCAGTAACTTTCCTGTAGTACCATGGGCTCTTAATTTGGTAAGCAGCCTAGGTGTGGCACCTTGTCAAAGGCCTTTTTAAAGTCCAAATATACAGCAAACACTGCATCCCCTTTACCTATCCTATGAATTCCTCAAAGAATTCTAACAGGTTCATCAGGCAAGATTTTCCCTTAAGGAACCCATGCCAACTTTGCCCTATCTTGTTCCATGTCTCCATGTACTCCCTAACCTTATCCTTAACAATTGACTCCAACATCTTCCGAACCACTGAGATCAGGCTAACTGGTCTATAATTTCCTTTCTGCTGCCTTCCTCCTTTTAAAGAGAGGAATAACCAGTCCTCTGGTATCATGTTAGAGTCCAATGATTCTAGAAAGATCATTACTAATGCCTGCACAATATCTACCTCCTTCAGAACCCTTGAATGCAGTTCATCTGGTCCGGGTGACTTATGTACCCTTAAGTCATTCAGCTTTTGAGCACCTTCTCCTTTGTAATAGTAACTGCACTCACTTCTCTTCCCTCACATCTTTCAACATCTGGCACACTGCTGTTGTCTTCCACAGTGAAGACTGATGCAAAATACTAAGTTAGTTCATCTGCCATCTCCTTGGCCCCTGTTATTATTTATTTGGCCTCATTTCTAGCAGTCCTGTATCCACTATCGTCTCTCTTTTATTTTTTACCTACTTGAAAAAGCTTTTACTATCCAAATTGATATTGTTTGCTAGCTTCCTTTCATATTTCATCTTTTCCCTCCTAATGATTCTTTTGGTTGCTCTCTGTAGGGTTTTAAAAGCTTCCCAATCCCGCCTTCCCACTAATTTTTGCTTTGTTGTATGCCCTCTCTTTTGCTTTTACATTAGCTTTGACTTCTTTTGTCAGCCACGATTGTACTATTTTGCCATTGAGTATTTCTTCATTTTTGGAATACATCTATCCAGAAACTCATGCCATTGCTGCTCTGCTGTCATCCCTGCCAGCGTCTCCTTTCAATTTACTTTGGCCAACTCCTTTCTCATACCACTGTAATTTCCTTTACTCCACTGAAATACTGCTACATCAGACTTTACTTTCTCCCTGTCAAACTTTAAGTTGAACTCTATCATATTGTGATCACTGGTTCCTAAGGGTTCTTTTACCTTAAACTCCCTAATCGCCTCTGGTTCATTACATAGCACCCAATCCAATATAGCTGATCCCCTAGTAGGCTCAATGACAAACGGCTCTAAAATGCCACCTCATAGGCATTCAACAAACTCACTCTCTTGAGATCCATTTCCAACCTGATTTTCCCAATCAACCTCCATGTTGAAATCTCCCATGGCTATCATAACATTGCCCTTTTGACATGCCTTTTCTATTTCCCGTTGTAACCTGTGGTTCACCTCCCAACCACTGTTGGGAGGCCTGTATATAACTGCCATCAATGTCCTTTTACCCTTGCAGCTTCTTAACTCAACCCACAAGGATTCAACATCTTCCAATCCTATGTCACATCTTTCTTCTAATTTGATGCCATTCTTTAACAGCAGAACCACACCACCCCTCTGCCTACCTTCCTATCCCTCCAATACAATGTGTAACTCGGACTTTTAGCTCCCAACTACAACCATCCTTCAGTCACAGTTCAGTGATGGCCAATACATCATACCGCAACAAGGTATCTTGTTGTAATACTGCAACAAGATCATCCACCTTATTTCTTATTCTCCATACATTGAGATTTAACACTTTGAGTATTGTATTTACTACCCTTTTTAATTCTGCATCACTAATGCACTGATACTCACTCTGCTGGCTACGATTATGTGCTATCATCTGCCTGCCCTTCCTGACATTCTGACTGCACGCTATCTTTGCTTTTTTACCATTTGACCTGTCCTGAGACCCTTCACTCTGGTTCCCTTTTCTCTTCTAAGACTTTTTCCTTGTGAAAATTGTATATAATTTATTTAATAGACACAAGAAATTCTGCAGATACTAGAAATCCAGAGCAACACACACAAAATTTTGGAAGAACTCAACAGGTCAAGCAAAATCTGTGGAAATGAATAAACAGTCAATATCTTGTGAATGCTGCTTATATCACGCTGTGTGCCTGTGATTCTGCTACAAGTTATTACCTCAACAACATCACTGCTCATTGACCTCCAGTTAGAATAATAGCCCTTCTGTTTTTAAAGGTCAAGCCAGTGACAGCCCATTTTATAGTTACCCAGTTTCTCTTTGCATGCGTTTTTTAAATAAACGTACAATATTTACTACTCTCCAGTACTCTAGCACATTCACCATTGCTGATGAAGATGCAGATATCTCAACCAGAGCTCTTGAACCTCCCATGATGTTCTTGGATATGCGTGGTCAATCCCCAGAGATTTGCCTACCTTCATGCATTTTAAGATGCCCATCATTTCTTCCACTGCAGTGGTTCCCAAGGTGGGCCATATCTCCCTCCTGAATGGGTTTCTAAGGGAGCCATGATGGGGGCCCTCAGTGGTGCATCTGAGGGATGACATGCTTAATATAATAAATAAATTGCTTATCATAAGAATTTCATCCTTAGTGCCTCATAATTGATTACAATGTTCATGTCATCACATCCTCTCCTGCCAACCCACAGTTCTCCTAGAATGCTCAAAGTGCATTATAGTTGTTGAATAGCAATGTGACACTTCTGTATTTTAGCCTAGAATGAGAAATCTGTACTGAAGAAATTGTGTTATGTTTGGGTCCAGCCCTGACATTATTATCATTCGCTACTAGTATGATTCTCATACTCTAATCACGCAGGGACTCAATTCCTATAATGCAACTCCATTGAATTAGGGTATGGCATTCAATGGGTTAAACTTCAAAATTAGATTAGATTCAACTTTATTGTCATTGTGCCGAGTACAGATACAAAGCCAATGAAATGCAGTTAGCATCTAACCGGAAATGCAAAGAATAGTGTCATTTACAAAATAACTGTGAATAAAAAGTAAGTGCTACAGTACACAAATATAAAAGTACTGAGACAGTACAATATGGATGCAATACTGCTTAGCGCTGTGATGTGAGGTTCAGCAGGGTAACAGCCTCAGGGAAGAAGCTCTTCCTGTGCCTGCTGGTGCAGGAGCGGAGGCTCCTGTAGCACCTACCGGTTGGGAGGAGAGTAAAAAGTTCATGGTTAGGGTGAGATGCATCCTTGATAATGCTTTTCGCCCCACCCAGGCAGCGTTTACGGTAGATGTTCTCAATGGTGGACAATTGGCTGCTGATAATCCGCTGGGCAGTTTTCACTACACGTTGGAGTGCTTTGCGGTCCGATATGGGACAATTGCCATACCACACTGAGATGCAGTTGGGGAGTATGCTCTCAATGGTACAGCAGTAAAAGTCCGTCAGTATGCTGGGACAGAGGTGAGCTTACTTGATGCTCCGCAGGAAATAAAGGCACTGTTGCGCCTTTTTGATCAGGATGGAGGAGTTCAGGGCCCAGGTGAGATCCTCGGAAATGTGGACACCAAGGAATTTGAAGCTTCATACATGCTCCACTACAGTTCCTTTGACGTAGATGGGGACGTGAGGCTCCTAGCATGCTAGAAGTCCACAATGATCTCCTTGGTCTTCTGGGTGCTAAGGGCCAGATTGTTGTCGGCACACCAAGCAGCCAGGTGCTGGACCTCGTCCCTGTAGGCTGTCTCGTCATCCCCTCTGATTAGGCTAACCACCGTGGTGTCGTCTGCGAATTTGATTATGGAGTTAGAACCATGTACAGGAACACAGTCATAGGTGAAAAGGGAGTACAGAAGAAGGCTCAGCACACAGCCTTGAGGCACGCCGATGTTCAGGGTGAGAGTGGAGGAGGAGAGGTTATCTAACTTAACTGACTGGGGTCTGTTAGTCAGAAAGTCCAAGTCTGCCCTTTTGAAAGGTCTTGACCACATTTGAAGCCTCCTTGAACATTGTTAAAGCAAACAAGAACTGGTCTTATTTTCAGTCACTTCGTGAAAACTTTCAGAAATAGAAAGCACTTCAAAACACATTTGCCAGCACTTCACAACAAAACAGTGATTGTTTTCATACAACATTTCATTGCTCATTGTTAAATCTGGAAAGCCCCATTCAATGGAGAAGAAGTGACCTTACCATCAGTAAGGGAGGTTCTGAATATGGTTTTGTATATGTCAGCAGACCAAAAAATAGAATCTCAGGGTTGTATATGGTGACAAATATGTATTTTGTTAATAAATTTACTTTGGACTTTGACCAAATAATTAAAGTGATTCCTCTCAGCGACAACTCTCTTCAAAGACAAATAGATGAAATGTCTGAGAATGTGGAAGACAATTTGTGTAAAATACTTAGGACAACGGAGTTTGTTTTGCAGTTGAACGAGTCGACTCATGCAGGGAACAAATCTTTGCTTCTTGGTTATGTTCACTTCATTAAAGATGAAAGCATGGTTCAAGAGTTGTTACTTGCAAGGGGACTAGAAACAGATATGAAGGGGGAGTCAATATTTCATGTTATTGAGCAATTTTTCAAAGAGAAGGACATTCCACTCACCAACATTCTTGCTGTGCAATAAATGGGGCACCATCAATGACAGAATGCCACTGCAGCATTATTGCTTTCTTAAAAAAAGCTGCATGGAACATATTTGCAATTCACTGTGTAATTCACAGACAACGTCTTGTTGCAAAAAAAGCTCTAAGTGATTGATGGCATAAATCATTAACTATAGTTATCACAGCAGTAAATATAATCATTCCTTCTCTCAATTCTTGACTATATTGAGAGATTTGTATTGCCTATGATGACCAGTTTTACACAGAAGTTAGATGGCTTTCAGAAGGAAATTGTCTGAGACATATTTATGCACTTTTTGAAGCAGTGATAAAATTCTTTGAAGACTCAAATGTTTAATTTAGTAATCAACTCAAAAATATTAGGTGTGACGTTGCTTATTTGTCAGAATTATTACAAAATTCTATGAAGTTAATCTTCAATTGCAAGAAAATGATGTGAATTTTATCAAAGTCAAATCAGTCATCTCCAGATTTCTAAGTTAACACTTTTTAAGTGCAACATTGGTCATCACATACTTTTCCAATTTCCAAGCCCCTCTGAGTTACAAGAAAAAGAATGCCAGATGGTGATCTTCGTGTATACTGAGCCCACTAGGGTGAGCTACATAAAGACATGTCATAGTCATTTCAGGACCTTCTCTCGACCCAAATTACAAATAAGGTAATAAATCCATTCCTGAACATTGATAATGAGGAATTAACAGGAAGGATGGAACTGATTTTGCTACAAAATGACATTGAGCTAAAGCTGAGGTTCAAAAAATTATATCAAGACTTTTGGTTGCAGAATGAAATCTCTCAATGCTATCCTGCACTGTGGAAAAAGGTCAGGATGTCCAACCTGATGGCATGAACATTAAATTCTCCTGTTAATTTTTCCTCCTCGCTCTTCCCTTTTCTTCTCTTCTCCACTATGCCCTCTTACCTCTTCTCCTCACTACCTATCACCTCCCCTTAGTTCCCCTCCTTCTTCCCTTTCTTTCAAGGTCCACTCCCCTCCCCTATCAGATTTCTTTTTCACCAGCTCTTTGCCTTTCTGAGTCATTTGGTTTCAATTATCACCTTCTAGCTAGTACTCTTTTCCCTCTCCCCACCTCCACCTTTTTATTCTGGTACCTTCACCCTTCCTTCCTTTCCAGTTCTGAAGAAGGGTCTCGACCCGAAACATTGATGATTTCCATAGATGCTGCCTGACCTGCTGAGCTCCTCCAGCATTTTGTGTGTGTTACTTAAGAAGTTTTTTATTGCCTTTCCAACATTATCTTCAGTGGAGTGCGGTTTCAGTGAAGTCGACCTATTTCTTTCAAAGCAATGAAACAGACTGTAATTACTGAATGTGGGGATTTGAGCTTCCTTCTGAGTGACTTTCAGATGATGTTGAGAAGCTGCTATCACTACACCCAGCCCATCCATCTTGGTGAAAATTGAAAAAGCAACAAAGTAGTGAATAGTTGGACTTATAATGTGTGCTCTAAAATTGTTCATAAAGATTGTTTTTACTGTAATTAAATAAAGAAATAATTTTATAAGTAGCTTTAAATAGATTTGAATATTTTTTGCCATTATTTGTCACTGCTTTCAATTTGCAGTTCCTATTTTCTTACACTGTGCATCATAAATCAAAATTTTTTTATAGTTATATAATGTCCAGAAAGGAAGAGAGGTGGGGCACTGGGAACGTGGTGTAGGAGTCAAGGGAGCAGGAACCCAAAAAAGTTTGGGAACCACTGCTCTACTGAAATGCAGGCTAAATTGCGCCCCCCCCCCCAATTTTCCCTAGATCCAAAGTTCTCAAGCCTTTCCCTGTACCAGAAACATGAGAAATATTGACGGAGAACCTTGCCCATCTCCTGCATCTATCCTCTTAGATTTCCAAATTGGCCTTTGAGGGGCTCCTTCTCCTCCTAGTTCTTTGGAGGCAAAATTAAATAACACGTTTAGTTTTTTTGCTATTTCCCCTTGCGCCATGATAAATTTTCCTGCTTGTCCTTAAGCAGCCCACATCTACTTTTACTAGTTTTTACTTTTATACATAACCATAGAAGCTATTACTTGTGCCTTTGTTCCTCTCTAGTGAACCCCCATTTTATTTTCCTGTTGTTTATCATTCCTTTGTCACCTTTTGTTAAATTACAAATCACCCTGAATCTTCAGGCTAACTGCATTTCTTCTGACAACTTTATAATCCTATTCCTTGTTTTAATGCTGTGTTTAATTTTTCCCAAGTACCATTGTTGGACAACTTTTCCTGAAACATCAATATATGTTAATGGAATGAACATTTGCTGTAAACCGTGTGTTTTTTTTATTACAGCCACTGTCTGTTCATTGTAATGTCCTTTAAGTATAATTTGTATGTTGACAAGTCCAACATTTTGATGGGAGATCGTTGGTGCAGCATATCAAACAATCACCAAATATCTTTAAATGTTCAGTTGTTTATGAGCTTGATTCCATTGCTCTTAAAAGCATTTTTTCTTCACGGAGTTGACTGACCAAAGAGCTAAAGATGTATTTCTTGCATAATCTTAAAGCATAACCACCATCAATAATGCTGTCAAAAAATGTGAAACTAGATTCACTTTCTTTTCCCATAAGAAAAAGACACCGTACCTGCAAATGCATTACAGAAATTGTTTAGAAACTAGAAGGAAAGAAAATCTCAAGAAACTCAGAAGCTCCAGTTAATAACCACAACTATGTGAAACAGATTTCCTTAAAACAAATATAACCATATCTTAAGTAGACTTGGATGCTTACTTGGTAGGGCATATGTTTAAATATGCATGGCTAAATTTGGAAAAGAGGTAAAGAAAAAAAAATAGACGGAGCTTTTTTTCAGAAAGTAAACAATGGCAACTGAATAAATATACTTTGCACAGGAATGTGACCAGTGACCTAGCAAAAGACTACTGCCAAGTACCAAAAGTAATTAAGGAAAAGTACAGCATAAACACAAGAGATTCTGCATATTCTGGAAATCCAGAGTAACACATACAAAATGTCTGAGGAAATCTGCAGGTCAGGGGGCATCCATGGAAAGGAATGAACAGCTGACATTTGGGGCCGAGACCCTTCATCAGGATCAGGATACCAGTTCCGATGAAGGGTCTCAGGCCAAAACGTCAATCATTTATTCCTTTCTATAGATGCTGCCTGATTTGCTGAGTTCTGCCAGCATTTTGTATGTGTTATTATGGAAAAGTATGGAATGCTACTACTGATTATTGAGGAACTGAATACAAAGCTAAGGAAGTTAGGCATAAGTTATATAAGGCATTGGTGAAACCGTCCCTTGAGTACTTTGTACAATCTTTGTCTCTTTATTTAAGAAAGACTATATATCAGTAGGATCAGCTGAAATATTTACCAGCTAACGCAGAGGACACCCATGCACTGCTAGCATGTGGCAGCAACCCAATGCAAAAAAAAGCATACGGAAATGGTCAAGGGCTTCAGTTGCTATTCAGACCAAACATCAGAATAGGGAAGAAATATGATCTAAGTGACTTTGACCATAGATGATTGTTGGTGCCATACGGGGTGGATTGATTACCTCAGGAACCGCAGATCTCCTGGGATTTTCATGCACACAGTCTTGAGAGTTTATATAGAGTATGGTGCAAAAACAAAAAAAAACATATTGTGAGTGACAGTTCTGTCGGCAAACACACCTTATTAATGAGAGAGGTCAGAGGAGAATGGCTAGACTGGTTCAAGTTGACAGAAAGGCGACAATAACTCAAAAACTCAAGTGTTACAACAGTGATATGCAGAAGAGCATCTCTGAATGCATGGCACATTGAACCTTGAAGTGGATGGGTTACAATAGAAGAAGCCCACAAATGTACACTCCATGACCACTTATTAGGTACTGAGTTAAGTGGCCACTGATTGTATGTTTCAGTTATTTTGGGAACTGAAATTTGCCCTTAGAAAATTCACATATCATTCCTCAGAAATTTAAGATAATGAATAGAATCAGCTTAAGAGAAAATGTGATTAAGTACAAAGTTATATTTTGAATTTACACAGGTGATTTGGCCTTACTTTATGGAAAATTGCAATATCATTTAGGTTGCCTACAAAAAAATAAACTGCTGAAAGATTTGTGGAGATAATGGACAGTCGATGCTTTGGATTAAGATCCTTCATCTGGATTTAACCTTGACCTGAAACTTTAGCTCACTGAGTTCATCCAGCAGTTAGTTTTTTGATTCAGTTGGGCAGTTTTTTGTGTCTCCTGGAATGGGCAGGTTGTTCGGAGAAGCTTGGTACGTATCAGCTGGATTTTAGAAATGTGAGAGACACACATTGATTGAAATATATAATTATAATGAGTTCTTACAGAATGAATGTGGAGGGGCTGTTTCTTCTTGTTGGAGAGTATAAAACTAGAGGTCAATATTTTAAAATTAAGAGTTTGATCATTTATGTCAAAGGAGTGAGATGACTTTGTCTTCAAACAATCGTGAAAAGAAAGTTGTATATTTTTAAGTCAAAGATGCATAGATTCTTCATAATCATTTGAGGAGTGGTAATTGTGAGTAGAACCTGAAGTTGAATTTACATTTAGGTCATCCATGATTTTATTAAACAAACAGGAGGAACTGGGTGTTTAACTCTTGCTCCTAATTCACATGTACAATTGAATGTTTGCTGGTATTGTCAACAACAGGACCAGATATGCACATGTGAGTAAAAAATAACATCTGTTTATTGAATCAAATTCATCTGTCAAAATTCACTGAAGATTATGGAAGCTTCTAAACAGAATCTTAAGCTTTAAATCTGTGCTAATAATGTCAGAACAGAAAGTGTCAGCTATTTGTGAACATAACTAGAATTGGTCTTATGCAGAACCCAAAGTGACCCCAAAATCTCAACAGCAGTACTGAGGTCTGGACAGGTAGGAAGTGGAAGGCTCAGGATGCAGTGGAGATGGCTCAGTCATGTTTGAGGCACAGGGGTCTGGTAGGGATAGTGGCGGCCAGTCAGGTGGGTCTAGTTAGCTTCTTTTCAACCCTCTTCAACAGGGCCCAGGACAGGAACAGATGTAAACTGGTCTGGGAAAGGTGTGAACAGCTATCAAGGAAGTGCATATTACCATGGTGGTACCAAAGAGCTTAGACAAGGTGGGAAGGTGTGCTGAAGCAGAAGATCATTTGGTCCAACATTTGGCAGGCAGAACCCCAGTCCATCAATTTCATGATCCAGACTGTATACGATGTCCTGCCTAGTCCAGCAAATCTTTTTGCTTGGGGCAAAAGCAAGGCACCATCATGTTCTTTTTGCCCTGGCAGAGAGACGCTGCGGCACATCCTCAGCAGCTACCCAAAAGCCCTGGGAGAGTGCTCCTACCACTGGCCCCATTGCCAGTTGCTGAAGGTAGTGGCGGAAAATATCTTCTCACATTAAAAACAGTAAGCACTGTCGCCAATCTAGAAAGCCAGAACCTTTTGTTAAAGCTGGGGACCAACCATAGCCTCAGTCTAGATCACCAGCTCACCATGGTGTCTGATTGGCAAGTGAATGTAGATCTTGGCAAATAGTTTAAGTTCCCTAACTTCATTGCATCATCATCACTGAGGCTGGACATAGTCATTCTGCCAGAATCTCAAAGTAGGTGGTCATGGTAGAACTGACATTGCCTTGGGAAGACTGGATTGAGGAGGCATTCGAGCGTAAGAAAGCCAGATACAAGGAGCTGATAGAGTAGTGCCAGAGACAGTGGTGGAGGGCACATTGCAAACCTATAGGGATGAGGTATAGAGGTTTTGCTGGTTGCTTGCTCTGCAGAACCTAATCTGTCCTTGGTATTATGGGGCTGAAGAGAAGTCATCAGGACCGTCACAGAGGCTGCTGAGTGAGCCTCCATACGGCTATGAATCAAGAGATCTGACCTGTGGACCAATACTGCTGGACCTGATCAACCCTGGCTGGGTCAGTCACCTGGGTGAGGGTGTCTGATGTTGAAGGACCCAAAATACCGATGACCCCAGATTATGTTGTGCTTTTTAATTCCAAAACATAAAACCTAATTGAAAGGAAAACAAGAGAGCTGGGAATGTGAGTCTAACTTCGTTTTTTACTTTAAGTGAGGTATATACACATATGTATCACGCCATGTCATATGCAATTCACATATATTTACATATAACTTGTAATTAATTATTTAAACAAAAAAGAATGATTAGTCAAACAATATATTTACAATATTACTCAAATATCACTGAAGTTAAAAAATACACAACTCTGCTCCCTGCTTAGCTATAAACTCCAATTCAATATAGAATGCATCTCAACTTAAACACAATTTAAGATATAATATAATTACTATATACAGATATCCAGAGAATAGTACATTTTAAATTTTCCCATTCAGGCCTAAAGGTTTAATCGCTGTGGAGGATTTCTTACTCTTGTGGGATAGTGTCTTTCCTGACAAGGGAGGTCACTCTGCTTGGCAGGTGAGATTTGTGGCTGTGAAAATAATCTCAGGTCTGGGGCCTCTTCCATGCTGGTTGCAGGAGCTGACACTGAGAATGCAGGAAGTAGTTCTGATAGCTCTGGACACCCTTGTACTCCTTTTCTCAGTTTTTCCTCTCCAGATCTACTTTGATCTTTGCTTCTCTTCTGGTCCCGGCTTCTTTCTCTCTTTATTCCACTCTCAATCTCTTTTTCAGTTGTGCTCTCTTTCTTTATCCTTGGTTCTCTCACAATCCCTAACAGTCCTAATTTTGCTCACGCTCTCATTCCCACTTTTTTTCTTTCTTATGCTCTTTCTCTTTCATACCTTCATCTTCTCACTTGTGTTCTTTTTCTCTATCTTTTCTCTCCTTTTCAACTTCTTGTCTTTTTTCTTGCTTTCTTTTTCTTCTAGTTTCTTGTGAGTATTTCTGAATTTGCTAATTCCTCAAGAAATTAGGTCTCAAGTTCATGTTTAATTATCATTCAACCATACATGCATAGCTATGGATACAGCCAAATGAAACAGTTGCACTTCGGGACCAAGGTGCAAAACACAGTGCCAACAGTCATACATAAAAAAGGCACACATAAGATTTGTTAATTATTAATTTATTGAGATACGGAGCAGAATAGGCCCTTCCAGCCGTTTAAGCTGCGATGCCCAGCAACCTCCGATTTAACCTTAGCTTAATCATGAGTCAATTGGCAATGACCAATTAACCTAATAATTGGTACAGCTTTGGACTGCGGGAGGAAGCTGGAGCACCCAGAGGACACCCACACGGTCATGAAGAAAATGTATAGACTTCTTAAGAGACAGTGGCAGGATTTGAACCCGGGTCGCTGGTACAGTAAACTGTAGTGCTAACCACTACGGTCTGTTCAAGACCCTGGGTCCTTGAATGTTGTTGCAGTTGAACGCAATGTGGCTTGTCTTCTGCCAAGTGAACACTTGGGGGGGCAGCACCAATTCTAGCTTGGATGCAGTGCCACACTGCCCCAGGCACTCTGGTGAAGCACACCGACATCCAATGCCACACCCCTGGGCAGTTGTAAAAAGGCAACACCATGGCTTGAGGCCATGTCTTCACTACAAAAGTAATTGCAGAACTTCCCTGCAACTACAAATAAATCAGTGAATTGGATTTGCAGTATGCCACAGTAACAATATCCAGCAGGGTTTTACAATCACAAGTAAAGTGACTAAGATGACCACTCGTAAGGGCCGATGCCTCTCTGGCGCAGGCAGCAGCATGAGCCACACCAAGTCCAGCTCCTCTTTTCCTCATTTACCTTTTACATTTTGATAGTGCTTATGTCACCCCTCTCTTTCTTTTCCTTTATCTTCTTTCTAAGATGTGCATTTTGATCTTGGGAAGGTGTATTTAGCTCACTTGAGAATTTTTTTATTCATCCTTCTATTGTTGCTCCCTTTATAATTTGATCTCTCCTCTTGGTCTTCTCAACCGCATCATCTGACGAATCCTCTGTTTTCGTATTTCCATTGACTGATTTATTTTAGGCCTTTCATTCTTTCAGCTAGATTTTGTCTTTGCATCTATGTTTACAAGCAGTATTTTGTCTTCTACTTGAAGTTCATGTAATAACCTTAATGCATGCAAAGTAGATTCTGGCCCTTTATATTCAGAAAAGCCGAGTGCTTGCAACTTTCCTGAAGCTCCTTGAACTCTCTTCCAGCTTAAAACCAAGCCATATATCTCAAGTAATTGCCTGATTAACATATGAGATCCTTTCTTAGATATGTTGCCTACAAAAATCAGATAATTGCTTTCATCACTCACAATTCCTCTGAGCAGCAACATACTTTACAACCAGAAGCACAGAGGTTGACATCTTGCTCTCTTGTTCATGGTGTACACCATGAAGATAGTTGTGGCATCATCCAGTACCTTTCTTAATTCACTTTCAGTTGACTCTTTTGCAGGGTATGTGGCATGCAAAATGGTGGATGGATCTCCAATCAAGTTGTAGTTGTCTCACCCACTCATGTCCCCACAATGCTGTCCCTTATTTTTACCATATGGAAGACCAATGTGGCTTGTTGGTTGTTGTATCTTATTATTGCAAAAGTCATTCCCACAAGAGTTATCTTTTTCCCAATATAAATTCTTAGTTGGATATCTGCAGGCTTCAGTTTAGTATATTTGAAATGCTGTTGAAACTCATTTTGTCTAATCACTGAAACAACCAAGCAAGTATCCAATTCCATTTTAATTCATTTGCCATTCACTTGTGGTGTAAGCCATGTTGTTGGTCTCTTGTTAGTTTTCACACTTTAAGTCTCAAGGCTACTCAGTCCAGTGTCACTCTTGTCATTATCAAATTTTTCATCAATGGCATGCAGTGCTGTTTTTGAAACTGCAACTTGAATTTTTATCTTTGTCTCTTCACTTTGCAGTCCATTTATGTATGTCTGGCCAACATGCTCTTTGTATGTGTCCTACTTTGAGGCATTTCCTGAAATTTCATGTTTATATCTGCAGTGGTCTGGTGTATGTGAGTCCCTGCCACAATGGTAACACAATTTGTTCACCCAGGCCATTTCCGTTTAGACATGGCTATTCTGTTCATGCTCTTTTTCATTCCTGACTGCAACTCTGTCTGCCGTTTCCATTGATACAGTGATTTCAACTGCTCTTCTAAATGTGAGTTGTGCTTCCGTTACGGGCCATTTTTGAATGCTTTCTTGTAAGATTCCACAAACTAAACGATCTCTCAGTGTAGGCCATCATTGAACTGACAATGCTTAGACAATCTCTTCAATTCAGCCAGGTATGCTGAAATGGACTGCTCTTACTTTTGATTTGCTTATGAAACCTAGAGCGTTCTGCAATCAACAATGGTTTTGGTGCTAAATGTTTCCTGTATAAATTTTATGATATCAACAAAGCTTATTTCAGCTAGTGTGGTTGGAGCAGTTAAACTTCAAAGCAAACTGTATGCCCTTAAACCCAACACATTTAGCAACAGTGGTACTTATTTCGTATTGGTTATTTTATTTGCTTTAAAATACTGCTCAGTTTGCTCAGTATACATGAGCCAGTTATCCATTGTCCAATGGAACATGCCTGTATTTCTTTTGTCGCCAGCCATTTCAGTTTTTTCATGTAATTATTATCACCCGGTACTCACTAATTATGAAGCCAAGCATTTTTACATTTTCTGCCTTTTTTTTAAACTCAATCATGTTTTCCCTTCTGAAGAACACATACAGTGCCGTTTTTTTTTTACTTGACTGTTTCTCACGGCCCTTTTTTAAAAATTTGAACATCTCGCTACACTTCAACAGGTAGGTAGTTGTCTCAGGTTCATTTAAAATTTCCTCTAAAACATAAATACTAATTGAAAGGAAAACAGGAGAACTGGGAATGTGAATTTAACTTTGTCTTTTACTTTAAGCAAGGTGTACACACGTCTCACATGTAATGATGTGTGCAATTCACGTATTTTTACTTATAACCTGTAATTAATTATTTAAATAAATAATGCTTAATAAAGCAATATATTTACAATATTACACAGGTATTACTGACATATTAAATACACAACAGGTTACATCACTGATGATGTGTCCCGGCGCATCTAGGATGTGTCTCAGCGCACTGATAGTACACGAAGTAACAAAATCCTGTGGTTATGTGTTCAGTTCTGAAGGAGCTGCTACTATTGATTGGATAGAGGTTTTGCATTGTAATCTGAGTGTTTTGCTTGGATAGGCTGAGACTCATTGCTTCAGATGGGGTCATGGGAAATGCATGGGATTAAATCAGTGCCAATCAAACTGAAAGTAATATATTTTACTTTATTTGGTCTCTAGGGAACTCTGAGTGATTGCAGATTCACATGTTGACAACTCGAATGCCATTTACAATTCCAACTGCTCGTTTGAATTCCTTGCATTTTAAGTGAGGAAATCATTATTGGTTTGTTATTGTTTGGTACTGTATAGGCTTAATAAACTCTTAAATATGCGTTTTCATAGCTCTGACTGAAAATATAAATACCTAGTTATATTTATGTGTTTAACAAAATGTTGTTACTCCATTCCTCTTACATAAAATGTTGTGCACCACTGTCTGAGATAACTTGCACTGAAATTTTTTGTTGGAATCTGGGGTGGTGTAGTACTTTTGTGTTGCATAATCACCCCTACATGGGATTGAAATCTGAACTTATGTCCTTCACTTTAATTTGTTCACTACCTCACAGACGGCTACATCAGCAATTTGAGAGCTACAAGGAGCAGATCAGGAAGATTGGTGATGAAGCCCGGCGTTACCAGGGGGAACACAAGGATGATGCTCCAACTTGTGGGATCTGCCTTAAAACCAAGTTTGCTGATGGCTGTGGCCACATCTGCTCTTACTGCCAGACCAAATTTTGTGCCCGGTGTGGGGGTCGGGTTACTCTTCGCTCCAATAATGTGAGTACACCCAGCAATCTCTTATTGAGGCTGTGTTCAACGTTTATATTTGAGAATTCATTGGTTATTTTGTGATTTTTGAATAGTTTTTTTGCTCAGGAGCAGAATGTGGCAATGTATTTTAGCATAGTACAATGTCTTAAACAGATCAAAAAGCAAGTAAGTCGGATTCTTATCTTTAGAATCTGAGTAGCTATTTTGATACTATTCATCCTGGAGGAAAAACTATCTGCACAAATGTGCCTTGGCTGATTGTTTGGTCTCATTCATGAATTAATGAACAAATTTAATGTAACTTGGCCAGTCTGCTCATTATTCCTTGTAATGTTGAGGCTTGATTCTGTTTTATCTCACCCTTCATGGAGTGAAGTGGGCAGGCACTTTCAGGTTGAAAAGTGGGTGCAGTTGAAGTTTATCCTGGTTAGAATTCCTGGTTTAAAATGAACTTGATCAGGAAATTGAACGAGGGCCTATCATTGACTCCATCCTGAGAAATATTATTTTCTTTAAGAGCAGAAACAAAATAATGGGAAGATTATTACATGCCTGGAATTTGCTGTTTATGCAACAATTTTGGATAAACTATTAATCAAATTTATCTTGTGGAAAGAATTTTGGTATGCTCTTATTCACATCCTTCATGTTGTTAAATATCCTCACTGAATCCCTTTAAGAATCCAATCATATGATTAAACCCTTGTATTACTGGTAATGAATGGATAGTTTCCAATGTAACAGGATATTGAGAGGGCATAATTAAGTTTGCTAAGATCAAAGTGTTGGCCACCATTAGTAAAATTCTTACCTTTGTCTTAGACTTCTTAAATTTATCACAACTTTTTCCTTTAGTCATTCTTTTATAACTTACCAAGCTAGCATGGTTAAAGACTGACAGTGCCTTTCAGAATTGAGAAGCAAAGGAGAAAGTATCAACACTGCAAAGGGCAAAAGGGGCATAGCTACTTATCAACTTTAATGAAATAAATAAATTCCATGTTGCAATCAAAAAGTATTTGTTGAAGTGCAGTCACCATCCAAATGAGGTACTACTACTACTACTTCGACTCAGGCCTAAGGGGCCAGCGTCGGGCACGATGACGGACTCTCCACTTCTCCCTCTCCTTCATCAGTGTGTTCAGTTCATTTACATTAGCTGCAAAGCTGTCTTCTAGGAGCGTGTTGACCATAGTCTTGGGAGGGCGCCCAGAGTTCATCCTCCCATGGTTGGGCTCCCATATGATGACCAGGCTGGCAGGTAGCTCAGGGTGGCATAGACAGTGCCCCGCTAGTTGCAGTCCTCTCACCTTAATTTTAGTGGTGAGCATCGGTAGGTTGTCATGGAGCTCGACGTTCATCATGTGCTGTTGCCAACTCACGTCAAGAGCCAGCCGGAGCATTTGTGTATATCAACCATCTAGAGACTTTCACATAGTTTTGGTGAGTGTCCACGTCTCGCATCCGTACGTGAGAATGGACTCTTTGACTGCTATAAAGATCCTCTTTTTAAGTCCAGATGAAGGAAACAATGCAACCAATTACTTTGTAATGCGGAAGGATTATTCAATAATCTTTTTTTGTGGAGTCCCTTAAGAAAGATGATAGAATTCTTCACTAAGGTGGAGAGTGAAAAAACCATTGATTCTGCAAATATAATCCTGAGTCTAAATGACAAAGGTGTGAGTGAGACACAAGTTGGCTGTGATCGATAGGGAAATTTTATTTAAATGATTGATAGTGGAGAGGCAATGGTAAATGTTTAATGAAAGGGAGGAGAAGATAGCGTGACATAGCGCGCGTGGCCGCTCTGAAATGATATCGTATTTGTAAGTAGGTGCCGTGCACAATCCTGATTTGATGGAGACAGATGTGAGAAGCACGGCGGAACATTGGGAGAAACTTCTGAAATGCCCGCTTCGCTGCTGCTACTGTGCGATCGAGAATCTCCGGAGGGGAAGGCCCCAAATCTTCGGCTTTGCCTATTGCCTGTTGCCGGGGTCGGGGTCGAAGTCGAAGCACTCGGCAGAGATGGTGCTCAGTGTTGGAGGGCTGGTTGGAGGCTCGAAGTTTTCGGACGGACTCAAGAGTCGGCTGTAGTCGGGTGCTTCCAGGGTACTGCATCGGCAAGTTTGCGGCACTGGGAGCTCATGGCAGGGAGAGTTTTTGTTCCTTCTACCATCTGCGTGAGATGATGGGACTTACGAGAGACTTGGAACTTTTTTTTACTGTGCCCATGGTCTGTTCTTTATCAAATTACGGTATTGCTTTGTACTGTTGTAACTATATGTTATAATTACGTTCTTCAGTCTTGGTTTGTCTTGTGTTTCTGTGATATCATTCTGGAGGAACATTGTATCGTTTCTTAATGCATGCATTACTAAATGACAATAAAAGAGGACTGCGTGTCCTCATAATCTAATGTTTAAAGAGTGTATGATGAATTAAAACAGTAATTCATTCTAGGAACCTGTTGCAATTAGACATTGAGGGTTTGAGTAAGGTGAGGAAGCTCCTCAGACAATGAAAGGGTGCATCATACCCAGGGACCCACATGCCTGGCAATAATACAGTGTTTGAAACAAAATTGTCCACATTACTGAATGTATTAGAACATACAATGTAGAACAGTACAGCACAGGAATAGGCTCCTTTATCCACCATGCTGAGCCTGACTAACTAAACTAATAATAAAATGTCTAAGTAAACTAATACTTTCTACCAACACAATGTCCATATTCCTCCTTTCTCTGCACAATCTCAGAATTTCTTGACTGCTTCTATCATACTTTACTCCACCACCGTTTTTGGTAGACACCCATTGTTGCATGGGGCGACTGAGGAGAACCCAAGTGCAGGACACCGGCACGTCGACTGAGTTGGGGATGCTGGCGTAGACGTGAACGTAGAACAGCAAACCGGAGGAATCTTGACAAGGAGATGGGATCTACAGGGACTATCTTGAAATTTAGAGCAGAACTTGGAACTAAACTTAGAACTAACGGTTCAAAGCAGACAAGGGACCAAAGTATCACACAAGAATAGACCAACAAACTGGCAACGTGTGTAGTGACACCATCATACTTATTTCACAGTCTCTGATGCAAACCAGGTGTACCATAATTAAGTAAACTAGCAGCAACTGGAAATCTAATGGCTGAAATTAGGGCATAATCAGGGAGAAAGGAGCGTTAAAGGGGAGCAACCAAATGGAACCATGACACCTACTACCCTGTTGTACATCTCCTTTGAATTTGCCCTTCCTCGCTTTAAATGACTGCCCACTAGTATTAGATATTTGAACCCTGGGGGAAAGATACCAGCTGGCTATCTATGCTTCTCATAATTTTATAAACCTCTATCCCCTTACCCTCCACCACTCCAAAGAAAACAATGCAAGTTTGTCCATTCTGTTTGTATAACACGTGCACTTTAATCCAGGAAGCATTCTAATATACCTCTTCTGTACCCTCTCAAAAGCTTCCATATCCTTTCTGTATAGTGGAAACCAGAATTACTCCAAATGAGGCCTAACTGAAGTTTTATAGAGAAGCAATATAAGTTTTTGACGAGTGAACTCAGTGCCATGACAAATAAAGGCAAGCAACCTAGACACCTTCTCTACCACCCTATCAACTTGTGCCGTCACTATCAGGGAGCTCTGCACTTGGATCCCAAGATCCCTCTGAACATAACATTCTTAAGCGTCTTGCCAATGACAGTGCTCTGTCCCTTAATTTTATTTATTTAGAGATACAGCATGGAATAGGCCCTTCCAGCTCTTTGAGTTACGCCACCCAGCAACCCCTGACAACCCTGATTTAACCTAACCTAACCTAATCACAGAACAATTTACAATGATCTTTAAACCTACCCAGTACTTCTTTAGACTGTGGGAGGAAACTGGAGCACCTGGGAAAACCCACGAGTAGGATGCCAGTATTCCACTCCAACTCTGACACCCTAGCTGTAATAGCATGGTGCTAACCGCTGTGCTACTGTGGCACCCCAGTGCTTTACATCTGATGTCCCAAAGAGCAACACCTCACGTTTGGCCTGACTAAACTTCATTTGCCATTTTTCCACCCATATCTGCAACTGGTGCTGTATTCTTTGGCAATCACAGACTATCCATAACACCACCAATCCTTGCCTGCAAACTTACTAACCTTCCCATCAATTCCTCCCACCTGCTGACCTCTTGCTCTGATTCTCATCCTTCTACCATACTAGTTTAAATCTTTCCTAGTAGCGCTAGACACCTTTTTTTACCAGGGTATTAGTGCCCCTCCAGTTTGTGTGGAATCTATCTTTCTTATACAAGTCACAGCTGCTTTTGAAGAGATCACAGTAATCCATGTAACTGAAGCCCTCCCTCCTGCATTAGCTCCTTAGCCATACACAAGTTATATCCCTGTTATTTGCTGCACCTGTACATGGCTTTGGGAGTAATCCTGAGATTACCATTCAAAATTAATATATACACAGACACACATATTTTCAGCAATCTTTCTCTGAGTTGTTGAACTATCGGTTCAGCTTGAATTCAGAGATCATATAGCATTAATGGTACATTGAACTTGATGTCATCTTGAGCAGTGGAAGTTCTGAACTAGCTTGAATGCTCAAAAAGAAATTAATACAAAAATATCAACTTTCTTGACTAATTTAATTGGAAACTGTGATAAATGTAAACAATCGAGGAAACCATCTGGCAAAGATTTTTATTTCTATATTTTCATGTTTTCAATTCTAAATTTAAGATAAGACAATGAAACATTATTTTCTGCTACAGTTGAACTAGGAACTGGGTGCAGTTCACTCACATTTTACTGTGGATTGGACTATCTTCTATTGTAACGAAACCAAATCTTGATAAACCATCTTCCTTCCATTACATACTCCAGCCTAAGTAATAATGGGGAATTTCTTATTTTAAGCATATTCAGAACCTAGCACCTGTTATTTTTTTTTAAGTTAGTGATAGATTTTTTTTCCTGTTCACAAACTAGTATGTGATACTTTTGTGAGGAGGGCTGAGAGCCATTCCCACATATAGAAATCCCAGATTTCATGTTAAATACTGTTGGCTGATAGCAAGAGGAGTCTACAAATGGAGTTCTACATTCCTGCTGTTTTCCTGTGTTTATGCTGATTAATCTGCTTCCAGATCCTGTGCCAAGTTAAACCTGTATGTTGTGCAGGCACTGTGTGACAACCTATAATTACCGTTAATTTCACAGTTGACTGATCAGGGCATACGTTAAATTCTATGTGGGGGCCTGGGCAAGAACATGAAAAGTTTGCAAATAGTACATATCTTAAGTATGACACTTGGAAGGATGAATGTATTCTAGAGCAATATTTTATGATTTCTTGCTTGTAGAAGCATCAGATTATTTTTACCTCCTTCTCCAACTCCAATCATATTTTGGAAACAGAACATTTGGGATACCTTGTGTGTTGTTCTTACAGTTTATATGGGTGTGTACCTTCTGATGTTAGTAATGATATATTGCCATTTCAGTCAATCCAATGATTGACAAGAAGTTAACCAAAAAATGAATAACAAGCAATATTAGTTCAGACAAGTTGGATAAAACAGGTGGAAGCTTGAGTAACTCCATTACTGAGGACATATTATGACCAGGTTATAAACTACCATCAGGTTTTTATTTAGGAAAAGCTGCAGCCTGCAATAGCAAACATCTTTTCACATTTGTAAATGAGTACATATGACCCCTACTTTTTGGGAGGTGGGTGCTGAGGTGGTGGAGCGAAGGGGGAGGGTTCAGTAGGGATTGGTTACATTCCTAGCAAATAGTCAGTTTTGTCTATGCATGCATTAAGAAACACAAGTGGGGAAATATATTTTGTGTTTACTTATTTACTTTTATTACATTAATTCTGTAAATATGAATTTTAATCCACATCTCAATTTGGGTAGAGGTTCGTGAATTTTTCAGAGGCAGTTTTCTGTTATCAAATAGGTTGGCTGTAATGGAAACCTTTCTATAGCAAAAATAGAAATGAAAGAAAATTGATAAAAATTAAATTGCAAACTTTGTCTTAAAATCTCTGAGGTCACCATGTATGACCTCTTCCTCCCAGAAGAGGGAGATCACGTTGTGAATTTATGACTGAAGCTCCTCCTTGCCAAGTTTCAGAACTTTAGCAGTTATACGACTTGTTTCTGTGATCTTCTTTTAGTTGGTGCATGACCTTGTCAGCTTCTTGTTGATCACAAGTGGTGGCAGGACTGTGGAATGAATTTCATGTCACTTGTACCAAATAGTCACTTGTAGGTATTGTGGTTAATTTAAAAATATCTATAATACATTCCCTCCAGCATGCACTGACTGCCTTCCTTTTCTTGATCAGTGAGATCTGCATCAGTGCCAATATCAAGCAACCCCCATAGACCATGATTAGCAACAAGTAGCTGGATTCCTATTTTTCTTTCTTCCACCATCTTCTCTCTAAGTCACCTAGTTGTTACTGGGTCTTGATCTTCAAGCATCTGTGAAGGTGTTGATTTTCTCTTGAGCCATGGGAGAGCCTTCTGTCCAAGAACTATATTTCCATAGAACCATAGAACCATAGAAACTGCAGCACAGAAACAGGCCCTTTGGCCCTTCTTGGCTGTGCCGAACCATTTTCTGCCTAGTCCCACTGACCTGCACACGGACCATATTCCTCTATACACCTCCCATCCATGTATCTGTCCAATTTATTCTTAAATGTTAAAAAAGAACCCGCATTTACCACCTCGTCTGGCAGCTCATTCCATACTCCCACCACTCTCTGTGTGAAGAAGCCCCCCCTAATGTTCCCCTTGAACTTTTCCCCCCTCACCCTTACCCATGTCCTCTGGTTTCTTTCTCCCCTTGCCTCACTGGAAAAAGCCTGCTTGCATTCACTCTATCTATACCCATCATAATTTTATATACCTCTATCAAATCTCCCCTCATTCTTCTACGCTCCAGGGAATAAAGTCCTAACCTATTCAACCTTTCTCTATAACTGAGTTTCTCAAGTCCCGGCAACATCCTTGTAAACCTTCTCTGCACTCCTTCAACCTTATTTATATCCATCCTGTAATTTGGTGACCAAAACTGAACACAATACTCCAGATTCGGCCTCACCAATGCCTTATACAACCTCATCATAACATTCCAGCTCTTATACTCAATACTTCGATTAATAAAGGCCAATGTACCAAAAGCTCTCTTTACGACCCTATCTACCTGTGACGACACTTTCAGGGAATTTTGTATCTGTATTCCCAGATCCCTCTGTTCCACTGCACTCCTCAGTACCTTACCATTAACCCTGTATGTTCTACGTTGGTTTGTCCTTCCAACGTGCAATACCTCACACTTGTCAGTATTAAACTCCATCTGCCATTTTTCAGCCTATTTTTCCAGCTGGTCCAAGTCCCTCTGCAGGCTCTGAAAACCTTTCTCACTGTCTACTACACCTCCAATCTTTGTATCATCAGCAAACTTGCTGATCCAATTTACCACATTATCATCCAGATCATTGATATAGATGACAAATAACAATGGACCCAGCACTGATCCCTGTGGCACACCACTAGTCACAGGCCTCCACTCAGAGAAGCAATTCTCTACCACCACTCTCTGGCTTCTTCCATCGAGCCAATGTCTAATCCAATTTACCACCTCTCCATGTATACCTAGTGACTGAATTTTCCTAACTAACCTCCCATGCGGGACCTTGTCAAAGGCCTTACTGAAGTCCATGTAGACAATATCCACTGCCTTCCCTTCATCCACTTTCCTGGTAACCTCCTCGAAAAACTCCACAGATTGGTCAAACATGACCTACCACGCACAAAGCCATGTTGACTCTCCCTAATAAGCCCCTGTCTATCCAAATGCTTGTAGATTCTGTCTCTTAGTACTCCCTCCAATAACTTACCTACTACTGACGTTAAACTCACCGGCCTATAATTTCCCGGATTACTTTTTGATCCTTTTTTAAACAACGGAACAACATGAGCCACTCTCCAATCCTCCGGCACTTCACCCGTAGACAGCGACATTTTAAATATTTCTGCCAGGGCCCCCGCAATTTCAACACTAGTCTCCTTCAAGGTCCGAGGGAACGCTCTGTCAGGTCCTGGGGATTTATCCACTTTAATTTTCCTCAAGACAGCAAGCACCTCCTCCTTTTCAATCTCTACAGTTTCCATGGTCTCACTACTTGATTCCCTCAATTCCATAGATTTCATGCCAGCTTCCTTAGTAAATACAGACGCAAAAAACCTATTTAAGATCTCCCCCATTTCCTTTGGTTCCGCACAAAGCCGACCACTCTGATCTTCAAGAGGACCAATTTTATCCCTTACAATCCTTTTTCTCTTAACATACTTGTAAAAGCTCTTTGGATTATCCTTCACTTTGACTGCCAAGGCAACCTCATGTCTTCTTTTAGCCCTCCTGATTTCTTTCTTAAGTATTTTTTTCTTGCATTTCTTATACTCCTCAAGCACCTGATTTACCCCCTGTTTCCTATACATTTCATACAACTCCCTCTTCTTCTTTATCAGAGTTGCAATATCCCTTGAGAACCAAGGTTCCTTATTCCTATTCAATTTGCCTTTAATCCTGACAGGAACATACAAACTCTGCACTCTCAAAATTTCTGCTTTGAAGGCTTCCCACCTACCAATCACATCTTTGCCAGAGAACAACCTGTCCCAATCCACGCTTTTTAGATCCTTTCTCATTTCTTCAAATTTGGCCTTCTTCCAGTTCAGAACCTCAACCCTAGGACCAAATCTATCCTTGTCCATGATCAAATTGAAACTAATGGTGTTATGATCACTGGAACCAAAGTGCTCCCCTACACAGACTTCTGTCACTTGCCCTAATTCGTTTCCTAACAGGAGATCCAATATTGCATCTCCTCTAGTTGGTCCCTCTATATACTGATTTAGAAAACTATCCTGAACACATTTTACAAACTCTAAACCATCTAGACCCCTAACAGTATGGGAGTCCCAATCAATGTATGGAAAATTAAAATCCCCTACCACCACAACTTTATGTTTCCTGCAGTTGCCTGCTATCTCTCTGCAGATTTGCTCTTCCAAGTCTCGTTGACTATTGGGTGGTCTGTAATACAATCCCACTAATGTGGCCATACCTTTCCTGTTTCTCAGCTCCACCCATAAGGACTCAGTAGACAAGCCCTCTAATCTGTCCTGCCTGAGCACTGCTGTAATATTTTCCCTAACAAGCAATGCTACTCCCCCACCTTTCATTCCTCTGCCTCGATCACATCTGAAACATTGGAACCCTGGAATATTAAGCTGCCAGTCCTGTCCCTCCTGTAGCCAAGTTTCACTAATTGCTACAACATCATAATTCCACGTGTCAATCCACGCCCTCAACTCATCCGCCTTCCCTGCAATACTCCTAGCATTGAAATATATACACCTCAGAAGATTTCAATTAATTAATTCTTGTACCTTCTGGTCATTTTCATCAAATTGTCCCTGATGTTTCCAGGTATAGAGTCCAAGCCTTTTTACTGGGGCTAATTATGGCAAATCTCAGTAAGGGTCTGATATTTGGGCACTCTCGAGCTCCTTTGGTTAGACTGGTCAGGGTATCTGTGAGACACTGTCTGCAAAGACACTTTCCAGTCCTCTGGAGAAGTCATTGTCATTTGGAGATAGTAAGGCTCAAAGGTGAGAGGGATCAAGGAAAGGGAGAGAGGGTAGGTGGATATTCCTTACATAACTGTTGTCTTGATTAAATCTGACCTGCAGAATAGGTGATTGAGGATATGGGAGACTGGGTGCTCTGAACACCAGTGAAGATCTACCAATACCTTTACTAAACATTTCTCTACATATTTTTCCAGCTCTCTTCCACAAAATGGCATTTATCCAATTATATACTGCATATAACAGTAAATTCCAGGCATAATTAATAAAGTTGTGCCTGCTGAGATTTAGAATCCCACATATCCACTAACAACAAATTTTAAAAGAACATAATTTGGAAGAATAGCCATGCATTCTTTTTTCTTTTTTTTTACCATGCATTCTCTAGGGAAGATGGATGCCCATTTAATACTAATTTGAAGGTGGAGAGATATTTTTGGATGGTTTACAAGCATAATTGAATGTGGCCTGAAAGAACCATTTAATACAATCAATTACTAATTTAGTTTGTTGGCTAATTTACTCATTGCTTTGTTGATATAATAACAATCTAAAATAAAATTGTTTCCTGGTAAGTTGTGTTGAAAATGTTTATAAAAGTTATTTTTGATAAAATTGATGTGAATCTTTCCATTCTCTTGATTAACATTTGCTCCTTTCTTCCTCTCTCATTCTCCTTTTCTCTTTGTTATGCTTCCTTGGATGCTTTCTAAAAGGAGGACAAAGTGGTTAGATTTTATGATTTTTCTATTTTAGGTTTTGGTAATCTTTTATTAGCAAAGGAAAAATGTAAAAGAATTTCTGAAAAGCATTTGATTGAGTTGATTTTAAAATGCTGAAGTAGTATCCTGTAACTGTTATCAGAATTTATTGTTAACCTGAGATTGGGGATATAATATGCTAGACTTGAGTTTTATTTTATAAAGTGGGAGTGTTATTCTGTAAGGTACGGTGTTTTGGCCATTTCACTTACTGAAAGTAGGTCACTTGTAATCTAAAGTTTTAGAAAGTAGCTTTCTAACCACTGAGCCGAACTACCTAAGCACATAGACATTGGGACCCTATAATTGACAGTCGCAATCTGCATTAACAGGGTTGGAGCTGCCTTCTGAGGTAGGACAGTATCACAAATCCCTATACTATTCGGTACATTTGTAATATTCTACTTATTTGCCATGAGTCATGCAGCATGGAAGCAGGTCACTCAGCCCATTACATTCATGGTGACTAGTAGGCACCCGTCCATAACAATCCCATCTTGCAGCACCTGGCACTTGGCCTCTCTGCATGGTCAATTCACGTGCTTGTCCAGACATCTTAAATGTTCTTGTAATGCTTGCCCCTTCACCAGGACCCAGTTCCCACTCTCCACATCCACTCACAATGCAGTACCCATGCTCCCTACCTATGCACCAGAGCCCTGGTTCCTGCACTCCCTTTAAGCACATGACACTAGAGACTGGAATCTGGAACTAAAAACAAACTGCTGGAGGAATTCAGCAAGTGAAGCACCATTTGTGGAGGGAAAGACATGATCAAGATTTCTGGTTGAGACCTTGCATCAGAACTAAATGTGTAGAGGGAAGATGGCCCCTGAAGGGAAGATAGAACCACAGTAGCTCCTAGGAGAGAAAAAAAAATATTTGGTTCTGTTTGCTTGTTCTGAAAGATGTGCACTATTGTAGTGGAAATAATTTCTGAATGTGATAGCTAACAATGCTTTGAGTTCTGGTCTTTAAAAAAGGGTGTTTTTTTCAGGAATGGGTAACTAACAAATCCTATATCATATTTTCATTTTACTCATTCTTTTATTTAATATATATTTTTACCATATCATGTTTGGCTTGTGAGCCTGTTAAACTGCTGTGATTTTCTCCAATGCTGTGGGCATTATTGTGGCCCTTCCCAAACCTCTGTTCTCAGAGTTGGCATACAGGAGGAAGCTCAGGTGGATCATGCACTTGGTATTTTCATCTGGAGATAGTTGCAAATGTTTCAATTGTTTCTTTGGCATTTCTTTGACCACTGGGTCTCTTTTATCAGTGAGGATGAGAATGCTTCCAGAACTACTACTTACCTTTAGCAGGAAATTTGTCCATTACCTTTCATGACCAAGTATAGAGGAGTGAAGCTCAGTTGAATAAGTGATTCCACAGCTCTGTATATCACATGTGAATTTAAATTTATCAATGTATGCTGATAAACTGTTCATTTTGCTTATGTTGCAACAGAACTAAAGGTGTAGAGGGAAGATTGTGTGCTTTTTATTTCCATTTCATTCATATTGCTACCAGCATCTTTGTATCTATAAATTCAGGGTTTGCATAACTGACAGTGGTCCAGGGAGAGACATGCTGTGAAAAAAGGTAAAGATTGTTGTGAAGCTTGTGTATGTTGTTATGGATGTACAGATTAGTTTGTGAGATTCATTTGGAATATATCCCATTAAGTGCTTTGGCTATTCCATTAAATGCATTGTTAGGTTTTACACAACAGAAGAATCTGCAGTGTAATGATGAGAAATTTCCCAAAATTGTAATGTACGGATGTTTCTGAGTTGTTGGAACTTGAGAGGCACACTGAACAGGCTGCTTTTTTATGGAAGATAGAGGAATGTATAACTGTGCTGGGAACTTAGAAACATTTGATATAAAGGGACTAATGATCCTGAGTTGAGAATGGAAATACAACAAGGGAAGTTAACAAAAACACAAGAGATTCTGCAAATGCTTGAAATCTAAGCAACATACACAAGATGCTGGAGGAGCTCAGCAGGTAAGGTAACAATCTATGGAAAAGAGTAAACAGTTGACGTTTTGGGCCGAGATCCTTCATCAGGACAGGAAAGATAACAGCTGGATATTGCATTTATAGAAACAAACAAGTAGAACCAAGTGTGTACAGTCTCTGCTAACCAAAAGTGTCGGGTGGAAAATGTGACCTCCTCAATGATTAGACATATTGTAACTAGCAAAGCTTCAGTAGGGGTTGGACATGACTGTAGTTAATTAAATTTCAGTGGAACGTGGATTGCATACAAAGCTCTATCTCTTGCATGTGGTTTTTACAATTCATCAGGTGTGTGCTGATAAACTCTGCTCATTTTGTGTGTGCTGTTTGTGTGCACACATTTTTAATCCTCTTTATATTCATTAAATATATTAGTGGCCCAGGAAGAGATGTGCCGGACATAAAGGTACAGATTGTGGTGGAAATTGTGCGTAAAAATCTGAAAAATGTGTCAGCCAAATTATCTCCCATGAATCAGGCCACTCTTGTCACCTCCTCTCCAAGCCACCCTTTCCTCCCTCCTCTCTTGTAATTAACATATCAGTGGGTATCTTGGGAGGTTGAACATACCACTTGCTCTTTTGCTGGGCACTTCTTGATGTGAGCATTCAAGAGTCATAATGTCATTGAAGGCTGCTTCTGCATTTTGGGCCAGGGATTATCAGGAGTGAGTGCAGATGTTACACCTTTTCAAACAGGTTCTGAGAGTGTCCTTGCATTTATTTATGCAATATCTGTGCAATGTTCAAGGGTGTTTAGTCAGATACACGGACAGGCAGTGAACAGAGGGATACAGACCACATGCAGGCAGGTAGGATTAATTTCGATTGACATTGGGCATGTGTGAAGGGCCTGTTTCTGCAATGTCCTGTTCTACACTTGTTCTTAAACGGGTGGTTTAACTGGCAGATACCATTAAGGTTAATCCAAAGTGCCTCAAACATTTTCTGTTTTTGTTGTTGGATTTTCACTATCTGTAGTTTCTTTTGCTCCAATTTCTCCACAAAGCAGCAAGTCTGAGGAGGTGTTCATAAAAGTCATTTGTTAGATTGTCAGAATTGTAGGTGCAAATTTACCAATTTACCAATATGGATGTTAGGTCATTTCTGGCTCCTATTATTGTATAAAGAAGGTAGTGAAACTGTTAGCCATGGCCAGATAAGAGTGCATGGAGAGCAGCTCTTTGCCAACCCACTGACCCTGATTAAGATGGTACATAACTCTGCTGAGCTGACCAATTTTCAGTGATACAAAACTGAGACCCACATTATTCTCTGTCAGTTCAGTTAGACAGGTCATGTGTTTGCAAGCCTAACACCAAAGGAGCCGGCAGTAAACCTTGCAGAATAACAGTGGTAGCAGGCCTCCAGTTAGAGAAATACCTCTCTAATACTGTTCTTTGACTTCTATAACAAAGCCAATGTTATATTTAACTAACCAGCTCTCTGTGTATCCCATGTGATGTAGTCTACTAGACAAGACTACCATGAGGGAGCTTGTCAAATGCTTTGCTGAGGTTGATGCTGTCCATTCACTGCCCTACACTTATTGATCAACTTTATCCCCTTTTCAAAAAAAAACAATTCAAGTTTCTGAGGTAGGATGTCCCCAGGAACAAAGCCATGCTCATTTTACTTAGTCATTCTTTTTCAAATATGAGTAAATCCTGTTCTTATGAATTTTCTCCAATAATTTCCGAACCACTCATGTAATGCTCATTAGTCTATAATTTCCTGGTGCATGCCTGTTGCCCTGAAACTATTTGGATAGCACTAGCTATTCTCCAGTCCTCATGCACCTTGTTTGTGGCTAAGGAGGGTACAAAAATCTCTGTCATGGCTCCAGAAATCTTGCTTCTCAATATTCTGGGATCGATTTCATTTGACTCTGGGGACATCACCATAATATTTCATAAAACCCACAGTACTTTCTCCTTCTTAATATCAACATGCCCCAGAACACCAATGTACCCCTCCTTAAAATATTCATTGACATCTTTGCCAGTTTCTTTAGGTATCACACATAACTTTCCTCCAGGGCCTTTAAGTGGACCTACCCTTTCCATAACTACACTCTTCCTTCTGATAATGTCTAAAATGTCGTGGGATTCTTCTTAAGTTGACTTGCCAAGGACATTCATGGCCACTTTTAGCCCTCCTTATTCCTTGTTTTTCCCTGCTTCCATTATATTACTCAAAGGCTATGTCTGATTTTTGCTTTTTAATCCATATACAGTATACTGTATGCATATTCTTTATGATTTAAACTTACAATATTTCTTATCATCTAAAGTTCCAGAACTTTGCCATCACTTCATAGACCAATGCTGAATAGAAACAGGCCCTTAGACTCAATTCATCTGTCAGTTTCAAGAAGTGTGTAAGCATGTAAAATGAAAGTAATTTTTTTCATTATCTTAGTTACATTGTGTTTCTGGTTTTCATTGTTCTTTTCAGGAAATTGCACATAGATCTTCCCTGCAGTTTATTAGCTGTGCAGAATCCATTTTACTTTAAAACAAGTTCTGCATTTGAAAATAGTTTTGGTCACAAAGATATTTCAAAAACATAGCACAGAAAACTCAAGTAGCTGATGTTCAGCTTAGATTTACTGGGACCTAAACTGCGAACCTTGGCAGGGCACTGTGCTCTGGTATTCATAATGAAGAGTCATGTTTAGTTTCAAGGACTAAAAGTTGACATTGTGCCCTACTATCTACCCCTATATGGTCACACTAATGGAATAATTTATTTAGCTGCTGACACTAGTTCCAGCAATGATAAAATAGATTATAAGAAAAAATGCCAGGCTTCATGTTAAGAAATGTGTCAGGCATTTTTTTGTAACTATGGATTGTCTCCTAAGGGTTTGAAGTGGAAGGACCAACAATCAATGAAGGGTATATATGCCATAGTTTGTCTCTCATGATTTTAAAAAAATCTGGATTTTAATAAAAAGGCATTGAAAATCTTTTGCAGTAGGTTAATCCTCCTTCCACTTGGACTCAATGGGAAGGAATTCAGCCATGCAAATAACCTTGTGCTAATGTGATGTTGCTGACATACCAGGTTTCCCCTATGACACTTCCCTTTAGTGACAAGTATACCCCATACTCCTTAGGTACTGCTCAGGTGATGGTGGGGGTGACTATGTCACTGGCACCATGGCCAGCTCTGAGGCTCAGCAGGAAGGGTATAATGTCATGCAGAGGAACAGGATTAGGAAACTCAGTAGTTAGGGAGACAGACAGGGAATTCTGTGGTTGTGAAAAAGATGACAGGATGGTGGGGGGGGGGGGGCAACTGGCTGTCAGGACTGAGAATATCCCAGAATGACTGCAGAACATTCGAAGTAAGAGGGTGTGCACCCTGAGGTTGTGATGCACAGTGGCATCAACGGCATTGATAGAAAGAGGAATAGGGTTCTGCAGAGTGACTATAGGAATTTGGGAAAGAGACTAAAAGCAGCACCTCGAAGAGGGCAGGGTTCCTGGTTCTTGAGTAACTGAAAAACCCTCTGGGATAGGGATGACCTGTTCAAGAAGAATGGGTTATGGCTTAACTGAAGGGGAAGCAATATCCTGGACAGAGGTTCACTAATGATACTCAGAATGGTTTGAGCTAGTCCAGCAGGGGGATGGGAACCAGAGTACCAAATCAGAAAGTAGAGAGATTGATGGTAAGTTAGATACTGGGGCAGCACTCTATAGCGTAGTGGTTATTACTTTGACCCTCCAGCAATCACTGATCAGGGTTTGATTCCTGTCACTGTCTGTATGTTCTCCCCATGACCATGTGGGTTTCCTCTGGGTGCCTTCAGGTGCTCCACTTTTCTCCCGCATTCTAAAGACACTCACTTAGGGTTAGGCTTGGTAAGTTGAGGGCATGCTCTGTTGGCACCAGAAGTATGGCAACCTTCGCGGGCTGCCTCCAGCACAACCTTGCTGATTTGGCTTGACATAAACGAAACATTTCACATTATGATTCTATTAGACTACAGATTGCACAGTAGTCACCAGGATATTGAGGAACAGATCGATAAGCTTATGTTGTTGTGAGTGATTTAAACTTCCCCAATATCGTATTGGATCTTTTCAGTGCAAGAAAGTTTGACAGGGTCAAATTTGTTAGGTGCATTCAGGACAGTTTCTTAATTCAATAAGTAGATAGTCCATTGAGAAGAAGTACCTTATTGGACCTGGTATAGAGAAATGAGCCTAAGCAGGTGAATGACCTTTCAGTGGTAGAACAGTAATGGGACAGTGACAGCAGCAGGAGAGTATAAAATTGAACAGACACACAAGTCCTGCTCATGGCTTTATACAAACATGCGTATAGTGTGCCTGGGATATCTATGTTCCATACAATCATCTATCTTTCTGGATAATGGTGGAACTTTGTCTACTCTCCCCCCTTTATATCAGGATTCCATTTTCCCCGATACTGAATGTTATTATCCCCCCCTTAACTCTTGTTGTAACACTTACAAATCACTTGTCATCCCTCACTAATAGTCTTTCACTGCCAGCGATGAAATTTCAAATGCATCAGATTAAGCACCTGTTATCTGCGATTGCTTATGCATATAAAGTCTCCCTCTGGTGCATTCTGACTGTTTTGTACTGCTGCTCACTGTGGGGTGAGTTTTGACACAGAATGATGTGGTATTGGTGTTTTACATTGCAAGAATCTGTAGCCTTTTTTTCTTCCTTCTGCTTCCCATAAAGGATCAACTCTGAGGTTACAAGATGCTTGTTTGAACACATACAACCACATAAGGTTGAGGATACATTTGTCACAGTTCTCAAATACATAACCTGAAATGGTGACATTTAATGGTGCACTATTGAGCATGTAAGACCTGTAGAAAGTCCTACACCATAAAATCCTTGAAAGGGAGAGTAGCCTCTCTTCTCCATTAATAGGAAGACAGAGGAAGTGTTAACTCTCACTCAACTATAGCCAAAATATGATGCCCTTACAGTTGGAGACCTGATTGCTCTATTTACACCAAGCAGAGATGTGAGAAAAGTCACCTTAACTCTCCACTAGTCCAAGTAGAAAGGATGTTCAGAGGCTGCTTGTGGTTGGATCATACAAGTTACAATAGTTTTAATTACAATAGTTTTAATTCATGATAATAATCATTTTAATTAAAATGCTAACTCAAAAAAGTAAAATACACACAGTGATAGGAATTACCCATCTTTCTGTGTTCCATAACACCATAAGACATTGGAGCAGAATTAGACCATTTGCTCCATCAAGTCTGCTTGGCCATTCTTGTATGACTGATTTATTAAACCCCGTCAGTCCCTTTCTCCTGCCTTCTCCCTGAACCTTTGATACTGTTACTTATCAAGAATCTGTCAACCTAGAACCGTGGATTCTGGTTAATTGGGAAGGCTGCTTATTTGGGATAACTCTTAAGGAACAAAAATTAATTGAGAAAATAGCTGGGACTCTGTTCATTTATTTGAGACACTATGTCCCTTAATTGGGACGGGAGACAGTTGCTGAACAGTTTCGTTTCTAACTTGAGTCAGTTGTTTGCACTTATGTGATTGTTAGACACTTAGAGCAAACTATTTCAAAAAGTTAGGAACTATGAAAAATGTGAAAGCGTCAACAATCATCTTGAATGTTATAATGAAAATGAAAATTTGCAGGATACAATCATTGAAAGCACTATATCAAAACATTAAGATGGGAAATATGAAGACAATGAAAGTGATGAAGATGATCCACTTGAGATAGTGACTACACAGGATGCCAGGAAATTTATTGTTGGAATATGACACAAGTTCCTGTAGGAAGGCAATGAAGGCCGTCCATTATCTGCACTAGGTGTCTGTGCTAATTTTGTTCATTTACGGTCAATCAATGGAACACGGCAGTGTACACTGGATGAATTCCTCTGTTAGGATTAGGAACAATTCAGAACGGATGCATCGTTTTATAGTACTGTAGTAGTATTGTAAGTGTTCTAATTTGTTCTATATTTCATTTAAATACATGATTTGTTACTCAGTTAAACAGTAGTTTGTCTTTTTTATATACCTTTTTAGCTATTTCCATGAAATGTTGACTAATTGAGGCAGCCATTTAACCAGGCCAAAATATTCTTGTCCCGATGTGTCCCAATTAACTGGAGTCTGCTGTATACCCAATGACTTGGCCTCCACAGCCATCCATAGCAATGAGTTCCACGGATTCACCATCCCCTGGCTGAAGAGGTCCTTGTATTCTGGTTGGAGCACACTGTGATTAATGGGCAGTAGCAGACAAAACTCCACTGAAGCTTCATTGGGAGAATAAATCTGTGCATCAGCCACTGAACATGGGAGCATTCCCTCCACTTGGCACAAATGTGTCCATCACTTCTACATAGGAAGGGATGTGATCCTGGGTCACCAGTAGTTCTGGTGAGAAGTTAAACAAGAATTCAGCAATGCTTGTTGTCACCTCTTAGAGGACCCATGGAGCATTGATGTACAGAGGGATCTTGAAACACAAGTTCATAGCTCCCTGAAAGTAGCAAAACAAGTCAATAGGGTTGTAAGGAAACCATATAGAATACTTCCCTTCAACAGTCACAGCATTTATTATAAGGGTTGGCAAGTTACATGCAGCAGTATAAGACATAGAGTATGCCACAGCTGGTTATGAAAATTTAAGAGGTATTTAGAAGGGTACATGAGCAGGCGGGAGATGGAAGAGGTTAGACCATATGCAGACAGGTAAGATTGGTTTATATTGTCATCATGGTTAACACAGGCATTATATTGTAGCCTGATGGGCTTGTTCCTGTTCTGAAAGCCCATATTTTATGTACTTATTTATTGAAATTGGCCTTCTCAATTGTGGAAGATACTGTACAATAGTGCAGCATTTAGCTTGCCTCTATTACAGCGCCAGCGTAAGGGTTCTTTCAGGTGATTCAGTTTCCTCCCACATTCCAATCATGTACAATTAGCATTAGTGAATTGTGGGCATGCTATGTTGGCGATGGAAGTGTGGCGACGCTTTCAGGCTATTCAGCACAATCCTCGCTAATTTGATTTGACACCAACAATACGTTTAACTGTATGTTTCGATATTTTGATATACATGTGACAAATAAAGCTAAACTTATACTTTCCAATTGAGAAATAGCATAAGCAAAGGTATAAAACTTAAGAGCAGGGTAGTCATGCTAGAACCTTATTCATAGAACATAGAATAGTACAGCACAGTACAGGCCCTTCGGCCCATAATATTGTGCTGACCCTCAAACCCCGCCTCTCATATAACCCCCCACCTTCAATTCCTCCATATACCTGTCTAGTAGTCTCTTAAACTTCACTAGTGAAAAAGACTAAGGAGCTGGTGGTAGACCTGAGGAGAGCTAAGGTACCGGTGACCCCTGTTTCCATCCAGGGGGTCAGTGTGGACATGGTAACACTCACAACACGCTGGAGGAACTCAGCAGGTCAGGCAGCATCAGTGGAAAAGATCGGTCGACGTTTCGGGCTCAACCCTTCGTCAAGACTGTAGAGGGAATGGGCAGAGGCCCTATAAAGAAGGTGGGGGAAGGGTGGGAAGGAGAAGGCTGGTAGGTTCCAGGAGAAAAACCAGTAAGGGGAAAGACAAAGGGGTGGGGGAAGGGAGGCAGGGAGGTGATAGGCAGGAAAGGTGAAGAAAGAATAGGGGAAAACACAATGGGTAGTAGAAGGAGGCAGAACCAAGAGGGAGGAGGTAGGCAGCTGGGGGAGGGGGCAGAGTGACATAGGGATAGGGGAAGGGAGGGGGAGGGAATTACCAGAAGTTGGAGAATTCTATGTTCATACCAAGGGGCTGGAGACTACCTAGACGGTATATGAGGTGTTGCTCCTCCAACCTGAGTTTAGCCTCATCATGGCAGTAGAGGAGGCCACGTATGGACATATCTGAATGGGAGTGGGAAGTGGAGTTGAAGTGGGTGGCTATTGGGAGATCTTGTCTGTTTTGGCGGACGGAGCGGAGGTGCTCGACGAAGCGGTCCCCCAATCTGCGTCGGGTTTCACCGATATAGAGGAGGCCGCATAGGGAGCACCGGATGCAATAGATGACCCCAACAGACTCACAGGTGAAGTGTTGCCTCACTTGGAAGTACTGTTTGGGGCCCTGAATGGTGGCAAGAGAGGAGGTGTAGGGACAGGTGTAGCACTTGCGCTTACAGGGATAAGTGCCAGGTGGGAGATCCGTGGGGAGGGACGTGTGGACCAGGGAGGCGCGGAGCGACCGATCCCCGTGGAAGGCAGAGAGGGGTGGAGAGGGAAGGATGTTCTTAGTGGTGGGGTCCTGTTGAAGGTGGCGGAAGTTGCGGAGGATAATGTGTTGGATCCGGAGGCTAGTTGGGTGGTAGGTGAGGACGAGGGGAACTCTGTCCCTGTTGTGGCGGGAGGATGGGGTGAGAGCCGAAGTGCGGGAAATGGAGGAGGTGCGGGTGAGGGCATCATTAATGACAGCAGAAGGGAAACCACGATCCTTAAAGAAAGAGGACATTTGAGATGTCCTGGAACAGAAAACCTCATCCTCGGAGCAGATGCAGCGGAGACGGAGGAACTGGGAATAGGGAATGGCATTTTTGCATGTGAAGGGGTAGGAAGAGGTATAGTTGAGGTAGTTATGAGAGTCAGTGGGCTTGTAGAAGATGTCAGTGGATAGTCTGTCTCCAGAGATGGAGACCGAGAGATTGAGAAAGGGGAGAGAGGTGTCCGAGATAGACCAAGTGAATTTGAGGGCTGGGTGGAAGTTAGAAGTAAAGTGGATGAAATTGACGAGCTCAGCATGGGTGCAGGAAGCAGCACCAATGTAGTCGTCAATGTACCAAAGGAAAAGTTGGGGAGCAGTACCAGAATAAGTTTGGAGCACAGACTGTTCCACAAAACCAATGAAGAGGCAGGCATAGCTAGGGCCCATGCAAGTTCCCATAGCTACACCCTTGGTCTGAAGAAAGTGGGAAGAGCCAAAAGAGAAGTTATTGAGTGTGAGAACCAGTTCCGCCAACCGGAGGAGGGTAGTGGTGGTGGGGAACTAGTGAGATCTATTATCCAGAAAGTAGTGGAGGGCTTTGAGGCCTTCTTCATGGGGAATGGAGGTGTATAGGGATTGGACATCCATAGTGAAAATGAAGCGGTTGGGACCGGGGAACCGGAAGTTTTTGAAGAGGTGGAGGGCATGGAATGTATCCCGGATGTAGGTGGGGAGAGACTGAACTATGGGTGACACTGTGGACATGGTGGAGGATTACAAATACCTGGGGATACGAATTGACGATAAACTAGACTGGTCAAAGAACACTGAGGCTGTCTACAAGAAGGGTCAGAGCCGTCTCTATTTCCTGAGGAGACTGAGGTCCTTTAACATCTGCCGGACGATGCTGAGGATGTTCTATGAGTCTGTGGTGGCCAGTGCGATCATGTTTGCTGTTTTGTGCTGGGGCAGCAGGCTGAGTGTAGCAGACACCAACAGAATCAACAATCTCATTCGTAAGGCCAGTGATGTTGTGGGGATGGAACTGGACTCTCTGACGGTGGTGTCTGAAAAGAGGATGCTGTCTAAGTTGCATGCCATCTTGGACAATGTCTCCCATCCACTACATAATGTACTGGTTGGGCACTGAAGTACATTCAGCCAGAGAATCATTCCACCGAGATGCAACACAGAGTGTCATAGGAAGTCATTCCTGCCTGTGGCCATCAAACTTTACAACTCCTCCCTTGGAGGGTCAGACACCCTGAGCCAATAGGCTGGTCCTGGACTTATTTCCTGGCATATTTTACATATTACTATTTAACTATTTATGGTTTTATTACTATTTAATTATTTATGGTACAACTGTAACGAAAACCAATTTCCCCCGGGATCAATAAAGTATGACTATGACTATGGCTTTCTTAACTACCCTATCTACCTGTGAGATCACACGGTTAGATCACAGTTGCAGTACTGTATGCAGTATTTAAAGGGATATCTTTTTGTGTTTGTTCATGAAACACAAGGTTGATATGCGGTATCTGGCATACTGCCTATAATGGAGTCAGAAAAATACAGCATATAAGCCCTTCAGCACCAACTATCAGGCAGTAATTCATTTTCTCTTCCTAAATTCCCATCAACTACACCCAGTTTCCACCACTCAGCCATACACCATGAAAAAATTATAGTTGAATTTATCAGGCCACAAGCTTTTGGAATATGGGAGGAATTCAATGTGGTCACAGGGAGAACTTCTGAATTTCAGTCAATTCCAAATTCAGGGTTGAGTCCAGGTTGCTGGAGCTCAAAGGTAGCTGTTCTGGCAGTGCCTCTGTGCCTACCATACGTACAGATAGGAGTGTTGGAATGCAAGATATTGCTTTGATTTCATGAAAACATCTTGACCATTGAGTAGGAACTTTGTTGGGAATTGTCCTTTTATATGAAATTTGTGAATACTTCTAAGAGATTTAGGTCAGTACTTATGGGTGGAGAGCTTGAGAGTTACAGAGTAATGTGTAACTGAATAGCTTGACTTTCTAAAGGCACTGCAGATAATGATATGGAAAATGCATAGTTCATCAAAAGGCACTAGATGTTAATGAAAGTATGGAGTAGATGGAATTTGAATGCATTTCGAATGGCTCTTAAAGCAGCTTGTGCTCGAGCCTACTAGGGGAAAGGCTATCTTAGATTGGGTGTTGTGTAACAGCCCAGGTTTTATTAGTCAGCTTAATATAAAAGAACCCTTAAGTATGATTGAATTCATATTGCAATCTGAGAGTGAGAAGCATAAGTCACATGTATCAGTATTGCAAAGGAATAAAAGGAATTACAGAGGCATGAGAGAGTGGCTTGCCCCTGTGAAATAGAGGGGGATACTGGCAGGCGTAACGGCAGAACAGAGGTGGCTAAAGTTTCTGGGAATATTTCTTAAGGCGCAGGATAGATATGTCCCACTGAAGAAGTTGTTCTCAAATGGCAGGGGTAGGCAACCGTGGCTGACAAGGGAAGTTAAGGACTGCATAAAAGCCAAGGAAAAGGTATATAAGGTAGCAAAAGTGAGTGGGAAGTTGGATGATTGTGAAGCTTTTAAAATCCAACAAAAGGCAACTAAAAAAGCTATAAGAATGGAAAAGATGAAACATGAGGGAAAACTAGTGGATAATATAAAGAAGGATACCAGAAGATTTTTTCAGTTACATAAAGAGTAAAAGGGAAGTGAGAGTTGATATTGGACCACTGGCAAATGATGCTGGTTAGGTAGCAATGGGGGACAAAGAAATAGCAGATGAACTTAGTAAGTACTTTGCTTCGATCTTTACTGTGGAAGACACTACCTGTATGTCAGAGGTCCGTGAGTGTCAGGGAACAGGAGTGAGTACCGTCGCTGTAACAAAAGAAAAAGTGCTAAGCAAACTCAAAGGCCTTAGGGTGGAGAAGTCACTGGACCCGATAGACTACATTCCAGAGTCCTGAGAGAGGTTGTTGAAGAGATAATGGATGCATTGGTCATGATCTTTCAGGAATCACTTGATTCTGGCATGGTCCCAGAGGAATAGAAAATTGCAAATTCACTCCACTTTTTAAGAAGGGAGGAAGACAAAAGAGAAGAAATTATAGGCCAGTTAGCCTAACCTCAGTGGTTGGGAAAGTGTTGGAGTACATTATTAAGAATGAGGTTTCAGAGTACTTGGAGACTAATGATTAAATAAATCAAATTCAGCATGGTTTCTGAAAGGGAAATCTTGCCTGACAAATATGTTAGAATTCTTCAAGGAGGTAGCAAGCAGGGTGGACCAAAGGGAGGCAGTGGATGTCATTTACTTGGATTTTCAGTAGGCATTTGACAAGGTGCTTCACATGAGGCTGCTTAACAAAATAAAATACTGTGATGTTACAAGAAATAAACTGGCATGAACAGAGGAATGGCTGACAAGCAGGAGGCATTTTCTGGCTGGCTGCCAGGGACTAGTGGTGTTCCTCAGGGGTCAGTATTGGGACTGCTATTTTTCACATTTTAATGGGATTGATAGCTTTGTGGCAAAGTTTGCAGATGATACGAAGATAGCTGGATGGGTAGGTAGTGCTGAAGAAGCAAAGTGATTGCAGCAGGACCTAAACAAATCGGAAGAATAGGCAAAAAAGTTGCAAATGGAATACAATGTTGGGAAATGTACAGTAATGCATTTTGGTAAAAGGAACAATAATATGGGCTGTTATCTAAATGGGGAGAAAATTCAAACATCAGATGTGTAAAGGGACTTAGGAGTCCTTAGGCAAGACTCCCAGAAGGTTAATTTACAGGTTGAGTCTGTGGTAAAGAAGGCAAATGCAATGTTGTCATTTATTTCAAGGGGAATAGAACATAAATACAAAGAGATAATGCTGAACAACATGCGCAAGCTGCTGGAGGAACTCAGCAGGCCAGGCAGCATTGAGGAAAAGTGTACAGCGTGACGTTTTGACCTGAAACGTTGACGGAATTCCTTTCATAGATGCTGTCCGGCCTGCTGAGTTCCTCCAGCATTTTGTGCATGTTGCTCAGATTTCCTACATCTGCAGATTTTTTTCTTGTTTGAGATAATGCTGATGCTTTATAAGACACTAGTCAGGCCACACTTGGAGTATTGTCAACAGTTTGGACCCCTTATCTCAGAAAGGATGTGTTGTCATTAAAGAGAGTTCACAGGAGATTCATGAGGATTATGCCTGGAATGAAAGGGTTAACGTATAAGGAGCGCTTGGCAGTTCTGGGCCTGTACTCACTGGAATTTTGAAGAATGTGTGGGGATCTCATTGAAACCTACTGAATGTTGAAAGGACTAAATAAAGTAGATGTGGAGAGGATGTTTCCTATGATGGGGCTATCCAGAACTAGAGGGCACAGCCTCAATATTGTGGGGTGACGTTTTGAAATAGAAGAAAGCAGAAATTTTTTTAGCCGAAGAGTGGTGAATCTGTGGAATCCTTTGCCACAGATTGCGGGAAAGCCAAGTCTGTTGGTATATTCAAAACAAAAGCTGATAGATTCATGATTGATCAGGGCATCAAAGGACATAGTGAGAGGGCAGGTGTATAGCATTAAATTAGATCTGGGATCAGCCATGATGAAATGGTGGAATGGACTCAGTGGGTTGAATGGCCTAATTCTGCCTCTATGTCTTATGGTATTATGATCAGATCATGTAGCTGACTGACTAGTTCCTGTTCCAATTTAGCAGGCACAATCACAGAACTTTACTCTTTTTATCTGCTACTGGAGACCCGAAATAGGTCCTTTTGTTTGAAGAGTGTCATTAACCTTCAAAATAACAAACTGAAATCAGAACAGAAGACTGAACTGCTGGCCAAGCTTTCAAATTCATGAAGTATAAAAAATCCAAACATGGTTAAGTACTGTGCAAGTGAAAACATGTCAGAGATATAACTTAAGGAGGAACTTAATATTTATTATATGGGCAGCTGCCAGTAACTATGCTGAGACTCTGGAACATTATATTCAGACCAAACTTATAAACTTAGAATATATATCAAGAAATTATGTTATTGGGGTTCAGTAATCAAAGAGGGAGATAACAACTCTATTAAATTAAATAAAATGAATTAACCAGATGTGATGCATCTTGGGGAAAGCAGGAGCTCTAACCACAAATTTTCAATCCTTATTGGGTATGGGGATGGTTACAAATAAGTGTAAGATTCTAAATGTTGCACTCTGTTCAAAGAAAAATGGTATTGAGATAGCCCTGGTAGCTAGAGACAACTGTGATCCTCATTTGGAGAAGCAAAGGTTGAAAAGAACATCCGGGATAGATTAACTGAAAGCAAATTAGAGACAGCATGACTTTGTGAGGGATGGTCATATCTTACAAATTTGACTGAGTTTTTTTCAATAAGTGACAAAGGTAATGTATGACATTAGAAAAGACATTGGTGAGACCACATTTGGAACATTATTCAATTTGGTCAGCCTGCTATAGGACAGATGTCAGTGAACTAAAAATGGTGCAGAGGAGATTTATCCAGATGTTGCCAGGACTCAAGGCACTGAGTTATGGAAAGAGATTGAGCAGGCTGGTTTGTAATTCATTGGAGCATAGGTGATTGAGGGGTGATTTTATAGAGGTGTATAAAATTATGAGGGGTAGAGGTAGGGTGAATACACACAGTTTTTTTCTCAGAGTTGGGGAACCAAGACTGGAGGGCATAGGTTTAAGCTGAGAGGGAAGAGATTTAGAACATAGGAAAAAATCTACAGCACAATATAGGCCCTTCAGCCCACAAAGCTGTGCCAAAATTTAATAGGAACCTGAGTGCCAACTTTTTCACCCAAAGTGTGGTCCAGATATGCAATGAGCTACAAGAGGAAGTGTTTGAGGAAGATACATTAACAACTTAGAGAAGTATATAGATAGAAATATTTAGAGGGATGTGCCAAATGAGATCAAATGGTAACTTGGTAAATAAATGGCAAATTGATTATTATTGTCATTTGTACCAAAGTACAGTGAAAAACTTGTTTCTGCATCCTAACCATATAGATTATTTGACTGAGATAATACAAGAGAAATAAATAACAGAATGCAAAATAAAATGTGCATAGAGCAGTTTACAATGAATCGCCTTGCTCCGGTGCCATCTTCCTTTATCTCAAGACCTTAGAGACAATTAAAAATCTAGTATAAAATCTCACATCTTTCTTACATCTTCTCCCAGAAATATTCTGTATTGAAGTTGGGATACTTTTGGCCAACAGCATTAGTACTTTGTATCTGAAGTAGATTCTTGGTGGGGAAAGCTGGTCAACGAGATTTGGTCCACTGTATATCAACTCTATAGAAAACATCCCTTCATCATTTCATCACTGTAAGTCAATGGTAAATATAATGTTGAACAACTTATCAAATTTCAGAAAATGGTTTAGATTCTGTGTTCTAGTTCATAAAGTGAAAACGAGTATTAATAAAAGAGAAAAATAAAATTGTTGGCCAATGTGCCCATCTTCACAAAGCTACTTCCCCTAGAGTATGATGAATTTAATTACCATTATAGAACAGTCAAGAACAATATAACAGTCATATATGGAAATACATGTGCATAAAGAGGACTAGCATAGTTATATCTTGGTTGACATGGACCAAATGAGTGAAAGGTCTTTTCCATGCTGTACATCACTATGCCTCTGAGGATAGGACAGTAGATGTTGACTGCAAGGACTTTAGAAAGGCACTTGATAAGGCTTTTCATTGTAGGTTGATTAGGACAATTAAAGTACATGGTGTTGATGGCGAATTGGTACTTTGAATCCAGAACTGATTTGCCTAGAGAAGACCAAGCATTGAGGTGAAAAGACTTTATTTTGTATGACCAGCAGAGTTCTGCAAGAATCTTTACTAGGATCTTTATACCTTGAGACATATAGTATATAGACGAGTTGAACAAAAATGTAGATGGGCTGGTTCATAGATTTGCAGGCTATACAACAATTAGTGGAGTTATAGACAGTGAAAGAGGTTATGTGAAGCTAACACGAGGAAATCTGCAGATGCTGGAATTTCAAGCAACACACATAAAAGTTGCTGGTGAACGCAGCAGGCCAGGCAGCATCTCTAGGAAGAGGTACAGTCGATGTTTCAGGCCGAGACTCTTCGTCAGGACTAACTGAAAAAAGAGCTAGTAAGAGATATGAAAGTGGGAGCTTTCCCACTTTCTACCTACTAATAATCTATATCCTTCCATTCTCAACATATGCATTTGTCTATTTGTCTACCTAAAAACCTGTTGAATATCAATATTGTATCTGCTTCCAATTCTACTGCTATTAGCCTGTTTACGATACTTACTAATCATTGTAGAACATTTGCCCCACACAGCCTTTTTAAACTTCCCCCTTTCACCTTAAAGCTATGCCTTGAATATCCTGGAGAAAAACGGTTCTGGGTGAATATGAAAGCTCCCACTTTCATATCTCTTACTAGCTCTTTTTTCAGTTAGTCCTGATGAAGGATCTCGGTCCGAAACGTCGACTGTACCTCTTCCTAGAGATGCTGCCTTGCCTGCTGTGTTCACCAGCAACTTTTATGTGTGTTATGAGAAGCTACATCTGGATCTAGATCAGTTACAGTTACAACAGAGAAATAACAGATAGAGTTTAATCTGAGCGAGTGTCAGGTGTTACACTTTGTAAGGTTAAAGGTAAAGGAAAAATAGGCAGTGAATGGTAGTTCCTGTAACAGCATTGATGTACAGAAGGACCTTGGGATCCAAATCCATACCTCCCTGAAGGTGGCAACACAAGTTGATGGAGTGGTAAAGAAGTTGTATGGTATGCATACCTTCATCACCAGGGGCATAGAATATGAGTAAGGAAGTCTTGTTGCACTTGTATTTAACTTTGGTTAGGCCACATTTGCAGTTGTGGTCACCAGAAAGAGATGCAGACTTTGGAGAGTGTGCAGAAGAGATTTCCCAGTATGATGCCTAGAATCAGAATCAGGTTTGCTATCACTGAGGTCTGTTGTAAAATTGATTGTTTTGTGGCAGTGGTATAGCACAAAAACTTAAAAAAATGATAAGTTACAATGACAAACACAAAAATCAATCAATACATAGAGAGTATTAAATCAAAAGGAGAGGTTGGACAAACTTGGATTGTTTTCTGTGGAGCACCAGAGACAGAGAGGAGGCCTGAGGACTATATAAACTTACGAGAGGAGATTCACCCAGAACCCTTTTTCCCCAGGATATTCAAGGCATAGCTTTAAGGTGAAAGGGGGAAGTTTAAAAAGGCTGTGTGGGGCAAATGTTCTACAAAGATCAGTAAGTATTGTAAACAGGCAATTAGCAGTAGAATTGGAAGCAGATACAATATTGGTATTCAACAGGTTTTTAGGTAGACAAATGAATATGTTGAGAATGGAAGGGTATAGATTATTAGTAGGTAGAAGGGATTAGTTTAATTTGGCATCATATTCAGTACAGACATCATGGGCCAGATAGCCTGTGCTGTTCTATACTGCTCTGTGTTTAAATTGGATCTGATTAATCTCAGTTACTGAAAGAAACAAAGTGCAATAGTACAAGCCATTTTACTGATTTAAGAAATAAAGCACAGTTTAACAAGATAATGTTAACTTGGAGGCATAATTATATAAGGGGATAGGAGGCAGAAAGTGGTGCTGAACAGCTGTTTAGGAGAAAAGGATGTAGATCCCTGAGGTTTAATATTGGGATATTGTTTTTCCTTTTTATTTCCCAGTCTTGCCTCCCTCCTGTGTTGTGAGAAATATAGTATAAGAGAAGTCTGGGTAATAAGTGGCGTACAATATTAAAATTTGTAAAGGATATACAAGTTAGTAATTTAGTTTCAGCAGATTTTTGGTAGACAATGCAAAGGATTAGAGTAGATATGACTTAATGCAGATAAGCATGAAGCAATTGTACAACACATTGGTGAGGTTGCATTTGGAACATTGTATTCAGTTTTGGTTGACTTGCTATAGAACAGGTATGACTAAGCTAGAACAAGTGCAGAGAAGACTTATAAGGATATTGCTGAGACTTGAGAGACTGAGTTATGGAAAGAGGTGGAGTAGATTGGGTCTCTTTTCATTGGAACATAGGAAAATAAGAGGTGTTTTTTATTAAAGGAGTGTAAAATCATGGAGCCAATGAGCATTTAGTCTTTTTCCCAAAGTTGGAAAATCAGAAACTAGAAGGCATAGCGTGGGTGAGATGGGAGAGATTTAATAGGAATCTAAGGGGCAACTTTTCACCAAGAGAAAATGGCTGAGGCAGGTATATTAACAACCTTTAAAAGACACCTGATCAGGTACATGAATAGAAATGGTTTGGAGAGATATGTGATTGACTTACTGTGATCAGCATTACTATGACTTAGTGTACTGGGAAAGAAATAACATGCAGTCAAAGCATTACTAAGGGAGGAAGAAGAGCAGGGTGACCAAAGAGATAGTGAGAGGGGTTGGGAAAATTTGTGTTGTATGGTGCTTATTCATGCTCTTAAAGTTGGTAGCCAAATCAATTTGGAATCCATTTTAAAACCTGAAGATCAGTGGTTGAGGCTTTTAGAGGATATGCATGATGCTTCTCAAGTTGATAATGGGTGAAAAACTTTGGGAAAGAGACATTTCAAAGACAATACAGTGGAAATATTAATTCAGAAACTCATTCCGTGAAATGTTTCCATAAACGCAGAGGTCATGGTTCAAGCTGCAGGAATGAATATTGCAGGTTCAAGCCTTTTAAACTTGCCCCACGTGACCTGCATTTAGAATATAACACTTCAGGCTGCAGAATAATATTTAGATTTTAGAGAGGATGCAGATGAGATTTCCTGAAATAATTCCATTTATACAACTATGTAAAGAGCGAAGAGATGCTAAATTCTTGTCTCTTTATAGAAGAGGATATTGCAAGACGACCTGATGAAGGTATTTAAAATCATAGAAGTTATGGATCAAGTAAATGGAGAGAAGTTGCTCCCACTAGCAAAAGATCAAGAACCACGGTACATTGAATAAAGGTGATTGGCAAAAGAACTGAAACTAACATGATGAAAACTTTTTATTACACCACAGCATGCACTGTACTTGCAACTGGAATTCATGACCAGAGTAATAGTGGAGGCAGATTCATTGTTGATAGTCGAGTGAAAACTGGGTACAGGTAAAGAATTTACAGGACACTGAGAAAGAGTTAGGGCAAGTGGGACTAATTGAAGGGCTATGGGGACATAGCTCCAATTGTGATGAACTGGGTGATCTAAATGGCCTCCTGTGTTATGACAGTCTACAGAGTGCAACTTTATGCAAAATGTTCACTACAGAATAATAAAGAATGATCTGTGCATTTAATCAATAATAATCATGCTGTTTATTGCATTAGAGGGTGGTAGCTGGGAGCAATTTCAGGACATAATTTCTATAAAGGTGAGTGGGTCAGGTGTTTTGAAAACCTTGGTTTGGTAACACGACAATAGGAAGTGAATGCCAGGAGAAAAAGTCCCAGGCTCTAATTCCAATGTATTTTAACGAGCTCATATATGTAGCCACAGCATCGTAGTCAGCATAGTCACGGTGGTTGGAAGTTCCTGTAATGTACTGTTCTATGTTCTAAGGTTAGGGCATGGAATAACTTTTCAGCAGCCTGCAAATGCTTATCTGCACTCATACCATGTTCTAAACAGAGGAGTTCCAACATTTGTCCTACAAGCTCAACATGTAGGCCCTGCTTTTAGGCTTTTTTCTCCTGACTGTGTTCTATAATGTACATCAACTAATTTCACTATGGTAGGACGAGCTTCAAATAAGTAGAATTGCGACAGGAGTGATGTCATCTCTGCATTTTATGGACTGAGCACTTATATGCTGTGCATGCAACATTAAAATATGCAGTTTGCAAAAGAAATGCGAGCCCTAAGGATGTAAAAATAAACCTCTGTGATGCAACTCTGGCACACTAGTCCAAAATCACAAACTCCCCATTGTTCTCTGCTGAGAGCACCGGACTGGCCAATCAACTCTCTTCTAGGTTGGGGAGAATCCAAACTGAAAAATCAACAGCAAAAATATTCCTGTCTATTATGGCAAGTGCTAGCTAGAGATCTACTTATTCATAATGAATGGCTGAGTTAAGGGTGCAGGGTTAGGTGTGCAACTACTTGGGCCATCTCAGGTGAACCTAATCTCTCTTCATACATGTCGGATTTCCAGCAAGGAGAAAACCCGGCAGCTGGACAGGACCACATGCTATTTTTTCTCCTTTCTAATCCAGTGGTATTAAAGTCAAATTAATTGTGCTTGTATTGCAACTCTGAGTAAGGTCAGGTTGTAAGGGTGAAACTTGAGCCTTTTCCCATCTGAGTAGGTAAGATGCTCATTAAGTACCTTATCAAGGTGTCAGATGAATGCAATTCAACATTGATTTTGGCACCTCAGTACTCTCTATTTGTTACAGTTTGTTAATCTGCACTTTTAATGTATGTTTGTGTTTTGTCTGTAAATGATGTACTTTAATTTACATCAAATCAGATGAAGTAGAAGTATTAAATAATCCTTTGAAGATAAGGATTTTGAAAACATTTTCATCATCCATTATGCTGCATTTGGGTAATGTAAAAAGTAAAGCAAAATTAGATCCTCTTAATCTTTCACCAGACCATTTGTGTTGGGTAACCTGACATCTGTGGATTGTTATTCTAAATTTGGATTAGTTTGGACAGAATCCAAATAATTAAAATTAAACTCTGGTCTGATCATTGGGCACAAGCACAACTAATGAAATGTTTGGTGTATTTTGTACATTTCTCAGAAATTATTCTTTTCTTCGAGACCAAGAAGCAGTTAACACTTAAAACTGCCCTAGTTAACAGATTGTTGTCTGCTGAACAAGCGGCTTTGAATTGCAAAGACGAGAAGTTCATTTGTGATTTTGTGTGCAGTTGCTGTGTGAGTATAAGGGTTGTATTTGTTGTCAGTGCTGTTCTTCTTTGGGGTACAGATTTCCTTGGTTGATAAATGTGTCAATTGTACTATATTGGAGATGACAGGTAGTATAACAATTCTGTTACCTTAATAGAGAATGAAAATATTATCTGATTGTGAAAATAAGCCAAAATATGGAATGGGAATCTATATTAGACGATTTTCAGTCAGTGTCTAGGCTGTGAAGCAGGAGGTTGAGGACACAATTTTTACCTTAATTGATCGTACTTAATTTTTAAGTCAAACTTACTGTTGAAAGGTTTCTGGTATCATTGACCCTGAATTTAAATGGTTCTGTATAAACTGAAGATCCATTTACTTTGAAGTTATTCAGTGTACATGAATATGTCCAGGTGGGAAAAACATTAGCGATCAGTAATCAATTTACCTGATCAGCTTCTACCTCAAGGACTAATCTGTGGCAGGTGAGAACTTGGGTTTTTGTTTCGATCAGAGTAGAGGTAAATGTAAACAATATTAAGTCAGTATAAATGTAGAACATAAGATGTGAAAAATATCAGTTTAACTATTAGTATTGCAAGTTTGAGACTTTGCTACAAAGTGATTTTTTCTTGAGGCCACATGCAGCAATATTAGAGGATGCATCCCCATATAGGTGACTGCTGGAAGTATGGTAACAACATTCATCAAGGTAAGTTCATTTATTTTGTAATTGCCCTTCCTACAACCCTTTCTGACCCTAAACCTCTATTGAATGTGGTACCTCTCCCAGATCTCCTCCCTAAGCCCCTTCATCTTCCTTGAACTATCTGCTCATCCAAACCTTTCTCAACCTACTTCATTATTTTTCAAGCAAATGCTGACACAAAAGATCTGCCTGGCATCTCAAATCAACAATTATAACTATAGATTTTTACTGCTTCTTGCTTTGAATTATCAGAACTTGATAAATGTTATTACTTAATTTCCTTCTTTGACACCCCTCTCAGTAAATCCAGGTTTTGCCAATCTTTGTAACTCTTCTAAACCTGATTAAATATTGAATTCACCTTGTCTAAATCACACTCATTCACAATCCTTTGCTGTAAATTTGATTGAATCAGCAGATAAACAATTGAATCTGTTCCCAGATATAACTTCCCCTCTTGCATCCATCCTTGCTTACCCTGTTTACAAATCCCTTTTATTTACTGGAGTCCCCAATACCCTGTATTGCAACAGTTCACTCTGGCTCCTGGTGTCTCCTTCTTTTCTTTTCACAGGTCTATAATTCCCTCAGATTCCCAAACTCTCTTTTCCTCATGTTCACTCAAGTCCCTACTGACCTCTCTGTCCTTACTGTGCACTCGGTTCCCTGATGTCCGATATTCTTCAAGGTAGTATGGAAGATGAGCTTTAGAAAGGGAAGGAACAAGGTGATGATTTTGTGACTTACAGTGAGAGCAGGAAAGGGAAAGACCTGGTGTGGAAAGAGATATGAAAGCACAGGCACAAAGATGGAGAAAACAACACAATTCAATGACTGATCGTTGCAAATGATTTCAGGCTGTTCAGTAAAGTAGTAAATGAAATGTTTAATAATGATTACTATACTATGTTTTCAATGAGTCCATGACCTTAAATTTTCTGAAGCTAGTTTAGTGCATGGTGGTGACAAAGGAGATGGTCATGCAAAAACATCGATAGTGAGACCAGTGAGTCTCACATCAGTTACAGGGAAGCAACTTGAGAGGATTCTTAGGGATAAGATTTATGAGTATTTGGAAAACTATGGCCTAGCTAAGGGTAGTCGGTATGGCTGTATACAGGACAACTAATTTTTCTGAAGAGGTAATAAAGGTGATTGATGAAGATAGAGCTGTGGATGTTGTCAAAATGGAATTAAGGAAGGCCTTTGAGAAGGTCCCTCATGAAAGGATCATCCAGAAGATTAAGATCCATAGGATCCACAGTGACTTGCTTTCAGATTCAAAATTAACTTGCCCTTAGAAGATAAAGAGTTGTAGTCAACAAGACTTATCCTGGCTGGAAGTCCATGATGCATAGTTTCTGCAACGATCTGTATTGGGATCTCTGTTGTTTGTAATAAAAATAAATGACCTGAATGAAAACGTAGACGGATGCATCAATAAATTAGCAGTCAGTACAAAGATTGGTGATGTTATGAAAAAAGCAGAAGATTGCCAAAGCATACAATGGGATATAGATGGGTTGCAGATATAGTGGGGAATGGCAGATGGAGCTTAATCCAGCCAAATGTGAAATGTTGCTCTTCAGGATTTCAAATGTAAAGATACAGTAAATACCCTCTTAAGGGCAAGATCCTTAACAGTACAGACAGATCTTGGGATCCAAGTACATGGTTTACTGAAAGTGACTGGACAGGTTGATAGGATAGTAAAGAAGCCGTATCACTTTCTTATTTTATTAATTGAGACATTGAATGCTAGAGTCGGGTAGTGATATAGATAGATAGATAGATATACTTTATTTATCCCGAGGGAAATTGGGTTTCATTACAGCTGCGCCAACCAAGAATAGAGCATAAATATAGCAATACAAAAACCACAAACAATCAAATAACAATATGCAAACTGTGCCAGATGGAAGTAAGTCCAGGACCAATCTATTGGCTCAGGGTGTCTGACCCTTCATGGGAGGAGCTGCAAAGTTCGATGGCCACAGGCAGGAACAACCTCCCGTGACGCCCAGTGTTGTATCTTGATGGAAAGAGGACCGGGTCGAGACAATAGAGACTTATGGAGAAGAGGAGTTTAGTGGGTAATAAAGTGGACGAGCTCACGGCGCTAGCCAGGCGTCAGAGAACATTTCGGGAGCGCAGTGTTATGTGCTTTACTGGAACGGGGCTGCACGAGGACATACCGGATCAAAATTTTTCCATGGACGGCTTCCAGACCGTTCGGGCTGACCAGAAGTGCACTGAGAGCGGTAAGCGTAAAGGAGTTGGGGGCTTACTGTTCTGGTTAATAACGGATGGTGCAATCTGGGTCATATTACGATCGAGGAACGTGTTTGTAGACTGGATATTGAACTTTTTGTTGTTGGACTGCAGCCATATTCCACCGAGATATAACACTGGGCGTCATGGGAATAAAACTCTGGTTGGGCTATGTCTGGAGTATTGCATTCAGATCTGGTTACCTCACTATAGGAAGGATATGGAGGTTATGGAAAGGGTGCAGAAGCAGTTTACTAGGATGCTCTGTGGGTTTTAAGGCATGTGCTATGCAAAGAGACTGAACAAACTGGGTGTTTTCTGTGGAGCAGTGGTGACTGAGAGGAGACTGTTGGAAGTTTATAAGATTATGGAAGGCATAAATAGAGTGGACAAGCTAGTATCTTCTTCCCAAGATCAAAATGTCCAATATTAGAGGACCAGCATTTAAGATGAGAGGGGATAGATCTAAAGGAGTTGTATGGATGTCTGTAAAAGAAGTCTTTTTTTTTACATACAGATGGTGTGGATGTCTGGAATGTGCTGCCAGGGGTAGTAATAGAGGCAAAGAAGCTAGAGGTGCCAAGATAGCACGTGAATGTGCAGAGAATGAAGGATATGGGTTTTGTGAAGGCAGCAGGGTTAGTTTATTTCAGCTCTTGTTACTTGTTTAATTTTTTCAGCACCACATCGATTGCTGTGCTGTACTGTTTTATGTTCTAATAACATAATGGAAACATTGTCATAGAGTGGTTGTATCAAGGTAACAGTTACAGAACAAGAGGTGTATGACGATTGCCTGAGGAAATGATCTACCCCAATCACTAGTGTCTGGCACGGACACTTTAGAGTCTGGATCAAGAGTCCAAGTTTTAACATCGACTCTGCAGTTCCCTCCACAGATACTGCCTAACCCTCCAACTTCCTCCAGCAGCTCGTTTTTTTTACTTCAGAGATGTTGGTCAACTTGCAGTAGAGAGTTAATGAACAGAGATGGGAATTAATAATTGCCTTAATAAATAACTGTAATTTGTTAGAGTAACTAGCTGTGTAATTTCATGCATTTAATAGTTTAGTCTTAGTAAGTTTTTTTTTTAAAAAGCAGTGTAGGGCATGCAAGCGCACTGTGCAGTATAGTTTAGACATTGATATGACTCCAATTCCTTTGGACTGACTTTCATAGAACTCCACCTCGTCCCAACTCAGTCATATAGGATGGAATGGGCTCTTCGGCCCAACTTGCCAATGCTGACCAAGCGTCTACCTGAGCTAGTGCCATTTGTTATGTTGTACGTCCAAACATTTCCTATCTATGTGCCTGTTTAAATGTCTTCTAACCATTGTAATTGTGCCTACCTCTACAGTTTTCTCTGGCAGTTTGTTCCATATACCTGCCATCCTTTGTGTGAAAAGGCTGCCCCTCATTTCCTTTTAACTCTTTTCCTTTCACCTTAAACCTATGTCTTCTAGTTTTAACTTCCTACCCTAGGATAAAAGGTGTGCCCATTATGATTTTATACACCTCTATAAAGTCACCCTTGGCCTCTTACACTCCAGGGGAAATCTGAGAAAAGGAAACAAATTCTGAGCAAAATGGGGATTAATTAATCACATCACTGATATTAGCAGCTTGTTTTCTAAAATGTGTTGGTAGTAATATGGATTAAATAAGATAATTTTGTGAAGGATGAATGAACTTGAAATTGAATCTTATTGAATGATTATGTAAAATAATGTAAACAATAATCATGCAGATTTTGAAGATTTAAGTTTGAAGAGTCTGAGACCTGATCCATTAATTACTTTTCTTGTCTTATCTAGGTAATGTGGGTATGCAATTTATGTCGTAAACAGCAAGAAATTCTTACAAAGTCAGAAGCGTGGTTCATTGGAAGTGGAACACCACAGCCTTCTAGTCAGGATGGAGCTCTGAGTGACACAGCTACAGGTGGTGGTTCTGATGCACCAAGGGAAAAGAAAGCAAGACTGCAAGAGCGTTCACGTTCCCAGACTCCTTTAAGTACAGTAGTAGCAGTACCAGAAGCTATTCCACCTGACAAGACTCGGGTATCTGAACTTGCTCGGCAAGAGATGGGATTTGAACAGAAACAGTCTGCATCAAGATCTAGGAGTGAACCCCCTAGAGAGAGGTAATCTTAGAAGTACTGTCACCTGCTTTGTTGTACTCTCAATCAGCAGTTGTCGATCCTGGTGAAATGGGTTGCACATAGCTTTATATTTCCATAAGTATTGAGAAGTAGAAAGGATTAGATGGTTGGTGTTCGAGAAGGATGGTGTACCACATTGGAATAAAGTGACGGAAAGATTTGCAAGAAACATTGAAATGCGTGGTGAATAATGCTGGAGAGCTCCAAGTACTACAAGCCATATTGGAATGCCATTTCATGGTAATAGCAATAGACAAGACGAGTGCTTAATATTGTCATATTTAAAGTATGAGGGAAGGAAAAACAGGAGATGGGTTGGGAACAATCATTAGGGAGTTATTGTAGTGCAAGAAATAGAGAAATCCAGGATGATATCTATTTGTTTGTGTTTAAAAGCCTCCTACAAGGACCTTCAAACAATGAGAGAGATATAAAGAAGCAGAATTGAAGGGAAATTGTTTTTTGATGATGCCTTTGAGAATGCTTTAACAAGAATGATGTTCATGAAATAAGAAGGTCAATGTCAATTTGGATAAAAAGGAATTCTGATGATTCCTTCAGATTTCCCTCTCCAGAAATGATGCTTGACTGCTTAATTTTCCCAGCATTTTATGTTTATATTACAGAAAATAGAGAACTATGATAATGAAAATTTTTAAAAATGCTTTGAAATCAGAAATGAAAGCAGGAAATGCAGGAATTGCCTTCCATCAAGGAGAAGTTAGTGCAGCATAAGAACCAGAACTGGCAGGCTGGGTAACAGCTTCTTCCCAAAGTTATTGGACACCTTCACACTCAGTCAGCTAGCCAGTACACATTAACACCCTGTCTGAATGGCACCCATCCTGCATTGGCCACTTTTCATCTTTTGTTGCTGCCATTTTACATACCTTTACATACTTTGTATACTATTGCTTGTTTTATTATAATGGTGCCAGTAGCATTATATGGTCTTACATTAGCATGCGCCTCACACTTTATCACCCTGCCAGTCCTCAGGCCATGCCATTCAGGGACTTGTGCTCATAATATTTTGTGACTGTATGTGCTGGATCGCAACTATATGTGCTGTGTGTGACTACATACTGTGCTTTGCACCTTGTCCCCACAGGAACAGTGCTTCGTTTAGCTGTATACATGTGTATGGTTGAATGACAATACATTTCAACTTGAATTTGAAATCTCAGTGGTTAGCTGACTTCTGGGGAAAAAAAAGAAAAAGAGCTAACATTTCAGGTTGGATATCCTTCATCAAAACAAGTAAAGAGAGAAAACGAGTTGAAGAGGACTCCAGATTATTAGAATTTTTTAAAGTAGGATTGGAGGACAGTTAAAGTTGTTCTGCTGTTTAGGGAAGGCTCTAAAAATAAATCGGGAAACTTTAGGCTGGTGAGCCTGACACCAGTAGTGGGAAAGTTATGGGAAGGTGTTCTAAGGGACTAGACATATGCATATTTGGATAGACATGGACTGATTACGGCCAGAGCGCATGGCTTTGTGTGTGGTAGGTCATGTCTAACCAATCTTACAGAGCTTTTCGAGGAAGTTACCTGGAAAGTTGATGAAGGCAAGGCAGTGCATGTTGTCTACATGGACTTCAGCAGTTTAAATGGTTTGGCTGGGACTAGATGGGCCAAAGGGCCTGTTTCTGTGCTGTATTTTTCTATGACTCTAGGAGGTGCTCTCTAGCCTGCTGAGTTATGATAGTGTTCAGAATCAGAATCAGATTTATTATCACCGCCGTAAATAAAGAGAAATTTGTTGTTTTGTGGCAGCAGTATGGTGAAAGTCATAAAAATTACTATAAATTGCATGTTAAATAAATAATGCAAAAGTAAGCAAATAATGCAATGGTGTTCATAGATTCATGAACCAATGGGATATCTGATGGCAGAAGGGAAGAATCTTTCCTAAATCATTGGGTGTTATTCTTCAGGCTCCTGTACCTCCTCCTTAATGGTAATAACAAGAAGGCAGCAGGTCCTAGATGGTGAGGATCCTTGGTGATAAGTGATGCCTTCTTGAGGCACCACCTCTCGAAGATACCCTTGATGGTTAAGGGTTGTGCCTATAGTGGAGCTGGCTAAGTTTATAACCCACTACAGCCTTGGCGAGAAAATGGACAATCCAATCAGTTAGTCAGCCCCGGATAGGAATGGATGGCCCAGTCAAACAGTCAGTTAGTTCTAGAGGAGAATCAACAGCCCAGTCAGCCAGTCAGTCAGTTCCAGGGGAGAATTGACAGCCCAGTCAGTCAGCATGTGGCAAGAATATTGAAAGAGTTGTTTGCAAAGCATATGGGACCTTAGTCATCAATAGAGGTACAAAAGCACAAATGGAAGATAGTTAGGCTCAGTCTTTTTAAAGGACCTGATTAGGACGCAACTCAAATATCATGTCTAGTTTTGGTTACCACTCTTTAAGAAGAACTTGAAGGTCCTTGAGACAGTGTGGAGATTGTCTATTCCTTCTGCCACTGTGCATGACCTTACACTTCCCTATACTATATTTCATCGTCCACTTCTTTGCCCATTCTCCCAATCTGTCTAAGTCCTGGTGCAGACTCCCTGCTTCCTCAACACTACCTGCACTTCCAACTATCTATGTATTGTCTTCAAACCAAACCAAAAAGCCATCTGTTCCATCATCCAAATCATTAACATACTGTATAATGTAAAAAGAAGCGGTCTCAATACCGACTCTTGCAGCACACCACTAGTCACCAGCAGCCAACCAGAAAAGCAGAATAGGCCCCCTTTATTTCCGCTCTTTACCTCCTGCCAGTCAGCCAATCTTTTATCCATCTTTTTTCCAGTAATACCATGGGCTCTTGTTTTGTTAAGTAGAAGCATGTGTGGCACCTTGTCAAAGGCCTTTTGCAAATCCAAGTAAACAACATCCTTTGTAATTTACTTTGTAATCTTGCCTGTTATTTCGTCAAAGCATTCCAACAGACTTGTCAGGCAAGATTTCCCCTTAAGAAAACCCTGTTGACTGTGGCCTTCTTAATCATGTACTTCCAAGAACACTGAAACTTCAACCTTAATCTATGGTCTCCAACATCTTCCCAACCACTGAGGTCAGACTAACTAACCTATACTTTCTTCTCTTCTGCCTCCCTCCCTTTTTAAAGAGTGGAGTGATATTTGCAATTTTTCAGTCCTCCGGAACTATTCCAGAATCGAGTGAATCTCAAAGGATTATTATTAATGCCTCCATAATCTCTTTAGCTAACCTCTTTCAGAACCCTGAGGTGTAGTCCATCTGGTCCAGGTGACTTAGGTACCTTCAGAACTTACAGCTTCCTAAGCACCTTCTCCTTAATAATAGCAATTACGCTCACTTATGCTCTCTGACACTTATATTTCTGACACACTGCTAGGTCTTCCACAGTGAAAGCTGACTCAAGATATGTATTAAGTTCATCCACAATTCCTTTATCCCCCATTACAGCCTCTCCAGTGTCAGTTTCTAGTGGTCTGATACTCACTTTCATCTCTGTTTTACTCCTTATATATCTGAAAAAACATTTGGTATCACCTTTCATATTATTGGCTAGCTTATTATCACTAGGTTTGAATAAGGCCATGTGTGGAGAGAGAGACACTGAGGCGGGTTGATAGTTCACAGACTTTAATGCGAACAGTATTTTAAGGAAAAAGAAAACAATAAACACTAGGCCACCAAACAGGGCTGTTAACTGAAACTCTCAAACGGAAAACTAGCCTTTTAAACCCTTTTACCGATTTATAGAGTCATTGAGTTATGCAACAAGGTAAGAGGCCCATTGATCCTTGCTGACCAAAATGTATATTTAAGATGGTCCCATTTCTCAGCACTTGGATCACATCCCTTTGAACTCTTGTTATCCATATATGTCCACATACTTATTTAATGTTTCTAATGTACCAGCCTCAACCACTTCCTCTGGCAGCTGCCCCTTAGATTTTTATTGAACCTTTCATCTCTAAACTTGAAACTATGTCCTCTAGTGTTCATTCTCAAACCTGGAAGAAGACCACCCACCCTCAAGGTTTTCTTGGAGATCACCCCTCATTCTCCAATGCCCCAAGGACAAATGACCCAGCCTGTCTAATCCCTCCCTATAACTTCGTTACTCAAATTTTGGCAAATCTTTGTTAATCCTTTTTGCAGTCTTTCCTATCTAATCTCATCTTTCCCATAAAAGAGTGACAAAAACTGAACACAAAACTTCAAGTGTGACCTCACCAATGTCTTGTTCAATCACAATATTGCTACCTGACTTCTAAATTTAATGCCCTGACTGATGAAGGTCAGAAAGCCAAAAGTCATTTCATTACCCTAGTTATCTGTGACTCCACTTATAGGAATCATGCACCTATGCTCCAAGTTCTCTCTGCTCCATAACAGTACCAGGATCCTTCTGTTCAACGTAAAAATCTCACCTTGAGTTGTATTCCAAAATGTAAACCTGACACTTATCTGAATTAAATTCTATTTGCCTACCTAACTAGCTGATCAAGATGCCACTGCAATCCTCTTCACTCCCTACAATACCAACTATTTTTATGCCATCTATCTACTTACTAGCCATTCCTTGTATATTCTCATCCAAATTGTTAATATAGATGACAATTAACAATGGACCTATCACTGACCCCTGAAGCATATCGCTAGTCATAAATCTCCAGTGTGAGAAATATCCTTCTATAATCACCCTCTGTTTTCTATCCCCAGCCAATTGCGATTCCGGTTTGCTAGTGCTCCTTGGATGCCATGTGATCTAACCTCCAACGACAGCCTACTATGCAGATCCTTATCAAAAAGCTTACTAAAATCCATATATACTGCATCTGCTATCCTCCTCTCATCAACCTTCCTTGTCACTTCATCAAAAACTGAACCAAATTCATAAGGCAAGATCTCAAATACACAAAGTCATGCTGGCTCCTCCTAATCAGCCCTCGCCTTTCAAAATGTATATGTATCTTATCCCTCAGAAGGCTATCCAGCATCTTATCTACCATGGATGTTAGGCTAACAGTTCTAAAATTAGCAGGTCTAACCATACAGCCATTCCCTTAGCCATCTCTCAGTAATGGCTATAATATTCCAATCCCAAGTCCTTATTCAAGCCCTAAGTTCATTCACCTTTTCTGTCCAAATTTTTTCATTGATGTAAATGCAATTTAATTCAGTTAATGTTCTTTGCTCTTCACGATGCTGTCCAGTTTGCTTTCATTATCTTCTCTATCGCTATTGTGCTTCGCAGTTGCCTCAATTTTACTTGGAATCCAACCTCCTTAATAGAACCACCAAATCTGCCTGCAAGATCTGTCCTATAGCCTGTGAGGATCCCATGGCATTCAGAGATCACGTATATATTGGTCAAGTTTGGGACAGTGGGAATTAATATCCATGCGTTGACACTATGTGACCCTTTGAATGCAATTAACTTGTAGATACAAAAACACTGACAAAAATAAATGATGCTGTGCACATTCTCAAGATAGACTGCATTGGTTCAAAAAGTCAGCTCACCACCAGCTTCTCAAGAGCCATTAAGAATGGCTTTATGAAATAATGATATTTGGACATCACCCACAAGACCACAAACGAAGTGCTCATAACCAATCCAGTGCACTTGAAATATGGTCACTACTATGGGAAGCAGGAAATAAGCTCCGGCAAAGAAAAACTTGATTGTACAATAACTAATCTGATTTAGTGTTGGTGAGTGACATGTGAACATAGAACAGTACAGCACAGAAACAACATGTCTGTGCCAACCGTAATGCCAATCTAAACTAAACCTGATGCAGAGCTGTCACTCAAAACATATACAACTCCTTTTCCTCCATAGACACTGCTTGACATGCTGAGTTGCTCTGGCAGTTACATTGGTGTGCCACTGCTGTAGTGTTGCATGCAGTTCTGATTGCTACCCTGTAGGAAGGATGCAACAGAGCTGGAAAACAAAGAAGATTCACCAGATCCTGGGATTGAATATTTTAGTTACGAGGAGAGGTTGGATAGGTTGGGTTTGTTTTGTTTGGAGTGATGGAGGTTAAGGAGGGGTATCCTGATCAGAGTAGCAAAACTATGAGAGGCATAAATCAGGTCGATAGCAGAAAGTAAACATCTCCTAATAACGGAGGTGTCTAAAACTAGAGGATATGGGTTTTGGGTAATGGGTGGTAGATTTTGATGGGATCAGATATTGACTAAAATCTGGAAGTCACTGCCTATCTGACTAGCGGAGGTGAAGGTGAAGGCTCTCGCAGAATTTAGTATGTATCTGGATGGGCACTTGAATTGCTAATGCATTGAAAGTTACAGACCAGGTGTTGTTAAATGGGATTAACATAAATGAATAATTTTTGGTTGGCATGAATGTTGTGGGCCAAAGGGCCTGTTTCATTACCATACAGCTTTATTAAGTCATTTAAGGTGGAATGGGGTATTCTGGGTTCCTTTGAATCAAATCCGAGTGACCAGCGTTCATCTGTGGCATTCACTGGAGAAAAGGTAGTTCATTTAGGGGTAACATGAGGGGGAACTTCTTTACTCAGAGAGTGGTAGCTGTGTGGAACGAACTTCCAGCAGAAGTGGTTGAGGCAGGTTTGATGTTCTCGTTTAAAGTTAAGTTGGATAGCTATATGGACAGGAAAGGAATGGAGGGTTATGGCTGAGTGCAGGTCAGTGGGACGAGGTGAGAGTAAGAGTTCGGCACGGACTAGAAGGGCCGAGATGGGCTGTTTCTGTACTGTAATTGTTATATGGTTATATTTACCTCTTGGATTGTTGTCAACCTAAAGTATATCTGAATTAATTTAGAATAAATTCTGGATCACCTCTACTTAAGCAATAAATTTCTGAAATTCTCTTTGTGGGAGAAAGAGCACATGTAAATTGGGCTTGTTTAAGATATATGGTCTGTGCGAATCTTATTTGTTATTTTGTGGAATCTTCATCTACGTTTGACTTAATTCTGTATAATGGTATTGTTTGTCTGGATTATTAAGACTGCTGTCACCATTCATTTTTAGTCATCTTTAATGATATTAGGTTAATTTACTGCTTGCAAAAATCCTCAAATTAAAGGTTTGGTGTAAAAATATTTACATGTTATTAATGACCATCGTTGCAGGAGGAAGAGTTCTTCATTTTCGGAACAGAATGGAAAAGTGCAGAGAGGTGAACGGAAACGCACGCCAAAGACATCCCCTCGGCAGAATGACAGGCCAGCTGAGGAAAGGGAGCATAAGGAGCGACGAGAGAGCCGGCGACTAGAGAAAGGCCGATCACAAGACTATCAGGACATGAATGAAAAATTAGAAGGGGAGCAGCTGGTAGATCAGAACACAGAAAGAAATGGAGAGGAATATCAGAATCGATACAAGAGTGATCCTAATCTGGCAAGGTACCCTGCTAAATCCCTTCCTGAGGAGCAGCAGATGCGTATGCATGCTAAAGTGTCGAGAGCACGACACGAAAGGAGACACAGTGATGCATCACTCCCACACACACCGACTGAAGAAAGCCAAGTGGCAGAGCACAAATTAGCAAGGAAGACACAGCAGCAGGAAGAGGAGAATTCCTCCACTGATATACAGAAATCGTACCCAGATGAAAGAAATGCAGATGTACACCTGTCTTCTTCTAGGCAGCAGCATCTGATGAATCACAGCCCACCAACACTGGGACGGACCACAGCTTCAACTGAGTATCTAGATGCAAAGGAACATGACTCCTACAGAAAGCACTCGCATCTGGATCCCAGCTCTGCTGTGGCTCGAACTAAGCGGGAAAAAAGTGAAACTATGCTGAGAAATGATTCTCTTAGCTCTGACCAATCAGAATCTGTCAGGCCACCTCCACCAAAACCACACAGAATGAAGAAAGTGGGTAAAAAAAGACAAATTTCAGTAAGTAGCTCTGAGGAAGAAGGAGCATCAACACCAGAGTACACCAGTTGTGAAGATGTGGAAATAGAAAGTGAAAGTGTCAGTGAGAAAGGTAAGATGCAATGTTTTTCTGACATATTAATAATGTCTTTCTGAAACAATGCCATTATAAAGCAGTGAAAAAAGAAGGGAATGCTGGAATGTATTCATTACAGAATCCAGAGCCTGGTCTGAAACTTTTGATTGGAAATGAGAGGGAAAGTGTCAAAACATAGTGTCTGGGTTTGCTGCAATGCACACTTCATTAACCTGTTTCATAAATTGAATACAGACATGGTGCTCTTGAAATAAATAAAAGACCTAAAGACACATGAGCAGAATTAGGCCATTTGGCCCATTGAGGCTGCTCAGGCATTCTATTTTGGCTGGTTTATTATCCCTCTCATCCCCATTCTCCTGCCTTCTCTCTGTAACCTTTGACACCCTGATTAATCAAGAATCTAGCAAACACTACTTTAAATATATTGAGTGAATTGGCCTCCACAGCTATCTGTGGTTATGAATTCATAATTCATTGAAAGTGGCGGCACAGGTAGATAGGGTCGTAAAGAATGCTTTTGGAATATTGGCCTTCATAAATCAAAGCTTTGAGATAAAATGTTACGTTGAAGTTTTATAATCATTGGTGAGGCCTAATTTGGACTATTGTGTTCATTTCTGGTCACCGACCTATAGGAAAGATGTAAATAAGCTTGGAAGAGTACAGGGAAAATTTACAAGGGTGTTACCGAGACTGGAGAACCTGAGCTTAAGATACCACTATTAACTACTGCCTCACTCTGTCGTGTCTAAAATGATGGAACCTCGGAATATTGAGCTTCCAGTCGCGCATCTCCTGCAACTAAGTCTCACTAAGGTTAAAGTCTAGCTGTAGAGCCTCGGAATGCAGCCGTGAATGGGCTAATGAGTCAAACCAATTCTTATATCGGTTTACAATTACCCTTCTGTTCAGCACACCAGTCCAGGTGCTGAGGCACCCATTGCTCTCTCAGCACCAATGCTTCCCCTCCTCCCTCCTCCCCAGTTCAACACATTGATGAACAACACAGGCTACATCCTCTCCTTCCCCTGCACCTACCATCCACACCTCCACATACCAAATGCTACTGTTCTGTTCTTCATCTCCCCCAGCCCCCACCTTCCACCATCTCCCCAGTCATCATGGACCTTCACTATTGAGCAGCTGAGAAGGGTTCTGGGGAAGCTCAGACAAGGCAAAACATTGGGACCAGATGGTGTGAACCTCCAGTCCTGGAGGATTGTGCTGAGCAGCTGTGTGGAGTTCTCCAGCACATTTTCAATCTGAGTCTCAGCCTGGAAAGGGTCTCCAGTGTGTGGAAAACAATGTGAGGTCCTAGTACCCAAGAAGGGCGGACTGAAAGTCCTAAATGACTGCTGTCCAGTGGCCCTGATCTCACACATCATGAAGACCCTAGAGACATTGGTCCTAGCTCACCTCAAACCTCTGGTCAGATCAGTCCTTGATACCCTGCAGTTTGCCTATCAGGAGCACATTGGGGTCGATGATGCTGTTATCTACCTGCTTACTTCCATTTGGATAAGCAGGGCAGCATTGTGAGGATCATGTTTTTTAATTTCTCAAGTGCCTCCAATACCATACGGTCCCTTTTGCTGGGGGAAAAGCTCTGTTCAATGCAGGCTGGCATGGCACTTACCATTGTTTCATAAGACCATAAGACATAGGAGCAGACTTAGGCCATCTGACCCGTCAAGTTTGCTGTGCCATTCAATCATGGCTGATTTTTTTTTTTCTCCTCCTCAACCCCAGTTCCCGGCTTTCTCTCCGTAACATTTGATGCCATAGGATTTTATCTTGCTAAGCATCTCATGTGTGTGGCACCTTATCATGTGCCTGCTGAAAATCCAAGTCAATGACATCCACTGCCTTTCCTCTGTCCACCTTGCTGGTTACTTCCTCGAGAACTCTAACAGATTTGTCCGACAAAATTTCCCTTTACAGAAACCATGTTGACTTTGACTCACTTTATTAGTCTCCCAAGTACCCCGAAACTTCCTCTTTAATGATAGGCTCCAACACTTTCTCAACCACTGACCGATAATTTCCTTTCTTTATCTTCCTCCCTTCTTAAAGAGTGGAGTGACATTTGCAATTTTCCAGTCCTCCAGGACCATGCCAGAATCAAGTGATTCTTAAAAGATCATGACCAATGCATCTTCAGCAACCTCTGTCAGGACTCTGGGATGTAGTCCATCTGGTCGAGGTGACTTTTTCCTTTGTAATAGCAATGACACTCATGCCCTGAGACTATATGTAGGAGCAGAATTAGGCCGTTTGGCCCCTCGAGACTGCTTCGCCATGGCTGATGGCTGATCATGGTTCAAACATGGCTGATTCTTTTTTTCCCTAAGGACTATCCTGGTTGGTTGCACTTGCAATTGTTTACATTAAATTCCATCTGCCATTTTTCCAGCTGATGCAGATCCCTCTGCTAACCATGATAGGCTTTTCACTGTCCACTACATCCCCAAACTTGGTGTTATCTGCAAAGCTGCTGATCCGGTTAACTACATTATCATCCAGCTGATTAGACCATGAGACCATAAGATACAGGAGCAGAAGAAGGCCACTTTATCCTGGATAATTGAATACCTGACTGGCAGACCACAGTTTGTGCGGCTTCAGAGCTGTGTGTCAGACATAGCTATAAGGAACACTGGGGCCCCACAGGAGACTATTTTGCATCCCTTCCTGTATATATTATATACCTTGGTCTTTAGATACAATACTGAGTCATGTCATCTGCAGAAATTCTTTGATGACTCAGAAATAGTCTAGGGTCAGGAGGACTTTTTCGAATGGTGCAAGCTGAACCAGGTCTAGCTCTACATCAGTCAGACAAAGGAGATGGTAATGGACTTTAGGAAGACTAAGCCTGCATTGCTCCCTGCTACTATTGATGGTGAGGACATGGATGTGGCGAAGACCTGCAAGTACCTGGGGGTGCACCTGGATGACAGACTTGATCTGGGCATCAACACAGTGGCTATATACAAGGTGGGCCAGAGTCGCCTCTACTTCCTGTGGAGCTGAGGTCCTTTGGAGTACGCAGTCCCCTCCTTCACATATTCTACCAGTCTGTTTTCACCAGTACAATCGTCTATGTGCTGGGGTGCTGGGGCAATGGCATCAACGCGGGTGACGCCAACAGGCTAAGTAAACTGATTGGACAGGCTAGCTCTATTATAGAAGTCAAACTGGACACACTGGAGGCTGAGGTAGAACAAAGGACCCTACAGAAAACTCTGGCAATACTGGACAATGTTTCTCACCCTCTGCATGCCACCTTGGCTGAACGGAGGAACACTTTCTGTAATAGACTAAGACGACTGCGTTGCTCCAAAGAATGCTATATAAGGCAATTCTTAGCCTCGGCCATAAGGCTCTCTAATGAGTCAACCTATAGCCAGGGAAGTGATGAACCCCTCCTGTTAGACTGTTTTAGATAACTTATTTTTATTTATTCTTGCTTCTCTTCTAATACTGTATATCTGTGAACTTGAAATGCTGTGATTTCTTTTGGGATCAATAAGCCATCTGTCTATCTACCTATCGATATCATAATTCCCCGTGTTGACCCATGCCCTGAGCTCATCTGCCTTTCCTACAATGTTTCTTGCATTGAAATATATGCAGCTAAGGAGATTAGTCACACCATGCACGATCTTTTGGTTCCTGACTTTGTCTGAGGTCTTAACAACATGTCTTCACTATAGTTTCGCTATCTGTTCTAGCACTCTGGTTCCCATCTCCCTGCAACTTTAGTTTAAACTCCACCATGCAGCACTAGCAAACCTTCCTGCTAGGATATTAGTTCCCATCCACTTCAAGTGCAAACCGCTTGTTCTGTATAGATCCCTCCTTCTCTGGAAGAGAGCCCAATGATCCAAAATTCTTATGGCCTCTCTTTACACTAACTCCTTAGCCACATGTTAGACTGTATAATCTTCCTAGTTCTGGCTTCACTAGCATGTGGCACAGGTAGCAATCCTGAAATCACAATCCTGGAAGTCCTGCATTTTAACTTAGCACCTAACTCCCTGAAGTCCTTTGCAGAACCTCGTCCCTCTTCCTACGTATGTCATGGGTACCTACTTGGACCCTTGGACCTCTGGCTGTTTACCCTCCCACTTAAGAATGCTGAGGACTCGATCCAAGACGTCAGAATCAGGTTTTTTTTATCACAGCATGTGTCATGAAATTTGATCCTATTACCCCAGCGGGGGGGGGGGGGGAGGCGGGGAATATACCATCTGGGAATTTAATTCTCGGCCACAGAACCTCCTTTCTGTTTCCCTAACTAATGAATCCTCTATGACCACAGCTCTCCTCTTTCGAGACTCAGTGCCAGAGACCTGACCACTGTGACTTTCTTCTGCTAGGTCGTTCCTCTCCAACAGTATCCAAAATAGTATACCTGTTATGGAGATAGATGGCCACAGGGGTGCTCTCCACTGACTGTTTACCCCTTTCCCCTTCCTGACTGTCATCCAGTTTCCTGTGTCCTATCTATCACCCTCATCATCTGGTTCCAGCTCCAACTCCTTAACGCGGAGTGTTGGAAACTGCTTCTGGATGCACTTCTTGCAGGTGAAGTTGTCAGAGACACTAGAGGTCTCCCTGCCTTCCCACATCCTGCAAGAGGAGCCTTCCACTATCCTGCCTGGCATCTCTACTGTTCTAACTGAGCAACTGTAAAGAAGGAAGCACAATAAACTGTTGGAGGAGGCGGGTGGTGGAGGGGGAGAAATTTACCTATAGCTTTTTTGCCTTTTCTAACAGAAGCTTCTCCATGCTGAAGCTTTGAAGTGCTAAAACCTCAAAATCTCCATTCTAACTCTGTCCACTTGGCTTGCCCTTGCTTTACTTTAATTTGTTCTACCAATCAATCTTGCATGCTGATTGGCTACTCCTCAAAGCTCCAAACATCTGTGAGTTGCTGCCTTTTCTACTCAGTCGGCGAACCTGAGTGAACTGTGTCTTCTCAAGCCTCTGATCTCTCTGATTAGGCGCTGCTCAACGCTGATCTCCTTGTGGCTTTTTCATTTGCATTTTGTCAGCTTTTAAAGCTTCCCCATCCTCTAACATCCACTAATCTTTGCTGTATCATATCCCGTCTCTTTTGCTTTTCTGTGGGATTTTTACTTCCCTTGTCAGACACAGTTCTCTCATCTTCTCTATAGAATACTTCTTTAGGTTTGGGAGGTATCTATCCTGCGTTTTCCATATTGCCCCCAGAAACTCCAGCAATTGCTGTTCTGCTGTCATTCTTGCTAGTGCCCCCTTTCTATCAACTGTGGCCAGCTCCTCTCTCATGCCTCTGTAATTCCCTTTACTCCATTGTAATACTGATACATTTGACTTCACCTTCTCTCTCTCAAAGTTCAGGGATCATTATGGTTACAGGCTCCTAAGAGTTCCTTTATCTTAAGATCCCTAATCAAATCAGGTTCATTACAAAACACCCAATCCAGAATTGCCTTTTCTCGAGTGAGCTCTAGAAAGCCATCTCAAAGCATTCTACAAATTCCCTCTCTTGGAATCCAACACCAACCTGATTTTCCCAATCTACCTGCACATTGAAATCCCCCATCACTATCATAACATTGTCCTATTTACATGCCTTTTCTGTCTCCCATTTTAATTTGTACCATATATCCTAGTTACTTTTTGGAGGCATATATATATATATATACATATATACTCTTAACTCCCATCTGGGTTTTTTTTACTCTTCCTTCCTTCCTTCCTTGTGCCCTTAACTCCTGGTGGAGTCGTTGGGGCGCTGTCATGACAAGCTTTGCACCAGTCTGTTCTATCTGTCGCGGTCTGCTTTTTACTCTTATATTTCTTTAATTCTCCCCACAAGGATCCTACACATTCCATTCCTATGTCAGTTCTTTCTAAGGATTTTACTTCAATTTTTACCAACAGAGCCACCCCACCCCTCTCTGCTTACCAGCCTATCCTTTTGATACAATCTGTATCCTTGGATGTTAAGCTCCCAACTGTGATCTTCTTTCAGCACGACTCAGTGATGCACGCAGCATCATATCTGCCAATCTCTAATTGTGATGCAAGGTCATCTACCTTATTCTGTATGCTGCATACATTGAAGTATAACACCTTCAGTCCTGTATTCAGCCCTATCATCTTTCTGTCCTTCTTCACTTTTTCACTACAGACTGTATCAACTGCCCCATCCTCAGCCCTATCATTACAGTTCCCTTCCTGCCAAATAAGCTTAAACCGTCCCCAACCACTCTAGCAAACCTGCCTGCAAGGAAATTGGTCTGCTTCAGGTTCAGGTGTAACCTGTCCTTTTTATAACATCATACCTTCCCCAGAAGAGATCCCAAATGACTAAGAAGTCAGAAACCCTGTCCCCTGCACCAATTCCCCAGCCACACATTCACCTGCCTTATCATCCTTTTCCTACCCTCACTAGCGCATGGCACAGTCAGCAATCCAGAAATTACAGCCTTGGAGATCCTACAATTCAGCTTTCTACCCAGCTCCCTAAATTATCTCTTCAGGACTTCCTCTTTTTTCCTGTCTGTCATTGGTACCAGTATATACTATGTCTTCTGGCTGCTCACCCTCCCACTTCAGAATGCTGTGAACCTGATCCGAGACCCCCTGACCTTGGCACTTGGGAGGCAAAATACCATTTGATTTTCTTTATCTCATATGCAGAATCCCTTGTTTACTCTTCCAACTGTAGAATCCCCTATTTCTATAGCACTTCTCTTCTCCCCCTTCCCTTCTGAGCCATAGAGCCAGACTCAGTATTTCACTGCAGCTTCTACCTGGTACCTGCGGCTTCCCCCACACCCCCCTGAACAGCAGTATAGGCCATGCCATTCAGTTGATTCCATGCAATGTGTACAAAAGCACAGATGATGTTACACTGAGAAGAAGACTCAGTTATTTATGAAAGTTTAGTGATTGATTAACTATAATACAAAAGCTCAGTGACTAATATAATGTTGTATAAATACATGCTGGAAAGATGGTACAGGAGCCTCAGGACTACCACCACCAGCTTCAGGAACAGTTACTATCTCTCAGTCTTCAGGCTCTTGAACCAAGGGGGATATAACTTCACTCAACTTTACTTGCCTCATCATTGAAATGTTCCCAGAACCTATGGACTCACTTTCATGGACTCTTCAACTCATGTTCTCAATATTTTTGCTTATTTATTTATTATTTATTTCTATTTGTATTTGCTCAATTTCTTGTTTTTCGCACACTGGTTAAATGCCTAGTTGGTGCAGTCTTTCATCAATTCTGTTATGTTTGAGTCTTATTGCGTATGCACACAAGAAAATGAATCTCGGTTGTATACGGCAACAGATATGTCTTTGATATTAAATTTACTTTGAACTTCGAAATCCAGGGAAAATATACAAAATTCTGGAAGATCTGGGATCTGGAGCTGCAGCTTGATGATCTACTGCTTATCAGGGAAAGTGAAGAGGTGATAGACGGGAGCTACAGGGAGGTAGTCATCCCTAGGCTACAGGGGTCAGAAAACAGGGTCACTGTCAAGAGAGGGAAGGGAAATGCCCGGATAGTGGAGAGCACACCTGTGGCTGTCCCCCTCAGCAACAAATATCTTGTTCTGGATGCTGTTGAGGTGGATGACCTGACAGGGGACGCCCACGGTGACTGGGTCTCTGACACTGATCCTGGTGCTATTGTGCAGGAGAGAAGGAGGGAGAAGAGGAATGCGGTAGTCGTAGGGGATTCCATAGTCAGGGGAACAGACAGGGGATTCTGTGAGCCTGATACCTGCATGGTGTGTTGCCTCCCAGGTGCCAGGGTACGGGATGTCTCGGATCGGGTCCTGAATGTTCTGAAGAGGGAGGGTGAGCAGCCAGTTGTCTTGGTACATGTTGGTACCAATGACATAGATAGGACAAAGGAGGAGGTCCTGAAGAGAGATTTCCAGGAGTTAGGAAGGAAGCTGAAAAGCAGAACTTCCAGGGTAGTAATCTCGGGATTGCTACCTGTGCCACGTGCTAGCGAGGGCAAGAATAGCAGGATCAGGCAGATGAATGCCTGGCTGAGAGACTGGTGCAGGGGGCAGGGCTTCAGATTCTTGGATAATTGGGATCTCTTCTGGGGGAAGTATGACCTGTTCAAAAAGGACAGGTTACACCTGAACCCGAAGGGGACCAATATCCTGGCGGGAAAGTTTAATAGAGCTGTTAGGGAGGGTTTAAACTAATTTGGCAGGGGGATGGAACCGGAATGACAGAGCAGAGGAAGGGGAAAACAGAAATAAATCTAAGATAGTGAGCAGTAAAGATGTCAGGAAAGACAGGCAGGTGATGGGGCAAATTTGTAGCTATTGGGATGAGTTGCAGTGTAATAAAGTTGCAGTGAAATCGAAGCGAAAAGTACCAAATACTGGTCTTAAGGTGTTATACTTAAATGCACGCAGCATAAGGAATAAGGTGGATGATCTTGTCGTACAGCTACAGATTGGCAGGTATGATATTGTGGCCATCACTGAGACCTGGCTAAAGGATGCATGTCTCTGGGAGCTGAACGTCCAAGGATACACGGTGTATCGGAAGGATAGGAAGGTAGGCAGAGGGGGAGGCATGGCTTTATTGGTAAGAAATGATATTAAATCATTAGAAAGAGGTGATATAGGATCGGAAGGTGCAGAATCTTTATGGGTTGAGCTAAGAAATTGCAGGGGTAAAAGGACCCTGATGGCAGTTATTTATAGGCCTCCAAACAGCTGCAGGGATGTGATTACAACTGGAAATAGAAAAGGCTTGTCAGAAGGGCAGTGTTATGATAATTGTGGGGGATTTTAACATGCGAGTGGATTGGGAAAATCAGGTCGGCACTGGATCTCAAGAGAGAGAATTTGTAGAATGTCTGCGAGATGGCTTTTTAGAACAGCTTGTTGTTGAGCCCACTAGGGGATCGGCTATACTGGATTGGGTATTGTGTAATGAACCGGAGGTGATTAGAGAGATTGAGGTAAGGAACCCTTAGGAGACAGTGATCATAACATGATTGAGTTCACTGTGAAATTTGAAACGGAGAAGCCGAAATCTGATGTGTCGGTATTTCAGTGGAGTAAAGGAAATTACAGTGGCATGAGAGAGGAACTAGCAAAAGTTGACTGGAAAGGGACACTGGTGGGAAAGACAGCAGAGCAGCAGTGGCTGGAGTTTATGTGAGAAGTGAGGAAGGTGCAAGACAGGTATATTCCAAAAAAGAAGAAATTTTCGAATGGAAAAAGGATGCAACCGTGGTTGACAAGAGAAGTCAAAGCCAAGGTTAAAGCAAAGGAGAGGGCATACAAGGAAGCAAAAATTAGTGGGAAGACGGAGGATTGGGATGTTTTTAAAATTTTACAAAAGGAAACTAAGAAGGTCATTAAGAAGGAAAAGATTATCTATGAAAGGAAGCTAGCAAATAATATCAAAGAGGATACTAAAAGCTTTTTCAAGTATATAAAGAGTAAAAGACAGGTGAGAGTAGATATAGGACTGATAGAAGATGATGCTGGAGAAGTTGTAATGGGAGATAAGGAGATGGCAGAGGAACTGAACGAATATTTTGCATCAGTCTTCACTGAGGAAGACATCAGCAGTATACCGGACACTCAAGGGTGGCAGAGGAGAGAAGTGTGCGCAGTCACAATTATGACAGAGAAAGTACTCAGGAAGCTGAGTAGTCTAAAGGTAGATAAATCTCCCGGACCAGATGGAATGCACCCTCGTGTTCTGAAGGAAGTAGCTGTGGAGATTGCGGAGGCATTAACGATGATCTTTCAAAAGTCGATAGATTCTGGCATGGTTCCGGAGGACTGGACGATTGGAAATGTCAGTCCGCTATTTAAGAAGGGGGCAAGGAAGCAAAAGGGAAATTATAGACCTGTTAGCTTGACATCGGTGGTTGGGAAGTTGTTGGAGTCGATTGTCAAGGATGAGGTTGCAGAGTACCTGGAGGCATATGACAAGATAGGCAGAACTCAACAAGGATTCATTAAAGGAAAATCCTGCCTGACAAACCTATTACAATTTTTTGAGGGAATTACCAGTAGGCTAGACAAGGGAGATGCAATGGATGTTGTATATTTGGATTTTCAGAAGGCCTTTGACAAGGTGCCACACATGAGGCTACTTAACAAGATAAGAGCGCATGGAATTACGGGAAAGTTACATACGTGGATAGAGTGTTGGCTGATTGGCAGGAAACAGAGAGTGGGAATAAACGGATCCTATTCTGGTTGGCTGCCGGTTACCAGTGGTATTCCACAGGGGTCCGTGTTGGGGCCGCTTCTTCTAACATTGTACACTAACGATTTGGATTATGGAATAGATGGCTTTGTGGTTAAGTTTGCTGACGATACAAAGATAGGTGGAGGGGCCGGTAGTGCTGAGGAAATGGAGAGTCTGCAGAGAGACTTGGATAGATTGGAAGAATAGGCAAAGAAGTGGCAAATGAAATACAATGTTGGAAAGCGTATGGTCATGCACTTTGGCAGAAGAAATAAACGGGCAGACTATTATCTAAATGGGGAAAGAATTCAAAGTTCTGAGATGCAACGGGACTTGGGAGTCCTCGTACAGGATACCCTTAAGGTTAACCTCCAGGTTGAGTCGGTAGTGAAGAAGGCGAATGCAATGTTGGCATTCATTTCTAGAGGAATAGGGTTGTGATGTTGAGGCTCTATAAAGTGCTGGTAAGACCTCACTTGGAGTACTGCATGCAGTTTTGGTCTCCTTATTTAAGAAAGGATGTGCTGACGTTGGAGAGGGTACAGAGAAGATTCACTAGAATGATTCCGGGAATGAGAGGGTTAATATATGAGGAACGTTTGTCTGCTGTTGGACTGTATTCCTTGGAGTTTAGAAGAATGAGGGGAGATCTCATAGAAACATTTTGAATGTTGAAAGGCATCGACAGAGTGGATGTGGCAAAGTTATTTCCCATGATGGGGGAGTCTAGTACGAGAGGGCATGACTTAAGGATTGAAGGGCACCCATTCAGAACAGAGATGTGAAGACATTTTTTTAGCCAGAGGGTGGTGAATCTATGGAATTTGTTGCCACGAGCAGCAGTGGAGTTCAAGTCATTGGATGTATTTAAGGCAGAGATTGATAGGTATCTGAGTAGCCTGGGCATCAAAGGTTATGGTGAGAAGGCGGAGGAGTGGGACTAAATGGGAGAATGGATCAGCTCATGATAAAATGGCGGAGCAGAGTCGATGGGCCGAATGGCCGACTCCTTTGTCTTATGGTCTTATGGTCTAACTCAGTACATCGGGCCGCATCTATGAATAGGAATAAACAGTGATCAAAATTGTCAAAGTAAAATTTGTTATCACCGTATACTACAGTGATTTTTCTTTCTTGCATGCATTTTCAGGAAAATAAAGAAAAAACAATAGTATTTACTAAAAACTATACGTAAAGTCTGATAAACAACCAATCTGCAAAAGAAGGCAATTGCGCAAATAACAAAAAAAAAATACTGAGAGCATGGGTTGTAGAGTCCTTGAAAATAATTCTATAGATTGTGAAGTCAGTTCAGCTTTGAGATGAGTGAAATTGTCTGTACCAATTCAGGAGCGTGATGGTTATAGGGTAATAACTGTTCCTGAACCTGGTTGTGTGGGGCCTGAGGCTCCTGTACCTCCTGCCCAATGGTGGTAGCAAGAAGAGAGTGTGGTCTGGATGTTGGGAACCTTGATGCTGCTACAAGACAACAAATTTCATGACACGTGCCAATGATAATAAACCTAATTCAGATTCTGATGGATTCAGTTTTCTTGTGACAGCACTCCTTATAAATGTGCTCAATAGTTGGGAGGACTCTGCCCATGATGCACTGGGCTTCATCCACCACTTTTTGTAGACTTTTCCAGTCTTGGGCATTGGTGTTTCCATACCAGGTCGTGATCCAACCTGTCAGGATACCCTCCACTCTGCATTTGTCGAAGTTTTAGCTCACATGCCAAATCTACGTAGTAGAGGCACAGTCATGTCTTCTTTGTATGGCACTTATGAGCTGGTCACAGGTAGGATCCTCTAATATGATAAGACCATAAGACCATCAAGTCTGCTCTGCCATTCCATCATGGCTAATCCTAGATCCCACTCAACCCCATACACCTGCCTTCGCGCCATATCCTTTGATACCCTGACCGATCAGGAAATGATCCACTTCGGCCTTAAGTATAACCACGGACTTGGCCTCCATTACAGTCTGTGGCAGAGCATTCCACAGATTCACTAGTCTCTGGCTAAAAAACTTCCTCCTTACCTCTGTTCTAAAAGGTTGCCCATCAATTTTTAGGCTGTGCCCTCTAGTTCTGAATACCCCCACCATAGGAAACATCCTCTCGACATCCACCCTATCTAGTCCTTTCAACATTTGGTAGGTTTCAACAAGATCCCTCCACATTCTTCTAAATTCCAGTGAGTAGAGGCCCAAAGCTGCCTAACGCTCCTGATTTGTTAACCTCTTTATTTCTGGAATCATCCTCATAAACCTCCTCTGGACTTTTTCCAATGATGACACATCCTTTCTAAGATATGGGGCCCAAAACTATTGACAATACTCCAGGTAACGCCAAGGAATTTTAAGTTACTGACCCTTTCCACCTTCAATCCTCTGATGAGAACTAGATCATGAACCTCTGGTTTCTACCTCCTGTAGTCAACAATCAGCTCTTTGGTTTTGCAGATGCTGGGTGAGAAGTTGTTGTGGTTCCATTCAACCAAATTTTCAATTTCTCTCCTGTATGCCAATTTGTCACCACCTTCGATTCGGACAACAACGGTGCCTCTACTCTGTAGTTTTGGCATGTCAGCAAAATATGTCATTAGCAAAATTAAATATGACATTGGAGCCATACAATCATAGGTATATATAAAGTTAGTTATGAGGACAAGACTGGAGAGGCTGGTGTCTCTTTTCCTGGGAGCAGAGGCGGGTTAGTGAGGACATAATTGAGATATATAACATTATGAGGATTAAGGACAGGTATCATTGCAAGGAATGATTCCCTATATCAGAGGAGGATAAAACTAAGGGACATAGATCTAAACTAAATGTTAAGTGATTTAGAAGGGGTCTGAGAGGGGCTGTTTTCACCAGTTGATGATGAATACTTGGAATGCATCTCAGAGGGAGAGGTGGAAGCAGAGTTGCTAACAGCATCTGCTACGTGTCCAGATGAGTGTTTAAATCAGCTAGTCTGTGAACCAAGTGCTGGAAAATGAGATTGATAGGGATGGGTGCCCACTGGTTGGCATGGATGTGTTGGGCCAAATCATCTTTCTTTATGACTGCATGACTGTGCAGTTCCATTGTCTCCTCCGTGCTTTCATATTCAATATTTTGAAGGAAAGATTTTTGAATCATGTCTGCACCTGACCGCTACCTTTAATGACCTCTGGATGTATGTGTCAAGATATCTTTGTTCCAATATATTGCCAGCTGACCTTCCAATTCACATGTATTAAACCAAAGAGTGTGCTGTTAAGAATGAGAATGCTTGATATGAAGAGTCAGTAATAAACAGCACAATCAAGACAATTAACTGTTTAGGTGAAGCAAGTTACTGCGATTTTGAATAGGATCTGTCACATCAAACTTTTCCATTAAACCTTTTCTTGGTGCTACAGTAAAACCATCACATGCCTGCCCATCTCACCCTTCACTCTCACCTCTTTATACTGGCTGTCTTCCCTCCACACTGTCAGTTGTAATGCAGGCTCTTTACCTGAAACATCTACTATCTCTTTGCCTGCTGCGTGATCTGCTGGGTTCCTCCAGCAGTTTGATTTTGTTGCAGTTTCTTGTCTGTCTACAAAACCATCAAGAGTTCTGTCTACATCTCCACTGACCAAATAAAATATGGACTTAGATCACTGGAGCTGTGAGAAAACAGCCTTTCTACTGTAGTTGTGCCACAGTTTTACGAGATATGGTGATGGGGTAGTTATTATCCATTTGTTATCAGATAGTATTGCTTTTTGTGAAGTGGATGTAAAGATGGAAGCTGTCTGAATCAGAATCAGGTTTAATATCACTGGCATAGGTCATGAAATTTGTTTTCTAGGTGGTAGCAGTACAATGTAATATATAATAATAGAGAAAAATTTTGAATTGTGTTTCTGTGTGTATATTATATATAAAATAAATAGTTAAATAAGTAGTGCAAAAATAAAAATAAAGTACTGATGAAGTGTCCATGGGTTCAATGTCTATTCAGAGGGGAAGAAGCTGTTCTTGAATCATTGAGCGTCTGCATTCAGGCTGCTGTACCAACTACTTGATGGTTGCAGTGAGAACAGGGCTGGATGAGAACTGGGTGGAGGGCGTTCTTAATGATGGATGCTGCCTTTCTGAAGCATTGCTCCTTGAAGAAGGTGCTGGATACTACGGAGGCCAGTGCCCATGATGGAGTTGACTGTTTACAACTCTCTGCAGCTTATTTTGATCCTGTGTAGAAGCCCCTCCCCCATACCAGATAGTGATGCAGCCAGTTAGAATGCTGTCCATGGTACCTCTGTAGAAATTTGTGATTGCCTTTTGTGGCATACCAAATCTCCTAAAAATCCTAATGAAATATAGCCAGTGTTGTGCTGCCTTTGTAGCTGCATCAATATTTTGGGCCAAGGATACATCCCCAGAGATATTAACACCCATGAATTTGAAATTGCTCACTCTTTCTGCTTCTGATCCCTCTATGAAGACTGGTGTATGTTCCCTGGTCTTGCCCTTTCTGAAGTCCACAATCAGTTGTTGCTGCGACACCACTCAACTAGCTGATATATCTCTCTCCTGTACACCCTCTCGTCACGATCTGAAATTCTGCCAACAATAGTTATGTCATCTGCAAATTTATAGAAGGCATTTGAGCTGTGCCTAGCCAGACAGTCATGGGTTTAAAGAGAATAGAGCAGTGGGTTAAGCACACATCCCTGAGGTGCGCCAGTGTTGATTGTCAGAGAGGTGGAGATGTTATTTCCAATCTACACAGATTGTGGTCTTCCAGTTAGGAAGTCGAGGATCCAGTTGCAGAGGGAGATACAGAGGCCCAGGTTTAGGAGTTTTTCAATAAGAACTGTAAGAATTATTATATTAAACATTGAGCTGTAGTCAATAAACAGTATCCTGACATAGATATTTGAATTGTCCAGGTGATCTAAGGCCACATGAAGAACCATTGAGTTTGCATCCGCCATAGACCTGTTGTGGTGATAGGCAAATTTCAGTGGGTCCAGGTCCTTGCTGAGATAAGAGTTGATTTTAGTCATAACCAATCTCTCAAAGCACTTCATCACCATAGATGTGAGTGCTACTGGATGATAGTCATTAATGTAGCTCACCCTACTCTTCTTGGGTACTGATATGATTATTGCCCTTTGGAAGCAGATAGCTTTGGAAGCTTCCAACTGTAGTAATGAGAGATTGAAAATGTCTTTGAACACTGGACAGGTGGTTGGCAAAGATCTTCAGAGCCCTACTAGTTATTCCATTGGGTCCTGCCGCTTTGCGAGGTTTCACCCTTTTGAAAGACAGTCTGATATCAAACTCTGAGACAGAGATCACAAGGTTACTGGGTGCTGAGGGAACTTCTTATAATTATCTATCCATGCACTTCAATTAATGGCATTGTGCTTGCTAGAGGAGGAAGAAGAAAAAACAAAGCGTGAAGTTTACTCAAGCTTCAAAGGAATCCATTTTCCCTTCTCCCCATATTTAAATGATCATTTCAGGGGTGACTTTTCATTTGATATATATGTACCAATTTCATACAAAGAAGATGGAAGTATTAAATCACCAGAACCATACATGATGACATGGAATTTGCTAACCAGGAGTCTGGAATAATTTAGTCAACATGAAGAATAGAGTCATAGAGTAATACGTGGATACAAGCCCTTCAGCCCGCTGAGTCTATGCTGACCATGGCACACCCTTCCAGTCCTAATTTCCAGACCATGTCCCTCTAATCCCAGCCCCTGCATGTACTTATCCCAGTGCTTCTTAAATGATACTGTGGTTAGAGTAACACTATTACAGGGTCAGCTGTAAGATAGGGGTTCGATTCTCATCACTGTCTGTAAGGAGTTTGTACATTCTCTCTGTGACCTTGTGGGTTTCTTCCAAGAGCTCCAGTTTCTTCCCACATTTCAAAAACATACTGTTAGGGTAGGCGAGTTGTAGCAAGCTATGTTGGCACTGGAAGCAATCTTTGCTGATTTGATATGATGTAAAATGATGCATTTCACTGTCTTTTTTCTATGTACATGTGACAAAAAAGCAATAAACTTTATCATTATTCACCAGAATATTGGCTGGAATGGAGAACTATAATAATAACAGCAATTGAATCAGCTGGGTTTATTCTTGCTGCAGTGTTGGAAGTTGATGTACGATCTTATAGAGGCTTATAAAATTATCAGGAGCATAGAAAAGATGGATATTTGGAATCCTTTTCCCAGAGCAGGGGTGTCTAGAACTAAAGAGCAAAGTTTTAGGTGAGAGGGTATCTGAGGGGGTAATTATCTGCAACAAACTTCCAGAAGAAGTGGTAGATGCCAAATGAAGTACTTTTAAAAAGGCTATTGGCAGGTACTTCTATATATAAAAAACAGAGGGATAAGGGCCTGATGTGAGCAAGGATTAGCATAGGTAGGGAACATGGTTGGCATGGTTGAGAAGGGACGAAATAGCCTGCTTCTTTTCAGTATGTTTCCATGATACATCTGAAAGTCTCTGATGTTTCTTGTTGAATATTGAAACATGTAGGGTTCCAAAGGAAGAGAGCTCACATTGGAAATGGGATGGTTATATTGGCTGAAATTTTAGACTAAAAGGATTGTGCTGTTTTCCCAGAGAGAAGTTGTTCAAAACTGTCATGCAATGACAGTTATCTTTCAACAGATAACCCAATCAGCATTAATTCTTTGCCTAAAACCTTTATATTCTGCTTAACCTTTTATATTATGCTTATATTTTCAATTTGCCTCCCCAGGTGATTTAGATTACTATTGGCTGGATCCCGTTACGTGGCACGGCAGTGAGACCTCGTCAATCTGCTCGGTAAGTTTGTGCCATTTTTTTTCTTTTTAACATTAGTTTTACTAGTTTTTGTAGCTGTTCACATGCAGTCACGTTACAAGCATAATTGATATTATTTAAAGAATAATTGATAAGATGACTCAATTATTTATCTCAATAACATACAATTAAATGTCTTTCTTCTGAAAGGCTACTGGTGTAGAAGATTGTGGAAATTCTGAATGTTCCCTTGGCTATGGAACTTGGGTCACCAGATGAACTGGGACAAGTGCTACCTTTGGAGTACCCTTGATAGAAAGTGGAAAGACTGTTAATGTTCTCTAACCACCACTGTCACAGTAAACATCCAACGTTAGCTTAGCTGTGCACATTCCTCAAAATCATCTACCTGAATAAGCAGTCCAATGATCTACCTTATTACAGGTTACTCAAGCAAATAAGGCCTTAAAGAGACTGCAGGAAATGCAAACTAAAAAAAGTGTAACATAGACACTGGAAATTCAAAGTGCAAAGTAAATTTATTATCAAAGTACATACAGTAAGTCACCATAAACTACCCTGATATTCATTTTCTTGCAGACATAGTAATTAAATCCAATGACCATAGTAGAATCAATGAAAGACCACACCAACAGAGGGGACAACCAGAGTGTAAAAGACAACAAGCTGTGCAAATACAAAAGGAACAATAAAAATAAATAATAATAATAATAGTAAATAAATAAGCAATAAATATTGAGAACATGGGATAAAGAGTCCTTGAAAGTGAGTCCATATTTTGTGGGAACAGTTCAATGAAGGATCAAGTGAAATTGAATGAAGTTATCCCCTCTGATTCAGGAGTCTGATGGTTGAATAATAACTGTAATTCTTATGGTCTTTTCTTTGGTAGGGCTGTTTATGATCTCCATCCTATGCGCCACTGGAGCAAAATCCCTCAATACACAATCACTTATTAGTTTATCACCACTTTCAATAGCCCCACCTTTTGGTATATTGAATTTTAACAGCTGGCCTCCTATTCAGTGAACCATTTTATGCTGAGATAATTGAAATGGAGCTGAATTGAACTGAAAAACAGTGGATTTGGAATTATAGTAGGGACATATTAACTAGGAATTTTATTTATGAATCTTGTGTTATATTTGTTGTTTATTTCACATTAGTGAAAAATGATGAGCCATCTTTCCCACTTCTCTGTTATGAACTTCTAGTTCTGGTGTTTAACATGTCCTACGTGCCCATATGGGTTTTCAGTTATGCTCTAATCAAAATGGTTTTCCATTGACTTGAATAGATGGTAAATCCACTACCTGTCTCCAAATTGTGCAGATTGCACAAAAATGTCCTTAATTGAACTTTTTGAGAAGCACAGACTTTTCTCTTGTCACAAACTAATCTGTAACACACATTGTAAACTTCTGAACATAATTAATACTAGAACTAGAATTAATTAGAAAAAATAGTGTTCTGTTTACTGGATTCCAGTTTGCTTGTGTAATTTAATCCATGTTATCTAATTGACAGCATCCTGTTACATGGCAACCATCCAAAGAAGGTGATCGTCTCATAGGACGTATTATTTTGAATAAGAGAACAAGTATGCCCAAAGAATCTGGTGCTTTACTTGGGTTAAAAGTGAGTATGTTCAAATTCCCTTTATACAGAGTTCAACCACCAAAAAAAAAATGAATGCATTCTATGTCATGAGCACTGACCTATTTAGGGAAAGTTCATATTTCCTTTATATGTGTACAGGGAAAGGTTCCATGTGAAAATTGGGAGTTGTTTTACTTACTGAATGCTTTTCATCACAGTCTGATTAGAAGTAGATGGGAGTTGGTGTCAACTGAGTTTGAGGCCCACATCTTTTGATTCAACCTCGAAAGGATAGCAAAAGAAATAGCATGCAAATAAAAGGTGTGCACTGACTGAATAATTCAATTCAAACTGCATGGAAGGAAATATGCAGCGATGACTTAAGTCTTTTTTTTAAGTTGACTTGCTAAATAATTTTCATAACCAAAAGATTGTTAAAAGTACTACTGATTCCCTTAGCGGTGGATCTCAATTGTCAAGCAATGACAAACCAATTAATTTGGCAAGAGATTTCATGCAAAACACAATGTTGTGTTTTATTTAGGAAGAGATTTTGCATTTCTATCATGAAATAGGGAAGCCTGAAGACTAGAAATAGAAATGTTAGTTTATTATTTTGTTTTCTTTCTGCTTTAACTTGGCACAAATTGGAACCCATTCAAAATCTCATTTACATCAGGTTGCACTCAAACAGATTAATCCTCTCATGTTCTTTTACCTTCATAGAAGCAGTGATCTGAACATGACATTGGTATAATTTGTCTACTCCATGACCCCACAGTGTTTCTGTGATTGTTGGACAATGTTGTGAAGTTTCTCTTTAATCATATTTAGACAATAATCAGCTTTCAGATGATTATTAATTTGTTAAATTTGCCATCCAGGTAGTTGGAGGAAAGTTAACAGAAAGCGGAAGACTTGGGGCCTTCATCACCAAAGTGAAAAAAGGCAGCTTAGCTGATGTTGTTGGCCATTTAAGAGCTGGTAAGTTAATATCAGGTACATTTCTATGGTTAGTGGATTGCTGCTATGTTGAGAGATGGTGGTACATAGTTATGGAGCCATTGAAACATTAATCATAGAACATAGAAACAAGCCCTTCAGTCCATGCTGTCATTCAGTTTTATGTTTGTACAAATCCCATGTCCCAATAATTGTGGATTTTGGCATCTAAAGTGCTCATCTAGATTCTTAAATCTTGTGAAAGTTCCTCAGGTAGTGCATGACAGTTACCAGCCACCCTCCAGGTGAAAAAAATCTTACTTAGATCCCCTTTGGACCTTTTACAACTTATTCTAAATCTATACTCTACAACTTCAGATAATCTGCTAAAGCAAAAGGTTTCTCACCTGTAGCAGCCATTCATCATTTTGCATACCTCTGTCAGGTGTTCCCTTTAGCCATCTTTGCTATAAGGAAAACAAAATCAGTCTATCCTTAGAATCAAAAAGCTCCACCCTAAGCAACCATATTACAGACAGCTGTTGTTTTGTTAAAGACCCACTGCCACAATAAAAGTGGTGGTACTTCATGTCCAAATGAACGAATGATCAACAATGATACTCTACTCCAGATCAGTTCAGAAAACGCCCCACCGCACGGAGAATGTAATAATGAGAGTGGGCATGTGGAAATCTGAAGCAAAAGGAAGTAAAACGGGATCACTGCAAATTGGCAAAATAAGAACTCAAATAGCATTAACAAATGCACAAAGAAGCTCAAAACAAAATGGCAAAGGTATCACAAAAGGGAAGCTGGATAAACCCAAGAGGCATTTAAGTTTTACTTGGAGTGTTTATGCATATTGTTAATGCCTAATAACATTACAGCCAATGAAGCTGAACGAAATTCAGTGATGCAGAAGTGGAAATAAGGAGTATTGGTGGTTTCAGCATCTATGTGACACAAGCAAACTAATTGGCCCCCCAGAGTATGATTGAACATTCCATTTGTTAGAAAGCTAGAAGCACACTTCAGTTCAAATACTTCAGTTAAGAGTTTAATACTCATAATCAGATACCAGAAAAAGCAGTTATGAATTGCCTCATGAGGGATTTAACAAATACGTAAAATTTTTGGCGCATTCTTGAATAGAGCAAAAGGGAACATGTCAGTGTGATGAGAGAAAACACGCCAAACTGTTTGACAGCCAAAATCTTTCTCTGAGAAGGCAATTAAAATTGTACTTTCAATGGCATTGGCAGCTCAGGATGTTGACAGTGTTCTGAAGCAATAAGAGTGGTACCTGCCATGTTTTGTCCATCAGGCCCTGGATACTAGAGTGGCTTTAGGGTGAAGCCAGCTACTTGTGCGAACCTTTAAAGGCTAGAAAATAACAGAGTACATAATACAAAAGCCAGGAGTTCCTGAAGTCAGGGAAATCACACAGCTTCCATCTTACTGTGTAAAGCAGCCTCCTATTGGAATTGTAAAATTGAAAACCTGATACCATTAGCAGCTGCAGAAGTAACACAATATTGCCAACATAGAGAGCTATAGACCATGGTTTCCTTTGAGGAAGCAGTAGGGCAAGCAAATAGTCCCATCATGGAGTTCCTCTGAATAACAATTTATTTGAGGGATGCATATTGAAATCGTCGCTGGTAATCTGCGAACAGCTCACAAAACTACAGGTTTATTCTACTAAATGTACTTCTCCTGGACTGATTACTGCAATCTGCTGCCTGTAATTTCCATGTGGGAGGTGTGCTTTTGAACCATCTGAATAATCTAGCATTTTTGCAGTTTCCTGAAAGATTCAAAAAGCTGAACCCTCAAGAATGCACTTAGTTCCATTGTTGGAACAAACAGGGCCAGATTGAAACATTAGGGCCTGGGCACAAGAACGGAAAAACAAACCAGTGTTCAACCAATTTAAGAGAGGAGCCAGATTAAAAAGATTAAGGTGTCAAGGTGAAGGTTGAACCGGTGTTCAATTCACTACTCCGTGTCAGCCAAGATCTCCCATCTGAGCCTGTCCTATCTGCTTGGGTTTGACCCATCTCCCTCTCTTCTCACTGCCTTCATCAGGTGGGAATTGCAGGAGTCTTGGCCGCTAGTTCAGAAGTAGTTGTTACCCTGTGGCTATCAGGCTCTTGGACTGGTTACATTCCCCTCAGTGCTGAACTGGCTTCATGGCTGTGGACTCACTTTGCAATTCACTCTGTGCATTATTTGTTTACTTTTTTTTGTTTAAATGATTTGTTCATTTTTTCACACATTGGATGTTTGTTGGGCTTTATTATGTGTTTTTCTTTTGTGGAGTCTATTGCTTTTCTTTGTTTTGTGGCTGCCTGTAAGATGATGAACCTCAGGATTATATATTGCATACATATTTTGATAATAAATTTACTTGAAGTTTAAAAATTATATATAACAAAAGGCTCTACATGTTCATGAGTATGGAGAGTGGAAAAATCCTTGAGCAGCATGCAATTTAATGCCCAGATTACTGTTAAATTTCCCAATGAACTTGCTAAGTTTAAAGGGAGCAGAGAAAATTAGGGAGCTTCAGATGAAGAAAACCCTTTAGGAGGCAGTGATCGTAATACGATAGAATCCACTGCAGGGGTTGTAATGGGGAGACAAAGAAATGGTAGACAAACTCAATGAATATTTGCATCAGTCTTCACTGTGGAAGACACCAGCAATATTCCAGAAATTCAAGAGTGTCATGAGGCAGAGGTGAATTGCTATTGATAAGGAGAAAGTGCTTGGGAAGTTGAAAAGTCAAAAAGTAGGTTCACTTGGAGCAGATGGACAATACCCCAGGGCTCTGAATAAAGTAGCTGAAGAGATTCTGGAGGCCTTACTGTAATCTTCCAAGAATCACCAGAATCTGGAAAAGTTCTAGGGGGCTGGAAAATTTTAACTGTCACACCATTCTTTAAGATGGGAAACAGGCAAAAGACAGGAAATTATAGGCCAGTTAGCCTGACTTCAGTCATTAGGAAAATGTTGGAGTCCATTATTAAGGATGAGGCTTCGGGGTACTTGGAGGCACATGATAAAATAGACTGAAGTCAGCATGGTTTCCCTAAGGGAAAATTTTGCCTGTCAAATCTGTTGGAATTATTTGAGGAAACAACCTGCCGGATAGACAATGGAGAGTCAGTGGATGTTGTTTGCTTGGATTCTCAAATGGCCTTTGGCAAGGTGCCACACATGAGGTTGCTAAACAAAATTAAAGCCCATGGTATTACAGGAAAGATACTAGCATGGAAAGAAGGTTGGCTGACTGACAGGAAACAAGGAGTGGAAATAAAGGGCCTTTTCTGGTTGGCAGCTGGTAACTAATGATGTTCTGCATTGTTGGAACCACCTCTTTTCAATTTATATGTCAATGATTTGGATGAAGAAATTGATGACTTTGTGACCAGATTTGCAGACAGTGTGAAGGTAGGTAGAAGGGCAGGTAGTGTTGAGGAAACTGGGAGTCTGCAGGAGTACCTAGGCAGATTAGAATACAGGCAAAGAAGTGGCAGGTGGAATGTAGTGTAGGGAAGTGTATAGTTGTATACTTCGGTCGAAGGAAACAGGATGGACATTCAGAACTCAGAGTTGCAAAGCGACTTAGATTCTTCATGCAGGATCCCTAAAGGTTAACCTGCAGGTTTATTCGGTGCTAAGGAAGGCAAGTGCAATGTTAGCATTCATCTTGAGAGGACTAGAATGTAAAAGCAAGGATATAATGCTGTGGCTTTATGAGGCATTGCTCAGACTGCACGAGAGTATTGTGAGCAGTTTTGGGCCCCTTATCTAAGAAAGGATGTGCTGTCCTTAGAGGTTCATGAGAATAATCTAAGAAATAAAAGGGTTTTGATGGCTTTGGGTCTGTACTTGCTGGAATTTAGAAGAATAGTGGGGGTGGATCTCATTGAAGCCTATTGAATATTGAAAGGCAAACACGAGAAAATCTGCAGATGCTGGAAATTCAAGCAACACACATAAAATGCTGGTGGAACGCAGCAGGCCAGGCAGCATCTATAGGAAGAAGTACAGTCGATGTTTCGGGCCGAGACCCTTCATCAGGACTAACTGAAAGAAGAGATAATAAGAGATTTGAAAGCGGAAGGGGGAGATCGGAAATGATAGGAAAAGACAGGAGGGGGAGGGATGAAGCTAAGAGCTGGAAAGTTGATTGGCAAAAGGGATACAAGGCTGGAGAAGAGGGAGGATCATGGGACAGGAGGCCTAGGGAGAAAGAAAAAGGGAGGGGAGCCCAATATTGAAAGGCCTTGATGGAGTGGACATGGAGAGGGTGTTTCTTTTTGTGAGGTAGTCTTGGACCAGAGGGCACGACCTCGGAATACAAAGATGACACTTTAGAACAAAACTTTTCCACCGTCTGTAAGACACAAACCATAAGTGTAATGGAATGCTCTCCAATTCCCTTGATGAGTACACCAATAAATCTCAAGCTCAACACATTCAGGACAAAATAGCTCACTGTCCTAAGCATTCATTCTCTCCACTGTAACTATTGTGTGTGCCTTCTACAAATTTTGCTGCACTTACTCCCCTTGATAACTACAGTAGCACCTTCCAAACAGTCTTGGAGTACGGATTAAAGGACAAAAATTCAAATCTCTGCCAACAAAGCGCAAGGCTATAAAGCCTGTGAGAACACCACCACTTATATGTTCCCATCTGGGTCATGCTGACCCTGACTTACAAATACATTGCCAGGGCATCATTACCCCATTGCCTAATTCCTGGTGCACCCAATCAAACACGCAGAGAATCTTCACCAGAAGAATTACAGTATCTCAAGAAGGTAGCTCACTACATCTCAGTGAAGTTGGGGAAGGATTCTACCAGCATTCTTAAAAAATGATTAAATTTGAAAAATGGCATTTGGATTCTTCCTCACCATTGCATTGCCTCCATTGTTTTTCCCTTTCCACTGTTTTGCAAGATCTGCTTCTTCCCAATGTTTTAGTTCATTCTTCTGTCACCAATTACACATTCATTTCTCTGGTATCTTTCTATGCAACCATATGGGGTGGAGAAATGAAACTGCATGGCAGAAGTAAGAGAAATAAAAGGGTTTTGATGGCTCTGGGTCTGTACTTGCGGAAGTTTAGAAGAATTGGGGCGGGGGGGGAATCTCAGATGGAAATACATATTCATTGCCATGGACAGGTCTTGTTTTATCAATGTAGAAAGCATTTTGGCAGCTTCCAGAAACATTTGATCAAAGTTTTCGTCCATGGAAGTAGGTAGTGTTTAATTTGGAGGTCAGTGTTGAGCTGGCAGTGTTGTTGCTGACTCCTCAGTCCATGGCTTTTGTAGTTCTAGGGTGGGTCAGCGGCAAATAGTATCCCAGCAACATTCAGCTCAAGTCTGCCTCAGGATTCCATCCCTGTAGCTTGTGTGGATGGCTCAAGAAATTTACATGATAAGAGGCATTTCCCTTTCCCAGGGTCATATTGTTGAAGACCACTGATTTTAAATTTAAACATACAGTACATCTTAAATAGGTCCATTGACAACAGTTATTTCCTTGCTCTCTCTCACAGCACTCTGTTTCCCCTTCCTCCTACTTCCTAACCTTTCCCTCTTCTCTCCCTCCTCCTTTCTTTCTTTCCCTTTCCTTATTTTCCCTGCCCTCCCCTCCCTCCCACATTGGTCTCTATACTCACTCCTCGTTTTCCTCTCACTAAAATTTCTCATTTGTTTTTGACTATGTATTTAATAATGATATTTCTATTCTTTGAATGTTCTTTTCCCAGTGTCAATATAGAAGCAAGACACATCAAATTTGCTGGTGAACGCAGCAGGCCAGGCAGCATCTCCAGGAAGAGGTACAGTCGACGTTTCGGGCTGAGACCCTTCGTCAGGACTAACTGAAGGAAGAGCTAGTAAGAGATTTGAAAGTGGGAGGGGGAGGGGGAGATCCAAAATGATAGGAGAAGACAGGAGGGGGAGGGATGGAGCCAAGAGCTGGACAGGTGATTGGCAAAAGAGATATGAGAGGATCATGGGACAGGAGGCCTAGGGAGAAGGAAAAGGGGGAGGGGAGAAACCCAGAGGATGGGCAAGGGGTATAGTGAGAGGGACAGAGGGAGAAAAAGGAGAGAGAGAGAAAGAATGTGTGTATATAAATAAATAATGGATGGGGTACGAGGGGGAGATGGGGCATTAGCGGAAGTTAGAGAAGTCAATGTTCATACCATCAGGTTGGAGGCTACCCAGACGGAATATAAGGTGTTGTTCCTCCAACCTGAGTGTGGCTTCATCTTTACAGTAGAGGAGGCCATGGATAGACATGTCAGAATGGGAATGGGATGTGGAATTAAAATGTGTGGCCACTGGGAGATCCTGCTTTCTCTGGCAGACAGAGTGTAGGTCCTGCTGCATTCACCAGCAAATTTAATGTGTGTTGCTTGAATTTCCAGCATCTGCAGAATTCCTCGTGTTTACGTCAATATAGAACGCAGCTTTGGATGCTTCCATGTTTATTGCTTCCATAGGTACACAATAAAATCACAGTTCTCACAAGCTGTTTGATATCTGTTCTAAAATATATTTTTTTCAACTTACTACGTTTAATGGCGTTCTCAGAAAAATGTGAGTGCAGTTTTTCCATCTCAGTATTTTACCATGGGAAAATGTATACTATAGTTTTTGGAATGATGTAATAATGTTGAAACTTACTTTTCTCTTCAAGGTGATGAGGTTCTTGAATGGAATGGAAAACCATTGCCAGGAGCTACAAATGAAGAGGTTTACAATATCATTTTGGAATCAAAATCAGAACTTCAGGTTGAAATAGTTGTTTCAAGACCAATTGGGTAAGAATTTATTTTTTTTTAGTGTTGCTTGTGAAAGTATATTTTAAAAGGTACATAGGTCTTGTGTTAAGAAAATAAAAATGATGAAAGCCACATGGACTTCTGGTCCAATATAGATTTTCCCTATACATTTCTTTTATCCAATACCAACATTGATGATGATTGCAGAATGAAAAGGATTGCACTTCTTATTAGGCAATTCTGCACAGTTTACCTAAAGAATTGTTGAAGATTTGAGGTTTGGATATCTCAACATTTGTTCCAGTCCTCCAATGTAGCCCACACACTAAGTGGTTTGGGATTCTACAGTGGAAAAATATAAACAGAACTTCTGGAAACTCTGGATATCTTGGAAACTTGGGTATCTATTTACCCAGGCATTATTGGTCATTTTAGGGGAACCTAGAGTAATTTCTAGGTCATTCTTTCATCTATGGTCCAATTATTTTTTTCCGGAATTTAGATCCTGTTGCATTCAAGGCCAACATATCTTTCTTACTGCCTGCTATGTATGAGTTTTTCATAAACATTGACAGGTTTGGAAAAGCTCAAGCCAAAATATGAAAATGCTGAAGTAAATTGAAACTAAATTTAATGGATTCAGCCCAAGCACATCCTTATCAAAGAATGACAGATAACATTATCTGAGGTACATCAGGGAGACACCATCAAAAAGGAACAGATTCAGCACCTTCACACAGTAGGGGAAGCTCAAGTGTTCAAAGCTTAATCTCTATGAATAGCTACTGATGGCTAGAAAAGGAGCTGATAATCAATGTTAGTTTCATGAAACTGTAGACAAGCCAGTTACAAACTAAAGATAGAAGAAAATTGAAGAAGGAAATAAAATGGACAGAAAATGTACTGGAGTATTTCAGTAGGTAACGTCAAAGAAAATGAAAAGTCTTTCATAAATATTTAGAGAGCGAAAGGCAAGGCAAAAGAAGTGTGGCCTTTTAAGGACTAAATAATAGATTTTCTGGAGTAGATAATGTGGGGGAGATAATAAATCAGTACAGGGAACCCAGGCATTATGGGGTGGTTGAATTTCTAGAAAACCATACATTTTGTGATTTCCTGTCGTAAGAAACCATATTTCCCATTAACGTGTCTGTACATGATATTTTCCTCTCAACTCTAATGATGAGGACTGCAGCTGCTGGTTCATGGCAGGGAAGGAACTGACAAAGAAACCTCTTAAATACCCCGTAGCTCTGTTTGGAGACTCAAACAACTTCAGATGCTTATCACCTTCCAGTCTTCAATTTGAATGGAGACTTTTAAACACATATCAAGTATAGGCCAGATAGTTATGTTATATAAGTCACAATAATTAACCATGGTTGTTTAGGTTTAAAACTTGCACTTAATCTTGCTGGCTCTGATGCTGGTACTTTGAGGATAAATAATATGGAAAACTCTTTTTAAAAAACACACTGCTAGAAAGCAAAATCAGAATCAGGTTTATTATCATAGACATTGGTCATAAACTTCATTGTTTGGCTGCAGCATTACAGTGCAGTACATAAAGAAATTACTATATGTTACAATAATAAATATAAAATAATAAGTAGTGCAAAAGAGATCAATATAGTGAGGTAGTGTTCATGGATGCATGGAAACATCCAAATATCTGACAATAAAGGGGAAGAAGCTATTCCGAAAACTATGAGTGTGTCTTCAGGCTCCTGTACCTCCTCAATGATGGTAGTAATGAAAGAGGGTATGTCCTGGATCCTTAATGATGGATGCTGGCTTCTTGAGTTTGTCCTCGATGATGGGGAGGTTAGTGCCCATGAGGGAACTGGCTGAATTTACAACACTTTGCAGCTTTTTCTGATCCTGTGCAGATGGTGATGCAACCAGTCAAAATGCTCTCCATGGTAAATCTGTAGAAATTGGGTAGAATCTTTGGTCACTCACCAAATCTCCTCAAACTCCTAATGAAATAAACTGGTATGCCTTCTTTGTAATTGCATCAATACGCTGGGCCCAAGATAGATTTACAGAGATGTTGACACCCCGGAACTTGTATCTAAAAAAATACCCACCACATTACCTGTATGTGTCAAGAACTGTAATTTGGAAAACATAAAAAATAATAAAATTTTATGTTTCTGTTCTATAACAACAACCATCTAAGTTTTTCCACTGTCTTGACTAAATTTAACTTAATCTTCCCTCAGAACCTGCAGCATTCTGGTCACTAACATCTTACTTTCAAACTGCTGATAAGGGTAATGATGTTGTGTTTTGGCAAACTGACATTTGCCTCAGAGAGCTCCCAGACACTTCCTCATACCTTTTTCTGGAGCATGGCCCCATCACTGAACAGTGGCCACTGTTTCATTCATTTGACACATCTTCATTTCACACATTTCAGTTCATTGTCCATCAGCCACACTTCTGCCTCCTCCTCGAGGAGGTAGATTGCAGCACTGTCAAGGCTTATTCCTTCCTCCCTTGTCTCTATTCCATTTCTCCTTATTCATTTTGTCCTACCTATATAAAAGATTATCATCTGAAATACTAATCCTTTTTCTGGTGTTTTTTGATATGCTGTGTATTTCCAAATATGTACTGCCTTTATTCCAAATTTCCAGCACCTACAGTTTGCTTTTCAATGAACTTTTAATCGTCTCACATTATTTAAATAGTAATAGATTTTCAAAATCCTTAGTCAAGAATTTCAATCCATTAGTGCACATTTTTCGATGGGCAGATCAAGCATAGAAGTGGTTTTAGTTGGATGAAATCATATCCTTCTGGAAATTGGCCTGAACATGTTTTTCCAGTGTCATTTGCATTCCTAGTGACATGACAAGTTACACAATGAACAGTTCTGCATTTGCCAGCATAAATTTGAGCTGTAGGGAAAACCACTAAAATCCAGTTGAGTTCAGGAAAGAAACAACATTTAGAGGAAATGCATTGTGTTGTGGACATCTCCACACAGTGTCTACAAAATAGTCAGAGTGAACAAATGTATAGGAGATGCAGTGTAAAGTAGTTAACTGTGAGGTGATCCATTTCTGGATGTAAAAGCAGAAAGAGGAGTATCATCTGATGGGTGATTGAGAAGGGGGGGGGGGTACAGCAACACGAGATGTTGAAGTCAACCATTCCGGAAAGCAAGTGGTACATTGGCCTTCATTACAAGAACAGTTAAAGACAGCAGTTGTTGTAGCAGTTCTTATAGCAGCTGGTATTATTTTGTACAGCTCCTGATAGGAATCCATTTATCGCCTAGTCCTATGAGAAAAACATCATTGTACTATTTTTAAATGCATTTTCACCCAGTTACATGAATTGAGAGTTAACACTGTAGACAGCATATGTTCAGTACATGAAGAAGATAAAAACAAATTTATAGGCATTTGTGTCCTGACATCTTAGTTTTTCAACCATCCTTTTATCATCTTTGTATTGTCAGTAAACTTGAATCATTACACTCAGTCCCTCATTCAAATCATTAATATGGAACATAAATAATTGAGCACCCCTGGCGCCCACTAATTGCAACTTACCAACCTCAAAATGGCTGGTTTATTTTCTGTTAACCAACCCTCTAACCATTTTGGTATTTTACCTTCAGCCCCAAGAGCACAAAAACTACTCAGTAAAGGCTATGGAAAGAGGATAAGAAGTGAGTTTGAGGAATATTGAATATTCAATATATTGAATATTGAATTCTTTAGAAGACAGGAAAGGCTCAAAGAACTCTCTTGCCTGCTCACACCCTACTCCTCTTGGTCTTGTATCTACTTGTTCTTCTGTAGCTACCCTGCTCATTTCATTATAAAAGAATACTGACTTTTCTTCAAAAATGATGTCCTTTTCATAAAATCATATTGACTCCACCTAATCATTTTTAAAGTAATTTGTTTACATTTCCATAGTATTAGATTCCAACATTATCTGTTAACAGATACTGTATTAATCTAACTGACCTGTGGATGCCCATTTTCTCTGTTCCACCCCTCCTCAAGTAGCTATTTTCAAATCTGCTGGGATCTTTTCAGAATCAAGGGAGCTCTGGAAAGTCACAACCATTAAACTTTGCACCTTAACTGCCACGTCCTTTAGAATCTGAGGGATGCAAACCATCAGGTCCTGGGGACTTATCTTCTGGTCCAATCTTTACTTAATCTGCCCATTCATTCATGAATGCCTGTGTCCAATTAATCAATCCTATCATTATTAATTATTGTTGTTAATTATTTTCCACTTAAAATAATTAATATCACAGTAGAAATTGAAGTTTCTCATTCACTTGTGCCCTTGGTATACTTCAGTTTTTTAAATGTGAATGCAGCTACAATTTTTTAAAAAAATATTACCACAATTTCATCATTCCCTATTATTAATTCCTCTTTCTCAGCTTCTAGGTCACCATATCACAATGAATTGAGGCAAACTCAGCTTCTAGGTGCCATAATAGCGTAGTGGTTAGTACTAAGCTATTATAGCTTAGGGTGTCAGAGTTCAGAGTTGGATTTCAATTCTGGCATCCACTGTAAGGAGTGTGTACATCCTCCTCATGGAATACCTGGGTTTTCCCTTGGTGCTCCAGTTTCCTCCCACAGTGCATAGATTAGTCTGTCATTGTAAATTGTCTCATGATTGGATTAGCGTTAAAAAAGGACTGTCTGGGGTTGCTGGGTGGTGTGGCTCAAAGGGCCAGAAGGGCCTATTCTGCACTGTATCCCTAAGTACAATAAATAAATACCATTTATTTTTGTTGCATTACTGAGCTCTATTTTGACTCGGCTTGTGAGAAATCAGCATTAGACATTGCCACAATCTGCCAACTCCTTCTGCTTCTGTTGGGCTATAGCCAAAATGTCAGTAGGTGCAACCACACTGCATTTTAATGTGCAACACATGTTGCATGTGTGTGTAGTCCTTTCCATATTTCGTTGTGATACAGAGAGGCCATTCAGCCTGCCATGTGCACAGAACAATCATGTTATGCCTATTTCCCGACTAATATTTTTCCTGTAAACTTTCCTCTCTGCATTTACATCAGTGGTCCTTGCGTTCTGCCACCAGCTTATAGCCCCAATATAATTTATACCATCTAAGTGATCAAGCAAACCATCTCTAGGATCTGGAAAAAAACTGGAGCACCCAGGGAGAACAGAAACTACACAGGAGATTAAGATTGAACCTGGGTCACCAAACCTGTGAGATGCCTTTCCAACACCAGAGTACAGATACTGAAAATTTGAATTTTATATCCTCTGATTTTTGCAGATATCCTTAATCGTATTTCTGTAAGCCTTGCTGAAATGATTGAAGAAATGCTTTGCATATGATGTAAATATGAATTGTTAAATTTAACTTCCACAGACAAATTCCTAAGACCATAAGACATAGGAGCGGAATTAAGCTATTTGGCCCATTGAGTCTGCTCCACCATTTCATCATTGCTGTTCCATTTCCTCTCAACCCCATTCTTCAGTCTTCTCCCCACAACTTTTCATTCCCTGACTAATCTAGAAACTATCAACATCCACATTAAATACATCCAATGACCTGGCTTCCACAGCCACCTGTGGCAACAGATTCCACAGATTCACCACCCTCTGGCTAAAGATATTCTTCCTCAACTCCATTCTAAGTGGACATCCCTCTATTCTGAGATTGTGTTCACTGATTCTATACTCCCCAGTATAGAAAACATGCTCTCCACATCCACTCTATCTAGGCCTTTCAACATTTGATAGGTTTCAATGAGATTCCCCCTCCATTCCTCTAAATTGCAGTGTGTACAGGCACAAAGCCATCAAATTCTCCTCAAATGATAAGGCTTATCATTCCCAGAATCATTTTTGTGAGCCTCAGTTGAACCCTCTCCAGCATTATCAGATCATTTCTTAGATAAGGGGCCCAAAGCAGCTCACACTTCCAAGTGAGGCCTCACCAGTGCCCTATAAAGCCTCAGTATTACATTCTTGTTTTTATATTCTAGTCTTCTCAAAATGAATGCTAACATTGCATTTATCTTCCTCACCACCGATTCAACTTGTAAGTTAACGTTTAGGAAGTCCTGCACGAAGACCTCATATTTTTGAACTTTCTCTCCATTTAGAAAACAGCCTCTGCTTTTGCTCCTTCTCCCAAAGTGCATGACCATACTCTTTCTGATGTATTCCAGCTGCCACTTCTTTTTCCATTCCCCTAATCTGTCTAACTCCTTTTGCAGCCTCCCTACTTCCTCAACACTACCTGCCCCTCCACTTATCTTCATATCATTTACAAACTTGGCCTCAAAGCCATCAATTCCTTCTTCCCAATCATTGACATGCGATCCCAACACCAGCTCCTGCAGAACACCACTAGTCATCAGCAGATATTCAGGAAAGGCTCCCTTTATTCCTATTCTTTGCCTTCTGCCAATCAGCCACCGCTCTATCTATGATGGTATATTTCCTATAATGCCATGGGCTCTTACCTTGCTAAGCAGCCTCATGTGCTTTCAGTAGATCTGTCAGACAAGTCTTCCCCTTAAAGAAACCATGTGACTTTTGCCTATTTTATCATGTACTTCCCAGGACCCCGAAACTTATCCTTAACAATGGACTCCAACATATCCACAACCACTGAGCTCAGGCCAACTGGCCCATAATTTCCTTTCTTCATGTGCATGTAATATACAAATTAGGAGCAGTAATTGACTTCTCATCTCCATAACCCTGCTCTGCCATTTAATAAGATCATGACTGAACTGATTGATAACTAACCTCCACGTTCCTGACCACTCACCGTAACCATTCTTCCCATGCTTACTTATCTAGTATCTTCCCCTTGCTCCCCCCTAAAAATATTCAAAGATTTGACTTCCACTGCCCTTTGATGAAAAGAGTTCCAAAGACTCACAACATCCTGAGAGTGAAAATTTATGTTTGAAATGGGTAACCCTTTACTTTTAAAGTGACTTCTAGTTCCAATCTCTACCACAATTGGAGTTATCAGTTCTACATCTGCCCTTTCAAGACTCTTCATGATCTTGTATGTTTCAATTAGGTCCTATTACACTCTTCTAAACTCCAGCAAATGCAGATTTAGGCTGTTCGATCTTCCCTTTCCAGGTATCTACCAGTGCATTAACATCCATCCTAAAAAAGAAGAGCAGTGCCATATACAGTGTTCAAGAAATTGTCTCAACGGTGCCTCTGTAACTGAAGCATAATCCTGAATTTTTATTCAATCATATTGACAATAGTAACAACATTCATGGAGACACAAGAGAGAATTCAGATGTTGAAAATCTGGAGCAACACCCAAAATGCTAGAGGGACTCATTGGTTAGTAGAGAGAAGTAGATAGTGTTTCAAATTGAGCCCTTCATCTGGAGTGATAAAACCATAAGTCATCTTATCTGCTGCAGAAAATTAGTTTTAAACTATCTTCTTATAGTCACTGACTCTGTGTTTGCAATTCTGCTGTCGTGGTTCATAGTTGCACACTTGCATCACAGTGGTATCATGATATAATAGGTACATAAATCTTACATAAGGATGAAACTTAACCAAAAATCATATTTTAACAAAAGGTATCAAAAAGTAGAAAAAAAATCACAAGTGCTAGGAATTTGAAATGTTGGAAGCACTCAGCAAGTCAGGCAGCCTTTATGAACGGAAAAGCAAGAGTGAACGTTTAGGACTCTTTCTTTACAGATGCAGCTCAACCTGCTGAGTATCTCAAGTACCTTCTGCCTTTTTAACATGTGTTACATTAGATTCTTCTATGATGGGGATCAATTGCATTTAGCCCTTGTATAGAATCTACCAGTATATTGAATAGAATCATCACAGCAAGCATTTTCATGAATGATTGCTGGAACGGCAAATTATATGTCAGTGTTCGAGGACACTGGTTCAGACAACCTGCTGCAAAATGTACTGCCTGCCCTGCTGTTCAGTATCTGTAATATGATTTACTTCATTGTATCAGGCTGCTGACTGGGTCCACACAAGAGAGACCGTTGATGCTGGAGATCTGGAGTAAAACACACAAAATGCTGGAGGAACTCAGCAGGTCAGGCAACATCTATGCAGAGATATGAACAGTTTGACATTTCAGGCCAAAACCCTTCATCAGGATCATTAGCCTGAAATGTCAACTGTTCATTTCCCTCCGTTGATGCTGCTTGACTTGTTGAGTTCCTCCAGCATTTTGTGTGTGTTGCTGAGCTGGATTTTCTAGGTGAATTCCAGCAGTTTGCTGAGGAGCTGCCAGCATCTCTCCTCGGGTCCCAAACTCACAAGCATTCTTTGCCAGTGATCTCTCCACGTGTAGTCTGATGTTTGATTTCCAGTTTTGTTGAGTGGAGTTGGAGTCGTTTAACTTGCCTCAGTTACCTAGTATGGATGTGGAGCAGAAACAGCATCTCCATCCACATAAATAGAGAAGAGAGGTCATTAAGGATATGATATCTGGTAATCAATATCATTTAAATTAATTGAACGTCGTTCAAAATTTTTAAAATTTTTGAACTATTCTTCAATTTTCTTGTTTTTTTTAAAATATTGAGACACGTTTAGACAGTTGCATTGGTGATGCTTTATGGGCAGTACTTTTTTTTTAGCCTTTCCAAACAACTGATAAATATGTAAGGCTTTTTCTCCGTCATGCCCTTGACATCGAGGATTAGGCTAGCACATTGCAGCAGATTAACATAGCTGGATCAGTAATTTTGAAAAAAATTAGAGGTTTGTGGTTCAGTGGCAAGAAGTTTTGACCGGTAGACTCTGCCTCATGTACAAGCAATAAATATGATATCCCAGTTAATTTCTCCTTGGAAAGACTTTTATGCAGACAATTCATGCTGAAGGCTCATAACCAGTGATCTACCAATTTAATTGTGTAAGCTACATTTCAGTTCTGAAGACAGAATCATTGAGAGCCATGGCATTGTCTACAAGCTCAGCTTCATGAATACACTGATATAATGTCTGTAGACATCCTTGTGAATCCAACCTGGTGAAGATCAGAATATACTCCTGCATGCCTTTATTGCATTCAGCAGGATAGTCAGAAGCAAGATGAGACTTAATTTTTCAAGAAACTGTCAATCCTGCTTGCCATTCCTTTTAGAACGATTTCATTTCTCATTGTAGATTTCTTCCAAACGTGAACATTCTGGAATCACTGAGGGAAGGCAGAAGGTGTTTTCAGACACATGTGACAGGAGTAACAAAACTAAAGTGATGTCAAAGTGGCAAACACTTTTTAACATTTAACAGGGATCTGTTTTCAGCTTGATCATCTATTTAGAAGAAGCTGTATTAAACTAAATTCGTTCTGGTGAAATTTCTTGCAGATTTTCTCAAATGGCATTTAGAATGACTGAACTGTGATTGCATCAAAGTCCTTTTCGTTATCTTAGTCCCATTGAATATTTTCAGAGAAGATATTTTGAAAAAAATAGAATAAATTTATTAACTTGTTTGTACTTAACCCTGTTGATAATTATCTATTTTTGCTGAAAATATCACAATTCAAAATGTTGTTACTTTTTCTGTCCATAGTGATATACCTAGAATTCCGGAGAGTTCCCATCCCCCTTTGGAATCCAGTAAGTATTTTTTAAGAAAGAGAGGGATTTGGCTATTGAAAATGAGTTTTGATATTTCATTCATTGTATTATTCTGAACTAAAAGGAATCATTGCAACACACATAAAAATTGCTGGTGAACGCAGCAGGCCAGACAGCTTCTCTAGGAAGAGGTACAGTCGCCGTTTCGGGCTGAGACCCTTCGTCAGGACTAACTTCATCAGAGGATGGGCAAGAAGTATAGTGAGAGGGACAGAAGGAGAAAAAGAGAGAAAAAAATATATATATAAAATAATAATACATAAATAACAGATGGGGTATGAAGGGGAGGTGGGGCATTAACGGAAGTTAGAGAAGTCGATGTTCATGCCATCAGATTGGAGGCTACCCAGACGGAATATAAGGTGTTGTTCCTCCAACCTGAGTGTGCCTTCATCTTGACAGTAGAGGAGGCCATGGATAGACATATCAGAATGGGAATGGGAATTGTCCATAAAACCTGGGAACTTGGGAAGCAAGAGACAGTCAGCCTCGGGCCTTCTTGTCCATTCAATTGGACTATGGCTTATCCCCATTCTATTCAACTCACTTGTAGTTCTGCCATTCTTCACATTGAATGTACACAGAACAATTTCTCCACCTCCACAGCTCAGTGGGGTAGAGAGTTCTAAATTTTCACAATCCTTTGAGAGAAGGAATTACTTTTTACCTATGTGTGAAATAGGTGACCCCTTACTTTAAAATCATGTCCCTAGTTGTAGATTTCCTCAATGGGGAAGCATTCACTCATCATGTACCATGTCAGGTTCCTTCAGAATCTTATATGTTTCGATATTCTTCTAAATACCAGTAAGTATTGGTCCAATCTCTTCATATACATTGATCCCTTCATAAACCTGTGAACTTTCCATACACTCCCTGCAGGGCAAACACATCCCTCCTTTAACAGAGAGGCAAAAACTATTTGCAATACTCCAAGTGGAGCCTTATGAGCACCTATAAAGTTGCTTCAAAGTATCCTTGCCATAAGACCATAAGATGTAGAAGCAGAATTGAAATTCTCTATTTCTTGCAACATTCCACTCGTGTTTCAAATTAGTTGCTCTGCTTATATACTGATATTCTGAATTTCATGCAATTGTACTGCATCATTTTATTATCTCCTTTTAAGTAATCATCTACTTTTTCATTCTTCCTTCGTAAGTGGATAAACACATTTTCCCTGCTTTATACTCCACTTATCAACTTCTTGCTCAGTTGCTTAACCTATGTACATATCTTTGCCAGCTCTTTGTGTGCTTCTCAAACCTGCTAACCATTTATCTTACCAGCAAATCTGACTATAGTATAATTGATCGTAGTTATTGATATATATTTATTTGTAGAGGTCCGGAGCAAAGTTCCCTGTGGCATTCAATTCCAACTCACTGTTTTCTGTTAGCTACCTGTTCTTTATCCATGCCATTAAATTAATCCTAAATCCAGATTCAGTAAACCTATTTAATCCTTTTTGGCAATTTAAATACACATAGTCTACTGGTTCTCTTTTATTTGCCTCATTCTTTACATCCTCAAATTTAGCAAATTAGTGAAACACTATTTTTGTTTCTAAGAATATGTTGGCTATGCTTGGTAGAATTTTGATTTTCTAAATCTCCTGCTATTACATCATTAGTAATAGATTCCAGCATTTTCCCAGTGGCAGATATTGGGGTGTCATGCCTACACTTCTCTGCATTCTATATCACTCTTTTTAATAGAGATGTTACATTTGTTTTCCATTCTCCTGGAACTTTTCCAGCATTGGGGAATTTTTGGTGGTTTATAATCAAGGCATCTTTCCAGCCATTTCCTTTAAAAACTGACATTCGGGTCATCGGGTCCAGGGAAGTTGTTGGCTTTTACCTCATGAACGTTGCTTGAATTCTTCAGTCGTGATAGAGATTGCTTTAAGTTCTCCTCTCCTTCCTTTTACCTCCTTGTTATCGATTATTGTTGGAATATGTTCAGTGTTTTCTATTGTGGACTCCAATCCAAAAGGATTAATTAGAATAGCTTCCTTGTTGTATGCCTGTCTGATTTACATTGTTTGCTAACTTACTCTTCTTCTCTGCCTTTATAATTTTTCTGTCATTCTTTGTTTGTTTCTAAAAAAAATGCCCAACCCTTGCTCCTGTTTTTTGCAAGATTGAATGAGTTTTCCTGGAGGCTTTGGAGAGGATGCAGCAGAGGTTCACCAGGATGTTGCCTGGATTAGAAAGTATGAACTATAAGAAGAGATTGGACAGACTTAACTTTGTTTCCTCTGGAGCATCAGAGGCTAAGGAGCGATCTTATAGAAGTATATGAAATGATGAGTGGTATAAATAGGGTAAATAGTCAGAATCTTTTTCCAGGGGTTGAAATATGAAATACCTGAGAGCATAGATTTAGGGTGAGAATGGAAAATATGTAAGGCAATATTTTGTACTTCTGCGGGAGGTGATAATAACATTTGAGAGAAATTTTGAGACAGTTACATGACCAAATAGGGGATATAGGGATGTAGATCATGTATAGGTAAAAGGGATTATCGATATTAGCATCATAGTCAGAGCAGACATGGTGGACTGATGGGCCTGTTCCTATACTGTTCTTCACTATGGTCTATGATTAATTTAAGGACTATTTTTACTCTCCAGTGTACTTCAGAACTGAGCTGTTGCTCTATATTTCATTGTTGGTTATGTAACATCTGAAACCAAGTAGAACAGCTGAGACAGAAATAGACTAAGAAATCAGAGAGAGAATTATGTACAGTTCTAGCCTCCTGATTATGAGAAGGATGTGGAAGTTTTGGAAGTAGTGCAGAAGATGTTGCCTGGATTAGAGGGTATGCACTATAAATAGGGATTGGATATACTTGGTTCCTCTAGCATCAGGACCTGAGGGGAGATTTGATAGAAATTTATAAAGTTATAATTTTATAAATTTATAAAGTTAGAAACCATTTTTCTAGGGTGAAATTGTCGAGAGGACATGCTTTAAGGTTAGACGGAAAAAGTTTAAAGGAGATGTGCAGGGCACAGTTTTTTACACAGAGAGTGGTCGGTGTTTGGAGCAGGCTGTCAGTGGTAGTGTTGCAAGCAGATATGATATTGGTATTTAAGAGGCTGTTAGACACAGGACTATTACAGGCATTGGAGGGATATAGATTATGTACAGAGAAAAAAGATATACTTTAATTCAGCATCATCTTCCTCCACATTCTAGGCTGAATGGCCTGTTCCTGTACTGCACTGTTCTATGTTCAATAACCCGGTGAAGGGGGGGGGGATAAACATTGATGTCACATTCAAGACCTGTAGCTCATGTTGGTAAAGGTTTCTGGTTATTTTCTTTCTGCAATCACATCCGTCCTCCACACCTGTTTAAAAGTCACACAAACAGTTCTGTACATATACACACGTGCACACATGGATACATTTTATACATTTACATTTATGTATTTGTTCAAAAGAATACCTACTAGGTAACATGAGCATTATCAAAGCATTAATATGTATTCCTGCGCTGAGGATTGTGATGTAGTATAGTTGGTGTAACAGTAACTTACAGAGCTTTCCAAACATTTTGAAGATGATATTTTGCACTAAGGGTTGACTTAAAAATCTTAAAAAATGTTTCACCCAGAACATAGAATAATACAGCATAGTTTCGGCCTTTTGGCCCATGATGTTGTGAAGAGCTAGGGTTGCCAACTTTCTCACTCCCAAATAAGGGACGAAAGTAGCAGTCAAATACGGGACACTTGTGTTTACCCCAAGAAAGACTACCATGACCATGAAGCCTTGCGCGGGCACCTGTGTGCGCATGCGTGATTTGCACATGCATGTACGTGCCGTTTTTTTTTCTACACATCAGTTTTAGTTTAATCTTCCCGATTCTGGTACACTGTATGTACATTATTTTGACTTTATATCGGCTGTGTATTTATCATATCATTCTTGCTTTTACTATACGTTAGTGTTATTTTAGGTTTTATGTGTTATTGGTATGATTTGGTAGGTTACTTTTTGGGTCTGGGAATGCTCAAAAATTTTTCCCATATAAATTAATGGTAATTGCTTCTGCTCTTTACGCCATTTCGGGTTACGAATGGTTTCATAGGAACACTCTACCTTAGCGGGGGAAATACGGGACGAGGGCGGTCCCCTATGGGACAAACCAATTTAGTCCAATATACAGGATGCCCCGGCTAATATGGGACAGTTGGCAACCCTATGAAGAGCATTTATCCTACTCTAGGATCAGTTTAACCCTTCCCTCACACATAGCCATCCATTTTCTTTCATCCATTTGCCTAGTTAAGCATCTCTTAAACGACTCTAATGTATCTACTTCTACCACTATCACAGGCAGTACGTTCTATGTACCGACAATTCTGTGCAAAAAAAACCTTACCTCTGATATTCCTCCCCCCCATACTTTCCTCCAATCACCTTAAAATTATGCCCTCTTTGTTGGCCGTTTCTGCCCCCGGAAAAATGTGCTGGCTGCCCTCTCTATCAATGCCTCTTATAATCTTATACACCTCTAACAGGTTACCTCTCATCCTCCTTCACTCCAAAGTGAAAAGATCTAGCTTGCCTAACCTTCTCTATCAAGGCATTCTCTCTAATTCAGCAGCATCCTGTCAAATCTCCTCTGCACCCTCTTTAAAGCTTCCCTATCCTTCCTATAATGAGCTGACCAATTAAAATATCCTATTATAAACCATGACAGCCTTCTAAAACATCCTCAACATCACCAACCTTCATGTGATCTGCAAACTTACTAACCTATCTTTCCACTTCCTTCCCCAAGTCATTTATAAAAATTACAGAGAGCAAGTGTCCAAGTTTCCCTGGATCCCATGCCTCCTAACTTTCTGAATGAGTCTACCATGGGGAGCCCTGTCAAATGCCTTACTAAAATCATATACACCACATCCACTGCTATAACTTCATCAATTTACTTTGTCATTTCCCCAAAGAATTCATTCAGGCTTGTAAGGCACAATCTGCTCCTTACAAAGCCATACAGACTGTCACTTAGCTTCTCCAAATACTTGTAAATCCTCTCTATCAATTGCGACCAGAACTTTGCCCCCCATTGACTTAAGACTCACTATTCTACAATTCCCAGGATTATCCCTATTGCCTTTCTTACAGCCAGTGCGGATGCAAAGATCATTGCAAAAGTCGCAGCACTTCTCATAGTGACCTGACCCCAGGGACAGACATATCTACCCTAATGTTTTTCAATAGTTCAAGCACATTCCTTTTCTTAACGCTGATATGTTCCAACATTGTACATTTCCCTGGGTACATCTGTTTACACTTTCTGCCTCCAAGTTCCAGCCTAATAATTCGCCACCCTCCAATTAAATATTTTTCCACACTGTTTGCTTCTATCTCTGTCCAGGGCTATGATAAAGGTCAGGGAGTTGTGGTCACTGTTTCCAAAATGCTTACCCACCAGGTTCATTGCTTAGTATTAGATCCAATATAACCTTTCCTCTAGTTGGGCTGTCGACATATTGTGTCAGGAATCCTTCCTGGACACAGTTTCCTCTCATCACACTTCTCCATTATAAGGTCGCTGATTATCCAATGCCTACTTCCTTGATGCTGTCCCAGGGCCACAAAACCTAAGACAATTTGAGTGGAAGCTGCAGAATGAGCATTACAGTTGGACACAGACCATTCTAGGATGGTACGGCTGTAGTGACATAAGATCTTGAAAACTATTGTCTATTATAGAAATAACATGAAAGCTATGGAGAGGATTCAGAAGTTTTCCATGAAGCTGCATGGATTAGATGGCATGTGTTATAAAGAGAGACTGGACAAATTAAGGTTGTTTTCCCTGAGGTCTTAGGCTGAAGGGAGATCTGATAGAAGTTTATAAAATTATGAGGCAGAAATAGGATAGACAGCTGGTATCTTTTCCCCAGGGTCAACACATCTAAAAATAGAGTGCATATCTTAATGGTGAGAAGGAGGAAGTTCAAAGGAGATGTACAGGGTAAGCCTTTCTTACACAAAGAGTGGTGAGTGCCTGAAATGCACTGCCAGGGGGTGATGTTGGAGGCATTTCAGAGACTCTTACACACATGAATATACAGCCCATATGCATCCCTATTCTGGAGCTGCAGCCCACATTCTGCCAGTGCAGGTGGTAATCTAGAATGGATGTGGGATCTAGTTATGAGATAAAGTCAGCAACTGAATTGCAGACGACTGAGTGCCGAGGCCCCATCCCTGAACTTCCGCTGGCAATCAGCATAGGGAAAATTATCATCAATTTCAATCAATTTGAGAAAGAAGTCAATAATTTGAGAAAAAACATTTTAAATAAAAACAATAAAATATGTCAGGAGGATCAATACTACTAAGTTGCAGCAAATTAATTTGAATGATGTATTTTGCCTTCTTCGTAATACTTATCCCTTCAATCCTTATGTGAAGTCCAGCAGTAGACTAGACTAACAGATTAAGCCCTCCAAATCTATCAGGAAATCTTTATTGTTGGCGTATCACATGTGCAAAGCCTTGGACTAATTTCATTTTCAAAAGCTGAATACTAGCAGTTTCAAATGGAGCCTCTCTTGCCACTGGCATGAATGGGCCCTGGAATACTACAGCTTTGCAGGTGCTTGTGGTGTTTGGGCCATCTTGATTCCTAAGGTGGATCTGTGCCAACTAAAGTGCTTATTTAATCTAGTTACTTGACCTGTATTTGGTCATATCCATGTACTTGTCTAAATGTCTTTTAAATGTTTAATTTGTACCTTTCTCTACCACTTTATCTGCCAGCTCATTCCACATGCCCACCACCCTCTGTGTGGAAAGGCTTGCCTTTTGGGTTCTTTTAAGTCTTTCTTCTCACATCTTAAACCTGTGTCCTCTAGTTTTAGACTCCCTACCCTGGGGAAAAAAATTATAGCCATTCACCTTATCTATGCCCTCTATGATTTCATAGACCTTCATAAAGTTATCTCTTACACTCAGGTGACACATCCTGTCATCTCTCCTTATAACTTAAGTAAGTTCCAGCAACATCCTTGCATAACTGTTTGGCACCCATTGCAGCTTAATGACATCCTGAAATGCACACAGTAGTGCAGTATAGTCTCATCAATGTCTTGTACAGTTCTAACTTGATGTAACATTCATTGTCCTGACCAATGAATTTAAGTGTGCCCAATAACTTGTCTATCTGTGTTGCCTCTTTCAGGGAATTCTGTAACTCTGTTCTAGGCCTTTCTGTTCTATAACAATCTCCAGAGCCCTGCTATATACTAGATATGTCTTGCTCTGGATTAATTTTGCAATTACTCTGGATTAAAACACTTGACCAAGTTAAGTTACATCTGATATTTCTTGGCCCACTTTCCCAGTTGATCTAGATCTTGCTATAACCTTAGATAATCTTCCTGTCCACTAACCACTAATTCTGATGTCATTTATAAACTTACTAACAGTGAAGGTGAAGGGGTAGAAGCCGATACATCCTGTGGTGAAGGGATAAGGACCCTGTGTATCATGAGGCAGAGGAGTAGAGGTTCAGTATATTCTGAAGTTAGTCTGTGGCAGAGCATTCTACAGATTCACTACTCCCTGGCTAAAAAAATGCTTCCTTACCTCGGTTCTAAAAGGTTGCCCCCCAATTTTGAGGCTGTGCTCTCATGTTCTGGATACTCCACTGCTCATATGTTAACCCCTTCATTCAGGAATCATCCTTGTGAACCTCCTCGGGACTCTCTCCAATAATAACACATCCTTTCTGAGATATGGGGCCCAAAACTATTAACAATACTCCAAGTGCAGCCTGACTAGTGTCTTATGAAGCTTCAGTAATATCTCCTTACTTTTATATTCTATCCCCCTTGAAGTGAATGCTAACATTGCATTTGCATTCTTTACCACAGACTCGGCCTGTAAATTAACCTTCTAGAACTCTTGCATGAGGACTGCTAAGTCCCTTTGCACCTCTGATATTTGAGCCTTCCTTGTGCCCTTAACTCCTGGTGGAGTCGTCGGGACGCCGTCATAGTCATATTTTATTGAAAACCAATTTCCCACGGGATCAATAAAGTATGACTATGACTATGACGGCGCCCTGACGACTCCACCAGGAGCTAAGGGCACAAGGAAGGCTCAAATATCAGAGGTGCAAAGGGACTGAAGAGTCCTCATGCAAGACTCCTAGAAGGTTAATTTACAGGCTGAGTCTGTGGTAGAGAATGCAAATGCAATGTTAGACTCAGTGAGTCATGACAAGCTTTGCATCAGTCTGTTCCATCTGTCGCGGTTGTGCGCCAGAGCCTGGGTCACTGCAAATATTTTCCCTGTCCACTCTTTAACGTTGTCCATCCATCTTTTCCTCTGTCTGCCTCTCCTTCTCTTCCCCTCCACAGTTCCTTGTAGAGTGGTCTTTGCAAAACTACTGGATCTTGTTAGATGGCTGTACCATCTCAGCTTTCTTTTCTTCACTGTTGTGAGAAAATCTTCATGGGGGCCAAAGTGGTACTGAATAGTCTTGTGGACTTGCTCGTTTGTGATGTGGTCCAAGTATGAGATGCTCAAGATGTTGCAATAGCATCTCATTTCCAATGCCTGTATCTTCCTCTGTAGCTCTGCTGTGAGGATCCATGTCTCACATGCATACAGGAAGATGGAAAATACCAATGCACGCAGGAGTCTGATCTTGTACTTCATGGTGATGTTCCTCCATATTGTCCTGAGTTTGGATAGTGCAGTCATTGTCTGTGCGGTTCTTGCCAGGACTTCTGGTCTTGATTCTTCATCACTGATGATTGCCCCCAGGTATTTGAAATGATGCACTGTCTCAAGTTTCTGACCATGGACTGGGATGTCTGATGTGATGGCACCGTTGGCATTTGCCATGAGCTTGGTTTCCGTGGCACTTATTTCCATTCCAAGCTTTGTGGAGGCTCTGTCAGGATGGTTGACCAGGTTGGCCAGTTCATCCTCTTTTCCTGCAAGTCCATCAATGTCGTCAGCAAATCTTAGGTTTGTGATGTTCCTCCCTCCGATGCTGACTGTGCCCACATGATCTTTAAGGGCAACACTCATGATTCGTTCCAGGAAGACGATGAAGAGAGTAGGGGAGAGGAGGCAGCCCTGACGGACTCCTACAGAGGTATGGAACTACTCTCCTATGGTGCCCTGAGCAAGCTCTGCACTTGGCATAAAGCTGATGGATTGTATGAACCAGCTTCTGCCCCATGTTGAATTTCTTCATGGTGGCCCATAAGGCATCATGTCAGACTCTGTCAAACGCCTTCTTGAAGTCTATGAAGACATGATAGAACTCTCTCTGGTGCTGAAGGTGTTTCTCACAGAGGGTGCAGAGGTTGAAAATCTGCTCGGTGGTGCTCCTACCCTTACAGAAGCCTGCTTGTTCCTTGGCAATGATGTCTTCTGCCTGAGGTCTCAGTCTGTTCAAGATGATTCTGAGCATTACCTTGCTTACATGGCTGATCAAACTGATGGTACGGTAATTCTGGCAAAGTTGTAGATTGTCTTTCCTGGGAAGCACAATGATCAGTGACTGAGTCCAAGGTGTCAGCCATTCACCTGTCTGCCAGATCTTATTGCAGATGGATGGTGGTAAGCACGTCTATCTTGGCCTCTCCTCCACGCTTCAGCAGTTCAGCAGAGATGTTGTCAACTGCTGACTTCGCACACTTCAGTGATCATATTGCGGCTTCAACTTCTTCACGCATGATTGGATAGTCATCCTCATTGGAAGATTCCTGCACATTCAGCACGCTTGGATCCCCTCTGCTCTGGTAGTTGTACAGTTCTAAACAGTACTCTGTCCACCTTCCCATTATTTCCTTTCCTTCTGTGAGACTTTTGCCATTTTTGTCTTGGATGGTGTTCACTTTGGCTTGTTTTTCTTTGGTAAGATCTCTCACCAGTTGGAATGCCTTCTTTGTGTTGTTGTTGGAAAGGTTGTCTTCAATGTCTGCACATTGTTTGGCTATCCATCTTTGCTTTGCTTCCTTCATTTCCCTTCTGATTTTCTTGTTGATTTTCTTGGATTCTGTTCTTCCCTCTGCTGTGATTTTATCTTTCTTTAATTTCCTTCTTGTGTCACACATATCCAGTATCTTGTTAGTGATCCATAGTTTAGATCTGCAGCGGCTTTTCCCCAGAATCTTGCTTGCTGTTTCCGCCATCACTGTGTTAAAGTTATTTGTGGTGGTCTCCAGGTCTTCATCAAGGAGGAGTGTTGGTGCAAACTAATCCCCTATCGCTGCCTGAAATTCTTCAGAGATGGCGGGGTCCTTCAGTTTTTCAAGGTCGAATCTCAGCCGGCTGTTTTTTGGCTTGTTGATTCTCCTCAAGCACACTCTGAAGTTCATCATGACAAGGTCATGGTCACTGCCCACATCTGCTCCTGGGAATGTTCTGGTCTTCGTTCTTTTCACACCAGATTTGTGCTGTCTTTGCACCAGGCTGTAGTCAATCTGGTGATGTTGACCATTGGGGGCATGCCAGGTCCATCTTCGGGATGCTTTGTGCTCTCCAAGTGTGTTTGACAGTACCATGTTGTTATAACTGGCAAATTCCAGCAGGCGTAGTCCCCTCTCATTGGAGGTGTCATTGCATGAGGGGCCGATGAGATCCCCCTACTCATCTTGTGTGTCTCTGCCCACCTTGGCATTCCAGTCACCCTGAATGATCAAAATATCTTTTTTGTCCACCTTGTCGATGACATCTTGTAGTTTCTTATAGAATTCTTCAATGTGTTCATCGTTGTAGTCTGTTGTTGGGGCATAGACTTATGCCACTGTGATGTTGAATGGCTTTACTCGCAGGTGCATGGTCTTGAGCCTGCTTGACACTGGTTGGCATCCTAGGACAGCGTTCTTGATGGAATCTATCCTGCACCTTGTGAATTATTGCCAGAAACTTCAACCATCTCTGTTCTGCCATTGTCTCCAGCAGTATCCTTCTCTAATCCACCTGAGCAAGCTCCTTTCTCTTGCTTCTGTAATTCCCTTTATTCCACTGTGATACTGATGCATGTGGCATGCTTCTCTCTCTCAAATCGCAGTATGAATTCAATCATATTGTGATCACTCCCTCCTAAGGGCTCCTTTATACTAAGTTCCCTAATAAGAGATCTGGGTTATTACAGAACACTCAATCTAAGATAGCCTTCCCTGAGTAGGCTCAAGCATAAGCTGCTCTAAAAAGGCTTGCTGTAGGCATTCAACAAATTCACTCTTGTGATCTGACACCTACCTGATTTCCCAATCCCCTTGCATATTGAAGTCCCCCATTACAATTGTGTCATTACCCTTATCACATGCTTTTTTCAGCTCCCTTTGCAATCTCAAGCCCATACCCCCACCCTACATTAGGATGTAGAAGCCCAGTGTATCCTGAAGTGAAGGGGCAGAAGCTGGTACATCCTGTGGTGAAGGGCAGGATCCAGTGTATGCTGAGGTGAAGGAGTAGGGGCCCAGTGTACCCTGAGGTAAAAAGATATAGGCCCAGTATATCCTGAGGTGAAAGGTAGAAGCCGGTATGTCCTGTGCTGAAGGGGTAGGGGTGCAGTGTATGCAGAGGTGAAGGAGTAGGGGCTGTTGTATCATGAGATTAACGGTTGGAGGCCAGCGTATTCTAAATGAAAGAGTAGAAGCTGGTTTTTCCTGAGGTGAAGTGTAGAAGCCAAGGGGAATGATTAGAGACTCTGCAGGACCTAAGGGAATGGGGTGGGGATCCAATGTATATTCTGCAATGAAGGGATAGGCACCCAGTGTAACCTGTACACACGAGGAATTCTGCAGATGCTGGAAATTCAAGCAACACATATCAAAGTTGCTGGTGAACGCAGCAGGCCAGGCAGCATCTGTAGGAAGAGGTACAGTCGACGTTTCGGGCCGAGACCCTTCGTCAGGACTAACTGAAGGAAGAGCGAGTAAGGAATTTGAAAGTTGGAGGGGGAGGGGGAGATCCAAAATGATAGGAGAAGACAGGAGGGGGAGGGATAGAGCCAAGAGCTGGACAGGTGATTGGCAAAAGGGGATACGAGAGGATCATGGGACAGGAGGTCCGGGAAGAAGGAAAAGGGGGAGGGGGGGAAAAACCCAGAGGATGGGTAAGGGGTATAGTCAGAGGGACAGAGGGAGAAAAAGGAGAGTGAGAGAAAGAACGTGTGTATATAAATAAATAACGGATGGGGTACGCGGGGGAGGTGGGGCATTAGCAGAAGTTAGAGAAGTCAATGTTCATGCCATCAGGTTGGAGGCTACCCAGACGAAATATAAGGTGTTGTTCCTCCAACCTGAATGTGGTTTCATCTTTACAGTAGAGGAGGCCGTGGATAGACATATCAGAATGGGAATGGGACGTGGTATTAAAATGTGTGGCCACTGGGAGATCCTGCTTTCTCTGGCGGACAGAGTGTAGGTGTTCAGCAAAACGATCTCCAAGTCTGTGTCGAGCTCGTCAATATATAGAAGGCCATATCGGGAGCACCGGACGCAGTATATCACCCCAGCCCACTCACAGGTGAAGTGTCGCCTCACCTGGAAGGACTGTCTGGGGCCCTGAATGGTGGCAAGGGAGGAAGTGTAAGGGCATGTATAGCACTTGTTCTGCTTACAAGGATAAGTGCCAGGAGGGAGATCAGTGGGGAGGGATGGGGGGGACGAATGGACAAGGGAGTTGCGTAGGGAGCGATCCCTGCGGAAAGCTGGGGGGGCGGGTGAGGGAAAGATGTTCTTAGTGGTGGGATCCCGTTGGAGGTGGCGGAAGTTACGGAGAATGATATATTGGACCCGGAGGCTGGTGAGGTGGTAGGTGAGGACCGGGGAACCCCATTCCTAGTGGGGTGGCGGGAGGATGGAGTGAGAGCAGATGTGCGTGAAATGGGGGAGATGCGTTTGAGAGCAGAGTTGATGGTGGAGGAAGGGAAGCCCCTTTCTTTAAAAAAGGAGGACATCTCCCTCGTCCTGGAATGAAAAGCCTCATCCTGAAAGAAGATGCGGCAGAGACGGAGGAATTGCGAGAAGGGAATGGCATTTTTACAAAAGAACGGGTGAGAAGAGGAATAGTCCAGATAGCTGCAAGAGTCAGTAGGCTTATAGTAGACATATAGTAACTTATAATAGATAAGCTGTCTCCAGAGATAGAGACAGGAAGATCTGGAAAGGGGAGGGAGGTGTCGGAAATGGACCAGGTAAACTTGAGGGCAGGGTGAAAGTTGGAGGCAAAGTTAGTGAAGTCAACAAGTTCAGCATGTGTACAGGAAGCAGCACCAATGCAGTCGTCAATGTAGCGAAGGAAAAGTGGGGGACAGATACCAGAATAGGTTTGGAACGTAGATTGTTGCACAAAGCCAATAAAAAGACAGGCATAGCTAGGACCCATACGGGTGCCCGTAGCTACACCTTTAGTTTGGAGGAAGTGGGAGGAGCCAAAGGAGAAATTATTAAGGATAAGGACTTAATTCCGCTAGACGGAGCAGAGTGGTGGTAAACTAATTAGGTTTGGAATCCAAAAAGAAGCGGAGAGCTTTGTGACCTTTCTGATGGGAGATGGAAGTATATAGAGACTGGACATCCATGGTGAAAATAAAGTGGTGAGGGCCAGGGAACTTAAATCATCGAAAAGTTTAAGAGCGTGAGAAGTGTCACGACATAAGTAGGAAGGGATTGAACAAAGGGGGATAAAACCGTGTCGAGGTATGCACAAACGAGTTTGGTGGGGCAGGAGCAAGCTGAGACAATAGGTCTGCCAGGGCAGGCAGGTTTGTGGATCTAGGGTAGGAGGTAGAAATGGGAAGTGCGAGGTGTGGGAACTATAAGGTTGGTAGCAGTGGATGGGAGATCCCCTGAGCAGATAAAGTTGGTGATGGTGTGGGAGGCAATGGCCTGGTGCTCCTTAGTGGGGTCACGATCGAGGGGTAAATAAGAGGAGGCATCCGCGAGTTGTCGCTGTGCCTCGGCAAGGTAGAGGTCAGTACGCCAGACTACAACAGCACCCCCCTTATCGGCGGGTTTAATAGTAAGGTTAGGATTAGTGCGGAGGTAGTGGAGAGCAGAGCGTTCGGAAGGAGTAAGGTTGGAATGGGAACAAGGTGCGGTGAAGTTGAGGCGGTTGATGTCCCGTCAACAGTTAGCAATAAAGAGATCCAGAGCAGGCAGAAGACCAGAGTGGGGTATCCATGAAGAGGAGGAGGATTGAAGATGGGAGAAGGGGTCATCGGTGGGGCTGGAACCTGTGAATGAATTAGGATCTTGCATTTATTTATTAAATACATGTTTTTACTTTTTTTGACCAGTTCTAATGACAATCTTGGAAAATATACTTTTCTTCATTTTTGCCACATGGCACAACATTTCTACTGTGGTCTTGTACCCATTAATTATTTTGTGTTCCTGCCTAAATTCATCACACAAAAGATGCTGAGTTGTTGTTCTTCAGAGCTGCATTTAATTTTAGGTTTTGAACAATAGGTTCATGTCCAAGCCATCAACTCAGCAAGCATCTGTGATCTATATTAACCATTGTTAAGTAGCACACTATAAATCATGGCCTGCTGAAAAATATTGTTTCCAAATGAAGGATAGCTTAGGTTGAATAAAGTCATGACTTTACTTCTTGATATGAAATTAACAATATGAGCTTATATAACTGGATATAGTCACAAATACATTCATGTTCATTATTTGTAATGCCACAGTGGCACAGCGAGTGAATCAGGTCTTCCACAGTGTCAGAGCCACCCAGGTTCAATGCTGTCTGTATGGAGACCTACCCTGGTTGGCCCTACCAAAGTGCAACACCTTGCACATTTCTGCACTAAGTTCCATCTGCCATTATTCAGTCTATTTTTCCAGTTGGTGCTGATCCCACTGCAAGCTCTGATAGTCTTCCTCGCTGTCCACTACACCCCAAACCTTGGTGTCATCTGCAAATTAGCTAATCCAGTTAAGCACATCATCATCCAAACCATTGATATAGATTACAGACAGCAGTGTCCACACCATCAATCCCTGCAGCACTCCACTAGTCAAGGGCTGTAATCAGAGAAGCAACCATCTACTGCCTATCTCTGTCTTCTCCCACAAAGCCAATGTCCTTTACAATTTACTGCTTCATCTTGAATGCCTAGCGACTGAACCTTCTTGACCATCCTCCCATGTGGGACCTTGTCCAATGTCTTACCAAAGTCCATGAAGACTGCATCTACTGCCTTGCCTTCATCAAATTTCCTGGTAACTTCATCAAAAAACTCTATAAGGTTGGGTAGACACGACCTACCATCAACAAAACCATGCTGACTATCCTTAATCTATCCATGTCGATCCAAATACTCATATATCTAGCCCCTTAGAATACCCTCCAATAACTTTCCCATTGCTGATGTCAGGCTCACCAGGCTTACCTGGTTTAATTTTAGAGCCTTTTTTTAAACAGCGGGCCTACATTAACTATCCCCCAATCCTCTGGTACCTCACCTGTCACTAAGGATGATTTTATTATCACGCAATTTCTACACTTGCCTCCACACAGTCCGAGGGAACAACGTGATTTATCCACCCTAATTTGCCTCAGGACAGCAAACACTGCCTGCTCTGAAATCTGTATATGGTCCACGACCTCACTGCTGCTTTTCCTCACTTCTATAGACTCTGTGTCTGTCTCCCAAGTAGGTACAGATAGAAAAAAATCATAGAAGATCTTCCCCCTATCTCTTTTGGCTCATCACATAGATTACAATTCTGATCTTCCAGAGGACCAATTTTGTCCATGGAATCCTTTTGCTCTTAACATACGTGTTGAATCCATTAAGATTCTCCTTCACTTTGTCTGCTAGGGCACCTCATGCCTTCTTTCAGCGCTCCTAAGTTCTTTCTTTGTTCTCTTATATTTCTTATACTCCATAAAGACTTCATTTGTTCTTACATGCACCTCCTTTTTCTCCTTGACCAGGGCTTCAATGTCTCTCTAAAACCACATTGTCTTTACCTTTTTTGCTTAAATGGACCTACAAGCTTTGTACTCTTGAAATTTCATTTTTGAAGACTTCCCACTTACCAAATACACCTTTGTCAGAAAACACACAGTCCCAATCCACATTTGCCAGATCCTTTCTCATACCATCAAATTTGGCCTTTCTCCAATTTAGATTTTCAACCCGCAGACCAGCCAGACCTATCTTTTTTCCATATTTACTTTGAACCTAATGGCATTATGATTACTAGATATGAAGTGTTTTCCTACACAAACTTCTCTCACCTGCTCTATCTCATCCCCTAATAACACATCAAGTATTGCACACTCTGTCATTGGGACTTCTTTGTACTGACTAAGGAAGCTATCCTGAACACATTTGACAGACTATCCAGTCTAGTCCTTTTATAGTATGGGAGCCCTAGTCAATATGTAGAAACAACTATAACAGCCTTGTGTAGATAAACGGCAGAATCGGGGAAGAATTGATGAGAATGTTAGGAGAATAACAAAGTGGAATTAATGTAAGTGAGTATTTACATTAGTGGGATATGAGCCAAGCATACAGGACCAGCTCAGATGGGTATCTTGGTCGGTATGGACGACTGCCAAAGGGCCTGTTTCTATGTTGATTTAGTGTGGGACTCTATTTGGTGGGCCTGCTTCTGTGTTATATGACTTTTGATGGCTATTATACATTTATATTTGCATTTGTATTATAATACTTAAGGTATGCCAAGCATCTGCATAAATAGAAGCATTGTGAGTAAATGTTATCTTACCAGGTTCAAGTTCCTTTGAATCACAGAAGATGGAGCGCCCCTGTATTTCAGTCATATCTCCAACCAGCCCAGGAGCTTTGAAAGATGCCCCTCAGGTCCTACCTGGACAACTTTCAGTGAGTAAAACAATAGAAGTAACACACACATTGAGAATTATCTTTACCATTTAAATTAATATTTAAAATATGAGTATGAATTATATAAATAAGTTAAGCTTTGACAAATGAAACTGTTAAATGTGAGGAAAAGCTTTACCACCTTGTAGTCACTTGAGTGGAACATACAACTGGCCCGCATTGAAGACTCATAATTTTTTGATTTTGATTCTGTTTTCTTTTCACCTAATGCCTAATCAAAAAAATCTAGCTAACAATTTTCTGATTTAATTTCTTCAGTATTAGGTTAATACATGTGATCAGTATTAGGTTATTTACTGAAACAAATATCCCAAACAAGTGGAGTGGATGGTTGCTAAATCCTAGGAAAGTAGATGTTGATTTTGGCAATCTTTATAAAATTGGATGTAATTGTGGATGACTATTCATCCATGTACAAGCATAATGCAATATTGAACTTCCTCAGTTCATGGGTCTATTTAGTATATAGGATAATATGGAATAATGTAATTTCAAAGAATAAACTAGTACACAGCTGAGATATTGTCTTGAAATAAGAGCAAGAAGGGAAAAGTTTGAAGACGGAACATCACCGTGTGAGCTTTAAGAAAACAGCACATTCATTGAGTAACAAATAAATAATCGATAACAGGATAAAAGATTCAGTAGATAAGTGGCCAGTGGTTGGGAAGTTGTTACTGCATGTTGATTTTACTTATGTTTTGATAATGTTGAATGATGTTTGTGTTTATATTGTTCAATACAAAATGAAAAATACAGAGAGATTACAGAAGTTAACCCACAGCACTCTCCACTTGCCCAATACATTTCCATGGAAATTCACAATGGCTGTGTAATTTACTCACTTACCTACATTTCCATTGTTAATCCATTTCCATTCCAATTGGGTGCAACAGTAAAATAGTGGTTAGCGTAACACTATAACCAGCTCAGAGCATCAGAGTTTAAAGGTAAATTCTGGCACTGTCTGTAAGGAGTTTCTCCCTGTGACCACTTGAGTTTCCTCTGGATGCTGGTTAGTAGGTTAATTCATCATTGTAATGAAGCTGGTGTTAAATTGGTGTGCTGCTGGGTTGTGTGGCTCATTGGGCCAGAAGGGCCTGTTCCATGCTGTATCTCTAAATCAATAAGTAAGTACACCTCAGGAAAATATATTCAGAGCAAGCCTTCTCACTCTTCCAGGCAAAGGTATTAAGTTGACCATGTCATGGAATGCCGTGATATTGCAGAGATTCTGGTTATCTGGCAAACCTGTGACTTAAATCATAGAAATATTTCTGCACAGAATTATAACTAAGGGTTATTTCACTTTCTCACGGAGAAGTGGTGAAAGGAGGAAAAAAGCCTATGTTTATTTGGGATTTGTTGAGTTTTGTTTCCCATTCAATGCATTGTACAATGCACTAATATCCAGTGGTGGATCTTGCGGAAGGCATTGAGACAGAACGGAATGGAGAAGGAAAGTATTTTAGTTACCGTCGTCACAATTTAGTGAACCAGACATCCACTAACGAACTTGCTGGTCATTAAGTAATTGTTTCATACATTGTCCATTTCCATGTGATTAGCTGAGAGTTTAACTTGCTGATTCTTTGATGGTCCTTCCCTCTAACTTTTCTCTTCTTTTTGTTAGTAAGGCAGTTTTTTCTTATGATTTGATTTCATAGTTTCTTTTTTGCTTTCATGACTGATTTGTTACATCCAAATTTTCCTTAGATGGTTTTGTCCCTTCTGTCCTACAAGCAGGGTTTGGGGAGAAAAATCATTGACAAAGTTATAAACGTTAAAGAAGTTGGTCCAGATCCAGAAACATATAGAAACAACTCGCACAACCACAGGTGCATATATATCCAGACACACACACAAAACAATAGAAAGAGCAGGCAAAGTTAAGGCCAAAGAGTAAAGAGACAATGTAATCGAGAATAATCAGGCTGGAACATGATACTTCTGGCGAGCTGCCCACATTTATTTTTGACATAGACAATAAACTGAGACTCGCCCTTTTCCGGAGCTTTTCTGAATTTGGCTCATCTGAATGCCCAAAGCTATCAAATCCAAAATGGCTAGGTTCTTCATGCTGGCAGTATTTTTTTCAAATACTATTACATGGGGGCCAAAATTAGCTCTCAGAGCAGTTGATAAAATTCTGGTCAAGGTCCGGTAAACATCAACATTCAAAAGCTATTAAATGTTATTTAAACAGTTAAATATGATTACAAATTAAAGCATACTTTCAAGCAAATAAATCATTTTTTAAAAAGTTCAATTAATTCAAAAATATGTAAATTGGTTAACATGTAGCTCTCCTTTGCAATAATTCTTCTTCAAATGAATGGACTGGTTTGTCCACAATGTATCATATATTGGGTACTATATCTTCCCTGTTTAAATCAAGATGATTGGTGTTTTAAGCCTTTAACTAGACAGCACCTGCTGATTCAACATCACGTAGTCTGCATCTTATTTGCCATTAACAAAAGCTCTTTGATCTGAATTCTGGTTGGTTTAAGTTCAGTCACAATTCAGGTAAAAGTTTATAATTTTTTTCATCGCCAGTAGGTTATGAAATCAATGGATCAGCAGAAGTTTCTGCTCTAGAGTTCTGTCTCCTTACCAGGGTTAGAAAGTCTCCATGGTCTGAATGCAAAAAGAGTTACAAAAAATTTTAAATCAAAACAGAAATTGCCATAAAAAACTCAGCAGAATAGGCAGCATCTGTAGAGAGAAAAAAAGACAATTAAAGCAGCAGGTTGTTGGCCCTTCATTGCAAATAGAAAGTTCTGATGAAAGGTCACCACTTAAAATAGTCTCTCCATAGGTCAGTCAGAGGAAACCACAACTGGAATTTAGATTTGATAATACACCAATAATTACCAAACTGGCTTAGAGATGAAAAACACCTATTTAGGGGACACCAGTATCGCTGCGAATGGTTGGTACCTCAAAAAGAGACAACACCTCAGGAAGAGGAGAAAGAAGTGACCCTCATAGGACATAGCAGATCCTTTGCCAAATTAAAATGTTTGTATGCCATTCTATGCAAGAAATATCTGAAGCCATCTGAGGCTAGTGCCCCACAGCTTAATGTCAAGATGTAGCCATTTGATGGCTGATCATGATTAATTAATGGAGCCCAGATGGTATTCATACTAATATCAGGTAATTTGCAAATCCTATTAATAGGAGATGATTTGGAATTGACATTTCTACTCAAGTAAATGGGTCCTTACATCTTGAAAAATCTGCAACTGGACAATTGTTAAAAATAATTAATAATCTTGCCAGAATAAAATTTGAAGGAATGGCGACTAATATTTAGTGCCTGCATTATTGACACAACTGCAAGAATATAAGATGTACTGAAAGTCTCATATTTTTCTATGTAATTTTTTTAAACAAAGAGGTTTCCACATGATGCATAGACTTCATAAAATGCATTGTTTTCACAGGTGAAACTCTGGTATGATAAAGTAGGCCACCAGCTGATAGTTAATGTGTTACAAGCCACAGAGCTTCCTTCCCGCGGGGATGGCCGGCCCAGGAATCCTTATGTAAAAATGTACTTCCTTCCAGATCGAAGGTGAAAATTGAGAATCAATTTTTAACTTTTGTGTTTGAATTTTAGCTGCGCATACATTTGTGCTAATGTGTTAGGCATAGTGTTGTTACATCTCCAATTATTTCTTTGCTTTCATTAGAATAAAAGTCAATTGTCTATCTGTTTTGCAAACATTGGCTCTCATGTTTAAAAGCCCTTATCCATCCTGCTAGATCGAAAGGATTGAAAAACAGCAATGGGTTATCACAGTAGATGTTGTTTCCCATTAGATTGTCACAAATTGCTTTGTAACTTTACATGGAATAAAATTTACGAAATCCTGCATTGAGCAGAAATTCCATATACACATTGAGGGTCAGATCTTATGAAGGACACAAGGATTTTTGAATAATGCTAGCCATTAAATTGTTAAATTGCTATTATTATCACATGCATCAAGATAGAGTGAAAAATTTTGTTTTGCATGTCATCCATACAGTTCATTTCATCACATCAGTACATTGAGGTAGTACAAGGGAAAGGCAACAAAGAAGCAATAACAGAATGCACAATATAATATATTACAGAGAAAATGCTGTACAGGTAGACAATAAGGTGCAAGGCTATAACAACATAGATTCTGAGGTGAAGAGTCTACCTACCATAGAAAGGAACCATTCAGTAGTCTTTTAACAGTGGGATAGAAGTTGTCCTGGAGTATAGTAGTACTTGCTTGCAGGTTTTAGTATCTTCTGCCCGATATGATGAGGAAGAAGAGAAAATGTCTGAGATGTGTGAAGTTTTTGATTATGCTGGCTACTTTACCAAGTTAGGAAGAGGTGTAGACAAACTCCATTGAGGTGAGGCTGGTTTTCATGATGTGCTGAACTGTATCCACAATTCTTTTCAGTTTCTTATGGTCTCAGGCAGACCAGCTGTGATACTTCCAAATAGGATGCTATCTATGGTGCATCTGTAAAAATTGGTGAGGTGCCAAATTTCTTTAGCCTCCTGAGATAGTAGGAACACTTGTGTACTTTATTGCCCAGGGTATCTACATGGTTGGGCCAGAACAGGATGTTGGTGATGTTCCTGTTCAAGTTGCCACCGTTCATTTCCTATTGGCCAAGTTAATTCTCCCTGGCAACCAGGTTAATACACAAACCGGAGCAAGGTTCACAATTCCCAAGCCAGATCCATAGCCTTGATAAGCTCAGAATTTTGTAGGATACATTTTTTAAAGTGAATAGATTAATCTAAATTAGAAAGATGTATGTGCGGTGATACATGAATGTATTGGTTTTATTAATATTGGCAAAAGAATGCTATCATGAAATCTTTGCATGCACCCTTTGCATTTCTAGCTAACTATGTGATACGTAATTTTTTTCTCCTTTGAGGAAAACTGGCCTTCATCTTACTTCTGTAAGTTTTAAGATACTACACCAGACCTACAGAAACTGTCACAGGAGGGACAGATAGAATTTGAGGAGGCAGATACATGGCTTGATGGGGTTCTTGCATACTCCTTTTAGCTGCTTATGCTCACCTCTCCATGCTTGCATCCGAGAGCCTCGAGGTGCTTAATGCCTTCTTGAATGTTTCTTTGCCAGTTTAAGCAGATTGGACAGCGAATCCCATGAGTCAATGAAGATGATACATTTTCTCAAGGAGGTTTAGAACACTTCTTTGAAGCATTATCTCTGTCCTTTGGGAAACTTCTTGCAATATAAAGATCGGAGAAGAGTACATGGTTTGGGAGTCTTGATGCGAGATATGTGAGCCTTGAATAGGGCATTGACATTGGTGTACTTGGAACTCTGCAGGATTTTCCAAGGATAGCATTGGTCATGCCTCTCCAGTGCTTAAAAGTAGTTGTCTATATCTCTGATGCATACAAACAGGCAGAAATCACTGCTACTCAATAGACAATGAGGTTGATGTCAAGATTGAAGTGTTAATATGAAACACATCTCAGGTGAAGGTTGTGGAGGCATTGGTGGATTTTGTTGTCAATCCTAAGCAATAGATGGCAGTATTGCACCACATAACATCGATTCTCACTCAACTCTGGAATTTATAAGACAAAACTTAATATTCTTTTAAAAATTGCAGATTAGCAAAATCATCACATTTTAATATAATATTTATATAAATCCTTTGATGCTTTCAAAATGGATTCAACTAACAAATTCAAACAGAATCTCCATTCTGAAGAAATCAGAAGTATTCAGCCATGTTTTGTGTCACACAGAATACCTTTTCATAAAATAAAGAAATTGGCTCTATGATAGTCGAAGAAGGTTGATTTTGACATGTTTGTTGTCATTTTAATGGCAGTTGGCATCACATGTGTTCTGTGTTCAAAAGGAATACATGTTTATATCAAGCTCCCATTGTTATCTCACGGTCTCTCGAGTTACTATTCATTACAGTGATGATTTCCTTCATTTTCTTGCTCTTTAATCTTCAACTGTTTTCGCTCCTTTCATATTAAAATTAGAATCTTCATTAGTCTCTCTCAATCAATATTGACAAGTTGTGGCAGATTTGCAGACAAAAATTGTTCCTATTACCAGATATTTTGGGGTCAGGTGCACAGATTTAAAATCAGGGGGAAAATTATCTGGGAAAAATGACAAAAACTTTTTTAATGAAGAAAATGATGATCTGGAACTTACTGCCAATCAGGGAGGTGGACAATAAGTCAAGCACAGCCTTCAGAGTCATAGTCATTCATACATGAACAGGCCATAAAGACCACCGTATCCATGATGATCATTGTGAACAATTCCATATTTAATCCCATTTTATAGTGTTCTATGCCTGGACAATATCTAGTCATTTCATAAGTGCTACCAACAACTTTACTTTCACCACTTTCTCAGAGAGTGTATTCCATTTGCTCACTTGGCATGACTGGAGAGTAACTGCCTTTGATCTCTGGCAAAGTGTGGCCTCAGATTATCCTGGTAAAATCAAGGTAAATGAGTATCAAAGGAAAAATACTCCAATGGTTGAAGTCACACCTCACACAAAGATATATACTGTTGTGATTGCTCAAATTTGACGCCTAGTCAATACCTGATGGTCAATCCATTTTTTACTATGTCTTCTGGCAGTTGAAGTGCACCTGAGTGGCTTGGCCAGCTATTTCAGAGGGAATGGGGTGGGCCACAATTCACTTCTAAATCTGCCAAAATTCCTTGGGGTTCTATGCTGGCCCAATCATCTTCAGCAACTGCATCAATCACCTTCCTTCTGTTATTTGATCAGAAGTGTCAATGTTGGCTTACGATTGCAATGTTCAATACTATTCACAATTTGGCATCAACTACTTGAATGTACATTCTTTCCACCACAGAGAGCCAATGTGCAACAACTACCTTGATGTGCATTCCTTCCACCACAGAGAGCCAATGTGCATTCCTTCCACCACAGACAGCCAATGTGCATCAACTATCTTAATGTGCATTCTTTCCACCACAGAGAGCCAATATGCATCAACTCTCTCATGTGTTCAACTCCTCTTTTGATTTTTTTTTTTAGCACTTACTTGAGAGGCAGTTTACAAGAGTTAGTTAATAAATAGGTGTGTTTCGGGGATGTAGGAATAAAACTGAGTTTAGAAGCTGGGAGATCCTGTTATGATTGTACAAGATGGTGATGAGGCTGCACTTGAAGTTTTGTGTTCAGTTTTGATCACCTTGTTATTAAACTGGAAAATGTGCAGAAAAGATTTACAAAGTTGTCAGACTTGAGGGACATAGTTTAGGGAGGGGTCAGACAGGCTAGGACTTGTAGTGTTGGAGATTGAGAGATGATCTTATAGAGGTGTATATAATCATGAGAGGTGTAGACAGGGTGAATACACTCAGATTTTTATTCCCTGGCATTTCGGGATCAAGAACTAGAGGACATAGATATAAAAAATGAGAGGGAAAAGATTTATGGGAACTTGGGACAACTTTTTCACCCAGAAGGTAGTACATATATGGAATGAGTTATCAGAGAAGGTAGTTGAGACAGGTACAACAACTTTTCATATATATTTGGACATATATGGATAGGAAGGTTACAGGCCAAGCACAGACAAATGAGACTAGCTTGGATGGGCATCTTGGTCAGCGTGGGTGAATTGGGCCAAAGAGCCTGTTTGCATGCTGTATGACTCTTAGGAACCACTCCAAGGAAATGAATAGAATGATCCTGGTGCAGTACTAATGGAATGCTGTTCTATCAGACTGCCATTCTTTGGTGAGACATTAAAACGAGTCTCTGCCTGCTCTTCCAACACCCACAGTATCACTTCAAGGAAGGGCGGGGAATTTCTTGGATTTCTATCCTCAATTAATGTTTCTAAATTTGACTATTTAGATTAGATTATGAAGACACACAGTCTTCTTTTATTGTCATTTAGTAATGCATGCATTAAGAAATGATACAATATTTCCTCCGGTGTGATATCACAAAACACAGGCAGACCAGAAATGAAAAAAAACTAACAAAACCTCATAATTATAACATATAGTTACAACAGTGCAACAATACCATAACTTGATGAAGAAGTCCATGAGCATAGTAAAGTTCAAAGTCACTCAAATGTCCCACATCTCACACAGACGGAGAGAAGGAAGAAAAACTCTCCCTGCCATACCCGACCACGGTCCGACTCTGAGTCATCTGAAAACTTCGAGCTCTGATCAGCTGTCCGACACCGAGTACTGAGGGCCATCGCTATCCGAACGATTTGACCTCCTTCTCGGTCACCAGCAGCAGGCAAAGCCGGGGATTTTGAGGCCTACCCGCTGAAAGATTCCCGACCACGCAGTAACGACAGCAGTGAACGAGCGTTTCAGAAATTTTTCCAGATGTTCCTCTGTGCTTTCACATCCATCTTCATCAAATCAGAATTGTCCACGGCCCCTATTTAACAGATACAATATCATTTTTCATCGGCGGGCTGCGCATGCACGACGCGCTGCTTCTCTTCTCCTCCCGCCACGGTATTTGGGTACCGTTTTTATTTTGGAAACATGCAGTACACCATTTATCAGGTGCATTTCCTATATTGCAATGGTGACCACTCTCAGATATGCTTTATTGCCTATAATATTCCATGGGATATACAGTCAGTTGCCACTTCATTAGAAGCACCTGTACACCTTGTAAATGCAAATATCTAGTCAGCCAATCATGTGACACCAACTCAATGTACTGTAATGCCCTGCTTAAGATTTCTACTGCTGTGCTGTAGATGTTTCATATTAGCAGTTTCTGCAAAAGCAGTGTGTCCTGCTGGTAGAATGTTTATAGTGATAAAAAACTAGAGATAAGAAGCCCTTAACTTCAACTTAAGAATGTAATGCCAGCCAGTTGGGAGAAAGTTCAAGAGAGAGCAGAGAAAGTTTGGTGACAGATAGTGGTCTGGTTTGGAGTCTTTTTTGGTGGGAGTTGCGGAGAGGACAGGAGGGAAGGTGCCGAGAATGCTGTGAGTGCTTTGTGCAGATGAATGGCTCCAAGGAGGAAGAACCAGCCAATACTCCCAAGAACTTTATTTGAGAAAGTTCGGAATGTGGTACATGCCTTTACACAGATCATGGGTCCAGTTTGTGAGTAAAAGACAACTCCAGGATGAGCTCCAACTTTATGTGCACATTGTGCAGGTTTAACTGTAATGGGCCCTTTTATTATTTTTTCTTCTCTCTTTCCTACTGTTTAGTAAAGCTGAAATTGGTAAATATACTTTCTTTATAATTGTATGTGGTGTATGATCTATAATTGGAACATCACAACATTCCCAAACAAGAGAAAATCTGCAGATGCTGGAAATCCAAGCAACATGCACAAAATGCTGGTGGAACTCAGCAGGCCAGACAGCATCTAGGAAGAGAGTACAGTTGACATGTTGGGCAGTCTTGCGTAAGGGTTTCGGTCCAAACCGCCGACTGTATTCTTTTCCATTGATCACAATGTTCCCGGTTGGTTGAACCCCAAATCATACCAACCCGAGACATATATTGTTTATGAACGATGGCCTTCTCATCACTGAGTCACATGGCAAAGCCAGCTAATGAGCCAAGTTTGCATATGAACCTGGTGAGGAGGTTACAGTACAAAACCACAAAGACATTCTCCAGAGGTTCACTTGTTGTTCAGACCAAATATTAAAATAAGGAAGAAATTCGATCTTAGTGACTTTGACTGTTACATGATTGCTGGTGCCAGATGGTGAGGTTTGAGTATCCAAGAAGCTGCTGAGCTCCTAGGATTTTCATGCACTGTCATCTCTAGAGTCTCTGGAGTTTACAAAGTGCAGTTGAAATATGGTTGAAAACACCTTGTTAATGAGGGAGGTCAGAGGAGAATGTCCAGACTGGTTCAAGCTGACAGCAAAGTAACAGTAACTGAAACAACCACATATTACAATAGTGGTGTGTAGAAGAGCACCTCTGAATGCACAACCAATTGAATCTTGAAGTGGCTTAGCTATAGCAGCAGAAGAACACACCAGGTTTCACTCCTGTACATAGTAAAGTGGCCACTGAATGTATAAATGTATATTTGTTTACTTTCTTCAGGATTGTAAATTGAACTGCATTGGTATCATATTTCATTTTGGTCCACATTGATTATGTGTAAGTTGTGTATATTGTAAAGAAATGTACCTCAAAAATTTCACAACTCTTAAGTTTCAGCATTTTGACTTAACAGAGTCTATAAGATTCAGATACCTTGCACATAGTGATAGTCACACAGCACAGAAGAACATCTCTCAGCCCACTGTATTAATACCACTCATCAGATTTCTTTTTCAATCCCATTTACTGATGGCAAGATCTCGGCACACTTCCATCCGTGAGGCAGCAGCTCTAAAGCAGACTTAGAATCAGAGCGTTATACAGCATGGAAACTGCCTCATTAAACTCTAAGCCTTCAAATTTAAAGAGATGAAACTGAACATAAGATTAAATGATTGTTGCCAATTCTTTGTGACAGAGATACGAGAATGAGTGTGGGCAAATTGATAAATGTAACTTAATGTGTTACAAGTCTGCGCAAAGGGAGACTGCAAAGTGAGTTTGTGACAGTTCCTTGTGGACTTCACGCGCCAGATTTAAAAAGTGACTGGGGCCTGTCAGGATTTGTCTGTGCAGTGGGAGATCGCAAGTGAGTTGGAGACAGTTCCTTGCAGACTTCGCACAGGAGGTTTAAAAAGCGACTCGGGCCTGTTAGGACTTGTCTATGCAGCGGGACATCGCAAAGTGAGTTAGAAACAGTTCCTTGTGACTTCATGAACCAGGTTTGAAAAAGCGACTGGGGGCTGTTAGGACTTTCTGCGGGCTAAAATCATTGTGAAAAATAATTTGTTGGTGAGGCAGCACAAGGTTCTTGGCCTTTCAGAACTTTTTGGCAGGTTGCAATCGTAACGATCTCTTAGGCACTTGGCAGGGGCCAATAAAAAGAAGCGAGGTGTAAGTGGACTGGCCGTTGTTGGAGTGGACAGTGTTAAAGTGGTCAGGTTTTGGCTCAACAGGTTTAGGAAAGAACAGGCAGAGGCTAGAATTTAAGCTTGAGAAGTTAGAGGAATAGCAAGTATAGGCAGGGTGATAATTCAGGCAGTAGAATGTTTATCTTGTGAGATGTGGGATTTCGAGGTACCTGACTGTCTCCCTGATGACTACATCTGTAGAAATTACAATCAACTGCAGCTCCTGACTGACAAGGCCAAGGGACTGGAGCTGGATGTACTCAGGACCATCCAGGTGGCTGAAAACCTCATAGATGAGACTTTTTCTGAGGTGGTCACATCCTGAGTGTAGGCTTCATGTAGTAGGTAAGTGATCACCAGGAGACATAAAGGGAGTAAGCAGTTAGTGCAGGATACCTCGTGACCATTCCCCTCAGCAACAAGTATACCCTTTGGAAACTGCTGTGGTATGGGGGGATAACTTATCAGGGCATAGTAGCAGGAGCTAGGTCAATGGCACTGTGACCTTATCTGAGGCTCAGCAGGGTAAGGTTAGGCAGGATGATAGTGATAGGAGACTCATTAGTTAGAGTGACGGACAGGAGATTCCGTGGCCGCAATAACAACGCCAGGTTGGTGTGTTGCTTCCCAGGTGCTACGGTCCACAATGTCCCAGAACAGCTGCAGAGATTCTCAAGAGGGAGGGTAAGTAGCCAGAGGTTGTGGTGCACTTTGGCACCAGTGACATAGGTAGAAAGGAGCAAGATGTTCTGTGCAGTGAGTATATGCTTTTAATACCATCATTCCAAATAAACTGATTCCTAAGCTCTGGAACCTGGGCCTTAGCACTCAGATCTGCAGCTGGATCTTCAACTTCCTCACAGACAGGACCCAGGCTGTAAAAATAGGGGACAAGCTCTCCTCTACAATCACTCTGAGCACCAGTGCTCCACAAGGCTGTGTACTCAGCCCCCTGCTGTACTCACTGTACACCCATGATGGCGTAGTCAAGTTTTCATCGAACACAATATATAAAGTTTGCTGATGACGCAACAATTGTAGGCCGTATCTCGGGTAATGATGAGTTTGAGTACAGAGAGGAAATTAAGAACCTGGTGGCATGGTGCGAAGACAATAACCTATCCCTCAACGTCAGCAAGACGAAGGAATTGGTTGTTGACTTCAGAAGGAGTAGGGGACCGCACAACCCCATTTACATCAGTGGTGCGCAAATGGAACAGGTCAGAAGCTTTAAGTTCTTCTGGATCATTATCATAAATGACCTGACTTGGTCCAACCAAGTAGAGTCCACTGCCAAGAAGGCCCACCAGCGCCTTTACTTCCTAAGAAAGCTAAAGAAATTTGGCCTGTCCCCTAAAACCCTCACTAATTTTTATAGATGCACCATAGAAAGCATTCTTCTAGGGTGCATCATAACCTCGTATGGAAGTTGTCCTGTCCAAGACCGAAAAAAGCTGCAAAAGATCGTGAACACAGCCCAGCACATCACACAAACCAATCTTCTGTCCTTGGACTCACTTTACGCCGCACGCTGTCGGAGCAGTGCTGCCAGGGTAATCAAGGACATGACCCACCCAGACAACACACTTTTCGTCCCTCTTCCCTCCAGGAGAAGGCTCAGGAGCTTGAAGATTCGTACGGCCAGATTTGGGAACAGCTTCTTTCCAACTGTGATAAGACTGCTGAACGGATCCTGACCCAGATCTGGGCTGTACCCTCCAAGTATCTGGACCTGCCTCTCGTTTTTTTTTTGCACTACCTTACTTTCCCTTTTCTACTTTCTATTTATGATTTATAATTTAAATTTTTAATATTTACTATTGATTTGTACTCCAGGGAGCGCAAAGCGCAGAATCAAATATCGCTGTGATGATTGTACGCTCTAGTATCAATTGTTTGGCGACAATAAAGTGTAAAGTATAAAGTATGGAGTTAGGGAAGAGGTTGAAGAGCTGGATCTCCAAGGTAGTAATTTCTGGATTACTCCTAATACCATGTGTTAGTCAGGGCAGGAATAAGGTGATAGTACAGATGAATGAGTGGCTGCGGAAGTGGTGTGGGGGCAGGGTTTCAGTTTCTGGATCATTGGGATTTCTTCTGGAGAAGATATGACCTGTACCTGAACCTGAGGGGAACCAATATACCTGCAGGCAAGTTTGTTACTGTAGGGGAGGGTTTAAATAATGTGGCTGGAGGATGGGTACTAGAGTGATAGGGCTGAAGATGGAGCAGTGGGTGTGCAAATATGAGGACAGGTGGATGATACGGCATAATTACAGTCAAGGGATGAGTTGAGGTGTAACATGAGGGCAAAGTCAAAAAGGTGCTGAATCCAGGACTGAAGGTGTGATATTTAAATGCACACAGTTTAGAGAATAAGGTCGATGATCTTGTTGTACAGTTAGAGATTGGCAGGTATGACCTTCTAGACATTACTGAGTCATGACTGAAAGAGGAGCTTAACACCCAAGGATGCACATTCCATTGAAAGGACAGACAGGTAGACAGAGGGTGTGGGTTGGCTCTGTTGATAAGGTGTTACACATGAGGTGGCTAAACAGGATAAGAGCCCATGGTATTACAGGAAATACTAGCATGGCTAGAAGATAAGTTGACTGACAAAAGACAAAGAGTGGGAATAATGGGGGCCTTTTCTAGTTTGCTGCTGGTGACTAGTGGTGTTCTGCAGTGTCGGTATTGGGATTGCTTCTTTCACATTATATGTCAGTAATTTGGATGACAGAATTGATGGTTTTGTGGCCAAAATTGTGGATGATACAAAGATTGGTGGACAGTTAGGTAGTCTACAGAAGGACTTAGACAGATTGGGAGAATAGCAAAGAAGTGGCAGATGGAATATAGTGTGTGGTCATGACTTTGGTGAAAGAATAAAGGCATAGACCATTTTCTAAACGGTGAGAAAATTCAAAAATCAGAGGTGCAAAGGGGCTTGGGAGTATTTGTGCAGGATTCCATACCACTTAACTTGCAAGTTGAGTCACTGGTGAGGAAGATAAATGCAATGTTCAAAGTTCAAAGCAAATTGATTATCAAAATACATTTATGTCACCATATACAACTCTGAGATTCATTTCCTTGTGGGCATACACAATAAATCCATAATAGAATCAATGGAAGACTGCACCAACTTGGATAGTCAGTCAGTGTGCAAGAGACAATAAACTGTGCAAGTACAAAAAGAAGGAAATAATAACTGTAAATAAATAAGCAATAAATATTGGGAACATGAGATGAAGATTCCTTGAAAATGGGTCCATAGGTTATGGGAAATTTTCAATGATGGAGCAAGTGAAGTTGGGTAAAGTTAACCCCTTTGGTTCAAGAGTCTAATGGATAAGGGTAGTAACTGTTCCTGAACCTGGTGGTGTGAGTCCTGAGACTCCTGTACCTTCTTCCTGGTGGCAGCAATGAGAAGAGAGCATGTCCTGGGTGGTGGGGGTTCCTGAAGGTGGATGCTACCTTCCTGTGACGAAGTCTGTTATAGATGTGCTCAATGGTGGGACAGCTTTACCTGTGATGGACTGGGCCATATCCACTACGATTTATAAGATTTTCCATTCAAGGGCATTGGTGTGTACATACCAGGCTGTGATGCAGCCAGTCAATATATTCTGCATTACACCTTTATAGAAGTTTGTCAAAGTTTTAGATGTCATGTCAAACCTTCGCTAAATGTTAAATTATATGTTTGCATTTATTTCTAGAGCAATAGGATGTAAGAGCAAGGTCAGGAGTTAAGGGTGAAAGGTGGGAAGTTTAAGAGAAACATGAGGGGAAATTTCTTCTCTCAGATGGTCATGAGTGTGGACTGAGCTGCCAGCACAAGTGGTAGCATGATTTCAACGTTTAAGAGGAGTTTGAATAGCTACATGGATAGTAGGGATATGGAGGGCTATGGCTACCCCTGACATCTCCTCTGTACCTACTTCCAAGCACCTTAAAACTATGTCCTCTCATGCTAGCCATTTCAGCCCTGGGAAGAATGCCTCTGACTATCCACATGATCAATGCCTCTCATCATCTTATACACCTCTGTCAGGTTCATCTTCACTACATCTACTGCTCTACCTTCATCAATGTGATTAGTCACATCCTCAAAAAATTCAATCAGGTCTGTAAAGCACGACCTGCCTTTGACGAAGCCATGCTGACTATTCCTAATCATATTATGCCTCTCTAAATGTTCATAAATCCTGCCTCTCAGGATCTTTTCCATCAATTTACCAACCAACCATTTTGAGTCTGGTGGTCGTGGCATGGATACTATGTAGCCTCCTCCCTGATGAGAGGGGGACAAAAAGTCTATGATACAGGGTGCGTGGGAACCTTCATGATGTTACTGGCATTTCTCTGGCACCTTTCTCTACATACCTCCTTGATGCCAGGTAGGTTGGTGCCATTGATACTTTGGGGTACTTTTGTCTACCTATTGTAGAGCTTTCTTGTCTGCTGCATTGTGGTTTCCATACCAAGCAGTGATGCAGCTTATCAGAATGTACACTCTTTCACATCTGTAGAGTGATGTGAGTGTGGATGTGCAAAGTCCAGATCTCTTCGGCCTCCTCAGACATAAAGGTGTTGGTGAGCTTTCTTGACTATGTAGGGTGTGCTCTGGGATCATTAGAGGTTGTGTATGATGTGCATTCCCAGGAGTTTGAAACTGCTCACAGTTTCCGCTGCTCTGCCCCTGATGTAAAGGGGGTGTTAGTTGTGCGAGTTCTCCTGAACTCTCCTTTGTCTTGACATTGAGGAAGATATTATTTGCCTGGCCCTTCTCTGTAAGCTGTTTCATTGTTATTGGTGATGAGCCCCACCACTGACATGTCATCAGCAAACTTGGTGATGTGGTTGCTCGGGTGTTTAGCCATGCAGTCATGTGTGAGCAGAGTGTATAATAGCGGGCTCAGCACACAACCCTGGGGGACACTCATTTTGAGAATGATGGGGAGAGAGGAGTGGTTGTTTGACCAGCTGAACAATCATAAATTAACTTTTGAATATTTTGTCTAATGTTGAAATATTTGTGTGAGGAAATTAAACAAAAGTATAAAGTGAGATTTTTTAGAATTTTGTTTATTGTTCATTTACAGTATGCCAATTGCATATTCTACCAAGTATTAACTTTCCAAGATATCTTATTGGTTTATAACTATCTGATGTTTTTGGTATTTCAGTTGCTGATTCTGGCGAGCAGCATTGACTATGGAGGAATGCTGAATTATGCACAGTATCCTCAGGATTCCTGTAACAGGCTACACGTGCTGAAATCCTGTGGATACTGAGAGTGTCATGCTGTAGTGACGGCACATCACTGGCTTTGCTGACATTGTATTTGCTAGATCTAGGTCAATATCGTCAGCAAATATCCGTAGTGTAGCATTTAGTGTAATACTATTATAGTCAGGGCATCAGAATTCGGAGTTCACTTCTGCTGCCATCTCTAAAGAGCTTGTACATTCTCCCCGTAACCACATGGGTTTCCTCCTAGTGCTCCAATTTCTTACCACAGTCCAAAGATGTACCATTTAGCAGGTTAATTGGTCATTATAAATTGTCCTGTTGATTATGCTAGAGTTAAATTGGTCATTGGTCCAGAAGGGCCTGTACGACACTGTATCTCTAAATAAATAAATAAATACATACATACATAACTTATGGCTTTTCAGGACTTCTTTAAAAATTCAGAGCTCTTTGAATAATTCACTTTGAAAATGCAGAACTTGACTTGGTTTGTATTTTGAACTTGGTTATTTGATATCGGTTGGCAACTGAAATTGAGCTGTGTATTTTAACTGGCAGTGACAAGAGTAAGAGGAGGACCAAAACAGTCAAGAGAAGCTTAGAGCCAAAATGGAACCAAACATTTATCTATTCTCATGTACATCGAAGAGACTTTCGAGAACGAATGTTAGAAATCACATTGTGGGATCAGCCCCGAGTGCAAGAAGAAGAAAGTGGATTTCTTGGAGAGGTAAAATACATGAACACTTTAAACCTGGGTTTATTATTATTAAAGCATTCCTTTTTTCCACCCATGACAATAATAATTGGTTAGGCACAAAGAGAATCTATATTAACTAACAATTACCTTTATTGGTTCAGTTAACATGTTCAGTTCAGTTTAAACCAAGCATACAATACTAAATATCTCTGCACACACCCACTAAGTTTAGCTGACAATCCCTAATTAGTCAAAGAAGAGAAGGTGAAGTTCTTGGGAACAGGAGTTCGCACTGGGCAGGCTTTCCTCTTGATTCCAGTGTTATTTCATGTTTCAATGTGAAGTCATCAACTTCCACAATAGTTGGTCTATGGAGTTTTCATTACTTCTACGTCTGAAATCCTCTGTTCTTATCCTTTTTAAAAATCAGAACAGACTGTCATGTTTTGATTTAATTGGCTCAGGCTTATTTGACTGGTTTGTGTAAGGTTCTTATTGGATCTGACCCAACTAGACTCCTGTCTCATGCCACTTTCTTGTTCTCCCTACATCAACAATTCATCTTGGTCAGCCAAACACTGGGCTGAGGTTACTTCAGGTCATAGGGCATTTCTTTCCACAAATCTGCCATTTCTCCTAACCAAGTAAACAATTTATAACTGCTTCTTATCTGGAAATGATCTCTGACCATGTTATGTTGACTTTCAATTGCACTGATCAAACTACAGTATCCCCAAGCAAAAACCAGTTCATAAAGTAGTTTACCAAATGGTGGTCAAAAGGACATTCTCCCTAAACGGCAGCCACCACTCCAGTGATGCTTAAATTAAGATATGAGATGTAATATTTTAATATGAAAAAAAATGATTCATGGCATTCCTCATGGACAGCTGATGATGATATGTGTTTTATATGAGAAGATGAAGGAGTTCAACATGCGATCTCAGAAGGTCTCTCTTCAGAGACTATAATCTGAAATTACCTTATAACCATTGACATTATAGAACTGAATAGAAAAATCTGGCCTCACAGTTTACAATGACAAGTATTCATGCATAATACTAATTAAGGTTATTAGACAGAAAGTACTTGCTGTATAATAATGTCCATTTTAATAATAAACCAGATACCTTATTTTAGAATCACAGTACTCAGTACTTAAAAGGACAATGACCTTGGTGTTTTCACAAGGCAGCGTGGTGACATGCTTCCAATAATGAATTCATTGGATACTTTCCTTGCCCTGATATTTATATAATTCCCAATTTCCCTGCTAAAAGACTTTCTCTATCTGTCACTTAAGTTTATAATCATCCACATCCCGTTCTGAATTCAATCTTTATCCAGTTCTCTCTCAGAAATTTCCCTACAGCCTTTTGGTTGGTTGACTGCTGCAAATGACATTGTTGCACTTTTTCAGATCCTTATAGAGCTGGAGACGGCATTGCTGGATGATGAACCACACTGGTATAAACTTCAGACACATGACGTATCTTCACTACCTCTGCCCCAGCCATCACCCTACATGCCACGGAGGCATGTCCATGGGGAAAGTCCCAGTAAAAGGCTACAAAGTAGGTGATTGATTAACATAATCCCTTTGCGAATCCAGGAAACCGCAAACATTCTAACGTAAATATTAAATGTAAAAAATATTTGGTTAACTTTGTTAAATGTTAATTGAAATGAGAAGAGCAATTTCAACTTGTACTTTGATTTAATTGAAGCAAAATATCACAAGGTGATTTACAGGAATGTATTTCCACAAGAAATGATACCATTTCCCATGAAGGGTTCATCAGACGCTTGATCAAAAAGAAAAAGTAAGTTTTAAAGAGAATCTCAGAAGAGGTAAGAGTGTCAGAGAGGCAAATAAAGTATTTTTCAGAGGTTATACCTTCAGTAAATGAAAGCGAGGGCACAGATGATGGAGCTCAGAATATATGGGCAGAATGAGAAGAGGGCAGATAATTCAGTGTATTTTAAGGCTGGAGGACATTAAATATTTGAATAAAAACAAGTCTTGTGAAAGTTAGATATTGCTTAATCAGGAATCAATATCTAGCAGTATGCAAGGACTGAAGGAACCTAATGTGAATTGGGACTAGGACAGATAAGTTTTGGATGAATTTGTGTTTACAGAGATAGGAGTTGGAAAATCAGCCAGAAGAGCTTGAAATCATTGTTCAGAACACAATAAAGGCATGGTTAAGTTTTTATCTGTAGCTTATGAACTGCCACCTTGTGGTGCACAAAGGTGAAGCTGAGAGATTGTAGTGATACCTCCATTGTGAGCTTGCAGTTTTATTCAATTTTAAAGAGTTGCCATAGATTTTGTGATGGCTTTAATATTTCCAAAATATGGAAGGGGGAATTATTTGCTCATCTAGCACTGAAGTTGGCAAGAAGGTTTAAGATTTGCTCAAGTGATGCTATGTCTTAGTTTGGAGAAAATTAGAAGTCAAACCTTTGAGCCTGTGTTTGATTTTGAGAAAGGATGGGGTTCATTTGCTCGTTATCATTTGAGTTAATTGATAGATTTCCTCCACGATCCAATTGTAAATTTTTGGTACTTTTTTTTTGCTGGCGGTTTGATGTTTATAACCATATAACAATTACAGCACGGAAACAGGCCATCTCGGCCCTTCTAGTCCATGCCGAACACTTACTCTCACCTAGTCCCACCAACCTGCACTCAGCCCATAACCCTCCATTCCTTTCCTGTCCATATAGCTGTCCAATTTAACTTTAAACGACAGTATCGAACCTGCCTCAACCACTTCTGCTGGAAGCTCGTTCCACACAGCTACTACTCTCTGAGTAAAGAAGTTCCCCCTCATGTTACCCCTAAACTTTTGCCCTTTAACTCTCAACTCATGTCCTCTTGTTTGAATCTCCCCCACTCTCAATGGAAAAGCCTATCCACGTCAACTCTGTCTTTAGAAGCTTTTGTATGACGCATGGCTCTGGGGTTGAACACCTAATGGGGTTTTTTTTCCACACTTTTTCTTGCTTAGTAGGGTTTCTTTTCTCTTTTTTTTCCATCACCAAAAATATTTTCAGTCTTTATAATAATGTTTTTTTCTTGAGACATTGTAAGTGTTGCTTACTTCGATGTACTCCAGTAAATTTTGGATAATAATAATAAAAAGATTTGAAAAGAAAGGAAGATTTGCCAACTCTTGTGGAAATAGATTCCATATGGTAAGCAGCATTGCTGAGGGGCAGCTTGGAGATGGGAGACAGGGAGGACTTGAGGGACACCAGAGGTAAGATTGTGTGTGGAAGGAAAAAGCCAGTAAACCTGCTGGAGAAAAGCTTGAATCTGCTGGTGAGAAGCTTGAAACTGCTGGTGGACTCAATTATGTAAAATGCCAAAGTCAGGATAAAAAGCACAGGAAAAAGATCAATCACAGTCAGGTTGAAAAGCAGAGAAGGCTAGATTAGCCTCTGATATATTTAAGTAGATGTTCTTTAAATGAATCCGAACTGGTTCTGTATTGTTGCATGGCCCAAAATACAAATGGAGGGAATGTGACCTGGAAGAAAAGGGACATGAATTTAAAGGCTACTGTGGTGTTTGCACTTTAACAAGAAGAGGCAATTGGGTGATAGTCTGCAATTGCGTGTTTAAAAGGAATCTCCTCAGTTACTGTATTTTGATTACTTGAAATTACCGTGTAAAATATGTGGTAAAATTTACCATTAGGCTGGTCTTAAAATAAGATTTTCTCTTTATCATGAGAAATGATATTTTAAGTTTTATTAAAATGTTAAGCCATGGAAAAAGACAATCGTCCCCAAAATATTTTGGGTTATCAGCATACAAACACCTATCCTTTTCATTTCACGATTATTTTACCAGTAGATTAAAATAATCTAATTAATGTTCTCTTTAAGCGCAAGGCAAAAAATTTCTGACATACTGAATATATTTTCAGATGTGATTTCATACTTAATAAATACTTCACAAAAAGCAATGAAACACTATTTAGTTTAGATAATACCTTTTGTATTCTCTACTCTGATAAATGAAAATGACATCCTTTTAGAGCTCCTTTGAAACTATACTTGCCTTTTTACATTTTATGTTAATTTTTTCCATTGACATATTTTAATATTTAAAAGTTCAAGTATATAATATAAATTTTATCATCTGTTTTTCTGTCATATCATCAAAAAATACCCAGTTAACTAGAACTAATTTTCTTGAACACCTGTAATGGACTTTAATATTATTAATATTTGAATTTTAAAAAGGAAAGCCCAAGCTCCTTCCACTATTTCACTTCAGATTATGTTTGGCATAATGTGCAGAATGTCACTGGGAATGCTAACAACTAGCTTGATTCAATTTTTTTTTGGTGTTTGCCATAGTCCAAATTTTAAGATAGTCATTGTTTATTTCAGATTTCCAGCATTTGCAATCTTCTTCTGATTTTTCAAGATTACAGATTGTATAAACGATACAAGATTTGCAAGAAATAGATGCAAGTGTGGGCCACTCCTCCAGCCCTATTCTGCCATTCTCCTGTCCCAGACTCACTTCCCCTCCTCAGATCAGTATCCTCTGATTCCCTTAGCATCTAAAAATCTATTGATTCCAGTGGCTGAACATCCTCACCATTAAGAAACTTCTCTTCTTAATGCTAAATTTCTGGTCCATTATTCCGAGACTTTGTACTTCTAGATGTCTAGCTGGAGGAAGCTGTCTTTTGCTATCTACCAACCTTGTATATTTCCAATAGAGCACTGAACTGCAATAACTATAGGCCTCCTTCATTCGAAGAATCAATCAAACAAGTGTACATTGAATTGATTCCAAGAGAAACATGTCTTCAACTACAGAGATTTATCACAAGGTGCTTCAAGTCGACACAGATACCTTGTACAGCAATCTAGTACTTCAATCCCTTGCAATAGAGGTCAATACACTATTTGTATATTAGCAAATCCAGACCCACACTATCATTTACTAGTTACACATCAGTTTAAAAAATACTTAGATTCACCATACCACCTGAAAAATGAAAGTAGCCTCAGTTAGTCCCACATTATAATCCATTACCAACTAATTAATCTTCCTGTATCCAAAACACAAGTTATTCAGGGACAATCAGTATGGCCTTGTTAAAAGAAGATTATGTTTCATTAACACTTAAATTTAGAGTCATATAAATTTAGAGTATACAGCACCAAAACCAGTCCTCAGCTACCACATCAATGCCAACTATCAACTACTATGTAGTATACTAATCCCATTTGCCAGCATTGGTCTGTAGTCAGCTATATCTTGGTGATTCAAGTGCATTTTTACGTATTTACTAAGTGTTGTGAGAGTACCATCCTGCATCACACCCTCAGGCAGCACATTCCGGATTCCAACATTTTTCTGGATGAAAAATTTCTCCTCTGTCCCCCTCTAATTATCTTACCCATTGGGCCCTCCTGTTTTAGATAGCTGAGCTATTTTTTGATGAGTCAAGAACAAGAGTTGATGAGATCCATTCTCTTGATATGGTCTATATGAATTTGACCAAGGTATTAGACAGGAAAGTAAAAAGTCACAGAGTGTTTTGTCGCAAAAAAAAAACAATGGGATTTTAGTTGACTAGGCTGTTTCTAATAGGGTTCTGCATGATACAATCCCATCTCCTTAGCTTTTTATGGTACAGTTTAGTGATTTCTATTTAAATGTAATAGAAGATTTATAGATTACATCAAAACTGGAATGAATAATTATGGATTGCAAGAAAATATCAATTGACTGGTTAGGTGGGCACTAAAGTGGCAAATATAAGTAAATTAGTTCAGCCAGGTGTGAGGTTGTCCATTTTGGGAGTAGACAAGATAAGGAAATCACAGAAAATGACAGAATAATGAGAGGAGCAGTGTATGATAATGGTACAGTTCTAAAAGCTGTAGAGGAACTGAGAGATTTTGTATGCATAAATCTGCAAAACAGGCAAAGAATATTAAGCAACACACACAAAAAATGCTGGTAAATGCAGCAAGCCAGGCAGCATCTATAGAAAGAGATACAGTTGATGTTTCGGGCTGAGACTCTTCGTCAGGACTAACTGAAAGAAGAGATAGTAAGAGATTTGAAAGTGGGAGCAGGAGGGAGAGGTATGGAGCTAAGAGCTAGGACGTTGATTGGCAAAAGGGATACGAGGCTGGAGAAGGGACAGGATCATGGGATGGGAGGCCTAGGGAGAAAGAAAGGGGGAGGGAAGCCCAGAGGATGGGCAAGGAATATAATGAGAGGGACAGAGGGAAAAAGAGAGAGAGAATTTTTTTAATAATAAATAAATAACGAATGGGGTATGAAGGGGAAGTGGGGCATTAACGGAAGTTAGAGAAGTCAATGTTCATGCCATCAGGTTGGAGGCTACCCAGACGGAATATAAGGTGTTGTTCCTCCAACCTGAGTGTGGCTTCATCTTGACAGTAGAGGAGACCATATGAAGACAATATTCAATAAAACACCTGGAATTCTGAGCTTCACAGAGTTATAGAGTACAAAACTAGTGAGGTTATGCTCAACTTTAAAATGCAGCAATTCAAGACCAATGCATTCATCTTGAGTCATCAAGCTTTAGAGGTGCTGTGAAGCAGGGATAAGCAGGGTTTATGCTGCACTGTACTACCAGAGAATCTGGAGTTATTCTCTTTGGAGCAACATTATTTGAGAAGAGGTTTAATAAAGGTGTACTAAATAATGATAGGTTTTGAAGATTGAGGGAGGGTTGGTTAAAACATGGAAGATCTTGACACCCAGCTTAATGCTGGTTCATAGGTTTGTTTGTTTTCATTAGATAAAACTGAGTGAAGTTGTTCCAGTCAGATTTAAGGATCGAGGGACACAAATTAAAAGTGATGGCAAAAGACCTGGGGAGGTTTTGAGATATAATCTCCAGAATCAGAAATTGGTCATTATCTAGAACCCGCAGCTTTTTGAGAAAGTAGATACCAACTTGAGGGAAAGTAATTAACATAGCTGAAGGGAAAGTGAACTAAACGATTTCATTGTGCTGCAATGATTCTGTGATAGTGCTTTATAAAATAAAAGTAGAATTAATCTTTATAGTGAAAAGCAGCCCACTTGACAACAGTGCTTTAAGAAGGCAGCACTTATGTGGAGTTTGCATGTTCTCCCTGGAACCATATGGTTTTTATCCATGCTTTTTCCACCCATATTCCAAAACTGTGGGTTGGTAGGTTACACCATGTCTAAGTAACTGGTAGAATCTGGGAGGAGTTGATTAGAATGTGGGGTGAATGAAAGAAAAGAAGGGATTAATGTGGGATTAGTGCAAATAGTTGGTGTGGAATCTGTGCACATCCTTCCGTGCGGTACGTCTGTATAGGCCCAAGACCATTTTTTTAAGACAAGTAAGGGTGGGAAGTAAATGCTGTCCATGTTGCTGATACTTGAATCCTGAAAGTCAGATACATTTTTTCATAAGTTGCTTATTGCCAAGTGATTCTATTGGCATTCTTCTGTAATGAAAAGCTCATGGTACTACAGCTCTGAACAGAATCACTGTGTCCTTCTTAATTTTCTACCTTTGGATGTGCTACACATCCTTTTTAAATCATAATCATTACTGTTGCTGCATATTGTTTAGGGGCATATTTTCATACTTCAGTTTTATATGTTGTTTTTATATTCCCTTACAACAGAGGGATACTATTCAGTTAACTGGGTCTATGTTGGCTTTCAGATCAATCCCATCAATCTCATTCTCCCATATGTTACCTGTAGCCTACACTGTTTACTTGCCCATTACATACCCCAGTTCTCCCAGCAGGCACTGTGTAAGAAGTGACTTACAGAAGCCTGATAACCTAACAAGCAGCTCATCTTTGGGATGTGGGAAGGAATTGGAGCACCTGGGGAAACCCATGTGGTTACAAGGAAATTATACACATTGATAGCACTGGGGGTTAGTATCAAACACTGGAACCATGACTCAGCTGCACTAATCATAGTGCTAATGCGATGGCCAATGTAGATCTTAAGGGAACCTCACCAGTCCAGCATGTAAAGCTGAAAATGACCAATGTATTCCTACTCTGATTTTTGCCATTTTGCCAGTGTCCATCCCCAGCTCTTGAATGCCCCTTTTTAATGTACCCAAAATTTTTGTGTGATAACTTCTCAAATACCTCTTTAAAATCTAGGTAATCAGTGTAAAGAATAACTTAACAGGGTAGCCTGAGCTCTAACTTAAATAAAATCAAATTTCCTCAACGTTCTGAATTTTGAAAATGTGTGTCAGTATTTCAGTACAGTCATTCTGGTTTGTAAATACCACAATTTATGTCAGATTTTTCAAAATGATTTCCTTTTCATGAAAATGTGTTCACCTTGCCTAATCATACCCGGAATGCATCAAAACTGTCACCAAATGACTGTAACAAGCATGCTAAATATTTATACAGCACAAAACTTCCACTACATTTTTGAGGAGGATTAAATGCCTAAAATGGGGTATAATGGAAATCCCCACAGATCATTCCGGATTAATATTGAAAGATTACCTGCTGCAAACTGATGATCTCTGTGCATTTCCAGATGAAGTGAAGATTATTATAAAATTCATTCTGTATTCTTTTCTGATGCAGCTCTGAGTATTTGCATTTGCGTTCACAAACCGAGGAGACAGAACATACATGTTCAAGATCACAAGAAAACACTTTATTAGAACTAGTACAAATGCAACATAGAAAGGAAATCAAATGTCTATAGTAGTAGCAGCACAGAAATCAAAATAATACTTATCATCCACTAAGCAAGCTGGCCTCTGCAATGTCAGACTCTCTCTCTCTCCTCCTCTCTCCCCCTCCACCCCTCTCTCTCTGCCTCTGCATTAACACTAACCCCAGCTGTGACCTAACCCATGGCAAAGCTTTCCCACTGCACAAAAGTAAGTGCCCCATTTTTATACCCTTTAAAATTAATATCACCCCAGTACTTTTCCATTCCTTGCTGGTACCAGCTGCATCCTCTTATCACATAACCCTCAGCCCACTTACTTAATTTGGGAAAAAGGAAATGACAGGTCTGTAAAGAGGAAAATATTTCTTCACTGGTTTCTCAATTTAATGATGTCCATTCAGATACAGCCAAGCCATTACCACGTACCTGTCAGAATTTCCATACTATTTTGGCATTTATCAAGGAGGAATCCTTGTTTTTTCATATGCAACACAAGTGCCATTCCCAGACTAAATGACACTGTAATAGAGTTTACATTTTAAAAGGGAGTAAGCGTTATAACAAAATAATAATAATTGAAATTATGCATAAACAATAGCTGACTCAAATTATGTCAATAACTACATTCATACTTCATTTGTTTTGATTTATATTGCTGTCTCAGCATGCAGTGCAAATCTGGTATTATTAATCACCAATCTCATGCAACAAGAACAAAATTTTAAGATACTGCAGGTGTTAAAATACATTTCACAGTGTACTGTCCTGCTATGGAGCCTTACTTACTGCAACCAAGTATTGGGAATTTCTGTGAGTATCCTCCACAATTTTTTACATCATAAGTGGATGAAAAATCTTGAGCTGTGCATACCCGAGCATAACACAGTGTCTCAGAATATTCGCCCAGTGAGTAAGGCTCTGCAGTAAGAATGCTGTTGGTCATTTGTCATGTATGGTTAAAGTTTAATTATTTTTTCTTAATTTCAGTTTACAAAATAAAATACCATGACTGGCTAAATGCATGTTTCTTATTCATTTCATGTGAACTGATTTACTTTGTGTTAAAAAGAGCCCAATAAAATATTGTATTGCTACAAGTATAGAATAACTCAATTTTTAATTTTCTAGGTGACTTGTTCATATAACATGTTTATTCTTTAAAGCTTTTCTGATTTTAAAGTAACTGTTAATGAGTCCACACACACAGTTGTTTTGTCTGTTTGTTCCATCACTAACCAGGATCTCAGCGAATCAGTGATAGTGACATCTCAGATTATGATGTTGATGATGGTATTGGAGTGGTCTCAGCAGGTGGGTGGGGGGCAGATTATGTTCTAATCTATGAATGCTATCTGCATTTAGAATTGCTTTTGATGTGGGGCTCTAGCAGGAGGTCAGTAATATTTCCAGGAGCAGATAACATCTATCTGCCAACCATAATAAATATAATAATTAGATATGTGAAAGCACACCTTTGTTAGCTGATATTTAATATATACAAATAATAATAATCATTCTATTAAATTCACTGCTTAAGAAGCATTTATTTCACACTGAAGATGGTGCTTATTACTTTAAAATGTGTAAATGTACATTTGACAGTGCACAGATGACTACTGATTGGGCTGACGTAATTTTTAACTAAAGCAATTGAATTTGAGTATTACAATAATAACTTTTAAAGAAAAGGTTATTTTCATCAACTTCCAGATTAGTGGCATTAGTACAATAATCACGTCATAATATTGCAGCACATTTTGGAAGGCATGAACTGATGTAAATTCGTGTTGAAATAAAATAGCTAAGTAGTTTCATATCTGAATGAACTCAGTGACCTACATAAACTTACAATTGAACAATATAAAAATAGATTTCTGTTTTGGGTTTATTTAACTTTATGTCCAAGAAAGAATTCAGGACATTTTCATAAGACATTGTATACAAAATGAGTAGTCATGATTATGCACTTACTGCGAGGCCTCAGTTAAGATATGAAATCTTGAAAGATAGAGATAGGTTTGAGGAAGATATCGTCACATGTTCCTGTAATCTGTTATCCTTGACCACATGATTAGTAAAGCCTCGCTAAATGACCCATACATGAAAACTATAAAGTTAAAAAATAATTTAGCACATAATTAAATTGCGCATTCAGTTAAGTCAAACTTGCTTTCAAAGTGCAGAATTTTAAAAACATGTAATTAGACTTGCTGAATTTTGGGTTACAATTTGTCTGCAATTTGGATCAGCAAACAATAAGATTGTTTATCATAAGAAAACTTTGTATCTAGTTTTTGTCAAAAAATCTATTTGCTCACAACTCAATAAAATTAACAGTATGCTATCATTTTTTTACGAAGGCAAATCAGTCATTTGTACACAGATATTAAAAAGTACCACAATAAAACTAGTAATCCACATTGGAAGTAAAAAGGCAACATGCCTCATGCAAAAACCATGGTGTCAAGTGATATTTGAATAGCAATTTTGATGGAACTTATTAGGTTAAAACTTTAGAGCTTAAGGCTTTAACAAAGCAACGAAATTCTGCAATTAAATTCTACATAAAAATAATCTTTAGATTAAAGAATTTAAAAAGCTAAACATTCTGCTTTATGTTGTCTGTTTCATTTTTCATTAATTATGGTTTTAAGAATTGATTTTTGTTTTCTGCTTGAGAGTCCTCTGGTATCCCACTCTATACCCTACTCCATAGGTGATCAATGCAGGGGCACAGGGAAGAGATTTGACAATTTTCTGCTCAATGAGAACAAAGAACAACAAATTATTAAGTAAAACATTAAGAGATTAAGAAAATGAAGGATTGAAAATAAAAATACCAAATAAAATTGCCTTTTTTAAAATAAACCAGCCCTATTTATCTTCTTTCGCACAGCATCCCTGAATCCTTTCAATTTCCAGAAACAAATCTCGATGCATTTTGATTATGGTCTTGCTGAGTTGCTGATTTGCAAGTTTCTTACTCTTTATTTAAATAGATTAGCCTAAATGTTCTGATTCTCATTGTTAAAATGTTAAAGCCAATTTTTTTATTGAGATTAAAGCTAATTAGAAAATCAAGTCTATCCAGTCTCCTACAATTTTTAGCTTATGTTGGCTTGCCTTGCTTGTCCTGTTAACCCTTCAACAGATTGAGCAATTATTCTGATCAATTTCTATCACCATATTACATTCACTCTTCGCTAAAGAATCCAGCTTTAGAACGTCATGTCACTTTCTGTTTCAGGAAAATTGAGGAACATTACATAGTAAGCTCTTAATTATTGCAAGTGTTCCAATTGTCAAAAGACAAAATGAATAATTTAAGAGCCATTGATTTTGATTGCTGAGGATGTTGCTTGGTAACATACCTTTACTTGTCTTCCTATTTAATTGGCTGCCAAACAAAATTGGGAGTGAAATTCCTGTACTCACATTCAGAGTATTTTGGAATTAGTGCTGGCTTATGCCCTTTCCACCTGACAGAGGAGAAATACTATATTCATTTATTTTCTGTGTTATGTTCACTTAATGCTTCTCAAAATAAATTGCATTTTATAATATCTAAGACTCTGTTTGGAAAGAATGTTGCTTTGTGACAGAGTTGATGGCCATGTTCTGACAGTGCTAAAATACTTTTCTTGTGGCTTGCCTGTACTATTTGAGGCTAAACTATCAGTCAACAAGATTAGTTATGTACTTCAATGGAGCAGATGATATTTGGACTCTTTTAAGTAAATATTTGGATTCCACATTCCCTAAGTGCCTTCCTGCTTGAGCTCCACAGGTGAAGTGCAATAGAGCAGCACATAGTCATAGACACAAAATATCCAATTGACTGCAACCTGCATGGCTTTGCTTTAACCTATTGTAGACATTTGCATGGCCTCTGGACTTGTCCATGTGTCCAAGTTGATGGCTTTCCAATTGTTTTTAATCATAATATTGCACAATAAATATCAAACAATCAGGCCAGCCCCTTGACAATCTAATTTGAATGTAGGTTGTTTTGTTTGCATGCATTTCAAAGAACGTCTCATGATTTAAAGATTAAAAGTGATGAGCTAAAGAGAGGGTGAAAATGCTGTTGGCATGGAATCACGCTTTTAATTTCTTGTTTCATTGAAGTTCATCTTTACAGTTGCAACATTGCTCATATTGATTAATATTCTTGCATACAAATATTAAAACTTACATTGTACTTTTATTTTTGGCATCTTAACCAACAGATTATAGGGTTAGCAGTAGAGAAAGTAGAGCAAGTACACTAACAGTACCAGATCAGCAGAGAAGCCCGCATCATCGTTCACGTTCTGTCTCTCCTCACCGTGGTGACGACCAGGGCAGGACCCGGTCACGATTACCCAGTGTCCCACTACAGAGGTGTGTTTCTTGTTCTTGCTGCTAGTTTCAATTTATTAAACTATGGACAGGAAGAATCATATAAAACCTTTGTTTTACAAAATTGTTAATCTGTTTTGTTGGAAAACTACAATTTCTTTCATGGAATTTCAAAATCATTGGACAAAAAGACACTGTGATAACCAATAGTGGGTTTAGTGCTTCTGTGACTTCCTTGCACTAAATTGTTTTCTCTTGAGATAAAAGATGTTGAGAGAACGTTTTCACTTGAAGTGTAGTCTTAACAACCCTCAACTAACCTGTAGATCTTTTCTCATAGGAGTCTCGATGAGATCCATCAGAGCAGACGGTCTCGCTCTCCCACACGATATCAAGCTGTCTCACGCAGTCCCATCGAGCGCAGACCCAGGGAGTTAGACACTCATTACACATATGAAAGAGACAGGTACAGTGTTCATCAATTTTCCCAGTGCTCTTGTTCAGCATCTTGATCAACATTTTGTAATAGTTTTCATTTTAGTGGTGTTTGTAAGTAATTCCACTGATCGAAAACGTCATCTCTCCAATAGAGGTGTCTAAAGTGGAAAATAGCTGAATTATTTGCCAGCTGAATTATTTCATGGCCATTCCCCTCTGAACTAGTGTCTCTGTGTTTGTTCTGAGCTCTACCGATATTTTCTGACTGACCTTCTGACTCACAACTAGCCAGCATAATTAACTGCATCAGAATAGAGACTTAGCACACAATAGGCAAGGAATTGCTGGGAAAATAATGGCAAATTAATGCAGTACCTTAACATTGTGGTTAAAAGAGAGATGAGAAAGAAAATACCATAATGTAAATTTCCATATGATTTACGAGCATTTCATTAGGAGACTCATAGAAATGGAAAGGACATTGTCAATTTCTGACCGGGTTTCAAGAAAATTTGTCAAGGTTAATTTCACAAGCACAGAAAGTTAGTATTAAACAATATCAGGGAGAACATAACATATGGGAACCCACTCACACCATAAATTTGAGTTTATTGTCATTCAACTGTACACATGTATACCACCAAATGAAACAACATTCCTCCAGACCAAGGTGTACAGCACACTACATATAACTCACATACATAACTCATAAAGTAATATTACCACTAGTAAATTAATAAATAATAAGGTGCATTTGTGTCAAGTTAAAAAATAAACAGTATAATGCTACTGATGCTTCATGTGTGATGAGACCTGGGCCATGGCAGGGAGTTCAGTAGTTTTACAGCCTGCGGGAAGAAACTTTTTCACATCCTAAATATTCTTGTCCCACTGCTACAGTATCTCCTGCCTTGATGGTTGGGGATCAAAGAGCTTGTTGGACAGATGAAAGGGATCATTGAAAATGCAAAGAGCCTTGTGTACACAACATTCCTGATAAATATCTGTGATGGATGGAGGGGATACCCCAATGATCCTCCAAGCAGTCCTCACAATCTTTTGTAGGGACTTGCAGTCAGATGCCTTACAATTCCTAGACCAGATGGTGTGATGTAGTTGGTCAGCTCACTCTCAATGGTGCTTCTGTAAAAATTCGTTTGAATGGGTGGGGGGGGGTGGTTCCCTCGCTCGACTCAATCTCCTCAAAAAGTGGAGATCCGCTTTGCTTTCTTGACCAAAGAAGTGGTGTTGAGGGACCAATTTACCTGTAGTAAAATCTCCTGGATATTCTTTAAATTACTTATTTTTCCTTCCATTTTCTTTATGTCTCATTTCCTTTTCATTGTCTTTTCTCCTTCATCCAATCTTTCTTTCCATTTCTTTGTTTAACATATTGTATTTAATTTGACTTGAATTCCTTTGCTGTCATTTCTTGCTTCTTCTTGTGTCCACAGATGTTATTCATGCAGAAGATAAATTCTTGATCACAATTTTCACAAGATTCAGGATATCCCATTGACTGTAGTCCCATATCCCATACACATTACTGATTAGGTATTAAGTGTCTGAATTACTTAATAATTTACAACTGGCAGTGTTCAGCACCATTTTTTTTGGTGGATGATGAAAAATCTAATCTTTCACAGTTGACCTTTATCTTCTCCTGAAACCCCAAACCTATGATGCATATTCTCAAACTCTGTTTGCTTTTTCTCCTTTTATCTATAATAACCTCAATTTATTTTCTCTCTTCCCTTGTATAATGACTTGGAAGGCCTGTGTTATTAATCTTCGCTCTCCACTTAGGATACTCATTTTTCAACACGGAGTACAAGTGCATCTTCTTAATTTATTTCTTTTGGGTTTTATATTTTCCTTATGCATTTTGATTCAGTACGAGCTTCAAAGGTAGTTGCAACCAACCCAGATGTTTCAGATGGCCGCCTTTCTCCGTGCTTTTGAGGAGGCTGCTTGGTCTCACCTGTGAAGCTTTCTTAATTCATTTCTCATCTTACTTTCACTCTGATCTAGTGGAATCCAGTAATGTTTTTCTCATCCCCATTTGCTGCTTACTGGGATGAGTCTACCAAAGGCATAAACTTTCCAAAATATCCTTTGTATTGGAGAGCTAAATCAATTTTCAATCTTGTCACATGCAGCAGGAGTGACTATGCAAAGAATAAAAACAACCGAGATTGGTGTTCCTGCCTTTTTCCCAAAATAAAGTTAACAAAGGTTATTAACTATACCTAACAAGACTGTCATAGTCTGGACCTAACTACGTCATTGTAGCTTGATGTGTGCCCTCTGTATCTGCTGAATACTGATGACTGCTCTATTTCAATCAGTGGGTGATTCGGCAAAAGGATATTTGAAATACGGAGACTGGAAATATTAGCCATTGAAACTGATCTCAAATTGAAAAAAGGAGGTGAAGAGCAGCAAGGGCTATGTGGATTGTATTAGAAACAGAAAACAAATTACAGCAAGAAAATTCTAACTTTCCTTTCTATCACTTTATGTAATAAACTGTAAATCCACTTGTTATTGTTAAGTTAAACGAGGTATGATGAAAATTTGGTTTTGCAACCCATTCATACAGATCATTTCATCACATCAGTGCATTGAGGTAGGAAAACAATAATGGAGTACAGAATGAAGGGTTATAATTTCAGAGAACAGTGCCGGCAAACAAGAAAGTGCAAGGTCATAACAATGTGGAATCTTGAGCTCACAATCTATCTTACTCTAGTAGGGAACTGTTCAATAGTCTTATAACAGTGGGGTAGGTACTATCTTTGTGCCTGGGTGGTATGTGCTTTCAAGCTTTGGTATCTTCTGCATGATGGGTAGGGGGAGAAAAGGGAATATCCAAGGTGGGTGAGGTATTTAATTATGTTGGCTGTTTTACTGAAGCAGGTAAGTATTAACAGAGTCTATGGAGGGGAGTCTGGTGTCCATGAGTGTTGGACTCTGTCCACAATTCTCTTGCAGACTCAGGCAGAGCAGTTTCCATAGAAAACTATAATGCATCCAGATAGGATGCTTCCTGTGGTGTACCTATTAATATTAGTAGAGTCACAGGGGACACGGCAAATTTCTTTAGGCCCCCAGAAGAAGTAGAGGAACTGGTGCACTTTCTTGGCCATGTGCCTGCATGGTTGGACCAAGGCAGGCCATTGCTGATGTTTACTCTTATAAACTTAAAGTCTTCAGCCCTCTTGACTCAGCAGTATTGATAGAAATAGGATTATGTACATCACCCCTCCACCCCTTTTCAATGGTCAATGCCCAGCTCATTTGTTTTGCTGACATTGAGGGAAAGGTCGTTGTCATGACACCATACCATTCGGTTCTGTATCTCCTTCCGGTACTGCAACTCATCATTATTTCAGATATTCAGCCCACTATGATGGTGTCATCTGCAAACTTGTGGATGGAGTTTGAGCAGAATCTGCCCACGTAGTCATGAATGTGTAGGGAGTAAAGGAGTTGGTGAGGAAACAGCCTTGTAGGGCACATGATATTGAGAATTGTGGTGGAGCTGTTGTGTCCTGTCCTTATTAATTGCAGTCTGTTGGACAGGGAGTCAAGGATCCAGTTGCAAAGGGAGGTATTAAGTCAGATGCCTAACAGTTTGCAAATTACACAATTTAAGGTGGAGCTGAAGTATATAAGCAACAGCCTAACATAGGTGTCTTTACTGTCCTCATGCTCCAGAGATGAGTTTAGGGTCGATGAGATGACATTTGCTATGGAATACGTATATTACAGTGGGTGGAGGTTGTCTGGAAGGCTGGAGTTAATACATGGCATGACCAGCCTCTCGAAGCACTTCATGGTGGTGGATGTCTGAGCCACCGGCAGTAATCATTAAAGCACATTGCCTTATTTTTCTTCGGTACCAATTCATGATAACAATCACTGTATTCTGGGGTACTGTTCAGAAGACAAAGAAGGCAAGTTCGAGGTATTAATTCCTGCTACAACAGCCCTCCAGGTATGTGGTAACCACACTTTAATGGCAGAAAGGGTGTAAGTTTGCTCCAATGCTTTGGATGCTGAGCTGCCTACACCCAATAAGGGTGCTGGAGCTTGTGAGTACAGCAACGCTGTACCTGAGATGGCAGAGGAGTCACGGTCTAGTTAGAGAGCTGTGATGGGTGAAATAGGGAGGAGAGATTGTGCTTTTTAACCTCATGTATTAGCACTTTTCCCTTCAGCAGCTTATCACCACTTCCTGTCTACAGGAGGGATTGAGTTACAAAATATTTTGCAGATGCTGGAAACCTTGTTTTTGAGATTGGGGTGGAGTAATAGAACTGTAGGACATGTTATTAAAGAGGTATTCGATAGCTTAGCACGCTTAAAGATGGGTAAGTGTGAAAAGTCTGATGAGATGTATCTCAGACTGCTAAGGAAGGCAAGGCAAGATATTCCTGTGGCTCTGACTGAAATATTTAAATACAGTGGCTAAAAAAAAATTGAATCTTTGTTGCCTTCATTTACTGGAGCATAGAATTTAAATGCAGAGAGATTTTGATTTAACATTATAAAACATTGGTTAGGCTACAACTGGAGAGCTGTGTACAGCTCTTCACCTTAAAGGAAAACATGATTGCATTGGAAAAGGTGCAGAGGTTTATCAGGATTTTGCCTGAGATGAAATATTTAATTACGAAGAGAGACTCATAGGTGCTGTTCATTTTCCTTGGAGTGGAGGAGGCTAGAGAATTACAGGGCAATTAGGAAACTGTTCCCAATTGCAGGGGTATCTGAAACTAGAGGGCTTAGAATGAGGGACAACAAATTTAGGAGGGATTTGAGGAAGAATGTTTTCACTCCTTAGGTGGTTGGAATCTGAAATACATTGCCAGAGTGCATAGAGTATGAAGGCACTCTCATGATATTTAAGACAAACACCTGAGTCATCTGATTCATGAGTGGGAGAAATACAATAGAACAAATATTCAGCCTCCGAGTACTGAGTGAGAAATACAACCAAAATCAGGACATCTTCCACGTGTTCTTCGACTTCAAGAAGGCATTCAATAGGGTGTGGTGTAATGTACTCTGGACCACAATGAAGAGCTACAACATGAGCCAGAAGCTGATCCAAACCATCAAGCAGCTCTACACCAAAGCTAGCAGTGCAAAACTTGATCAAGGCATGGTTGGAGAGTGGTTCCACATATCAGTTGGAATCCGACAAGGCTGCCTCCTTTTCACCCTTGCTGTTCAACGTTTTCCTGGAGCCAATAATATCTGATGCTCTGGAAGACCGTATCAACAAGTCAGCATTGGAGGACAGTCCATAACCAACCTCAGGTTCACCAATGACATTGATGGGCTGGCAGGAAGTGAGGATAAACTGGCCTGCCTTGTGAAATGTCTGGACAATACATCTACTAGATATTGCATGGAGATCAGCACAGAGAGAACCAAGCTGATGAGAAACAGTGAGGAGCCACTCACAACAAAAATCATAGTCTGTGGACAAGAACTAGAGACTGTCAAATGGTTCAAGTATCTTGGCACCATCATCAATCAAGAAGGATCAAAACCTGAAGTCCTTGCAAGGACAGTCTAAACAACAGCAACACTGGCTAAACTAAAACCAATCTGGAGAGACAATAACATCACTGTCAGATCCAAGTTGAGACTCCTGCATGCACTTAAGCTCTCCATCTTCTTAAATGCATGCAAATCGTGGACTTTGACAGCAGAACTGCAAAAGGAGATCCAGGCAGTAGCAATGAGATGCTTCAAAAGGTTCCTCAGCGTCTCCTATACAAATCTTGTCTAAAAAACGATGAAGTACAAAGAACCATCACCCAGCATATGAGACACTATAAAGATCTACTGTCCACAGTAAAGAAGAGGAAACTGAGATGGTATGGCCAAATAACAAGATTGAAAGTGGGACGGGGAGGGGGAGATCGGAAATAATAGGAGAAGACAAGAGGGGGAGGGAAGAAGCTAAGAGCTGGAAAGTTGATTGGCAGAAGGGGTACAGAGCTGGAGAAGGGGGAGGATCATGGGACAGGAGACCTAGGGAGAAAGAAAAGGGGAGGGGAGCCCAGAGGAAGATAGAGAGCAGGCAAGAAGTGATTGTGAGAGGGACAGTGAGAAGAAATAAAGAAGGGGGGAATAAAAATAAATAAGCGATGGAGTAAGAAGGAGAGGAGGGGCATTAACGGAAGTTAGAGAAATCAATGCTTATGCCATCAGGTTGCAGGCTACCCAGACGGAATATAAGGTGTTGTTCCTCCAACCTGAGTGTGGCTTCGTCTTGACAGTAGAGGAGGCCATGGATTGACATATCAGAATGGGAATGGGACATGGAATTAAAATGTGTCACCACTGGGAAATCCTGCTTTCTTTGGTGGACAGAGTGTAGGTGTTCAGCAAAACAGTCTCCCAGTCTGCATCGGGTCTCACCAATATATAGCAGGCCACACCAGGAGCACCAGACGCAGTATATCACACCAACCGTCTCACAGGTGAAGTGTCGCCTCACCTGGAAGGACTGTATGGGGCCCTGAATGGTGGTGAGGGAGGAAGTGTAAAGGCAGGTGTAGCATTTGTTCTACTTACAAGGATAAGTGCCGGGAGGGAGATCGGTGGGAAAGGATGGGGGGGAACAAATGGACAGGGGAGTCGTGTAGGGGGCGATCCCTGCGGAAAGCAGAAAGGGGAGGGAGGGAAAGATGTGCTTTGTAGTGGGATCCCTTTGGAGGTAGCGGAAGTTACTGAGAATTATGTTGGACCTGGAGGCTGGTGGGGTGGTAGGTGAGATCAAGGGGAACCCTGTCCCTAGTGGGGTGGCGGGATGATGGGGTGAGAGCAGATGTGCGTGAAATGGGAGAGATGCGTTTGAGAGCAGAGTTGATGGTGGAGGAAGGGAAGCCCCTTTCTACTACTTTAAAAACATTACATGTTATTCAAAAAAGACTTGAAATTGTTATTGTGAAAACACCAATGTGGTTGGGTTGAGCCAGTTTCTTTATATTGGGTAAGTCCTTCTACAAGGAGTTTGAAGATGTTTTACAACTGTTTTACAACTCAAATTTTATTCAAAATTTACAATTTTAGAAATTCACTACTTAACTTCACCTTTTAAAAAAATTGTTTTTATCTTGGAAAAAATTTGCCTTTAGAATTAAGCATAGTAAATTAGACTAAGTTTAAATTTGTTTTTAATTTTATTAAAAGGCTAGAATGTAAGCTGTTACAGCTTGCTGAGAATAAATTTATGTAACCAGAAGAAAATAAATCCTATTTTGCTTTCCTTTTGTTATTTAAATCAACTCTATTTAGCAATCAGGATTAGTGTTTTAAATTTCATGGATGTTTCAAAATATGTTTACAGGGAGCAGGATAATCACTAAATAATATAGACTATCTGGTAAAACAAACAGACACATGACAGATGGAATTTAATCCAGATATGAGGTGTATAGTGCCTTAAAAAGGTATTCAGCTTCCACAACTATTTTTACATTTTACTGTCCCATTTTCCAAATTTAAAATATGTTGAAGTAGGATTTTTGAGCTAATCTATAAAACTTTGTGCATCATGTTAAATCAAGAGAAAAATTCCAAAACCTGTCAATAATTTACTAAAAATTAAAAACCAAAATTGTGAGGCTGTAAATGTATTCATCCCCTGTGTAATTACAACACCAACTTTCCTCGGGTGCAATACTGTATATTATCTGACCAACTCACTCAATTTGTTGATGTAGAAAATTGGAGGACTACCTGAATAATAATCCCCTCTCTCTGTAAGGTCCAACAGTATGGTAGCTTTTCAACATACCAAACCAAAATGACGGTAAAAGAGCATACAAGGCAAGACACAGAAATAATAATAGAGAAGCACAAATCTGGGGAAGGGGAACAGCCCATCTCAAAGGCACTGAACATACCTCGAAGCTCAGTGCACTTCATCATGAAAAAGTGGAAAAAATGTGAAACCACAGCTACGCTGCCTAGGTCAGACCATCCCTCTAAACTTAGTCGCCAGAGACAAATGGCATTTGTGAGAGGCTACTGTGATGCTAACAGTCATTCTGAGTGAGCTACGGAAGTCCATAGCTGCAACTGGAGTTGAACTTCATGACTCCAATATTTCTGAGGCCTTGCACAAAATGGGTATTTATGGAAGAGTGGCAAAAAGGGTGACAAGGAAGAACCCCTGGCTAGAAAAAGCATATATTTGCCCATAAAGACTTTACAAAGTGTCAGTTAGAAGATACTGTAAAGATGTGAAAGAAGATCCTATGGTCAGGTGAGATGAAAGTGGAACTTTTTGGTGTAAATCTATTACTTTGCATCAGCCAGGTCACATCACCCCTACTGTAAGGTATGGTGGAGGTAGCATCATGCTGGAGGGATACTTTTCAGCAGCAGGGACTAGAAATCTGATCAGGATTGATTGGAAGTTGAATGTTGCTAAATACAGAGAGATCCTGGTTAAAAACCTGTTAGCCTCTGCCAGGAAGCTTAAACTGGGGAGGAAATTCATTGCTCAATAGGAAAACAACCCAAAGCACACTGCCAGAGCAACCATGGAGTGGCTTCAAATAAAAAAAAATGATGTCCTTGAGTTACCCAGTTAAGAGTCCAATCGAACATCTCTGACAAGACCTCGAGATTGCTTCCTACTACCAGCACTCCCCAACTAACTCTCACAGCTACCTGGACTATTCCTCTTCTCACCCTGTCTCTTGCAAAAATGCCATCCCCTTCTCGCAATTCCTCCGTCTCCGCTGCATCTGCTCTCAGGATGAGGCATTTCATTCCAGGGGAAGGAGATGTCCTCCTTTTTTAAAGAAAGGGGCTTCCCTTCCTCCACCATCAACTTTGTTCTCAAACGCATCTCTCCCATTTCACACACATCTGCTCTCACCCCATCCTCCCGCCACCCCACTAGGAATAGGGTTTCCCTTGTCCTCAACTACCACCCCACCAGCCTCCGGGTCCAACATATAATTCTCCGTAACTTCCGCCACCTCCAATGGGATCCCACCACTAAACACATCTTTCCCTCCCCGCCCCTTGCTTTCTGTAGGGATCGCTCCCTATGTGACTCCCTTGTCCATTCGTCCCCCCATCCCTTCCCACCAATCTCCCTCCCGGCACTTATCTTTGTAAGCGGAACAAGTGCTACACATGCCCTTACACTTCCTCCCTCACCACCATTCAGGGCCCCAGACAGTCCTTCCAGGTGAGGCGACACTTCACCTGTGAGGCGGCTGGGTGATATACAGATGAACAAATACATCTTTGATTGGATCTGGAGTGGACACTACGTCTGAGTTTACCACCATCTTACTCGAAAATCTAAGATTATTCCCCTTCAAACAAAGGTGGTTAACAGATGGCTTCAAAGTTATAGCTTCTCATTATTTCTTCCCACAAATGGTTCAGTAACTGAAGGTCTTATATTTAAAACAGCTGATAAAGATAATGTTTAGCTTTAGATGTCACATGCACATCAAAATATCGAAACATACAGTGAAATTTGTCATTTGTCTCCAATCAAGTCAGCAAGGATTATGACGGGCACCTGCAAATGTCGACCTGCTTCCAGCACCATCATAGTATGCTACAACTCACTAACCCTAACTGTATGTCTTTGGAATCGGGGGGGGGGGGGGGCGCAACAAGAATACCTGAAGGAAACCCACGTGGTCATGGGAGGACATATAGACTCCTGACAGAATTGAACACGTGTCACTATAATAGTGCTATAGTAACTTTTGCACTACCAAGCCACCCCAAGCTGGCAGCAAAACAGAGGGTAACTGAAGTGTAATATTTTCTAGATTGATTTGAACAGGATAAGGGAGTAGGCAGATGTGGATAAATGTGAGGTATCCACATTGGTGGAAATCATAACAGGAAGTTAGATGATTTTATCAATGATGAGGGATTGGGAAAGAAAGAGATGTAATGACACCTGGGTGTCTTCATACACCATTCACTGAAAGTAAGCATATAGGTGAAGCAGGTGATTAAGAAGGCAAATGATATGCTGACCTTCATAGTAATAGGATTTGAGTAGGAGAACATGGACATATTGATACAGCTGTACAAGGTCTTGGTGACACCTTGAGTATTGTGTCCAGTTTTGGTCTCTTTATTTATAGCCGTTCTTGCTAAGGAATTCAGCGAAGGTTCACTGAACTGATTCCTGCAATGGCAAGCCTGATAGAATCGGAGTCACATTTCCTATCACCAACTTTTATGATGTGAAATTTGTTGTTTTGTGGTATCGGTATGGTGCAAAAACATAGAATTAATGTAATTTGTAAAAATAAATAAGTAGTGTAAAGAAAAGGAATAACAAAGTTGTGTTAATGGATTTATGGACCATTCAGAAATCTGATGATGGAAAAGACAAAACTGTTCCAGAATTGATGAGTGTGGATGTTCATGCTCCTGTACCTCTTCCCTGAAGGTAGTAACAAGAGGAGGGCATGTCCCAAATAGTTAAGGTCCTTAGTGATAGTCTACAATTAGGCGTTAACGTATTTCCTGAGGAGAAAGAAAAACCTTGTTGCTAACAGATGAATTTCAGAAAAGAACAGTTCTGAAGAAGAACAAGTTTAAATGTATCAGTATTTTAACTGATGACCTCTGTCATGCGAAAGTAAAAACAATGTCTCCTCAAATCATGCTTTCAGTATTCTCTTTGTTATTGGGCTTTTCTCGGGGCTGCAGCAAAGTTAACATCCAGATCTTGGTAGCCTTCGGCAGGTAAATTGTCATTAAATCTTGGTCTGTTGTCCCAGTGTAACAGAGTTAGAGACCCTCCATTGACTGTTATTAATCTCTTCCCTAACTGAGGACATGGGATTCTTAAACATTTTGTTGCTGAGGGAACATGATTGGTTTAAGTACAGAGCTGTTCGTAAATTTGCTTCATTCCTGCCATCCCCCAATTTACATTGCCTTCTCCATTACACCAGTAATTCTTACAAAAAGCTTTTGTTAGGAAATAAATTTACCTATACTGTTTTGATCCTAATAAGATTAGATTTCCAGAGTGATGGTCTAGGAATAAGGGAAATCCTTTTATATTCTCTAGTAATTTAGGTTGTATTCTTCTGTGCAGGGTATATTATAAGTCTGTAAAAAAAATGAAATTAAATTGAACATCATTTTATTTGGCAATTCAGTATTTAATGTCATAACACATTTAAATGAATTTTCTCTGATATTTAATCACAAGAACTAATGTTTGCCCATTAGTTTGCAAGTTTTAAGTGCTTGTGTCATGAAGCGTACAATGAAAAGATTATGATTTGTTCATTGTCAGTGGCATCTTCATCAGATCTCACTTTCTTTTTCATTGCTTCATCTTTTCTCCTCACTGAATTGCTCCCCATTCATCATGTCTGTGCAGTGAATTCCTTATGCTGCCCAGAGCAAAACGAGGAAGGAGTGCAGAGTGCCTGCATACTGCCAGGTAAATATAACAGCGCAGCACCATTCAAGACTGCTTTCTCATTCTGTAAAAGAAGGTAATCTGTAAATGATTTTTTAAATTCTTTGGTTTAGTGTTGCTGTCGTAAAATTGGTTTTCAGCTGTAAATATGAGTTCATTGGCAGACATCTTGTTGTGCTTTAACACAGCTACACTTTCTGTTTCTGTAATGCTGCCTTTCATCCCTGTGGCGAATAATATTGAAAGATTATCATTTTCATTGTTTGTATTTGTTTGTGTGTTCAGTAAATTTTTGACAATGCTACTAAGGAGTAAAATTGGTTAAAAACAACAAACGTATGGGCCAGAGGATCCATCCATTTCAGAAGTTGGCTTCTTATGTTGTGCATTGGGCAAACTGCCTGCTTATGTACCTAATATCTCATCAAGTTTAACACACATTCTTTATTTAGATATTGTCTCTACAAACTAACATGTGGCAATATAGATGTGCTGTGACATGATGTTCTTTGGTATTTAATCCATTGTTGGAATAACCCTTATTACAACGAACAGTTGTATTTCCCTGAAATTTATACCTGTCTCCGAAAAATACCTCTCTCAACAGGGACTGCTACCTCAATGTATATTTAATGAAAAACTAAACATTTTCTCTGAGCCATTTTCACTTGAAAGTACCCACAAGTATGCAATTGTTTTTGACTGCACAAGTAAATGTTAATAAAATGTCACACATGTGTAGCCAATCATAAAATGTATACCCTTCGCCCTGGAGTGTTCCATTGCCAGCATCACTTTTGCATTGTTTTAGCTCTGCCAGTTTCCTCCCACAGTCCAAAGACGTTCCGGTTAGTAGGTTAATTGCTCATTGTACAATTGTACTGTGTTTGGGTGACAGTTAAGTAGATGGGTTGTGGGGCTAGGATGGCTCGTTGAGCCAGAAGGGCCTGTTCCGCACTGTATCGCTGAATAAATAAATATAAATTTGTCATTTTGTTCCCATTTTTGGGTGTGACCAGGTTGGACTGAATTTTAGTCATCCTCTATGAAGCCAGTAATACATGAAAAATATATTTCTGACTTAAATAAGTTCTATCCTGATCATCAAGTAGGGTTGCCAACTGTACCATGTTAGCCGGGACATCCCGCACATCGAGCTAAATTGGTTTGTCCCATATGGGACCGCCCTTATCCCGTATTTCCCCCGCTAAGGTAGAGCATTCCTATGAAACTGTTCGTAAGCCGAAATGGCGTAAAGCAAAGAAGCAATTACCATTAATTTATATGGGAAAAATTTTTGAGCGTTCCCAGACCCAAAAAATAACCCACCAAATCATACCAAATAACACACAAAACCTAAAATAACACTAACATATAGTAAAAACAGGAATGATATGATAAATACACAGCCTATATCAAGTAGAAATAATGTATGTACAGTGTTCTTTCACTTAACAGAAACGGGAAGATTAAGCGAAAACCGATCTGTAGAAAAAAATTGGCATGTACACGCATGCGCACGTCATGAATGCGCACACAGGTGCCCACGCAAGGCTTCATGGTCGTGGTAGTCTTTCTTGGGGTAAACACGAGTGTCCCGTATTTGACTGCTACTTTTGTCCCTTATTTGGGAGTGAGAAAGTTGGCAACCCTATCATCAAGAGACTTCTCAACAATCCCCAAAGTAGAAAACATGATCTTTGGTGGCAGTGCCTTGTGTCTAATTATCCCAGCGGGATTTATTTTGGGGAATCTGTGGCCAACACATTCCCAATGGCCCAGTTTTTCTCAACAAAGAACTACAGCTATTGAAACATGTGTGGACTAAGGCCTCAAAATACTGAGGGCATAGGGAGGAGTGTCACATGATTTCCAGATTTAAATGTGACAGTATTCCAACCTTCCCCCTCCCGGCCCCCACTCCTTACACTCATACGCCGTAAAGAACATTAGAATGCATTGTCGCTCCTAATTATGCCCACTAATTTGGTGGTATGTTGTGCCAATCTTTTATTTGAGTGCATGACAAAGCAAGAATCTCTTGCAGTAAACCAACCCTAGAGAGCTTAATAAGATCTTCTGGAAAGCCAGCCACTAAAACTCATAATATTTGAGATAATAGATAGGTTGCTATCACTTTTCAGCATTTCCAAAGAATATTCACATTGCCCCAGTTTTCCAAGTAATAATTTGAATGACAGTGTTTATTTGCTAGTAAACCATGGAGCTGACAGAAGCTTTGCGCTTTCAATATATGTGGACATCTTGAAGCCCCTGATTGTGACTTGCTGCTGGAGAACTGGCTATGTCCCATCACTGAACTCATCTTGGAGTCTGGCGAGGAAGCAAGATTTGGGCGAATTGTACAATAATTATGATGCAAACTCAGTAAGCGATTTTGCCCCATGGCTATGGGGATGCTGTTGTTATTTTACTTGAAGTGAACAATTTCAAAAGATTCTGGGAAGAGTTCATTTGAGAAGACTTTTAGATAGATTATTGGTTTAAAAATACCCATTCAAAGTAATTTTAACAAACACTAATGGCTTCTGATTTTATACCTTTTAATGTTTACAGACACTTCATTTTTCTACCCTGTGCCACTGATTGCAAATTTCACCTCATTATTTGGAGAGACTGTGTTTTTGTGAGGCTGTCTGGCAAGAAGGATTGATGTTTAAAAGTCAAACTTCACCAGAACCACTCCACCTTTCCATCTCAGATTAATGGAAAATCAACCAGTTGATCATGTTTCATTAGAGTATTAGTCAGCCTTTAAAAAAAAAGATTAAAATAGCATGTGACATATTTACCATCAGACATAGGGGCAGAATTGGCCTGTTAACCCCATGGAGTCTTCTCTGCCATTTGGTCATGGCTGATTTATTAGCCCTCTCAACCCCATTCTCCTGCTTTCTCCCCATAACCTTTGATACATTACTATTCAAGAATATGTCAACCTTTACTTTAAATAGACCAAATTACTTGGCCTCCACAACCGTCTGTGGCAATGAATTCCACAGATTCACAACCCTTTGGCTAAAGAAATTCCTCCTCATCTCTGCTGTAAAGGAACATTCTTGTATTCTGAGGCTGTACCCTCTGATCCTAGACTCCCTTTAACATAAGTACAGCTTTAACACAAAGTATTATCACATTACACGTTATCCCAAGGTATTTCATGGATATGTGAGTAACTAAAGGAAAGACAAACAAAGGAGTGTTTGGAGGTCGAAGATGTGTGCATTGCTTGGATTTCTAGTATCTGCAGATTTTCTCTTGTTTGTGCTTGTTTAAAAAGTGGGTTTACTGGTATGTCTCAAATGAGTTGAAAGAGCTCAGCCCACATGTTTCCAAAAGGCCATTATTGCCTCCTCATCTTCATCTACCAAAACTATTGATCCTCCCATTTGCAGGCATAATTGTTCTGATTTTCTTGGTGGGTGGTTATTGTAAATAGTCTCAGCAGGCAGAAGAACTCCCAGGGCCAGGAGTGGACACTCCTGCTGTGGTTCCAATGACCTGTGAGAAGAGGGAGAAGAACTCTGAGAATAAGTGGAAAAGCAAATAATTGGCTTAAATGTTAAATATGAGCCCAAGACCGTGTGTTGTCCAGTAGGGATCTGCTGCGAAATAAAGTATTTGTAAGACAGCATTGTGGTGGAAGCTTAAATTTCTCAAAGATTTTGATGAGATGTTGGGCAGGAGAGCAATTCAGTACTGGAGAGCTTCAAAAAAGTGTGAGAATAGGCTCACTGTTGTAAAGGTGGAAAAAAATGTCTTTATGATAGAGAAAATGTGCTCTCAGAATTTCTGTTCTGTGTTGAACATGGCAAGAGTTCACTTTCATTCAGCTAATGTTTAAATCCATACTGGTTTTGGGATAATAGGCTGTCAGCATAAATGTAATCGAATGATCAAGAAAGATGGATCTGGATATTATCAACTGTCATGGAGGTGCTAACTATGTGTTAGAAATTATGCTGCAATGGGGCAGGTGAATAGAAGCAAACCCACTAATGTGGTCCCTTGAATGCACTGAAGATGTTGATACCCTATAAGGAGAGTAACACACACAGAATGTTGGAGGAATTCAGCAGGTTAAGCAACATCTACACAGAGGATTAAAGAGATGCTGTTTGGGGCTGAGATCTTTCATTCAGATTGGAAAGGAAGGGGAAAGAAATCAGAATAAGAAGGTGGGAGAGGGAAAGGTGTACAAGCTAGAAAGTGATGGGTGAAATGGGGTGAGGAGGAAGATAGGTAAGTGGGGAAGGCAGGTGAAGTGAGAAGCTGGGAAATGATAGGTGGAAAAGGTAAAGGGATGAAGAAGAAGAGATATGAAAGTGAGCCATGGGAGAAAGGGAAGGAGGAGAGGCACCAAAGGCAATTGATGGGCAGATGAGGAGAAGGGGAAACAGAGGAGGAAAGATGGAAAAAGAGAGGAGGGTGAGGGGAGAGAAATTACCAGAAGTTAGAAAAATCAATGTTCATGCTGTCAAGGCAGAGGCTACCCAGATGGAATATGAGGTATTGCTCCCCCAACCTGAGAGTGGCCTCATCGTGGCAGTAGAGCAGGTGGACCAACATGTTGGAATGGGAATGAGCAGTGGAGCTTAAATGGTTGGCCACTGGGAAATCCAGCATTTTGTGGACAGAGCGAAGGTGCTCGACAAAGCAGTTCCCCCATTCTGCGTCAGGGCTCACCAGTGTGGAGGAGGCCACACCGGGAGCAACAGATGTAGTAGATGATCCAGACAGACTCACAGGTGAAGTGATGCCTCACCGGGAAAGACAATTTTGAGGTTGTGAATGATGGTGAAGCAGGAAGTGAACGGGCAGGTGTAGCACTTATTCTGCTTGCTGGGGTAAGTGCCAGGAGGGAGATCAGTGTGAACAGATGTATGGACAAGGGAATCATGGGGAGAACAATCCCTGCAGAAAGCAGAGAGTGGGAGGAAGCTGAAGATGTATTTGGTGGTAGGATCCCATTGAAGATGGTGGTAGTTGCGAGAATGATGTGCTGGATGCAGAGGCTGATGGGCTGGCAGGTAAGGACAAGAGGAACACCATCCATATTAAGGTGGCAGGAAGATGCAGTGAGCGCATATATCCAAGAGATGGAGGAAATGCAAGTGAGGGCAACACCATGGTAGAGGAAGGGAAAAGCTTTTCTTTGAAGAAGGAGGACATCCGTGATTTTCTGGAAAAGGAAGTCTCATCTTGGGAACAGATGCAGCAGAGACAGGAACTAAGAAAAGAGAATGGCATTTTTACAAGTGTCGGTGGGAAAAAGTATAATTAGAGAAAGAAGCTTTTTGTGAAAGCTGTTCTATTTAGATTGTTTGGTAAGAGCATCACAAACAGGAGCAGTCACGCTGAGCTGGACTGACCGGTTAACCATACCAAGAAGAACAGGGAAACAAAATAGCGCCTGCTTGTATCAGAACAAGGAAAGGAAATTTGGTGATCAAAAGTTTAGTTCATAAGCAGTCAAGGGAGTTGGGTATGAGAGGTGGAAGAGCCTTGTTAAAATGACCTCAGAGGAAATTACACATTGGACAGAAAAGATCAGCTCTAGGTTATAAACAAAGACATGGGTGAGACGATAATTATCTCTGGGAAAAGTATTTCATAATATTTCTAAGTGTCTTCATACAATCAGTGAAGAGTGCAGAGGAGAGCAGTAAATATGTGTAAGATAAATAGTATAGATGTGTCACTAATGCTGTATCTTCACAAAGCTATTTGATGCACCCTGTGCCATACTGGAAGGCACCTTGCAGAATTAAAAAATGAATGAAGAGAAACTAAGTAAAAAAAAAAACAATTTTTAAAAATGGAAGTACGATCCCAAAACAGGTCCTTTGGCTTCTCCATGCTAACTGATAATGCCTTTCTACACAAACTGTGTAGGCAAACAAATTTGTACACCTTAACTGGACTATCCATTTGTGTCACTATTTTCAGAGAGCTAGGACTTTGGCCTTTCCTGCATTTGGCTCATAACCCTCTATTCCTTTCCTATTGATGTGCCTGTCCTCATGATTGTTTTTTAAAATTATCACCTCCTCTGACTACTTGTTCCATACCCAGTATCTTCTGTGTGAAAAACTTGCCCTTCAGATAACCTTTAAATCTCCTCTCATTAAACCTATGTCCTCTAGTTTCAGATCCTTTTACCCTTGATAAAGCTGTGGCTATCCAATCTATGTCCCTCATGATTTTACTGTAGAAACTTCCACAAGGTCACCTTTAGCTTGCGGTGCTCCAGTGAGAACAAACCCAGTCTATCCAATGTCTCCTTTTAATTAAAGCCCTCCCTTCCAGGTATCATTCTGGTGAACCTGTTTTGCACTCTTTCTAGCTTTGCCACATCCTTTCTTTAACGTGTTGACCAGAACTGCACAGAATACTTCAGGTGTGGTCTAACCAATGTCTTGTACAGCACAATATGAAGTCCTAACTCTCCTACTTGTTGCCTCAGCCTATGTAGGCAAACAAAGTTGTACACCTTAACTGGGCTATCCGTTGTGTCATTATTTTCAGAAAGCTAGGACTGTACACTCTACGGTCTTCTCTGCATGTCAGTACTTCTAAGGTCTCTACCATTTACTCTATATATCCTGCAAGTATTAGACAACCCAAAGTGCATTGCCTATCTTGTCTAAAATAAGTTCCATCTGACACCACTCCACCCGACTTTCCAGCTGATCAATATACATCTGTATCCTTAGACAACATTCTCCCCTTCCACAACTCTAACAATTTTCATGCTATTAGCAAACTTGCTTATCAGTCCACAAACATTCTCATCTAAGTAATTGATAACATGACAAACAACGAAGAACCCAGCACTATAACCTGCAGTAAATCACTGGTTTCAAAGTTAAAAGTTCAAAGTAAATTTGTTATCAAAGTACATGTACATCGCCATATACTACCCTGAGATTCATTTTCTTGTAGGCATTCACGGTAGAACAAAAATGTACAATAGAATGATTGAAAAAATACACATAAATACTAGCAAACAACCAAAATCAGAATCAGAATTAGGTTTAATGTCACTGGCATATGTCATGAAATTTGTTGTCTTTGTGGCAGCAATACAATGCAATACATAATAGAAAAAATGTAAATTACAGTAAATGTATGCATATTAAGTGGTTAAATTAAGTAAGTAGTGCAAAAATAGAAATTTTAAAAAAGTAGTGAGATAGTGTTCAAAGGTTAATTGTCCATTCAGAAGGATGGCAGAAGGGAAGAAGCTGTCTTGAATCGTTGAGTGTGTTCCTTAAGGCTTCTGTACCTCCTTCCTGATGGAAGCAATGAGAACAAGGGTGATAGCAGTCCTTAATGATGGATGCTGCTTTTTTTTTTGAGGCACCAATGTACAAAAGAAGACAAACTATGCAAATATAAAAATAAATAAATGGATTAGTAGATAGACAGATACTGATAACATGAGTTGTAGAGTCTTGAAAGTAAGTCCATAGGTTGTGGTATCAGTTCAGTGTTGAGGTGAGTGAAGTATCCATGCTGGTTCAGGAGCCTCATGTTTGAAGGGTAATAACTATTCTTAAACCTGCTGGTGTGGGACCCAAGGCTCTTGCACCTCCATTCCTGATGGCAGCAGTGAGAAGAGAGCATGTCCTGGATGGTGGATGTTACAAAATTCGGGTGCGAAAAATAACCCTCCTAAGGGAGGATAGGCAGGTGATAGAGAAGGGATATGCTCAGACCAATAGTTTGAGATGTGTCTATTTTAATGCAAGCAGTATCAGGAACAAAGCGGATGAACTTAGAGCGTGGATCAGTACTTGGAGTTATGAAGTTGTGGCCATTACAAAGACTTGGATGGCTCAGGGACAGGAATGGTTACTTAGAGTGCTAGGCTTTAGATGTTTCAGAAAGGATAGTGAGGGAGGCAAAAGAGGTGGGGACGTGGCACTGCTGATCAGAGATAGTGTCATGGCTGTAGAAAAGGAGGAAGTCATGGAGGGATTGTCTACTGAGTCTCTGTGAATGGAAGTTAGAAATAGGAAGGGGTCAATTACTCTACTGGCTGTTTTTTATAGACCACCCAATAGTAACAGGAAGATTGAGGAGCAGATAAGGAGACAGATTCTGGAAATGTGTAATAATAACAAGGTTGTTGTGGTGGGAAATTTTGATTTCCCAAATATTGACTGGCATCTCCTTAGAGCAAGGAGTTTAGATGGGGTGGAGTTTGTTAGGTGTGTTCAGGAGGGTTTCCTGTCACAATATGCAGATAAGCCTACAAGAGGAGAGGCTGTACTTGATCTGGTACTGGGAAATGAATCTAGTCAGGTGTCAGGTCTCTTAGTGGGAGAGCATTTTGGAGATAGGGATCACAATTCTATCTCTTTTACCATAGCATCGGAGAGTGATAGGAACAGACAAATTAGGGAAGCATTTAATTGGAGTAAGGGAAAATATGAGGCTATCAAGCAGGAACTTGGAAGCATAAATAGGGAGCAGATGTTCTCAGGGAAAATACAGCAGAAATGTGGCAAATGTTCAGGGGATAGTTGCGTGGTGTTCTGCATAGGTATGTTCCAGTGAGACAGGGAAAGGATGGAATGGTACAGGAACCGTGGTGTACAGAGGCTGTTGAAAATCTAGTTAAGAAGAAAAGAAAAGCTTACGAAAGGTTCAAAAAACTAGGTAATGATAGAGTTCTAGAAGATTATAAGGTTAGCAGGAAGGAGTTTAAGAATGAAATTAGGAGAGCCAGAGGGACCATGAGAAGGCCTTGGCAAACAGGATTAAAGAAAACCCCAAGGCATTCTACAAGTATGTGACGAGCAAGAGGATAAGGCATGAGAGAATAGGATCAATCAAGTGTGACAGTGGAAAGTGTGTATGGAACCAGAGGAGATAGTAGAGGTACTTAATGAATACTTTACTTCTGTCAATTGTAGGGATGACTTACAGCGGATTGAAAAGCTTGAGCATATAGACATTAAGAAAGCATCAAGCTGGATAAGTCTGTGGGACCGTACGAGATGCACCCTAGGCTACTGTGGGAGGTGAAGAAGGAGTTTAGCCTCTGGCAATGATCTTTGCATCATCAATGGGGACAGGAGAGGTTCCAGAGGATTGGACGGTTGCAGATGTTGTTCCCTTATTCAAGAAAGGGAGTAGAGATAGCCCAGGAAATTATAGACCAGTGAGTCTTACTTCAGTGGTTGGTAAGTTGATGGAAAAGATCCTGAGAGGCAGGATTTATGAACATTTGGAGAGACATTATATGATTAGGAATATTCAGCATGGCTTTGTCAAAGGTAGGTCGTGCCTTACAAGCTGGATTGAATTTTTTGAGGATGTGACTAAACACTTTGATGAAGGTAGAGCAGTAGATGTGGTGTATATAGATTTCAGCAAGGCAATTGATAAGGTACCCCTTGTAATTCTTATTGAGAGAGTAAGGAGGCATGGCATCCAAGGGAACCTTGCTTTGTGGATCCAGAATTGGCTTGCCCACAGAAGGCAAAGAGTGGTTGTAGACGGAACATATTGTGCTTGGAGGTCGGTGACCAGTGGTGTGCCTCAGGGATCTGTTCTAGGACCCCTTCTCTTCGTGATTTTGATAAATGACCTGGATGAAGAAGTGGAAGGATGGGTTAATAAATTTGCTAATGACACAAAGGTTGGGGTGTTGTGGATAGTGTGAAGGGCTTTCAGAGGTTCCAGCGGGACATCAATAGGATGCAAAACTAGACTGAGAGGTGGCAGATAGAGTTCAACCCATATAGTGTGAGGTGGTTCATTTTGGTAGGTCAAATATGTTGGCAGAATATAGTATTGATGGTAAGACTCTGGGCAGTGTGGAGGATCAGAGGGATCTTGGGGTCCGAGTCCATAGGATACTCAAAGCTGCTGGGCAGGTTGACTCTGTGGTTAAGAATTAAGAAGGCATTTGGTGCATTGGGCTTCATCAACCATGGGATTGAGTTTTAAACACAAAATAATCTGCAGATGCTGGGGTCAAAGCAACACTCACAACACGCTGGAGGAACTCAGCAGGTCGGGCAGCATCCGTGGAAAAGATCAGTCGACGTTTCGGGCCGGAACCCTTCGTCAGGACTGTAGAGGGAAGGGGCAGACCTTCTTTATAGGGCCTCTGCCCCTTCCCTCTACAGTCCTGATGAAGGGTTCTGGCCCGAAACATCGACTGATCTTTTCCACGGATGTTGCCCGACCTGCTGAGTTCCTCCAGCGTGTTGTGAATGGGATTGAGTTTAGGAGCTAAGAGGTAATGTTGCAGCTATATAGGACCCTGGTTAGACCCCACTTGGAGTACAGTGCTCAGTTCTGGTCACCTCACTACAGGAAGGATGTGGAAACTATAGAAAGGGTGCAGAGGAGATATACAAGGATGTTGCCTTGATTTGGGAGCATGTCTTATGAGAATAGGTTAAGTGAACTCGGCCTTTTCTCCTTGGAGCGACAGAGGATGAGAGGTGATCTGATAGAGGTGTATAAGATGATGAGAGGCATTGATCATGTGGATATTCAGAGGCTGAAATGGCTAACATGAGAGGGCACAGTTCTCAGGTGCTTGGAAGTAGGTACAGAGGAGATGTCAGGGGTAAGTTTTTTTTACACAAAGAGTGGTGTGTGCATAGAATGAGCTGCCAGCAATGGTGCTGCAAAGACCTATTCCATGCTGTATAAATAGATACATTTTTCACTTGCATACGTGTTCCAAACTAGCAGCATACATAATCCCCTAAATATTCATTCTCCCCATCCTTCTGTGTGGTGAATGGTGACACAAATTATAGGAAATCCCCAGATTATCAACAAACTGTCTTATGAAAATCCATCTGTACACAAATTATCCCATGTATTTTTAAGCATTTTTGAAGCAAGTAATAAAAATAAACTGTTTAATGCTATTCATTAATAACTAGATATAATATTCTATTAGTTTAATTATGGGTAGTGTTAGGGTGTTTATTCCATGAAATTAAATAATTATAGCAAGAGTATATTGAGCAATATGATAGGGTTACTATCAAAATAGACCTTCCTGACATGTCAAAATTGGTTTTTGAGCAGTCCTTACATAACCCAGGACTGACAGTATTCATTCAAGGCACCTCACATATCCGTTGGCACCACAGACTTCCATAATGGTCCCTTGCTATCCTCTTCAAATATATTTTAAAAATGTCTTTGAATTCTCTTCAATTCTGTTGACCACACCTATCTCATGTGCCTTTTGCCCTCTAAACTGTTGGCTTCAAATCTCTTCTATATCCTCTATAAACATCAAAGAACTCAATTAATAAATTCCTATACCTGACATGCAATTCCTCTTGCTCCTGATCAAATCCTTAATTTCCTTGGTAAACCATCTATGCTCCTTACCTTTAAATGGACATGCTGATTCTAAACTCCTAATATTTTGCTTTTAAGTGCCTCCCACTTATCAGATATTGTCATTCCCTCTAGCTGCTGCTTCCAATTTACTTTTGGCAAGTGTTATCATTTACCATTGAAGTCAACCCTCCCACAGGTTAAGACCCTAGCTCCAAGTCCAATTTTATCTTTTTCCATGACTACCAAAAGCCTACCAAATTGTGGTCACTGTTTGCAATTGTGGTCACAGACACTTTCACCACTTGCCTACCCTCATTCCCTAAAATAAGGTTGAGTACAGCTCCCTCCCTGATAAGACTTGCCTGGGATATTTAACAAATTCCATCCCATCTGTGTTCCTTACACTAAGCAATCCAAGTTAATACTTGTAAAATTAATATCAACAACAACTATCATATTGCTTTTACAATCTAATGCTATTTGTGTGTCTTTGTGTTTTTTCAAATCTCACTGACTATTTGGACATCCATAGTTTGATCCACATTAAAGAGATTACCCCTTTTTTATTTCTAAGTCTACCCATTTAATTTGATTTGATGATACCCCTACTCACCCTGATAACAGTTCTTCTTCTCTTTGAGGACAACTTCCACACTGCACCCCCTCCACCTGTAATGTCTGAAAATATTATACCCAGGAACTGAGCTTCCATTCTGCCTTTCCCTCAGCTTTGTTTCCGTATCTTAATCCTACGTGCTGATCCGTGCTGTTAGTTCAACCATTTTACCTGAATTAAAGTAAATGCAGGTAAGCCTACTATCATGTGTATGCTCCCTGACCTACTTCAACCTTCTCCACCCATTCGATTTGCCTACTCCATTTACTGTATACGGTTTTTCCCCCTCCTCCTGCTGTGCTGTCATTTTTGGTCTCACCCTGTGCACCACAAGTTTAAACCACTCAAAGTAGAACTGCTAAGCCTCCCCACCAGGAAATTAGCTCCCACTCAAGTTTATGATGGTGCTGACTCATGCCTGAGAGGCTAGTGTCAGGTATTTTCATGCCTTACAAGGCGCAGAACGAGAGACTGTGTGGCGCGCCACTCCTCACACAGACATTTCGCAGTACAGTATTTTTCTTTTTTATTTTACGAGGTCGAGTTGCGAGCTCAACACTCAACCCAGCACGGATGGAAAGTGTACTCGGGAACGGCCCGACTGGGTTCGAACCCAGGAACCTCCGTTCCGGAGTCCGGCACTGATGTCACTGTGCTACCAGCTGACCACTCCTGTTTAGATGTAACCTAACCTTTATGTTCGAGCCAACCCTATCCCAGAAGGGATTACAATTTTCCAAATATCTCAAGCCCTGCCCCCTTGCACCAGCTCCTTAACTATTTTCTCCTTAGCTTTTTCTTCCTATTCTAACATATTACTTCGTGACACAAGGATTAATCCTGAGATTACTTCCCAAGAGGTCTTGATTTTCAACTTTTTATATAACTCTAAATTCCCTTTGCAGGACCACATTCTCTCCTTACCTATGGACTAGGAACTCTAACTGCTCCTCTTTTGGAATATTCTGTGCCCACTCCTTGACATCCATCACCCTGGCACCATGGAGGCAACACACCAAACTGGAATTCACTCCATGCCCAGGATCGCCGTTCTATCTCCATGACTACTGAGTTTTTTTTTTATCACTGTTGCTTGTCAAGAGTTTGCACTGCCCTGAATTACAACAGAGCTAGTCAGCATGGTGCCCCGATCTGCCTGCTGCTGTCATTTTCCCTGAGAGACTGTCCACCCACAGCATCCAGGAGACTCCTGTACTACCTGTCTGCCCCTCTTGGCAGTCACCCCTCTATCCTGTTGAGTTTGCAGTGTGACCATCTTCCTGAAAACTCCTATCTACAATACTTCCTGCCTCCTGTATGGTCCTCATCAAATCCAAATACTTTTTCCACCTGATCCATTTGGTCAGGGAGGAGCTGTAGCCAGACACACTTCCTGCTTCAGGAATACTTGACCTCCCTCTGATCTTCCACATTTTGCAGAAAGAGCATACCACTGCACTGACTGCCATTTCTACCTCTGACCTAAAATGTGGTTAAAGAAAAAGAAGGAAATACCTTTCTTTGACTTTATGCCCTGTTACCATTCAGCCTCACTAGTCAAAGCCTCTGCACTTAGATATCAAGCTTAGCAGTTCAGCCTCAAAAACTATTTGCCCTCCGAACAGTTATTCCACTAGAACTACAGCCTACTTTAAACTGCTTCTTTCTCTCCCCACAGGTGGTGCCAATCTGAAATTAACAAGCTCCTTACCTTGCTTACACATTTTTTAATTGCTGGCAATTTTTGCAGTTAGACTATTAAATAAAATGAGAACAGGAAAGTTACTCAATCTGGCTACAATTTTCCATACCTTTTAAATCCGGGGATAATGCCAGTTGACCTGGATATTGTGTCACCTTTAACAAAAATGGGAGCGGGCAATCAACCTATGGTCATTGATAAAAAAAAAATTTGTGGCAATAATGCAAGAGAAACTGAATTGTCATTTGTGAAAAATATAAAGGTTAGTTAACAAACAAGTATATTTTTGTTAAATCAAGTACAATAAAGGTCAATCATATCCAACAAATATATCTAATAGTTTGTAATGAAGTGGCAATGTGGATACTGAGGGTAAAGTAGTTGACATTGTGTATAAGGACCTTCAAAAATGCAAGTTAGGACATTCATAGGTGAGAGTGAAGCTTAACCAGTACCGAAGCACTCTGGGATGAAACCTGTTTCTTCGGGTAGAAGTCCTTCACAACGTTGGTGCTTCCCAGCAGAAGACAGTACTTGGAAAAGAACTTCAAGTAAGCTTGGATATCTAGCATCTGCAAACCTTCTTGTGTGCATCAAGTAAAAGTAAGTTCTGATTGTCAGGTGTCAAGTAAGCTGAAGTAGTTCAATGTTCAGCAGGATAGCTAGGCCAAATTAATTAGCATACTCCTACAGTTCTGATTTCTAGCCATTCTCTTTCCACATCCTTACTAACATTTCTTTGTAATAGTATAACCAAAACTGCCAGTGCAGTTCCTTACCCATAAAGGTTGACATATTTCAGTTGATCCCAGCCAACTCCTAGCCAGTGACATAATGCTTGGCAACTTTATCTTTAACGCGACTCCTTCATAAAGTGCACTTGCTTTCTCCATAACATACCTTTTCATTAAATAGAGGACCTTTCTCAAAATTTAAAATGGTATTCATGAATTGTCAGCAATCAAAATGATGGGGGCAAGTAAAAGAAAATTAAGAAAGTCGTACATTGATTTAACAGTCTACACATTACTTCCTTCCACAAGGAAGTGTGTTTTTTCTGTGTTGTTGTTTATTCCCAAAACTCCTGGAACCAAAACATGTTACTTCCTGGAACCATAAGTATCACTGGTCAGTACATAAGAGCTGATCCTTCTGTGATTTAAGATTAATCTCACCAAGAAGCAATGTTTAGACATTGATCTAAATGGACAGATTGGATTGGAGTTTATTAGCCATTAAGAGAGGTTGGACAAGCTTGGATTGTTTTTTCTAGGACATCAGGGGCTGAGGAGCAATCTAATAGAAGTTTTCAAAATTCTGAGAGACATTGGAAGGGTAGCTAGTAAGGTTTTTTCCCAAGCTAGAAAGGTCAAATACAAGTGGGCTTAGGTTTAATGTGAAAGGAGAAAAGTTTAATAGAGATTTGAGAGGCTTCTTTTGGTTGCACACAGGGACCGATAATTGCATCTCGGTGCAATTACTGGTGAATGGTTTTCACTAAGATGTTTGACAGCAAATGTTACATATATCTGGATCACATGATAGAATAAATAAATCACAAGCGAGAAGGTCTGCAGATGCCGGAAATCAGAGTAATACACACAATATGCTGGAGGAACTTAGGAGCCCAGGCAGTACCTACGGAAAAAAGTAAACAGTTGACGTTTTGGGCCAAGCCCTTCATCAGGACTGTTTAGTCTTTTCCATAGATGTTGCCTAGCCTGCTGAATTTCTCCAGCATTTTCTGTGTATTAGTAGACCAAATAGGTCATTATTTTATATGGTTTTATAGAGCTTTTAATTAAAATGTCAGAATAAAATAATACTGGGTAAACCTGTAGAAATAAATAACAGCCAAATCTAAAGCTCCCGGGAAGATATGAGAGTAAGATTAAAATAAGAAAATGAACTTAAGATAAATGTCATGATCATAATAATAGTAAATGTGGTGTCTACAGAGAAGAAATCCAAAATGGCAAAAGAGATTATAAGGAAAGATCAATGAACAACATGAAAGGAGATGCTGATTTTTTTTTAGTATTTAAATACTAAACAGTCAAAGGAAGGGTGCAAAGGAAAATAATCTGGTGGAGGCATAAAGGATAAATACGCCGCTTAGAGTATCATAACTCTCTGTATTAACCCAACTGTTGCTGCCAATATCACACTAAAAGAGGAGTTAGTACAGAAATTGGATATGATAAACTTGAATGACAGCTGAACTTGAAGCAGAACAGTTATCCAGTTCAGATAGGATGTGTCCTCCATTACTGAAGGGAGTAAGGCATTTTTAACATATTTCGTGACCAGAGTTTTCTGTACCTCCTTAGATCTAGGAGTGATGCCAGAAGGCTTGAAGATTATACAGTGGCGCTAGAGGGTTTGTGAACCCTGCAGAATTTTCTCTACTTCTGTATAAATGTGACCTAAAATGTGATCAGTTCTTCACATAAGTCCTAAAACTAGATAAAGAGAACCTAATTAAATAAACAACACAAAAAAATTACACTTGTTCATTTATTTATTGAGAAAAATGTTCAAATATTATATGTTTTTATTGGAAAAAGCATGTGGGCCTCTGGGGTAATGCCTTCTACAAATGCTATTTGGAGTCAGGTGTTCCAGTCACTAAGATGAGATTGAGGTGTGGGTTGTAGAGGTGCCCTGCCCTATAGAAAAGACACGCAAAGTCAGGTTACTGAGAGAGCCTACTCTTCTCAAGAAAGATCTGTTTATGTGCACCATGCCTCGATCAAAACAACTTTCAGAGGACCTTAGAAGAAGAATTATAGAGATGCATAAAGCTGGAAAAGTCTACAAAAGCATTTCTAAAAACCTGAGTGCAGTCCACAGTAAAAGAAATTGTCTACAAATGGAGGAAACACAGTACTGTTGCTGCTCTCGTTAAGAGTAGGCATCCTGCAAAGATCACACCAAGAGCACAACATGCAGTGCTGAAGGAGGTGAAAAAGAACCCAAGGGTAACAGCAAAAAAAAAACCCGCAGAAATCACTAGAACTTGCTAAATTCTATGTGTCTATTATAAGAAAAACACTGAACAAGAATGATGTTCTTGGAAGGACACCACAGACAAACCACTGCTCTCAAAAAAAGATTGCTGCATATCTCAAGTTTGCAAAAGACCACCTGGATGTTCTGCAACACTTCTGGGACAATGTTCTGTGGATAGATGAGACAAAAGTTGAATTTTTTGGCGTAAATGCACATTGCTACGTTTGGAGGAAAAAGGGCATGGCACACCAACACCAAAACCTCATTTCAACTGTGAAGTTTGATGGAAAGAGCATCATAGTTTAGGCTTTGCTGCCTCAGGGCCTGGACAGCTTGCAATTATTGAGGGAACAATGAACTCAAAATTTTATCAAGACATTTTACAGGAGAATGTCAGAGTAGCAGTCCATCACCTGAAGCTTAATAGGAGTTGGATAATGCATAAAAGACAATGATCTGAAAGACAAATTAAATCAACAACAGAATGGTTTCAAAAGAAGAAAATTTGTATTTTGGAATGGCCAAGTCAAAGTCCTGGCCTTAATCTTACAGAAATGTTGTGGAAGGACCTGAAGCAAGCAGTTCATGCAAGAAAGCCCACCAACATCCCAGAGTTGAAGCAGTTTTGTAAAGAGGAATGGCCTAAAATTCCTTCAATCCGATGTGCAGGACTGATCAATAGTTACCAAAAAGATTTGGTTGAAGTTACTGCTCTTCATGGGGGTCACAACCAGTTACTGAAAGCAAAGATTCACGTACTTTTTCCAACAAATACATGTAGTATTAGGTCATAGTTATGCAGAAACAGAGAAAATTCTACAGGGTTCACAAACTTTATAGCACTACTGTAGATATTACAACCTGTACCATAAATGGGTGAGGTGCAAAACCGGTAAAGATAAAATAATTAATATAGTTTCCATATATTATAGAACATGGAACAGTACAGCACAGGATGTTATGCCAGACTAATTAAAATAGTAATTAAATGCCTAACTAAACTAATCCCTTCTGCCTGCATAATGTCCATATCCCTCTATTCCCATCACATTCATGTGCCTGTTTAAGTGCCTCTTGTACTGGAATGCTAGTGACAATGTGAAACAGAATGAATGGTCATTTAGGAAAGAATGCGAGCTAATAAGGAAAGCAAGCATATATACAAAGACAAATCTTGACTCACAAACTTGAATTCTGTGAAGTGATCAATATTGCATATCTGGTCTTTCAAAATGCCAAGTATTGACTTACAAGGGACCTGTAGAAATGAGGGGACAGGGACAGTGTTGATGAAAAATTAATCAAGAGCTGGGATGGTTGGCAAGCAGAGGAGAAGGGTGATTGGATGAGGTAGCAGGGAGCCTGTCCTGAGCATCAACAGGAAGGTTTAAAAGAAAAGTCTAATACAGAGGTAAGAGAGTAATTGGAGGAACCAGCAGAGAGGCAGTTATGATTAGCTAATTGAGAAGCACACCAGCCAATAAAAAGAAGGCAAGGAAATGTGGAGTGGCCATTGTGAGAGCGGCCAGTATTTGAGACTTTGGTGCAAGATGTTTTGGTGGGAAGAGTTACAGATAAGAACAGCTAAGGTCTGTTACTTTTAACTTTTCATACTGCACTTTGAAAAGTATGAAAAGAACTCCAACCACCAGGTTCAGGAACAGTTATTACCCCTGGACCATCAGGCTCTTGTGCCAGTGGAGATAACTTCATTCGCCCCGACACTGAACTGTTCCAACAACCTATGGACTCACTTTCAGGGACTCTTCATCTCGTGTTCTCAATATTTATTGTTTGTTTATTTGTTTATTATTATTATTCCTTTTATTTCCCTTTGTCTTTGTACAGTTCGTTGTCCTTTGCACATTGGTTGTTTGTCCGTCATGTTGGGAGTGGTCTTCCATTGATTCTGTTGTGGTTCTTGGATTTACTTTGTATGCCCGCAAAAGAACGAATCTCAGGATTGTATATGGTGACATATATATACTCTGATAATGAACTTACTTTGAGATTTGAAGTAAGCAGTATGGTAGTCAGGGAGGTGTGCCTAGCTATTGCTCTTGAAGGACTGGATCATGAAACTGAAGCTGGTGCTGGAGTACAAGATTGGAGGACTTGTGTGCAGTATAGAAAACTGTCAAAGAACACAGGAGAAAATAAATCTGTTAGAGATATGGTCAAAACCATAACAGATGAAATTTAATACAGGCAAGTGTGGGTGCTGTACTTTAGGAGGTCAAATTTAAGTATACATTTAATGACAGGATCATTAACAGCATTGTTGTACAGAGGAACCTTGGGGTCCAAGTCCCTAGCTCTCTGAAAGTGGTTACATAAGTATATAGGTTGCTTTAAAAGAAGTGTATGGCATGCTTGCCTTCATATTATATTGAATATATGAGTAAAGCCGTAACATTGCAAATATATAAAATTTTGGTTAGGCCGTTGCAAACAGTTCTGGTTGCCTTATTATAGGAAGGGTGTGGAGGGTGCCGAAGAGGTTTAGCGAAATTCTGCCTGGATTAGAGGATATGTGCTATAAAGTGAGGTAGAAGAAACCTGAGTTTCTTAGAGGCTGAAGGGACCTGATAAATCTTTATAAAATTATAGGAGGCATAGATACGGTAGACAGACAGAATTCTTTCCCCAGGTAGTTAAATGCTAGAAGACATGCGATTATGCTGAGAAGGGGGAAGTTTAAAGGGGATGTGCGTGGCATGTTGTTTTGTGCACAGAGTGTGCTAAGTGCCTCGGATGGGCTGCCAGGAATAGTGATGCAAGCAGATATGGTGGAGATATTTAAGAGTCTGTTAGATAGGCGCATGAATATGCAGGGAATGGAGGGATACAGCAGAGAAGATTTAATATAATTCAGCATCATGTTTGACACAGACATCATGGGCCAAAAGGCCTTTTCCTGTGTTGTACTGCTCCATGTTCTTTGTTTGATATTCATATCTACATGAGTCATATTCAGATCTGTAAAGTATATGACAAAGAGTAATAATTCCAGCACCGATTCCTGGGAGATGTTTGTCTGGATTCCAATCACAGCCTTTCATAACCGTCCTCTGCCACCTATTAGCAAAGTCAATTTACATTCAGTTTATTAGTTTATCTTGGATCCTGTGGCTTTTAACTATTTTGGAAAGTCTCCCATGTGGGACCTTCTTATTGGTATCGAGCCTTAAATGCCAGTCTCTGTTCACGATACATAAACAACATCTGAATATGGTAGTTACCCACCATCCTTCTGGCTCCTCAAGCCTTTGTAATTGAATAGCTTCTAGCTGATAATGGATGTGGCTCATACTTGCCTGGCTACCAGGCTGAGCAAATTAAAGCTAAATTAAATCTCATTTGAACTTAACACTTCTGTATCCTTGTTTAATAATTTTTACATCATTGTGGATAAAATCTAGATATCAATCTTTATACAAAACTTAAAGAAATTATTTTGACATGCAACTTGGCTGCTGGTATGAGAATATATGTAGCTTTTTCTTATGGAACACGTTCAAAATGCTGGAGGAACTCAGCAAGTCAGGCAGCATCAATAGATGGGGAGTAAATAGGCAACGTTCTGAGCCAAGACCAACTTTCAAGGGTTAAAATTGAAAAAGAACAATTAACATTGCACAATATGTGGCATCCAAAGCAATCTGCATTACATTATTTTATCTTTTAAATTATCAAAATCTTAAATGCTTCATTTTGAAAAGAAGGTTCTCCCAGTTCCTCAAGCAGATCAGGGCTTCTCTCCCTTCTCTCCTCCTGCTTCAGTCTCACTCTTTGTCCTACTGGCCCGGCTTCTGTGTTTCCCTTCCACGCATTCTGAATATGGTCTCCTCTCACCAGAATTTCCTTCCCCATCCAGTCATGTTGCCTAGCAGAAAACAGAACAATATTGACCCTGCTGTTAAATCAGACAGGATCTCCAGGTTCCTGGCTCACCCAAATTATCTTTAGAGTGCAGTCTCTTTAAGTTGTTGTGTAGGAGGCAGCCACTGTGCAATGTGTTCAGCATGACCAGCTGCTCTGCCAAGGTTCCAGTGTGACCAGCTGGTGTACCATGAAACTAGCAGGACACAGTCACCATTTTGAGTATGCTGCCCCCTTTAGTATAAAAGCAACATTGTGCATAAAGAGAGGGTAGTCGATAACGAGCAAAGTAGTTGCAGAAGTAGAGGCATATTGTACATTGACACTCATTATTATAGTTCATCTCTTCTTGGCTGTGCAACTCTTTCTTCATTCAATTTTACTTTCTCTTGAAATGTATCATGATCTTTATTATTTGTTGCAGTTAATTTTTAGTTATAATTTTCACCTTTGACTAATGAATCTGCTTTCTTAAATTCTTTTCATCAGATTTAAGATGAAACCTCAGTCAGTTTGTTAACCCAATTGTCAGCTGTGGTTTTATGGAAACTATTTCCAGAAAATTGAGACTTTCTATGCAATTTTTGTTGAAATGAGAAGAAAGCAGTTTTTGTTTTCTCCTGGGAGCTCAGTTTTCAAACAATTAGTCAGAATTAAAATTATTTGAATTTAATTTTGCTGGAGCGTGCTTAACATTTCTTCTTTTATTTTTCTTGCTTGCTGTAATACTGTATGTCTCTTATTTGCTACCTTATTTTTATATATTTGATTTTTCTGATTTAGAGTGGATAATTCTGTGTGTTTGCATGAATTAATAATTTGCTTTTAATATTTAATTTTTAAACTGCTCCTGAAGCTCCACTTTGCCTTCCTGCTTTAAATCCAGCCATAGACTGGATAGATCTCAGAGTGGCGAATCACGGATATTGTCATTTACAGACATCTTGATTAGGTAAGAAACGTTGAAAGTGTCTGGATGTGCCAGTTACTTTCTTGCTACTTATCTGAAGAACAGGAATAGAATTTACTACCCTCTAGTGGCTACATTTAACAGTAGTTGCAGTTTTAAAGAAATGTAGCTATTTATTTTTCGTTAATTTATTTAGAGATACAAAGTGGAATTGGCCCTACCAGCCCTTCAAGCTGAGCTGCCTAGCAAACCCTGACAACTGCAATTTAACCTAACCTAATCCCGGGACAATTTACCATGACCAATTAACCTGCTAATCAGTACGTCTTTGGACTATGGGAAGGAACTGGAGTACCTGAAGAAAAACCACGCATTCCACAGGGAGGATATACAGAGTCTCCTTACAGAGGACACTGGGATTGATCTCTGAACTCCGATGACCCAAGCTGTGGTAGTGTCAGAGTAACCTCTATGCTACCGTTTAAGTTTATGTTCCTTTGTTCTGGATTCCCTCCCCCACCAGAGAGACTGGTTTCGTTCCAACCTTTCTAAGCTATAAAAACTTAAATCAATTTAAACACCTAATTTGAATCCTCCTTGAATTTTACCAGAGAGAATACAATTCTTATCCATGCTACTTTCCTTGCAGTTTAAATTTATCTTTACCTTTGGGTGACCCGATCCTGCATCTTCTCCTTCTAAGGGAGAAGTCATTCCCCTTTGAAAGAAAACTATATGTATTGCCAATTTAAGGCAGGAATAACATGAAGTTTTCTCTCAAACAGTGGCAGAAGTGGAGTTTTTAAATATTTTAAGGCAGAGTTGGATAGGTATTTTTAAGCATGAAGTGAAGAGTTATGGAGGGCAGATAGAAAAGCAGAGCTGAAGTTACAGTCAGATTGACCATGATCCTTTTAAACAGTGCAGTTAACTCAAGGAGCTTCCCCCTGCTCTGAATGGCATGTTCATATGCTTGAGCCCTACCATTGCTTAATGAGCTGAGTCATGTCTTCTGTAGTCACCCTGCCTCTGAGTTGATTCCTTCCCCTTCTGCCTGATTGCAGCCCACTAACATTAGGTATCCCTTTCTTGTAACACTCACCTTTAACCTAGCATCTTTTACCATTGCAGTGTTAATTAATACTAAACTAGGTCCTGTGGAGATACTGCTAATAGGATGCCTTATGTATAAAACATACCAAATCTAGTGTACAGGTGCAAAATTAATATAAAAATCTCATGCACAGTTATTCTCTAGCTATTTGGCATCCAGTTAAGTAGTACCTCAGTTTTAATGTTCTCAACTTTGGTTTTAAATTCCTTCATGTTTCATAACACAGTACCTCTGCAATCTTCTTCAAAGGTATTGCTCAGCTATTTACAACCCTCCATTTCTGGCCTCTTAATCTTCCACTATCACCAACTGTGATATCATCTGCCATGTTCCTAGGCTCTGAAATTACTTTCCTATATTTTCCTCCCTGACTGCTCCCTTCAAGTTAAGTCACTTTTTATTGTCATTTCAACCATAACTGCTGGTACAGAGCATAGTAAAAATGAGACATCGTTTTCCAGGACCATGGTGCTACGATGCTGCTTTAAAACTGCCTCGTTGTCCAAACTTTTGGTCATCTGTCCCAACATATTTATTGGCTTGAGGCTACTTTTATTTGCTAACATTGCTGAATCAGAATCAAGTTTAATATCACTGGCATTTGTTGTTTTGTGGTGAAGTACATTGCAATACATAAGAATAAACATATATAAATTACAATAAGAAATATATATTAAAAATTGCATAAGTAGTGTAAAAAGAGAGCAAAAAAATTGGTAGTATTCATGGATTCATTGTCCATTCAGAAATATGATGGGAGAGGAGAAGAAACTGTTCCTGAAACATTGAGTGTGTATCTTCAGGCTTCTGAATGTCCTCCTTGATGGTATCAATGAGTAGAGGCTTCATTGAGAAGAGAAACTAAGATGCTTCGTTAAAAATTGCACAGTTGATGACCTCATCTCAAGGGCAATAAAAAGTCTCATTAAAGCGTGCTATAGCTTAGAAAGGATATACTGCTTTAGGGGAAGAAATTGCAGTACAAGATCACCAGAAGATGCTTGGTCCAAGGTAAAATTACAAGGAAAGGTTGCTTGGATAAGAATTGTACTCCCTGTGCTAAAGTTCAAGGAGGATTTTAATTTGGTGTTTCAGGTGATTTAAGTTTTTATAGGTTAGAAAGGGTGGAAAGAAACCAGTTTCTCTAGTGGGTGAGGGAATCCAAGACAATGGAACATAAAATTAGAGCAAGCTCTTTCTTTAACAAAAGGGGTATCTGGAACAACTCTCCAAAACCCTTCTCTGCTAACAATCAAAACCCTCACTCTGTAACTAACAGATCGTTAGGCTAGGAAATTAATTAAGGTATTAGGTAGAATTAAGATATAGATCAGCCCTAATCTGGTACAAAAAGGTGAAAGAGATCAGAGTCATTGTTCATCAATGCCTTTTCCATAAACCAACAAAACTTAGGTTGCATGGTTTATTTAGTACATACAGTGCAGTATAAAGCAGTTGATGGGTAGCTTTTCTAAAGATGCTTAATTTTTATTTTTGAACTTTAAATTAGTGCTGTTCATCAGGATTTTTTTAATAATTACTTCCTTACCATTGACTTTGGACTCAAATGTGTAGTTACCAGTCAGTTTCCTACTGTCCTTCTTGAATAAAAGTGCCACATTTGCTATTCTCCAGTCATCTGGCACTTTCGGCCAACAAAAATTAACAAACCTCTGTCAAGCTCCCAAAAATCTTTTCCCTTGCCTTCCCTAGCTTGGGGTCATCACCAATCCTAGGAGTTTATCCACTTGTAAACAAGCTAAAACATGTGGTTCCAGTAGTTCCCAACCTTTTTTATGCCAGGGACCAATACCATGAACCATGAATCCTAATCTGGGAACCCTTGGTCTAAAACTTTCACCTTTCTCTTGTTAATATAGACTAGAATTTTACTGTCTCCCTTCCTGAATTCTCCAGCTACAACCCTCTTTCCCTTGGTGGCATCCTAAACAGTGGGAAAGCAAATATGAGGCTGGAAATGGGTTTATAAGATTATGACAGGCATAGACAGAGTAGATAGCCTGTATAATTTATCCCATGGTCGAGATCTCTAACAATAATATGCATAAGTTTAAGGTGAGCAGAGTAACTTGCAGGGGAAGTTTTTTTTTTAAGCACAGCATGTAGTGGGTGCCTGGATTGTGCTGCTAGGAGTGGTAATGGATATAATTATGCTAGAGGCTCTTAGATAGGCTCCTGAATGTGCAAATAGTGGAGAGATATGGATATTGTGAGGAAGAAGGGATTCATTTCATTACCAGTTTAATTAGCCTGGCACAACATTATAGGCCAAATGGCTTGTTCCTGTGCTATTCTATGACTCTGTGTTATTGTAGCCTCGTTTAAGCCTTTGTTAATAGGAGAAATTAAGATTAGGTTTATAATCATTCTTGAATTGGGAGTCTTGACAAAGGAACAGCTACTGAAGTCAGTGATAGGGTCTCATCTTTTAACAATTAAGAAGAATGATTTGGATGAGGGAACCACATTTCAGTAGGAAAGAGAGGGGAAGAAAGTGAGTGATGTCTGGCATGGTGTCAGTGAGAGTGGGCAATAACAATGAGAGGGAGCAATTTAAGTAGAGGGAGAGAGGGAAGAGTTTGAGAGGGAATGGGCAGTGAGAGTGGGGTGATCAATGTCAGTAGGGTTGGGGATATTGAATGGAGGAGGTGGCATTGAGAGTGAGGGAACCATATGGTGGATTGAGAGCCCAGAAGCGTGAGGGAGATAGCAATGAGTACAGAAGATGGTATTATGTGGGAAGAGCTGCACGTGGGGGAGAGCAGCAGTGTGATAGGGTGAGCAGTGTAAGTAAGTTTGAGGAAGGAAGGGCAGCATCAGTAAGGAAGGAAAATCTGTCTGACTTTAGGTTGCAGAGCTGTGAATAACCAGTGATAGACAGGACATTGTCACCCAATGGATGGAAATGGTTTTAAAGACAATCCATTGAGGGATGGAGTGTCTATGTCCACAGATGAGTTTAAAATATAAAAGCGACATTTTATTTTAAAAGCAGTTTACATAACTTATTTCATTGATTCTTTGAAATCAGATTTTTTCCTATGTATGGAAATTTAAAGTTATCTGTCAATGCTAGAGGTGCTTTATTTTAGTGAAAGCATTGGCCTTTTGTAAGGTTAGTGTTTGTGCATTGAGATATTGGCATAATAGATCTTCTTGACTTGCATGTGTTTTTGTGTAATGTCAGTTGATACCTGATTTTTTGATCTGGCTCCACGTTTTCCACTGATGATGGTTCAGCCGCCTGCCGATTCCTCTTTGCTGGCTCAGTTCACACAAAATTATGATATACAGTTTTGCAAATAATTCTGAAATATGAAAAAATTCCTGCCTGAGTGAGTTTATACTGTGTATATAATAGTTTTAATATAAAATGTAACCATAATGTGCATATAAGTGGGGAACTACATTATTACAGCCTATCGTGGTTTTTAATTGGCCTATAGAGGACTATTAATCCTACTTTTTGCACACCTTAGTCCTGACATCTTGCAATGTTCAGTTATTTCTGGAATTAACACATCAATTCCCCAAATCCACATTGGATTTACCTTTCACAGCCCTCTTAGATTAGCCATAACACCTTCAGTGGACAAGTGTTATTCCAGTTCAGAAGAAGCTTTGCAGCCCTGCATATCTTCAGATGTGACCCTTTGGGGTTGGAGCTAATGTCACAATGTTTTTCAGAGTTCTGATAACACCCAAATAAAATGGTCAATGTTTGTGCAATCCTATTGCATCTTGTGAGTTCCAAGCAGAAATCATCAACATGCCAATTGCTATCCATCAAATCATGCTGCTGCATTCTCAACCAACTCTTGCTTGTTATATTGATTTTTTGCTAATGAAAGGGTTAAACATTAGCAAATGATTGTCAAAGATTGCTTTAATTGTGCCATGATTATTGTTTTTGACTGGATTGTTTTAACATTCACCCTGCCAACATTCCAGCATTTTTGAATGATTGAAATCATAACTGTTTTTGTATCATGTTTTAAAGAGTGCATTGCCTTTATGATTTACGATCTAACATTATATTCCTTCTTTGTTTTCCTTTCCTGTCCTCCTCCTCTTCCACCATTGGATCCCATGTACTGGCATTAGTGAAATACAGCACTCTCTTGACAGGGCTAGGAGTGCTAGCACCAACTGTTTGAGACCAGATTCTAGTTTACAGTCACCAGAACAAGACAGGTATATCCAACCCTTTTTTATCCTTGTCATCTGTGCTGATGATTCCGTGTTTCTTTAGTCGTGACCCTGTAGGTTTCTTAGTTTTGTGTCATATTCCGATTGTAGCAGTGTTTACAATGTTTTTTACCCTTTTGCTCAGGTGAATCCTCAGACTTGAACCGTATTAACCTTGTGTATATCTTTTACATTAAGTGCTCGGCAGTTCAATAATTTTGCTTTCCTTGCTTACTTTTCTTCCTCCAGCTTGTAGAAAGCCTTTCATATGTTGACAGTGATCTGTACCCCATTACTCAGTGGCTAGTGTTTAGGAACAAAAGTTAAGAGTTTAAAATTGAATCTTTTTAAACAGAATTCAAGCAGATGCTATTATAATTATAATTTCATGAATTAAAATAGAAGTAGGTCCTATTTGATTCTGCCTGCAAATTTACCTGGGTTTCTGAGTTATGAGGTTTGGTCTGTAATCACTTTAAGCCTTGATGGGATAATCACAAATTAGAATAGTAAAATATACAAAAATATACAAAATCTTCATCTTAGTTCAGGAAGTGATGTATATGCAAGCAGAATATTTAGTGAAGTTCCCTGTTCCTGGTTGTTATTTATTCACTCCTGAAGTGTGTGTGTCCAACTAGTCCAATGTTTGTGTAGCTGGATCCTACTGAGTGTCACTGGTAGGGGATTTCCAGATATCCTTAATTACATTTGTATCTTCTTGGAAACCTTCCAGAAAAGGTCTGGACATTTACCAATGGATAGTGGGATTACTACCTTTAATTGGATATAAATAGGAGGGTTCATTCACTCCAAGGGTATTTTGCGTTTTCCCTTTTCAACTAACCCACTCAGGCTCCAACTATTGTTCTTAATGTACCTATAGTCAGTTCCACATGCCAATTGGAAAGCAAACAAATTCTTCCTTACCCCATGGTAAAATCCTTGACTGTCAGTTAAATCTTTATTCTCATCTCTTTTCTGTAGTCCCTTGGGTTTGAAGATGAATAGTTTCCATTCAGGCTCTGAAGTAACTGATGAGGCAAATTCTGCACAACAGATTCTTCCATTGATGGGGAGGAGGTGTCTGTAGCTTGGGCCAGGATGCTGGGCTCTATGTGCTCCCAAAGCACAATTTTAGTGCTTTCAATGCCATCTTTACATTTGTGTACTGGAAATGACAAACACTCTTGAGTCTTGAATTCAAATGCTCCTTCAACAATATTCCCAACTCTAGTAACTTCACAACAAAACTTGAAGAGCTTTCTCAAGAGACTAATTTTCAATTCCTAGAGCTTCTAGTTCAATTGAGGAGGCTTTGCACCCCTAAACTGTGTGGATGTAGTTAAAATGCACCCTAAGCATTAAATTAAAAATAATCACTATTAGGAATAATTAAAGCACTGCAGGTGTATACTGGTTGATGCATAAACTGCAGTTTTGTGAATATCTTCAGTAGTTAAACATCTCAATCATTGCCAAAGAAACAATACACTTGTTTTGAAACACAAATGTTATCAGGATTACAAGCACCTTGTGCATACTCTTGCTCAGTATCCCCAAACCTCATGGCTTTAGAGGCAGCACAAAAGTAGATTTGTTCCACTGGGTCACTTGTGGCGAATAGAGGGGATAGTTAAGGCATGAATATTTTGAGTTATATCTTTCTTGGAACTGAGGAGTATATGTTTAACTAACAGTTCCCTCTTTGATTGTAACAAAGTACTTCAAGTGGAAAGAAATTTCACTGGTGCTGTGAGTTTAGCTTTCAGCTGTTTGCCCTAAATCTAAGTTTAGTCGTGATATTGAGTGCCTGAGTAGCAAAATATTTCCCAGCCCTGAACACCCATTGTGGCAATCACACCAACTTAATCTCTCTTCCCTTGGCAATTAAGTCTCAAATTTGGGCATAACCCAGTGGATCGACTTCCAGTTTCATTTAAAATCTCAAGAGTGTTGGTACTCACTCTAGCCTGATGAGTATACACAGTAGCTTTGCTGCCATGATCAAATGCTTTAAGTGGCTGGAATTGGAATACAGAGGTCACCAGTCACAAAATGTAATTGAAAGTTGGAATCTCTGATTTTTCCTTCCTGATGCAAATAGGATGTTTGTATGTCACCAAAGCTCAAAGTAGTTACTTTTTTTCCCTCAATATCCTTCAAAGGCCATTAACTACATGTTAGCTTTTTACTGTTGTTTTCATACAGCAGATTTAATTAAGAAATTGATTTAAACTGTTTGAAATTTAATAGTATACTGTATATAATTTTTAAAATCATTGGACAGGATTAATTTTCTATATTTACATATAACAGTATAAACATGTATTTTGTATTTGTGTTCTGCACCTTGAGGTCAAATCCTAATGCTTAAGAGCTGAAGACAAACAAAATATGTTGTGCATATAAAACAAAGGGGAAAAACAAAATATATCAAAGACAAAGGTATATTTTGCTCGAATGCATTGTTTAGAACCTGTCAACATATTAAGGGCCTTTCTCCTTCATGTTATTTAGAGTTTTTATTCTCCTTAGGCTGTGCTTCATCCTTGAACAGAGCAACTTAAAAACTAAGAGTATTGACAAGATGTGCATAGGCAGTGTTTGGCTTTAATTTGGACAGGCGAAATGCATGGAAGCCAACCAGCTCTTTCTGAGCACTGCACAAGGTACAGGCATTGTGGCAGCTTTCTTCACTTTTCCTCACTTTCGGCTGCTTTGCCAGATTTTCCAAGCTTTGCAAGATTGACTGGAGGTACTTTGATGTTTTCTTGTATTGCTCAGCGGTAAACAGCCAACTGGAACAATGCCCCAGATAGACAGTGGTTTTGTAGGATGGTGATGTGTTTAGACACAATATGGTACTGCATCTACTAAAAATAACTGGATGTCAAATAAAGTCAAGCTAGTAAAATCCCTTCTTATCCTTGTACGTTTTCCTAGTGATTTAATGGTTTTCCTTGGTAGGTTTTGATACTAGCCTGGCCGAGTTTGACTAATCCAGGCCTGACTTCTCAAAAAGGTTACCAGTTGAATTGTGCTTCCTGAAATATTTCATTCTTTACTTTTTTCCCGAATAAACTTGCACTCATAGTGCATTCCCCTCAGACTCAAGCAGTGAAAATCACACCTATGTGATTCAATGACAAAAGAGAACCTTTATGCCATCTTAACACATTTGAAGATATTAAGAAATATATTTGGAATAAGTGTACCACAAAAACTTAGAAAAGGGAAAATTTAACTTTCACAAGGTAAGCATTTAGATGGCAGCTATGACTTATTTCATACTCCCCAAATTCTTTCACTTAGCTTGTGTTGAGAGAAGCCACATGCCTTCATTGAAATGATGAAAACTGGAGTCATCCTTAACAGGCATAGCAGGCTGATGTGGACCTTATTATTCATCACACAGAGCGCCAGCTGACCAATTCAACATAATGCTGTGAACACTATTATCTTTCATATTAATCATGTGACAGAACAAAAATAATTTAAAATATTTGTAATTCGTTGTGAAATACCAGAGCTCTAACTGTAATCACTTAATTGGAATCAAGATTCCAAAACTTATACATACGTCTAAAAAAGGTAACTTCCTCTTCTCAGTGCCAAGCTGGTTAAAAACATCCTCCAAACCAGTAGGATAGATCTATATGGAGTCTGTAATAGACTTTAGGATTCCTTATCAAGAAAAGGGAAATCAGCAAGGCATCTATTTGCATGCTTTGGCTAAACCTGCTGTGTGGGTGTGTGTGTGTATACTTTGTGGTTGTGATACGGTGTGTATGACTACACATGCACGTGTTGCATGTGTGCAGCATTATGCATGTGTGATTATTAGGTGGAGATGGGTTAATCTTCAATAACAATACCACACATTGTGGATTATTTGGGCTCACTTCAAAGTCAGAGAGTCATACATCACAGAAGTAGGCCCTTGGAGCCATGCCAACTATTAAACCCAAGGAGCTTGCAATGAAGCAATGGTCCTGAATCCTTGTGTTCTCAGTGAGCAGAATGATAAATTCACCAAAACCCAGACCAAAGGAAGGAGCTGGAAAGCTCAACATGCAGAAGGGTATCGTGTGCTACCCTTTGAGAAGTAAGGCATATCCGTTTTACATTTGCCTTTTATATGTCCAATTCTGTAACTTCTCCTCTTTGAAATTCCAACTCCTCCATGTAAATCCCAAGATTTAGAGGTCCAGTATTTAGGAGGGTATCAAGAGAGAAAAATGCCCAAAAAAAATTGGATGATTTTATTTTCTAAATAATATTCTGTGGTTCATTCAGCATGCTTTCATTTTGAACATTTGTTACATATCATCTACACTACATCAAGTAGCATTGGATATGTCAGCACAGGGTCAGTTTCCAGACCATTGATCTGGAATTAGTGTCATCAACCAAACTGCAGAGGGATTTCATCAAGCTCTGGAACATTCCATTCCTGTTTAGTGATCACAGTTTTCATCATCATTTGATGGCTGATTAGCATGTTCACAGACTTTTTTTGGTAACAGGGTTGGTCTTGAGAATGTTATGGCAGATTATTTGAAAAAGTTAAATCCCTAGGCTTCTACATAATATTCAGAGTAGATGGGAAAAGCCTTGTATATCACTATTTGAACAGATAGACTCATCAGAAGTAATGCACAGGGCTCATGTTTCATTGGATAAATCCACCATCATGAGATTATCATTATTAATAAGGAAGGTCACACATTTCTCATAGTCATACAGCACAGAAATGGGCCCATTATGTCCTTGCCAACCATTTTGCTCATCCATACTAATCTCATTTGCCCACAATAGGTCTGTGCCTTGCCCATTCAAATCCCTGTCCAAATGCCTTTTCTTTTCCAATGCAGTGATCTAATCTGATCCCACCATCGCCTCTGGCAGTGCATAGCAGATACATTCTGTGTAAAACCTTTGCTCTGAGATCTCTTTTAATACTTCCGTCTTACAGCTTAGAGCTATTTTGGTATACTTACTGAAGAAATAAGATTCAGATTATCTACCTTCAGTTTCCAGAAATCCTCAAAGTCACAGTCATGGAAGAAGTGTATTAGGTGACCTCACCATCTATTACACAAGAAGGGGATGATAAAGTAGCGTACAACAGAAAGCCACATTTTTTCACATGGTGGGGATAAATTTCAAGCACCGGACAAACCATAACAAAATCTCTAAAAAAGGATGCATCAAACAAAAGGACATCATAAGTGTGAGGTCTAACACAGAGTTATACAAGATGCACATTACCAGATTGCCTGCATATTCCCACTGTCTAATGCAACTTTGGACAGACCTTTTTACTTCAAACTAACGTAAATTTGATCAAAACATTCCAGCAGTTGCATAAAGATTGAATGATAGCATCACCATCATTTGTCATCACCATTTTCAGCTCCACATCATTCATGGGCAAAATTATCATTATAAAATCTCAATTAGTTTCCATGTTACTTATGTTGAGACACCTGGGGTACACTCCTAGTCAGCCATCTACCGCTAAGCCTTTGCTAGCAGTTTCTGGTTCCCAGTCTCTGTTTAACTTGTCTATGTATCTTCCTGTTTCATGGTGGAACAGGTGGTTTCATTCCCTAGATAGGAAACGACCTCCTAGTCCCAGGATTCACATCCAGCATGCCTCTCCAGAAGATGACAGGTACTGAATAATTCGAAGTGTACATGAAGTTATATGTATAGCAAAATATGCTGGCTCATTTGGAACATCTAACTGTTTTTAGTTCAATTAGTGATTTTCAATACCAAGTATAGTTGACAATTCTAATTTTCTGCTTTTGATCTGTGGTAAATGACTTCCAGTTTATATCCTTGTTCCATGTTCCAGTCTACAGTCTGGTACTACAAAGAATAGGTTTCACCATCAGAACTTCGTATCAATTTTAATCATCCTTCGCCTTCATATGTTTCTACTGATTGTTGAACCTAGATCACTTCCACAGCTTATACAGTACCAATGTGTTATTCAGTGCAACGTGAAAAAAGAGAAGTTTCTTTTGGAAAAGTTTGAATCTATAGAACACTAAATTATTTTGTTTCTGAAAATGTACACTAAACTAGCACTGTACAGTTGGGGGTGGGTGTGAGGGTACAAGGCTGTTTGGTATGGTTCCCTGGGAGCATGGGTTTCAGACATGAACCTCAACTGTTTGTGGCATTTGGTACTGCTTGTTTGGCTCTATTCATTGCAGCAGTCCCCTGCAGCGAAGGTGGTCCAGTGCTGTGTTGCCACAGCTCCAATTTACCCAGAGCATTGCTGAAGACATTGCTCTAGGTGTAGTTAGATCACAGTAGGAGTCAGGCACGATGCCCTTCCCCAATTCACAGTGCTGATGTCGGAAACCCCATGGTTGAGTTGGCAACCCAAGAATGTCTGTTGTTCCAGGTGCTCCTCCTCTGCCAAAATCAGCTGAAGGTGTCAAGAAAGATTGGTGACTACAGCAAACTATGGCATTTTAGGATCGGTGCAGAAAAAAATGTTAGATAATCTATATACGCAAACACGAGGAAATCGGCAGATGCTTGAATTCCAAGCAACACACATAAAAATTGCTGGTGAATGCAGCAGGCCAGGCAGCATCTCTAGGAAGAGGTACAGTCAACATTTCGGGCCGAGCCCCTTCGTCAGGGCTAACTGAAAGAAGAGCTAGTAAGAGATTTGAAAGTGGGAGGGGGAGATCCGAAATGATAGGAGAAGACAGGAGGGGGAGGGATGGAGCCAAGAGCTGCACAGTTGATTAGCAAAAAGGATATGAGAGGATCATAGGACAGGAAGCTTAGGGAGAAAGAAAAGGGGGAGGGAGGGAGCCCAGAGGATGGGCAAGAAGTATAGTGAGAGGGACAGAGGGAGAAAAAGGAGAGAGAGAAAAAGAATGTGTGTATATAAATAAATAACGGATGGGGTACGAGGGGGAGGTGGGGCATTAGCGGAAGTTTGAGAAGTCAATGTTCATGCCATCGGGTTGGAGGCTACCCAGACAGAATATAAGCTGTTGTTCCTCCAACCTGAGTGTGGCTTCATCTTTACAGTAGAGGAGGCTGTGGATAGACATATCAGAATGGGAATAAGACGTGGAATTAAAATGTGTGGCCACTGGGAGATCCTGCTTTCTCTGGCGGACAGAGCGTAGGTGTTCAGTGAAACGATCTCCCAGTCTGCGTTGGGTCTCGCCAATATATAGAAGGCCGTATTGGGAGCACCGGATGCAGTATATCACCCCAGCCGACTCACAGGTGAAGTGTCGCCTCACCTGGAAGGACTGTCTGGGGCCCTGAATGGTAGTGAGGGAGGAAGTGTAAGGGCATGTATAGCACTTGTTCCGCTTACAAGGATAAGTGCCAGGAGGGAGATCGGTGGGGTGGGACGAATGGACAAGGGAGTCGCGTAGGGAGCGATCCCTGCGGAAAGCGGGGGGGGGGAGGGAAAGATGTGCTTAGTGTGGGATCCCGTTGGAGGTGGCGGAAGTTACGGAGAATAATATGTTGGACCCGGAAGCTGGTGGGGTAGTAGGTAAGGACAAGGGGAACCCTATTCCTAGTGGGGTGGCGGGAGGATGGAGTGAGAGCAGATGTGCATGAAATGGGGGAGATGCGTTTGAGAGCAGAGATGATGGTGGAGGAAGGGAAGCCCCTTTCTTTAAAAAAGGAGGACATCTCTTTCTTCCTGGAATGAAAAGCCTCATCCTGAGAGCAGATGCGGCGGAGACGGAGGAATTGTGAGAAGGGAATGGCATTTTTGCAAGAGACAGGGCGAGAAGAGGAATAGTCCAGATAGCTGTGAGAGTCAGTAGGCCTATAGTAGACATCAGTAAATAAGCTGTCTCCAGAGATAGAGACAGAAAGATCTAGAAAGGGGAGGGGGGGAGGGATGTGTCAGAAATGGACCAGGTAAACTTGAGGACAGGGTGAAAGTTGGAGGCAAAGTTAATGAAGTCAATGAGCTCAGCATGCGTGCAGGAAGCAGCGCCAACACAACACGGACAGATACCAGAATAGGTTTGGAACATAGATTGTTCCACAAAGCCAACAAAAAGGCAGGCATAGCTAGGACCCATACGGGTGCCCATGGCTACACCTTTAGTTTGGAGGAAGTGGGAGGAACCAAAGGAGAAATTATTAAGAGTAAGGACTAATTCCGCTATTCTGTTGGATGTGATATGTCAGGTTGTGCAATCTCTTGCCATAGAGAGTTTAGAAGTGTACTTCATGTGACAAGGTGTGGCAGAAGTGCTCTGCAAACCTGCCTGGTGACTAATGGCAGTTCCCTACAGGGTGAGCATGTGCCTCAGGTCAGCTTTGGTGGACTTAGAGATGAAGAATTCTGTAGGCAAGACTATAGAAGAAAGCTGATGTGATTCAAGCGGCCTATCAAAGAGCCTGTAGAAAATAGTAAAGAGCATGGGGAAGATTTTATTGCACTCTTCATACAGATTTGCCTGGAACCTAAACACCTTCCTCTCCATTTGGGAAATGGTACCAGCTCACCACAAGCAATCACAGACCCAGCTACACAGCAATGAATTCAGCAGAGCATGGTTGGGGCCTCCATTAACTCAGTGCTGGAATTTGGGAGTTCCAAATGCAAATGGCCAGTCTTCCTCTCTGCCAAATATGTCCCACTCACTGCTGGCTGGACACAGACTGTGACCACCCAGGCTCCAGATCGGTACAAATTTTGATGCTCTGAAAAGGCCTTTGGGGATTGCAAAATCATCACGGACCTGCTCAGAGAAGTGCTAGTGAACCACGAATATGTTGTCCCCTGAAGGTTTGAGCCTCTGTGCCCTGCCACTAGACAATCCGTAGTTCCTCACAGATGATTGATCCTTAGTCAATTCAGATTGCTACTGTGACTGGTGTGCCGGTGCTGTCCCCAGCTGAACCATCCTTCTCAGCCACCTGCTGCCCCCTTAACTCCAAGAGAGCAGCAACACAGGGAGAGTACAGGCAGGGAAGTTTACTGTGCTGTATCTCTAAATATCTTATTTTTAATTACTGGGTTCCCTTGCAAACTCTCCACTGCTTCCTATGTTCCAGTGAGAACAAACCTAGTCTGTCCTATTCCTCCTTTGAACTACATTCCAACCAGCATCATGGTGAATCCCTTCTGTTCTCGCTGTCTATTGTTACCACATCCTTTCTGTACCGTGGTGGTTAGAGATGTGTGCATTACTCCACGTGCAGTCTAACCAATGTTTTAAAGGCAAGCATACCCATGCCTCCTTCACTATCTTATCTACCTGTGTTACCACTTCAGCAAGGTATGAACTTGCGTCCAAAGGTCTCTTTGTTTATCAATTCTGCCATTTGCTTTACATGTCCTACCAATATTTGACTTTCCATAGTGTAAAACCTAACATTATTGCCAAGGAAATTTTAGGGAAATGTCCTGTTAAGAATCCTACTACTGACCCTTCTCCCCACCGACTTCCTCAGAATCTCTCCACCTGGTTTTATTTACATGTCTGCCTTGCTTTCTCTTCAGACTGCTCTTTCTTACTCCACATTTGCTGCAAGGACCAACAAGCCTAACACCCAAAATACGTAGCTGCTCTACCTGGAGAGAACCTTTGAGATGCTGAATGAGAGAAAGATGATAAAATATAGGAGCAGAAATGGGCCATTTAGCCCATCGAGTCTGCGTCATGAAAGGGCCAAGATGAGATGCAGTGGTATGGAAGGTGATTACTTCAAAACAGATATGATGGAGAAGCTGGAATAATGGAATGGGGGCATGCAGGGAGAACGGTGGGAGGAACTGGAGTGGTGTGGCAGTCCATGGACTGGTGGATATTAGTTGCTATCCTATCTTCAAAATGGTGAGCAGGATAGATCAGAATCAGAATTAGGTTTAATAATCACTTGTTTTTGCAGCAGCGGTACAATACAATACACAGTAATAGAGAAAACAATGTGAATTACAGTAAGTATATATATATTTATTAAGTAGGTAAATAAGTAGTGCAAAAATAAAAATAAAAGAAGTGGTGAGGTCGCGTTCATGGGTTCAATGTCCATTCAGAAATCGAATGGCAGAGGGGAAGAAACTGTTCCTGAACTGATGAGTGTGTGTCTTCAGGCTCCTGTACTCCCTTCTTGATGGTAGCAGTGAGAATACGGCATGTCCTGGGTGATGGGGTCCTTTATGATGGATGCCACCTTTTTGAGGCATTGCTCCTTGAAGGTTTCCTGGATACTTTGGAGGCTAGTGACCATGATGAAGCTGACTGTTTACAGCTTATTTCGATCCTGTGTAGTAGCCCCTCTGCCATACCAGACATTGATGCAGTCAGTTACAATGCTCTCAAAATAATACCAAAGGTGCAAAACTGATAGATTGACATAATTGAGTACAAAAATCTGTTCATTATATGTTTTAGGTACAGTTTTAAATTGTAAAAGCAGTTGTTCTGAACTTCTCTAAACTTACACAAAATATTTAATCAATTTGACATATCTGTTCATAATTTTGGAGAAAATACGTAATTAGATTAGGGAGAGGATAGTAGGAAAAAGAGCAAAAGCAAGATATGTCTGTATTAAATGGCTGAAATTTAGAGAGATGACATAGATTTAATTTCTAATGCTTGCTTTATGGTTGCCCAGAGGTTTTCAAATGAATCCTAATGTTCCAAGCCACTGACAGTCAAGCAGGTAGGAATAGTGGGGAATGATAGATGGCTCTAGTGGTAACAAGAAACTAAATAATTTCAACTGATTATGTGTCAGTGGCTTTTTAACACAGTCTTAATATAGCTCAGGTTTGGGGGCATTGGGGAGTTTGAGAAGGCTGTCTTCCAGTTACGTCATTCACAGGAGCACTGTGAACATGAAACTTAATGTATTGGAAATAGGTGCACAAAATCTGTAACTCACAAAATGGTGTAAAGTTTGCCAGGACTTCTGCCAGGGACAGTGACTCTTTACCCTGGGTACGTAGTATCCTCGGGTATAAGAAGCCAGTCAGGAGTGTCCATTAGGTTAGCTTGGGGATTGTCACATCTGTGAGAAGTTCCCCACTTCTGGAGTCATTGTCCACGTGGCTTAATGATGCATCAGAATCAAGAAAGGTGAGCATGGGAGCCTACCGCAGTCTGCATTTCCTCATATCTGTATCTATCTAGCTGGTACAGGCATTCAACTTCCATCTTCATGCAATGCTTTGCATAATCACCATCTAATTCTATCCCGTTTAGTACATCTATTACTCTCAATGATGTTTCTTCTCTGTCAGGAAAGAACCCTCCAGCCATTCCACAAGAATGTCTGCAGAGGTATCAGCTCGGATATAATGGACATTTGGTCTTTGGAACGGAAGAAGTGGGACCTTTCCCCTATTTTAAAATGGAATTCAATCCCATCCAGCCACATTGAATACTATTGTCACTCAGGTGGACCTGAAGTAAGCAATGTATGGACAATGATAATGCACTTAATGTTGACTTGTCTTATAGGTATAGATTGGTCCATTTGATGAGGAGTTGTGAATGGAACTGAACATGAAAAACAACAACAGTTTGACATGCTGAATGATGCATTGACATAGGGCATTCATCAGGAGAGAACACTGATGCTTACACTCTGTTGGTCTCAGTAAGGATAGTTCAGTGACTTGCATATCACAAATGTGCAAGAACAGGTGGATGAGGCAGGAACAAAAGTGGGAAGGCCATATCAGAGCACACAGGGCTCTCTAAACTGCATTTAGTTGGATGCCAATGTTGCACCTGTCAAAAAAATGGAGGAACTTGCTTTGGGCTGGAAAGACATGATAGAAGGACAAAAAAGTTTTTAACCTAGGGCTCTATTCTCTCTACACTTATGATTGTGTGGCTAAGCACAGCACAAGTGCCATGTTTAAATTCACCGATGACACGTGTATTGTCTGCAGAATCACAGATGGTGATGAGGAGGTTTACAGGAATGATATAGATTAGCTGGTTGCGTGGTACCATAACTTTGTACTCAATATCAGTAAGACCAAAACATTGATCGTGGACTTTAAAAAGGAAAAGTTGATGGAATACACATCAGTACCCATCAAGGCGCCCCACACAGCTGACAAACAGTATGTCACATATGGCGCCCCACACAGCTGACAAACAGTATGTCACATATGGCGCCCCACACAGCCTTTTGAACTATGCCTTGTAAGGCATGAAAATGCCCAACGCTGGCCTCTCACATCTGAGTCGACGTCATCATCGTCTTCATCATCACCCATCAAGGGATTGGCAATGAAAAGCGTGAGCAGTTTTAAGTTCCTTGGTGGCAACATCTCTAAGGATCTATCCTGGGGCCAACATATTGATGCAATTATAAAGAGGGCAAGCCAGCATCTATATTTCATTAGGAGTTTTAGGAGATTTTGTATGTCACCAAAGACTGTAGTAAATTTCTACGGATGTACCATGGAGAGCTTTCTAACTAGTTGCATCACCTTCTGGTATGGAGGGGCCACTGCACAGAATAGGAAAAAGCTTTGGAGGGTTATAAACTCAGCCAGCTACATCATGGGCACTAGCCTCCTGTGATGAAGGCCCATCACTAATACGGACGGCACATGGCGCACTCGGTAAAACATTCAGCCCCAGCAGTAATAGTGACTGGGTCTGAAACAGAGCTGCTGCATGGAGCTGTCTCATATAGAGGCAGCAGCAACCTGCACAGGTGTGCTGATGGTGGAGGATACCATCTTTGATTGGATAATTGAGTTAACTAGCTTTTGATTGGTCTAGGGGGAGGGGCTTAGCAGTTATAAGCCTCAGGTTACCAAGGCTTTGGGTTAGTTTTCTTTTGTATTTAGTCTGAGGGTGGCTATATATATATTGTTTTTTTGCCCCAGTTTTTTTTGTCTTGTTTTGAGGTAAATGAAAGCACCTCCATCTATTTTTGCGACTCAAGCCATCTTGTTATTTTTCTTAAACAATTGAACCACAGTTTTTTGTGACACCTCCCCACCATCAAGAACATAAATAAAAGCTGGTACCTGAAATAGGCAGCATGCATCACCCAGGACATTGCTTCTTATTTCTACCATTAGAGTGGAGATAGAGGGGCCAGAAGACAAACATGCAACGTTTTGGGAATAGCTTCTTCCCCTCTGCCATCAGTTTTCTGAATGGACACTATCTTTTGCACTCTCTTTGCACTGCTTATTTTAAATTTACAGTATATGTGACATACTGTTTGGCAGCGATATGTTATACCATGGCATATGTCAGTTATAGTAAATCTAATTCTTATTCTGATTCTTGCACTGTCCTGTGCAATGTGTCTTTGCCCAGGGAGAGAGAGGCCACCACCATGAAAAACCAAGTGTAACAGTAAGAAAAGGTCTTGCAGATCCTGGTTAAGCACAATGTGTTTTTTGGAGGTCAGTCATTGCAGCTGTGGGACATGATGGCAGGAGTTTCTTAGGGCAATGATGCAGACTCAACTGTCTTCAGCTGCTTTATCAATGGCTTTCATCCATCAAAAGGTCAGTAGTGGAGATGTTTGCTAATGATTGTACAATGTTTAATTCCATTGATGACTGCCTACGTCCATCATAGGCTCAGGATGACAAATGGCAAGGAATGGACAAGCAATGGCTGCTTCCAATGACAATGTCTAATCATCTATCCTTGACAATCAGTGGCATGACTCAGCACCAACCATCAACTTCGTGAGAGACACCATTCATCAGAAGCTCAACTGGACCAGACATACTGTTTTGGTGGTAATTAGAGCAGGTCAGATGCTAGGTATCCTATTGCAAGTGACTCGCTTTGGAACACAGCAAGGCCTTTCCAACATCTATAAGGCAAGAGCATGATTGACTAACTTTCCGTTTGCCTGGGAGCTTGCGGCTCCAGCGATACTCAAGAAGCTCAACAGTATCTCAGACAGAGCTTGATTGGCATACCTTCCACCACCCTAAACGTTCATTCCCTCCACCTCCTATGTCCAATGTTTGTGCAGCTGCTACATGATCGGGCAACCTTGCAATGTGCACCGGTCCCTTTGCTTTACCTACAGCACATCCTTTGCTGTCTTACCAAGAAAGATACTACTCTCAATCTGTGTATCTGAACCTGCTCTGCTGATGGTGGAATGCATCATACCCAACATTTGGGGTGACTTCCTGCATTGCTGACCAATATCATGCAGATCACTGTGTGCCTCTGCCATTCTGAAGACCTTAGCCTGAAACAATCTTTGTGATATGGGGCACCTAAAGTGCATTTTCTGCATATAGACATAAGACCTCATGGCCATTAAATGGCATTGGTTGTTTTGAACTGGTTGATCACCTAGCAGGTGTAGTCAGCCATGTTCAAAAATAGACCATTTTCATAGTTGCTGATGAACTGGTGGACAGCTTGCCACAGGTAAAAGACTGTGTGGTAGCCCAGCATCCTAGCATAGATCTTGCAGTGGTTACTCTCTGGTTTGTTTGGGTGATACCCTTGCTGGCTTGCACAGAGAATCTGAGTGATCAGCAGAGGCACTGAGGTTGAGAACAGATGGTATAATTGATGCTGTAGACTACTACCGGGGGGAATTCCTCTTGGCAGTGACCCAATCGATCCTCTCAGGATCTTAAATTTTCGATAAGATCACCTTCAATACAATCATTTCCCTAAACTCCATTGAGCCTCTGCCAGCTTGTTCAACTTCTCATCCAATGTCACTCCCTTCATCCCAGGAATCAACCTAGTAGCCGTGTTTCTGAACCACATCCCGTGGATGTATATCATTTCTTAAACATACAAACTAAACCTATATGCAGCATTCCAGCTGTAGAGTTTCCAGTGCCATTACGGTGTCTCCAAACCTTCATATATTAGTACACTATTCTCCTTGAAATTAAGGCTGACATTGCATGAGCCTTTCTAAATACTTGTTCTATCTGCATGTTAAAAAAATCCATCCTGACTCTTTTGCATCAAAATTTTGCAGTCTGTCTCTATCATTCCAGAGCAGATAACCTCATATTTTCCCAGTTACAGTATATTTCATCTGTTAGCTTCATGCCCCCTTACTTTAACCTATCTATATCCCATTACAGACTTTTATGTCCTCCTCCTTTCTTCTTAATCCACCTGTCTCTGCATCATCAACAAATTTAGCAGTAACATAGTATATCTTTTCATCCAAGTCATTATTGCAATACTGATCTCTGAGACACCCAGCTAGTTACTGAAGACCAATCTGGAAATTTCCCATTTATTACAATACTGTTTTTTTGCCTGATCTACTCTGTTAGTTACATGTTTCAAGAGCTTAAACAGATTTCCAGAATACCATTCATCTTTCATAAACAATGTTGTTTCGGCTTGTCATAGAATCATGCAGTACAGAAACAGGCCCTTCAGACCACTTAAGGCTGTTGCAACTATCCAACACAAATTTTACACTAACCCTATTTTATTCCCTTTGGAATATGGGAGAAAACCAGAGCATCTACAGGAAATCCATGCAGCCACAGGGAGAATGTGCAAATTTCACTCACAGACAGGACTGAAGGTCAGGTGTGAATTTGGGTCACAAGAACTGTGAACCTGCAGCTGAACTTGTGGCACCAAATGTTGTTTAAAACTGTGTTTTCTCATCAACCTGCTATTACTTCATTGAAATGGATTCCAGTGTTTCCCCAATTGTTTCCTTTCTCTCTCCCTCATTTCTTGTTGCATTAACAGAACATGTCACAATATTTTTTAGTTGTTCACAATGACAACATCCATTATCCATGCTGCTACTTCCTTGAAGAGCATAGGATGTAGACCATCACCTCCATTAGAGTTGTTGCCCTTCACATCCATTAGTTTGACCACAACATTTTCTCAACTGATAGAGAGTTGATCATTCCACATCCCCCCCCCCCACCCTTCTATATAGCCACTGGATTATCTGTTACTCTTGAGATGATTTTAGTGTCTTTCTACCATGAAGTCCAATCCAAAATAATCATTTTGCCATTTCTCACTTTTCCATTTGTAACCTTCAGTCTCATCTTCTAAGTGACTTGTGTTTACTTTAGACGCTCTCTTCCCTTACAGTATACTGTTTTATTTACATTATTTGCCTTACCTTCATACTCGATCTTCTGCCTCTTCATAATTATTTTTGGTCATCTTTTGCTTGTTTCTAAAGGTTTATCAACCCTCTGCTACCACTGATCTTACAAAATTTTCTGCATTTTAGTTTGATACCATTCATTACTACTTTTGTTAGCTGCCGATCATGGTATCCTTCTCCAGGAAAACACTGAGTGCTCACAGCACACATCCAGATGTTTCTTGTTTAGCTAGGATATCCCACAAGGATGAAATCCATTGGACTGTATACTTACTGCTGTCAGTAGAGTACAATACTTGATTGACAAGCATAAAATTGTAAAGTATATGAAACCTGTAGCAAGTGTGAGCATTGGATACCAAAACAACCAGAGAATTGAAAACTCTTTGGAATTTATTAAGGTCCCCAATCCTACCTGAGCTACTCACAGGATTTCTCAGGATTTTGAGTCCATTACACAAAACTAGATAGCAAAAACTGAAAATAGTGCACAAGATGTCATGGAGGGACTGTGGATTGCAGATACACTACTGTGGAAACTAAGTAATGAATACCTTCAAAATCATCTAACAACAAACTGGTGGCATTCACTTAATTTTATATTCTAATTTACTGTCAGTTTAAATCTTTGAGATTTTGGCAGCGCAATACCCAAAAATTAACTTATCCTTTTCTTATTTTCAAGTACATTTGTGATGACCATTATTCTAATTTTATCATTCGCATTAAAGTAACTCTCATCTTAATTGCTGCTGATCCCATTATTAAATGATAGTTTAGAAAAGCTGCTAAATGGCTGGATCATTTTTATTTCTGACTGATGTAGTGTGGCGATGTAAAGACTAAGACAACATTGATAATTCCTAATTCCCTAATCTGGGTTGAAATTGCTGGATTACTAGTAGGGCAGCATAACTCTGAACTGGAAAGAGAGAAAGAGATGTACTCAGCCAAGCCCTATGCTCCTAATTATTATCTGAGAACAAGTAGTAGTAAGTTTAAACATATGCAAAGCAGTTAGCCTCCTTATGATGTCTTTCATGAGTAAATAGTCCAGCAATCTGCACAAATATGCATTCTTAAATTATCTTGCCCAGTAAGGTACTTCAGCAAAGGAAAGCAGGATGAGGGACCCAACACACTTCAAGCCTGAAAGTGAACCTTTGGCACTGCTATTATGGCCAAGACCAAGAAACACATACCAATAAGTTCCAGATCATATCTCTTTAATTACTGTTCCAAATGATACCACTGAACTGCACATAAAATGTTGAAAGAATAACTAGTTATCCCTTTTGGAAAAACTGTATAATTTAAATTTTAATAGATTTATAATCGCGTTTGTTGAAGGTGGCGGTAATTAGCTCATTCTTGTCATGCTGAAGATAGCTAAGGAATATTTTTCACAATTGAGTAAATGCAGGGAAAGTGATATATTTTTATGCATTCTGGTATAATGTGCTCATTAAATCTAATGCTAATTTCTTAAAAATTGAAATGTTCTATGTTAATAGAAACAACCAGTGTTCCTAAAATACTATAAATTGGTACTGAGCTGACTACAACAATATTGTGAAAAACTTTGATCCCACCCTGCAGATATTAACGAACAAGCAATCCTTAATATTCCTAGAACATGCTTTTTACTTTGGACTTAATTTAATTGCTTTTAGAAGCTGTCTTCTTTTCTTTTCCAATATTTTTATTAATTTACATATAAGAATACAGAGTACAGGAAAGACATATATATCAATACATTATACTAAATCGCATATAAAGACTGCTTACCCTATATTCATACAGGTTAATCAATTCGTAACATTGAAATATAGTAATTTTATTATATTAAAAAAAATCTAACCCACTACTAAGACCGCAGCTGATTAGTAAAGAAAAAAAGGGGAATAAATTATTAATAATCATCTGTGCTTTAACAACAAATCAAAGGTTTTGAAAATAATTCAGAAAAGGTCCCCACAATGTTTGAAAGTCTTGACTTGATTCAGAGATTGTGCATCGAATCTTCTCTAAATTTAAACATGACATCACATCACGTAACCATTGGGCATGAATAGGAGGGGTCACATCTTTCCATTTAAGCAAGAGCGTCCTTCTGGAAATAAAAGCCAAGATGTGCAAATTAGATGACTCCAAAATAATCTCCTTTCCTCCAACAATACCAAATAAAGCAGTCAAAGGATTAGGCTTAAAGTTTACCTTAAAAACGATCAGGAAAGTTTGAAATACTTCTTTCCAATATTTTCCAAGACTTGGGCATGTCCAAAACATATGAATGAGTGAAGCTTCTCCATTATTACATTTATCACAATATGGAGATATATATAAATAAAAATGAGACAACTTATCCTTGGTCATACTTTAAATATGGACCACTTTAAATTGTAGGAGAGAGTGAAGGGCACATAACGATGAAGTGTTAACCAATTTAAAAATTTGATTCCAAGTTTCCTCAGAAATAGAAGTCTGTAAATCTTGTTCCCAAAGATTTTTAATTTTATCTAAAGGAATACTTCTCATTCTCAGCAGCATATTATAAATATTAGATATAGATCCGTTATAAAAAGGTTTCAAATTAAAAATTACATCTAGTAGATTCTTATCAGGACTTTTAGGAAATGTACTTATTTAAGACTGTAAAAAATCTCTTATTTGTAGGTATCGAAAAAATGAATTTTGGGTAAACTATATTTAGTTGGCAGTTGTTCAAATGAAAAGAGACTATCCTCTACAAACAAGTCCTAAAAGCATTTAATACCTAATCTATCCCATTCTTTAAAAGCCACATCAATCATAGAGGGTTTAAAAAAAATTAGAAAAAATGAGACTCGAAAGAGAAAATCTCAATAAGCCAAAGTATTTTCGGAATTGTATCCAAATTCTCATAGTGTGTTTAACTACCAGATTATCAGTTAACTTACTCAGAGACAAAGGGAGTGAGGATCCAAGAAGAGGAATAATAGAAAATTTATTAACAGAGTTAGCTTCTAAAGAAACCCACATCGGGCAATCTTCATGATTTATGTAATATAACCAGAATGTAAAATTTCTTATATTAACTGCCCAATAGTAAAATCTAAAGTTTGGTAAGGCTACTCCTTCATTCTTTTTATCTTTCTGAAGATGAATCTTATTTAGTTTAGAGTGCTTATTCTTCCATATATAAGAAGATACAATAGAGTCAAGAGAATCAAAAAAAGATTTAGGAATAAAAACTGGCAATGCCTGAAAAAGATATATAAATTTAGGTAATATATTCATTTTGATAGAGTTAATTTGACCAATCAGCGATAACGAAAGAGGCGACCAATTTAATAGTATCCTTTTTACGTGATTCACTAGGGTAAGAAATTTTTCTTTAAATAGACACTTATAGTTTTTAGTGATTGTTACACCTAAGTAGGTAAATTGGTTTCTTACAATTTTAAAAGGAAGGTTAGAATTTGTTAATATCAAATTGTTCAAAGGAAAAAGTTCACTTTTGTATAGGTTAATTTATAACCTGAGAACTGGCTAAAACAGGAGAGTAAAGAAAGCACATGGGGTAATGAAGTCTCAGCATTAGAAATAAATAGCAGCAGATCATCAGCGTACAGTGAGACCTTATGAATAGTGTCTCTTCTTAAAATACCGGTGATATCATTAGATTCTCAAAAGGCAATGGCTAATTTCCCCCTAGATTAATAAAGTATGACTATGACTATAACTAAGGGTTCTAAGGCCAGATTGAAAAGCAAAGGGCTCAACGGACAGCGTTGTCTAGTGCCACGTTGAAGCTTAAATGGTTTGGAATTATGAGAATTAGTGATAACCCTATTGGCAGGAGCTAAATAAAGTAATTTAAACCATTGAATGAAAACGGGTCCAAAATTGAATTTTTCAAAAGTTTTAAATAAATAATTCCATTCAACTCTGTCGAAACCTTTCTCCGCATCTAGGGATACCGCACATTCCGATATCCTGTTAGAAGGAGAATAAATAACATTTAATAACCGACGAAAATTAAAGTGAAAATATCGATTTTTGATAAATCCAGTTTGGTTATCAGAAATGACAGATGGTAAAATATTTTCAATCCTATGGGCCAAAACTTTAGATAGGATCTTAGTATCAACATTAAGTAAAGAAATGGTCTATAAGAAGAGCATTCAGTTGGATCCTTATTCTTTTTAAGAATAAACAAAATGGAAGCCTCATAAAAAGATTGAGGGAGTCTGCCTGACTTAAATGAATCCAAAGAAACTGAACATAAATGAGGTATAAGCAGTGAGGAAAAGGTCTTGTAAAATTCTCTAGAAAATCTATCTGGAGCCGGAGCTTTCCTCAGACGTAATGAGTGCACAGCCTCAACAATTTCCTCAAAAGAAATAGGTTGTTCCAACAACTTTCTGTTGGCAGAAATTGTAGGAATGTTTAATTGATCTAAAAACTTGTTCATTACAGTGTTATCCTTAGAAGATTCAGAACTTTAGAGTTTAGAGTAAAATTCTCTAAAAGTATCATTTATTTCTAAATAATCAGTTGTCCTATCACCATTAGCTTTGCATATTTCTTTAATCTGCTGTTTAGTTATAAAGGTTTTAATTTGATCAGCCAATAATTTACCTGTTTTATCTCCATGAATATAAAATTGACTTTTATCTTTTAGGAGTTGGGTTTCAATTGGATAAGTTAAAAGGAGATCATATTTAGTTTTAGTTTCAACACATCTTTTATATAAGGCAGGTTCTGGAGCCAAGGTATACTCTTGGTCTAACTGTTTCAGCTGATTAGCTAAATCACTTCTCTCTTTATTCGCTTTTTTTCTTAATACTTGCAGTATAAGAAATAATTTGTCCTCTAATATACGCCTTAAAGGCATCCCATCTGATAAAACTAGAAGTCTCCTCTAACATGTTCTCTTCAAAAAAAAAGTAATGTGTCTCTCCATAAACTTTAAAAAATCTTTATCAGATAACAAAGTTAGATTAAATCGCCACAATCTATTTGTGTGAAAAAAACCAGGGAGATTTAAAGATAGAAACACATGAGCATGATCTGAAACAGCAATCCCTTTATATTCACAGGATCGAACTGATGGAATCATTTGGCTATCAATTAAAAAAATCAGTCATGGAATATGTATGATGGACATGAGAGAAAAACGAATATTCCTTGTCTACTGGATGAAAAAAAACGCCAAGTATCAACAATACCACATTTCATTAAAAAAGATTTAATACACACAGTTGATTTATTTGGTATCATTGGTTTAGGAGACGAACGATCTAAAACTGGATCTAAGCAACAATTAAATTCTCCACCCATCACCAATGAGTACAGACTTAGATCTGACAAAAATAAAAAAATACGCTCAAAGAAACCTGGGTCATCTATATTCGGAGCATACACATTGGCAAATGCCATTAATTTGTTGTTTAGTCTCCCTGATACTGTAACAAAATACCCATTAGTATCAGAAATTACTTCATGTTGAACAAAGGGAAGTTTATTATTTATAAGTATCAAAACCCCTCTAGCTTTGGTCTGAAACAAGGAATGGAAATGAGATTCCCTCCATTGAGGCGCGAATTGTCACATGTGCATGGGTTTCTTGAAGAAAAACAATTGGTACCTTAAGTTTTTTAATATAGGCAAACATCTTATTTCTTTTCATGGGGTGATTTAGCCCTTTCACATTAAAACTAAGTAAATTATACTTTCATCCATTTTAAAACTATTTATAAGAAAGGTTAAAGTAGCAATCAGAAAAATGTATATTAAACCGGAATAATAAATCTTGAGATATCTTAGCTAAGCAACAGAATTGACTAGATTCCCAAATCAGCTTCAAGAAAAAAGAACTCCCCATCCTCCTCCCTCCTCCCAAAGAGAGAAACTCAGTCAAAGAACAACCGCTATCTACCTCCCCTAAACACATTCCCTTAGAAAGCCTGTAGGAACCACTCCAAAGAAGTCAAGGTTATTTACTGTTCCAACCAAGACTAAGTAATATATAGTGAAAAACAAGCTTAGACAGGTTTATGGAACAGAAATAGCAGTTATTCATACTGAAAAATATTAAACAGTCTTCTTTAATATGTAGTATTTCTGTTTTTGCAAGATTTTTAATCTATTCAGTATATGTATACAGTCATTTTCCTGAGTGTAAAAATTCTTGCACCTGCTCCTTCGTATAAATACACTTAAGTGATCCATCTTCCATCGTAATCTCAGTCGAGCCGAAGAACGAAGAGAGGGTTTAAAATTTTAGCTGTAGAGCTCCGCCATAACTTTTTTAAACTTAACATGTTCTGCCGTAACTTCTAATGAAAAATCTTCAACAATATGAATCTTTTGATCTTGGTAGTCAATCATACCTTTTCCACGGGCAGCACGAATCAGACGGTCCTTTATTTGAAATTCATAGAAACATATAATGATTGATCTTGGTTTTGATTTTGAAGTTGATCCGTAGATGGGCGACCTGTGGGCACGATCAATAATATCGGAATAATTCTATGAAAAGGTTTGCAAAGAATCCTTTAGGATTATCTCTTTCTGTTTGTTCTTTAAGTCCCAAGATTCATACGTTGTTCCTCCTACTTCTGTTTTCCAAATCAATAATCTTCTGTCTCATTATTTCATTGGACTTGGATTGTTTTTCATACAGCTTTTGCATATCATTCATTCTCTCCTCCAGTAAAGTAATAACATCTTCATGTTCCTTTATCTTCTTATCATGCTCAGTTAGAATTGCTTGAATATCTTCTAGTTTCGTACCTATTTGTTTAATTTCAGCACTGATTTCTTTTCTGAACTGTTGGAACTCCTCAGTAAGCTTTTGAATTGAGCTCATAATAGCTTCCAAAGCTGCTTTGGTAGTCATAATAATATAACAACCCGTCTAACAGTAGTAGTTCAAAAGGTTAGAGAGAAAATTAAGTAAATTAGGAGCACCAGCAGAGAGCTGTTACTCCATCAGCGGCCAGCAGACAAATCCCCAGGAGTTGTCTTCTTGAATTAGAATTGAAATTAATTATTGTTTCAGCTATAATTTAAGGCCAATTTATCATTTAAACAATGATTCTGACTTTATTCAGATGTTATTTGTTTAAATAATTCAATTTAGTTTCTATCTGTAGTGCTTAGGATGCTCAGATAATCATCCCCAGAATTATTGTGTAGTGGTACTTAGCTAACTACAATGTTATCCTCCATAGGAAACTTTACAGACCTTGAAGTTCTTTTTCGTTTAATTGTTTGCATAACAATTTCGTTCAAAATCATAAGAAAAAAAATTGGAAAATTTTGGGGAAACTCATTTTTACAGCATGATTTCCATTACTACATCAGATTTAATTGAAGGTGGGTCTTCACTTGGGCAGAGCAGATATCGTGCCCATTTCAGAAGTAAGGTTTATTAAGTAGATACCAGCTGATCCAGTCAGTAGCTGATGGTCATGTGGAGAAATGTTGAGGAAGTATAACTCCCAAAAGCTCTTCTCTTTACCAATGTTCCGCGAAGCTTCTTGACCCATTTTGCTATCTTAAAGTTGCTATTGATTTTGAAGAGTAATAGCACAGATGCAGGAGCAGTTTTAACCCTACACAAATTCTGAATATTGAGTTAGCTTTGGGGGTATCACTTCCTGACATGCCAAGGCCGTTCCACCATCTACAGCTTGAGAGTATAATGAAACGCTTGGATGACTACAGCATTCAAAAATCTTGAATAACACCAAGAACAAAGCAGCCTCTTTGATTGACAACCCATATATCACTCTAAATATTTGTTCCCTCCAATGGTTTCTCACTTAAGTTCAATGTTTACTTTCGTGACAACTCCCCCTCCCCTACCCTCCCTGCTGAGATGCATGCCACACGCACGCGCACACACACACACACAAATGTAGGACTCCTCCTCCGTAAGTAGATTGAAGTTCAATATCTTTATTGGAGCCAGAAGTCAGTAATATTAATGGAGCCTAATATCTCACCTAACCTGAGACCTTAAGGTGTGAAGTAAATCTTGCATGCTTGTGGAAAAGGATCACTGTGAAAAGAGACCATAGCAGCAAATCTACTGTGTTTCTTCTTGTGGGATGGGAATGAAGCCCATGCCTCCTTCTGTCCCCCACTTGTTAGCTGCTTCCAACAAATTGCTTAGGACATAAAATGAATTCATTTCACAGCCATGGCCAGTTGTTTTACTACCCCATGAAAGTTGCCATTTAAAGGGTCACAATTTCATGCAGCAGCTTGGACTGCCAGATTATTATTCCTAATTCCCTTTTAGTGGCACCATGAGACCAAATTCTCCTGCTTATCACCTGGTATCAACATCCTACAGTATGTTGTGGCACAAAAACTGGGCATTCTTTCTCCTCCTGATACTCAGAGGACTGCTTACCATCTACAAGTCAAGAATATGATCTAATACTCTTAATGTCTGGGTGAATGTAGCTTCAACAGCACAATTCTGAAGAACTTCAGGACCACCAAAACAAAGCAACCAATTTAATTGGCGCTATAGATAAAGGAAGTTGCCAGAAAAGGGCCAGTAACATCATGAAGTCCTTCTTCATAGGACTGTTTGTCTCACTCCTGTGAAGAAGGAGGCTACATAGCATCCATGCCAGGACCACCAGACTCAAAAACAGTTACTTTTCAGAAGCAGTAAGCCTAATCAACACCTCAGCCCATTAACCCACCCCTCCATATCCCTCTCTCAATCACCTCATGTACAGGCGCTCCTGTGCCTAGCATCATTTTACAGACATACAATTAATCTATGTATATTACCTATCTTATGTATTTGTACTTTTATGTATTGTTATTGTTGTGTTCTTATTTTACTATGTTTTTTCCTATATCAGATCTGGAGTAACAATTATTTCATTCTCCTTTACACCTGTGTACTGGAAATGCCATCAAATAATCTTGAATCATAATCAATATTCATTCCTTCCATCACATACAGTGGCTGCAGAGTATACCATTCATAAAATGCTCATATCAGTTAACCCAGCAGTACCTTAGAAACCCTGAGAATGGCAAAGGCAGCAGAAACTTTAGGATATTATCATCTGCAGCCTTCTCTGTACATCACACACAGTGCTGATCTGGAAATATAACACCATTCTTTTATCTTCACTGCAACACCCAACAGTACTACAGGAAGCAGATTTGTGGCTTTGTCAAGGGAATAATCTGTCTGACCAATCGGATTGAATTCTTTGAAGAGGTAACACAGAGTATCATGGAGGGAAGATCAGTAATGTAATTTACATGAACTTAAACAAGGCTCCACATGGAAGACTAGTCCAAAAGTTAATACCAATGGAATTCAGGGAAAGTTGCCTAATTGGATCCAAATTTGGCTTGGCAGTAGGAGACCACAGTTGTTGGCAGAGCTGTTTTCACAATTGAGTGCCTGTAACTAATAATAGCCATTGTTGTATGTAATATATGTGAATGATTTGGATGTGAATATGAATATATAGGAGGCATGGTCAGTAAGTAACAGAATAATCGGTGGATTTGTTGATAATGTGGAGAGTGGTTTGATGTGTTGGTGAAATGGGGCTGAAAATGGTAGAAACATTTTAATTCAAACAAATATGAGGTGATGCATTTTCAGAATACAGATGAACCCCATGTTGTGAGTGAGGTGTGTTTCTAGAAACAATCCATATAAGAATTTTCAATAATATGAAGATGCATCATCTGTGTATACATCAAGAAACAAGATCTGAAAATATGTGAATTTGTCTTTATTTACTTTCTTGTCCATAAAATACTTGAGTGTGAATTTTATTTTCCTATCATAAATATTTGGTTAATGACTTGGAAATTCTGTAAGGGCAAATTTCTGTTACTAAACAATCATAATGATGGGAGAGAGGGGTTGTGGGTGATGTTGTTTATACTGATGAGAGTAGGACATATACAGTGATACAGTGAATGGTAGGATCTCAGAGATATTGTTAAAAGTAGGACATTGGAAGTCCATTGATCCTTGAAGGTGGCAATGCAGTTAGATAAGATTGCTGGGAGGATATATTGGATACTGTCTTTCATTGGATGAAGGAATTAAATACAGAAGTTTGGAGGTCATGCTCCAGATTTCCAGAAACTTGGTCAGACTTCATCTTGAGTACTGCATGCAGTTCTGGTCATCATGCCTAAAAGAAATATATGAAAGTGCTGGAGATGTTGCAAAGAAGATTCTCCAGCATATTGCTAGGGGTGGAGTGTTTCCCTTCTGAGGAGAGATTTGAGAAGCTGGGTCATTTCTCTCTGGGACAGAAGAAGTTAACAAAGGGGTATATTTGAGACCTAAAATCATATGGGGTTTAGACAGAGTAGCCTGCAGGAAACTTTTCCCCATATGAGAGATAGATAAATTAGAGGGCACAACTTTGGGTAAGGAGAAAGAGATATGAGTAGTATCCTCTTCACCCAGAGAGTGTAGGGAATGCACTACTTGAGAGAGTGGTTGAAGCTGGGTCATTGATGGCACTTAAGAAGTGTATACATGAGTTGTCACCTCAAGTGGTGGATGCAATTTCAACGTTCAAGAGAAGTTTGCATAGATACCTGGATTGGAGGGGTATGGAGGGCTATGGTCTGGATGCAAGTTGATGGGACAAGGCAGTTTAAATTATTTGGCAAGGACTGGATGGGCCAAATGGCCTGTTTCTATGCTGTAGTTTTCTATAGGAAATGATTAAGGATAGAAGGCTGTGGACTCAGGGAGGTGGGATTAATGCAGAAGGGTGCCCACTGGTTGGCATGTGCTGTACAAGTTAGACCAAATAGCCTATTTCCATATTGTATAATTCTGTGCTGCAGTTCACAAAGCTCGTTCACCAGCACTCGATCAGAGGTATTTGGGGGTGAATAGTAAATTTTGACCTTGCTGGTGATGCCCTAATCCCATGGATGAATAAAAGCTTTAAATTCTCTCTATTTGTTCAATCATTGTGTGTTATGGATTGTGCGGAACCTTGGATTGAGCTGATTAATACACTACTTGACAATTCTGCATTACAGGTCTATGGTTTCACTCCTGTCAACCACACTCCTACTAAGGTGTATGTCTGAGAAAGCATGACTTTCACCAGAGATACCACTCTCATATCTCTGATATTAAACTATTTGTATACTGGGTTTGAGCCTTACTACGACATACCTCCAATGAGGCTTTGGAGCACATTGTACTGCAGGATTAGAAGTCAGAGGACATTTTTAATTAAGGCAATCTCTCCCTACTGCAAGCATTTTATCCCCATTTGTCAACAGGAAGCTTCGTGTTGAAAGCACCTCACCTGGTTGGTCTTCATCTTCATAACTGTTAATGGTTTTGGTCATATACATTTCAAAAGGTCAAGGCGTAGGAAATGAGTCATGTAATGCTGTGATTTTAAAGCATAATGCAATTGAATTTTGATGTTTGTATGCCTTTAGATTTCTTGATACAGTTTGTGTTAATCACTAACTCACTTTGTCCCATTCACTTGGAGAGATTTCTATCAACTATTACCAAATCCTTTATGAAAAGCAGTTCTTAAATTGTATTCCCTGTTGCTTTTACTTGATTACAATCAACAAGTTTGAGATTCTATGAGCAGATTGAAAGAGGTCAATGTAGTAAAAGTTGATCTTGGGTCAAATCTTCAAATTCTCAACTGCATAAATTTCTATTTATTAAAGCTGGAGAGTCACCAACTAGCTAGCTCCAGCTGAAACTTCTAATGCAACCTCTCATTAAGGCTCCTTAGACTTAATGGTTTTCCTAGCAATTCAATGTATTATATGTATAAAAACATTATATAAGAAATATCAGTCAATGAATATAATATAATTCAAGAAATAAATTATAGTCTATGAGAATGATGGTTTATATATTTAGTAAACCTGGCAATGTATCTGAGTCATTGAGCCAGACTCTGCTCTCCTGTGGCAGGTAGTTCTACAAATAATTACTCCTGCCCTGTTTGCAAGTCAGCTCACCGGTGACTTCACATCTGCATGTTGCAGCACTGAAGTCAAAGGTGATCTGATCTCTGACCTTCCAGTCAGTCCCTGGTCTTGGACAGAGTCCAAGGGTAGAGCTCAGACTTCTTGTGCTGAGGGAGGCAGAGGCAGTTTTTCAGAGTTGGCTGATATAAGTAGCATTAACCCACTCATTTGAATGGGGTTTTCAAGTTTGATTAAAAAGGTAAGTGAAGGTAGGTATTTATTTTTTTAAGTTTTTTTACCATATCTAAAAACTTAAGTTATTTCGATTAATTTTAAATTTTAAGAGATATTTATTCTATCCAAGATATTTAAAAGAATTCGAAGTGCTTTTACAGAGACAAGCTGTCAGAGAGGAAACCGGAACTGTCACCCAGGCTTCATGTTTGCATTATGAGAATACCACCACAATTTGGTTATAATTTGTTCAATTATTCTAATTTGAGTAGACTTGGATTTTCCTTCACATTGACCCTTAGCTGATAACAATTCGATTACTGATTTAAAATTAATTATTAGCCTAGCATCAGTTGGCATGACATGGATCAAATTTCACAAAACAGTTCTTAAGAAAGACATAATCTTGACTGCACATCTGGGAAAAATGTTGGATTTCTGATGCCAAAGATATCCAAGGGATTCAATTCAGAAAGCAAGAGAACACCCAAACAAAAATACAACCAGAATTGAAGTTTTGCTCAGAAATAAAGATCCTGAGGTTTTTCAAAGAGGTGTGGTAAAAGAGAATGAACTAGTTTAATATTATTTGACCAAAAATTGGTGGGAAAGTTGGGAATGTTTTATATGGTACTGATAGTATCAGACTCAGGAAGAGAAAAGTACAAATCAGAATAGTAATGTTTGCTCTATTTTCACAGAGTGCACCAACAAGGAAGCCCGGTGCAGTCATCATCAACAGCAACACCACTGTCTGGGCGGAGGGGAAGGCAGCTCCCTCAGGTCCCCATTAAAAGCTCAAGTTTAGAGCAAGGTATCAAATTGTAACTACCCTTATGGTACATTCGTTTACTATGGTCTTGCAGTGAATCTGGTTTCAAGTACCATTGCAAAGGAATATTTAAGAAGCAGATAAAATTTAACCATACTCCGCTTCTATAAGCTAAGATCTTAAAAAACTGTAAATTTTTAGGTCTCTCATATCAGATTAGACATAAATGTCTTTGAGGATCCCCAAAAGGATCTTGGATGAACTTTATCGGTGTTAATGGTATACTAAATGCTGTGTGTGATGATTTGACTGCGTTGAAAAATGGGTCAATAATTCTTGAAGCAACCTGGCCCCTGGCGCATTTGTGATGAATGGTATGTCCTCGTTGTCCACGGGAATGGTACCAGAGGATTGGATGGAGGCGTATGTTGTCCCCTTGTTCAAAAAAGGTAGTAGGGATAGTCCGGGTAATTATAGACCAGTGAGCCTTATGTCTGTTGTGGGAAAGCTGTTGGAAAAGATTCTTAGAGATAGGATCAATGGGCATTTGGAGAATCATGGTTTGATCAGGGACAGTCAGCATGGCTTTGTGAAGGGCAGGTCGTGTCTAACAAGCCTGATAGAGTTCTTTGAGGATGTAACCAGGCATATAGATGAGGGTAGTACAGTGGATGTGATCTACAATGGATTTCAGTAAGGCATTTGACAAGGTTCCACACAGTAGGCTTTTTGTCTTATACAAAATAACTCAGTACTCCAGTCATAGATCAATGAGAGCCTTATATAATCACAGCAAAATCCCACTTGTGTAGGAGATAAACATTAATAATACAATGAAAGAAAACTGAGGAAGGCATCTTAGTCAATAATTATTACAACAGTGAGTCTGTAGTGAAATTTAATATTTCAATAAACTATCCTGGGGCTTTTTTCAGATGTTTCGGAAATTGAATACAGAAGCTAAAGGAAGATTATGAAGAGTTTGGTTAAGATATTTACCAATAAGGACAAGAGAAGTGTAGAAGATGAATTTCAGATCCTGAAATCTAAATACAGTAGTTGCATAAATATGTGGCATTGGTAGAGCAAAAGAAAAAATACATGCACAATATAGCAAAGTATTTTGGCATCAAGGGATATTCAAAAGGAAGTATGAATCCTTGGCTAAAATTTAAACAATAAATCTAGAGAACAGAAGAAATGTAAATCATTGTTAATAATTGTGTGAACCTTAAGGGAGCAATTAATAGTAGAGGAAAGCAACCTGTGATCACCTTACCTCTTCAGGATAATGCTAGAAGAGTGCATGGTTTTGGCAAGGAAGAGTAAAACCTATCAGTGCTTGATATGATTAAAACAGAATTGAATCATATATTTCATTTTACATTTGATCCATCAAAGATTATACAAGCAAGCAATGACATAGACATTGCTAAAGATTGAAAAGGATGGCATGAACCTATATTTTTTTCCTTGAACGAATGAATTAAAATGCACTGTTTTAGAAATTATCTATAGGGGATCAAGTTTTTGCATTATTGAGAAGCTTTAAAACATTGCTCCTTATAAGGAGATTTAATTGATAAGAAGTGAAAAGAATAATGCATTTAAAGACATGATGGCAAAATCCACTATAAACTTTGAAGAGTGCTAGCATAAACACAAATGTAGAGAATTTTATTTTGATGAGGTAACATAGAAAGAAGATCAAAATAATACAGCAGATTTTGAGTGAATGGACTTTGGAAGGCATTCAACAAACACTTGGAATTATGGGAGTAGTGATGTTGTAGGGGTGGAGTTAGTTCAGAAACAGGAAAACATAAAACAGTGTTGTATATATATTTGACAAGCTGGAAGTTTATAATGCCTTTTGCTGCAATGTATTTTGAGTCCATTGTTCTTAACAATTAGTGTTAACAACTGCACTTGGATGTAGGAAGCAATTTCTTAAAGCTTTCCAGTCTTACAAAACTTGTTAATGTAATAGGTGACAGTGAGGATTGTTCTCGATTTCAGAAGGATATTGAGTTGCTACTTTAGGAGCATAAATATGGAAAAACAATGGTTAATTTTGGAAGATTTTAAGAATGGTCTGTTTGAGATAGTTAAAACAGTATGTGGTTTAAGTCAGTTAAAGGCACTGAATGTAGAAGCAGATGGATTATGTACTGATCACTGGTTAGACCTGACCTTATCTAGGTACAAAGGACATTTTAACAACTGCATTTCAAGCAGATGGAAAAGCCTAGAGCAAAAATATGGAGCTGGATTCCTATGCTTGTTTCCAAGGACACAGAACTTCAATGATAAATGGAGGATGAAAAAGTTGGCATTATTTTTCCTTGGAACCTAGAAGTTCCTAAAATGATCCATGCAGATTATTTAAATGATGAGAGGCTTTGAAAGAGTGAAAGACTCACAATGGACAAGATTTCCTTAAGTTAGTGTTGAATTGACAGAAATAGCATGAACAAACATAGAGATATGCAACTGCAGATGCTGTAATCTGGTACATTTCCAGCCGTTTGTTTTCTGCTCAAGACAAAACTGGATGGGAGCAGGTGCATACAGGTAAAATAACACATGACGTCTGTCTTTATGAGAATTACTAGGAGCTCAGGGACAGCATGTTTCAGAAAGAGTTAAAGGCAGAAGCAAAGATGGCAAGATTACAAAAACTTGATGACAAAAGGTATTAAGGGTTTTTTCAGGAAACAAGATAAAGCATATAGCAGGTATAGGCAATCGGGATCAAGAGAGTCACTTGAGGAATGAAGTGAGAATTTAGGAAAGAAATTAGGAGCAAATAAAGGGGCTATGAAATATCGTTGGCAAGTAAGATTAAGGAGAAGTCCAAGACATTCTATGTTGAGAGCAAGAGGATAAACATAGAAAAAAAAATTAAGCAATACACACAAAATGCTGGAGGAACACAGTAGGTCAGGCAGCATCTATAGAAAAGAGTAAACAATCGATATTTCAGGATGAAACCCTTCATCAGTCCTGATAAAGGGTTTCGGCCCAAAACTTCAACTGTTTACTCATCTTCATAGATGCTGCCTGACTTGCTGAGTTCCTCCGGTATTTTGTGTGTATTGCTTTGGATTTTCAGCATCTGCAGGTTTTCTCTTGTATTGAAAAACTAATCTCCTTTGGGACTCTCTAGCATGGAGAAAGCAGTGGCTGATTGGCAGGAGGAAAAGAGTGGGAATCAAGGGGGCCTTTTCTGGTTGGCTGCTGGTGGCTGGTAGTGTTCCACAGGGGTCTCTGTTTGGACCCTTTTTTTATGTTATATGTCAATGATTGGGATGACAGAATTGATGACTTTGTTGCAAAGTTTGCAGACTATGCAAAGATAGGTGGAGGGACAGGTAGTTTTGAGAATGTTGAGAGGCTACAGAAGGACTTACACAGATTAGGAGAACTGGCAAAGAAGTGGGTGCTTGATGGAATACAGAGTCGGGAAGTTTATGGTCATGCACTTTGGTAGAAGAAATGAAAGGATAAACTATTTTCTGAATGGAGAGAAAATACAAAAAAAACAGTGGCACAAAGGGACTTGGGAGTCCTTGTGCAGGATTCCCTAAAGGTTATTTTGCAGGTTCATTCTATGGTGAAGAAGGCAAATGCAATGTTAGCATTCATTTCAAGAGGACTAAAATATAATGTTGAGCCTTTATGAAGCACTGGTGAGGTCTCCCCTTGGAGTATTGCGAGCGGTTTTGGACCCCTTATCCTAGAAAGGACGTGCTGAAACTGGAGATGGTTCAAAGGAGGATTACGAAAATTATTCCAGGATTGAACAGCTTGTCATATGAAGAGTGTTTGATGGCTCTGGGGCTGTATTTATTGGAATTCAGAAGAATGAGGGGTGACTTCATTGAAACTTATGATGAAATGGCTTGATAGAGAGGATGTTTCCTTTGGTGGGAGACTAAGACTAGAGGACACTGTCTCAGAATAGAGAGGCGTCTTTTTAGAATAGAGATATGGAGGAATTTATTTAGCTAAAGAGTGGTGCTTCTCTAGAATTCATTGCCTCGGGCAGCTGTGGAGGCCAAGTCTTTATGTATATTTAAGGCAGAGGTTGATAGATTCTTGATTGGTCATTGCATGAAGGGATACGGGGGAAAGGCAGGAAAAGGGCTGAGAGGAAAAATAGATAAGCCATGATGAAATGGCAGAGCAGACTCAGTGGACCCAATGGCCTAATCTGCTCCAATATCTTCTGGATCTTATGGACCCAAGTGGTAATATTTGTGTGGAGCCTGGCAATCTGAGTCAGATCCTAATGAAAATTTCTCATGTATATTCAAAAGTGAAAACATGGAGTATACATTAGAGAGTTCAGGGAAGGTTATGTGGATAATCTAAAGTAGGCAGTCTTAAGAAGGAGGAGATGTTGAATGTAATGGGATGCCAGTGATTGTTAACTCCCCAAGACTGATTGAGATCTATCCCAGGTAGCTGAATATCAAGGGAGGAGATAGCCAGGGCCCTGACTTGATTTTTGCATTTTCGTTAACCACTTGTGAGCTGCTAGTAGACTGAAGGAATACTAATATTGCTCCTTTTCAGAGGGGCATCTGGGATAAGCCATGTAACTACAGTAAATATCAGGGAAATTATTGGAGAAGATCCTAAGAGATTGAATTTGTGTACATTTGGAAAGGGAGATGCTGAGCAGAAATAGTCAACATGGCTTTGTGCAGGAGAAAACATCCCACAAGAATTTGATTGAATATTTTGTGGAGGTATTGAAGAAGATTAATGAAAGCAGTGTTGTAGGCATTGTCTATATGGAGCTTAGTAAGGATTTTGACAAGGTTCTTTGTGTTTTTATGGTCCAGCAGGTTAAGTTCCTAGGATATGTTAAATTTCATCTGATACCTTTCTGCCCATTTTACCATTTCCCTAAGGTTTATTACTATAGTATGCTCCTCACAGATCTGAGATCTTCAAGATCTTTATTATGTGTAGATTTGAAAAGTGTACTCTGCACACCCAAGTCAAATCATAACATATGTTAACAAATGCAGTTGTCCAAGTAGAGTCCTCTGAGGATATCCTTTGTGCATGTATTCACAACCCAACTTGTTACAGGGCCTTCAAGCTTGATGACAAATCTATTATCTGGCATCTTATAAATGTGCTTTTGTAGTCCATGTATAACATATCAACTTCATTTCCCTTATTGATTCTTCATCAGAAAAGTACTTGTTATTTAGATATGATCTGCCTTTAACAAGTCCATGATAGCTCTCTCTGATCAATCCACAGTTGTCCAAGTGAATGTTCATTTTGTCCTTGGTTATAATTTCTTTTAATTTCAAAAAGGATATTGGACAGATTTCTGAGCATGAGGAATATAAAGAGTTAGGGGAAAGAGATGCGGTAACTGTGTTAATAGACAGCACAGAGATTTTGGGCCCAATTATATCTTTCTAGGTTATAGGTTTACATGTTTATACAACTGCAAAACTTCTGTGTAATAGCTTAAGCTTGTTCAACATTTCCTTTGAAAATTTAAAACCAACCCATATTTCTGCAGGAAGCCGAATTGTGGAAGAGCGGACAAAACCGATGAAGACAAAAATGTATCCCAGCAAGCAACCTATGGGATCAGTGGCCAGTTTGGAACAAGAGCGAGAACTATACACAAAGGTAAGAATAACAAAGAATGTACAATACAGAAATAGACCATAATCAAAGCTGTATCCTTCATGTGAACCTTGTTTCTACATTCATTGTTTAAGCCCAAGGAAAAACTCCTCCTTCCCTTCACATCTAATTTGACTCCTCTAACTCAACTCCTGTCAATGACTTCCACATTTTCACATCTCTAAGGGTTGAGGAGGTGCTCCTGAACTCCTTGCTGGATTTTTAGTGACTCATATAGATTCCAGTTTAGATCTTCCTCCAGAAGTATAAATAGCTTCTCTCATTTTGTCCTTTTAAAGCATTTTCATAATTTAAGAGCACTTACTTAACTGGTTTTCACGTTTTTTACAGAAGAAAAAGTCTTAATGGGTTCCATCTTTCTTGATATGTATAACATCTCTATTCTTGTCTATCCTTCTGTTTTGCACATTCTCGTATTTCCATTTGTTATCTAGTCATTATAGTCTAAATATGGTCTTCCCCTTCCTTTACTCTCTCTTCTCTTCAGATTCAGATTTATTTATTATATGTGACCGATTTTTGTGTAGGGAACACTTTGCAGCTAATGATTATAATGCCATTTGCTTCAAGGGAATTATGGAAAAGGACAGGTCTGGTCCTCAGGTTGAGATTCAAAATTGGAGAAAAGCCAATTTTGCTGGTATCAGAAAGGATCTGCCAAGTGTACATTGGGACTGGCAAAGGTGTACTTGGTAAGTGGGAGGCCTTCAAAAGTGAAATTTTGAGAGTACAAAACTAATATATGTCTGTCAGAATAAAAGGTAAAAATAGCAGGTGAAGGGAACCTTAGTTCTCTGGAGATACTGAGGCCTTGGTTAAGAAAAAATAGTAAGTGCGTAGCAAGTATAGGTAGGAAGGAACAAATGAGGTACTTAAGAAGTATAAGAAATACAGGAGAACACTAAAGAAAGAAACCAGGAAGGCTAAAATAAGACGTGACGTTGCTGTAGCACACGAGGTGAAGAGAATCCCAAGGGCTTCTCAGAGCAAAGGTTTACAAAGGACAAATCTGGTCCTTTGGGAGATAAGATGAAAATCTATATATGGAGCCAAAAGAGAAGGGGGAGAACTTAAATGGATTTTCTTGCATCTGTATTAGATTGGGAGATGGAGACAGAATCTATTGAAGTGAGCAAAGCAACAGTGAGGTCATGGACCCTATACAGACTATGGAGGAAGGGGTGTTTGCTGTCTTGAGGCAAATCAGTATAGACAAATCCGCAGGGCCTCACAAGGTGTTCCTTCAGACCCTTTGGGAGGCAAGTGCAGAAATTGCAAGGGAGGCCCAAGCAGAGATCTTTAGCGACAGATGTGGTACCAGAGGATTGGAGGATAGCTAATGTTGTTTCGCTGTTTAAAAAAGTCTCTAAGAATAAACCAAGAAATTATAGGGTGGTGACCCTGACATCTATAATGGGAAATTATAAGAAAATATTCTAAGGGACCACATATATGACTATTTGGACAGACATGGCTTTGTGCGTAGTAGGTCATGTCTAAGCAATCCTATAGAGTTTTTTTGAGGAAGGTACCAAGAAAGTTGATGAGGGCCAGGCATTGCAGATGTTGTCTACATGGATGTTAGTGAGGCCTTTGACAAGGTCATTACACAGAGGGAAATGCATTGTTGCATCAACAATATACACAACCTAAAAATGTGCTGGAAGCAGCCTAAATGTGTCATTACCAACATAACATGCCCACAATGTTTGGCTGTACAAAACAGAACACATCAGGCAACAAAACAGCAAAACAAATCTCTTTCCTCTCTCCCTCCTATACACTCATATGGGCAGTTCTCCAGTTCTCCAACTCTAGGACAATCTTCCAATCTTTAGCCTCCAGGCTTCAACCATTGGGCTTCAAATTACAAACTTCCTTCCCCACCGTTTTGTACCCCTGCCATCACTGTGCTTCAACTCCCTCCCCCTCCTTCCTTCTCTTTCCTAATCAACCCCATTTACTGCTCATTCATTCCTTCATCTTCCATGCTTATGTCTCTTCCAATTCCCCACCCTGTATCTGGCCAAGCACTTCTGGTAACTAATTAATGTGTACTTGTCTAATAAGCTGGCTGTCAGCTCCTCTCATACCCAGCCTCTTCATCTTTGGAGGTTGCTGTACCAGGACAAAGACCAGTCTTGGTGAGAAAAGGAATTTTCACACAGACAGCATCATCTCTACCTGAACTCGTTTTATATTCACTTCTGAAGGACAGGTTTAAAAAAAAACTGATGAGCAGTTGAATTTCAGGCAGTGACCATTAACCATAAAAATATTATTTCATTAATGACAATAGATACCTATTTTAAAAACCGTCTTCATCAAAAACATAATCAGCAGAAATCCTGCTGAGTACTTTCAGTCTCTGCCATGAGTTGCAAGTTCATAACCTTTGCGCTTTTAAATAATTTGATGAGAAGTTACGGTTTGATATTTATAATAACACAAAACAACTGCTCTGAACTTAGCTACTAATTGGTGTCATCTTGGCTCATCAGCTGGCACTGTTGAAGCCTGTTGCATTCGAGTTACAGTCCAGAACTTGAGTATGAAATTAAGGGTAATGTTAAATTGTGGTACCCTTTTTATTAGTAGTTTGGGACCTGGGTGTCACTGGCAAAGCCAGAATTTATTGCCATCTCAAACATTCTTTGAAATGATGATGAAAAAACACTCTTGAAAAATAGCAGTCCTTCTGGTGAAGCTACTCCTATCATGTAGGGAATTTCAGTATTACAATCTAATGGCCATAAGGGAATGGCGATATCCCTAAATCAAGGTGGGATTAGAGTGCACCTCCTTGATGGTAAACGTCATAGCTTTGGAAGGTGCTTTCAGAGGAGCTGCAGTATATAACTATAGATGGTATAAATTGTCATCACTGTAAGCCAGTGTTAGGAGGGGGGATTGAATATTTAATATGATGGATCGACTGCCAAACAAGTGGGCTGCTTTGCCCTGGATTAAATTGAGCTTCTGGGCAGTTGTTGGGAGCTTCAGTTAACCAAGCAAGTGAAGAATATTCTATCACCTTCCTGAGTGGTGCTCATGCAGATTGGAAAGACATTGGAATGTCAGGAGGTCAGTCATTTGCCACAAAGTATACTGCATCTGATTTGCTCAAATAGCTGCAGATTAATGAAGCTGGTCTATCTGAGTTCCTGATCAACAAACACTCTCCGAGGATGTTGACAGACTTGAATGTCATTGAATGTAAATGATAAAGTTATAAGATTCTGTCTTGTTGAATATGTTGATTGCCTGGTATTTCTGTGACAAAATGTTACCAGCTCACGTCTGCATATCATGCTGATCTTGCTGTTTGCACTGATGGACTGCTTCACTTGCTGAGGAATGGTGAGTGGGAATGAATATTGTGCATATCATCAGTGAACATTGCTGGATCTAAGCTTAGAATGGAAAGAAGGTCGCTAATGAAGCTTCTGAGTCTGTGTCTTATGCTCAGCTCCTGCACAGGATATCTAGGGGCTGGGAAATGATTGATTCAACCACAATCTTTGTGTGAGGTGTGACTTCAACCACAGGATTTTTTTTACCTTGGTACTCATTAACTTCAGGTTTGTTAGAATACCTTGATGACAGGGACAGCCACTCTCATGCAACCTCTGGAATTCAGTTCCTCCAGCAGTGCTGCAGCACAGCATGCAAAACAGCAAAATAAAATGTGATGGAGGTGCAGCTAGTTCTGCAGTGCAGCTCTTCAAGTACCGTGGTTAGGATGTTTGGTCCCATAGACTTTACTGTATCCAGTGTTTTCAGTCCTTTTTTAATGTAACGTAGAATAAATTGAATTGACTGATTACTGGCTGCAGATATGGTGGGAATTCTCGAAGGAAGTTAAGTGAATTCCACTGGCACTTTGGGCTGTGAATGCTTCTTCCTTGTCTTTGACATTCACCTGCCTGACCTGGTCACTCAAGGCAGGAGGCTCTTCATAGAGTCTCCTTCTCCTATTGTCCTTCACTAATCATGACTTACTGTAAATGACCAAAGTTTTGTATGGGCATCTGGACCACAGGGACCACTTTTGTGCTATACAACTGCATGAGTGCATTAGTCTGTGACTCAGTTTTTGTAGCAGGATTTGGAGTTAGTGGCATTTCTTAGCACTGTCCATTGGATGTCTTCACTCTTTGGAGAGATACAGCATGGATACAGGCCCTTTGGCTCATTAAGTCTTCACCAACCATCAACTACACATTTACATTATCTCATTTTTACCATAGTACATTGTGGCATCAATAGAACAGATCCTCATTTTCGGTGCACAGGTACTGATCTCAGCATACCTGCTGAACTCCTCACTGAAGCTGAATTGATCAATGCAAGAAGTATCGTAGGAAAGGTAGGTGATAGTGCTGAAGATGAAGTACCTGGTTTACAAACACAGGCAATGTGTAGTGAAGAGAGGCTGCTGATAGGACAAAATTGCAGTCAACAGGACAGTTGCAATGTAAAAGGCAGATAAAGTCGAAAAGGGGAAAACACAGGTCTGAAGGTGTTACATTTGAATGGCTGAAAGCACCTTCTGCAGTGCAATAGCATTTTTACACTAATGTGGCCAGAACAGCAAACTAAAGCTTGACTGATGTTGAATACAATCTAGCACAACTTCCCACCTCTTATTCTCTTATACTTGGCTAATAAAGGGAAGCTTTTTTATCTATCCTACCTAACTGTGGGCATACACTGTAAAGTCCCTGCTTTCCAACACATGACCTAGTATTGTAATATATTCGCCTCACATCCTTTTTCCCTTCATATCCTTCTTGCATTTTACACAAAATCTATATTCTATGTCTAATTGCCTCTGATAAAGGGAAAAGTTTCCTTCAGTCTATCTTGTTAGTACCCCTCATAACTTTTTATACCCCAGGCACATCCCCTCTTAACCTCTCTCACTCCGGAGAAACAGACTTTGCCTCACCAGTCTCTTTTCACAACTGAAACGCTGCATGCCAGGCAATGTCCTGTGCCACCTCTCCTGTGCTATTACATCTATAGCCCCCCCTGGCCACCCTCAGGGTCGCTGGGCTCGCTGTTGTCTAGGGAAACAGCCTCGGCCCCACCAAACTGGGTAATAGTTTGTGTGGATGCTGTGTGATGTACCCCACCCTGCCCAAATAACAGACAATACACCAGATATGATTAAATGATTTACAGTTTATAGATATTACTGGAACTATATAATTAATAGAGAATAAAATATAAAAGGAAAATAAAAGGCGCCACACTTATCAAAGTTCAATCTCTTCGTGCACAAAACAGTTGGAGCTCAAGAACCTTCTTCTTCACCCTGCGACCTCTCAGACCACCTCGACCGACTGCCTGGGACCAACAACGGTGGTCGACCAGACGTTTCACACAAGTCCGTCTCCGTCTCCTTCCCGAATGCCGTCCTCGGAGTCCGACTCCGTTAGCGAACATCACAGCATCTGGTCCATCCTCTGTCTCGCTCTCCCACCTTCTGCACCAAAACCCCGCGCATATAGTATCTTCAAATACACCAAAACCATAACAACTATCCCAATTGGTTCATAACATCCTCTTATCAGTAACGCGATTCAACAAACTGCTAGTGGGAAGGACTTTCTCAGTATTTAACATGACAAAGAAGTATTCCCAAGTATAACATAACAAAGAAGCCATTTTAAATTTAACATACAAAAAAAGAAAGACCCCGTACACATCTCACCTCACACATGCCAGGCAATGTCCTGTGCCACCTCTCCTGTGCTATTACATCTTACCTCACACACGTATGCAGATGAACCAGTTGGGTCAGGGTGATGAGTCTTGGAAATGGTGGGCGAGAGATAGTGGGAGGTGAACAAAGGAAGAAAGACATTGTCTGGTCTGGTGAAAGTGGGACAGGACTGCTCAGGGGATGAATTAGCTGAATTCTCTGTCAATAATTTGTCCTTAGTTCTACTGATTTTCATTTTGGAGCAATACTTAGATGTTTTATGGTTGTAAATAAATGAGTTCTTTAAAAATAGATTAGTACAGGTTGAGCATACCTTATCTGAAATGTTTGGGGCCAGAAGTGTTTTGGATTTTGGATTTTTTTGGATTTTGGAATATTTGCTGTTACTGCATATAATGAGATGCCTTGAGGATGGGACCTAAGTACAAACATGAAATCCATTTACATTACATATACATCTTATGTGCAGCTGGTATGAAGCTCATAGAGTGAACAGTTCTATTTCAAGCAGTCTGACGTGATGGTGCTGGGTCCTCCACAGACTGTTGAAGTTGAATGACCGCCCCTGACTGCATCTGTTACCTGGTTCCAGTACTATGATTGGCTTCATTTCCACTATTGATTTCAAACAGTCGCCTGTTTCATTGCAGCTATGATGGGATGGGGTAGTTTGATATAATATTTTAATAATTTTGTGCAAGAAGCAATTGCCTTCAATTTTTAGTTCTTTATGGTAGATCTTTGCTTGTTTCATGATCAGCATACCATTAAGCAGCATATGTTCACTCTGACACTAACAAAACCACTCTTTAAATACTTAATTTAGATCTTCAATTTTTGCATCATGCAATGTTTTTCTGTTATCCATTAATCCATGTCATTACATATATGAGGTCCCTTCTCAGAACTGTCTGTAGTGTCAGAGACCTGAGCATCGCCTGGGAACCTTCCCAGTGCCCTGTGAAATTTTCCATTTGTGACGTCATGTCAGCACTCAAAAAAATTCGGATTTCGGAGGTTTTCAGATTTTGGAATTTCAGATATGTGGTACTCAACCTGTATTACCTAATTGGTAGCAGAATAACATTCCAGTATAGGTTAAGAAATTCTCTGATTTCTTTAGCCTTTGATTCACATGTTCAGTACATGATTTGCTGATTGGGGTCCAGGAAATCCTGAGTTGACTTTGTATGAGAAATACTAATAGAAAATGGAATTTAGTTCAGTAGATGTGATATTAATAAACTATGATATTTTCTTATATCATCATATTATTTGTGGAAACTGATCATTAGATTTTATTTGGAGAAGAAATAAATTTATGTATTCATAAAATTATGAATAGAATACCTGCTGTAGATGCAAGGAGCAATCTCTCTGGAAATTGTGCATAAAATTGTTTGTATTTGGGAAAATGTGTTTTTCCAGATTCTCCACAAATTTATTTACAAAATTATTGAATCTAAACAATGCCAGGAGGTAGTGTTTTAATTTTTAAAATACTTTCAGGTAAAATTACTTAAAATATCTCATGGTGTATTTAAATGCATAATTTGGAGTAGTTTAATTATGAAATTAGTGAACAGAACATAAATCATCAATGAGAATTTTGTCTAGAGTTTAATTAATATAATTGAAAATTAATTTGTCATATAATGTTAGCAATTTTAATGACTCTCAGTACAGCAGCTGTGAATAATTTGTTTTGTATTAATGGTATATTATTTTCTTCATTTCCAGCATCTTTCGTACAATGAACAAAGCAGAAGCATTGATAATGTTTCAGTCAAATCATCAGACAGTGATGCCAGTGATGTGTCAGCCATCTCTCGAACCAGTAGTGCCTCTCGCCTCAGCAGCACAAGCTACATGTCAGTACAGTCCGAACGCCCAAGGGGTAGTCGTAAGATTAGGTGAGTTCCAACTCTAGACTTCCAGTTTGAACAGCATTCAGTGTGGTAAATACAGCTTTAAAATTGTCGCAGTATCCAATTCCACATTTAGATTAGACACATAATAGTTAGCAGTTGGAAAATTAAGAAGAAATTCTTGGAAATGTTACATCGGTTAAAAATCAGAATGAAAATTCAAATAAATGAGGCAACTTTATTATATTTGCTAAGAATTGTTTGAACATGGCAGCCTTTTATTCAGTGATCATTCAGTATTCCCTTATGGGTCCATTTGTTGAGTTTTGTTTGTCATTTTAGGATGATAAAAAATATCTCTCTGATCTAGGATAAAGAGCCACCTTACAGAAGTAACACTATTTTCTGTTCTGTTTATCCATATTTAGCCATATCTAAAACTTGCATTTATTCTTTTTGTTATAATTAGCTTTGTTCATTTATAATTTTGAATCGGTAAGCAGGAAGATGGCTCTTTTATCATCAGTATGCGAAGCTTGTCACATCCTGCTCAACTAGTTAGTTCCATTTAAGTTGTTTTGATTTTATTTTGCATGCTGTGATTGTGGAAAAGATCGAAATCCTTAGAAAACAACAGGGATGTGACAAATAAAAAGGAGAGGAGGATATCGTGGGTGTTAGTAGACCAGGGAGAAAAAGAGACGGGGCACTCTGAAAAGAAGCCAGGAAAAGAAGATCTGAAAAAGAGACGGCATTCGGCTTCTGGTGACTTGAGGTAAAGCTTAGTTGCCTTACCCTGTTGCCTCTTCCCTCAAGTGATGACTCCCATAGTTCCATCACAGCACTGGTCTTCATTTAGTCATTCTCCCTCTTCCTGAATTCTCTTTATCCTTCTTACAGTAATAACCGTAGGAAGTGGATCATCCAATATTCATCAGTCTTATTCAGCTATAAGTTACTGCTGTACCTTGACAATGTACAGAGTTAGAGAGCAGTTTACCTTTGCACTGTGTAGAAAGTGCATTGTGAGCAGTTTTTTTTAATCAATAATTCTATGTCATTTTTGGGTAGGGTGAACTAGTAAAGAGAATGGATGTACTGTAATGCAACAGATATGAATAATGAAGCGTTAGAGCAATAATTTTGAGTATTCTCTTCCATTGGGGAAAATTGACAAATCTGATGTTTGAATTCCATGAATTTGATCCCTGTAACTTATGCTAACTTTAGAGAGTCATGAACATGCAGTCATTGTGCATTAATGCAAATCAAGAATATTTGTGGCTATAATTGCATAAATAATTAATATTTTATTTAAAATAGATAAAGTGTTACACGGAGAGGTCAAAATTGGCACAGGGCACTATGAGTTGGATCTACATTTAAATATAAGAGTCTTTAAAATCAGAAACTAAAGTCAACATACGTTCATTAAAATAAAATCATGCTTGCCTAAGCTAATTGAGTTCTTTGATGCAGTTATGAGGAGGATTGAGAAAGTTAGTGTGACTGACATTATGTAAAGACATCACCATGTGAGGATTGATTGAAGCCCCTGTAAATAAAAGGACCAGCAAAATACAAAATTAGTTAAGGTATAGATAATATTAATGGGCAGTCAGGACCAAAGATGTTCATGGAGAAATTGCATTGTGTAGCACTTCGTGTTTTGTGCAGAACAAATAATGAATCATAAAGTAAAATTGTTATCAAATAATTAATTACAAGGAAAAATTGTTAACTTCAGTTAGATTTGCAAAAGCAGTGATTTTTCTTCAACCCATTGCACAGTGGTATCAGAACATGTATGGTGATATGCATTACTTGCCTGGATAAAATTTCAGAAATATTGCTGTCTGTATTCATAGCTTACAGGTAGCACTAGAATCTCATGTGGAAAACAGGTCTGCACAGACTTTATGAAGCTCACTTCATTATTTCTCAAAAGGTAGTGCCTCCACACCAAAGTGTCACCTTATTCATTTTTGTTCCAAATCACCCAACTGGTGCCATTCTCAGACCTGTTTCCATTGCCGTCTTCCCACTATCTTCTCCATGACCCCTTCCCAAATCCACAATTTAACTGATTTTACAATTCCACGATTTTGCTAATCAGACTTTATAATATATTGATTGGATGTCAGTTGGAGCTTCATGGCCACTTCTTGGTATTTCTTGTTTGGAAGAATTGAGGGGAAGCAGCAGGGAAGATTACAAAAGACAGGAGAATCTGAGGTGAGGAAGAGGTCACTGCACAGTTGATGTGCACAGTGTGAGCTCACAGAGCATCCCTACAAGATCTTAAATGAGGATTGAATCAGCTTCATTGAACTAATAAAGTTATCAGCAAGTGATGTTGCCTGGAGAGCAACAAGATCAGCCTGGCTCGATAGCTAAAGTTGTTGGTCAGGCAGACAGCAACTGGTTTGTATAGAATTCCTTTTGAGCCGGAGCAGGTAATCTTACTGGCATGTCACAGGTTGCAATCCACAAATATGAAGAATTCCTTTTAACTGGTCAGACTGAATCGGGACAGGAGATTTGTTGGGAGTATTGGGTTAGTTTGAGCATCATGCTTCAAGTGTTATGGTCCTGGAAAAGTACAAATGGAGATATAATCTGGGCAATACAGGGAGGAGCATCTACTGTAAGGTAGGAGCAATTTAAAGGATGATTTAATCGATGTGTTCATAATTCTGGAGGAGATTGATATGGGAGAAACTGCATTATCTAAAAGGTACTTTGGCAACCAAGTCAAACGTTGAAATATTTGACAAAGAATCTAGAAGAAAAGGTAAAATATATTGTACAATATGGGTCCCTCAATGTAGAACTCCCATAGTTTTAGAAATTTCCTAACTTGCAGGGTTCTTCAGTGATTGTTGGCCCTTTTAAAGGATTAGCATGGGTGCACAGGAGAAATAGCTTTCCTTTCTGCTTTCAGTCAAGTTCTCAATGGCATTTCCCAAATAGATGATTAAATGTTTTTTTTTATCTTTCAACAAAAATGCCAGAGAGTAACAGGGTTGGTGGAACTTCAGTGATTCAGGGGAACAGTGGTGCATCCTCTTAACAAATAAATTTAACAATCAGACTAGAAGTTGAAGAGCCTCAGAAAAGTGGATAATGGAATCAAATCAGATATCAAGAATAAGTGAAAAGATTGGTTCAAGAGAGAGGGGAAAAAAGAAAATAAGAATTTTTAAATTTCTATGGAGAAATGAGTGAATGTGATTCAACAGATCTATTGTTCATTTCTTGGATCAAAATTATTGATTATAATGATAAACTATGGCCTTTTTTGCATTATTTAACATATAAATCTAGCAAGTTGTTAACATACATCAAATGCAAAGAGCATAATGGTGTAAATTGATCAGAAAATTATAGTGATTCAGAACTCACTATGTATCTGTTCTTTGAGTGAACATACTATCCAGTTTATTGATTAATAATAGAGTATATTGTGAATTTGCCATTATTTCTCCAGATTGATGTGATCTAAAGATTACCATAATTAGTGGAAAAATTCACTTTATCTGTACAGTAATCTTAACTTCTTTCCGCCTCATCTGAGGCTCCTGTAGAGTGGAGAAGTTTTAAAAAGAATTTGATAATATTTAGAATCACACATGATTTTCTTAGTGTGCATGAATGAAGACTGCTTACAGAAGAGTCAGTCAGCAGAGGATGCAAATTTGAGATAATTGGCAAAAGAAAGTATGAGCAATATGGAAAACCATTTTCCACATGAGTTACTTTGACATGGAATACACTGACTGGGAGTATTGAAATTGATTAATGTTCATTTTCAAAAGGAAATTGAACAAATACTTAAAGTGAAAAAGATCTAGGTAACAGGAGCACGAAGTGTTCTTAATAGGGAGCTCTGCAGTAGCGCATGCATTGGCACAAGGATCAAATAACCTTCTGTGTTCTTTGATGATTTTAAGATGGTGCACATCCTCAGGAAACTCTAGGTTAATATGCATAAGCAAAAGTAATTAGAAGGCCAAAATTTATCTGGTTTTTGACATGTGCGTTCATTTGTTTTGAACCTGATGGTGTTCCTTGTTCATTTAGATAATTTAGTCCTTTGTGGGATGAATTGCATTATTCCTCGGGGAAAGTTCTGAATAATTACACACTAATTCAACAAAATCTAAGAGCATTTACTTCTTTTCAAACCTGTAATTGTGAGAGAAGTCTAGATTCCCTCCTTATCCAGTAAATGAATGTGTTGATCTATGAAGCTGAAGTACTCCTACTTCACACATATTTTTACCATCCCTCACTGGAAACCTCTTAATGTAATAGTATCAATTCAATGAGTTAAAGCCTGAGCAGTTTCAGTCAATGATTCTTATTGCCTGAGTACCAGCAATCCATTTGCCAAGTTTTGCATCATTCCCTGTGTAGGATTCTCTGATTAAGATTTTAGTCTTACATGTTCACATCATGCAATTGCAGTGAGTCTTCAGAGAAATTGGGAGAATATTATGTTGGAAAATATATAAAAGATTAAGTATGATATACAGGAAAGGACCTTCTGGTTCATGTATTATTAAAAATTGAACATCAACAGTTGCTGGAAATCTGAAAAAAGCAGGGAAGTCTGGAATTGTTCAACATGTCCATAGATAGAGAATGGCTCATGTCATAGACACTTTCTCAGGGAAGGTGAAAGAGAAATGAGTTAATTTCAAGTGGCAGAGAACTCTGAATTGGACGGTCCCAAGCCTGGCTGCGAAATGAGGAGGGTTGGGTATGGAGCTAGCAACACCATCCCATAAAAACCCAGAGCTACAGAAATGCCAACAGAAGCTCCAAAGATCTTATTCCTGGGAAAGGAAGGATCTTCATCTAGAAGATATATGAAGTTGTGTGGTGAAAGCAGAAGCCACAAGGCCAATCAACCTGCAATTGCAGTGAGTCTTCAGAGAAATTGGGAGAATGTTATGTTGGAAAATATATAGAGGACTCTGTTGGCAGCCGTTGCTCCAGTTGGGGTGACAGGCTTAAGAAGAAGAAATGGCAGAGAGGGTGAGTTAAATGAATTGGACAAAAGAAATATCTCTGATAGGGTAGTATGAGGATTGTCGTGATTATATATTGTTATGAAGCAAAGTGGTTAATTGCTTAATGAGGAAGAGAAAACAAAGGGATATGCAAAAGCTGTGAAATGCAGGTTAGAGCTGTTGTAGAGAACTGTCACTAAAATGAAAATGTTGAAATGGCCATACCTTCTCCCACTCTCTCTGCAACTTAAAACCAACTTGTTTTCTCTTTTTTTTCAAATCTGATGAATAGTCTTAGACCTGAAATATTAATTCTGTTTGTCTTTCCACATATGCTGTATTTCCAGTGTTTTTCTTTTTCCACAAAAACTGCTTAATCTGCTGGGTATCCATCCCACATCCACCATCTACCTACTGTGCAAATTAAAACTGACTTGTGTTCTCTCTGTTCCAATTCTAATTTTATTTTATTTGGAGATACAGCACAAAACAGGCCCTTCCAGTTCAACGAGCTGCACTGCCCAGCAACACACCTATTTATCCTTAGCCTAATCACACGCCTAATCACAGAACAATTTACAAAGACCAATTAACCTACTAACTAAGAAGTACATCTTTGGACTGTGGGAAGAAACCAGTGCACCAAAGGAAACCTACACATTCACGGGGAAGAACACGCAAACTACTGACAGACCGCGTCAGAATTGAACGCTGAACTCTGACGCCCTAAGCTGTAATAGCATCACTCTAACTGGTTTTCATGGAGGAAGTTTCCTCTGCAAATTACCTCATTCAGAAAATCACAGGCTTTGTGTTTCTAGCAGGACAAACCTTCCATGTATGGCCCCATATCTCAGTCAGAATTAGGTCCTGACTGGTTAAAATGAAAACAATGAACACTGGAAATGCTCAGCACCTCTGCAGAAAGAAACAGAAAACAGTTTCACCTCAAATATCCTTCTGCGAAACTGGGAGAATTTAGTAGTCAGGCATGTTTAACTTGCAAAGAGAAAAAGAAGAGTGGAGAAAACAAAAGGAATGGCTGTGATCAGGTGGCCCAAGTCAAACAGAATGGTGCAATTAATGTTGGCTGAGAGAAGATGAAGAGGGGTTATTAAAAGTAGCTAATCTGTCCGATGTTAGTGCAAGAGGAGGGAGGAGAGAGAAATAAATCATTGCTCAGTGCTGGACAGTGAAATACAAAATATGGCTGTTGCTGAGAATCGAAAATAAAGGGGAATGCTGGTGCAGCCCAGGAGGTCAGGGTTTATGTATGGAGAATGAAACATGGAATTAAATCAGAGCTAGTCCATGATTGAAAATCGAAAAGCTGCAGATACTGAAAATCAAAATCAAGACAGAGAGTGCTAGGAACAGTCAACAGGCCAAGCACTTTCCATGGACAGAGAAAGGAAGTCAAAATTTCAGGCTGTCAACTTACCAAAAGAGAGTACCAACCCAGGGAAGATGAGATGTTGTTTCTTGAACTCATGTTGAATATAGCCAAAGGCAGAGTCAGAGTGGGAATAGATGGAGAATTAAACAAATCTGCAATTTCTAGTTCAGGGGCCATCTTAAAAGTTAAGTATAAATATTCTCCAAAGCAGTCACCAAACCTGTATTGCTTTTTTGAATGCAGAGGACATCACATCTTAAGCATGGAACTTAGAAAAGGTGAAAGTATTTCATATGAAAACTAATTGAGCCACAGGATGGTAGAAAGGGAAGAGTTGAAGGGGCAGGTGTTGCATCGACTGTGATTCCAAGGAAAGTGCTATAGTGGCATTTGAGTGTTATTCAATGTAAGAATGGGTTTAGGCAGGTGGATCAGGGGTACTGGTTGGGCCTATGTCCAGGAAAGAAACAAAAACTCAAGGGCTATCCTGATATGAGGTGGAAGTGTGGAGGGATTGAATATCCATGGTGCATATGGGTTAGTTGGGACACCAGAAAACTGGCGCTAGAAGAACACAGACCAGAGAGTCACGAAGTGAATGGTCATTTCAGAAGGCCAGAAGGGGAGAAAAGTGAAGAATAAAAACAAACTATGCTTGTTTCTATAAGGGTGCAGGAAATAAGTGAGGTGAGGTGAGGTTAGGAGCTTTGTCTAGAAGGGCACCCACAGTTAAGGAAAGAGAAGTCAGAAGAATTGGTATGAAGGTCTCATCATCAGAACAAAGACTTCAGAGCTCGAAAACCAGGAAGCAAGGTGGACGTGGTCATAAAGAGGTGGGATGTAGTGAAGATAGCTTAGATATTCTGAGGGTTTGTAGTGATATTGGTCGCATTCCTTGAGATGGAAGTAGTCAAGAAAGAAGAATGAGATATTACAGTATTACAGTGGATTAAAGGGAATTACAGAAGCATGAGAGAGGAGCTGGCCAATGTTGATTGGAAGAGAGAACTAGCAGGGATGACAGCAGAACAGCAATGGCTGGAGATTGTCAGGGAAATTCGAAAGGCACAGGATAGATACATCCCAAAGATTAAAGAAGTATTCTAAAGGGAGGATAAGGCAACCATGTGTGACAAGGGAAGTCAAATACAGTATAAAAGCAAAAGAGAGGACATTATAATATAGCCAAAATAATTAGGAAGTTAGGGAATTAGGAAGCTTCAAAAAAAACAACAGGAGGCAACTAAAACAACCCCATAAGGAGAAAAGATGAAATATGAAGGTCAGCAAGCCAAAAATACCAAAAGAGGATGCCTAAATTTTTTTGAGATATATAAAGAGTAAAAGAGAGATGTGAGTGGATATTAGACCACTGGAAAATGACTCTGGAGAGGTAGTAATGGGGGGACAATGAAATGGCAGACTAAATATGTATTTTGTGTCAGCGTTCACTGTGGAAGATGCTAGCAGTATGCCACACATTTGAGAGTGTCAGGGGACAGAAGTGAGTGTAGTTGCTATTACTAAGGAGAAGGAGCTCGGGAAGCTGAAAGGTCTGAAGATAGATACTTCACCTCTCCAGATGGACTACAGCCCAGGGTTCTGAACGAAGTAGCTGAAGAGATTGTGAGGGCATTAGTAATGATCTGTCAAGAATCACTAGATTCTGGCATGGTTCCAGATGATTACAAAATGGCAAGTGTCATTCCACTCTTTAACAAGAGAGGTAGGCTGAAGAAAGGAAATGATAGGCCAGTTAGCCTGACTTCAGTGGTTGGGAAGATGTTGGAGTCCATTATTAAGGATGAGGTTTCGGGGTACTTGGAGGCACATGATAAAGCCAGCATGGTTTCCTTAAGGAGAATTCCTCCCTGATAAATCTATTGGAATTCTTTAAGGAAGTAACAGGATAAACAAAGAAGAGTCAGTGGATGTTGTTTACTTGGATTTTCAGAAGGCCTTTGACAAGGTGCTGCACATAAGACTGCTTAACAAGACAACAGGTCATGGTATTAGAGGAAAGATATTAGCATAGATAGAAGATTGGCTGATTGGCAGGAGGCAAAGAGTTGGAATAAAGGGGGCCTTTTCTGGTTGACTGCCAGTGACAAGCAGCGTTCCATGGGAGTCAGTATTGTGACCGCTTCTTTTCACATTATACGTCAATGATTTGGATAACAGAATTAATAGCTTTGTAGCCAAGTTTGCAGATGATGCAAAGGTGGAGGGGCAGGTAGTGTTGAGGAAGCAGGGAGTCTGCAGAAGGACTTGAACAAGTTGGGAGAATGAGCAAAGAAGTGGCAGAAAATTATAGTGTAGGGCAAGTGTATGTTTATGTACTTTGGTAGAAGGAATAAAGGCGTAGACTATTTTCTAAACGGGGAGAAAATTGAAAACTCCGAGGTACAAAAGGAATTAGGAGTCGTTTTGCAGGATTCCCTAAAGATTAACTTGCAAGTTGAATCACTGGTAAAGAAGGCAAATGTCATGGGATCATTCATTTTGAGAGGACTAGAATATACAGGGGTGATTGATAAGTTCATGGCCTAGGATAGAAGGAGTCAATTTTAGAAAACCTAGCACATTTATTTTTCAACATGATCCCCTCCTACATTTACACACTGAGTCCAGTGGTTGTGGAGCATTCCGATCTTGGACTTCCAGAAAGTGTCCACACCAGGGGTGATTGATAAATTCGTGGCCTAAGGTAGAAGGAGATGAGTTATTAACTTCAAACTTTCTGCATAATCACTCAAAGAGTTGACCTGCGTGTACATGTAACGAGAGCTGTATAACTCATCTCCTTCCACCTTAGGCCACGAACCTATCAATCACCCATGCTGTGGACACTTTCGGGAGGTCCAAGATCCGTATGCCCCATGTCCTCTGGACTAAGTGTGTAAATGTAGGAGGGGACTATGCTGAAAAATAAATGTGCTAGGTTTTCTAAAATTGACTCCTTCTACCTTAGGCCACGAACTTATCAATCACCCCTCATAAGAGCAAGGATGTGATGCTGAGGCTTTATAAGGCATTGGTCAGCCCAAACTTGGAGTGTTATGAGCAGTTTTGGGCCTCTTAACTAAGAAAAACTATGCTGGCATTGGAGAGATCCAGAGGAAGTTCATGAGAATGATTCCAGGAATGAAAAGGTTAATGCATGGGGTGTCTTTGATAGCTCTGGGCCTGTACTCACTGGACTTTAGAAGAATGAGGGGGGAATCTCTTTAAAACCTATTGAATAGATAGAACAAATATGAAGAGGATGTTTCCTATAATGGGTGAATCTAGGACCAGAGGACACAGCCTCAGAATACTGGGATGTCCATTTAGAACAGAGAGGAGAAAGAATTTCTTCAACCAGGTGGTGGTGAATTTGTGAAATTCATTGCCGTGCACAGCTATGGAGACGAAGTTGTTGAGTATACTAAAAGCAGAGGTTGAAAAGTTCTTTGTTAGTCAGGGCATCAAAGGTTACAGGGAGAAGGCAGGAGAATGAAGTTGAGAGGGATAATAAATCGGCCATGACGAAACGGCAAAACAGACTTGAATGGCGGGCCATGGCCTAATTCTGCTCCTATGTCTTACGATCTTATTTGTATTAAGGTTGAAAATGGCAGAAAAGGGTATGATTTTTTTGACAAACGAGTTGTGTGTGAGTGCAGGAAGCAACATCAATGCAGTCATCAGGCAGAAAAAAATTGATCTGAGGAGCCTTTAACAAGAACTGTTTCACATTTCCCACAACCTGATAGGTATGGCCTGATTCCATGTGAGTAACCCTAGGCACCTCTTTGATTTGAAGGAAGTGAGCAAAGTTGCACAAGTTAAACCAGAAGGTGGAGGGGATTGATTGAGCCTCTGTTCAAGTATGAAGCAAAAAGCTCTAGGACTTATGCAATTTGAGACATTTCAGGATGAGATGGAGATACAGAGGGATTGGCTGCAAGTGTTTAAATGAGCTGATTGGGATTAGAACTTGGAAGCTGTTAAAGTAATAAAGAATATCATGAATGTAAGTGGAAGGAATCCTAGAACAGGAACAAAAGAATGGAATCTAGTCAAGAAAGAATAAGTTCAGTGGGCCAAGATCAGTCTGATGAAATGGCTCCACCCAGACAGTTCTGCTTGTGGATCTTAGGACAGAGAGTGCACAGTGAAGGGCTGGGAGTGAGGAGTCTCTGAATCTGGAGATAGCAGGGACCAATTCATAAACATCTATCAGGATTAAATCCTACCTCCAACTGTCTGAAGACCACTGCATATATAATCTTCTTTTGACTGTGTTTCAGCAAATGGGCCTGTGCTTGTGATGATTAGGGTTATTATCTCAGTGGAGATCTTAACGTCCAGATCAACACAGACAGCAATGGGTAATAGAACAGCGCTGCACAGGAACAGGCCCTTTGGCTCACTATATCTGCCATGTGTGGCAGTTTGTAGCTGACTCCTGCATCCTCTTTAATAAAGGTGAGGAGATTCATCTCCTTTGCACTGGAATGGAGAGTGTTTGCAGGTTCACATGCTGTCCAAACATTTGGTGAGTAATAGACTGCTCTTATGTGATGCCCTAGACTCTACGTGATATCTTCTTCATCTATTAAAATATTACATTGTGGTCTGAACAAACATGGCATTAACCACATCCAGTCTATCCTTGTAGTCAACACGCTACATCCAGGAAAAGCCCATGAATGTTTCATTGTGAAGTAATACCTTGATCTTTACTTTGCAGAGGATTAAGGGAGACTCTTCGACTCAGTTCAGACTGCAGAGTGTAATCAGGAGCATTAATAGAGAGCATTATTCAGAGTACTATCAAGATGTTCAACGGAGGATACTGTTGCCTTGATCAGTTAGGAAAACCTTGCCATACTTTCTAGAGTCCTGCATAGTCTCAGTATGCTGGAAAGGTGCCCTTACACACAGAAGGGGGAAAATATGCTGGCCCTTTTTTGGGTGTGCTGTCAGGTCCTGCCCTGTGGTTGGGATATTAAGCAGTCTATTTATTCTGCTAGTGCACAAAGGTCATGTTCAAAACTGTTAACCTATGTTAGCAGCATGCCAACAAGGGCCTGAGAGGGAGTATCTGTGTCAAGTGGAAGCCTCATCATTTCCTCTGGATGTTGAACAGCTGAACTGTGTCCACAACTCTGATTTCTGGCAGTCTTAGTCATAGTTGCCATGGTGCATTGGATAGGTCAGCCAGTGACTGAAGAGAGAAGCAAATTCAGTGTATAAAATCCTGGAGTCATACAACTTGGAAAAGGCCCTTCAGCCGAACTTGTCTGTGCCACCTGAGTCCTGCTGAGGGCCTCAGCCCGAAACATCGACTGTACTGTTTTCCATAGATGCTGCCTGGCCTGCTGAGTTCCTCCATTGCATTGCCCATTGATCTAGTCCCATCTACCCATGTTTAGTCCATAGCCCTCTAAACCCCTCCTATCCATGTACTTATGTAGATGGCTTTTAAATTTTGTTAATGTGCCCGTCTCAACCACTATTTTTGGCAGCTTATTCCAAATACATAGTGCCTTTGCATGAAGAAGCTGTTCCTGATGTCCCCATTAATCTCTCATCACTGAACATAAACCTATGCTACACCTGCCCATACTCCTCCTACCCCACCTCCATTCAGGACCCCAAACAGTCCTTCCAGGTGAAACAAGATTTCACATGTGAATCTGCTAGGGTCATCTATTGTGTCCAATGCTCACGATGCAGCTCCTCTACATTGGTGAGACCTTTTGTAAATTGGGGACCACTTCTTCGAGCACCTCTGTTCCATCTGGCACAAGAGGAGGCCATAGATCAACATGTCGGTACAGGAATGGGAATGGGAGTTAAAATGTTTGGCCAACAGGAAGTTCCACTTGTGGCAGATGGAGCAGGGGTGCTTGAAGAAGTTGTCCCCCAGTTTATGATGGGTCTCACCAATGTAGAGGAGGCCACCCTCAGGGTGGAGGAGCAACACCTTATATTCTGTTTGGGCAGCCTCCAACCTGATGCCATGAATATCAATTTCTTCTTCCGGTAAAATAATCACCCCCCCCCACATTCACCACTCTGACATTTTACCTCTTCTCACTTACTTCCCTCTGGATCTTCTCCTCCTTCTCTTTCTCCTATAATCCATTTTCCTCCTATCAGATTCCTTCCTCTCCAGCTCTTGATCTTTCCCACCCTCCTGGCTTCACCTATCACCTTCCAGCTAGCCTCCTTCCCCTGCCCTCACCTTTTTATTCTGACATCTTACCCCTTCCTTCTCAGTCCTGAACGTAGTCTGTTTATTCATTTCCAAAGGTGCTGCCTGACCTGCTGAGTTCCTCCAGTATTTTGTGTGTGCTGCTTTGGATTTCCAGCATCTGTAAGCTTTCTTGTGTTTATGTGCTTTCACACTTTCTTTGCCTCCTAATTTTGTATGCCTCTATCAGATCACCCCTCAATCTCCTACATTGCAGGGAATGAAGTCCTAATCTGTGCAACCTCTCCTTGTAACTTAGGCCCTCAAGTTCAGGCAACATCCTGGTAAATCTTTTCTGCACCCTTTCTAATTTAGTAACTTCTTCCCAGGTGACCAAAACGCTACACAATATTTCAACATCTTATATATTTGTAATGTAACTTCCCAACTCTAAATCTCAGTGCCCTGACTGATGAAGGCCAGCATGTCAAATGCCTTCTTCACCACTCTAGTTACCTATGATACCACTTTCACTGAATTATGCACTTGCACTCCCTCATCTCTCTGTTCCATAACACTCTCTAGAGCCCTACCATACACTGTATAGTTCCTACACTGGTTTGATCTCCCAAAATAAAACACCTCACATTTATCTGAACTGAAAGTCATTTGCCAATCCTCGACCCACACACCTAGCTAATCAAAGTTCCCTAATAATACATTTCATAACTTTTTACACTGTCTACAACACCACTTATTTCAGTATCATCTGCAGACTTACTAACTGCACATTGTACATACACATCCAAGTTGTTTATATGTCACAAACAACAAAGATCCCAGTACTAATCCCTGTGGCTCATCAGTAGACACAGGCCTACGGTCTGACAAACAACCCTCCACCATCACCGTCAGCTTCCTACCAGTGAGCCAATTATGAATCCAATTCACTATCTCTCCCTGGTTCTCAGAGTCTCGGTGACCTTCCTTCAAAAAAGTAAATAGTGCATTACTCATTATAGCAAAGTGTTCACGTACAACAGTTCTGCTATCGTTATACACACTTTGGTGAGATTTAGTTCAGCTGAGTTTTTGTCTCATTATGTGCGAATTAGACCCTGGAAGTGGTATTGTGTGGTCTGACTCAATTAATTCCTGATATAAGAGGCACTCTTAAGGCATGGATGAATTGAATAATCTTAAAAGCTCAAAAGAATGAGATATCACCTCATTAAAACAGAATAGGAGGTAATTTTATTTAAACGTTGGAGAATCTGAGAGGCTATTTCATCCAGTGGGAAGGTCCAAGTCTATGGTAATTTTCTCAGGATCAGTTCAGCCATTTAGAACAGAAATAATAAAAACCTGAATACATGAGAGTGTAAGCATTTGGATCTCTCTGCCACAGAGGGATGTGGATAATTAGTTATAGAAGATATTTAAGGATGAGACTGATAAATGACTGCACACCGGAGGAATCAAAGGTTAGGACCGATCTGAAGAATAGATGAGGTAGAAGATCAGCTGTGATCCCATTGGGCATTGGACCAGCCTCAGTGGGCTAATGGGCAAAGCTGCCAGAACTATTCTCAATATTCTGTTGAGGGGATGTCTCTACAGTCAAGCAAAAAAGTGTGGTGGGTTCAAGGACCATGGCTTCAGTCCTTCCAATTGTAATGATTTTCTGCTCAGTAATAGAAGTGTGGCGCAGGAGAGACAGTGGTTAATTAAGTATCATCAGCATACACCTGGCAAATGACATGGTGTTTTGTCACCACATTTTGCCACTGATAAGACCTTGCTAAACTTACTTTGAGTCATCTCTCACTATGTTTACAGTGTCACTTCTGCTTCGTCAATGCAAAAGTTCACACTTATTAAGTGGGGTGCAGTTCTATGTTGATCATCATTTCAAATAAATTAAATCAACAATCAATCATGCAAACTTTTCAACAAGAGAATGGTATAGTAGCATCACTTGATTATATATGCACACTAAAATTTATTGTGGTTATTAGGGCACAATTGGATGATGGCTGGTTCTTTGCTTGCAAAGATCAGGAGGGAACACTGTTGCTGTAGGACTTTCCTTCCTGCCTGCGCTGCATAGGTTTATAGTGAGGATCGGTGTGCGCAGACTGATTCCACTCTTTAGGCCGAGCTGTGATGACTGCGGTGACCGCAGGGCTATAGGATGAGTTTCAGAGTTTATCTCCTCCTAGACAGACTGTCTGGCAAGGCTAATGAGTCCCATCTACCCAGATTTGGAATCAGAGTTGTCCTCCTCAGTTGGCTGCCAACCAAGGCTGATGAGCCCAGCCTGCCCGCCCAGTTATACCACTGGACGCTCGGTCAGGCCATGACATAACAAACCCAGTAAGAACAGGGACGCCATATGTAAGTGACCTCCTGCATGGCTAGCCAAACAGTGGTCCTGCAGTGATCACTATACCTGGAAAGGAGACACCTTCCTTAAGTGAGCGGGACATCCAACCCAGGACCCACCCATCCCCACAATTGAATAGAAGCCCTTATATTAAAGCCAGAAATGTGTTATCTGGTAACTACTTTAAAAATAGAAAATGAAAGGACAAGAGTATATTGATCAAGGGAGCTAGTAGAAGAGGAAGCCTGAGACAATTAAGAAGAGATTGTGTGTCAAAACAGCTACATGTCAAGCTTGAGCAATTAGTGGGGATCAGCTGATTACTGTGCCACAAAGGTGCCTTATAGTAGGGTCATGGTGATTTCCTACCAATCAGGAAATAATGGATTTTAAGAAAAATAAGGAAGAATTGTGTTGATATGTAATGAAATAAGGATTGAGCATAAGATTTATGAAGTGGAGGAATATCTATTAATAAGTATTAAGCATGTATATGCAGTGAGATCGAGGAATGTCTATTAATGAGAATTAAGCATAAACAGTGGATTCCAGTTAATGGGGCAGCCGCTTATTTGGGACACCTCTTCAAGGAAAAAAAACAAACTGAGAAAATAGCCAGGATTCCCTTTGTTTATTTGGGACACTATGCTGCTTAATCAGGACAGGAGACTGTCAGCAATGTGCACTTGTGTGGCTGTTAGCCACGATACTGCGTTTAGAGCAAACACTTGCATCAATTCAGTGTACTTCTGTTATTTTATCCATTTGGGCAGATGGACATCAATTCAAAATGCAGTGATTTTTGATCATTTTATTTATTTATTTTGACTCTAAAAATTTTTTTGAGACCTTTGCCACAAAGAAATTTGACACTAGCCCAAAAAATCACCCTACTGGACCAAACTCATCGCCAGCTGCAGAGATAACTGGAATGCCAAAATCTACATTTTCATGCTTATAAGTTGCAAGATAAACTGCAAAAAGAATGGGCATTATGTGAGGGATAACAGGGAATATCCCAAAGCATGAATGTAAGGATCCAGATGTTGAAGTGGCTCTCAGTCAAAGGTTTTCCATTATAACTGGACGAGGTTGTGTGTCAGTGGACCAATGTTTAAAAAAAAACAAGTAAGAGGAGCTAGCTAAGAAGCTGTGTCATAAATACTTTAAAGCAACAGATGGTTGGTTGTCTCGAAGGAAATACAGGCACCTCATTAAATTCAAGAAAACACATGGCAAGAAAGTTAGTGCTGATGCTGTTAAGTGCAGAAACATGGAAATCTGCTAAACTCTCCAACTCGCTTCAAAAATTTTGTGCAGTTGATATATACAATGTTGAGTAAACAGGCCTTGCTTATGCCACACCAGATGCTTCCTTTTGCTGCAAACATGCAACACCACCAGATCAAAAAAAAGCAATTTGTTGTGTTGTTCAAATGTGTCAAGGACTGGTGAAAAGCAATTGTTGATGTTAAGAAGTGTTAAATCTCAATGCTTTAAGGGGCTAAGAATGGATAGTTTACCAATCAAGTATTATGCCAGGGTACACTTTGATGAATTCCTCCATGAATAGTTATTACAAACTAATGTAGTTTTATAGTACTGTAGTAATATTGGTAGTGTTCTAATTTGTTCTATATTTCATTTAAGTGCATAAATGTTACTCATTTAAATGGCAGTTTGGCTTTTTTAATACCTTTTTAACTATTTTCATGAAACATCAGATAATTGGAGGAGCTGCTTAATTGGGCCAAAAAGTTCTGGTCCCAATCTGTTTCAATTAACCAGAATCCACTATATGTAATGAGATAGGGGCATGTCTGTTAATGGAATTTAAACATATATGGAGTGTGTATAATAGAAAGTATGGGGTCCTGATGTCCCTGATCACCCACATAATTATGTGTTTATGATGAGAAATGAAACAACTGACATGAGCATTAACAACCCTTAAGTTGTAGATCACAGGTCTCCCACATGGCATGAGGTGAGAATGGTCTCCTGTCTCAGCTGATAAAATGTAAAGTACTTGCAATTCAGATGCAGCTTATTGCACACATCAGCATGACTGCTAACATCTCGTGCATGCTACACTGAAAAATAAAACATTTTTGTATTAACCCCATCCATTTGTTTTGGAAGTTGTGTAATATGCTAATATAAACATCATTTTGTTCATGGTATCTGATTACTTTGGGTGACATATCAAATAGAGGCTTTTGGGCCTTACAAAATGATGTTCAGTGGTCAGTGATCCAGATTTTGATTTTGTTGTATTTATCTTATATGTAGAGTAGCATGTTTTTCATTTATTTTATTAACCATTTGTATAATATATTTCTTCCCCTTCATTAATCTTGTTATGTTTAGTTGCATTTATTTTTTTTCTTCAGTATCATTTTGATTTTCTTTTATTTCTGCCCCTTCTCCTTGTTTGTGTTATAGTTCATCATGCATTCGAGAGCTTCTGTGTGTCAGCTGTATGAATGGGGAGAATGAGGAGGAACAGAGGCCTAAAGCTAAGCCTGTGAAATCCAAAACACTGCCTAAGCAACAGACCATTGTTGCAGAACCAAGACCACTGCCTCAGTCCATTGAGAAGAAGGCCAATGACTTCTCCATCTTTGACTTAGAAGAATTGGTTCCTGGTACACTGTCAGACAGAGTCGGAAGCATAGAAACTGTCAGCATCACAAGTACATGCAGTGATGCACTTTCAGTAAAGAAGGATAAAAAAAAATTAATCAGAAGACAACATAAAAAGACTTAAAAGTTTTTAAACATTTTCTAATTCCAATATATCTATATTTTCAAGTTAAAAATTGAACGTTATAGAAAAAATGCTTTTTAAGCCTGAAGTTCTGTTGTGTGCCAAGTTAGTGCAACTTTAAAAGGATATATTGTTTAGGGATTTCATATGACTTTACAGATGATAAAACGAAGAAATGTACAACCAAGTTTAGCAAATTAGATGCAGAGCAAATTTCTGCTGTCTCTCCACACCTAAATCACCACTCCTTAAATCCCTAGCTGATATTTTCCTGTCAAGCTGTACCTAAAGTGATTGTATCCAAACCTTTAAGTGTACATTTTATAGAGTCGTAGAGTGATACAGCATAGATGCAGGTCCTTAGCCCAACACGTCTATACCAACTACAGTGCCCGCTCAGCTAGTCCCAGTTTCCTGTACTCATTCTGTATCCCCATAAGCTCCACCCTTCCATGTACCTATCCAAGTGCTTCTTAAATGACACTATTGTACCTGGCTCAATCACTTCCTCTAGCAGCTCTTTCCATATACTCACCATCCTCTAGCACCTTAGGCCCCTTTTAAATCTTCACCCTCTCTTCCTAAACCTATGCCTCCTAGTACTGCACTCCCCTACTCAGGGAAAGGGACTATTACCATCCACCTTTTCTATGCCTTTCATAATTTTAAACACTTCTGTAAGGTCACCCCTCATTCTCCTGCATTTCAAGGAATAAAGACTTGGCCTGGCCAACCTCTCCCCTTTCACCCAGGCCCTCAAATCCTGGCAAGATTCTCGTAAATCTTTTCGGTACTCCTTCCTGTTTAACCATGTCCTTCCTATAACGAGGCAACCAAAACTGTACATGGTACTTGACAAGTGTGGCCTCAGCCAACAACTTGTATGAATACAACCTATGTCCCAACTCCTATACTCAATGCGCTGATTGATGAAGATCAGCATGCTAAACACCTTTTTCACCACCCTGTTTACCTGTGATGTAGCTTTCAACAGTCTTGTACTTCTAGGTTCTTCTGTACCATTACACTCTTTCGTATCCTGCCATTCACAGTATAAGACCCTTGCTAGTTTCACTTTCTAAAATGCATCACCTTGCACTTGTTTGTATCGAAACCCAATTCCCATTCCTCGGCACACTTCCCTATTTAATTAAAATCCCCCTGTGATCTATGACATTCTTCGTCGCTATTAACAACACCTTCTAATTTCATGTCATCCTCAAATTTACTGATCAAGCTTTTTGTGGATTTCCATCCAAATTTGTTTGTTAATAATAAATGACAAGAATCTAACTCTGATCCCCGTGCCACACCACTAGTCACAAGTCATCAATCTGACAAACAACCTACATTTATCACCCTCTGTTTCCTACCTCCAAACCAATTATGAATCCACCTAACTAGCTCCACCTGGCTTCCATGATATTGAGACTCTTCGAGACCAGCCTTTCAAGTTGAATCTTGTCAAAGGCTTTACTAAAGTCCAAATAGCCAACATCCACTGTCCTATCCTCATCTACCTTTAGGGTTACCTCTTCAAACACTAATGTTCATCAAGCACAACTTTCCACGTGCAAAGGCATGCTGAGTCCTAATTAAGCTCTACCTGTCCAAATACTGGTAGATCCTGTTTCTCAGAATTCCCTCCAGGAACTTCCCCACCACTGATATCAGCTGAATAGCCTGCAGCTCCCTGGCTTGTCCTTGCTAAACAATGAAACAACATTAGCCACTTTCCATTCTTTGGGGACCTTTGTCTAATTATGAAGTAAATATTTCTGTAAGGGGCTCCAAAATTTCTTCTCTTAATCAATCTCTTAATCAGTGCTTTGCCAAGTAACTTGTTTCAAAAAGTTATTTTCAGCCAGCAAGAATCTGCCATGCCAAATATCATTTTTGTTTCACAGCCCGTATGGCATCTATAAAGTTGATGTGCCTTGTAGTAAAGGCTGGTCAAATAACACCCAATCTAAGCTAAGTAAACCCCTACATTCAATATTTTTTTCTATGAAAAGAAAGAAAATATAATTTACATTAATTAGTATATTTTATTTCAAGCAAAATTGAAGTTTGGCATTTTACGCTTAAATTACAACTATTTGTCAATTATGTCCTTGGGCAGATGTTTAGAAAAGGTGCTTCAGACTTATTGGGAAACCCTTTAATCAGTGGCACAGCTGGAGAGCTGCTGCTTCACAATTATAGCCACCCACTGTAAGTTTGATACTAACCTCAAATGTGTGTGGAGTCTGCACGTTCTCCCTCTCAATATATGGGTGTCCTGCGGATGCTTGGGTTTCCTTTCACAACCCAAAGACTTGTAGGTTGATAGGTTAACTGTCTACTTCAAATTGCCTTGGTGTGTGAATGTTAGTAGAATCTGGGTGGGGGGAGCTTGATATGAATCTGTGGAGTATAGATTATAGGGAAAATTGGTGAGGGAATTGGATTGTTCTGTTAGCCAGCACAGACCTAAAGGCTGACTGAAAACATGGAAAATTCCTCAATGTTGTGCGTAAATGACTTGATCTGTAGGAACAGTATGCTATCAAACTTTTCACTGTATCTTGGTACATGTGACAATAATAAACTATTTCCAATTCCAACTCAAAATATCAAGAGAAGATCCTAGAGTGCTAAACAGCAGAGAAAAGATCTGTGAGGATTAGGATATAGGAAAAAAAGGTAATAAGATAGCATTAAAGTTAAGCAAGATGTTCTGCAGAGGTAGTTCAGCACAGCACAATTAACATCTTGGTGTTACCACTTTAATTCTTTAGATTGAAATGTGTGAATATGTTCATACCTGATATGAATGTTTATCCGATGGGAAATAAAGTGGCTTAATAACTCATATCAAGTTTGTCTCATCAAGTATTCACACACTTTATATTTAGAATACTGAGCATGCTGTAACGCTGTGCAGGTCATTTGGAGATGTCTTCTAACTGTTGCATGTCAGAACTATGCTGTCCTGCAAGTGGATAAAGGCCAACATGAGTCCAAGCTGATAAAAATTAGATGCTCAGATTGCAGCACAAATCCAGCATCATCTCATACAGAGTTAACACCCTAAGAAAGTACATTGTGATAGAGGCTTCCTTGTAAGACCAAATCATCATGGAATTCAGTATATATGGAGCAAATGGCAGGGGCCTCAGGACCATTGATATAATCCATATCTTATGAAAAATAGCAGCACAGATGGATAGGGTAATGAAGAAGGTATTTGGTATACTTTCCTTCATAGGCCAAGGCATTGAGTGTAAGAGTTGAGACATCACTTCATAGTTACACAAACCATTGGTTAGATTATATCTGGAAAGTTGTGTTCAGTTCTGTTCATCGAACTACAGGAAGGATGTAGTAGCAATAGGGAGAGTGCAGAAGAGATTTGCCAGGATGTTGCCTGGAACAGAGGTCTGCAATTGTAAGGAGAGATTGAATAGACTGGGAACATTAGTAGGGAGCCTTTTTAAAGGTTTATAAAATTCAGGTGGATAGATAGTTGGAGTCCTTTTTATCAGGGCGGAGGATTCTAGAACTCAAGATCAAGGTGGAAGTAAAATTTCAAGAAGATCTTGAGGGATAGGTTTTCGCGAGGAAAGTCTGTTATTTGAAATGGGCTGCCAGTAGACATTTAAAGGTATCTGGATAGGGGTTTGGAGAGGGTCACAGGCCTAATGCAGGTAAATGGGATTAGCATACTTAGGCGTCCATGGACAAGTTAGACTGAAAGGACAAGATGCTGTATTGTATAATTCTATGACTTTCATCTAGATTCACTAGAATGATTCCGGGAATGAGAGGGTTAACATATGAGGAACGTTTGTCCTCTCTTGGACTGTATTCCTTGGAGTTTAGAAGAATGAGGGGAGACCTCATAGAAACATTTTGAATGTTAAAAGGCATGGACAGAGTGGATGTGGCAAAGTTGTTTCCCATGATGGGGGAGTCTAGTACGAGAGGGCATGACTTAAGGATTGAAGGGCGCCCTTTCAGAACAGAAATGCGAAGAAATTTTTTTAGTCAGAGGGTTATGAATCTATGGAATTTGTTGCCACGGGCAGCAGTGGAGGCTAAGTCATTGGGTGTATTTAAGGCAGAGATTGATAGGTATCTTGAGTAGCCAGGGCATCAAAGGTTATGGTGAGAAGGCAGGGGAGTGGGACTAAATAGGATAAAATGGATCAGCTCATGATAAAATGGCGGAGCAGACTCGATGGGCCGAATGGCCTACTTCTGCTCCTTTGTCTTATGGTCTAAATAGAAATAACTTCCATTCCAGTGAGGACAACACACAAAAAAGCGAGTCTTATCTAGGGGCAAGGGAGGGACGTCTGGACACTCGCCAGTGGAGGTGATGGAGACAGATACAGTTATAACATTTCAATGAAGTTGGACAGTAGCATGAATAGGAATGGTTTAGAGGGAGATGGGAAAACTTAGATAAATCGGACTAGCCTAGGTGGGCATCTTGGGAATGCATGGGGTGGAGAAGGACAGGGAGCTGAAGCTATATTTCTTGCCACAAACTCCTCAAGGAACAATGTCAAAAGGATGTTTACTTAGGTGGTGGTGACGACATGTATTTCCCATATAGTACAAAACACAACTTGATCGCATAGTATGAAGACACCAAGGCCACCATTATGCTTTTCTTAATCTGAAGATCATTCCAAACAGTGATATCTGAAGTTTGAGAGGAAAGAGAAAATTCTGTAAACATTTAGCAAATCAGGGTGTGTTTAGAGTCATACAGTTATACAGTGTGGAAGCAGGCCCTTCATCCCAATTCATCTTACACCCTAAAGAAAACATCCTAGCATGCTCAGCCTCTCCCTATAACTCAGACCTCAGTACTGGCAACACTCTCATAAATCTTCTTTGCATGCTTTCCAGCTTAATGTCGTCTTTCCTATAACAGGGTAACCAAAATGGTACACAATATTCCAGGTGTGGCCTCACCAATGCAACATAACGTCGGAATTCCTATACCATATGCCTTGACCAAGGAAGGCCAGAATGCCTAGAGCCTTCTTCACCAAGAGAAAGAGAAACTGGTCAAACTTCTTTCATAAGAATATTTTTTTTGTTTTTATTTCAGACTTCCAAGAGCTGGAGTTTTGTGTTTTTCATCAACAGCTGCACTTTATTTCATTTTGCAAAACACTGCTCTATTAGGGACATTGCTAATGCTCTTTACACAGAGAGGAGTGTTGCTTCCTCTATTTCTCCTTGGCAGCAGGGATTGGCCAGTTCATAAACTTCCCATTGGACCAGGGAATAAGTGATGCACAGGGCTCCAGCAATCATCAGTTAGATGTCAAGACCATATTGTGTTTGAACACAATCTTCAAGCAGCCTGTATTACCTATCATAGTTCGGCTTGGTTGGTTTGCTTGAGATAAAAAATACCCCTTCCTTCATTAGTTCCTCAGTGTTATGAGGAAGGACCAGAGATATTGTTCTCTGTACATCAGAGCAGGCAAAGCATAAATTTGATGATGTTTAAACATGAGAATGGTTTTGAAGCAATTATTTTGGAGGAAATGTTTCAGTGATAGCAAAGTCAATAATCTTGCCTTCATGTCTAATTCTCCTAACACACCCACCACCTCCCCTTGCTGACCCTGAGTCTTGTGAAAAGTGTGGACAGAGGTGGCAAACTCCACCTACGTCCACACTTCCCTCCAGAATACTTGTCAGCAACAGACATGATGCGTAGCCTGAAGCTTCTATGAATCAGTATTACATGGTGGGTGAAAGGTCTTTCTCTGGGGACCATGTCATTACAACACGATTGAGAAGATATGATACAGGTAATGGGTGGGCTTATACTTGGTGGAGAGAGCTTTGAAGATAGAGGGGAGCGAGGATCAGGCCAGGATCAGTGTGCGCACTGTGCAGGGTTTTCTGGGAATCAGGCGAGTCTTAATCAATGTCAGCTGCTAAGATGGTGGGGATGTGGGGTGTTTGGGAGCTTGGCAACTGGATGTTGTGAGGCAGTAGTAAGACAGTAAATGTGGTCAGTTTGTATTGCCAGACTGTAGATTGGTGGTCAAAGTGGAGATCAGGCACAGAAGAGTGGGGGAGTGGAATGGTGAGCTTGGAGGACTAATGGGACCCTGACCAATGTGCATTGGTCTCACTCAGATAAGTCCACTCTGGGTAAGTGAAGCAGTTCTGGTAAATGTTGTGAAGGATCCCTCTGAATGTTGTGAAGATGTCAGGGGTAAGTTTTTTACGTAGAGAGTGGTGAGTGCGTGGAACGGGCTGCCTACGGCGGTAGTGGAGGCGGAAATGATATGGTCTTTAAAGAGACTCCTGGATGGCTACATGGAGCTTAGAAAAATAGAGGGCTGTGGGTAAAGTCGAGGTAGTTCTAAGGTAGGGACATTTTCGACACAGCTTTGTGGGCTGAGGGGCCTGTATTGTGCTGTATGTTTTCTGTGTTTCTATGAATGAATACCCTGTTATCTTGTAAACCAGTGGAAGTCCCAGATATCTGTTCCACAGACCTGCATGTCCAAACTCCTCTGTGCGTTATTACATTGGGTGTATAGCCACAAAGGAAATTCAAAGACTTCATTGAACTTGCAATAGCTCCACAATTTTCATATTCAAGTGATATTTTTCTTTAAAATTTGATTATATAACAAAAAACGTAGATGCTGCACAATCTAATTTTCAGACAATTATATTCGTTTGCACTGCTGGAGTTCTTGGTATTGGTCAAATTGTTGTCACGTGTTTGGATCAGCTAAGTTTGCTGATCTAGTGAATTAACTTAAAGTTCAGCAGTTGCTATGATTTAATAACCTATTTACAAAACTGGTTACAGGTTGAACAATTTAACTCTACATAATTTGTGGGGAGGCTGGAAAAACTGGCATTGTTCTCAGAGTGGCGAAAGTTAAATGACAACGATGCAGATGTTGGGAAAAATCAACAGTGTTAGAAGATTTGGTAACTAAAAGGCTTATTCATGAAAAACACACAAAAAGAATAATACAGCATGACGAATAATTCTTTCAAAAAAGCTTCTGTAGAGGAGAGAGCTCAGATAGCAACTAGTTGGGTAGCTCTTTCACAGATGTACAAGGACAATTAGAAGGACAATTTTATCCTTTGTAAATCTATCATCGGCTCTATCATTATCTGAAAGGTGCAGAAGGACACTTGTTTGCATTTAGATCAGGGAATAAACTTCCAGTTAGTAATGATGACCAAAGAGTATGTTAAACGTCTAAGAAGGAATAGCAGTTACATCAACTGTGTTTCCCATTTGTTTGTACTGTGCTGGCTTTTATGAATACATGTCATATGATTTTCTTATTTTGTCAATTTATAAAAGTAGATCACTTAACCCACCTCCAATTGAGCACCCTTGTCCTAGTTGAAATAAGTTAATTTCTTAAATTTTTGCAATGTCTGGACTATACTGTATAAGTAATGAAGCACAGTTGGCATTTTGTCAGTTTTCATTCTGTCAGATGTGTTAAACTCAGTGCTCTGTCAAATAACTTTTCTGTTCCATTGTTCCTTAATGCTTGAATATGGGGTTCAATGTACATTGAACATTATTGGTCTCCAAATAAGCAACAAAATCACATAGAGACATTAATACAAACTAATCAAAGCTAATTATCACTGGGAACCTTCAATTGCCATATTTCTTCATGACCAAGATCCTGTTCAGTTCCAACATACTGTTGATAATTTCAGGTCTTGGCTAGCTCTTGGGATTTTGTTCAACAAAAGGAATATCACAACCCCCAATCTCACCCATCAACTCATTCTCCATTGGACTTAATTTATCGTGGAACGGAACAGAAATTGACTCATTTTGCACTTTCAATATCTTGACAATGCTACTGACCAACTAATTCATTTTGATTTGGGCTAGAACTTGCAGTCTTTGTGACTTAGAACCATACAGGGAAGTTCCTGCTCCTTTTAAAAACCACTGTTTAATGTACATTCCAGTTTTATTACCAGTTTGGCTTGAAAACAAAGCATTTCTGTTAAATCTTACTAAATCATTCTAATAGGAGATACTGCAGTTGGATAGAACAATTGAAATGTGAAAGCTTTTTCTTCATTATCATTAAAATAATGATCTAAGACTGTGCAAATTTACTTTTCACTCTGTTTTCTTCCCTTTTCATGTTCTCCCATGGTGAAATTGGTTGTGGAAAAAAAGTGCATTTACCTCTAAAATGCAAAGCAGGCAAATGGGGACATCAGGGAGAAATATTTTGAAGAGCACAAGTGTAAGTGAGGAGATGTATAGTCTGGACAATAACGACGGCAGTCAGTCGGATACTGCTGTGGGAACAGTAGGAACAGGGGGCAAGAAACGAAGATCGAGTTTGGGTGCAAAAATGGTGGCCATTGTCGGCTTGTCGAGGAGGAGCAGGAGTACGTCACAGCTCAGCCAGACTGGTGAGTGTTCATTTATGTGCACCCTTGCATCACCATTTCCCATCTCATCATCAAAGGGTATGAACAGTCAAACTGTGACTTATGATATTTTTTAAGAGCTTGCACATAATGTTAAGTAAGGTCACTGTATGAATTATTGGTTAAGTAACGCAGAAGGGAAGTCTTAATGTGATTTATGTACAGAGCAGAATTATATTCAAGTTCAACATTCTCTTAACTGCTCTATGTAACATTCCAAGGGTAGCAAAGTGAATACCAAGTCAGATCTTATCTCTGAAGCAGCATAAAGAAAAAGTCACTTTACGCAGGGTTTAATCAATAATTTCAGCTGGCATAGGAACCATAGCCGCAGCCCATACAGATGAACAATTGCTTCTTACAATCCAGTTCAGCCTTTTGGCCATGATGGAATATTACTTATTTTAATGACAGAAAATGGGAGGTAAAAAGGTGTGTTTAAAAATGTGATGCAAAATAAGTATATTATCAGATGAACTCTGCAGACTGACCTGGCACAGAAACACAGTGCACAGAGTGTGTGGTGCTGAACTTGGATATTATTTTGTTTTCTTTGGTTGTTATGATGGTGTCCTTCAGACTGTGCATTCAACCATAAAATTACTTTATTTCATAAGGAATATTGCCTTCTCAAATGCATGATTTGAAATTTGGAAATTGGTAAAGGAGTAATTTAGTGATGCTACACAACCAGTTTTGCTAGATTGAACTACAGGTTCAGGGAGAAATAAGGGCATTTTGGCACTACATTCCTTTCTAATGAGACTCCATGCTACATCTTACTAAAGAAAAGAAGAGCTATCTGCAGCATTTTGTCTAAGAGCAGCATTCATGCAACGTAGACATCGTTTCCCAAAGAATACACTTTGAGTTGTTGAAGGAATTTCTGGCTGATATACCACAAGCTGGATTTGGTGACATGATCAGGAGTGCTGTAACATCTCCCACTTAGTATCAACCATCAAATTTCACCATATTCACCATATCCATTTACGTGTATTAGGAATTTGCTGTAGTGCGTTGGTGCTACATGCAACAAGAACAACACATTCAACAATTATAAACAATAAAGTATTATATAAAAATAAAATTGGAATTACAGATATGGAATAAAGTGATCATAAATACATAAATACCAGCATGTATTTACAATGTAAACAACATAAAAAGTGCTTTAAAGTGTTTACAGTGCAGTGTAGTGACTGAGGCAACAGAGAGGATGGGGAGAGGGCTAACTAGAATGGTTGATCTGATTAACTGCTTGGGGAAAGAAACTTAAAGCTTCAAACAGTTCAATGATGTTGCCACACGTTTATTTTTCTGTTGTTGCTTCACCTTACTCGATAAAGAACTTAAGTAACATTGCCAATATTCTCAGTGATGACTGCTTATACCATATGGTTTGATAGTGTGCCCAACCATTCATTGCTGATGGTTTTGTGGGATTTATCACCAAAATAATGGAAAATCACAGTGGTGTGCTTTGTCTCATGTTATCAGAGTTGCAGAATGGATTAGATATGGCAAAGTCTTCTTACTTGTTCTGAGACTGTGAGCACACTTTGTACCATTTCCTGATTGATCTCGTTCATGAATCATTACAGTCCTTGTTGTGATGGCATTCTCATAGTGGTGTTGGATAAGGAAGTCCAGGAGTGATGAAGGGATGGTAGTATGTGGCCAGCTGAGAAAGGTATGTCATGTGAAGAGGAACTTAAGGGTGAATAGTACTGTTCTTGCATTGAAGGAAGAGAGTTGTTGCCAGTGTAAGCTCAGTTAACATTATTGCCACATGATAATAGATATCTTAACTCTGGAAATGAAACCAGTGTCTCTTCTAGTGCTGTAACTGACAAATACCTTTGGACAGATATGTTGTTGAATGTTCAATAATATCACAAAATTCCCATCTGGATTTCCTTATCACATGATAGAAATTAAGTCTGCTATTAGAGGTCTTCAAGCTTACTTGACTCAGCCAATGCTGATATTACCTTTGTAACATCCAAAATTAGATTAAAATCCCACCCAGAAAACTAGAGTTTGGACTCCCTCCATGCTCCAAAATGCTATGCACTGGCTTTTAAGCAAACCTGCCACTGCCCCAGGCATCTGTCAGCCTAGGTCTGTGGCCAGCTGTACCAAATTCCTCATCCTTAGCAGTGATAGTCAAACTGTGGAATTACTTACCTCACTTCTCTGAAGCCTGGGAAAACTCATCCTGAAACTATGAGATGCATTGCCTAGCAGTTACGGGAAATATACAGTAAAACAAAAACTGCTGAAAGTGCTCAGCAAGTCAGGCATTACTAGTGAATAAACAGGAATTACAAGCAGGAGTAGGTGGCTAAAGCTTGTTTAATAAGGTCATGCCTAATCTAAATGTAACTTCAGCCCTGAATTCCTCTGTATCCACGGAATCTTTCTCCTCTTGGTTAATATATATTTCTCTACTACTGCATTGAAAATATTCAAAGACTTGCATCGTCTCTGTCTTAAACAGGTAACCTGTTGTTCCTTTTATACAGAGACCCCTCTAGTTTCAGATTTTCACAAAAGAAGATACTTCCACTCCCTAAAGGCCTCATTATCTTGTACATTTCAATTGTCCCCTTTCACATTTCTCAACTTCAGTAGATACAAGCCTGTCTGAGGAAGATAAAACAAAGGATATAGGTTCAGGATAATGGGAAATATGTGGCAGATCTTCTTCACCCAGAGAGTTGTAAGTATCTGAGAGTGGTTGAAATTTAATTGTTAACAGCACTCAAAAAGCGAACCATTTGGGCTAAAAGGCTATGGACCAAGTGATGGAAATAATACAGAAGGGTCAATATGGATGAGTTGGGCTGAATGGCCTGTTTCCATGAGACCAATATCACCAATGCCTTGTATCATTAAAATATAACCTTATACTTGTGCTCCCCTCACAATAACAGATAATATTCTGCTAACTCTCTTCATTACTTGCTGTCACTGCCTGCTAGCCTTCTGTAAATTATCCAATGGGACACCCAGATCCCCTGCATCTCAGAGCTCTGCAGCCCCTCACTATTTAGACAACACTTTTTTTCACCATTTCTGTCAATATGGATAATTTCAAATAGAATAATTGAAAAGCACAGCACAGGAATAGGCCAGTTCAGCCCATCTCGTCCATGCCGACCATGGTGTCTACATAAGCTAATCCCATTTGCCTGCATTAGGCCTGTGTCCTTTTATGCCTTTCCACCCGTTCCTGACAAAATGTCTTTTCAGCATTGTAATTGTATCTCCTCCACTTGCAACTCATTCCAGATATTCATCGCCCTCTGTGTGAAAAGTTTACACCTTGGATCACCTGTAAATTTCTACCCCCTCACATAAACTTGTGTCCTCTTGTTGTAGACATTCCTGATCTGAGAAAAATACACTGACTCCCTCATAATTTTATAAACCTCTATAAGGTCACCCTTGGCCTCTGATGTTACAATGACAATAACCCCACCTTATCCAAGCTCTCCTTTCACTGCATCGTCCATTGCAGACAACATCCTGGTGAAGCTCTTCTGCACTGTTTCTAATTTTACCATTATCTTCCTAAGGTCTGGTGTAGACCTTAGAATGGTACATAGTACTGCAAATCCTGTCTAACATGGCATCTCAACTCCTAGACTCTAACAACTTAGAACAGTAGAGCACAGTAAAGACCCATCAGCCGGCCATTTAGGCCATAAGACGTAGGAGGAGAATTAGGCCATTTAACCCATCAAAGCTGCTCTGCCATTTCATTATAGCTGGTTTATTATCCTTCTCAACCCCATACTCCTGCCTTCTTCTCATAACCTTTGATGCCCTGACTAATCAAGAAACCTACTCTAACCTACTTACCCTTCTAACTTACTCTAAGATTAACCTAACCCTTCCCTCCCACATAGTACTCCATTTTTCTTTCATCCATACACCGATCTAAGAGAATCTTAAATGCTCCTAATGTATCTGCCTCAGCTATTACCTCTGGCAACACGTTTCACACACCCACCACTCTCTGTAAAAAAAAATGACCTCTGACATTTCCCCTTACACATTCCTCCTTATCCATTCCTCCAGTCACCTTAAGATTATACCTCTTTGTTTTAGCCATTTCCACCCTGGGAAAAGGTCCCTGGCTGTCCACTCTCTGTATGCCTCCTATCCACTTCCATCTGCCACTACTCAGTTCAGTTCTGCATCCAATAAAACATCCTGTTGTAACCCCTGACAACTTTCTACACTATTCACAACACCGCCAAACTTCATCTCATTTGCAAATTTACTAATTCACCCTTCCACTTTCTCATCCAAGTCATTATAAGAATCACAAAGAGCAGGATCCCAGGCAGAATATGCTCCATCTACTACCTTCCTTTGCCTTCAGTGACCAAGCTAATTCTGAATCCATACAGCCAAGTTTTCCTGGATCCCGTGCCTCGTGACTTTCTTAATAAGCCAGCCAGGGGGAACTTTGCTTCCTCTTGAGCTCCCTTTGTCAGATTTTTGCTTATTCACCGAACCTGTCAATATACAGTGCCTATAAAAGTATTCACCCCCTTTGTAAGTTTTCATGTTTTATTGTTTTACAACTTTGAATTACAGAAAAAGACTCATTTGTGTCAAAGTGAAAACAGATCTCTACCACATGATCTAAATTAATTACAAATATAAAACACAAAATAATTGATTGCATAAATATTCACCCCCTTTAATATTACACACCAAATCATCACTGATGCAGCCATTAGGTTTTGAAGTCACATAATTAGTTAAGTGGAGATCACCTGTGTGTAGACAAGGTGTTTCAATTAATTGTAGTAAAAATACACCTGTATCCAGAAGGCCCAACTGCTGGTGAGTCAGTATCCTGGCCAAAACTACACCATGAAACTAAAGAACAACTCAAGCAACTCTTCGAAAAGGTTATTGAAAAGCACAAGTCAGGAAATAGATAACAAGAAAATTTCCAAGTCACTGAATATTCCTTGGAGTACAGTTAAGTCAATCATCAAGAAATGGAAAGAATATGAGACAGCTGTAAATCTGCCTAGAGCAGGCCGACCTCAAGAACTGAATGATCATGCAAGAAGGGTATTAGTGAGGGAGGCCTTGACCTGTGACAACTGTGGAGGAGTTACAAGCTTCAGTGGATGAGATGGGAGAGACTGTACATACAACAACCATGCAAGCCCAGGTGCTTCACTAGTCACTGCTTTATGAGAGAATCGCAAAGAGAAAGCCACTGTTGAAAAAAAGCTCACATGAAATCTTGGCTGGAAGTTGCCAGAAGGCATATGGGAGACTCCAAAGTCAGCTGGAAGAAGGTTCTGTGGTCTGATGAAACCAAAATTGACCTTTTTGGCCATCAGATAAATATTCTGTTTGGTGTAAGCGTAACACCATACATCATCAAAAACATACCAGCCCTACTGTAAAGCATTGTGGTGGCTGCATCATGCTGTAGGGATGTTTCACCGCAGCAGGCCCTGAAGACTTGTGAAGGTCAGAGGGTAAAATAAATGCAGCAAAATACAGGGAAGTCCTGGAGGGAAACCTGATGCAGTGACCAGATGTGCAAAGATGATAAAGACCTATTCACATAGACTTGAGGCTGTAATTGCTGCCAAAGGCGCATCTACTAAATACTGACTTGAATTTGAAGGGGGGTGAGTAATTATGCAATCGATTATCTTCTGTTTAATAATTGTAATAGAATTAGATCAATTTGTAGAAATTTGTTTTCACTTTGACACAAAAGAGTATTTTTCTGTTGATCAGTGTCAAAAACGCCAAATTAAATCCACTGCAATGTTGTAAAGCAATAAAACGTGAAAATTTTCAGGGTGTGGGGGGGAATACTTTTTATAGGAACTGTATTTTGTCAGAAACGAGGTAGGCAGCATCTGTGGAGAGAGAAAAGGAGTTAATATTTGAAGACTCTTTGACAGAACCTTAGTTGACACAGACTTGACTATAATGCTTCTGTTTCTCATAGCTCTGGTCTCACTCTCTCCTTCTGAACAGAGCAAGAGGAGTTCCCTTGGTCCTCACCTTCCACCTCACTTCATTCAAAGGATTATTCTCTGCAATTTCCGCCATCTCCAACAGAAGTCCATCAGACACATCTTGTTTCCCACCACTTTCAGCATTTGGAAGGTACTGTTCCTTTGCAGCTCCCCACTCTGCTCTTCTTGCCCCACCAACTACTGCACCTTAATGGCAGCTGCACAGACCGTGATGCCAATTTAACTGCATGTTTGCCTGCACGCCATCTATCTCCCTCAGTTCCCTGCCAGGTCATGTCTTTGTCTAATTGCCTTTTAAACTTTGCTATTGTATCTGCTTCCACCACCTCCCCTGCCTCTTGCCTCTTAAACTTCCTTTAAATTTTTCAGCTCTCAACCTAAAGCTACATCCTCCATCCAGTATTTGATATTTCGACCCTGGAAACAAGACTTGTTCTACCTAGCCTGTCTATTAATTTTATGAACCTGTATCAACCTCTGATGCTCCCAGAGAAAGCAATCCAAGTTTATCCAACGTCCCTTTACAGCCAATATTCTCTTATGCAACCAACATGCTTGTGAGTCTATTCTGCACCCTCTCAAAAGCATCCACATCTCTCTTGTAATGTGGCCACCATGTGTATACACAATACTCCAGATGTGGCCTGGCCAAAGCTTTATATGACTTATTGACTTCTCTACACAGCACTCCAACTGATAAAGCCATATATTCTATATGCCTTCTTTACTACTGTGTATACTTGTCTTACCGTTTTCTGGGAGCTATGGACTTGGATGCCAAGTTCCCTCTGTACAACAATGCTTCTAATGGTTCTGCCATATTCTGTATACCTTTTGTCTTAAATTTCTCCTCCTAAAGTGCAATACCTCACACTTGTCTGGATGAAACTCCATCTGGCATTTCACCAACCATATCTCCAAATGGTCTTTATCCTGCTGTATTCTTTAACAACTTCCTTCACACTCCACCAGTTTTTGTGGTATCTACAACTTACTGACCGGGGCATCTACATTTTCATCCAAATTGTTTATTTACCACAAGCAATAAAGGTCCGAGCATTGATTCTTGCAGAACATCACTGATCACAGTTCCCCAATTAGCATAGCGCATGTCCAAGCTAGTTTTGAATCCAAACCACCAAATCTCCAGGTAACACACATCAAAGTTGCTGGTGAACGCAGCAGGCCAGGCAGCATCTCTAGGAAGAGGTACAGTCGACGTTTCAGGCCGAGACCCTTCGTCAGGACTAACTGAAGGAAGAGTTAGTAAGAGATTTGAAAGTGGGAGGGGGAGGGGGAGATCCAAAATGATAGGAGAAGACAGGAGGGGGAGGGATGGAGCCAAGAGCTGGACAGATGATTGGCAAAGGGGATATGAGAGGATCATGGGACAGGAGGTTCGTGGAGAAAGACAAGGGGGGGGGAACCCAGAGGATGGGCAAGGGGTACAGTCAGAGGGGCAGAGGGAGAAAAAGGAGAGAGAGAAAAAGAATGTGTGTATAAAAATAAATAATGGATGGGGTACGAGGGGGAGGTGGGGCATTAGCGGAAGTTAGAGAAGTCAATGTTCATGCCATGAGCTTGGAGGCTACCCAGACGGAATACAAGGTGTTGTTCCTCCAACCTGAGTGTGGCTTCATCTTTACAGTAGAGGAGGCCGTGGATAGACATGTCAGAATGGGAATGGGATGTGGAATTAAAATGTGTGGCCACTGGGAGATCCTGCTTTCTCTGACAGACAGAGCATAGGTGTTCAGCAAAGCGGTCTCCCAGTCTGCGTCGGGTCTCGCCAATATATAGAAGGCCATTTTGGGAGCACTGGACGCAGTATATCACCCCAGCCGACTCACAGGTGAAATGTCGCCTCACCTGGAAGGACTGTCTGGGGCCCTGAATGGTGGTAAGGGAGGAAGTGTAAGGGCATGTGTAGCACTTGTTCTGCTTACAAGGGTAAGTGCCAGGAGGGAGATCAGTGGGGAGGGATGGGGGGGAACAAATGGACAAGGGAGTCGCGTAGGGAGCGATCCCTGCGGAAAGCCGGGGGGAGGGAGGGAAAGATGTGCTTAGTGGTGGGATCCCATTGGAGGTGGCGGAAGTTACAGAGAACAATATGTTGGACCCGGAGGCTGGTGGGGTGGTAGGTGAGGACCAGGGGAACTCTATTCCTAGTGGGATGGGTGAGGATGGAGTGAGAGCAGATGTGCGTGAAATGGGGGAGATGCGTTTGAGAGCAGAGTTGATGGTGGAGGAGGGGAAGCCCCTTTCTTTAATAAAGGAGGACATCTCCCTCATCCTGGAATGAAAAGCCTCATCCTGAGAGCAGATGCGGCGGAGACGGAGGAATTGCGAGAAGGGGAATGGCATTTTTGCAAGAGACAGGGTGAGAAGAGGAATAGTCCAGATAGCTGTGAGAGTCAGTAGGCTTATAGTAGACATCAGTGGATAAGCTGTCTCCAGAGATCGAGACAGAAAGATCTAGAAAGGGGAGGGAGATGTCAGAAATGGACCAGGTAAACTTGAGGGCAGGGTGAAAGTTGGAGGCAAAGTTAATAAAGTCAACGAGCTCAGCATGCGTGCAGGAAGCAGCGCCAATGCAGTCGTCGATGTAGCGAAGGAAAAGTGGGGGACAGATACCAGAATAGCTGTGGAATCTCCATGAAGCCTTAATGTTCTGGATCAGCTTTGTCAAAAGCTTTACTGAAGTGAACAAACACATCCATTTCCTCAAAAACTCTATCAAATTTGGAAAACATGACCTCTCCTGTACAAAACTTCCCATGGTCCATGCGTTTTATTTTCTGCAACAATCTTATGTGATGTCCTCCAGAAATCACTGATTTTCTTTTATTCAATGCACACGTTTGTTCATGCGTGATTTTCCTTTATAAGAACATGTTCACCTTAAAGCTTCTTGGCAGGCCAGACTTGCCTGCTGGTCAGATCCCATCACCTTATCATTAACAACACATTACACTTACCACAATGCTTGATGCTCAGAATCAGATTCAGATTTATTTATCACATGTACATCAAAACATGGTTTTGTGAAATGTGTCATTTACACTAACAACCAATACACATAAGAATGTGCTCATGGCAGCCCTCAGGTTTACCATATATTCCAATGCAAGCATAACATGCCCACATTGTTCAGCAGAACAACAGTGAAAAAATCCCCTTTCCTCCTTCCCATTCACCCACCCACTCACTCACATACACAGGCAGTTCTCCAAACCCAGTACAGGCAGGGTCTCCGGCCTGCAGCCTCCAGACATGCAGACATCGGCTTCAGACCTTCCCAGTGGACACGCAGTACCAGGACTTTGGCTATCGGCCTTGACTTCTAGATTTTCAGTCACCTTTTAGGCTTCGACCTTTGGATTCGACCTCAGGACACACTGATCGTGGGATCCCGAACTCAGAACTCAAACCTCAAACTCTGGACTTGCTGATGGCAGCACCCTGAACTCCAGGCTTCGAACTTCAGACTTGCTGACTTGTGTATTTATGGAGTCATCAGCCTGCATACCTCCTGCCTGCACAGAACTCCAATCCCGCTGATCTTGTGGGGGTATAACTGACCTGAAAAGCTGGTGGGGGGGGGGGAGTTGTAGTCACTACCCCTCATCCCTGCTGCTTTTTGTCTACTACACTTGCTAGGCTGGCTCAATATCCATCACTATGTCTTTGTTCATGTGATTGCTCATCTTCAAGTGTAGGGCAGAGGCCTAGATTCCAGCCTGACCTCTATCTCCCCATATCCCTGACCCTAAATCCTGATCTGACCCCTAACTCTCCTTTCTGTTCCCAAAACCACCCCTACGGATCTATAAAAAAACAGCTGTGTCACAACCTTAACAGAGACCACAGCTCACAACCATCTTGACCAGAATTCTGATAACTTGTGCCATTAAGCCATGTTGACTCATCCAATTTGCAGACATTCTGCATGTTCTTTCCAATCCTCCACTGTCTTCTCTACTACAAAAACATCTCTGTTTTCCAATTCTGATGAAGAGTTGCAACCTGGAGCATTAATTGTTTCTCTTTACACAGCTATTACCTGACCTGCTAAGTTTTCCAGCAGATTGTTTTAATTTCTTCAGTAAAGTTGGCTTTAAGGGGTAGCTCTGGGTAGACTCCATCTCACAATGATGAACCAAGGCCTGGATAAGGTGGCTGAAGGGCCTGTGCCTGTTCTGTATTACTCTAACCCTGTAATTCCAAGGTGAACACGAAGGAAGTAATCATGAAAATGTTATTAATTGGTGAGGACTTTAACCACATCCATTGTTTAGGATCTGGTCGAGCAGGCTGCTGTAATTTTGGAAATCAATGACTAAATTGCATATGTTTTACAAGTTGTCCTCAAATCATTTCTGCTGCATCCTAGCTCAACTTTTGGCTCATTGACAAATCCCATCAGCCTCTACACCACCCATTCTTGGTGGTATACATTGATTTCCAGTGAAGCAACGTCTCATGCTTAAAATGGACATCCCTCCAAATGGGCTTCTTCTTTATCTCTGTACTTAAGATTAGCATTAGCTCCTGCCAGGATATCTGCACTCCTGTGATTCTGAACGTTGAATGTAATCACTCCTTAATTGCTGGCTGTGCCTTTATTTGGTCAAGCTTCAAACCTCCTGAAACACATCCTCAAACCTTCCTGCTTGCTGCTTTGCTTTTTCTCCTTAGGCCTTTTGGCAAAGCTTTTCGTCATCTGCACAAATACCTATCCACCTTGCTCAGTGTCAGGTCTGGTAACCCTCCTGCGAAGCGACTGTGCCATATTAAACTCATTGTTTTGCTATTCCAAGTCCTTAATAGCTCTCAAGATCAGGGGCCGCACACTTGAAGGAATAAGAGGAAGGTTCTGAAGCTCTGATGGGGTTTTGTTTCCAGAAATCTGTAAAGCGCTGTCCAAAGGAGGGAAACATAGACTTATATTTATATGGCAGATATTATGTTCCCTCAGGACAATCACCTTCTCTCTGAACATGAAGCGTCATCATTTTCTAAGATAGGATAGAACGGTAGAAGCAAATATATTTAATTTATGTATTGGATAAATATCTGAATAGAAAACCCTTGAAGGAGGTGTGGGCTACGAGGGGTGATTATGGTATAGAGCTGGGGAGAAAACTTGGGAGTCAAGAGGGGTAAGTGAGGATCGGGCGAGGGGTGCAAAACCCATTTCATGACTTTATTCTAAGGCAGGATATACACTTTGAGCTGAATGACCTGCTCCTGTATTGTATCATTCTGACCTGCAGAATTACAATTCATGTTAGAGAGAACCTGTTTCAGCCATCTCTAGCCTGGACACTGGAACTATAAACCCAGAACATTTTAGACTCTGCTCTCATCATTGCAGAATTCCTCTGGACTTGAGGCCTATTGGAAATATGTCTTTCTATTCATCAGCGTCCAATGATTTGGTGGAAGTTGCATGTGTATGGACTTAAATAAGGAGAGGATCGTAGTCGGCCATGATGCCTGCCCCATTCAAATAGTTTGCCAACATTGACTGTCTGTGCTCACTGCCTAGGCTCACACATGAAGAATGACCAAATGACCGAGGTACTGGAGGGTGCCCAGTACCCTTGGACCTGTTCTGAAACTGGAGTCAGCACCTTAAGGAGAAAAGGTGAGAAAATAAGAAACAGGAAGAAAATAGTCTGTTTATCTGCAGCAGCACTGATAGTGTGAGCAATTATGGCAGGAGGACAACATGTCCGTTCCGAGACATCAGCTGATGCTAGGGTGATCTGTGATGCTTTAGGTCCCAGCTCTACACCTCACCCCACATCAGCAACTATATCAATTAATATTCTCTTTTCAAGTTCATACGGTCTAAAGTTCATCCCTGTGGTTTGGAATGCAACTCTTCTTGTGTTATGCTCCATGCTTCCTCTCTGCTTTCTTCCATTGTGTCTCTGAACCGAATGGTTTTGGAAAATTGATGCTACTCACTGAGTTTTCATCATTGATGATAAGGGTTATCAGTTTCTTTCTTTTCAAAAGCCGCAGAAACGGTTACCAAAGACAGGAGCCTAACATTTATTTTATTCTTTGAGCTGGAACAAGATATTATGAAGGAACGGACTGTGGGAAAATGCAGCAGTTTAGATTCCTTCTGTTAATATTGAACAATTATAGTTATCTTTCACTGATTCAAATGTTTGTTATGATTAACCTGATTTTCAAAGTGGCAATTCATTTTATTTTTGATTACTTCTTGAAAGTTTCCTCATAATCAGCTTTATATTTCATCTCTGTGCTTTGTCTCTGAAGCAACAGATCCGGAGTGAATTCAAAGGTATATTTTATGTCAGAGAAATGTATACAATATACATCCTGAAAGGCTTTTTCTTTGCAACCATCCACAAAAAACAGAGGAGTGCCCCCAAAGAATGAATGACAGTTAAATGTTAGAACCCCAAGTCCCCCAGCTCCCCTCCCTCTCACGCATAAGCAGCAACAAGCAACAATCCCTCTCTCCCCCCACCGGCAAAAAAAAGCATCGGCCCTCACCACTGATCACTCAAGCATGAGCAAAGCAACATCAAAGACACAGTCTTGCAGTTACCCCAAAGACGACTTGTTCACCCAGTATTCGACCTACCACAGGCTCTCTCTCTCTCTCTCTGCCCCTAATAAGGGAGAAAGAGTTGCAGCTCCTCAGAGACCGTGTTAGGGATCTGGAGCTGCAGCTTGATGATCTACTGCTTATCAGGGAAAGTGAAGAGGTGATAGACAGGAGCTACAGGGAGGTAGTCGTCCCTAGGCTACAGGAGTCAGAACACTGGGTCACTGTCAAGAGAGGGAAGGGAAATGCCCGGATAGTGGAGAGCACCCCTGTGGCTGTCCCCCTCAGCAACAAATATCTTGTTCTGGATGCTGTTGAGGGGGATGACCTGACGGGGGACGCCCACGGTGACCGGGTCTCTGGCACTGAGCCTGGCGCTGTTGTGCAGGAGAGAAGGAGGGAGAAGAGAAATGCGGTAGTCGTGGGGGATTCCATAGTCAGGGGAACAGACAGGAGATTCTGTGAGCCTGACAGAGATACCCGCATGGTGTGTTGCCTCCCAGGTGCCAGGGTACAGGATGTCTCAGATCGGGTCCTGAATATTCTAAAGGGGGAGGGTGAGCAGCCAGTTGTCTTGGTACATGTTGGTACCAATGACATAGATAGGACAAAGGAGGAGGTCCTGAAGAGAGATTTCCAGGAGTTAGGAAGGAAGCTGAGAAGCAGGACCTCCAGGGTAGTAATCTCGGGATTGCTGCCTGTGCTACATGCTAGCGAGGGCAAGAGTCATCGGATCAGGCAGATGAATGCCTGGCTGAGAGACTGGTGTAGGGGGCAGGGCTTCAGATTCTTGGATAATTGGGATCTCTTCTGGAGAAAGTATGATCTGTTCAAAAAGGACAGGTTACACCTGAACCCGAAGGGGACCAATATCCTGGCGGGAAAGTTTAATAGAGCTGTTAGGGAGGGTTTAAACTAATTTGGCAGGGGGATGGGAACCGGAATGATAGAGCAGAGGAAGGGGATAACAGAAATAAATCTAAGATAGTGAGCAGTAAAGATGTCAGGAAAGACAGACAGGTGATGGGGCAAATGTGTAGCCATTGGGATGAGTTGAAGTGCAATAAAGTTGCAGTGAAATCAAAGCAAAAAGTATCAAATACTGGTCTTAAGGTGTTGTACTTAAATGCACGCAGCATAAGGAATAGGGTGGATGATCTTGTTGTACAGCTACAGGTTGGCAGGTATGATATTGTGGCCATCACTGAGACCTGGCTAAAGGATGCATGTCTCTGGGAGCTGAACGTCCAAGGATACACGGTGTATCGGAAGGATAGGAAGGTAGGCAGAGGGGGAGGCGTGGCTTTATTGGTAAGAAATGATATTAAATCGTTAGAAAGAGGTGATATAGGATTGGAAGGTGCAGAATCTTTATGGGTTGAGCTAAGGAATAGCAGGGGTAAAAAGACCCTGATGGCAGTTATTTATAGGCCTCCAAACAGCTGCAGGGATGTGGACTACAAATTACAACTGGAAATAGAAAAGGCTTGTCAGAAGGACAGTGTTATGATAATTGTGGGGGATTTTAACATGCGAGTAGATTGGGAAAATCAGGTCGGCACTGGATCTCAAGAGAGAGAATTTGTAGAATGTCTGCGAGATGGCTTTTTAGAATAGCTTGTTGTTGAGCCCACTAGGGGATCGGCTGTACTGGATTGGGTATTGTGTAATGAACCGGAGGTGATTGGAGAGATTGAGGTGAAGGAACCCTTAGGAGACAGTGATCATAACATGATTGAGTTCACTGTGAAATTAGAAAATGAGAAGCCGAAATCTGATGTGTCGGTGTTTCGGTGGAGTAAAGGAAATTACAGTGACATGAGAGAGGAATTGGCCAAAGTTGACTGGAAAGAGACACTGGTGGGAAAGACGGCAGAGCAGCAGTGGCTGGAGTTTATGCGAAAAATGAGGAATGTGCAAGACAGGTATATTCCAAAAAAGAAGAAATTTTCGAGTGGAAAAGGATGCAACTGTGGTTGACAAGAGAAGTCAAAGCCAAAGTTAAAGCAAAGGAGAGGGCATACAAGGAAGCAAAAATTAGTGGGAAGACAGAGGATTGGGAAGTTTTTAAAACCTTACAAAAGGAAACCGAGAAGGTCATCAAGAGAGAAAAGATTAACTATGAAAGGAAACTAGCAAATAATATCAAAGAGGATACTAAAAGCTTTTTCAAGTATATAAAGAGTAAAAGACAGGTGAGAGTAGATATAGGACCGATAGAAAATGATACGGGAGAAATTGTAATGGGAGATGAGGAGATGGCAGAGGAACTGAACAAGTATTTTGCATCAGTCTTCACTGAGGAAGACAGCAGGATACCGGACACTCAAGGGTGGCAGGGAAGAGAAGTGTGCGCGGTCATAATTACAACAGAGAAAGTACTCAGAAAGCTGAATAGGCTAAAGGTCGATAAATCTCCTGGACCAGATGGAATGCACCCTCGTGTTCTGAAGGAAGTAGCTGTGGAGATTGCGGAGGCATTAGCGATGATCTTTCAAAAGTCGATAGATTCTGGCATGGTTCCGGAAGACTGGAAGATTGCAAATGTCACTCCGCTATTTAAGAAGGGGGCAAGGAAGCAAAAAGGAAATTATAGACCTGTTAGCTTGACGTCGGTGGTTGGGAAGTTGTTGGAGTCGATTGTCAAGGATGAGGTTACAGAGTACCTGGAGGCATATGACAAGATAGGCAGAACTCAGCATGAATTCCTTAAAGGAAAATCCTGCCTGACAAACCTATTACAATTTTTTGAGGAAATTACCAGTAGGCTAGACAAGGGAGATGCAGTGGATGTTGTATATTTGGATTTTCAGAAGGCGTTTGACAAGGTGCCACACATGAGGCTACTTAACAAGATAAGAGCCCGTGGAATTACGGGAAAGTTACATAGGTGGATAGAGCGTTGGCTGATTGGCAGGAAACAGAGAGTGGGAATAAACGGATCCTATTCTGGTTGGCTGCCGGTTACCAGTGGTGTTCCACAGGGATCAGAGTTGGGGCCGCTTCTTTTTACATTGTACATCAACGATCTGGATTATGGAATAGATGGCTTTGTGGCTAAGTTTGCTGACGATACGAAGATAGGTGGAGGGGCCGGTAGTGCTGAGGAAACGGAGAGTCTGCAGAGAGACTTGGATAGATTGGAGGAATGGGCAGAGAAGTGGCAAATGAAGTACAATGTCGGAAAGTGTATGGTTATGCACTTTGGCAGAAAAAATAAACGGGCAGACTATTATTTAAATGGGGAAAGAATTCAAAGTTCTGAGATGCAACGGGACTTGGGAGTCCTCGTACAGGATTCCCTTAAAGTTAACCTCCAGGTTGAGTCAGTAGTGAAGAAGGCGAATGCAATGTTGGCATTCATTTCTAGAGGAATAGAGTATAGGAGCAGGGATGTGATGTTGAGGCTCTATAAGGCGCTGGTGAGCCCTCACTTGGAGTACTGTGGGCAGTTTTGGTCTCCTTATTTAAGAAAGGATGTGCTGACGTTGGAGAGGGTACAGAGAAGATTCACGAGAATGATTCCGGGAATGAGAGGGTTAACATATGAGGAACGTTTGTCCGCTCTTGGACTGTATTCCTTGGAGTTTAGAAGAATGAGGGGAGAACTCATAGAAACGTTTCGAATGTTAAAAGGCATGGACAGAGTGGATGTGGCAAAGTTGTTTCCCATGATGGGGGAGTCTAGTACGAGAGGGCATGACTTCAGAATTGAAGGGCGCCCTTTCAGAACAGAAATGCGAAGAAATTTTTTTAGTCAGAGGGTGGTGAATCTATGGAATTTGTTGCCACGGGCAGCAGTGGAGGCCAAGTCATTGGGCGTATTTAAGGCAGAGATTGATAGGTATCTGAGTAGCCAGGGCATCAAAGGTTATGGTGAGAAGGCGGGGCAGTGGGACTAAATAGGATAAAATGGATCAGCTCATGATAAAATGGCGGAGCAGACTCGATGGGCCGAATGGCCTACTTCTGCTCCTTTGTCTTATGGTCTTATGGTCTCCACTTCACAATGAGAGGGGACACATAACAAACAATTTGCTGGTTTACAATGTTAAAAGTCTGTTGCGTCACTTTTTCCGAGCTCTGTACCCAAAGATCTTGGGTCTTTGGGCATACAGCCAGAGAACTTCAGCCTCCAACAACACACCGATATCCTGCAGAGGCACCGACCTCCAATTTCCCTCACCCCATCCCCCCATCTCCAGAACCAGGAAATCTCGGTCCTCCAAAGGTGAGTGAAGCTCTTAGCCGAGCCCTTGGCGTGCCGAGGGTGAGTCCCATTCCCACAAAGAACCGTGTAACTCCAGGTCAGGGTCTTCAAAAGAACCCTGAAAGGGAAAGATAGAGATATTAAAGATGGAAATAGAGCTGTTTCTGAAGATGCAAGCAAAGGAGTCGCCGTTAGCCACCATTAATCCTCCTAAGCTCCTGCCCGATCTTTTAGCAATGTGATCACTTTCCTCAGTTCTTTGAACTATTTCCAAATATGTATCTGGGACCCTCTACTTTCACACCTTATTTAAATTAGAATCATCTGATATTTTCTGGTTTCATTCTTCTAACCAAAATTTATCACTACCGAAGTGGTTTCTTTGCCATCTGTTTGCCCTTTTCACTAATTTCAACAGCTTCCTATCCTATGATACCTTTAACATAGAAAAATACAATAATGTACTTTACAGGGGTGTGACTGAACAAGCATTGAATATCAACTTATTTGAGAAGATTTAAGGGTTAAAACCTTAAGTCAAAGCGCTAGGGTTATGAAGCATCGTTAAAGGGCTGAAGAGGCGGGAGCAGCATGGTTAACAGGCACGCCCCTAGAGCTCAGGGCTTGGCGGCTGAGGACCCAGCTACTGGAGAGAAGCAATTCAGTTCAAGCATTGCCAAGAGACTAGAGAATTGGTAGGTGTAGAGAGAGGGTCAGTGGTGGCATAAGATTGCATAGTTGAGGAGCTATGGGGATTGAAGACAAAGGTAGTCATTTTAAGCAACACACTTAGAAAGCTAGAGGAACTCAGCAGGCCAGGCAGCATCTAAAGAAAAAAATAAACAGTCAAAGTTTCAGGCTGAGATCCTTCATCAGGACTGGAAAAAAGGATGAGAAGCCAGAGCAAGAAGGTGAGGACAGGGGAGGAAGAAGTACAAGGTGATGGGTGAAACTGGGAGACGGGGAGGGGGTGAAATAAAGGACTGGGAATCTGACTGGTGAAAGAGATAATGGGCCGGAGAAGGAGGAATCTGCTAGGAGAGGGTAGAATACCATGGAAGAAAGGGAAGGGGAAGGAGCACCAGAGGGAAGTGATGGCAGATACAGAGATGAGATGAGAGAGGGAAACGGAAATGGTGAAGGGGAGTGGAGGGTTGGAATTACTGCGTTCAAGAAATCGATGTTTATGCCATCAGGATGGAGGCTACCCAGACGGAATATAATGTGTTGCTCTTCCAACACGAGTGTGGCCTCATTATGTTAGTGGAGGAGGTCATGGACTCACATGACTGAATGGGAAGTAGAATTGAGGTGTGTGGCCACCGGGAGATCCCACTTTTTATGGCGGACAGAGCTTGGGTGCTCGGCAACCCTTCTACGTTTGGTCTCACTGATGTACCCAAGACCACACCAGAAGCACTGGATACAGTAATGACCCCAACAGGCTCTCAGGTGAAGTGTTGCCTCATCAGGAGGGACTGTTTGGGGCCCTGAAGGGTAGTGAGGGAGGTGGTGTAGGGGCAGGCATGGCACTTGTTTCACTTGCAAGGTTAAGTACTGGGAGGGAGATTAGTGGGGAGGGATGAATGGATAAGGGAGTCACGTAGGGAGCGATCCCTGTGGAAAGCAGAAAGGGGGGGAGGGGGTGGGAGAGCAGAGGGAAAGACGTGATTAGTGGTGGGATCCCATTGGAGATGGTAGAAGTTACAAATATTTACGTATATGCTGAAAGCAGAGGCTACTGGGATAGTAGGTGAGGACAAGGGGAATCCTATTCCTGGTTGGGTGGCAGGAGAATTGGGTGAGGCCAAACATGTGTGAAATGGGAGAGATGCAGGTCAGGGCATCGTTGATAGTGGAGGAAGGAAAGCCCTTTTTTTTTTGAAGAAGGAGGATATCTCGTGAGTTTTGAAAATGTAAAGCCTCATCCTGAGAGCAGATGTGGTGAAGATGGAGGAAATGAAAAAAGGGGATGGCGTTTTTACAGGTGACAGGATGGGAAGAGTTATAGTCCGTCCAGGTAGCTGTGAGAATCAGTGAGTTTGTCAAAGATAGCAGTAGATAAGCTGTCTCTAGAGATGGAGACAGAGATCGGGAAAGGGGAGGGAGGTGTCAGAAATGGACCAGGTAAATTTGAGGGCAGGTTGGAAGTTGGAGGTAAAGTTGATGAAGTCAATGTAGCCATTTTAAAAATGAATTTAGAAGCTAGATCTATATAAAGAACAATGGGTAAATTTGCCTGGGCTACCCTTCAGGCAGTTACTGTTAAAATCTGTAGAGGATACGAGGATGGGAAACCATGGAGCAGTGAAGCAAGAGCATTAACCCAATCATCAATCAGTGATAGAGGGTGAAAGTTTATGCAGCAGGTAGTCTGAGATACTATAGAAGCGGCTGGACACAAGAACATTTGACAATTCAACTCGAGTGTTCTGCTACGTTCGGTTTATACTGTTTTACTGGTCCCTTCAGTGTTTGTGACCCAAATTTTACCATCAGACAATCCATGGAGGAGATTTCTCTACATCCAAAGCCTCAATGGTAACAGTCTTCACATCATTCTCTTTTGTCAATTCTGGCATTACAGATTCAGAACCAGATAATAGTTTTCACAGTAGACAATCTTAAAGACTTCCAAAGGAATTAAAATTGGATACATAATACAATGACTCCTTGACAATGACATCTGGCATTACATCACCCTAAACATGGGATTGCATTCCCTCCACCACCTGCTTCCTTTCTTCCAAGTAGTTCCCAAATTTTTTGAGCAACCTCCAATCTGCACTCTGCATAAAATGGAGCTTTTCTAAACTCTGCTGCAACTGTATTTCATTCATCCATCCCTTTGTGCTTGTTGTCCAACACTGCTCTGAATTACATCAATTCCTGTTTTAAAATTCTCACCACTGATCCTAGTCCTGCCATCGTCTCTGCCTCTACAGACATTACTGTCTGCAAGCCTTTGAGACAATGGAGCTCTTCAGAATAGGGCATGGTAACACTTCTGAAATGGGCCTTAGGAATTTTAATGTCTACTTGATTATGGAGAACTCTGAATTTCACAGGCATCTCTAAAGGGAAGGAACTGGAGAATATGCTTTATTATTGTCATAGGGACTGAGATATTGTAAAAAGCTTGTCTTGCATATTGTTCATACAGGTCAGATCATTACACAGTGCATTGAAATAAAACAATAATAGTGCAGTATAAAGTACAACAGCTACAGAGAAAGTGCTGTGCAGTTAAACAATAAGATGCAAAATAATAGCGATAGTACAGTGGGAGGTCAGAAGTCAAATTATCGTACTCAGGAACTATTTAACAGTCGTATAATAGGAGAGAAGTGTCCATGAGCCTGGTATTACACACTTCCAGGCCTTTGTATCTTCTTCCCAATAGAAGAAGGGAAAAGGAATGTCAAACGGGTGTCTGACAAAGGTTACAAAGTCATCTGGACGGGGGCACAATAAGGACATAAGGATATGGTTGTGCTATCTCATACCTTTAATTTGAAGCCACAGTATTATGGCAAAACTGTGTAGAACTAATTTGTGTGGGTTTTAAGCAAGCTCATTTTTGCTCATTTAGATAAGGACAGGCAAGATAGAGAAGAAATAGAAGTATCTTTGATGTAAAGGATGACATGAGGTAGAAATCTGGGTGTGGACAGTGTCCAGCATCAGTTTAGTATAAGTAAGTCAGGACCCAACATGTGGTGTTGCAAGTTTTGTCCAGCATCTATCCTTTCTGTGTCTATGAATCCAAGCAAAGGGGATGGGAAATCTGACCACAGTACTATGCTATGGGAGAGGAGTTTAGATGACAGCAATGAGTGGAAAGAGGCAGTGATAAAAAATGAAGGGTGATCTCAAACCAAAGGAGCAGGAAGTTCAATTGGTGTGGTGGCGAGACAAGAGGAAAAAGACTAATTATTGTGGACACGCAGCAGTTCAGGCAACATTGTAGAGAAGGAAACAAAGCTGATGTTTTATATCAATGACTTTTCATCAGAATAAAAATTCAGAAAATGAAATTCTCAAAAATTGCAGAGTAGCTTCCAGCAGTTTCACATTAATCTTGGGGGCTTTTAATCCTTGGCTTGAGTAATTTACTTGAGTTCATAAATTGCATTTGAGCTGGTTTTCAAGTAAATCTACAAAGTAAATCTTTACTCTTCATTCTCCTTTTCATTATGAAGCACTCTTAACACTACATGGTACTTCCAGAATGACCCTCTGTGGTTTTACATAAATGCATCATCCCTTCGTTCCTTTTGTGCCTTTATGAGTCCTGAGACCACTATAGTTGTTAGGACTTAGGATAGTAAGTCAAAATAATGCCATCAGTCGATGAACAACAGCAAGAATAAGAATTCTTGATTAATGTAATAAAGCCAATGGAATTGTGTTGTCGTGCCTGCAAGGAGACAGGATGAACAAAGGTGTAATTGTACATCCTTTACATCATTTTTATGACCGTAAGACGCTGCAGCATATTAAGAACATCAAGTACTGCTGGTCTGCGCCATCAGCGAATTGCTCAATGGCAGAGGAGTTGGGCGGACTATGTTGCTGCCTGCTGCAGGAAGGTGTGGGATTCATTGAGCAGAGACAGTGCGCAGTCTAACAAACGGAGCGAGTGATTGTCTTGGACATTTTTTCTTGTGATCGCAAGACCTTATTGGACATTAGTAATGTAGAATACTTCCAGTCTGGTATTGGTTCATTGCTGAGACCTACAGCGGGGGGAATTGTGTGGCCTCAGCTGTAGCACGGACTAGGCTGTCATGCTGTGGGGTCACCTGTTGCAGCTGTCCAGGAGAGAAGACACCGGAGGTGATGTGTGGTCAACATGCTGGGTTGGGGGCTGCTGTGATGATCGGGCTTTTGCTTACTGACAACATCCCATGCACCATCAATCCACAGGACATAACACTCAGGGACTTGGGCTATATTTTTTTGTGACTCTATGTTTACTGCTATCATAGTTGGACCCCCTACAATTCGCCTACCAACACAACCAACCGACAGAGCCACTGCTGTACATACCATCCTTATACATCTGGAGAAGAAGAATGCTTGTGTGAGAATGCTGTTCTTGGACTACAGTTCAGGATTCAACACTGTAGTTCCATCCAGGCTCGACAGGAAGCTCAGAGACCTTGGCCTTAACCCTGCTTTGTGCAGCTGGATCCTGGACTTCCTGTCAGATCACTGGCAAGTGGTAAAAGTGGGCTCCCTCACCTCCACCCCTCTGACTCTCAACACAGGAGTCTCTCAGGGCTGTGTACTAAGTTCCTTCCTTTACTCTCTGTATACCCACGACTGTGTCGCCACCCACAGCTCTAATCTGCTAATTAAATTTGCCAACGACACTACATCGATTGGCCTAATCTCAAACAATAATGAGGTGGCCTACAGGGAAAAGGTCATCTCCCTGACACAGTGGTGTCAAGAAAACAACCTCTCTCAAAGTTGCAAAAATAAAGGAGCTGGTTGTGGATTACAGGAGGAATGAAGATGGGCCAACCCCTATTGACATCAATGGATCTGGGGTTGAGAGGGTAAACAGCTTCAAGTTCCTCGGCATCCATATCACTGATGACCTCACGTGGTCTGTACACACCAGCTGTGTGGTGAAAAAGGCACAAAACACGTCTTTCACCTCAGACGGTTGAGGAAGTTTGGTATGAGCCCCCGAATCCTAAGAACTTTCTACAAGGGCACAATTGAGAGCATCCTGACTGGCTGCATCAATGCCTGGTATGGGAACTGTACCTCCCTTAATCGCAGGGTTCTGCCGAGAGTGGTGCTGACTGCCCAGCACATCTGAGGTTGTGAACTTCCCATGATTCAGGACACTTACAAAGACAGGTGTGAGAAAAGGACTCGAAGGATCACTGGGGACCTGAATCACCCCAACCATAATCTGTTCCAGCTGCTACCATCTGGGAAACAGTACCACAGCATAAAAGCCAAGACCAACAGGCTACAGAACAGCTTCTTCCACCAGGCCATCAAACTAATTAACTCAAGCTGATATGAGTGTATTCCTATGTTACGTTAACTGTTCTATTTTTTATAAATTACTATGATTGCACATTGCACATTTAGATGGAGACGTAACATGGGAATTTTTACTCCTCTTTATGTGGAGGATGTAAGAAATAAAGTCAATTCAATTCAATTATAAATGCTGTATGTGCCTTGTGCTGTGTATGACTGTTGGTACTTTGTTTTGTACCTCGGCCCCAGAGGATTGCTGCTTCATTTGGCTATATTCATGGGTATTCGTGTGGTTGAAAGGCAATTAAAATTGAACTTTAACTTGTTTATAAGTAGTAGATTCTAACTGATCTTAGAAGGCCAGTAGAGGAGCACTGGGGCATATCAGGTTAAATCTGGAAAGGAGGTAGACTTAAAACTGAAATGCTAAGAATTTTACAGGGTGTAAGGTCCTCACTGTTTGTCGTGGTCCAAAGAAACAGTAAGTTTATAGAAAACCTTAACTGGGTCATTCTGGGAGAACCATCATGAAGAGGCTCAGAATCGGGTTTATTGTCACCAGCATCTGTCGTGAAATTTGTTAACTTAGCAGCAGCAGTTCAATGCAGTACATAATATAGAAGAAGAAGTAGTAATAATAATAATAAAGTAAATCTATTACAGTATATGTATATTGAATAGATTAAAAATCGTGCAAAAAAACAAATAATATATATTTAAAAAGTGGGGTAGTGTTCAAGGGTTCAATGTCCATTTAGGAATCGGATGGCAGAGGGGAAGAAGCTGTTCCTAAATTGCTGAGTGTGTGCCTTCAGGCTTCTGTACTTCCTACCTGATGGTAACAGTGAGAAAAGGGTATTCCTTGGGTGCTGGAGGTCCTTAATAATGGACACTGCCTTTCTGAGACACTGCTCCTTGAAGATATCCTGGGTACTTTGTAGACTAGTACCCAAGATAGAGCTGACTAAATTTACAACCCTCTGCAGCTTCTTTGGGTCCTGTGTAGTAGCTCTCCCCCCACCCCCCATACCTGACTGTGATGCAGCCTGTCAGAATGCTCTCCACGGTACATCTTTCGAAGTTTTTGAGTGTATTTGTTGACATTTCCAAATCTCTTCAAACTCCTAATGAAGTATAGATGCTGTCTTGCCTTCTTTATAACTGTTCGATAGGTTGGAACCAGATTAGGTCCTCAGAAATCTTGACACCCAGGAACTTGAAACTGTTCTCTCTCTCCACTTTTGATCCCTCTTTGAGAATTGGAATGTGTTCCTTCATCTTAGCCTTATTGAAGTCCATAATCAGCTCTTTCATCTTACTGACATTGAGTGCAAGGTTGTTGCTGTGACACCATTCCAGCATCAGAAGCCATAAATTTACCAGCATGATTCCAGAAAAGGACAACTACTATTATTGCTGGAAGTAATTCTGCTGAAGCAAAGGCAGCTAAACTGAAACATTAGAACAAGATCATAAATGAATTTAAATTTAAGATGTTCCAAGTCACTTTCACAAAGAATGAATTGGTTTCCTTTACTACTGGGATCAAAACTTCACTCTACCAAGTCCATGTAGTAGTTTGTGTGCATGGCCACCCTACTCTATAGGAAAACATAAACAGCCAATTTCTACTCCTATGTATGAAGTTTGAATTCCGTTACATCAGAACCACCGTGGAGAGTCTGAACAGTAATAGATCTGAACACTGCTCAGGAATTAAGGCATCATTTTGACATTGACATTGCTATCTGAAGTAATAGGCAATTTGCAGGATATGTCCAATTTAAAGAACAAGGCACTTTCTACTGAAGGGCCAACCAGAGGAGTAACATCTTCATGGAGTGAACTTTGCCATGATGAATGACCAAGACCTACCTATCAGCATCTCCCCTTGTTGCCCTGATGCAGGGTCCCAACACAAAATAGCAACATTTCCTTTGTCCTCAGGTGCTACCTCAGATTGTCCTCAACCTACTGAGTTCCTACAGAAGATTGCTTGTTCCCCCATGTCATTAGTGATTACTTCACAACCCTTTAGCTCACTTTAACACAGAACCAACACACTCAGGTCATTTGCACATGGCCACAACCCTGGAAGCTACAAGTGAAACCACACAGGATCTTCACTCGGATCCTGGAAAAACCTTAGTCCATATTCCGGAAGAGTGCAAGTTGACGCTGCTGGGTGATTTCAGCAGGAGGTTGGGAAAAAGTGCAAGGTGTGATCAGCAAGGAGGGAATTGGAAAAGCCAATGTCAGTGGGGTCCTTGCCCTGATGAAATGCTTGGAGCATGGTCATGTTGTAACCAACCTCCTTTCTCATCAGAGAGTCAAGGACTAAATTTCAGGCCACACTCCAGTGCAAGGGCTGGCACCTGTTATACTATATTACTGTCTGAGTGAGAGACTGCAAGAATGTTTGTATCATCCACGTCATGATAGCTACTGTGAGTGCTGGACTAACTACTAACTAAACAGAAATATTGCTGCAAAAATTACTCAAGGATCACACAAACCTAGATAATGTCAGACAGCAGCTCAAAGCAAGCTGAATATGCAGTGTATCCACAATACATGGGCTTCCCTGAGGTTTACCGTGATCAGCACCCATGTAAAGTCTCTTGGCCTTTGTACCAACAAGAACAAGTACTGGTCTGATGAGATTAATTAAGATTGAGGTGTTAACTAGAAGTGAATGTATAGTATTCCTTATTGGAAACACCACCATTCCTCAAGGCTACAGAACAGCTCTGTAGAAATCTGAACGTAGAGATCTGGCAGAAATCCTATGAGCTACATTAAGATGATGGGTGACAAAAAGTGAAAGGATCTCGGCAAGCTACCTGACAGCTATGATAGCTGCAGGTCCTTAACCAAAGTCAAAGCCATCTGCACTTGAAACATTGAATCTTCCACCCAACTGAGAACAAGATTACAATACAGGAACAGTCCCATTGGCCTGCCAAGTCTGAGCTGACCATAATGACAATCTACCGAATCCCATCTGGCTGTATTTACCCTATTCCCTGCTTGTCATGTATCTGTCTTGATACCTTTTAAGCATTGCTGTTGTATGCTTCTACCACCTCCCATGGCAGCACATTCCAGGACCTGACCACTCTATGCTTAAGAAAAAAACATGTCTTACATATTTCCATTAAACTTCATCTAACCTTAAATCTATGCTCTCTACTATTTGATATTTCAAACCTGACCATGCTTCTCATAAACTTCTATCAGATCTCCCCTCAGCCTCCTGACACTCCAGAGAAAACAATCGAAGTTTGTCCAACCTCTGATACCCTCCAATCCAGACAAAATCCTGATGATACTCTTCTGTACCTTATCTATCCAGAGCTTCCCACACCTCATCGAATGAAGAGATGGACACACAATACAAAATATGGCCAAACTATAATTTTATACACCTGCAAAATGACTCCCAACTTTTCAACTCAATGCCCCATTCAATGAGGGCAAGCCTTCTTAATTACTCTAACCATTTGTGTTGCCACAATGGACTTACATCACAAGCTTGCACTATACAACAGTGCTCCTCAGGATCCTGCCATTTACTCTATACTTTCCTCTTGTATTTTACCTTGAAAATGCATCACTCCAGATGTGTCCTGATTAAACTAGTATGCCATTTTGATCTCTACCCTGCTATGTCCTTTGACAACCTTCCTCATTATCACAATTCCACCATTGTTCATATTTTCTGCAAATTTAGTAACCTGACCACATACATTTTCATTTATATTATTTATTGAGGTCCTAGTACTGATATCAATTCAGAAAATCATGCTTCCACCACTACTCTCTATTATATGAAGAAACTATTTTGTGTTTAACTTGCTGTAGACCGCATATGATTTAATCCTCTGGACCTGCCTACCATGAGAGAACTTGTCAAATGCTTTACTAAATTCTATGTGAACAACATCTACTGGCTTACCTCATCAATCATTTCCATCATCTCTCAAAATCTCTTAACAAATTCATAAAGCCATGCTTACTATCCCTAATGTCTTTGTTTTTCCAAATGCAAGTAATTCCTATACCTAAGAACCTTCTTCAGTAATTTCCCTCCTACTAGTGAAAAACTCATCAGCCTATAATTGTGATTTGTCCCTATATATTTCTTAAACAAAGGACATTGATAGCTATTCTCCAGTTTTCTAGAATTTCGCCTATGACTGAAAGTCCCATCAATCTCCTCTCTCACCTCCTGTGAGAACTTGAGAGTGGGAGAAGGAGAGGGGGGACATAGTCAGCACTACCAATTGGAGCACTTCCGTCATAACCATCCTGGACATGAGCACCGTTGACTCCATCTGCAGCAGCCATATTCTTTTAGTCTTGCCACCAGTCCTGATTGATAATAAGTCAAAAAAAAACCATACTACAATCCCAATCAGAAAATAAAGGTTTGGAGCAGATGGTATCCATGCTGAAGTTTTAAAGCTCAGCAGTTACAGCTTCAGTTTCAGTTACAGATCCAGAACCTCATTATCCACGTTTGGAAGAAGCCAGTATAGTCAAGCAACTGCTGCACTGTTATTTTCTTGAACAAGGAACTAGTCTATTTAAAAACTGGCAAGTTTTACTGTTTTCTACCACATAGAAAGTCATCATGAGAATCCTCTCAACTGCCTCCTTCCAGTGGCTGAACAGCTGCTTCCCAAATGGCAATGTGGATCTACCTAATCAGAGACAAGGTGGATCTACCTAATCAGAGACAAGGTGGATATCACTTCCTCTAAAATGAGTCTAAGAGAAATGCAGGGAGCAATACCAATTACTGAACATGATCACTGAAACTTTTGAATTCACTGTTACGTACCCCGTAACTGGGTTGCCAAACCAGCAGAAATGGAACACTCGTTGGAGTCTGGATAACTAGGAACTAATAAAGTTTTATTAAAGAACTAAGTAATACAGTACTCTAATCGTAAGGATATAAATGTGACAGGTAGGCAATGATAATACACACATATACACAGAACTAGGGTAATAGGAATCAACCAAGCTCTATCGCAGTCTGGAGGTAAAATGATCTGTCTTTAATGATGCAGAATTCAGTTCAGTTTGGTGCAGTTCGCAGTAACCGCTGTTGTGGTACCATTGGGGGGGGGAGAGAGCAAGAGAGAGGGATGCAATTTGGATCAGGCAGACCTTTGATGTCTTCGCAGTTGGTTTCGGGCTGACCCTTTTATGTCTTCTATCCCGCTGTGGTCACGGACTGTGACCCCTCCATTCCGGATAGGATCGTTCTCCCGTTGTGAACCCGGCACCCAGGCAAGGGCGGACACACACCCCAGGCTCGCACCAATCGTACCTTTACACCCTGTGAGCCTCTGGTCGGTTCCCGCGAACCGGACCTCCAAACTCCCACCACTTGTGGGGGCACACCGCTCTTTCCAGGGTCTCATTGTCTCGTGGTGTCGTGGTATGTCCCGTGCCTTAGCGAACCTGCTCTTTTTATCCCCCTGCTGGGGTATCACCTGTCCAGCAAACTTCAAACAGTTCAGCTTCAAAGTAACCAGTATGTCAATATTCTGAATTGTGTTTCTTTTCCGTTAATCCCTCTCTTCTCTCTTACTAGCATTTTGAATGTTTCTCCATTGTCTCTCTTATCTCTCTCATTAGCATCAATTGTCTGATAGCTTTGTTTGGCGTCACACCCCTACCCTTAAAAGGATTTTTACCGGGGTAAAAGTCATGGGCATGAATGCACATTATTAGATACACACTAATATACAGGTAGTCATCAGCTATTCGGCTAATACAGAGAACTTTAAGTTTCAACACCTTGACAGGCAGTCAGCGATCACATTGTCCGTTCCTTTTGTATGTTTTATTTTAATATCAAATTCCTGTAAGACCAGGCGCCAACTTAGTAACCTTTTGTTTTTATCCTTCATAGTGGCCAAAAACACTAATGGGTTGTGATCAGTGTAAATTATCAGTGGTTTCCGTGCCGGACAAATATAAACCTCAAAATGTTGTAATGCTAGTATGATTTGCCAGTGATTCCTTCTCCACAGTGGAACAGTTTCGTAGATGGACATTAAACTTCTTAGAAAAATAAGCCACTGGGTGGTCAATCTTCTCTTTGTCTGTCTGGAACAGCACCGCCCCGGCTGCTTCGTCGCTAGCATCTGTTGCTAGGGAGAAGGGTTTTGAAAAGTCAGGCGCATTCAGCACAGGGTGGTGACACAGAATCACCTTCAAACTCTCGAAGGCTTGTTCACAAAGGTTGTCCCACACAAACTTCGCATTCTTCGGCAAGAGTTTAGTAAGAGGGAGGGTATTATCCACAAAGTTTTTGCAAAAGTTCTGATAGTACCCCACCATCCCCAAGAACATTCTCAGGGCTCTCTTGTCTGTCGGGATGGGAACTTCAGAGATAGCCTGCACCTTAGCCTGCATCAGTGCCAGCTGCCCCTGTCCTACCACAAATCCTAGATAAGTGACCTTCGCGTGGCCAAATTCACTTTTTGCGAGGTTCACTGTCAGGTTGGCTTCAGACAGCTGTTTAAACAGTTCCTTTACTGCCACAATGTACTCCTCCCACGTGTCACTCCAGACCACTAAATCGTCAACATACGCTTCTGTGTACCTTAGCCCTTTTATCACTGAATTAATCATCCTCTGGAAGGTCCCTGGGGCGTTTTTCATGCCAAAAGGTAAAACATATACTCGTATAACCCGGATGGAGTGACAACTGCTGAGATTTCTCTAACCCGGTCGGTTAAAGGAGCGCACCAGTACCCTTCCAGCAAATCGATCTTTGTGATATACTTAGCTCTCCCCACTTTATGGATGCAATCGTCTACCCTTGGGATGGGGTACGCATCAGTTCTTGTGATGGCGTTCACTTTTCTGTAATCTGTACAGAATCGTATGGTCCCATCGTCTTTCGGGACAACCACACAGGGGGACGCCCATTCCGATTTGGATGGCCTAATAATATCTGTGGCTAGCATGTGTTCAATTTCTTTCTCCACTAGCTTGCCCTTCTCCAAGTTCATCCTATAGGGGTGTTGTTTAATTGGCCGGTCTGAGGTGACAACAACATCATACACCGTCCCTTTGCATCGCCTTGGGACATCCGGACGTACGTCTGCATGCAGCTAATTAGCTTTATCAGCGGCTCACTCTGTTCAGGGGTTAAGTGAGAGACCTTACCAGCAAAGTTGGCCAAAACAATAGAGTTCTCCAATCTGGTCGGCACTATATTTATCTTTTCAAGGTGGGTTTTCCCCTTAGCATTTGACACCCCAGCCTCATTAATTTTTGTGATAACACCAACTAGATCTGCTTTCTGATCATGGTAAGCTTTTAACATGTTAATGTGTACCAATTGTGTTGGCTTACGCCTGTCCGGCGTTTCGATAACATAACTCAGAGTCTATCTTTTTAATCACTTTGTACGGACCGTGGAATCTCGCCTGGAGGGGGTTGGTTACCACTGGAAACAGAACCAAGACCTGATCGCCCACTTGAAACACTTGTTCGCGGGCACGTCTATCATACCACTGTTTCATTTTAGTTTGGGAGTGTCGTAGATTTTCTTTGGCAAGGTCACAGATCCTTTTAAGCCTCTCACGAAATTTTAAAACATAGTCAATCACATTGACTTGTACTGCTGGACTGAACTATTGCTCTTTCAGTAAGGTCATGGGTCCTCTGGGCCGATGACCAAAGATGAACTCGAATGGGCTGAACCCCAATGACTCCTGAACTGTGTCCCTTACGGCAAATAGCAGAAGAGGCAAGGCATCATCCCAGCCCCTAGCGTTATCTTGACAATAAATTTTAATCATGGTCTTTAATGTTGCGTGGGATCTTTCCAACGCCCCTTGGGACTCTGGGTGGTACGCGGAGGCCAAAATCTGCTTTGCTCCCATCTCATCCAACATCCGTCGGAATGTGTGAGATGTGAAGACACTCCCCTGATCTGACTGGATTTCCCTGGGCAACCCCCCCCCCCGTAGTGAAAAATTTCACAAGTGCCTTTACCACTGCGGGAGCCTTGACGCTTGGCAGGGGCACAGCCTCCGGAAACCTACTCTCGCCCACTCGCAGTTCTGGGAAGGGGACCGACAAAATCCACAATTATTCGGGAAAAAGATTCCCCGAAAGCGGGTATCGGTCAAAGGGGCGCTTTAAGCAGGACCTGGTTCAGCTTTCCTACCACCTGACATAAATGACATCGCCTACAATAGTCAACAATATCCTTCCTCATGTTCGGCCAGTAAAACTCTTTCATAATTCTACCGACTGTCTTCCTCACCCCAAAATGTCCACCGAAGGGTATCTTGTGGGCCAGGTTAAAAATCTCGTCCCTATAAATTTTCGGCACTACCACCTGGTGCACCACCCCCCACTCCTCATCTGCGGGCACGGTACTTGGTCTCCACTTCCTCATTAGTACTCCCTCCTTCACATAATAGCCCACTGGTTCCTTCTTTATTTCTGCTTCGGAGAGAGCTGTCTCCGTCAAAACCATCAGCTCCTCGTCTCGTTCCTGTGCCTGTATAAATTCCTTGCTTGCTAATGATAAGTCTACCTCAACTCCCTCACTTCCTTCCACTCCACTATGCTCCTTCTTCTCACTTTCTAACCCCTCCTGGTACAAGGCTGGTAAAAACGTCTCAGCTAAATCTACATTTGCTTCGGCAGCCTTTCTGGACATGCGCCGAGTCACTGCGCAAACGGGATAAACCTGTGAGTCCATGGGCGGGTCTTCAATCTTGGCGGGCTTGCTTGTCAGCTTTACTGCTGGGTACACATCTCCGCCTGCAAGATCATTACCGAGTAAGACCTCCACATCTTCCATCGGTAATTCGGGCCTCACCCCTATCGTGACCGGTCTGGAGACCAAGTCGCTTTTTAGGTATATCTGGTGCAAAGGTACCGCTTCCGTCGCTTTCCCAATGCCTTTTATCACACTGACCTCCCAAGTCGCGGTCTCTGAACTAAAGTCTAACACACTCATTAAGATCAATGATTGACAAGCCCCAGTGTCTCTCCAGATCCGTACTGGAACTGGGTTTGACCCCTCCTTCACCGACACCAATCCGGCCGAAATAAACTTCTCGCGCCCTTCCTGAACTCTATCAGACCTCTTCTCCCCCAGCGGTTTGTTTGCCGGCTCAATACAGCCAGTTGGAGTCGTCGTTTTTCCTTTCCCCGTCTCCTTCTTTGGGGCAAAGCACCTGGACGCAAAGTGACCGGCTTTCCCACAATTATAGCATACGACCCCAGGAGACTTCCTACCAAACTGCTTCCTGTCTTCCTTATCCTTCTCACTAGTCCTCGGCTTACTTACTGGCTTTTCCGGTGGACTCTCTCCGTCCTCTCGACTACCCTTCTGGTAGCTTTTACTCAGGGTACACTTTGCTTTGTGTGTTAATGCGTACTCATCCGCTAACTTAGCAGTTGCAGCTAAGGTTTCTGCCTCTTTCTCATCTAGATAGGGCCTCATACCTTCAGGGGCACTCCCTTTAAATTGCTCAATCAGTATTAGCTGTAGCAGCCTGTCATAATCCCCATTGACCCCTTTCGAGGCACACCAACGCTCACAATACATCTGCATCTTACGGGCAAACTCTAAATACGTGTGGTCCCACTGCTTCCTCACATTCCAGAACCTCTGCTGGTATGCCTCCGGGACCAACTCATAAATTCTCTTTCACCACATCATACCTCTGGGCATCTTCGGCGGACAATGCCAAGTAAGCTTGCTGAGCCTTCCCCTTAAGTACGCTCTGAAGCAAGACAGCCCACTTATCCCTCGGCCAGCCTTGACTTGCAGCGACTTTTTCAAAATGTAGAAAGTACCGATCAACATCGGCCTCCTCAAATGGGGGAACCAGCCTAACCTCCTGGGTCGCCCTGAACCCTCCACCTTGGTTCGGCATGTGACCCTGCTCTAGCGTCATCCTTAACTTCTCCAGCTCAAATTCCCTTTCCTTCTGCTGCTCTCTCTCTTCCCGTTCTAACTGCCTCTCTCTCTTTTCCCGTTCTAACTGCCTGTCTCTCTCTTCTCGTTCCAGCTGCTTTACCCGGAACCCATGCTCAAGTCTCAATTTTTCCATCTGCAGCTGCACTGCTTCTCCACCAGGTTTGCTCATAGATACCACCTCCAGCTCCCCTTGGGGAAACACACCTTTAGATACATAATGCTCAATGATAGCTCTGTGCATCTCCGCTCTCCTCATTGTCAGCTTCCCCTTAAAAAGATTCAACTGTTTGGCAACAGTCGCCAATTCTGATTTCCTGGCATCCTCTAATGCCTCCAAGGTTGGCGCCTTTAGAAATTCCTCAATCTCCATTTCTGCTGTTTGCCCTTTCTTTCTTTCGGGAATTTTAACCCAACCAATTTACCTAGTCCCAAATTTGGCGTTCAAAATCCGGGATGAGATCCCCACTTATGTTACGTACCCCGTAACTGGGTTGCCAAACCAGCAGAAATGGAACACTCGTTGGAGTCTGGATAACTAAGAACTAATAAAGTTTTATTAAAGAACTAAGTAATACAGTACTCTAATCGTAAGGATATAAATGTGACAGGTTAGCAATGATAATACACACATATACACAGAACTAGGGTAATAGGAATCAACCAAGCTCTATCGCAGTCTAGGGGTAAAATGATCAATCTTAAGTGACGCAGAGTTCAGTTCAGTTTAGTGCAGTTCGCAGTAATCGCTGTTGTGGTACCATTGGAGAGAGAGCGAGAGAGAAAGGGATGCAATTTGGATCAGGCAGACCTTTGATGTCTTCGCAGTTGGTTTCGGGCCAACCCTTTTATGTCTTCTATCCCACTGTGGTCACCGACTGTGACCCCTCGGTTCCGGATACAATCGTTCTTCCGCGGTGAACCCGGCACCCAGGCAAGGGCAGACACACACCCCAGGTTCCCACTGATCGTACCTTTACACCCTGTGAGCCTCTGGTCGGTTCCCACGAACCGGACCTCCAAACTCCCACCACTTGTGGGGGCACACCACTCTTTCCTGGGTCTCGTCTCGTGATCTCGTGGTATGTCCCGTGCCTTAGCGAACCTGCTCTTTTTATCTCCCTGCTGGGGTATCACCTGTCCATCAAACTTCAAACAGTTCAGGTTCAAAGTAACCGGTCTGTCAATATTCTGAATTATTTTTCTTTTCCGTTAATCCCTCTCTTCTCTCTTGTCAGCACTTTGAATGTTTCTCCATTGTCTCTCTTATCTCTCTCATTAGCATCAATCGTCCGCTAGCTTTGTTTGGCGTCACATCACCAAGAAAGAATGGCAGTAGATCACCTTCCTCACTGGCTGCAGAATTCATCCCGGTCTTATATTTTCTCTTTATTGGCACTCAGATCATGAGTGACACAGAACTAATCTCAATGGGACATTTTCAAAGGCTGTATTAATGTACCAGCAGTTTTTCTGCATTGTTGCATCTCATCTGCAACAAACGTCTCTTGGGAGTGAAATTACTTTTTAGAACTAACTCCCAAAAGCTATATTTAAAGTGTAAGTTGACAGTTTCTTGATTATTGAGGGTGTCAAAGTTTTTGGAGAGAAGGCAGGAAAATGGAGCTGAAAGGGAAAATAAATGAGCTGTGGTCAAATGGCAGAGCAGACTTGAAGGGGAGAATGGTCTGATTCTGTGTCTTATGGTCTAATGGAGAACTATTCAACTTGTACAGCTGCTGGTGTTTGGGGTTTTCCTGGCTGCTTAGATTTCCTCTCACATTACAAGAATATGTAAATATGTGAATTGCCCATTATACATCATTCCTAGTCTCTAATTTTAGTGGCAGAATCCAGGGGAAGATATGGGGGAATAATACAGAATTTGTGTAGGATTTTTTTGTGCATAGATGCTTGAAGAGTCAAGATTTGTTCAAAGCCTGTATGAAATAATGCAAGCTCCTCACTGACTCATGCAAATCTCTGGCTCATGGCCACTTAAGGCAGTGAAAGAGCATTTGGGGTAGTATAGAGAATTTTGTCACAGAGTCATAGAGCACAGAAAAGGTCCCTTTGTCACAAGATAGTAGAGCACATACACGCAACGGCCACTTCATCTCAAAACAGTGGTGAAATTTCTTGTCCTGATCATCTATTCTATGACTGATAAACACTGCTGAACATTAAGAAAACTAAAATCTTAAGGTCTACCTCCCTGCGAGTGAAATAACGAAGGTACTGTGGAGTTACAGACTAACGCAGAGAGCCGGTTCCTGCTCCATGCCATGGTCTACTACAACTACTCAGGGAAGTGGTGCACTCAAATGCAGAAGCACAGTAAGCACACCAGTATTGAAGTGGGACTTAAAGTGGATCCCTACAGGCCCTTGCTCCAGTCAAACTTACTTGCTTTCGATCACTGGAAAATAAACTGGATTAATTGCGTCTGCGTCTGAACCAGTGGGAGATGAGGGACTGTTGCACACTCATCCTAACAGAAGTATGGCTTCAAGATACCATACCAGACTTGACCATCCAGATGGAAGGCCTAATCTCCTTTCAGGCAGACAGAAATGCTGCGAGTTAAATTATTATCAAAGTACATATATGTCACCATATACATATAACCTTGAGATTCCTTTTCTTGCAGGCATACTCAATAACTCCGTAACAGAACAATAACCATTATAGAATCCATGAAAGACTGCACCAACTTAGGTGTTTAAGCAGTGTGCAAGAGAGAACAAACTGCAAATACATACAAAAAGAAATAATAAATCAATAAGTATTGAGAACATGAGGCGAAACATCCTTGAAAGTGAGTCAGTAGGCTGTGGGAACATTTCAATGATGAGCAAGTGAAGTTATCCCCTTTGGTTCAAGAGGCTGATGGTTGAGGGGTAATGACTGTTTTGGAATTTGATGGTATGAGTCCTGACGCTCCTGTACCTTTTTCCTGATGGCAGCAGCGAGAAGAGAGTGTGACCTGAGTAGTGGAGGTACCTGATGATGGATATAGTTTTCCTGTGACAACACTTCATGTAGATGTGCTCAGTGGTGGGGTTTGTTTTACCTGCGATGAAATGCGCCATATCCACTACTTTTTTTAGGATTTTCCATTCAAAGACATTGGTGTTTTCATATCAGGCTGTTATGTTAAATCAGGTTCGTAGGTCCAGCAGGTGAGACAGGAAATGCACTGACTTCAGATGGGTATATTGATCATTTATTTACAAACAGTAAAAATTGGACCAAACATTGATGTTCCCCATTACAGGTGCTACAAAGCTGAATATACAACAAGTGTATGTACATTCAACAAACATACTTAGTTAAAAGTGCATACAGAGCACCAATTGTCATATGCATTCTTGCTTTAAGCAAAAAAAGAGAGCAAGCTCCTTCCATGGGCTATTTTATATACCTAGAATATTTGAAACAGGACACCAGGCATCTATCCAATGGGAAAAGCAGCTGCAGCTTCTGAACTAACCAATCACAACAGAAGCAACTTTCGACAAACAGAATAAGGCACACCCCCACAGGACACCTTCCATCTATAGGAGTTTGTCGAAGTTTGGATGTCATGCCAAACCTTCGTAAACACCTAAGGAAGTAGAGGTGCTGCCGTGCTTACTTTGTAACTGCATTCTCATGCTCGGCTCAGGAAGGGTCCTCTGAAATGATAACACCAAGGTATTTAAAGTTGTGGATCCTCTTCACCTGTAATCCTCCAATGGCTTGTGGACTTTGGATTTCCTCATCCTGATGTCAATAATCAGCTCTTTGGTCTTGCTGACACTGAGTAAAAGGTTGTTGTTATGGCATAACTCAGTCAGATTCTCTCCCTCCAATATGTTGACTTGTCACCACCTTTGATTCAGCCTCTGTGCATCTACATCAGTAAGATCTGGTGTGTGAATGCCTTGGTGGCCCTCTGCTTACCACAGATAGATTTTTTAATAGTGAAGTGCAGGCACTTCTACTTACTGAGGGAGTTCACTGTCATTTTGTGATTATCGCTGTTTACATCTCTCCCTGTGCTAGTGCTAGGGAAGTGCTGCAAGTGCTTTACGGCACAATCTGCAACCTCGAAGCCACTTTCCCCGATGGTGTCTTTATTGTTACTGGTGACTTTGATCAGGCCAACTTATAAACAGTCCTGCCAAAGTTCTACAGCATGTTAACTTCGCAACCAGAGGAGAGAATACATTAGACCTCGTCTATACCAGTGTGTCTGTGGAGCCTACAAGGCTACCCCTTACCCTCACCATATCCATTTTGCTGATCCTTGCATACAAACCACTGGTTAAACTGTCAAACCAGTTCACAGGGAGATCAGAACCTAGTCAGAAGGTGCCACCTCAGTGCTGCAGGACTGCTTCAAAAGCACGGACTGAAGCATATTCAGAGAGGCAGCTATCTACGATCAACACATCAATATGCAGGATCGGTGAGTGGCTATATAGGAAAGTGCACTGAGGACATTTCCATGATTAAACGCCTCACTGCCAGGGCAAACCAGAAATATAGTTGACTGCAGAGGTTTGTACACCACTTGGGGACCAGGGCGCTGCCTTCAGATTGGCAGACAGGACAACTCTAGGGTCAGTAAGAGCTGAGCTCTCCCATACCATCAGAAAGGTAAAGCGTGAGTGTGCACAGAAAATCCACAGACACCTTTGTGACATCAAAGCCACACAACATATTTGAGAAGGTCTAAATGATTTCCACTCATTGGCACTGACTTCAACAATCATGAGGTGCTGGTAATGGATCATAGAAAATCCCATCTTCCAGTTACATTGGACACTTTTCAGTTCACCTACCACTCAAACTGATGATGACATAGCATTGGCCCTCCACTCCATCCTGTCTCACCTCGAAAATAATGCCTCATATGCCAGGATGTTGTTCATCGACTTCAGCTCGGTGTTCAGCACGATCATCTCTGAGGCTAGTGGGTAAACTGTGCTCATTCGGATTCAGAACCCCTCTCTGTAACTGGATCTGGGACTTCTTGACAGAAAGACCCCAGTCAATCTGTTGGTAGCAACATCTCAAGCTCTATTATACTGAGCACGGATTCCACATCCTCCACACTGTTAGGAGTCTTACTATTAATACTAATACTATATTCTGTCCAGTGAATGCCCTGCCACCACCAAGATCTCATCACTGGGACAGCGAGCTGTTTACTTTTTACTTGTGCTGCGTTTTGCTACATGGACTTTGGATTATATTTTATTAACTTATTTATAGTATAATATTTTGCTTTATGTGCAGTATGTTACATATGTTTTGTGGGTGCACTGTGGCCCTGAGGAACATTGTTTCATTTGCAGATATATATATTATAGTCAGATGACAATAAACTTGAATTTGAACTTGTACACATCCCCATACTTACTTTTGTCAACATTCCATTAATCCCATTTCCCTGCATTATTCTTCTATGTCTGCTTAAACACTTGTTTAAATGCCCCTTAAATGAAGTGATTATATTTGATTCTACCATCTCCTATGGCATCAAGTTCCAGATATTAACCACTCTCTTTGCAAAAGATCTACTTTAAAACACCTTCCTCTCACTTTAAACCCATGCCCTCACAATTGATGCCCCTACTTGGGAAGATGATTTTGACTACTTATTGTATCCATGCCTTTTGAGAATCATATATACTTACAATAGGTCACACAGCAATTTCCAATCCTCCAGAGAAAACAAGCCCAGTCTATCTAATCTCTCCCCATAATTGAAGTCCTCTAGTCTATAAACCCCATTTCCAGAAAAGTTGGGATATTTTCCAAAATGCAATAAAGACAAAAATCTGTGATATGTTAATTCACGTGAACCTTTATTTAACTGACAAAAGTACAAAGAAAAGATTTTCAATAGTTTTACTGACCAACTTAATTGCATTTTGTAAACATACACAAATTTAGAATTTGATGGCTGCAACACACTCAACAAAATTTGGGACTGAGGCATGTTTACCATTGTGTTACATCACCTTTCCTTTTAATAACACTCTTTAATCGTTTTGGAACTGAGGATACTAATTGTAATTCCAGATTTGCAATTGGAAATTTTGTCCATTCTTGCTTGATGTAAGACTTCAGCTGCTCAGCAGTCCGTGGTCTCCTTTGTCTGATTCTTCTCTTCATTATGCGCCATACATTTTCAATAGGAGATAGATCTGGACTGGCAGCAGGCCAGTCAAGCACACACACTCTGTGTCTACAAAGCCATGCTGTTGTAGCCCGTGCAGAATGTGGTCTGGCACTGTCCTGCTGAAATAAGCATGGACGTCCTGGGAAGAGACGTCGCCTTGATGGCAACATATGTCTCTCTAAAATCCTAATATATGCCTCAGAGTCAATGGTACCTTCATGTACATGCAACTTACCCATGCCGTGGATACTGATGCACCCCATACCATCACAGATGCTGGCTTTCGCACCTTTCGCTGATAACAATCTGGATGGTCGTTTTCATCTTTGGCACGGAGAACTCGACGCCCGTTTTTTCCGAAAACTTACTGAAATGTGGACTCATCTGACCACAGCACACCGTTCCACAGTCTTTCGGTTCATCTGAGATGAGCTCAGGCCCAGAGAACTCGCCGGCGTTTCTGCATAGAGTTGATGTATGGCTTCCTCCTTGCGTAATACAGTTTCAAGTTGCATTTCTGGATGCAGCAACGGACTATGTTGAGTGACAATGGTTTTCTGAAGTACTCCCGAGCCCAGGTGGCTATAATTGTCACAGTAGCATGACGGTTTCTTAGGCAGTGTGGCCTGAGGGCTCGAAGATCACGCACATTCAACAGTGGTTTCCAACCTTGCCCTTTACGCACTGAGATGTCTCTGAATTCTCTGAATCATTTCACAATATTATGTACTGTAGATGTTGAAAGACCTAAATTATCTGTAATCTTGCATTGAGAAATGTTCTTTTTGAACTGACTAACAATTCTCTCACGAATTTTGGCACAAAGGGGTGAGCCACGACCCATCCTTGCTTGCAAAGACTGAGCGTTTGATGGACGCTACTTTTATACCCAGTCATGATACCTCACCTGCTACCAATTAGCCTGCTGAATGTGGAGTCTTCCAAACCGGTGTTACTTGAATATTCTGTGCACTTTTCAATCTTATTTTAACTCTGTCCCAACTTTTTTTGGGTGTGTTGCAGCCATCAAGTTCTAAATTTGTGAATATTTACAAAATACAATTAAGTCGGTCAGTAAAACTATTGAAAATCTTTTCTTTGTACTTTTGTCAGTTAAATGAAGGTTCAGGTGAATTAACATATCACAGATTTTTGTTTTTATTGCATTTTGGAAAATATTCCAACTTTTCTGGAAATGAGGTTTGTAGATGACATTCTGGCAAATAATGCACTCTTTCCAACACAACTATTCCTTCCATTAGTGTGGCTACAGTAACTGCGCATGATACTCCAAGATGCCCTTACCAGTATTTTATAAAGTTGCAACATAAGGTCCCAACTCTTGTATTCTATGAGCTGACCTGCCTCCTTCGCCATCCTATCAAACTGTGTTATCACTTTCAGTGCGCTGTGGGTGTGTACCCTTAAGTATCTCTGTTCATCAACACTCTTTAATGTCCTACTATTTACTGAGTATTCACTAGCCCTGAAATGCACCAATATACACTGAATAGGATTAAATTCTACCTGTCAGTGCTCTCCCCAGCTGGCCTTCTGATCTATATCTGCTCTAGCTTTAGATAACCTTCCTCTTTACATCTCTTCTAAAGTTTATGCCATCACAGACTCACTAATTATACCTCCAACATTCACATCCAAGTTATTAACATATGTTCCAAACAATGTGCCTTAACCTTCTTCTACACAGAAGCTTGTCAAATGCTAAATCCTCATAGAGAATATCTATTATCCTGCCTTCATCAATCATTTTTTACTCATAGAGTCAAAATTAATATGACAGAATATGACAAAGCAATTTTGATTGACACTCATCAGTCCCTGGCCTTCCAAATGTCCATACATCAGATAACTTGGAGTTTCCTCCAACAAATTTCCCACTACTGATGAAGGGCTCACTGACCTGTAGTTAGCTGGCTTACCCCTGCTGCTTTTCTTAAATAAAGGAGCAACACTAGCTATACTCCAGATTTCTGGAAATTCATCTGTGACTAAATATATACCAGGAGCACACAAAAGCCTGGTGTAAAGAGCAGAAGGGGTACACCACTTCGCCAGCTACCCAGCCTTCTCGTCAGACACTTCCTGCTTTATCTGTAGCAAGGTATGTAGTTCCCAGATTGGCTTCATTTGTCACTTCAGAATCCATAAAATCAGATAAGAGACAAGTCATTCTTCATCTCATGGGTCTGCATATCAGGTGGTTTCAGTTGTAATGGCTGCTCCAAGGAAGCAGACAATAAAATATACAGATAACAATTCAATAAGTATAAGATAATTGTTGACTCATAACGATGGTGGGAGAAAGAGCGTTAATGACAAAGTAACATTTCTAATTTGCATATATTTGAGGATATTGAGCAGTGGTGAGTAGGTTACCAGACTGACAATCCACTGACTTGGAGAAGCAACCTCAACCCCTGAATTCAAATCCCAGCATGCCAGCTGTGGAATTTGAAAGGCAACATGTTTGCGACAATTAGTGCTGCTGCCTCTCAGCTCCAGCAGCCTGGTTTCAATCCTCACCATGTAGAATTCAAGTGCTCCCTATGACTTTTCACCTGGGGTTCCAGTTTCATCCCACACCCAAATGCAGATTAATCAGCTGTTGTAATTTAATTATAGGTTAATGACAAATGGAATCAAATGGGAATAAATGAAAGATAATAAGTTACAGGAGTGCAGGGAAATAAAGAAAAGAAATAAGGCTCAAACAGGAGGAATTCTGCAGATGCTGGAAATTCAAGCAACACATCACCTACGCTCTGTCCGCCAGAGAAAGCAGGATCTCCCAGTGGCCACACCTTTTAATTCCACATCCCATTCCCATTCTAACATGTCTATCAAAGGCCTCCTCTACTGTAAAGATGAAGCCACACTCAGGTTGGAGGAACAACACCTTATATTCCGTCTGGGTAGCCTCCAACCTGATGGCATGAACATTGACTTCTCTAACTTCTGCTAATGCCCCGCCTCCCCCTTGTACCCCATCCGTTATTTATTTATATACACACATTCTTTCTCTCACTCTCCTTTTTCTCCCTCTGTCCCTCTGACTATACCCCTTGCCCATCCTCTGGGCTCCCCCCCCCCCCTGTTTTCCTTCTCCCTGGGCCTCCTGTCCCATGATCCTCTCATATCCCTTTTGCCAATCACCTGTCCAGCTCTTAGCTCCATCCCTCCCCCTCCTGTCTTCTCCTATCAGTTTGGATCTCCCCCTCCCCCTCACACTTTTAAATCTCTTACTAGCTCTTTCTTCAGTGAGTCCTGACGAAGGGTCTCGGCCTGAAACGTCAACTGTCTCTTCCTGGAGATGCTGCCTGGCCTGCTGCATTCACCAGCAACTTTGATATGTGTTAAAGAAATAAGGCTCTAAGGATTGCACCATAAATGCCAGCAAAAACCCAATGGACTAAATGGCCTTCTATTTTCCTATAGAAGAGTACCGTAGGGTTATAGAGCTGTATAGCAAAGGAGTGAGCTCTTTGGTCCTTCTCATCCATGCCAACAAATGCCTCATTTGCCTGCAATGGCCTGCATCCCTCCATGCCTTTCCTATCTAATTATCTTTTAGAGATTATAATTGTCTCTGCATCTATAACCTCCTCAGGCTGCTGGGAAACTTGCTCTTCTAATGCCTTACATTTCTCCCCTCTTTCCTTAAGCTTATAGCTTCTGGTTTTAAACTCCCCTTATCCTGGGAAAAATATTCTAACTACCTTCCCCATCTATATACCCAATGATTATGTCTCTATCAAGGTAATACCTTAACCTTATATATTCCAGTGAGGACGAACTCAGCCTGTCCAATCTCTCCTTGTAACAACAGTCCTCTATTCCAGCCAACATCCTGGTGAATCCCTTATGCATTCTTCCTAATGCTACCACATCTTCCTTGTAGTTGTCTAACAAACATCTTGTACAGCTATACCATGACGTTCCAACTCTCATACTCAATGCTTCAGCCCATGAAGGCAAGCATGCCATATGGCTTCTTCACTTCCCTAGTCACCTGTGCCATAATTTTCAGGCAAATATAATCTTACACCCCAAGATCTTTCGTGACCCTTCACGTTTACTGTGTACATCCTGTCAACATTTCTTTCTTTCTTTTTATTGAATAAGTATACAAAAAGGTGATCCATATAAGCACTAATACACTGTTAGAATATAATAAAATTACAGGAGTTATTAATACAAAAAAAAATACAAACAATAATTTAAACATAACCTACTAAGGTAACATAATAGTATACTAATTTATATATACATATATATATATCAATAGAGAAAAAGAAAAAAAAAACCCAAAAAAAAACACCGTGCAACTAACTAAAAGCAAAGCAAAGCAATGGGCTAACTTAGAACCATGCAGAGTTAAAAAAAACTTAAAATCACGTCCTCAATCCCGACCTCCATTAAATACAGTAAAAAGAAACAAGAAGGGTATATAAATATGGAGCAAAAAAAAAGGAGAAAAAAAATTACATTAAATGAAAATATTGAATAAAAGATCTCCAGGTCTGTTCAAATTTAAGTGAGGAATCATAAAGATTGCTTCTAATTTTCTCCAAATTCAAGCATAATATCGTCTGAGAAAACCAATCCTGTCAACATTTGACATGCCAAAATGCAAAACTTCTGTCATCATCATTACAAACATTTTAATATAAATTCCGTTAAGTTAAAGAAAGAACTCAGAGCTTGATGAAATGATGATATCAGAGCTTTTAAAACTAAAAGTTTAAGACAAATGCTCAGAGAAATCTGTTTAAGCATGAACTACCAGCTGGAAGAGATGGTCAATGTTCAAGGCAGGGAGTATTGTAGGGGAAAAGTCAATTCTCAATATTCCTTTTCTGAGGCGAGGTGAGGTGAGGGCCTGCATCAGTCAGAGTTGACCATGTATATTGTGTTCTAGCTGTCTTGGTTTGCAAGGCTGGGCAGTACCATATGGAGAACAAGCTGTTGCCCACGTAGTAAGCACCCCCCCCCCCCCACCACGCATCTGATGAACCCAAAGGAATGGCAGAGACCGAACAGTTCGGTACCAGTAGCGTTGCAGGAGTTGCTAGTCAGCATTGAACTCATTGTAGGACTGCCTTAGGGAATCCAGCTCTGGATTTTTCTCGCTGGGTTTACTCCCAAAGCTTTCCCCATGAGTGGGTATAGCCGCAAGGCAGTGGAGGTTTGAGATCAGAGTTTTCCTTCTTCTAGCTGAGCTGCCAACCATGGCTAACAAGCCCCAGCAGCTTGAATCAACTGGTATTATGGTGCCAGTAACCTGCCTTTGCCCCTCTCCTGTCAGTAGAAACAGTTCCACCTGGCTTAGTAGCTGAGCCCCACGTGAAGGCCAGGAGCTGGACTTGGTTATCAGAGGCTGTTTGAGGTGCACACCATTGGGAACATTGAATGTGGGTGGTTGTCCCCATTACCACCCATGGCTATAACAACCTTAAGGAATTGATCCCATTAGTGCCTTGTTTTATATATGAATCACCAAAGTAAATGCTATGTGTTGAAGTTCTGTCTTTTGGGAAATTTGATCAGGCATATCCTCTTGAATTGAATTGAATTGACTATATTTTTTACATCTTTCACATACATGAGTAAAAACCTTTACATTACGTCTCCGTCTAAATGCGCAATGTGAATTTATAGTAATTTGTAATAAATAATATGTACAACAGGATAGTCAATATAGCATAGAAATACATTTGCATCAGCGCGAATTAATCAGTCTCATGGCCTGTCGCAACTCATCCAAATCATACTGTATCATATTTCACACTTGATTGTACTTAGCAACCAAAATTGAGTCAAAAGATTGCAGTCTTTGTTACAAGTCACAGTTCAAGTGCATCTGCTGAATATTATATTTGTACTTTAGAAGCTCCTTCTAATTATTTCAATGGTTGAAAATCTGATAAGGGCAATGCTGTGACAGGTCAAAACTGCTGTACTTTGATGCCTCAACCTGCTGTCCGATTCTTGTGATTGACCAGAGAGCTTGGAGACACTCAGGGCACTGAGCTTGACCCACCCTTTTAACTGAAAGTGACAGACAGCACAGAAACAGGCCCTTTGGTCCACTACTACTCAAGTCTCAACCATTTACCAAGTCTCAGTCCATGGTCTTTTCAGTCTTGGCAATTCAAACGGTCATCCAGATACTTTAAAAATGTTGTCCAAGTACTTGCCTCCACTACCCACTCAGGCAATGTGTTCCAGATTGTAGCCACACTCTGGTGAAAAGTGAATTCTCAGATTCCCTCTAACTTTCTTTCTCAACCCTTGAACATATGCCTTCAGGTTTTAGACATCTCTGTTATGGGAATAAGTTTATACTTCTCAAAATTCTGTATATTTCTATCAGTTGCCCAGCAGCCTCCTCTACTCCATGGAAAACAAACCTAGCCTATCCATTCCTGGCAATATCTTGGTAAACCTTCTCAGTACCGGCTCCAGTGAAATCCATTCTGCCTACACTATGACTACCAACACTGAACACAATATGCTAACTATGACGTAACCCGTGTTTTGTAAAGCTGTAGCATGACTCCTCTGCTTTTATATTCTATGCAGATCTTCACCTTCAGATTATTTTCCTAACAATAACCAGGAGTCAGAGAACTATGCAACGGAGAAAATAGGTTTTTCAGCCGAACTTATCCATGCCAACCAAGATGTCTTGCTGAGCTTGTCCCATTTGCTTGTATTTGGCACATATCTCTCAAAACTTTTCCTATCCATGCATCTGTTTAGATGTCTTCTAAATGTTGTAATTGTATCCACCTCTACTTTATCTGGCAGCTTGTTCACATCCCATGAATAAATTAAAGAAATCCTAAATGTCAATAAAGCCACCTTCAAGCTTGGGCAGGGAAGAGTTGCTCCTGCTTTCAACTGAGCCCCTCCTGATCAGAACCAATTTTATAGTCAGAGGAGAAATACTTGATTATACTCACTCATTATGTGTCACTCATCATACTTGGTCTCCATATTAAAAAAAATGAACCTCAGGTCCCTTTAAATAGTTTTCCCTCTCACTTAAAAACTGTACCATCTAATTTTATAATTCCCTATTCTGGGCTATTAATTGTTGCTCTTTATTTTATCTGTGCCCCTCATGATTTTATAAACTTCTTAAAGGTCACCGCTCAGCCTCCTAGACTCCATGCCTTAGAATATCCAAATTCTCCTTGTAACTCAAAGCCTCCAGTCTTGGTAACATCCTTGTAAATATTCTTTGTACCCTTTCCAATGTAATGGCATCCTTCCTATACCGACGGTATACAGTTCTCCATATGTGGCCCAACCAACATATTGTACGTGTGTCATGAACAATATGGAGGCCTGATTGAATTGCTCCTTTGGAAGGTTAGTGGTGAGGGCTGCTGATTTACATCATTACAAACAGGTGAGTGGTTAACCCTTCTGCCCTTTTTTCCTGACCCTTGCATCACAATTCATTGTTGTTACCGCTATGAAAATGCACAGCCTCTACAGACTTGGTACAGTAGTCAGATGTGGATTAGGAAAAAATGTAATTCCAACTTCACCACCTAAATGGGTGAAGTTCAAATACCAGACAAACGTACGTAAAACTGGAAAGACACTGGGCTCTGACAAGGTCAGGATAAATTAACTTGAACCAATAAAGGACAAAGTCACTTTAAACTGATGACCTATATTAATAGTTATATACTTTAATTCCTATTTATCAAATTTACAACCCTTGGCAAAGTTAATGGGAATGATATCATTGTGGATATCATGTTATTTTCAACAGTAATTGTTTTCCATGAATGTTCTGAGCATAATGTTGTGGGATTCTCAATTTTCCTCGGTTCTTCTGCCAGTTCTCCCATTTTCCAGAGGTTTTTTTGTTGAAGTACATTCAGTGACTATGGCAGCTTGTTCAAGTAGTCAATCTCGTACTTATAAGGTGTCATCAAAAGAATTGATGATGAATATTATATTAATTTTGATTCTGTGGTGTCTTGTCCCAGAAGAAGCACTGACTGGTGGGAATCTGGTTACTCTATTGACCTTCTAGCTTGTTTATTATCATTGTTCTTTCTGCGGACTGGAACCCCATGACAAGTGGTTTTCCCCAGGGGTTAGTGCTGGGCCCATTGCTATTTGTCACCCATATCAATGATTTGGTTAAAAATGTATAAAATATCATTCATAACTTTGCAGATAACATTAAAATATGTGGTGTGGTGAACAGTGAAAAAGGTTATCAAAAATTACAGAAGAATTTTTATCAGCTGAGTAAGTGGGCGGAAAGGTTAGCAAATGGAGTTTAATTCAAATTACTGCAAGGTGCTGCATTTTGGAAAATCAAATCAAGGTAGGATTTTTCACAGTGAACAGCATAGCCTTGGGGATTATTGACAGGGTGGTGAAGATGGCTTTTGGCATGCTGTCCTTTGTCATTCAGGACACAGAGTACAAAGTATTGGGCACCACGGTTGTATAGTGGTTAACACAACACTCTTACAGATTGGGGTGTTGGAGTTTGGAGTTCAACCCTGGCATCCTCTATAAGGAATTTGTATGTTCTCCCCATGGGATGCATACGTTTTCTACAGGTAATCTCGTTTCCTCCCACAGTCCAAATACATACTGGTTAGTAGGATAATTGGTCTTTGAAAATCGCCTCATGATTCGGTTAGAGTTAAATTGCAGATTGCCGGGGCTGCTGGGCTGTGCAGCTTGAAGGGCTGCACTGTATCTCTAATTAACTCGTGGTTGGGAGGTCATTGTGAAGTAGTACAGAACTCTGGTGAGGCAGCACTTGGAGAATTGCGTTCAGTATTGGTTACCCTGCTGTAGGAAAGACATTATTAAAATGGAAAAAGTGCTGAAAATATTTACAAGGATGTTGCCAGGACTCAAGAGACGGAGTTAACTGGTGAAGTTGGACAGGCTGGGACTTGGTGCATTGTGAAGACTAACAGGTAATCTTATAGAGATGTATAAAAGCTTGAAGGGCATAGATATGGTTAAAGCGTTCAGTCTTTTTTTTTCACCAGTGTTGGGGAATCAAAAACTAGAGGGTTTAGGTGTAAGGTGAGAGGGGAATGATTTAATTAAAATTGAGGAGCTTTTTTTTATCTTTATGCACAGAGAGTGTGTATGGAATCAATTGAATTGACTTGATTTCTTAATCCTTCACATTCACGAGGAATAAAAATCTTTACATCTCTGTCCAAATGTGCAATGTGCAATTTACAGTAATTTGTAATAAATAGTAATAGGACTGTCTAGAAAGCATAGAAATACAACTGTATTAGTGTGAATTAATCTGTCTGACAGCCTGATGGAAAGAGCTGTCCTGGAGCCTGTTGATTCTGGCTTTCATGCTACGGTTCCATTTCTCAGATGGTAGCAGCCGGAACAGATTATGGTTGGAGTGACTCGGGTCCCCACTGATACTTCAGGCCCTTTTTAGGTACTTGTCTCTGTAAATGTCCTGAATAGTGGGATGTTCACATCTACAGATGTCGCTGGGTTGTCCACACCACTCTCTGCAGAGCTCTGCGATTGAGTGAAGTACAGCTTCCATACCAGGCAGTGAAGCAGCGAGTCAGGATGCTCTCAATTGTGCTCCTGTAGAAAGTCCTTAGGATTTAGGGACTCATGCCAAACTTACTCAACTGTCTGAGGTAAAAGAGGTGCTGTTGTGCTTTTTTCACCACACAGCTGGTATGTACAGACCACTTGAGATCCTCGGTGATATGTATGCCGATCTGGAGCTGCCAAGGGAAATGGTTGATGAAGATACAATAACAAATTTTAAAGGACAGTTGGACTGGTGCATGGACAGAAAAAAATGAGAATATTACGGGCTAAATATGGCATATGGGACCAGTTTGGATGGGTGTCTGAGTCAACATGGACCTGTTGGGCAGAAGGGCCTGTTTCTGAGCTGTGTGACTTTATGACTGTGTGAGTCACAGACTGCAGCAAGAATTCCCAACCTGAGGTCCATGGACCTTTTGCTTAATAGTCTTGGTCCATGGCACCAAAACAATTGGAAACCCCTGGACTAGAGTGATGGAATCAATCAGGCTGTTCAGCCTAACTCATCCACACCAACCAGTTAGCACCTTTCCATATTAATCACATCTCATAGAACATAGAACACAGAATAGTACAGCACAGTATAGGCCCTTCAGCCCACAATGTTGTGCCGACCCTCAAACCCTGCCTCCCATATAACCCCCCATCTTAAATTCCTCCATATACCTGTCTAGTCATCTCTTAAACTTCACTAGTGTATCTGCCTCCACCACTGACTCAGGCAGTGCATTCCACGCACCAACCACTCTCTGAGTAAAAAATCTTCCTCTAATATCCCCCTTGAACTTCCCACCCCTTACCTTTAAGCCATGTCCTCTTGTATTGAGCAGTGGTGCCCTGGGAAAGAGGCACTGGCTATCCACTCAATCTATTCCTCTTATTATCTTGTACACCTCTATCATGTTTCCTCTCATCCTCCTTCTCTCCAAAGAGTAAAGCCCTAGCTTCCTTAATCTCTGATCATAATGCATACTCTCTAAACCAGGCAGCATCCTGGTAAATCTTCTCTGTACCCTTTCCAATGCTTCCACATCCTTCCTATAGTGAGGTGACCAGAACTGGACACAGTACTCCCAAGTGTGGCCTAACCAGAGTTTTATAGAGCTGCATCATTATATCGCGACTCTTAAAATCTATCCCTCGACTTATGAAAGCTAACACCCCGTAAGCTTTCTTAACTACCCTATACATCTGTGAGGCAACTTTCAGGGATCTGTGGACATGTACCCCCAGATCCCTCTGCTCTTCCACACTACCAAGTATCCTGCCATTTACTTTGTACTCTGCCTTGGAGTTTGTCCTTCCAAAGTGTACCACCTCACACTTCTCCAGGTTGAACTCCATCTGCCACTTCTCAGCCCACTTCTGCATCCTATCAATGTCTCTCTGCAATCTTCGACAATCCTCTACACTATCTACAACACCACCAACCTTTGTGTCATCTGCAAACTTGCCAACCCACCTTTCTACCCCCACATCCAGGTCGTTAATAAAAATCATGAAAAGTAGAGGTCCCAGAACAGATCCTTGTGGGACACCACTAGTCATAATCCTCCAATCTGAATGTACTCCCTCTGCCTTCTGCAGGCGGGCCAATTTTGAATCCACCTGGCCAAACTTCCCTGGATCCCATGCCTTCTGACTTTCTGAATAAGCCTACCATGTGGAACCTTGTCAAATGCCTTACTAAATTCATATAGATCACATCCACTGCACTACCCTCATCTATATGCCTGGTCACCTCCTCAAAGAACTCTATCAGACTTGTTAGACACGATCTGCCCTTCACAAAGCCATGCTGACTGTCCCTGATCAGACCATGATTCTCTAAATGCCCGTAGATCCTATCTCTAAGAATCTTTTCCAATAGCTTTCCCACCACAGACATAAGGCTCACTGGTCTATAATTACCCGGACTATTCCTACTACCTTTTTTGAACAAGGGGACAACATTCACCTCCCTCCAATCCTCCGGTACCATTCCCGTGGACAACGAGGGCGTAAAGATCCTAGCCAGAGGCTCAGCAATCTCTTCCCTCGCCTCGTGGAGCAGCCTGGGGAATATTCCATCAGGCCCCGGGGACTTATCCATCCTAATGTATTTTAACAACTCCAACACCTCCTCTCCCTTAATATCAACATGCTCCAGAACATCATCCTCACTCATATTGTCCTCACCATCATCAAGTTCCCTCTCATTGGTGAATACCCAAGAGAAGTATTCATTGAGGACCTCGCTCACTTCCACAGCCTCCAGGCACATCCCCCACCTTTATCTCTAATCGGTCCTACCTTCACTCCTGTCATCCTTTTTTTCTTCACATAATTGAAGAATGCCTTGGGGTTTTCCTTTACCCTACTCACCAAGGCTTTCTCATGCCCCCTTCTTGCTCTTCTCAGCCCCTTCTTAAGCTCCTTTCTTGCTTCCCTATATTCCTTAATAGACCCATCTGATCCTTGCTTCCTAAGCCTCATATATGCTGCCTTCTTCCACCTGACTAGGTTTTCCACCTCATTTGTCACCCATGGTTCCTTCACCCTGCCATTCATTATCTTCCTCACCGGGACAAATTTATCCCTAACATCCCGCAAGAGATCTCTAAACATCGACCACATGTCCATAGCACATTTCCCTGCAAAAAAATCATCCCAATTCACACCCGCAAGTTCTAGCCTTATAGCTTCATAATTTGCCCTTTCCCAATTAAAAATTTTCCTGTCTTCTCTGATTCTATCCTTTTCCATGATAATGCTAAAGGCCAGGGAGCGGTGGTCACTGTCCCCCAGATGCTCACCCACTGAGAGATCTGTGACCTGACCCGGTTCATTACCTAGTACTAGATCTAGTATGGCATTCCCCCTGGTCGACCTGTCCACATACTGTGACAGGAATCCATCCTGGACACACTTAACAAACTCTGCCCCATCTAAACCCTTGGAACTAATCAGGTGCCAATCAATATTAGGGAAGTTAAAGTCACCCATGATAACAACCCTGTTATTTTTGCATCTTTCCAAAATCTGCCTCCCAATCTGCTCCTCTGTATCTCTGCTGCCACCAGGGGGCCTATAAAATACTCCCAATAGAGTAACTGCTCCTTTCCTGTCCTGACTTCCACCTATACTGACTCAAAAGAGGATTCTGCTACATTACCTACCCTTTCTGTAGCTGTAATAGCATCCCTGACCAGTAATGCCACCCCTCCTCCCCTTTTTCTGCCCTTTCTATTCCTTTTAAAGCAGTCAAATCCAGGAATATTGAGAACACCCAACACTTGATCCATATTTTTCCAATGCCTTACATGTCGTCAGCATTTCCAGGCACTTGCCACTCTCTGGCTGAATATCCTTCATATCCTCTCTAAATTTCTCTTCTGTTACCCTAATCTGTTATCTGTTTCTCATATGGGAAAGTTTCCTGCAGACTATCCTGTTTATACTCATTATTTTATATATGTTAGTCATAATCAATTATGCCCCTTCTCAAATCTCTCCACCCAAGGGAGAACAACCTCAGCATCTCCAATCTCTCCTCATAAATGGACTGCCCAATCCCTAGCATCATCCTGGTAAACCTCTTTTGCACCCTCTGAATGCTTTCACCTCTTTCCGAAAGCATGATGACCAGAATTGTGTGCAGTGCTCGGGGTGAGTTCTGACCAAGGTTTTTAAAAGTTGGGGGATATCCTCACTATTTCTGTTTTGAATGTCCTGACTAATGAAGAAGCCTATCCTACCTTTCTAACTACAATGTTTATCTACATTGCGCCTTTAAGATGATTTAGATTGTACTCAAAAGTCGAGTTGTGCGGTGATCAATGACAGAAAAAGAGTGAGTGAAAAGGTAACTTTTCAATTAGGTCCAGTGATCAAGATTTAAAACGCAGAGCTTCGCTACGGTTTCTGAGTTGTGCAGAGAAAAATCGACAGAGAAGAAGAGCTACTTTCTCAATTAAGTCCGCAATCAAGGCTTATGAGGCAGAGCTTCACTGCGGTTTCTCTGAGTTGTGCGATGACCAATCAACAGAGAGGGAGTGTGTAAAAATGAGTTACTTTTTCAATTAGGTCCATGATCAAGGTTTGAAAGGCAGAGCTTTGTGTCAGTTTCTGAGTTGTGCGGCGACTAATGGACTGAAAGGAATTCATTAGAAAGGGTGGCTTAGGCTCATCAGGCTTGGGTGACATAAAGTATCTGGCAGTTTTCTCTTTTTTGTTCTTATTGCTTCATTCCGCATCTGTAGGGGCATAGTAGAATGCCTCCAGGGGCAGTGTTTTGTATGGTGTGTGGCATGTGGGAAGTCCCGGAAATTTCCAGTCTCCCAGATAAACACATCTGAACCAGGTGCACCAAGCTGCAGCTTCTGAGAGAATGTATTAAGGAACTGAAGTAACAACGTGATGACCTCTGACTTGTACAGGAGAATGAGGAGGTGATAGATAGGAGAAAGAGGGAGGTAGTCAGCCCCCAGACTGCAGGAGGCAGGGAACTGAGTGACTGTCAGGAGAAGGAAGGAAAATGCACAGCCAGCGTCAAGTACACTTGTGGCCATCTCCCTCAACAAAAAGTAAATGAGTATACAACTTTAGATACTATGGAGGGGGGGCACCTACTGAGGGGAGCCACAGTGACTGGGTCATTGGCACAGAGTCTGGTGCTGTGGCTCCGAACAGCAGAGATGTGAAGAGGTCTGCAGTGTTGATAGGAGATTCCATAGTCAGAAGAACAGAGTCAAGATTCTGTGGGTGCAATAGAGACACCCAGATGGCATGTTGCCTCCCTAGTGCCAGGGTCAAGGATGTCTCAGATCAGGTCCATGGCATTCTCAAGGGTGAGAGTGAGTGGCAAGAAGTCTTGGTGCATATTGGCACGTAACATAGGTAGACAAGGTGAGGAGGTCGTGAAGAGAGATTTTAGGGAGGTAGGTAGAAAGCTCTAAAACAGGACCTCCAGGGTAGTAAACTCTGGATTGCTGCATGTGCCAAGTGCCAGTGAGGGTAAAAATAAGATGATTTGGCAGGTGAATGTGTGGCTGAGAAACTGGTGCAGGGGGCAGGGGTTTGGATTTATGAATCATTAGGATCTCTTTTGGGGAAGATACAACTTGTACAAAAGGGACAGGTTGCACCCAAACCCAAGGGAATCCAATATCCTTGCGGGCAGGTTTGCTAGAGTTGTTCAGGAGGATTTAGACTAATTTGGCAGGGATGTGGGACCTGGAGTGATGGTGCTGAGGATGAGGTAGCAAATAAAGGTAATCTGTAATGAGACTCCTAGCAAAGTGAGTCTGATGACAGGCAAAATTGCAGTCAACAGATGAGTTACAGTGTAAAAGGCAGACAAAATCGAAAAGGGTGAATAAAGGACTGAAGATGGTATATTTGAATGTACGCAGTATACAGATTAAGACCATAAGACACAGGAGCAGAATTAGACCATTTGGCCCATTGAGTCTGCTCTGCCATTCAATCATGGCTAATCCTTTTTTTTGCCCTCCTCAGACCCCTGGCCTTCTCTCTGTAACCTTTGATGCCATGTCCAATCAAGGACCTATCACTCTCTGCCTTAAATACACCCAATGACCTGGCTACCACGGTTGCCTGTGGTAACAAATTCACCACCCTCTGACTTAAGAAATTTCTCTGCATTTCTGTTTTGAGTGGACACCCCTCTATTCTGAGGCTGTGCCCTCTTGTCCTAGACTACCCCTACCATGGGAAACATCCTTTCCACATCTGCTCGCTAGGCCTTTCAACATTTAAAAGGTTTCAATGAGATCCAACCCTATCTTTCTAAATTCCAGTGAGTGCAGACCCAGGGCTATCAAATGTTCCTCATATGTTAACCCCTACATTCCTGGAATAATCCTTCTGTACCTCCTCTGAACTCTCTCTAATGCCAGCACATCTTTTCTTAGATGAGGTGCCCAAAACTGTTCACAGTACCCAAAGTCAGGCCTCACCAGTGCTTTATAAAGTCTCAACATCACACCCCTGCTCTTTTATTCTAGACTTTTTGAAATGAAAGCTAACATTGCATTTGCCTTCCTCACCACCGACTCAACCTGCAAGTTAACCTTAAGGGTGTTCTGCACAAGGGCTCCCAAATTCCTTTGTATCTCAGATTTTTGGATTTTTTCCCTGTTTAAAAAATAGTCTGCACATTTATTTCTACTGCCAAAGTGCATGACCATATATGATCCAACATTGTATTTCATTTGCCACTTTCTTGCCCAATCTCCTAATCTGTCTAAGTCCTTCTGCAGCCCACCTGTTTCCTCAACACTACCTGCCCCTGCACCAATCATCGTAATAATAAGGTAGATGAACTGGTAGTACAGTTACAGATTAGCATGTACAGTATGATGTTATAGGCATCACTGAATCATGGCTGGAAGAATATTATAGCTGGGAGCTTAATGTTCAAGGATACACATTGTATTGTTACGTACCCCGTAACTGGTTTGCCAAACCAGCAGAAATGGATCACTCAGTTGGAGTCTGGATTACTAGATCTAAGAAAGTTTTATTAAAGAAACAAGCAACACAGTAATCAAAAGGATAATAAATGCAACAGTTCAGCAATGATAAACACACATGTGCACAGAATTAAGATAACAGGATCAATCCAGCTCTCTCGTTGTCTAGGGGTAAATGACCAATTTCAAAGTGACACAAAGTCCAGTTCAATTTAGTTCAGTTCGCAGTAATCGTTGCCGTGGCGATGGACAATGTGGGGGGAAGGAGAGAGAGAACAAGAACGAATGATCATTCAAAACGGCTTCCACACACAGACCTGCGATATTGCTCACAAGCAGCTTTCGGGTGAGTCCTTTGTGATGTCACCTGAGGTGACCCCTCCTCCAGATGCGGTCGATCCTCTGCAGTGAACCTGGCACCCAAGCAAGGGTGGACACACACCGGGTTCCCGCTGATCGTACCTTTCCACCCTGTGCGTCTATGGCTTGGTTCTGCAACCAGCCTTCCAAAACGACTCCCGCCGATTTGCGGGGGGGGGGGGGGGCACCGCTTCCAGGGTCTCGTTACCTCGTGGTGTTGTGTGTGTGCTGCCTTAGCGAACCTGTCCCTTTTTATCCCCCTGCTGGGGTATCGCCTGTCCATCACTTCAAACAGTTCAGGGTTCAAAGGGGGAGCTGCTCTAGACAGCTCTCTCTCCCGTCCCTTCATTACACATCTCCAAATGCTGCTCCATTGTGTTTCTTATCTCTCCCTCCCCTGAGGACAGGTGGCAGACCAACTGCTGATGCCACTGGTGCTAGCCCAGGCCAGCAAACATCTTAATTTATGTGTATTCTTGTCACACTTCCCCCCTTCAAGGATTTTTACCGGGGTAAAAATTACAAACATGAATACATTATTTGATACACATAAATATACATCTTTATCAGCTATTTGGCTAATACAGAGAATTTGAAGTTGTCAACACCTGACAGACAGTCAGCCATCACATTTTCTGTTCCTTTTATATGTTGTTAATAATCCCTTGGACCAGGCTCCAACTCAGCAAACTTCATAGTGGCCAAAAACACTGATGAATTGCGATCAATGTAACCTCTCATTTGGTTTTGTCCCGGACCACAATAACAAGGGTCGTCCCATTCCGACTTAGTTTTTCTCTCGCAAGGGCTTAGTAGGAGGGGGAGGGGTAGTGACCGCAGATTTATTGCAAAACTTCCTACAGCACCCCACCATCTCCAAGAGCCTTCTGAGGGCCCTCTTGTCTGTCGGGGTTGGGAGGTCAGCGATAGCCTGCACTGTAGCTTGCATCGCTGCCAGCTGCCCCTGTGTCACCACAATTCCCAGGTAAGTGACCTTCGTGTGGCCGAACTCATTTTTTTCAAGGTTCACCATCAAGCTGGCTTCAGACAGCCGTATTAAATTGCCAATACACACCTCTGTGTTCGTCAGCCCTTTAGTCACTGAATTACTCATTCTATATGGATGTTGTTTACTACGCTGACCTATTGTAACAGACACCACCCAATGTCCCAGTTCTTTGCATCGCCCCGGGACAATCAAACGCACGGGTGCGAGTCGTTTAATTACTTCTCCTAAAGAGTCGCTTTGTTCGGGGATTAAGGGAGAGACCTTATCAGCAGACTTGGCCAAAACAATAGCCTTCTCCCATCTGATCGATACCATACTAACCTTTTCAAAATGGTTTTTTTCTCTTATTGGGGGTCCCTAGCTTCATTGATTTCCGCGCTAACCCCGATTAGGTTTGTTAGCATATCAAAAGCCTGTGACCGTCCCAGTTCGCGTCGGCCGTAATCAATAACATCCTTCCCCCGGGCAGCCAGTAAATCTCTTTCATGATTCCACCAACTGTTTCCTCCAGCACCGCAAAATGTCCACCGGGGGGGTACCTTGTGGGCCAGGTTAAAAACCTCATCCTCATAACTCTTTTGCACCACCCCCCATTCCTCATCTGCGGGTACTGTACTTGATTTCCCTTTCTTCCTTAGCACTTCCTCCTCCGCACAATAGCCTACTAGTTCCCTTGTCAAGTCTGTGTCAGAGAGAGCTCTCTCTGCCAAAACCATCAGCCCCTCGTCTCGCTCCTGCGTCTGCACGAATTCTTTCCTGGCTACTGCTATGTCTGTCCCAGCTCCCTCACTACCTCTTGTCTCACTACACTCCTTCTTTTCATTTTCTACCCCCGTCTCGTACAAGACTGGCAGAAACGTCTCAGCTAAATTCACTACTGCGGTCCCGTGATGAACCTGTGAGTCCATGGGCGGGGCCTCAATGCTGGCAGGCTGACCTGTCAATCTCACGACTGGGAACACGATTTCCCCGGCGATGTCATTACCGAGCAAGACTTCCACGCCTTTCATCGGTAATTCGGACCTCACCCCGATCATGACTAGTCCAGAGATCAGGTTGCTTTGTAAGTGTATCTGGTGCAAAGGGACTGACTCTGTCCCTTCCCCAACACCTTTGACCTTTACCTCCCCAGTCTGGGTCTCTGAGCTAAACTCTAATACACTCTTCAGTATTAGTGACTGACATGCTCCCGTGTCTCTCCAGATCCGCACTGGAACTGGTTTTAACCCCTCCTTCACTGACACCAATCCGGCCGAGTTAAACCTCGCGCCCTTCCTGAACTTTGGCAGACCTGTTCTGTCCTAGCGGTTCGTGTACCAGCTCGATACAGCCAGTCAAAATCGCTGTTTTCCCTTTTCCCGTCTCCTTCTTTGGAGCAAAGCACCTGGACGCAAAGTGTCCAACTTTCCCACAATTATAGCAGACGATCCCAGGAGACTTCCTACCAGACTGCTCCCGGTCTACCTTATCCTTCTCACTAGTCCCCGGCTTACTTTCTGACTTTTCCAGCGGACTCTCCCCGCCGTCCTGACTACCCTTCTGGTAGCCTTTACTCAGGGCAAACTTCATTTTATGCGTCAACGCATACTCATCCGCTAACTTAGCAGTTGCAGCTAACGTGGCTGCCTCTTTCTCATCTAGGTAGGGTCTCATACCCTCAGGGACACAACCTTTAAACTGCTCAATCAGGATCAGCTGCAGCAGTCTGTCATAATCCCCCTCTACCCCCTTCGAGGCGCACCAACGCTCACAATATGTCTGCATCTCACGGGCAAACTCCAAATACGTGCGGTCCCACTGCTTCCTCGCATTCCGGAACCTCTGCCGGTATGCCTCCGGGACCAACTCATAAATTCTGAGGATGGCCTCTTTCACCACCTCATACCTCTGGGCATCTTCCGCGGACAAAGCTGAGTAAGCTTGTTGGGCTTTCGCTTTCAGTACACTCTGAAGCAAAACAACCCACTTATCCCTCGGCCAGTCCTGACTTATAGCCACTTTTTCGAAATGGAGGAAGTACCGATCCACGTCGGTATCGTCAAATGGGGGAACCAGCCTAACCTCCGGAGTCGCCCGGAACCCTCCACCTTGGTTCGGCATGGGCCCCTGCTCTGCCCTTAACCTTAACTTCTCCAGCTCGAATTCCCTTTCCCTCTGTTTCTCCTCTTGCTCCCACTCTCTCTCTCTCCCACCTTTCTAACTCTCTCTCTTTCTCCTGCCTTTCTAACTCTCTCTCTTGCCTCTCTAACTCTTTCTCTTTCTCCCACCTTTCTAACTCTCTCTCTTTCTCCTGCCTTTCTAACTGCTTCTCTTCGTGTTCTAACTGTCGTACCCGGAACTCGTGCTCGAGTCTCAGTTTTTCAAGCTGTACCTGTACCGCGTCTCCGGCAGGTTTTTCAATAGACACCACCCCCAGCTCGCCTTGGGGAAACACAACTTTAGATACGTAGTACTCTACGATAGCTCTGTGTATCTCCTCTCTCCTCATTGTCGACTTCCCCTTAGCAAGATTCAACCGTTTGGCCACAGCTACCAATTCTGATTTCCTGGCATCCTCTAATGCCTCCAAGGTCGGCGCCTTTATAAATTCCTCAGCCTCCATTTCTGCTGTTTGTCTTTTCTTTCTTTAGGGAATTTTGACCCAATCAATTTACTCCGTCCCAAATTTAGCATTCAAAATCGCGGACGAGAACCCTACTTATGTTACGTACCCCGTAACTGGGTTGCCAAACCAGCGGAAATGGATCACTCAGTTGGAGTCTGGATTACTAGATCTAAGAAAGTTTTATTAAAGAAACAAGCAACACAGTAATCGAAAGGATAATAAATGCAACAGTTCAGCAATGATAAACACACATGTGCACAGAATTAAGATAAGATCAATCAAGCTCTCTCGTTGTCTAGGGGTAAATGACCAATTTCAAAGTGACACAAAGTCCAGTTCAATTTAGTTCAGTTCGCAGTAATCGTTGCCGTGGCGATGGACAATGTGGGGGGAAGGAGAGAGAGAACAAGAACGAATGATCATTCAAAACGGCTTCCACACACAGACCTGCAATATTGCTCACAAGCAGCTTTCGGGCGAGTCCTTTGTGATGTCACCTGAGGTCACCGACTGTGACCCCTCCTCCAGATGCGGTTGATCCTCTGCAGTGAACCTGGCACCCAAGCAAGGGTGGACACACACCGGGTTCCTGCTGATCATACCTTTCCACCCTGTGCGTCTATGGCTTGGTTCCGCAACCAGCCTTCCAAAATGACTCCCACCGACTTGCGGAGGGTGCACCGCTTCCAGGGTCTCGTTACCTCGTGGTGTGGTGTCGTGTGTGTGCTGCCTTAGCGAACCTGTCCCTTTTTATCCCCCTGCTGGGGTATCGCCTGTCCATCACTTCAAACAGTTCAGGGTTCAAAGGGGGAGCCGCTCTGGACAGCTCTCTCTCCCGTCCCTTCATTACACATCTCCAAATGCTGCTCCATTGTGTTCCTTATCTCTCCCTCCCCTGAGGACAGGTGGCAGACCAACTGCTGATGCCACTGGTGCTAGCCCAGGCCAGCAAACATCTTAATTTATGTGTATTCTCATCACAGTATCGAAAGAACAGGCAAGTAGGCAGAGGGGCTGAGATGGCTCTGTTGGTAAAAAATGAAATCAAATCATTTGAAAGAGGTGACATAGGGTCAGAGGGTGTTGAATCGTTGTGGCTAGAGCAAAGGAACTGCAAAGGTAAAAAGACCCTAATGGAAGTTGTATACAGACCCCCAAACAGTAGTAAGGATGTGGTCTACAAATTACAGCAGGAGATAGAAAATGCATGCCAAAAGGGTAATGTTGCACAAGTCATGGGGGATTTCAATATGCAGGTAGATTGGGAAAACCAGGTTCAAGCTGGATCCCAAGAGGGGGAATTTCTAGAATGCGGACAAGATGGCTTTTTAGAGCAGCTTGTGATTGAGCCTGCTAGGGGACCAGCTATTCTGGATTGGGTGATGTGCAATGAACTGAAATTGATTAGAGAGCTTAAGGTAAAATAATCCTCAGGGAAAACTGATCATAATATGATCAAATTCATGCTGAAATTTGAGAAGAAGCTAAAGTCAGATGCATCAGTATTGCAGTGGAGTAAAGGGAATTACGGAGGCTTTAGAGATGAGTTGGCCAAAATTGATTGGAAAAGAACACTGGCACAGATGACGGAAGAGCAGCAATGGCTGAAATTTCTGGAAACAATTGAGAAGGCACAGGATATATACATCCCAAAAAGGAAGAAGTATTCTAAAGGCAAGATAACACAACTATGGCTAACAAAATTAAGTCAACATAAAAGCCAAAGAGAGGGCATATAATAGAGCAAAACTTAATGAGAAGTTAGAAGATTGGGAAGCTTTTAAAAACAAACTGAAGGAAACTGTAGAAGTCATTAAGAAGGCGAAGATGGAATACAAAAGTAAACGAGCCAATAATATTAAAGAGGTTACCAAAAGTTTCTTCAGATACATAAAGTGTAAAAGAGAGGTGAGAGTGGATATCAGACCACTGGGAAACAATGTTGGAGAGGTAGTAATGGGGGTCAAGCAAATGTTGGATGAACTGAATAAGTATTTTGCATCAGTCCTTACTGTGGAAGACACTAGCAGTATAACGGAAGTTCTAGAGTATCAGAAGTGTATGTAGTTGCCATTACTAGGGAGAACATTATTGGGAAACTGGAAGGTCTGAAGATAGATAAATCATCAGGACTAGATGGTGTACACCCCAGGGTTCTGAAGGTGGTGGCTGAAGAGACTGTGGAGGCATTAATAATGATCTTTTAAGAATCACTAGATTCTGAAATGGTTCTGGAAGACTGGAGAATTGCAAATGTCATTGCACTGTTCAAGAAGGGAAAGAGACAGAAGAAAGGAAATTATAGGCCAGTTAGTTTAACCTTGGTGGTTGGGAAGTTGTTGGAGATGATTGTTAAGGATGTGGTTTTGGGGTACTTGGAGGCAGATGATTAAAAAAAAGGCCATAGTCAACATGGTGTCCTCAAGGGAAAATCTTGCCTGACAAATCTGTTGGAATCCTTTAAAGAAATAACAAGCAGGATAGACAAAGCAGAATGGGTTGAAGTTGTGTACTTGGATTTTCAGAAGGACTTTGACAAGGCGCCACACATGAGGCTGCTTAACAAGTTAAGGGCCCATGGTATTACAGGAAAGTTACTAGCAAGGATAAAGCTGTGGCTGATTGGCAGGAGGCAAAGAGTGGGAATAAAGGGAGCCTTTTCTGGTCGGCTGCTGGTGACTAGTGGTATTCCACAGGGGTCTGTGTTGGGACTGATTCTTTTTACGTTATACATCGATGACTTGGATGATGGAATTAATACCTTTGTTGCAAAGTTTGTAGATAATACAAGGATAGGTTGAGGGGCAGGTAGTTTTGAGGCTACAAAAGGACTTAGATAGATTAGGAGAATGGGCAAAGAAGTGACAGATGGAATACAGTGTCAGGAAGTTTGGTAGAAGAAATGGAATGGTTGACTATCCTAAATAGAGAGAGAAATACAAAAACCTGAGTCACAAACGGACTTGGGAGTCTTTGTGCAGGATTGGTTGAAGGCTAATTTGCAAGTTGAGTCTGTGGCGAGGTAGACAAATGCATTGTTAGCATTCATTTTAAAAGGACTAGAATATAAAAGCAAGGATGTAATGTTGAGTCTTTGTAAAGCCCTGGTGATGCCTTACTTGAAATACTGTGAGCAGTTTTTGGCCCTTTATCTTATAAAAGATGTGCTGATACTGGAGAGGGTTCAAAGGAGGTTCACGAAAATGATTCCAGGGTTGAAGAGCTTGTCATATTAAGAGCATTTGATGGCTCTGGACCTGTATTCACAAGAATTCAGAAGAATGAGCTAATTGAAGCATATAGAATGGTGAAAGGTCTTGATAGAGTGGAGATGGGGAGGATGTTTCCTATTGTGGAAGAGTCTAGGACCAGAGGACACAGCATCAGAATAGAGTGGCATCCTTTTAGAATGGAAATGGGGAATAATTTCTTCAGCCAGAGAGTGGAAAATTGTGGAATCTGTTGCCACAGGCAGCTGTGGAGGCTGTCTTTATGAATATTTAACACAGAAGTTGATAGACTTTAAATGGTCAAGACAGGAAAGGATACAGGGCAAAGGAAGAAGATTGGGGCTGAGAGGAAAAATGGATCAGCCATGATGAAATGGCAGGACAGACTTGATGGGCCAAATGCCCTAATTCTGCTCTCATATATTAGGATCTTATGGTTCCTCTGGGTCCTAAGTTCTTACCATTCTTGGTGAATTTTCGAGTCTCATCTGTACACCTAACATGAATCACCTCATTTCTTTGAATTTTAATTTACTCTGACAATTTTCAGTCCATTTCACCAACACATTGATACAACTCCTCTAATCTTCATGTTTCAGAAGGCCTTTGACAAGGTGCCACACATGAGGCTGCTTAACAAGCTACGAGCCCATGGTATTACAGGAAAGATTCTAGCATGGATAAAGTAGTGGCTGATTGGCAGGAGGCATAGAGTGGGAATAAAGGGAGTCTTTTCTGCCTAGCTGCTGATGACTAGTGATATTCCACAGCAGTCTGTGGTCTAAATGGAGAGAAAATACAAAAAACTGAGATGCAAAGGGATTTGGAAGTCCTTGTGCAGGATTCCCTGAAGGTTAATTTGCAGGTTAAGTCTGTGGTGATGAAGGCAAATGCAATGTAAGCATTCATTTCAAGAGGTCTAGAATATAAAGAAGGATATACTATTGAAACTTTATAAAGCACTGTTGAAGCCTTACTTGGAGCATTATGAGCAGTTTTGGACCCCTTATCTAAGAAAGGGTGTGCTGAAAATGGAAGGGTTCGAAGGAGGTTCATGAAAATGATTCCAGGATTGAAATAGCTTGTCATATGCAGAGCATTTGATGGCTCTGAGCCTGTATTCACTAGAATTCTGGTCTTATGTTATCCATGAACTTACTAATCATGCCTCATATACACATCCAAGTCAGTCACAAACAGTAAGGGTCCTGGCACCAGTCCATGTTGGATTCCACATTTCACAGGTAGGGATTCACAAAAGCAAGCCTCCTGCCTCTTATTACTATGGCAGTTTGCCCACTTTTCCGAATCCCATGGGCCACAATCCTTTGAAGCAGGCTCTCATATGATCCATGTAATTCCAATTGAAGAGTCTGAACTAGGAACTCCGACTTCGCACTTCCTTCCACAAATGCTGCCTGATACACTGAGTTGCTCTAGCATTTTATTTTTTCCTTCTGATTACAGCTGTATCTTGTGTCTCCATGTAAATCACATCTACTGCCCTACCCTCATGTGTAAACTTTGTTAGCTCTTCAAATAAATTAGTCCAATTATTTTGTTTATTTTATTGCTTGAAGATTCAGTAGAGTAACAGCCCCTTCCAGCCCAATGAGCTTTGAGCCCACACTGTCCATTTACACCAATGTGACCAGTTAAGCTACTAACCTGTACGTTTTTGGAATATGTGAAGAAGCCAGAGCACCAGAGGAAATCCACGTGGTCTCAGGGAGAACATACTGACTCCTTACAGACAGTAGAATTGAACCCTGGTATAATGTTACACTATGCTATTGACATAGGATCTGTCCTTATCAAAGCCATGCTGGTTATCTCTGATTAGTCCCAAGTGATCATTAAACCTCTTCCTTAGAACTTTTCCCAGTACCTTCCCTACTACTGATGTTAGGCTCGCAGGTCTATAGTTACCAGACTTCCCTGCTGCCTTTTCTTGAAAAGAGGAACTGCATTTGCTCTCCTCCAGTCATCAGGTACCTCTCTTGTGTTAAGCAAATATTTAAAAATTTTAGCAAGAGCCCAACAAATTCATCCTTTGCCTCCCATGGACCAATGAAAATAATTAATTTAGGACCACGTGATAGTCCTGGGTAAAATTGTTGCCTTTCCACCATCTACAAGATACAGGTCAGTAGTGTGATGTAGCAGTATTCAAGAAGCATTCAGTCTGTTACCTATTGTATTGAGAAGGGCAAGGATAGCAGGCATAGGTATACACTCTTATTAGCTGCAAATCTCCACCCTGGGTTGGAAATATAATTGATCAGCTTCAGATCCATATTCTGGCATTGTTAGACTAATTGCAATATGGGAATACCTCCACCAGATAGACTGGTTCAAAAGTAGATCACCACCACCTTCTTGAGGGCAAAAGAGGATGATAATTAACAGAATGAAAAAAATCCATTCAACTTCCAGTTGCAATTTTCACACAATATCTCTGCACTGTACAAGCAATGGCATATCTTCAATACAAAGCATACAATCAGGACCAATGTGATTGGAGAGAAAAATAAAACTTGCAACTGCATGTCAGTCAGAGTGTAAGTAGTAGAAGGGCCATTTTCTTGGGAAAAGTTTGAACAATTAACTGAAGACATTCTTCTGAAAGATGCAATTTGTGTGATCAAAATGTTATTAAACAGATTGGTATATATTACTGTGTGCATTAGTTCAGGGAATGATGTTTCTTGCTGGATTTTTGCTGCTAAAAATGGCATTAGATTGGACACATTCATTAATTTTAATCAATAACAAACAAGAACAGGAAGATTCAGCTTTGGAATCTACTGGGTTTTGGTAGAAATTCAATCATTATTCTCTCTTCTCATTATCCTTTAAATCTTCTTGGATGTAGTTACATTGGGTGTTAACTGAGATCAAAATCTGGCATAGCTGATACCCTTTCATGTGCATTGGAGACCTAATAATGCTGAAGCCCATTTTTGGGCCGTTGAGCCCTTTCACATGGGCTACTATAGGTCGGGCATCAAAGGAGGCATCAGTTGCCATCACAGTCATAAAAAACATGTAGACAGATTCAGAATGGACGGAACTGAGCTCCCAGCAAGAGCAGCTGAACTCTTGCGGTGACTTCATCATGATTTAAAATAATGTCTTAAGTGCATCGGAACCTGCAACAAATGTCTGGATTCTGTAGCATTAATAACTCTTCATAAACTTTATCAGTTTCATCACAAATCAAAATCTTGAGGATTTAAAATGGAAAATGCTGCATAAACTCAGCAGGCTAGGCAAAAGTTGAAGAGAGAAACTACGATAACGTTTCATGTCAATTACTTTTTTTCAGAACTAACCTAATTATTTATAAATTTGTTTTCAAATAATCAGTTGGTATTTACAGGAGAAATCAAAATTTCTATTACTTTTTGAATGAATTAAGTGTTCTGAGCAACAGCGTGAGCAACCAACTTATAATTTTATGTCTGTTCTCCCCTTATCTCTGGGGTAAATAACTGCATTAAAACACCAGTTCAAGCAATCCTTAATATATTCTATTTATGTTTCTAATTGTATAATCAATCAGCCAGTAAAATTGGACAGTGTTACAGAACACGATTAGTTATTATCTTTCCATTAAGCTTATATTTAAGAACGATAATATGTTTTGTTTTTAAAAAACTGAGAATGTGCTTATCTCCAAAATTAACTATCAATAAATGCATAAACCAATTTAAAGATTATTGAAAATTAGTTGCCAATCTAGACTAGTTTCTTGATTAATAATCGTTGATATTGAAAGCTATCAATGTGAATGCAGCAGGAAACTGTTGTATGTGGGAGTATAGAAATATGTCGTGAATTTGGATGAATGCGTGTGTAGGATCTGTCACCAGCTTCTCAAATTCACAATCCAAATTTTGGAAATTGAAAATAGAACACAGAATATAGAACGTGTAGCATAGGAACTGACCCTTTGGCCCATGATGTCTGTGGTAACCATGATGCCAATGGAAACTAATCCTCTCTGCCTACACATGATTCATATGCCTCCTTTCCCTTCATATTGATGTGTCTATCTAAATGCCCCATCTAAGCCTATTTTACTAAGGATTTCCCAGTTAATATTATGGAGCAAAACAGAACTTAGAACTGTACAGAACAGGAACAGGCCCTTCTATGCTGAACGTGATATCATATTAAACTAATCCTTACCTCTTGCACGTGTTCCATATTCCTCCATTCCATGCATTTAATGAGCCTATCTTAGCACCACTATCATATTTTCTTCCATCAAAGTTCAAATAAATTATCGAAGTACATATATGTCACCATAAACAACCCTGAGACTCATTTTCTTGTGGGCATATTCCATAAATCTATAGAATAATAACCATAGCAGAATGAATGAAAGACCACCCAACTTAAGCATTCAACGAAGGTGTAGAAGACAACAAACTGTGCAAATACAAATAGAAAGTAATACTAAATAAATAAGCAATAAATATCGAGAACATGAGATGAAGAGTATTTGAAAGTAAGTTCCTTGGTTGTGGGAACATTTCAGTGATGGAGCAGGTGAAGCTGAGTGAAGTTAATGCTTTTGGTTCAAGAGATGTTTGAGGGGTAGTAACTGCTCGTGAATCTGGTGGTGTGAGTCCTGAGGCTCCTGTACCTTTTTTCTGATGGAAACAGTGAAATGAAAGCATGTGCTGTGCGATAGGGTCCCTGATAATCAATGCTGCTTTCCGGCAGCAGTGTTTCATGGAGATGTGCTCAATGGTGGGGAGGACTTAACCCATGATGGACTGGGCTGTACCCACTACTTTTTGTAGGCTTTTCCATTCAAGGACATTGGTATTTCCATACCAGGCTGTGATACATCCAGTCAATATACTCTCCACTATACATACATGGAAATTTGTCAAAGTTTTAGATGCCATGCTGAATCTCCAGAAACGCCTAAGGAAGTAGAGGTACTGCTGTGTTTTCTCCATAATTGCACTTACATGCTTGTCCCAGGACAAGTCCTCTGAAGTAATAACACCGAGGAATTTAAAGTTGCTGACTCTCTCCACCTCTGATCCTCCCATGAAAACTGGCTCATGAACCTCCAGTTCCCTTCTGAAGCCAATAATCAGCTCCTTGTTCTTGCTGACATTGAGCCAAGAGGTTGTTGTTATGGCACCACTCAGCCAGATTTTTAATCTCCCTCCTGCATGCTGATTCATCACTAGCTCTGATTTGGTCTACGACTGTGGCGTTGTCAGCAAACTTGAATATGGCATTGGAGCTGTGCTTATCCACACAGTCATATGTGTAAAGTGAGTAGAGCAGGGCACTAAACACACAGACTTGTGCTGATGTCCATCATGGAGGAGATATTGTTGTCAATCCAAACTGACTGGTATCTGCAAGTGAGGAAATCAAGGATCCAGTTGCACAAGGAGGTATTGATGCCAAGGTCTTGGGGCTTAATAATTAGTTTTGAGGTTATGATGGTATTGAATGTTGAGCTATAGTTAATAAAGAGCATCCTGATGTATGTATCTTTACTGTCCAGATATTCCAGGGTTGAGTGAAGAGCTAATGAGATGCCATCTATTGTGAACCTGTTGCTCTGATAGGCAAATTGGAGCAGATCTAAGTCACTTCTCAGGCAGGAGTTGATATGTTTCATCACCAATCTCTCAAACACTTCATCACTGTGTATATAAGTGCTGCTGAGTGATGGTCATTGAGTCAGGTTACCATATTCTTCTTGGTCGCTGGTATAATTAAAGCCTGCTTGAAGCAAGTGGCTACCTCACACTGCTGAAGCGAGAGGTTAAAGATCTCAGCAAACACTCCAGCCAGATGATAGGCACAGGTCCTTAGTACTTGGCCAGGTGCCCCGTCTGGGCCAGATGCTTTTCGTGGGTTCAGTCTCCTGAAGACTGCTTACACGTTGGCCTCAGAGACTGAAATCAAAGAATCATTGGGTCTGTGGGAGTTGGTGATGATTCCTCCATGTTTTGACAGTCAAACGAGCATTGAAAGCATTGCACTCATCTAGAAAAGAAACCCTGCTGTCATCTATATCACTTGATTTAACTTTATAAGAGCGGATAGTATTCAAGCCCTGCCACAACTGTCGAGCATTGTTTATTATTCAAGTTTAACCCAGAATCGGCACTTCCCCGTGAGATGGCTTTCCAGAGATTGTACTCGAGCTTCTTGTAACTATCTTGGTCAGCAGACTTGAATGCCTCTGATCTGCTCTCAGCAGATTGCAGATCTCATGGTTCATCTGGAGCTTCTGACTGGGAAAGTTTGAATGATATTTTGGGGACACACTCATCTACAACTGTTATAATAAAGTCTGTTACAACTATGGTGTAATCATTCAGATCCACAGGTAAGTGCTTGAACATGACCCAGTCCACTGACTCAAAGCAATACCGTAGTTACTCCTCCGCCTCCTGGGACCACCTCTTTGTTGTTCTAATCTCTGGAGCTTTGCTCTTTAGCCTCTGCTTGTATGCAGGTAGGAGCAGGCCAGCCAAACGATCAGATTTACCAAAATGCGGTCTGGGCATTGAACGGTAGGTACTCCTTATCTTAGTATAATGGTGTGTTGGGACCTCTGGTGCTACAGGTTATATGCTGATGGTAATTGGTACGGCTTTCTTCAAACAGGCCTGGATGAAGTCTTTGACTATGGGCTGTTCCTTGTTTGGAGACAGCATCATTCAGTATTTCAAGCACTTGATTGTATTCTGCTGCTGATGATTAGGATTATGGAGGAGAACTCCCCAGGTAAATAGATGGTTTTCAAGTTTGGGGGAGCACGAGAGTTTATTATGACACACACACCTCCATCTTCTGCTTTGTCTAAATCAGCACTTCCATCTATGCAGTAAATCAAGAAGCCTTCCTGTTTGACCGTTGTATCTGGCTGTATCATGGTTCACCAGCACCATTCCATGCCACCACCCCCGGTTGTACTTTACAAGCACTAATTACCCTCAGTTTAAAAAAGAAACAACTTGACACCTATCACCTTAAAGCTATGCCATCCATTATTTCACATGTCCATTCTGGAAGTAAAATTCTGACTATCTAACTTACCTATGTTTCTCATAGCTTTATAAACTTCTGTTAGATCTTGCTTAATCTTTGACATCGCAGAGAAAACAATCTGCATTCGCTCAACCTCTCCTTTTGGCCAATGTCGTCTAATCCAAACAGCAATCTGGTGATTCTACTTTGCTCCCCCAAAGCCTTCACATCCTTTCTGCAATGGTTAATTGGAGCTGCACACAATACTCGCAAGTGCAGTCCAACATATATTATATCACTGCAACATGACTTCCTGACTCGTATACCAATGTCCTGACCAACAAAGCATGCCGTACACCTTCTTTACCACACTGTTCACTTGTGTTGCCTTTTTCAGGGAGTTACTTATGGACTTGGACTCCAAAATCCCGCTATACATCAATACAATTAAGGGTCCTGTCATTAATTGTTTACTTTCCCTTTACATTTGAGTTCCCAAAGTACAGCATCTCACACTTGACCAGATCAAACTCCATCTGTGATTCTCCTCCTACTTGTGCAACTGATCTATATATCCTGTTCTATCCTTTGACAACCTTTTTCCCTGTCCACAACTATGCCATTTTCTGCCACCTGCAAACTTACTAACCATCCCATCTAGATTTTCATCTAAATCATTTTTATATATCACAAACAACAGAGACCGCAGCACCAATCCTTGTGGAACACCACTGATCAGGGGAAATTAAAGTCACCCACTACAATAACTTTGTTACTTTTATATTTTTCCATTACCTGTGTGCATATCTGATGCTCCAGCTCCCACTGCTGTCGAGAGTCGTTTTAGTGTGGCTAGGAATGGGCCCCATAAGCTACAAAGATTCAGATGGTCAGAGAGTTATAGAGTTGTGTAGCACAGAAACTTTGCTTTGTTGCCTATCCATGCCCATCTGCACTAACTCTGTTTTCCTTGCGCATCATGTCTTGTCCATTTAAGTACCTGAAACACAGTGTTTGTATCTAACTGCATCACTTCCCCTGCAACAAATTCTGAAATTGCTTACTCTCTGTATAAAGGAACTTTTCCCTCAGATCCCCTTTAAATCTTCTTCTCACCATAAATCTATATCCTCTTGTTTTTGAATCTCATACCACTGGAAAAAGATTGGGTCTCCTCCTCAGCCTCCTTTGCTTCAGGGAAAAATAGACCTATTTCCTTTCATTTACTGTAAATGTCCCAATGACTTTCCAAAATGCATCATCACACAACACTTCAGAATTAAATTTGATCTGCCAAACCTCCACCCAACCTTCCACAATCAGAACTATCAACTTTACTGCGATCCACAAATTTACTAATCATACCTCCTATATTGACATCCAATCCATTAATAAATATCACAAACATCATAAGACCAGCACTGGTTGCAGACTTCTAATCAGAAAAGCATCCTTCCATCACTACCCAATTTTTGATCCAATTATGTATCTCACTTGAGACCTTGGCAGGTGCCTTACTGAGATCCGTATAGGTAACATCTATTTGTGAAAAATTGCATTTTACTGTATGTACATGTGATAAATCGAAGAATCTGCTGTCATGCTTTAATCATCCTTTTAGCTACCTCCTGAAAGAACTCAATTAAATTAGTAAGGATTTCCCACTCACTAAGCCATATTAGCAATCCCTGATTAGTGTCTGCTCTTCCAAACATACACAATTCCTATCACTAAGTATATTGATTTCGCCAATATTTTCTTACAACTGGTATTAACTCACCAGCCTGCATTTACCTGGCTTATCCCTGCTGCTCTTCTTAAATAAAGGAACAATATTAGCATTCATCCAGTCTCTGGTGTTTCAACTGTGGCCTCACAAAGATGCAAGAATTTCTGCTAAGGCTCCAACTATCTCCTCTTTTGCTTCTTAATACTAAACTGCCCCATTCTATTAAAATAGTCCTCCCTGAAGTTGCTGCCGTCTAATTCCTTCTCCTTAGTGAATACAGATCAAAAGTCATCATTTAGGACCTCACCAATATCACCTGGTTTGACATCCTTTGGTCACAAAGGAGGCCCACTCTTTAAGACCATAAGACCATAAGACAAAGGAGCAGAAGTAGGCCATTCGGCCCGTCGAGTCTGCTCCGCCATTTTATCATGAGCTGATCCATTTTATCCTATTTAGTCCCACTCCCCCGCCTTCTCACCATAACCTTTGATGCCCTGGCTACTCTGATACCTATCAATCTCTGCCTTAAATACACCCAAGGACTTGGCCTCCACTGCTGCCCATGGCAACAAATTCCATAGATTCACCACCCTCTGACTAAAAAAATTTTTTCGCATTTCTGTTCTGAAAGGGCGCCCTTCAATCCTGAAGTCATGCCCTCTCGTACTAGACTCCTCCATCATGGGAAACAACTTTGCCACATCCACTCTGTTCATGCCTTTTAACATTCGAAATATTTCTAAGAGGTCTCCCCTCATTCTTCTAAACTCCAAGGAATACAGTCCAAGAGCGGACAAACGTTCCTCATATGTTAACCCTCTCATTCCCTGGTCTTTCTCTTGCTCCTAATATACTCATGGAATGTCTCGGGATTCTCCTTAATCGTACTCGGCATGTATATTGCATGCCCTCTTTTTGCCATTATAATTTCTTTCTTACATTTCCTCAACAGACAAAATTAATTTGAGTCAATTATAGTTGTTATGTTTCTTTCATTTTCTGATCAAATCTTCAATGTCCCTTGTCATCCAAATCTTGCCATTTTTGTCTTTCACCCTTACAGGATCATGGTGGATCTGAACTCGTATTAATTCTTTTTATATTCACACTTGTCAGCTGCCATTTTACCCAAGTACACGTGCTGCCCATCTTTTTTTCCCCAGGTCATCTTTTATGTTATTGAAATCAGCTTTCCCCCAATTTAGGACCTTAACCTGAGAACTAACTTTATCCCATTCCGAAACTACTTTATGGAAATAAGGTAGTTATGGAGATGAACTTAGATCCTTGTGAATAAATTGGAGAGAACAGTAATGTGTTTATGTTCAATGTTTTGAAATACGTAGACTTTATAAAAGAGGAGGAGTTGGTGGTTTTGAGCACCTTACCCCAGGGTAAGGCAAAGTATATTTTAGCATGTTGTGGAAAACAAGGGAAGAAATTGCTGGGGCCTTCAGTAGGGTAGTAGATTTTTTTTTTGTCTGTTTCTGAAGGGTATCTCGAAATGGCCTCCTGCTGTGAACTGACAGCCTGTTCATGGTAAATTAGTTCATTTCTTTTAGAAGTTTTGTATTAATTTTTTTTTCACATAATCACTAATTTGTCCAGACTCATTTCTTAATGAGAGATTGATTGTAGTTCCTCTAGTCTAAATACTGCTTCAGAAAACATCCCTGGACACAATGAACAAATTCTGCCCTATCTAATCCCATAGCACTACGGCAACCCCTGTCAATATTAGAAAAATTAAGATCACTTACTATAACACTATTATTCCTACACCTATCTGCAATCTCCCTACAAATTAGCTCCTTTAATTGCTGTTGACTATGGAATAATCCTATCAAAGTGGATATCTCCCTATTTAATGTATTTCTGAGTTCTACCTATGTGGACTTGGGACATCATGTTGCAGCAGTACAAGACACTGATTTGACTGCATTTGGAGTACTGTAAATATTTCTTGATGGTCACACTGCAGAAAGGAGATAGTCACAATAGATGTTAACCGGGCTGTTGCCTAGAATGGAGGGCTGGTGTTAGTAGGGAAAATTATGTAAGTTGGGTTTATTCTCACTGATATGTACAAGGCCAAAGGATAACTTTATAAAGGTTTTCCAAAATTATGAGGGACATAGATAGGATAGATAGAATCAAATTCCTGGACCAAGGGAAATTTGAGCTAAAGGACACAGGTAAGAGGGATGAAATTTAAACGATATCTTCACATAGAGAATGATGGTTATCTGAAATAAACTGCCAGGGTCAATGGTGGAGACAGATACAAATGTTAAAAAGCATTTGAACAGGTACTTAGGAAAGATGTAAACAATCTAGGCCTAATGCATGCAAATAGGATTAGCATAGATACACACAATAGTCAGCATGGATGACGTGGTCTGTAAAGGACTGTTGTATAGTCCTGTAGTTTTTTTTATATATATGATCCAGATAATTCTATGACTGGAATAGGAAGGAGGGTTTTTTTTAGATTATGAGAACACTCAGAACTCTTTTATCGTCATTTAGAAATGCATACATGCATTAAGAAATGATACAATGTTTCTCTGGAGTGATATCACAGAAAACAGGACAAACCAAAGACTAACACTGACAGAACCATATAATTATAACATATAGTTACAGCAGTGCAAAGCAATACCATAATTTGATGAAGAACAAAACATGGGCACAGTAAATAAAGTCTCAAAAGTCCCCGAGTCGATCGACTCCCGAGTCCCCGATAGCAGGCAGCAAAAGGGAGAAACTCCCTGCCATAAACCTCCAGGCACCATCAACTTGCCGATGCCTTGGAAGCAGCCGACACTGAGTCCATCCATCTGAAAACTTCGAGCTTCCGACTAACTCTCCAATACAGCCTTCCAAGCGCCATCCTCAGCCGAGCACCTTCGACCTCGTCCCAGCCACTGAAACACGCAAAGCCAAGGATTTCGGGGCCTTCTGCTCCGGAGATTCCGGTTACCACACAGTAGCAGTGGCAGCAAAGCGGGCATTTCAGAAGTTTTCCAGATGTTCCTCCGTACTCTCACAGCCGTCTCCATCAAATCAGAATTGTGCACGGTCCCCTACTTGACAGATAACAGACATCACCACCGAAGTGGCCGCGCGTGCTTCCGTCGCGCCACCATCTTCTCCTCCTTCAAATTTAGATTCAAATTTCAAAATGTATTTATTATCAAAGTACGTATATGTCGTAATATACCACTTTGAGACTGGTCTTCTTGCAAGCATTCACAATAGAACAAACTACAATGGAATCAATGAAAATCTACTTTCTTGGAGAATTGGCATTGGATCATTGTGAAACAGGCCCATGAAACCCACCTAATTCATATGACTATTAAGTCCCCATTTATACTAAGCCTATCACACTCAAGGCATTGAAACCCTTTGGAAATGGGAGAGAAATGATGGCAATCTGATCTTGGGTGCCATCTATGTGGGGTTTGCACATTCTCCCTGTTAATGTGTAGGTTTCTTCCTATATCCCAAAGATGTACTGGTTAAGTGGCTCCCGTGAAATGCCTTTGGTGTGGAAAGTGGCAAAAAAAAAGTCACAAAAGGATTAATGGACATGTGTGAAGAAAACAAATTCTTTGGCAACAGGGAAAGGGGAGGAGGAGGAGCAGGAATGAGATTGATGGGATAATTTTGTAGGGAGCCAGCATACTATAGATTTCATGAGTTGATTAACCTCTTCCTGCATTCCAGTAAGTAGGCCAGCCATGGTAATGGTATTACCAACCTGGTATTCCCTATTCATGGAATCAGAATCAGGTTTATTATCACCAGCATGTGTCAAGAAATTTATTAACTTAGCAGCAGCAGTCAATACAATACATAATATAGAAGAAAAAATAATAAATAAATCATAGTATGCAAAAATAATAAATAAATAAATCATACTATTGAATAGATTAAAAATCATGCATAAATAGAAATAGTATATTTTATAAAAGGTGAAGTAGTATTCACAGGTTCAACGTCCATTTAGGAATTGGTTGGCAGAGGGGAAGTAGCTGTTCCTGAATCACTGAATGTGTACCTTCAGGCTTCTGTACCTCCCACCTGATGGTAACATGATGGTATCATGGAGGATCATTGAGAAATACAACACAGAAACAGGCCCTTCTGCCCACCATTAACCACGCCATCTCCAATCACCCTGTCGTGTCTCCAGTGTTTACTTTTGGGCCCATTATTGTTTCCAGTACTTATACATGACCTGGACTGGATGCCAAGGGCATCATAATAAATCTGAAGATGATTAGAAGTTTAGCAGAAGATAGACTGTGATGAGAATAATTCACCATGCCATACAGAGGATGACGAATTTGACCAGGTGTGGGCAGGTGGAGTTTATTGCTGAGATGTGTGAAGTGTTGCAGTTTGGGAAGACAAATACAGAAAGTCAGCACAAGAATTCAACATTATTGAGAAGGGCTATTGAAAGTGGTGAGCCTTAATGTCTAAGTACAAGGCGTTGACAAGGCCAGATTCACAAACACCAGGGCTGACCGTCTGTAGTGTATTTTAATGTAAGGAGTAAGGCAGGTGAGGTTAGATCGAGAATTATTACATGGAACTAGGATGAAAGAAAGGTAGAACTGGCAGCTTAAAATTTCAGGGTACAGAATTTTCAGCCATGACAGTGAGGGATGAGAAAGAATATGAGTAGTTGCATGACCAATTTGAGGGAATGTCACAGTCACATTTAAAAAGACATCTTGGAGGGTTCATCCAGCAAGTCCAAGAACTTGGGAATGAAAATAATGTAACCACAAAGATGGGTTGAACTGGAGGCCTCCAAAGAGTTGGTGGGAACTAGAGGTACAGATATGCAGGCAGATTCTGGAAAAATGTGAAAACAATAACATTATTGTATGATTGTTTTTAATTTCCCCAATATTGACCGAGACTCCCTCAGTCCCAGGAGCTTAAATAGGACAGAATTTGTTAGGTTTGTTGAAACAAAATGCAGATATTGGGGGCCATTCAGGGTTCAATTCCTGCCACTGTCTCTAAAGAGTTTGTACACTCTCCCATGAATGCATTGGTTTCCTCCCATGTTCCTCCCACGTATACTTGTACATTAGGGTTGATGAGTTGCGGGCATGCTGTGTTGGCACCAGCAGCATTGCAACACTTACGGACTTCCCTCAGCACATCCTCAAACTGCATTGGTCATTGACACAAATGATGCATTTCACTGTATGTTTCTGTGTTTCGACATGCATGTGACAAATACAGCTAACCTGTTAAAAGATCTTCATCTTTTCAGATAGAGTAGGGACAGAACTAGAACTTGTATTGATGAGTGAGCCTTCGCCAGATGATTGAAGTTTCAATGGGGGAACACATTCAGAATAGTCATCATAATTCCATAAATTCTCTGCTATGTTTAAGGATAAAACTAGTCTTTGGTCAAATGTGCTAAATGGGGGAAGGCTAATTACAACATTATTAGACAAAAACTAAGAGAAATAGATTGGAAGAGGCTGTTTGAGGGTAAATATTCATATATGTGGAAATTTTTTTTAAAGGCCAACTGGTTGGATTTCAGGGCCAGGTGTTTCTATGAGGATGAAAGACAAGAATAGCAAGATTCAAGGGCCATAGACAATCAGAGAGTTTGTCCAATTGCAAGGTTTTGATCCAAAATATCACTAATTCCTTTCCTTCCACAACTGTCTCTCTACCCACTAAGTTCTTCCAATGATTGTTTGTTGCATGAGATTGTAAATTTACTTTAGAAGAACAAAAAAACATATGGACAGCTGGCAAAGGTGAAATCAGGCAAGGCCTTTGGGGAATATAAAGGAAACAGGAAATAATTGAACAAGCAATTAGGAGGGCTAAGAGGGACCATGAGGTGTCCTTGACAAACTGAATTAAGGGAAATCTTAAGGCAAAATATACATACATTAGGAGCATGGAAATAGCTGGGAAAAGAGTAGATCCACCAAAGGACAATGGAGGGAATTTTTCCTTAGAGCCAAAGAAGGTAAATGAGGTCCTTAGGGGCCATTTTGCTTGAATATTCACTAAGGAGAAGGAGATAGATGATATTGAGATTAGAGAAGGATGTGTTGATATCCTGGAGCATATCAACATCAAGGAGGAGGAGGTGTGAATATTGAGAAACATTAAGGTGAATAAGTCCCTAGAGCCTGGTCGAATGTTTAAGTGATACTGAAGGGGGCCAGGGAGGAAATTACTTGAATCTTGGCAGAGATCTTTGTATCTTCTTTAGCCACAGATGAGATTTCAAAAGATTGAAAGAGCCAGTATTTTTCCTTTGCTTAAGGAGGGCAACAGGAACAAAACTAGAAAATTTTATAGCCAATGGGCATCAATGATAGGGAAATTATGAGAGATGTTTCCCGGGGACAGGATTTACTCACATTTGGACAAGCGAGTACTTACAAGGTTACTCAGCATGGCCTTTACATGGGGAAATCCCAACTCTCAAATTTGAGATTAAAAGGAACCCTGATACATTTATACGTACATTAGGAGCAAGGGACTAGGTAGGGAAAAGATAGATCCACTCAAGGTCAGTGGAAGGAATTTTTTTCTTGAAGCCGAAGGAAGTAAATGAGTGGCTGTTTTGCATGAATATCCACACAGCATTTAGTGTGTGCTGCTCGCAAATTTGAGGGAATTTTCTGAGGAGGTGATAAGGATGATTGGAGAGAGTAAAACATTTGACGAGGACTCTCATGATGTGTTCAGATCCATGGTGCATTGGTAAGTTGACTTGGCATAGAAGACAAAGGGTAGTGGTGAAGGTGCTTCTATGATGGGAGATGACCAGTGGTGCTCCTCCGCTGGGTCTTCTTTTGTTTGTGATAGTTATTAGACGAGGGGTGATTGATAAGTTCGTGGCCTAGGGTAGAAGGAGTCAATTTTAGAAAATCTTGCACATTTATTTTTCAACATAGTCCCCTCCTACATTTACACACTTAGTCCATTGGTCGTGGAGCTTACGGATCCTTTCTTTGTAGAAGTCGGTGTCTTGGACCTCCAGAAAGTGGTCCACAGCAGGGGTGATTGATAAGTTCGTGGCCTAAGGTAGTAGATAAGTTATTAACTTCAAACTTTCTGCATTTTCACTCAAAGGGTTGAACTGCACATGCGTGTAATGATAGCTGTATAACTAATCTCCTTCTACCTTAGCTTTTGATTGGTAAGCTGGCATATGACATAGAAATTGGTGGAGTTGGAGATTGTGAGGGAAGTTGTCAAATGATGCAGCAGGACATAGATCAGATGGAAATCTGGGCAGATCATTGGCAGATGGAGTTTCATCTAGGCAAGTGGCAAGTGTGAGGTGATGTGTTTTGGGATGTCATTGAAAGAGGAAAGATTATGCGAGTTCTTCGGGTGCAACATAAGTAGATAGTGTGGTAGAGACAGGATATGGCATTCTTCTATGCATCGTCAGGGTATTGAGTGTAAAAGTCCGTTTGAAGACTAAATAAGCAACAGTTGGCCTGTCAACCCATCATCCAAACTCTTAATTTGTGTTTTTACTGTTACTAAATGAACCAGTTACTAAAATGTTCTGAGGTGTTTCAAAGTGAGTATTTGTCAACAGAGGCGAGAGTGAAGAAGTCCAGAAATGCCATCCAGAGAAGCACAGAGACCGGCATGGCAGTGGAAATGCGGCGTATGACACGACAGGCCAGCCGGGAATCCACCGATGGGAGCATGAACAGCTACAGCTCCGAAGGAAAGTAAGTACACTGAATTCCCTTTGGATACTGCCATAGGTGGGATCCAAAACATCTGGTGGTGAGATACTGTTACTAATACCTCACATTGTAGAAACTTTCTTTCACAAAGATGTAAAAGATTAAATCCTTATTTCAGAATTATAAAAATTTACAATACAGAAGAAAGCCATTTGGGCTATCATGTTTGTGCTAGCTGAGAAGAAGCTAATTTAGTCAAATCACACTTAGTCATATAGCATAGAACCAGGCCTTTGGCCCACTTGGTTGATGCTGAACAACATTCCAATCTAAGCTAATCCCATTTGCCCACGTTCGGTCCATATCCCTCGAAACCTTTCCAATCCATTTATCCATCCAATTACCTTTTAAATGTTGTTAATGTACCTGTCTCAGCTATTTCTGACATATATAGACTATTCACTGCGTGAAAAGTTATCCTCACCACAGGTTCCTATTAAATCTCTCCCCTCTGACCTTAAACTATGCCGCCCTCCCACCACAGTTCTTGATACTCCAGCGCTGGGAGAAAAAAACTGTATGTTTTTACCCTGTCTTTCCTCCTCGCCCTTTTATGACTGGTGTGAAAGACAAAATTAATTGGCATTTGGAAAAGTATAGATTAAGCAATACAAATAGATTAATTAAAATAAACCATTTATTAACGTCACATCACATTTGTCTAACTATTCAATTATTTAAAGTGTTAAGGCTCAGGATTCATGAAATTGCAGTTTACATTGATTTGGCTGACATAGTCTTAGGCACAAAGTACATATAGCTAGGGTGCTTCAGACATTTGCACAGTACTGCATTTGTCAACATGGAGCAGAGAGCAATTTTTTAATTTAGCGAGGCTGGAGCGCTACGGGAGGTGTGGGACAGGTAGCAGAGAAGGAATGCCAGGGTGCGTGTGGGGGGGGGGGGGGCAGGTGCAGACACACCCAGCCCTAAATCACCAGGCAAGGTAATTTTATTCCAAACAATTGCTTTAATGATCATTACTGAATGCATCTCCGAAGCTACACACATCAAAGTTGCTGGTGAACGCAGCAGGCCAGGCAGCATCTCTAGGAAGAGGCGCAGTCGACGTTTCAGGCCGAGACCCTTCGTTTGTTGTTTGCCTCTCCGAAGCTTCCTATTCCTTCCCCTTTCCCACGCATGAGTACCCTGTCCCTGCTCCTTTTCGAATCTCAGTCCACAATAGAGACCCATATCAAAATCAGGTTTATCATCACACGTCATGAAATTTGTGGGGGGTTTTTTGCAGTAGCAGTACAGTGCAATACACAAAATTACTACAGTACTATGCAAAGGTCTTAGGCACCCTAGCTATATGTATGTGCATAGAACCTTTGCATAATACTGTAAATGCGGAAGTGCTTGGGATTAACAGGAAAGCAGAGCATGATACAAAACCATCAAAGGAATGAGAAGCAGATGGTTGTGGAAAAGATCTATCAGGCCACAGGGAGTAATGCTGTGATGTTCCCCAGATCTCAATATTATAATCACTGGTCATTTTGAAGTAGCTGCTTTCAACACAGATATTGATAGCATTTGGCAAATAAATCAGAAATAATGTAAAGAAACATTATTACACTGCAAGAGGAATTCTCTGCCACAGGAAACAGTTGAGGCCAGTTCATTGGCTATATTTAAGAGGGAGTTAGATATGGCCCTTGTGGCTCAAGGGATCAGGGGGTATGGAGGGAAGGCTGGTACATGGTTCTGAGTTGGATGATCAGCCATGATCATACTGAATGGCAGTGCAGGCTCGAAGGGCTGAATAGCCTACTCCTGCAACTATTTTCTATGTTTCTAAGACCTTTGATACATAGCCTGAGAGCATGCTGGAAGAGTTGGATAAATGCTTGTGAGGAAACATTCTGAGGGCCGATGGGGAAAAGGAGAAAAGAAGGATGAATGGAGAGTTCCATTGGATACTTGGTTCAAACTGACTTCCTCAAATATTGAAATACATTCAAAATTTATCATAGATTAATCACACTTTTTAAAAAATATAATTATTGAGAGATAATTAAGTAAAATTTTAATGCTTAAAATCAATAAATATTTTTGACTAATTTGGAAGTATTATATGTAACTCACTTAATATTGTTCAGAGTGATTACTTTCTATTGATCTCAATAGAGAGTTAGCCATTTAACTGTAGTTCATATTGACTGTCACTATCTGAGCCACTCCCATCTTATTCTCTGGTTGGTTCCTAGTCCTTTGGTTATCAGTTACCAACAGCCCCTCTTTCAATTCTTTAAATGACTACTGTCTTTACTGAACGGTGTTGAAACATAATACCCAATAATTCCCTGAATACATAGAACAGTACAGTACAGACCCTTTGGCCTATAATGTTGTGCCAACCTTTTAACCTACTGCTAGATCAATCTAACCCTTCCCTCCCACATACCCCTCCATTTCTCCTGCATTTATATGCCTAATGTATCTGCCTCTAGCTAATACTAATACCTACTTCTGTCTGAATTGCTTCACCTTTACCGCCACTTGCCACTTTGTTCTCAGTATTCAAGTTCAAGTTAATTGTCAGTCAACTGTACACGTATATAACTGGCAAACAGAACAACGTTCCTCTGGAACACAACACAGTACATATGATTCATACACAACACAAAGTGAACTACCACAGGTAAGTCAATAAATAATAAGGTGCACTTACAACATGAGGTAAAAAGTAAGCTGTATAACACTACTAAGGCATCATACATGATGAGACATGGGTGGCGGCAGGGAGTTCAGCCTGGGGGAAGAAGCTGTTTCCCATCTTAATCGTCCTTGTCCTAATGCTACGGTATCTCCTGCCTGATGGGAGGGTGTCAAAGAAATTGTTGGGTGGATAGGATGGGATCATTGATAATACCAAGGGTGCTGTGTGTACAGTATTTCTGATAAGCATCTCTGATGGGTGGAAGAAAAACCCCATGATCCTCTCAGCAGTCCTCACAATCCTTTGTAGGGACTTGTGGTCAGATGCTTTTCAGTCCCTGTACCTGATACTGATGTAGCTGGTTAGGACACTCTCAATGGTGCTCCAGTAAAAACTGGTTAGAATTGGTGGGCTGGGGGGTAGGGGGAGGAATCTCGCTTGCCTCAATCTGCTCAGAAACTGGAGATACTACTGTGCTTTCTTGATTAAAGAGGTGCGGTTGAGGGACCAGGTGAGATTGTCTGTTATGCGCACTCGCAGAAACTTGGTGTTCCTATCTCTCTCCATGGAGGAGCTGTTTATATGCAGAGAGGAATAGTCAGCCTACACCTTCCTGAAATCCACAATAATCTCTTTGGTCTTGTTCACATTGAGACTCAAGTTGTTGTGCAAACCATTACACCAGCCATTCTACCTCCTCTATGTATGCTGCCTTGTTGTCATTGTTGATAAGACTAACCTTCATTGTATCATCAATGAACTTCATGATTTGGTTCGAACTGAATCTAGCAGTGCAGTGTTGCAGCAGCAGAGGGCTGAGCACGCAGCCCTGGGTGGTGGCAGTGCTCGATGATGGAGCTAGAGATCCTGCTGCCAACATGACTGACTGTGGTCTTTCTGTCAAGAAGTCTAACATCCAGTTAAGGGAAGAGGTATTGAAACCCAGCAAGGCCAGTTAACCCACCAGCTTCAGAGGGATAATCGTATTAAATGTCAAACTGAAGTCGATAAACAGCATCCTGGAGTATGAGGCACCATTTTCCAGGTGGGACAGGACTGAGTGGAATGCAGAAACTATGGCATCATCAGTGGAATGAGTTGAGCATTAAGCAAACTGGAAAGGGTCCAATATAGTGGGAAGGTGGGATTTAATGAGATACATAATAAATCGTTCAAAGCACTTCATTATTGTTGAGGTCAGTGCCACTGGATGGTAGTCATTGAGTCAGGTTACTGTCCCCTGAAACTGCGGGGACTGTGGAGTGGTTCAGAGAGATGTTGGAAATGTCTTTTAGAACCTTTGTTAACCGGACTGCAAAGTTCCTCAGCAGCCATCCAGGTATGTTACCAGGCCCCACTGTTTTTGTGGGCTAGCTCTGGCTAGGGTCTCCCTTACATCAGCTGCAGCCAGACAGAGTGCCTGCTCCTTAGGTGGGGAAGAGTGGGCCCTTCCTCGCCAGCACATCATCCTGTGCATCAGTTCTGCATAAAAGACATTCAGCCTATCAGGAAGAGAGGCGTCACTGTTGTTGACACACAGGGTGGACTTGTAGTCAGTTATGGTGTGAACGCACCTCGTGTCACAGGTGTCACAGAAATAGCTGTTCCTCTGGGAATAATCCCATTTTGCCTTCCTGATGGTGCAGGAAAGTAGGATTCACTTTCATTCCCAACTTTGTGGAAATCAATTTCAACAAAAGAACAAAATGAACAGACTATTAAGGGTCCATTGAGTGGGTAAGGCAAAGTCAGATTCAGAATCCCTATTTTTTTCCCCATTCTGTGGAAGGATTATCTGCTGGATATATCAACACCAAGATACTGATGAAGAACAACAAGTGACAATTCAGCTTGACTGGGGAGCAATATGTATGCAGTGTCCTCCTGAGCAACTCATCAGTCTTGAGACAGTTAAGACCAACAAGTGAGGGTTAAGGCCTTCAAGAAAATGCCCTGAAGCCAGCTGAGAGAGATCCTCTGCAGATAGTTAATCCAAAGACAAGATATCTGTGAAATGGCAGTGGAGGGAGCAGTCGGACCTTTACTTAGAATTAGTACATTTCTGCAGCTAGGAGTGAAAAGGTGCATCATAAGCTTGCTTCAACATAAGTAATCATTTCAGCCACACAACTCATGGATACAGATGTCCTTCACACAGCAAGGGGACCAGATCAGAGGAAGACAAGTGGAAGACAACTTGAACATTAGTATCACAGGGACTCCAAAGATCTCCTAGCGTGGGTTGGAGAGAGTGAAAATGAAGTCGCAGCTCCAACAGGGCAGAAAGTAGCGGTGACTTGACACCCATCATATCTCAGGTCACATGAGGTAATGAAAATGGAGGATATCCTACAACAGAGGAAAAGACATAGGACCAGATCTGAAAGGACAGTCTGGCAATCAAAACATTTGGATGGCTTTATTCTAAAGAAGATGGACCTTGGATGACTATCTATATATTTATTGCTTCCACTTTGTTTATTATTTTTGAAGAAGAGATGTAGCATATGTGATATATAATAGTGGGGTATACCCTTCAAGAATAGTAACACACGATGAACATTATTTTAACATGGAACTAGGCAAAATTGGTTGACCTGGCTGTGTGTAAGAAAGAGAAATACATTGTTCTTCTTTCAAAGCTTTTATCTTGATTAATCATGTGCCCTAGTTAACAATTATTAACTGCTACCTTTTTGGTAACATGAGAAGTGATGCTATTCTACAACACTCCACAGGGCCCTGCCATTCACCGTTTATGTTCTGCCCTGGTAAATTCCCCAAAGTGTATCATTTTGAATTTGTCTGAGTTAAATTCTATCTGCCATTTCTTTGTCCATTTTCCCAGTTGATGCAGATCATGTTGTAACCTTAGGCAACATTTTTCACTATCCACTTCACCACCAGTTTTAGTGTCATCTGCAAACTTACTAATCAGGCCTCTACATTCCATCAAAATTGTTAAAATACAAAGTATGATAAGCAACAGTGAACCCAGCACCAATCCCTACAGCACACCATTAGTCTCAAGCTTCCAGTAGGATAAATAAATCTGCACTACCACCTTCTAAACCTCTTCCACAATCCAATATTGTATCCAATTAGCCAGCTCACATTAAATTACATGTGATATACCCTTATGGACCAGAACAATGCAGAATCTTATCAAGAGCCTTGCTAAAGGCTATGTGATCAAGTCTTTCACCCTACCAGCATCAATCCTCTTGGTCACTTCTTCAAAAAACAATCAATATTTGAGATTCAATTTCCCATGGGTAAACCATGTTGACTGTCCCTCATCAGTCCATGGCTTTTCAAATGCAGATGGATCCCCCTCCAGTAACTTACCCTCCTCTGATATTAGCCTGTTGTTCCATAGCTCGTCATAGAGACATTGAGGAAGCAGGCCCTTTGGCCCAACGGATTCATGCTGACCAAGATACTCACCTAAACTAGTTCCATTTGCCTTGTATCGCTGTAAACCTTTCCTATCCATATACAAATGTCTTTTAAACGTTGTTACTGTACCAGCCAAAGCTACCTTCTCTGGTAGCTCATTCAATACATACTGCCCTCAGTGTGAAGAAGTTGCTCCTCGAGTGCCTATTGAATCTTTCCCCTCTCACCTACAATCTATGTCTTCCCGTTTTTGGTTTCCTTACCTTTGTCCTTGCAGCTCTTCTTAAACAAAGGGATAGTATTAGCCATCCTTTAGTCTGCTGGTTGTTCACTCATGCCTAATGAAGAAAGCTGCAAAAAACAAAAATCTCAACCAGGACTCCAAAATCTTTTTTCCTTCCCACAATAACCTTGGTCAGGCCCTAGCAATATATCCACCTTCATGCACCTCATGCTAAGACCACCTCTTTTATATTGTGGATATTTTTCAGGACATCACTAATATTCCTTGAATGCCCTAGCCTCCACAGACAAGTAGTATTTATTTAAGACATCACCCATCTTCCATGGCCTCATGTGTAAATTACCACAAAGGGACCTGCTCTCTCCTTAGGTGCCCTTTTGTTTTTAATACAGTATAGTTAAAGAATCTTTTAGAATTCTCATTTACCTTATCTGAAGAGGGGAGCAGGAAGATTGGAGACAGCTGCTGACAGGGTGGTGTTAAGCAGGAACACAAAAGACCAGCAGTAAAGGAGGAAGTAATAGGAGGCATTAGAAGAGAGGCAAATGACAGAAAGAACCAGAACTAGAATCAGATGACTAGGGGAAGGATGGAGAGAAGATTGTGTGCACAGGATGGATGGAACCAGGAGAAAAGGGAGGGGTTGATGATGTGTAACAGGATCTAGAGAGGAAGGTGGGAAAGAGAGTGGAGGAGGAAGGGGGAGAGGTAGAAAAAAAAGGGAAAATGAAAGAAAATCCACTGAGAAGGTTACCTTAAATTAGAAAAGTCAAAGTTCATGCCATTGAGTTATAGACTACCAAAGCAGAACACAAGAGCTTGTTTCCCAGTTTGCATTGGAGAAGGGCAAGGTCAGTGTGGAAATGGGAAGGAAAATTGAAGTGAGTATGTAGCTGGGGCCTTGAAAATGGCCATTTAACATCATTGCCCTGCAAAACAATCACCCATTTTGTGTTTAGTCTCATTGATGTAGAGCAGGGGTCCCCAACCTTTTTTGCACCGCGGACCGGTTTAATATTGACAATATTCTTGCGGACCGGCCAACCGGGGAAGTTCAAGTAGGGTTAAATTCACCTCAGTATGTCTTTTACAGTTAGGGTTGGCAATTTTCTCACTCCCAGAAAAGGGACAAAAGTAGCAGTCAAATCCTGGGACACTTTACCCCAGGAAAGACTACCATGACCATGAAGCCTTGCGCAGGCACCTGTGTGCGCATGCGTGACGTGCGCATGTGATGTGCGCATGCGCGTATGTACCGATTTTTCTCCCCCCAAAAATCGGTTTTGCCTTCATCTTCCTGACTATACTGTACATAGATTAATTCTACTTTATATAGGCTGTGTGTTTATCATATCATTCCTGCTTTTACTATATGTTAGTGTTATTTTCAGTTTTATGTGTTATTTGGTATGATTTCGTAGGTTATTTTTTGGGTCTGGGAACGCTCAAACATTTTTCCCATATAAATTAATGGTAATTGCTTCTTTGATTCACGCCATATCGGCACGAAAAGTTTCATAGGAATGCTCTACCTTAGCGAGGGAAATACGGGACAAGGGCGGTCCCATATTGGACAAACCAATTTATCCCAATATACAGGATGTCCTGGCAAACATGAAACAGTTGGCAACCCTATGTTCAAGTTCAACAGTACGTGACAGGGAATGAGGAAAGGTGCAGCTGACTCATATCGTTTCCTCGCGGCCTGGTAGCACATACTCTGTGGCCTGGTACCGGTCCGCGGCCTGGTGGTTGGGGACCGCTGATGTACAGTAGGCTACAATGGGAGCACCAAATGCAGTAGACAAGGTCTCTGGATGGTAGTGAGGGACCAGGTGTGAGAACAAGTGTTATTCCTCCTGCAATGACAGGGGAAAGAGCAAGGGGTTGGGAGGGAGGGATGGATGAGGGGGGATGAGTGCACCAGGGAGCCACAGGAGAGGTAGACACTGCAGAAGTCAGAAAGGGTAGGAAGGAGAAGATGTGGCTGCTGGTGGGATCCCATTGCAGCTGGAGGAAATGACAAAGAATGATGTTCTGGATGGAGAGGCTGGTAGGATGAAAGATGAGGGCTCGAGGAATTCTATCTACTCTTTCTGTTCTCTCTGATAGGGGTAGGGTGTGAGCAGGAGTACAAACTTGATATTTCCAATACTCTTATGGCTGTCTTTCCTTACCCTATACCCTTCAGCTTGTTCTTAGTACACTTGCACATAATCCACTTTATTTCCCCAATGCATATATAACCTCTATCCTTTATGATCTCTAGACCTTCAATGTGTTAGATTTAAAGGCTTCATCCTGGTGTTGAAGTTGCCCTCAGTGTTTCTCCTTGCTTCAGGTCAGTGATGTGTGCCCACCCTAACACTTGTTCTTCTCACTTGGGCCTCTGTAATAAAAAGATTTTCAAATTCATTCCATATTCTTTTCCCATTCAGCAAGGGACATTCGTATATGTATCCGCAAACAATGGAGTCACTGTACGTGTGTTAAACTGCAAGAAATCACTTTATTAGTTATATGAAATGTGCAAGACAGAAAAATGTAGCAGTACAGAAAACAGCCTAATATTTATCATCCACTAAATGAGCTGATCTACAGAATGCCAGAGGGAACACCCCCCCATCCCTCCCTTTTTCTACACTGCTGTAGTCATGACCCAGCCTGAGAGAAGATGCCACCTTGCACAAAGAAATTGGCCATTTTTTATACCCTTCAAAACCCCAATCACTAGTACTTTCCCATGATAAGTATCTGTACATGCAGAATAATTTCACCTTCCCTTGACAAACATGTGTTCATCATCATCTATTCTTACTCAAAGCTGTAGACTCACACTGCTTTAACTTTCTCAGAGCTATCCCACTTACAGGCTAGCACCATTTTGTCTTAAAGACTTACATTTTGTGTTATTCATTTTAGTATATGCCATGGAGGAATCAAATCTAACTCAGATTATCGTACATACTTGACTTCTTTTTTTCTGCCCTCTTGTCTCTTTCCTTCAGTAACCACCTCAGGAAGTATTGAGGAACAGGGGAATCCTTCATACTAGTTCAATAATTCCAGCAGGTGGCAGCAAAGATAGATGAGACACTTGCCTTCATTAGCCAGCGCATAGAATAGATGAGCAAAAAGGTCACGGTACAAGTCCACAGAACAGTAAATGAAATCAGAAAACCCCTGAAAAACTGAATTTAAAAAATAAATGCTGAAAACATTCAGTAAGTCAGGCAGCATCTCTGGAAAGAAACAGTCAACATTTCACCTAGAAGGCCCTTTGGCTTACCCATAGCTGACGGAAAAAATGACTGCATCTTATTAATTTTCCATAAGACAGAAGAGCAGAATTAGTCGAGTTGGCCCATCGAGACTGCTGTACCATTCCAACATCGCTGATTTATTATCTCTCTCAACCTCATTCTCCTGCCTTCACCCATAACCTTTGACATGCTTACTAATCAAGAACCTATCAACCTCCATTCTAAATATACCCAGCGACTTGGCCTCCGCAGCTGTCTAAGGCAATGAATTCCATTTTCACTCTAATACTTCCTCCTGATGAAATTTGGAGGAATGATCTTTCACTTGAAACAATCACTAATTCTTTTTTAACAGATGCTATCTAACTTGCTGAGTATTCCCTATATTTTATTGTATTGAATATTAATAACCCATAGCTGGAGTACTGAGTACAATTCCGGTCACCACACCATAGGAAGGGTATGACTGCAGGTGAAGGTGAAGCGAAGGTGTAGAGGAGATTAATCAGGAGATTGCTGGAGACTGAATATTTCAGCTATATTTCAGGAATATTACTCTAATCCTTGAGCAAAACAGTGGATCTTAGAAGGAAAATAATTTGAGTGAAAATATCTGAAATGGTGAAGATTGAGCCCCGTTAACATTCCATGTGGTACAGGATTGGAAATCAGGGAATGGGTAACCATCTAATCTGTGTTAGCTGTGAATCCTTTCGCACTGGGAATGTCCAGTGATCAAGCAACAATGTGATTTAAATGCTCATTCTTCTAACTGCTGTTGTCTGCTCTAGTTTATTTCCTGGGATGAGGTTAGGTGCCGACAGTCAATTCAGCGACTTCCTTGATGGCCTAGGACCTGCGCAACTTGTTGGAAGACAAACATTAGCAACACCAGCTATGGGTAAGTGATGAGCTACTAGAATTGCATGCAAAGAACTTACTAAGCTTCAACGCACAGTTCATTAGAGCACTTTGGGAAAGTCAACTGTTTTAATCAACAAGGAGTCTGTAATTGCATGCAATCTGCTGGAAAAACTCAATAGATCAAGCAGCATCTGTGGGAGAAAGGCATCGTTGTCATTTCAGGCAAGGTTTTACCATAAAGCGTCAACAAATCCCCTTCCTCTCACAGATGCTGCTCATCCTTCTGCTCCTCCCACAGATTGTTTGCTGATCCAGATTCCAGCACCTGCAGTCTCCAGTATGTCTCCATCTGTAACTGCATCATCAGCTCATCAATCTGTACTACTTACCAAATTAAAAAAAACATTTGTACAAGTTTATTTTGATGTAACAATACTATTATGGTGTTTTATTATCATTGTATTTGTACTTGGGAGTGGTATGTACACCCATGGCCACTTTATGAGGTATACTTGTACACTTGCTTGTTAATGCAAGTATCTAATCAGCCAATCATTTAGCTGCAACTTAATGTATATAAGCATGCAGACATGGTCAAGAGATTCAGTTGTTATTCAGACAAAACATCAAAATAGGGAAGAAATGTGATGTCAGTGACTTTAACCGTGGAATGATTGTTGGTGCCAGACAGAGTGGTTTGTACATCTTGAAAACTGCTGACCTTCTGGGATTTTGATGCACAGCAGTCTCCAGAGAACAAGAAACATCCAGTGAGTGGCAGTTCTGTGGGTGAAAATGCCTTGTCAAAAGAGGTCAGAGGAGGGTGGTCAGACTGGTTCAAGGTGACAGGAAGACGACAGTAACTCACATAACCATGCATTGCAATTGTGGTGTGCAGAACAACATCTCTGAATGCACAACACATTGAAACTTGAAGGGGATGGGCTACAGCAGCAGAAGACCATGCCAGGTTCCATGCCAGTACCTAATAAAGTGGCCACTGAAGTTGCCTGAAGAAGTGAATAACAAGGGGACAAAAAAAATAAATCAACAGCAGAGGGGGCAATGTAACTTCTTAGTATAATTCCAGGCTGTCATTGCAAGGCTCTTAATGCAAGTGTGCTTTCAAGTTCAATGACCCCCACTCAGATGTGAGTGAAAGCTTATGTAGAGTTTATTTTGCATAAGGTTCAATCAAGTAGCCGCTATTTAAAAGTGATAAAGTGTGACAAATGCCACTCAGTGATGGAGAGCACCTCCTCCTCCAAACAATTTGAAATCACGGCTTGATGCACAAGCATCAGTTTTACAGAGGGGTGGCTGTTCAACATTCACGGCATCCCTGTGAGGGGCCATCCATCTGTGGAAAATGGACAGAACTGAATTAATTTTTGCTCTTTTTTATCCTCACTCTCTGCAGCCAGTGGGAGTGAGGGCTGGCTGGATAAGAGCAGGTGTTGCTGCCTCACCAAGCTATGACAGGTCAGGCAGCAGAAGTTTTGCCAGTGCTAGTCACACCATGGCCCCACAGCATATACTTGGAGTGTCTAGGCTTTCACTCAGGGGGCAGAGAGCCTGGTGTCTATTAGTCCGACTGTTGCCACACCACTCTGTCCATCAGCCTCCTCTCACTCTTCCTGCTGTCTGTTCACATTCCCACACCCTCCGCCAAGAAAAGTAGTGGGTGAGCACCTATTGCAGTGCAATGCCCTGTCTGTCAGATGTCCATGGTCATTCAGCACAGACCCACAACTTGTGGACCAATTGCTGTTTCCACAAATGCTCCAGATTTGCTGATGTATAAACAAATGTCTGCTGCCTCTGTCAGAGTACAAAATTACCGGGGCTCTGATATGTTCCTTCTGATCACACCCAGCTGACTGTTCAGGACGTGAAAGCTCTGATCGTTTGTGTTGTTATCTGTACGCTCAGTGAGACTACAGGCTCCCCCTCGCTGTAGCCCTTTCCAGGGAGTTCATTGCCCAGGACTCACGGTCCACAGCCCACATCTTCCCGCCTGCAACCGACAGCTCCCTGTCAAAACTCCACCGCCCATAGCTTACTGCCAACTGCCCACAGCTCACTGTCCAGAGCCCATTGCACACAGCCCACTGCCCTCTACCCACAGCTTCCTGCCACAACTCCCTATCTACACCCCCTACCCACAGTTCACTCTTAGAAGTCCATTGTTCTCAGCTCTGTGCCTACTCACCACAGCTCAGTGCCACTGCTCAGGAAATAGGTGCTGAAGCAAAGACCTTCAGGATGATTTGGACCCATTAGTGTGAAGGGGAATGATGAATAGTTTCTGGTCAAATGTGAACTGTTTCACACTGAGAATGGACTTTCATCTACATAATGCAATTATCATCATGGTGAAACAGGAAATATGCCGGTTTGTATACAGCAGCTCCCACAAATATTGATGTAACAGTCCAGTTTTTTGGTTATGTTGACTGAAAATTAAAAACAGGTGATTGAGGTAATGGGCCCTGGATTTGAGGGTTCATTCAAAAGATGGCACCTCCATCCGTGTGGCATTCACTCAATAATGCACTGGGGCTTTAGGCCAAATCTGTGTGCTCCAGTCTCAAGAGCCACAGCATTCTCCAATGGTGCCAAAACCATTGCTGATCTGAAACGGAGTCATTTCCAGCACAAAAAAAGTGCAGAGGAGTCCCCTTTCAAGGTGAGGAAAGGTCTTTTGGGGCAAAATAAGACCAGCTGCTGATTGAAAGCTTCATGACACGTGGGTGATCTTTGGAGTACTGTAATGAGAGTCCAGGTAGTCTACTCCTACTTCTACTTTCTTGTGTCCTTGTGTGATCCAGTCTTGGTTGAAGGATATTTTCCTGGGCGGAAAATGTTCTGGAGTGGGTTCATATCTTCCTTGATGAGATGAATTATGTTTCTCAGGTTGTCTTTTCTACCTGTTTTTCCTCTTGTTTGCAACTTGATAATGAGAATTGGAGTCTCCAATGCTCTAAGCATACTGTTTTTTTTTGCAAATTTCCTTTGTGTTCTTAGGTGACATTCAAATTGGAATGCTAGACCGGAAAGGGCAGTTGGAAGTTGAAGTAATCAGAGCACGAGGCCTCAGTCAAAAGCCAGGATCTAAATCACTCCCTGGTAAGTCAGCAACACATCTCATCAATGGTATATTCTCTTATTTGTTCAGACTTCAAGTTGTTTTGAATTTGTTTTATAGTTATTTTTCTAAGTCCTTCCCCACAGCTGGTGTTAAATTGACAGATCTGCCATCACTAGTGACATCCTTACACTCCTTTTTGAATACATCCATTTGCCAGCCTGCAATCCTCAGATACACTCCCTGTATCTAAGGATTTGTGGTCTTTATCCCTACCAAGCAACCTAGAGTGAAGACAACCGGATCACTGTGGTGCCTTGTCAACTTTAAGCACTGGCAGCCTCCAATTTTCATCCTATCCATTATCGCTACCCCGACTCCCTTCTCCTGAGGTTTTAGTAGTAAACACAAAATATCCTCTACTATTTTAATCCTGGCCTTTGTTCCATCCTTAAATTTGTGATTAACATAAACCCTTCCCAAAGTGCAAACCCCAATCCCACCTCCCCTCACTGCCTCATATTATTTATGTCTAATAGAGGTGTTTGTGTTCATCTTGGATTAGCTGTCCATCTATTCTCAATGCCTTTCTTCCCATCTGAGCACTCCACATTCAGCTTATTGCCACTTTAAAACCTGATATCTGTCAAGTGCTACCTTTTTGTTATCCATCTTAGTCTGTTTAATTCATCACCCAGGCAGCTTTCTTTTTTTCGTTGTCCTACCTACCTACTTGTGAATGTATCCAGACCATACCTGAACATTTCCTCTTTGAAGGTCAGATATTGTCCTTCCGTCGTTAATGCCAGCTAGGCTTTGATCTCAATTTACCTGGGACAGATCCTCCCTTATCTCACGGATGATTGCCTGTCTCCATTTAACAAGTTAAAATTTAGATTACCTCTTGAAGAATGTCTGGTCTGACTAACAATTGAAAATTGAGGAACTAATAAGGATTGGCATTGAGAATAGGATGTTTGATGGGATCAGTATGGAGCTTAGCAAAGCTGAACAATGTGTTTAATGGCAGATGGATCAAAAAAACTAAATGCTCATTGGATCCAAAGTGGATTAGAAATTAGCATTGAGGCAGGAAGTAAAGGGCAATGTTAATAACTGGAACCCTGGGGATAGCTAGTACTTCTGGTTACCGTGCTGCAGGAAGATGTGAGAGGACTGGAAAGAGTGCAGAGAGGAGTTATGTACATACTGCCAGGGATGAGAAATGATAGTTTAAGGTTGATCTGTGCTAAGATTGCTTAATTTGAAATAGAGACTGGGGGGAGATTTAACTGAGGCCCAGAATGGATGAGCAGCAAGAATATATGTCCTTTATCACGGATTAATAAAGAAATCGGCAATAGGGAGGGTTGGGTAAAGTTTGGGATGGAGAAGAGTGAGTGGTTGTAAAGTGGGGTGCAGGGAAAGGGTAATGTAGGGTAAAATGAGAGTTTGAATGTGTTGTGTTAAGGAGAGTTGATTGGGAGGGGTGAGGTGTAGAGGATTATGTGGTGGAGGGTTGTGCTGCAGGTGGTTGGGCAGGGCTGGAGTGTATGAATTTGGGTGTACATAACTACTGCTACAGGGAAGCTGGGCATCAATATATGGCAGTTGTATATATGAGTGTACAGATTGTATTCTTCAGCAGTGAGTTAGGGAGTCAAAGATTGTACATTGGATTGGCACAAGATACATTGCATAGGAAGGAAAGGATCCATTCAATACCAGGACCAACTTAATAGGAGACAATAGGTTTGACATCTGGTTCGGGGAGTACTCGATGCTGGAGTTATCTTAAAGGTAAGGCAACTGAAGGGGTTAGAAACATAGAAAACCTGCAGCACAATACAGGGCCTTCAGTCCACTATGCTGTGCTGAACATGTACTTACTTTAGAGATTACCTACGGTTATCCATAACCCTCTATTTTTCTAAGCTCCATGTACTCATCCAGGAGTTTCTTAAAAAACCCTATCGTATCCACCTCCACCACCGTTGCCAGCAGCCCATTCCATGCACTCACCACTCTGTTAAAAAAAACAACTTACCCCTGACGTCTCTTCTGTACCTGTTTCCAAGCACATTAAAACTGTACCCTCTCGTGTTAGCCATTTCAGCCCTGGGAAAAAGCCTCTGACTATCCATACAATCAATGTCTCTCATCTTATACACATCTATCAGGTCACCTCTCATCCTCAGCCGCTCCAAAGCGAAAAGGCCGAGTTCACTTAACCTGTCCGCATAAGGCATGCTCCCCAATCCAGGCAACATCCTTGTAAATCCCCTCTGCACCCTTTCTACGGTTTCCACATCCTTCCTGTAGTGAGGTGACCAGAACTGAGCACAGTACTCCAAGTGGGGTCTGACCAGGATCCTATAAAGCTGCAACATTACCTCTCGGCTCTTGAACTCAATCCCACAGTTGATGAAGGCCAATGCACCGTATGCCTTCTTAACCACAGAGTCAACCTACGCAGCAGCTTTGAGTGTCCTATGGACAAGGACCCCAAGATCCCTCTGATCCTCCACACTGCTAAGAGTCATACCATTAATACTATACTTTGCCATCCTATTTGACCTACCTAAGTGAACCACCTCACACTTATCTGGGTGGAACTCCATCTGCCACTTCTCAGCCCAGTTTTGCATCCTATCCATGTCCCGTTGTAACCTCTGACAGCCCTCCTCCTTCTGTTGTCCATCGAGATCCGATGACGATGTCCACTCCTTTAACAGTGAGATCTTTGATGACTATACAGTCCTATCCTGGACCCACAAGCTCTATTGCAGGTGGGACATGTATATGTGGTAGTGGTGGCAACCATGGCTGCATTTCTCCTGGCTCTCTTCTGCTGTCTTCTGGTTGTTCTTTCCATCTCCAGAATACGAACTCCATCCCTACACAGCTGTCGCCATGTGGTACGGTCAGCAGCAACCTCCTCCAGGCCCTCGGGTCTGATCTTGCACTTCCTTAAAGCATTCTTCATCTGATCCTTGTAGTGCTTTTTCGGCCTTCCAGCTGAGCATCGACCATGACGTAGCTGGCCATATAACACTCTGCGGGGTAGCCAACATGGGGGCATCCTTATCACGTGCCCCAGACACTGCAGCTGACGCGGGGTGATCATGGCTTCAGTACTTCTGTAGTTGGTCATTACAAGTATTTCAGTGTGAGGTACCGGCTCACACCAGGTAATTCCCAGGATGTGCTGGAGGCAGCTTATGTGGAAGTGCTCCAAGGACTTGATGTGACGGCTGTAGGTTACCCAAGCTTCACAGCTATAAAGGAGGGTGGTGACACAGACCACTTGGTATATGGCGACCTTTGTGGAGGGATGAAGGCTCCTGTTCTGGAAGACTCTACGTCAAAGTCTCCCAGAGGCAGCTAATGCCTGTTTAATGTGGCTCTGGATGTCGTTGTCAATGCCGCGATCCTCAGAGAGAATGCTCCCCAGATATTTGAAAGATGGCACTACTGACAGCTTTTCATCACCAACAGTAAAGGCAGGTAGAGTGGGTGGGACACTGGTACTCCACTGGCAAACCACTTCTGTTTTAGTGGGTATTGACAGTCAGCCCCATCCTGCTGTACGCTCTCACCGCCACAGCAGGGAGAGTCTGAAGATCACACAAGAGCACAGTCGTCTGCATACTGCAGCTCCAGGTCCCGCTCTCTATGGAGTTTGGTGGTTGTGTGGAACGTCCTGATGTCGAAGAGGTTGCCGTCTAATCTGATGTCCACTGCCACACCACTGCTGTCTTCAATCTCGTTGTGGAGAAGCTTGATAATACACAAGAGGAAGATGTTAAAGAGCACGGGTGCTAGTATACAACCCTGCCTCACCCCTGTGGGTACAAGGAAGTGCTCAGACTCTTGTCCTCCTACGGTTACCCGAGCAGTCATCCCATCGTGGAACTGGCGGAGGATGTTAACAAATTTATTGGGACAGCCAAACTTGAGGAGGACGTCCCATAAGAGCTCTCTTTGCACAGTGTCGAATGCTTTGGAGAGGTCGACAAAGGCCATAAACTGATGTTGCTCCCAGTACTTTTCCTGAAGCTGCCGGGCTGTAAAGATCATGTCGATCATGCTCCTGTTCTTCCTAAATCCACATTGCGATTTGGGCAGCATTGACTCGGTGATGTTGCTGATGAGTCTCTGAAGCATCACCTTAGCCAGGACCTTTCCAGCAACAGAAAGGAGTGATATGCTCCTACTATTGCCGCAGATGGCCTTGTCACTCTTGTTCTTATAAATGACAATGATGTTTGCATTTCTCCATTGCTGTGGGATGTTCTCATCAGCCCAGGCCTTGGTGATGTACTGGTAGAGGGTGCGCATACATATGTACCCTCAGTTCTTCAGTAACTCAGCAGGGATATTGTCAGTGCCAGGGGACTTGCTGTTCTTAAGGGAATGGACAGCTGATAGAACCTCCTGGAAGGTTGGTGGTAGACTGAGGTCGTGGATAGGAGGAAGTTCAGGCAGTTCGTCCAGGATGATGGGGTCTGCGTCGGAGTTCTGATTAAGCAGGGTGTTATAATGCTCAGCCCACCTCAGCAGAATGGTATTCTGATTCTTCAGAAGTGTTAGACCATCAGCTGTTTTCAAGGGAGTAACGCATCAATTTATTGGGCCGTAGATGGTTTTGACAGCATTGTAAAAATTATGCATGTCATTATTATCAGCAAAGGACTGGATTTCATGTGCCTTTTCAGTCCACCACTCATTTTGTATGGCCTGTATTGCCTTTTGCACTTTCCTCCGAGCTGCCTGCCAATGCTGTCTGATGCTGGTGGATGACGAGTTGTCTAAAGTTGCCCCGTGGATGGTGTCTGAGTTATTGTCAAACCAGTCTTGGCGGTTCCTGCTCTTACGGCCGATGGATTGGGCTGCTGCCTCAGAGTGCAGAGCTGATATAGGTCCACTGTTGTTCCATGGTATTTTCTGAGCTCAGACAAGGTTCCAACTCCCTTAGTTTCTCAGCTAGGATGCGTCGAAACTCACTTCTTGCTTCTGTGTTTCTCAAGCGGTTGCAATTTAGCCACTTTTTATTAGTTTTTGCAGCCGTGGCGGGGGGGTGGGCAGGGAACGCACTTTCATGTGGAGCTTGACCACAATCATACAGTGGTTGGTCCAGCACTCTGCACCTCTCATGGCACGGGTGATAAGAACATCCTTGATATCACTACATTTCACAATGAAGAAGTCGATCATATGCCAATGTTTAGAGTGAGGGTGCATCCACAAGGTCTTATATTTTGCCCTCTGTTGGAAGATGGTGTTGGTTATGGTAAGGTTGTGCTCAGAGCAAAGAGTAAGTAGCCTCATGCCATTTGCATTCACCTTGCCAATACCATGCCTACCTAGCACTCCATTCCATATCCTGTTGTTCTGTTCCACCCTAGCGTTGAGTCCCCAAGCAAAAGGATCTTATCATTCTTAGGATTCCGACAAAGAGCTTCATCCAATGTCTGATAAAAGCCATCCTTGGCCTCATTCTCAGATGGCAAAGTTGGTGCATAGGCACTGAGAAGCGTGGTATAACATTTCTTTTCCAGGGGGATACGGAGGGTCATTAGACTTTCACTAATGCCAACAGGTGTTTCTGTAAGACTTGGTAGAAAGGTGTTCTTAATGGCCGAGCCTACTCTGTGGAGATGTTGTCCATCTGGGGGGAAACCTTTCCAGAAGAAGGTGTATCCCTTCCTCTGTTAAAGAGCCTTCATCCAGGAGCCTGGTCTCACGCAGGGCAGCAATGTCGATGTTGTAGTGCCTCAGCTCAGCAGCGATTAAGGCTGTTCTCCAGTGAGGTCTGTCAGAAATGTCATCCGAGTCCAGGAGAGTCCTTACATTCCATGCTGCCAGTTTTAGGTTGTATTGTTTCTTATTTTAACCACAGTAGTGGAATAACCCGATAGGCGCGGTAACCTATCCAGGTGAGTGATTGAATAGGCAATTTTTAGGCCACCTTTTCTAGGCCCTTCCTCAATTGGGGTGAGCAGTGCGGTCCCTAAATAGGGCTGCTCAGTCGCACGGGTCTGCTGAAAACAGCTGCCACTCGGTCCCGGCTGCTAGCGACCAAATACCTTGTGCTGCTGCCGTGCAGGGTTCTGACTAGGAGCTCCCAGTCTATTCATACCTGCTCCCATTGTCAGATGCCCCATCGCTGTCAGACTTCAACCATGTGTAAGGTCCAGGTGTTGTTCACCGTGCTCAGAGGTGGAGACCTGTGCAAGGAAGATTTTAAAGTGCCACAGGGGGTGCGCCATCCCCAGTAGCACTACCTTCACCATGATGAGGTAAATCCCAGTGGCAAGGATGGTCCCAGGACAACCAGTTCCACATCTTGGTTGCAAGAGGCTGCTGGGTCCTCTGTCTGTTAAGGCCCGCTGATTGCGCGCCACCAGAGCATTGCTTTTCCTCTTCCCATGTAGTTTGTAAACTTCTTCCAAAAACACATTGTATTATTCAGTTCAACATTTTATTGACCAGCTGCCTCATAGATCCAGCAATCTGCTTCATTCAAACCTCTCTGGTAGTATGGAGTTTATATGTTTGCCTTGTATCCAGGTGTTCAATTTCCTGTCATTTCTCAAAAAAGCTTGCAAATTGGTCTGAGTAAATTGCCTGTGGTGTGTACGCAAGTGGTAAAATCTTAGGGGTGGGACGATGGTAAAGGATTGGTTGGGCGGAGCAATTGTGGGAATATGGGGAAAATGAAAAGTGAGAGAGTAGGATTAGTGTGAATGGGAGTTTGATGGTTAGTGTGAACCAGGTAGTTTTCATCATGTTCCCCTCCATGACTCTCATTTCTAATCTCATTAGAAATGACTATTGTGCAAATTTCTACTTCCACACAGACATTTGTGCAGCAGTCTTAAGAACATCTGGGTAGATTGAAAATATGGCTTTATAACATAGTGAACTAAAACAGGATTGTTTTACTGAACTACGTAAAACAATCATTTGGCCACAACTGGAATATCATCTTTTCATAATAACATGGATGTAAAAGACATTGGAGAGGGTACAGAAAAGACCTACTGGAAGAGTTTCCAGGTGAGAAGTTATATAAAAAGGCTGGAGAAGCTGGGATTGATCCTCGTGGGGAGACAACTGAAGAAATTGTTCAAAATGGTTCAAATCATTGACCTGTTAGAAAAGTCAGGCTTTGGAGGTTACAGATTTATGTAACTTGGTAAAAGAACCAAGAATACATTTCCTTAACCAGCAAGTAGTTGACACTTGGCATCTGTAATCCAACAAGAAGCAAATTTGCAGTTGAAAGTAGTTTTTCTATTCCCATACTTTAGCTTTCATAATGGAAAAGGATCAGTACTTGAAAGACAATTAATCACAGGTCTGTAGGGAAAGACCTGGGATTGCATTGCTCCTGCAGAGAATTAACAGAGCCTTGCATAGTCAAAAATCCATCTCCTGTATTATTACCTCTTGTAATTTAGTGCTTCATTAATTGCTTCCCATACAAGCAGCTAAGTTGCTCTGGCCATTATACAATTGGCCCTATTTTTAAACTACGACAGCTTTTAAAGCAAACCAGCAATCTGGCCTGCAGGTTCATCCCTGGCTCAGAAGGCAAGGGTCATTCTAAAATACACTGTAAAGTCATCTAAAATACACTGTAAAGACATCATTCATAAGAATTTGACCTTAGAAGTATATTTTTATTTAATTTTTAATTTCATCCTTTTGCAGCTCCTTATGTCAAAGTGTATCTGCTGGAGAATGGTGTTTGTATTGCCAAAAAGAAAACAAAGATTGCACGGAAAACACTTGATCCTCTCTATCAACAGTCATTGCTGTTTGAAGAAAGCCCACAGGGTAAAGTCTTACAGGTGGGTTTTACTCAGTGTCTTGGTGAACTTCACTAACTATTTCAGCAGACTTTTAGAGTGGTGCCCCTGCCTTTTCTCTGTGAGAGATTTTCAGACAGCCTTACTCTCCAGATTTTACACAGTTTGAAATCGCTCCACAGTTCCCTGCGCCTCTGGTGGGCAGTTTCTTTCTGTGATTGGAAACCTGTAAACATTGGTGTACCACAGGATCGGTGCTGGGAAATTTATTGTTTGTTATTTCTATTAAAAGATTTGGACATGAATCAAGGAGATATGATTAGTAAATTTATGGATGATATTGGAAAATGGTGAAGGTGACATGAATAGTCTAAAGCTATAGAATTAAATTGATGAATTGGCAAGGTGGGCAGAGCATTGATGGATGGTATTTAATCTTAATTAGTGTGAAGTGATACATCTTATTAAATCTAGAGTATATTTTAAAAAGTTTATGCAAAATCAGGTTTTGTCCAGTGAATCCCTTGTTTCCATCAGATTACAGTTATAATCATAGAATCATAGAGCACAGAGATAGCCCCTTTGGCCCATCCTGACCATCAGGAACCCATAAGCAATATTCCAGTTTACCACCACTTGGTGATCCAAGTGCACTTCCAGTTACTTCTTAAGTGTTGTGAGAATACCTGCCTTCACCACTTTCCAGACTTCAATTATCCAATGGGTAGGGAAGAAATCCTCAGATTTTCTTTAGCACTTTTAGTCCTAAGAGATGAGATGTGTTTTTTTTTTTAAAAAAACACATGGAAGTGTAGATTCCTGGAACATGCTGCCAAACAAGACAGTAGAAGTAGGTAGCAACGTTTCAGGGGTATTTAAACATGTAAACAGCGGATATGGACCACGTGATTACAGGTAGGATTTGTTGAAATTGAATCATGGTCTGTACTGACAGGGTAGACCAAAGGACCTGGTCCTGGTCTGTACTGTTCTATGTTCTCACCTTAAACCTATACCCTCTAAGTTTAGACATCTCCATGATAGGGAGAAATTTATCCACCTAAGGCCCCAATAATGTTGTACACATCTATCAGGTGCACACTCCTTCCCCCACCCACCCCATCCTACAGCAGCCTCCTCTCATCCAAGGAAAACAAACTCAACTTATCTATTCTATACTCATAGTTGAAAAACTCGTCCCAGAAATCTTTCCTCATTCTATCAACAACACTGCCTATTTTCATATCACTGCAACTTTACTTATCATATAACTCATATTCATATCAAAATCATTAATCTAAATGACAAACAGCAAATGTCCCAATATCAGTCTCTGTGATACACCACTGGTCACAGGCATCCAATTGCAAAAGTAATCCTCCACCATTATTCTGTCTCCTTTTTCCAAGCTAATGTCAGGATCAATTTGCCGTGAATCCCATGAGCTAAAACTTTTTCAACCAGTCTACCACATGGGACCTTTTCTCAAAGGCCTTACTGAAGTCCCTGTGGACTACATCAACCACTGTAACCCCACCAGTACATTTTGTTACTTATTCAAAAAAACTCCGATTAGGCAGAAATGAACTCCCAAACTGATTAGCCTTGATCAACCTTTGCCTTTCCAGGTGTGGGTTAATTGTGTCCCTCTGGACTTTTTCCCAATAACTTCCCTTCCACTGATATTACATTCACTGTCCCAGATTTAACCTCAGCATTCCTTTTTGAGTAAGGTACCATACTTGCTTTTGAACAGTCATAATACGCCCCATATGTGGCCAGCAAGGATTGAAATTCTCTTTAGGCTCTGGGGAATCTATCTTCCTTTATGTATACCAAGACATGTAATATCTCTTGCTTTTTGATGATAAGATGCTCTAGGATACTGCCATTGGTTGCACAGTTGTTTATTTGGCATCATTCAAGACTCTTTCATTCAATTCAAGACTCAAGATGTAACATCTTTCAGAACCAAAGGTTTGTTCTAATTTGAAACAAGAGATTCTGTAGATGCAGGAAATTCTGAGAAACACACTCAAGATGCTGGAGGATCTCAGCAGGTCAGGCAGTATCTATGGAAAGGAATGAAGAGTTGATATTTCAGGCCAAGACTCTTCATCAGAACTGACCAGCTGAGTTCTTCCAGTACTATTTATTTATTTATTGTTATTTTTATGTAGCAGTGTTCAAAAAGGAATAATCAGATAAATTGTAGTTATATTTACTGGCCTTGAATCACTGTCATCAATATTCCCTCAAAGGAAACACAGCATCCCCTGGACATTGTGATTCAGTATTACTTTGTATCAGTGGTTCCCAAAGTGGGTGATATCACCCCTTGGGACAGTGGAAATTTCTAAGGGGGCAGTGGCGGGGTACTTGGTAGCAAGGAGAACAGCTGAGGGGAGTACAGGCTTAATTTAAGAAATGAATTACTTATTATAAGCAATTGATGCTCATTGCCTCATAATTGATTACAGTAATCACCTCATATCTTGCGAACCCACCATTCCCTTGGACTTGGCTCAAAGCACATTATAGTTCTTGAAAAACAATATGGCACTTCTGTATTTGGCATATCATGAGAAATCTGGACTCAAGAAATTGTTATTTCCAGGCTCAGATGATGCGTTGCTGTCATTTACTACAGTAGTACAGTGCTAGCTAGTACAATTCCCATACTCAAAATCACACTGTTATGTAATTCCTGTGAATTAGGGTATAGCATTCAATAGAGTAATGTTCAAAATCTGCCCTTTCAAATGGTCTTGACTGTTTTTCTCTAGCCCACAGCCCAACAGAGATATCGCTGCCAAACATTATGTACGGTACCTTCAGGCACGGAGGCAGGTTTTACCAGAGCTATGACGACTTTCCCTTTTATCGATTGCAGTGCTCGGGATTGGAATTAAACAATAGGTGTTTGACTGTGGTCATGAATCCATTATGAAAATGACAGAAACAGGCCAAACAAAAAAGTGTAGATAGTATAGAGTATCTGAAATATGGATTTATAACAGCACCAAGCAACCAACAGTAATCAATGTGTCTTGTGTGGGGAGAATTTGGCTTATTTTCAGTCACTTTGTGAAAACTTTCAGGAACAGAAAACACCTCAAAACCTACTTGCCATCATTTCACAACAAAACAGTGATGGTTTGTGTGCTTCATGCAACATTTCATTGCTATATCTGGAAAGCCCAATACAATTGGAGAAGAACTGATTATGCCAGTAGTAAAGGAGGTTATGAGTACCATTTTAGTCACCAGACCAAATAATTAAAGCAATCTTGCTCAGTGAAAACTATGTTCAAAGACAAATAGATTAAACGTCTGAGGAAGTGCAACACACATTGTGCAACAATGCAAAAATCTCTTCGTGATTTTTATAAGTGACCTGGATGAGGAAGTGGAGGGATGGGTTAGTAAATTTGCTGATGAAACAAAAGTTGGGGATGTTGTGGATAGTGTAGAAGGCTGTCAGAAGTTACAACAGGATACGGATAGGATGCAAAACTGGGCTGAGAAGTGGCAGATGGAGTTCAACCCAGGTAAGTGTGAGGTGGTTCATTTTGGTAGGTCAAATATGATGGCAGAATATAATATTAATGATAAGACTCTTGGCAGTGTGGGGGATCAGAGGGATCTTGGGGTCTCAGTCCACAGGACACAACGCTGCCACGCAGGATGACAGTCTGGTTAAGAAAGCATACGGTGCATTGGCCTTCATCAATTTGTGGGATTGAGTTTAAGAGCCGAGAGGTAATGTTGCAGCTATATAGGACCCTGGTCAGACCCCACATGGAGTACTGTGCTCAATTCTGGTTGCCTCGCTACAGGAAGGACGTGGAAACCATAGAAAGGGTGCAGAGGAGATTTACAAGGATGTTGCCTGGATTGGGGAACATGCCTTATGAGAATAGGTTGAGTGAACTCAACCTTTTCTCCTTGGAGCGACAGAGGATGAGTGGTGACTCGATAGAGGTGTACAAGATAATGGCAGGCATTGATCGTGTGGATAGTCAGAGGCTTTTTCCCAGAGCTGAAATGGCTAGCACAAGAGGGCATAGTTTTAAGGTTCTTGGAAGTAGGTACAGAAGAGATATCAGGGGTAAGTTTTTTTTTAAAAAACACAGAGCGGTGAGTGCGTGGAATGGGCTGCCGGCGGCAGTGGTGAAGGCAGATACAATAGGGTCTTTTAAGAGACTCCTGGATTGTACATAGAGCTTAGAAAAATAGAGGGCTATGGGTAAGCTTAAGTAGTTATAAGGTAAGGACATGTTCAGCACAGTTTTGTGGGCCGAAGGGCCTGTATTGTGCTGTAGGTTTTCTATGTTTCTAGAATTATTTGCAAAGTTCTATGAAATCAAGATTCATATCATTTCCTTGCAATTGCAGATTATTAAAATCAAATAAGTCAGCTCCACCATTCTGTCCAAATTAACCCTATTTAAGTGCAAATTGACTATAGCAACCTTTTCCAATTTCTCAGCCTCTCTGAATTGGAAGAAAGAATACCAGATGATGACCTTCAAGTATACTGTACCCACCTGGGTGAGCTGCATAAAGACATGTCAGAGAGATTTCAGGGTCTTCTTTCAGGGACATTCCAGATTGTCTGATAAATCCATTCTTGAACACTAGTAATGAGGAATTAACAGGAAAGATAGAGGAAGAAAAGATCTCACTTCAAAATGACCTTGAGCTGAAGCCAAGGTTCAAAAAAAAATCATAAAGCCTTTTGGATGCAGAAAGAACTCTCTGAACACTATCCTGCAGTGTGGAAAAAGGTCAAGATGTTCTTTATTGGCTTTCCAACATCACATTCAGGGGAGCGCAGTTTCAGTGCAGTCAGCCAATTTCTTTCAAATCATTGAAACAGACGGCAAATTGATGAACATGGAGATCTGAGACTTCTGAGTGACATTCAGTATGATTTTCAGAAACTGATATCACTGCACCAAGCCCAAGTTGTGAATAGCTGGACTAATGTACACTCTAAAATTGATGATTTTTTTTACAGTAAAGTAGTAATTTTATTTGTAGCTTTAAATGGTTTTAAATAATTCTTCCAATTATTTGTCACTGCTTTGAATTTGCAGTTCCTATTTTCTTTCTCTGTGCATCAAAAATCAATTCTTGATAGCTTTTATTCATGAGCAGAAAGGAAAAGGGCAGTGAGGATGTGGTCTGGTAGGTAAGGGGATGGGAACCAAAAAAGTTTGGGAATCACTGCTTTTATATCATCTGAAGAAGCCTTGAATCTGTTGCAGATTTGGAGGCAGGCACAGAATCCAAATTGAAACCATGTTATTGCCTAAAAGTGTATTGATTATATTTCAGTTGACTCACACATTGTTCTGGTTGTAATGTACCAAACATTCTCATTATTCTGGCATTCAAACCCAAGCCTGGTGAACTTCAGACCATGCACAAGCTAAACTAATAGAAACAGAAAACTTGCAGCACAATACGGGCCCTACGGCTCACAAAGTTGTGCCGAACATGTCCCTATCTCAGAAATAACTAGGCTTACCTATAGCCCTCTACTTTACTAAGCTCCATGTACCCATCTAAAAGCCTCTTAAAAGACCCTATCGTATCTGCCTCCACCACTGTTGCCGGCAGCCCATTCCATGCACTCACCACTCTGAATTTTTAAAAAAACTTACTCTTGACATATTCTCTGTACCTACTCCCCAGCACCTTAAACCTGTGTCCTCTTGTGGCAACCGGAAATCTGACTATCCACACGATCAATGCCTCTCATTATCTTGTACTCCTCTATCAGGTCACCCCTCAAACTCCTTCGCTCCAAGGAGAAAAGGCCAGGTTCACTCAACCTGTTCTCTCATAAGGCATGCTTCCCAATCCAGGCAACATCCTTGTAAATCTCCTCTGCACCCTTTCTATGGCTTCCACATCCTTCCTGTAGTGAGGCGACCAGAACTGAGCGCAGTACTCCAAGTGAGGTCTGACCAGGGTCCTATATAGCTGCAGCATTACCTCTCGGCTCCTAAACTCAATTCCACGATTGATGAAGGCCAATTCACCGTACACCTTCTTAATCACAGAGTCAACCTGTGCAGCTGCTTTGAGTGTCCTATGGGCTCGGACACCAAGATCCCCCTGATCCTCCACACTGCCAAGAACCTTGCCATTAATACTATATTCTGCCATCATATTTGACCTACCAAAATGAACCCTTCACACTTATCTGGGTTGAACTCCATCTGCCACTTCTCAGCCCAGTTTTGCATCCTATCAATGTCCTGCTGTAACCCCTGACAGCCCTCCACACTATCCACAACGCCTCCAACCTTTGTGTCATCAGCAAACTTACTAACCCTTCCTCCACTTCCTTATCCAGGTCATTTATAAAAATCACAAAGAGTAAGGGTTCCAGACCAGATCCCTGAGGCACTCCACTGGTGATCAACCTCCATGCAGAATGTGACCTGTCTACAACCACTCATTGCCTTCTGTGGGCAAGCCAGTTCTGGATCCACAAAGCAACGTCCCCTTGGATCCTATGCCTCCTTACTTTCTCAATAAGCCTTGCATGGGGTATCTTATCAAATGTCTTGCTGAAATCCATATACGCTACATCTACTACTCTTCCTTCAATGTGTTTAGTCACATCCTCCCTCTCTCACTGTCTACAAGCTCTCTCTATTTGTGAGCCAACCTCCTCTTCCCCAGTCTCTTCAGTTCGGTTCCCACCCCCAACAATTCTAGTTTAAACTTTCCCCAGTAGCCTTAGCAAACATCCCCGCCAGGATGTTGGTCCCCCTGGGATTCAAGTGCAACCCATCCTTTTTGTACAGGTCACACCTGCCCCAAAAGAGGTCCCAGTGATCTTGAGGCAAATTAAAGTGGATAAATCCCCAGGACCTGACAGGGTATTCTCTCGGACCTTGAAGGAGACTAGTGTTGAAATTGCAGGGGCCCTGGCAGATATATTTAAAATGTGGGTGTCTACGGGTGAGGTGCCGGAGGATTGGAGAATAGCTCATGTTGTTCCGTTGTTTAAAAAAGGATCAAAAAGTAATCTGGGAAATTATAGGCCGGTAAGTCAGACGTCGGTAGTGGGTAAGTTATTGGAGGGAGTACTAAGAGACAGAATCTACAAGCATTTGGATAGACAGGGACTTGTTAGGGAGAGTCAACATGGCTTTGTGCGTGGTAGGTCATGTTTGTCCAATCTATTGGAGTTTTTCGAGGAGGTTACCAGGAAAGTGGATGAAGGGAAGGCAGTGGATGTTGTCTACATGGACTTCAGTAAGGCCTTTAACAAGGTCCCACATGGAAGGTTAATTAGAAACATTCAGTCGCTAGGTATACATGGAGAGGTGGTAAATTGGATTAGACATTGGTTCAATGGAAGAAGCCAAAGAGTGGTAGTAGAGAATTGCTTCTCAGAGTGGAGGTCTGTGACTAGTATGTGCCACAGGAATCAGTGCTGGGTCCATTGTTATTTGTCATCTATATCAATGATCTGGATGATAATGTGGTAAATTGGATCAGCAAATTTGCTGATGATACAAAGGTTGAAGGTGTAGTGGACAGTGAGGAAGGTTTTCAGAGCCTGCAGAGGGACTTGGACCAGCTGGAAAAATGGGCTGAAAAATGGCAGATGGAGTTTAATACAGACAAGTGTGAGGTATTACACTTTGGAAGGACAAACCAAGGTAGAACATACAAGGTAAATGGTAAGGCACTGAGGAGTGCAGTAGAACAGAGGGATCTGGGAATACAGATACAAAATTCCCTAAAAGTGGCGTCACAGGTAGATAGGGTCGTAAAGAGAGCTTTTAGTACATTGGCCTTTATTAATCAAAGTATTGAGTATAAGAGCTGGAATGTTATGATGAGGTTGTATAAGGCATTGGTGAGGCCGAATCTGGAGTATTATGTTCAGTTTTGGTCACTAAATTACAGGAAGGATATCAATAAGGTTGAAAGAGGGCAGAGAAGGTTTACAAGGATGTTGCCAGGACTTGAGAAACTCAGTTACAGAGAAAGGTTGAATAGGTTAGGACTTTATTCCCTGGAGTGTAGAAGAATGATGGGAGATTTGATAGAGGTATATAAAATTATGATGGGTATAGATAGAGTGAATGCAAGCAGGCTTTTTCCACTGAGGCAAGGGGAGAAAAATACCAGAGGACATGGGTTAAGTGTGAGGGGGGAAAAGTTTAAAGGGAACATTAGGGGGGGCTTCTTCACACAGAGAGTGGTGGGAGTATGGAATGAGCTGCCAGATGAGGTGGTAAATGCGGGTTTCTTTTTTAACATTTAAGAATAAATTGGACAGATACATGGATGGGAGGTGTACGGAGGGATATGGTCCGTGCGCAGGTCAGTGGGACTAGGCAGAAAATAGTTCGGCACAGCCAAGAAGGGCCAAAAGGCCTGTTTCTGTGCTGTAGTTTTTCTATGGTTTCTATGGTCTCTAAATCTGAATCCCTGCCCCCTGCTCCAATCCCTCAGCCACACATTTATCTTCCACCTCATTGTATTCCTGTCACGTGGCACAGGCAGTAATCCCGAAATTACTACCTTTGCGGTCCTGCTTCTCAACTGCCTTCCTAAACTCCCTGTACTCTTTTTTCAGGACTTCTTCCCTTTTCCTACCTATGTCATTGGTACCAATATATACCTCGACCTCTGGCTGTTCTCTCTCCCACTGCAGGATATCTTGGACACGATCTAAAACATTCCAGACCCTGACACCTGGGAGGCAAACTACTATCCGAGTTTCTTTCCTGCGTCCACAGAGTCGCCTGTCTGACCCTCTAACTATAGAGTCCCCTATCACTACTGCCTTCCTGTTCCCTTCCCTTCTGAGCCACAGTGCCAGACTCTGTGCAAATGATTGTATAATTAAAATGTTGCTATATAAGTACTTGGAAGTGCAAAGTAAATTTGTTAGCAAAGTATGTATATGTCACCATATACTACCCTGAGATTCATTTACTTGCAGGCAAGAAAACAAAGAAATACAATGCAATCAATGAGAAACTACACACAAACAACCAATGTGCGAAACGACAAGCTGCAAATATATTAAATAAATAGCTAGATAGGTATATGGATAGATGAACAAATAGACAAATAAATAACAAATACTGAGAACATGAATTGTGATGATCTTAAAAGTGAGCTCATAGTTGTGGGATCTGTTCAGTGAAGTTATTCACACTGGTTCAGGAGCTTAATAGTTGAAGGATAACAACTGGTGGTGTGGGACCCAAGGCTCCTGTACCTCCATTCTGACAGCAGCAGCGAGAAGAGAGCATGGCCTGGATAATAGGTGTCCTTGATGATGGATGCTGCCTTCTTGTGGCAGCCCTCCTTGTAGATGTGCTCAATGGTGGGGGAAACTTTGCTTGAGATGGACTGTGATATTCATTAACATGCAATTACCTGCACTATGTATAATATCATTTTCTCTCTTTTTTTTGTTTAGGTAATAGTCTGGGGAGATTATGGCCGAATGGACCACAAGTGTTTTATGGGTGTGGCACAGATCCTATTGGAAGAGCTTGACCTTTCCAGCATGGTGATTGGCTGGTACAAACTGTTTCCAACATCATCTTTGGTGGACCCCACCTTAACACCACTTACTCGTAGAGCTTCCCAATCATCTCTTGAGAGTTCAACTGGATCTCCTTGTATAAGGTCATAATGATTTCAGAATCAAAGACAGGACAAAAATAAGACACTGACCACAAATACGATCAAAAATCGCTGCTGGAGCCAGACAATCACTCTTGTTTTGCCAATGGCACCTGTTTGAAAAAAACCAATAGGGCTTCTTAAATCCTAAAAATGACATACATATGTGAATGTATTTCTGTATGTATGCTGGCATGAACTGGCACCCGCACACTGCATTAAATCTGAATGGAAAATGGTGATCAGTAAGATTCACTGATTATATGTAAGAGGCTAAATGAATGAGACCAGTGCTCTGACCTAAAATTAAATGAGCTTTAGCCACAAACTGTAAAGTATCAAACTGAGATAAAAATTGGAATTTTTCATTGGCATTTCTCTGGAAATGACAAACAGTGTTACCTTCCTGCTCTTACATTTTGTTTCCTTGCACATTCTACTTCCACTGCTGTTTGCTGTACTGAAGCCTTGCTAAATTTCGGCCATTTTCCCCCTCCCCACCTGCCGCTGGCGGGGTCCTTGCTCATGACCCAAAGCCAATGGCAACATTCTGTGAGCAATACAAATGGTATTCAGCAGTTCCAGACTTTATTCAGAAAATGTCAGTGTGTGGATATCATTGGCTCCCAGTAAATAGCATCACATATATTGTGAGTTAGCAGAGAGAAAGATAACGTGAGATTTGATATTTAGAATTGAATCAGAACAGCACCCGCAATATTTCTAAACAGAAGACTGTAAAGTGTTGTTTGTCATTTGCCATATAATTGCCATTGCTTCTCTCTTTGTAAAACAGGCATATGTTTGCATTATGAATTAATATTTTTTATGTTTTCTGATGTTTTTGCATGAAAACAATGTTTTGAAACTGCTGTCAGTGCTGGGGACTTTGAAAAGCAACTTCAGTTTTGGTATTCTGCAGAGATCGTGGCACTAAAATATTCCTTGTGATGCCGTTCTCTACCGATAATTACAGTTGAGATAAACACTGTATAAAATTGTGCATTTGACTGCCTAAAGTGTTGGCCAATAATGGACAGAGCATAAGCTGTATGAGCTGTACCTGAGACTTTCCCTGATTGTTTGTCATTTGGCAGTCTGAGCTGACCCGACAGAGCATGGTGATTGCTGGAAGTTCTAGTTTAAAACACATTAATAATTTTGTATCTGATTTCAGTTAATTTAATTTCAGAATTACTGCAAGAACAATTTTTTAAACAATGAAATGCATTACTTTTTGAAAGAAAGGCAAATTTTTGATTGCTTTTGAAATAAGTCAGTTTTGTTCTCTTAGTCGTGCAGTACTTGAAGCCCCCTGTTTAAGCTGTGTCCATGAGGTGCAATGAACTTTCTTCCTCCTGCTCCCATGGCTGTTTTGAGTTTCTGATCACTGATGTGAAGCAGCATGACTCTGGACCTGATCAATTGCTGCATGCACGTTTTGTAGTGGGTGGGGGGGGGGGAGGAGGGTGGTGGGGACAGAACACAGGAGTTAGTATGTGTGTTAGTTCCACATAGGCCAGCTTGTAAGTTGCATGTTCTTGTACAGTTTGCTTGTTAATATACAGAAATTACTTAAAAAATTCTAAGCCATTTGTTTCTGCTAGAGACCCAATTGTTGATTTTAATGACCCTCAGGTTTGGTGGTAGATGGCTATTGAAAGATTTTTTTTGTACCCTATCTGGCAAATACTTGCTGATGCAGTACATAAAAGCACCTTATTGGCCTTGATGTGAACTCATTACTGTGGGGCTTCAACAGCCTTGTCTGTACACAGTTTTGAATTCAAGGTATTTTGCCTGCACCGAGTGAATTGTCTCATTTAAATTGGCCAGCACTTTGTCTGTGGTCCCACAATATAGAATAAGACTGATCACTGCTCGACCTGCTGAGCAGGAAGATTTAAAACACTGGTTTGCTACACCTTTAGGATCTATTCAATTTGTTGTGGCCAAATTCAGCTGATTGGGTGGTATCTTTCTAATGGCAACAGTTGTCTAAACACTCCCTGTGCTTTTAAATGAACCTCAGACATATGTTATGTAAACAACATGTTTAATAAAAGTTACTTTTCATGTCAATCTTAAATGTTTTCCCTTATTCATAACCAAGCCTTATATGAGGAATGAATGAAAACAGTGCTGGGTAACATTAAGGAAAAACAAGTGAATAATATTGAACTGAATTAATACATGAATGATATAATGCAGCCAAAACGTTCCTATTGGAAGTGAGTGAATGATGGTACCAATAATTAACAAATCATTAAATTAATTATAGTGTAATTAAATCAAAATTAAACCAACAAATGAATGATTTAACTGAGAAGATGGCAAAAATTAAATAAATGATACAGTTGGTGATGGCATCACTCAATATGCTGGTACCTGACTGACTTAGCATTCAGGTTGTGTTCCCATTCATGGGAATGGCAATTAAATAAGCTCCAAAATGGGTCAGAATGATATATATGTATAGAAATGTGTTGCTGACAATTTTATATTTCTGACTATGAGCAATAAATAGGGGCTTCATTAAAGACATTAATCTACCAATAAATCCTTAACACAAAATACAATGTAAACTGATATAAATGATCTTATAAGTATAATCAGAACAAGAGTAGGAGTAGTAGAAGTGAAAGAGACCTCAGCTGGAGAGGATGAGACAGGCCATGTCTCAGAAAGGCAGCATTTATTATTAAGGACATCCAGCACCCAGGGCATGCCCTTCTCTCACCGTTACCATCAGGTAGGAGGTACAGAAACCTGAAGGCACATACTCAGTGATTCAGGAACAGCTTCTTGCCCGCTGCCAGCTGATTCCTAAATGAACATTGAATCTTTGGACACCACCTCAGTTTTTAAAATATACAATATTTCTGTTTTTGCACTTTTTTAATCTATTAATATGTAATTGATTTACTTGTTTTTATTTTTTTTTCTCTGCTAGATTATGTATTGCATTGAACTGCTGCTGCTAAGTTAACAAATTTTACCTCACATGCTGGTGATAATAAACCTGATTCTGATTCGTTCTGTCTGGAAATAGGACCAGATTGAGATTCTTGTTTTTTTGAAGATCTAGGGTTAACTGTCTTGCTGGTCTCTTCCCCTCAGAGATGCAGAAGATACTGTCATTAACAATTTTCTTCACTGAGGAGCTGTATTTTGGGCTATTTAGGTGTTTTGGTTATCTTCAGCTCTTCTTCAGTTTAATGTAGAATTTCCTCTGTTTAAATATGTTTACCTTTCTCTCAAATATAACATGATCACTTACATCAATGGGAAGCACTTCAAAGGAGTTTTGCAAATTAGATTTATTGTGATTATATTGTACTTAACATGAATTTAGTTGACCAGAAATTTTTACAAGTGCAGTGAAATATTCACTACTGGCCCTTTCCTCCTGTACTGGTGCACCAATACATCAGCTTCCTCAGGAAGCTAAAGAAATTTGGCATGTCCTCATCAACCTTTACCAATTTTTATTTATACACCATAGAGAGAATCCCCTCTGGATGCATCACAGTTTGGAATAGCAACTGCTCTGCCCATGACCACAAGAAATTACAGGGCGTTGTAGATACAGCTCAGCATGTCACAGAAACCAGCCTCCCCACCATGGCATACAAACAACATCTAGAGGGTATATGTACATATACGTGGATAGGAAATGTGGGCAAGTGGAACTTGCTTTAGATGGGAATATTGTTTAGCACTGACCAGTTGGACTGAAGAGTCTGTTTCCTTGCTGTGTAACTCTCAGAGTGTGGAGTGGGGAAGGTTCTAGAGTTCGTGAGGCAGATCCAGTGAAATGTAGGAGATTTATGCTTTGTAATTTTGTTTGCCCAGATATAAAAAGTCTCTCTTTTGGAGATTTCAATTTGTAGTTTTTTTTAACTTGTCACCTGCATAAATAAACACTATAAAATGATTAATAACTTTTATTTCTGAAACTTTTACCTGATAGTATTCAGAAGTTAGAACATAAAATGTAATGATTTAAAAGAGTTTCGTATGCCACTAAAAGCCCAACAATACAAGAAAATGGGAGCAAGAAAAGACCATCAACCTCTCTAGCCAGCCCCATCATTTAATATGATCATAGCCGATTGATACTGGCCTCAATTCCTGTGTGCCTGTCCCCTATAATTTTTTCAAATACTTAATCTACCTCCACCTTAAATATTTGATGGTCCGGTTTTTACCATCTTTGAGGGCAGAGAATTTCAGATATTCACAATCCTCTGAGGGAAGAGATTTCTATGCACATCGATGTTGAACAGTTATGTCCTCTTGATTGTAACTCTGTCACTAGGGGAAACATCTCAATATCCATCCTGTCAAGCTTCCATAGGCTTAAAAAATTTGAATAAGGCAACCCCTGATTCTTTTAAATTCCTAAAACTATAGAACCCATACTCTCCAGCCTCTATTAATAGAGCAATGCTCTTAATCCAGGAAATAATCTGGTGCCTCCAAAGCTGTGATATCCCTTTTCTTCACAAGGGGACCAAACAGTGCACAGTATTCAAGTTGTGGCCTCACTGACACCTGTACAACTGTAACAAAACCTCCTTGCTCTGGGCTTCAGTGAACTAGTTGTAGATAATTAAATGCTCCTTGAAAACTCTGTTGACAACACCCTCCATCACTTTGCAGATCTTCGACCAAAGACAGATTGGGCAGTAATTACCCAGACTGGATTTTCCCAGCTTGCTTTCAACTAGGCCTCAGAATCAGAATATTGTCCTGTACAAGATGGACAAGGATCAGCCAATATTGTACAATTATAGATTTATACAGCAGAAAAATGGGCTTTTCAGCTTATGATTATCCTGCTGATCTTTCTGCCCATCCCACTCTGTATTCTTCTACCCTCGCCTATTTAAGCTCCTTTCTAAATGTTTCTTTCTAAAAAAAACAATGGTTGTATCTGATTCCATCATCTCATCTATCTGCACATTTTATATATCAACCACTGTCTTCATAAAAAATTGTCCTTTGATCCCCTATATTACTTTTTCCCTTCACTTTAAACCTGTGCTCTCCCACTTTTGATACTCCTTGCATGTGAAAAAAGAAGAATATATCTACCCTATTCATGCATCTAATGATTTTAAACAACCTCTATCAAGTCAGACTTCAGTTTCAGTCTCTCCAGGAAAAGCAAACCTTTCTTATTGAATGTCTCCTATAACTACAGTCCTCCAATCCAGGCATTATGCTTATGAATCCCCTCTACACCCTCTCAAATTGGTCTGATGGAACAGATTGGAGGGTGGTAGTGGAGTGCTGTTTCTCAGATAGCTGCTAATGTAGCCAGTGGGGTAGGATCAATGTCTGTTTCTCTGCTGTTGTCATCTGCATTAATGACTTGGAGGTGGATACAGGTGGCAGGATTAATAAGTTTGCAGATGACACCAAAATTGGTAGAGTGCCGGACAGTGAAGATTACAGTGTTGTAGAAACTAGACTATTTTCATCCCAAGATTATATCTCCCAAATAATGTGCATTATAATCCATTCTCCTTTATTATTTGTCATATGTATTAACAATTTGGAAGAGAATGTGAGTGGTATGACTAACAAGTTTGTAGGTGAGACCAAAACTGCAGTAGAGTGGACAATGAGAAAAGTTACAATGGGATCTAGATCAAATGGGAAAGTGAATGAAGGAAGAGCAGATGAAAATTGACTCAGACAAGCACAAAGTGAAGTATTTTGAGAAGCTGGATCTGGCTAAGCCATACTCAGTGTATGCATGACCCAGGGAGTGTTATTGAACATTTAAGTATAGATGAAATACACAGTTCCCTGAAGGTGGAGACACCAGTACACAGCGAGGTGAAGAAATCCAATGGTATGCTTGCTTTCATCAGCCAAAGCATTCAGTATGGGTGTTGGGATGTCATTTACAGTTTTACAAATCATTGATTTGGCCTCTTGAAGAGATGTGCACACCCTACAGGAAGGATGCTGTAGTGATTGAGAGGGTGTGGAAGAAATTCATCAAGATATTGGCTGGAGTGGAGGGCTGTAATTACAAGGAAATACAGATAGGCAGGATTTATTCTCAATGGAACATAGGAGGCTGAAAGGTGACCTTACACAGGTTTATAAAATTATGAAAGGCATCATATTTTGGATTGGATGGGATATATATCAGAATCTTCTTCCCCAAGGCAGGACAATGCAAAACTAGAGGGCAGAGGTTTTAGATGAGGGGGAGAATTTTAAACTAAGGGACAAGTTTTTACACACAGAGGGTAGTGAATATCTAGAATGGGATGCCAGAGAAGGTGGTGATGGAAATGGATAAAATTTACAACATTTAAACAGGTACTTGAACAGGAAAGGGGCACCGATCTAATGCAGGCAAACAGAATTGGCATCACAGTCATCATGGACAAGGCGAGTCCAGTTCTGAGCTGAATATTTCTGATTCAGTTATTCAGTTGCTGCTTTCATTGAGGATACATCTGAAGTTACCACAGGGGATCTGGAAGTTCTGCTGGTGGACACCACCAAATTGAAACCCCAATTTATAATGGTCACATTAGCTGTATTCACAGAATGCCACAGATTCAAGATTCTTTGTCATTTTTCAGTAGATGAGTGTAAAGGAGAACTGAATGATTTCTACTCTGGATCTGATGCAGGATAAGAAAACACAATAAGCATAAAAGATACAAATAAAAAAGCACAACAAATATAAATATGAAAGCAATCCTATGAAACGCAATCTACAAGTATTTAGTTATGACTGTATATACACAAGATTAGCTTATATTAGACTGATTGTATGTACATAAAGTGACAGAAGGTGCAGGAGTATCTGTACACAAGGTGAATCTGACAAGAAATGATAAGTGACTCTCGGCAAGAGGAAACCTTGGTAGCAGCGTGGCATACAAAAACAGTAGGACAATGACTGTCAGAGTAGGCGTGATGTGTGGAGTGCAAACAAAGTTGCGGTGCATGGGGGTACAAAATGTGCTGAGGGGCTGATGTGGATGAAGTGGTGGTGGGGTTGATGGGTAAGTTAATGGGTGGAGGTGTCAATCAGCCTGACAACTTGGGGGAAGAAACTAGTGGGCCTGGTGTGAAAACTGATTAGCCTCTTCTCCTGTTGGGAGTGGGACAAACAGACCATAAGAGGGTGGGCAGGATCCTTCATGAAATTGGTCCTTCATCACCTTGGAGGAGCATTGAGCCTTGTTGGCAGGGCCATGTCCATACTCCCAGTCCATGAAACTCTGCACCAGGTCCAAATGTACAATTTTCTCCAGTTTATTACGATCAGTCCCTGTTTGGCGGGCTTTCTTTGTGGAATTGACAGATGTTCCTCTTCTGAGAGAGGCTGAGACTGCCGAATCTGCAGTCCTGCTACAAGACCAGCGCCTCACTGCAACAGCATGTCTGCCAGGTGCCAGAGGCGCCCACACACTTCTGGGTGAGTCACAGACTGTGGGAGAGAAACAGGGAAAGTGATGCCAAACCATGAGGGCTTGTCAGAGCAGGCAGATTACTCAAGGCTAAGAACAGTTCTTTGCATGTCAGGATTTGTGAGGAGGACAGGCCATTCTGCTCTGCGGTCACAGTTTGTCACCAAATAAGCCCAAAGCACATTTGCCCAACATGATCAAAATAATCTTGATTCCCTTATTTGCATTTTGGAATCATCAGCTGACCCCAATCACCTTGTGCATTGGAGCCTGTGTACAGGATCGAAAGAAACTGCACTGGAGTCTTTGTAGAGGCTCGACCAGCTCCATCGTGGTCACAAGCTTCCACACCATCAAGGAAATCTTCAATAGGCATTGCATTAAAAAGGTGGTTTCCATTATTAAAGACCTCACCATCTGGGATAACCCCTCTTCTCATTAGTACCATCAGGGAGGATGTTAAGGAGTACCTCCTCTCTGATGGCAGTAACTCAATGTTTTAGGTACAGCTTGTTCCCCTCAACTATTAGATTTCTGAGCAGTCTGTGACCCATGAACACTACCTCAATATTCCCCTTTTGTACTAATGATTAATTTTATTTTTTTATTCCAAATTATTGTTAAAGTCTTTGCACTGTACTGATATCACAAAACAAATTTCATGATGTGTTAGTAATTACATGTCTGATTCTGATTTTCAGTTTCAACCCCTGTATGTGTTTGAAAGTGCTTTCTGATCTCATGTCTGACTGGTGTAGAATACAATAGAACTTTGTCATTACTCAAGACAATTCAAGCAAGATGTGTTTACAATGCACGCAATACTGCTTAATTTTTTTCCAAATTCGCATCCAACAAGTGACTTTGACAGTCCATAACATTCAAAAATCATTGGCAAGCCAGGGTGTGATATTTTTCAGCTGCACAACAGCCCTCAGGAAGAAGCTGCTTTTCCCCAGTCTGTTTGTCTCCATCGATAAAAGTTGGGCAGCAATTTTTGGGAGAGATTAGGTACCTCAGGTTGTATAGTCTCACAATAACTCTAAACTCACAATTATGTCCTTTTGTTATTGATTCTACCACACAGAAACACTTCTCTTCATCAACCAAACATATTACACTCCCCTTAACACTCAGAGGAGTTGGTATCATACCACAAGGTGCCATCATAATTTAATTTAAAACCCCCTCTAGAAAAACTGGGCAGTCGTGCAAATCTGTAGTTCCAAGAAGCCCAGTTTCTGAGCCTAAGATTCACCAGATGTGTCCCTAGGCTGGTTATCTAAGCACAATCAGCTCTAGACCATCAGCACTCAGCCTAGTCTAAATTACTCTTGCCAAACTTGGGCTTTGCCCTCCACTGTAAACCAGATGCCCTCATCTGCCCTAAATTAGCTGGTGTCCATCTTTTCTGAAGATGGTGTAACCTGTGTGGGAGGAGTTTTATAGTGAAAAAGCTGCTGCTTTGGAATGGTTCCACTCTCTCAGCCTCAAAAATTTTGGTCCAATGGTACAAAAAAAATCATCATGACTGGGGACTTCCATGGCTGCAGTGGATAGGCATGACACCGCCTGTGCCTTGTCATGCCCTTTGCTCTCCATAAAGCATACCAACACCACCTTCCTGACCATTTGATCTTGTAGTTGATCTCATCCACCCAGTCTGCCGGAAATGACTTCGCATGCTGGGGCAGGCGTAACACTATCTCACTCGGGTTGGAGGTTCCTGGTTACACTCATCTGGTTTCGCCCGCCTGTCCAAGCGGTGTACCAGGGTGTGGCCACTGCCGCATGCAAACTGTTACTTAGAGCCACAGGCAGGTGGGGACCAAAGGTGGACAAGCTGCCCTGGATGGAGCACAACAAGCCCACCACCAGGGGTGGTGTATGGATGGAATTAACCTCAAGAGATCTACAACCCCCTTGCTCACTCAGTCCCTCAAGGTGGGGATTGTGCACCTGCATTGCAGAACATTGAGAGTTTACAGCAAAATGTAAACATGGTCTCAGCTGACATCCCAGAATTGGACGTGCGCAACAGCTGTTTTGGAGGTGCTCCGATTCAGATGAAACACTGGATCAAGGCTCCAGTCCTCCTTTCGTTCGTGTGAACAGAGAGCTCAGCCTTGTTGCCCCTGTCCTACTTGACAGGACGGTATGATAGAAACTTTGCCCAGGAGGAAGCAGAAACTATTGGCCATGACAACACCCGAGGCTGAACTCAATGAACGTACAACATTCTTCCAGGGCTTTACAAGGTAGATACAGAATTGATGTTTCCCCAGCCCAGTGTGTCCAGAAACAGACATTACCATCTCAAAATAATGGACAAACCTTTCAAGATATAGAAGGAGACATCTCTTCACCTAAAGGAAAGGGAACCTTTGATCACCAAGAAAGCAACAGAGGCTCTATCAGTCAGAATAAAGATAGAAATCAATTGAATTTTATAGATTAAGGGGATCACAGGATTAAGTGGTAAGCTATTACACATGATCTTATTGAATGGCAGAACCAACTGAATCCTGCTGTAAATTATATTCATTCCTCGTGGACTCTCTTGTCCATATAACAATCCAGTGCAGTAGCAGGCCCTTGGAGCCCATGCTGATCATGATGCCCATCTACATGAATCCCATTTAAAACAGAAGCTGACGTACTGTGGTCACTCATGTCATACTCTGCTATTGCTGTGGCAGGTTGACCAGCAGTGCAACATCACTACAGAAAAAAAACAGGGTAACGTGCCTTAATGATGGCTACTGACCAGTGGCTCGAACATCTATCATCATGAAATGCTTCAAGAGGCTGGTCATGGCATGCATCAGCTCCAGCTTTCTAGACAATGTTCACCCACTGCAATTTGTCTATCGCTGAAACGGGTCTATGGCGAATGCCATCTCCCTGGCCCTACACTCTGGACAGCAAAAAAAAACACCTACATCAAATTGTTCATTAACTACATTTCTGCCTTCAATACTTTTATTCTAAGGAAACTTAGCATTAAATCCAAACCCTGGGAGTTAATACCTCCTTCTGTAACTGGATTATTGACATTTTCACTAACAGACCAGTCAGTAAGGATAGACAGCAACACCTCTGCCATGATCATTATAAATACTGGTGCTCCTCAAGATTGTGCTCTCAGCCTCCAACTCTGCAGACTATACACTTGTAACTGTTAGGCCAGAGTCTGCTCTAATTCCATCTACGCTTGCAGATGATACCACTGTAGTGGGCCATGTCTCAAATAACAGTGGACTACAGGAAGAAGGTACAGAGCTCAGTAACATAGTGTTATGATAATCTTTCCCTCAATGTCAACAAACAATCTAGAGATTAACCAGAAAGAGGAGCAGTGCACGTGCTCCTTTCTACATCAATAGTGTTCAGGTTGAGGGGGTTGAGTTTCAAGTTTCTAGATGTGAACATCGCCAATAACCTATCCTGCTCTAACCTCTGTCAGAGCCAAGAAAGCTCACCAACTCCTCCATTTCCTCAGGAATCCAAATAAAGCTGTCATATCCCTGTCAATCCTTACCAATTTTATCAATAGATAGATAGATAGATATACTTTATTGATCCCGAGGGAAATTTGGTTTTGTTACAGCTGCACCAACCAAGAATAGAGCATAAATATAGCAATACAAAATCCACAAACAATCAAACAACAATATGCAAACTATGCCAGATGGAAATAAGTACAGGACCAGCCTATTGGCTCAGGGTGTCTGACCCTCCATGGGAGAAGCTGCAAAGTTCAATGGCCACAGGCAGGAACAACCTCCCGTGACGTCCAGTGTTGTATCTCGGTGGAATATGGCTGGAGTCCAACAGCAAAAAGTTCAATATCCGGTCTACAAACACGTTCCTCAATTGTAATATGACCACAATTGCACCATCTATTGTTAACCAGAACAGCAAGCCCCCAACTCCTTTACGTTTACGGCTCTCAGTGCACTTCCGGTCAGCCTGAATGATCAATGCACCATAGAAAGCATTGTCTGGAGACAAGACAGCTGAGTATGGCATCTGCTCTGCATGTGACAGCAAGGAACTGCAGAGAGTTATGGACTAAGTTTTTACCCTTAATTGATCATATTATTCAACTTTCATTTAAATGGTCTCCATTATATTTAACTTTGATTGGTCGTATTAATGCAGTTAAGATGTTTATTCTGCCAAAATTTTTATATGTATTTCAAGCATTACCGATTATTTTTCCAACATCTTTTTTTGACAAAGTTGACTCTAAAATTTCTTCATTTATTTGGCAAAATAAAAACCCGAGACTGGGTAAAATACATTTACAGTAAGCTAAGAGAGATGGAGGTTTAGCATTACCTAACTTTAGATTCTATTATTGGGCAATTAATATTCGACACATGAAATTCTGGTTACTTGACCAAGATACACTATCCATTCCTAAATGGGTAGTATTGGAATTACAATCTGCTCAAGGTTATGCACTTGGCTCTATTTTAGGTTCTTCTCTTCCTTTTGATTTGAAACGCCACAAACAGGTCTGTAACCCGATAGTTAAATATACCTACGTATTTGGTTTCAATTCCGAAAATTTTTCGATCTTAATCAATTTGGGCTTGCGATTCCTATTTTAGGCAACATATTTTTTCCTCCTTCTTCCACGGATCGTGCTTTTCAAATTTGGAAGACCAAGGGTATTTCACGGTTTTTGGATTTATTTTTAGATGGTTCCCTTATGTCTTTTGAACAATTATCTAACAAATATAACTTATCAAGAATACATTTTTTTAGATATGTTCAAGTTAGAAATTTCCTAAGTACTATACTTTCTTCCTTTCCAACGCTACCTCCTACATATAATTTAGATACTATAATTAACCTTAATCCATGTCAGAAAGGTGCAACGGCTATTATTTATAATACTATTATGAAACTTAGGAAAGCTCCATTTGGTAAGATCAGGTCAGATTGGAAACAGGATGTGGGCTTTATTATTTCGGCGGATGACTGGGTGCAGATTTTACAACTAGTCAATACTTCCTCTATCTGTGCTAAACATTCCCTAATTCAATTTAAAGTTGTCCATAGAGCACATATGTCCAAAGATAAATTAACTCATTTCTATTCTCATATTAATCCTTTTTGTGACAGATGTCAGGGGGAGATAGCCTCTTTAACTCATATGTTTTGGTCTTGCCCTACTCTGGAAACTTTTTGGAGAGACATTTTTAATATTATCTCAAAGGTATTGAATATAGACATCTTTCCCCATCCTATTACTGCTATCTTTGGATTACCTAAAATTTCCAGTAATCTTTCTCCTTCAGCCCGTAGAATGATTGCATTTCTTACTTTAATGGCAAAAAGATGTATTTTACAACATTGGAAAGAGACTAATGCTCCAACTACGTCCTTTTGGTTTTCCCAGAGGATACTATGCTTAAATTTCGAGAAAATCAGAAGTAATCTTTATGATTCTTCAGTTAAATTCGAACAGACCTAGAGATCTTTCATTCAACATTTTCATTTAATGTAATTTTTTTTCTCTCGGTCCATATTTATATTCCCTTCTTGCTTTTTAACTGTTTTTAATGGAGGTCGGGTTTGAGGACATGATTGTTTTAAGTTGTTTAACTCTACTTGATTCCTAGTTAGCCCATTGCTTTGCTTTGCTTTTTAGATTAGTTTCACAGTGGGTTTTTTTGGGGGGTTTTTTTGGGTCTTTTTTTTCCTTATTGATATATGTAAAAATTAGTATACTATTATACTACCTTGTTATTTTTTGTTTAAACTGCACTGTTTGTATTAATTTTTTCTGTATTAATATTTCCTGTAATATATTATATTGTAACAGTGTATTAGTGCCTATATGGTTTACCTTTTGTGTACTAATTCAATAAAAAGATTTAAAAAGAAAGAGAGTTATGGACACAGCTCAGCACATCACAGGAACAATCCTTCCCTCTTTGGACTCAGTCTGTACTTCTCACTGCCTCAGTAAAGCAGCCAGCAAAGACCCTACCTGTTGTGTATTTACAATATTACTCAAATATTAAATGTTGTTGATTAAGCATTCTTTGTTTATATAAACGTGGGTTACATGTAAAAATACGTGAACTGGCAATAAGTTATTTTTAGAAAGCAAATCCGAGGTGGCTGCTGACCTGTTGAAGAGGAGCAAGATGTTCAAACTAAGAAGGATGCACAGAGAGGAACAGCAAGTAAAAAATTAACACAGCATGTCAAGTTTTCTTTCTTAAAAAAAACAGTGCAGTACATATTCTTAGGAAGGGAAGGCACAATTGAGTATTAATGTCAGAAAATGGACAAATTCTTGGGTGCATAAAGAGTGAGTAGTGGGTGATAATAATCATTTAAAAAAGAGTAGAAATTGCTGGCTACATTGGAAAAAAATGATTACACAAGAGATAACTGGAATATGTATACTAAGCTAATTGAACAGCATTTTGAAGCAAATTAAAAAGCCAATGAGAAACAAGTACCAATTTTGCTGAGTGTACTGGGTTTAAAGGCATACAGTTTGCTTTGAAGATTGAATACTCCAAACCAGCAGAAGAGAACTTTGCTGATATTGTGAAAGTAATGCAGGAACATTTAGAACTGAAGTCATTGATGATTACAGAGCACGTTAGGTTTCATAAGCAGAATCAAAATGGAGGGGGGTCCATTTCAGCTTACATGGCTGAAATGAAGAGATCGAGCATTGTTAGTTAAATGGTGGACTTGATGTACTGAGCGATCATTTAGTTTGTGGAACCTTACAAGAAAGAATTCAAAAACAATTCCTAACTGAAGCATCTTACATTTACAAGAACAGTTGAAATTGCTGTATCAATGGAAATGGCAGACAGAAATGCAATTGAGTTGCAGTCAGGAATGAAAGTCAATGTGAACAAAATTGCAAATTCTGGCTGAACAAGTTGTGTCACCATTATGCCAGGAGCTCATGTACAGCAGACCAATGCAGATTTAAAGGTGAAATTTTCAGAAAATGCAACAAAGTACGTCACATACAAAGAGCATGTTGAGCAGACAAAATAAATGGTCTGTCCAGGGAAGTGAAAAAGATAAAAAGTCAAGTTGCAGTTCCAAAAAGATCACTAATCTTAATACTGCTGATGAAAAATATGACAACGATGAGAGTGGCAGAGGACTGGCTAGCCTTGAGAGTTACAAAGTGAAAACTAGCTGTAAACAAGCGATACAGATTACACCAGAAGCGAATGGTAAATTAATTAAAATGGAATTGGACACTGGTTCAGCTGCTTCAGGCATTCCACAAAATGTATTTGAATGGCATTTCAAAGATACTAAACTAAAGCTTACAGATATCCAACTAAGACTTATACTGGAGAAAAGATAACTCCTGTGGGAATAACATTTGTAACAGTGAAATACAACAACCAACAAGCCACATTGAGCTTATATGTCATAAAAACAAGAGAGCCAGCATTGTGGGGTCATGAGTGACTGAAGCAACTATGACTTGACTGGAGATCCATCCATCATTTGCATGCCACATCCCCTTCAATGAAGCCATCTGAAAGCAGATGTTGGCTCAACTATCTCTATGCTGAACACCATGAACCATTGCCCAACACAGGACAAACAGATGTTGATGCCAACCTCTGCCTTTGGTTGGAAAGCATATTGGACCAAGAAGGACCATGCTACTCAGAGTCATGAAAGTGATGAAAGCAGTGGTCTGACTACGACAGTGTTTGTAGGAACGTATCTGAGAAAGCTTCTGGTATGTTAATTAAGCGGTTGCTTTCACAGTGTCACCTGGTTTTTAAGCTGGAAGAGAGTTCAGGGAATTTTAGGAAAGTTACAAGTATTTGGCTTTTGTGAGTATAAAGGACCAGAATCTACTCTGCATGCATGAAGGTTATTGCATGTACTGCAAGTGGCAGACAAAAAACCAACTTGTAAAAGACCAAAGGCCAGCTGGATGAGTGGAAGGCCAAAATGAAAGTAGTCAGTGGAGATATGAAAGCAGAGGATTTGTCAGATGATGTTGTGGATGAGGAAACCAAGAGGAGAGATCAGATTGTAAAGGGAGCAACAGAAGAACTAATAGGAAAATACTCTAGTGAACTAAATAAACCTTCCTGAGATCAAGATGCACAAGCTAGAAGAGAAGATGCTACCACTGGCAGAACAACTTCCTGTAGTGTCAGAGCCACCTCCTACAACCACCATGGAGAACACCACAGAACTGAGGTTGCTTCACAACCACAAGTCTCACCTCCTAAGCAAGGGATCCCCTTTGTCAGGAAAGACATTATCTCACAAGAGTAAGAAATCCTCTACAGTGATTAAATCTTCAGACCCGAATGGGACAATTTAAAACTTACTATGCTGTGGATGTCTGTATACAAGACCATAAGATGTACGAGCAGAATTAGGCTGTTTGGCTCATCATGTGCTCCAGCATTCAATCATGGCAGTTTATATAGTAGTTGTATTATATAGTAAATTTTGTATATAGTTGAGATGCATTCTCTATTGAGTTAGAGTTTATAGCTAAGCAGGAAGGAGTGTAATGTATTTAACATTGAGCATTATTGTTATTATGTTGTTGATTAAGCATTCTTGATTGAGCAAAGTCAAGATGGTGCTAAACGGCAACTCCTTTGCTTACATCTTTGGAAATAGCTCTATTTCTATCTTTAATATCTCTTTTTCCCCCTCCCCTTTACAACGTTCATTTGAAGACCCTGACCTGGAGTTGCACTAACTTCAGTTCCTTGTGGGAATGGGACCCGCTCTCAGGGCCTCACGACTCTCCACTTTTTGATATCCCAAGGACACAGTCTGGAAGACCAGCATGCCTTCAGGGTTCTGGGTTTTTGTGGCTCTGGGGACGGGCTGATTCTGGGCCGGTGCCCCTGACTGAAGCATCGTGGGAGAACATGGAACATCGGGAGCAGCTGGTCAGCTGCCAGGGGTTGTGTCTCCAGAGAGCTGTGCCTTTCTGGTGCCCAGTCTCTGGGCGCCGAGCTCAGAAAAGCTGGCACAACAGACTTCTAACATGATAAATCAGTGAGTTGTTTGTCATGTCTCTCCTCTCACTGTGAAACAGGGACACCTTTTTCCCCTCATTAGGGGGAGAGAGAGCACTTGTGGTATTTCAAATTACCAGCTGAATGAGTAGTTTTTGGGGTACTGCAAGTCTGTGTCTTTAACATTGCTTGCTGCATGCTTGAGTGCTCGATGAAGGGCGCGGATGCTTTTTTTTATTACTGATGGGGGCAGGGGGAAATTGACTTACAGCTGCTTGTGCATTGGACGGGGGAGCTGGGGTGCATTTGGGGTTCTAATTTTTAAACTGTCATTCATTCTTTGGGGCACTCTGTTTTCATGGATGTTTGTAAAGAAAAAGAATTTCAGGATCTATGTTGTATACATTTCTGGCATTAAATATACCTATTGATTGATCTATTGAATTATTTAACTTATTTGTATACAGAGCAGAATAGTCCCTCCTGGCCCTTTGAGCCGTGCTGCCCTGCAATCCCCCGACTTAACCTTAGCCTAATCACAGGACTATTCACAGTGACCAATTAACCTTCCAAACAGTACACCAGAGCACTTGGAAGAAACCAACACAATCACAGGGAGAACATACAAACTCCTTACAGACACTGGTGGCTATTGAACACAGATTGTCTGTACTGTAAAACATGCTGCTAACCACTATGCTACAGTGCTTCCCTATTTGTTTAATTACAGATTATATGCAAATTGTATACTTCATATTACTGTTGATATGTGCACATCTCACTTAAAGTAAACATGAAGTTAGACTCACATTTCAGACATCCCATGTCTTCCTATGAATTGGTTTAATGTTTTGAAGTTACAAAACAAAACACCACCCTTTCCTAACATTCTCTCATCTCTTCTCTCTCATTGGGCAGATGATACAAGAGCCTGAGAGTACATACCAGGCTCAAGGACACTGTCATAAGACTCTTGGCTTGACCTCTTCTATGACAGACCGGTTAGCCTGACGTTGGTGGTGGGGAAAATGCTAGAGTCAGTTATCAAAGATGTGAGAACAGCACATTTGGAAAGCGGTGAAATCATCGGACAAAGTCAGCATGGATTTGTGAAAGGAAAATCATGTCTGACGAATCTCATAGAATTTTTTGAGGATGTAACTAGTAGAGTGGATAGGGGAGAACCAGTGGATGTGGTATATTTGGATTTTCAGAAGGCTTTTGACAAGGTCCCACACAGGAGATTAGTGTGCAAACTTAAAGCACATGGTATTGGGGGTAAGGTATTGATGTGGATAGAGAACTGGTTGGCAGACAGGAAGCAAAGAGTGGGAATAAACAGGACCTTTTCAGAATGGCAGGCAGTGACTAGTGGGGTTCCGCAAGGTTCAGTGCTGGGACCCCAGTTGTTTACAATATATATTAATGACTTAGATGAGGGAATTAAATGCAGCATCTCCAAGTTTGCGGTGACACGAAGCTGGGCGGCAGTGTTTGCTGTGAGGAGGATGCTAAGAGGATGCAAGGTGACTTGGATAGGTTAGGTAAGTGGGAAAATTCATGGCAGATGCAATTTAACGTGGATAAATGTGAGGTTATCCACTTTGGTGGCAAAAACAGGAAAACAGATTATTATCTGAATGGTGGCCAATTAGGAAAAGGGGAGGTGCAACGAGACCTGGGTGTTATTATACACCAGTCATTGAAAGTGGACATGCAGGTACAGCAGGCGGTGAAAAAGGTGAATGGTATGCTGGCATTCATAGCAAGAGGATTCGAGTACAGGAACAGGGAGGTACTACTGCAGTTGTGCAAGGCCTTGTTGAGACCACACCTGGAGTATTGTGTGCAGTTTTGGTCCCCTAATCTGAGGAAAGACATTCTTGCCATAGAGGGAGTAAAAAGAAGGTACACCAGATTGATTCCTGGGATGGCAGGACTTTCATATGATGAAAGACTGGATCAACTAGGCTTATACTCATTGGAATTTAAAAGATTGAGGGGGGATCTTATTGAAACATATAAAATCCTAAAGGGATTGGACAGGCTAGATGCAGGAAGATTGTTCCTGATGTTGGGGAAGTCCAGAACAAGGGGTCACAGTTTGAGGATAAAGGGGAAGCCTTTTAGGACTGAGATGGGGAAAAACTTCTTCACACAGAGAGTGGTGAATCTGTGGAATTCTCTGCCACAGGAAACAGTTGAGGCCAGTTCATTGGCTATATTTAAGAGGGAGTTAGATATGGCCCTTGTGGCTAAAGGGATCAGGGGGTATGGGGGGGAAGGCTGGTACAGGGTTCTGAGTTGGATGATCAGCCATGATCATACTGAATGGCAGTGCAGGCTCGAAGGGCTGAGTGGCCTACTCCTGCACCTATTTTCTATGTTTCTATGGATTCTTGGCCTCACAATCTACTTCATTATGATCCTGCACCTTATTGCTTACCTGCACTACATCTTTTGTAGCTTTACACTATGCCACATTGATATTGTTTTACATTATTCTAACTGAATGTTCTATATAATAATTTAATCAGTATCTACAGTATGCAAGTCAGGCTTTTGGTTCATGCGACAATAATAAGTCAATATCAATTCATCCTGAAAACAGCCTGTGTATGACAGTATGCACCAGCATAGGAGACTGTTCAGTGCAGGCAAGCATGGTGCACTTCAAGCTTGGTGTTGTAAAATGCTGATTTATTGCAATTAGGTTCAGAGCTAATCAATAAGTTCAATTATTAGCAATTAGCGAAGAGAAATAGTTTACAGTATGCAAGTATCCCAGTCCTAGGAATCATCAATAGTCCTTGACACCATTTGGCCAAGTTTGAAATAAAACAATTCTGATGAGAAAACAAAACAATGTTCTCACATCCCTTCTGCAGTTCCACAGATGCATCATCAACAAATCTTCTGGTCTGATCCTAGGGACCCCTTCCAACTCCAGTCCATGGACATTCTCTCTATCAATGGCAAAAATTTCCTTATCTTGTATATCAAGCAACATCTGTCATGTGATAAGCCCTGTTTGTCACATGACAAATCACAACAGCAAACAAGCTTTAATCAAGCTGTTTAACACATTAAACATTATAGCACAGATTTCTTTAACAAAGTCATATCACAAAGTGATGATAAACTATAAACATGTACATCATAAAAAAGTATCACTCTTAAACCAATTACAAGTTCTTGATGTCTTCTACAATTTCTTACAGTTAGTCTGTGTGAAATCAAAGGGCTTGCAAAATTTGGGGGGGGGGGGGTGGAATTCAATGTTTACATAGTCCACAAAATGCCAGCACCTGGGGAGGGTTGTAGAACAGAGTGACCATGGTACCCTGAAAGTGTTGTCACAATTGGACAGGGTGGGGAAATTATTTGGGATTGAGTGGATCCCTGACTGGAATTACCATTGTAGAAGACATTGGTGAGGCCACATTTGGGGTATTTGAATGTGGAATTCAGAAAGCCTAAAATGAGGTCACACCAGTCCTCTTAGAGGGATCAAAAGTGGAGAGAGTGAGCAAACTCAAGTTCCTGGGTGTCAAGATCTGAGGATCTAATCTAGATCCAATGTATCGATGCATCTATAAAGAAAGCAAGACAAAAGCTACATTTCATTAGGAGTTTGAGGAGGTTTGGTTTGTCACCAAAAACACTCAAATTTCTAGAAATGTACCATGGAGAGCATTATAACTGACTGCATCACTGTCTGGTACAGGAGTAGGGGATGGTGCAGCAGATAAACTGCACAGAACTGATGCAAGCTGCAGAGAGTCAGCACCATTGCGAGCACTCGCCTCTGTAGTATCCAGGACATCTTCGAGGAGCATAACTCAGAAAGGTGGCATTTATCATTGAGGACCTCATCACCCAGGATATGCCCTCCTCTCACTGTTACCACCAGGAAAGAGGAACTGAAGCCTGAAGGCACACACTCAGTGATTCAGGAACAGCTTCTTCCTCTCTGCCATCTGATTTTGTGAACAGACATTGCAAAATGAAATTAAAAATTTATATATATCCTCTATTCACCTCCCCCCACAAAGTTTTCATGTTTTTATAACATTGAATCACAGTGGATTTAATTTGGCTTTTTGACACTGATCAACAGAAAAGATTTTTTTTCATGTCAAAGTGAAAACACATGCTACAAATTGGTCTAAATTGATTACAATTATTAAACATAAAATAATTGATTGCATAATTACTCACCCCCTTCAAGTCAGTATTTCATAGATGCACCTTTGGCAACAATTACAACCACAAGACTATGGTCTATCAGCTTTGCAGTGTCCAGATGAGACATGTTCCCCAATTCTTCATTATAAAACTGCTCAAGCTCTTTCAGATTGCATAGCAATTGTGAGTGAACAGCCCTTTTCCAAGTCCAGCCACAAATTATCAATTGGATTGAGGTCTGGACTCTGGCTTGGCCACTCCAGGACATTAACTTGGTTATTTCTAAGCCTTTCCTATGTAGCTTTGGGCTTTATGCTTGGGGTTATCTTGATGGAAAACAAATCTTCTCCCAAGTCACTGTTCTCTTGTGGACTACATCAGGTTTTTCTCCAGTATTTCCCTGTATTTTACTGCATTCATTTTACTCTCCACCTTCACAAGCCTTCCAGGGCCTGCGGCACTGAAGTATTACTACAGCATGATGCAGCCACTGCCATGTTTCACTGCAGGGATGGTGTGTATTGATGATATGCCGTGTTTGGCTTACACTGAACAGAGCATTTGTCATATGGCCAAAAAGCTCAACTAGTTTCATCAGACCATAGAACCTTCTTCCAGCTGACTTCAGAGTCTCCCACATGCCTTCTGATAAACTCTAGCTGAGATTTCATGTGAGTTTTTTTCCCCAACAGTGACTTTCAATTTGCCACTCTTCTATAAAGCTGCGACTGGTGAAGCACAAGTTGTTGTTTACACAATGTCCCCCATCTCAGCCACTGAAGCTCATAACTCCTCCAGAGTTGTCATGGGTCTCTTGATGGCCTCTCTCACTAGTCCCCTTCTTGTGTGGTCACTTAGTTTTTAAAAAAATTATCTGTTCTAGGCAGATTAACAGCTGTACCATATTCTTTCCATGTCTTGATTGATTTAACTGTACTCTAAGGGGTATTCAGTGACTTGGAAATTTTCTTGAATCCATCTCCTGACTTGTGCTTTTCAATAGCCTTTACACAGAGTTACTTAGAGTTTTCTTTTGTCTTCATGGTGTAATTTTTGGCCAGGATACTGACTCACCAGCAACTGGACCTTCCTGATACAGGTGTATTTTTACTACAATCAATTGAATCAACTTGACTGCACACAGGTGATCTCCATTTAACTAATTATGTGACTTCGAAAACCAGTGATGATTTAGTGTGTCATATTAAAGGGGGTGAGAACATGCAATCAGTTATTTTGTGTTTTATATTTGTAATTAACTTAGATCACTTCGTAGACATCTGTTTTCACTTTGGACTTCTTATAGGTACTATATATATTACATATATATATATACACATATAGATACTGTAATAAAGTTTTTTTCTCTCTGTTGTTGTGTATTGCATGGTACTGCTGCTGCACAGTTAACAAATTTCACAACATATGCCAGTGATATTAAATCTGATTCTGGTTTGGACACCCTGCAATAAGAAAGATGTTAATAATCTAGAAAAAGTGCAGAGGAGATTTACTAGAATATTGCTGGGACTTGGGGGACTGAGTTATGGAGAGAGTTTGGGCAGGCCGGGACTTTTCTATTGTAGCGTAGGAGAATGAGAGGTGATTTATAGAACTGTTTAAACTCATGAATAGTCAATGTGCCATCTTTTCCCTAGATTTGGGGAATCAGGAACTAAAGAGCATAGGTTTGATGTGAGAGGGGAAAGATTTATAGGGAATCTGAGGGGCAACATTTTCACCCAGAGTGTGGCATATATACAGAATGAGCTGCCAGAGAAAGTGGTTGAGACAGATGCATTAGCAGCATTTAGAAAGTTCTTGGATGGATATGTGGATAAATTGGTAAATTTAGGAAAGATTTAGAGGGACATGGGCCAAACATCAGTTATGAGATTAGCTTAGATGGGAATCTTGGTCAGTATAGACCAGTTGAGTCTGTGTCATTACACAATCAAATATGTTTCGTCTTGGCATCCTTACACCTCCAAACCTTCTTTCTCCAGTGCCCATGGAGACATCCTCTCTTCACTTATTACTATCATGGCTTTGAATCCACAATCAACCTCCCCAGCCTTCTCTTCTGAGAGTGATTGTCCAAACTTTTCTCACCTCCCTCTATTGTAGTGTATAAGACCAAATATATATTTGCCATGCAAACTGCACATCTATTTACTGTATAAATTGCTAATATAATGGGTGGCAAGGACATTTAACTTGATTTAAAATTGCAATCCCTTGAATTCCTCTTAGGCTGCAGAATTGTGAGATAATAACTGAATTGTTGTTGGGGTTCCAGTTACAATAGATAAAACAAGTGTGTCTCATAAACATGTGCAGTAACCTGTGTGGGCGGCCAGAACAGCATTCCTTCTTGTTCCATTTAATCAATACAGGTAACACTTGATTGATGCACTGTGCATCCATCGGCACAGTCTGAGGTCCTCCCATCTGTACCCTGAGCAGTTTCAAGAGGCAATACAACTTCATGCACAGAATTTTCAATTAACTGTTAAAGAAGCTTGAAGAACATAAATGCAATACAAACGGGTATATAATGACTCATTACAGTTAAATCTAATTTACACACTTTATCTTTAACAATGTTTATTATATAGGCATCCGTTAGTTTCATGAGACCATGGATTTGCGCCTTGGAAGGTTTCCAGGGCTCAGGCCTGGGCAAGGTTGTATGGAAGACCGGCAGTTGCCCATGCTGCAAGTCTCCCCTTTCCATGGCACTGATGTTGACCAAGAGAAGGGCATTAGGACCCATACAGCTTGGCACCAGTGTCATTGCAGAGAAATGTGTGGTTAAGTGTATTGCTCAAGGACACAATTGCCTCAGCCAAGGCTCGAACTAGCGACCTTCAGATCACTAGACGAACGCCTTAACCACTTGGCCATGCACCAACAGTGTTTATAATTTGATCTAAAACACCTACACTTTGGTTTCACTTTCTGGGCAGTTGAGTTACCACAGTTAACAATCACATAGTGGACATTGCAACAAGCTTTAATAGTGCATATGGGATGGATATCATTGATGCATTTACCAACTGAGGCTTAGTCAATCCAAATCTCTCTCTTAAGTGGTGAGCCGTGACAGGCTGGACCACGTCCTCACTTAGTGCTGGATCATCTGATGAGCTGATACAGGTCCTCCTGTTGCTTGCCAACTCCTGTCCTACCTCATATCTTCACTTTTTTGTACTGGTTTTCTTCCCTCTATGCTTTCAGTCCAGATGAAGAGTCTCAAGCTGAAATGTTGACTGTCCGTTTCCCTCCTTAGATGCTGCCTGACTGTTGAATTACACCAGTAGTTTATTTTTTGTTTACAAGTTAACCCATGTGTTCCAGGCATAATCTAATAAAACTTATCTGAACTTCTTCCAATACATTAATTACCTTCTTTAAAGAAGGAGGTCAATGTTGTATACAAATTTCAGATGTGGTCTTACCGGCAGCTTACTTAACTCAAGTATAACCTCATAACTTCTGTATTCCATTTCTGGAACAATCCTGCTCCAGGGACAGAAGGAGAAAATGAAAATTGAATTATTACAAAAATATAAATGTTTTTTTTAAAAATTACAACAAACAAAATGTAAGAACATTTTTATTGCCTGACAGCAGGCAGATCTTCCCACATCAGCAGTTGGCTTGCCTGCAGAGTAGACAACAGAGTCACCTCCCATGTGGTTAATGAGCCGACAGAGATACTGTTGGTGACACTCTCATTTTTCCAGTTTTCCAATAACAAATACTGAATCAAGTTTTCTTTATAAACAGTCATAATACAGTAAGGCACTGTATTGATTTCAGTGTATCTGCAGGCGACGCAGGAACAAAATCACAATGATTAATTTTATTCCCTTCATTTTGATCATCACCTTTTTAATGGGATCTGTAAATGCTAACCGGCTGGATTTAGGAACTTGGTAGCAAATGGACACAGTCTTAGAGTCTGATATGGATTACCCACCATTTTAAAGGAGAGAATAGTTTACCGTAACAGACCTTGATCCAGTTTGCATCACTTGCTTGCAAGAGGCAAGCAAAACATCCACTGCCTGTTCATGAAACTGGCACTCTCTCTATATCTGCTTGACAGCAATGACCAGAAATGTGCTGTATTGCCTTTATATATTGTAATATTTTCAAAATAAAGATAAAATGGGTGGTGAAGACGTCCTGTGGCAAGTACCATGAAGAGCATTCTGACAGGTTGCAACATTGTCTGGTATGGAGGTGGCAAGACACAGGATCAGTAAAAGCTGCAAATGGTCGTAAACTCAGCCAGCTCCAACACGGACACTGGGACACTCCCTCACCTTCCACGCTCTCTTATAATTACTATCAGCAATGAGGAGGTACAGGAGCCCAAAGACACACACTCAACATTTTAGGAACAGCTTCTTCCTCACCACCATCAGATTTCTGACAGGTCCATGAACCTGTGAACACTGCCTCAGTATTTTGTTCTCTTATCGAACTATTTACTACTTATTTTAAATACGGTGGGCTCTGATTAATTGGGACACATCGGGACTAGTACATTTTGGCCAAAGAAAGCAGCTGCCCAATTAGCCAAAGTTTCATGGAAATAGTTAATTGGGTATAAAAATGACAAACTACTGTTTAATTGAGTAACAATTTAGGTATTTAAATAAAATACAGAATAAATTAGAACTCTATCAATACTACTATAGTACTATAAACTGTGTATTAGTTCCTAATAGTTATTGATTGAGGAATTCCTCAAGTGTACACTGGTGTGTTCTATTGATTGGCTGTAAATTAACAAAATCAGTACAGATACCTACCGTAGATTGCCATCATACAATGCTATCGATGATTGCATCCTCAAAATCTTTATTTTCATTGTAACATTCAAGATGATTATCAATACCTTCAAATTGTTCATTGTCCCTAACTTGTTGAAGTAATGAAATCATTTCATTTTCACTCTGGCTGTTTCCCTCCAAGCCTGAATGTTTGAAACCATTGTGAGCAAAACAGTTCTGAATAGTCTTTCTGCTTACAACTGAGAAGGTGCTCAGGAAGCTTAATGGTCTGAGGGTGGATAAATCTCCTGGAACTGATGGAATGCACCCTCAGGTTCTGACGGAAGTAGCTGGAGATATTGTGGAAGCATTAACGATGATCTTTCCAGAATCGATAGATTCTGGCATTGGACTGGATGACTGGAAAATTGCAAATGTTACTCCACTATTTAAGAAGCGTGGGAGGCAGCAGAAAGGAAACTACAGACCAGTTAGCCTGACATCAGTGGCTGGGAAGTTGTTGGAATCGATCGTTCAGGATGAGATTACAGAATACCTGGAGGCACATGACAAGATAGGCCAAAGTCAGCATGGTTTCCTGAAAGGAAAATCCTGCCTGACAAACCTACTGCACTTCTTTGAGGAAATTACAAGCAGGGTAGACAAAGGAGATGCAGTGGGCATGGTGTACTTCGATTTTCAGAAGGCCTTTGACAAGGTGCCGCACGAGAGGCTGTTTAGCAAGATAAGAGCCCATGGAATTACAGGGAAGTTACTAGTGTGGGTGGACCATTGGCTGGTCGGCAGAAAACAGAGAGTGGGAATAAAGGGATCTTATTCTGGCTGGCTGCCAGCTACCAGTGGATTTCCACAGGGGTCAGTATTGGGACCACTGCTTTTTACGACATATGTCAATGATTTGGACTACGGTATTAATGGATTTGTGGCTAAATTTGCCGATGATACAAAGATAGGTGGAGGAGCGGGTAGTGTTGAGGAAACAGCGAGCCTTAGGTGGTTTAGGGGAACGGGCAAAGAAGTGGCAAATGAAGCGTATGGTCATGCACTTTAGTGGAAGAAATAAACGGGCAGACTATTATTCAGATGGGGAGAGAATTCAAAATGCAGAGATGTAATGGGACTTGGGAGTCCTTGTGCAAGATACCCTGAAGGTTAACCTCCAGGTTGAGTCAGTTGTGAAGAAGGTGAATGCAATGTTGGCATTCATTTCTAGAGGCATAGAATGTAACAGCAGGGAAGTGGTGTTGAGGCTCTATAAGGCACTCGTGAGACCACACGGAGTATTATGTGCAGTTTTGGGCTCTTTATTTTAGAAAGGATATACTGACATTGGAGAGGGTTCAGAGAAGATTGACAAGAATGATTCCAGGAATAAAATAGTTACCATATGAGGAACGTCTGGCAGCTCTTGGGCTGTATTCCCTGGTGTTCAGGAGAATGAGGGGGGATCACATAGAAACATTCCAAATATTAAAAGGCCTGAACAGATTAGATATGGCAAAGTTATTTCCCATGGTAGGGGATTCTAAGACAAGAGAGCACGATATCAGGATTGAAGGACGTTCTTTTAGAACTGAGATGCAGAGAAATTACTTTAGTCAGAGGGTGGTAAATCTGTGGAATTTGTTGCCATGAGTGGCTGTGGAAGCCAAGTCATTGAGTGTGTTTAAGGCAAAGATAGATAGGTTCTCAATTAGCCAGGGCATCAAAGGGTATGGGGTGAAAGCAGGGGAGTGGAGGTGACTGGAAGAATTAGGTCAGCCCATGATTGAATGGCAGAGCAGACTCGATGGGCTGAATGGCCTACTTCTGCTCAATATCTTATGGTCTTATGGTCTTACTTCTTATCGACTATCAATGAGAAATATCGTAAACCCAAGAAAGTCTGCAGATGCTGGAAATCCAAAGCAACACATACAAAATGCTGGAGGAACTCTGTAGGTCAGGCAGCATCATGGAAATGAATAAAAGTCAATGTTTTGGGCCAAGACCCTTCTTTAGGACTGAAATGGAAGGGTGAAAATGCCAGATTAAATAGGTGGGAGGAGGGGAAGGAGGCTAACTAGAAGGTGATGGGTGAAGTCAAGTGTGTGGGATAGGTAAAGGGATAGAGAAGAAGGAATTTGATAGGAGAGGAGAGTAGACCATAGAAGAAAAGGAAGGGGGAGGGGACCCAGGGAAGGTGGTAGGCAGGTGAGAAGAGGTAAAATGCTAGAGTGGGGAATAGAAGGAGGGAGGGGAGGGATTTTTTTTTTTACTGTAAGGTATAATTGACATTCATGCCATCAGATAGGAGGCTACCGAGGCAGAATATAAGGTGCTGCCACTCCACTCTGAAGGTTGCCTCATCTTGGCACAAGAAGAGGCCATGGGTTGACATGTTGGAATAGGAATGGGAGTCAGAATTAAAATGTTTGGCCATGGGGAAGTTCTACTTCTGAAAGGTGGAGCAGAGGTGCTCGAAGAAGTGGTCACCCAATTTACAGCCGGTCTCACCAGTGTAGACGAGGTTACTTCGGGAGCACGGATACAATAGACAACCCCAGCGGTTTCACAGGTAAAGTGTTGCCTCACCTGGAAGGAACATTTGGGGCCCTGAATGGAGATGAAGGAGGAAGTGAATGGGCAGGTGTAACACGTAGGCTGCTTGCAGGGATAAGTGCTGGGTGGGTGATTAGTGGGGAGGGACACATGGACAAGAAATCGTGGAGGGAGCGATCCCTGAAGAAAGCGGTGAGCTGAAGTAAAGATACGTTTAGTGGTAGGAGCCCTTTGGAGATGGGGTGGTAGGTAAGGACAAGAGGAACTCTTTCACAGTTAAAGTGGGAAGATGGGGTGAGCACAGATGTTTGGGAAATGGAGGAGATGCAGGTGAGGGCAGCATCAATAGTGCGGGAAAGGAAACCCTGGTTCTTTGAAGCAGGAAGACATCTTTGATGTCCTGGAAAGGAAGAGCACGTCCTGGGAACAGATGAGGCAGAAGAAAAGGGAATAGTGTTTTCACAGTAGATAGGGTGGGAATCCTATGGAATCGGTAGGCTTATAAAAGATGTCAGTTTGTCTCCAGAGATGGAGACAGAGAGATCAAGAAAGAGGAAGGAGGTGTCTGAAATGGACCGAGTGAATTTTAAGGGCAGGGTGTAAGTTAGAGGCAAAGTGGTTAAAACTGACAAGCTGAGCATGAATGCATGAAGCAGTACCAATGCAGTCATCAAGGTAGTGGAGGAAGAGTTGACGAGTATTACCAGGAAAGGCTTGGAATGTGAACTGCTCTACATAGCCAACAAAGAGGCAGACTCTATCCCTTGAGTCCAGAGAAAGTGGGAGAAGCCGAAGGAGAACCACTCCAAGCACGGTGTAATGTTTAATGGCCACACAAGTACACATACCTGATGCTATTTAGAAACTGTTCAGCAACAGTCTCCTGTCCCAATTAAGTAGCACAGTGTCCAAAATAAATAAAGGAAATCCTGGCTATTTTTTAATCGGCGTTTCTTCTTTGAGTTGTCCCAAATAAGCAGCTGCCCTGATTAAGTGATGGCCCAATTAACTGGAATCCACTGTCTACTCTTGCTGTAATTAACCGTAATTTTATATTTTGCACTGCACGGCTGCCACAAAACAACAGATTTCATGACTTACAGGATGTCAGTGATAATAAGCTTGCCTCCATCGGGGTGGATTAGGGATGTCATGTTACAGTTGTATGAAATACTGGTGACACGGCGTACTGTGCACCATTCCAGTCACCACACTACAGGAAAGATAGGATCAAACACAAGAGGATGCAGAAAAGATTGATAAAGCTGTTGCTTGTATTGCAGGGCTTCAGTTATGAGCATTTAGATACACTAATGAAGGGTCTCAGCCTGAAATATTGACATCTATTCTCCTCCACAGGTGCTGCTTGTCTTGCTGAGTTTCTCCAGCATTTTGTGTGTTGCTCTGGATTTCAAAGTTCAAGGTAAATTTATTATATAAATATGTACATGTTACCACATACAGCCCTGACATTCATTTTCTTGCCAACATACTCAATAAATCCATAAAAGGATCAATGAAAGACTGCACCAACTTGGGTGTTCAACTAGTGTAGAAAGGACAACAAACTGTGAAAATAAAAAAAGAAACAAATAATAAATAAATAAATAAGCAATAAATATCAAGAACATGAGATGAAGAATCCTTGAAAGTGAGCCCATTGGTTATGGGATGGGGCAGGTGAAGTTGTGTGAAGTTATCCCCTTGGCCCAGGATGATGGTTGAGGAGTAATAACAGTTCCTGGGGCTAATGGTGTGAGTCCTGAGGCTCCTGTACCTTCTATGCAGCACCTGAAGAATTTCTTGTGTTTCGCATACACTGAGTTTGTTTCCCCTGGGGCAATGGAGGACTGAGAACTGATATGATAGAACATTATGGGAGGGTTAGATAGGGCAGATAGCCAGAGCCGGTGCCCAGGGTAGGGGTATCTAAAACTAGAAGACACAGGTTGAATGTGAAAGGAAGGGGATTTAACGGGGAAATAACGCTTACATTTTTCACACCAAGGGCAGTTAGTATGTGGAATCAGCTGCCAGTGTTGGTGGTGGTGGAGGCAGGAAAACAAACTTCGATGCTGCTTGACTTGCTGAGTACGTCCAGCATTTTGTGTGAGACGAGGAAGGTTTCTTGGGGCAACGGAAGGGCTGAGGAGTGACATAAGATGACTGCAGGTAGTGACAGGTAGGGGAGGAGAGCGGGAATGGAGTTGGACGGCAATGGCAGGTGAGTGGCAGATGACGGCAAACAAAGAGAGGAGGTGGAACGAGGTGGGAAGAGAGGTGTGTCAAGATTGGAGGCAACTGCTTCAGGGAGATAAGCAGGAATACAAAGCGCTACCGGTGCTGGGCTCTGATAAGGAAAAGAGGTAAGAATGGGAACTATTGAAGGAGAGGTGAATGACAGGATGACTGCTCCCCCTCCCCCGCCCCTCTCCTCCAATCCCCCTTCCCCTCCCGCACTCTCCTTCCTTTCGCTGCCTCCTCCCTCGCTTTCTCTTTAGCTCCGCTAGCGCTCCCCTCCTCATCTTCCTCCACCCCCTCCCCATCTTCCTTTCCTCCATCCTCTCTCCATCACTCGCTCCCCTTTCTTCGCAGCTCCTAACTCCCGCCCGACACAACACAAGCAGCTTCTATCAGCGTCGCCGTCGGTCCGCTCGCCCGTCCACCCACACACCCACCGGTCTCCGCCCCGCCCGCGGCGGCGGGAGGCTGAGGATCGCGGCGGGAGCCGGTCGGGGGAAAGGGATGAGGTGTGCGAGCTGCTGGCCATCGCTCAGCCGCCTGCCACGCCATGAAGTCGCCTTTGCTCGGACGCCTGTGCCTGGTCCTGCCCTGGGTGATGATGCTGCTGCTGGTGGCGGACATTGATTCTGGAAGACGGTCGCTGCGAGGTTCGGGGCGCCGCCGAGAGAACGGGCAACCTGCAGTCAGCAACGCCTCGCTGCCCACCATCTATGCCATCACTCCCACCTATAGCCGGCCGGTGCAGAAAGCCGAGCTGACGCGGCTGGCCAACACCTTCCGCCAGCTGGAGCACTTCAACTGGGTGCTGGTGGAGGACGCACCCTTCCGCAGCCGCCTGGTCGCCGACCTGCTCGCCAACTCCGGGGTGCACTCTTACACCCAGCTGCATGTCCCCACCCCGCGCAGGTACAAGCGGGCCGGCATGCCGCGGGCCACCGAGCAGCGGAATGAGGGGCTGCGCTGGCTCCGCAAGAATCTGTCCCCGCAAAACTCCGGTGTGGTCTTCTTCGCTGACGATGACAACACCTACAGCCTCGAACTCTTCCAGGAGGTAAGTACTCGGCGCCTCCAGACTGTGACACCTCTCCTGTCTCCCTCACCCCTCCTCGACTTGGTGCCCACTCTCCATGAACTCCTACCTCCTCCCTCTCCCCGAGACCACTGACTTCCCCATTACTCCTTGTCCACTGACTCTCCTCTTATCTCCCGGTGTCCACTGACTCCCTCCCCCTCTCCCGGTGTCCACTGACTCCCTCCCCCTCTCCCCGTGTCCACTGACTCCCTCCCCGTCTCCCGGTGTCCACTGACTCCCTCCCCCTCTCCCGGTGTCCACTGACTCCCTCCCCCTCTCCCGGTGTCCACTGACTCCCTCCCCCTCTCCCCGTGTCCACTGACTCCCTCCCCCTCTCCCCGTGTCCACTGACTCCCTCCCCTCTGGGGTCAACTGACTGTCCGCTCTCCACGTGTCCACTGACTCTCTCCCCCTCTCCCCATGTCCACTGACTCTCTCCCCGTCTCCCCGTGTCCACTGACTGGATCCTGGATGCAATGAGTATCCAGGCACAGTTTGTTTTTGGCATGTGGAAATACAAGAGCAGAGTATATCTAAGGGACAGTGTGTGTACTAGTGTGTAGTGTACCACAGTGAGATGATTTATATTCAGACAAGGTGTGTGTACATGAGAGACACCGTGTATACTTTGGACAGTGTATATGAGAGACAGTGTGTACTTTGGACTGATATGAGAGAGACAGTGTGTACTTTGGACAGTGTATATGAGAGACAGTGTGTACTTTGGACTGTATATGAGAGAGACAGTGTGTACTTTGGACTGTATATGAGAGAAACAGTGTGTACTTTGGACTGTATATGAGAGAGACAGTGTGTACTTTGGACTGTATATGAGAGACAGTGTGTACTTTGGACTGTATATGAGAGACAGTGTGTACTTTGGACTGTGTATGAGAGGGACAGTGTGTATGTGAGAGACAGTGTGTACTTTGGACATTGTGTATGTGAGAGACAGTGTGTATACTTTGGACAGTGTACATGAGAGACAGTGTGTATACTTTGGACGGTGTACATGAGAGACACTGTGTATACTTTGGACAGTGTATATGAGAGAAACAGTGTGTACTTTGGACAGTGTGTATGTGAGAGACAGTGTGTGCTTTGGACATGTGTATACTTTGGACGGTGTACATGAGAGACAGTGTGTATACTTTGGACGGTGTACATGAGAGACAGTGTGTACTTTGGACAGTGTGTATGTGAGAGACAGTGTGTATACTTCGTTTCAAATGTTTTTCTTTTTTCTTTTCTTTCTTATAACAACATAATGAAAATCAAATGAATGTATGTATAGTAAACAAGCAAAAAGCAAAGGAAACCCTACCACCCCATCTCCTTTCCCCTTCCCAGCCCTCCCCTCCCCTCACCCCTCCCGTATGTGCTGTTTAGGTCCTACCGCCCCCCACACTTAGTTCAGCTGTCGTTCTCTTCTAAATACAACAGTGATGGTTGCTAGATTTTTTCAAATTCATTGAGTCTGTCCTTGATAACATATCTTATCCTCTCTAGATGTAGAGTATCCATTAATGCAGCGAGCCATTGTCTGAGTGATGGAGTTTCCTCCTTTTTCCAGAACATCAGCATGAGTTTCTTACCGTTAAGTATGCCACAGGTCAGGAGTTGTTGCTGGGTAGCCTGAAACTTATTTGACCTCACAGAAGTTCCAAAAATTATTAAAATGGGGTCTGGTATTATCTGAACCTTTAGTACCTTTGATAGGATCTCAAATATTTGCTTCCAATACTCTTGTATCCTGGGACATAAAGCATAACTGTCACAAATTTGCCTCCGAGGACTTGCATTTCTCACACACTGGGGACACCTCTGGGAATATTTTATGAATCCTTACTTTTGAGTAATGTAGTCGATGTAGGATTTTATGTTGTAATAAACAGTGCCTGGCGTTGATGGAACAGGAGTTAACATACTCCAAAACCTCATTTCATATAACCTCCTCTATCTCTGTACCCAACTCCTTTTCCCACTTTTTTAATATTATCCATTGTTGTATGACACTTGTTTTGTAAGGCATCATACAGATAGGCGATGATGTGTTCTGTCCCTAAACATGATCTTAAATGATTATCTAATTTATCAGGTTCTGCCGTCCCAAAACCAGAAAGATGCGATCTTACATAGTGTCTTAGCTGGAGATACCTGAAAAAATGACTCTTTTGCAATCTGAATTTGTCCTGGAGCTGCCAAAATGACGCAAAAATCCCTTGTATGTATAAGTCTCCAACGCTGCTTAATTCTCGCCATGCATCAAAGGCCCCATCTATACATGAGGGGATAAAAGAGGGGTTCGCTGATATAGGTACAAGAAAAGATAGTGTCCTGAGTTTCAAATGCTTCCCCATTTGTCTCCACATCTGTATGGTGCTATGGATAATGGATTGCCTTTGTAACAGGCTTTATTTAACCAAATTGGGGACATAATGATTGCCCCTATGGAATATGGTAGGCAATCCTCACGCTATATCTCCAGCCATCCGGGAAGTACAACTGTATCATCTATCCAGTATGCTATATGGCTTACGTTAGCAGCCCAGTAATAAAAAATAAGGTTGGGTAGTGCCAGCCCCCCACTAGTCTTATTCCAGCAGAGATGTTCTTTCCTAATTCGATGGGCTTTATAATTCCATATAAAAGGTAGAGTTATCGAATCTAATCCTTTACAAGTGGTTTTGGTAAGATAGAGGGGCAGGTTCTGAAATAGATAGAGCAGTTGGGGAAGAAAGATCATCTTGATTGCATTTACTCTACCCACTAAAGAAACTGGAAGTGCCTTCCAAATTTCTATTTTCTTTTTAAACTTTTCAATTAAAGGGATAAAATTTGCTTCAAATAGAGAACTATACCTTTTGGTTATTGCAGTTCCA